>NC_067195.1:15385286-17929036 GCF_000699445.3 Schistosoma haematobium
ATTATGTGGGTAGACTTATAGTTTATACGCCTTATACCAATGAAGGGCATATCTACCTGTGCACGGTTTCATAAACATCTTTCGAATTACTTTCTGTGTCTTGACTATCCACTCATCTAGAATCATTTACTCATAGTAACTTTTCAGACCTCTATTGTTTTACAAATTTCATAACGTGTCGTCTACTCTTAAAAATCTTAGGATTGTCTCACTCCCCTCACAATGCAAGGAATACCATCTACTCCGGAATCGCTTTGCATAGTTGAAATGGGAACGAATGAACCATCGCCTTCTACAGATGATGGGGAGTCAGAAGCGACATCTTCAGGTGGCATCCTTTACATGAACATTGGTCTGATCAATGGTGTGTTGTTGCGGGTTATCCTGGATCCAGTCACTGGTGAACTATCCGACACACGTACACGGTACCTAGGTACTCGTCCCGTAAAGTTATTTCGCATAATGATGCAAGGAGGAGAGGCAGTTCTATCTGTTTCGAGCCGCTCTTGGCTTAGTTATGCATATCAAAATCGATTTCATCTCATACCACTTTCTTATGAAGCACTAGAATATGCATCTGGTTTTTCTTCCGAACAATGTCCTGAAGGTATTGTAGCGATTTGCAATAATTCTTTACGGTAGGTACTTGTAGTATTTTACTTATTGTAAGTAAAAATATTTGATCATGGAAGATCACTTTAGCAGAAAAAATGTAGACTTTCTTGTAATTTTATAATCACATAACTGTTTCATAAATTGTGGTGACCGTCTTTATTATAAATGAGTAAGTGATGAAAACTCGGGTTAACTTAGCAGTTACCAGTTTAATTTTCTTCATGTCTAAGAAAAAAACTAACTTAAAGTGTAGCACTCGCTATTGGGCAATGACAGCTAAAACTACTGAAAATCATCGGGGGCTCGTTTTAAGATATCAGTTGAGAATGCTAGATCCCCAAAGATCATTTGACAAACGTCTCATTTTTGTAATAAAATCATGGAAGTTTGAATTTCTCATTCTCGCTCCAAAAGAGTGCAATTTTTACCTGCACTTGAAATGACTTTAAATGTTAGTTCGTCTTCTCTTTTAGTACTCTATTATGTAACGTTTTCAAGGACATTTTTTATTGCATATATACGGATGTGTTGCGTGTTTGTTGTTCATTCGTTCTTCCGGTCCACTTGTGGGATTATATTTTGTATTGGCTGAATCTGGTCTTCTTCCTCTAACAGGGCTAGAGAGCAGTGAAATAGCTTAACTCGTTCTGTTCTTGTGTTGCTGGCTTTCATTCCGTTCAACGGTCCTAGGTAATATCTTAACTTCTCGAACATAGCAAAAAGTGAACTGATACGTAATTTATACAAGTTTATACTGGTATCAACCTTCGAGTTTTTAAGGATATTCTTAAAAATATAGTCACTGTTTTGTGACGTAACGTTTTTTCAGTTGTTACATATTTTTTGATAGGAAGTTGATTAACTGTGAAATAAACATATCATACGGTAGCAGCTTTTCGTGTGCAAACTTACATACTTACGCCTGTTACTCCTCGTGAAGGAACATAGGCCGCTCATCAGCATTCTCCATTCAACCCTGTCCTGGGCAATCCTTTCCAGCTCCTTCTAGTTGTTATTCATCCTTGTGTATGTTGAGGCCTACTGATGCAGAGACTGCTGCTACACTGGCTGTCTTTATCTGCATTTGATCATGTGTATGCGATAGGAGGGCCAGGTCATCTGCGAAGTCCAAATCGTCTAATTGATTCTGAGCTGTCCATTGTATGCCGTGTTTTCCCTCAGATGTCGTGGCCTTTATAATCCAGTCGAACACCAAAAGAAAGAGGAAGGGAGAGAGTAAACAGCCTTGTCTGACTCCGGTCCTTACTTGGAATGCATCTGTCAGCTGTCCTCCATGCACGACCTTGCACTGTAGTCCGTCATATGAGTTCCGGATAATATTGACAATCTTCTCAGGAACTCCGTAGTGTCGAACAAGTTTCCATAACGTCCTCCTATCTACACTGTCAAATGCCTTTACATAATCAATGAAGTTGATGTACGGTGACGAGTTCCACTCAATTGATTGTTCGACGATGATCCGTAGTGTCGCGATTTGGTCTGCACACGACCGATCCTTACGGAATTCAGCTTGTTGATCTCGAAGTTGGGCGTCTACTGCATCTTTCATCCGGTTCAGCAAAACTCTGTTAAAGACTTTTCCTGGTACTGACAGTAGTGTAATGTCCCTGTAGTTTTCACATTTGCTCAGGTCTCCTTTCTTTGAAATCGTGATGAGGTGTCGTTCTTTCCAGTCCATCGGCACTTGTTTCTCCTCCCAAATTTTTTTGAATAGAAGGTAAAGCATGTTTGTAGTTGCTTCGATGTCTAACTTCAGTGCTTCAGCTGGTATATTGTCGGGTGCTGCTACTTTCCCGATCTTGATTTATCTGATGGCCATTCTGATTTCTTCCGTCGTTGGTGGGTTGACAACTATAAGAAGATCTGTGTGCGCTGCGTCGATGTCCGGTGGATTCATTGGAGCCGGTCTATTCAGGAGTTCCTCGAATTATTCTACCCATCTGTTCCTCTGTTGTTGAATTTCAGTGGTTGGCCTGCCTTCTTTGTCCTTGACCGGTCTCTCTGGTTTACTGTATTTCCCTGCTAGTTTCTTCGTTGTATCGTAAAGTTGTTTCATATTTCCTTCCCTTGCAGCTTTTTCCGCCGTCGTTGCTAGTTCTTCCACGTACTTCTTTTTGTCGGCTTATAATACTCTTCTTCGCTTGCTTGTTTGCTTCTATGTATTCAGCTTGTGCTTGGACTTTCTCTGTTCGTGTTCGACTGTTGTTAATTGCTGTCTTCTTGTTCTTCCTTTCTTTGATCTTGTCCAGTGTTTCTATAGAGATCCATTCCTTATGATGGTGCTCCTTTAGGCCCAGAACCTCTTGACACGTTGAAGTTAATGCTTCTTTGACACTTTTCCAGTTGTCCTCTATAGTAGTTTCTTCTTCCTTCTTCGTTGTATCCCCTCATTTCCGTTGCTATTTGACTGGTCTTCCCGGTCTCCCACATTGTTCGGACGTTCCATGTACCTATAAAAATTTTTGCTCTGGTTGTTAGAAGGGGCATCAGCCTCGTGGCTTCCGAAGGAACTCGGCTTTCACCATGAAGCGTCATAATTCTTCTAAACGAAGAACTAACTTTCAGGGCAGAGTTTAAATGGTTTGAATTATTTTTTCTGGTAAGCGTTTTTTAGCGAGTTAGTTTTCTACGGGATGTGGACGCTAACCCTCCTCCTTTACCCGGGCTTAGGACCGGCAGTAACTCTGGAAGAGCTACAGGCGGAGTTTTCGTGTGCAAAGCTGTAATTAATGTCTTTGTTTCTGTGTATACTATTGACACTAGTAAGATTGTATTGACAAACCACAACAGAATAACAGTCCATCTATAACTATTCAGAATTAATTTAAGTGATTATGATATGTATTATTTGAAAAAAACGACACCATGCAAACTATTGTCAATTGCAAACTTATCAACTCACTGTCGATCTGTTTCTTGAAACGACTGTATTTTATGCTTAGTAGGGTATAGTAATCTCATGTAAGATTACGTCGAACAAAATATATATATATATATATATATATATATATATATATATATAATTCTGGTAATCTTCCTTTTTTCTGAGTATATTTTATCAATTCATTGGCCAAATTCCTTTACAAGTGCGATGTTGTGTTTAGATCTAATCACTATTTCAATTCAATTTATGTAGTAGGACAACCTTTAAGATTGCATATTTCACTGATTTACTAGATTGTGGGTTAAATTTTATGGCTTTTTACTAGAATTTACTTATGGTTCCACTTGTTACATTTGTTGTTGTACAATTTGCGTTCATATTTAGGATTATGGCACTTGAGAAACTTGGCGCAGTATTTAATCAAATTAGTTATCCACTCCAGTATACACCTCGTAAATTTGTTTTTCATCCAGATTCAAATATTACTTACATAATTGAAACGGATCACAATAGTTATACAGATGATGTTAAAAATACTCATAAACGTCAAATGGCTGAGGTAATTATCTTTTTTTTTATTGAAAGTTGTCTCTAGTTTGGCTGTACTACACAGGTAATCAAGTCATGGGGTGTATCATATTTTTGATTAGTGGTTGAACTGAAATCATTTGGATATCACTTGAACCTAGGTGAATTGTACTTATGTTTTAAGTGATTCATCTACGCAATAGTCGGATTGTAGTACATAATTTCTCATAAGGCATAAATTATACTTGTCCTAGTAAATGCATGGTTTCGGATCTGGTTCATTAAACTAGCAATTAGTTTAGTAACTCTACTTTAGCGAGGAACACTTCTGTGATTCTACTGCTGTTTTATTCACAGTTAAACGGTGTAATTTTGTAGTTTTTTTTTTACGTAATCCATATATCTTAGCGACTTACGATAGTTTAAAGCGGTCGTATTCCGTAGCTATGTGGTTTCCAGCGCAACATTGGAGAAGTCACACAAGTATTTAGTATTGGGTTGAATTTGGTAGATTTTATTTTAGCCTAATTGATTACCGAACACACGTGTTGCCGCTTGTTTTTACTAAATGGAGTTTAATCTACACATTAATATGTTAATCTTGTACTATTTTCCCCCAAGGAACGAGAAATTCTGTTCACATATTTAAGATTTTGTCTCTAACATTTTTTTTCGCTGATTTATTTTTCTATCCTGCTATCTACAATATAAATTAGTTACAGTGTCTTAATGGATGTTAAAGATGTGAAATATTCTTTTTAAATCACTTGTTTTTCGAAGAAAATGATAGCCTCTGCTCTTGGTGGAACTTCTGAGGATATGGTTCTAGCGAAAGAGTCCGCTGCTGCTTTTCTTTCGGAAAATCTTCCTGAGGCAATATTTGGCGCTCCAAAGGCTGGGCCTGGTATGTGGGCAAGTTTACTGCGATGTTTTAAACCATTGGATGGAAGCACATGTCAGATAATACGATTCCCACAAAATGAAGCTGCTCATGCCTTAACCGTTGTCAAATTCAATAATCAGTAAGGTTTATGACTAGTTGTTTTTGTTGCTTCTCGTGCATAGTCGATGTAGTTCTTATTTTATCTCTTTGAATTATCTTGGTGGTTCGCATATGGTTTAACATGCCACACTGTTGTTAGTTCACTGCTCACAAATAGTTAAACATTTATCCCGTAAATTATCATTACATATTTTTTTATTTGCCTTGTCTAATAACAAAATAGTCCAGCTGAACAATTCCTTGTTGTGGCTCTTGTCAAAGATCTTATCCTCAATCCACGTTCATGTTCTGGGGGTTGTTTAAAAACATATCGAATTTGGAACAATGGTGAGCGTCTTGAATTCCTTCACGAAACACCAGTTGATGATTTTCCAGCAGCTCTATGTGCTTTTCAAGGTCGTCTTCTTGTGGGTGTCGGAAATCGATTACGAATATATGATCTGGGGAAAAAAAAGTTGTTGAAAAAATGTGAAAACAAGGTACATTTCTATATCTGGTACCAAGCTCGTTGAGCTACAAAATTTTTATATTTATAGATTATGAAATTATTTGAAGTACAATGACTTCAACTTAGGTTTCAAACTTTTTGTGTATGGGTTGATAATATTGCTTCTGTATCTAGGTAAGTACTAGTTGAATTGAAACTTTTCACTGCAAAGTTGTTGAAATTTGAGTGTGTTTGACTGTTAAGGGACTATTCTGCATATGGTTACCAACATAAGCAAGTTTTTTTTATACTGTCACGTTTCAAAATGCCTATGTTTGAAGCTATGATTCATTTAGTTGAAAAACATTCTGAAATTCTTTGTTTCATGTAAAGTACGAATTTTCCCGACCTAAGTAAGTGAGTACGTGTTGTTCTGATCACGATAATCTAGCTACATTTTTAAAGTTCATAGTTAGTGTTAATGACTCGAGATGCTTCTGACCTCCTTAACCACTAGTCGAGTTTAAATTTATTGAGTGGAAATAAGCCAGTAGTTGGTGGGATAAAGCGCTCTACTGTCAATTATCAAGTCATAGGTTTGAACCTACCTTCCCCTGTTTCTGAGTCCTGCACTTTATATATGATAATAGTGATACAACTTTTATTAGGAATTTATACGAATATTCGTCAAGATTAGAGAGAATAGTTTGACAGTAATTGAGCGCCGAGTATAGAGAAGTCATTATATGTGAAAATTATATTTGAAATATTCTCAGCGATTGAAATTTAACTAATTCCAACGTTTCGTCCAGACAAGTTAGCTGGACGAAACGTTGGAATTAGTTAAATTTCAATCGCTGAGAATATTTCAAATATAATTTTCACATATAATTTTATTAGGAATATTTTAAAGAAAAGAATTGTGCAGTCAAACGAAGATATAGCATCAGTCAATTAAGTCATTAACTGTTGGGCTGAGCGACGTTGGTAGATGTAGACTGCCTGGTTGGGTTTTACACGATAATTGTGAACAGTGACTAAAAAGAGGTAGCATGACTCAAAATATGTATCAGCGGCAAAAATGCATTCGGAATTGTTTGGTTTTAGATCCCGAGTTCGGGAATCATTTTATACATTTTATTTTGCGAATTCACTGTTCTCGAATAATTATATTTCTCTATGCTTATTTATTTTGTCAGTACTACTATTACTATTACTTTGGTATTCATCTCGTCGTAGCGTAATAACTAAAGTTGATACACATGTCAGATTACACTTTGCTTATGACTAATCTACAAATTGTTAGGGGTCCTATATCCAAAAATACAACATACAAGAAAAGAAAATCCTAAATCGATATGTGAAATTAAGGTAATTTTCACTCGGTCAACTCAACTGATTTTAGTCATTTCTGTTCATTAAATTCCAGTTGTAACCAGTTATTCTGTTCTTAATGCATTTTCCTTATGTTGATTATTTCACCATTATTTTGTATTCAGTGAGAACTAATCAGTTTAGAGAGTTCTGTAGTTAATAATCACTGAATTAGCTGGAATATGAAACCAATCTTCTTTCGTTCCTTCCAATAAATCTTCGTAACAACATTCTTCTTTTAGAGTAACTGGGGTGGGGGATAGAAGCAAGTATATAGTTCGTAGTTGTCATTTCAATTATCGCCTCTTCTCTTGCATCCGTTGCACAACTACAAGTGGTTTCTTCAAAAACATCTTTCTTTTAAGAGGTCATAAGTGGTAGTATTATGTCAGCTAGTTCTATTCGACTTTTGTTTATTTTATGTTTGGATGAATTAAGCATTTCATAATTCTCAGCACCTATATCAAACATTGCACGATACGGTATCATTCATAAGGAAATTAATTTATTCCAATAAACATTGTTGTGATCAATGTATGTTTGGGCTTCTCAGTCAATAATGAATCATTAAGTGAGTTGTATTACAAAATTCATTGTTTATTTGAGATGAAATTTATTTAAACCTGATGTTTGTAAATCAAATAATAATGGTATTCTTCCTTTTGATTGTCTTTTTAGCATATTCCTACCCTAATCAATGGTATTTATTCTGTAGGCAGTCGGATAATTGTGACAGATGTTCAAGAAAGTGTTCATTGGGTCCGTTATAGACCACGCTCCGATAGCCAATTAGTTATATTTGCGGATGATACTAATCCCCGTTGGATTATACATTTAGCAGTACTGGATGCTTCAACAGTAGCAGTTTCAGATAAGTTTGGAAATGTCACTATTCTGCGTTTACCACCTAATGTTATCGATGATATTGAAGATGATCCTAGTGGCAATCGCGCGCTTTGGGACAGAGGTTTCCTTGGCGGAGCAAGTCAAAAGTGTGACGTATGTCCGAATTGTATTTTAATTTATTTTTATCAATTCTAGGTGCTATGTCATTTTTACGTCGGTGAGGTTGTTACTTGTTTACAGAAGGCCACTTTGATCCCTGGAGGTTCTGAGGGTATTGTTTATTCAACAATATCTGGTAGCATCGGAATGTTGGTTCCCTTTGCTTCTCGAGATGCCTATGATTTCTTCCAACATTTGGAGCTACATATGAGAGCTGAAGGATTATCTTTAGTTGGTCGGGAACACGTACATTATCGTTCACAACATTATCCAGTTAGAGTATGTTTAATTTCTTAAACTAAAACAAATTTGTGTGTCTGCTTTTATTCTTAAGGAATGCATTTGGTGATATGTTTTATTTTGTTAAATAAAAGTGCTTTTACTGAAATCACTGAATAAATATTTTGTAATCGAACTTGATTAGGATAAAATGATAATACATTTTGGTGTATCTTACCATACAAAATTAAGTTCATTGGTATAGATTTGATAATAAACGTAATACTAAATACTACTTCTTAAAATAAACATTCACCAGTATGCACAAACACAGTATTTAAATGTACCTTATTTATAAACTAATAATTTTTAGCATACACTATGTGTAAACATAATCTATATTGAATGAAAAAGCTTCAATTAGTCGTTTGGAAAATAACTCTAGATTTATTTTCAGTATTTTTAAACATTTAATTATCACTAATAATGATATAACTCCCATTTAGGAAATATAACTATTGTGATTTTCACGCTAATTTTCAGAATGTGATTGATGGTGATCTCTGTGAAATTTTCAACTCTCTAGAAGGCAGTAAACAAAGATCAATCGCTGAAGAAATGGATAAAACTCCTAGTGATATCGCTAAACGTCTGGAGGATATACGTACTCGCTTCGCATTCTAAATTCTTCTAATAAATAAACATAATACACGTTTTTAAGTGTGACCATCTTTTAATGTAAATAAATTTTATAATATCTTCTGACTCTAGCTTTTTTAATTGATAAAATGTGATTACGATCTAGTAATGTGTCCTTTATTGACTTTTTGCAAACTGAAGCACTAAAGAGAATTTTTAAATCATGGTTTAGTAGTTAAAATGCAACACTGCAAACCACATAACTTCACGTTAGGATGCAAATTTGTGAATCACTTTTTGTTCTCATACGCACAAGTATGAAAAAATATTTTAAAAAGTAACTTTATCGCTCTAGAGATGTGAATTCCTCAACTTACAAAGACTAAATTTCATTAATGATAAGTACTCATCTTTAATCTATGAGAATCTCGGACCTATACTACATAAAATAAAACCAATAATTCGAAATGCTATGTGTAATGCGACTGAATTATTGTTGATGTTGTTAATTTGAAGCAGCTGTGGTGATGACGATTTGGAGTTTGGAGTGAAGGACATAGGTGCCAGATGTTGTATTGAATTGAATGAGGCTAACTGACTGACTGATCAGTCGAGCGTAATGTGATTCAGACAGGGTGATGTGTTTAGTTAGAGATAGGTATGACGACGTTTCGTTTAGATGAGTGTGTGACTGAATAGGTGTTTTGAGTGAGAGTGAGTGTGTGTGTGTTGGTGGTGACTTTGTGTATTTGTGATAATTGAGTAGTTGGATTGGTTATGTTTTGGTATTAGTGTTGATTGATGCAAGTGTGACACTACAGGTGCCTGATTCGAGTACGAGGATACAGAGTGTCAGCTTGCTACATTGTTGTTTCCGTCCTCTTCCCTGCACAGACTCTGATGCCTGTGTCAGGTGTACAGAACGGATATATCTATTAAATCGTTGTTGTGTGTGTGTGTGTGTGTGTGTGTGGTATTATTGGTGATGATGATGATGGTGGTGGTGGTGGTTTTGCAGTATTGTAGTTAATGTACAAGTTGTTGAGGGCTTTGTATTATAGTTGGTTGTTGTTGTGACGTGTGTTATTTGTGCAGATATGATGAGTGTATTGATGAGAGGTAAGCGAGGATTAGTTGTGCTTGTAATTGAGAGAGTGTTGTGATGGATGAGTAGGTGTAGAGACTTGATATGAGTGAATTGTTTACTTGACTGTTGGAGTGGATTGTGAAGGAGAATAATTCGGTGTTATCTGAGCCCGTATTCGTGATGTGAGTATGAGGTCAAGTGGACACCGTACAATGAGTGACAGATGTCGCACGACTTGTCTGTGTTTGGCAAGGACGGAGACTGTGAGTAATCAGACAGTTGTTTATCATTCGACGGTTTTTGAGTGAACATTGATTATTTGTCGATGGGACTGTAGGGTTAGTGTGAGAGTGTAGTGTGTGTGTGTGTGTGTGTGTGTGTGTGGAATGACAAACATTTGTTGTGTTTGTCAAATGAAGGTGTAGTGTGAGTAGTTTTCTGATGAGTGTTGGTGTTGATCGTTCGTACTGAGATTGTGGATGGATGGGCAGACGCTGTGATCGTGGGAAGTCACTGTGTCTGTTTCTTTTTTTGTGCGTTTTTGGGTTGTGTGTTTTAAGTTCGATCAGCTCTTCTACATGATACTTGCAAGTTCTACCAGTTATACTGAATGTGATCCGAATGATTGTGATGACTGGTGTTTTAAGCATTGTGGGGAGGTGGATCGGTGGAGTGTTTTTGTAATATCTCGACTGTCTTCACTGAATACTCTGTAATGTCAATGTAGTGTGTTTATGCTGATGGTTTTGGCTTCGATTGTTGACGTGTTTATTTGTGGAATAGACATTATACGAGGTGTGTGTTTTGATGCTACCTGATCGTGTGTTTGTGATATGTGTGTGGGTCGGTGGAGTTGGTTCGGTGATGATGCTGATATGTGATGGTTGAATTGTAGTGTATATTTGACTGGTGTGTGTGTGTGTGTGAGTGTAGTCGGACGTTGAAGTGATTGGTGTAATAATATTGAATGGTATTGATGATGGGATTTCAGTTTGTGTTGGTGTTTTGATTTTGGTGTCCAAAGACCACTGTACCGATTTGCAAGGTATGCGTTGGGGGACGGGACACCTACATGAATCTATGATGTCGCATTCTGGAACTCGGTAGAGTATAGTTCCGGTGTACATCAGACATTGTTTGTGAAGTTGTCTTTGTGTGATTTGGATAGGAATTTGTATTTGTGTAACAGGAGACGAGTGATTGTGTGTTTACATAGGAGAGGCTGTTTGTTTGGAAGTAGAGGATTGTTTGAGATTTGTGTGTGTGTGTGTGTGTGTGTGGAATTTGTTGGGTTGTCAGTGGAATGTGACTGTTTTGTTGTTGATGTTGTTAATTTGAAGCAGCTGTGGTGATGACGATTTGGAGTTTGGAGTGAAGGACATAGGTGCCAGATGTTGTATTGAATTGAATGAGGCTAACTGACTGACTGATCAGTCGAGCGTAATGTGATTCAGACAGGGTGATGTGTTTAGTTAGAGATAGGTATGACGACGTTTCGTTTAGATGAGTGTGTGACTGAATAGGTGTTTTGAGTGAGAGTGTGTGTGTGTGTGTTGGTGGTGACTTTGTGTATTTGTGATAATTGAGTAGTTGGATTGGTTATGTTTTGGTATTAGTGTTGATTGATGCAAGTGTGACACTACAGGTGCCTGATTCGAGTACGAGGATACAGAGTGTCAGCTTGCTACATTGTTGTTTCCGTCCTCTTCCCTGCACAGACTCTGATGCCTGTGTCAGGTGTACAGAACGGATATATCTATTAAATCGTTGTTGTGTGTGTGTGTGTGTGTGTGTGTGTGTGGTATTATTGGTGATGATGATGATGGTGGTGGTGGTGGTTTTGCAGTATTGTAGTTAATGTACAAGTTGTTGAGGGCTTTGTATTATAGTTGGTTGTTGTTGTGACGTGTGTTATTTGTGCAGATATGATGAGTGTATTGATGAGAGGTAAGCGAGGATTAGTTGTGCTTGTAATTGAGAGAGTGTTGTAATGGATGAGTAGGTGTAGAGACTTGATATGAGTGAATTGTTTACTTGACTGTTGGAGTGGATTGTGAAGGAGAATAATTCGGTGTTATCTGAGCCCGTATTCGTGATGTGAGTATGAGGTCAAGTGGACACCGTACAATGAGTGACAGATGTCGCACGACTTGTCTGTGTTTGGCAAGGACGGAGACTGTGAGTAATCAGACAGTTGTTTATCATTCGACGGTTTTTGAGTGAACATTGATTATTTGTCGATGGGACTGTAGGGTTAGTGTGAGAGTGTAGCTGTGTGTGTGTGTTTGTGTGTGTGTGTGTGTGGAATGACAAACATTTGTTGTGTTTGTCAAATGAAGGTGTAGTGTGAGTGGTTTTCTGATGAGTGTTGGTGTTGATCGTTCGTACTGAGATTGTGGATGGATGGGCAGACGCTGTGATCGTGGGAAGTCACTGTGTCTGTTTCTTTTTTTGTGCGTTTTTGGGTTGTGTGTTTTAAGTTCGATCAGCTCTTCTACATGATACTTGCAAGTTCTACCAGTTATACTGAATGTGATCCGAATGATTGTGATGACTGGTGTTTTAAGCATTGTGGGGAGGTGGATCGGTGGAGTGTTTTTGTAATATCTCGACTGTCTTCACTGAATACTCTGTAATGTCAATGTAGTGTGTTTATGCTGATGGTTTTGGCTTCGATTGTTGACGTGTTTATTTGTGGAATAGACATTATACGAGGTGTGTGTTTTGATGCTACCTGATCGTGTGTTTGTGATATGTGTGTGGGTCGGTGGAGTTGGTTCGGTGATGATGCTGATATGTGATGGTTGAATTGTAGTGTATATTTGACTGGTGTGTGTGTGTGTGTGAGTGTAGTCGGACGTTGAAGTGATTGGTGTAATAATATTGAATGGTATTGATGATGGGATTTCAGTTTGTGTTGGTGTTTTGATTTTGGTGTCCAAAGACCACTGTACCGATTTGCAAGGTATGCGTTGGGGGACGGACACCTACATGAATCTATGATGTCGCATTCTGGAACTCGGTAGAGTATAGTTCCGGTGTACATCAGACATTGTTTGTGAAGTTGTCTTTGTGTGATTTGGATAGGAATTTGTATTTGTGTAACAGGAGACGAGTGATTGTGTGTTTACATAGGAGAGGCTGTTTGTTTGGAAGTAGAGGATTGTTTGAGATTTGTGTGTGTGTGTGTGTGTGTGGAATTTGTTGGGTTGTCAGTGGAATGTGACTGTTTTGTTGTTGATGTTGTTAATTTGAAGCAGCTGTGGTGATGACGATTTGGAGTTTGGAGTGAAGGACATAGGTGCCAGATGTTGTATTGAATTGAATGAGGCTAACTGACTGACTGATCAGTCGAGCGTAATGTGATTCAGACAGGGTGATGTGTTTAGTTAGAGATAGGTATGACGACGTTTCGTTTAGATGAGTGTGTGACTGAATAGGTGTTTTGAGTGAGAGTGAGTGTGTGTGTGTGTGTGTGTTGATGGTGACTTTGTGTATTTGTGATAATTGAGTAGTTGGATTGGTTATGTTTTGGTATTAGTGTTGATTGATGCAAGTGTGACACTACAGGTGCCTGATTCGAGTACGAGGATACAGAGTGTCAGCTTGCTACATTGTTGTTTCCGTCCTCTTCCCTGCACAGACTCTGATGCCTGTGTCAGGTGTACAGAACGGATATATCTATTAAATCGTTGTGTGTGTGTGTGTGTGTGTGTGTGTGTATTATTGGTGATGATGATGATGGTGGTGGTGGTGGTTTTGCAGTATTGTAGTTAATGTACAAGTTGTTGAGGGCTTTGTATTATAGTTGGTTGTTGTTGTGACGTGTGTTATTTGTGCAGATATGATGAGTGTATTGATGAGAGGTAAGCGAGGATTAGTTGTGCTTGTAATTGAGAGAGTGTTGTAATGGATGAGTAGGTGTAGAGACTTGATATGAGTGAATTGTTTACTTGACTGTTGGAGTGGATTGTGAAGGAGAATAATTCGGTGTTATCTGAGCCCGTATTCGTGATGTGAGTATGAGGTCAAGTGGACACCGTACAATGAGTGACAGATATCGCACGACTTGTCTGTGTTTGGCAAGGACGGAGACTGTGAGTAATCAGACAGTTGTTTATCATTCGACGGTTTTTGAGTGAACATTGATTATTTGTCGATGGGACTGTAGGGTTAGTGTGAGAGTGTAGTGTGTGTGTGTGTGTGTGTGTGTGTGTGGAATGACAAACATTTGTTGTGTTTGTCAAATGAAGGTGTAGTGTGAGTGGTTTTCTGATGAGTGTTGGTGTTGATCGTTCGTACTGAGATTGTGGATGGATGGGCAGACGCTGTGATCGTGGGAAGTCACTGTGTCTGTTTCTTTTTTTGTGCGTTTTTGGGTTGTGTGTTTTAAGTTCGATCAGCTCTTCTACATGATACTTGCAAGTTCTACCAGTTATACTGAATGTGATCCGAATGATTGTGATGACTGGTGTTTTAAGCATTGTGGGGAGGTGGATCGGTGGAGTGTTTTTGTAATATCTCGACTGTCTTCACTGAATACTCTGTAATGTCAATGTAGTGTGTTTATGCTGATGGTTTTGGCTTCGATTGTTGACGTGTTTATTTGTGGAATAGACATTATACGAGGTGTGTGTTTTGATGCTACCTGATCGTGTGTTTGTGATATGTGTGTGGGTCGGTGGAGTTGGTTCGGTGATGATGCTGATATGTGATGGTTGAATTGTAGTGTATATTTGACTGGTGTGTGTGTGTGTGTGTGAGTGTAGTCGGACGTTGAAGTGATTGGTGTAATAATATTGAATGGTATTGATGATGGGATTTCAGTTTGTGTTGGTGTTTTGATTTTGGTGTCCAAAGACCACTGTACCGATTTGCAAGGTATGCGTTGGGGGACGGACACCTACATGAATCTATGATGTCGCATTCTGGAACTCGGTAGAGTATAGTTCCGGTGTACATCAGACATTGTTTGTGAAGTTGTCTTTGTGTGATTTGGATAGGAATTTGTATTTGTGTAACAGGAGACGAGTGATTGTGTGTTTACATAGGAGAGGCTGTTTGTTTGGAAGTAGAGGATTGTTTGAGATTTGTGTGTGTGTGTGTGTGTGTGGAATTTGTTGGGTTGTCAGTGGAATGTGACTGTTTTGTTGTTGATGTTGTTAATTTGAAGCAGCTGTGGTGATGACGATTTGGAGTTTGGAGTGAAGGACATAGGTGCCAGATGTTGTATTGAATTGAATGAGGCTAACTGACTGACTGATCAGTCGAGCGTAATGTGATTCAGACAGGGTGATGTGTTTAGTTAGAGATAGGTATGACGACGTTTCGTTTAGATGAGTGTGTGACTGAATAGGTGTTTTGAGTGAGAGTGAGTGTGTGTGTGTGTGTGTTGTGGTGACTTTGTGTATTTGTGATAATTGAGTAGTTGGATTGGTTATGTTTTGGTATTAGTGTTGATTGATGCAAGTGTGACACTACAGGTGCCTGATTCGAGTACGAGGATACAGAGTGTCAGCTTGCTACATTGTTGTTTCCGTCCTCTTCCCTGCACAGACTCTGATGCCTGTGTCAGGTGTACAGAACGGATATATCTATTAAATCGTTGTGTGTGTGTGTGTGTGTGTGTGTGTGGTATTATTGGTGATGATGATGATGGTGGTGGTGGTGGTTTTGCAGTATTGTAGTTAATGTACAAGTTGTTGAGGGCTTTGTATTATAGTTGGTTGTTGTTGTGACGTGTGTTATTTGTGCAGATATGATGAGTGTATTGATGAGAGGTAAGCGAGGATTAGTTGTGCTTGTAATTGAGAGAGTGTTGTGATGGATGAGTAGGTGTAGAGACTTGATATGAGTGAATTGTTTACTTGACTGTTGGAGTGGATTGTGAAGGAGAATAATTCGGTGTTATCTGAGCCCGTATTCGTGATGTGAGTATGAGGTCAAGTGGACACCGTACAATGAGTGACAGATGTCGCACGACTTGTCTGTGTTTGGCAAGGACGGAGACTGTGAGTAATCAGACAGTTGTTTATCATTCGACGGTTTTTGAGTGAACATTGATTATTTGTCGATGGGACTGTAGGGTTAGTGTGAGAGTGTAGTGTGTGTGTGTGTGTGTGTGTGTGTGGAATGACAAACATTTGTTGTGTTTGTCAAATGAAGGTGTAGTGTGAGTGGTTTTCTGATGAGTGTTGGTGTTGATCGTTCGTACTGAGATTGTGGATGGATGGGCAGACGCTGTGATCGTGGGAAGTCACTGTGTCTGTTTCTTTTTTTGTGTGTTTTTGGGTTGTGTGTTTTAAGTTCGATCAGCTCTTCTACATGATACTTGCAAGTTCTACCAGTTATACTGAATGTGATCCGAATGATTGTGATGACTGGTGTTTTAAGCATTGTGGGGAGGTGGATCGGTGGAGTGTTTTTGTAATATCTCGACTGTCTTCACTGAATACTCTGTAATGTCAATGTAGTGTGTTTATGCTGATGGTTTTGGCTTCGATTGTTGACGTGTTTATTTGTGGAATAGACATTATACGAGGTGTGTGTTTTGATGCTACCTGATCGTGTGTTTGTGATATGTGTGTGGGTCGGTGGAGTTGGTTCGGTGATGATGCTGATATGTGATGGTTGAATTGTAGTGTATATTTGACTGTGTGTGTGTGTGTGTGTGAGTGTAGTCGGACGTTGAAGTGATTGGTGTAATAATATTGAATGGTATTGATGATGGGATTTCAGTTTGTGTTGGTGTTTTGATTTTGGTGTCCAAAGACCACTGTACCGATTTGCAAGGTATGCGTTGGGGGACGGACACCTACATGAATCTATGATGTCGCATTCTGGAACTCGGTAGAGTATAGTTCCGGTGTACATCAGACATTGTTTGTGAAGTTGTCTTTGTGTGATTTGGATAGGAATTTGTATTTGTGTAACAGGAGACGAGTGATTGTGTGTTTACATAGGAGAGGCTGTTTGTTTGGAAGTAGAGGATTGTTTGAGATTTGTGTGTGTGTGTGTGTGTGTGGAATTTGTTGGGTTGTCAGTGGAATGTGACTGTTTTGTTGTTGATGTTGTTAATTTGAAGCAGCTGTGGTGATGACGATTTGGAGTTTGGAGTGAAGGACATAGGTGCCAGATGTTGTATTGAATTGAATGAGGCTAACTGACTGACTGATCAGTCGAGCGTAATGTGATTCAGACAGGGTGATGTGTTTAGTTAGAGATAGGTATGACGACGTTTCGTTTAGATGAGTGTGTGACTGAATAGGTGTTTTGAGTGAGAGTGAGTGTGTGTGTGTGTGTGTTGGTGGTGACTTTGTGTATTTGTGATAATTGAGTAGTTGGATTGGTTATGTTTTGGTATTAGTGTTGATTGATGCAAGTGTGACACTACAGGTGCCTGATTCGAGTACGAGGATACAGAGTGTCAGCTTGCTACATTGTTGTTTCCGTCCTCTTCCCTGCACAGACTCTGATGCCTGTGTCAGGTGTACAGAACGGATATATCTATTAAATCGTTGTTGTGTGTGTGTGTGTGTGTGTGTGTGTGGTATTATTGGTGATGATGATGATGGTGGTGGTGGTGGTTTTGCAGTATTGTAGTTAATGTACAAGTTGTTGAGGGCTTTGTATTATAGTTGGTTGTTGTTGTGACGTGTGTTATTTGTGCAGATATGATGAGTGTATTGATGAGAGGTAAGCGAGGATTAGTTGTGCTTGTAATTGAGAGAGTGTTGTGATGGATGAGTAGGTGTAGAGACTTGATATGAGTGAATTGTTTACTTGACTGTTGGAGTGGATTGTGAAGGAGAATAATTCGGTGTTATCTGAGCCCGTATTCGTGATGTGAGTATGAGGTCAAGTGGACACCGTACAATGAGTGACAGATATCGCACGACTTGTCTGTGTTTGGCAAGGATGGAGACTGTGAGTAATCAGACAGTTGTTTATCATTCGACGGTTTTTGAGTGAACATTGATTATTTGTCGATGGGACTGTAGGGTTAGTGTGAGAGTGTAGTGTGTGTGTGTGTGTGTGTGTGTGTGTGGAATGACAAACATTTGTTGTGTTTGTCAAATGAAGGTGTAGTGTGAGTAGTTTTCTGATGAGTGTTGGTGTTGATCGTTCGTACTGAGATTGTGGATGGATGGGCAGACGCTGTGATCGTGGGAAGTCACTGTGTCTGTTTCTTTTTTTGTGTGTTTTTGGGTTGTGTGTTTTAAGTTCGATCAGCTCTTCTACATGATACTTGCAAGTTCTACCAGTTATACTGAATGTGATCCGAATGATTGTGATGACTGGTGTTTTAAGCATTGTGGGGAGGTGGATCGGTGGAGTGTTTTTGTAATATCTCGACTGTCTTCACTGAATACTCTGTAATGTCAATGTAGTGTGTTTATGCTGATGGTTTTGGCTTCGATTGTTGACGTGTTTATTTGTGGAATAGACATTATACGAGGTGTGTGTTTTGATGCTACCTGATCGTGTGTTTGTGATATGTGTGTGGGTCGGTGGAGTTGGTTCGGTGATGATGCTGATATGTGATGGTTGAATTGTAGTGTATATTTGACTGGTGTGTGTGTGTGTGTGTGAGTGTAGTCGGACGTTGAAGTGATTGGTGTAATAATATTGAATGGTATTGATGATGGGATTTCAGTTTGTGTTGGTGTTTTGATTTTGGTGTCCAAAGACCACTGTACCGATTTGCAAGGTATGCGTTGGGGGACGGACACCTACATGAATCTATGATGTCGCATTCTGGAACTCGGTAGAGTATAGTTCCGGTGTACATCAGACATTGTTTGTGAAGTTGTCTTTGTGTGATTTGGATAGGAATTTGTATTTGTGTAACAGGAGACGAGTGATTGTGTGTTTACATAGGAGAGGCTGTTTGTTTGGAAGTAGAGGATTGTTTGAGATTTGTGTGTGTGTGTGTGTGTGTGGAATTTGTTGGGTTGTCAGTGGAATGTGACTGTTTTGTTGTTGATGTTGTTAATTTGAAGCAGCTGTGGTGATGACGATTTGGAGTTTGGAGTGAAGGACATAGGTGCCAGATGTTGTATTGAATTGAATGAGGCTAACTGACTGACTGATCAGTCGAGCGTAATGTGATTCAGACAGGGTGATGTGTTTAGTTAGAGATAGGTATGACGACGTTTCGTTTAGATGAGTGTGTGACTGAATAGGTGTTTTGAGTGAGAGTGAGTGTGTGTGTGTGTGTGTTGGTGGTGACTTTGTGTATTTGTGATAATTGAGTAGTTGGATTGGTTATGTTTTGGTATTAGTGTTGATTGATGCAAGTGTGACACTACAGGTGCCTGATTCGAGTACGAGGATACAGAGTGTCAGCTTGCTACATTGTTGTTTCCGTCCTCTTCCCTGCACAGACTCTGATGCCTGTGTCAGGTGTACAGAACGGATATATCTATTAAATCGTTGTTGTGTGTGTGTGTGTGTGTGTGTGTGTGTGGTATTATTGGTGATGATGATGATGGTGGTGGTGGTGGTTTTGCAGTATTGTAGTTAATGTACAAGTTGTTGAGGGCTTTGTATTATAGTTGGTTGTTGTTGTGACGTGTGTTATTTGTGCAGATATGATGAGTGTATTGATGAGAGGTAAGCGAGGATTAGTTGTGCTTGTAATTGAGAGAGTGTTGTGATGGATGAGTAGGTGTAGAGACTTGATATGAGTGAATTGTTTACTTGACTGTTGGAGTGGATTGTGAAGGAGAATAATTCGGTGTTATCTGAGCCCGTATTCGTGATGTGAGTATGAGGTCAAGTGGACACCGTACAATGAGTGACAGATATCGCACGACTTGTCTGTGTTTGGCAAGGATGGAGACTGTGAGTAATCAGACAGTTGTTTATCATTCGACGGTTTTTGAGTGAACATTGATTATTTGTCGATGGGACTGTAGGGTTAGTGTGAGAGTGTAGTGTGTGTGTGTGTGTGTGTGTGTGTGGAATGACAAACATTTGTTGTGTTTGTCAAATGAAGGTGTAGTGTGAGTGGTTTTCTGATGAGTGTTGGTGTTGATCGTTCGTACTGAGATTGTGGATGGATGGGCAGACGCTGTGATCGTGGGAAGTCACTGTGTCTGTTTCTTTTTTTGTGTGTTTTTGGGTTGTGTGTTTTAAGTTCGATCAGCTCTTCTACATGATACTTGCAAGTTCTACCAGTTATACTGAATGTGATCCGAATGATTGTGATGACTGGTGTTTTAAGCATTGTGGGGAGGTGGATCGGTGGAGTGTTTTTGTAATATCTCGACTGTCTTCACTGAATACTCTGTAATGTCAATGTAGTGTGTTTATGCTGATGGTTTTGGCTTCGATTGTTGACGTGTTTATTTGTGGAATAGACATTATACGAGGTGTGTGTTTTGATGCTACCTGATCGTGTGTTTGTGATATGTGTGTGGGTCGGTGGAGTTGGTTCGGTGATGATGCTGATATGTGATGGTTGAATTGTAGTGTATATTTGACTGTGTGTGTGTGTGTGTGAGTGTAGTCGGACGTTGAAGTGATTGGTGTAATAATATTGAATGGTATTGATGATGGGATTTCAGTTTGTGTTGGTGTTTTGATTTTGGTGTCCAAAGACCACTGTACCGATTTGCAAGGTATGCGTTGGGGGACGGACACCTACATGAATCTATGATGTCGCATTCTGGAACTCGGTAGAGTATAGTTCCGGTGTACATCAGACATTGTTTGTGAAGTTGTCTTTGTGTGATTTGGATAGGAATTTGTATTTGTGTAACAGGAGACGAGTGATTGTGTGTTTACATAGGAGAGGCTGTTTGTTTGGAAGTAGAGGATTGTTTGAGATTTGTGTGTGTGTGTGTGTGTGTGGAATTTGTTGGGTTGTCAGTGGAATGTGACTGTTTTGTTGTTGATGTTGTTAATTTGAAGCAGCTGTGGTGATGACGATTTGGAGTTTGGAGTGAAGGACATAGGTGCCAGATGTTGTATTGAATTGAATGAGGCTAACTGACTGACTGATCAGTCGAGCGTAATGTGATTCAGACAGGGTGATGTGTTTAGTTAGAGATAGGTATGACGACGTTTCGTTTAGATGAGTGTGTGACTGAATAGGTGTTTTGAGTGAGAGTGAGTGTGTGTGTGTGTGTGTTGGTGGTGACTTTGTGTATTTGTGATAATTGAGTAGTTGGATTGGTTATGTTTTGGTATTAGTGTTGATTGATGCAAGTGTGACACTACAGGTGCCTGATTCGAGTACGAGGATACAGAGTGTCAGCTTGCTACATTGTTGTTTCCGTCCTCTTCCCTGCACAGACTCTGATGCCTGTGTCAGGTGTACAGAACGGATATATCTATTAAATCGTTGTTGTGTGTGTGTGTGTGTGTGTGTGTGTGTGTGGTATTATTGGTGATGATGATGATGGTGGTGGTGGTGGTTTTGCAGTATTGTAGTTAATGTACAAGTTGTTGAGGGCTTTGTATTATAGTTGGTTGTTGTTGTGACGTGTGTTATTTGTGCAGATATGATGAGTGTATTGATGAGAGGTAAGCGAGGATTAGTTGTGCTTGTAATTGAGAGAGTGTTGTGATGGATGAGTAGGTGTAGAGACTTGATATGAGTGAATTGTTTACTTGACTGTTGGAGTGGATTGTGAAGGAGAATAATTCGGTGTTATCTGAGCCCGTATTCGTGATGTGAGTATGAGGTCAAGTGGACACCGTACAATGAGTGACAGATATCGCACGACTTGTCTGTGTTTGGCAAGGATGGAGACTGTGAGTAATCAGACAGTTGTTTATCATTCGACGGTTTTTGAGTGAACATTGATTATTTGTCGATGGGACTGTAGGGTTAGTGTGAGAGTGTAGTGTGTGTGTGTGTGTGTGTGTGTGTGTGGAATGACAAACATTTGTTGTGTTTGTCAAATGAAGGTGTAGTGTGAGTGGTTTTCTGATGAGTGTTGGTGTTGATCGTTCGTACTGAGATTGTGGATGGATGGGCAGACGCTGTGATCGTGGGAAGTCACTGTGTCTGTTTCTTTTTTGTGTGTTTTTGGGTTGTGTGTTTTAAGTTCGATCAGCTCTTCTACATGATACTTGCAAGTTCTACCAGTTATACTGAATGTGATCCGAATGATTGTGATGACTGGTGTTTTAAGCATTGTGGGGAGGTGGATCGGTGGAGTGTTTTTGTAATATCTCGACTGTCTTCACTGAATACTCTGTAATGTCAATGTAGTGTGTTTATGCTGATGGTTTTGGCTTCGATTGTTGACGTGTTTATTTGTGGAATAGACATTATACGAGGTGTGTGTTTTGATGCTACCTGATCGTGTGTTTGTGATATGTGTGTGGGTCGGTGGAGTTGGTTCGGTGATGATGCTGATATGTGATGGTTGAATTGTAGTGTATATTTGACTGGTGTGTGTGTGTGTGTGAGTGTAGTCGGACGTTGAAGTGATTGGTGTAATAATATTGAATGGTATTGATGATGGGATTTCAGTTTGTGTTGGTGTTTTGATTTTGGTGTCCAAAGACCACTGTACCGATTTGCAAGGTATGCGTTGGGGGACGGACACCTACATGAATCTATGATGTCGCATTCTGGAACTCGGTAGAGTATAGTTCCGGTGTACATCAGACATTGTTTGTGAAGTTGTCTTTGTGTGATTTGGATAGGAATTTGTATTTGTGTAACAGGAGACGAGTGATTGTGTGTTTACATAGGAGAGGCTGTTTGTTTGGAAGTAGAGGATTGTTTGAGATTTGTGTGTGTGTGTGTGTGTGTGGAATTTGTTGGGTTGTCAGTGGAATGTGACTGTTTTGTTGTTGATGTTGTTAATTTGAAGCAGCTGTGGTGATGACGATTTGGAGTTTGGAGTGAAGGACATAGGTGCCAGATGTTGTATTGAATTGAATGAGGCTAACTGACTGACTGATCAGTCGAGCGTAATGTGATTCAGACAGGGTGATGTGTTTAGTTAGAGATAGGTATGACGACGTTTCGTTTAGATGAGTGTGTGACTGAATAGGTGTTTTGAGTGAGAGTGAGTGTGTGTGTGTGTGTGTTGGTGGTGACTTTGTGTATTTGTGATAATTGAGTAGTTGGATTGGTTATGTTTTGGTATTAGTGTTGATTGATGCAAGTGTGACACTACAGGTGCCTGATTCGAGTACGAGGATACAGAGTGTCAGCTTGCTACATTGTTGTTTCCGTCCTCTTCCCTGCACAGACTCTGATGCCTGTGTCAGGTGTACAGAACGGATATATCTATTAAATCGTTGTGTGTGTGTGTGTGTGTGTGTGTGTGTGGTATTATTGGTGATGATGATGATGGTGGTGGTGGTGGTTTTGCAGTATTGTAGTTAATGTACAAGTTGTTGAGGGCTTTGTATTATAGTTGGTTGTTGTTGTGACGTGTGTTATTTGTGCAGATATGATGAGTGTATTGATGAGAGGTAAGCGAGGATTAGTTGTGCTTGTAATTGAGAGAGTGTTGTGATGGATGAGTAGGTGTAGAGACTTGATATGAGTGAATTGTTTACTTGACTGTTGGAGTGGATTGTGAAGGAGAATAATTCGGTGTTATCTGAGCCCGTATTCGTGATGTGAGTATGAGGTCAAGTGGACACCGTACAATGAGTGACAGATATCGCACGACTTGTCTGTGTTTGGCAAGGATGGAGACTGTGAGTAATCAGACAGTTGTTTATCATTCGACGGTTTTTGAGTGAACATTGATTATTTGTCGATGGGACTGTAGGGTTAGTGTGAGAGTGTATGTGTGTGTGTGTGTGTGTGTGTGTGTGGAATGACAAACATTTGTTGTGTTTGTCAAATGAAGGTGTAGTGTGAGTGGTTTTCTGATGAGTGTTGGTGTTGATCGTTCGTACTGAGATTGTGGATGGATGGGCAGACGCTGTGATCGTGGGAAGTCACTGTGTCTGTTTCTTTCTTTTGTGTGTTTTTGGGTTGTGTGTTTTAAGTTCGATCAGCTCTTCTACATGATACTTGCAAGTTCTACCAGTTATACTGAATGTGATCCGAATGATTGTGATGACTGGTGTTTTAAGCATTGTGGGGAGGTGGATCGGTGGAGTGTTTTTGTAATATCTCGACTGTCTTCACTGAATACTCTGTAATGTCAATGTAGTGTGTTTATGCTGATGGTTTTGGCTTCGATTGTTGACGTGTTTATTTGTGGAATAGACATTATACGAGGTGTGTGTTTTGATGCTACCTGATCGTGTGTTTGTGATATGTGTGTGGGTCGGTGGAGTTGGTTCGGTGATGATGCTGATATGTGATGGTTGAATTGTAGTGTATATTTGACTGGTGTGTGTGTGTGTGTGTGAGTGTAGTCGGACGTTGAAGTGATTGGTGTAATAATATTGAATGGTATTGATGATGGGATTTCAGTTTGTGTTGGTGTTTTGATTTTGGTGTCCAAAGACCACTGTACCGATTTGCAAGGTATGCGTTGGGGGACGGACACCTACATGAATCTATGATGTCGCATTCTGGAACTCGGTAGAGTATAGTTCCGGTGTACATCAGACATTGTTTGTGAAGTTGTCTTTGTGTGATTTGGATAGGAATTTGTATTTGTGTAACAGGAGACGAGTGATTGTGTGTTTACATAGGAGAGGCTGTTTGTTTGGAAGTAGAGGATTGTTTGAGATTGTGTGTGTGTGTGTGTGTGTGTGGAATTTGTTGGGTTGTCAGTGGAATGTGACTGTTTTGTTGTTGATGTTGTTAATTTGAAGCAGCTGTGGTGATGACGATTTGGAGTTTGGAGTGAAGGACATAGGTGCCAGATGTTGTATTGAATTGAATGAGGCTAACTGACTGACTGATCAGTCGAGCGTAATGTGATTCAGACAGGGTGATGTGTTTAGTTAGAGATAGGTATGACGACGTTTCGTTTAGATGAGTGTGTGACTGAATAGGTGTTTTGAGTGAGAGTGAGTGTGTGTGTGTGTGTGTTGGTGGTGACTTTGTGTATTTGTGATAATTGAGTAGTTGGATTGGTTATGTTTTGGTATTAGTGTTGATTGATGCAAGTGTGACACTACAGGTGCCTGATTCGAGTACGAGGATACAGAGTGTCAGCTTGCTACATTGTTGTTTCCGTCCTCTTCCCTGCACAGACTCTGATGCCTGTGTCAGGTGTACAGAACGGATATATCTATTAAATCGTTGTTGTGTGTGTGTGTGTGTGTGTGTGTGTGGTATTATTGGTGATGATGATGATGGTGGTGGTGGTGGTTTTGCAGTATTGTAGTTAATGTACAAGTTGTTGAGGGCTTTGTATTATAGTTGGTTGTTGTTGTGACGTGTGTTATTTGTGCAGATATGATGAGTGTATTGATGAGAGGTAAGCGAGGATTAGTTGTGCTTGTAATTGAGAGAGTGTTGTGATGGATGAGTAGGTGTAGAGACTTGATATGAGTGAATTGTTTACTTGACTGTTGGAGTGGATTGTGAAGGAGAATAATTCGGTGTTATCTGAGCCCGTATTCGTGATGTGAGTATGAGGTCAAGTGGACACCGTACAATGAGTGACAGATATCGCACGACTTGTCTGTGTTTGGCAAGGATGGAGACTGTGAGTAATCAGACAGTTGTTTATCATTCGACGGTTTTTGAGTGAACATTGATTATTTGTCGATGGGACTGTAGGGTTAGTGTGAGAGTGTAGTGTGTGTGTGTGTGTGTGTGTGTGTGGAATGACAAACATTTGTTGTGTTTGTCAAATGAAGGTGTAGTGTGAGTGGTTTTCTGATGAGTGTTGGTGTTGATCGTTCGTACTGAGATTGTGGATGGATGGGCAGACGCTGTGATCGTGGGAAGTCACTGTGTCTGTTTCTTTCTTTTGTGTGTTTTTGGGTTGTGTGTTTTAAGTTCGATCAGCTCTTCTACATGATACTTGCAAGTTCTACCAGTTATACTGAATGTGATCCGAATGATTGTGATGACTGGTGTTTTAAGCATTGTGGGGAGGTGGATCGGTGGAGTGTTTTTGTAATATCTCGACTGTCTTCACTGAATACTCTGTAATGTCAATGTAGTGTGTTTATGCTGATGGTTTTGGCTTCGATTGTTGACGTGTTTATTTGTGGAATAGACATTATACGAGGTGTGTGTTTTGATGCTACCTGATCGTGTGTTTGTGATATGTGTGTGGGTCGGTGGAGTTGGTTCGGTGATGATGCTGATATGTGATGGTTGAATTGTAGTGTATATTTGACTGTGTGTGTGTGTGTGTGAGTGTAGTCGGACGTTGAAGTGATTGGTGTAATAATATTGAATGGTATTGATGATGGGATTTCAGTTTGTGTTGGTGTTTTGATTTTGGTGTCCAAAGACCACTGTACCGATTTGCAAGGTATGCGTTGGGGGACGGACACCTACATGAATCTATGATGTCGCATTCTGGAACTCGGTAGAGTATAGTTCCGGTGTACATCAGACATTGTTTGTGAAGTTGTCTTTGTGTGATTTGGATAGGAATTTGTATTTGTGTAACAGGAGACGAGTGATTGTGTGTTTACATAGGAGAGGCTGTTTGTTTGGAAGTAGAGGATTGTTTGAGATTTGTGTGTGTGTGTGTGTGTGTGGAATTTGTTGGGTTGTCAGTGGAATGTGACTGTTTTGTTGTTGATGTTGTTAATTTGAAGCAGCTGTGGTGATGACGATTTGGAGTTTGGAGTGAAGGACATAGGTGCCAGATGTTGTATTGAATTGAATGAGGCTAACTGACTGACTGATCAGTCGAGCGTAATGTGATTCAGACAGGGTGATGTGTTTAGTTAGAGATAGGTATGACGACGTTTCGTTTAGATGAGTGTGTGACTGAATAGGTGTTTTGAGTGAGAGTGAGTGTGTGTGTGTGTGTGTTGGTGGTGACTTTGTGTATTTGTGATAATTGAGTAGTTGGATTGGTTATGTTTTGGTATTAGTGTTGATTGATGCAAGTGTGACACTACAGGTGCCTGATTCGAGTACGAGGATACAGAGTGTCAGCTTGCTACATTGTTGTTTCCGTCCTCTTCCCTGCACAGACTCTGATGCCTGTGTCAGGTGTACAGAACGGATATATCTATTAAATCGTTGTTGTGTGTGTGTGTGTGTGTGTGTGTGTGTGGTATTATTGGTGATGATGATGATGGTGGTGGTGGTGGTTTTGCAGTATTGTAGTTAATGTACAAGTTGTTGAGGGCTTTGTATTATAGTTGGTTGTTGTTGTGACGTGTGTTATTTGTGCAGATATGATGAGTGTATTGATGAGAGGTAAGCGAGGATTAGTTGTGCTTGTAATTGAGAGAGTGTTGTAATGGATGAGTAGGTGTAGAGACTTGATATGAGTGAATTGTTTACTTGACTGTTGGAGTGGATTGTGAAGGAGAATAATTCGGTGTTATCTGAGCCCGTATTCGTGATGTGAGTATGAGGTCAAGTGGACACCGTACAATGAGTGACAGATATCGCACGACTTGTCTGTGTTTGGCAAGGATGGAGACTGTGAGTAATCAGACAGTTGTTTATCATTCGACGGTTTTTGAGTGAACATTGATTATTTGTCGATGGGACTGTAGGGTTAGTGTGAGAGTGTAGTGTGTGTGTGTGTGTGTGTGTGTGTGGAATGACAAACATTTGTTGTGTTTGTCAAATGAAGGTGTAGTGTGAGTGGTTTTCTGATGAGTGTTGGTGTTGATCGTTCGTACTGAGATTGTGGATGGATGGGCAGACGCTGTGATCGTGGGAAGTCACTGTGTCTGTTTCTTTCTTTTGTGTGTTTTTGGGTTGTGTGTTTTAAGTTCGATCAGCTCTTCTACATGATACTTGCAAGTTCTACCAGTTATACTGAATGTGATCCGAATGATTGTGATGACTGGTGTTTTAAGCATTGTGGGGAGGTGGATCGGTGGAGTGTTTTTGTAATATCTCGACTGTCTTCACTGAATACTCTGTAATGTCAATGTAGTGTGTTTATGCTGATGGTTTTGGCTTCGATTGTTGACGTGTTTATTTGTGGAATAGACATTATACGAGGTGTGTGTTTTGATGCTACCTGATCGTGTGTTTGTGATATGTGTGTGGGTCGGTGGAGTTGGTTCGGTGATGATGCTGATATGTGATGGTTGAATTGTAGTGTATATTTGACTGTGTGTGTGTGTGTGTGTGAGTGTAGTCGGACGTTGAAGTGATTGGTGTAATAATATTGAATGGTATTGATGATGGGATTTCAGTTTGTGTTGGTGTTTTGATTTTGGTGTCCAAAGACCACTGTACCGATTTGCAAGGTATGCGTTGGGGGACGGACACCTACATGAATCTATGATGTCGCATTCTGGAACTCGGTAGAGTATAGTTCCGGTGTACATCAGACATTGTTTGTGAAGTTGTCTTTGTGTGATTTGGATAGGAATTTGTATTTGTGTAACAGGAGACGAGTGATTGTGTGTTTACATAGGAGAGGCTGTTTGTTTGGAAGTAGAGGATTGTTTGAGATTTGTGTGTGTGTGTGTGTGTGTGGAATTTGTTGGGTTGTCAGTGGAATGTGACTGTTTTGTTGTTGATGTTGTTAATTTGAAGCAGCTGTGGTGATGACGATTTGGAGTTTGGAGTGAAGGACATAGGTGCCAGATGTTGTATTGAATTGAATGAGGCTAACTGACTGACTGATCAGTCGAGCGTAATGTGATTCAGACAGGGTGATGTGTTTAGTTAGAGATAGGTATGACGACGTTTCGTTTAGATGAGTGTGTGACTGAATAGGTGTTTTGAGTGAGAGTGAGTGTGTGTGTGTGTGTTGGTGGTGACTTTGTGTATTTGTGATAATTGAGTAGTTGGATTGGTTATGTTTTGGTATTAGTGTTGATTGATGCAAGTGTGACACTACAGGTGCCTGATTCGAGTACGAGGATACAGAGTGTCAGCTTGCTACATTGTTGTTTCCGTCCTCTTCCCTGCACAGACTCTGATGCCTGTGTCAGGTGTACAGAACGGATATATCTATTAAATCGTGTGTGTGTGTGTGTGTGTGTGTGTGTGTGGTATTATTGGTGATGATGATGATGGTGGTGGTGGTGGTTTTGCAGTATTGTAGTTAATGTACAAGTTGTTGAGGGCTTTGTATTATAGTTGGTTGTTGTTGTGACGTGTGTTATTTGTGCAGATATGATGAGTGTATTGATGAGAGGTAAGCGAGGATTAGTTGTGCTTGTAATTGAGAGAGTGTTGTAATGGATGAGTAGGTGTAGAGACTTGATATGAGTGAATTGTTTACTTGACTGTTGGAGTGGATTGTGAAGGAGAATAATTCGGTGTTATCTGAGCCCGTATTCGTGATGTGAGTATGAGGTCAAGTGGACACCGTACAATGAGTGACAGATATCGCACGACTTGTCTGTGTTTGGCAAGGATGGAGACTGTGAGTAATCAGACAGTTGTTTATCATTCGACGGTTTTTGAGTGAACATTGATTATTTGTCGATGGGACTGTAGGGTTAGTGTGAGAGTGTAGTGTGTGTGTGTGTGTGTGTGTGTGTGGAATGACAAACATTTGTTGTGTTTGTCAAATGAAGGTGTAGTGTGAGTGGTTTTCTGATGAGTGTTGGTGTTGATCGTTCGTACTGAGATTGTGGATGGATGGGCAGACGCTGTGATCGTGGGAAGTCACTGTGTCTGTTTCTTTCTTTTGTGTGTTTTTGGGTTGTGTGTTTTAAGTTCGATCAGCTCTTCTACATGATACTTGCAAGTTCTACCAGTTATACTGAATGTGATCCGAATGATTGTGATGACTGGTGTTTTAAGCATTGTGGGGAGGTGGATCGGTGGAGTGTTTTTGTAATATCTCGACTGTCTTCACTGAATACTCTGTAATGTCAATGTAGTGTGTTTATGCTGATGGTTTTGGCTTCGATTGTTGACGTGTTTATTTGTGGAATAGACATTATACGAGGTGTGTGTTTTGATGCTACCTGATCGTGTGTTTGTGATATGCGTGTGGGTCGGTGGAGTTGGTTCGGTGATGATGCTGATATGTGATGGTTGAATTGTAGTGTATATTTGACTGTGTGTGTGTGTGTGTGAGTGTAGTCGGACGTTGAAGTGATTGGTGTAATAATATTGAATGGTATTGATGATGGGATTTCAGTTTGTGTTGGTGTTTTGATTTTGGTGTCCAAAGACCACTGTACCGATTTGCAAGGTATGCGTTGGGGGACGGACACCTACATGAATCTATGATGTCGCATTCTGGAACTCGGTAGAGTATAGTTCCGGTGTACATCAGACATTGTTTGTGAAGTTGTCTTTGTGTGATTTGGATAGGAATTTGTATTTGTGTAACAGGAGACGAGTGATTGTGTGTTTACATAGGAGAGGCTGTTTGTTTGGAAGTAGAGGATTGTTTGAGATTTGTGTGTGTGTGTGTGTGTGTGGAATTTGTTGGGTTGTCAGTGGAATGTGACTGTTTTGTTGTTGATGTTGTTAATTTGAAGCAGCTGTGGTGATGACGATTTGGAGTTTGGAGTGAAGGACATAGGTGCCAGATGTTGTATTGAATTGAATGAGGCTAACTGACTGACTGATCAGTCGAGCGTAATGTGATTCAGACAGGGTGATGTGTTTAGTTAGAGATAGGTATGACGACGTTTCGTTTAGATGAGTGTGTGACTGAATAGGTGTTTTGAGTGAGAGTGAGTGTGTGTGTGTGTGTTGGTGGTGACTTTGTGTATTTGTGATAATTGAGTAGTTGGATTGGTTATGTTTTGGTATTAGTGTTGATTGATGCAAGTGTGACACTACAGGTGCCTGATTCGAGTACGAGGATACAGAGTGTCAGCTTGCTACATTGTTGTTTCCGTCCTCTTCCCTGCACAGACTCTGATGCCTGTGTCAGGTGTACAGAACGGATATATCTATTAAATCGTTGTTGTGTGTGTGTGTGTGTGTGTGTGTGTGTGGTATTATTGGTGATGATGATGATGGTGGTGGTGGTGGTTTTGCAGTATTGTAGTTAATGTACAAGTTGTTGAGGGCTTTGTATTATAGTTGGTTGTTGTTGTGACGTGTGTTATTTGTGCAGATATGATGAGTGTATTGATGAGAGGTAAGCGAGGATTAGTTGTGCTTGTAATTGAGAGAGTGTTGTAATGGATGAGTAGGTGTAGAGACTTGATATGAGTGAATTGTTTACTTGACTGTTGGAGTGGATTGTGAAGGAGAATAATTCGGTGTTATCTGAGCCCGTATTCGTGATGTGAGTATGAGGTCAAGTGGACACCGTACAATGAGTGACAGATATCGCACGACTTGTCTGTGTTTGGCAAGGATGGAGACTGTGAGTAATCAGACAGTTGTTTATCATTCGACGGTTTTTGAGTGAACATTGATTATTTGTCGATGGGACTGTAGGGTTAGTGTGAGAGTGTAGTGTGTGTGTGTGTGTGTGTGTGTGGAATGACAAACATTTGTTGTGTTTGTCAAATGAAGGTGTAGTGTGAGTGGTTTTCTGATGAGTGTTGGTGTTGATCGTTCGTACTGAGATTGTGGATGGATGGGCAGACGCTGTGATCGTGGGAAGTCACTGTGTCTGTTTCTTTCTTTTGTGTGTTTTTGGGTTGTGTGTTTTAAGTTCGATCAGCTCTTCTACATGATACTTGCAAGTTCTACCAGTTATACTGAATGTGATCCGAATGATTGTGATGACTGGTGTTTTAAGCATTGTGGGGAGGTGGATCGGTGGAGTGTTTTTGTAATATCTCGACTGTCTTCACTGAATACTCTGTAATGTCAATGTAGTGTGTTTATGCTGATGGTTTTGGCTTCGATTGTTGACGTGTTTATTTGTGGAATAGACATTATACGAGGTGTGTGTTTTGATGCTACCTGATCGTGTGTTTGTGATATGCGTGTGGGTCGGTGGAGTTGGTTCGGTGATGATGCTGATATGTGATGGTTGAATTGTAGTGTATATTTGACTGTGTGTGTGTGTGTGTGAGTGTAGTCGGACGTTGAAGTGATTGGTGTAATAATATTGAATGGTATTGATGATGGGATTTCAGTTTGTGTTGGTGTTTTGATTTTGGTGTCCAAAGACCACTGTACCGATTTGCAAGGTATGCGTTGGGGGACGGGACACCTACATGAATCTATGATGTCGCATTCTGGAACTCGGTAGAGTATAGTTCCGGTGTACATCAGACATTGTTTGTGAAGTTGTCTTTGTGTGATTTGGATAGGAATTTGTATTTGTGTAACAGGAGACGAGTGATTGTGTGTTTACATAGGAGAGGCTGTTTGTTTGGAAGTAGAGGATTGTTTGAGATTTGTGTGTGTGTGTGTGTGTGTGGAATTTGTTGGGTTGTCAGTGGAATGTGACTGTTTTGTTGTTGATGTTGTTAATTTGAAGCAGCTGTGGTGATGACGATTTGGAGTTTGGAGTGAAGGACATAGGTGCCAGATGTTGTATTGAATTGAATGAGGCTAACTGACTGACTGATCAGTCGAGCGTAATGTGATTCAGACAGGGTGATGTGTTTAGTTAGAGATAGGTATGACGACGTTTCGTTTAGATGAGTGTGTGACTGAATAGGTGTTTTGAGTGAGAGTGAGTGTGTGTGTGTGTGTTGGTGGTGACTTTGTGTATTTGTGATAATTGAGTAGTTGGATTGGTTATGTTTTGGTATTAGTGTTGATTGATGCAAGTGTGACACTACAGGTGCCTGATTCGAGTACGAGGATACAGAGTGTCAGCTTGCTACATTGTTGTTTCCGTCCTCTTCCCTGCACAGACTCTGATGCCTGTGTCAGGTGTACAGAACGGATATATCTATTAAATCGTTGTGTGTGTGTGTGTGTGTGTGTGTGTGGTATTATTGGTGATGATGATGATGGTGGTGGTGGTGGTTTTGCAGTATTGTAGTTAATGTACAAGTTGTTGAGGGCTTTGTATTATAGTTGGTTGTTGTTGTGACGTGTGTTATTTGTGCAGATATGATGAGTGTATTGATGAGAGGTAAGCGAGGATTAGTTGTGCTTGTAATTGAGAGAGTGTTGTAATGGATGAGTAGGTGTAGAGACTTGATATGAGTGAATTGTTTACTTGACTGTTGGAGTGGATTGTGAAGGAGAATAATTCGGTGTTATCTGAGCCCGTATTCGTGATGTGAGTATGAGGTCAAGTGGACACCGTACAATGAGTGACAGATATCGCACGACTTGTCTGTGTTTGGCAAGGATGGAGACTGTGAGTAATCAGACAGTTGTTTATCATTCGACGGTTTTTGAGTGAACATTGATTATTTGTCGATGGGACTGTAGGGTTAGTGTGAGAGTGTAGTGTGTGTGTGTGTGTGTGTGTGTGGAATGACAAACATTTGTTGTGTTTGTCAAATGAAGGTGTAGTGTGAGTGGTTTTCTGATGAGTGTTGGTGTTGATCGTTCGTACTGAGATTGTGGATGGATGGGCAGACGCTGTGATCGTGGGAAGTCACTGTGTCTGTTTCTTTCTTTTGTGTGTTTTTGGGTTGTGTGTTTTAAGTTCGATCAGCTCTTCTACATGATACTTGCAAGTTCTACCAGTTATACTGAATGTGATCCGAATGATTGTGATGACTGGTGTTTTAAGCATTGTGGGGAGGTGGATCGGTGGAGTGTTTTTGTAATATCTCGACTGTCTTCACTGAATACTCTGTAATGTCAATGTAGTGTGTTTATGCTGATGGTTTTGGCTTCGATTGTTGACGTGTTTATTTGTGGAATAGACATTATACGAGGTGTGTGTTTTGATGCTACCTGATCGTGTGTTTGTGATATGCGTGTGGGTCGGTGGAGTTGGTTCGGTGATGATGCTGATATGTGATGGTTGAATTGTAGTGTATATTTGACTGGTGTGTGTGTGTGTGTGAGTGTAGTCGGACGTTGAAGTGATTGGTGTAATAATATTGAATGGTATTGATGATGGGATTTCAGTTTGTGTTGGTGTTTTGATTTTGGTGTCCAAAGACCACTGTACCGATTTGCAAGGTATGCGTTGGGGGACGGGACACCTACATGAATCTATGATGTCGCATTCTGGAACTCGGTAGAGTATAGTTCCGGTGTACATCAGACATTGTTTGTGAAGTTGTCTTTGTGTGATTTGGATAGGAATTTGTATTTGTGTAACAGGAGACGAGTGATTGTGTGTTTACATAGGAGAGGCTGTTTGTTTGGAAGTAGAGGATTGTTTGAGATTTGTGTGTGTGTGTGTGTGTGTGGAATTTGTTGGGTTGTCAGTGGAATGTGACTGTTTTGTTGTTGATGTTGTTAATTTGAAGCAGCTGTGGTGATGACGATTTGGAGTTTGGAGTGAAGGACATAGGTGCCAGATGTTGTATTGAATTGAATGAGGCTAACTGACTGACTGATCAGTCGAGCGTAATGTGATTCAGACAGGGTGATGTGTTTAGTTAGAGATAGGTATGACGACGTTTCGTTTAGATGAGTGTGTGACTGAATAGGTGTTTTGAGTGAGAGTGAGTGTGTGTGTGTGTGTGTTGGTGGTGACTTTGTGTATTTGTGATAATTGAGTAGTTGGATTGGTTATGTTTTGGTATTAGTGTTGATTGATGCAAGTGTGACACTACAGGTGCCTGATTCGAGTACGAGGATACAGAGTGTCAGCTTGCTACATTGTTGTTTCCGTCCTCTTCCCTGCACAGACTCTGATGCCTGTGTCAGGTGTACAGAACGGATATATCTATTAAATCGTTGTTGTGTGTGTGTGTGTGTGTGTGTGTGGTATTATTGGTGATGATGATGATGGTGGTGGTGGTGGTTTTGCAGTATTGTAGTTAATGTACAAGTTGTTGAGGGCTTTGTATTATAGTTGGTTGTTGTTGTGACGTGTGTTATTTGTGCAGATATGATGAGTGTATTGATGAGAGGTAAGCGAGGATTAGTTGTGCTTGTAATTGAGAGAGTGTTGTAATGGATGAGTAGGTGTAGAGACTTGATATGAGTGAATTGTTTACTTGACTGTTGGAGTGGATTGTGAAGGAGAATAATTCGGTGTTATCTGAGCCCGTATTCGTGATGTGAGTATGAGGTCAAGTGGACACCGTACAATGAGTGACAGATATCGCACGACTTGTCTGTGTTTGGCAAGGATGGAGACTGTGAGTAATCAGACAGTTGTTTATCATTCGACGGTTTTTGAGTGAACATTGATTATTTGTCGATGGGACTGTAGGGTTAGTGTGAGAGTGTAGTTGTGTGTGTGTGTGTGTGTGTGGAATGACAAACATTTGTTGTGTTTGTCAAATGAAGGTGTAGTGTGAGTGGTTTTCTGATGAGTGTTGGTGTTGATCGTTCGTACTGAGATTGTGGATGGATGGGCAGACGCTGTGATCGTGGGAAGTCACTGTGTCTGTTTCTTTCTTTTGTGTGTTTTTGGGTTGTGTGTTTTAAGTTCGATCAGCTCTTCTACATGATACTTGCAAGTTCTACCAGTTATACTGAATGTGATCCGAATGATTGTGATGACTGGTGTTTTAAGCATTGTGGGGAGGTGGATCGGTGGAGTGTTTTTGTAATATCTCGACTGTCTTCACTGAATACTCTGTAATGTCAATGTAGTGTGTTTATGCTGATGGTTTTGGCTTCGATTGTTGACGTGTTTATTTGTGGAATAGACATTATACGAGGTGTGTGTTTTGATGCTACCTGATCGTGTGTTTGTGATATGCGTGTGGGTCGGTGGAGTTGGTTCGGTGATGATGCTGATATGTGATGGTTGAATTGTAGTGTATATTTGACTGGTGTGTGTGTGTGTGAGTGTAGTCGGACGTTGAAGTGATTGGTGTAATAATATTGAATGGTATTGATGATGGGATTTCAGTTTGTGTTGGTGTTTTGATTTTGGTGTCCAAAGACCACTGTACCGATTTGCAAGGTATGCGTTGGGGGACGGGACACCTACATGAATCTATGATGTCGCATTCTGGAACTCGGTAGAGTATAGTTCCGGTGTACATCAGACATTGTTTGTGAAGTTGTCTTTGTGTGATTTGGATAGGAATTTGTATTTGTGTAACAGGAGACGAGTGATTGTGTGTTTACATAGGAGAGGCTGTTTGTTTGGAAGTAGAGGATTGTTTGAGATTTGTGTGTGTGTGTGTGTGTGTGGAATTTGTTGGGTTGTCAGTGGAATGTGACTGTTTTGTTGTTGATGTTGTTAATTTGAAGCAGCTGTGGTGATGACGATTTGGAGTTTGGAGTGAAGGACATAGGTGCCAGATGTTGTATTGAATTGAATGAGGCTAACTGACTGACTGATCAGTCGAGCGTAATGTGATTCAGACAGGGTGATGTGTTTAGTTAGAGATAGGTATGACGACGTTTCGTTTAGATGAGTGTGTGACTGAATAGGTGTTTTGAGTGAGAGTGAGTGTGTGTGTGTGTGTGTTGGTGGTGACTTTGTGTATTTGTGATAATTGAGTAGTTGGATTGGTTATGTTTTGGTATTAGTGTTGATTGATGCAAGTGTGACACTACAGGTGCCTGATTCGAGTACGAGGATACAGAGTGTCAGCTTGCTACATTGTTGTTTCCGTCCTCTTCCCTGCACAGACTCTGATGCCTGTGTCAGGTGTACAGAACGGATATATCTATTAAATCGTTGTGTGTGTGTGTGTGTGTGTGTGTGTGTGGTATTATTGGTGATGATGATGATGGTGGTGGTGGTGGTTTTGCAGTATTGTAGTTAATGTACAAGTTGTTGAGGGCTTTGTATTATAGTTGGTTGTTGTTGTGACGTGTGTTATTTGTGCAGATATGATGAGTGTATTGATGAGAGGTAAGCGAGGATTAGTTGTGCTTGTAATTGAGAGAGTGTTGTAATGGATGAGTAGGTGTAGAGACTTGATATGAGTGAATTGTTTACTTGACTGTTGGAGTGGATTGTGAAGGAGAATAATTCGGTGTTATCTGAGCCCGTATTCGTGATGTGAGTATGAGGTCAAGTGGACACCGTACAATGAGTGACAGATATCGCACGACTTGTCTGTGTTTGGCAAGGATGGAGACTGTGAGTAATCAGACAGTTGTTTATCATTCGACGGTTTTTGAGTGAACATTGATTATTTGTCGATGGGACTGTAGGGTTAGTGTGAGAGTGTAGTTGTGTGTGTGTGTGTGTGTGTGTGTGGAATGACAAACATTTGTTGTGTTTGTCAAATGAAGGTGTAGTGTGAGTGGTTTTCTGATGAGTGTTGGTGTTGATCGTTCGTACTGAGATTGTGGATGGATGGGCAGACGCTGTGATCGTGGGAAGTCACTGTGTCTGTTTCTTTCTTTTGTGTGTTTTTGGGTTGTGTGTTTTAAGTTCGATCAGCTCTTCTACATGATACTTGCAAGTTCTACCAGTTATACTGAATGTGATCCGAATGATTGTGATGACTGGTGTTTTAAGCATTGTGGGGAGGTGGATCGGTGGAGTGTTTTTGTAATATCTCGACTGTCTTCACTGAATACTCTGTAATGTCAATGTAGTGTGTTTATGCTGATGGTTTTGGCTTCGATTGTTGACGTGTTTATTTGTGGAATAGACATTATACGAGGTGTGTGTTTTGATGCTACCTGATCGTGTGTTTGTGATATGCGTGTGGGTCGGTGGAGTTGGTTCGGTGATGATGCTGATATGTGATGGTTGAATTGTAGTGTATATTTGACTGGTGTGTGTGTGTGTGTGAGTGTAGTCGGACGTTGAAGTGATTGGTGTAATAATATTGAATGGTATTGATGATGGGATTTCAGTTTGTGTTGGTGTTTTGATTTTGGTGTCCAAAGACCACTGTACCGATTTGCAAGGTATGCGTTGGGGGACGGGACACCTACATGAATCTATGATGTCGCATTCTGGAACTCGGTAGAGTATAGTTCCGGTGTACATCAGACATTGTTTGTGAAGTTGTCTTTGTGTGATTTGGATAGGAATTTGTATTTGTGTAACAGGAGACGAGTGATTGTGTGTTTACATAGGAGAGGCTGTTTGTTTGGAAGTAGAGGATTGTTTGAGATTTGTGTGTGTGTGTGTGTGTGTGGAATTTGTTGGGTTGTCAGTGGAATGTGACTGTTTTGTTGTTGATGTTGTTAATTTGAAGCAGCTGTGGTGATGACGATTTGGAGTTTGGAGTGAAGGACATAGGTGCCAGATGTTGTATTGAATTGAATGAGGCTAACTGACTGACTGATCAGTCGAGCGTAATGTGATTCAGACAGGGTGATGTGTTTAGTTAGAGATAGGTATGACGACGTTTCGTTTAGATGAGTGTGTGACTGAATAGGTGTTTTGAGTGAGAGTGAGTGTGTGTGTGTGTGTGTTGGTGGTGACTTTGTGTATTTGTGATAATTGAGTAGTTGGATTGGTTATGTTTTGGTATTAGTGTTGATTGATGCAAGTGTGACACTACAGGTGCCTGATTCGAGTACGAGGATACAGAGTGTCAGCTTGCTACATTGTTGTTTCCGTCCTCTTCCCTGCACAGACTCTGATGCCTGTGTCAGGTGTACAGAACGGATATATCTATTAAATCGTTGTGTGTGTGTGTGTGTGTGTGTGTGTGTGGTATTATTGGTGATGATGATGATGGTGGTGGTGGTGGTTTTGCAGTATTGTAGTTAATGTACAAGTTGTTGAGGGCTTTGTATTATAGTTGGTTGTTGTTGTGACGTGTGTTATTTGTGCAGATATGATGAGTGTATTGATGAGAGGTAAGCGAGGATTAGTTGTGCTTGTAATTGAGAGAGTGTTGTAATGGATGAGTAGGTGTAGAGACTTGATATGAGTGAATTGTTTACTTGACTGTTGGAGTGGATTGTGAAGGAGAATAATTCGGTGTTATCTGAGCCCGTATTCGTGATGTGAGTATGAGGTCAAGTGGACACCGTACAATGAGTGACAGATATCGCACGACTTGTCTGTGTTTGGCAAGGATGGAGACTGTGAGTAATCAGACAGTTGTTTATCATTCGACGGTTTTTGAGTGAACATTGATTATTTGTCGATGGGACTGTAGGGTTAGTGTGAGAGTGTAGTGTGTGTGTGTGTGTGTGTGTGTGGAATGACAAACATTTGTTGTGTTTGTCAAATGAAGGTGTAGTGTGAGTGGTTTTCTGATGAGTGTTGGTGTTGATCGTTCGTACTGAGATTGTGGATGGATGGGCAGACGCTGTGATCGTGGGAAGTCACTGTGTCTGTTTCTTTCTTTTGTGTGTTTTTGGGTTGTGTGTTTTAAGTTCGATCAGCTCTTCTACATGATACTTGCAAGTTCTACCAGTTATACTGAATGTGATCCGAATGATTGTGATGACTGGTGTTTTAAGCATTGTGGGGAGGTGGATCGGTGGAGTGTTTTTGTAATATCTCGACTGTCTTCACTGAATACTCTGTAATGTCAATGTAGTGTGTTTATGCTGATGGTTTTGGCTTCGATTGTTGACGTGTTTATTTGTGGAATAGACATTATACGAGGTGTGTGTTTTGATGCTACCTGATCGTGTGTTTGTGATATGCGTGTGGGTCGGTGGAGTTGGTTCGGTGATGATGCTGATATGTGATGGTTGAATTGTAGTGTATATTTGACTGGTGTGTGTGTGTGTGTGAGTGTAGTCGGACGTTGAAGTGATTGGTGTAATAATATTGAATGGTATTGATGATGGGATTTCAGTTTGTGTTGGTGTTTTGATTTTGGTGTCCAAAGACCACTGTACCGATTTGCAAGGTATGCGTTGGGGGACGGACACCTACATGAATCTATGATGTCGCATTCTGGAACTCGGTAGAGTATAGTTCCGGTGTACATCAGACATTGTTTGTGAAGTTGTCTTTGTGTGATTTGGATAGGAATTTGTATTTGTGTAACAGGAGACGAGTGATTGTGTGTTTACATAGGAGAGGCTGTTTGTTTGGAAGTAGAGGATTGTTTGAGATTTGTGTGTGTGTGTGTGTGGAATTTGTTGGGTTGTCAGTGGAATGTGACTGTTTTGTTGTTGATGTTGTTAATTTGAAGCAGCTGTGGTGATGACGATTTGGAGTTTGGAGTGAAGGACATAGGTGCCAGATGTTGTATTGAATTGAATGAGGCTAACTGACTGACTGATCAGTCGAGCGTAATGTGATTCAGACAGGGTGATGTGTTTAGTTAGAGATAGGTATGACGACGTTTCGTTTAGATGGGTGTGTGACTGATTACCTACCAACGACTACAATGCAGACGCTAAAGATCAATTCTAAAATATGCTGCAGTCAATAGTCTAGATGTACCCAACATAAGACCTGACCATTCTGATGGGTGATTTCAACGCCAAGTTTGAAACGGACAATACTGGTTATGAAGACATCATGGGACGACACGGACTGGGAGAATGAAACAAAAATTGTGAGAGATTTGCAAATCTATGTGCTTTCAATAAGCTGGTCATAGGCGGCACTATATTCCCACATAAACGCATACACAAAACCATATGGACTTCACCGGATCACTCTACACAAAACCAAATCTACTATATTTGCATCAACAAAACGTTCAGGAGGACTATAGAGGGCGTGAGAACCAAGAGAGGAGCTGATATAGCATCAGATCATCACTTACTGGTCGCCAAGATGAAATTGAAACTCAAGAAGCACTGGACAACGGGGCAGACAGTATCACAAAAGTTCAATACGGCCTTTCTTCAGGATACTAACAAACTCAACGAATTCAAGATAGTCCTCAGCAATAAGTTCCAGGCCTTTCATGATCTACTCAATGGAGAAGGAACTACTGTGGAGAGCAACTGGAAGGGGATCAAAGAGGCAATCACTTCAACATGTCATGAGGTCCTGGGTCACAAGAAGCACCACCACAAGGAATGGATCACTGTTGATACACTGGATAAGATTCTAGAAAGGAGGAACAAGAAGGCAGCGATCAATACCAGCCGAACAAGAGCAGAAAAAGCCAAGGCACAAGCTGAATACACGGAAATAAACAAACAAGTGAAGAGGAGCATCAGAACCGACAAACGTAAATATGTGGAAGATTTAGCAACGACGGCGGAAAAGGCTGCAAGAGAAGGAAACATGAGACAATTGTATGACACGACAAAGAAACTCTCTGGAAATCGCCGCAAACCAGAACGACCAGTGAAAAGCAAGGAAGGCGAGGTAATCATCAATATTGAAGAGCAACAAAACAGGTGGGTAGAACACTTCAAAGAACTGTTGAATCGACCAGCTCCACTGAACCCACCCAACATCGAAGCAGCACCCACGGACCTCCCAATCAATGTTGGCCCACCAACAATTGAAGAAATCAGCATGGCCATCAGACAAATCAAGAGTGGCAAAGCAGCAGGACCGGACAACATCCCAGCAGAGGCACTAAAAGCAGACGTAGCGGCAACTGCAAGGATACTCCACATTCTCTTCAATAAGATTTGGGATGAGGAACAAGTACCAACAAACTGGAAAGAAGGACACCTGATCAAAATACCAAAGAAAGGAGATCTCAGCAAGTGTGATAACTACAGAGGCATCACTCTTCTCTCAATACCGGGAAAAGTCTTCAACAGGGTATTGTTAAACAGGATGAAGGACTCTGTAGACGCCCAACTTCGTGACCAACAGGCAGGATTTCGTAAGGATAGATCGTGTACAGACCAAATCGCAACTCTACGGATCATTGTGGAATAATCAATTGAATGGAATTCATCACTCTACATCAACTTCATTGACTACGAAAAGGCATTTGATAGCGTGGACAGAACAACACTATGGAAACTTCTTCGACACTACGGCGTGCCTCAGAAGATAGTCAATATCATACAGAACTCATATGATGGATTACACTGCAAAATCGTGCATGGAGGACAGTTGACAAAGTCGTTCAAAGTGAAGACCGGTGTTAGGCAAGGTTGCTTACTCTCACCCTTTCTCCTGGTGATCGACTGGACCATGAAGACGTCAACGTCTGAAGGAAAGCGCGGGATACAATGGACATCTAAGATGCAGTTGGATGATCTAGACTTCGCAGACGATCTGGCCCTTCTATCCCAAACGCAACAACAGGTGCAGGAGAAGACAAACAGTGTGGCAGCAGCCTCAGCAGCAATAGGTCTCAATATACACAAAGGGAAAAGCAGGATTCTCCGATAAAACACAGAATGCACCAATCCAATCACAATTGACGGAGAAGATTTGGAAGATGTAAAAACCTTTACGTATTTGGGCAGCATCATTGATGAACAGGGTGGATCTGATGCAGATGTGAAGGCGCGGATCGGCAAAGCAAGAGCAGCATATTTACAACTGAGGAACATCTGGAACTCAAAGCAACTGTCAACCAACACCAAGGTCAGGATTTTCAATACAAATGTCAAGACAGTTCTACTGTATGGGGCAGAAACCTGGAGAACTACAAAAGCCATCATCCAGAAAATACAGGTGTTTATTAACAATTGTCTACGCAAAATACTTCAGATCCATTGGCCGGACACTATTAGCAACAACGTACTGTGGGAGAGAACAAACCAGATCCCAGTGAAGGAAGAAATCAGGAAGAAGCGCTGGAAGTGGATAGGACACACATTGAGGAAAGCACCCAACTGCGTCACAAGACAAGCCCTCACATGGAATCCTGAAGGTCAAAGGAAAAGAGGAAGACCAAAGAACATATTACGCCGAGAAATGGAGATAGACATGAGAAAAATGAACAAGAATTGGAAGGAACTAGAAAAGAAGGCCCAGGATAGAGTGGGTTGGAGAATGCTGGTCAGCGGCCTATGCTCCATTGGGAATAGCAGGCGTAAGTAAGTAACTGAATAGGTGTTTTGAGTGAGGGTGAGTGTGTGTGTGTTGATGGTGACTTTGCGTACTTGTGATAATTGAGTAGTTGGATTGGTCATGTTTTGGTATTAGTGTTGATTGATGCAAGTGTGATAGTTGAAGTTTGCTAGTTGAGTAACTTTTTTAGGTGGATTGTATTTCCTTTGTGCTTGGTTTTTAGTTGGTTATCATGTTGACGTTGGTTGTTCCTTGGAGTTTATCTTGTTTTTGAGTTAATTCTTCAGGCTTTTTGAGGATGCTCGTACTTATTGCTTTCTAGTGTACTGATGGTTGGTATCTTCCAGTATAGTTTTTTTAGTTTTAGCCTTTCTCTTATTATATATTTACACAAACTATATCGAATTGATGGAACGGAAACTCAAAATTCGATTAATTGACTAATTATGAGCTTTGTTCAACATTACTTCCTTTTTGATTCAATGTGATCACTCAGTATTTGTTTCCTTTTCTCGTATGATAATTTATTCTGTATAACATACAATATTCTTGTATTAAATTAACATGAACTATACTCAGTATATGATTTGTTATAACTATTTTTCATTTATGTGATTTCATCATAATTATTAATCAAAAATGGGTGTATAAATCAATATCTAAACGTGTGTATTTCCGACTAGGGTCGTCGTTTTTTGGGGTTAATAAATCATCACTTATACCAGTGTTTGTGTTCTTGCTTTCGCGTCGTGGGAATTGCAGAGGTCCCTCCTTTCGAGTATATGTGATAAGGGTTTCCGACACAACAATCAGGGATGACCAGTTATGAAAAGTAGCACTAGACAAGACACGCCACTGTGGTTCATAAATTAACCCAGATTTTTAATAAATTGTCCATCTATCCCACAGAAAGTTAGGCCAGATGTTCTCTATTCATTCGCACCCGTCAGCATCTTTGACTCATTTTTGATTTTGAACTTTTGTGTCTGTTATCTTCGGTGTATTAGTTTTCCTTTCTCGGAAATAAGTCTGATTCAGCTGCGAGACTTGAGGTACAGGTATGTTACTTGATCAGCAAGCATAATCCTACGTCCTATTGTATTCATTGTTTTCAGATCTCTTAAGTGAAAAGGAGGACATTTACAAATGCGAAGTAGTTCTGTTGCACACCTTCCGAATTTTAATAACTGCTTATTTCGGTTTGTTTGTGGGTAGCAAAATTGTTTCCCCCAACTGTTAACTCACTTCACCCCCCTTATGATATATGTTTGCAGTTTGTGTGCTACCGTAATAAACTTCACCATATTTCACAGTGTAGCCGTTCATATATAGTTCATCATATCCGTTATACTGCTTACCTAAGTATTATTCGTAAATAAGAAGTTTATACAGCGCGAACAACCGATTTAGCAATCATGGGATCTATCTAGTGTGATATCCCACGTAAATATATATAACTCATCTAATACTGATTTCTGAAATGTGTGTATTCATATCCCAAATTAACTAAATCAGGTACCGTGAGTGCATCTTATTTAGATATAGCTGCATCTGGAGCTAGAGACGAAGCCCCATGGTTTTGGATATATAGAAAACTTCTTGCTAGCTCAAAAAAATTACCAGCCAGATGGCCAAATTTACCTATGCATGCTCTGTATTGCCAGAGAATACCGCATACCAAGTCGAGGAAGGTTTATTGAAACCCAAACCAGGCTCGCCGTAGGACGTTCCGGAAAATGAAATCATTAAAGTCACGTCTTTATCCCATCGAGACAACAACAAAGGAAAATGAAATGTGTAGAATATTTCAAACAATCAATCTATTCACAATTTGAAACTAAGTACATGAGATATTAAAATTTTTTATGACTGCCGAAAAAAGCAATCAGCGTAGTGGTTTCCATGGTTCGATTATTTCACCGAACGTTTGATAGGCTATATGCAAAGAAAAACACAAATAATTGGATCTACATATTAGCTATATAGTTGGTTGTGTAACTTGTTAGATAAAAGTTATATATTTGTAGTCAGCTGAAAACTGACATCAGATGAGATCACATAAAAAAACTAAATTAAAAAATACATCATTTGATACTGGATTTGACAGTCATACTGGGGTAGAATCTCGACGTTTCCTTTATCGAATGACTCAAGCCCCTTTGACGCTAATAGATAATTCCACCACTGAAGAAAGACGGTGCTTCGAAATTGTCCCTAAAAATAATTGAACTACTAAAACAATTCAGTTACCAATGCATCTTAATGTATTCGGCTTTCCGAAATCAGTCAGTCACAACGTAGAACCTGTACGTATGTACATTGGTTCAAGTAACATCACCCCATTAGCAGAGGGAGACGAAGTTATGTTGTAAGGCCAAATCCCAGAATAGTAGAGGTAATAACATTATAAGTGCTAATTTAAAAAATTAGGCATCGAAGACAGGACTCGAAAAAAAACTTAGAAATAATAACAAAAAAAGTTATAAGGAATTCAGAATCTAAGAATTCGGAGGAACGCAGAGTGGATGTGCCTGTTCCATTGCAAACGATTTTGAACTATGCCATTTAAAGTCTCTAACCACTGGTTACGATAATCAACCGAGTCCCAACAGGGCAGTTTGTGCCCATTACTATGTCTTTGTCCAATTGCCACTGATGTTATGTCTTGGTTTGGACGCCTTTAGCTTTCTTCCAGTACCTGGAAAAATCACCCGTCGAAGTAGGCGGTGGTTGGGCATACGTAACACATGTCCCAACCACCTCAGTTAACAGAGACCTAATACCTTATCAGTCGATTTCACATCTTTGCCGAATACCCTATTCAAAATCAGTGGTCAAAAAATACACGAGCAATGCATCGTAGACACCAAGGATAGGATAACAGTAATCTGCGAATATCCCCTTGAGTTGGGAGCTGGTTTGTTCTCTACCACAGTAGGCTGTTGCTGATGGTATCCGGCCAATGGATGTTGAGTATCTTGAGTAGGCAACTGTTTATAAATACTTGTACCTTTTGATGATGGTTGTTGTAGTTCTCCGCGTTTCAGCTCCGTACAGTCGAGGTTTTCATAATCCGGTCAATCACCAGATGAAAGAGATAGGGGGAGAGTAAGCAGCTTTGTCTGACTTCAGGTCCTCACTCGAAATGCATCTGTCAGCTGTCCTCCATGCACCACGTTGCAATGAATTCCGGGTGATGTTGACTATCGTTTCAGGTACACCATAGTGTCGAAGAAGTTTCCATAATGTTCTCCTGTCCACACTATCAAAAGCTTTCTCATAGTCAATGAAGTTGATATATAGTGACGAGTTTCATTCAACTGATTGTTCAACGATGATCCGTGGTGTCGCAAATCGGTCTGTGCACGACCGATCCTTACGGAATCCGGTCAGTTGACCTCAAAGTTGGGTGTCTACTGAATCCTCTATCCAGTTCACCTAAGTCAGCGACTCTCCTGGTTCTCATGTCTTCCATTGTCCTTCTGAATTCTTCATTGATACAAGTATGATCTATCTGGTTCTCCGTAGTGTGATCCGGTGAGATCCACGTAGCTTTGTGTATGCGTTTGTGTGGGAATATTGTGCCACCTATAACCAATTTGTTGAATGCACATAGGTTTGCAAATCTCTCACCATTCTCGTTCCTTTCTCCTAGTTCATGTCGTCCTACGATATCTTCATATCCCGTGTTGTCCATTCCGACTGTGGCGTTTAGGTCTCCCATCACGATTGTGAGATCCTTTCTTGGGCACTCCGCTATGATTGATTGCAACCTCTCATAGAACTTATCCTTATTGTCGTTGTTGCTATCATTAGTGGGTGCATCATACTGGATGGCGTTCATCGTGATTCCCTCCTTCTTTGTTTTGAAAGATACCATCATTGGAATCATGTTCGTTTTTATGAATTTTCTCTATTCCATCGTTGAAATCCATTAGGTAGCGTTTATTTCTAGGAGAATTAATTTAATAGATGTGCACTTTTTGACTTACATAAATCTATTCGTTTTGTGTAGAACAAGTCGAAGATTCTCTACAAAACGCTGAACAACGTCTTACTCAAGCATCTTTAAAAGCTAAGTTAGCTCATGAGAAAGCAGCAAACGCCGTAGCTGAATTTAAAAAAGAAGAACAGGAAGCTGAAAATGCACTTTCAGAAGCTAAAGTTCAACTGGAATCCACGGTTAGTGCTTTAAGGGAGAAGAATTCTCTAAAAGAAACTTTACGCTTAGAAGCTGAAGAACTGTCAAAAGAACTAAATACTTTAAAGGTAACTTTTTTTCTCGGTTAAATAATCACATGCATCAGATTTTCTTAACTTATATAAGCAACGTTATGATATATCTTGTAGACATTCAACCACTATATCGTAGATTCGTGTCCTACCCCATCTATTTCAATTTGGCGACCTGAGTATTTCCATAGCCATCACGCAGGGTTTGATTCAAAGCCAAGTGCACAAATCTATATGTGGGAATTTACATCATGTCAATAAACATGATACTAGTCATTATAAGCAAAGATGGATGGTGGCTAGCAGTGGAATTTAAGACGCTCGTTCCGTCGTATTTGGGACTTTTCAGCTGGATGTACCTGCACCCTAGAGTTGATGTCTAATTCGGGACTCAAGCCCATTACCGTTCGCTTCAAACGCTATCGCGTTACCCACTTAGCTACTAAGTTCAGATAGCCACTAGCCTACCTGCTTCAGTTTGGGCACCCGGGCAGTATCACAGCCCTCACACAAATCTAATGAGATTTGTGTGGCGCATATGTACCTGGTGCCCCCTTGTGCCAAATTTTGTGTTCGAATAAATAAATAAATAAATAAATAAATAAAATAAAGCCGCTAGCTTGCGCAAGGGGATGAAGTTTAATTTATTTTCGTATTGGTGGATATTTTGAACATAGAAGTTAAATTGTATGTATATTATCATACTATTTTCAGTTTTGATGTATGAATGAATATACGTGTCATATTGCAGATATGTATTGGAATTGCAAAACCAAACATCTGAGGAATACGTAAAAACAAATATGTACAAATAAGGCGGTCAGTGATATATAAAAGCCCATAATTACTAAATCTTATTCAGCTCACAAGTTTTGTATGACATAATAAAACCAGTTACTCAGTAAAATTAATTGTACAAGTTTAAATAAAAAAGTAACGTTATTCTTCATAAATAACAGCTCGCTATCAATGAAATAGCACTTTGTGTAAGGTGTGCTTTGTTTTGTGCAACGACGTAAATCATGTAAATAAGATACTCGGAACTTTAAATGAAGTCCATTGTAATACTAAATTTACGGAGGAACATGGGTATGTACATTCTTCACAAAGAAACGTGGAGTAGATAATACTTGATATTTTATGGCTTTTGCCCTATAAGCTATGAACACGGATTAGTGCGAATTCTCAGTAACAGGGTTATGGAATCTCGAATATGAAGCGATAGATAATTGTTTATGAATGAAATGTATAGTCTCGAGCCTTTATAAGGATATATAGTACCGCACACCGTAATAAGATGGAAGTTTACAAGTCTGATCAAAGGCGTTCAACTACGATTACGTCACGAATGAAATAAGACTAAATCTAGCTCTAAAAGTCCATTTTCTTTAGAAAAATTGTGATTAGTGTACATAACACAAGGTTTATTATATCAGAAGGGTTTTTGTGGATATTATAGTAATTTCAATGGTTGAGATCATGAGTCGATTGAAGCTAGACCACCATGAAAACCTGGAAGCACTGGACGGCCGTTTTGTCCTATTATAGGACTCCTCAGCAGTGCGCATCCACGATCCCGCCTCGCGAGATTCGAACCCAGGACCTATCAGTCTCGTGCGCTGGGGGACCCCACAATAGGGAGAAACGACCGTCCGGTGCTTCCAGGTTTTCCATGGTGGTCTAGCTTCAATTGACTCATGATCTCAACAAAATTTACCAAACGAAAAAGGTGGACAGATACACGTTATCTCCACAAACCACTTATATCAACTTGCATGCACATTCAAAAACATAAAGACTGGAATCCACACAGCATATTGAACACATCTCAAAGAACAAATGCTTATGAGGATAAAATGAACGTTTTAGTTCCATACCACGTCAAATATATGCAATATCGAACCCGTGACATGTATACATCGATCAAAGTTGCTACATCACATCAGCGCAGCGAGGTGTTACAGTAATGTAATTAGTAGCAATATTGGTGGTTTCAGAAAATATTAGGTTGAGATGAAAAACGGATTAGTGACATTTTTCAGGATAATTATCCTAAAAAAGACTTGGGATCTAAAGAGTAAATGCACTTGGGCCACTGGGAACGATTTTGAGCCGTGCTACCAAACGTCTAACTATTTATTACCATAATCACACGGACCCCAACCAGATAGTCTGCACCTAATTACATGGCTCAGGTCAGTAATCAGTGTCTTCATGGACTGATAACACGACTTAGTTTGGCCGTCCCTATCATTTTTCTGACCTACTCTTAAACCAGCCATTATCGCGCGTCGACGTAGACACTAGTTAGATACACGTGATTCAAGTCTTATTCATCTTAGTTGATGAAAACTCACTATCTTATCAATCGATACGCCATCGTCCCTATTACTCTGCATCTAACCTCAGAATTTGTAGCTCAATGGTTTTAACATCTAAAAGTAATACTTTGAGGGCATCCATAACCAAATACTAATAATCTACGAATATATTTAAAACTATTCACAAACAATCCGATTCCACATTAAAATCAAAGTAATTCGAACGCTTAAACCTGGCTTTCGTATTTGATATTTTAATACTTAACTTTCATCTACCATGGTGGCCTACAATATCTAAGTATGTGACCTATTTTCATTTTCTTTTAATCAACTATGATCACAATCTAGTAAGTTTAACTTATATGTCTATTACATTAAACATCCTTGGATTGTTATTTCAAGCATTTATAAAAACCATGTAAAAACTCTGATTATTAATTATTTATATACTAAACAAATTATTTTTTATTTGTGGATGATTCGTTCTTTCAAATTGCGAAAAATTCAAAATAAACGAACTTATTAACGGGAATCTAGCTGAAAACAGCAATGAAACATGGTGAAGTCACGTCATATTCTGCAAACACCGTTATCCTCTTTTTTATCTATTTAAACACATAAACATTGGTACAAAGGGACACCAAAATATTATGTGAGCTACACATCACTGGATGTGTGTGTAAGTTGGGATACTGCCCGGATGCCCAAACCGAAACAGGTGGTTTTCTTAGGGGTTGTTTCCCGAGGCTTCGACCTAGAGGTATAATCTACAAAGCGGTTCCATGGTACCCGGCGACCAACAATAGGTTCGTACGTCATTTGCTTTTTCAGGATCCTAGACCCATTTAAGCCACTGGTTTGGAATCAGGATTTTCCAACCCCTTTAGTTGGGTCCTTCGTACCTACTAAGCCGTTTTAAGTATCGAATATTCGCATTCCTTCCCTTCAATTTCGTAAACAACATCCCTACCGCAAGAAGGAAGTGAGTAGGACTTTCATAGCAGTTGCTATATACGAGTGCCAATTCCGAGAAAGAGCATACTCTTCACACCCTCGGCCGTACCAAGGCATTTGGGGGTCATTCTTGTTTAATGTTTAAGTTTGTTAGGCGAACCCATTGCATGAAATAGTTGTAATGATTATTATTAATCAACTGAATTTACAACTAAATAACCAAAGCCTATAGACGTGATATTTGTAAAAAAAATTAAGATAACCATTTCTTTAGCAACCAAACTCGAAATCTCTTGCAGTAGAGTTTACATAGAATGTATGCTACTATTCGGCATTATTAACGAGGAATTCATAATAAAACAGTAACACGAGAACGTTTCTACATTTTATTATATTATTGACTGTAATTACCAATAGGTAAGCTATAGTTGTTTTCTAGACAACCCCGAATAAAAATGATGACGGATATTTCGTTTGACATTGAGGAACGTTAAAGATTTAAGCCATAAATCACAGTTTGAAAACAGACGTATTGTTTGCCAATGAGTTATAATCACTATTTGACCAAAGTATTTTACTTCATATTTAAATGGTAGGTTATTTCATAAAATGAGGCTCAATGATCGTGCAAGAAACTCTTGACGGAGACAATTAAACTACAGATTTCTAAACATTTTAATACCTTACATCTTAAGTGTGTGTTTTGAAACTTTATTGAGGTAAGATATAAATGTATGTATACTTGAATAAATCAGTAACAACTTAGAACTTCGTGCGTACGTACATCAGTCCGAGTTGCCACAGCACATTAGCACAGAGATACAATTGTCGATTCAAATCCCGTAGTGGTAGTGGCGGTAAGAGTATAAGCAGGAATCAGAGAGGTTAGGGTTTGAAGATGTTATTCAAGGAGTATAATACAGTGAAATAAATTTGGAAAGAGGAAAAAAGGGACATGAAGAATTCAGGAGATCAGAGTTTGGAAGAACACAAAGAGTGGATGCACCAGCGCCATTGCAAACGATTTTGAGCCATGTCATTCAGGGTCTCTAACCATCGGTTGCTATCATCTCGCGGATCCCAACCAGAAAGTCTACACCTACCAACATGGCTCAGTCCACTTGTCTGTGACTTCATGGATTTATGCCATGTTTTGGTCTGGCCATCCCTAGCTTTCTCCCAACCTACTCCTATGCCATTGAACATCGCACGTCGGGGCAGTCGGTGGTTGTGCATACGTAACACGTGTCCCAGCCATCTCAACTGATGAATTTTCACTACTTCATCAATTGATTTGCCATCCTTATCTAGTACCCGTTTTCTAACAACTGCATTACTTATTCGATGGTCCCAGGATATACGAGCAATGTTTCGAAGACACCTATGATCAAATAATAGTAACCTACGAATGTCTTCTACTCTTACTGGTCATGTTTCACTGCCACAAAGTAGGACGGAACAAACTGCTGCGCAGTAAACCGGTCCTTCGTTTGATAGACAGATATCTCGCCTACGCCATAAATGACGCAAGTTGGCAAGAGCTAGTCGAGCCTTCTGTATCCGTGCTGGAATTTTGTCACACACCAGACCACAAGGACTGATGAGACTTCTGAGATAAGTGAAGCGGTCGATACGTTCAACTACTTCACTCCCTATCATTAGTTCGGGTGTCGATGCAACCCAATCCTGAAGCAACATTTTGCATTTCGAGGGAGAGAATCGCATGCCGACATGAATGCATTGTTGCTTATAGTGGTCAGAAGACTGCATTTTGTCAGCGTCATCGATCTTAAATCACACCGAAGCTGTAACCTATGATCATAATCATAATTATACATAATGATCCGGTACATTTACAATTATTGCTCATTTACTGAATTTAAATCACTGAACTATCCTTCATCTAACCTTTTTTAACCGTCTTAGTGCCGTATTTTCAATAACGTTGACTTGATTATGCAAATCAGTTTATTCCACCTTAGTTAAAACTTATGAATGAGATTAGTACATAAAACAATGACATGCAAAATATTATTCTAATGTGACCTATATGCAAATAAAGGACTAAAAGGGGGACTAGTTACCTGAGGAACTCTAATCGAACTATTACAAGTTAAAACCTATAGAAATGAAGTCTACAAGACAAAGTTTTTAATTTATTTGCAAGAACTCGTGTAAACAATCCCATGATCAGTAAAATATTCCCCTTGTAGATTATAACGAAACTTAACTACCAAACACAGATTTACGTACTTGACTTTGAACCTCAGTCTGTGTAGGAACTAACGATACTGCTCGAATGGCCAAACTGAATTAGATCTAGAGGAATATAGGTCTACGATTTATTGAGGTTGGATCCTCTAAGCCATTGCTTTACGTTCTTATAATTCGTACACCAGTCTGGTGCAATTGGGCACCAAAAACAGCATACACCACACGGGGCAACATGGTGACTGGTGGAAACATTGATTGGATATGGCCTTTCAAACTTTTCCCACTGTTATTAGTAATGTCAAGGTATTTTTGGTAGATATAATTCTAATGAGGGTTTCTGCTCTACAAAAATGCCTAATGTCACGTTGTCTTGACGTTTAATTAAAAACCGAAAACATAAACTACAAAATTTTGCTTTCGATTGAGCAACGTTAAAACCCTTTACAAAGGCAAATCGACAACACTGAATTCCAATAAAAAAAATTTGCAAAAACAGTGTATTAAATTTTCCAAAAACAAAGAATGCAGATTCACAGCTGAATCACCAGTTGACCGAATAATTTAAAACGATCAATCCTAAATCCGTTTAAGAAAACTCGGGTTCTTTTAAATGACGCTTAAATAATGGCATTACAAACTAATAGTAAGTTCATATCCATTATAACAATCCTGATATTCTGCACCATTTTAAATTAACAATAATGACCAAAGCAACATAAATTCCTCAGTAATTTCATTGGAAAACTACTTCATTATTCATGACTGAAAGTCTTCCTGTGAACCTTTATTAGTTTAGTAGTGCCAATATTCAATCGATAAATTAGTACTTTCGAAAACTTAAAGGATTGGATCTTAACGACCGTGTTTCCAAACTGCAATGTACATGACTAAAAGACTACTGTAATATACAATTAAAATCCCCACCAAGCAAAAGATAAAAATTTGCCAACTATTACAAGCTAGTGAGTGCTAAAACTGTTTTCATGATCAAGTTTAGAATAAATTACTGGTTTTTGACTATGTTAAAATAAAAACGAACAAAAAAGTGCTTCCTAAATTCGCATTCTTATTGCGTTTAATTTAAGTAGAATCAGTTTACGACATTGGGACATGACACGTTGGATGAATGCTTAAAACTAATTGCTCCGAATGGTTAAACAGCACATCCTATGGGACACATTAAATTTGATCTGTTAGAATTTAGTAATGCCCGTTTGCCGATGAACGCTAAGTTATAACTACTACTGTTAGTATGAATATCTATAAATTCTCTGAAAACATAACCTATACATACTAACTGGAAATAAATGAAACAATCAGATTAAAAGTATAAAAATATCCAACCTTTGTGTTACTGGCTTAAAGATAGCAGCAGTTTAAATACATAATAAAAACCTCCCAAATTAGGCAATATAAAAAATTTATGATATAGAAATGTACAATAATTAGTATAGGCAGAAAATAAACTTACATTTTACAGGAACTCTATCTGGAAATTGAGATTTATAAATATCGATAGCCTTGAGATGAGTCACTTTCCTTTTGTGGAGCGCTTTTAGTGCTTCGCGAGAAATTATGTAGGCGCCACCTCCCAAAAGAACTGTTCGGTAAAGATCTAGGATAAATGAAGAATTTTTATGTAAAGCTAATAGTTTCTAAACCGAATTTTACTATCAGAAAACTTAAGAAAACCTTTACTACATTTCTAAGAATTTTGATGGAGACAAAAATTAATTGAATGGGCTTCTATAACAAAATTGTTCCCAAAAAAAATTAGCCTGTTGATAAAAATCCACCTGAATAGTTTGCGTGAAGGCTATCAAACATTGTCTATTCCGTGTACATCTAAATATCTCGTGATTAACATCGTATAATGTGTATTTGATGGTGTTACAGTAAATCAGATAATGGAGAAGAGGTAGTTTTATGGCGACTTTTCCTGATTATCAATTTTTATGACGATCCATTATCGCTTTAATATCATTTTACGCTAACGCAGTTACCCAACTTCTAAAAGACTTCTAATGCTTTGATGTCCATCTTGATTAATTTGAACCTAGGGTCCAACTAGGCAGCGTTATCTACTTTCTCAAATCTCCTTTTGGTATCTCCTTGAAGACATTGTGGAACATCGACGGAAGGTGTGATAGATGATGATAAAGCTCGAAAGAAACATGAAAGCCACAATCTTAATGAGTGGTAATGCATAAACTAGTGGAATCATGATCAGTTCATAGCCATAAGTATTTTAGGTTTTGTACAATAGGTGCATATTCTAGTGAATGCCATGACAACAATTGTTTGCTGAAGCTTGGACCATTTGGAAAGCATTTAAAGTGATCAGTTTCTGTGGTGAAACCGTAACAAGTAATTTTAGTGGATAAGCAACCGTCGCTGTATGATGACTTTTTGGATGAGGCCCCGGAAATAATGCTACAAGATAGCCTGAAATATTGCCAAAAATGACTCAAAATTATAATTAATAATCTTTCCGTTCATTTCTTTTACCTAGCTAAAAAGACATCACAAAGACTGCATAATCTTTGTATATATTCTGTGATTTTACTTTGGATTCTTTTATTCATTGATCCCTTCTTAATCCATTTGCTAGAATAAAAGCCAGTGGCGATCCTGCAGTAACTTTCCTTTACTTTCTTCGTAAAAAAATGAGCGTAACCTTTTTTAACTGGAAGAATTCTTTCTGGTTGTCTTATTTCACTCTCATGCATCAATTCCTGTTCGTTGTTGATCTCTTTATTCTTATACGCACTTTAAATTCTCTATCTCTTCACATTCTTCTTATTATTGTGTGGCGCATATGTATTTGGTGCCCCTTGGCACCAATATTCGTGTTCAAATAAATAAAAAACAGTCGGTGACCATGATGTACCAAAATTCTCAACATATAATGAGTTATAAAAATCGTAGTGGTAATAATAATAGATAGGCATGTTACCACAAAACTCGAAAGATACACGACTGGCATCATTGAAACGAATCATACAACAAATACTTTATTACAGTCTCAAGGATTGATTGTATAAATAGAACAAATTCGTTGATAAGAACTTCACTGAACAAACTCTCCCATTAATTTAAATATAAAAACTTGGCATAATGAAGGCCCTGAGACATACGTCATACAATACCACAATATTCTTAGGAAATAGATGTAGACAGGATATAACAATAAAACGTTAGTCTCACTAAGACCCTGAGAAGTTCCTCTTTTCTGGAAAAGCAGCAGCAACATTTGTTAGTTCCGGATGGTTTTGCAACAACATAACGTTCTTTACCATATCTAAACATAAGTGAGCCTTAGGACTACGTTATCATTATATTAAATAAGCGTAAAACATGAAAACAGTGGTGATCAGACATCCTCGGAAATACCGAAATTTAAAGGTGTACAACCTAAATGTAATGATTAGAAGTATCTCAGACTACAAGCTATTAACATTTGCTATACAATGACTAGTTTCGCCTACTAAATGACGGTTTACATTTACTGGGGTATGTTTACACAGGGTTTAAGTAGGATGGCAGTTTCTGGTCAAAATATCCAACACTGCAGTTTGTTGTGACCGGTTTAATGTTTAAGATTGCTGACATAATGTCCCAAATGTGTGGCTACCTGGAGTAAAGACGGGAAACAAAAGTCTGAGTCAGTACTTTCGAATTTTCACTTGTTGCAAGCCAGATAAACAGCAACGAGGTCTCTAACCACATTTATACGTATGCTTACCGGATTTCAGTTAACAGGCCGGAGTGCACAAAAACATCAGGATAAAAATGAGCTCATGACAATCATATTATTGACTACCATGTTAATAAGTAAAATGTAGATATCTCCAAACGCTACAGGTCGGTGCGAAATAAGTGTATAAGGACAATATGGGAAGCTTAGTAAAAATATAAAAAGCCGAATATATAATAAAGCAGCCTAAGAGACTATTCTCGTACATGAATTACAGGACAAGCACGCAGCATAGGATTCCAAACCTAATTACGGAAGGGATTGTGTCTCAAATGATAGATGGTCAGGAAAAAGCAGAGGCTATGACGAACTATTTCAGGACAGTTTTCACTCAGGAGCCTCTTCTAGACGAATAACCAGATCTAAATACAAAGTCGAAAAATCGCCTGCTCACTTTGGACTTCGATCGAAATGATGTACTTTAGATATGAAGAAGTCAATAGAACTGGATGAACTACATTCTAAAGTCTTGAGACAAATTGCACAAGATATTGCTGCCCCATCGACTACAATATTCAATATGTCACTTGACCAAGGTGAGGTACCTACGAACTGGAAGGGTGCAATTGTCACTCCAATACATAAAACAGGATCAAGAAAACTCCCATCAAACTATAGACCTGTCAGCCTCACCAGTGTCGTAGTTAAAATATTGGGAAGAATGATCAACAAGATGATGACATTCGTGGAAACCAACAACTTGTTAAACAGCGAACATGGTTTCAGGAAACGTTTATCTTGCATATCAAATCTCCTTATAGCAAGAGAGAACCGGATAGAGGATCTAGACAAGGCAAAATCAGTGGATGTTATCTACATAGACTTTAGCAAGGGATTTTATAAAGTGCAGAAAATAACACTATTGTTGAAGCTGGAAAATTATAGCATTGATGAACCTCTCCTAAAGTGGCTTAAGGATTTTTTGACGGGTCGTAGACAGAAAGTAAGGATGAATTCCGAGTGTTCCGCCTGAAAACCAGTACTCAGTGGAGTCCCACAAGACTTTCTCCTACGTCCTTTACTTTTTATACTGTATGAAAACAAACTCCCAAGTAAAGTCCTCAATGCCATTATACGCTTATGTAAAAACCCGGCGAGAAATAACAGGAGACGCAGACCTAGATGCTTTGACTAACTGGTCTAATAAATGGCTGATATCCACCAACGCAGCCAAGTGTGTCTACATGCATATTGGGGATACAAAGGCGAATAGGTACAACATAGGGGAATTGTCTGTACCCGTAGTCTCTCAATTACCTTCGGGTGACAGTGAGCCATGACCTTAAGACCACGGTCCACTGCCGCGAGGTAGCAGCTAAGGGGTATGAAACACTATGGGCTTTAAGATGGACATCCATCAAGTTAGATTCTACTATGTTCACCACAGTATACACAACCTTAGTGAGAACTAAACTTGAAAACTGCCTTCAGGCTGCAAATCCCTGTTTAAAAGGTGACTCGGATATCCTGAGAAACTTGCAGAGGTCAGCTATTCATGCAATTTCAGAACATCGGGGTTTACCATACAAAGAGTAGCTTGAAAAGGTAGACCTCTTTACTTTGTCTTACCACATATTAAGAGGCAATCTGATTTTTATGTACAGAATACTAAGGGACGATTCTGGATTTAATATATCTTCTTTTTCTTCCCACCAGATTAGGAAAACTCAGAGGACATAGCAGACGAGTAGAAAAGCCAGAAACGAGGAGTATACCAGTGGCATACATGTTTCCACAGTGTCATCAATTGTTGGAACCTGTTACCCGAAGCAGTTAGGTCTTCACCTTCAACTGACCCATTCAAGAGAAGACTGGACACTCATAGAAGCATACTAGAGAAGAAATAACATGAGCCGTAAGCCTTCTGTCCTTACTACATAAATCTGAGTCTGAATTTAAATTTAAGGTCAGTCAAAATTGAAGCCGCAAAGTTTAGTCAGGAACCGACCGCGAAACGTTACGCCAAAGATCCCAGTGGATTATTGAAGAGAAATTATACGAGTAGATTGCTGCTGAACTTTTAATTATTTGCTTTCGTGAATCGCGAGCCCTCGAAACACTGGGATAGCGATCGTTACATGCATGCAACTGAATAATTGATTCAGCGCTGTGGAAAACCAACAATAAATGTTCACTTACGTGCGTAAAGGGGTCTCATCAAATAAAAATTCCATGTTAAATGTAAAGATGCAATCCAAAGCGCCATAGCCTCGGGAATCATCTCCAAACAAAATACGACGTCCTTGAGATTCCAATATCCAATATCTAAGTCGTGAGCTTATATGTGTAGCGGTTAATATCTAGTCAAATGTTTCAAATAGTTCAAATGGTTGTGGAAGGAGTAGAAGAAGCTTTCACTTAACAGGCTTCCGTGTCTATTACCAGTGGATCACCAATACCTCCAGGCAGTAACCTACGTATATTAACGATAACAGAGAAAAAAATCGGTAAATCATAGTAAGATTTTATTCTCGCTCCTCAAGATCAGGTCAATTTTCCTCTTAAAGGACTCCTAGGAAGTCGTTTGGACTGGCTCATTCGGAAGTGAATTCCAGCATTTGACAACCCTTAAGGAGTAGAAGCGCTATCTACAATCCTTTCTGCTGTGTTGTGTCTCTAGTCTCTGGGTGTTAACCCTTAGGTTCGTGTTAGAACTAAACTTAAGTAGGTGTTTAAGGGGATGTTTGGAGGTGTTAAGGATACTATAAGCCATTAGAGAGTCACCTCTAAGACGCCTATACTCTAATGGGTTAAGGTTTAGTGTTTGGAGGCGTTCTTCATGCGGCTTGAATTTGAGTCCCCGAATTGATTTCGTGGCTTGCCGTTGGACACACTCCAGAGTGTCGTTGTCCTTTTGGAGTGAGGGAGAAAATACTATGTTTCCATATTCTAAATGGAGACAGATAAAACTACTGAAGATTATATGTAAAATTCTTCCGTCGAATTGGCCAAAAATGCGCTTCAATGTTACCAGTGCAAGGTTTGCTCGGAAGACATTTTTGTCACAGTTAGCATAAGACTTTAAATCGTAGGGCACCAGAACTCCTAAATCTTTTTCGACTTGGGATACTACTAGAGATGAGTATCCTAAATTATAACTGTAGTCTGCGACATGTCGCAGATGGACTACTTTACACTTTGAAGTGTTAAAGGTAAGTCCGTTATCGTCTGCCCAACTTTGAAGTCGAGTCAGATCCTCGTGAAGTGCCTTTATATCGTCTTGGTTGCGTGTCTCTCTCCAAAGTTTCACGTCGTCGGCAAAAAGTAATAAGTCTGACGTTACCTGTTGAGGAAGATCATTTATGTAGATCAAGAAGAGAAAAGACCCTAGTACTGAGCCCTGGGGACCCTACTAGGACATTCCGTGGCCTGAGATAAAGTGAAATTAACCCTGACCTCAAAATGTCGATTTTTCAGGTATGAAGCGAGCCAATCGATTAGAGGTGATTTAATACCCAGTTGTTTGAACTGATCAATAAGAAATATATGGTTGACCATATCACAATCCTTGGGTGGTTCCTGATGATTGTGGGTTGCTGACAGCTATGGGGGCCGTTTGAGGAACTGAATGATTTTTAGCACTTATGAGCGTGTGCAGTAAGAATTCCCAATGAGTATCCACTTCGAGTTGAGGGTAAACGCCCCAATCCACCTGTTGTAGATAGTCCTGTAGAGCTGACACATTCAACCGTTTGAAATTCCAGCGCAAGTTGTTGGTGGGATATCTTAGCTCAATTTTTCTGACGAAACTGAAAACTATAACAGCGTGACCGCTTTTTCCCAGGAGAACCAGGATTGAGAGGTTGTCAACTAGGAATTCTTCGTTTTTACATACACAGTCTAAGTGCGGTGGTGTCTGACTGTTTCTCCAACGAGCTGTCGACTTTGCATTTTCGTATAATCCCAAGTCCTCAATGAGGTTGAAGAACAGAGCTTCAGTTGAGTTTTCACCTCCAATGTACGTATGTTCCGCGAAGTTGACTCTAGGGAGATGGAAGTCCCCAATAATCAGATATGAGTGAAACCGAGACGAGTAAAGCGGGATAGTCCTTCCAGCATACGACTGTCGTACTCGATGTCGATATATGACTCCAACTAGACACCTCGAAGCAGCAGACAATCTTACAGAGCACCATATGGATTCCTCTAGATTGTTAAACTCGAGGTTATGAACTTGATGTACCTCCAGTCAAGATCGTATATGCACGGCTACTCCACCCCCAGCTCATGATTTTCTGTCGCTGCGAAACAAAGACATCGCAGGTACTGCTCACCCCTGGTCCGAGAACTGAGAAGAGATCCAAGTTTCACTTGTTCCTATCAGATGAGCCTTATAAGTATTGCTAAGTTCACGTAATTCATCCATTTTGTTTAGTAGACTCGCGGCGTTCATGTATAAGCAGTTAATGCTTTCAATTTTTGAAACGCGTGAGCTTCTTCCTGTTTGTCTGTATGAGCCTTACGTGAATGGACAGGTAGCCTACCTATACAAGGTTTGCCGAGTTTGTAGGCCCTGTCTTTTACACGTTTTTTTATCATTTAGACAGTCCACAAATGGAATGGTCAGCTCCAACTTGCTTTTTTGCTTGGTCCTAGCTTCATATGGCCTATCCGGGTGCATGTGGATTCCAGCTGGCAATCGACGTCTGTTAGCACGACAGGCCTCCAGAGTTGAAGCCGCCATGTGGGAGGATGGGAAAGTTATCTTCATTAGCCGGGGTCTGGAATCAACGTCCTTTTTGGCTAGTCTCGTCACGTGTTGAATCAGTATGTTTTTGAGCCTCAAGGACTGTTTGATGGATTTCCATTCCCTAAAATCGGAGTTTGATTGATTAGGGTCCGTGTTTTCCGGTACACCTTGCACAATTATATTCCTTCCGCGGAAAAATTTCTTGCGAGATTCTTTGGGGATGTTCCGGATGAGATTGCGCTCAGAATACGATATGTCAGGCGGTATTCTTGCATTCCTATCTGATTTCAGTAAATGACTCGCTAGCAAGACATTCTCTACGTCGGTAGCATTCTTAAGTGTTACACGAAGTAGCCTCGGGTGATTTTGATGCTTAGATTCCTTTCCACGAGTGAGCCGTGTGACCGTCAAATGCTCTATTCTTGGAAGTTCAAGTTTCTTGTTCAATTCTCCTCAGAGCATCCTGTCATTTTTGTCCTGCAAACTGAGAGGAAGGTCAGGGTTATCTTTGAGGTTCATGATTATGAGAAAGTCATCAAGAAACTTTATTGTCGTCCCAGATTTTCCGGTGCGTTCAGGCTAAACACCTTGTTGTTTGGAGGTCAAAACACGTTTATGGATCCTAGGCTCTTTGATGACCGGACGGACATTCTTGGGGGTAGACTGTGCAATCAAATCACCAGTTGATTTCCGTACAACAGCTGGGATGTCCAACTTAGACGGTGACGCCTGGTCCTTTTTAGCTCTTTTGACATGGGTCCAGTCACCTTCAGTGTTTTTGGTAACCACTGTTACGTTCAGGGACCTTGAGCTGTGAGACCCGAGTTTACTGAGGGTGTCGAGTACCGTCGAAGTAATGATGGTGCTGAGTTTCAGCGTGTCATCATTAATACTGTTGCATGCTCCGTCGTTGGTAGACCTGTCGACATTCCTGTTCTCGTTTTCAATGCGCTTTCTTGTTTGTCTACCCATTTTTTTGACTGTCTTTTTCCAAGTTTGCAGACAACTTACTCTGTAGACCCGTCAGTTGGACAATGATATTACTCAGCAAGACTGCAGCATCCGTGCTGCACGTAACACATTCACACTTATGATCCGACTTGCTGAGTCTGTTATAAGCAATTGCTGTGAGATCTGTGCACGCTTCATGGAACCAACCTTTGCAGTTGTCGCACTGCATGCCAGATGTAACAGCAAAACGGCATCCAGGTCGTTTGCAAATCACCTTAGGACTAAACTTCCCGTTCGAAAAGCGCGACCTTCAGGTACTTTGTGTACTAAGAAAACCTGTGGAGTAGAGTGAGTTAGGAGGGCTGTAAAAAAGGAGACCTAACATAAGGGTGATTCAACAACCTAGTAAGTACACAACGCACATTTAATAACGGAAGTAACCGACAACAATCAGCAATAACTCAAGCCTCTGGTAAGGACAGTCTTCGGGTTGAAAACGGAACCAGATAATTCAACCAGCTACACTACAGATCGATTAATTTCTTTGCACTCGCTACTCGTTGTTTCAGTACGGTTCCAGACATTTGGTTGTATCCAATAGGTATTGGTCTTTGCAATCCACCACACCTATTCCAGTCAGTTTGGCAATTATTTTCCGAATTTCGTATCTTGTAGTCTGGGTGGGTGCGTTTTTCCTGGGGCGGTAGCGACTCTAGATACTAAGAGCAATCACATTATCAGGTAGGACGTTGGTTGGTCGTGAAAATAATGAAGTGATCATTCATATCCTTAGACGAGGTAATTGTTCCAAGAATATGTAAATACTTCACTTAATTTTTAGTGTGCAAGAAGACGGGACTGTAAGACTAAAAGGGAGAACAGAGGCGATAATAACGCCGTGTTTGAATATGTGGGCTACCTGTTTCTGCCATTTATATATTTCAATCAGTTATCTGTTTTTCGTTTTGTTTTAACACCTAGTTATGTCTATCAAGTGCACAACCTATACAAGCGCGTTTACGGAAAGCTTACGGCCTTTCGCTGCACAAGTTTGTAGTGACCTATTTTTTACCAATAGAATGCTATTGGTGTAATAGAAACAATTATTATTATCACCAACTGTACCGGTGATTGTTTTACCGTACTTGTTTGTTTAACTGTGCCAAAATACATACATTCTACCGATGATTGTGACCTTGCACGAATTCGGTTACACTCAATAACGCCACTTGTAACCTGGCACGAGTTCGGTATTCTTTCGATACCGCGAGATCGCCAGCAAATACATCTCAACTACAGCCATCAACTGCCTTCTGATATTTGGCCTACGGAGGATCTTACCGTTTAACTGGCACGTAGTCTTCCTGTAGTGGTGACCATAGTCAACCGCGACTTGACGCCACACTACAAGTTACAAAATAGCACGATAGGCGACATCTTGGTGGTTGTCAATGTGCACCGAAGAGAATGAACATTAATCGTTTGTCGATTGCCGAGCTGCTGAATTCTAACTGTCGATCACGAGTTAGCAAAGTGAACTATCTTCAATTCCTACTAAGTAACTGTAGTATATGATAATTAGGAGTATTTGAGTTATAGTACAAACTAAGAATCCCAGAAATAACGCAATTAGACTAAGAAGTACTAGATAAGCATGAAAGAATATACTATATTTGGAATTCCAAATCAAGCATTCAACAAGTACAAAGAAATCATTATTTCATACACAGTTTACATTGGAGTCTTAGTGTTTGTAACCGATTGTACGTCTTCTTCTCAAGTCCATCCTCTGTCTGTTCGATAGTGTATTGGATAAGAAATATGTATTGTCTATAAGGTACTCATTAGAATTAGAATTAACGACCGAAATTGGAACAGACTCACATGGTTCCTGGAATTGTATTTGATCAACATGTCGGTTGCATGTACTTAAGTCATTGATATCTATAAATCGCATCACAGATTTTCCGACATTTTTCAGCACAATCCCTGTGGCTGGTCGAAGGTCATTTCCACAATAATATGTAACTTCTGCAGACTCCAAACACCTCATATTAGAACGAAGAATTTTCATAATAATAATATATTTCTTCATGAGCAGTTACACAGGCATGGTCTACAAATTACAGCATTTGTTGGTGCACAGCATTCTTCCTAAATTATTAAGTTTACAGTTATTATAAGGTAGACTCGTAGAGCGCTTGCTGTAAACCATGACCTTGGGGAGACGCGTACGCCAAGTTTGTTCCAGGAGTCAGAAGTTCCATAGCTATGCCCTCAGAGCAAGATTCTGAATAAAAAAGAAAGAGAAAGAGAAGAGCAGCAAGGCACTTAGATATGAACACCAAACGTCGCTTAACACTGTGTAGTAGATCAGACAGAGGTCTAATAGATTATATTAAATTCATATTATCTCTTGTTAGAGTGTAATGAAGTCAGAGGCTCCATATAAGAGAATGTAGTAATAAAGAACAATGAGTTGTGATGTTCAACAAGTTGGAGTAAGCTCAAATGAAGGAAGGGAAGTCAAGATTGGTACAAGGAAGGCGGTTTATTAGAAGGGAGTGTGCATGTAGAGGGTGAAGTGTTAAGAATACTAATCACTATTGTCTAATTTTTTCGTTCTTTTCTTTTTTTGTCCATCCGATGCCAGTCACACACTCCTAGTGTGAAATTCCGAGTTAGCATGTTATAGGTTGTCTCAGTAGAATAGCCAATCCAGAATAAAATTGGAAACATTAGTCTGAGTGGTGAGCGTGGGAAGACAATCTTTATCACAGATTGATTGATTTATTCTCAATCATAAAGAGACTGATACATACAAAATGTTCTGCCCCACGAACACGGGTGGATTGAAGTAATCGCCCTCACCATCAATCCTTGCTGGTCAGTAACTCCATCCTCCCTCCTTTTGTGATGTTAGGCTCATTTAAGCTTATTTTTGGGTATATGTCATACGTCACACAATCCTCTGTGTTTCACATACTGTTGGAAAACACTATTTCGTTAAGTACCATTTTGCAAGCTTATCAGGCATTTGCAGGTTATGGACTGTGGGTAAGACATCGATGCAATGCTTTAATTATCTACAGTATAAAGTATAGGTCGCCAATTAGAGTATAAGCATTAAGAATGGTATAATGAAGGATAATTGTTTATTAAAGCAGGCGGAAAAGTATAGAAGTACATGAGTTGTAGATAAGGTAACGAGTGGAGAAACAATGTTAGCTGCCAGTCAACATAGTGCGCAGAAGAGTAAAAAGCTAATAAAGAATAAACAGGAAGAAACTCACACTGACTTGGTGCTGATGTTATTTTGTGTTGTCCTAACCAGCTGATGGGTAACAGGCTCCATAGATGCAAGACTACTGGTAGCAGACAGTCGATTGTGGTGACTTAGATGGAGTCTCTTTCGTCACAGAATGTCTGATATTTCTACACTGCAGTAGAAAAGTATCTACTCCCTCCTCCAGTTCATTAAATGTTGGAGTGGCAATAGAATCAATAGCAGTTTTGAATGTCCTGACAAAATTTTCTACCTGACCACTAGAAAAAGGATGTCTGAGAGCAGTATACAGATGTTGGCACCCTATACCATTCAACCAGGTAGTGACCGCACCTTCAGCAAAATGAGATCCATTATCAGTCAATAACACAATGGGAACCCCTTCTCTACTAAATGCATTTCTTAATGCTTGGATTGTGAAGTCAGAATTTCGTGGTTATGAAAAAACTTCCGGCCACTTTGAAAAAAGGATCATTGACTGCAAGTGCATAGTATTAACCAAAAAATGGACCACAACAGTCTTCATAAACACTCTGCGAGGCCTCAGATGATACTGGCCATGGACTCCACATCGAAGGCTGATTTTTCATCTTATAACATTCTTCACAATTGTTGGTTGTACGACATATATCTGCATTTATTTCTGGTCACCAACATATGAGCTTTGCCAAGGATTTCATTTTCTCAACACCTAAATGGTCACCATGAAGATCCTCAAGGACAGATTTTGTTGGGACGATAGATCCCCAAAACTCATATCTTGTAGTTTTATCTGTGTGGAGCTTGTATGCAGATGTATGCTTGGTTATTTCTTACCACCCACGCACATAGTCGATTGACGAGCTTATCGATTAAATGTTTAAAAAACTTCCATGGCAATATCTATTATATACATATATGTTTTGAATTGTGTTTGTGTGATCGCTCGTTGCTGGCTGTTTTGCAGAATATACTTCCCATTCCAAGCTTGGACTTCTCCCTCTAGTTAGCGGGGCTGGGACGCATCAATAGCTAGCTTGCTGGTCTTTGGTCACCGAGTCTTTGTTCTCGTTCGCAGATTAAGTGAACCCGTTATAGCTTCAAACCTAGCAAATTTGGCGACGGTGGTTTCGGAAACATGGATCCTTCTAAACTTGATTTATCACTCGAACAGCAGATGAAACTTATTCAGATGTTAGCAGATACAAAGCTTACGTCTAATACTCAACCAAGCAGTTCTGATCCTACTGCTACCGCACCATCAGTTGATGGTATCACTAACAGTATCTCCTAGTTTCATTACGATCCGGAATCCAATGTCACGTTTGACATGTGGTTTCGACGTTACGAAGACTTATTCAAGTTCGACTTTGCTAATCGGGATGATGCTTGGAAGGTCCGCTTGCTGCTTCGAATGTTGGGTCCTAGTGGACTCGACAGGTATTGCAACCTAATTCTGCCTCTAAACCCACGCGATCGCTCATTCTCGGACACTGTCCAGTCATTGAGCTAACGATTCGGAGACAAATCCCCACTATTCAATGGGCGCTATCGATGTTTGAAGCTCACTATGAACGAAGATGCTGATTTTCTCACACATATGGATATCGTCAACCGAGAATGCGAACGCTTCCGGTTGAAGTCGTTTACTGAAGACCAATTTAAAGCCCTCATTCTTATCTGCAGCTTTCAATCGCAGAAGTTCAGTGACATTAGAACGCACTTGCTAAGGCGATTGGACCGAGACCCGAAACTAACCCTTAATGATATTGCAAACGAATATCAACGCCTAATCAATCTACAGCGTGACACTACGATGGTCCAGCGTGGTGGTTCAGACCGTACCGAAGTTCATGTAGTCCAAAAACCACTGAACTCGCATAAATCTGCCCCAGCGTCATCTAGTTCAGGTCAACAGACAAAAACAAATCCTCCTGCCCCATGCTGGCACTACGGTGTTCAAAACTGTCCGTATAAACAACGTCGGTGCAAGAAATGTAATGCGGTGAGTCACAAAGATGGTTTTTGTCGAATAAAGAAGCCGAGCAGCTCCAGAGTTACCAGAAAGCCTACGCCTAGATCCAACACGAATTAGTTGAGCCTAATAGCAAGCTGTCAGAACTCAACCGCAGGTGAGAGTAAAATTATCACCCTTAATATTGATGGGCGCCCGATTAGATTGCAAATATACACTGAATCTGACGTAACAATTCTCTCACGAAAATATTGGATCAGAATGGGAAGACCACGAACGGTGCCAACAACACAGAAACCTCGAACTGCATGCGATAATTATCAACGTTTGTTGGGGCAACCAGATTGCAAAGTGTCTTTTCACGATTCGACGTTTACCAGGGTATGTTGCATCACACCAGCTGATCTTAATCTACTTGGGTTAGACTGGTTTGACCGGCTACATTTAGCTGACGTCCCGTTAAGTACCGTATGCCATCTGGTGAAACAAGCTCATGAACTTGAAGCATATTCGAAAGGACTAATGACGGAGTGTTCAACCTGTAATGGGTCAGTGCACTGCTATGAAAGCAACACTTCGGTTGAAACCCGGAGCTAAACCTGTGTTCTGTCCAAAGAGACCAGTGCCGTACGCAGCATTGTCGAAAGTTGACGAAGAACTTAATCGCCTTCAACTACAGGGAGTTATTACACCTGTTTCTTATTCTGCCTGGGCAACCCCTATTATGATTATTAAGAAGGTTAATGGCACAACCCGAATATGCGCAGGTTCTTCCACAGGTCTTAACGCAGGTCTCAAACAGCATCATTACCCACTGCCAGTCCCTGAAGATTTGTTCACGATGTTAAATGGTGGGAAGTGCTTTGCAAAGCATGATCTCGCTGATACCTATCTACAAGTGGAAGTAGCTGAGGATTCGAGAGAGTTGTTTACCATAACTACTCATCGTGGCTTGTTTCAGTACAATCGCCTACCATTTGTTGTTAAAAGAGCTCCATCTATTTTTCAGCAACTAATAGATAACATTTTATCTGGCATCAGGGGGGTCGCAACTTATCTCGATGATATCTTAATTGTTGCCACACCGTTAGAACAGATTCGAGAACGCACGACAGCTGTACTTCAACGCATCAGCGATAACGGATTCCGATTACGCTCATAAAAATGCCAGCTTTTCTTGAAGTCAGTTAAATATTTGAGATTCATCTTTGATGCCCGAGGTCTCAGATCAGATCCGTAAAACATTCAAGCTATAAAACTGATGCCAAATGCCACTAATATCTCTGAGCTACGATCATTCCTGGGATTAATTAGCTACTACTCAGCTTTTGTTCCATCGATGCATGACATACGCGTCCCACTAAATCATCTTCTGAATAAGAATACTATTTGGCACTGGACAAAAGAATGTGAAGCTGCATTTTGCAAGCAGAAAGCAATCATAAGCTCTGAACTATTGCTGACACAATACGATCCGTCCATGCCTATCGTTGTCGCTGCAGACGCTTCAGCTTTTGGACTCGATGCTGTCATCTCACATCAGTTCACGGACTCAACAGAGAAAGCTTTTATGCATGCATCTCGCACATTTACTTCAGCGGAAAGAAAGTACAGTCAAATAGAGAAGGAGGCTCTCGCCCCTGTGTTTGCAGTACGTTGTTTCCACAAATTCCTGTACGGTCGAAGATTTACTCTTTTCACAATTTTGGGTTCGAAATCTGGTGTTCCAGCCCATTCTGCAAACGGTCTCCAGCGATGGGCTTTGATACTTTTGGGTTATGATTTTGACATTCAGTACCGGCGCACCCAACAGTTTGGTCAGGCTGAGGCCTTGTCACGACTTGGCAACAAACATCATACGGCCGGCGAAGATGCAGTTATTGCCTCCCAAATGACAGAGAACCACGCGCAATGTTACCTGACAACCGCTATTCGTGCTTTGCCAGTCTCAGCAGCTGAAATGCCATCTGCATCCAAGGACGACTCCATCATAAAGAAAGCGATGAAATACGTCACCAATGGCTGGCCGCCAACTGGACTCAACAGTGACTTGAAGCAGCTTTACCACCGTTGGGACTCATTATGCGTCGTAAACGAATGCTTGATGTTTGGAGATAGAGTAGCGGTGCCAGAGTCCCTAAGATCAAAGGGGCTGAAGCAATTCCACACTGGTCAACCTGGTATAAAACGAATGAAATCCATCTCCAGAAGCTATGCTTATTGGCCCCTCATGGACCAACATATTGTGGATTTAGTAGGCAAGTGCATACAGTGTCAGAAAGCGGCCAAGTGTAACGCGAAAGTACTGTCGGTCCCATGGCCACAGCCTGAGTATCCCTGGTCCAGGATACATATCGATTTCGCAGGCCCAATTAATGGAATCACCTATCTAGTCGTTGTTGACGCCCTTTCGAAATGGTCAGAAATCGTCCCCGTCATGCCACCAACGACTACCCAACGGACGCAACTTTTGACAGAGATGTTCTCCCGCAACGATTACCGGATATAATCGTATCTGACAGTGGTTCGCAGTACACCTCAAGTTAATTTCAAGAATTTTGCAAATGCCTGTCGATCAAGCATTTCCACTCTCCACCGTACCACCCGCAGTCAAACGGCCAAGCAGAAAAATTTGTGGATACATTCAAGAGAGCTCTAATGAAGTCGGAGCCGGCAGAGATCCTGACGGGAAGAAAATTGAGGGCGATCCACAGTCTGATGTGCCCAAGAACCACACCACCACCATCATAGACCAAATTTCAGAAGCTGCCAGAGTACGAGGTTGGATGCCAGGTGTTTGCCCTTGGATCGAGGCACCTGTGGTTGGAATACTAGGCCAAGTTATGTACGAGGTAAAGGTGGGAAGAGACATGTGGACTAGACGCCGAAAGCAACTATGAAAACAGATAGCATCAGACCGCCCACCAACAGGAGTAAATCTTCCCCTTGACATCCTGCTTGATACCTTCAACTTACCAGCGGCACTACCACGAGAAGAAGCTCAACAACAAGCTGATCTCCGTTCCAGAAGTTGGCCTCTCCTACAGCGGCGAGCAACAGTCAGGATGCAAGTCGACCCCAGGAAAGCACGCTATCAAGAAGAGGGGGAGTGTTGGAGACGATAAATCCCCAAAACTCACATTTTGTAATTTTATCAGTGTGGAGCTTGTATGCAGATGTATGCTTGGTTATTTCTTACCACCCACGCACATAGTCGATTGACGAGCTTATCGATTAAATGTTTAAATATTTCAATAAGAGTCGATTGACTAAGTTATCGATTAAATGTTTAAAAAACTTCCATGGCAATATCTATTATATACATATATGTTTGGAATTGTGTTTGTGTGATCGCTCGTTGCTGGCTGTTTTGCGGAATATATATAAGAATATACCATCAGTTATAAGCACATAATTTGCAATAGGGGAGTAAGTTCGAAGAAACTTTAGTAGACTTCGTAAGCATGGCTCTTGTTCCTCACCCCTTTTGAATGAACTGTGTCAAAATATTAAGCAAACAGTTGGCATGACAAGAAAAATTAGGAATGAAACGGGAATAGTATTGAAGAGCGCCCACTAGTGAACGTAGTTCTGTAACAGTTTTTGGAGACGGTGCAGTTGCTTCATATCTGGTCTAAAACTATTACTATCAACTAGGTATCCGAGACATTCAAAACTAGATACACAAAATAAACACTTATTCGGATTCACTGTTATATTCATTTCAATTAAACGACGCAATAAAGCAATAGGTCTCTGGTCATGAACTACATCATCAGATCCATGAACAATGAGATCGTCTTGATAAACCTCAACACCTTCAAGATCACTGACTACCTTATTCATAACTTCCTGAAAAAGGGCTGGAGGACAAATTAGGCCAGGAGGAATGAAGTTGTATTTGAACAGACCGAAAGGGGTGTTAATTGTCGTCAAAATAGACGATGATTGATCTGGAAGGATTCGCAGATAAGCATCTCATAGGTCAACTTTCGAGAAAACTTTAGAACCATGAAATCGATTTAGAATATCTTCAGCCTATACCGTTGTGCACACTTGCTTCAACGAACCGGAGTTCAGTGTTAATCTATAGTCACTACATATTCTAGGGGTCTTGCCGTCCGACTTCAGTGGCGTAACAATAGAAGTACCCCATGCAAGAGACTGAATCAGTTCAATTATACCTTCTGCACACAAATCGTTCAATGTCTTATGTACTGCTTCTCGAAGACCATAAGGAATTATTCGTCTTTTAAGAAAGACTGGATCACCCTGTACTTGAAGTTTTGTAAGCTGAATTTTCATACCCCCACTGCACTTAAGACACATAGCTATCAAATCTTTATGTAAAGCATCAGAATTTTCTTTAGAAACTAGTAAAGACAAGTCCACTTTAAGCCTTTTCAAATTCTTTAAACTCAGAATTAACAGTCCTGTTTCGCTGACTCAATCGATCTCTTAGTTGCACATGAAGTTGGTTACCAAAATTACATTTGGCAGCTTGTTTCTGTAATCCAAGGATGAATTCCCTAACATCTTGGCCATTCTGACGAATGATCTTATGAAATTTTTCCCTTTCACGGCATTCAAAACTGGTGCAATTTACATGATTTGATAATAGTTTCTTGCATAAGGAAGTGAAATAGGCTTTTCTGGTTGTGCAAAAGCTTTAAATAAGCTATATGCTTCCTTTCCGATCAATGTCAGGAAATGTGCCACAGTTTTATCACCCTTAACGCCGTTCTTCGTCATGTTCTATACTTCATGTGTGGGCTCCGTCTTATCCAAACACTCCTTTAAACAACAGTTTGTAGACGTTTATAGCCCTCTTTATTTGGTCATTCACCAAACTTTTTAATAACGCTGGGGCCCCAAAAGTAGCGCTAGTAGCCTTTGGCAGCTCAGTTTTTTTACCTATCCATTTAAAGACTAAAGAGAGATCTGCGTCTTTCTCTTCCTTTGGTAACGGCTTACAGTATGAGAAGTAAAAATTCCCATTTCGAGATTTGGACAAAATAGAACAGATCAACCGAAGACGTTTCTGTCCAAATGGTTTTTCATCATGTCTTTGCACTAATATATATGTATGTTACACAACAATAAAATAATACTCATTGGTAGTTACGTCGCGTAATAATTATAAAATAATATTGAGTAATTGAAAGAAAGAGGACGATAATAATCAAAGTGAATACTCCAAAAATCAAACAGTTTCTACATCGCGTAATACATAAAAAGAAAAAAACAAAAAAATATTTTGATGGAAGGTCGGTATTATAGTAGTTATGTAAAAATCAAGGGACAAATGTTGAGAATATGTAAAATACAAGAGTTGAAGAACTTGGCCAATGGTTAGGATATTTTTGGAGGAAAGGCTTTCATCAAAGTTCAGCTGCAGACTCACTTCTGTACTGATGGCCAAGGTAGCGTGAATGGTTGTACAAACCATTTTTAGATGTAAGGACTTAGTTTGTGAAGATAGACTCCGACGGCTTCAGCAATGTGCGAAAGAATAACTAGTAAACCGTTTGATTATTTTGATGGAATATAATGAGTAGCTTTTAAATCCTCAAACAAGTCATAACTGGTATAACAATAAAGAAATGAGTACATTGTCCAAATATAGGCTTTCTATGTATTCCTCTTGTTAATATTCCTTCTACTCTTCTAGTTGGTTGGTCATCTAAAAACGATATGCTATTATTCTATTCATCATCTAATGAAGAGGTGATCGATGGATGAATATTATTAAATATATTAGGTAAATTATCCTTTTCATATTTTTTTAAATATTATGAAAGCATCATCTATATAGCCACAGTAAGCCGTTAGATGATTGATTGTGTCCTTAAATGGTTCGCCTTCTAGTTTTGCAAAAAACTGTCTGCCGGTAGAAGCCCCGATGGTGACCCCATGGCTACACCATCCATCTGTCTATAGTGTTTATTGTGGACCCGGAAGTGGGCATTCACCGTGCACCTAAGAATTAACTGTTTTTTGCGGATACGTGAATAAAGGTTCCTATACATCTATCTGTTATTTCACTGAAAATATTATTGAAAGCTTCAAGTAGGGGAATGTTGATGAATAGGGAGGATACATCTTTCGACGTCATTTTTGATCCGTTCGGGCATAAGGGCATTCAAATTAAATTTTGACGTCAGCTTTATTAACCGTTTCCTAAAGTGATAAACTTAAGGCCTAGTGACAATGCTCTTAACTCAGTCTTATTGAGATTAACTATGGTGAATTTGCATACGCACTGAACTAGCTTAGATGGAAAATTTATTTCTGGAATCTGTTAGCTTAGATTTTTCTTAAGTCTCATACGTTTGTTTTCTTTTCTTGTATCAACCGCCAGCTTAATACAGTCCGAAAATATAACAGAAAGATCGTTCACAGCATAAATTCTCTTATCGACATTTTTAAGCATTGTAGTAATAAATGAATCTAGAGATTCGATTTGATTTGATGCATAACTTTTGTGAGTCTTCCTATTTGGCCGAACTCTGGAGCAACGTGAAAATTTCCGGGATGCTTCAGAATGCAAGTTGATCTCCATGATCCTCTTCATTAAATCAGCACTACTTCCCTTCGTGAGTCTTGCTATGTACTTCAGGTACTCGTTGAGAACCTTTGATGCACACGTTTGTTCAAAACATTTCAACATCAGGAAACGTTTTAGAGGTGTTGAGACAGGTCACTTAGTAAACAGAAATGGATGTATATCATTGCAACCCATAATACAGGATGAGTCCAAGTTTAATTAACCTTCTTGACATTAATCCTGGCTTCATCCGTATGGTGCTCCTCGCTATTGTCGTTGTTTGACCTCTGTTTTTTATCAGTTAACTTGGCATCTGGCTCATTTGCTTGTTGAATCACACGCCTTGAAGTTGGTGGCAATCCCGACTTAAGTTTGGGTGATAACATAAGTTTCCTGATTTGTTCTTTTTTGGAACATAAACCGATGTGCTCCAGATTTTACCTTAGTTTTTTGATTAAATTTGAAAAAGCCTCCTGTTGTCTCTTACTTTCATTCTGAACCCGTTTTTCGATCTCATGTATGGTTGACGATCTGAGCTATTTGATGGGGCCCACCATATAGACCAGGCATCCCTCTTTGTCTTCCTTGTTCTGTTCAATGTATCCTGCTGCATGGATTATGCGGCAGCTGTGTGATATTTTCTCAAAAGACCTACTGGCTAGTGCACTTCATTTTATCCCCGTGTCTGTTAATTAGTACGGGGTCGTATTGGTCTTAACCATACAATCCTCAAAGTTGAACCTGCGACAACTGAGAAAATAGACTATTAACATGTACCACGGAGAAAATGCCAACAAAAGTGAACGAGGGAACATTCGTTCGAGAACCAATCGGATGGTATGACTCAGCCTCGCAGGCGTGGTCGTTCTTGTTCTATTCATATTAAATAAATTGTTCTATCTCCAGTCTAAATGTTTTCTTTAGGAAAGCCAAACATATTGCCGATAGTTGCGATACGACGAGTCAGTGTAGACAATGATGGGACCTCCACGTAAGATCCCATAGATTAGGTAGTTACGTCATGACACATATAGAATTTTAGGACTAGGTCTATCATTAGAGCAGTACTAATTACGAAGTAGACCATAATTCTGCATCGGTAAGTCTGACTATTGAAATGTACATGTATCGCAGGAGATTGTATGTATATATCGAATGGTGATTGTCTTTTTAATTGAGGTCCTTTCATTTAGCGCTTGATTCATGTGTGTACGATTATGCGTAATTCAGGGTTCTCAACGAGCTTTTTGTTAAATTTCAGGATTTATGGCCTACTACCAGCCTCTGAGTTAAGGCCCCGGTTAATCTTAGGAGCTGATAGAATTGGCAGTACTGTGCTTGATATTCGATGAGTGAAAAGGTGTTCAAAACGACGGGGCTCACCGCACAGTGGTTTAGACTTGGTTTGACAATTATCGCGAATTTTGATTTTGTGGTTTGTCTGCGTGAAAGGATAAATGTGTTTATGTTTTTGGGCTGCTGTTTACCACGAATTTATTATCAAATACTAGTGATCTAGAGATCACTATTGTTATTATTGATTAGTCTGAGAAGTTGCGTCACATTCAAGCGGTGCACTGCAAAAATAACTGAGTTTTCTTCTGCTTTCGTCATCGACTATGTATGTTCGAGATCCAGTGATAGGATAAACGCTTGTCACCGGGTAGGCTTGTAGGGGTGCATGTTTCACGGTTCTGAGACGTTCATTTTTGTCCAGAAAGAAACTTTTGCATATAAAAATTTTGGAAGCACAAAGGAGACTTCTCATACGTCAGCGTACTGTAGTTTTGGCCAGTCGTTACATGTGGTATATTCAGTTTGGCCTCATAAACGGTCATTGGAAAGAACAAAGAACTTCTGAAGCACTTGTAGTGACTCTTTTATCACGAGAACACGATTGGTTTATTGAAAACAATTATTATTATAACCAATTGTACCAGTGCTTGATTTAATGTGCTCTTTGTTTAACTGTGCTATAAACATCTATTATTCTTACACTTTGATTGTGACTTCGCGCGAATTCAGTTACGTTCTGTAACCAAGCTTGTATCCTGGGATGATCTCGGTATCCTTTCGATACCACGAGATCACCAGCAAATATATCTCGACTTGGTCCATTAAATGCCTTCTGATATTTCGTTTCCTGGGGATTTATTTGGCACGTGTTTCTCTGTAGCGGTGTTCATAGTCCATTGGGACTCGACGCCACGCTACACACTTATCACTTTCTTGAATGACAAAAAAATATGAGCTAAACCTGAAGTCAGAGAGATTGATAAGGTTAAAGAGATTAATAAGGTTAGAGAGATTAATAAGGTCAGCGAGACGTTGATTTTGACCGTATTCGATGTAAATAATAGTCTCAATCACCTAGTTAGTTTTTACTCTCATTCAACGAAGACTTAACATCCGTTGACTCCCTAGACTGACCTTCAGCCTGAAGACTGAGGGGTATTTTTATCTAAGTACACTCGGAGTACAGATACAATCCTAATAGAATGATGATTTATTTCAGAAAACAAATTCTTAGAATAAAATAAAACAGATTACAATCGAGCTGCGGTGTGCATTGGAGTCTCTCACTTACTCAGCCATTCCCTTTTAACCATTCTCGACTCCGACGGATGGTAATAAACAGCTTAATATACCATGATCGATTTTATAAGGTTGAAATACATCTAGCAGGATAGGTTGGTTCATCCGGGGTCCGGTGTTATTCCAATAACATCACTGGTATGCTAGAAAATTAGGCGTTTTTCTTAATCAAACCCAACTTCTCTCTCTTTGAAAAGCCATGATTAGGGTGATAAGTTGTTAAACCAAGATTTTTAGGCAACAGAAAGGAAATTTCACCCAAGGATTGTGATATGGTCAACCATATATTTCTTATTGATCAGTTCAAACAACTGGGTATTAAATCACCTCTAATCGATTGGCTCGCTTCATACCTGAAAAATCGACATTTTGAGGTCAGGGTTAATTTCACTTTATCTCAGGCCACGGAATGTCCTAGTAGGGTCCCCCAGGGCTCAGTACTAGGGTCTTTTCTCTTCTTGATCTACATAAATGATCTTCCTCAACAGGTAACGTCAGACTTATTACTTTTTGCCGACGACGTGAAACTTTGGAGAGAGACACGCAACCAAGACGATATAAAGGCACTTCACGAGGATCTGACTCGACTTCAAAGTTGGGCAGACGATAACGGACTTACCTTTAACACTTCAAAGTGTAAAGTAGTCCATCTGCGACATGTCGCAGACTACAGTTATAATTTAGGATACTCATCTCTAGTAGTATCCCAAGTCGAAAAAGATTTAGGAGTTCTGGTGCCCTACGATTTAAAGTCTTATGCTAACTGTGACAAAAATGTCTTCCGAGCAAACCTTGCACTGGTAACATTGAAGCGCATTTTTGGCCAATTCGACGGAAGAATTTTACATATAATCTTCAGTAGTTTTATCTGTCTCCATTTAGAATATGGAAACATAGTATTTTCTCCCTCACTCCAAAAGGACAACGACACTCTGGAGTGTGTCCAACGGCAAGCCACGAAATCAATTCGGGGACTCAAATTCAAGCCGCATGAAGAACGCCTCCAAACACTAAACCTTAACCCATTAGAGTATAGGCGTCTTAGAGGTGACTCTCTAATGGCTTATAGTATCCTTAACACCTCCAAACATCCCCTTAAACACCTACTTAAGTTTAGTTCTAACACGAACCTAAGGGTTAACACCCAGAGACTAGAGACACAACACAGCAGAAAGGATTGTAGATAGCGCTTCTACTCCTTAAGGGTTGTCAAATGCTGGAATTCACTTCCGAATGAGCCAGTCCAAACGACTTCCTAGGAGTCCTTTAAGAGGAAAATTGACCTGATCTTGAGGAGCGAGAATAAAATCTTACTATGATTTACCGATTTTTTTCTCTGTTATCGTTAATATACGTAGGTTACTGCCTGGAGGTATTGGTGATCCACTGGTAATAGACACGGAAGCCCGTTAAGTGAAAGCTTCTTCTACTCCTTCCACAACCATTTGAACCATTCATTTCAACTAGGTATCATCACCAAGGTTTGATTTGATAATTTCGAATAAATTGACCATTGGGTAGATTGTTATAAATAAATAGTATATTCGTAATATACCAATGAGTAGAAAGATTAGATTTTCTGAAGTGAGTGTAGATCACTTCTTCAGAGAAGTGGTTTGCACTAAGACACGAAACGTCAGAAAATTTAATTTTTCCACTCATTGGGATATTACAAATATATTATTTATTTGTCCTTCATTTCAAGGTTATTTCGTTGCACCTTGACGATTGTTTAAATTTTGTTTTCTGAGTGGCCGAAGGTCCGTAGCTTTGTAGTTAGGTACAGTGGTCTTAGGCTAAACAGTCACTCTACGTATAAAATTTAGGAAAATATATAGCACTCTTAGTCCTTGTGGTAATTAGACAGATTGAATAAGTCTGGTGACTGTTGATAACAAATGCTTTCATAATCATGTCGAAACTATACTTAAAAGCCAATATTAAATCTTAAGTTTCAAACACTGCCGCTATTATTTTCGCTCTTGTTTCCATCTTTTTAATTTTTCTTACATTGCTGTAAAGTATATTAACCTAGATTTGTGCCCATTTATATGATTTGTTGCAGATTCCTTGTCCTAAGCATTTATTTATTTGTCATGTACTTATAGATTGCGTACTATCTGAATGTCCAGGTGTCTTGCATTTCATAATGTATATAAAGTCGTTGGTTATTGATGGCTTCAAATCCTATTGTCAGAGAACGGAAATCGATGGATTTGATCCACAGTTCAATGCGATTACCGGTCTAAATGGCTCCGGAAAGTCAAATATATTAGATGCTATATGCTTCTTACTTGGAATAACAAATCTATCGCATGTAGGTTGGTTGTCTTTCCTGATAATTTGATTATAGGTAAGGGCAGCAAATCTACATGATTTGGTTTACAAATGTGGTCAAGCAGGAATAAACAAGGCTACCGTAAGCGCAGTATTTGACAATATGGATAAGTCACAATCCCCATATGGTTATGAGCAGTTTGATGAGCTTACAATCACAAAGCAGATTGTCGTTGGAGGCAGAAATAAATATCTGATTAACGGAACAAACGCAACCACCACAAGGGTTCATGATTTATTTCACTCAGTGCAACTTAATGTTAATAATCCTCACTTTCTAATTATGCAAGGTAGGATTACAAAAATTTTAAATATGAAACCACCGGAGGTAAGCCAAATAAGTGTTATAGAGTGTTTAAATATGTACTTTAGATCCTATCATTATTAGAAGAAGCAGCAAGCACCAAACTATATGAAAATAAAAAGGAAGCAGCACTTAAAACTATTGAAAAGAAAGATAGTAAATTAAGAGAAATAGATAGAGTGAGCTTTTTTTTACTTACTACTATGTCGCTTCTCATAGATTCTTACTGAAGATATTAACCCTACTATCAAGAAATTACGTGAAGAACGGAGCAGTTATTTAGAGTATCAGAAAGTTGTACGTGAAATTAATCATCTGGAAAAGTTTATTGTCGCTTACGACTATACTTGTTTAGAGGTTAGTGGACTATCAAAGTTATCGGCTAATATACACCTGGATTTTAGGAAGCTAAAAAACGAACAAAAGGAGATTTAATTACACTTGAACGTTCGTTGGATGAGCAAAAAAAGAATATGGAAGAAGTAACTTAACCGTATTGGTTCTATTTAGTCCGTTTGTCTTTTAGCTTCGGAAGTCAAAAGAAATTATAGAAAGTCGTATTGCTGAACTTTGCAAACAAAGAGATGAGGTAGGCTGTACTGTTTTCTTAAAGCGTTTATCTAAAGCATCAAGGAACAGCACTTGAAGAATTAGAATCTACAATGTCTGCATGTCAAAAAACAGAAGCAGTTGCTAAGGGGGCTTCTCAAAGGGCGTCTGAATCTCTTCGGGCCGCCAAACAGCGTGTTAAGTCCATGGAGTCACAGTGTATGGAGCTTGATGAGCAGTTGTCTTCTAAACATAAAGCAGCGGAAGCTGCTGCTGGTATTGAGTACCAGTCCGTCCTAGCACAGTCAGAAGAAGCCAAAGTTAAATTTGAAGCGGCTCAAAAGCGTTTACAGGTAAGCATTTACTTCAGATAGTACGTCATAGTACCCATTGAAATTATTTGAATCAACTGTTCCACATTAGCGAGTCACCACTTGTAATGACTAAGCTATCGTGTCCATAAATAGAATAGAATAGTGAATCGGTTATATAAACAGCGACTGTTGATGTAGAATTTAAGCTTAATAAGTGTCTTCGTAAGCTGAGTTTTTGTCATTTTACTGATGGTAATAAAATTTGCTTTATTTGTTGGCTACCGTTAGTAATTTGCAGTATCAATTCATTATATTGCAATAAATTCCAATATAATGATCATTTGACTTGATAATGTTCAAAATTTTTTTGAACCATCATCTGCCGTAAATCTGCTTTGCCCTTTTCGACATCTTTTCCCACAACATAGTATATTCGATACATGAATCCAAACGCACTCAGCTTTCGTTTATCTAATGGGCTTACGAGAAAAAAATTATAATAACCACCGTAATATCTTCACTTCAATTCAACAGTAATTATCTTTACAATAATCCGTATACATTTTGTAAAATCAATTCAGTGCATTAGATAGTTAATATACATATGTAGCCAGCTAAAACTGTTATATCTCCAAGACTTCTTTCCCTTTGTTTTCCTCAGGTAACCGGATTTACAATAAGAGCAGATAGTCGTTGTGTCTGTTTGTACCACCTGTGGGATGACTGGTCTTCTAACTGAACAGTGATAACGATCAGTGATTAACGACCAAAAAACTAGCACTTGTTTGCCCTTTAATTCTTGCCAACTCAATGTCTAACCAGAAGACGAAGTTAGCAGGGACATATCTTTGTTGTCACTCAGTTTGGTTCATCATACTCAAACATATGAGTCCATATACATGAATTATCAAACCACCACATCTCCCAAATAGGAAATATTTCCCACACAAGTCATAAATGGCAGTGAGCGGAACAAAGTGTTAAAAGCTAATTAGGAGTGGTCAAGGAGCAGTAAGATGTATAACGACAGTTGAGTCTAGTGAAAAATTATAATACAAAAAATGTAGAGATACATTAATCCAGTTATTCAACAATTATATAATAAAAATATGTATAACAATGATCCATAAAACGGCCCCAAAAGTTACAGCTTTCACTAAGTTTATTCTGTTTTGACAAAAACATCGAAACAGCATAAACATTCCCTGCAATATTTGCAAAGTTGGAAATTAAATGGCCAAAAATTTCAAGCAAACCACTCTTAGTTGACCCCGTTTCTGGCCAGTTCTGCCATTTTTTATACATTTATCAAGCTTTGCGACCTAACTAAAGTTTTGTCGTGTACTTAGTCTGTAAATTGGATAGATTAATTAATTAGTCAGCATACATTTTTAAAGACTTATATTATACATTTTTATTTATTACGTGTAAAGGCAGTAAAATCCGGTCTTTCCAGTGGAGAAAATGGTGTTGCAGCTAGCCTTGCTGAACAGGTTAGAGTTGCAGATGGTGAGAAGTGCTCCGCACAAACTGAACTTTCTCAACTGAAAATGCGTCAGAAACATCTACAAAATGAGCTTGCTAAACAAGAAGCCATTGTCGTTAAAACTTTCGGACATGGGTCAATAGACGGAGAATCTAAAGAAGAAATGAAACAAAAGGAACTTACTGCACATATTGACGAATTAACTAAGAAATTGACACGAGCTGAGGCGGATGATAGGTCTGTTGGTAGCGAATCTGTGTTAAGTGGTAAGTGATGAAGCATTACTCACCCATATCGAATGAGATTTGTGTGGCGCATATGTATTTGGTGCCTCCAATGAAACTAATGTGTATTGAATTCCGTTTTTAAAAGTGATTTACACCAAATTTTGTTTGAATTGTTAGTGTGATAAACTAATATAATGGGAGTTCAATTTACCGCGCCAAAATTTTTATTTCTCGAAAGGTTGTGTGCATATTATCTGGCTGGCTATTTTATAATTTCATCATTTCAGCACACAAACATTGGTACAAAAGCGTCACCGAATACATATGCGCCACACAAGTCACTTGATTTGTACGTGGGTCTGGATACTAGTCCGGGTGCTCGAACCGAAGCAGATGGCTTTTTTAGGGAGCCACACCCGGAGCCTTTGACCTAAATGTCTGCTATAACTGTGACGGCAGATTAGAGGCCAGCGAATTATCGATCGGGCCAAAGACGCGCAAACACTTAAGAACGGCCTAGGGTTCTGATTGGTCCCGCTTCCTTGTCTAGCCCAGCCAGTTGAGTCCAGAACGCAAGTCTCAGCCTCGGAGGTATGAACCACTATATTTCAAACGTACTCTGTTTATACACCAACCAAGCAGACCACATCGTACCATAAAATAGCAAATAACGTTGTACAATATTGACCAGTAGGAAAATGACACATGAAATAAATATTGACCAATAAGGAAATGACACCATCTCAAGTCCAAGGATAGCGTTAGACTTAACAGAATAATTTTTGGGATATTTTCCCGAATATCCCAACAATGTCTAAACCACAATGCAGTGGAGCAACGTTAAGAGATTCAGTCCCATGGTAGTGGATGACTAACAATAGTGTTCACACGCCATTTGTTCCTTCAGGATCCTGAAGCCCATATGCACCGTTAGTTTGGAATCATGGTTTTCCAATTCCCATAGATGGATCTTCCATATCAACCAACCCGGTTAAAGTGTCGGATATTCGCTTTTCGTCCTCTCAATTTCGTAAACAAGACCGCCGTGAGAAGGCAGTGAGTAGGACTCCTCTGACAGTGGTTATATACACGTGTCCATATGAGAGCATTTGGAGAGGGAGAGCGGACTGTCCCCGCCTTCAGCCGTACTAGGGCATTGTTTGTACTGCTATCTTTAAATTAGATTGTAAGTGATACCCACAGAAAGTTAGGATAAGTATGATTGTAATGCTTTGTGAACTAACCGCCTTATTTCTTCATAGACATACATCGGCCACATTTATCTTTAATTAAGTATGCAAAGACTCTCCAACTGTACATTTCGCAATTATTAAAGTGTAGGCGGTAACAGATGAAATCCAGGCATGTTCTGTAAGTTGTGATTTTCTATTAGTTGTCGATAGCTACTTCTAATTACCGTACGAACTTTTGTGACCAAATGCCGATAACCATCAAGTGGGGCAATGTATTTTATGTCTGGGGTTAATCAGAATTATGTCTCCTCAAAACAGATCTGAGATTCTTAAAGTATCAGTTGTTTTATCGATGGATCCAGCCTTCTTGTTTTAGTCATTAGAATAAAGTTGGTAGGTACATCCGTAGGGAGCACAAACTGAACACAACTCCTTAAGCAGCGATTAATCCGAATCTCAGTAACATTTTTGCTAGTAGTTTTTTTGTATTATACAATCGGATAAAAATATTAGTTTGTTGATATAGAAAAGAGCAGTGCTAGTGATAATATGTTAGTCTGTTATCAACTAATCCATCTTAAATACAGCCAACTGATTTTAAAAACTGTTGAATGTTTGAGAGAATTTTCTTGTGACTTTTGAATATGTTTCGAGGTATTTTATTGAAATAAAAAATGAATGTCATTCAAAAACAACATATGTTGGCTTTAGTTTTCATTTCGAGCTGCTTATCATCCAATTAGTTACTCAATTTATTTGCCAGGTAAAGATTAATGTACTTGGCTTTGCGCCACACTCTGGATGTGGCAACTACTGATATTATCTGATTACTCAAACTAAAGTAGGTGGAGTGGGGTTCAAATCCACGAATTAGTCGCTGAAAGTCGATCGTCTTAACCACTAGACCACCGCTTATCATGGTAGGATGTTCCCAGTATCTCTACCTAATTGTATATATTTTTTTTATTCACAGAGAAGCAGCTTGGCTTAGTTAAGGAAGCAAGGGAGTTACGTCATCAAGCTTCAAAGTTATCATCTCAATTCCCTCAACTTGTGTTTGATTATACTGATCCAGAGCCAAATTTTGATAGACGTCGTGTTCTCGGACCTGTTGCGAAATTGTTTCGTGTCAAAGATTTAAAATATGCGGTTGCTCTAGAAGTGATAGCTGGAAATAAGGTAATCTCTTATGTTAATTGATGTTCACCTCTGACTAACTTACATCAGATGTTTTATATTCATAGTTTTGAATGGTGAAATTAGAACGTATTATTGGTTTATGTTAATTGTATGCGTATAATAATGCCACTGTTTGTTGGTATTTATTTATAAGTCTTAAGGGAATTAATTTTACCTCTGAACCATGCCTAACGTTAAGCTTATCATTTCTCTCGTTTCAGTTATATGCAGCACAGTTTTATTTAAAAATAACAATAATAACTAGTACCGTTTTATATAAGTTCTGATAACCACGTGTCAGATCAGTTACAGTGATTCAATAGGAATCGGAGCAATCTGATAGAAATCATAATGCTAACAATGGTAAAAAATTAAAAGATGAAGGGGAGATAAAAGAGAATAAAATAATTAATATTAACTTTACAGGTTGTTAAAGATTCTGTCTGGTCAAGCAATACTCATATCCCTACTACGGTCACACCTTTGTACAGTCGGAAGTTTGGCTTTTCCTTCGGATCTTGGGTTTGCTACTTCTAGTCTTACCACTCTTCAACTGACTTGCATTGCATGGTAGGTCCTTGAGGAACAATTGTCCTAGCCAGTATACCCCGATTGGTTCATCACGATAGGCAAGCCCGACCACTACATCAAGGTAGCCATAACGGTCGGAAATATGTTCTTACGGTTACTGATAAACGTACACGAACCTTAACTTTGAATCGCGATGAGAGTTTGACAGCTACAGAGACAACATAAATTCCCAAATAATCATGAGAGATGCTTATTCAATTATTTTCCAATGTTCTCATCAATTCTGTTGCTGGGAATTCTATATACGGAAACAAAATTCTGCGACATAAGTCACAAAATTAACAAAATTCACACACATTTTTAATTTGACAACCTTATCAAATACAATAACATTCCTAACCCAGTATCCCACCGAGAAGTTTATTACTTTCAATCTACCATTGAGAGCTGCGATCAATATTTAAACACTAAGTTAGCACTTAGAAGTCTCCTAACAAAATACCATAAAAAACTCAAACTACTCAGAAACAATCAAGATCTCTCAATAACACGTCCAAACAAAGTTACAAGGGTATTTCCGGTGGACCGCACAATCTACGTCAAAAAGATAATAAATGTGCTTTCAAATAGCATCAAGCCTTCTAAAGATATCAGAGAACAGAATAAGACTGAAGTGGTCGGAAGACAACTAAATTTCCTAATAGGATGAAAAAGAATTATGTGACTAAAGAAGACATTTACAGGCGTATTAAACTAACAGGGTCAATGACATTACGGTTATATCGTTTGTTCAAAGTATATAAACTTGGATTACGTCTCCTATAAATTCTTAACATGTCTAGATCCCGTTATCTCGTCAGAAATTTGGTTAGCAGACCTCATGGAGCTCATAAGAAAGTATTTTTCCTGTATTCCTCACACATAACCTTTGAATTCATTGGCTACATAAAGGAAGTGAATGTAAATGACAATCATGATTTCCTTTGGTGTCGGACCACTTTTCACTAATGTTCCCGATTACAGAAGCCATTTGTTTATCTACAAATATATAGATAATAATATGATAAATGTCGGAATCACTTAGCTAAATCAGTCTTTCTTGTTATTAGGAAATATAATATTATCTTTTTCTATTTATTTGTCTACTGTTAAGTCACATGTCGACACAATATATATTAATAAAACAAGCATAATCTTATTAACCACTGAAGTTTAGATATGTTTCTTACATAAACTAACAGACATTTTCTGTTTTCCTACTATGATTATCGTATTGTAAAATTTATGTCCTTTTAATTACTTTGTTTAACATTTTCTGATTTTAGTTACAGAACATTGTTGTAGACACAGAAGTCACTGGTAAAATTTTATTAGAACGTGGTCAAATTCGTCGACGTGTCACTATGCTTCCGTTAACTCAAATACGTGGAAATCCCATATCAGATGGTGTTATTAAAAATGCCCAGTCATTAGTTGGTGCATCAAATGTTGTCACTGCTCTTTCATTAATTGAATATGATAATATGCTTAAACCAGTTATGGAATATGTATTCGGTAGTGTATTAATATGTCCAGATATGGAAATAGCTAGGCGTGTTGCATTTCACCCTGGTATTGAAAAGAAAACAATAACATTAGAAGGTGATGTATTTGATCCTCAGGTAATCATCTTTATTTTTCTTTTAGAAAAAAGTGATTTTGATCATTGCTTCTTTACTTGTGAACTTGTTCATAGTGTGAAGGGGTGGGATAATGGGTAAAGTGTTTGACTCTTGGCCAAGAAGTTGTCTATTCGAACTCCACTCTACCTACTTTCGTTTGAGTGGACGAATAGCATCATTAGCTTCCCTGCTTAAGGTATGTCTTTAAATCAAATGCATTAATCTGTACGTAAAAAATTAGTATCATGCAGAAGATAGTAATGATAACAAATTCTTCGTTCTTAACACGTTTGATATATCATGTAGGGGCCTCTATTAGTTTTTGGTATGTAGATTTGAAACTGTTGACTTGACCGTCAAATCTGTTGTGTTAGACGTGTTTCCGTCAGTTAAATTGTTGTCAATGAATTAACTATGTTTTCCAAGATACAGAGGTTTTATTTCATGTTATTTTACAATCGACATCGGAAACTGACCTTACTTAGGCAATCAGTGAAAACTAGGAAGCTATGAAGAACTATTCCATTCTAATGTAGAACATTTTAGCAGCTTGCATCCACTGTAGAGTACTGAGCCGGCACTCAATGGTCTACTCCTCTACTTTCATTCAGTTGGCGATATTATTCAACCATATTATTTTATTATTGTATATATGTTTAAGGGGATGATGTAGTTTTTCACTGAAGTTTATTCATCATTATCAGCTTTTTACAATACTGTACGATAAATTCAGTATATTCATTTGAAGAATTTAAGTACTGCATATTCTTCAGCTGAATTATTTAAAGATACTTTTCACTAATGCTCTTTTCTGTCATATTTTAGGGCACACTGTCCGGTGGAAGTCGGGGAACTGCTTCGGATAGTTTATTATCTCGTATATTTAAGTGGCGTGATCTTGAGGTTGCGGCTCAAAAAGCTGAAGAAAATGTTACTCAAGGTGAAGCAAATGTCAGAGCAGCTCAATTACGATCCCAAAATATTAGTCATCTTCGAGAAGCGTTAGATAATGCTCGCCATCAATTAGAACTTTTAGAGACTCAAATAAGGCAGACAGATAAACATCGATTACGTGCAGACTTGGCAGCTACTAGAACTGAATTAAGTGAGTTTTCATCGTTTCAGTGGTAATCTAAATACTACTGACATGTGATACATGGTTTCTTCAAGGAAATTTTTATTTCGTTCATAAGTTAGGATATGAGATATAAGAGCATGTTGGTTGTTCCATTATGTAATACCACACCTGTTTTTGTTCAGTTTATGATATTTTATACTGTGCACTGTGATACAAGTATGATCTATCTGGTTCTCTGTAGTGTGATCCGGTGAGATCCACGTAGCTTTGTGTATGCGTTTGTGTGGGAATATTGTGCCACCTATAACCAATTTGTTGAATGCACATAGGTTTGCAAATCTCTCACCATTCTCGTTCCTTTCTCCTAGTTCATGTCGTCCTACGATATCTTCATATCCCGTGTTGTCCATTCCGACTGTGGCGTTTAGGTCTCCCATCACGATTGTGAGATCCTTTCTTGGGCACTCCGCTATGATTGATTGCAACCTCTCATAGAACTTATCCTTATTGTCGTTGTTGCTATCATTAGTGGGTGCATCATACTGGATGGCGTTCATCGTGATTCCCTCCTTCTTTGTTTTGAAAGATACCATCATTGGAATCATGTTCGTTTTTATGAATTTTCTCTATTCCATCGTTGAAATCCATTAGGTAGCGTTTATTTCTAGGAGAATTAATTTAATAGATGTGCACTTTTTGACTTACATAAATCTATTCGTTTTGTGTAGAACAAGTCGAAGATTCTCTACAAAACGCTGAACAACGTCTTACTCAAGCATCTTTAAAAGCTAAGTTAGCTCATGAGAAAGCAGCAAACGCCGTAGCTGAATTTAAAAAAGAAGAACAGGAAGCTGAAAATGCACTTTCAGAAGCTAAAGTTCAACTGGAATCCACGGTTAGTGCTTTAAGGGAGAAGAATTCTCTAAAAGAAACTTTACGCTTAGAAGCTGAAGAACTGTCAAAAGAACTAAATACTTTAAAGGTAACTTTTTTTCTCGGTTAAATAATCACATGCATCAGATTTTCTTAACTTATATAAGCAACGTTATGATATATCTTGTAGACATTCAACCACTATATCGTAGATTCGTGTCCTACCCCATCTATTTCAATTTGGCGACCTGAGTATTTCCATAGCCATCACGCAGGGTTTGATTCAAAGCCAAGTGCACAAATCTATATGTGGGAATTTACATCATGTCAATAAACATGATACTAGTCATTATAAGCAAAGATGGATGGTGGCTAGCAGTGGAATTTAAGACGCTCGTTCCGTCGTATTTGGGACTTTTCAGCTGGATGTACCTGCACCCTAGAGTTGATGTCTAATTCGGGACTCAAGCCCATTACCGTTCGCTTCAAACGCTATCGCGTTACCCACTTAGCTACTAAGTTCAGATAGCCACTAGCTTGTGCAGTGTGATGACGTTTAATTCATTTTCGTATTGATGGATAGCGCGGTGGAGTTTGAAGCGAACAATACTGGGTTTGATTCCTGAAGTAGACATCAACCTTAGGGTGCAGGTACATCCAGCTGACGCGTCTTGAATTCCACTGATGGCCACCATCCATCTTTGCTTATAATGCTTGTGAATTAAGGCAATATCGAGGCAATTCATACAGGATACACTTATGTCAATAAGAGACTAAGCAATTGTAATCCTAAACATCAATGAAAAGATTCAAATAAACAATACAAAATGAACTAATCATTATGTTTGACTTCGTAAACCGAGACGTTCTGTGACAGTGTCTGTCGTTGAAAGGCGTACCTCAGAGGTGCATAAACCATGTGAGGGCTCTTAACTCGAACACTACCAGTCAAGTCAGAGCTCATGGCGAATTCTCATCTCAGTTTGCAACCTCAAGTGCTGTCTGGCAAGGATGTACACTATTTCCAGTTTTGTTTAGTTTCATCATAGACCTACTACTGGAAATAACGTTCTCATCATCTGAATTTTCGGGCATTGATTTCCTACCAGAAGGTCCACTTATTGATTTAGAATACTCAGATGACACAGTCCTGTTTGGTGGAGACACTGATAAAATACAGTCTGTTGGTAGCACTGAGCAACAATACCAGGATGTTTGGGATGCGTTTCTCCCTCCTCTAAATGCAAATTATTACTTTAGGACTGGCCTGCGTCAACACCTGAACTGGAGTGAAGTAGTCGAACGCGTCGACAACACTTATCTAGGAAGTCTGATTAGCCCTAATAGGTTGGTGTCTGACGAAATCTCTATACGGATTCAGAAAGCTCGTTTGGCTTTTGTCAACCTACGTCACCTATGGCGAAGGTGAGATATCCGTCTATCAATTAACAGTCGAGTATACTGTGCGGCAGTTCGTTCTATTTTACTTTACGGCTGCGAAACGTGGCCACTAAGAGTAGAGGATACTTTTAAGTTACTATTATTTGATCGCATATCTTACAAATATTGCTGTCATCTGCTGGGATCACCGTATAAGCGATAATGAGGTTGGACACAAGTTATTAGGGAAGGATGGTAAATCAGCTGGTGAGGTTGTGAATCTTCATCGACTGAGATGGTTGCGCCACGTATTACACATGTCCAACCACCGACTAGCACGGCATGCAATGGTTACTAGTATCGGAGACGTATGGAAAAAAGTTTTGGGCGACCAAACTAAAACGTGGCATCAGTCCATAAAGTCACCAACTTCTAGTCTGAGCCATGCTGATAGATTCAAACTACTTGGTTGGGGTCCGCACGACTATCGTACCCAGTGGTTGGAGACTCTAGGCGACTCTAGGCTCAGAATCGATCACACTGGCGTAGGTGTATACACTTTGTCTTCCCTTAAACCGTGAGATTAAATTTACTGTATACCTTTCTTTCTACAGACCAATTCTTTCTCCATGTATCAAGTCCTTATATGAAATCTATGAATTCAGTGTTCATTTTGTTGTGCTAATAAGGTTTGGCAGCTTAGACCATTGCATATATGTGCCTGGTTCCACTCTGTAACTGACTGACTGACATAATACTAATGGTATCTCTGTGTGCCGTACTTAATACAAAGACGTTTTGTATTTTTGAATATTTCTTACACCTTTTTGGATTTCGTTATGCTAAAAAATATTTCTACTACAGATCTTCAATTCATTTGGTGTTGTTTTACTTGTATCTTCCCATTGTTATTTGAGACTGCAATTCATCAGTCTCATGTTGGCATATGTGCATCCTGTGCGGTTTGCCTCGATATAGCCTTAAGTCAAAAGCTTTTTAAGCAAAGATGAGTAGTAGTTAGCAGTGGAATCCAGGACACGCGTTTCGTCCTGTTTGGCACTCGTCAGCTCAATGTACCTGCGTCGCAGAGTTGGTGTTCAATCCGGGACTCAAACCCATTACCATTCGCTTCAAACGCCATCGCGTTATCCAATTAACTACTGAGTCCTGATAGCCACATGCTTGTGCAATTGGGTGAAGTTTAAATTCACTTGGTGTTGTTTTGCTTGTATCTTCCCAAATGGGATGAAACGCGCGTCCTGGATTTCACTGCTAGCCACCATTCATCTTTGTTTAAAAAGATCTTCAATATACAAAATTTGTATCAGCGGAGTAAATCCTAAATGTTACGATATATTCCTTCTGTCTTGACTGTCACATCTCTAGGGTCGACTGTGATTTTGAAGAAAATCATGCCGAATTATGGCTGAAATCATGTAATCAAGATTGTGGTACTTAATATAATGTATAATTACTTCATTGTAAATTACCTACCATAACATATTATGTTATTGTTTTGTAATTGTTCTACCCTTTAATAAAGTAAACAGTTTATGTTAACACTATCTTTATAGTATGTTTTTGTTTTAATATCTCGATAAGATGAAAAACTATGTATCCATCTATGTTTAGTAACAATTCAAGTGTGGTCGACTTTCTTAACTGATTCTTTCTTCCTGTACTATATTCTTATTGCAATCTTTCTTTTATATATTACCACCTCTGAATTAACTACTTTTATGAATCCGGTGTCCATCTTGTTGTGTTAATGAGGTATGTCAACTTGGACCGATGCATATATGTACCTGGTCCTACGTTGTAGCTGACTGAGTTGTGCTGTTCAGTCATTTATTGTCCTGACTTTCAAACTCTTAAGTCAAATGTCTGAAGCGTTGCTATAGTTATCAAGGTTTCGAAAGTAAATTCATCGGTTGAAATGCAGTTGTAATACCATTCACTATTATGAACCACTAGTAGTATGGGTTATTTCTATGGTATCATTGAGATCGTGTTATTTAGGTTTACTTTCAAGTAAGGTTTGATAGTGTTATCTATTCTGACTTAGATATGATTCTTCAGGTAGTTGGATATAAGTTAGATTTAGTGCTAATGATACAACCTTGTTACCCAGTGAAGTAGACGGGGTGGGGCTCGAACCTGAGACTTAATCGCTTAAGGTCGAACACTCTAACCACTAAGCCACCACAAAGCAGTGGTTAAGATGTAATTTTAAGCTGTGATTAGGTAGGTAAACTACTCAGTTTTCAACTTATTAGTTATATATTTGAAATATTATCCGTTTATTTTAGCAAATACAATCAGGTAGTATCATCACTGACCCTCAAACAAACAATGTGGCCTGGAGTTGAGTGCATTATGCTGTAATATACTTGATAAATGATTGTAAGAAGCATACCATTCATAATGTGTTCACAAGTTTACAACGCTAATATATTGGCATACCACTTATGTCTATATCAATCGAGTAGTTTTGACCAAACCACTTGTTTATATGTGTTTAAACTTTAAGATGTTTAACATTACATTGAGATAGCTTTAAAGAGAGATTGTATAGTTTTATACGAAACATTTATGATTTACCAACATTTATTGTCATTTTTACCAGCTGTAAAATATCAGATTTCAACACAATGATCTTTGAAAGTAAGGAAACAACTCACAATATTGAATTGCTTGAAGGTGATAACCGATTTTAAAATAAAGCATTTTGTTAATATACTTTAAATACTTATTTCTTTTGTGTATACTCATTATTAAGCTGTCTCTTGAAGAAGCAATTCAAGCTGTAGGAGATGCACAGGCAGAAGAAGAACGTTGTATTGATGCATCACGATTAGCTAAAGAAGCTTTAATTAAAGCACGTGAAGCTGTTAATAAACAACGAGGATTAATTGATGAAACTGTTCGTGCATTGACATCTGCAGAGAAAGAAGCTGGTCAATTAGTTCAATCGTTGAATCAAACAAACAGTCAAGTGGATAAACTTTCTCATCAAATTGAAATGCAAACTAAGGAAAATGAAGAAGCCGATATCAAGGTAATTAATTTTCATATTGTATTTTAATTCTTTTGTGATACACAATACAGGTATCTTTTCGTTTTTTTAGTGAGTTCTTACAATTTTTTATCAATGCTTGCTGTACCTGCTTGAATATGTTTAATTTCTCTTTAATTATTTATTTCATAGTTACCCTCACAAATCAATGTCATTTAAATAGCCATTGAAAGTCAGGAAGGGCTTGGTATGTGTTTCATCCCATCATGAGACTCGTCAGGCAGTGCGTATCTACCACTCCACTACCGTGCATTGAACCCAAGACCTTAGATTTTGCTCGCAAACTCTGAACAACTAAGTTGTCACTTGGTGGTTTCCATGTTTTACTCCCATCCATTCGTAATATCATGCAACTATCATCCCACGTTTTTGTTAGATAACTGCCTTACTTTTAACATGCCCGAATCCTATTGGTTACTTCTCACTAAAACTAAGGAACTAATAAATATATAGGAGAATTTTGGATTTTCTAGTTGACGTTACTAACTGCTCTTAGTTAGGGTATCATTAAATACCAGTGGAGCTCATTTATTTGGTTTTCGGAATGTTTTTAAAGTCAATGTATTTTTTATTAGGCGATAGTTGTTGTATTCATTGTTTGTTTTAGTGAAACATGTTAAGAGCTTATTTTTCTATATATGCATCATGTAAAGGGTTGGATTTTCCTATTATTAATGTTTAAGATGGAATTTGGTTAGCTTCTGTCAGTATATGTCCATCCTAAGCGAACTGCTTCAATACTACATCAGTTTACAAGTTGTATTTGTGACCAGTTTGAAGATCCACACTAGGATGCATGTGTAAATTCTGTTACCGAGTCCGAAATAGAATGAAACGCGTATCTTCGAATCATCCGCTAGACACAATCCATTTTTACCATAAACTGTACGTTTTTTTTTTCTTCTACCATATTCGTTATATGCTTTAGTGATCGTGATGTAAGTTTGTATAGATCTTTTTATTTTACGGAATAACTAACATTCTGTCATAAATTTATTGTCATTTAATCATTTATTGTATGATTATGCTTTTAAATGAACTAAAAATCTTCAAGTGATCGGTTCTCAACTGATAATTTGTCTAGTTTCAATAATAAATTGTACAATTTTATTTTATATATCAGTAAATTGTGATATAGATGAAGGTCGTTATTAGCGAATTCCAACATCAATTCAAATTAACTCAAAGTAGATTTCTGTAATTTATGATATTTCAAAAATGAAAATTTGATTCAAACTCTTTTCATTAATTATATTAATGTACTACTGAAAGAAGAACATACATTTTAAATTATTAAAGATTAGTGAATTTTGCTGTAGTAAGCTAGGTTCAATGTTTATTGTAATGTAAGTAACATCAAAAATTGACTTCATTGTCATTGTATAATAACTAATTTTTTTTAATTATCCATCATACATCTAAACACTGTGAATAATCGAAAGAGAAGTTATATATTATAAATTATACACCATTTACAAATAATTCCTCTAAAAAAAATAAACAAATGAGTTCACCAGATTGCTCCCAAATTCCCTATATATATAGTATTAGTCCATTAATAGTTCTCGGAACTTACTCATAATTTAATGTTCACTAGGATATAACACTTGCTTTTCCCATCTTTCTCTTAACAAGTGTATAGACTTAATTGTATCTATATTCAGAAATAATTTCGTTTTTTTTAAGTACAATACCTATAATTATTTAAGGAAGTTTATCTAGGAGATAATACTCGAAAAACAATTATATGAAAAGCCATCAACATCCTGTGATACGTATGCTTGACAAAGTCATGTTACTTGGAAGATTAACATCAGTTCATGTATTTCTCACTAACTACTGATCTAAGTCATCTTGGTATGTTCATTCTAGCTGTTTAGGTAGGTCTGCTCAATAACCACCATCAGTGGTTGAAGACTGGGCGACATCGCTCAGAATCATCCACATTATCACAGATACACTCTCACATTATCTTTTCTTTTATTTGGAAATCCAGTTTTCCTTCATATTATACCTTTTCATTGTTTTTTCGAATTATATTCTCAATACTGGACTTTTATCTTGATTATTACCAATACATTATTTCGATCTGTTTTCCTATTCATTGCTATTTTTATGTTGTTGCATTGACATGGTAATAGCACCTTGTTCCAACGCACATCTGTGCCAGGCTCTACGTTTATAATGATTGACTGATAGATTCGAAAAATTGTATATTACAAAATATTAATTATTACTAAAACTGCTGATTATCTGAACAATTTAGTCGTTGACATGTGAACTGTGTGACAACTAATATTTCAGTATTTACGTAGTTACACTGTAGGAAATAATTTGTGTAATGGACATTATTTTATTTTAATAGATGGAACGACTCTTAGAAGCATATCCATGGATTCATGAAGAAAAACAAAATTTTGGTGTTGAAAATGGCCCATATTGTTTTACTTCACGTGATCCCATTGAAACACGTCGACGAATTCATTCACTGAAAGAACGTCGTGATCGTCTTGGTCGAACTGTAAATATGCGTGCGATGAATATGCTTGGTAATGCTGAAAAACAATATTCTGAATTGATTAGACGTCAAGAGATTGTTTTAGCTGATAAACGTAAAATTCAAGCAGTTATTGACGATTTAGATAAACGAAAAGAAGAAGTCTTAATAAGTGCACATAATAAAGTCAATGAGGTTAGTGTGATTTCCATGTTATGCTATTGCAATTCAATTTTGTAGGTTTTTTCCCTAAGTACAAAGTGTTTCTTCGGAACCAGTCTGCGTCTTCACTTGAACTAATGCTAGACAGTAAAACAGTTGAGTGTGTCGACCATTTCACTTAACTTGGGAGTCTTATCAGCCCTGATGGGTTGGTTTTTGACGGAATTTCGGCATGGATTCCGAAGGTTCTGTCGGCTTTGCCAACGTACGCCACTTGTGGCATAGGTGAGGTATCTATCTTCCAATTAGAGAATGAGTTCACCCCGTCCTACTTTATGGCTGTGAAAAATAGCCTTTGATCGTAGATATCTTCAATGGATTACTCTTATATGTTGGGATAATTGAGTTAGGAATTCTGAGGTTAGACTCACAGTACTAGGTAACGATGGCGAACCAAATGATGAGATACTGAGTATTTATCGACTGACATGGATAAGACTTGTATTATGTGTATCCAACAACCGCCTACCTCGGTGCTCGATAAACGCTGATGTCGGAGTTAGTTCGAAGAAAGATAGGGATGGCCAAATAAATAAATGGTACCAGTCCATGAAGACACGGACTGTTAACCTGAGCCACGTAGGCAGGTAGAGACTATATGAGTGTGATTATGGTAAACAGTGGTTAGAATTTGAGTAAAATGGTTCAATATTATTTTCAACAACCCTGGTTCATTCACTCTTTACCGTCTCATGGATCCTAATATTCTAAACACCTCGCAATTTTTAAAAATCCTTATTACACTAGTTTATATTTTATTCTCGAATTGTATCTTCGAGTTCTAATCTTTTTTATAACCACTTATAACGTTACCATCTCTACCACTCAGTGATCTAGCCTGAAAGTTTTATTTCATTGTGCTGAATGGGTGTGACAACCTGAACCGATGTACATACTCACCAGGTTCTACGTTGGATATGGCTGATTGAATGACTGAATTTTGTAAATATAATGTGCATACTAAATTATATTTGATAAATGTATAATATATTTGGTTAATATTAATTTAACGTGATAGTTTGTTGTAAACTAAGTCATATGTAGAGACTTTTATAATAATTGTCGCACTATTTTTAGATTGGTCGGAATAATCCACATAAACTCGATTAAAGTAAAAAGACTGTTCTAACTTCTCGAAATATTGTAGGTGTCATTACCAAGGTTTGATTTGATAATTTCGAATAAATTGAGCATTGGGTTGATTGTTATAAATAGAAATAATATATTTGTAATATCCCAATGAGTAGAAAATCCAATTTTCTACTCATTGAGATATTACAAATATATTATTTTTATTTATTCTCGAAATATTGATACACAAATATGTATAAATATTAACTGATCATATATCAAGTAATATTTAGCTTAGATTAAAGGTGACTCACATCCAAATTGATAAAGACCTCGACAACAGTCGGCTGTCAGCATTGATAAACACAAAAATGATCAGTTCAAGCAGGTGACTTTTCTCAAGGTCACTCTGGCGTCGCTCGAAGGTCGTCCATGAATTACAGTCTCACCGTACTTCGTACTGCATTTAACGCTCTGGGTCAAAATTAGAATATATTTGTGTTTTTCTCGCTTCAAATACAATTGAATTTCTCTGGATTACAATCCACAATCTGGCTGTAGGGAGTAAAATAGTTCAATGTTTTAATAATTTCGTTAGTAAATTTCGCAAATATGCTTTTTTGAGTTTCTTTAGGTCACTTATTTACGTTTGCACTTCACTGTTTGTTATTTCTCACGATTTAGGAATTCTGTAACATTTTCGGAACTCTGTTGCCAGGAAGTAAAGCACGTTTATTCCCCCCGGAAGGTATGAGTGTTCTTGATGGATTAGAAATTAAAGTTGCATTTGGTGATGTTTGGAAAGAATCACTTGGAGAATTAAGTGGTGGTCAAAGGTATCAATTTATTTTTAGTCACATTGATATTTTGGGAAATATTAACTAATATTTAATTTTCCAGGTATTCGGATTTTTCCTCACTGTTTCTAAATTCCATCAGAATTCCGAAATGTTTTTATCGATCAACCTACTGTTACCATCATTTGTCTTTTTTGAAGTCCAATGTGTTGCTCTTTACATACGCCATTATCCCCCTGATTCTGTTGGTATTATGATTGGTCTCTGATTTCCTTCCAGTTCTCTTCATTTCAATCTTCTGCTGGTCGGCATTCCACTTCCAATTGCTGCTACATACTACTTATATCTGTCAACCTAAGTAGCATACACTACAGTTTTATGTTGTGCTTAAACACCAATATGTAATAGTCAAATATCATTTAGAAGATTGAATTGACCATTAAAGTCCTTTTATATTCAATGGCTATTATTAGAATTTGTGTATTAATTTCAAAATCATGATGCATACATGATTTCCAAAGTTCAGTCAAAAAACTTTGATATATATGCATAGTTGATCTATGTATGGAGAAATCTTGAGGATTTTTATTTTTACTTCATAATTATTATATATGACTACTGTCTTCATCTAGACTTCCGGGTAGCGTTATTAAATTCTCTTGCAAAACATTGTATTGTTATACCTTTGTTTCGTCCGCCTCACTAGTCTACTCCTAATATCCAAGGGGAGAGAGGGTTGTCTTGATCTGGTTTCCAACCTTGACGTGATAGGTTACCTAGTACAACTTTGAGGCCTGCAATCTGTGAGTCCGATTTGTGAGTAAACAGTCTTAAGGTCAAAGAGATGAAACTACCCTATCACTGACCAGATAGATTTTCACGAGGAGAGAGAAGATGACTTAGCTTGAACTGTATATCTAATTTATTCCTGACCCAACCAACTTAACAAAAGACAGATGAATAAACAGATGGTCAGCAGAATCACAACTCACAAAAAGTGATAAAAATAAAATTATATCCAGACTATAGGACATTAGATTCGAAAAAAGGAATGGATGGATCATGTTTAAATTACAGATAAGAAAGAATACGACAGTAATTTATACATTATAAACGAAAGCTGATTGTTTGTAGGATAGGGCAGGCACAAAAATAAATTTTAGTATTTCTTAAACTTTGAATTAAACAAGGCATTGTTTTAAACAAATAGTTTTTGCCGTTCTTCGTTGTTTCTTTTCACAGACTATATGAACTCGTCTGTGAATATTCAGTTGTGTTTGTTTTGTTTACCTTATTTTTTAAATACGTATTCAGATTTTTTAGTCATGAAACAGATATATGAACTCTCTTAGTTATCTATCGATAGGTATATTTAAATACTCCTCACACTGGTCGTAAACAAATTACTCGAAATTCAACAGGGATCAGCTAACCTGGATAAAAACTTATTAATGAAGATATAAATTTCTACCTTTTTTAAGTTAACATTTAGTGTCTGTATATAAATGGTGTATTTTTTCACCTCTGGAAAATAGTGTTTCTGCAAGATGTATAGGTGCCACCTGTCCTTTTACTCACTTTTTGTGGACTTAATTCCTACATATGTACATATATCATCCTTTATTTCTATTCTTTGCTTTTGTGACAGTTTATTCTGTGTGTTTTATTATTTTATCTTGTTCGTAGGTCGTTAGCTGCCCTTTCACTTATTCTGGCTTTATTACTCTTCAAACCTGCACCTTTGTATATATTAGATGAAGTGGATGCGGCGCTCGATTTATCTCATACACAAAATATTGGTCAGTTGATTAAAAATCATTTTAAGCATTCACAGGTGGGTATATTGAAAATTCTCTTTTTTTCGTTTGCAACAATTGTTTCTGTAAATTATTACATGATTACATTGTGGATTATACCTAAGCTCCCTAACCCAATGACTAACTGACTTGTCAAACTGAAAACCCAAATGCAGTGGTTATCTGAAGAAGGGTGCAAAAATATATACTAAATATCAACATACCTATATTCCTGAGACGTCGATGTATTCAGCCATAAAGAGAGATGCCTTTTAAGGGGTTTATAATGATTATTTATAAACATACACTAATCTCAACATCAGTACATAGCTGTTTTCTAATTCTCAAGCTGTCAACATCTGAAGCAGACATTAAGATCTAAATAATTGGAAGCTGCTACGCCGAGACAAAAATTCGATAAATGCACCAGAAAAAATTGTTAGTGACTACCAAAATTATTAAAAAGTTGCGGTCAGAATGATAAGTAAACAGAATGACACAGGTTCATGCAAGGGCTAAGCAGTAACATACGATGGCCAATCCGTTTTGCGTACTGTATGTTCGAATCGATGGATCTTGGAATTGTTTACTGTTTAAATAAGTGGTATGATGTAATATACAGAAATATTCGAATAAGGAAGAAAGGATTATCGATGTACAAATAGATTTGACAGATAGGCCATTCTTCCTAACAGTGAAAATTGCAAGTCGTTTCTTTTTTAATATTCACATAATAAATTAGAAAAGTATGAACATTTAGCTTATACGCATTGTTTTATGCAATATTTTCCCTTGGCTGACTGGCAATGTGTAAATTTATTATGGTCTTTACGTAACTTACACATTTTGTTTGACAGTTGACGTGTCTCTGTTTCAAGTTGAGACGCTTGCAATAAAAGTTCATAATTATTTCTTCTTAACAGGGCTATCGCAGTACAGAATTAATCTGAAAAATGTTATATATTTCGAACAATCCGGTCACATATATGGTTGTCACAGCATTCATAAAAACTAATAAAGGTTAATTGAATAAGATGTCGAACGAAAACAAAGCAGTAGTCGTAAATAAGCGCGAAAAAATTAACTTATCATGGGAAGGATAGAAAATTGTCACATCACCCTAGCTCGTAATTTGCATAATGGATAACAATGCTGTCTCGTGGTTGTAATATATTTTCCAGTATTCATGAAGGGTATTTGGATATCCGAATAGCTAGGGGTTCTATAAGTCTAAGATTTCGTCCTTGACAGTTCTTGTAGAACGTCCTAGAAGTTGTATTAAGGTCAATTCTATGACCCATCGTGTTTATATGTTTTGTTGTCAATGAATTTGGTTTTCTGCTTTCTATGTATTTCGGAGTATTTGATATTGAGTCACTCTGAAACCGTTTGGGCACGTGCTTCGTAACCCTTGATCACTTTGTTTGTGTGTCTATATAAATATGTAAATAAGTGAATACTGTGGAATGTGACATAGTCGTTCGCACGATGTTTAATCTTATATGGAATCGGGGATTCAGCTTTTTCAGTCTAGCAGGATAGTATGTTTCCTTGATGGCTGCTCCCAGATTATTTCAGAATTATGCTAATCTGCCCCAAACGATTTAGATATATAAACCCTTTTCTTCTCAGCAGATAATTTGCACGAATCTATGTAATTGGAGCAAGGTTCTAATTTTGCAGCCTGTTAATTTTAAGTAGATCGGCCTTACCAAGCAGCGTTTGAAATGAAGGATGCGTAGGATCTCCCAATACAAAATATAGCGATTGTTATGTTTATGTGTTCATCACGGTATTATTTTACGCGTATCGTAATAGAAATTATTTGTGTAGTTATGTAAATACGTTGCATTTTTTATATAACTCGTATTTAGAAACTTCACAGTACTTAGTTTAGTTACTCCGTTATTTTTATGCTCCCTTCGGATCTAGTTCATTGTAGTGTCACTCAAGGATGGAATGTTCAACAATGCTAATGTACTATTCAAAACAAAATTTGTAGACGGTGTTTCAACTGTGTCTCGGCATGTACCTCTACGAGTTCGCGACGAAAATAAACAGCCTCAAACAGAGAGACAACGGAAGCGTGTTAAATAGATTGTGTTTGTATCTGTCTATCTTTTTTAAATGATACGTTATTTATCTATCCTCCCTTAATAATGATTTAATGTACAATTTATCATATTCAAATATCACTTTATTCAACATATATTAACTTAGGTGTGTATATGTAGTTATACGTTCTTCGTTTTGAGTCTTTATTATTGCGAATTCTGGTAATACTGAACGGTTAAATTTGATAGGGTTGTTTCTAATCCAGTTGGGAGTTGAATCTATCCGCTAACGAGACTTTCATGTTGTGTACGGTTTAGGTCGTATCTTGGTTTGATAGTTTTCCGGAATAGACAGGTCTCCGCACAAGTCCCACAGACTCCGGGTGCCCCGTGTAATAGTGGTTAGTGAAATATTCATTTCAAATTATCCGTACCATTCAGATAATGACTGCCTAGACAGGTTCGAGTCATTGGACGGTTGTGTAGTGAATATGTGAGTTGACCAGATACCATGCTTGATATTCCCAATATCAACTAGATCGGACCGCCATGATGATGTCACTAAGACGTCCGACATACATCTGTCTTCATGGTTGGAAGTCATTTCAGTCTACTCTGACTCGTCCTATCGCGGCGATCAGCAATACGGAGAACAATTTGAACTGGGATACAACAAGGACGACGTTATAGCGTCTAAATTCCAGTGGCAGAATTATATCTTGTAGAATTTCAACTAACTCCCTGCGCCCAGTAAAATCAGGATGTGACAGCAACTAACGTATAGTCCTGAAACAGTGTGCGGAGGCCATCAGTATACTAGTGTGTGGCGTGTTCAGGCACCCACTAAATTTACACCAACTGCCAAGAGAATGTAAGCAGTCCACTCTCTACAATATTCATTAAGGCGATAGAAAAGATTCGACTTGTTACAGACCTATCGCATCATTCCCAATACCGTCGAAGGTAATAGGACTGTTAAATGAACAAATGAGAGAATAGATAAAAACAATATCCTATAGGAAGTCCAATGCGGACTCAGAAAAGGCAGATCCTGTGAGTTCAATCTCCTCATATGACAAAGCTGGGAGACCTGTTGTGGCCAAAAGATACCGGTTTATCTAATGTTCCTCGAATTAGCTAAAGCTTTTTATACAGTGCCTCAAGTACTCATAACGAAGGTTGCAAAGATGTCACTAAGCCCTAACCAAATCATCCGGCAGTTTGGTTATTGAATGTTGAGCAAATCATCGATCCTCCTCAATGTCAGGGACAACCAACGCGCATCAGTTAATCTTGCGTCATGGACTGGCCCATGCGGCAGTGGTCTTACTTTTGCTTGTACCTACTTGAACTAATATATTTCTGTAATAACGTCCTCTATGTTGTACAGCCCTCAAAGCATCTATGGTGCCTTGATACGTCAATTGGGTAGTCCATGTAAGGTGCTGACCACGAGGTGTGACTTCGACGTTAGCTAGTTTGTCACAACATTCACGTCTAACCCGAATAGGCCTCTAATAATTTTGACATAGATCATCTACGTTGCTGATCTACAGCCCTATTCTATCTTGGTTCCGAAACTTCCTAAAGGACAGGACGTTTTGAATTAAGGTAAATAGAGTGCACACTGGTTGGAGGGCCTCGATATCGTGTTTCACTTGCAAAATCTTTAGGTCCACCCCTGTTCTTGTTCTCCATTGACGATGGAATTAGCTGGACAACACTGATCTACACAAATGACTCAATGATCTGGAGGTCCATAAAACTCAAAACGGATCCACCTGAGCTTCAAAAGGACCTTACATCGATAGAGGAGTGAACAGTAGACAATGAATTAAAACGTAGCCTGTCGAAATGCCATGTCATGAATACTCTACCACATTTGACATACACCACTTACACTCGCCATGTAAATCCACTCCTTAAAGCTTGATCTCGGGCTTGTAAACACAGAGCGCTTGTATACCCTAGTGTTGTTCCTAACACTGCTTAACATGTGCGCATGGTCTCCCGTTGAAGTTCACAATGTCATTGTGCCCCTTCCATTCTGAAGAAGCATAAAGCTCTTAGACTAATTACGAAGATGAATAACCAGTTGCGTGATCAGACTAATATATTGACAGACTCTAACAACTGGGATATTTCCTAGCGAGCTATATTAGGATAAGAGTTGATCTGATAATGGCATACATAATATTAAGTATGTCTAGCCACCTCAAAGCTAGATAATTGTCAGAACATCCTCACCACTTACCTTGAGATAACCCTCGGATGATGGCATATAAAGGGTGAACACCCATGCACAACATCGATTCTCCTCTCCAAGGCTTGGCTGCATTTGGAATGCTCTCTCAGACGTTGTGATCACAGCCCCTCACAATGCATTGCTTTAAAAAGGAAACTTGACGGATACGTACTCAGCCATGGAATACCATAACACACTTGAACCAGTTGCATCGGATGCGTGTATCATAAGTTACAATGGTTATCATTACAGCATGTCATAAACTATCTGCCATATCTTATTATCATCTATGTTCCCCCTCTCATTTTTTCAATTCCACCTTCTCACAGATCACTATCTTAGTAAATTACTTATATATTCTTGAAATATTCACCTCTGAGGACCTCATTTATCAATTCATTTCTTCACACTGCGATCAACCATCCTCTTAGCTGGTAATTTGATAGCTACTGGTATCCAGAAATCCTACTGCCTCAAGACAAACGCACTCAATTGGCTACAAGATGTATAAATGCTCAAATGACTACTAAACTGACTAGAACCAGTGCAGTCGAGTGGTCAGACTACCACTCATTGGACATAACCAAATATCTGGAAACTTACCGAAACCTTAAAAAGTGAGTGCAACAAAATCAATAGGTTTGCGCATGCCCGCAGCAAACATATTGGATATTGGAAGTGTATATTATCTACTTTCTGGGTCGTTGGTTGATATTTCCTGTCTTAGCGTACAAGGTACTTTCAGGCTAGACGGAAACATGAACAAAAGGTGGACGTTACACTTATTTAATCTGGATTTGTGTATGCACCGCGTCTTTTATTTTATCCATCGAATCTTTTTTTAAGGCTTTTACACTTATTGATCCATCATTTTAATTGTGATAAGTTTGAAATCCAACCATTCAGACTATGAGATTTAGAAATCCGCAAATCACAGCCAAATTGACTAAATTTGGTGTAATGGAGTGGGACGACCTTTGTCTATTAGACATTATGAAGTATATGGAACCGTAATGAAACAACGAGAAGCGAGTGCAATTAATTAATTTGTTTATACAAGGTCACATTGAATATATCGAGTAAAAGGTGCGCAATATTTAGGTAGTGCGTTACAGTTAGTTTGAACCGAGGCAGTCAATTTTTTTCTGTATGCTTTGCATCATATGAGAATTTCTAAATATTTGTTTTATTGGTTTCTCACAAATATCGCGGTCAGACGTAGCAAACGATAACTTTGGTAAGCATTAGTACCTTGTCTCTGCGCTTGACCTTGGTGTAAAAACAATCATATTTGTTGAAAAAGTCAGAGAGATCAAAAATAAAGTGGTGCTTACTCGGATTCCACGTATCACTCGATGATGTGGTGATTATTCATTTTTGGTCATAATTTAAAAAGGGCAATCATGTTGATTTTTGTGGATCTTGAGATTTATTCTTGGATGTTGGTATGTCCTGCATAATACCGATATCTCAACCACTCAAGTTGCCGTTTTTGAAAGATATTTTATCTTCCCGGTTAGGTTTCAAATCGACCATATTTCTCCTTTGAGTTGTTTGTTAATACCTCTTCTCTTGGATTGACAAAATAACGCCTATATTTGACTAATATATGCTTTAACCTGTAATTGACTTCGTGAGACATGTAGGGAGATACGAAAGACTCGTCTTTTGTGTAATATGAGTATTGTTATTCAGGGTGTTCGTCGAACCCGAAACTATTGTTCATTGCTGCCGTCAACACAGGTTGTATCTGTCTTTTAATCGGTGACCTTGATAAGTTTGAAAAGACTATAGCTGGCAAACAATTTCTGAGCAATACCAGCGTCCTTAAGAAACTTTACTCACTTGGTAGCATTTAACTAGGGTATGGTGTATGCAAAAAAATTTGGTTAAATTATCTGTCGGTTAGGGCATAATCAGCAATCAGTGCCATCTTTTTTAACTAGCACAAAACATTTCACGTTGTTTCGTCACTTCTTAATAGTGATAGGTGTCGTTTATTTACCAAATGTGGGATTGTGCATTGGAATTTAAGGTCAGTGACAATCCGGCTGGCCAAACCGAAGTAGGTATGAGATGTTTCTAACCTCTGACTTACTGGTTAGAAGCTGTGTTTTTACGTTCGGGCCATCATTTTCGAAGCTATTTGTAGAGTTTGTGTAACGATGTTTTAATATTTACAGTCTATCATCCCATTATTTCTCCGTTTATTATTAATCATGTTTAGAAAAATCTCGAAAGTGATTGTTTTGGATCTGCAGGTTAGTAACATCTAACTGCTTAAAGCTTCTTTGCAACTTAGCTTCGAATCTGACTTGCTCTTATTGCTTTTTTGAGATGCGTTTATTTTCGACTGCAGTCTTTATTCAAATTTCCACTCCAGGTCAATGAAAAGTGGTCAATTTTCTCAAATGGAAAGACCCTTACCATTCTCACGTTCCAAACTACCTAAATCAAAGCATCGTTTTGTCTCATGGTCTGTGAAGCAAAAACAGAAAAGTAGTTACTTGTACTTTCAATTTTATTTTCTAAAGAATTCAATCAGGCCCTACCGGTGAACCGTTCAAATGTCCCTTTTAATTGTCCTTTAATTGGATGTTCAGGGATTGGTCATATTAATGGCCGAGATACTGCACACGTGACCCTATCTGGATGCCCTTTGTATCACAATATGAGCTTTGTGAAATGGGCGGAGATGCGTGCTCGGGAAGAAGGTCTTGTTGTTCCAGAATCCATTATACGAATATCTCAAAATTCACCATCACCTTCTAAAGTTAAGCACAGGGTTGACCGTTCACATCAGTTTAAAACTACACAAAGAGAACCTATGCTTGATGATTTAGCTAGCCAAGTAGAGTTGTACCAGTTTCGTCGTGCTCAACAAAGATTGGTTTCAACCTATGTAAGCATATATAAGATTTATTCGTTTCATTTTGTTTTATTTGTTTATTTCCAACTTAACAAATCTTTCCAAGTGTTCCATCAGTTTTGTCTCATTTTTGATGGTTTTTTTTCATAAATTATTTCCAAAGCTTCAAGTTTTATGTGTTGGACATTCTTGTCCCTTATTTTGTAATGCTGGGCCTGAAAAACAGTTTCGTCTTCTACTTGATTTTAAGATTTAATTTAGTTACCTTATCGTTTACACCATCTGTATTGACCTTGAAGTATTTTATAAGCTTATAGTGAGTGAAAAATCTCGTTTTCGTAATGGTTTGATCCCGAACTTTGACTCCTATTTGTGATCTAGTTATACCACATAAAATGGTAAAACGTGAAACAGATTAGTGGATAATAATCTATAGTCCTACATGTTAAACATCTTTGACGACTTTTTACTCCTTTGATAAGCAGATGTTTACACGTGACATACGGTAGTTCACTACCTATTTGATGGTTTGGAATACCTTAAAACTGGAAGAACTCGTAAGTTAGTAGCCGCAAGACTCAAAATCAACTCAGGAATGCATCGATTGGTATTAAAAGCGTACGCGTGTTTGTCTAGTGCCGAAGAACATCAAAACTTAATTAAAGACTACATGAAATATTGTCAAATATCAATCATGAATGCAAATCACTATTCCTAATGTTAGCTGTATTAGATTTCCTCTTTTGTTAGTTATTTCATTGTATTATATGAGGGCTTGATTGAAAATGGCATTATCTGACCTACGTTATTTGTTTTCGTTTGAAGTCTCTTGTCTATTAAGAAATATTTTAAAATCAGTTAAAGATGCGTTTATTGTCTCTTTTTATTTTCTGCATTCGAGGAGACGGATGCCCGAGAACATTTACTTCTATGTGCACGAGTGGCTTCGAATTCAGGAAATGTACCCAATAATGGTAGTTTGTAATTTCACATCAAAATAAGATTAAGCATTTTCCGAAAATATTGAGTTTGCTACAGAACAGCGCATACGTTCTGTTATTTTTGGAACATGGGATTTACAACCGTGGTATCAGAGTAATTATCCTGCCGATTTGAGTTGTCTACCTACCATATACATTTGTGAATTCTGTCTATGTGGAATGCGCCATAAGGTTGCATATGATCGTCATAAAGTAAGTGTATTCGTTATATTACTCTTGCTCATTTTTCTATGAGTTATCACATTTCCACAATCCCCTTCATATCAGCAATAATTTTTTTTACGTAATACTTGCTGTGCAGTAATCGAAGTAATCCTTGGTTTTTACGGATTACTGATTCTACTGATTATAGTGGGGAAAACTATGTGATGATATAGTTTTAAGTTGAAACGTTTGGTGTTAACATTTTATTACATCGATGGATGATATTGGTTTAAATCCAAATGGCACCATGAATTTCTGCAAACTTTTTAATGTGTTCTGCTTTCAGGATTGATAAACAGTAGATGTAATTCCGTTTCCTACTGATATTCTGTAAGCTGTGGGTATAGTAATATTTAGTGTCTAATGGTTATCTGAAATGGTTTAAGCTTGTGTTCAAATTACGTTTAATGTTATTTCTAATAATAGTTTAAAAAAAGAACAAATTGAGATGAATTGCTGTTGTGTTAATACTATATCTAAATTTTGATTTTACTATTTCTAGATGTAGGATTCCTACGTTTCCACTCTATTAGGTCATACTAGTTAGTTTATCCACCGAGTTGGATTCTAGTGATCCATAATTGGATCGATGGGCTCTGGTTTTAACCATTTCAGAGTTTTTTTTGTATTTGCCATTGGTTATGTGAATAAATTAGGTTACTATGTCAAATAATCTGTGTAAACCTCTTTCTTTTACTTCTAAATAATATTCATTGCCCAAGTGTACACATCATACATCTGTCCCTTTTTTTTTACATGGAAATATGTTTTATTGAGATTTTATTAATAATTATTTTTGTTAACTACCATTGTTCTACGTAGCGGACCATTGACTTTATGAGTAACCGTATTCACGTAGCTTTTGAATATCTTGCGAGTATTTTATCTGTATGGTTTAAATTGGAGGAAAATTAAACACTCTCTATTCACTTATGACCAGCATTCTATCCATACTCTGTTCAATAATTTCACAAACTGAGGTACTAAAGTTTTGGGTGAAACTTGAGGGGAACTCTCAGCAATTCATGAGATGTTGAAGGGCTTTTACTGAGATAGCGCATTGAAGGAAACAGCTTATTCACGTCGACGAAATGTTTCAGCATGATAACTGTCAACCTGGGCTTCGAACTTGTACAGTCTTTTATGTTTTCCCATCAGAAAGTTAACTGTCTAGCTGGCCGACAATTAACTAACTTTTGGCGTATCGTTTGTCCAGACGATCGTAGCGAACCAAAATGAAGTGACTAAAGAGTCTGATGTGTGTATCATCGATATCTTAAACTATGGAGACGGAGATGAAAAAAGCATATTACCACCAGCAGAGAAGTATTATACCGCCATACTTTATACCTCGTAGTTTTTATGAGATCTGTTCTATTGTTTATTGAATAGAGTAAGGTGTTATTTAACAGAATGCTCGAATATTCAAACGTTTCAGTCTTAAATTTATGAAAAGAAATTCTAATTATGTCAAAACAATTACCCCTTTTCACCATACATGTAAGTCATGTTTCAGGTCATGGCTATTTCAAACATATTAAGGATTGTTAATATTCTAAAATATTGAATTATATGGCCTTATGTTTTTCCCCATTGATATGGATGGATGTATTAACAATGTCTTCGATATGACGTTACGAGTGTGCATACTAAGAAGTCTCGAATTACATTTAAAACAGCTGTTTACAGTGATAATCCGGTTTTCAATAGGTCTTCATCTGATATCACTATGTAATGAAAATTACATTCAAATAGTAAAAGACTTTGCAAAAACCACTTTAGTAATTCTATTCCACAAATTCATTCTTAATTCATCTTGTCTATATTTAATCTGTTCTACGACCACCGATACCGTTACTACTTATAATACTCTTGGATTTGTCTCAATACTTCTACTTTGCCATACTAATATGATTTTGCAACTGTGATCGATGCGCATATATATAGTCATATGTCGTTTATTATTGACTGACCTACCCACTCTTGTACTCCTTTTCTCATATATCCCTACTGTTTGTCGTTTTTAGTGATTTCATATTTGAATAATTGTTTTTATTTTGTTGGTAAAGTGTTATTCATGTATCATGATAATCATTACAGATTAATTGTGGTCGAACGTTTCCTCCAGGTAATGAAATATATCGTAAAGAGAATTTATCGTTTTTTGAAATTGATGGACAAAAGCATCAGGTAAGTCTACTTAAAAAAACTTTTTCTTGTTTAAATTATCATGGGTTTTATTGATAATTACGTATATATTAGGAATACAAAAGTAATAGATTTTCTGTTAATTTATCGTAATCTTTCTGATCCATTTTTACAGATTGTTTGTAAGAAAGTAAAATCTTTTAATAGTATCTCCACCATTATTTGAAGATCTTTTTAATATGCCCAGCGTAATTGTGTATGTATGTAAATCTAGTGGTTGTGTAAAATACGGATTTTGAATGATTAACGAAACTTTCTCATTGAAACATCTTTCGTTACTGAATTGTGACTTTTGTAAATTCCCTCAATATAGTTCCTGTTGTTTTGTTTGACCAGTATAAACTTTTTGCTGTGTAGAAAGGATGAAAATATAAATGATAAAAATCTTGAAATCATAGATTAATATCTGGAAATTGGTTTTTTGGGCTTATAAATTCGTTATTTTCAAAGTCAAATAGTCATGTATTTATCCGCTTTTTTCACACGTGACGTTTCTGTTAAGAAACTGACTAACATCGATAATGGGACAGAAAAGGTTCTTTTTTAATCTGATAGTAGACAGATAGGTCATTTGTTGAGAAGCTTGTTACTCAAAAAAGAGTATTAAGTGTTGGTTGGTGGTGGTCCGTAGAAAACCCTAGACGTAAGTTTTGTTCTGTGGGGTATTCGTCATCAAGGCTTACTTGCAGTTTTGAGAGGAAGATACTCTTCATAGTATTCGAACCTGGCTTCACAGATTAAGACATTACTACGAATCTATTCGGACTATGGCTGATATCCTGTGGGAATGAGATATTTATAGTTGATTGCGTATTTGATTAGCGACCAATGTCATTACTATCTAATCCTTAAATACTGTTCAAACTACATAACTACCTCCAAACACAGCATATGAACGTAGTACCAATGATATTGGCTGACTTAAACTGTTGGCGACATTGCCACTTGGTCGATAGAATTTGGTCAACACTACGGGACTAGGAAAAAAAATCGTGATATTAGTCACTACTACTTAGTTGCCAATAAATCATACAAAAAAATAAAATAGAAACACAGTTGTTATTCATTGATCTATTTATATATCATAACTTCAAATGTATTAAATAAATAACACATAAGTTTATTTTTGAAGTATTGAGAATAAAATCTTTCAGCTTGATAATATCGTCACGTGGTAGGCCAATTTCGAATTTTTCGCAAATGAAATGTTTGTAACTTTGTTTGCTTAAAGAATATTTTACATAATTTTCACATTGTAGTTAGTTTTATTGGTCTGTTATATCGGTAATTAGTATCGTGTATTGATGTTTAGCTGAGAAACAATTAAGAGTTGGTTGTAAGTCATTAGTTTGAATGGTAAACATTGTTAGTTATTAACGAGTGGTATTCTTTTTAATGATATAAATAGCTTGATTATATCATTGTTTCAATTAGGCCATGAAAAATATTATTGTATAATGTGTACCTTAAATTAACTTGTCATTCTGTCTGTTTATCTACTAATATTTCTTGGTGATTAGTACGTTTTAAAAAAGTTTGTCTTATATATTCAGTAGGCTAGCGATAAATCTTTACATTAATAAATATTCTTAAAATTTTTTTTACAGGAATATTGTCGAAATTTATGTTTATTAGCTAAATTATTTCTGAAACAAAAAACAGTTCATGAGTTAGATCAAGTTCCTGCATTTTTATTCTACGTATTAACTGAAACAGATCAAGATGGTTCACATATTATTGGTTATTTCTCAAAAGTAAGTAAAGTATACTCTTATTTTATTCATAGTTTTCTAAGTTTTTAATGGTGTTAATCTTCTCTGAACTAGATCATTCAATTGTTGTAGCATTCATTGTCATTCTGGCCAACATTTTCAGCGCTTATTTCGTGTAGAGAAGTCTTTATTATATGTATATATATAGTGAGTCATGCGTCAAAACTAATAATTTTTCTGATCATTTAGTCATTTTAAGATTTTAAAAATGTTGCGCAGTAATTCTGTTATACATTTTGGGAAACTAGATTTATTTAGGCAAAGGATTTATATGGTAGAAGTATACATTTTTCTTCCCCTCTTGATAACCCTCTAATAAAGCTTCTAAAACTGATCAAACAAACAAAAAGAACTCAGAAAGTTTATAGTTCTGACTCAGTTTGGTATTTCTAGGAAATTTCTAGTTGTTCTTAAGATTCACTCACTCTGGATGGTAGTTTCAGGGCACTATATCCAATTGTACGTAGGCATATAAGCAGAGATGAATGCTGGCTAGCTGTGGAATCCGGATCGCGCGTTTCATCCTATTTGGGGCTCGTCAGCTGGATGTACTTGCATTTCAGAGTTGATGTCTACTTCGGGACTCGAACCCATTACCATTCGCTTAAAACGCCATCACGTTATTCACTTAGCTACTAAGTTCAGATAGCCACTAGCTTGTGCAATGGGGTGAAGTTTTAATTCATTTTTGTATTGGTTGCTTAGATTTTCCCATTGGTGTTTGGGACTGAAATTGATCAGTCTCTTATTGGCATATATTCATCCTGTTTGGATTGTGTCAATATTGTCTTAAATCACAAGCATCTTAAGCAGAAATGAATGGTGGCTAGCCTGTGGGTATTAAAAGAGCTTAGGAAACTGATTCAATTGTTCAGTCAGAAGATTTATCAGTAGATTTCTCTTTAGTTTTCTCGTAGATTTATTTATTTATTTATTTGAACACATAAATATTGGTACAAGGGGGCACCAAATATATCCGCGCCACACAAAACAATGAGAATTTAAAGAGAAGGAAAAAGAAAAAAAGGTAAGGTGCGTAGAAAAAAAAGAACGATAACGAAGAGATTGGTGTAAGGTAGTGTAATAATAATACTAGTAATAATGAGGGAACAGAAAGGTACAATCAGAAGAAATCTTTCAGTTAAGGAAGATACAACCACTTTTTACGAAGGAAGTGAAAGAAGGTTACAGCAGGATCGCCACTGGCTTCTATTCTGAGCCATATCTGATGACGTCTCTAGCCACTGTGTAGCACCATCTCTCGGACCCCAACCAGGGAGTCGTGAAGGACCAACACAAGCCATTCCTTTGCAGCTTTCTTTCATGCCACGACACCATGTCATATACTGACCACTTCTCCGCTTCTTCCAACCAGTCCCAGAGTCGGCAAATAATGCACGACGTGGAATTCTCTGGGACGACATTCGGAGAACATGTCCAAGCCACCGAAGTCGGTGTTTCAAGATGGTGACACCAATTGCATTATCGTCTCTGTGCCCGAACACACGATGCCGAACCTCTGCATTACTAACATGGTGTTACCACTGGATGTCAGCAATCCTTCGCAGACAGCGATGATCGAACACAGAGATTCGTCTAACGTCCTCAACTCGGAGAGGCCAGGTTTTACAAGCATAGATCAAAACTGCTCTCACCGACGTGTTGTAGATCCGATCTTTTACAGCCAGACTAACATCACGAACACGCCGAAGATAACCCAGATTGGCATAAGCCGCTCTGGCTTTCACTACACCTGCATTGATCTCATCACTCACACCCCTACCAGCACCTATGCAGCTACCCAGATACACGAACTTCTCGACTACTTCTATCTGCTCACCATCCAGAGTGAGTACAGGATTAGAATCCTGACAGTCTTATAGAAGTCAGTCAGTCAGTAACAACGTAGGACTTCGTACGTACGTACATCAGTTCGAGTTGTCACACCACATTAGCACAGAGATGCAGTGGTCGATTCAAATCCCGTAGTGGTAGAGGTAATAAGAGTATAAGCAGTAATCAGGAAAATTAGTGTTTGCAGATGTTATTTAAAGAGTATAATACAGTGAAATAAATTTGGGAAGAGAAAAAAAAGAGACAAGGAGGAATAAGGAGATCAAAATTTGGGAGAACACAAAGAGTGTATGCACCTGCGCCATTGCAAACGATTTTGAGCCATGTCATTCAGGGTCTCTAACCATCGGTTGCTATCATCTCGCGGTCCCCAACCCGGTAGTCTACACCTATCAACATGACTCAATCCACTTGTCAGTGACTTCATGGAATTGTGCCATGTTTTGGTCTGGCCGCCCCTAGCTTTCTTCCAACCTACTCCTATACCACTGAACATCGCACGTCGAGGCAGTCGGTTGTTGGGCATACGTAACACGTGTCCCAGCCATCTCAACTGATGAAGTTTCACTACTTCATCAATTGATTTGCTATCCTTACCTAGTACCCGTTTCCTGACAACTGCGTTACTTACTCGATAGTCCCAGGATATACGAGCAATATTTCGAAGACACCTATGATCAAATAATAGTAACCTACAAATATCCTCTACTCTTACCGGCCATGTTTCACTGCTATAAAGTAGGACGGAACAAACTGCTGCGCAGTAAACCCGTCCTTATAGAACTACTTTGCACTTCAAAGGTACAAGCCACATATCATACTTACGGACACTGATTGCTAACTGATTAAGTGCGGATTGCATGGCTTGGGCATTATCGCACAGTAAGACAATATCATCCGCATACTCAAGGTCGAGAAGTCTTTCTCCAGGCAACAGATCCACACCGCCATTGCTTACATCCATCAGAGCTGTTTTCAGAATGTCGCCGATGGCAAAGTTGAAGAGGAATGGTGAGATTGGGCAACCCTGTCTAACCCCACTGCTCCAATGGAACAATGGAGAGAGGTGGTTGTATGCCTTCACTCTGCCTGAGGTGTTTGCATATAGGGCTTTTAGGATGTTAGTAAACTTCTCAGACACACCCATCTTCAATAGCCGATCCCAGAGAACAGACCTGTCCAACGAATCGAAGGCAGCCTTGATGTCAAGATACACTACGATTGTTGGCCTTTGATAAGTATGGAGGTGTTCTAACATTTGGCGGAGGGTGAAGATATGATCAATACATCCTCGACCAGAACGAAACCCAGCCTGCTTCTCGCGAGTCAATCTTTCTCGGGTTTTGAACAACCTACGAAGTATGACGGAAGCTAATAGCTTGGACGCAATCGGAAGTTGACTTATCCCCCGATAGTTGTTACAGGAACGACGTGAACCCTTTTTAAAGATAAGGACAACTATCGACTCATTCCATGACGTTGGTACACTCTCTAGTTCCCAAACCTTTGTGAACAACGTCGTCAGTTCCTTAGTCAGAAAGTCACCACCATCTTTAAAAAGAACCGGAGGTAAGTCATCTGGGCCAGGTGATTTGTAACGCTTCAAGAGTTGGAGTTCCTTGCGGACTTCCTCCTCGTTTGGTGGATTAGTCTTCACCGGCCATGGTGGGCAGGACAGTCTGACCGATGTTGCCGGAGCAGCAGGCCAGTTGAACTGCCCTTCGAAGAATTCTGCCCATCGTCCAAGACGTCGATGGATTTTAGTGATTGGCGTTCCGTCATTCTCACAGATTGTTTCGCTCACACCAGATTTCTTGCTGCCAGTGGCTCGGATGAGTTGGAAGAGCTTCCGGTAATTACCAGATGCAGCTGTTGCTTCCAGCTCATTAGCACGCTTCGACCACCAGGCTTCTCGGTCCTTACGCAAGCTTTGCCCGATTTCATTACGTAACATCCTTCGTTTGTGGTCAAACTCACGGTCACGCGGAGTAGACCGACGGGCTTCTATGAGTTGTAAGGAACCAGAAGAAACCCAGTGCTTAAAAGCGGGACGTTTCGCGAACCCACAACTGACTGTACCCGCCATTTTCATGGCGTCATGCAATTGCAGCCAATGCTCATCTATACTTTTCGGTGGAATGGTAGCTAGCCTAGAAGTTAGCCGGTGACCAACGATTAGTTCATACGCCATTTGTTCCCGCAGGATCCTGTAGCCCATATGCACCATTGATTTGGTTTGGGATCCGGTTAAAGTGCCGGATATTCGCTTTTCGTCCTCTCATTTTCGTAAACAACACCCCCGCCACGAGAAGGCAGTGAGTAGGACTTCCCTGGCAGAGGCTGTATACGCGTGGCCGTATGAGAGTATTTCGAGAGGGAGGGCAAACCCACCCCGCTCTCGGCCATACCAGGGCATTTCTCGTAGAAATGGTCATAGAGATGTTTGAATCACAATCTGATGTATTCTTATTGAATGTAGTGTATTTACTTCTATGGCTCACTTAATGACACCTATCTTTGCATTATCTAATGTTTTTGAGGCATATCGTTCATCTTTAATTAAACTAAAAAATGTAGGAATTTCGGCGTAACCAACAGAAGCGGATTCACTAAAGGGAATTGCTTCGAAAGTCAGTAATTAAGGTTTATTCAATATTAAATTTAAGACTTTCAAGTAAAGGCATTTAAGTTGCTCATTCAAACAAATTTTCTACCATTTAATTAATGTGAAGAGATTATTAGAAGAATCTTAATAAATTTCAGTATTAGAACATTTTTCTAACTTCCTTATCCGTTGTTGTTTTGAAGCTTTCTGGTAATTTTTCATCTTTGTGTTTGGATTGTGATTAATAACTATCGTCATACATTTTATTTTGCTTTTTATTTAGCAAAAAGCTGATGATCAATGTGACAACTCCGTCAATACCGTGTACAATAATCTTTCATGTATTCTCATTTTACCGCCTTATCAATGTCGTGGTTTTGGTCGTATGCTAATCGAGATGAGTATGTGTTCATTATGTTTTTATAGAAAATGTTATTTGAACTACTTTATAACATTAATAAGGGTTTTATATTTTGATTATATTCTCTTGAAATGTAAATTTCGTTATATTCTAGTCAAACTTCTATTGGTCTTGAACAACTGAAGGCGTAACCACCGATTTCAAGGTCGGTCATAACCGGCTTCTTATTTTATAGATAACACATCACAGCCGGCAATGGAAGTCCCATTCTTCCATTCAGCATCGCTGAAGATGCAGGTTGTGTGAAAGGAACCCTTCATTGTTGCCATGCACTTGTAGGGTCCGCAGTATGACGTTTCCTTCAGACTTTGAGGTGCTGCTTTTAGTCTCACCATTTTCTAACTGACTTGTGTGGCATAGTATGGACCTAAGAGAACTAAGTGCTCTAACCAATATAGCTCCATCGGTTCATCAAGGTAAGTTAATCTGATCACCATGTCACTTTAGTGGCTCCAGTCGGGTATTCTGTAACTACTATTTTCCAAAGAATAATCTTGCAATAGTTTATGTCAGTTTTTTTACTTAGGACTCGAGTAATAATGATAAAATTTATGTTGAAGCATTTGTCTTTGATTTTCATCTACTCGTCATATTATTCCTAATACTAGTTAAAAAGTATAATTAATTTTTTTTCTAAGAAATAATTATTTCTTATTTCGAAGGTTATATTTTAAGTCGACTAGAACAACGTATTGGTACACCAGAACGTCCATTATCAGATTTGGGCATCATTATTTACAGAAGATATTGGCGTTTTGAAATTTTAAAATACTTATCGTCATTCACAGCTAAATCAATTAATATTCGAAGTAAGTGACTATAATTTACGATTTTTTTTCAAAAAATCTATATTTTATTAGACTTTCAACGTTTCATTTCGAGATCAAAGCAACAATCAGATGTATCTAAGATGACCTCAGAAGTCATTCTATCGATTCAAGTAATTTTAAAACGGAAATTACGTTGACAGTTTTGGTACTGCATTACAAATAATTTTTTAAAATTTATTTTGAATAAAGTAGTCGATTAATATGTCACCGTTTAACTAATTGAAAAGTTGGTCTTTTTGTTTGAAAATCTCATCTGTCGTTCTACGTATGGGTTGGATATAGTCTTTAAAAATTGCAGGACTAACGGTTAGATAATTGTATGAAGTGTGATAGTACTATACTTGTTGTGTTATTGTTTACATCACTAACAACAAATCGATTATATCTGGTGGCCGACGTAAACTATCAAGTCTTTTAATTTTGGATTAGAATATTAGAAAATCAAACGAGTAGTGCTTACACGTACTTCTTAATATATGGACTCATAACTAACCTGATGGCGTAAAACAGATGTACAATGCGTCAAAAAGGGGTTATATTCAGGACTATGCAAAGTTTTGTATCAGTCTTAACACTAAACTAGGATCCAGAGTTTCCTGTCTACTACTTTCAACCTCCAAACATTCTGTAAAATAACTTTGTGCATAATACATGAAATGTGGCATGTAGTGTAATCCAGGACTCTAGGCTGGTCCTATTTAGGACTCGTTAGCCAGACGTACCTGTATCCCAGGGTAATGTTCACTGTGGGACTCGAACCCAGTACCTTTTGCTTGAAACTTCAGCGCGTTATTTGCCTACCTACTAAGTCCAGATATTCTCTCATTCTTGCAGGGGTATGAATTTTAACTTAATTTGTAATTATTTGGATGACCCCGCTGTTGATATATTGACTGAAATTTTATCAGTCCCTGAGTGAGCAACAACTTAGGACACAGCCACATCTAACTGACGAGTCCCAAATGTACCAAAACACGCATCCTGAACTCTCCTGCTGACTACGTTCCATTTATTTTTTATAAACTTGTGGCTATATAGGTTCAGTCAACATAAAATGTACATTTGCCAACAAAGACTGATCAAATTTTAGTATAAAATATCAGAAACGAAATTTTATGATATTACAATGGTACCGAGGAACGGAACGTAAACCAGGAACACAATAATGGGACGAAGCTAAGTTATTCTTCTGCATCCCAGCTCTGTTAGCTAGATGAAGATCAGAGTCAGCTGGAAAAATATATAATTCTACAACCAGCCCAGAAGAACGAATAACAAACACCCAAATCTTATATGACGTATACAATATAAAAATGTCCTTGAAGAGCGTCACTAAATAAAGTACCGAAAAAGAAGACGAACCAATAAAATTTAAAGTCCTTCCAGGCGGGTAACACAAGTTAAAGGTAGTAATGGGAGCCTTTGGCGCAAAAACGATAGATTCAAATCTCTACAATTAAATTACAAAAATAGGATGTTTATCAAGTGATTTCTGGGGGTCCAGCATCTCCAACTTCGTTGTATGTGCTTCCGGTTCCGGAGGTTGTCTCACCAGATGTCGTACGGTACTTAATGGGACCTTAGCTTGCTGAAACTGGTCAAACCAATCTAAACTAAGTAGATTTAAAGTAACTGGCGTTACGCAACATACCCTGGTGAACACCGATTCTCGGGAAGACACGTCACAATCTAGTCGTCCGAACAAATGCAGATAACTACCACATGCTGTACGAGCCTTTTATCTTGTTAGCTGAATGCACGGGCTGCCCATTTCGATCCCAAATTTACGGGAGATAATGGTAATGTCTGAAGCTTTATCAATTTGGAATCTAAATAAATGCCCATTATTATTAAAGATAATAAGTTTTTTTTCACCTGGAGTTGTGCTCTAATAGGATTCTAGTAGGCTCAACGAATTAGTGCAGGTTTTGGAAGCAGGCTTTCCAATGTTTATGGACTGATGTGATAGTTGGTTTGATTTCCAACTTTGACAGAGTCCATCTTTGTGACCGTTGGATTTATATTTCCTGCAACGATGTTGCTTGAACGGACAGGTTCTTACCGAATGTCACACAACACAGTGCCAGGAGGGAGCCGGAGGACTTGTCTTCGTTTAATGAACTGAGCTTGGGTAAGATGAGCTAGGTATAACAGGCTCGGGTTTGGCAGTGTTGGATGGTTGCTGGACTATGTGAACTTCGGAGCGGTCGTAATCTCCACACTGAACCATATTAGTATCGCGCTGAAGATTAATTAGCCTTTGATATTTATTTGCAATATCACTCAGCGTTAGTTTGGGATCCCAGTCCAATCGACATGGTAGCCGCGTCATAATGTCACCAAAATTTTGTAACTGTTTGATGAAGAGTATGCAAATTAATTATATATGTGGCCTTTTACTCTTTTATTTTCAACAATGAAACGTGATTATAAATGTGAGGACCTGCTCATCATTATTGTTATTGATATTTCCTTTTTCCATGATTTGATGGTTTATTTCGTTGGGGTATTAAAAGTTTTAGTTGAAATTCAGACGGCGGTAGTTTTGTGCGAAATTCTGCATTGATTTGTGTTTACTTATCTTCGATTTTAACAAAGCTAGTCTAACTTTATATAATGTCCTGAAATTCATTTTTAAAGAGATCTACAGTTGCATTAATCTGACTGTCAATTAATATGGAGATATATGCGGTAACTTCAAGTGGAAACAAGTGTTCATTCTTCTAAAAAATAATTGATTTAGAATGTAGTATAATTGGATAAATGAAATATATACTTAAAAAGCCATGAGCAAGCAAACGTACATGCTAGGAATATAAGTAGAACAGACCAGGTTCGTGGACATGTAGCAGAAATGGAATTGTACATTAGTCTTTTATCTTTTAGACTAAGAAATACAACACGATATTATTTCACAGTGTTTTCATTAACTGACAATCAAAGTAGACTTATTGTTACACTTATTGATCATCGGCAATTCCCCACTGAAAGGTTCTATACACACCTTATTCATAGTGTAAATAAATCGGCTAAGTAAAAATATCATATAAATAGTACATTTTTAATTTGAAATAAATCATACTTCGTAAGTTGTATTAATCACAGATTGATCTCAGTAAAGGTAACATTTGAAACTAGGGTGCATTAAGCAACTTTTTCACCTTAGTATGAGACTGAGCACTGCGCACCAACAACCCTTCTAGGGATCAAACCTTAGAAACTTCGGGTCTATGAGATTAGTCTGTGGTGAATAAAACCTATAAACTATACCAATTTTCACGAAATCCCTTCAACTAACCTGTAATTTGTTTTTGTTGAAAAGCTTTTATTCAGATAAATTATTACTATTACTATAACTATTATTATTACTACTATTGTTATTATTATTATGACGACGATGAACCCACCTTTTTTAGCTATGAGTCAAGAATTAGGAATAGCAGTTCCTGATATTGTAAGCACTTTATTAGATATGAAGATGCTTGTTTGCTATCGGACACAATATTACATAATCAATAATAAAGTAAGTGAATTTTTCACTGTTTTTGTTCTTGGCATATTGTATTTTTTAATGATGAAAAGCTAGTAATAGTAGCAGTCAGCTAGTCAGTCAAACGCAACATAGAATCTGGCGCATGTGTACATCGGTTTAACTTGCCATACCTTATTAGTACAGAGAGATAAAATTGTCAGTGCAAATCCCAGAGTATTAAAAGTGTTAACAGTATTGATAGTAATGAAAATGATTAAGTATCGAGGATACCGTTCGAGAGGATATAAATTTGTAAGATTAACGAAAATTACAAGCAATTTAAAAACTTGGGATCTAAGAGAGGGGAAAAAGTAAGTTCATCTGCGTCATTGCGAACGATTTTCAACAATATCATTCGAATTGTCTAACCACTGGTCACGATAATCGCACAGACCTCAACCAGGTAATCTGGACTCGGTAGTAGTTAGTGTCGTTCATTTGTTTCTTGAAATAAAAACATAATTGTACTTAGACCTAATATTTCTATCTAATTTATCACTACGTATATGGATATAGAGATAACAAGCTGATCAGAATCGAGAGAATAACTTCTTGGTTTTTGTGCGAAATTTAAAGATGAATAACTTTTATCCTATATCACATAAAGTCAGCAATACAAATACTTAGACGGTTTAAAACGGTAACTAAAATTAATCCTTTTCTGCCATTGTAGAGGTAAAGTGATAATGTAGTGAACGATAAAACAGTTAGGGACAACCAATCTCAATAGTTAAGATCATGAGTCAATTGAAGCTAGACTACGATGGAAAACCTGGAAGCACTGAACGTCCGTTTCGTCCCACGAGGTGGGGTCGTGGATGCGCGCTGCTGAGGAGTCCCACAATAGGACGAAACGGCTTTCCAATGCTTCCAGGTTTTCCATGGTGGTCTAGCTTCAATTGACTCATGATCTCAACTATTGAAATTACTAAAATCTCCATAAAACCCCTTCTGATAACCAATCTATTGTCTTATGTAAAATTACACAATGCCTTCTTAAAATATGGAAACCATACATTAAACATATTATTTGCGCATCTTCCTTCGGTTGTCCTTTATATACTTCGTGATTATTTCAATTCTGTTGTTACTACAATTGTTCTTTGTTTCCTCTCCTGTTCTCCTCAATCCAATCTTCTGCTGACAGGTATTGCACTTCCGATCACTGCTACATACTACTTATATCTGTCAGATAACTATGACAAGATACTCTCATCAACCCTCTCCTATTTTCATCTAGTTTTATCTTAGGTTTCCTTGGTTATTGCGTTTATGATATCTTTCAAGAGGTAGTTCTTAGATTTCAACATCCATAGATAAAAATTCCACGCGAATTCATTATTCTTGTAAAATGTGGATTGTGTGGTCTATAGATTTTTTATTTATTGTGAGTAGTTTTCATTCCTATCCAGTTTTTACAATAGGGAATGAGGATTTTTAACATTAGAACTTCCTTACTCTCTTGACTGTTGGCATCATCTCTGATAATATTTTGCAGGTAACATGTGATTGCACTATACGCATTCCTATTCAAAATAAAAAGAAACACTATTTCTGGATTTCCAACTTAGTGTGTGAATAGTTACATACTTTCTAACAGAACTAAAGATTGTAGGTCCTATTCTATTTGGGTTCGTACTTAAAAAATTGTCATGGAGACACTGACTAGAATAAAACAATTTCGCTTGTGCTATAACATGATTTCTAGTGGTTCTCATAAATGGGAAGAAAGTGCGTTAAAATAACTCACCCACCAGCCACTTAAGTATTAAAAAAACTAATGACACTACTCGAATGCCTGAACGGAAGTAGTTTGAGCGGAGTTTGCACCTGAGATTTAATAGCTAAAAGTTGATTGTTTTAATCATTAAACTGTAATACAAATTCATACATTCCAAATTTATATTTGCTGATTATTAATTAAACTTCATTTATCCTGTTAATAATCCGTTACAATTAGTCTTATATTTTATCTTATACTTATTTTGTTTATAATTTTTTTTAGCCTGATGTAGACGCTCTTTTGAGTACAATTAAACCGCCTGCTACTGATCGTTGTATTGATTCTACATGTCTTTATTGGACTCCTAATGTTAGTAATATCAATCAGTTGAGTAAATCGCCTAGTAGTAGTACTCTTAGTATTAGTACTACTACTAATCAAAAGGTTCTTCATAAATCTAGTCTTATTTCACCAAGTGATTCAATTGGAGCAAATATTTGAAGATTTTTGTAATCTAATTATTGTACATTGAAATATTGTAAAGAGTTTTGTTGTATATAATCTAATAATAATAATACTATTTATGCTCTTATTCAGTTTCTGATGTAGTTTTCAAATATAAATTTAAAATAGTGAGAAGAAATCATATTGTTTTGTTACAGCCCATCATGTTCGATCCTGCTACCGATACACACACTACTTATAAGTTTGACCAACTGCCAGTAAGAGTGAGAAAACTATTATATGTCTAGAAAGCTTTGGTTAGCAATTCGAATTACGTGCGCTCAAATCCATGAGTCTGTATATATTTGGGTGAAACATGGATCTAAAGGCTTAGACTTTGACTAGGGGCGTAATCAACTACCTTCAATAGTGTGTCTCGTTTGTAAACACTGCGGTTATCAGTATTTGTTCGTAAATTGACTAACTATTTGTAGAGAAGGGGAGAGCTATGAACTTTTTAGGTGAGAATCATAGGGATAATAAAATTATTGACTATAAGATCTAAAGTGGTTTGTTTCTGTAATGTTTTGTATATTTTATTACTTTCTACTCGTGAATCATATTTCTGTTGTCGGTTTTCATGGCATCCCGTTTATACCGATTTTTTAAAATGTATTAACTTAATTCGACATATTTTTGTTCTGTATGAGTTTAGTGTACTCGTTCTGTCTAGTTGTTCGATTGTGGCAATAAGTGTTCTGGAATAGAACATTAATTTTTCGGTTCATAAATACTTTTCATATGTTTAAATTTAGAAATACACAGTTAGCTGGTTATTCAATTCTTAAGACGTCTGTTGATAAGAAATAAATCTCTTGAAATAGTATGTTCTATACATCCACTTGTTCATGGGTTCGTGTATCGGGGATGGTTTTTTTAAGATGTCTTCATTGCGTGATTCTCCCTCATCATCCTAAAAGAGTTATGAAAATGGTAAAGATATTTCAGTAAGTAACAAGGGTACCTTAGTTTTACGATGATAATTTACATATTTTCTATACACTTTTTAAAACACGTTGGAAACATTGTAGAAGGTAAAAGTTGGTCAACAATGTTTATGAGTATTTTGTGCTCATCATATTTAGTTTGAATATAACAAGGAAATCTTTTTAATTCAATCCAGTAATGAAACAAAGATTTATATATATCCCCTTTAACTACACTTTTAGCGGTATCAGTATTATCTTACTGTTTATAATGAAGCGAATGCAACAGTTAAAGCTGATCATATAAAATGATTGTATGTTCATCACTTTTACAATCGTAGCAACTACTTCAAGCGGTTATATAATAGACTTCGTAATCGTTTTAAACTAATTTTTATTCCGTCTGATCAGGTGATTGTTTCTTAGTTGTGTTATCTATTGTGACTTGAGATTCCAATCGAAATCATGTGTTATGTAGTCCAATCAGGATTCTGATTATCCATTAGTTTACCTATGTGACCAGTAGGCAAGCTGACCTAGTTCACGAACTGACACACCGACTAATGAACAACACCTAATACGTTAACGCTTATTGGTCCTCGATTTTTCAACCTAGTAGCCAATTAGAAGATCCAGACAGGAAACAGTTTACTTCTATTAAACTATGAATCAAAGAGCTTATGTCTACTACTCACTCTCTGTTATGTCTTCACTAGTAATAATTAGATCTTGACTATGTGATAAGGTTGTTAAATTTAAACGTTCTTGAATAAGTAAGCGTATTGAATATATTATGCATGACTGAACGGATCCGCAATAACTCAGTACAAGTTATTGTCGGTTATTGTCACTCAGTGATGTTTACTTAATAATGAATCAAAGTCGATATTCAGTTTTGAGAAGTTTCAGAACGTACTTTGATGGTGTGATAATTACTGCTAAATAATAGAGTTAACCTTAGAGATGTGGACTGTTGGGGTTCAAAATCAGTGGTCTACTTACTTCATGAAGGTTCAAGTAGTGTTTCGAGCTCATGCTACCAGTTGAACAGAGCTTTTTATGTTTTTTTAGAGATTCAGTTTCTCATTCGATGGTTCTTTGTTAGAATAACTTTCTCTGTCTGTTTTATATTGTTATTCCATTGTCATGGTTTACCTGTACTGGTAATAAAATTCATTGTTTCATTTACGTAATTGTCGTTGAAACTTTGTTCTTAATAAATGACTTTTCATGTTTTCATAGCATAATTTATTTTCACTGGTAAATAACATTGTTATCTGATATAGCAATGTAAACTCGATAATGTCCAAAACGACAATTAAAGCTTGTCAATAAAAAACTTTCTATTTTCAAGGGCGTTAAACAACTAAAAACACTCATCACCTCAGCTGAATATCCTCATAATACACAAGAGTTTAAAATAAGTTATTTCATATTTGTTTTGATTAGTTGAAACGGCTTGTCTTCTTGAGAATCATACATAATCTTATTTAAATCAAAATGAAGATTTATAGTGAAGCATTCAACAAACTATTTATAGGTACTATGTTAATAATTTTATAGTCTAACTCAGTAAGTAATGAGTAAAATAAGAACAAATGTTACATAACCGAATAATTTTTATTTTCAAGCATATTTTTGTAAATAAAATTACATTTTCTATATAAGCAATTAATGTATTAACGCATTTCTACATTTTAATATTACTTTTCATGATAATAGTTTATTTAGCTCTCCTGTTGTTACGTTATTTATACAGTATAATTGCTCTTGAACTGTTACTTTCATACAAACTCAGTCAAACTGAATTCATTTCGATTGCATTAAAGCATGTTTGTTACCAAATAGTCGAAACTAGTTGATAATGTAAATGTCATCGAAATTGGTACTTTGTCTATGCTTTCTTGTTTCATTCATTTGAATTTCTAGTTTTGATAATCTCTTTGCTATTGTCCATTTATAAGTTGCATATGAAAGACTTGTTATTATACTTATCAAAAATAATATTATTAAATTTATTTGATGCTGTAAACACCAGCCTTTCACCTTATAGAAAACAAATATTAGAAAACTAATAATAAACATTATTGAAATGTTTTTTTTCTCTGTCTATATTGTATAATGTCATTTGAGTTTTAAAATCTTTTCTAAAGTTGAATAATGATATTAGTCTTACTGATGAAATGATTAAGAAGGATTTGATGAAGTGTTTGATCATTATGGAATATAGGGATCAGTTGTATGTGAATTTTTGATCCAATGTATTTCCATTAGAAATGAAAAAAACATTGTTGTTTACCAGTTAATTTGTTACATTTTACTCCATTAACTCCGTAATTTTGGATTATGGTAATATTGATACTATAGTAATGTAGTCATAAATTAATGCCACTGAGTCAACATCAGGTGTCGGATAGAAGAGTGGTTAAAACACGACTTTCAGTCAGTAGGTCTCAATTTTCTTGACTTCGCCCTACTTCAATTCGAACTAGCTTTCGCTCACAAACATTTTGAAGCTGATTTGCATAATCCTGTACTTAATAAATAAGCTGGCTTTTTTTTAAAAAGATCCATAGTAATTACAGATTTGTAACGGTAACCTTGGTGGGTAGGTTTATTCGCTCACTGATAAGATCTAAATTTCAAATATTGCATAATACCCTTTGATATTCACGTAATTACTTTTCGATTTGTACACTTTTTATTGTATTTTAATTTTTATACCTTTAAATAAAAACTTACAAATAATGTCTTTATCTCACTCTCTAGTGTTTTATGATGAATGTTTCGGTGAGACTATAATTTATTGATGACCTTTGAGTTACGGCAATGTGACCTTGGGAATGTTTACCTACTTACTGAGGCTAAATGAGGGTTGTAATCCAATGTGAAGAATTAAGATAGTAATTTTCAGTTGATGGTTAGGGTTAGAAATTAGATTTAGGGTTTTCATCACGAACTGACATCAGCTAAAATGCCAAAACGCTATTTAAACAAGCGGATGAATGGATTTCGTACCAAAATCCTGTTATCCTAAATCTGGTTGGTTCGTCCATAAATTATAGTCCCGCCGTTCTGTTAAAAACGTAACTTAACGAAATTCAATAAATTCATCTATCATCTTTTTTATTTTTACCTTGGTTCAGATTCGTAAGAGTAGTCATATGGATTTAATTTTTGTGATTATTTAGCAATCTTGTTTATATTATGAAAAGCTGGAAGTATAAAGATGCTTGTTAGTGTACGCTTCTACGCCGCAGTTTTATGATTTCCTTATTTGCTGGACATTTTATTCAATCTTGAGATTCCGAGGGAATTGAATCATCTATCTGTTTAAATGTTTTAAATGTATATCATATAATAGTAAAAACTATATCTAGGATAATCCATATCATTTTTGTCGGTTACTTTGTGTTCATAATGATTCTCATTATTGTGTCCAGTTATTTTTTTTATCAACATTAATATTCAGAGTTAAATTGTTTATTCCTTATGAGATAGCTTTTGGCCGTAAACATCCGAAGCTACCGAACTGTAGAGACAGTTCTCCAATACATTTAATCTGTTAGATTAGAAGTTGACATCTCCGTAATCGATTAATTTGATGGAATCTGACAAAAATAGGCTATAGGAAACGACATTAGATCAGTCCGTGGCAACCTGTACCTCGTCATCAACAGACTAAGAACTCAATCATATCTGGGAGTGCTGAAGTTTCGACATATCAGGACGATTTTATAATAACGCCAAGTTCAGAAAGTAAACTAAGAGCGATTATTTCAGAGGTGCTTAAATGTATCGAATAATATGGGTGTTAGCTATTCTCGGAGAAGCGTCGACTTAATCTGCAGTCAAAAATACTTTGAATTCATCTCTGGTAAACATAAGCCTTTATCTCATCCAGGAAACGCTTGAACCATTCAGTAAATGTCTATACCAAGCAATATATCATCGATACAAGCGCTCTTTGGAATGATAGCTCATTAAAGGATCCTCTTTCATATCCATCATGGAAGACGAACTCTATTCGGTCAAATTCTATGGAAGAATGTATGATCCCAATGAACGCCAGAATGTGAAGTCAACATGAGGCGAAAACTACCTCAGAGTCAAATCAAACTTCACAATCAACGAACTAAAACAATGAGTTTCTGTCAACAGATGAACTTTGAATGGATGCATAAATACTGATTAAATATCAATTACAGAAAAATACTAGTCTTTTCGATTAACAACAAATTTAAGACCGAGTAATCTAGTAAGTAATATGGTTCAGTAAGAGATTGGTTAACATTCTTATTTTGAAGCTATAATGATAAGGTGGAACTCTTCGCTTAGACGTCAATATGGTGATATTTCTTGGTAAAGACGTTAATAAAACAAATATACTATTCAAGTGTATAAAAATCTCTTATCATGAAAATAAAGTTTTATCACTTACTAAGGTCCATATATTTGGAGGTGGTTTTATTATAAGATGAATTGATTGCGTGATAAATGTTCGATTATATGTGGAATTAAGTTGATTAAATATATGACATTCATAATATCCTGTCATTTTTTTCACAGTATCATACAGTCTCTTATATTCTGTATCCCATAATGTGAAATGTGTTCCAAACATTGATGGATTATCAGTTTGATTGTCAAATGAATTATTTCCTTCATGTTTATCGATATGAGAATTTTTCAGTTCTGTATACCACCATAATTTATGCTTTTTTATATCATTCTGCTCTTCTTTTTCCAATAAAGTTACGTTCCAATAAATGAACCATTTTGTAGTGGTAGATTTACTTATAATAGGCCATAATCCCAATGAATTACAAACTAAGTCAAATGTTTCTCCATGAGATAATACCTAAACACATAATTTTACAAAAAGTGTTGTTCAATTTATTTTTAAATAAAGTAGTATATTTAGTTTTAAAAAATAGGAAAACCTCTTTTAAATAGTACGAACAGCGAGTCCTGGATTCCAGAGCTGATCAAAATATATTGAACGTAATGATTATCAGTCCTTCGGTCACTTCGCTGTGCTAATAATTTATTTCAAATGATATTCGACTAGTGTTAATTAACGCTGTATTTAATCAATTACACAGGGTAATTGTAATCAAATAGACGAGTTGTCTGAAATATTCCCTAATAAAATGAACATTTTGAAAGTTTTTTTAATGATTTAACATATGGTTGATCTTTATTATGAGTCAAGTTGTTGTTAGATTACTTTATCTTATGAAATTGCGTTATTTTTTCCATCAACATGTTATTGCTAATCAGATCTAAGCTCCAAATTCATTGTTACTTTAAAAAATACGATTCACTTATGAATTGTTTGAAATGAAAATATATTATAAGTCGATCTAAGCTAGACCACCATTGAAAATCTGGAAGTACTGGACGGCCGCTTTTTTCTAGTACGGAACTTTTCAGCAGTGCGCATCCACAGTTGATTAAAGTTAGACTTCAACACAGTTGGAGGCCGACTCGGTGATTGTGTGTGAGCCCTGGGTCTGAGTCTTGCGTATAGGATAATGGATGTGCATCGCTGAAGGGTCCAATACTAGGATGTAAAGGACGTCCGGTGCCCACAGTTTTTTAGTGGTGGTTTAGATTAGATCGACTCCTGATTTCAACCATGAAAATATTACTATCTCCACAAGTCCCTTATACTGATAAAAATATATTACTTTGAATTCAGTTACTTTCGAGCTTCAAATTGGACGCATTATAACTACATACTTGTTGCCATTGATGAATATAAACAGGAAAAAAGCAAACTGTTTCAAAATAGCCAGGTTCATACTCGTAACCAAATCGATAAATTCCCATAGTCGATGGGTCTAAACTATGAATAGTCAAGTGATCATTTTCAACGATAAATAGATTTGAATTCACTATTGGTATTCCCGGAATATAATAGGGTTCTTTTGAAGAAGTGGGAATTGAACGAGTCCAGTAAAACTTGGATTTTGGAAAGCGTTCAGATTTATCGAATATTTTCTTACGAGAATTACGTGATGATGGACAGAAAAGTTTTAAGGGACCATGAATTCTCTGTGGTAGACCACCTGATGATATCCAGGCATCTTCTGCTCTTTGAAGATTTAAATCCTCCAACAATAATAAATCTTCTTCAGTATTTAATGTTTTTAAATATGAACAATGATGACGGTTGCATGGTTCCCATAATCCTTCACCTTTAAGTATTGCTTCAAGTGCAGATCCCGTTGGAGCGTCAGTACTGTTATTAACTAATAGATTAACTGCCATTTCTGCTGTTTCTGGTGGTATTTCACAGTCTTCACCATCTTGCGACGGCTTCGGGCAAGCACACTGGCGTAATCTTAATCCCATCCCACGTGGTCCACAATTACGTGTGCAATGCTGAATGATTGGTGACCAAGAGCACCACTGTCCTTTTCGTGGGCACGGTAAATAACCTTCACAGAATACCTGTTTATAAAAATTTCTATACTAAAACGGAAAATTCTGATGAAAAAATTTCAAAAGAACTCAATTTAATACACGGAAAGCATAGTAAAACTTAAGTAATCTTCTTATCCTTTTTTACAGTTGTAAACTAATGAGCTTAATACAAAACATGTCTTGAAAATTTTCAATCATCACGAAGCACCTATGGATATTAAAAGTAAAGAATTGAGAGGTTCATATCAGTAAGATATCTTAGTAAAAGCAAATAATATTGAAAAATGATGGGTTGTTATCACTAGAATAAAAATTATGTAAACCAGTATAGATACCAGGAATAATATTATGTTTAGTTAGTTTAAGTAGCATTACGCTCTTCGAACTAGATGAGCCAGTTGCATCCATCTGCATTAATTCACAGATAATTTTAGTAATGCTGTCATGGAAATAAATAGTATGCAATGTTGACGTTGCATTTGAAAAGGAAAAAAGAAAACTCACAGCTGAATTAGATCGAAATATATATGAAGTACTTTATGATCTGTGAACTTGAAGTGAATGACGTCATGGAAACTAGATTGTTATGAATATGTATTGTGTGTTTGGAGAATATCTAAATTATTTATTTAAGAGGATGCAGATTTTCAGATCTTTAGTAATCTTTGTCTTCATATTATGTTATCCAAATTTATCGAAAAGAGTAATTGTTCTAAGTTGTTTATTTTTTCTAGCAATTGTTAGTTGATTCAATAAACACTATTTTAATTACATTAAGTTGGATACACTGAACGTTTAACGTTATCCATCACTTGACACTTTTTCTACGTGGACAGTTTAGTTTACTCGCAAAGAGCTTGAATGAAATATTAGATATACATGGAGAATCATTAAAGATAGAATCGGATAACAGTTAAATTTAAAGAAATAAGGTAATTTAATTCTTTCCACCCTTAGAAAGCATACAGTCAGTTGAATAAACCAATATTCTATTTAAGATTTTATGAAAGTAAATCCTATTCATTTTGTTCCTTATATAACTGGTTTTTTTGAAAAAAACAAACAAACTTCAATGACATTTGATAACTTTTACTCTATGGAGCGAAGTTCACAGTTAGGTACGCTTGTGGGCTAGGGTAATTTTACATTATTTTCCAAAAGAAACGGACACTATCCAGACTTTCACGTGACAATCCAAACAGTGCAGCTCAATTCTGTTCCGCAAGAGAGACAGACACCGCTCAGGCTTAAACTTTATAACCCGAGCAGTACAGCCAAATCTCGCTTTACAGGAGAACCAGATACCATATAGGCTTTAGCGCTATAATCTGGATAGTACAGCTCAATCCTGTGGCGCAACCACACAGGTACCAAGCACCCTGATGGTATGAAATGGCTGACGTTAAAAGAGAGAACCGTTGGATTTTGACCATTGGCCTAACACTAACAGACTCCTTACGTGAGCTACACTTGTCGTGAGTTGGATTCTGTGTAGGATAGTGAATGGATTCTAGTGTGAGGTCTTAATCTAATGTAAAAAAGTTCCCTAGTGATTCTTTTCAGTAGTCTTATATCTAATGTCAGTCTGCAACAAAAGATATCTTCAGTTAATATTTTGTTCTACGTGTGGATCAATGTTGTTAAAATTAACATGATATTGATTTGCAAAATACTATAACAGAATTTTAGAATATTAAATTTTGTCAGTATATTTAATTATAGTAACAACATTAAATTTTGTAGACAATAGCCTCTCCTGATCATATAGTTTATACTATATCACTTACAAAATTGACAACAGTTAGTTCATTTAGAATGAAATTGACATAATTGAGAAAAATGATTAATTACCTCTTGGTGGTCAGTTCCTATGCAGTATAATCCACCTTCTTGTGGTCTAGGATGATCACAGTGACGACGTCGAACACGTTTTCCTATGCCACATGTAACAGAACATTCAGTGAATTCACTCCATTGACTCCAACCACCATTAATAGCTGAACATAGGCGACTTACAGGACAAGAGACTTTTTCAACTTCTTCGTGTATTCTTTCGATAGATGCACAAGATTTTAAAATTGAATCTTTTACCTTAAATTTGTAACTATTATAATTAAAGGCTCCTGTACAAAACCGGGAACGATGTTTTTCATGGAATCTACAAGTTGTTGTACATTTAGACCACGATGACCAGTTGGTCCACCAAGGTTCACATTCACCACGTTGAAGAACTTTTACGCAGGAATCTGATTGCTTGATTAATAATAATACGAAAAAGTGTACTGTTAATATATTGGTAGGCGTAAAAGCAACTATATTAAGGGTATTACTGAAACATTTATCACTGAGTGAAATTACACTAGTAATTCTTACAATTTTTAATGAATACGTACAAAATGTACTTCAGTAGTTATAAATCAACATGGACATCAGAATAGGAGAAGACTGTAAAGACACATTGTACTGTATGTTATTGGATATGGTAGAAACGACCAAATACATACGAAGCATTTAATGGTTGATACAAATACTACATCATGATATGAATTTAGAATTCAACTACTGAATACATGTATATTTGTCTAGCCAGTCTGTTATGTAGTGTTTACACTAAATAGTCTTCAAAAACCCCATATACTACTAGTAATCATGTTCTCACTAGCGACTAATTCTGAGGAGAAATTCTTGAAAGAATAGTGAAAAACCGTGAATGGTGCACTTCCACCATATTGGATGTGAGGCACTTGTCCATCGAAGACAATGAAGGATGGTTTTTCAGTAGCGCGAATTGATTGTAGTTGAACATGTACACCACTAGATTCCAGTTCAGCAGTCTAAAGGTTAAGCTCACACCGTGGGACCTAGGGATCTTGAGTACGAGAACCGGTTGGGTTGCATTTATATCCGTCGATTATCAGTTCGTATTATTAATGCCAATTATTCGGTTTCAATCAAGAGACAACTTATTGTCTGAGTACTTCACACAAACTTTTCTATTCCGTCATTTCGAACCATTTACTCCAATGTCAAATTTTTCTCACTATCAATAGTAATATAACTATTACGATTCCTTTGCTACTCCATATGTTAATTTCACATCTCTGAACTGATGTGGTATGTCAACATGAGACAACTTACATTTATGCTAGACTCCGTGTTGATTGTGAATAAAAAAGAGAATTCTTATATATATAGTGAATATTGTAAACACTTATTTTGATACTTACCATAAAGTTACTGAGCAGTAATTTATTTAAAAGTGTCTGATAAAATATCCTTATCTCTCTGAATCTGGATTAAGTGAACGTCTTGGATAAATCTTAAACTCCATCCATAGCTCTTTTAGGTCTACTGCCGGTCCCAAGCCCACACAAAGGAGGAGAGCTGGTCGTGGACTCGACAACCTCACCCTGAAGAAAACAACCTTTCTAAAAGACGCTAACCAGACTAAATAAATTAAATCATTGAAACTCTATCCTGGGAGTTAAAGGAAGGATTGTAACACCTCATGATGAAAGCCGAAATTATTCGGAATTCACGAGGCCGATTCCCCTTCTAACAATCACAGCAGCAACAGACATAGGTGCACGGAACGTCCAAACAATGTGGGAGACCGGGAGGACCATCAAAATAGCTGTAGAAATAGGGAGGTAAAAGTTGGCGGTTCTCGGGATCAGTAAACGAAACCCATTGGACCCAAGCTGGACAGTAAAGGTTAGGTACAGGAGAGATGCTGATGTACTCCGGTCACGAAGAGAACAATGCTCCACACACTCAGGGAGTTGCTCTAATGTTGTACAAAGAAGCACGTGAAGCATTTATAGGAAGAGAATATCATGGATCCAGGATCATCAAAGTATCATTCAGAAGAAAAAAGGAGGGAATCACGATGAATGTTATCCAATGTTATGCACCCACCAACGATAGCATTGAAGACGATAAAGATCAATTTTACGAGAGGCTGTAATCGATCATAGTGAAGTGCACAGGAAAGGACCTGAAAATTCTGATGGGAGACCTAAACACTAAAGTTGGAATGGACAACAACGTTTATGAATGTATCATGGGACGACATGGACTGGGAGAGAGAAACGAAAATGGGGAGAGATTTGAAAATCCATGTGCATTCAACTAAATGGTTATAGGCAGCACAATATTCCCACACAAACGCATACACAAGGCTACGTGAGTCTTACCTGATCACACCACGGAGAACCAGATAGATCATATTTGTATCAATAGAAAATTCAGAAGGACAATGGAAGACATGAGAACCAGGAGAGGAGCTGACTTAGCTTCAGATTACCACCTGGTTGTGGGCAAGATGAAACTGAATGTAAAGAAACACTGGACAACTGGGGAAGAAACAGTACAAACGTTCAATATAGCCTTCTTTCGAGATACTAACAAATTCAACCAATTCAAGACAACTCGCAACAACAGGTTCCAAACGTTGCAGGATCTACTGAAAGAAGAAACTACGATGGAGGACTATCAGAGAGAGAGATCAAAGAAGCACGAACTTCGACGCATCGAACGCTTGGACAAGATTCAACAATGAAAGAACACGAAGACAGCATCTAACAACAGCAGAACAAGAGCAGAGAGATTCAAGACGCAAGTTGAATACACTGAAGCAAACAAGCAGGTGAAGAGGAGCATCAGGGCCGACAAGCAGAAATATGTGGGAGACCTAGCAACGACAGTGGAGAAAGCTGCAAGAGAAGGAACTATGAAATAGCTATATGACACAACGAAGAAACTGACAGAGTAATATAGTAAACCAGAGAGACCGGTCAAGGACAAAGAAGGTAAGACAATCACTGAGATTCAAAACAAAGGATTAGATGGGTAAAACGCTTTCAGGAACTCTTGAACAGGCTAGCTCCAATGAACTCGCCTGACATCAAAGCAGCACACACAGACATGCCTATAGATTTCACTCCATCAACGATCGAAGAAACCGGGATGGCCATTAGTCAAGTGAAGAGTGGAAAAGCAGCACAACCTGATAATATACCAGCCGAAGCTCTAAAGTCAGATATGGAAGTAACTGCAAACATGCTCCATGTTCTATTCGGGAAGATTTGGGAGGAAGAACAAGTGCCACTGACAAACTGGAATCCAGGGCATCTCATCAAGATAACAAAGTAAGGAGATCTGAGCAAATGTGAGAACTACAGAGGAATCACACTACTGTCAGTACTGGGAATGGCTTTCAACAGAGTGTTGCTGAACTGGATGGAGGATTCAGCAAACATCCAACTTCGAGACCAGCAGACCGGATCCCGTAAGGATCGGTCTTGCACAGAGCAAACCGCGACACTACGGATCATCGTTGAACAATCAGTTGAATGAAACTCGTCACTATATATCAACTTCATTGACTATGAGAAAGCTTTTGATAGTGTGGACAGGAGAACATTATGGAAACTTCTTCGACACTATGGTGTACCTGAAACGATAGTCAACATCACCCGGAATTCATTGCAACGTGGTGCATGGAGGACAGCTGACAGATGCATTCCAAGTGAGGACCTGAAGTCAGACAAAGCTGCTTACTCTCCCCCTATCTCTTTCATCTGGTGATTGACCGGATTATGAAGACCTCGGTATCGGAAAGGAAGCACGGAATACAATGGACAGCTCGGAATCAATCAGAAGATGACCTGGCCCTTCTATCCCATACACACAAACAAGTGCAGATGAAGACAACTAGTTTAGCAGCAGCCTCTGTGTCAATAGGCCTCAACATACACAAAGGAAAAAGTAAGGTCCTCGAATACAATATATATATATATATATATATAACCAACATTTATTACTTACAGTATGATTTTCAAGTTTAGCACATAGACTATCACTTGTACAATTTCCACCGATGCATTTATAACGTGTTGCAATGTTAGCAGTACATTTTGTTCCTATACCAGGACAACGCCATGGGCCCCATTCTGATTTACTATCACATTCCTGTGATAAATAATTCAAAGTATTTCCTTCTCGATAAATTAGTATAATAATCAATCCATAAATTAAAATAATAGTTTTCAAAAGCATTTTAAAAAAAAATCAAGTTGATTTGTATTCTTTAAAATTATTCTAACGAAATATGGGATATTTCAATGTTGGTATATATATCGACTCATTTTTAAATTTGAAATAATCAATAAGTCAATAATATATGTAAAACTGTGAACTTTGATTCAGATTGGATATCTATGAATACTTATGCACAAATACATTCAATGGTAAAGGAAAATTTTTTTTTTAAATATACATTTCAAAGCTTATTTTAACTAAGAGGAAATGAAGTATTATCAAATTAACATGTTCAAGATCACTTCGAATAATTCACTTATACATGTCAGCTAACTAACAATTAAGTTTAAGTAAGTTATGTTGTTCTGATATGTAGCCTAACAGAAAGATGTACATCATATGATTACATAGAAGGTTTATCATTATCCAAGCATGTAAATATATATATATTGTTATTAATATTACTATTACCATGTCACTAAGTTGACAATCAGTAAGTAAGAATTCCTACTCTCTTTGGTACTTGATGTGAAACCATTTCCCTGGAATATTATCGGGAAGTAGCTTTATTTATACAGCTGAGTAGATTTGAAGTCTAATTCCTAATAATAATAAAAAAATTATCTAATTTTATAGTAGTTTATTTAAAATCAATTCATAATGGAATTATGTTTTTGACATAATTCCAAGTAATTGCTTCTAAAATTTAAAAAGATCTTTATTTCGAGACTTTATTTTCTCTTTTTGATTTAAGTGCAAGTTATCAGATTAAGCCTATATTAATATTAGTAAGTTGCACGGGAATAATTACTCATGCAATTGAAATCTGAATTTACCTAATGAAATTATTAGTAGGTAGGTTTGAAATAAATGAATGTAGATTTAATTTTCCAATAATTTGCTTTATAAGAATATAGTGAATTCATCTTTATCATATAGTGGCTAACTTTATAAACATAAACGGTGATTTCAGATCACTGTAACAAAAGACTATAGTTATTTAAAAATATTGAATTAAATTATTCGAATTAGACTAAATATTTCTAACGTAGATTCTATGTTTATATAACAAATCGGGAATAAATGAAAGATATTATGTACGTCGATTTGTTCATGATTCTACAGACACTGAATGACATTCAAAACTTTTTGGAAAGCTCAAAGAAACTTAAATTCTTCTTAAGATTCAAAACTTTGTAATTTAGGTGCAAAGTCTTTACAACTACGTCATTCTGGTCTTGTGTGACATATTGTTCAGCTAACATACGGTGATTACTCACCAAATTAGAGCCAGTTTCATAAGCTGATGGAATTTTGTTAATACCAAGGGTCGGAAAACAAACTATTTAATATTACCAGGTAATTAATTATTAAACAGAAGACAGATGAATTTTGTTTTCTAGTTAATATCACTTAGGCAACACTAAAAATCAAAACATGATTTGTTGAAGCAGGTCGCTTATTTATCCTTTTTTTCAGTAGGTGTTCAGACGCATTCAAATCTATTCTGCTGTTTTGATTCACTTAAAAACTGATTTTTCTTTAAATCATTGGTATAATATGATGATAAGGAAACTGAAATTTTTCTGTTGTAGTTTTGTGAAGACTTTTTGAGAATAATTTTCTCAAATACTCCAATGTCAGAATAGTCTGAGAACAGTTTGATTGAAAAAATATTTTTAAGTTTACATTACGGTTCAAAAATAGTCAAACAACCCCTGAAAACTAGTAAGCACTTGACATCTGTTTCGTCCTAGTGTGGGGCTCTTCAGGAGCGGAAAGCGTTGAACTCCTGGGAAAATGAGCTGATACCCAACATTTGCACGTTTTACTTCAGTCGACTTACGGAAATAAGATTACCAGAACGAGGATAGATCGTACTTCGGAAATATCGCCGATTGATTGAAACTGAAAGTGTAAAATATTGAATTCTTTCTAGGTGGTCTCAAAGTAACTAGCTGGATATAGGGCTTGAATGTTTCGGACCTTGGTAAGATAATGCATCCATGCTGCTGAAGAATTGCATACTTGGGCAAAACGGCCGTTACGTGATCATTGACGTTTAGTTTTTATTTTTGTGTAATCAGTTGCTGGAATAAATTGTGTTTCAATGATACAGTATTGCTTCCGAAAACTGGTACTAAAAGCAAGAGAAACACTGTGACTCGCAGATATAAGGAAGAGGATAAAAACTTGATGGCAGAATAAAATTTTATTCATCCTACAAAGTACGACAACTGTTCTAACTAAATACATCATTTTATGTATGGATTTTACTCTCATCATTGTCGTATATTGTTTTATGACAGATAGAGATGTTCAAAGACAGAAAAATAATTTTTTCACGGTTGGGATTTGTGGAGATTGTTGAATGCTAGTGAGATCAGGAACCAACTCATGTTGGATAAACTATTAAAACCAGAAGAGACTGACTTAATACTTTGTTCTAGCATAGGATTCCTGAGCAGTGGACCTCCGCAACCCCTCCATTGGTTGAAATTACGATCCTCAGGTTTCTCAGTAAACGATTAACTCTGAGATCACCAAAACGTCACCCGATAGTGTGCGGATTCAACGTATGTGATATTCCACTGTCTTCGGTGGGTAACTCTTACGTCTAACACAGTTAAACACCTCTAGTCACAACTTTTCATCAGAACTCCTGGAACCACCTGTGGAAATAAATCACAAGTAAGGACATGATAAACTTCAGTATAGTGATTTTTAGAGATTCCCTAGTGTCCCCTGGTATCCAACGATTATTCTACTTAAGTCGGCTTGTATTTTCAATAAAATAATTATTTATCATTTTGTAACATGATACTTATTGAACAGCCGATGAACAACTGATTTTGTGGTCTGTAATGATAGGGATTTATTAATTATACATAAATACATTCATTATGATTCTCCGTCTCCCTCCTGTATATTTACCATACCTTAAATGTACAAGTTGAGTGGTAATCTTTTTTATGACAAAAACATTTATAAGGCAAAACGAGAAAAACATTAAAAATGAAAGGGAAAGAGAAGAAGCAACGGGAGGAAGGAAGTGAAAAGAGTTTAAACAGATAAACAAGTAAACACGGAAAAAACGTAAAAAAAGCATCCCAACTTGTAAGTTAATATGTATATAGATCGTTATCAATTAATGTTTAAATAATTAATATTTATCTATGATATTACAATTGTCAATCAAATGAAAATATGATGGTCAATTGCCGGTTTAATGCTTATTGTCTGAAAGTCGTAGATAATGGTGAACCTTTTAAAATAATGCTAAAATACTGTGAATTTGGAATTTTGCTTTTCGATTACTTTTAAATTTTTTACGCAAAGATTCATTATGAAAATGGAGAACCAACTTTGTTTTTACGATAACTTTGTATATATGAATATCTTTCTTGACATATTTAAATTTTTATAGAGAATCAGCTGTGTAAAAAATAGTATTAGTATCGGCATAAAGTTCCTGTTATATCTGAGTAGATGAATAAAAATAGAAACGAATTTAAGTTCATTTGGTGTTTGTGCTAACCAGTCTCTAATTAAGATTTTTGAGAGATATACAGAACGCCAGTAAAACAACCTAAAAATGAAACAAAGTATCACACTGAAAGTTCTTTAAGGAGAAGAAAAGGCATTATCATGTAAGGTAGGTGGTGGTTGAAGATGGTTGACAAGAAACCACGAACATAAGTTTCGCCATTTGACACTCGTCAGCAAGGTGTAACTGCAATCCTGAAGGAATTTATTTTCTCTGACAAATTCAATCTAGTGTCACGTAGCTTTGCATTCAGAGAAATTACCAATGAGCTATTCGGGTCTCGGCTGACTTCCTACGGGATTTTGATGCATTTACAACTGCGAAATCTCCTCGAAATTCGCTTTTGTTACTTTTGATTTAGTTAAACATGATTTCCTTGGTCTTTTCTACGAGCTAGACTTCATGCAGATTGTGAAAGGGCCTTTGTTGACTGAACCAAGTCACAACATCAGTAGTTCATGAAATTACTAACCTCTTGTTATGGTCCTGTAGGGAAACACAGTCTTCCCATTAGGCAATGAAGCACAACCGTAATGTGTAATCAGAGAGATTGGGTGGTGTAACTCAAGATCAGTAACAATAATGCGGATGTATTCATTCCTAACCTTCTAGCAGTACTCTACAACTTTCACATCTTACTTTAAATCATGTTTTCTCTTCTTCCAACATGTAAATCTACTAAATTGTTAAAGAATATTTTTCATTGATTATATTTTTCTCACTTTTTGTCTTTCACAAACGTGAGCGTAGAAATAAATGAGCATTTACGGTGAGTCTCATATTGTTTACCATTCTGTGTCTGATAATATTTTTTGAAGAATCATAATAAAAATGAACGACCATCTAATGGAGTTGCTTTTTAATTTCATATTAGTGGTTATTAAAAAAAACTGAAATTATGTTTCTTAACATCTTTATAAATGTACAAATAATTTAGAGTTGAAACAACGAATGATATGAGATGGTGACAAGATTATTGAACATCCTAAATTCTGTCGATTTACATGAATGTTTTAAACAAAGTGATTGTGAGAACCATTTATTGGCACGAAAGGTATTATAAAAGTGGTAAAATGGCCGCACTCTAAATTTTTTTAAGCTATGATGGACTCCATCACCATATTGCCTAGATTTACATCTATATTTGATACACAAATACAGGCTAATCGATTAGTTTTTTTTGAAAATCTAAGAAAAAAACAATGAGAAATTTCAATTCATATTTACAACTTGTATTTATATTCCTAAATTTCAAGCCAGACACCAGAATAAGTAAGTATTTCTTACTTTCATGAAATTGCAAAAAGTGTGAAGAGAAATTAATTACTTTGAAATGCATTTTCACTCGCTATATATCCGGTATGTAGAACAATCAACTTTTTCATTAAACTGTCTTTTCAGGTGTGTTATTTTTGGAAGATAAATTTTTTTTATTTTAAAGAAAAACGTATTTCTGACATTTTGACGTTGTACATTAAATACACTTTATAAATTCAAGATTATCAGATAAATTATGAGAAAAATTTTGGAAATCACTGTTATTCCATCTCATCCAATAGAACAGATAAATAAATGAAGGTTTGAAGATTTTCCTAATGAAAGCCTTAAATAGCAGATATTTATTTCTAGATAATTTTGCTAGTTCAGTTATCTTTCAAACTACAGATTGTAGTTCTGTTTTTTCTTGTTTTCTAAGTTTAAAGGTATTTTCAACATCCAGAGTTAGATATTGAAAATATTTTGAGATAATCATAACAAATAAATTATTCCTGTTGTGTGTGATACTTATGTCTATTGTCATGAGTAATAGGTAACACAAATCAGAAGTGGAATGCCTGGTAGCAGAATGTTGAGAAGATCGAATCGAAGAGAATGAGAATGTAAGTAGAGAGCAATTGTAATAGCAATGAAGGAACGATAAAGTCTGAGACAATTGGTGGTAGATTTGCAAATGAAGAATTTAATATGTGGTTTTTCACATTTTACGAAAGAACTAATGTTGCAAAAGATAACAAATTGGTTTTCCTCACTTGACTTCTCGTTCTACATTCTACTCTAAGTCGGAAAGAACACTAATAATGAATGCTACACTGTTTGTCATGTAAATGATATTATCTTTTTATTGTTAATGTTAATTACTCTTTACAATAATGGACAGTTATAAAATATCACTACTATAAAGTTGAGAGGAACAAAGAAAATCACTTTAATTCGAGTGTAGGTAAGATATTTAACAGTATAATTTAGACATGATTTTGTGTTTTACTATTAGAATGTGAAGCATAGTTTATGATACAAGTAGCTTGTTAACGTTCACTCAAAAATGTCTTTAAAGCTTTATTCACATATGGAGCAGTGTTTAGTGATTAGATTAAACACAAGTAACCACGAAAAAAAGGCAAATCCTTCGAATAGTTTATTAACCTTAATTGAAAAGTTGTTAAAGTGAGTTAAGGGTATCTAAAAACTTCCAACACTGATAATCAATTCTGAATGGGATAATAGTAAGTGGTAATAAGGCTACTTCATAATACACTCCATAATAACGCTACTTCATAATACGCAGCATCAATCCAGTGACTTTTGTTGACTTTTGATTCGATTTGCGTCACGATATGCTGCGATCCTGTTTGGAGACCTTGTGTAGCATAACTAAAGCACTCACTGTTTGCCCCCCAAACCCAAAGATTTATTATTATTTATTATTTTCCTTGTAGATATTTTCCATTCATTCGGACAGTATTCTTCATGTTTACTTCCTTTCTATCATTGGTAATATTACTTTGACTCTGGTTTTATTCTGGTTATCTTTTTATGTTTATTTTGATGTAGACCATGATGAATATATGCACTAAGCTCTAAATTGTCTATGGCTAAATGATTGATGGATGCAGATCTATAATCAGACTTGGTTATGTTCAGTTCACATAAGTGACACTTTTAGATCATATTAAATAATGAATATTATGAAGAACGATATCAAGAATTTAGATGTCAAACTGTCACTGCCAGCATTGCATATAATGTCTACTATATACAGCAAAAGTGATCTTAACTTTAAAAAATGTTACATTAGTTTATTTAATGTAAAAGAAATTTATTTTAAAAATAATTTATTAGTTAGATGATGCATTTGAAATCAAAATGAACGTTTCTTTCAAGAAGGATTATTGTTCACACATTAACGTGACATGTTGTCCTGCTTTTAAGTAATAATATAAGTAAGTGTCATCATGATTACTTAGCGTGAAATATATTTAGAATATCTGCAATTATCTTGAATATTTTGCATAATATAGAAATTCAAGTAACTCATGTAAAATAATTTGAACTTTTGTCTGAGTAGAATGGTTGGGATCCAATTTTCACCGATCATCTTCCCTACGTATTCTAAATTTTCTGAATAGTGATTACTAACTCAGAACAAATTGGAACTAGAAGAACCTTTAACATTCATACAGTAATAGTCTGATATAATTGGGCTAGGACAACGAGCATTGAACATAAAGACTTTGGTGAGTCAAGGAGACTTCTAAAGCTACTTGACTATTTTGTCAAGTAATTCATAAGTACAATAGGAAGAATTCAGCCAAAATAATTTGATCTGTTTGCGCCAGTTCATGTTTTGTTGCTTTGGTCAAGAGATGCAGTTTGAAGACTTATGAACTGGGCTACATCATTGTTATATGAAATGCAATTCGTAACATGTCTTATAATCCGCTGAATGACTTTGAGCACACAACAGCGTCGTATTTAGATTAAAATAGTCGCTATTGTTATTGAAATATCAGAGCCGAACATACTACTAAACGTTATTGAAGGTCCACTGTTTATGAAGATTCTGGGTCTGACTCTGTATTAAATTGCTGGTGTTCAGTGCTTTGTTGTCCGAAGAAAACTGCCCAGAGTTCCCTAATTTATTTAATAGACACTTTTTTAATGAGAATCATTTTCGTATACTTGTAAAGACTTATTTTCTAGTTATCATCCTTCACAAACTGAATTCAGTTGGGATATTACTGAAAACTAAAAAGCAATTTACTGTCCAGGTATGAAACTAGTAGACTTTACTTGTGCGGCTCTGAAAGTAATCAAATACAATACCTTTTGGTCACTAATCGTACGCGTAACCACTGAATCACTATGCTGAGGTTTAATGACACACATTCCCAAATGTTTACAGACAAATTCTAATTCAAAAAGTAGTCTGGATGTCTGCATTATATAAATATGACCGTGTTTCATTTCTCAAATGATTCATATCTTGAATATTGTACAAATAAATAAGTCAAAAGAAAGACTGACTCACTTATGCAATTTCTTTTCTCTTTTGTGTTCTTTTTTAAAAGTTATTTCTTTCCCTTTCAATGTTTGTGTTTATTTTTCAGAGTTTAATAATAATAATAATAATAATCCCATATATATATAAGTATAGAAATGGAGAATAATATAATTTTTGGGTGTAATTAAGTCCATCTTCCAAACAGGATATTTTCAATGACTCATATTTTCTTAAAACATGATTGTTGCTGATATACTGATAACTACAGGCAACGAACAAACAAAAGACAGACAGTTTTTATATTTATTTACGAATGTGCGACCATTTGTTTAGTAATGAGACTAACTCAATGACCATTAAATTACTTGTCTACATAAGTGGAATATTCTCACATATGGGACAAAAGAAATGAAGTCACTTAGAAAACGTTTATTAATGAAAGAGTAAATTAAATGTCTAAAGTTTTTTAAATAAAAAATGCAATATATTTTTTTAAAGTTATTTTAGTCTTGAAGTAAATAACTTTTCAAAGCCTAGTTGTTTTAAAGATTTGGCAAAAATAGATCTCATTTATTGATGAGAAATACTACTGAGATGTTCCGTGTTAAAAATGAAACCTCTGCTTTTTTCACATAATTTTCAGCTGTTATTTCATGAAATTCAACTTGTGATATAATTCTCTTGCAAATTATGTTCCAACTACATGCCTTCTAATATAGGTTAGTAATACTTTCATTGTCCGATGAATTGCGATTTCGCAATGTTTATCTGTTTAAATACAACCATTTGGTTCCTAGAAAACCATTTCATTTTTGTAAGATGTTCCAGATATTATTAAAATCCAGGAAAATAAATAACTGTATGAACTTAAGGGTTTTATCTGATGCAGATAGGTCACAGTTCGAGTATTTCTGTAGAGAGAGAGGACTGAGTAACCATTTTGTCCCAGTATGGGACAAATGTTTTGCAGTCACGTTGGGTAATGTCCAACATCCTATAGTCAGGAGGTACACAGATCAGTAATTGATTTAATCACTGTAAAACATCAAATTGAATAATGGTCTCTTATTTCCCGGTGAATAATTTTGAGGTGAACGTCTAAATAAGAATTACGTGTTTTGCAATATCACAATTAGTAGAAAATTGTATTCCTGACGTTTCGTAACTAAGTGTAAGTCAATCCTTCAAAGTCAATAAATAAATAACTGAAATAAATTAGCAATAGTTTGAACAGTGCAAAGGAAACATAACCGAATATTTTTAGTGCAAAGAAGGTCTGAATGTTCATCCAACTTGTACTGTTTTTCTAAACAGCCACATTTGACTGTATTCATTTTCCAAAGCATCTGTACATAATCAAATTTTAACTCCACAACTTCGTTTTACAAATTATACATTGTTCATACCCTCAATTATACACACAAATAAACACGGGGATAACCCAAACAAAATCACTATGACCAAACATAAAACTACGTTGACATGTTCAGATTTATTATGATTTTGACTGTACTAAAAATATTCTGTTATGTTTCCTTTGCACTATTCAAACTACTGCTAATTTATTTCAGTTAGTTATTTATTGACTGTGAAGAAGTGACTTACACTAAGTTACGGAACGTCGGGAATGCAATTTTCTACTAATTGGGATATCACAGAATATATGATTATTACTAAAGACCCCCAAAGCTTGTACGGATTATTTTCACACATTCAACGCTGGTGTTTTATCATGTATAAGACTTTGAAAATTTTATATATCATCTACTTTAAATACGTAATAAACAGTCTTTCATGTATTTGTTTTATTTTATTTGAACACATAGATATTGGTACTAAGGGGAAACAAATACAGATGCCCTACACAAATAACTTGATTTGTGTGTTGGCTGTGATACTGCCCGGGCGCCAAGACCAAGGCAGGCGGTTTTATTAGAGGATCACACCATGAGCCTTTAATCTAAAGGTTTGATTCACAAGGCAGTGGATCAACGTCAGAAGATGTAGTCCTATGGTAGTCGGTGACCAATAATTGGTTCATATGCAATTTGTTCCTTCAGGATCTTGGTTTGGAATCATGGTTTTCCAAATACCCTAGGTGGATCCTCCATTTCTACCAACCCGGTTAAAGCTCCGGAAAGTTGCTTTTCGTCTTCCCAATTTCGTGAACAACACGCCCGCTATATATATAGTTTCAACAAATTTAAAATTACCGTGAGAAATAAATTAACGAGTATTGCTGATTAGTCGAATGACAGGGAATATTGTCCAATAAGATTATTCGGATTAAATCGTAGTAACATATCAAAATATTCAGAGAAAAAAAGCTCTTACTCACCTATTAACATCCTTAAATGTTCATTTCTAACTTCCCAATGCCTCACAGTTTTAATTTTATAAGTATCTTCATTATGATTGTTGTGGTTATTTGTGATAAAAGTTGGCAAGAAATCAAATCGGTAGAAAATTGTTACAAATAACAATCATAAATCATAATTTTATGCCTAAATATGTAAACCATTCTGTTCACTCGTGGAGTAAATAAACTAAAATTTAAGTTAAACCCCTATAAACTCATAAAACTGATTGAATAAAACACTAACGGAACTAGTTTTCTGTGAAAAGCAACAGTAATTTTAAGAAGAATCATTTTTTAAATCTAGTTAAGTTTTGATTCAAGAAGTAAGTATGATAATACGAAATATTAGATTTTGAATAAAAATGAGTATTTCTATAGAGAAATGAATGCACAAATATACACATAAAATGTACGAAACTGCTTACATTAGTTATTGAATCATTAAAAAGTAGACAGCATCAAAATTTTATTTTGTTTTAGCTTTCATGACTTGTCAGTAAGTCAGAAAATGTTTTAAAGACTGTCAGTTCCTTTTAAAAAAATAACTGCAAATCAATCATGAAACTTGTCTACCAGGCAACAAACAGTTATTTAACTATAACAACGATGTCAGTTCCTAAGTCTCATAGAAAATGATGACCTGGATACAGTATTAAAATAAATCTGACTTACTGATTTCATTCTCGAGTTCATATTACATTAAATTAGTTTCATACATAATACTTAGACTGGTTCAACTGAGAGATGTATGACATGAAATGTTTTTTTAAGTACTGTATTTACTCGGATTATTTATCTATATCGATAAAAGCCTGATAATAATAATGATCATATGCTTATTAAAAGAAGATTTTTTTACATTTGATTGAAAAGCCTTGGTCGGTGGAATGTGGCCGTATTGGATGTAAGTAAGGTACTTATCGAGGACAGTTAAAGATGTTCGCTCAATGAAGCGAATTGATTGAAGTTAGACATGTACTTAGGCTCGGTGGTCTGAAATTTAAACGTTTGTGAGCGAGGTTGAGGGTTCCTGGTTCAAACCTTCTTGGCGAGGCCGTGGATGAACACCTTTGAGTAGTTTCATAATGAGACGGAAAATCTGTCCTGTGCTTCCACATTCTTACGATTGTTCTTATTAAGATTAATCAGTGGTTTAATCTACAACTTTTGTTTTTCGTGTTTTCAGATTAACAGATAAACCATGAAAATGAATAGACGGATACTGACTGGATTTAACTCCAGTTTAATCCGCAATTGTTCTGTTAAATGAGGTTTATTTGGCATCTTAAATTTAGTGAAATCAGCAGATATAGAGGTTCACAACCAGGGAAGCTCAAAAATATAGAAAACATATGTTTATAAAACATTAACCACTTATATAAGAAGAAAAGTAAAATGATTTATTTTATTAAAAATAAAACGTTTATTTGTTCAAACAAGAATAATTTGGATAAGGGTACATTATAAAAACTGCTACAATATCATTAACACTTTTCCTTGTAATAACCAGTAATTCAGTGTTAAAGGTTATTTAAAGGTCTACAGAATTTTTTAAAACTGAAATTCAGTAACGTATGTTATTCTACTTATTTTTTAAAAATGTTAATTCTAACTTTATTGACAAGTTGAATTTTATTAAAATCATAAGTCTCTTCTTAAATAAATTTTGCATAATTAAAATATCAATGGTTAAGATTATGAGTCAATTGAAGCTAGACTGTCCAATGCTTCCAGGTTTTCCATGGTGGTCTAGCTTCAATTGACTCATGATCTCAACCACTGAAATTACTATAATATCCACAAAAGCCCTTCTGACAATTAAAAGTGTTCTGTAATAAAGCGGTTTTTTGATGATATTCGTCAGTAATACAGTTACAAATTATTTGTTTTAACATAAAGAAATACTGGCTTATTAGGTTAAATATGAGTTTAGACACTTTTTACAAATGTATTAATATACTTGATGAATTTCAGTTGATAATTAAAGTAATTCACCAAAATGATACAGGACAAAAATGATATTATGCCCATAACATTTTTTCTTCTCCCACATTTATATCAGTGTTTATTAAATAATGAGTTTACATTTTAATGTATTTACCTTTGAAAGTTCAATCAAACAACCTGAGATATTATTATGCAGCCAATAATGTTAAAATTTCAGATTGTTTGTTGAATTTCAATGAGTCGGAAATTGTTTTTGTTTTAGTTCATCATCAAATCAAAAATTAATCATTTTAATTATTCTGCATACAAATTAGTATTTCAACTGTCCATGTAAGTATTCGAATTCCTGTGCTATTTCCGTCATATCTGTAGTACACGATTGATTCTGTGCTGTGTCCAGTTTAATGTTTCGTTGTAGTTTTTGGTACTTTGGTGTGCAAGTTGTAGTATTAGCTACATAATCTATAATGGTTGATTGTGGTTTTTAATAAATGGGTAATTTATTTCGTGAATTTTTTTTTACTACAGTCAGTTTTCACATAACCGGAAATCAAACTTTTACTGATATTAAAAGTTCATCACTAAGCAACCCAGAAGTATCAGGAAAAAAAGAACAGAGACGGATTGTCAGAGAACAAACTTGGTCTTGAATTGGAGGCATACATCAAAAGAATGAACAGCGCTTGGCAAAAACTAGGAAGAAAAGCACAGGAAAGAATTGAGTTGAGATCTCCGACTAGCTATCCGTACCTCAAGAGGGATAACAGGCGTAAGTAAGTGATAAAAGATATTTCTTTAATATCAGCAATCCTGTAAAACGTTTGTAGTGTTAACCGCCATTTATAGCTTGGAACCTTACCGTAGCTGGTTGAGATGTTAGCTCTTTTCATACTAATGTTTTCGTTTGTCGAACATTGTTCTCGGTATCGGTTATAAAAACAGGAAGAAGCGTAGCTTTTAAATTTTGTAAACCAAATTTCGGACACAGATCTTTTGCCCACAATCTGCTCTGTGAATAAATTATAAACTACAACTAATCTGATACAATATAAGCTAGCTTGATAAATGTCCTGTGTAACGTAGTTTAATTTGGGGGATGAAGAAATGTAATTATAATCCTTAAGGCTTGGACTTAAAGCATCGGTAAGTTTATCATTTAAATTGATTTTTTCTATCTAAAGAGATCAAATTATAAGTTATATAGCATATTATGCTTACATAACGTCTACCGTAGTTCGGGTAACTCTTGGGAAATTAGTTTCATGCCCGTTCTGCGTAACATATTACTTAAAACCAAATGAGTAGTAAACTTTGTTATTTAGAATCTATTCTAAACTGGATAGCTATATTTAAAAATTTCTAAATGAATCCATAGTAATCATAATATACGAAATTTAAAATAAAACCCATCATCCTTTTTCTTGCATTGTTAATACCTTCTGGTCATTTAGCAGTACTGACATCCTAGGAATTAGTTTTAAATTTTTGACTCAATAAAAGAGACGCTTGCTCAACGTAAGTAGATAGACTGTTATTTATTAACTGAATAATTCCCAAGTTCTTTAACTCGTAAAAAGCCATGACTGACTGTTTTCAACTCTGTTGACTGTGATACAGTCATATCTGAGGACAATGAACAATCATGACATTAGATGATGAATTGACTGAGGTTGTAAACGTGGACCATTTAGATCTGAATAGATGACGTAAGAATGTCGAAGATGTCACAAAATCTGAAATTCTCGCGTTTACTGGGGACTAGGGGACACTGCAAAAAAGTCCAGGTTGTATTGTCCATTTGTCTGACATCGGTCAATTTCGAGAATTAACCTGGAAGGCTAAATGCGTGCATAAACTTCTTTCAATACTTATAAGATAGCAATCATCTTTCTAATCCATACATTCAGTAAAATAACCAAATCCAGGCACCAGAAGACACACAAACTAATTAAGATACGATTGAGTATTTTATGAGCTCAATAAATTTGTAGGTAGTGACATAACAAGTGGCCATATAAAATTAAAAACGTTTCCGACTCATTTCTATGTACGATTTAGTATTGAATAATATTCCACAATGGTTTCATAGCATCGGTACTATGAAGCAAAGTATTACTAAGCTTAATTTATCAACTAATTGGTGTATTGTGTAGTTGATGCTTGATACTATGTGGTCAGATTTTATTTCACAATAATTTTAAGAAAATAATTATATAAATGTTTAAACTCCATGTAACCAAACATTATAGTCTTTTATTTTGGTGTAGCTAGTATGTAGCCATGTGACTATAAATTCAAATATTTACAGTAACTTTTATTTAAATGAGAATAATACAGAATAATTTAAAGTTAACCTTAACAAAGTTAGGTTAGTTATACTTTTTAAAGTGTTTTAATCAATTTAATGCTATGTAGTTAACAGGTTTGATCAACGAAAATACGTGTTAACGCATCGGATCATTATTGAAATAAGTAATGAATAACCGTTCACTAAACCTTTCTGATTTGTAGTGAATCAAGTTGATTCTCAGTGACTAGGATGATATCATTCTAATCAGTTAGCTGACTAAAACTCAAATCACCTTGAATAAATTACTTCGTGATGACACCAAAATGAAATAATTAAAATGGATAGTTTAATATGTCATATAAATTTTTATCATTATCTACACTAGATGATTAGTTGTAGTTTGTAGGAAACGGTTTTCAGTCTATCTTTGGGCTAATGAATTTCTAGTTATGCTTATTTCATGTAATAGTAATATCAATTAGAATCGGTTTAATTACTCGAACCTACGACACTTTTTAACCCGCTTGACCATTGTAGAAATGTTTTGATTTGTAAGTTTTATTAGTTATAGATTAATCTCATTTGGGATATCATTGAAATATAGGGAGTACTGAACTGTCATTTAGTTCTAGTATGGAACTTCTTGGTAGTATTTATCCACAAAACCACCGTGGATTAAACTCATGACTTTCTGGTTTTTTAACAAACGGTTAACTATTCGAAACATTAAGTAGGTGTTCAATAGTGAAGCTTCACTTGAGAAACCTTGAGCAATTCGAATAAACGAATGAGGGTATTTATTGAAACAACTTACAAAAATAGAGTAAAAACGATCAGAACTTGTGTGCTGTAAACCAAACTACCCATACTGATATCTTTTGAATGTTTTGCACAGAACAAAGATATTACTACAAACTACGTATTTATTTCATGCGGGTCGGAGTATAATTTACCTTGTAAAATATTTACACATCAAAACTTCTATTAACAAAAATAGTTGGTTGCATTCATTTTATACTCAAAACTATTATTTACGAACAGAATTCAGATAATAGATGGAAATAATGGAAGATTTTCTATGTTGCATAAATTCCCTCAACATAAGGAATCACTTAAACCTGAATAATCATTTCTTCTGATCATAAGTATCATACTACTAAAACTTTGTCTGTTTAATATACCAGCAAATTGTAATCAAAAGAACTAATCATTTTAAGCTTTTTATTACTTATTTGAAATAGTAGTGTTCTTTTAAAGAAAAAATCAAGATGATTTATCTTAATTTTTTGTCAGGCGTTTATGAATAATAATGAAACTGAATTAAAAAAAGAATTATATGCGTTACAGAGAAAACTGAAAACTGATGCAGATCTTTATATTAGACGTCAGATTGTTTATGACTAACTTTGGAATTGACTGATACTATATGTCTTTAATAACTTTTTTGTATATTATTTAAGATTACGAAAATTAGATGCCATTTACATATTCGTGACTTTATATATATATATATATATATATATATATATATATATATATATATATATATATATATATATATATGGGTACATACCTTCGATAAATGATGCTTTTATAAAATAACTTGTCAAAAAACACCAGAATGGGGATTAGTGTAGATTGAATTCATGAGTCGATCTAAGATAAACCACCATTGAAGAACCTGAAGCACCTCAGTCAATGGGCAAAGGGGCGCGCAAAGTCATGGATCGATTAAAGTTAGATATTAACACCGTTGGATGCCGGCTCAGTAGTCTAGGATTTAAGCGTTTGCGCGCGAGACTGAAGGTCCTAGGTTCAAGTCCTACGTTCAGGATTGTGGATGGGCACTGCTATGGAGTCCTATACTAGGAAGAAATGGCCATCTAGTGCTTCCAGGTTTTCAGTGGTGGTCTAGCTTAAAATGACTCAAGAATTCAACTATTAAAGCACTCACCAGTTCACATAACAATGATAATTCCACGAATTGAATGTATTTTCTTCTAAATTTCTATTATACATATATAATAAAAACAAAGTTAAAAACTTGCATCATCAATTGAGGTGTGAAAAGTCAACCAAATTTAGGGTTGTGTAATAGGCAAATAGTTGTGAGTGAGATAACATAGAAGGGGGATATGAGAAATTCATCACTTTGACAGCCATACAGAGGATGAAGAATACGAACAAACAAGTGTCAAAATATACAACTTAACAAATAAGAATAGACTATAAAGAACATTGTAAATTAAGGGAATGGATATACTGCTTTCAGATATGAACATCAAACTTGAATTTTAACCTCCGGAAAATTCCCATTATATTAAAAACACAATTGTATGAACGAAGAATATTCTTTTCAATAATTTCTCATCAGGTTCTACAATTATGAATCCAAATTAATAATCCATAAAATTGGCCAGATTTAAGGCAGAGTACACCATTTGGAAATTGTAATATGTGAATTAAGAATCGTTGTTTGTTATATAAAATCAAATCAAATCAAATTGGTAATGTTGGGGCTGATTAATATGAAGTTGTTAACTTGAATCAGCCCCAACATACAGTTGTGTACAAAAATTTACATAATCCGGAAGAAACATGATTCTTTCGATTAATTACTCTATATCTGCCCTTTTGAATTCACAGATTTGTTGTTGATAGAAGACCAGAAAAATACTGAAATTTACTATGTAAAAGTTCTAAACAAAACATAAGGAATTGAAATCAAAAAATCTTCAGAGTGTATAAACCTGTGGGAACGTTTGTGAAGACAAGGCAAAAAGTCATTCCATCATGCATGTCTTGTCCATACCAAACATAGAATACAATGAGATTTTTTAAATGACCATTTTGACCTCTTTTGGTAAAACTCGTCAGTGCACTGTAGTTGGCCTGCCATTTCAGGGATAATGGAAGATACTAGTGTTCATAAATGGAATATTCTAGGTCTTGACTTGGATTTCCAGACATTTCTACTGGAAACAATTAAAGAGGTTAGATCTTTTCACTTTGTCTCATAGCGGAATAGTATGTGATTTGAAATACATATTCTTCATATTAAACATCAATCAGGGAGTTTAATTCATGTTATAGCAATGCTTCCAATTGAACTGATAACCTTCGAGGACAATAAAGTTAGACTTTTCCAATCTAGTGGTTAACCTTAATTTACGCATCACTTAAGTAAAATCGAATCTATTGAAGACTTTGTAGTGTTAATGAAAATTTACTAGCTTTTACAAACTTTATTTAAACAAGTTTGTGACAGCAGACAAAATGAATCTGAACTTTAAATTGATGTATCCCAATAAATTAAGGTAGTTTACTGATGATTATTTGATAAATAAGCAGATCCAGTCTTTTTTGTTAGAATTAGTATTAACTATTGTGACGTTATGGCTATCAATTTTCGTGATAGACCTTCCTGTTTTGGATTTGTTTGAACCGAATAACTATGAATCAAAATCTGTGTATACTGTAATTAAAGATTTACAATCCCTCGTAGTGCTAAAGACAGGAAGTCCCAGACTAAAACGTGGCACATGTTGGGATAATTCGATTCTTGTCTAACGTTTGAAAAGACAAAAGACGAATAAATCAGAATCCACGCATCTAATTCTTGATGCATAGAAAAGGTTGGTCATAACACCGGAACTTACAGAATATATTCTTCATCGAAGATGAGTGATAAGTACTGACTATCGAAATAAACATTTATAAGATCTAGTTTTTCACTGGTTACAATTTGAGGGTATTTTGGGGAAAAACGTATAGCGATATTACTGAACTGATGTTCAGAATTCCTTAAAATAACAAAATTTATGTTACTGAACATAGCTAATATAATTATTATTATTATAAACAATTGAAACTTTATTGTATTATAAAATAATACCAATGAATGAAATGTTTTTGGGTTTGAACCACAAAAAAATAGTTACCGTCTTGATAAGCATATACTGTGTTAGTTTTGTAAGATTATATATGCATTTTTTGAGTTACAACTTAGAAATAAGGGTAATAGAGATAATAATAACATTTGTATCTGTATGATATATAAACAATAACGTATTACACAGTTCGATAGTTCTGTAAAACATTTTCGCGTCCATCAGTTGATCTGTATCAATTGTCACCTTAACAGTAAGCATGAAAACTTTGGGTTCAGTACCATAGACGTCTATGGATAGGCTAAAAACGAGATTGAGAATATAATGAACATCCTGGATTGCCCTAGTTCATAGACTGATTTCACCTCACTATAAAACAAAAACGAAAGCTTCATAATCAAATTATTTAACTGTTTAGACACAAAGTCATTAAATGATCACAGTTAAACTATAGGCTAATACATTAGGAACAAGATTAAAATTACATAATAATTTGATTTAGTTTTTTTATTTATGCTTGGATCATCCGCTTGATATAACTTGGTGTCTAAAAAATTGTTTATCACTACTACGGAATGTTATTGTTCATGGTTTATTCAACGGTGTCTGAAATTCAATTTGTGATTGAACTTGACTTAATCCCATTTCAAATTATATTTTCAAATTATACATTTTGAAACCATTACAATTAATCATTTTGCAAAAATTAAAAAAGAATTATTGACACAATTTTGAAATAAAACTAGTCGATCGCCATATTAGATCTCACTTTTTTACCAACTGTTTATGCCTAATGCGTAGTGAGACAAATTACTTATTGATTTTATTTGAAATTTACTGTGAAATGTTTCGTGAAAATTTCCTCATTTTTCTGAGATTCACCATTCTCGGTAGAAATGACGGCTGGGAATAAATTTGACGTTTTCCAGTCATCTAAGCGTATAGCAGTCATTAATTGAGGTTATGTTGATACCTTGGAATAATGTCTATCATAAAATTTATTAGAGGTATGATTTATGCCGTGTGATTTTTCTTCTGTCATCACTGACTGCCCTACATTTGACATGTCTGCAGTATTATGGTGTGGTGTTTTGTCATAGAAAACTTTATATCTTTTATGTAACCCAGCAAAAATGACAGATAACGAAACATGCCTTTCATCATAGATTATGATAGTGTTAATAGTAATTTCTGATTCATTTTGGTTGGTTGTCAGGTGCAAAGTCAACAAGAATAAAGTTTGTCTTCACTAAAAATGACTTTTAGATTTGAACGATTAGTTTGCATATAGGTACCTTAAAGTTAGCACCGAAAATTAAACTGCAAAAGAATATCAAATAAAATTAATTTCGCTTTCTACTAGTCTGAGAGAAATTAATTGCAAACCAACCATATGAAAATAAATTAAGGAATAATGTAATCAAAAATACCGGTCTTTCTAGTGAGAATTATACGAAGTACTGTAGCTTTAAAAAACAGTGGTCTGACTAACGAAAAAGACAATAACAAAGAAATCGTTTAATGTCTGAAGAACCATTTAATTATGGATCATTCTCACTTGGTATTATGCACGGCTGACTAAACATCATAGACATGATAATGTGATGAATAAAATTATTCGATCACCAAATCATTGAACAGTTCAGTTATCAGATAAATAATTAGTTAATATTGAATGAAACAAGAATAGAATAGTGAATTAGGTATTTTATAGCTGATTTTTAGAAAAACTTTAAAATGTGAATCAAAACAATCAGATTTGCATTAGAGTCAGGTGACTGAAATCATTTTGAGAAACTAAGAAAAAACAATTCAGCCGCGATAATTTATATAACATATGTAATCTGGTTAAAACTTAACGTCTTGTACACTAACTTTGTGCATTAGAAACACTTGTTATAGGTTCATGATAGTTTGTTTTGAAAGAGGTAATATTATCAGTGGTCGTTATGATCTTAAAAAAATTTTACACAGAGGTATATATGACTAAGAAATTCCGTACACATTGTATGATAAAATGTGCACGCCTGCAGTAAAACAGCACTCAAAACTAGCACTTCATTTGTAATTGTTTCTTCAATAATAACTTAAGAGGATAATTAGAAGAAAACAATGATTCAAACAAGCATTGAAAGGAACACTGAAGGTAAATGAATAAAGGAAAGCCATAGATTTTAGATACTTTGGTTAAATAAATATCATTAGCTCATTGTGATCTGAAAGCTTTGTACTATGTATGTTGATCTTTTTCTAACAAGGAATGAAATACTTTATTTGTCATCTTTTTATATAAGTTTTGTCTTTGCAAAAATGTTAATTAAACTTTTAACAGCTGACATTAAAAAAAGTGTTTACAGCATAATTGTATAAAAATTCTTCACAGGTTGCTGGTAAAGAATAGCCGATAGAAATGAATTTTAACAGTAAATTAAGTGAAGAACAAACTTATAGCGATGAAAAAGTATCTTACACATTTATTTCAGTAGATTATCGACATATATGTGAATTTTCCAAAGGTTTTGTAATAAAATCAAACTAGTTCATTTTGTGAGTTGGGGTCAAGTTGATTCATTTAGCCAGATAGCTGTTGGAGATCGTCGTAATCCGGTGATAATTAGCAAAATAGATTGGAATCATCTGGAAGACCATTGAAAATTACGATACAATGGAAAGTTATTTCATCTTTGTTTTGAACTACTTCTCAATATAGATATATGATCGTACTTGTTAAATAATAATTTGGATGAATTAAAGAACAATTTTTTAAAATATAATACTGACTGATTATCTGAAATGGTACAGTAGTCTCTTGAAGACAGGAACGTCCTCAGTGCATACTATTGAGAATTCCCAGACTTAAACGTAAGGTTTGTCTTTAAAAATTCTCTTATTAGCATCGGTTGTTAACGAGATTGATTTTTAAATGATCTATTTCAAATGACTTGTTATTTCTGCGTTTTCAGTAGGTCGTAAATCATTGTCTGATGAACTGCTAATTTCATGTTAAGTAACAAACATCTAATCAATTATTCACCCTCCTACAAGCTGACAAATTAGATATGAACTAAATAATTGAAATTTAATTTTCCCCTTACTTAAACATTAACTGGTTATCCAGTTCTCAAAGAAACCTTCAAACCATTCATGTACTGGTTGTGATGATAATACTTAGATTTAGAATAAAGACGGATTAGCTGGTAATATGAGCACATTTTGATCATATACCGCTACTACTTAGCAAACACTTTAAACTCAGAAACTGTGAGTCCATGTTTTAGTTTCCAAATCTCAAAAGAGACATACTACTAGTTGTGTATCAGATAACGAGGTAAGTTACCACCTAGACACTAAATTAAAACCGATTGATAATACCGCAAGTTACTATCAGTGTATTAAAACTGAAGAGTACCAGTTAAGCGTAGCTGTATGTTTACTAATAGCTTAAATGGAACTTGATATATACTGAGTCACTTCGTTTTGGTTATAATTTCGTGTGATTTGACATTTCCTTTTTAAAACATCCTGTAAATCAAAGTTTTAGTGAAAATTGTTGTATGTGATAAAGAATTTTGTATTGTCCACCAGTCATCTAATATCGTAGGCATCGACTCTTTTAATGTTCTTGCTCTGAGTAATGACTCACTTTTGTACAAATTTGATTAGAAAAACAGAAACTCATATGAGTGTGATCACATGTACCTTTTATAGTTCAATATATACAGCTAAAATGTAAAACTTCAGTATGCCACGGTTTGTAAGTCCCATAGGAGATATTAGTAAGAAATTTTGAATACAGTTGGTGCTCAAATGCTTGATAACGACTTTTAAGCCACTTACTAACTTTCTAGAATTCTCTTAAGTTGATTCTTGAACAGAAGGCAGAAGATGGGAAGTATGAGTTTCGAAATTGGTTTAGATAAGTATAATGAGGTTATCTACGGGTGACAGGGTAACCTGTATATTCTTGAAATTTCTGAATGTTAAGTCTAGTAACGAATGCACAATCATTCAATCACATTTTTGGCATATAATCCGATTTTTCTGGAAGTTTGTGGGTCGTTTCTATTGGATGACCATTGACAAAGTATTGTCAGTCTTTTCCTGATTAATATGCAAGTTTCGACAAATTCAGATCTACAACATTTTGTTCCGTATAACTCGGTTACCACGATTATCTATTATCAAATGTCTTGACATTAATCGATGATATGAATAAGGAAACACAGCTGAAACTATGGACAGCATAACAAAACAACTGTTCAATGAATACCTTCTAAAGTTATGTAAGTCAATTCTCCAAAAAATAGCTTGTTATTTTTTGTGTTTTCCTGTTTTTACCTTAGAATATTTGATAGTGGAGGCATGATGTATATATTTCAAAGGGTGCTAGCAGCTGCAGAGTTGACGAGCGTATAAGTTTGGAGAGTTTTAGTAAAATGCATATTTGTTGCATGCAATGTACTATTGTCTTGCAAAATTATATGAACATAGATCATTCAGTAGTCTGTTCTTAATACATGCATCAATTTATTGTATCTGTATGGTAGATTTTGTGTAGATCATTTACATTGAGTATGATGAAATTTCGTCGAATATTCTTGTATTGTGTTTGAAACTGCTATTATTTGATATGTATAAATCTGAACTTTATTACCAAGTATAGATGTTATAAAAAGTCAAAATGATATTTTTTCACAATTACATCCGTCTAAATAAAATGATTTTATGTTTCCCGACATTGAACTTTTTCGAATTCAACATAAGTGTACATTGTCAAATATGTACAAAAAATATACAGTCTTACAACATATTCATAAGTTGTGGAAAAAAATCACTATCCTATCCTACACTACAATGGTAATCGATGATAAACATAAGACGTTTGATGCCTGTTTTAGGAATGTACATATCTTCTAATTTCTTTGTTTTAAAACAACGACCACAGATTCCAAAAAATATTTCGAGAAATTACGTAAAACAATTGTCGTTATAACTAGATCTAGTCTGAGCACAAAAACCACAATCAGTTTTTTAATTCAATGAATATAAAGGAGTTTATTGATCATTTTAAAGCTGAAACAGATAAGTCTTGTAGGAAGCGTTGCCTAACATTATCTATCCAAAATACTATTTCAATTAGATTATCATCATTCAAAAATAGTTTTCATTGAAAAATGTTTCACTTGATATCTCTTTGGCATCTTCATTTCACTGGCTAACATAACACACGACAAAACAATCAGTAGACATTTTCGATTTTAATAATTGACATCAGTAACTAAGAGTTCACACATTCGTGTAGTTGAATGCCTAATTTAATTTCAATTAACTCAAAAATGATAACTGAGATAAAGGATCACTAAAGTCAGATCTCCATTTTAGGGAATTTAAACAATTCTTATCAGTTAACAGTTTTCAGAAGAGATAATATTTTTGATGAACAAATAATTGTGTGATCCTGTGTTTTAGATTTGCACAAGCATTTATTTGAGAAAGTAACTAGCTATGCATGAATAATTTGAAATTGAAATGATCTTACATTGAAACAAAAGCATTTTTTACGTCAAGAAAATTGATTGAAACCATATTAAGAAAAAACAAAACCTATGATTGGCATAAAAATGTAAATACGGGAAGTGGATACTTCAAAGTTGATGTTAATAATTAATGGAAAACAGTTGATGAATTATTTCAAGACAAGTTGCATTAGACATTTGTTTTATTCTGGATTTAGATTCTTAGCCATTGACGACTCATCAACTCAGCATTTCCAAGATCTTCATATTTCATGACAAGCATAATACCTCAGTACACTCTCTGTTTTAAATATTAATTACCTACTTTTATTGCTAATTTACTAGAACACCTGAAAGATCATCACAAGACCATATAATAGATTTGACTGTCTTAGTAAGACTTAACGTAGTTTAAAGTTAGTTTTTTTATTACAGACTTACACCAGTATTTCAAATAATGGAAAACATTGTAGCAAAAGATAGTAAATAAAGGTGAATTAATTGTTAATTACTGTATCAACGAATTCTTCAAGTTATCTGTTGTCTTAATGATTTTGAGATTTCAAATCATTTAGTTATCCGATTTTAATGACCTGTAAACACGCAATAAACTAAAATGGACTTTTTAACTTGCAAGAAAATTAATTTGACATAAATCGAGTTACTTGTTATTGTTTCTATAAGTGGCAAGAGTTCAAATTATCGTTTCGTGCCCAGTTGATTTGACTCTGATTTTAAAGAACGAATGGATATGCCATGAATATAAAACTCCTATCTTGATCTGTGTCTTACACTTTAACTAAATCCGTTTGTGTGACGGCGATAATTAAAAGCCAAATATGGGTTGAGTTGGATGAATTTGTTTCACGCACTCGTTTATTTGGACAGACATTAAGAATCGAAATAAGATATTGAAGTGAAGCGGAGAAGGTAAGTGTGGTGAATCAAATTGATAAAGCTTGACTCAATATTTATAGCCAGATAAAAATAAGCTAAAAACATGTGATGAATGGGGTAAGCGATACAGATATATACACTCATAGTTTTTTAAAATAGATGACATGATTTATAATGAAAGCCAGAATGCTTGTTTGATTCTGTTTCAGACTTGTTAGCTGGATGTATCTAGGTCTAAATGTTGATATTCATAAACATGTGTATGTATCTATTGTAACCAATAATTTGACATCCAGTAGCTTATACTCGAAAATGAATAAAAGGTTTAAGTAACTAATCCATGAATGTGGAATAGTTAAAGTTTTTCTTATTTAATAACCTATTGAAGATTTTGAAAAGATTACGTAAATATTTGTTTAGGTAATAACAACTGGGATGATTTTACCGTAATTTCAGTTTTAAAAAAATCCTCTCGTGTGAAATTTTAAAAACCTACTCATCTTGTGAAACTTCCCTTTTTAATTGACATAAAAATAAGTAAGCGATTTCTTATTCTTTTTTTATGTATTGTAATACAATCAGTATAACCATGTGTTGGATAATTGTCTTAGTGATTTATATCATGTATTATACAACTGAAAATATTTGTTCAATTATTTATTTCATTAAAACTATTTTAATGAAGAGTTTAATGCGATAATTTACATTGTCGAATGATTCATTGCACATGATCTAAAGACAAATTGTTCAGTTTACAACAAATACAGTCTGGTACATTATCATGTATATAATTCGTATTACAGATGCCTCTGTGTACATTTGTGTCTGTGTGTGCGTTAAGAAAAATGAGGATGTTTAACTTTTGTTTACCCTGTCTAAAGTTCACAAATTTTTTTTAAAAAATAACTAAATTTTTTAATAAACAAATGAGAATAAAGTTTGTAGTTAATCTGTTTTTGTTTTAATAGGGGAAAAGCTTGATCATGATAATTATGATGATTCATAATTTACATAAACCACAACGGTACGACAACCCAAGCATTTGATTATTGTCATTGTCTATAGACAAGAAAATTAAAGATATTTTTAAGTACAAAATATTTATGTTTATACATAATGAATGGTTAATTGGCTGTTGTCTAACTGGAGCATATCTTTTCTTATATGTATTAGAAACAAAATACTTTAGGACACACTAATATAAAGACAGAAACATCTGAAACGGATGATGCAAAGAACCAGATGAACAATATAACAAACGATTTTTTTTCAAGTATAAAGTTTCATAGGTTTAATGATTTAATTGAGGAGTTTTCATTGCTTTTCTGAGACAATGACAATCATAGCTTTGAATTTAGACGATACATATAGGAGACAAAAATATCATCAGGTGTAAATCTCAGTTGTTTTAACAATAAATTTTACGCATCGTTTCTCCTACCTATCAAAAAGTGTCATTTAAAATGAATGCTGAATTTGTTAATAAGTAAAGCCGTAAAATATATAGGACAAAATTTAAGTTCAATGAGAAAAGATTTATTAACAATTTTTCTTGAATAATAGAAAATAATATTATACGTGAAAAAATTTAGAACCTACAACACCAGTCCATTTCAAACTATGCTTATACTTGAACAATTTACAGAATTTGACCATTTTATGTCAGCTAACACAATGAATATCCAGGAGAAATCCAACTCCAACCTACTATTATGTTATCAATTATGATAAAAGAGATTCTTCAGAGTCGAAAATAAACCGTTTGAAAGAAGAACACACTCAATTATATGTAAACATTCTGTACATTTAATTTTCTATGATGAGTCAGAACAATCTAAGAGGGATCCATTTTGTTCATATTGTTTTTACTGTGTTCATAGTTTTCAAATAGACTAACATTTATACTTATCGTAATGATATTTTGAATGCTGTTATAAACTGTATTCCTAAATATTGGGGATCGATCATTGAGCACTGACCAATGTCATGTTTGGTTAGTAAACAGTTTAGATCAGACTCTCTCAATATAGTTGCGGTATGAAGACTGATTTGAGTGACTCAATGCAACCTTGAATCAGAGAACAATTTTATTACATAGATTTGTGCATGGATGTACCTCGATTCTAATTTTAATGGTCACATTACTACTCGAACACAATACCATTCGCTTTACGTGCCATCGCGTACACATCCTATCTACTTAATCTGTGTGAAATACTATGAATTTAATTCATCGTATCGTGGATAAAAATATGTAGTAGTGTCAATAGCGAATAGATTTATCTATTTAGCCTAATGTTTTTAAAGGATTTCAAATAATATATGAAATAAACGTTGATGCTATACAAAAACCTGCTCTACGGCATCCAGGTCAAACCTTTTCCTGTAGACGATGCAAAAACAGAATTGTGTTATTTTTGTCAAGCAAAGCTTGGAACTAAGTCTTGAAACACATATCTCAAACAAAATTCTACCTTACACAGAGAGCAGTGCTTTGAAATCATGTTCTAAATTTTTGCAACCACTTATGACAGTTCGCCAATAATAGTATATCACCCAACAAAACATTTGTGATGCTATAATATCAGGTTGAACCAAAAAGACAACAAATTGTAAGAGATGATTGAGATATTTTAGGTCAGTTTAAATAATTGAACCATAGATCATTATTTTGACAAAACTTTAATATTATTATCTATAGATACTGGCATGACTTTATCGCATAAATTATTTATTGAACGGTAAATGATTCCGCTGCTCATATGGCTGATACTGACTTCCTAGACACTTCTTTACTCTTCAGATTTCGCCTTCATATGAACCGGAAATAGTAGAAAGTAGGCAAAAGTTAGCAAAACACCAATTTTTCTGGCTAATTTTGTGGTTTATGCTGGTTGGACGCAGTATTCTAACCCTTTTTCTGGCTTTTACAGATTTCGTTAACAAATTATGGGTGGATTCAAGTGGAAAGTGACGGTATGTTCCTACTGTCATTGAATACTTTGTTTGCTAACACAACATTCAAAGTGAAATTTCGTAGTTTTAAGGTATTTGTATCTCAGTATACGATAGGGCCAATCCTTAAACTAATCCTTTCGTTCGTTTTAGTAACTAAATAAATTTATCATTAAAAATTAATTTATAGAATGTTTTTCATATGAACAGCATGAAAAATGAAAAAAAAATGATAATTTATGCACAATTTATAATTTCTGTTCACTATTTATGACTTTGCTGGCGAGTTCTAAGTGACCCTGGGAAACTTCAGCCAATCAGAAAACAGTCGATATAGAGTAAGTATATATTATACAAAATCAAAAAATTAAGGTGAATACACCTAGTCAACATGGTTTGAAAACTTTTCAGGGTTAGGCAGAGGCTCTGTTATTCCGAAATCATAATGCATAAGGAACAGGAACTCATCCATGTGACTATATAGGTCAACCTCAGAAGCCATGGTAAGGTCGCAAAAATGCTTTTAGCTTCGATCACATTGTTTCTATATTATTGGTGTGTAATCCCATGGTGGGGTGTACAAAATGTCTCTTGTGAATCACGGTACGATGCACGTAACCAAGTCTAGATAGGCATCGATATGCTCTCCAGTCATTCGTGTATATTGTGATAGCCGGTTACACTTACTGTTGTATAATTGACATTATGGTTGTAGCTTGTCAGTTTCTCACACGCTGGAAGTGTCCTATTTGAGATGATCTATCAAATAAACTAAGAACCTGCTAAATATATTTAAAGAACTGCTACTTACCCGATCTTTAACACTTTTTCCTTTATTGAATTTGCATTTTCTAACGACCGTTTTGTCGATTTCGTCCAAATGCAAGCGTGTATTTTTCATTGAACATATATCTCGACACTACTTATACCACTGAACTACCGAAGCTTCAGTAACATCTGCAGAGGTTGCAGCAACTGTTACCGGTGCTTTTACTATCCAGTTTACAACACTTACCATAATTTGTCTTATTGTCAGTTTGGATCGGACATAAAGGTTTCCCGTTCTAGCAGACGTTTTCCTCCAACATGCATGACAACGAAATATAACATCGTCACGACAGTTTTCACAATATCCAGCAGTCATTTGAACACTGGCGCACAACATTAACTTCCTCTTTGAAATCCGCAGTTAACCGATCGTACATAACTGTTGAGTATTGAAATAGCTGCTGTGACCTTGAAATCCGTGCATAAATTATAGCCTCACCACTTTGTTTAGTCATGAAGTCACATATTAGTCATAACCAACTGCTCTGGAAAGTATTCAACCATCATTTACTTACTGAAATCATTCAGCTGTTGTTATTACTATATTATCTCCTTTATTCGGTTAATAGACTCATTTATGATGATTTTCTTTTGTAGCTTGTAAAGTCATTTCGAAATATCCAATTTTGTAGCTATTTCTTTTAACCGTAGTTTGTCATTTTTTCTATAAACTCTAATCAATCTAATGATCTACATTTCTATTGATTATTAAAAACTTCACTCTTTGACTTCGACATTTTATATGAATGGATACTACCATGATAAACTTTGTTGTTATATCAGACAAATTGTATAGCTTAAGACAATAAGGTCATCAAGTGGAAATATTTCGTACGGTGAGACTTTTGTTCCATTTTTTTAAATGAAGAGTTCAAATTTCAATAATGAGTTGCTTTCCACAAGTATTTATGAAGTAATTTGAATGACTGACTTCATATGTAATCATCGAACATTTATCAATATAAAAAATATATGATGAACATGCTTACTCATTCAACGGTCTACATATTTTCTCAATAATGAATATAAAAAATGGAGGGTTTATTGTACATTTTAAATGTGCATATTGAATCACATTAAAACTATTGAAATAATACTATTAATGAATTCACAACATTTAAAATCCAGATATAAGTTTCAAGTTAAGATGGCAACACCCTGATATGTCGAAAGGTAATAATACTTAAATAAAGAAGATGGGAGAACAGAAATCAAATACAGATGAAATGGCACTTAATAAAATGGTAGAAGTTTGGGGCTTATTTGTTTCTGAAATCTACATGCAAACAAATAATCCGAATAATCCGTTGTTATTTGATTTCTAGGCTGTTAATAAGTTAATATTATTCGTCTGTAACATTTTAATTTTTTCTTCTAGAAATTTCATTTATGTAATTTGATGAAAGTAAATAAAAAGCAGCTTATTTATTCCCGTTAATTATTTGCTAATGAAATAAATTCCATAAATTCGATGACATTCTACTTTTATATTTACGCAAGAACAAAAAAAGAATTTGATTTCATTTTTCACACTTCAATATTTTCATTCACCAGTATTTGTTGTTGATATTTTTTAAATAAAATTTCTTATTTAAATTTCGGTTATTTCTATTCTTGGTTCTCATAATATTTGTGAAAGACAAAGGTTTTGATGGCAATTTATAAATATATAGTCAATGATTTCCTTAATAAATTGTAGTTGTATACGTGTGTAATATACTCAGTAAATGTATTTCAATATGCATACATATGTAAGAGTTCGTAATGTGTTTATTGATTTGTTAATGAAAATATATGAAGCATCGGTGAGTGATCATTCAATTAGACTGTTATTTTGTATTACATCAGCATCATAATTGTCCTTCTGCGATGTTATTTTTCTAGAATTCGGTCAAATTATCCGTTCGGTTTTTATGGTTAAATGAAAACTCTATCAATGTTGTTGCTAGAAGCCATCATCAGGGAAATAATTAAATATGTTGTTATTGACTATTCTAGTTAATTTAATTTATTACTATTATTGACATTTGAGAGGAATACTAACAGGTTTATATGATGGTTAAGAACATTTTCAATAATTTATTTAAATTTATTGATGGCATAACTAGAGATATACTTTCATTTTGGGGTTGTGGAGATTGCTAAATTTCATTAGAATCATGAACCGATCAATGTTACACCATCACTGAAAAACTAGGAGAACTGGACGCCTGTTTCGTCCCAAAATGGAATACCTCAACAGTCCGCGTCCGAAATCCCGCGCGTAGGGTTCGAAATCATATCCCCCGGTTTCGCGAGCAAACGCTTAACCTTTAAACTACTGACCCGATATCCAACGGTATTAATGTTCAACTTCAACCAAACCATGATGTCGCGCGACCATCTTATATTGTCTTCGGTGGGTAGTAGCATCAACCTCACACGCAATGATGATCAGATATGCAACTGAAATATTGAAAGCTAACCGATCAGTGAGTTGTGACCACTGTTATGCTTGTGTAGTTCTTTAGTGTTAACTGAACTCTGTCAATAAAATTGTAATATAGAGACCACTTTAACTAAGTCGACATTATGTACACTACGTTAAAATTTAAGACGGTTACAGATGACAGGAAATCGTGCACTTAGATTCCATGCTGACGGCAATCGTTTATAGTATTTTATAATTAATGGGTTAGAAAATTTTGTTCAATGAATAAACGTTTAATAATTTGTGAATGACATTAATTTTACTTAAATCGTATATGACTAAAATAATAAAACCGAAATCTATTACTGGGTTTCCTGATAAATTTTAATGAAGCAAAATCATAAAAGTTTCTACAACAAAATGAATTTATTTAAGCTTGAAGGCTGATGGTCAATTCTAAACAGTTAAAGGTAACAAATTTTCACAGTGTTTGTACATAAATACTTGAGATATGGAAGCCAGTAGAGTTGAAATGATTGTTCTTAATAATCCATAGCAAGATGATATCGAATATGTCATTAAAAATAGTAATTATAATTATCCCATTTGTTTGCAAAAAATCAGCTGAACTCTCACTGAAATTTTGGAAGTACTGAGCAGCTGTTACGTTCCAATATTAGACTCCCGGGTAGTGAGCCTTCATGACCCTATCTCTGGAAGTCAAATCTAGGACCTTCGTACTTGCAAGCAAATGCTTAAACTCTGGATCTCCGTGCTGACATCCAACGATCTTATTGTGTAAATTCAACTAGTTCGTGATTTAAACTATGAAAGTACTACTATTTCTGCATATTAATTGGTTGAATAATCAGCCTTTCACTATCACAAAGGCAAGGCATAGTTATTTGTAAATATAGCAAAACAAGGAATTAAGCGGTCACACTACATGTTTGGAGTGAAAGCTGAGTAGTGAGTTTACGTCAGAGGATATGTAAAAGTAATATTTGCTATTTATTAAAATTGTTTTCATTTTAACATATCCAAATTTACTTTACGTTTCTTCTGTACAGATAGATCAGTCTAGAAATGGGTGACAGAAATGCGTCCAACCAGCTTAGAAACACTTAGCACAGAATTTCTAATAATTTTGTTGTTTTGATGTGCCCGTTAATAGTGTACTCTAGAATCCCAACAAAAACTTTCTTTTCCAACTGTTGAGCATACAAAACACAACTAATTAAAAAACATTTCTATGCTTTGCCTTATCATTTAAGGAGGTCGTGGTTTAGTTGTAGAATCTAGAACAATGTGAATATTTGTTTATTTCATACAGATAACATCTCATTTTCAAATATCAATCTCATCACTAATCTGAAGTTTACTTCAGAATTCGTTATGATCATAGTAATGAATACATTATTATTTTTTTCTGAGTGAATTAATCGGTTATTAGTGTACAAAATAGCCTGAAATAATTAAACATACATTTTATGTAAGCAGATAATCATGAAACTGTTGTATACTATAAATGTTGACCAATTTTATTAATTTATCATTGTGATGTAATTGATGACTATTACCACTTATAGTTTAATAGCAGCATTTAGGTGAATATATGGGAACTGAAAATAAGGTTAAACAATTGTTAGACAATGTAATCAATATTTAATTCATTCTGATATGTAATTAGTTTTTATATTAATCAGTTTAACAATATCCGTTTTATTCATTACAATGCCATCGTCTGTTAAAAAGGAAGCGTTAATTTTTAAAATTGACTTTATTGTTGAATAAGTAAATTTCAATTAATATCTGATAAATAATCATTGCCGTACATCTGTATCTACCAAAAACCGATATAGAATAATGTTAAAAAAAAGGTATAAACTTTTCTTTGTTGAATTAATATGAACAGAACATACGGCAAAAAAGTTGAAGTGGAGTCCGCAATATTCATTTTATTTTAACCTTTATACTTTTGTCGGAGATTAAAATTTTTTTGTACGTTAATCTCCGCCAAATTTTACGCTTTACAGCCTACAAACTATACAAAAAGTTCTAAAGTAAATTTTTTTGTTGTATAGTATCGATAAATGAAAAAATTGGTTTTATTGTTACTAACATTGTATTACAATTCATAATATGAAATTTGAAGAAAAGTAACATTTACAGTCTAATTTGGAGTTTTCATTTATTAATTTCTATGGAAATTATTGAATATGAGCAGCTTTTAATTAATAGTTGATAACTTATATTAGCATGTATTGTTATAGCTTTGTCGCCAGTTTTTATGTCTGGTCGTGCCAATTATTATGTTAGAATCACTTATTATTTATGCTTATAAAATGAAGAACCACTGTATATATATAATTGTTTTTTGTTTAAAAAACGAAACAAACAAATTGTTTCAATTCATATCATTTGGGGAAACAAATTTGGGTAGTGTTTTTTTTCAAGACTATCAAAGAGATGGTGACTTAAAATAAACAAATTACCTTAAGTTAGATTCTTCTATTGATGTACTTTGACTGAAAATGTCTGTAGGCAAAAAATGTTTTATAAGATATTTCAACTTTTATAATGGATGCTCGTATTTTTCAAAATATTGATTAACGATAGAATGTAAGTGAATATAATTACCAGTAAGCTGTCACTCTAAGTTATCGTCACAAATATCAGTGAAAAACTTTATCCATACTTTTGAAGATACTGAGTACTTTTTACATCATTTAATAATTATCCATTATTCAGGTTTTATTCTTTTGAATAATCATAATACTGTGGCGTATGCTAATTATGTTGACAGGTATAAGTAGTATGTAGCAACAATCGGAAGGGAATGCCTGCGAGCAAAAGATTGAAACGACCAAAATAGAGAGAAGAAAGAAGAAAACTGAAAGCGGTCAAGATAACAATAGACAATTGATAGAAGTGGAAATGAAATACTTCATATATGATTTCCATATTTTACGAAGACATTTTGTTATATGAATTAAGTAGTTAATTGGCTTGCATCATCAAGTCTTCGTTCAAAGCAATACTATCTCAGCTATTTTGAAATCTGACGAAATCTGAATGCAATTTTCAATGAAGAAAAAAATAACTAACGATTAAGCTATAATATTTTGTTTCATTTATGCGGTACAAGCTAATAGATCATATACTACGACTGTAAATGATTTCAGCAAAATATTAGGAATGAAACATTTTCGGATGATCGAAAAATAGTAATCAAAATGTTTGACAGTGACAAATGATAGTTATTGACAAAGTATATTTAATAAATGTAAAAACTAATTTGGAGTCTAAGAGTCAATTAAATTACCAGTCATTTCAATTAAATTTGACTTTTTATAACAGATCAGATTCAGCTGATTATTATTTGGTGGTAATTTCAAAGTAACATATCACGTCATCCAATTTGATTATTGACTATCATTTTGTTATAACGTGAAAAATATTTGCTGCTGATTAAGGGTAGCGAATTATTGATCGGACCAAAGACGCGCAAACACGTAGAACGACCTAGGGTTCTGATTGGTCTCGCTTCCTTGTCTAGCCCAGCCAAATGAGTCCAGAACACAAGTCACAGCCTCGGATATATGAATCATTATATTTCAAACATACTTTGTTTATATACCATTCAAGCAAACCACATCGTACCATAAAATAGAAAATAACATTGTACAATGATGGCCAGTAGGAAAATGACACGTTAAATAAATATTGACCAATAAGATGATACCATTTCATGTCCAAGGATAACATTAGGCTTAACAGGACAATTTTTGGGATATTTTCCTGAATATCCCAACACATTTCTACTTCATTTCTCAGAATATGCAGGTATTTGTTTTCTTTTGAGCTGTAAAACACAATAAACATTTTACCTTGATATTCATCTTGATGCGTGTGATAAAATACACTCAAATTCTATCTTTGTATACGATCTGTATTCATGTAACAACTGAACTTATATGAAAGTTTGATCTTGTTACTATAGGCATTAGTAATATGTTAGAATTAACATTAGATGAATTAGTATCAGAAGGGGTTTTTTGTGGATATTATAGTAATTTTGATAGTTGAGATCAATTGAAACTAGACCACCACGGAAAACCTGGGGGCATTAGATGGCCGTTTCGCACTACTGTGGGACTCCTCAGCAGTGTGCATCCACGATCCCGCCTTATGAGATTCGAACCCAGGACTTATTTGTCTTGCGCGCCAACGCTTAACTTCTACATCACTGAATGAACATTCAATGGTGTTAATGTCTAATTTCAACCAATCCACGAAACTGAGCTGTTTATCCGTGCTCATCTATTAATAATTGTTTCTATGGTTTACATCTGAGTTTAATTGCTCTTTTCATCAATTATATTTTAACTGTTATTGTTTTTATCCGAATTATCAGTTTTGTTTGTGCTTAATTTTTAAATGTATAAGATAATATTTTCATTTCAATATTTTCTGTCAAGTGTGTGCAAACAATAATGTTTGACCAGTTATTTTAAATCGATTCATTTAATTAATAATGAAAAGCAACAGTGGTAATTAGGAAGTGATTTTTTAGGACTAAAAATGACTTCTAGGTGAACAAGAACTACTTTTCTTCTATTTAACCTTTAACGATACGCGTTTATTATTCTATGGAAACTTGACTATGGAATTTTTATTTCTTTTGATGATGTCATGGAAAATCCAATGGTTTATAATCCAAAATGTATAGCATTTTTATACTTTGTATTTAGAATTGAATGTCATTTATTTTTGTTAATTGCCATCTGAAATACTTTGTCATTTAGACCTGAGTGTATTAAAACTATGTAAGTAAGCTAAAACATTTTATTGGTTCATATTGTGTTAAAAAAATTAGTCAGTTTTCATAAATGGAAACATGGGGCTTTAGTGATTATAAATATGAAAAAGAAATATATTTATTTCTTCAGCTTTGAACTTTAGTACCACAACTCATCATTTAAATAAACAGTGAAAATTAATACGAAGCTTGATCGCTTAGTTTTTGTACCAAAATTATTCTTAGTAGAAAAAATATATATTGCATTAGGAAATATAGCATGTTTACTGACTTTGGTTATACCATGCAAAATATTTTCAATACTTTTGTTTAAATAAATAGAAAAGCAACATAATTTCTGCTTAAACAGCGATTCTACTATTGAAAGCTAGTCTCAAGTAAATAGAATGCTCTAGCTTACATTACACAAAAGTAATAAATGGATGTATTTGATGTTTGAATTTTGATGCCAGATATTTGGAAACAATTAGCAGAAATATCTGGTTATATATATTGTTTTAAGTTATGCTTATTAAGGTGGAAATTGCTCATTGTTATTGTATTTGAACTTCCGTCATCCAGAGGCATCATGAAAGGAACTGACATTTCAGTGACCTGTGATTTTCACTTCAAGTAATCGGTGAACAGTAACAAATGTTATGTTAATCTAAATCACAGTGTCAGCGTTTTCTGACTTAATGTAATTATTTTCACTCATCGATTTTATTCACTTAATATTTTACAACATTTGTTTCATACTTGAGAAATATGCTGTGTACATATTCTTGAATTCATCTGAAGAAAAGTAATAACGTTTTTCTGTCTCATTACCCACTGTTTGAACAAACAGAACTCAGTATCAAATACAACAATATGCCTTTCTTACTTTTCAAAATGTCTAAAAAAACACACTTGGCGTTGTTTTAATTGTATCTTCCGATTGTTATTTAAGTCTGCATTTGATCAGTCTCATATTAGCATATGTGCATCCTGTTCGGACTGCCTCGATATAGCCTTAGGTCACAAGCTTTCTAAGCAAAGATGGATAATGGCTAGCAGTGGAATCTAAGACGCGCGTTTCGTCATATTGAGGACTCTTCAGCTGGATGTACTTGCATCCCAGAGTTGATGTTCACCCCGGGAATCAAACACAGTACTGTCCTGAAGTGAATTTAACTTCAACCCGTTGTACGAGCTAGTGGCTATCAGGACTCAGTAGTTAAGTGGATAATGCGATGGCGTTTGAAGCGAACGGTACTGGGTTCGAGTTCTGAGGTGAACATTAACTTTGAGATGCGGCCACATTCAGGTGACCAGCCCCCGATAAGAAGAAACGTGCATCCTAGATTCCACTGCTAGCCAAAGTCATCTCAACATAGAAGAATATTGTGATGTTCAAACTAAAATTTGGGATTGATGAAACCATTCGTTGAAATTTCCATTTTTATCTTAATAGACCATTATATTATTCATTGGTGTTTTTCTTTGATGCTAAATTATGTTAAAACTAACGTGTGAATTTATGTACAAACTGAACGCAATGACTGTAGTTGAAGTAATAAAACCCATAAAAAATGTTTTCGTAAAACTAAATACATCATTATCCGCTTTAATTCAATTTACAACTTCATGTTAATGTTGTTTACAAAATTATTATCAACATTTATATGATTTTTTAATGAAGCACTTAAATTCCTCACCATAAAATTGCATGGAAATCACTTTTATTTACGATAAGCAACCATTCGAACAAAACTGAACTCTCAAACTGTAATACCGGAATAAGCATTCTGTTAAAGATTAGTATAAATCTTGTTTTAAAATTGAGTCACTGCATACTGGATCCTGATAACATATATTTAGCTATAAACCATAGAGAAAGAGAAGTTGGAATACTATGAGAGTCATGCATTTCTTCAGTTCTGTGGTTTATTCATGAATCCTACATTAACTTTCTCGATAAGAACATCATTTATTTTTAAAAAGAAGTGGTCTATTGGATATTTTTTTAAAAGTATGTATTTATGATGTTATTAAAAGAGGCAATATGGCCTTTCTTATTCAGCTTTTGGATCGGAAAATATAAACCTCCATAATGTCTCTAACTTTCCAAAATAGAAACATATTTATCATAAACACTGTTAGTTTTTTCAACTCAATCTTTAAAATGTGCTCGCTCTCTTACGTCATCTTACTAAAACAGGTTACTTTGTTAGATAGAACTGTGCATCATACTTTAGCACGACATTAACATGTTATTAATGAACACAAGACATGATATACATTATTGTGAAAATAGATGATCAGAAAAGATGGAAATACAGATTACTAAAATTTCAGTGAAATATAATTTTAAAAGTTCATACTATTTTGATTGATAAAAATCAGATGCATGAAATGGAAATCTAAATTTTTCTTCAGCGATGACAGAATCTTATTGATTAGGCTGAAAGGTTGCCATTAATCTAAGTGAATCAAGACTGTATGTACTATGCTCTCATGTTAGGTGGTTGGAGATAGTTGACTAGTGATCACATTGTAACTTGAAAAATAGAATTTGATCAGCTCTAAAAAGGGCTTGGATAAGCATGATATTAATAACTTCTCTGTGATCAATTAGTTATAAATATTTAATCACTACATCGGATCATTCATCATACGAATGGCTCATTTATAACGTTTCATGTTGTGAAACTGGGTGACGAATGCCCAGACCTACTAGGGACCATTGGTTTGTTCACGTTTACAGATACGTTTTGCTGACGAGTGCTGAACAGAATGAAACTCAGGTCTAAGGTATCTATTCAACTACTTCTAACTACAATTGCCGTTGTTTTACTTGTATCTTCTCTGGGATGCTGGTACATGCATCTGACGAGTCCAAAATAGAACGAAACGCGCTCCCTTGATTCCACTTCTAGCCACTATCTACCTTTACCTCACAAATAATAACTATATTGTTAGTAATCATTAATAAATTATTGTAACCGTTTCAAAAACTTGAAAATTTAAAATTCATTATCTAAGTGGGTCAGTTCTTTTTAGGAATCCAATAAAATAGAAAAGAAATTGAAATTACTTAAAATGTTGGCCAAATAATAATTTGAAAATTAATCCCCCATAGGTTTATAAATCTTACTATTTGTTTACTTTTATTGCTTCAAATGACGACCTATGAACTTAAACAAACTTCATTGATCGATTAGTTTTTTTCATTCTACATGATTTAAGACGATAATATGACATGATATTAAACGAAAAACACTTTCGTAAAGATGTTTGAAAGAGATAGGTATTTTAAAATTGAACAGACTGGCAGTATTTCTATGGAAACAACTGCCCAATCATTCTACCCAAAGTGTATATACTAAAGACTGTTTGAAAAGAATTAGAAAATGTTTCGAATGAATTATATCGGCATCGTGATTCTTATCCTTGCCATCCTACATACTAAACCATAAAGAATTAATTAACTGACGTATAGTTCATCCATACTTATATATGCATATATTGGCTATTTGAAACTTCCCCCTTATTATTTAGGACTCCAATTGGTCATTAACTAGTAAATTGACATGAATGATTTTAATTTGCTAGTTTCATCGAAAAAATATGTAGACAAATTCACATTAGTAAATCAAATGTGACAAACTTGTAAAAGCTTGTTTTTAGAACTTTTCTTTTTAGCTATTTAATAATGAAGGTATTTGTAAAGCAATTGATCACTAACTATATAAAAGATATGAGAAAATCAGTCTGGTAAATTCTAAGGGATAAGAACTTTTCAAATAAGCGATAATGATTCATTACTTCGTTTAATGAGTTTAGACTGGAACTATAAAACAACCATTTAATTTCAATAATTAAAATTATGCTGAAAACAATTTTGAATCGAATATACTTGTAAATATACGTTGTGCCAGATAAGGACTAGGGTTTTAAGATCAAAACTCCGCCTGTAGCTCTTCCAGAGTTACTGCCGGTCCCAAGCCCGGGTAAAGGAGGAGGCTTGGGCATGGGGTTAGCGTCCCCATCCCGTAGAAAGCTAACTCGCTAAAAAAACGCTTACCAGAAAAAATAATCCAAACCATTTTAACTCTGCCCTGGGAGTTAGAAGGTCTTCATTTAGAAGAATTATGGCGCTTCATGGTGAAAGCCGAGTTCCTTCGGAAGCCACGAGGCCGATGCCCCTTCTAACAACCAGAGCAAATATTTTTATACGTACATGGAACGTTCGAACAATGTGGGAGACCGGGAAGACCAGTCAAATAGCAACGGAAATGAGGAGATACAATTTGGCAGTACTGGGAATCAGCGAAATCCACTGGACCCAAGCTGGACAGATGCTACTGTACTCCGGTCATGAAGGGGAAAATGCTCTGCACACTCAGAGAGTTGCTCTAATGCTGCCCAAAGTAGCACGAAATGCACTTGTAGGATGGGAATCTCACGGATCCAGAATCATCAAAGCATCATTCAAAACAAAGAAGGAGGGGATTACAATGAATATTATCCAATGTTATGCACCCACCAATAATAGCAACGACGACATTAAAGATCAGTTCTACGAGCGGCTGCAGTCAATCATTGAGAAATGTCCAAGAAAGGACCTAACTATTCTGATGGGAGATCTATATGCCAAAGTCGGAATAGACAACACTGGATATGAATATATCATGGGACGACATGGACTAGGAGAAAGAAACGAAAATGGAAAGAGATTTGCAAATCTATGTGCATTCAACAAATTGGTCATAGGAGGCACAATATTTCCACACAAGCGTATACACAAGGCTACATGGATCTCACCGGACCACACTACAGAGAACCAGATAGATCATATTTACATCAACAAAACATTCCGAAGGACAGTGGAAGACGTGAGAACCAGGAGAGGTGTTGACGTAGCTTCAGATCACCACCTAGTTGTAGCCAATTTAAAACTGAAGCTAAAAAAGAACTGGACAAGTGGACAAACAGCAATACGAAGGTTCAATACAGCCTTCCTTCGAGATACTGACAAACTCAATGAATTCAAGATAGCTCTCCACAACAGGTTCCAAGCCTTACAAGATCTACTGAAAGAAGAAGAAGCTAGTATGAAGGACAACTGGAAAGGCATCAAGGAAGCATTAACTTCAACGTGTCAAGAGGTTCTGGGTCTAAAGAAATACCATCATAAGGAATGGATCTCTACAGAAACACTGGACAAGATCAAAGAAAGGAAGAACAAGAAGGCAGCAATAAACAACAGTCGAACACGAACAGAGAAAGTCCAAGCACAAGCTGAATACATAGAAGCAAACAAGCAAGCGAAGAAGAGTATTATAAGCCGACAAAAAGAAGTACGTGGAAGAACTAGCAACGACGGCGGAAAAAGCTGCAAGGGAAGGAAATATGAAACAACTTTACGATACAACGAAGAAACTAGCAGGGAAATACAGTAAACCAGAGAGACCGGTCAAGGACAAAGAAGGCAGGCCAATCACTGAAATTCAACAACAGCGGAACAGATGGGTAGAATAATTCGAGGAACTCCTGAATAGACCGGCTCCAATGAATCCACCGGACATCGACGCAGCGCACACAGATCTTCCTATAGATGTCAATCCACCAACGACGGAAGAAATCAGAATGGCCATCAGATAAATCAAGATCGGGAAAGTAGCAGCACCCGACAATATACCAGCTGAAGCACTGAAGTTAGACATCGAAGTAACTACAAACATGCTTTACCTTCTATTCAAAAAAATTTGGGAGGAGAAACAAGTGCCGATGGACTGGAAAGAACGACACCTCATCACGATTTCAAAGAAAGGAGACCTGAGCAAATGTGAAAACTACAGGGACATTACACTACTGTCAGTACCAGGAAAAGTCTTTAACAGAGTTTTGCTGAACCGGATGAAAGATGCAGTAGACGCCCAACTTCGAGATCAACAAGCTAGATTCCGTAAGGATCGGTCGTGCACAGACCAAATTGCGACACTACGGATCATCGTTGAACAATCAATTGAGTGGAACTCGTCACTGTACATCAATTTCATTGATTATGTAAAGGCATTTGACAGTGTAGATAGGAGGACGTTATGGAAACTTTTTAGACACTACGGAGTTTCTGAGAAGATTGTCAATATTATCCGGAACTCATATGACGGACTACAGTGCAAGGTCGTGCATGGAGGACAGCTGACAGATGCATTCCAAGTAAGGACCGGAGTCAGACAAGGCTGTTTACTCTCTCCCATCCTCTTCCTTTTGGTGGTCGACTGGATTGTGAAGACCTCGACATCTGAGGGAAAACACGGCATACAATGGACAGCTCAGAATCAATTAGACGATTTGGACTTCGCAGATGACCTAGCCCTCCTATCGCATACACATGAACAAATGCAGATAAAGACAGCCAGTGTAGCAGCAGTCTCTGCATCAGTAGGCCTCAGCATACATAAAGGGAAAACCAAGGTCCTCAAATTCAAAGCGAAAAACAGCAATCCAATCACTGTTGATGGCGAAACTCTGGAAGATGTAGAGTCCTTCACATACCTAGGAAGCATCATCGATGAACAAAGAGGTTCAGATGCAGGCGTAAAGGCGAGGATTGGCAAAGCAAGGGTCGCATTCCTACAGTTGAAGAACATATGGGACTCAAAACAACTTTCAACCAATATCAAAGTGAGGATCTTCAATACGAACGTCAAGGCAGTTCTACTGTATGGAGCTGAAACTTGGAGAACTACAACAACCACCATCAAGAAGGTGCAAGTATTTATAAATAGCTGTCTACGCAAGATACTCAACATCCATTGGCCGGATACCACCAGCAACAGCCTTTTGTGGGAGAGAGCAAACGAGCTTCCAGCTGAAGAAGAAATTAGGAAAAGACAATGGAAATTGATAGGACATACACTACGCAAATCGTCAAACTGCATCACGAGACAAGCCCTAACTTGGAATCTTGAAGAAAGGCGGAAAATAGGAAGGCCGAAGAACACATTACGTCGGGAAATAGAAGCAGATATGAAAAGGATGAATAACAACTGGAAGGAGCTGGAAAGGATTGCCCAAGACAGGGTTGAACGGAGAATGCTGGTGAGCGGCCTATGTTCCTTTACGAGAAGTAACAGGCGTAAGTAATTGTAAAGTAATTGTAATTTTAAGATCAAAATGTTATGTTTAATTTGATTAATATTGTTAGATAAAACTGAATTTAATTTGCAACGGGAATTTGACCGTACAGTATTTCATTAATATCATGAACTGATCAATGTTAGTTCACCATTGAAAACCTGGAAGTACTAGTCGCCTGTTTCGTCCTAATATAGGACACCTACACAGTGTGCATTTACGGTCCCGCGTTCAGGATTTGAATCCAGGACCTACAGGTCTTAAGTATATATTATGTTTTAAACTCAGACCACAAGATTTTAGGTTGTACTGCATCATGTTTTTACAAAATGAAAATATTGATAATTTTTGCCCACTTTGTAATGATTATTTCCTAATGAATAATGTAGTGTAATTAACTGAACGCTACAATTCGAGTTGACAGATATTTCAGAAAGAAAGCAACATAGCGAACGCTAATGTGTTCAACTCATTTTTATATTGGTTGCTTAAATCTCCCCAGTGATGTTTAGAACTGCAATTGATTACTCTCATATTGGTATATGTACATTCTGTTTTGATCGCCTAGATATTGTCTTCAGTCACAATAATTATGAGCGGAGATGATGGTAGCTGGCAGTAAAATGTAGGACGCACGTATCGTCCTATTTGTTAGTTGTCAGCTGGGTATTTCTGGACTCAGTGGCTAAGTTGACAACGTGATAGCGTTTGAAGTAAACGGCACTGGATTCGAGTCCCGAAGTGAACATCAATTCTGAGTTGCAATTTCATCCAGCTGACGATTCCCGAGTAAAACAAAACGTACGTCTTGAATTCCACTGCTGATCACAATTATCCTTGTTAAATTGTCCACTCAAATATTACTTTTTTCATCAACAAAAACGCTTCAAATGTCATTTTTTCTTATGTCTAAGTTACAATCGATTTGTCATTTATTTGTAGCTTACATTATACTAGAGTGCTAGAATTATATGGTAAATCACGGCAATACACTATATTATGTACATAGTTGCTTTATGCACAATTTAGTGTGTATATAACAAAATAAACTGTAACAAAGAAATTTACGTAAGACAAGATTTTTCCAAGAATAATATCCATTTCTATAATTCAACGTAGGTTTTTTTAAAGAGAAAAACCGATAATTAATTTAAATTGAAATTAGAAGGGGTTTTGTGGATATTATAGTGATTTCAATAGTTAAGATCGTGAGTCAATTGAAGCTAGATCACTATGGAAAACCTGGAAGCACTGGACAACCGTTTCGTCCTAGTATGGGACTCCTCAGCAGTGATCTAGCTTCAATTGACTCATGATTTCAACCAGTGAAATTTCTAAAATCTCCACAAAACCCCTTCTAATAATTTATTATTTCTTAAATTCATTTATCATAAATTAAAATTATTTAGTGAAATAATAATGATTGGTTGACGTTTATTCGTTATGACATGACATGTATCTTAGTTATAATTTTTAAATTAAGAATATTTCAGATGATAGTCACCAGTGAAATTTAAGGTAAATTTCTGTCATAGCTCAAAAGCTTTATAGATCTTTGTATTTGTTTTTAGATCTTATTATTCAAACTGAGACTAGGACTCAGAATCAAGTTATATACATAAATATACGTCATAATTTAGGCTAAAAAGGTTGTGATTACGATCAGCAATATATATGTTCGTTAATATTTATTTTGGAAAATATAATCCACTTGTGAATTAAAATAGTATTAAGGCATATGTTCAACAAGATTGATCAGTTCAATTGTATACTAGGAAATTTCGAGAGACAGAAGACAAGACTTTCTTATTAATGTTTATTTCAAGAAGCTTGATTATAATGGCTACTATTCCATACTATGTGTTAGTGTATAATGTTATTTGCATTAATTTTCAACAAATAAGGAACCTTGTGTTTCTTATTAAGCAAACCGTTTGATTGCCAGTAATACGTGTGATATAGTTATCCTGTCTGTAGTGTGCAGAAATCAGAATAAAATTTTTATCAAGCTCGAAGAATGAAATACTGAGTTACTTTTGAATGTGAACATGTGAAGTGGCGAAAGAATTTGATAATGGTAGGGTTATGCTACAAAGTGTTTATAATTTACAAATGTTGATGCGCGAATACCCAGTTTGTGATTCAGTGTTTATATGTGAATGATAAAATCCTAAAAAAATTTTATTTCACCGATTCATGATTCTCCATGTATGAAATGATCTAAAATTTGTGTTGTACTGTGTTAAGGATATAATGTTTCAAGTTATCAGGGGTTTTTTAGAATTAGTTGAGTATTAAGATTGTTTTTTATTATTTATTTAATACAGTAAATAAATCTGCATTAGTGTACCAGTGTAACTATAATTTTTAAATTGACTCAGATATGTAAATGTTTTGGTGGATCACACTAAACATAACCATATATAAAGTACTTCATTTGCAAATGTCCCATCAGAATGATTCTTCCAATTTACAGTTGCTTTCTTTTTCCCTTTTTGTTTTTGATCTTAGCTATCTGCTGTCATGCATTTAATTTCTGATTGGTGTTACATACTACTTATGTCTATAGATACAAGTAGCATACACCACAATATGAGTAATAAACCTGTGATTTAATTGAAACGAATGATTTATTTTCTCAGAGTAATTAATATTTTAATCAAGTGTTTACATGAGATTTGATTCATTTCGGTTTGCTTCAATTCACAGTAAAAAATGAGGAAGCATAGAAAAACTGAAACATTTTCTGTTCATATGTGTTTAATATTGATGTCGATATTGTGATCACCGTCGTTTTGAATAATAACAACTGTCTTTTGAAAGACTAAACGGTCGTGAATTAATGATGTTCTTTTTTTTAATGTTTGCTAACTACAATACACGTAATCATATTTATCGAAAGTACTAATCTTAACAGACACACGCATTCAAAAAGCAATATAATCTACTTTTCTTCTATATCCGAATTAACAATATAATGAATAAACAAACATTTCAACTGATATACTAAGTTAGTTTGCAAAAACGTTTATTGCTTGTTGTTGGTATCAAAAGACGAACTGTTTTAATGTAGGCAAACAAATGCCAATTGTTATTTCAACATGAATGTAGTCATTTGCAATGACTTGTAATATATTTAGCGAAGTGTCATAAATTAAATGGTTTAAACATAATATAGTAATGATAGTAACAATTTTTTTTCTTGCTGTTGAAATACCCGACTGCAATTAAACCATTTTTTAGTATATGTGTATATTAAGTGCGCTGCCACAATATAATCAGCTTTTGACATAAGTCTTGGTTTATATACATTCTCTCTATTAGTGGAAATTAAAATATAAGCTTTCTTAAATTGTGGCTCATCAGTGAGATGAGTATGGATCCAGATAAAATTAAATGCTCTTCTTGGATTTTATTCCAATCTAATGACAATTTTTTAAATATCATTTAAAGAAATCAAATATTTATGTTTACTTATCTAAGTAAATGAGTCTCAAAACACTATATTACTCAAATTGACAATGGAATCATGTTTGATCTTAAAAGTACAAGAAGGTAAATTGCAAAATGAGCAACATTTACACACTAAGTAAGAAGGAATTATGAAGATTGTGGCATTTTCAAAGTTGAATTCGCGAGTCCATCCAAATCAGACAATCATTGAAAACCTGGAAGTACTGGATGGTCGTTTCATCCTGGTACGGTACTTCTTAACAGTGCCTATTAATGGTCCCGCACATAGGACTCGAACTCAAGACCTTTGGTCTTGCACGCGAACAATTAACTTTTAGACAACTGGGTCAACATCCAATATCTAACTTCAATCGATCCATGATCTTGCGCAACGTTTCATCAATCGCCTGAATTGAATAACTGTCTCACACCCGACACGTAGTAGACTCCACTAGTGACAGCTTCTCCCTAGCACTCCAAGAAATTCATCTTGAAGCTTATCAACACCTAGCTCCACAAATCCCCCACTTATATTTAATGTAACTTCTTGAAACATATAAATTTATTATTTAATCAAAATCTTTCAACTAAAACGTGTTTATTATCAGACAATAATACAGTATACTGAAACCATTACATTGACTTTAGTGTTTAGCCTTTATGCTAATTATTAATCATACAGAGTTATCAACGTTAGTGTTCTATTATTTCCATGCTAATGATGAATCTAACATTTCGTTTTGTTATAAACCCATTGGACATCTTTATCACTATCATGTTCTCAGTCAGTGCCTTTCTGAAATGCTGTCCTAACGCACTCATTATGATGACATTGAATTACAACGACTGGGATTGGATTGTAAGTGTTTTTATTCTGAACTATGAAGTAAAAGTAAAATGTTAATATGATGATAAACGCAATCTCCATAGAATATTTTCTTTTGAAATCTTAAATATAACAGTAATTTCATCATTCTTCTTATAAACCGATCACTGTAAAAATTTATAACTAAAAAAAACTAGTCAACCGGAAATTATTTTGTTGACTGGTGAGATATTATCTGTTTTCAGATTCTAACATTAAAATTCCCATTAGCGGTTCACTAAAACCATTGTCAAGCGAAATAATCTACAATAGGTTTTCTACTGTATTTCAGAATACCGCTGATATAAATGAGGAATTCAAAAAGTATTTTTTTTATAAGATTAAAACTATAACTTTCCTATTCAGTTTTATAACTCACTGACAGCATTATTTTATTGCTGTGTTCCTTTTAGTTAAAAATAGGTTTTGAAGGTATACCTATAGTAAAATACGATACCTAATCTCAAATTTAAAGTTTAACCTGTAAACTGTTCAAAATGTTATTGAAATAGAACTTTGTGTTCAATTAGTTTCTTAAAATATAACAACAAATATCAGTTTCAGAATTACTGATCAGTTCAATTTATTCGTCACGTTGATTTTGTTTTGTGGAAAATTTGTGAATAGCTGAATGAATTTTTATTTTTAATATCAATTTTCATGCAAAATCAAAGAATATTAAAATGATATTTCGTCAAAGCTTAGAAAGTCTGCATATAAGTAAATAAACCAGTGAACTGTGTTTCCGATGGTGAGTATAATACTTAGCTTCCTTTTGATTTGAATTCACTGACTAAATGTTTCCAATTTCAGTCCAGTGATATTGTGAATGCGTCTTCTTAATAATATAATTGATTTATACTAGTTACGGTGTTTCATAAAAATTTAAATATTTAATTTTAGGTCCGGTCAATTGTACATATGTGATAGTTATTAAAATTCAAGATTTTTGAAAATTATTTGACGACTCACGATTAATAATTGCCAGTAATCATTATGATCGTAGACAATATTTTGTTTGACTTAAAATGGTGTTGTAATTGTTCATCATGGACGACTTTTAAACGAACTGAAACGCACAACAAGTGATCACCAATTTCCAGTGGACCTGCAAATGATTTAATTACTGATATTATTTAAAATTTTCAAATTTTGTGTTTGAGAACAATTTTTATGTCTCCAAATATTTAGAAGGAACATGAAGATAGTAACATCACTTCAGATTTGTAATTCAAATTTGTGTTGTATTGATTTATATGAATAACTGACGTAATGAGGTCAATAGTTGAAAAGCTGAAAACACTAAATATCTGTTTCTTCTTAACAAGGAACTCCATAATTGTATTGTTTCTTCCCACTGCTAGGAAGTGGAAAAGAATAGCCATCCGGCGCTGAATAGTTTTCGGCGGTTACCTAAATCACTTCAATCACATCAACCTGTTATACTTAAGACCGTTATACATATATATACTACATATTTATAAGACTTCTGATTAGTAGCTGTGCAATAATGTTTGTTTCAATATATATACAAATAATTTAAAGTAAAGATCATTGTTGTTGGAACCAATTTCTGATAATTTTAATCATTAGTAAAGTGTAAACTTCAATTTTATTATGTATTTATTTGGGTATTATGAACCATAATTTAAAATTATAGTCCACTATGAAGAATTTGACTTTTTCAACTACAAATTAAAATTCAATAAACGTGCATAACTTAAATGTGAATTGGTTTTGGGTAGAACAAAATTAATGCTTTTGGTAGAGTATGAATTTCTGGGAACGTAACTGATAATAAGGTTTTGCTTTATAAAAAAGCAAAATAAATTAATGATCAACGTAAGGAAGAAAAACCACTGATATATTGAAAATCGATCACAATTTAATCTCTGTATTAACCATAATTTATAGAAGTGCTGAATTGATAATACTTGACTTATATTGTTTCCTAAACATCAGATCAAATATCCGTTTTTGATCTTTTCTCTAACACTTGCAAACATAATGTATTGAATATATTTTATAAATAAATATATTGGCATGAATAATGAATAGAGTTGTATCGACGTAAGTGAGAAAACGTGTTTTACATTGATGAGTTGAGTAAAAAGTTTCTTTAAAACTTATTTTTCAGATTTTACACGCCATAAACTACCAGAAGTATGTACGACAGATTCATTTATCGTGATTATAGTTATTTCTTGGTTGAATGATTCAAAAACGGAAGTTAGTTGTTTAATATTGGATGCAATGTTACAGTTGTTTTGTGTTGATGAAGTCATCTTTGGTTTATATATTTATGTTAAACTTAAAATCTTAAAATTTTTCAGTCACATTATATTTAACAAATCAGTAATTCACTGTAAATTGTCCCATAAACAGGATGAAATATGCATATCTATTTGTTAAATGCCAATCGTTTTTTAATACTAGGAAATTTTTTTATGACCTACACAAACCTAATAATTATATAAGGTTAAGCGTTCGCGTGCGAGGCCGATAGAACCTGGGTTCGAATCTCACCAGGCGGGCTCGTGGATGCACAATACTGAGGAGTGCCACAATATGACGAAATGGCCGTCCGGTGCTTCCAGGTTTTCCATGGTGATCTAGCTCCAATTAACACACTGTCTTAATTATTGAAATATATATTTGTTTAATATAAACAAATATTTTATGATCCCATAGTTTATACAAATGTTGATTACAGAAATCCTATGTGGCAGGCATGTTTCTTGATTATAAGTGATTTCAATCGTCCCACGAGTTCAGTCGTAGTTGTCATATGTTATATAGTGTAGTGTGCTGTATCGCAAACTTCATGATTTAGCTCGTTGTCAAATTATCATTTATTTATTTTTCAAAGTTATGTTTTTACTCCTTAACATACATGCTCTATTCATGACTGATTCACAACTCAAAATTATACTAGAATGAAGTTCACTCGTTAAATTCACGGAAACTGGTTTCGGATTCTAAAACGTTTTAGAAAAGAAATTGATTGGTTGCGAATGACAGGTAAAAGCATTATTTTGATAAACAATTTGCACAGTTTTTTCGATTCCATTCATTACATTCACTTGTAATAATATGTATTATTTAATCGATATATATGATCACTACAAACAGTGATAAGGAATAAACCGAACAGAAAATCGACATGATAACTGAGCTGTATGAGCACTATATTCCACCAATTTCTCCGAACTATCTTCAGTCTTAATAACTGTTGTTCTCAGTATTTTGGAGACATATTTATTTTACCATTTGAATTACATGAATATTTTGTACTGATTTAAATTTTTCACGTGAAAATGTTGTTTTTGTTTGTTTACATAAACCATTTTAGGTTTGCACTTATTAAATAAAGTATCTTTACAGATATCATAATATTTCGATTGATCAAGCTTTCTATAATAGTAGCTTTTTTCGATTTGATTTTAAAAATGATGGTAACAAGGAATTTCTGTTAAATCCCGATTATTTCTAGGGTCAGTTTACACATTGAAATGTCATCGTCAAACATAAGCACATTCATCGGCATAGATTTTATAATCTGTGTTAGATAGCACTTGTCTCCAACTAATCGGTATGTGTTCACCGATAATCAATAAAAGTTTACTGATCTTGGTGATAATAAAATTAAAGAAAGTTTTATGAATCAGTTTGTTCGGTCTCCCTTTTTCAAGTAATTCTCAATATTCCAGGTTTATAAGCAATACGACTGTACACGTAAATACATGATAGGAATACTTTAACTCAGTGTTTGTTTTATATGTTGTTAAATAAAGTTCCATCCTCATAAAAATCAACTTTATAATACATATAATTCGGAATTCAGTCGGCTCATTTAATTTTTGAGATTGACAAGTATCGTCATTGTAATATTAGGACTCATCATTCAAACCACCAACAGAGAATTTGCTTGTAAAGAAGTCTAAGCAATTATACTTTACAGTTTATATTGTAGTCACATTAATTAACAACATTTCAATAAAAAATATTCAAATATCACACATTGTTTCAATTGATTGACAACCAACAAAGGAAAACTTATTATGTATAGAAACAAACAAGTTTACCTTTCTTTGAGTTTCGTTAATCATTTATGTAAATATATTTTTATTGAATACCTAAATTGTTGTTTTATCCATTAAATTTACCAGTTAGATTACTTGAATTTAATCCAGCAAACATAGTGAACATTTTGTAGATAAGAACAAAGGTTTATCTCTTCTGTTTACTTGATTACTTTTATATACTGCTCACCGTTTTAATCAAGAGCACTTATACGTCAAAATAAGGGAAATAGACATTTTAATTGCTTCGAGTGGTTGAGGAACAAGATGAATGAGAATAAACCAAGTACCTCCTGGTCATATAGAGATTTGTTGTATAAAGATAGTGTGAATATTTTGCTGACTTTCAGCTGTTTAACAATCGACAATAAAATACGATTGAAGTACACTTTATACTACGGTACGACATACATCATATGTTATGATAAGTAGAAAAAGTTTCGAACTAATGATTGATATGCCACTATTTTCTTCCTTTCCAGATATAAATGAAAATATAATGAACAGTAATGAAATAACATAGATTTACTATAATCTGTTGTTACAACGGCGAGTGATGATAGCATTTAATGTTTTCTGTAATAAACGTTAAAGGTTACGGTAAACCTCATGGACAAATATTTCCCCACTTGACTATTGCAAACAGTAGTTCAGTACCAAAAAAATTACAGTTGAAGTGAGTCATGGTGATATAAGTAAAATGGATACATTTATATGCTGAAATATATTGAGACGCTTCTGTCAATTAATTGATATTTTCCATGTGATTATTAATATGACAACAGGCAACACAGTTTAAAAACTAATTGCTTTGAAGCATCAAGAGGCTTTAAGTATATATTGATCTCCCAGAAAAAACACTGGAATACAGATTTATAATTTTGAACAAATTCAGAAATTCAGTTCTTTTGGATTACAATCAAGTCTATATTTTGAGATCAGATATTACTATCAACCTTGTGCAATTTGAATTCAGTTAATTAGGGGTTACGAAAGATCATGAATCTATTGAAGTTAGACATTAACACATTTAGATACCGTCTCAGTGGTCTAGAGATTAAGTGTTGCTGCTCAAGAACAAAGCTCCAGGTTTGGAATACATGCATTGAGCACTGCTGACGTATTGTATACTGGGACGAAACGGCCTTCCAGTACTTCTGTCTTTTCAACAGTGATCTAACCTAAATCAACTGATGAATTCATTTGTTAATAATACCATTAAGTTTGTAAATAACGTATAATCATCTTTTTAAAATGTCTTTTGACGGTTCAAAAATAACGTGATTAATCTTACCATTCTCAATAATTCAATGTAATTATCATATGAATTTTTATTATGTTACGAAATGTTTATGATACAACGAAATCAATTCAGTTGTAAAGAGGAAAGAAGTGTAATTAATTACAGTTATTCTCTTTACCATTATTGTTATTATTGTTGTTTATGACATGTTCAACATAATAAATAAACTTTGTAATACTCTATTAATCCAATGAAACAAACGAGTGTTCTATTGTATAGATACATCTTAATGGAAAAATAAAATAAAACTACTCAGCTGGACTTAATTACTTTTAGTGTGTTTTTTCAAAAACAAACAAACAAACAAAACATTGGAAAGTAATTGAAAAAAAGTTTCTCAGTTGATTAATTCTTACTAGTTGTTTCCTATTCATAATAATAATAATAGTAATTCAAGTTGATCTTAAGGGAAATCAATAAATCCGTTCACCTGGGCAAAGAAAATTTTAAATAAATGATTTTTATTATAATCTAGGAAATAAGGGAGAAACAGAAAGAAGTATATTCAATAATGTACTTAATGTTAATTGCTATTTGTATTTATTATTCATTAGTAATTATGAAGTGATATATATATATATATATATATATATATATATATATGCTCTGTCAATTAATGGGTTAATTCTTAGAGTTTATATATGTGGATCTCATAAATTACCAGTAATATAATGAGTCGGTTTGAGTTTTGAAGACAAATATTTTTTTATTTTCACAGTTGAATTAGCGAGAACATCTAAGCTAGACCATTGTTGAAAAGCTAGAAGTACTGGAAGACCGTGTCGTCTTAGTATAGGACCCCTCAGTAGTAAGCGTTCACGATCCTGCACGCGTGCCTCGAATCCAGGAACTTTAATTTACCGCAAGAACATTTAATCTCTAGACCATTGAGTCAGCATCCAAATGTGTCAATATCTAACTTCTTACTACCCATGCCTCGTGAACTCAACTATGAAAATCACAACAATCTCCACGAGCCCCTATACTGATAATTATTTTTGTTTCTCGTAGATTCATTGTAAGCAATATCATGACTAAATAATTAATGTGAGTTGAATTAAAAACCTATTTTATTTTCTAGAAGACCTTTTCTTGGTAGAATGGATAATTATGAAGTAAGGACAATAGATTGTGCGTAGTTTTCAGAAATAATAACTTAGTTTCCAGATATAAATTTAAGCAGTATTGTGAAACTTAAGTAAGGGAATTCGGCATGTACGAAACGTATTAACACAGACCACAGAAATCGTATTTATATACGTGATTAATGCTATATGTCAAAAGATTATGAGTGAATTTAGAATAAACTTTGAAGCAATGAATGAATCCTTAAATATATAAAAGAATTTAAATTCAGTTAGATCTCCAAAGGAATGTATATAAAGTTTATTATCATTATTATATGTTTTTTACAGAATGATTTAACCATAATTGTACACTACGTCCTTAATTTATTCGGTCACTATTTATTCTTCAATGATTCGATTATTGTTTAGACAGTGGTACTTGATTAGAACATCATGATAAAACACAATACTGGGGTCTTGGTATTCTGTAAAATATTTCCAAACAGAGAATGTATGAAAGTACATACAACTGAAATTGAGTAGTTATTTAACCAAACAGAAAATTCCTGGATGAAATCTGGAGAGAACTGATCAGGTGTTTCATCAATTTCTCTGTGGTTCTCATTTAATACTCTCAAGCTGTGCGGTGAGCACTATTTTTCAAATCACTGGTCCAGTATCGAGTGATGTACATTTTTAATGTCAATTGGTTGTGCGATTATTTATTGTAATCGATTATACTTATCACACAGCTAGATTGAACTTTACTTCTTGTGACTTCTCAAAAGAACTGCAAGAATTTTCGCTTTAGGTTAGTCATAACTTTCTAGGGTATATGTTTATACCAAACAATTGTTATAAAAACAGTTCGACTCTGTTATTTCCGTGGGTTCTTCGTAAAAGTTGTATTACTTCATGGATGGGTCGTCATTTCAATAAAATTTTAAAGTAGCGTCTTTGGTCACCATTACCCGTCGGATGATTTCAGTAAAATACTTTATAGGAAAAAATAATTGACAATATGATTGATTTCCGGGGGCAGCTTGCTTGAATATCTAAGCTACGTGTTCCTGAAATTTAGATAGTGCAACACGTTACCAGTTTTTGTTTGTGTTAGCACACCATTATGTCTATTAATCGCATAACCTATTCGGGTGCGTTTATGAAAAGTTCGCGAACTTTCTCTGCACAAGTTACAAAAAGAGTGATCTGAGACAAATTAGTGGTTGACTATGTTCAATGAAAAGAATGAACATTATTCGAATTTCGGTTCCTGAGCTGCTAACATCTAACTGACAGTCACTTAATATACATCATCAAGATCGATCAAGAAATAAGAAAAGGAAACTTGTTGAGATACTTTGTACTGAGAATTCTGCATTGTAACAAAAATATAGTGTTGAATAAAACCATTAGTAATAATAATATGTTTACGAATAATTGCCAAGAGCATCCGAGAAACATTACAAAATTATTTAAAACATGTTAACAAATGTAGTAGTCTAGTGTGAAATCATCATTATTAATGGCTTTTTCATTCCTTGAAAGTATGACTTATAATACGTTTATACAGTGGAATATTACGAATCTATTATTACCAGTTGCAGTTTTTCAAAAGAAAGTAAACACAATAATCTTTGAAGATATACAAACAATAAACTTATTGCCGTTCCCCTCTGTTTACAATCGAATATATATTCGGACTGATGATTTCATTTGAAAATAGTTAGAATTATTGTTAGAAAACCTCGAACAAGGCCAATTATGCAAAGTTATAATCGGTAACAATTGGCTGTTGTTAAAATAAGACAAAATTATAGTGAACATCGGTATCAACAGTGTTATGATAAATGAAGTTTACAGTAGTCAAACCACCTTGGAAGTTATAAGAATATACTCCGCAAATAGACCGTCATATTTGACTAAAGATATAAATTGGACGAAGCAATTAGTGCTTTTGTCGAACCTCTTTACTGTCATTACGCTTATCCGGTTTTGTAACGTTTAGAAAGTGAACATTGCCTAACAACGAATTGTATGTAACCGATATCACTAACTCCCGACATAATATAAAACTTCTGGACAGAAAACCATCAAATTCACTCACTTATTACGTACAGAGACTATTGATTAATGGTTACAAATATGTTCATTCTACTGTTCAGAAGAGTCTTTTTGTACAAACATTGCCATATTTATGCACTGTCAGTTGAGTGACCTGAAAGTTGACTGTTTTTCAGATCTCAGAAGATATCATCAGTCTGGACATTCCATCCTTTTATAATACAGCAGTTATACAGTGTTTACTGATATTCAGTATTTGTTGACTCTGTGAAGTCAACAAAAAAAAATACTTTCAACACTTTCGCGTAACAAATAAACTTCCTATAAACACTAGTAAAAATGTATAGGAAACTTAAATCATGTTTGCTTTTAAATAATTATCAGGTGTTAATAAACATTTGGCATATCATTTAATACATATATATACTAAACATAGTTTAATATTCAACCTGGGAGGGCATACATGATTTCGCACTTATTTCAATTATGGTGGTCGACAATCTATGAAAATATTGACAGAAGACAACTGGTTTTTCCTTCACATAAAATGAAATATATCATATTAAGTTAAATTAGATTACAAAGCTGTCTGAACAACAGATAAGTTTCAATGTAAAGAGAAATCATATTTTTCTTGAATATTTCACTATTTTACCAACAGTGGGCTTGCCCATTGAGATTTAATCTCAGTATATGTTACAGTAACTTAGATGTAGAAATGTTCGTCATTGAACTGGCACGCGTATACATCTTATATCTAATAATAATATCAAGTTAGAGAATAACGCATTGTCACATTGAATAAGGGTTTTATTTCTAGACACTTATACTTGAAGTAATTTAACAAATAACCTTTTGAAAAAAAGGAAAGGAATATTGCACATTAAATGGTTCGAAAAATTTAAAATATAGAAAGGAAAGGTTGTATAGTGAAGGAGAAGTCAATGAAAAACGATGAGACGAGACTAAGTATGTGACAGAGGTATAACAGTAGTGAAGAATAAATTAAAATGACTTGAAGGTGATATTAGCAAATCATTAAAATAAACCAAAAAGATACCAGAAAGAGTTGTTAACAACTAATTTATCGAGTATTAAGAAGTATGTATTAGAATCATGGCATAATGACAGCTTGAACGTATCACTTTTGCATACAGAGTTCTGTTTTGTAATAATGAATTGGTGACAATTTCGCAGTCCATGAATTCTTGATTTAAGCTTCCTTTGAACACATTTATTTGACTGTAAGATTATAAGTTAACTCGATGTCGTAGAGAATGTTAAATTGGTCACCTTATCGCAGTGTGGCCTTGATGCATCTCTGAGAACTACTGTTATGTTTTGCAGTTATCCGATTCTGGTATTGATAAGCAAATTTCTTATGCTCTAGCCCAACTAGCTAATTGCATTAAAAATAAGATTGAGTAGAAAGCTTTCGTTGACTAACCGAATATGAGTCTAATCTATTCATGAATATATGTCTTTTTTCAGAAAATTAAGCCAGATTTCCAAAGTATAACAATTCTATTTCCTCAAATAGTTAGACTGAATCTCAACCAATGTTATGGCATTTATTACATTACATTTGGCTTATATATGATTGACTCAGATTATTACTTACCCTGTCTGGTATTCAAAAGCAGAATGTGAATTAATCAGCAGCTGAATATTGAAATATTTCACCGATTCTGGTTCCACTGTCCCACAGGGTGAATCCTTCAATACCAAGTTCCTTTTTATTCTGAAATACCATTTAAAGTCACTCGATAAGATAGAATCATGAGTTTGACCAATATCTAAAAACTACATTGAGATATCTTATTACGATGTATGCGTTTTGATGGTATACAGGTTACTGGTAAAAGTAACAGACTACATATTTGGATGACTTATTCACTAATCTCTGACGCCAAGATTATTATATTTGCCTCAGTATATTCAAAATTTGAGTAACGTTTGTTTACAAATCACGTTATAATGATTGTGCTCGGCTTTTGAGCTGAAAATACATAATTTAGACGTCCTAGTTGAATTGATTTTCTCAATCACGTAACAAACTTTTCACTTTGACGAAAACGCGATTGAACTACTAAAATTCTATTTTTGATTTAATTTAAGTTTGGAAACCGAAGTTCATTTCTATGCTAAAAACCATCATGAGAATATTTGTAATTAATTCAAAATTTAATATATCATATTAGAGAGGAATACGTATCGCTTAATGTTTCACATCTAATGAGAGTGTTAAATGAATTCATTTTCTGAACTTAATTTAAGCAGTCAATGGTTACTTTGAGATTTTCATTACCCAGCTATGAATGATCTTCGTCACTAATATACAGGTATAAGTTGCATTGTTCAAATTAAGCCGATTTGTGCAACTAAGCAATGTTTGCTTACAAAACCAAAAGTATTGAATCAAAACCCTGAAATGAATTTAAACCAGAAGACAGAATTGCTGTCAGTTGTGATTAGATAGTGGTTGGAGGTAGTCAACAGGAAACCCTGGACCCGGGTTTCGTGCTAGTTGGCACTCATCAGCAAGTTGTACCCGTAATTTTGAGTGAACTGGTGCTCCTTGACGCATTCGATCCCGTGTCACCCAGCTTCACAGTCAGAGATGTTACCACTGGGTTATCCGGGTCGCGACCGACCTCCTCTAGGACTGAGATGTAATCAAAATTGATCGATCACTTGTACACCTTGCTGACGAGTGCCAAGTAGCACGAAACCCGGGTCCAGGGTTTGCTGTTGACTACCTCCAATCACCATCTAATCCCAACATAGTGCACGCAATATCGAGTCACCTAGACTATTGGCCACATTGCAAATTGGTCGATAGCATTCGATCTGCACTAAGAAGGACTTGACACACATGACGCTGGTCAATCAATTGTGATTGCTGTCGGTTGTCTTTATAACACGGTTATGTACTTGTATTATAAGACTTAAATCAAAAATAAACCGCCACAAAATGTTTGAAAGTGTAATATACTACACTATACACACTGTTTTGTTCAATTGTTAAACAACTAACAGCAATGACATATAGTCATTATTGTGGCCGATTCTCTTACATATAAACTGTATTTAGTGTTCATTATTAAAGACATTCGAATCACAAAAATCAAGTTACTGTTTACAAATGGATATGGAGTTATACGATTTTCAATTTCATTCACAGATTTCGATCAAGAATGTCCAAATGTATTTTATTTTCTCATTGTTTTTATGGCACTATAAACTTTAAATAAAAAGATAACAAAATTTTCCATGAAAAAAAATCTATTTAAATGAACAAAATAATAAAAAGGAAGAGAGGGATAGAAAGAAAGAAACAAATAAGAAAGAGAATAATGTATTAGTTTTGTTTATTATTGCGCTCAAATAGGAATTAAAATATATAAAACGTTAGATTTAATGTGAACATGACATAATTTTCATGATCAAATAAAAAAGAAAATTAATCACGCAAATCCATGTTAAATAGTAATAATAATTCATTTACTATAGAAAGATATCCGTATCATTATGACTGATAAAGACTAATTTATGAGAAGGTAGTGGATAAGTAGTATTTAGCTATAATAGTGAAGAAATACGAGAAAAGTATACTATACCAATGAACAAATGAAGTTATTGAAATAATGTGAAGTTGTTTACGCTAATTAGGGATTTAATGGAACACTTCTATATCCTCATAAATTTGAGATTGATTCAATTGGTGACTAATAAATAATTTTGAGTTTTTTTTAATTTTGACACTTATTTCATTCAAATGAATACAATTTCTATAAACAGTCAGTTATATAAACCAATTTTTCAATGAATAAACTCGTACAAGGGAAATAGCAAGATCGTCAACTACAATACAGGGAACATCAACTCAGTCACACCTGATGAAGAAGCTCTAGAACAGGTTGAGTTTTTTTCACGTACGTGAGTAGCAATGAACAAGGATGATCGGATACAGATGTTAAGAAAAGGATTTGCAAAGTAAGGGCCGCATTCTTACAGTTGAAGAACATATGGAACTCAAGACAACTGTCAGCCAATTTCAAAGAATACAATCGTCGAGACAGTTGTGCTGTATGGAGCTGAAACGTGGAGAATAACTACAACCATAATCAAAAAGTACAAGTATTATAAACAATTGTCTATGTAAGATTCTTAGTGTCCGTTGGCCTGATACCATCATCAACAGATTACTTTGAAAGTGAACAAACCAGGTTCCAGGTGAATAGAAATTATGAAAAGACGTTGGAAGTGGATAGGAAAAATTACGGAATTCATCAAACTGCATTACAAGGCAAGAGCTAACTTTGGAATCTTGAAGGCGAATGAAAGAGTGGCAGTCCAAAGAACACACTGCCTCGGGTTTTGGAAGCAAATATCATAAAAAGAAATAGTGACTGGAAGCAATGTGAAAGGATTGCTCAGGACGCAGTTGAAAAAATTATACTAGTGTGTGGTCTATCCTCGTCTACGACGATTAATAGGAGTAAATACTGAATAACAATTATAAACAATCATTCAACGTTACATTACCGAAATTGTAATTTTGTGAATAGAATCAGTTTTATGTATATTGAATTATGACTCCAATGCAATTCAAACCTTAAACAAAAAACATATCAGTGAAACAAAAGAATATTTTGTCTAATTCAAATTAAAATATACAAAGATTTCATCGAATTTAAAAGTTTTAAACATCTCAGTTCATTTTTTGTTTACACTGGAAATTGTTTATTTTATAAGAATTTCTGTCTATCTATACGAGTATAATAGATGTTGAATTAAATTGTTTACCATTTTATGTTTTGTTTCAATGTTCACTTTATTCGACTATTAACATGAATTTATTGAAAATAAACAATTCTCTTTTATAATGTTAAAGAGTATTGTTGTGAATGAACAGTCAATTGGGGAAGAACAATTTATTTTGTTAATGCACCATCATACAGTTGTTTAGTGAAATGTGAAAATCATATATCAACTATATCGTTTGCACATCTTCTTTGAATCGTCTGTTACAAACTTCATTGTTCTTTCATTCAACTTATTATCATGATTGTTTTCACTTTCTTTCTCTCTTTTTTTCATTTTAATTATCTAAACCTTCTGCTCGCAGTATTTCACTTCTGACTGGTGTTACACACTACTTATATGTGCAAACATAAGTAGCATACTCCACAATATAATTCATATATCTTTGGATTTATGATGCAGTGTATTTATGTAGAATATAGGTTACTAGATATATGATTTCATGTCATTTATACGCCAAAGTGATAAACTTTAAGCAGATGATTTGTATCTATGGTGATTTGAAGCTACAAGTTTTTTTAAACCGTAGGAAGAAAAAATCGTGTAAACTATAGAGTTGCTTTATGGATAGACTATACAGACATAATTGGTACACACCACTTAACGTAGACACTTCTAACATTAAATTTAAACAGTTTAAATGATATTGAATCAAGCTTCTCTACAGAAAGTAACTGTCCGTTACTAGCCGGTTTCTTGGTTCCCATAAATATACAGACTTAGTTTTACCAATAAAAAGAGTACCTGTAGAATTTATGTAGAATACAAGTTTCTTAGCGTAAAGAGTGAAGATTTTCACATATGCCATTTTCTGTAAACGCAGAAGCTATATGGAAATGTTCATACTGCTTTGCTGTAATAAATTTTATCCGCTTAATCTATTGTATGAGAAGCCATTCTATTATGTGGGTATCTTTCAAATGCATTCTAAAGGTTTGATTATCTATCGTGAAGTGCCTCACCTTAAATTTCACTAAATCATATTGATTGACACGGTGAAAGTTGATGCTCACATGCAATATAGAGATCGTCAATAAAATTACCAGGTATTTTTATTGATTTAATGGGTATAATCGGTGCTACAAAACACGATTTAGGGAAATGATAAAACGAGCGTATTCGCTCACTTGAAACCATTGTTTTAAATTATACCATAAATGCAAATTAATAGTTTGCTACATTTAACAAAAAGTATATTGGAAAAATAATTAAACTTTGACTCGGAAATTATAACAGTAATGAATAAATCTTGTTCAGTACAAACCCAGTACGTTCAGAACAAATCATAACATTTAGTTAAAAATTACTACTTACAAAGAGATTGCAACAAAACACCAACATGAATGAATAATATATATATTAACTAATTATTACCGATTATAAAGGTTTACTGGAAACGAAGATTCAAACATAAAATGAAATGCTTAAAGAATTATTCAAAATCATTATAGGGATTCGTAGAGATTCTAGTATTTTAACAGGTGAGTTCACGAGTCGATCTATGTTAGAACACCATTAAGAACCAAGAAGTATTGGACGGTAGTTTCGTCCTAGTATGGGACTACTTGACGACGCCCGCCCACGATACCGGAATGTAACCCAGGACTTTCAGTCTCGCGCACGAACACATAATCTTTAGACCACTGAGTCGACATCCAAAGGTGATAATGTATAACTTCAACTGATCAATATTCTTGCACGACCCTTCACCATTATTTGAAGTGAATAGCTATCTCACATCAGACACGCATTGGACTCCACTTGTCACGGGTTCTCATTAGAGCTTTAAGAAATGCTGGTCCATTGGTCTAGAGGCTAAGCGCTCACACACTAGACCAAAGGTTCCGGGTTTGAGCCTAGGATCGTGGGTACGTACAGCTGAGGAGTCCCGTACTGAGACGAAATTATCATCTAGTACTTCCTGGTTTTTAATAGTGATCTATTAAAATTATTCAAAAACTTGTCAATATTGAATAAAGCATTATTATCCCTGGACTTTTAAATAATCACATATTGCTTTCAGATAAACAGCATAATATGATAATCCGTAAATTTTCGACATATTTCACTTAGCGAAATTTAAATAAATATTTTAAGCACGATGGCGAAACCTGCTTTAAGAAAAGGTAAATACGATAGTTAAATTTGAGGCATATTTCCATTGCTTGTAATCTTGTCGTATAATTAAGGAGACGTACTAATGGAGTTGCTGATAATCATTTTAAGAACATGTGATTATGTCATTAAGAGTCGGTGTATGAATACAACGAATTAATTCACAATAAACATTTTTTCACGACCAATAATGTTTTCTCATATTCTTCCTGTACTTATGTGTCAGGTTGGAAAATCTTGATGACAGTGAATGTTAATAAGCGAAGTGAAAAGGTCTTACTATTCGTTATTAGTTATTCAGGACACTTTTAGGCATTTTTCTGATATCTGATACTTGTATAGGGATAGCTCACCTATGAATTCCTTATGATACGTTAGATAATCAAGATCATTGATGTTTACATATATAGAGTATAAAGAATATTTAACAACGTTTTAATTGCCGTATATGATCTCTGCTAATAAATAGAATCAGTAAATTGTGGTTCATATAGTATGTCATTAAATTTTCAAGATAACTGAATTCGAAATGATATATTTGAAGCGGGTTCCTTAAATAAAGATGGATGGTGGCTAGCAGTAGAATTCAGGACACGCATTATTTCATGTTTGTGACTCGTCAGTTGGATGTACCTACATTCCAGAGTTAATATTCAACCCGGAACTCAAAGCCATATCAAGGCAATTCGCACAGGATGCACATAAGCCAGTAAGGTACTGATCATTGGGAAGATTCAAACATACAATACAAAGATGAAATAATGGGTTCCTTAAACGTTCATATGAAAATTCATTACTTCTATCATAGGCGAATAAGAAATAATAAAACCTTTAATTTATTTAGTTGAATTGTGACTCACATTTTTTGTATATCCCCTCTAAGTTACTCATCTCGATATTTCCTAATAATGTATGCTGATAATCTGAATAAGTGCCGTTATTTGTATCCGTATTCATATTTGATTATCAACGTATTGGTTAATATCCAGTGGGTTAGATTTTTGTATCTCTTCACTTTCGACAACTTTACCTATTGACAATGGTTTTCCTGTACACATAGTTCAGGAGAAATTCTATCGAAACAAATCAATTAATTTGTAGGTTTTCTACGTCACAGCCTAGTCTCGGTATATCATTGAAAACTTGGAGACAATTAACAGCTATTTTGTCAAAGTATAGATTTTTTAGCAGTGCAGACCCCATAGTACTTTAGGAATCTAACTCAGAAGTTTCGGTTCTCACAACAAATGGTTATCCATTACAACTGATGAGTTTCCACCCATTGTTACAATTTCTACTCCATTCAATTCGGAATATAATAGGAAAATTCTGTAGTGTCACTGATAAAACAGTATCACTCTTGATATTTCTGAACTTCAAGAATATCTTAAACGTAACTGAAGAGCTGACAAATTCCTTCCAAATAAATCTGTTATTTGCTAAATTTTGATGCAATCGGATTTAAAGCATGGCTTCTTGTATAACTTTTCAAACTACGTTTCACAATTATGTGATTTCGGATGTGCGAAAACAGACAAACAAAAAAAACCGTGTACAAATTGTCACTATGTGAGTAATGAGTGTTACTAAGACTTAAACAATTATATTACAAATATCTTCAACCGATAATCACAGCAAACCAATGTACGACTGGATATCGACATAATTCATAAGGGCAGAAAAGTATTTGTGATTCATTTAGATATTGTTCCTTGTCATGTATCTAAATTGACATTTTAGAAATGACTAACGAACATTCTAATCAACATATGTTTGTTTATAAATTATTGATTTAACCATATAATTTATGTTAGTCTAACATAGATACATACTGTGAATGACCCTAAAATGTGATTTCATTTGCCCTGTTGATATATATTCTATGAGTGTACAGTTAAATAGCTCGTTTTAATATAAATAGAGGAAGTCGATGAGACACATTATAGTCAACTTCATAGCCTCCTTTACTTAATTAGGAAATTTGTTTGTTTCACACTTATTTTAAGTTATATTTTGAGATTTCTCAGCAATTAGTAACCAAGACAAGATACAATGTCAAATTATGTGTCACTTACACAATAAAAATGCCGATGAAATGATGAGTCAGGAGTCAGTTTGAATGTGGATTGAGTCACAACTGGACCAAATTCATAAGTTGCATTTTTTATTTTTATTGAGATAAAATACATTATTGCTTTTACTTTAGGAACGTACTCAAACACTTTGGAGATTAAGAAAGACTGAATAATTTATATATTATTAGGAAACATCGTTTTTAGGAGAATTTAACACATTCACATGCACTATTTTTCCTAGTTGGATGTATTCATAGCTGAACAATTTTACACTTCACTCAGCTTTTAGATGATCACGTGTAAACCCATTCATATCTTACATGTATTATTAAAAAAATCATCATTCCATCAAGCACCAATAAACATACAGGCAGAAATAATTTGGTTGAAGACGAATTACAAGAGGTATTACATCGTCATTGTTAGAAATAACAAGTTGAAGGACTAAGAGCTACATGTACATGGATGTAATGAAATACTTTATTATAGTGTTTAACTATAGAGGAATTGCCAATATTTTTGTTTTTATTCATCATTTCTAGTTAATCCTCATATATTCAATTTGTTAAATAAACATTATCGGTAAAGGGTTGTGGCGATTGCTGAGTTTCAATGAAGATCATGAAGCGATCAATCTTAGAGCACCATTGTAAATCCGGATGTACTGTATGATCGTCTCGTCTTAGTATAGGACTCCTCGACAGTTCCCATCCACGATACCGCAGGCACAATTCGAACCAAGAACCTTCGGTCTTGAACATGAACGCTTGAACTCTTGACCACTGAGCCGGCAGCCAACGGTGTTAATGTCTAACTTTAATTAATCCACTATATTGCGTGACCATCTTTCATTGTCTTCAGTGAGTAGCTGCTTTACGCCCGACACGGATATTGGTCTAACATTAATCCGTTCATGATCTCAATTAAAACAAGTATTAATCAGTTGATGAATTGAATAATTTGCTTTGTTAAACACTAGGTAGTCGAAGTTCATCAACATAACTACTAAAATATCAAACAACATCCAAATCTTGACAACAGTTCAAGAAATAATATTAAATAATTTGTATATTTCACCTGGAATTAACAGAAAACTAAATGTTTAGTGAACAGAACACCAGAAGGGACAATCAAATGTATTTGACACAAAATTACAGGACTTGTTAACTAAATCTAACAATCACAAAGTAAATGCTTAATTTGCAAAATGTCCACTAATTGTCTGAAAATGACTCAGACTTCATTGTTCTTGCATTTTCATACAAATTGCATCCTGTTTCCACTCTTTCCTGTTCGGTCGTCTTATCTCTCTGCTGCCAGACCTTCTGTTCACGACTAACATCATATACTACTTATGTCAGTATAAGTAGCACACACCACAAATGGATCTTTGGAAAGTGAATAGATTTATAAGCTTACGAATGATTATTGATTAAAATGCTTTCTTTTAAAAAACACTCCTTCATTGTTATTAAATATATAAACTTTCATGATTCTACATTGGTAATTAGACATTATTTGTATTCAAGATAAGTGGATTTGAAATTATTCATCTAACTGAAATTGAATAGATTAAATCATTTTAACAGTTTTCACATTATTATATATATATATATATATATATATATATATATATATTTGTAACGTACAGATATTCCGTAACATACTTCAAAGATGTTGTTCATACATTAAATACAGATATCCTACTTTGTCTTTCTTTCTCCTCTAATCTGATGTATTCAATATTTCAAAATATGTATTCCAAACTAACTATATGGACAGCTTAAGAGAAAAAAGCACACAAAAAATAGAAATACACATTTTTACATAAAACCATTTGTTACTGTCAATCAACCATTATGTAACACAAATAGATACTTTTTTCTCCTTTTGAAAAATATGTTATCCATTATTTTATAGACTGTTGTTTGAATAAAGACATATTTACGATAGTTTGACAATAATCGACAGTTACAGTGTTTTTCACTGTCAATGAAATTAGTTTCCTTTTTTTTTGTTTTTTGAAAATAAAAGTTTAACAAATGTTGACGATCAGTAACAGATTTTATACAAATGTATATGCCTAATAAAGCAACATTTACACTATGACACACAAATAGATCTCTGAATTACATTATACATTTGTCGGTCAATTAAAATGTGTACTTACTAAATGACTGTTACATATAACGATATGATTTCGTTTAGTCGTTTAAGAGTATGATCATTATCTTCAATGTATCTTAATTGCAATAAAACGATGGATGTGGACTAGGTGTTTATTACATAGAATATTTTCTGTTATTATGCAAAAGTTATTTACTATTATAGTTCTATAGTACATGCTTTTTAAGTATTTTTGCTGATGCCTCGTACTATATTGGGATATACGTCTGAGTAGAAAACCTATTTTCCTGTAGAGACGATAAATGTGACATGAATCCCCTACATGTTAGTAAAGGTTTGTTGCTAATGCTGTCATACATGAGACTATCGTTTCATAATTATATGAATGTGGGTTACAAATAAGAATACATATCTGTCAACCCATTTTATATGAGCATCAGAAATACATAAACCTGTGAAATTAGTATACACTTTTACTAATGTAATAATGATAAGATATAGATTGATTCTGGTTAGCGTTTTTTTTAGCGAGTTAGTTTTCTATGGGATGTGGTCGCAAACCCCATTACAACCCTCCTCCTTTACCCAGACTCGGAACCGGCAGTAACTCTAGAAGACCTACAGGCGGAGTTTAAAACTATGGAACGCTTCACGATTTTGCGTGCCATCTTTTCACAGGGGAGCAGGAATAGCAGGCTTAAGTAAGTATAGATTGATGCTATGCAACTTTCGAAATGGATCGGACAGAATATCGACCTAATATTCATAGCAAAATCGATATTGCTGTTGATAATGATACTGGTGATGTAGTGACATGTTCATCATTCAGCAAATGTAGATCATTACTTCAGTTTATTACAAATAATAAAGTTATGTTAACTGAAACTTTTTATGCCCTAAAGAAAAGTAACATACTAAAACAGTTGTTTAATTTATACGTTTAATGAAATCACATTCTTAACGAATTGAATATAACAAGAGAAAACAAGGTTATTCATAACTTAACCTAAAGATTGCAAACAGATTAGAGTCTAATCAGTTTTTACTCTATCATATTCTGTCAACCTTAATATAGAAATTGTTCCACTGATGCAGAACACATTGTTTTCAGATAGTAAACTTGTATAATATTGGAATAAATGACTGGGACAAATGTAACAGAAGATACTCATAATAACAAAATATACAAATACTTGCTTTGAATAGTAACTACAAAACATTAGATGAATATGTATTATGCAAAATTATCCAGCACTGTGAATATCATGTGATATATGGTGAAAATTTTTCTTTTGTTATCTAACCAACTGAATTCTATAAATACCTAATAAAATTCGTTTTGCTTGCCTCTGTTATATACCAGCATAAAGTGAATAAACTGGGATAGTATAATTAACAATTATGTAAATTTCACTGATTCTATCTGCTTATTATCTAATCAACTCAGTTGTATGCATAAAATAATATGGTTATCATAATTTGATTGCATAAGAATGAAGTGAATCCATGACATGTCTGACCTCACTCCAATTATATTGTAATAAGGTTAATTGTGCTCATCAGGTATTATTACTTTTTCAATCATAGTACGGGTAATTTATATATATTGTGGGACTCCTCAGTGTGCATGCACAATCCAGCCTCGCGAGAATCGGACCCAGGACTTATCGGTCACACACGCGAACGCTTAGCCTCTAGACCACTGGGCCGGCATCCATTGGTGTTAAAATCTAACTTCAACCAATCCACGAAATTGAGCGACACGTCCAGAAATTTCATATATATATAGCGAGTTAGTTTTCTATAGGATGTGGTCGCTAACTCCATTACAACCCTCCTCCTTTACCCAGACTCGGGACCGGCGTCGTGTATAACTTAAAGATAACTATTATTAGAAACTAGCAAATGCCACAAACGTTCCTGGATGATAAAATACATATACTCACTAATGACTAGCTTATCCAATTTGTTTCCTTAACCTTGTTGAAAATTAGTCATTTACTACGTTAAACAATATAAACGTTAAGTAGTAACTAACTGATCATATTGAAAGATGAACTATATTTTAAATCATTTTTTTAAAGCGAGTGTTCTTAGTTTTGTCGTGATAGTTAAACTTTATTAGTGATATGCTTCGAAGTAGTCGAAATGATATCCCATATTTCAGAAATTTGAGATGAATTTCTCTAGTGTGCAACAGTTTTTGATATAGTAGCAGTTCAAGCATTTAACACATGTAAACAATTGAAACCACCATACTATTTATGACAAGTGAATTATAGATTTTACTAAACAGAACTTACTATGATATTGTAATGGTAGTATATAGAATTTTTTCGACTTTTACTTTCAATCAATTTCTGTTTAGCTATTCTTCATAATTCATCATATCAATATGATGTAACATCTTTGATATGTAACAATAAACTATGTCTATCATAACAAATAATTTGTTCGCACTTTAGAATTGATGTAAAGTTTCATTTGTAAAGCACTACATTGATGTGAATGCTCTTTATATAACCTTCAAGTTAAATTTGAACTAATTCACAAACATAATTATGTATATTACACAAAGTTTATAATACTGATAAATTGATTTGACTGAACTGTTTTATGTAGGTTGACAATGAACTTTTTCTGTGACATAATTTTAATTATTTTCATTGGGAATAAAGGTGGTAAGCATCGTCGATGAGTGATGTTAACTGAATAAAGTTAATATAAGAGGCTTATGTTGAGAAACATGGGTTTACAAGTTGTGATATTTCTTACAGACAAGGTGTATATTTTAAGAAACATTTATTTTCACCATGAAAATGCGGTGCCGATATAGCTGAAGTTAAAAAAAGAAGCAAATGAATATCAACTTACTAACATGCGTTTATCATTGGAAAATTGAATAAAAATATTAATACTATAAATTAGTTATCATTATGTTAACGGTATTATAAATTAAACACTTTTTACCAGCTACATCAGAGCTTTATCTGAACATTTACTTAGCATCAGTACTTACAAATTGCAAACACAAAAGAAGTTAACAGCACTTCATCAATCATGTGATTTCTATTGTGGCGTTTCACTTCACATACCATTAGAATAGATTAATTAATTATTGTAATAGTTGAATTCATGAGTCAACCTAAGCTAGACCACTATAGAAAGCCTGGAATCACTGAAAGGCCGTTTCTCCCAAGTATCGGACTCCTCAGCAGTAGGCATCTCCGCACACGGAATACGAAGCCAGGACCTTCGGGCTCACGCGCGAACGCTTACGTTCTAGACCACTGAGCCAGAATCCAACAGTGTTGATGTCTAACTTCCATCGACCCATGAATGGCTGCGCAACCATTTATCTATTGTCTAAGGTAGACACCTGTCTCTACCCTACACGGATTGGACTCCATTAGTCATTGCTTCTCACTAGAAGTTCAAGAAATCATCTTGAAGCTAGTCACCAGTGAGCACATGATGATTGTTATCAGATTGTAGTAAGTTTATTAGTTGAACTCATGATCTGATGTAAGCTAGACTACCGTTGGAAAGCTGACGGTACTGGACGGCCGTTTCTTCTTAGTATGGGACTCATTAGCAGTGCGTATCCACGACTCCGCACGCGGTATACGAACCCAGGCGCTTAAGTTTCGCGCGTGAACGTTTAACCTCAAGACTTATGAATTCAAGTACCAAAAGTACTGCAATGTCCACAAATCCCATCCTGATAATTAATGATTGTTTAAAAAAAAATTTACAAACCTATACTCATTGAAAGAGCATTAATAATAGTTTAATCACTTATAAAAGTACACTAATTTTTGGACAGTTTCTTTTGAGATTTATCTATAGAGTAATGTTTTCTTTAGATTTTCAAAATTTTTGTGATTTAAATATCAGACAAATAAGTGAGTCATATAAACGTTGGTTTGAAAAGTGCATTAAGCTATCACTCTTCTATAAACGATAAGTAATTTGATGTAAGTACATAATGATATTGAGAAATGTATTGAGTAAGACTTCAGTTGGTCAAGCATCGAAAATTACAAAGTAGTTGATAGAACTATTCGTCCTGGTTTCAGATTCACCATCAGTTCACAACCTCAACTCCTTCAGAAGTCAGAAATTGTATGATTGTATGACTTGTTCAGTAATAAATTTACACAAGGAATATATAACTTCAAACATTTCAGAAGGATTTATGCAAATTTAACTCCTGTTGGTTGAACAATGGTATTTAATATCACAACTTCTCTAATCCACTTCACAAACTATGGTACTAGAATGATTGTGTACTATGCATGAACTGTTAGTAAGTTACAATGAAACATACATGTATTGTTAATAAGTAATATCGTACATTTGAACACATTTTTTCAAAATAGTTCGGCTGTTTAACTCCAAAAACATCAAATAACTTTATATATTTCTGTCTTAAAATCAATTTTAATTAAATAGACACCTGAGTACACTTAAACTTTAGTATGATGATCTGTACTGACGTAAATTCATATTAGTGATACTAATGAAAACTGCTTGTGAATGGCCATTAGTATAGTCAAGATTAAAGCTGAATATATATTCACCATACATGCATGCAATAAGTGATTTTTTCGTAGACACCAAGGGAATGTTGAATTAATTTTTTACCACATTCCTATAATCCCCACTTTACAAACACCCATTTTATTACCCATTTGTATTTCATTTTTTGTTTGAGTAGTCTAATTACATAATGAAACTAATAGTCCATTAAACCATGATTCACAGTTTTATGAATTTCATATTCAGTCATTAAACATTATAATATGATGTGGATGAAAAAACTAACAACGAACAAAAGTAATAATCAGTTTCAAGATAATGTTTGTAACACATTCAACAATAGTACACTTAGTGTCAGTCGACTGATGTAAAACTAAACTGGTAATTTCCAAGTGAAAATTATAACTTTATTCGTTTGAATATTGAATTTATCTACATTTCATAGTGATGTTGAGATGATGTTATATCATGAATTATTCATTTAAATGATGTATAGTTCAGCAGCTCAATAGATAATTAAGTGAAATTAAAATCTCGCTCCATTATTGTCATAATCAGTCATTTTTATAAATGGAATTTTTATTTCAGATTATTCAATTAGTACACCCGATAGTGATCACCATGAAGTTTGAATTTCTATTAAGTTAATGGAATCACCTTTTAATTCACAAATTATTCTAATTATTATAATAATTCATGTAGGATATGCGTTTCTTCTTCTGTCAACCATAGAATTCTTTAAAAGTGTCTTTATTATATTACAAAGAGAGAAAAGAAAAGAACGGTTTCATACTACGAAACAATGATGAATGTCAGATCATTTTGACAATATTGCTAAGAATACCTTTTAGGCGCATCCTTGAAATTCTCATACATCAAAACAATATGTTAATTATTTTAGTTGAACCCTCTATTATAATTTATTCATATACAATAACCATAAAGTATAGTCAGAATAAATATCTTCAATATAAGATTGTCAAATGTGTCAAAGTGACATATGAATATATATATGTTCATTTTGCATATGGATTAAGATAATATATATGAAATTAGGTATAACCTTTTGCATAAGAAGTGTTACATGTATCCTATTGGAGATATATGTATATGTATATGTTTATATGGTATGAAATATAATAAGTAGAGAATATCAAATGAAATTAAGCTGACAATCTTTCATAGAAGTTAATTTTCAGAGAATTCCATTTAAAAAATATAATACAAAGTAAAGACAAATGAATAGCAATTTAGATAAAGGTTATAATGAAAGTGTTTACCGTATAAGGTGAGAGAAAATTTTAAGTAACTAAAGAAAAAAAACTTTTAAAGTCGCTAGCTTCAAACGGTTAAATTTTATCGGTGAACATGATGTTCACTTATTGAATGTTCGGTATTTCTCATACATAGAAAGCATTCGAAAGTGTTTTTTGAAAAAAAACTCCAGAAAAAATGAACAGATATATTTGTCTTCTCAGTTTGAGATCTTCGACGAAGTTCAACTTTTTCTATTAAAAATTGGAGATTAGTATGACGTCATTCGTTTATCAAATTTTTTTATGTTAGTTTTTAGTCTATATGAATTATTATCTAGAATCAGTATTGAGGACTTGGTTCATATTTGACTTATTTAACCAAACGTGTTACGTGCCATTGTCTTTAAAATAATTGATTTTTACTGGGATTACTTAAATAAAAACCAAACTACCGTATGATTTGTTTGTATTCTAAAAATCTGCAATCTTGAGAAATCTTTGGTCTTATGCATATCGTTTTGATTGAATTCTAATTAGAGTAAATAAAATCTGTTCTCATATATTATTTAAAAATGTACTCCAACAAAGTTTATAGATGCATTTAAATGTTTGATATTAACATAGCTGATGATACTATGAAATGCTCAACACTTAACAGAAAACTGCCGACGGAATTTAGCCTAATATACATGATAAATTATATTGTGAATAGATGGGTGAATAAATGTTGTGCTTACACAACTGTTAACATTGCGGTTGGTTTAATTTTTGAGTAGCTAACTAGTTGATATTTTCAGACTACATAAACTTAAATTATAATTGAGACTGAGGTTTTGTCGACCTGAATATTATATCTAGATATTACTGTATATTCAGGAAAGACAATCATTTATCGATGGTGTAATGATGTAATGACTACTTGAAATTTCATATAAGTCGTAATTCATTTTTCTTTTTTGATAACACTACATTCTACTAAAAGGCATTCATTACCATCCTAGTAATTTCACATAATATTCAGTACCCAGTATAATTTATATTGTGACTTTTTTTCAATTATTTATTGTAAATAGTTTGTGTTTGAATAAGCCAACTTAAAAAAGAAATACAACCAACATTGTGACACAATACTTTCATGGTTGTTGTTATTAATAATATGACTTTTCATTAGAAACATTATTATTTAGTTATAAGGCATAGATAGGTTGATGCACTACTACTAATGGTACAGAATCAAAAATACTCCTTTTGCAAAAAAAATGATTTTAACATTTAACTTGTATATCTGAATCAAATTGTTGATTATTATGTAAGAAAGTATCAATATCAACTGTTCATTATATTCAAAGTATTAATTTGCATTTCTTTTCATATGGATTATATATATATATATGCTCTTTTTTGTCTAAAAAAAGAAGAAAAACGGTATCTTTCTGTTTTACATTTCCTTGTGGTGGTAATAAATTTCGAAAACAAAAAGAAAAAAAAGAAAAAGAAACGAAGTGGATTACGTTCAATGATTTATTTCTATTCTAAATGTTCATTTAATAAAAGTGCACTTTTTTTATTATTATTTTTTATTTATTTCTTTTTCTCTTTCTGTTGCTGAAAACACTTCATTAATTTCGTTTTGTTTTTAATATTTTTTGTGCTCTTGTGTGGTATTTTAGAAATGGAGAAACTAATATTAAATAGTAATAATTTGAAAAATTATGTAACACGATGAAATGAATCTATGTACTACAGATGGTGGTTGGAGGTAGTCAACAGGAAACCCTGGACCCGGGTTTCGTGCTACTTGGCACTCGTCAGCAAGGTGTACCTGTAATCTTGAGGGAACTGGTGCTCCCTGGTGGATTCGATCCCGTGTCACCCAGCTTCACATTCAGAGACGTTACCACTACCTCCAACCACCATCTAATCTCAATATATAGTGCACGCAGTGTCAAGTCACCTAGACTAGTGGCCACATTGGAACTTGGTCGATAGCATTCGATCTGCACTAAATAAGAACTTGACACACATGACATTGATCACCACCCAGTGATTAATCAGTTGTGATCTATGTACTTTGAATATTTCAATTTGAATGGAATGAATTATTTATAATGACGAAATATTTAAGGTAATCTAGAAAATACAATATGGAGTTTCATGGAAATATGGAATTGTTAATGTATATATATTATTATTGTTATTCACAAACATCATATGGGTACATAAGTGTTGTGAAGAAACCATTCCGGGTTTCTTCAAAAATGCAATAATACACAAGTTTCAATAATGTTAGCATTATATTTGCCATATTTGAAAAAGGCGAGTAATAATAATAGAATAATAATAATAACTCAGGTTCTGTGTAATTGAGAAGAATATTGAATTGAGTTTAATGAAGGAAAGGAAGAAAATAAGGGAATAGAAATAAATGAGACGTGAAATACGCAAATAGTTTAATAGGCGTGTTTATGAACACAGAACCAGAATAAACGACTATGTTTGTATCGTCAAATTCGTAAAAGGAAATAGAAAATAGAAAATAATCAAGAAAAATTAGCTTATTATTGCATTAAGATATGACGCTGGAATAAATGTTTGTGCGGTCATTGTTTGGAGTGATGCTATGAAAGTCACAATTAATTGAAATGGATAACTAAATATCAATATGTATGAGTCACATATGCATAGTGAAGATAAAACGAGTCTGCGCTTGAAAGAGGTTTCATGACTAGCCATTAATAAAGAGTTGCACTCCTGAATGAGATGGTTATTTTTTCACCAAACAATCATTTATGTATGTAATGGTAACCACAATAAATGTAAATGTAAACTTTTAATTTCAACTAAGTTGGTGTATAAGCAATTTGTCTTTGTGGACGGTGAAATGAAACAGTATGGTGGTTGACTATAATTAAATTAACTTACCAAATCATAAATCGTTCATGTCAAACATGGTCAACGTTTATGCTAAATTAGTACAGAAGTATATTACTAGTTTTACAATAGCAACAATCAAATGATTAGTCACTTATTCCGTTTTTCATGTATTTGATTGGGAAATAGTCACCTGTAGACTTGGGTGATATCATTCCGGTAAACAAGATTAATCAACATAAGGCATCTCACTCCTGTTTGGAAGGTACCTTACTTTTTCCTTTAATTTCACATTTAGCACCGAGTTTACGTATTGCGGTGTATGTGACTTAACTCTTTAGTGAACCTATATCTGACTCCAGTTATATCGTATGATGACTGATATCGAAAAATACATGTCGGCGATCCCCGTATATAATCATTGTCTTAAATAGCGTTGGTGAATAATCGAATTCAGTAAGTCAAATACGAGAATGGAATTTTGAATAAGTGTATTTCGTACGATCGTTGATCGGAAAAGGAAGCAAAATGAATTGACGTGAAACGAAGAAGATAAGTGAGCCAATTTGATTTAACTAAGAGTAAATCGATATTTATAGTCATGCAAAAATAAGATACAGATATGTGATTAGTAAGATAAGAAATGCACACACATAAGCTTACATAAAAACGGTCAAAACTGACCAGCGAATAATTAACAAGGTTAAAATGTGACTCAAGAAGAATGAATAGATTGGCCTAGCGACCTACACTACAGATCATACACCGAGAAAATATCCCATTATTCACATTTTACGACTTAAATTACCAGTGTTTATCACAATTTAATGAACATATCATTTGTAAAGTCGGGACTCGTAAATCATAATCAACCTCACTCTACTTTACTGCAAATTCATCAGTCACTTTTACCTAACAAAGTAACTGGATTTAGCATAAGGTATGTTTAATAGTTACTCATAAGTTAACATTTGGAATGGGAACTAATTTCCTATATTATGTTGGCAGCAGATGCAAGTTATTAACAAGATTTAAATCAGACGATAATCACTCTTCTATTATCGTCTCCTTAATTAATCTTTACTAATATACTCTTGCTTAAAGCGATCTTGACCTTTATAATTTTATTTGGTAAGTTTTGAATTACTCAAGATAATATAAATTTGTTTAATTAAATGAGTACAGTGTTCACATATATCTAATGACAACGTATATTCTGATTATTTCCCGATTGTCTATAGAGTAGAATCACAAGATTTCATATCCTGGCTTGTCGTTTAATGTCATTAATCAAATTGTATACCGAATGCTTTAAGAAGAAAAAAAGTACGTAAAATTTTCGTCAACAGTATAAAAGAACTACTTAATGTCGATTACATCATGACCACCATGAATACGCAAAGTGGTATCGGGCAGCATTGTTCAATGACATCATAGATTAAGTGAAATATTCACTAAAATACGTATTTCATTTATAAATATCAATGTTAACAGTTATGTGAACTAAATATTTTTTTCCTGAAAAAGATTTCGTAAATTCAAATTACTCATTCTATTGAATGTTAAATAGTACAAAACAAATGTTCGGTGAGACTATAAACTATGGACGAATTAATTAGATTTAAGATAACAGGTCTTGAATTTGGGAACGAAATTCATTCATCCACTTGTCTAAATAGCGTCTTTGCATTGAAGCTGATAATAGTTCGTGATGAAAACCATAAGTCTAATTGAGAACCCTAACTATCAACTGTTAATCATAATCCTTATTATTCACACAGGTTTATAATCTCCATTTAACCCTAGTAAGTTGGTGGACACTCTCAAGGTCACTTTAGCGTCGGTCAAAGGTCGTCCATAAGTTATAGTCTCAAAAAATATTCTTAATAATCAGTGAATACTCACTGATGTTATGTATCTAGAAGGTTTTTGAAATATTTTCATTAATTGAACGCTTAAAAGTTGTTTCGAGAAGTTACTGTCTAAAAAGCCCAATAACAAAAGTATATATCAAGAGTAAGAGTGAAAAGAAACTGACGAGTACTTCATTTAATAATGCGATCAACAGCTAAATTTTAAATAGTTAACAGACTATGGTGTGACCAAATTGTGCATTTTAAGTAGTTACCAATAGGAATTAATTAACTAAACTAGTGCATAGATCGCGTGCTCCGTAAGTATGTAAAATGGATATTACAGACCAATAAATAAATTGTTGTGATTAAAATAAACGAACAAACTATGAATAGAAAATATATCTAGTGACTTCATATGATGGTTGCTGAACGTTGATAATTTCGGAAACCGGAGTATTTAGTTAAATATATCTAATTAGCATCAGACCGATAGTGTTACAATACAGTTATTTATTCATCTTTCTTTAGGCTTAATATGTCTCATAAAGATAATTTCACCAGTTACTTAAACGCTTACTTAATTAATCATTTCAATGGTAGTTATTTATATTTGAACTGTCTGTGACGAAATTATCTGGTCAAGTTTTTATCAAATCAGAAGGTGCACACATTTTCATTTATACTACGTACATGTTTATAAAATGCGACATTATGCAGTAGTTTAGGAATGTACCCATTACACATAAATAGTAAAGTCCCTTCTGTTATCACATAAATTTCATATGGAAACATTGAGTTTTATAAGAATGTCTTCAAAGCTTTAAACGTTTCACTATCTAGAAATAACAGTGTGAAAAAATTGTTTGTTCACTTATGTCATTTGAATGACCTACATAAATTCCCCAACCTACAATTAGGTAGAAACGTGTATATAAGTAATCAATACAAATGAACATATCTATTATGTAATATTTAATACTGTATTTGTTCTGAAGATATTACTTTGGGTATTAACTTTACAAATTCAGATAAACTTTGGTTATATTAGTGTCTACATAAGAAATGATGAACATAAAACTGTCAAATTCGTCAAATGGAAATGTTATTTTTTGTTTCTACAATATGCCTAAATAGCAAACGGATTACATGTGCAAGTATAAACACATCATTTTGAATGAAGAAATGTAGGGGACACGAATGAGAAATGATAATTTTAGGAAATAATTATATTTTAAAATGTTCACTGATATACGTATTCACTACAGATTAAAGTAAACACATAAGGTGAAGGATTAGATATATATTATAGCGATGGAGATGCTAACGACTATAACTAAAACTGATCAAAAGGGAGACCATTAGGTAGATAGGTTATTCTTAGTCTTTATTAAAAAAACCAAACAATACAAACTAGAGAACCAAACTACATCAAAATAAAATAGCGTTTCCTTCGGTGAGTTGTGTTATTATTAAAGGATTAATATTCGAACAAAGAATATTCTTTTTAAGTAAAGATGGATAGTGGCTAGCAGTGGAATCCTATTTGGCTATCATGACTCAGTAGCCAAGTGGATAACGCGATGGCGTTTGAAGCGAACGGTACTGGGTTCGGGTCCCGGAGTGAACATCAACTCTCCGATTCAGGTACATCCAGCTGACGAGTCCCAAATAGGACGAAACGCACGTCCTGGATTTCAGTGTTAGCCACTATCCATCTTAGCTTAAAAAGCTTGTGACTTAAGGCTATATCGAAGCAATCCGCACAGGATACACGTATGCCAACATGAGACTGATCAATTGAAGTCTTAAATAACAATTGGAAGATACAAGTAAAACAACACCAAGTGAATTTGAAGAATATTCTTTTGGACAAATTCTCTTCCGGTTCTACTATTATATATCCAAATTAATAATCCGAAAAATGGCCAGGTTAAGCGCAAAGCACATCGTCTATAGTTAAAGCATGCGAATTTAGGATTGTCAAACAAAATAGAGTAAAATTGTTATGTTGATATAACTGACTGTTAATGACTCATAGAATGTTAACTTGAATCAGCTTATATGTTAAGTGGAAGCGTTAAGTGACCCACGTTCAGAATAAATATGGGTCACATAGGGTGAGAGAAATAATAGAGCAGTTACAATTCGATCAAATGTTTAGTGGAAAACTACATAGTGTGAAAAATTAGTAAGACAATAATAAGGTGGGATGAATGCGAAGTAAATGAATCATGTATTGGGGAGATTTATAATGATGTTTAAACAATAGTAATAATGATAATAACACAAAGATTTGTGAATAAAGATCACAGAGACAATTACTTTTGACTACGAAAGGTCGTAAGTACAATTATTATTCTTGGAATACGTTTATTATTTACATGACTTGTTGTCAATATTCAAGTGATTAGTTTCCCTACGTTTCGTCAATTATAATGGAAACAATTATGAGGCAAAAGTCCTAGTTATTGTAATTAATTAGGATTTTCAATACAGTTTTGTAACTGATTTCTGTAAAAGAATTGGGTGTGTTTAGTAACGTGGATATTGTCAAGCTCCACAAGTTCCAGAGTATTGAGAAACACATAGGTGATAAAAATATATCAAACAAACATATGACAAACAAGTCAGAAGTATCTTCGAAGTATTAGCTTCATATAAATGTGGGATTCAGATATACAACAGAAAATATACGAACTAAAGAATGGAAGTTCGTGTCTGTTGGATCATTGTCATTCTAGCACATGAAATTAACTCATAACTAAATAAAACTCATTTTAAAACATTAAAGATATATTAAAACAGCCATCAGTCATAAGAATATACATTTCTAATAAACCAACCAAATTTTTTTAATCGTTCTGAATCTCCGCCAAGAACGTGTAACGGATTCGGTTACAATTATCATCTGAAACATATTGTATACCATAGTGTTAAAATCATTCATCAGTTGTCAGGCTATAAATCAAAATACATTTGATATGAATTCGACAGAAGAAATGATTCCTTCAAACACCCACAATCTTTCCAATCTAGAAATGTCGATGTATCATTATTAACAAATACCTAATTTTGGCCCTTACCAAGTTAAATTACTAAGATAAATTAAAAAATACTGAGTTTAGTTGTAGCATTGTAAGTGGTTGAATAAACAGTATTTTAAGAATTTGAGTAGTGACATCTGAAATATATAACATCACATGTAGAAAACAGTTCAGGGTTGTGGGTTTGTTGAATTTCATTGAAATCATGAACCGATCAGTGTTAGATCAGCACTGAAAATCTGGAGGCACTGGCTTGCGGAATAATTGACGCGCACTGCTGAGGAGTCCCATACTAAGACGAAGTGACCGTCTATCAATTACAAGTCTTTAATAGTGGCCTCACATTGATCGGTCCATGATTTAAATAAGATTGCAAAGTTTATATACTGTTAAAAATGAAAGAATAAAAAGCTTTCAAAGGGTGATTACAAAGTAATAAAACTTTTATAACGAAGAAAGCCTTGCTTCTGATTTTCATCCTTTAGTGTCAAAGGTTATCTTATATTCAATCACAACTGTTTAATACTTACAAGTGGTTTCAAGTTTACTTAAATGAAAATGAAACACGATGACTGATTTCTTCGCAGCTGGTCAGCTTTAAAGTGGATAAAAACACAGAACTACATTATACTTTATTATGTGGTTACTGAATATTCTCACTGGAAGTAAACATGTCCCACTTTCGATAAACTCAAAAAGATTTAAATAGTTTGGTAAAGAAGTAACTCAAGACCAGTTAACTGTAATCAACTCAAAACATTCAAGACTAAAATATTAAAAAAGACTAAGGAAATGGAAAACTTTATTTGAATAAATCAGTAGTCGACATATTCAATTAACCTGCTGTATATTATTATGATCACTATCTTGTTTGTATAAACATGTACGCTTGATCGCATGACAGACTCGAGCTAAAATATTGATAGCCTAAATATCTCTCGATGAATCATTCTCTTCCCTATGTGTATATACTCGAATCCTATTATGAATCTTCGCCTTGCTTTGCTTTGCCCTTTTGTGATTTGACTATAAATTCGCCTCTGAATATATTTGCCTTTCTGCTTCAAATTCTCTAGATGTGCTTGTAGCTTTGTTATCTGTGCGATCCGCTAATAAACTATAGTTGACGCTCCTTATTGCCTTCTGATTTTAAATACCGTTGGGATTTATATAATAACGGTTGTCACAGTAATTGATTAACGAAGCAAAGCCACTACAATATAATGCCATATTATGTATTTGTAATTTGAAAAAAGAGGAAAGAAGTACACATTTCTTAACTTTCTGTCACTCAGAAATAATTCAAACTTTTCAAACGATCCAATAGTTAATCAATTTGTATATTAATTGAAAATAAATAATTTTACAACTTTGAAATTAGTTCAACGGTGTTTTGAATTTTGAATAAATCACTGACTTACATATTCAAGGCGAACTATTTAAAACTTAAAGTTATGTTTTGTTAGTCTAGGTCATATCAATAAATTCAAACAGTTGTTTAGTGATTAGTTAACTATTTAAAGAAGCGATGTTGAACAAGAAAAAACAAACAAACAAGATGCGCGGCACTTTGTTCCATTTCGCCTTTGTAATAAACTACTGAATTATTGAATAGTGCAAAAATTAGATAAGGTCAGTCGAAATCTTCGATATTAATTCTCAATAATAAATTCTACTTATCTAGTAAAGATGACAGAAGTATAACAAAATGTTATATTATTATAATAAAGCATCTACAAATCTTCATTCATTGTGACTAATTTAAAATGTTAACAATAGTAATTTATGTACATTCATTGTAACCTTTTGTAACCACGTAGATCTAATAAAGTAATCAGAGATGAACTGTTCAATTTTTACATATTTCGCATTCGTTTTTGCAAATACTTGCCTGGCAAAGATAATTATAAATAATTACTGTTAATTTAAGAAAATGTTTCAACTTTTTAATCTGTAAAATCAGACAAAGTTATTTATTTTATCTTTGTTCCCAACAATTATGGTTTCACTGGTTGAGATCATCAGTCATTTGAAGCTAGACCACCATAGAAAACCTGAACGTACTGGACGGTCGTTTCGTCCTATTGTTGGACTCCTCAGCGGTGCGCATCCATGATCCTGCTGCCCACGAGATTCGAACCCAGGACCTATCAGTCTAGCTTAAACTGACTCATAATCCACAAAACCACTTCTAATATGAATTATGGTTTCAACGTAAGACTCTTATGAAGAACGTTTCAGTCGTATTTTATTGACCATAAGATCTTATGGTATTCAATTAAAAACATGGTGGGTTTACGGTTCACTATTATTAAAAACTCTCGAACTTAAATTTAACAATGCATTTTTCTTCAGATTTGAAATAACTCATTGTCCGATGTCAGTTATTGAAGCGGATAGTTCTCTATTAAACAATCATTCCACGCAAACGATCGTAGATACATATGAGATAATTGGCTCGTAAAAACAAATCTGGTAAGTCGTGTTTTAAACTATATTATACTTCAAAGAGAATTATGCAACATTGATTTGATAATATTTCTCCCATATCAACAATCTGTATTCTGGTACTTGACGTTATAGCAATTATATAAGTATTCATCTGATATTTACGAAAGTTATGTAGAAAACATTACAAGTACTAGAGTTCTATATGTTCAAAAGGTATATTATTTCATTGTAGTAGAGAAGAAACTATTTCATTCCAAAAAAGAAAATAAAATGCTTATTTTATTATTGTTTATGAAATCAGACAACATAAATAATTCATATGGAATTATATCAGTTTTATTGAATAGCTTCCAATATAATTCCTTCAAATTGAATGTACACTATCATAGACTATAATGCATCTATCACTTGAAATTATTTATTCTATAGCTGGTATACTTATCATTATCATTATTATTATTATTTGATTCATGTAATTGTAATTTATAAACGTAATCAGATACACATAGTTAACCGGTTATTTCTAGTAATTTAATATAAATAATTTACTTAATTAATATTATTTATGGACAAATATTAGTAACTATAAACAATATTCATGATAATGATGTAAACAATAATTAATATTTTGGTTGTCTAGTTAACCGAAAGAGAATGATTTGTTATTTATACACATAAAGAATATTCAAAAGAAAAAAAAGCAAATAAAACTGATTTTTCAATTCGTTTTTCTATTGATGTTTAGGACTGCAATTGATTGTATTGCCCCGAAATGCCTTGGTATGGCCGAGAGTAGGGAGAGTCCGCTCTCCCACTCTAAATCCTCTCACATGGCAACGCGTATATAGCCTTTGCCAGGGAAGTCCTACTCATTGCCTTCTCGTGGCAGGGGTGTTGTTTACGAAATTGAGAGGACGAAGTGCGAATGTCCGGTGCTTTAACCGGGTTAGTGGACATGGAGAGTTCACCTTGGGGAGTTAGAAAAATCCTAATTCCAAACCAGTGGTACACATGGGCTCCAGTATCCTGAGGAAACAAATGTCGTATGAACCAATCGTTGGTCACCAGCTACCATGGGACTGCATCTCCTTATGTTGCTCCACTGCTTGTGGATCAGACCTTCATGTCGAGGGCTCCGGGTGTGGCCCCCTAAGAAAACCACCTTCTTCGGTTTGGGCACCCGGTAAGTGGCACAGCCCTCACACATATCAAATGAGATTTGTGTGGCGCATATTTATTTAGTGCCCCTTGTACCAACATCTATGTGCTAAAATGAATAAATAAATGTAATTGATTAGTTTATATTGGAAATATGTGAATCCTTTTAGGATGGCACCAACATTGCCTTAAATCGTAAGCATTATAAGTGTAGTGAATAGAACACGATTGAGGGCAATCAAATGTATTTGGCATAAAATTACAGAGCATTTCAATAAAATCTCAGAATCATATAGTTAGTAGTTAATTTGCAAAATATTAATCCATCGTCTCAATCTTCACTGTTCCTTTTGCAAATATCAATCTATCGTTTTAGATTTGATTGTTCCTGCATTTTTATACCGATTGCGTTCCGTTCCCGTTCTTTCATTCGCGATATGCATTCTATACCTGGCCACCATTATATACTGAGGTGGATATAAGTAACCCACACAACATAAGCAGTGATGGGTGGTAGCTAGTAGTGGAATTAAGTGACGTGCGTTTCATACAATCTGGAACTCGTCAGACGGATGTACCTAGATCTCACTGGATTCAAATGCTAGCCACCATCCGTCTACGCTTATAAGAACTGATTTTGATTCACTATTTTCCCATTAATAGTGATACTAACATTAATGAGATTGTTTTTTAACATATGGTCTGATTTATTTCGAATAAAGAAATCGGAAATTAATTTGATGCATATATTTAAATGTTGCTGAATATCTAAAAGTCACAATAGTTGTATTATTATTCAACAAATTATTAATCCTTGAATGCGCAAAACAGTCTGTTCAATTTCTTTTTGATCTTTCTAACAAACGTTTGAAAGATAATACTTGTGAAATGCTTGTGGAAAAAACTCCAATAGTTTCGATAGGGATCTAAATTAATTGTGCACATCGCTAGACAACTCGAATTTCGGAACAATTAAAGATGAAAACAACTTTTTATTAGTTCTTTCCGATATCACAATACTGTTCAGCCTAATTTATAGATATTTCAGATGGTGAAACTTGATGTTTTTCCGAGATATTTATTAACAACAACCACTTCTGTTTTTTGTTTAAATCTAAATAGCCTGATGCTTATATCTCAGGTAATCAACTGTTAAATTATGTAGGGCTTGTATAATATTGTCAAATAATACTTTATTAAGTGTCAAAATGTCAGTTAAGGAAGCAGAACGACAATTCATTGAAGCTACTTTACACAAGTCTTTCTATAATAGAATACAAAGCTATTGCTTCAATAACAAATTAAAGAAAAGTTAGTCAAATATTTAGGTGTAGTTTTGTTTCCTGGGCTAGATGGTTTGGCAGATGTCTGCTCAAATTTTGTGCTGATGATGTTGTTCAGAAGAATAATGAAAGCTCCATGACCAAAACATCCAGCTCAGAGAACAAAACTCCATCTAAATTTATAAATCTTTTCCACCATCCCAGTTAATCATGTATTTTTAACTGTTGAACATAAAAAATGTATTAGTCAAAGTGTAATAAAAAGTTGGCGAAATGAAAATAATATGTAAATCAGTGATGTGAAACATTATTATCCACATGAATAATATAAAGAATAAATGAACTGGTGATGAAAAAACTTGTATAATTAGGATTAGTGTTAGAGTCATTATAAAATACAGGATTACACATGTTAATTCTCAATGCTGAGATTACGCTTGAATTGACGAATTGAAAAATATTGTACTTAGCACAAATCACTCAGCCAACTTTCCTTAAACCCAGTTCATTAAAATTGATAAACAGTTTTGAGTAAAGATAATACTGTAGATAGATGCGCTTTTAGGTATGCGTTAAAACAGTTCATGAAGCTTGATTCCATTCACTCATTTATAAGTACCGCACAACAAAACTTACTAGGGTTTCTCATTTTAAAAATCGTCTTCTAAAGATTTTAATAGAATTCCATGTGTCTAAAACTAATCTCTATATTTGTATACAATCTAAATTCGCAGTATATTGTCTTTTTCTAACCCAATCGTTTATTCAATGGAATTCATCTTATAATTTGACAATATGAAAATTTTGAAGAAACAAAAATCCGGAAGTTGAAATTAAGATAAAATGGACAGTAATTTGTGGGAAACTGATCACAATTACGGCCCATCTTATGTTGGTACATCAGAATATGTGATAATTTTTTGGGCGAACATAAATCAGTGATTTTGAATAGTTAGTTGGTTGAAGTTTTAAATACTTAATAAGAAGGAACGTTTAAAGGTAACTTAAATAGCTCTAAAATTCATTTTGTTACCTGGATACTAATATTGATTAAAGGAACATCAAAAATCCGTAAAATTTAGTAGTTCCTATGTGCTTTTTTAGTTTTAGCAATGCTTCTGAACTCAAATGAAGAAAATATTGCTCAAACCTAATTCATTCTTATTCTAAACATTATCTTAATTTTATAAAAATAACACTTTGGTAATGAAAGTTATCTCATAATGACAACAAGAAAGTTGCTTTCCATCTCATATCTGTATCATAAAACATTTTATATTTATCAGAAGGGGTTTTGTGGAGATTATAGTAATTTCATCAGTCGAGTTCATGGGTCAATTGAAGCTAGACCACTATGGAAAACCTGGAAGCACTGGAAGGCCGTTTCGTCCTATCGTGGAACTCCTCAACAGTGCGCATCTACGACCCCGCCTCACGGGATTCGAACCCAGGACCTATCAGTTTCACGCCAGGCGCTTAAGTAACTAGACCACTGAGCCGGCACCCAACGGTGTTAATGTCTGACTTCAGTAACTGGGTTTGGATTCAAAAACAAAAGAACAGTTGGATGGTTCTTTCTACTTCTTATAGAGTAGTTTATGTACCAATTTATTTGACGTAAATGAAATTTTTTGTAATTGGTTGGACAAATGCTCTATAGGTATAAATAGGTATAAATACACTGCTAACAAGCTTACTTTCTTCATTATCACTTAATTTTTTTTGGTAACGTTTCTTTATGATTTCAAAAGTGAAACGTGGCAGATTACAAAATATGATGTTTTCAAAAATTTAAATAATTTATTCCTATTCAGCATGTTAATTCATTCTGTACTGTGAAGTTAATACAAGTTGATTCAAGAGATTAATACTTACCTATTGGAAGTGAATAGGCTGTCACTTAATTTAAATAATTAATAAGTAATTGAGATAAAGCCACGATCTTAGTTCGACAAATTCTGAAAAACTAGGGAGCACTTAGAACATCATCTCATCTTAGTATATGACTGCTCAGGAGTGAAAATTCATGACCCTAAAGGGCATGGAACTTAAAACGTTCAGGTTTCACGATGAACCCATAAAACTTATAAAGCTGACCCGATATCCAGTGTTTCATATGGCTAAGTCAAATCAGTTTTAGATACTGAACAACCAACTTCAATTGTCTTTAGTGGGTACCTGCCTCACACCTAACACTAGCTTAAGTTAACTAGTGATCTCAATTTCATTGAACAATCTCCATAAATTGCGTATATTGGTACTTATCCAGTTGTTAGTAGAGTTCGGCTTCATTATATTGTTATTTAAGAATTATTGTACAGAAAAAAACCGGTTTATCCCCACATTTATCTGTGATAATAATATTTCTTTTCGAAAATAAAAGTATTCTGAACTCTGCTTATTCTCATCTTATTTATATAAAATCCAATAGTTGAGATCATGAGTCAACTGAAGCTAGACCACCATGGAAAATCTGGAAGCACTGAATGGCCGTTTCGTCCTAGTGTTGGACTTCTCAGCAGTGCGCACCCGCGATCCAAAATCTTTCATATACGTTTATGACTATAGTATTTCTCTTAATAGCAAACATAAAATAACAAAAAAAGCCTTAAACAAACAATCATCACATGTAAATGTTTATTTATATTCAGTTCAGGGTATTGAAACAAGAAAAAAGAGGATTATTAGACAACGGTTTCGATTTGATTCCCATTTTTTATATTAAAAAACCATTAAATATCGTGAGACATATTAGTCTGTTAAGTAGAACAGTAATACAATAATAATAATAATAATAATATACGAATAATGAATATTATTTTTATTATATACTGACCACCAATAAGTTAAACGAGTAGACAATGAAGTGAAACAAAATGAATATGAAGGATATCATATAATTAAAACAAAATGAAAAAGCTTGAACCAGATTACCAGGCGAAACGTTAGATTTACTTCAAATTCTTTTGCTGAGATTTTACAAATACATTCTTCCTCTTTAAAATGTAATTAATGTTGGACATGAAATTTCCGATTGAATTATTAGTTTGCCGTTGTAATTGTCTGTTTCTTGATTCAGTTATGATATAATATTCATCACTGAAATGTTTATATCGTCATAATACTTTGCTTGAATAATATAGATAACATCTGATTGTTCAGTAGTTGATGAAATATCTTTTTATATATTGTAGGTTTTTAGTAAAAGAAATGCTAATTTGAAGAAGAACTACATAATTTATTTCAAACTTCACGATTTCAGAAGACAAAGAAAAATTCTAACGAATAAATTGGGAAAAATGTTGGATGTATTTGATGTGTGAAATGTTGAAATTAATTGTTCATCTTAAGAGGTTTTGCTCTATATTCAGTTCAGCGAAATTAACTAGAAAATTTTATGAGAAATCAAGACTAATTAGCAGACAAAAAGAAGCGTTGTTACGATGTTTCAGTACTAGATTTTATTTAGATTAATTATTCTGTAAGATTAAGTGTTAATTAACTAGGGTTAAATGGAGATTATAAACCTGTGTGAATAATAAGGATTATGATTAACAGTTGATAGTTAGGGTTCTCAATTAGACTTATGGTTTTCATCACGAACTATTATCAGCTTCAATGCAAAGACGCTATTTAGACAAGTGGATGAATGAATTTCGTTCCCAAATCCAAGACATGTTATCGTAAATCTGATTGGTTTGCCCATAAATATTCTTTTAAATTTGAAGTTTTTAGTTAGTGAAACAAAATTTAACTGCTACACAGCAACCACCATGTGAAAAACTAAATGGTCTACATTAACTTACACCAGTTAATTGAAGTTATATTGCAGGCAGTTCCAATTGTGATCTTTGAACATAAGTAATAGTTTCCAAATTGCTAAAATTAATAAAATAAACAAATGAATTAAAAAACTGAAATGTTTATCTTACCAATGAAATTGTTATATTCGGGTCGTCGCAATTGTTGTGCCGGAAAAAGCGCTGACCACTTATACCCAGAATGAGGGACCTCTACAATCCCCATGACGCGAAAGTAAGAACACAAAGACTGGTATAAGTGATGATTTATTAACCCCAAAACACGACGACGACGACGATTCTAGTAGAAAATACAATCATTTATATATTGATTGTACACCCATTTTTGATTAATAATTAGGATTAAATCACATAATCAATTATAACAAATCACATACTGAGCATAGTTCATGTCAATGGAATACACGAATATCATGTTTTGCAGAATAAAATATCATACAAGACAATAAAACAAATACTACATTGAGTAATCATTACATTGAATCAAAACAGAAGTAGTCTTGAACAAAACTCATAATGAGTAAATCAATCGAAAATTGACTTTTCTTTCCATCATATCAGAAATTCTGACTGTTGTGGAATGAATTGAGAAAATTTGACATAAACAGTGCAGGCAGGCTGTGAAACAAACGAAACTAAAGGTGATTTTATTTTAGAAAAAAACCCACTTCCAGCTTGAAAATCCAATAGAAATATTCAGTACTACAAATACAACAACGTTCAGAATTATATAAGCCAATCTGAATAACAGTAAACTGATTCATTATTAAATTTAAATTTTTTTTTAAATTAACAGAATGGGGATTCCTGGACATTGTAGTAACTATAGTAGTTTCATTCAAAAGTCAATTAAAGCTAGAACACCATGTAGAATCTAAGAGCACTGGATAGCACTGGATAGTGTATAAGACTCCTCAGAAGTGGGCATCCACGATGCCACCCTACGTGATTCAAATCCAGGACCTATCGGTCTCGCGCACAAACGCTTAACGTCTAAACCACTGAGCCGACATCCAACAGTATTAATATCTAACTTAAACGAATAAAAAATTTGAATATTTAAAATAAGATTTTTAATGAAGAAATCAAACTATTGTGAATTAATCGAACGCAATAAAAAAAATGAAACGTAATCAAACTTCCTATCAGAATAGAAATAATATTTCAGAGAAGAAAGAATCATATTGTACTACTACTACTACTATTAAACAACATTTTCTTACTGTAGAAGAATAAAATAGACATGAATAAAAAAAGGATTATTTTCTTTTTATTCATAAATATTGGAAATAAAAAAGAAAAGAGAAAACAAAAGAACCACTTGAACTGGAAGTTGATGAACGGAATGTTACATCTACTGGAAAGAAAAATATGGTTATTATAATGAATTCGTTCTTTTTTTAATGATTATTATTCTTCTTATTTAGATCAAAATTAAAGAAGGAAAAAATTACTTGAAGTGAATAGAATAAGTTGAGGAAATGGATACTATGGAAAAGGATTTTCTCTTTCAATGAAGTTCAACAGATAAATTTCTCAGGTCACTTAAGATAATCAAAAAAAAAAGGAAAAAAGAAACGAAAAAAAGAGAAAAAACAACTGTGAACATTTATCCCATTCGATTGACTTTTGTGCTAAGAAGTAAATTTACAATGAGTGAAAAGATTTTTTTTGTTTGGAAAAAGAATGACCAATCCATTTATTCCAGTGATTTTCATAATCTACTGATTGCTTATTACAGTGACAATTATTAATTAGTATATTTTTCAAAGTAAAAAGAAGATGGATGATGGCTAGAAGTGGAATACAGGTCGCATGTTTCGTTTTATTTGAAATTCATAAGCTGGACGCAACTGCATCTCAAAGTGGATGTTCTCATCTGGGACTTGAACCCAATACCGTTCGATTCAAATACTATCACGTTATCCATTTAACTACTGAGTCCTAATAGCTACTTACTTGTGCAATACTCATAGTAAGCACGTATGCTGATAAGAGAATGATCAATTGCAGTCCTAAACATAAATGGGAAGATTCAAGTAAACAATACCAAATGAATCTAATTTCCAATATTTACAAGGTGAATGTAAAATTGTTGATTCAAAGTTATTTTAAGAAGCTTTTATCAGTTTTAATTCTGTACGCTTAATTACAATACCTAACTTTAACAAACAGTTTGTGTATTAAATCAAACTGCTTTGTAGATTCAATAAAATTTCAGAAAATTCATTGATGACCATTAACCATATGATATACACATTTGGATTCTAATATATACATATAGTAGTTGAGTTCATGAGTCAATTGAAGCTAGACCTGGAAGCACTGGACGGCCGTTTCGTCCTACTATGGTACTCCTTTGCAGCGCGCATTCACGATCCCGCCCTCCACGAGATTCGAACCCAGGACCTATCGGTCTCGCGTGCGAACGCCCAACTTCTAGGCCACTGAGCCGGCATTCAGCCGTGTTAATATCTAACTTCAACCAATCCACAATATTGAATCACTGTCCACATATGGAATCGACATTTGTTCAACAGCTTATTATCCTATCCGATAATGTGTTTAAAAAAATGGAGTCGATAGGTCAAAACAATTTATCAACCATTGTTTAGTGACAAACTTAAAGTATACATAATTTATAGAACTGAAAAACCTGAACTTTCTAAAATTAACTGATTTTTGGTATTATACTTTGTCAAATAATAAGTACTTTTGGGATATGTTTCTTATTCTTACATAAATCAGCATTTTATGACTATATTTGTTAGATTTTATTTCATTTTCAGTTAGTTACTTTTCGATATTTATTTTCAATTCATTTTTGTATTGATTGTTTGACTTTTTCCTTTATTGTTTAGGACTTCAATTGATCATTCTCTTATCAGCATACGTGCTTACTATGAGTATTGCACAAGTAAGTAGCTATTAGGACTCAGTAGTTAAATGGATAACGTGATAGTATTTGAATCGAACGGTATTGGGTTCAAGTCCCAGATGAGAACATCCACTTTGAGATGCAGTTACATCCAGCTGATGAGTCCCCAATAAGATGAAACGTGCACCCTGGATTGCATCAGTAGCCATCATCCATCTTTGCTTATAACATTATTTTTTTACTTTTGTTTGCTATTTATTGATCTTATGCTTAGTATAGATCACACATCACTTGAATGAGTAAATGTTCCTAATTGAATAACAATAACACTGATGATAATATTAATTACTGTATTCAACAGCGTATAGAAATATAGTTACAGTGTAAAATATGACCGCTATTTGATTAACATTTAGTAAATAAACGGAAACCATTCTCCACTTGAATAATCCAATGGAAATATCTAAATTCATTGATCACTGAATGATGATCAATATGATGTTGATCTTGTTTTTTAGTGATGATTAAGGTCTACCAGTCAAGTCGCTCTGTGAACACTAGTTTATTTAACTCGAGTTTCCGAGCCGTGCATTAATTTGTTAAATAATTAAATGTAGTCGATAGAGAACTTTGTCGGGATTGATGTGATAGTAAATTTAAATACCCTTTTAACCTGTTCTTCAAAATAACATGATACAATCAATATTTATAAAACGTAGATTTATAGAACATCACTGCTAAAACTGTATCCATATTATTTTAATTATTTGCATCTAACGAAAGATACTCAATCTTTATATTGCTAAGGTGATTAATATATGTCGATTGTGCAATCTTTCATTATTGTGATAAATTTTTAATGAAACAAAAAGCATCATGTTGTTTTAACCGGATAATTTATCAAAAATTTATTTGTTCAAACAAACAACATAACAAAGCAAATTCTTTTTTTGACTGTGCGTGTGAATATCAATTAATTATCGTGAAACTAGTACATATTTTGTCTATGAAAACTGTTGACAATTTAACTGTAACAACGAACAAGCAAAACTAAGTATCATCGATTAGAACAAACAAACAAACAGGCAAACATTTATCAATCATTGAAACAATAGAAGAATTTTTGGTTAGACTTAGAATACTGGTTAACAATGGGTGAGATACAGGACATGTATTTAGTCCTATTTGAACAATAACACCTGGTGAATACAAACCTTTTGAAATACTATAACCCTGTTAGTTCTTGTAAAATACTATCGTGAATAGTGGACTGTAAACAGTGTTGAGTAAGCAGAGATTTCCGTAACCTTCAAAAATTGTTCAGTTTCCAAATTTGAGAATTTTACATTACATTGCGGTATTTTAAAATGTTTTATTATTTGTGGTCGTTACCAGTTCAATATACTTATGCGCTATACGGAAAAGTCCAAACTTTATAGATAATCGAATTACTACTAACTCAAGTGAAGATGCTGTGTTGTGTAATGTTTTGTTAGAGGAAAATTAAATTAATGAACCATGGCAGTACCCAGACTATATATATATATATATATATATATATATATATATATATATATATAGGATGAATTATTACAGATTGTGAAAACAGTTTACAATCCAGGTACTTACCAGTTCTTTAAAAAATCTATCTCACTGTCTGGTATCAATAATCTTTAGTAGGATAAATAACCGTTTTACTGTCCTAGTAAACATTAAGTAAGCAAACTTTAACATATAAATTATTATCAGAATAGGGTTTTGTCGGTGTTTTAGTATTGCTCATCCACTGCCGAAGAGTCCTATACTAGGATAAAACGGCAGTCCATTGCTTTCAGATTTTCCATGATGGTCTAGCTTTAATCAAATCTTGAATTCAACTATTTAATACATATATATATATAAATTATTGACTAGAAAATGGATCTGAATATACAGAGTACTAAATTAGTTTGAGATGTTTACTTTACTTATGATCATGTAAGAATGTTAATGTTTCCTTAGCTTTCCTAACAGTTTCTTATCACTTTTTACAGTTTAGAATATTTTTATTGTTTTAAATTTTTTAAGTTTTTTCTTAATCTATTTAAACAATGTGAATACATCATTTGTGTCTTCCCCTTTTTTGATCAGCTTGTTTGATCGATAATATTATTTCCGTCATTTGATTTCATTGTACTTATATTCTTTATACAGTATTAAACTATGTCTCATATTTTTATAGCTGTAAGTAGTAGTTAAGTGTTTTTGTACATAGATTGTTACTCAAGTGTAGCTTTTAAAAAAAAAGAGATTAGATATAACTTGATACACTACAAGTGATTAGTGTGGAGTAGAAACATGCTGATAATTAAAGCTTAAAACTGTATAGAAACATAATTCCTACATTAAATTCATTTGGATTATTTTTGTATGATTTCACCATAATCCTAGTGATGTTTCCAGTGTTATCTGACATAAATTGTCACGATGAAACGCTTTAAAACAAGAAACGATACTTGAATATACTTCATTTTCTTGATGAATTCTTGAATGTATTTACTTGTTGTGAATTTTTCTTCGTTTGAGTTACATAATTCAATTGGGAAGTTTTAATTAACGATTTCGATGTCATCAAAATCAACTTGGAGAATGAACAAAATATACTTGTATTTATTTAACTAAAGGATACCAAATAGGACACACATTGAGGAAAAGCACCCAACTGAGTCACAAGGCAAGCCCTCACATGGAATCCTCAAGGCCAAGGGAAAACAGGAAGACCAAAGAACACATTACGCCGGGAAATGGAAATAGACATGAAAAAAAGAACAAGAATTAAGTGGAACTAGAAAAGAATGCCCAGGACAGAGTGGGTTGGAGAATGCTGGTCGGCGGCCTTTGCTCCATTAGGAGTAACAAGCGTAAGTAAGTAAGTAAGTAAGTAAGAGGATACCAGATATTCATACTGAAGGATTATCCAATTCTTCTCAACATTAGATGGACTATCAACACTTACACATAGATCAAAATTCATTGTTTTTCTAGCTGAATCAGTAATTATAAATCTGTCTATTGAACTTCTCGTTGACTGTTCAAAAGTCTGTCGATTGTTTGACTGTGTATTAAACAATTAAAGAATCTTTGATTTATTTATTACATTGTTTATAACAAGGATTCAAATATTTCCTTGTCCATGTTCAATTTTGTTGAAAGCTAAACAGATATAAGCAGATAAGTCGGGATTCTTGGCATCTAACAAATATTTGATTAGACAAAAATGATTATGGAGGTTGACTTGTTCTATGATGTCCGTTATTTTTAAGGATTCATTGTGGTCATTTGTGGAAGATGAATAACTAAACTACCTTTGTTAATCATTTTTTTGATTAGTTAGCAAATTATATTTATTGTAACAGGGCTTTAGTGTTTCGAATAATCTAAATGTATGCTCGGATAATATTTTTGTTTAATTCGGTAAATGACTGTAGTCTGTAGAAGCTTTTTTCTTAAAGTTATATAGATGACTATCATTCGTAGGTCATCTACAAATGGTTTCGATTCGTTATTCAATAATTGTATCATTCATTAGCTTGTAATTTGTTGTCTATTAGCTATTGTTTTTGATGAATTTCATAAACATTACAAGATGCTTAGTTATAACCTAGAATCAGATTGTGTTAGTTGTGATAAAACGATAAACTTCATACTGCTTCAAATTCAATTGGTTTTGTTTTAATAGTATCTCTCCATAGTGAACATCACCTCTGGGATTCACGTACATCCAGCTGACGGATCCCGGATTCCAGTGCTAACCACTATTCACCTTTGCTTAAAAAGCCTGTGGCTTAAGTTTATACTACTTCTTTTATAAATTTAGATGTTCGTAATTCCATCCTTTATCCTATTAAAAATGTGTCTGGTTTGTCCATGAACTGTGCAATGTGACTTTACATCAGTTGATTTTAATAACATTTTTTAAGATAAATGTTTATGTACTGGGAAATATCGGTGTCAGTAGTAAAGAAAATAAGGCTGTAAAATAAAATTGTCTAAGATTGTACTTGTGTTTAAGAGAAAATTCGTTGATTTCTGAAAACAATGTATAACATAAATGCACGACCTGAATAGCACAAATATATGATTAGCATTTGAATGTTAGGAGCGAACAATCTAGCTTTACTGTTTAAAAATAACAAGTTCATGGTTTGTACATAGTGCAATGACTGGAAAGATCTGCATGGCGGATAAACCATTGAAATACTAATAGCGTATGAAAGGAAAAAATAGGTTGCATACATTGGTTTATATTAAAAACGTTAGATATAAAACAGGGAATATATTGTATACCAGTAATTAGATTTATTTTAGCATTTCCATTATAAGACGAAATTCGCACCAACATGAAGAAAAGGATTTAAACGGACATTTCAAAAGCATTAAAAATATTATACCAGTCTCATGGTTGGCCTAAGGAGAAAAGAAGACAATACTTATCTCTGTCTTAGCTCACCTAGTTGATAATAGTCACCTAGCTTACAATCCTGAAGCTTTGAAGTTATCTCTAGAATCCTATGAAGCTTACCCTATGGTTACATAATCCGGTTTTTATATAGAGCGGAAGTCATAGAACTATTTATTAGCAAACCTTACCTCGTTCTACCGGTGAAGTTTTTACACTCTCTTTACTTACTGTAGACTTCTATTTAGAGATTATTAAATTTTTCAAAATTTTATTTTCTTAAACTATCTAAACCTTACCATTTCGTTAACATTTTAATTGCACCTAAGGTGTCTTACTACCTGATCTTTAAATAACCGATTGTGAAATGTCACCTTATTTTAATTTGCCACCATGTATTTGACATCAAATTTGTATCATATTACAAAAAAAACTAAATATCAGTGTAGAACTATGTGTGAAGAACTAACATTTCTTCACTTAAATTGTATCATTAATGTCACAATGAACAAAACAAAAAGTTTTCGTTTATTTCATTTTAAGCTAAAAATTTCAAACCAGATCCCAGCGGAGGAAGAATTCAGGAAGAAGCACTGGAAGTGGATAGGATACACATTGAGGAAAGCACCCAACTGAGTCACAAGGTAATCCCTCATATGGAATCCTCAAGGCCAAAGGAAAAGAGAAAGACCAAAGAACACATTACGCCGAGAATTGCAGACAGACATGAAAAGAATGAACAAGAATTGGATAGAACTAGAAAGGAAGGCTCAGAACAGAGTGGGTTGGAGAATGCTGGTCGGCGACTTATGCTCCATTAGAAGTAACAGGTGTAAAAAAAGGTAAAATTTTGCCAATAATCAAGTTTTATTCTTCCACAGTGAATGATGTTTTTGAGCTACACGAGAATTTCGTTATATTCTTGGTTTCATTCATATATTGACGTTGTTTGTCTAAATTTTAATGGACTTGATTATGTCTTCTAGCTATACAAAATTCAATATTAACTATGATAGTTAAATTTTATTAAACAATTTAACTTAAACCATTACACAATTAACATGAAGGTAAACAACGATTATATAATAAGTAGTGAAATAATAACAACTATGATCTGTTCTAAGCGAACTTCTTCAAGTGTTCACTTCACAGCAGTTTTTTTTGTTGTTGTTGTTTTGTTTATAAAGTAAACGCTATTAGATAGTTGTATAAACAACATCAGATATTATAGCATACAGCGAAATGAACTACATTTCGGAATATTCAATGTTAACGTAATCATTAATAATAAGTTACTGTTGTCAGATAGAAATCTAAATGGAAATGTAATAACGTTAGTGCTGAAAAAAACTATAACCCCTATGTTAAAATGTTTATATAATATAGGTGAGTGATGCACCTTTACTTTATTGAAAAAAGAAAAGTAATATTGTGTCTTTATCTTAATCAAAATCATATTATAGTTATAATCTAGTATTTTACATTTGAAAGGTAACACTTACGTTACTTTTTTCTACTATTTTAGTCCAAAAAGAAAAGACTTTTGAATTTGACTATAACAATGATCACAAGGTTAACAAATAGTGAACACAAGTAGATCTAGATTGTTATCGAAATGGTTAGATTTATGTGGTGTTTGAATGAACTAATGATACCTTTGTACTTGTGGAATGCTAGATTTCGAATTCCAAATACAGTACATTCGTTTGTGCTTGTGTCTTACTTCTTAATTCATTTGAGTTATTTCTGGGATTCCTAGTTCATACTACAATTCGAATAATTCAAATATTATAATTTGACAAGAGCATTTAAGTAAACTGAAATAACAGTGTAATCAATTATGAAGAATATGATATAAAAAAAATCATTCATGCTAGAATTGGCATAATAGCATCGGCACATTTTTATTCAACGGTGGATCAAAATGTAACATCTTAATAACAATACAACTGTTTATATATATATGCTAAACATCTACTTTCTAGGGGAAATCAGTTTTTCTCAGCGAGCTTTTTTCTGAAAACCATTTGACTAGAGTCCAGTCACTGAGTATCGTTCATATATATATTATCAACAAGATCTTGCTAAGGGCTACAAGTGATGTCTTCCGTTTTTCATTATTTCCTGAATGATGAAGCCTACACTGAAATGTCGATGAAATATGTATTATCAATAATTATAAAGATAATAATAATAATTCAGGATTTCATTTACTTAAAGAAGAAATTGTTTAAGTGAAAATATTCAGTTTGCTTTTTATATGTGTCAATCATTACATAATAACTAATTCATATTGTCTTATTAGTTCCTTATACATTTTATTATAAATAATTCTTAGTTAACCCTTTTATAACTTGGTGATGAACTCTTTCTTTTCTCTTTTTTTTGTTATTGTTTTAGAGGAAATTAATAAATAAGGAGAGCAAATGTATGGTGAAGCAATTTAATAAAATAACATATTCATTTCACTCGATATAATACAGTCAACCATGCATATATATGTAGCATTATGCTTATTATATAAGATGACTTTTTTTCGGGCTTAAGTTAGCATTTCTTTTACAAACATAGGTAGGTCGTGGGTTCGGATCTCGCGGGGTGCGGATCGTGGATGCGCACTGCCGAGGAGTCCCATACTAGGACGAAACGGCCGCCTAGTGCTTACAGGTTCTACATGGTGGTCTAGCTTTAATTAACTATTGATTTCAATCAATTAATTTTTAATGTAATTGAATGAGCGCATTTGATTATTAGTAATTAACTTTATATTGTTCACTGTTCAGTGAATTCATTGTAACCAAAAAACTCTGACGTTTCTTGAATAGATGAGGTATTATTTGGAGTGTCCCATATTGGGACGAAACGGCCATGAAGTGTTTCTAAGTTTCCCATGATAGTCTAGCTTCAACTGACTCATGAATTCAACTATTAAAATTACTATAACAGCCACAAAACCCTCTTCTGGTATGACTTGTGCCCAGAAGACTAAGATGGTTTGCAAATATTTATTTTTTAGATGTTATTTTATATTTTCTTTATGCCTACAGGGATATTAATACCCTTCCACTTAATAAAGAATATACGAATTATCACAAACATCAAAATGATTACGTTATCTGTGAGTCTCATCAAAACTCATTACAAAATATGTGGTAATAAACATTTGAAACTTAACATCAATTTATTCAAGAAGGAACAAGGTTTCAGAAGGAAATAATACTAGATTCAATATGGTGGTCAAACGTTTACTATCCAGGTGAAGCAGTCTCATTGACTTAACAACTTCGTAACAATGTATTTATTTAGTTATATAGAGGTCGTTACAATTAAACATTTTCAATTATAAATAACCATCCTAAAATAATTTGAATAGTTCAACTATGTTTGTGAATTAAATAAGTCTTTTGTACGTCAGTCATCTGATGTAATACTCCCTATATCCACAAGTTTAAAGAATAGTTGTGTTCCTAGTTTCACTGAAACTGATGTCCTAAGATGTCTCCAGTTACTGAATTCATCCCAATGTCTAGGACCTGATAGTATCCCAAACCTCTTCTATAAAAAAACATACTGACGCTCTATGTTATCCATTCACGAGTATCTTTAACAGATCCTTCTCAAGTAATCTCATACCGAAAATGTGGAGACAGATAAAGATAATCCCTATACCTAAGAAAGTATCTGGTGATAAAAATGTGAAATTTAGACCCATAGCATTAACTTCACCTTTCCTTAAAACAATGGAAAAATTATTGATACTTCCACTTCAACCTGCGATATAAGAGCACATTGATCCGCATCAGTTTGCTTACACATGCAAATAAGCACCTTAGTTGACATTGCTGTTCTGCATCACAATATAGTGTTCGGCTTCTCTTTTTGATTTTATCTCAAGACAAATTTTACCCAACAAGGTAATCAGCGGCAACACTGACAGCTAGATAACCAATCGACTATGTTCTTACCTCTCTGGAAGGGAACAGTACTCTGCGTTTGGAGGAAAGTGTTCAACGCCCCTACTGTCTCATGAAGGTATGCCATGAGGAGCTTTTCTTTCACCTCTTCTCTTTTTTTCTGTATGATCTTCCATCCTCCACAGAAAATACTTTTGTGAAATATGCGGATGATCTCACTGTATATATGCATATTACCTATTATTTTTTACTGTATTGACGAGAGTGTTGAAGGCAGTTGGCAAGGTGTGTGGTGAATCGTTTGAGGTCATTAATAAAATGGTTGTGGGTAAACATCCAAACTCCTGCAAACTTCTGATAAGTGTTATCTTCTCAGATCCTAATTATTCCCTTCATTCATAACTTTCTTTTTGTGTATCTTTTGGTAGAACGAGACGTCAATACATTAAAATCCATGCGCTCAAGCAACGGTATAAAAGTTCCGTAATATCTTACCTAGCAAATATACTTTGCGACGAATGGGTTGTTAGAGTTTATCTAGTCAATAACCTGAATCCTTAAAAATGTCTCGAGTTTGAAAAGTTGTACAGATTCTGATATTTTTTCATCTTTTCCTTTTTTTTGTAAAAGAAACTTGCGGAAATACCTCGTGCTGAGAATTCTATATTGTACCAAAATATAATATTGAATAAAGCCATTAATAATAATAACAATATGCTTTAGCAATAACAACTAATCTATCATGAAACTTAAGTATTTCACATTATCCTTATTATTTATTTATTTAATTGTTTTACATCAATTCGCTTGATTATTCATTAAACTATCTCTAATATTAGCACTATTATTTAATGATCTCATCTACTTAACTTGCTGTATCAGATTAGATTTTTCATATATGAATAAGAATCATTTTTGAATGCTGATATCCAATTAACTTCAGTGGTTCGATTTAAGTCTGCCGGTATTATTATTTTTTTCTACAGATAACTGTATTCTTTAAAATTCAATTTGAGGTTAATAAACTGTTATATCCTGATGAGAATAATGATTGGTAACTGCTGGAATCTATTTCTGGACTAATACTGTGCGTATATTTTTATCGTATAATTGTTTAATAACTAAATGTATCATATTCGTTTTCCTCTCATTATAAGCTTTATTTTGACTTACAGACTATTATTATACTATTTACCATATTTGAGTTATGCCCAGTCTGATGATTAGTCTCCCAGATTCACAACCAATTTTGACTGGATCTTGTACAAATGTTATTTTCTACTTTGTGATGCGATGTGGTCTGTTTGGTATGTATATAAACCCAGTATGTTTGAAATACATGATTCATATTTCAGAGGCTGAGACTGGTGTTCTGAACTTAACAGGCTGGGTAAGGCAGAAGCTGGGTCGATAAGTACTCTAGACTGCTCGTACAGGTTTTGTGCGTCATTAGTCCGGTCGACAAATTACTGTTCTTTAATTGGCGGTATCATTATTTCATATATTACTAGGGTACAAGGCCACAAATTATAGCACAAACTAGATGTAGTCAGTAGTTCCTAGAAAATATGATGTGAATCGACAACGAAATTAGTTTAAAATCTTGATAAACCTAATTCTCTTCATATGACTCACTAGAGTAAACTGCAGTATTTACCTCCAGAGGCTACAGTAGATCTTACTTAAAGAAGCTTAAGTGGTAAAAACAAATTATGTTCAAAGTTATCTTATAATCAAAGTATTTATATATATCATGTGATAAAACTTGTCAAGCAAACACAGTATTTACCATTAAGAAGCAAAAAATGATAAGACGAATTACTGAAATCCGAAACAAAATAACGTTTTTTTTCTGAAAGGTTAATAAACATGTTTGCATCAATAAAAAAAGGGGAACAGAGTGGGAATTGCAGTTATTATATTTACAAATATCAAATAATTTATGGGAATTCATTAATGAGAGGAGAAAAATAGATTTTAAAAATTCCATTGTTTTTTTCATGATGTTCTAATGTATCATAGTTTCTAAGAGAAAAAAGAAAGAGGACAGGCTTAAAGAACACTTAATAACTTAAGGAAAATGACTTAGATTCAGATATAATTATGTCTGTATAACTGTACACTTTCAATGAACAAAATAGGAGCTATCAGAAACAATTTGTACTTTTAATACAATGTAGTTACAATATAAACAAAATGCATAATATCTGCTATTAGACAATATATAAGTGTATAGAACCACATATCTTAGGATTACTTCAACTATCTCTCTACTGATAGAATTCATTCGCAAACAAAATAGGCAACATAGTGAATCGATGAAAGATCAGTTAAAACATGATTCACGGGAACTAAAACACTTCAGAACACTGTAAAACCATGATTAGACTTCTGTAGACGTTAACAATTCCAAGTCTGTTGTAATATGAAATTCAAGATTTTCATCCCAACTCGATAATGTGTCTTGGTCGTTGTTCTTAACAATGGTCATTGTAGAATTGTAGTTATTAAACAATAAATCGGTATTTTTGTAAGGTGATAGGGATTGATGAATATTCTCTTGATTTAATGAATGTTTTGTATTTCTAAACTGAGAATTATCATTGCTAATGTCATCATTATGAGATCCTGTTGAATAAATATTTGATATTTGACTGACCGTGGTGTTATTTATCGATGTTTGATTTAGCTGACCATTCAGAGTCAAATGATCAGGTAATAAATTGAAATCGAAATCTTGTATAAGACGCTGTCCATCGTGACGCACTGATGATTGATTATCTTTATTATTAAAAGGTGAATACTAAACAAATAAGAAACACGAAAAAAATAATAGCACTTTTACAATCAATGACGAATAATTATATTAATACTGTACGTAATCGTAATCATAAAACAATTTTCACAATTAAAATCACTAACTGATTTTTTCTAGACCAACATTGAAAACCTGGAAGCATGGGATGTCTCTTTCGTTCTAATACGGAACTCCTTAGCTATGCGCACCTACGACTGTACATCAGAACCGAGAAGCCGTGGTCTCGAGTGAGAACATTTAACTTCTAAACTAATGAACCAGCATCTAATGGTGCTAATGCCTAACTTCAATCAATCCAAGATCTTGTGCAACTTTAAACACATCGCCCATTATGGATAACTGTGTCACTGTTTGAACTCTATTGATAAAAGATTCTCAGTAAAACCCCAAGAGTTATATCTTGAAATCAGTCACTGGCGACCACATGGTTGTTATAAGTGTAGGGAATTCGTATTATATTCGCTGAGACTAAGGGTCTCGAGTTCGATTGCCGCGTATGTGGTCATGGATGCGAACATCTAAGGCGTCTCATACTAGGACAAAACGATAGTCCAATACTTCTAAGTTTTCATTTCCGGTTTAACTAAGACCAGTTTGTGATTTCAATGCTACAATCCTCACAAACCTTCCGTACTCATAAGTTACTTGTCTAAAGATCAAATCTCTTGCTTTAGAACTTTTCAAATAGAAAAACAAATAATTTTAAAATGAATGATTGAATACATAAGTGTCAGTGAATTTAATCGACTAATACAATTTTAACAACATAGAATAACATACGAGGTGCTTAAAATGTTTTTTTTATAGCTACAGTGTGGCTAATTTTTCAATACTTTTCATTTTACTGTGCATTTATAATTCAGTCCTTTAGTAAATTTTCAGAGTATAATGAGAAGATGGAGTTAGTCTGAAAAACAAAATGAATTTACCAATAATTCTACAAAGATATCAACATTTTATTAATGACTATAAATCTGTTTATATATCAACACCTAGTACCTGAAAATGTATAACAAAAATAGCAAACTAAAAGCGAAAACAACCAGATAGCTAACAGGGAAAGTGAGTAGGGTGAAAGAAATCGGAAAAACGCTAGAAGTACTATTTTAACCTGGTGTAAAACTAATGTGTGTAGCTCAGGATTCAGTTGAATATTATGAAGAGAAAACATAAAGAAAGTCAGAGAATTTTCAAAAAGCTGGTACTCCAAACAAGCACCGATTAATAAACACTCCGAAATCAGTCAAATCTATATGGAAATATAAAGAAATTTAGTAACTAAGAGGTCAGAATTCAGATCAAGAGGGAAACAAAGAGGAACAAACATACAGATGAACACTACTCAGCAATGAATAACAACCGACTAAATTACTTTTTTCAACAGAATAAGCTGTTAGTCAAATGTAAATATATTTTAACTGAACACCGATTTATGAACTACGTACTGTTAATTCTGTTTAGAAAAATCATAAAAGCTTCACAATTAGGGCCGTTCAGTTCAGAGACCATAACAGCTTTATTTTGTAACTTTAGAATTACATACATATATACTTTTGATAAATTTTTTAAAACAGTTTTCTAGCATGTTAATAAAAATGCTTTATAAATAGAAAATTAACCGGAATCGGACATTAACATCGTTGGATGTGGACTAAGTGGTCTGACGGTTAAGTGTTCGCGCGCAAGACCGAAGGTCGTGGGTTTGAGTTCCGCATGCAGGAGCACAAGTGCGTACTTCTGAGAAACACCATACTAGGACGAAACGGCCGTCCAGTGCTTCCAGGTTCTCGGCAGTGGTCTAGCCTAGATCGGCTGGTGGTTTCAAGTGCGAAATACTACAATCTCTGCAAATCCCCATACAAATAAATGATTATCAAATAAATTTTGAAATCACACTTTATTATTTTACCTCCATTGGCAATGAATTCAATTCCATACTTGTTTTAACTGTATTAAACCTATTATAATCAGTAGTCATTGAATTCCTATTTAAAGATTTTCTCTGTAAACTATTATACTTCATATAGTTTGAATTTTCTGGTTCATACGTCTCTATATGTGATTTCGACATTATATAATTATCTCCATTTGTATTCATTTGATAAAAATGATGATTACTACTGTGATTATTTGGGATGGTAGCCGTCAAGTTGAAAGATGCGTTACCATTACTTGATGGTGTATTATTGATGGAATTTATAAATTTTTGATAGACAGAACGATTTTGAGTCATTGAAAATTCCACATCATAAGATTTTTGATCAGGATGCGTTTGTTCATTCTGGTAATTTGTATTCCGTTGATATTGAACAGATGGTAAGGAATTAATAGTTTGGTTCAATGGTATTATTGACTCATCGAATTTGAATCTTCTATTGATATCTAATTGGCATAAATTGTTCTGATCTAGTATTGCAGACTCATTTTGTGAAGATGAGTAAAGATAAGGTGTTGATAATTGGTCAATGCATAGTTTGTTTGAATTGCATGGACTCAGTAAATTCTGGTTTATTAATATTTCATTGTTTATTGGTTGACTTAAGTCATTAATCAATTGATTATTTCGAAATGAGTATGGTAATGAAAAATTGTAGGGTGAGTTAATTGTAATGTTCATTTCAGGATCTAAAATTAGGCAAACACATCAAACAAGAAAGTAAACTGTTTGCAATTAGTTCCCCAAATCAATTTTTGTAAAGCCCTAAAAACAATGAACTGTGGGATACAGTGAACGCACTTCATTCCCCACTGTCCAAATCTTCCATACCATGATTGTTTTACATACTAATCTATGCAATAAAGAATTTTACTCGTCACTGCCATTATTCGGCACCTCCATTAAAAAAAATATATTTAAAACGTATTTATCATTTGATCTGTTTGACCTTTAAACTTTATTTGACATTCTCTGTCCAACCTGTCGACTTCTATTTATTTTAAACAATTTTTCCTTCCTAATTTACGGTTGTCAGTAGTCTAAATCGTCTTATTAATTTGACACTATTCAGTGAAATGTTTAATTCTAACTCTTCTTGATAATTACTATCGATCATGGTTTTCGTATGTTTTACGTACTCTATTTCGTCATTGTCTGTTCATCTCGTTTAGTTTGTTTGTCAATTGATTAAGCTTGTGTATTTATAAATAAAATATTTACAGTTATTGTTCACTTGTTAAAATAAATGACTTTATGGATGTTACAGACAAAATTAAAAGCCCATAGTTATTTCATTTAATAGACAGTTTAGGCACTACATCTAACGGTATTCCAATATTCACCTCAGGCCAATTAGATAGTTTAAAAGTTGTATTTTAGATATATAATAGATAATCTTCTATTCTGATGTATAGCAATTATTTATTTTAATGAAATCATTAAAACAATCTTAAAATTACCGTTACATTTATTTATATACGTTGTTTGAAACTTCCTATTGATGTTCAAGACTGCAATTGGTCAGTCATTTATTGGCATATGTACATCTTGTTCGTATTGCCTTAAGTCACATGGATCAGAAGCAGAGTAAATGCAGTTGACGAGTCTCAAATGATATGAAACACGCGCCCTGGATTCCACTACTAATCACCATCTATCTCTGCTTATAGTATCGTCAAATATGAGCCTTTCCAACTGCTACATAACAAACCTTGTTATAGTGTAGTCAATTTCTTCAAAAGAGTATGCTAACAACCGATAGTTTTTATCCTCTATTCAAACATTTATTACAACTGGTATACAAGACATTTTGAATGGAATTTTTCTGTTTAATTACGCTTCAAACAGATTTATTATCCAGATGATTAGGAATATATACTGATAATAAACATAATAGTAAATAATTATAAATGATCCATTCAGATTTACGACCAATTCGATCCTTTTTTTATTTTGGATAACTTTTTGTAACTCATATAATTTTCTAATAGAAAAAGCTTACCAAGAATTATTAAACGGTGACCTTCGAAGTAATTGTCAATGGAGTAAATGAATACGGTTCATGATAGTGAACTCTATTGCTTACCTAGTGTATTAAAATACAATTGGAATATAATTTGTAATAATTTTAGGTATTTTATCCCACAATTTTTGACAGTCGAATAGCACCGTATAATAACATTAAACTAAATCATTATTTTTAGACTGGTTGGGGTTTGATCACCATATGAGTCAAATAAATCTGGAGTGAAATATATCGTGTACTACTATTGTAAAATAATATATAAGTAAATTAATCAGGTAAACTTACATAATGACTGATTTGAGCTGTTTATTAATCCTTGACTTGTTACACAATTATTGTAATTTTGAGTAAAATCATCAAATCTTTCTACTTCACTTGTACTAACTGTTCTATTACTTGGAGCTTTACTACCAAGTGAACTGTCTGTTTGAGCAATAAGAATTTCTGGACTAGTATTGTATAGAACATCCCAATTATGATTATTTAGGACAAGATTAAAAGGATTTTGATTATTATGTAATGCATTATTAGAATTCTCAGTATAGTGTATTCCTGTTGTTAATTCAACTGTTTCAGGTGATCTAATGTTATGAAAGGTTGAATTATTCATATTTGGATATTCACATATCTCACCATTTGGTTGGATATTATTGTTCATTGTTTTTGTCAAATAGTTTGAATGATATATTTTGAATGTTAAACAACAATCATTCATAAAAGCATTAGATGAAGATACTTTGGAATCATATTTTTCAGTAACAAATGTTGATTTATTTAATTGTTGCCTTCTGTGTATATTCCACTTCAAAGTAATCAATAAAATGAAGATGATTGTTACAGCGCATAATCCTAACAGGATTATAAACCACCAATGATGATAAAATGGTGTTACAATTGTTTTTACTATATAAAATAAGTAAATATTAAAATGTTTTTTAAAAGGAAAATCAGTAAGATAGAACTATAATAACAGTAAGAATATCACAGCACTATGTGAGGACTTATCGTGATCAATGGGAAAGGTCAGTGAGTAATCTGATAATATATTTACCACTATTATAAAAAATATTGGGAGATTTGTTCACTGCCGTAAGTTAATCGATAGTGATATACAGGTAAAAAAGACATCTATTCTTATTAAGCAAACCGTCCAGTAATCTACAGTTCAAGACGAAACCAGTGAATTAAAACGTATGGGAGGTTATAAGTCAATAATTAGACGCTTACCAATAAAACAAAAACGTTCCAGAATAATTTTATGTACCACTGCACTTATGAAGATGAGATGGTTCCTTCCTAAAAATGTGCTGACTTACATACACATGTTACCTACCATGAAGGAGCATGGGCCAACATTAACCATTCTCCATCCAACTCTGTCTTGAAAAATCACTTGCAGTTCTTTCCAGTTGCTATTCATTTTTTAATGTCTGTTTCCGACTCCCGGTGCAGTGTGTTATTTGACGTACCTTTTCCCGTTTCACTTCACAATTTCAAGTTAGCTCTTGCTTCGTGATGCAGTTTGATAATTTCAGTAACGTATGTCCTATCCACTCCCAACGTCTTTCCCTAATTTCCAATTCAACTGGAAGTTCGTATGTTCTCTCTCACAATAAGTTGTTACTGATGCTTCCCGTTCAACGGACATTGAGTATCTTGAGTAGACAACTGTTTATAAATACTTTCAGCTTCACGATGATGGTTGTCGTGGTTCTCGAAGTTTCATTTCCATATTGTAGGACTATCTCGACGTTCGCATTGAAGATTCTGACTTTGAGGTTGGTCGACAGTTGTTTTGAGTTCCATATGTTTTTCAACAGTAGGAATGCTGCCCTTGCTTTCACACACCATAGTGTCAAAGAAGGTTCCAAAATGTTGTCCTATCCACAGTGTCGAATGCTTTCTCGCAGTAAAGGACGTTGATGTATAGTGACAAGTTCCATTCAGTTGGATTCTCAACAACGATCCGTAGTGTTGCGATTTGGTCTGTGCATGACTGATTCTTATGGAATCCGGTCTGTTAGTATCGAAGTTGAGCGTCTACTGAATCTATGATTTAGTCCAGCAACACTCAGTTGAAAACCTCTTCTGGTACCGATATTAGTCTGGTTCATTTGTAGTTCTCACTTTTGTTCAGATCATTTTACCTTGGTATCGTGATGAGATGTTCTTCTTTCGAGTTTGTCACTGACCCCTGTTCTTCCTCCCAAATATTCCTGAATGGAATGTCGAGCATGTTTGCAGTCACTTTCATATCTGATGTCAGTGCTTCAGCTGGTATGTTGTCAGGTCGTGCTACCTTCCCATTCTTCATTTTTTTATGACTATCCTGAATTCTTCGTTCGTTGGTGGAGTGACATCTGTAATATATATCTGTGTGTGCTGCATCAATATCCGGGTGGTAACTCTAGAAGAGCTACAAGCGGAGTTTTCCCTAAAATGCACTGTTGTTTATTTGACTTGAGGTCTAGAATGAAATTGTGTATTCAAATATCTCAAATAATTAAAATAGGAAATGTATTAATAGCCAAATTATAACTGTAGTTAATGTTTAGTTATTACAGATATAACTTCAAATAAAAACATATTTTAAACTCAAAGAAAAGATAACCAAATTCATCGGAAACTTCAGACAAGTTAAGAAAACTGTTATTTTAAACACCAAGCATCATTTAGGTAGAATTTTGTAAGCTATACCACCAAACTACATGAGAATCTGTATCACGTCCTAGCTCAGGATTTACTGAGAAATTGGAGAACCACCTACTTATTCATCCAGGTTTTATTTGATTATGTTTGTTAGTGACAGGGTTTTAAATATATTAATATCTCTAACGGATACTTTAAAGTCTATTTAGTTACTTTTTGACAGTCAGTCTGAGACGTTTTCTCATAAAGTGATTTAAGGTATAAAACCATCCAGATCATGAACAAAATTCACCTTATATCTTTCTTTGAACATATGACTTATCATAACCACTTCAGAACTGCGCTAAATCTTAGTTTCATATTCAACTTCCCCATCTTCAGTTTTATTCACCATATTTTATGACTGACCAATGAATTTTAAATATTTATACCATGAGATCCTTTTACTCCATATCGCACACAGTCATATATAAACCAGTCAGCATAAAATATGTTGATTTTAATAAAGGTTAATTTGTCATCAGTTTTAATCACAAATATTTCAGTCTTATTTAATTACTTTCAATAGTATTCTTAGGCCGACGAGTTTCCAACCCTGGTGGTATGGATTAAAAAGCAACATGCTAAAGCTATAAAATTAAATATTCACAAAACAGTTGTGCATGGCCGACCCAATAATTTGTTCCTTGCAACTAATGGTCATTTTTTCGAGATGATTAGTTTCCTAAAACCAATTATCTCTACCAGTTGTTCCAGGAGAAGTATTTTTAATGATTTAAACAAACAGAAGTTGTCTATCGTCCATACACTGGCAGCTATATCCATTTTCTACTGATGAATATACTGTTGAAATATATATTCTCTTTAATTTACCAGAACAATATAACAATCAAATATACTTTGCTTACACTTTATAACACTCCAGTCTGACTCTTGACTAGGTAGACCTATTTGAAATTGATTAACTGGAGATACACGAAATTGAATAGCTACATGTGCTGTAGAATCTATCGGTACATTAGCATCAGTAAATGCAGCTGTAATCATTCGTATTGTCGCTTCATGATTGATTTCATTCATTGTTTGTGATTTCACTTTTCTTTTCACTGCATTAAATGAATGCTTTAAATCCTTATTTAAATTGACTGAAAGTTTTGTTAAATCTTCAAAATCAAAAGTGTACAATCTCATTGAACTGTTTATCATAGTAAAAGAATACCATTTGTTCAAGTTCCCTGTAGGATAAAACATTATTATTATAATACCAGTTTAAAGTAATTTACTATCTGGTAAACTAGAAAATGATCATCACAAATATTTAAGTCTACTATTATCAAAGACGAATCTATTTTTAAACACATTTAAAACGTCATTTTATGTCAACCGTACTTGCATAATAAACGAACTCTAGTGAAGAAAAAAAAGAATAAGAAGTAGCGATGGGATCTCTCGTATTAAATAGATTCACATAACTTGAACATGACTGAATGTACTATTTAAAGTGTCTTACTTGTGAATAACTTTGATTATAAAATATCTACACTTCATCACATGAACTTTAAACCAATGAATCATAAACGAAGTAACGAAGTAACGTTGAATATTGCTGCTTCCAATGAAAATGCCAGCTTCAGATTTTGTTGGTTCAAATCACAGGTTCACGATGCTGGATGCGATGTGATAGATAACACATTCAGTCGCTTGATATTTGTCTAAATCTTTAGTTCACTCACGTTCGATAACACTCGAACTGATGCATACTTATATCAAATAGTCAGAAAAAACGTAACTTATAGATTGGCCAGACATTAAATATGAACATTTTTTTATTGCTACAATTTTTCACTCAACTTACTACTTACAATAAACAGTTCCTATAAATCTGCAGTATTATATTTACCTTTTAATTCATTCTTAGTCTAGTAACTTGATGGGACAAAAAAATAATGGTTAAACATCCTGAATTGTCATGGCTATATGTGTGCGGGAACGTGGATTAGCACTGCTGAGAATTAGCATATTAAAAAGAAACGACCATTCAGTGCATCTAAGTTTTCACTGGGTTAGCTTAGATAGTTTCGTGAATTCAACTGTGAAAATCAAGTATTAATCACCTGCTTTACTAACATTACTGAAATACCTATTTTCCAGATGTTCAGTTATTGGAAAGATTGATTGAGAAGATGAGTGGATCATTCTAAAACCACCATTGAGAACCCAGAAGCACTGGACGACCATTTCGTCTTCGTATGGGGCCTATCAGCAGTGCGCATTCACGATCTCCTGGATGGGGTTCAAACTCAGGACCTTCGGTTGTCAACTTGAACGCTTAACCTCTAGACTATTGAGTCGAGATACAACGGTGTTAATGTCTGACCAATCTACGATATTGCGTAACCATCTTCTATTGTCTTTGGTGGGTAACCGCCTCACACCCAACACGGATTAGCTCCACTGGTTGTGGCTTCCCATTAGAACTCCGAGAATTACCTCTCGAAGCTAGTCATGACTGAGTACATGATACTGGAAACAATTTTTCATATCTAATTTATGTTGAGTTACTAATAACGTCTGTTAATCAAACTATGTACTCACGCTGTGAAGATTTATCAAATGTTTGTCTGGGAGCATTTACATTATCAATATTGTCATGAATAAAATGTACACTGAAGTGCTATTTTTCATACATGAGAAAACATATTCTCATGGTACTAAATAACCTACATGAATAACGTAATTCAATTAATATATGCGTAATCGAATTGATCCCAGACATGACTTCACTCCATAGAATTGTAATGACAGTTGATGCATAATTTATATTTGTTTCATTGTAATGAAACTGTAATGAATTCCTAGTCAAATTCTTAAATTTTTGATTCGTCGCATTTTTATTTATACTACTGATAAACACTACTGGACGACGTAATATTGGTGAATTGAATGAACAAAACTTTTCCAAGCTTGGGTCAATCTAAAATGAAATGTAAAACAGTAAATTAGTAGTAAATACTAACACGAATAATTATGACTCATTATGAAGTATGTTTCATTCAGAATATTCTTTTCAAGGATAAAAAAATGTGCTCGATTCAGTCCTTGCAAAATTAGATAGTTCAATGACTCTGTACAAACATAAAGTTATTTTTTAAAACCATAATCAAATAGTCTCTCGTTTTGTTCTACTAAAATATTCCTCATTACATTTTACACTGATCCATCTAATGTTTAACGCATACATAACACTATCTTAAGGAGGAAAAATCGCGGGCTGTTAACGTACCGTGGTGTGTTAGATTGGGATTTCCATGTATCTTCACCTTTCTCTTATAATCATCATGAACCTATCTAACATCCAGATTCAAAAGTGTCTTTATGCTACATGATCAAGTGTAGAAATTTAAAATTAAAACGAAGGTTACTGACAATAATATTAGAATGTGTTAGTCTTGTACATGGAATATTTATTACGTAAACTTCCAAACTCTCATAAGTAATGAATAACGTTCGAGGAAACAAATTACAGAAGGACTAGAAAGTTAGGTTATTACCAATGCAACCAAGATGATGTAAAGGTGTATTTCAAGGTTCTCTGTTCGGCACTATTGAAAATGTCCTATGTTACAGGAATTTATCTCCTTTTTAACAAACATTTTAAAATAAGAATTAATATAAAATGGGCCGAATGTTCAAGTTCAAAAAGCCATTTATACTGCACACTTATACATCTTATTTAAATAGTTAATATTATAGCTGTAATTTACACTTTTGTTCCTAAATCTGAATAGTCAGCTTTTAACAACTAATCGCTTCGTAAACATCAAAGACTGCTTTAGCATCTTATATATATATATATATATATATATATATATATATATATATATATATATACTTCAGCAGTGCTCACATACGATTCATCGCGAATCAAAGCCAATATATTCAGATCTCGAAGAAAGCTCATGATCTTCAGACCATGACTTGACGACTATTGGTGTACATCCATAAACTTCATCAGTTTGCGATATTGCTCTTTCATATTTCAATCGCCTTAATCTTTGATTATCTTGCATCGTACATGGTTGAATTATTCTAATGAAAATTCACGTTCCAACATATGATCATCTGATTGGGTACATTTGACTAAACATTGTTGACGTTGAACTAGTTATTTATTTACTAGATAAATTGCATTCTTATTATTTGCATTTAAATAGATATTTTATGAACGACTTGAGAAAATTGCTGTGCTCTGCTTGAAGGCTAATATCAATAAACATGTCATTGATGCAAGATAATCAAGAAATTATTTATGAAAATATACTTTTATTTATCCATAATCATGATAGATCACTCACAACCGTCTTAAATCTAATGATTATAGTGACAATTTCATAAAGACACCATCAATGTATTAACTGTATCATAAATAAACTTAGTACTTACTGTTTTGAGTAAAGTTTTAAAGTCACATTTATGTTGAGATATGATTCCGGTTATTTGAGGTGAATTAAACCAACAATAACTTGTTGATGCATAAATACAAGTTGGTGTACTCCAACCATCATTTTGTTTTGATTGTGTTCGAGCATATACTTTAAATATGTATGAAGTATTTTCATGTAACTGATCTATGGTATATGTTGTTTCAAATGATTTTAGTATCACTGTAAATTGTTGCCCAATTTCTTTGCTATTCGTTGAATCTTTAAATAAAGTAAAATAATAGATTCGTTTAACTAACTCTTTAATTAGTGACCTTTTTGTTAAGTTACGAAAATGCAACTAATATTAAACATTATTACGCAATCATCATTGGATATGAATTGAAATTGATCAGTCTCAAAAACTAATCTACAAACCACATTTAAGAGGGAGTTAATTGTTCCTTATTTTTGTATGTGTTCTTTCCATTTACACTACAGGCGAAAACTAAACAAATGGGTAAAGTTTACTGAAAATTTCAGTTTTCCATCTAATGTATCATATTAAATAACCCAAATGTTACTTTCTTAAGGCCCGTCATTTAGGTATTTTTGCATTGATATACATTTGTTTTATCAACTCACATACTCAAGTGAAAATTATTTTTACACAATATCATAATCAGCACTCTAATTGCCTAAACTAATGAGTTAAGTGAACTATTCATGGAAATAACTACCAAACCTCTCTAACACAAACTCATAGATTCATAATAAAGATTTATGATTTAGGTTCATTTACGTCTATTATAACCCAACGTCTTTTCCTAATTTTCAATTCAACTGGAAGTTCGTATGTTCTCTCTCACAATAAGTTGTTACTGATGCTTCCCGTTCAACGGACATTGAGTATCTTGAGTAGACAACTGTTTATAAATACTTTCAGCTTCACGATGATGGTTGTCGTGGTTCTCGAAGTTTCATTTCCATATTGTAGGACTATCTCGACGTTCGCATTGAAGATTCTGACTTTGAGGTTGGTCGACAGTTGTTTTGAGTTCCATATGTTTTTCAACAGTAGGAATGCTGCCCTTGCTTCCGCAAACCTCGAATTTAAATCTGCATCAGATCCTCTTAGTTCATTGATAATGCTGACCAGGTATGTGGAAGATCCCATATGGTCCCGAGCTTCTCCATCGAGTGTGACCGTGTAGGTGTTCTCCATGTTGTATCTCAGGATCTTGGTTTTCCTTTGTGCATGTTGAGGCCTACAAATGCAGAGGCTGCTGCTACTCTAGTTGTCTTCATCTGCATTTGTTGGTCTGTAAGGAATAGAAGAGTTGGGTCGTCCGTGAAGTCCAAACCGTCTGGTTGCATCCAAACTGTCCATTGTATTCCGTGCTTTCCCTCAGATCTAGAGGTCTCCATAGTCCAGTCAACTAACGCAAGAAGTAGAAAGAGTGGGAGTGAGCAACCTTGTCTGACACCGGTCATCACTTGTGAGCTTCAGCTGGTATGTTGTCAGGTGTAGCTGTCTTCCCACTCCTGATTTGTCTGATGGCCATCCTGATTTCGTCGATCATAGATGGAGTGAACTGATCTTTATCGTCGTCATTGCTATCATTGGTGGGTACATAACACTAGATAACATTCATTGTGATTTCCTCTCTGCTTTTTTTTAAAGATGATTTGATGATCCTGGATCCTTAAGATTCTCATCGTATACGTGATTTACGTGCTTCTTTGGACAGCATTAGAGCAATTCCCTGAGTGTGTGAAGCAGTTTCCTCTTCGTGGTTGGAGCAAAAAAGCATCACTCCCGTATCTAACCTTTGCTGTTTAGCTTGTGTTCAATGCGTTTCGCTGATTCCGAGCACTGACAAGTTGTATCTCTGCATCTCAGAAACTATTTAACTAATCCTTCTAGTCTTCCACATTGTATGAAAGTCTCTGTAAAACGTTTTCCTCTGGTTGTTAGAAGGGGCATCAGCCTCGTAAATTCCAAAGAATCTCAGCTTTCATCATGAGGTGTCATTATCATATATAAATTATAAGAACACCGCCATTACAGGGTTTGTGGAGAGGGATCTATGTTAGAATGCCATTGACTGTAGTCTGACTACCAGACTATTAGATCTTAGCTCAGTGGTCCAAAAGTTAAACATCTGTGAGCTAGACTAAAGGCCCTAAGTTTCTTTCCTGATAGCTGGGTTGGATATACATTACTGAGAAGCCTCACACCACTATGAATCAGCTGTTCCATGACCACTGGTTTTTAAAGATTGTCTAACTTGAGTCCAGAAAAACATGAAAAAAACATTGTAGGTACTAAAAGTAATTTTCAAGAACAAATTATTATTGTAATGTTGATATTATTATTATTATTATTAGAAGCTTTATTCAACATTATATTTTTGGTACAACATAGAATTCTCAGCATAAAGTATTTCAACAAGTTTCCTTTTCTTATACCTTGATCTATTGTGACGATAAATTTTGGATGATGACCGGTTAGATGTTAGGAGTTCGGTAATCCACATTTGATTAATGTTCATTCGTTTCAATGCATATTGCCAGCCACCATGATGTCGCTGATTGTACCTTTTTGTATCACGTATAGCGAAAGGTTGTAAACTTTTCATAAACGCGCCTGAATAAATTGTGCGCACATAAGACACAATGATGTGCTAAAACAAACAACAAAACAGATAACTTGATGAAATATCTAGATCGGAGGAACAGGTAGCCCAGATATTCAAGCAGGCCGCCTTATCGATAGGTACCGCACTAAATCTGCAAAAATGGTGAAACATTGGTTTTTAACGAGCTCAGATGAATCAGTAGGTACTGTTACAAACGAAGAAAAAAAGGTATAAATTATACATCAGTTGAATCCATTCCAGCAGGTTCGTCGGTAATTAATAAATTTGTCTCGGGAATCTTTAATGAAAACAAAGGGAGGTGAATTGTTCACAGCCCCTTCGAATTTCATGTTTCGCAAATAATTGTATAATCGATACAATACGTCAAAAGAAACTGAAAGTGTTATGTTTAGTAAAAATGAATTTATATTCAATTACTTACTTTTGTCAGTAAGTTGATTATCTTTGGATGGAAAAGTAATTTCACTCCATGAGACACGATAATTTACAAGTTTTCCATTCAATTGTTCAGGTTGTGACCATTCAAGTCTAATTAGATTTCTTGATAACCATTGAGATGCTAATGAAAATGGAGGGTTCGGTGGTGATTGTGATGTACATAGCAGTTCACCAGATAAACAATCATTTTCTATTGAATGATGTAATTTAACATTTGTATTACTTTGTGTCCCTTTATAATTGGATTGTGGGAAATATGCTTTTAGTCCATGTCCACCCGTTGTTATAACGTGAATTGACATTTTATAATAAAAATATGGTTTAATAATTGTTTGACCTGATAGGATAACATTTGATTGAGTTATACTTGATGCAGAATATAACAAAATACCGTGTACATGTGGCTTAATGAAGATGGAATGAATTTTAATGGAATCATAGGAGATGTTATAATTTATGTCACCGTATTCATGTAGTTCTAACTATAATACAAATATATTATAATGAAACAGAAAAATCATCAGTGTATGAATATACGTTTTACTACATGTAAGCTACTATTATTTTTCCATAACTTCGTAACCTACTAAACTAACACTTCTTCAAAGATTATTAGTACTTTTTGCTGACTTGTAATTAATGACCAGTTTTTCCAAACACCCGAAATTATAACATATTACATAGGGTGAAGAGTGACTCAGATGAGCGAGTAGATAGATAAGAGAGTAAAAACCAAATATGATATTGGTTAGTTCTTAGTAGTTCAGCCATTTGAATATCTACATGCACTATCAAACATATTTTACGTATAAATCTCATTTCGTTTAATCTTGTTTAAAGCATGTATGTGTAGTGACAACTAAACACATTGTATTAGTTTGTTTAAGTAATTTCGCGGACTGCATTCTTCACTGATTCATTCATTTAAAAAATAAACTGAATGAAGCTGCGAACAGCCTAGCAGTAAATCAAAATGTATTCTAATATTCAGTAGGCTTGATGTCTACGGGTTTAAACCCTAGTGGTTTAGTAAGGTCTTCAACGTGTCGAATTATTAACAAAAAGCAGTTGTATAGCAGACTATAACTTTCTGGTTGAAAAGCTGGAGGTCGGTGAATTGTTATTAACTATAATTTTCAGTTGTGTTCAAGTACCATGTGGTGTGGTAGTTTTCGTTTAAATAAATGACACATCCATATTTTGATGACCTTATATAAAATATTGACTTTTACAAATTAGGGAACACGTTAACTTATCACTTTGAGACAAAGACTCATTATTATCTAAAAATAAACAGGCTTAATCGGGGAGATTATAATTGATGGACGACCTTTGCACGAATCTTGAACGACCTTTAGAGATATTGGTCAACCAGGAAAAAGGTAGTGTGGAGTAAAACTATATTATGCAAAACCAAACTGGATGCATTTCTTTTACATGGTTCAAAATCTTGTCAAGGTTAGAAAGAGATTCAGAGGTTCTAAAACCGTAATGCATATGGTACAGGGACTCATCCATATGGCTCCATGACAGTCAGCCTCTGGAGCCATGATATGGTCGCAGAAACTCTTACAGGAACTTCTTAGTAGTCATATTTGTTGTAGCAACGCAATTATAATGTCCTCTCTAAAATCCTCTGTGAACCGATCGTATGTGAGCATCAGGAACCGAAATTGGATTCGTTATGATGATGATGAAGTTCTTGAAAACAATTGTTCGCTCAAATATCCTACATTTTTGAATATTCTTTGGGGATTTTTAAACATATGAAATAGTTCAAAGAGAAAGGATGTATTTGGAAAATCTCAGCGAATGAATTTGAAGTAAATCCAATGTTTCACCAGGCAATCTGGTCCAAGCTTCTTCAAGGAAATATAATCAAACATCAAAATTATCGAATATAAATAGGTACATGGTTCACCGGTCTCCTGTATACTGAATAAGTCATCAAATCAATAGTTAAAAAAATTTTTTTTAAACAAAACACCGTAGCTTGACTTACAATAAATCCTAAAATACCTTGATATTCTTTATAATCCCATGTACATTTAATCAAAACTTGAATAGGATCAGAGAAACAGAAAAAATTAATTGGACTTAATACAAGTTTACTTAATAATACAGGATAATTGATCTTATTCATCTTATATATAACTAATGATTCAGTCATTTGTTTCATTTGATGATTATACTGTAATTGTATTTGATTACATCCAATTCCACTATTAATAAATAACAATGATGATAATTGTATCATTGAAGAGAATATATTAGTTGTACTATAATCATTTATAGCTTCAATAGAAAATAAATAATATTTATTTCGTATTAAATCTTTCAATTCTATATGGAAATATGAATTTTCAATTTTATTTTCATCATGTTTTATAAATAAATTGAATAATTGAGTATTTGTATTATTATCATTTGATAACCATAATCTATATGTGATATGATACCAACCAGGTTGACTATTCCATTGACGATAATTTAATGCCTATACAACATTCAAAAGGATAATAATAATAATTTAAACAAACTTTGACAAAATTAAACAAATAAAAAAATTAAATCAGAATGAAGATTTGTGAAGATTAAAGCATTTTCAAAGTTCAGTTCACGATTCAATCTAAGCTAGATCAACATCGAAAACCTGGAAGTAGTGAAAAGCTGTTTCGTCAGAGTGTGGGACTCATTAACAGTGCCCATTAACAATCCCACAGGCGGGGTTCGAACCAAAGACCTTTGGTCTTGCGAGCGGATGCTCTAGTTCTAGACCACTGAGTCGGTATGCAACGATGTTAGTGTTTAACTTCAATCGGCCCATGATTTTGTGCAACCCTTCATCCATTGTCTGAAGTGGATAAGAGTCTCCATTCGACACGGATTGGACTCCACTGAACACGGCTTATCACTAAAACTCCAGGGGATCCATATTGAAGGTAGTCACTAATCAGAACATGATTATTATTATTACTATTATTATCAGATTGGGGATTTGCAGAGACTAGTATTTTCATAGTTGAATTCACGAAGGGTTGTACAAGATCATTGATCGACTGAATTCGAACATTACCACCGTTGGACGCCGGATCAGTGGTTTAGGAGTTAAGCGTCGGCGAGCGAGGCCGAAGGTACTGAGATGGAGTCCCTTGTGCGAGATCGTGAATGAGCACTGCCGGAACGTTTCATACTAGGATGAAACGGCCATCTGGTGCTTCCAGACTTTTAACGATGGTCTGGCTTAAATTTTATTAATTATTAATTTCAATAATTTTTACTCTCTTAATTCAATTATTTTATTTTATTTTCAACTGTTATTTTGTTCATTGAAAGGATTAGGTTATACTTTTTCCCGACTTTTCACAGATTACTTCAGTTTATATAATTTTCTCAGAATGGGTTTTGTGGAGATTTTTAGAAATTTCACAAGTTGAAATCATGAGCCAATTGAAGCTAGACCACCATGGAAAACCTGGAAGCATTGGACGGCCGTTTCGTCCTAGTATGGGACTCCTCAGCAGTGCGCATCCACGAACCCGCGAAGCCAGTAGGTCCTGGGTTCGAATCCCGCGGGGGGCGGGTTCGTGGATGCGCACTGCTGAGGAGTCCCATACTAGGACGAAACGGCCGTCCAGTGCTTCCAGGTTTTCCATGGTGGTCTAGCTTCAATTGGCTCATGATTTCAACTTGTGAAATATATAATTTTCTGTTGTAAATAATAGTACGTCTTATGATTTTGTATATAAGCATAACAAGGTATTCCCCATGTACACATTATACATTTTGCACTAAGTACATTGACATGTTGGCATGCTGCTTTCAAAATTTATGATCAAAAATAATTGTAACAGAAAGCAAGAAAATTGGTTTGTACCATTGTTATTAGCGCGTAGTGGAAATAAAAGAAATCTTTCACATCATTCATAATCATATTCATAAAAAAGAAGAAAAATTCTTTCTGCATTAATCTATTTATACATCCAAACAATATTGTCATTGCAAAGTACTATGTAGCAGTTCATATTTGGCAATAATTACTTATAAGAAGATTATATTGTTCCAAAAATTGGTACTTTTATCATTATCTAGATATCACATAAGTGTAAGTATGAGATAACAATTGAATCCTTTATATATTGACATCCTTAAAATACATATTATTTATTGTTGTAGAGCTAATGTCTAACGAAATCTACAGAACTTGTTTAAACATTATTTACCACAGAGTTGATGAATAATGGGGAGATTGGTACTACTGTACATTCATAAAAACTCGTTTACAATGTTTATATAAACTCGATAAATTATTAAACATGTTTGTCAGTATAAGTTGTATGTGGATATTGTTAACTGTTATCGAAATCATGAACTGATCAAAGTTGAGCAACCAATAAAACCCAAAAAGTACTGCACAGCAATTTCGACAGTATATGGTATTAGGAAGAATCATCAGTCCAATGTTTACTGGCTTTTATTGATTATTTAACTTAGATGACATTTAACGACCTCCAATTAATCTCTTTACTTGTAATTACCATGTTTTTACTGATGACTTATTCGGAGAAATAAATCGCAGAGTTCTGGTTTGAGGTCATATTCCAGCTATCGAACAATCAAACAAACTGTTCCATTTAAACATACTAGTCACCGAATACCACCTTTGTGGTCCAAATATAAACCTCTCATCCCGATATCTGAAGTTTCCACTTTATTCCCAGATGGATTCGTGGATGCGAACCGCTGTAGAATCCCCTATCAGGATAAGCAGTTTTCTATTAGTTCTTGATTATCAGTGGATATTGGACTGAGGTAGATTAAAGATCTCGATAACCATGTTTGCTTACAATAATACAAATAGTAGAAAATAATCAAAAGCAATACTCGACAGACTGTTGGCAAACAAATCAATGACGAAATTAGTCGACTTCTTAGCCTCATTGATATCTAAACGTTTACTTACTTTAAGCAATATATTTGATATTACACTACATCACATTTGATATTTTCGATCTGATCTCTCAGTTTCATTTACTATAGCAACAGTAAATTCAGTAGAATCATGTTCTGGTGTTAAAAATACACTACAATTTCATCTTTCCATACGAGTATCTTTATTTTTGTAAAAAAGAATAAATATAAAGAGCCAGAATGTCGAAAACAATAAAACTCACTTTCCACTTTAACAATAAATATTCACAATAACCCCTTGTTACAATATCTCTCTGTCTCCTTGCGGTATGACCAGAACTTTGGGATATTTCAGAGTGCAGATGAGATCTCAGTTCAAATTCTAATTTAATTGAATAATAGCAAGGTCTTTGTGGACTTGTTACCAAAATATCAGTTGGTAGACTGAAAGGACTAATTCCAGCATCACTTTGAGCAGCTAGACGAAAAATGTACATTTTATAAGGTAGGAGCCTAAAAGCAAATACAGAAAATTAAATTTATTGTCGTCAAAAATTAAAATATTTAAGACAAAAACCAACAATCTAATTCGTCATTTTTTGTATTAGTTATTATCATCCATAGTAGTTTCTTCTTCTTTCAGTAGATCCTGTAACGCTTGGAACCTGTTGTTGAAATTTATCTTCAATTCGTTGGGTTTGTCAGTATCTCGAAGGAACTCTGTATTGAACCATTTTCGTTCCTTTCTCCCAATCAGTCCGTGTCGTCTCATGATATCTTGGCCATCCCGACTTTGGCGTCGAATTGTATGTCTTCATTTCCGACGCTATTTGATTGGTCCTCCCGGTCTCTCACGTTGTCTAAACGTTCCATGTTTCTGTTAAATTTGTTGCTCTGGTTGATAGAAGTTGCATCAACCTCGTGAATTCCGAAGAACCTCGGCTTTCATCATGAAACATCATGATTCTTCTGAATGAAGATCCTTCAATTAGGAGTACAGAGTTTAAATGGTTTGATTTGTGCAAGCTGGTTTGTTTTTTTCTTAGCAAGATTATTTTCTACGGGATGAGTCTGCCGACCCAATGCTTAACCCTCCTCACTTGTGTGGACGTGATACTGGCAGTAACTCTAGAAAAACTGCAGGCAGAGCTTTCAGTTTTACCCATGAGAATTTAATTTATGAACTACTGTTTTAACGTATCAGTGATAAATTATGCTAGAATAAATTGTTCTGTACTAGTGACCTCCATATTTCATTTTATATATAGTTATTTTTGTCATAGAAACTGAATGCAACATCAAGACTGTTAGTCTTAATTAGGCACAAATAAAGAGTGTTAGTCAATCGATTGACTATCACAGATGTCTATCAAAATTTTTAGTTTAACTTAAGTGAACATCATACTTATTAGCTTCATGTTTAACAGTGTAGTTAGAAAGTCCCATATTTATGAAGTGAATACATTTAAACACTCAAAATGCGTAAAGGGTAAAATGTCTAACTCCTAAGTTATTCATTCATTTCAATCTAATTGGTTATTGTGTCATATATGTGAAATCAGACATCTAATATGTGATAACATATAGTAACAGAAACCTGAAATGGACATTCATTTAGGAAATAATCTAAAATATTTCTTCAAACATAGTGTAGGGTTAACAGATAAAAAACATAGAAGTCCTATAAGTAGAAAAATAATATAGTCAGTGATATGGTACTTTAGTGAAGGCGAACACAGGTGATGACAACCGAATTATATTTAGCACAACATTACAGAGTTACTTGGTAAAATAGAAAAACCATACTATAATACCTAATTTGCAAAATGTTCATTAACTATATGAGAGTATATATAAAGTTCTTATGGGAGCTAGGCTGATTGTGAAAATGTACAGTTGAATATGAAGAGTTGCTAATTATTGTTTAAAACCGTTTTGAGCATCTGTTTTCAAATATTAGACAGTTAAATTTTACTAAACCAGAACGTTGTTGTACCACTGCAGATTTTGTTCTGACAATTCTTTACTGCCATCAAACATATGGTATTAAAGAAAATTTACAGTTGGGAAACAGAAGCAAAATAGAATAGAACGAATTTACGCCTGCATAAAGTAGTTTAATTCTAAGATTTGAACTAAGTTTTTGAGACAGATTTTCAATAGAATATTTTCACGTGAACAAAGCAATAGAATGATATCTTATTTCATGAATAAATCCTACAGCAAAAGATATCAACTTACCCATCTACTAAAAAATCATTCACTTCATCAATCTGTGGTGCTGGTTGATACGTCTTCCAGTTAACAGAACCATAATTATTTGGATTCTTACCATAAATATCTTCACTGAAACTATTATTCATTACTTCTGCATAATGTAAAGTATAATCTATGACTGGAGATGTATACAGAAATCCGGAACTATATTCAGTTGTTTGATTTGATTGTAACTGACGTAAATAATTAGGCCAAGATAAATGAGCTGTGGCGATAGGACAAATTGTATATCTATTCCGTTCTTGTGTGATACTACTCTGTGATATTTGTATTTTGGGAGTTACTGGACGTTGTCGTGGTCTTGTTTGAAAACTTTCAACGGTTGTTACATAAACCTAGAGTAGAAATTCAAGGATTACTTAGTTATTGTTATATCATCACAAAATGATCATAAGTTTGAGCAAAGCGAATTCAAATACAAATATTTACGCTATCATTCAACATTCCTTGTGTAATTATTGCTTAACTAAATGTTTTTAGACCCAAAAGAATGAATATTGTACGATGAATTTAGTTTATTTCATCTTGTTTATTCTAAATTTTACATCTACACAGAAGCTCTTTTTAAACATAACATTTAACTTTTAAAAATTCATGCCTTCCAACTCTCAGTACAACAATTTAGTCTACGCCAACCGATTCAAATCCTGATAATCGTTCATCAACGTATGTTGCACAACTTCTGACTGAAGATAATTTACTGTTTTCACAAGAATATGAAATTCTTAGGAAATTCTAATTCTTAAGTAAATAAATTTAAAAATCTTCATGTTGACATGATTGTTCATAATCATTGTAGAGTTCTACAATTAGGTAATTGTACTTCTCCGTTTGGATTAGAATATTCCAAAGCAAATTTGGTGATTATAAACAATTCCTTATATTATTGCTCGGGCAGGTCAACTTGGTAAATTAATCAATAAACATTTACAGGGGAAAAAAATCGTGATATGAAAAATTATACCAATAAATTAATTTCGCAGATGAAACATAAGTATGCCCTTCTAATTATTCATCTAATTTAAAACAAGAAATAATTTAGTGTATTATAATTTTCCATAATTTTTCCTTAGGCTATGAAATTACATAAATTTTGTGTTAAATACAACAGAATATTGGGGACTACTTGTCAAAATCATTATTAGTGTAGTCGGAGTTATAAATTGAATAGATTGAATTTCACTTACGTAAGAATGAAATGGGTCATTGAATAAGTTAAAGGGTTATGTAAGAATAAAATGATATCTTAGGGTGATGAGATCTAATCAATAGATTGAAATTTTAGATGAGAAATATGATATGAGGAATTTTTGAGAAATAAGTAAGGAGGGGGTTTGTGGAGATTTTAGAAATTTCACAGATTGAAGTCGTGAGTCAATTAAAGCTAGACCATCATGGAAAACCTGGAAGCACTGGACGGCCGTTTCGTCCTATTATGGGACTCCTCAGAAATGCGCATCCACGATCGTGCACCCCTCAAGACGCGAAACCAGGACCTATCAGTCTCGCGTCAAACGCCTAACCAACTAGACCACTGGGCCGTCATCCAATGGTGTTAATGTCTAATTTCAACCAATCCACGAAGACTTTTGTGAGATATCAGCTCACTGAAGACGGTGGCGCGACTTCGTGGATTGGTTGAAGTTAGACATTAACACCATTGGATGACGGCTCAGTGGTCTAGTTGGTAAGGCATTTGACGCGAGATTGATAGGTCCTGGTTTCGCGTCTTGGGGGGTGCACGATCGTGGATGTGCACTTCTGAGGAGTCCCATAATAGGACGAAACGGCCGTCCAGTGCTTCCAGGTTTTCCATGATGGTCTAGCTTCAACTGACTCGTGATTTTAATCTGTGAAATAATTAAGATTACGGTTTTTACGAGATTGACGAGGGCATTAGTTTATGATTTGTACTGACATGATTAGTTAATTTATTAATAAGATAATCCTATTGTAAGACATTTCAAAGAAACCAAACTAACATGTTAAAACTAGATACATTCAGTCAAACTATTTCCGGCGGTTAACTTTAGGGAAATCATGTATTATATTCGAATAGTCTTATCAGTACCCATTTTAAAATTCTAATTCCTCTATGTTCATAAAAAACATACATAGAGCTAATTAATTACATGCGCTTTTGATAAATGATATACATATTTTATAAATAATCTACGTAATTTAATCTAGCAATTTTTAATGAAACTAAGCAAATAAACTACCAAAGTCTCGATATCATTTCTATCTCACACACACACTCAGCTTCTAGGTATATGTTCTTCCAAAAACGTTTTAATCGAAATTGGTTATTGAGATCTTTTTTAACTAGAATTAAAAGCTAACAAATTAGAAGTATAGAAAAGGAAACTAATACACTGAGGAGTAAGTTATATTCATCTTTAGCTGACTTCAATCTTATACATGATGATAAACTTCTGACTGTAATTTTTTACTTTTATGAGTAACTTAGGCACGTACGATAAATCAGCTGTGTTTAACTTAATTGTAACGACTAAAAAAAATAAGTTCAACAATGGAAGTAAACTAGGACTGAAATCTATAACATGTAATCTCTTTTGTAATGAATTTGGATAGTGTCTCGTTGAGCATTACAGGAAGTGGCTTTTAATCCATTTAAGATCTATCAGCTAGCTGTAGCTGGAATCTGGTATTATTGTTCAAAACAGGACACGAACCCAACACTTTTCGCCTCAAATGCCTAAAACATTACCCTTTGAGCTACTTACTCCAAATAACAATTATCTTGTGCAATGGGAACGAATTATTCGTTATTCGAAAGACTTTAAATATGAACATTAACACATATTCAAGTACAGTCATCTGACTAGTCGCAAATAGGGCAAAGCGCGCATCCTGGGCCAGACTTCTTGATATTATTCAACTTCGCCAGAAAACTTGTAATTCTATGGCGGTATGAATTCAATCCACTCAAAACGAACATATTCCAATAGAGATTGATCGACGACAGTCTTTAAAATCAATAACAAGAATCCATCATCCGTTAAATTATTGATCTCATTAAACAATTTTAGCGTTAGAGATCCGTAAGATCTTTTCAATCTTTAATCTGCCTTGTCAGCTTATTTTATTTCAACAACCTCTAAAACCCCAGAACGCTGAACAGTCGTTTTGTCCTAGTATATAAGTAGTGGTAACTCACAATCTCATCATTAGTCATATTCAATGCCTTCAGGCGACATGATATCCTATGATTAATTGTTTCAACTATGGTCAATTATCAATATTGCACGACCATCATCCATTTTTATGAATACTTTTTGTCTTACACGTTATAAAATTAAGCTTAGCTGATCATGAATTAAATCAAAATTCTTAATTCACTCACCAATAACTCTGTTTTACTTGAACACATTTTTTCATCGTTTACGGTAATATTTATCGGTTGATTGAAGTTTGTTTCGATTAGTTGAAATAAATATGTTGCTTCCATTAACAGCTCATCAACAGTAATCAAATATTCTGAATATTTTGGTTTCATTGATGCTTTTTCAATTGATTTCATCAAGACATGATTATTCGCATCTGGCCAACTGATTAATCGTGTGAATGGTAAACTCAAATTTTCATATGATATAGGATCAATTCTTGTCCATTGTAAAGTGAATATATCTGTATGAGGAAACAATGGTTTATCATTATTAATATTTGGTATCCAAGTAATCAACACACGTGCTTTTTTCTGTTTTGACAATGGAATTATTTTACGCAGTAATAAACGGTGTCCTAAAAGATAATAAATAAATAAATAATAACGAATACTTTTAAAAATTGGTATATTATACTGAAAATCGTCAGAAAAAACAAACAAACTATAATAAGCATATATACGAATATTCGTCAAGATTAGAACGAATAGTCTGACAGATGAACATATCTTAAATATATTTTTTGACTGAGATCATGAACCGATTGACGTTAGACCACTGTTGGAAACCTGGAAGCACTGGACGGCCAGCTCAGTGGTCCAGTAGGTTGAGCGTTCGCGCGCAAGACTGAAGGCCCTAGGTTCGGATCCCGCGAGCGGGATCGTAGATGCGCACAGCTGAGGAGTCGCACAATAGGTCGAAACGGCCGTCAAGTGCTTCCAGGTTTCCAACGGTGGTCTAACATCAGTCGGTTCATGATCTCAATCAAGAAATTAATAATCTCCACAACCCCTATACTGATGTCCTAAATAATTTACTTCAATTAGTTAATAACCGACAATGTGTATATGTTTATTTTGACTGAATTGATTGTTGATTTAAAGCTTTACTAATTAAGTATACTTTTTTACTAGTTCATTTACCATTACGATAATTCAATTGTCCTGACTTTCATTTCTAATAAATTATAATTACAAACATAACTAGTTAATTAATCAAACTGTTTATCTGAAATTGTCTACATAGACAGAAATGACTATTAAATAAGTTATATCCGAGAGGGTTTTTGTGGAGATTGTTGTAATTTAATAATTGAATTCATGAGTCAGTTGAAGCTAGACCACTATGAGGAGTCTCATATTAGGATAAAACGGCCGTCCAGTGCTTCCAGGCATTCCATGGTGGTCTAACTTCACTTGACCCATGAATTCAGTTTTTAAGTTATATCTTTTAAGTTATGTCAATTATGCTGTGAAATAGAAGTTATCAAGATCTAATTTTAAGATTTAAATATAAAAACCATCAACAACACATACTGTGCTCCCGATACATTCATGTGACATTTACGGAAGTGTTGCAAAACAAATATACAGAATTTTGATGTAAGCCATTATTATAATTGAATTATATATGAACATATAAATTGTTATTGAACTTGTCAAACTAGTCCACATATTCAACACAAGTGAATATGTTAGAATAAAGTGTACCGTCTTACTAATCAGCTTCCTAATTGTGATCTTAATGTTTTGGAGTCAGATTAAGGCAAAAAATAAACTGAATTTTAATTATTTCGGCAGTAACTCTCGGAAGGATCCATTTTTAAAGTATCTCATATGCTTAAGATTGGGGTGTTCATCAAGCAAATATGCAACAATGTTAACTGAGTACTTATCGTAATAAAAATTATATCCGCAATGAAAATTTATTTGAAATGTTCTCTAGGTTTACCTTATTTAATGCGTGATGTTCAAAGACTTGAATTTGCGACTCAATATTCACACATCAGACTTTTTTTAGTACTTTGAATCAGTCGAGTACTAAATCAAATAGTTCGTGAAATAAGTTGTTATCATTAGGCGGTTATAAAGATGACGATTTGAATGAATTTATACATATCTACCACTTGATTCAACCTAAACGGTCTAGAGGTTAAGCGTTTTTCTACGAGACCTAAAGCCTCATGTTCAATCCTCAGTAGGGTCGTGGATGCATAACACTGGGGAGTTCCATACTATAAAAAAAGCTGTCCAGTGATTCCTCGTTTTCAACAGATTTGGTTGGTGATATCAACAGTATACATTAATCTTCACAAACCTCTATACTAACAAATCCAATGTAATTAGATATTAATCATGTTTATGAAAAATTGACTGAGTAATAAGACATAAGTACAATTCTTATACAGAAAATCAATTAATTATTACTAATTATATGTATTTTGATTGAAATAAGCAATATAATATATAACTTACTTAGTTTCTCTCCTTTAAGGTTCATATAAATTGTAGCCTGTTCAGTATCTTTATTGATTGACTGGCCAATTATATATAATCGAAATCTTAAATATCCATTAAAAGAACACGCTTCATTTGAATTAAAAAATATTTTCAATGGAAGTTTCAAGATATTTTCATAAAATGAATTACTAGATTGTAAAATCTTACTACGATTTAAATTTGTATGATTGAATGGAATAAATTTCAAATAGTTGACATCATCATTCTGTAATGTTTCATTTGTATTTTCGTTAAACCATACTTTATTGAAGATTAGCTATTAGATGAATAGATACGTAATCAATTATATTTTCTTTTTCAAGTTTTCAATCAAACAACAGAATATATTTACTCATGTATATTTAATTAAGAAGTAACATTTGATTGAAATCCTAAGAGATTCCAATCAAGTTTTGTTACCGACCTCATCAGTTATATAAGAATGTGCATAACAGTGAATTTTATCATATCGGTTATTAACTAGAAATGAACATTCCTAATTATTTTTTGCGCGGATAAACATTTATTTTTTAAAATATTCTTAATACAAGACTTTTCTGCTTATGATTTAGTTTCATTTTGTGTAGTCGGATTTCGGAGAACTTCAACGGAGCCTCCAGAGACTCAAAAGGAGCAGAAGAGTCCTAGCCAATCAGAGCATGATGGAACATTCTAGAATTCCAACGTGGCGTGCTACTATTGGTCAGTAGCATAATATGTCGCTAACAGATTGGCCGAAATATGATGTTGATTTAACAAACGTTAACCTCTATGAATACCCACGTTTTCTGTACAAAAAAGAACCTTGGAGTAAAATGTTTCTCTCATACTTTGCGTCTTCTTTCTGGTGTTCAGGTCGCGTGAGGGTTATCAGAATAGCTTAGGAACGAATATAGCGTCCAATCAGTAAGACATAACACATTTGATATGTGAAATGTAACAATTAGACGTTGTTTGTTTAATTATTTAAACATGGATAGATATTAACAGAAGTAATCGTACATTTCACTTGGTATTGTTCATCTTGTATCTTCCCACTGAGGTTTAAGACTGCAATTGATCAGTCTGTTATTGGCATAGGTGCATACTGTGCGTATGCCTCGATATTGCCTTAATTCACAAGCCTTTTGTAAGCGATGATGGATAGTGGCTAGCAGTGGAATCCAGGACTCGCGTTTCGTCATCAACTCTGAGATGCAGGTACATCCAGCTGACGAGTTCCAAATAGGACGAAGCGCGCGCCCTGGATTCCACTGCTAGCCACTATCCATCATTGCTTACAAGTAAATGTACAGTATTTAAATGTCAGTTTCTTAATAAAATTAGTTTAAAGGAACTAGTTGATTGTAGGCATTACTATGTTCTCGTACAGTTTTAACTTATAAACTGGTTAGATCATTAGAAGTACAAAGTATAGATTTGTATACTTTTGTGTTGCGAATCATTATAACGTATATTATTAATTGAAATCTTAGTAAATAATTAGGATTATATGTAAAGACCATTATTATCAACTAATGTATCTAACTTACGATCTATTGTCTAAATATTACTTTTCACAAGTTAGACGTTTCTAATTTAATTTATATCTGATAAAAAATTTGTTCAGTGTTTTTGTGGAGTTTTCATGCTTTGCATAAATAGAATCTTTGTTATTGTAACAAATTATCAACTCTCAAAATCGTTCTGTACTGATATTAAGTTTACACGATTGCATAGAAAGCTTATCGCATCACATAACAGAATCTTTAGTCGTTTGCTATTGATGTGTAATTTATGGGTACATATTTAAATCCTATTTATATGACAGACGACACTCTGATTTATTAAGTATCATAGTGATGATTGACAGTAACTGGAAGATAAAGCGCGGTACTTATATTTTGTTGCGTAGCTTCGTGATATGTTCATTTTACCACGATTATCAAATACTCTGTTAAATTTACTTTACGTCAGTTGTCACTTCCTTAAATTTTCAATGACTGAACATGTTCAGTGTTCAATTCATCTACTTCGGCTTTGTGTAATGGATATCATCTCTAGTCCTCTAACACTGAATGCGGCTTAGGTCCATTAAAAATGTCCATTTTGTCAGCATAAAATACTTGCAATTCATAAAATAATAATGCAATTTTACGAAAATATTTTATTATTTTTAATATATTTCTTAACAAATCCATTAATTTTAATAATTGAATTCACGAGTCGAACTAAACAAAATCATGAATAGAAACCTGGAAGACCTGAACGGCCGTTTTTTCCTAGTATGGGAACCCTTAGAAAAGCGCATCTACTATCCCACATTCTGTATTCACACCAAGATCTTCGTAGTCTAGATTAATCTTGACATCTTTAATTATTTTTATTGACTAACAAATTCTATGACTTATGTCACTTAAGCAAGACAAAAGAACCATTTGAAATATAATAATTTATCTAGTCTATTCGATATTTACACGAAAAAAACTACCTTCTTACCATGAAATGGAAGTAAACACTTTACTTTTTTCACCCGTTTAAATTAACTCATACTTCACTAATTAGTTGTGTCACGAAATAACCTGATAAAATAAGCTAAATAAAGCTTTGGTTTCATGGTAACGTTTCGATTTGATATAAAAAATGCTCTCAGTACGTGAAATAGCATGGTCTTTTAAAGAAAAAATCATATTTTGTTTTGAATGACCGGCACTTGATGTATGACATATTTCTAGAACACTATAAGTGAAATCAAAGTTTATTTCGAGAAAAGCTTATTCTAACTAAATTTTAAACTACTAAGCTTTAATTAAACAATAATCCCATGTTATTTAACTTAATAGGGGTCCATTTTGACTATCTGCAATTTGTTGACATAAAAAGCTGCACGTTACATAAATCTTTTACAAGTTGTCTATTTACGTTGACCTAAGATTTTTGACAAAGTAATTTCGAAGATCAAAGAATCCAAATATAAGTGTTAAATTATGTCACAATGAAAAGAAATCTACTTTTTACTTTCGTGAGTGATATTGTATGACTAGAAAGTAGATTTTAAAGTAAAGTCGCTGTAAGTTTTCAAGAGCTTTCAAGTATCCTTTTTACCTAAAAATAAAAAAAACAAGTTCTAATCCTTTTGACTGTATCACAGATAAACTTAAAGATGCTTGTTCAATCCAGAAACAGTTGTTAGCCGTTCTGTTGAAATCATATACTAATGACAAATCTTGTAAACTCTCTGAAAGTTCGTTGATTCCATAAGTTTGTGAACAATATATCCCTTCGTAGCTTTATACTTGATATATTTTACTGAGAAATCATACCAATGAGTAATCATATGTGCATATCACCTTTCATCTATGTTAATCTATTCAAACAGATACATACAAATGTAAGTCTAACCATGGACTTTAATGTTTGTTAGCTGTTTAGACTTTCTTCTCTAAAATCACTGATTGTGACATCTTTATCAGAGTATGATTGTGAACATTTAGGGTACATCAACATATCTGGTAAAATTCATTGAGATTTCAGGTTTCGATGTTTGAAAATGAATGGAATGGATTTATGAATGAAATGACATTAGAGGCACATTGGTTCGCAGAAAGATGCTTTATAAATGATCTAAGTAATATGAAAATGGGATTACACTAGTTCATAAGATATTGATGAGAAAAACTTTATGCTTCCACACAAAACGGTAGCTTACTTGGTAACCTTCTGGTAATTGTCCACACTCTACTTTGATATTCTCTTTCCAACTCATAACTACCCAATCTAGTTCACGTGAAACATTAAGATTGTATGGAATAAATTTTGACGTTCTCATCGAAATTAGAAATTTTATGTCTTCATTATTTTTTGCTTGTTTGTAAATTGACAAATGTTGAATAACAGTTTGTGGACCCAATAACCATTTGTCAGAATTTCCGATTTCTACACTTGCAGCACGAATACTTATTATGTAGTCACTATCGAATTTCAAATCTCCAGTGATATATGAGAAAGCCGTGCTATCATTAATAAATATTTGTAAATAATCTAAACCACACTTGCTTTGAATAATTTGAATTTTTACTGTTTCATTTGCACTATACATGTGATCGTGATTCGGATAAGTTGTCATTAAACTGTGTGTATGTTCGCTTTCAGCCTCCTGAATTGTAATTAAATACCCACCAGGTATTCCATTCCACTCCTCCGGAGAAAGAGGCTGAATTTTATAAATCAACAAAGTTTAAGTAAACAAAGTTTAAAAATTATTTCAATAAAAGCATCTGTGGTCAATAAGCTTACAGCTTTTAATCATCTGACAAAATTAACACATAATAAGGGGAAGTCATAGAATAAAGCACAAAAAACGCCTTTCCATCAATATTCATACTCTAGTGACTATTGTAGGGCGTATTTAGCAATATAATGTATCTCTTTTATCTGGAAGTGAGCGACCGAAATATAAAAGTTTTGTTTTATAGCTTTGACGTTCATTGATATGTCACTTTGTTCATTGACGTCCTCAGACGTCAAGTCGCTCCGTTCCCTTACCGTTCCACGTATCTCTGCATACAATGCGTGTAAGCACAGTTCATAAGTAATAGTTGAGAAATATCATCGGATATTAGGAGGCATCTCAAAACGTTTGAGATAAAAAAGAGACAATTTTAGTATCTTTAATCTGTTAAGACGAAAAATCATGTTTAAAACAGCATTGCTCACAGAAAATACCGTCTTTGTTACATTTAGCTTAGTTTCTAGGTTATAAATGATTTTTTAATGAACCGTAATTTTTGAGCACAATTTGAGCAATCATAATAGATTTTACGGTTAAAATCACGAATCGGTCTAAGTTATACCACCATTAAAAACGTGGAAGTGCTGGACGACCTTTCTGTCCTAGTGCAGGACTTTTCGGCAGTGCGCACCTAAGATCACGCACGCGGGACTTGAACCTAGGCTTTCAGTGGTGATCTAGCTCAGATCCACTCGTAATTTCTAGTGTAAAAATACCACAATCTCCACAATTCCCATGGTGATAATGGTAACTGACACTTCGAGTAAATGATAAGTGTATTTTTTACATTACTTATAGTAATACCGTCAGTGAAGTTGTAAATTAAAGACTGAATTTCTATTAAGTAAATAATTTGCTATTTAAAGTAGATTATGATTCACACAGAACACTTTGTTCTCTTGGAACAAAGAACTATTATCTACCCGTAATATAACTACGATTTAATTTTTCATCGCTACGTCTTTCATTATTATTAACCTACAACATGAATCTAAATAAGATGTACTCTGTAAAAACAATTATTTAGATTAATCCATTTTTGTACTGGTTGTTTGATGTTTAGGACCGTAATTGATCCGCGTCTTATTGACATATGTGCATCCTATGCAGATGACCTCAATATTACTTTAAGTCACAAACTTCCTAAACAGAGATGGATAACTCTATGACGATCGAAGCAAACGTTACTGGTTTCGAGTCCTTGAGTGAACATCGAATCTGGGATGCGGGTACACTTTCTGACGGGTCCCAAAAAGGACGAAACGCGTGTCCCGGATTCCAATGTTGGTCACCATCCATCCCTGCTTATAATTGTTTATATTATTTTGAAATTTCAAACATATGGTCCAACAAATAATAATTTATATGATGAACATCTTTCAACTATTTGTCCTAATGAAAGTTAAGAACATTTTTTATAGTCACTTGTAAGTAAATCATTTTGTGTGATATAAACAGTTTTGATTGCACAATCATTCACCGAAAAGAAAACATTTTGCTAAACTAATGTTTTTTCATCTGTCTCGGTGGGTATATTCCGTTTAAAATAATATACATTTTAATAATGTTCGGTAAACTATTCAGAAACTGAGTGTTTCAAGTAAATCAAATAAATAGTAACTACAAAATAATACTAAATAATGGAACAACCGCCCCACTATCTAAGTTAATACATCACTAGTTAGATCAGATTAGTGACAAGCACAAAATTAATGAATGCTCTATTTTCTGTTATTGACTTTCATAAGACTATCCTATGTCTGACATTAAAGAGGAAGAATGTTTTTGTAAAATCTCAGCGAAAGAATTTGAAGTAAATCCAACGTTTCGCCTGGCAATCTGGTCCAATCTTTTTCAAGGAAAATATAATCAAACAACAAAATTATCGATAAACTTGGACCAGATCGCCAGGCCAAACGTTAGATTTACTTCAAATTCTTTCGCTGAGATTTTACAAATATATATTATTCCTCTTTAATGACTCACATTAACTCGGCGCCCAAATATTGTGAAACTATTCGTTCAAATTTAGACGAAAGTTCTTATTTACTATCTCATGTCTGTTATCAGTATAATTATTAAATATAAAAAAATTGGGTTATGAAAAGAAATCTAGCTGAATTGTAATCGTCAAGCATTCCATATCCAAATTAAACCAATTGTATTGTGAATATTTAAAAACTTATCGGCGTTTATATTCCTTCTATCTGTATTTTATTAACTGAGTTCAAAAATAAAATAAAAAGCATTATATATTTGAATTTATTGGTGAACCATTTATCTATGTATAAATTACAGCAAAGTGATGTAAATTCTAATAGTTGAATTCATGAGACGATCTACGCTCAATAATGACTAGCTTCAAAATGGATTTTCTGAAGTTCTATTGGGAAACCGTGATCTGTGCAGTCCAATTTATGTAGAGTAGAGAGAGATATCCAGTTCATGCATTAAATAAAGGGTTGCGCAAGAGTATGAATCGGTTAAAGTTAAACATAACCAACATTAAATGCCACATCAGTGGTCTAGGGGTAAACCGTCCATGTACAAGACAGAAGGTAAGAGTCCCATTGCTGAGAAGTCTCATACTAGGACGAACCGGTCGTCCCGTCATTCCAGGTTTTCAATGGTGGTCTAGCTTTAATTGACTTATGAATTCAACGATAAAAATTACTACAATCACCACAAATCCCTATTCTGATAATAATAAAAATCCATAGATTCTAGTAATTACATATATTTGAAAGCCAATTTATTCTGTGTCGGTGTGCTTGAATAACAATTTATAAAGATTGAAATCAGTGGTATTTAAAAGACTAGTTAATTTGAATGATATATTATAGGAAGAAAGATAATATTTAAACATATAATGAATAACAAATAGGCCTAGGGATGTTGATGTTTCTTTTTAGTGTAGAATTAAAGTTTTATAGAAATTTCAATTCATAAATTATTCCAAACATACCTGCCATATAATTTTCACTTGATCTAAATTCAACATATGAGTAGATACTAATGATGGCGACACTGATGGCGGTTCACATTCAATTTTAAACCATTTAGATAAATTTGAATGATACAAAATTTTGTTAGCTATTTGGTTATAATTACCAAAAAGTAAACCGATCGGCTGCCAAACTTCAAATCGATAATAATTATAACTGGATAAATTAAATAATTTAAATGATAACGTCAGTTGTACTCCTTCATTAACATTGAATTCAGTCGATTCTGTCAAAGATAATTTCAATGATGGACTAGTGGTATATTTATATGCTGTGATTATTCTCTAAAAGTGTTTTGTTATACAATTGAATAAATATAGAAATAAAAACAAAAAAAATAATTATTCATTCAGTAAGTTAAGTTATATACAAGAATGAAAACATTGAAAAACGTTTCTCATTTCTCTGATGACATTTAATTGACAAGATTGTAAAGTGGCACCAATTAGCGACAAATTAATTAATACATAGAATAGGAATAGTAAATCTTTTAAGAATATATTTTTAATTATTGTTTTTAGAATGAAATCATCAACTTTGAAATATTGACAGACAATTACAAAAACTACTTATATCAATAAATAAGTTATCAGAACTAAAACTTTGATAGTTGAGATCATTAGTCATTTGAAACAAGACTACCATGGAAAACCTAGAAGTACTGGACGACCGTTTCTTCCTATCGTGGGACACCTCAGGAATGCACATCCACGATGATGCTTCGCGAGATTCGAACTCAGGACCTATAGGCCTGACGCGCGAATCCCGTGAGACGGGATCGTGAATGCACACTGCTGTGTTCCACAATAAGACGAAACGGCCATCCACTGCATCAAGGTTTTCCATGGTTGTCTAGTTTCAATTGATTCATGATCTCAACTATTAAAATTATTATAATATCCACAAAAACCGCTTCTGAGAAATAAAACTGTACATCATTATGAATGATTACTTTGCGCAAGATAAAATGATAATGTTAGAAATTAACTTTGTAGAAAAATAACGTAGAATATGTATACTGTTGGTGTGCAACGTTATATTTTGCATTATTGATCCTATAGATCATTGTCTGATTCTGGTATAATTTGAAATAGATACTCTTCATACGATTTCTTCAGTATTCAGAATTTGTTACGTCTTAAAGTGTATCGGTACTTTTCAACAAAATACTGAATAAGTTATGGCTTTGATACTTTAAACTCCTCTTAACTGTTATATATTTGAGAGACAGAGAAGCATACATACAGTAGAAGAACATATGGAACTCAAAGCCAAAATCTTCAATACAGACGTCAAGACAGTTCTAATGTATGGAGATGAATTTTGGAGAACTACTACAACCATCATCAAAAAGGTATACGTATTTAAAAACAATTGTCTACTCAAGATACTAAATGTCTGCTGGCTGGATACCATCAGCAATAGACTACTGTGGGAGAGAACAAATCAACTTCCAGCTGAGGAGGAAATTGGGTAAAGACGTTGGGAATGGATGAGACATACATTACGGAAATCATCAAATTGTATCACGAAGCAATCCTTAACTTGGAATCCTGAAGGGAAACAGAAAAAAGGAAGATCAAAGAACACACTGAGTCGGGAATCGAAAGCAGACATAAAAAAAAATCAATAACCACTGCAAACAACTGGAAAAGATTGTCCAGAACAGAGGTGAATGGAGAAGGTTGGTGCTCGGTCTATGCTCCTTGACGTGGGGTAACAGGTGTAATTAAGTCAGTAATGATCGGACTACCATGTAATCTTTGAAAAGTTGAAAATTTCATAAAAATCACTAATTCGTTGAATCTTTTCATTATTCAGTTATACTTCGATAAAATGAGATGGTGAAGATTTGTAGCTCAGGTGGATGATTTTGATGGAGTTTTGTTCTCTGAGCTGGATGGTTTGGTTGTGGAGATCTGAAGTTTGCGTTGATGATGTCGTTCAGAAGAAAAATGAAAGCTCCACGACCAAACCATCCAGCTTAGAGAACAAAACTCCATCAAAATCATCCACCTGAGCTACAAATCTTCTCCACCATTCGTTATTTTATATAGATATATAACGCAAACATTGAAGTAAAGAACTGTGTTCCTTTACTTTTCATCTATTTCAACTCTCGAAAACTGTTCATTTGAAAATGGTTTCCATTTGATTTAAGTGTATAATTCTAACTTACTGTTATGATGACAATAAGTCTTTAAAAGTGTTATCAAAATCAAAGTATCTGTTCAAATGATACAGTAAATAGAGGATTTAAATCTTGAACTACCCTTAGTATTATTAAATTTGACCTACCTACAACGATGACATTGAACTAAGTTGTGTATACAAAACAAGATTTTAAACAAAGAATTTTAGTTTGAGTAACAAAACGAAAGAAACAACTAATAAACAATAAAGTACTTTTGTTTGATTTGATACAATACCTAGTGACAATAGTGTATAGTTAATAACAGATGCTAAATTGAAAACTCTTATTTCACTCTTAAAATCTTTTATTTTCAGTGAATTATCATTCAAGATAGAATCGAATCACAAATATTTGTGATTGTTATAAAACATTTTGCCGATATTTTTTTACCGTTTGTATGTTGTATCATTTTAATATCGCTATTATCCTTCTTTCTGATATAATCACTGACCATTATATTTGTCTCTTTGTCTCACTAACTCTATATTTAAGAAAATCACTTGAATAGAACTTAGCTATAGTCATTATTGATTGATTACATTTCTAATTCTAATGCTAAATTGATAATTTATATAAAGCTGGATTATTCAGTTCAGAAAAACACTGTTTCTATTTTGAGGATGATATCAAATTTCCAGGTAACACCAAGAAATTTATTGCTTTCACTTATTAAATGGCAATATATATATATATATATATATATATAGGAAGGAACGGAATGAACGTGAATGCTAGAATTCTGGGATTCGATTAATCATTTCAAAAGGGTGATATTTCATGTTAGGTTTTTAGCTGAATTTCTGAAAGTAGAACTTTCTATTAACTTTCGTTTGTTGAACCTTGTAAGATAATGTTTAGGATTATAATATTAAGTTTCCAAACCCCTCTTTCACATAGTAAATTGCACCGTAGTATCAGTTAAAATGAAAATCTTATTATATTTATAGAAATTCATAGGTATTTAAACTTTATTATAAATTAGCGATATTAGATCTAAATATCTTGATCACATTTAGACATTGAATATTTGAGATAGTTTGAATGATTTTCTTAATTTATATTGAATTTGTTTTAAAATCAAAGTTTATTAAGGAAAAACACCTACAGAATGAGAAACACAACGACGTAACACTTCAAGTTAAATTGGCAAGTTGTTTCAGGAGATTTTATTAATATTAGTAACTTGTTATACTCTTCTAGAAAGAATGAATTCTTCGAAATATGTACGCTTGAGTAAACTGTAGACTGTTCGATATTCAATCATTTGTCTGTTATGCAGAATGTTTTATTTTAACATCAAAATTTATGATTATAGAAAACGCCTATATTTGTAAATAATATAAAGCAGTATTCAATAATAAACTGTTTATATAAACAAAGGTGTATAGTCTCTAGCAGTGGAATACAAAACACACGTTTCATCCTATTTGAGACTCGTCAGCTGAATGTACCTACATCCCACAGTTGTTGTTCACTCTGCAACTTGAACCCAGTAACAATCGCTTCAAACACCATCGCGTTATCCACCTAGCTAATGAGTCTTGATAGCCACTTGCTTGTGCAATACGTGAAGTTTGAATTCACTTGTTATTGTTTACTTGAATCTTCCCATTGATGGTTAGGACGGCAATTGATCATTATCTTATTGGCATATGTGCATACTACGAGTATCCATCTTTGATTATAATGCTTGTGAATTAAGGCAACATCGAAGCAATACGCACAGTATGCACAAATGCTAATAAAAAACCGATCAATTGCAGTTTTAAACATCAATGTGAAGATTATATTTTAGTCATAAGCATATATCTCAACTACACAAAAGATTTCTTCAAATATAATCAACATCTGGTACGATAAATAATTAAACTATCATAAAAGATTGAGTTTCAATTAATTAAAAAAGTGAGTTACCCAATTCAAAGAGTTTATATGATCATTTCCGTTTAAAGCTTGATAACCATTCAATGGAATTTTTTGTATTTTTATTGGCCATTTACACTTTTCAATTAATTTTATTATTCGTGAAAAATCGCCTAAAACTGGAGTAGATTGGTTGGAATGAGAAATATTTCCATCTAATTTTAGATTGAATTCAATTGAAAATTCTGCATTATGAGCCTGAAATAGATTCCGTTAAAAAAATGTTGATTAGAAAGATGAGGATTCTTGAATACTTTTTTTAGAGAAATAGTTATTTCAAAATTTGTCTTCTGTGGTTAAAAATTCCTGAAAATCTTGTGAAGAGTTATAGTGAAGGTAACCTGCAGCTTTAAAAACAGATAATGTTTTAAGTGATTACTACCCCTTAATAAAAAGGTTTTAAACAAGAAAGGTGTGTTTTTTATATAGAATTTATTCATAGTACCGTTTTCAAGTATATATTTTCTCAAGTTGAGGAATACTGATCAGTTACTAATTTCCATCATGAGATGTGTTTCATTAGAAATATAGAGTAACACAGTACGTTGTATTTAAATATAATGTGGCCTATATACCACATAAAAGACAGTTATTCGTACATGGTCAATGATATGTGAATGAATAAAGAGAAGTAAGCCTGTATAATGTCTCTGCTAGACAGAATCTCTATTACAAAAAAGTCAATAAAATAGGGTTTTGATTCGAATATGGAATTCGAACTCATCTTAATGTTCCATAAATATGGAATCAAAGAATTGTTGAATTGTTTTCCTAAAGCTCCTTCAATCAGTGTTCTACAAAGTAAGACTTAGTATTTGATGAAATGTGTCTTGGCTCAGTCTTGCTGACCATTTAAGAAGACAATCAGTGAAGAGACTGTTAGGTATATATAGTATATTTATTATTTTACAGCATGAAAGAAGTGTTCAACCAATATTGAAAAGAAAGATGAAATAATGCTCAATAACTTGTTGATAGCTAACTGAACTCAAAAGATCAAATGTATAACTCATAGACTATGGAAACGAAAAGTATTGACTTTGAATCCCAAAGTGAACATCCGTCTATTCTATGTAAAACTTGTAACAGGATTCTTATGTCAACAAATCTCAGTTGTAAATGTCAACATCAGGATAACTCTAACTTTTAGTAATTATTTTATGATTATGAATTGACGGAAAATGTATTGTGTACATTTCATCATCACTGAAGTTTGTTTTGTGCCTTACTTATTTCTTCTGAACAAAACAGAAAAAAGTGTATCTCAGGTGTAAGAAAAAAAGAACAATAATTTGTCTTTTGTTTTTCTTTCTTCACTGTGTTATTTTCTAAAATGTAAACAGTAAAATTGGAAAATAATAAATCATGATTTTGTTTGTTTTTTTGAAAGGCAAATAAATTTCTGACATAGCTCCCTATATGTATCAATGATCGGTTACAAGTAGAGTGGTACAAAAATATGTAGTCAAACGATTAATATATATATATATATATATATATATATATATATATATATATGTACCACAGTACAATGGCTTTTATGTGACCAAATGAACACATAATCATGATTAATGAACGAGATAAAATCGAAGGGAAAGTGGACTATGCACAGACTTACATTAAAGATATTGACTGAAAAGAAAATCATGAAGTTGGATAGAATTTATAAGTTTGACAACAGAAAAAGAAATCATTCTAAAGAAACTGAATCTAATAAAACTAAAAAAAATTAAATTCATATAAATAAAATAAAGTGATAGTTTTTTGTGGTCCAAAGATAGTTTGTATCAAGGACTGAATGTGATTCAACAGTTGAAGAAAAAGAAGAAGCACCGGATAGCTGCATTTTAGAGTATCCATTAGAAAGCATACTGACGACAAAGTCAGGGTTGAGATTCCGAGTCTAAAAAAGTGCTCATCATGTGGTTTGTGACTTAATTTCAGGAAACTTCGAAAAACGTCTACGAATATAAAGTAACTTGTGCCATTCACCTATGTTGAAAGTGAAATCTTTGCTTGTTAACCTTTAACAGTTGAATTCATAAGTCATTCTTAGCTAGATCAATTGAAATTACGGATTAACACTGTTGGTTGCCGTCTCGGTGGTCTAGAGGTTAAACGTTCGCTCGCGAGATCGAACGTCTTGGGTTCGAGTCTCACGTGTACGACCGTAGATGTGTACTACTCTTAACCTCTTTTTCATAGACTGTATATCTAAAAATAATTATTCAACTTGAACAGATGAAATTTTATCAAACATATTTTATCATTATTTCATCGATATCCTTTAGCATTACGTAATTTCATAGAAAAACATCTTTCACTCTATTTACATTAGTATTAAATAATATAATTTCACTACCTTAATATTGTAAAATATCAAGTTTCACCAAATGCCTATTACACATTTACAGTAAGTGTATCAGCTAATTTCAATCAGCGGTACAATTACTAACGAGATCATATCCAGAACATATCTCCTTATTAGGAAGAAGAAACTCACTATGTTGTTTCACAGTAAACAACTTTTTTTCAGGAATAAAAAAGAAATAATAATTCTTACATTTATCTTTGAAATAATTGGTTCACTGAGAAACTGTATCCGAGTATTATTTAACCATTTAAATATTTTCTCTTGATGTTTATTTGAATGTATTAAATTAATCCATTGTATAAAATTTTGATCGGTATACTGATGTTTGTATTTCAATGCTGGTAATAATGATGTAATGCCTAATTGTAAACTAACTGGACTTAATCCAGCTGTATTCAATGCAAACATTCTTATCTGATAAATATGTTTATGAATTAATGATTTAATATGTACACGATTAATTGTTCTATTTAAACTATAATAGCCAGCATACTTTCTATTGCCATAAGTTCTAGTTTGTATAGATTGGATAAAATTAGGATCTTTTGTATAAGCTGATTGTAAGTGGTCTATTATTGGATATTGATGAACTGATTGTTCATTCCAATAATTAATATAATTATCATAACTACTGTTTTGGTTAATTCTTTGATTCATAAAAGTCAGTGTTGTATTATATTCACCTTCTACATGATCATATTGACGGTGAATGTCAATTAATGAATCAATAGGTTTAATCTACAAGGAAGAAGAAAGGTAACAATGAAATGTGATAAAAGTCACAAATAAATCATAAGTATATTTTAGTGTAGTTTATACTGTTTCATTTGTTTCATTTATCTTGATCAAAAGTAAAACACAAATGTAACTTATGAGTGTTCATTGAAAAGATACAGTATGCTGTAAAATGAACTTGTTAAGTAGAAGCGTTTGTCATCACATATTAATATTGACTATGGAACAATAAGATTTGAGCACTAAACAGTCATTATTATCCCGTTATGGGATTCACCAACAGTACATATCAACGATATTTCAAGCGATCTAGTATCATATGATGTCGAAAAGAATTCATTGTTCTTCGATCATTAACGTAAACATTAATAAATTATCACTTCCGAATCCAGTCCATTTTTTACCCATTAAATGTCACTGATATCTGACTAATCTAGTTAAGGTCACAAGTTATTTATAGATATGCATTAATTTGTCTTCGAATCAGTTATTATTGTTCTCTTGAGTGTTTTATAAACATTAATTCAGCATGAAATTCATCATGATTTTCTCAAAACTACTAAAATAACTTTTATAAGCCTTCATTCATCACAATCATAACCTACGTTCTGTATCCGCTATCAGTTAATTGAAGAGTATGGAATATTTAGGCATTTTTCATTATCAACAAATATTGGTAGTTGTCATAATTTGTGGCCTTGTGCCCTATTAATACATAACGTGATGATACCACCAAATAGAGAACAGTGATTTATCGACCGGACCAATGACGCCTTAAACCTGTACGAGCAGTCTAGAGACTTTCTCGGCCTTTCTTCCCGCCTAGCCCTGCCTGTTAAGTCCAAAACACCACTCTCAGCCTCTGAGATATGAATCATGTATTTCAAACATACTGGGTTTGTATACATACTAAACAGACCACATCGCACCATAAAATAGAAAAAAACACTTGTACAAGATCTAGTCAAAAGTGGTTGTGAATGTGGAAGACTGTAATTAATAGACTGGGCATAACTCAAGAATGGGAAATCGTATAATAATAGTTTATAGGTCAAAATAAAGCTTATAATAAGAGAAACATGAAAATGCATAGTATAGCTACTTAATAATTATACAATAAATATATATGCATCGTATTGATCAATAAATGATTCTCAAGAGTTACCATTCATAATTCTCGTCGGGGTATTATAGTAATTTTGTTCAAACCTGAATCAGGGGAAAAATTATTTGTATTATTAACTCCATACATTTTCCTGTCACTAATATCTATAAAAGACTATGACGCATTAAATGAATTATGTTCAGTCAAAATGTGTGTGATTTTAAATGTTTGACACATTTTTAATTCATTTTTATATTGGTTGTTTGAATCTTTCCATTAATGTCTAGGACTACAATTAATCAGTATCTTATTGGCATATGTGTATCCTGTGTGGATTGCATCGATACCGGCTAAAGCCACATGAATCATAAACGAAGATGGATGATGATATCCTGGATTCCACTGCTAGCGATCATCCATCTTTACTTATAATGGTTGACAGTTTGAAGACTAACCTACCATTGAAGTGATTTACATATTCTCTTACAGTTACCATAAACCTATGAACTTCTTATATTACTTTTATTGCTTACTGATCTTATTCATGAATATATTTATAGTGCATTTTTTTTGAATACAAATGTGTAATAGATCTTTTTAAAAAAACACGAAAAAAAAGGAAGCCAATCATAAATTATTCGAACGTTGGTCAAACGTTTGCACCATAGTTCATTTATCTAGTAGTAAGTATCATAGACAATTGAATATTTCACGTTTACTAGGTTTCAGCACGCGTATCTTATTTATTTATTAGTAGATTTGTTTTAATGTTACTCATGTATGAATTAATTATTTAAATATGTAAATTAATTTATATTTTATTTATTAAAAAAAACAAAATAATTTAATAATTCGGTTTACTTTCTTTGTGTCATTTAACATTTTTATCAAAATGGAGTTTTGTGGAGATTGTAGTAATTTCATAGTTGAATCCATGAGCTGATTAAAGCTAGACCACAATTGAAAATTCGGAAGCAACAGTCGGACGTTTCTCCTCAATAATGCGAACCCACGATCCCACACTTGTGAATCGAACCCAGGATCTTTGGTTTCACGCGCAAACGCCTAACCTCTAGATCACTGATTCGTCATCCAACGGTGTTAATCTCTAACTTCAATCAATTCACGAAATTGAGCCATCGTCCAGCATTGTATTCAGTAGGCAACTGCCTTACGACAGATACCATTGAACTCCACTGGTCACAGCTTCTCCTGCGAGCTGGATTGTGGATGCGCGCTGCTGATAAGTGATATACTAGGGTGAAACAAACCTCCGGTCCTTCCACGTTTTCAATGATGGTCTAGCTTTAATCGACTCACGTATTCAACTATGAAATTACCTAACATGTTCACTAGTGACATAAATGAATGTCTTATTTGATTGAGATGAGGCTCAAAAAATGTATTTCAAACTACGAACTTTTTTGTGTATATTCTTTGCTTTAAATTTATTAACTTTATACAGTAGCTCTCATTTTAGTATTCAACCGATTAGCATAAACTATCAAGTAATGAAAATCAAAAGAGATCAAATTAAATCATATTACAAATTGAAAGAAGTTAGGGATTTGGACTAATAGATTCCATTAAAGCTGGATTTTGGCTTTAAAAAAAGTTGAAATAACCGTTTACTCGTATTCAAGACTGTCTATCTAGATGTATCTGTTAGTGCGTTCATGTTCACACTGGAACTTGAAACCGATGCTCTTCTCTTCAAACGTCCAATACATCATCCACTGATATTTTGACTTAAAACAATCCGTTGTACCATCTAATGACTGCTAAAACACAGTAATTTAGTAAATAACGCGTTTTTCATATGAGATGGAAGTATTGGATTCAAGCTCAATTGTGAAATTTAACGTGAATTCAAGGACATCTAGCTGACAAGCCCGATACACGATAAAATCAGCATCTTGGGTTCCACTGTTAGTATATATTCAGCTTTACTAAAAACTTGTGGATATATAACAAAATCGAGGTAATTCGCTTGGGATACACATGATACTGATAAAATTAATCCTATAAATATTTAATTTTTGCACTCAACAGAATTTTGAATTACTTAATAATCCATACCAGGTTTTCTTGGTGAGTTACACAATCGTTCTTCACGTAAATTCCCTTGCTAATTTATTACCATTCGCCTTTTTAATGGAACCTAATCAGTAATCATATAAGGACAATTCAGTAGGATCTAATAAGCCGGTTTGGCGTGTTCAGTATCAAAATATATTATTGTAATCGAGTTATATGCAGAATTTTGTTCTTTTAAGCTTTTTTTTGTATAACTGCAAATATCGCTGATGAAATTTTTATGCTAAATGGTAACTAATTAATTTCGAAATAAAAAGTAACAGGCTCCAATTCAATGGTTCAGATTGTAAATGTCTTTGACATGAGGACTTGAAGATTCTAGGTACGGTAGCCAGAGAGTGTTCATTGCTAAAGTATCTTGAACTAGCCCACATTTTATTGAGTTTCTGTTAATCGCGGTTCAGTTGATGTAGGTATCTACTACATTTTTCAAACAACCGAATCGTTTTTAAAATGTAAGTTGGCGTGAAGCGGGATTTCGGCACGTTAAAAATACATCCACTAAACCGCATATACTTTATGAGGTATGTGAAAAGTAGTTGCATGAAACTGATGACAAACTTGTAAACTTTGGTAAATCTTACAGATTATTTACCATTTATTGGTAATCAACTGTTTCACTTGATGAGTGTGATGCAGAATTAACTTGAGTCCTTGAAGCGAATAAAAAGTGTGCGGATAATTTTTAGTGCTCTTCATGTTTAAATCTATCATTTCACTTGGTCGCAATCTTTTTCAAATGCTTTTCAGATCGTTAATCGCCTTTCACTCAAAGATGGTGAGAGATGTTGAACTATGGATTGATAAACATTCCTACTACGTCCTATGTTGACTTTAACAGACTAGACACTGTAGCAAAATTTAAAACTATGTTTCAATGTCAGGCGGCTAGTAGTATTCGGAAGTAATCCTTCAGTCTACTAAGGACTGGCGTCACCGCCATTCACAGTATGAGACGTTATCAGTGAGCTATTGTTTCCCCGAATAACTTTTCGAAGGACCAAGATGTTTACATTATCTGTTCAGTAAGCAATGTGGAGAACAATTCTGCTCAAAATAATGGTGCTTTGTACAGAAATCAGTTTTCCAAATATCGACATTATGTTATTATTGAAAATGAGTAATACTAAACAACCAGATAAATACTATCACGTGAAATAATGAAAATGAGCAAATTATTGTAATAACTTGGTATTTTTTGAAAGGTTTTCAGTTTGAACTTATTTTGTTGTCAAATTATTTATCAATTAAAAGGCTAACGGGATAAAACATTTTATAACTTACCTCAGTATAATGTAGTATATATTGTAATATTTTTCCATTTGGTTTTTCTGGTGCATCCCATTCAACAATAAGACCATCTCTACCATCAGTGTTAACCATTAAATTGATAATTCGAGAAGGAACTACAATTTGAACATTTCGAAAGCAAGTTTTAATCATTAGGGATTCAAGGAATTTTTAAAATTATCATTCTTGATTGAACTAAAATCTGTTTTACAGGATGAGTGCAGAACAGTCCACACAAATGTAAATTCAGCTACGCATAGTTAGGAACTTGTTTAAGAAAATACTAAAGAAAGTAGACTGTTTAATTCACAAATATTTTTTTAGTAACTAATTTCTATATCAGAACTATCATAGAATACAACGATTTAATTTTCTGGTTAAAATTACTGAAATTCCAGTTGAACATAGGGTTCAAAATAGGATTTCCAACTCTCCTGGATTTTTACGTTGGCCAGTTGTAATTAGGTTTGTCAATGATCTTTTGTTAAACCATAAACACTTCGTCACATGACTTAACTCGGAAAGACTATGTTCTTCTTTTGTGTACAAACAGAGCTATGGATACCACAGACTGTTCAGTATGATATTCTCTAAATTTCATTCCGTTACAGATTTATCAATTGTTAGTAAACAATATACTTAAATGGAGGGATTATCACTGCCTCTCCCTTCTGATGTATACATTTATCCAGAGTGGAAACACGTGATTGAGCACTAATTATAGTTTTGAAAGTTATGTAACTCCATATAATATACCATTCAAGCTTATTGTATAGCAGTACATTTAAGAGGATTAAATTTTGTAGAGGTTTTATTGAGAAAATGAGAACACCACTTGAAATGAAATGAAATTGAATGCTTCTTTTTTTTATAAACTCAAGATGTAATTTATTTCAGATTAAAGAGGTTTCTGGTACACTTGATGTTTGATATTTATAAGAAGAAAAAGTTGAATGATAAGTATATATCAATGGTTGCATCATTGATTTAAACAGAATTCGATATAAAGAAAGATGATGTCAGTTATCATGTAAAATATATCAATTCATTAGGGAGAACAATGTTATTAAGTATTTCAATCAAGAAAAAAAACTTTGTACGCTATATATGCAAATTATGTAAACTAGATTGAAACCATTCTTTAGCTATCACTACCATTTACAGAACCATAGTAAACTTTAGAACGATAAATAACTCCTAGTTATTGATATGAATGTTTATAGAAATTGAATAGAATAATACTCATTGCTTTATTTCAGTCTAAAAGTGACTGTAGATGTTCGAACACTTTTTTTCTGTGAAAACTATTTTATCACTTAATTCGACTTGCACTTAAAATCAGGAACCGATCAATGTTAGATCATGATTGAAAACTCGAAAGTACCAAAAGGCCTTTTCGTCTTAGTCTGGTATTCCTCAACAGTGTGCATCCACGATCATGAACATAGAACGCATGACCTGATGACAGTAAAAGGGAAAGTTTATAAATAAAATAGTTCAATAGTAAAGTTTTTGATAACAATTTATAACTTGCCATCTTCAGTTGTACGAAACACCTCGGCTGGTTTACTGAACGGACCAACTCGATTGATATATACGTAAGCAATAAACAATTCGTATAAAGTATATGGACTAAGTGAATTCAAAGTAATTGAAATCTGATGGTTACTTCTATTCACATTTGCACTGAACAATACTGTGGAGTTTTCGAAGGGGTTTAATTCATTACAACGCTGATTGTTAATCATGTTTTCGTGGTTAACATTAAAGTGTTCATCAGCAAACGTTTCAGCGTCCGTGACACATTCTAATGGTAAATACACTTGCAAGTCGGAACAACCAGGTGGATCAATGCAAGATAATTTAATCTAAAAATGAACAGAGAAAATTAAAAGAACATTAAGGAATATGCAGACACACAAAAGTGAGAGAATAATCAGCTAGGGTGTATCAAATTTTTCTACGTTGTTAGCTTGTTTCTGAAGCTTTCATTATATTTTTTACCAAAATAGCCAAGACCTTCTAAAAACAGAACTATCTGGCCTAGAAAACGAAACACAAATGAAAGTATATCACTGGGTTTTTAATTTTATTACTCATTTTGGTTTATTATTGATCATTATGGTTTTGAAAAATTCAGCACAACACGTGCTTAACATACAGAAAATTCACTACTCAAAAAGTAAATTTTAACTGCGCTGAAACTGATAGTTGTTAAGGAAAAAAGCTAGTATACCATGTCTTTGGAAATTGAACAACAAAAGTGGGAAGTACTGGACAGTTATTTATTTAATTCATGGAACTACTAAGCAGATCATTTCCACGACTTCACTAGATCGAACATACAGGATGTACTCAAAAGTGGTGAAATTTCAGAGGAAATATTTGAAGATTTATAAACCTTAACCAGTGAAGCTCGACTATGTAAGGCTTTGACCACTTATCATAACATGGATTACTTAACAAGCTATACACTCTTTATAATATAAATAATAACAAATATTCGGAAAAAACTTAGTACAGAATTTAACATTTTCAGGATTTGTACTTAATACGCCTTTCACTATTCAATAATCCATTATTTTTTTTATCTTCTACATCTAATTGTTAACCGAGATAACTTCCAGCCACAGTGAAATACAGTGGTATAGTTAGTAAAATGCATTTATAAAGTTGATATTTTTTCTAAAAATGGGCTCGTATATTGTCAGTCTGATAATAGAATTACATTTTACTAACATTAGGTGAGTTAATATTTGAACAAAGCACACACATCAAGTCGGTATAAACCATTTCAGTACACTATTTTATCACTACTCAACAATGTAGAACACTTTCATATCCGTAATAACTATGTGGTGTACACTACATATGCAGATATATTTAAGTAATGTGTAGCAGCAATCGGAAACAAAAATGTTTGCCAGCAGAACATTAAATTAAAAAGAAAAGGAAGCAAAACAGAGAGTAAATGTAATGACTACAGAATTGAATTAGGCATTAAGCCTGTAATAGACAGCTGAAGGAAGACGCACAAATAATCCATTTAATGTATGATTTTCATATTTTATATAGACACTGTACAATTTTGCATATAATAATAAATTGGTTTATCGTACCTAAGTTCTCGTTTACTAAAACTACATTAACAACGTTAAGTATATAAAACCAAAAGTTCAAATAAGCATGTTTGCTTTGAAGTATACTTACTAAATAACCTTTCATTTGTTCAGTGTAATATTCATCTCTATCTATATAGTCACTGAAAAATGATATTTTCACTTTATTTGCTTGATGTACAGTAACAGATATGAGTGACGGTGTTTTTAATAATTCATGTGGAAGAGTTTGAACTTGGAGAACTTCAGAAAATGTTCCACACTCGTAATCATTACATGCTGAAATCTTTTTTCAGAAAATCAAAAAATTATGTTATACACAATGAAGCATTTTCAAAAAAATGTCTAACACATGAAAAAAAGAAGAAACTCATTTGAAACTATTGGAATATCAATCAAAAAATATTATTAGTAAAAATCAGTCTTTGGGATGAAAAGAATTGATGTCGCTGAATTATCTAAGAAAACCTACTTCATATTCACAATACCATTTCACTACTATTTCCGAAGGGAGAAAACTGTATAAAACCACTTCAAAATCTATAGAACCAACAAAGGGTTTATACAAGTTGATACACATGCGTAAAGTCGCAAATAAAATCATAACTTCTAAACATCTTTATCCTAATAATAACAGTGTGACTGATTATCTTAGAATCAATCATCCTTGTCTGAATGTCCTAACATTATTTTCGACTTTTCCGGTCTAATAAACTCCTTTATCCATAACCTAAAATTGACAGATTCAGCAACTAATTCTTGTAACAAATTCAAATAATTTATTGTTACTATGGTAAAATGATGCCCCCAGAATCTTGTCGTAAACGCTAGAACTTTCATAAAATTGTTATCCTTTACAAACTTGAAAGAAGATCGATAGTATTTGATGAATGCATCAACTAGTTGCGTTTCATTGCTTCCATTCCAAATACAGACATTCCAACATGTTTAATTATCTGCAATTAATTATATAACCTTCAATTTGGAAAGTTCGTTGTCGGTGATGAATGCCAGAACCGAAGTTCACTTTTCACAGAAAACATTTAAAGCTAGTAACACCGAAATTAATACGAACGGGTTTCAAACACCTCAATATTTTTTATTCATCTTATAAACATTTGACAAACTATTATATTATTGACAATTTATGCAACTCAATAAATCTGAATTACATTATTTCTTCTTTGTTATGTTCTTTGTCATGATATTCTCAGTTTCGTTTTAAATATCATACTAGTGGATAGCAAAACCTATTTAAAAAATAATAGTTCATCTACTTAGTTCTCCAGAGAAGTACTATTAAACAATCAGAGGTAATCTCGAGGACACCTTGATTGACATAAGGTTCACGCTGGTTTGGTCTCGCTAATAAGTTTTGACAATCTGAAGGTCACTGATATCCCCTTCGTGATTCGAACCAAAGTCATCCAGTTTCAAACCCTGAGACGTTTCAGCTAAACTAGATGATTCACTACTGACTTTCAGCACAACTGATTGATCACTGACTTATGTTAACCACTGACCAACGACAAATATGACGCGTGATAACACCTAAATAATAAAAATAACTTACTTTTAAATTATATCTTGTCGATGGTTTTAAATTGGTCAACTCGTTTTGTTGTACAAAACTGTTTATATTAGAACATTTTTTCACTTCCACAAAATCACTATTCTCAATCCAATAATATAACTATAAAATAAAATTACATAACTAGAATTAGCATCATAAAAATACCAAAAAGAAAACAGTTTAGTCACTATTTCAATTAATCATTCATAGGGATATTCATTTTCAACAAACGATATACTACTGCTCAAATGTTTATCAATTTTTAAACAAAATTACTATATTGACAGCTGAAATCATGAGTCGATCTAAGCTAGAACGGAACACCTGGAAGCACTGGATGGCCAGTGTAGCAGCAGTCTCTACATCAGTAGGCCTCAACATACACAAGGGGAAAACCAAGGTCCTCAAATACGACACGGAGAACAGCAATCCAATCACTCTTGATGGCGAAACTCTGGAAGATGTAGAATCCTTCACATACCTGGGAAGCATCATCGATGAACAAGGAGGTTCAGATGCAGACGTAGGGGCGAGGATTAGCAAAGCAAGGGCCGCATTCCTACAATTGAAGAAAATATGGGACTCAAAAGGACTTTCAACCAATATCAAAGTGAGAATCTTCAATACGAACGTCAAGGCAGTTCTACTGTACGGAGCTGAAACTTGAAGAACTACAACAACCAAGTATTTATAAATAGCTGTCTACGCAAGATACTCAGCATCCATTGGCCGGATACCATCAGCAACAGACTTTTTTTGTGGAAGAGAACAAACCAACTTCCAGCTGAAGAAGAAATTAGGAAAAGACGATGGAAATGGATAGGACATACACTACGCAAATCGTCAAACTGCATCACGACACAAGTACTAACTTGGAATCCTGAAGGGAAGCGGAAAATAGGAAGGCCAAAGGACACATTACGTCGGGAAATAGAAGCAGATATGAAAAGAATGAATAACAACTGGAAAGAGCTGGAAAGGACTCCCCAGGACAGGGTTGGATGGAGAATGCTGGTGAGCGGCCTATGCTCCTTCACGAGGAGTAACAGGCGTAAGTAAGTAAGTATGGGACTCTTTACCAGTGCTCATCCACGATCCCTTACACCAAACTCAGACACATGACTTTCGGGCTCTCGTGCGAACGCTTAACCTCTAGCCCATCTAGTCAAAGTTCAACGGTGTTAACGTCTAACTTTAGTCGTTCCATAATCTTGAGCGACCACCTTTCATTTATGTTAGATTGCAATTAAATGTGAAGAAATGGTATTTCCTTATTAACCAGTGTGCGAACAAAAACCTTTTTCTGAGTCCTGAGTGCGGGATGACGGATGAGCACTGCTGAGCAGTCTCATAATAGGACGAAATGCTCATTCAGTGTTTTCAGGTTTTCAATAGTGGTCTAGCTTAGACCAACACGTGAATTCAAGTTTGAAAATACTACGATCTCCACAAATCCCCATACTGATAAAAATCAATTTGTATCATGTAAAATTCATCATTTCAATCCGAGAACGAATAATTGAAATTCCCAAAGTAGACAATAACAAAAAGTAACCATCACTTTGAAATAAAACCACATGAATATTTATGAGATACTACCTACCTGTATAAGAAATATAGACAAATAAATAGAAAGAAGTTAAAAAAATGAGTGGCAGTTACCTACTGATGGAAATGGAAGATGGCCGCGCAATATAGTGGATTGACTGAAGTTAGATGTTAACAAAAATGAATACCGCCGCAGTGCTCTAGAGGTCAAGCGTTCGCTCATGAGACCGAATGTCCTGAGTCCGAGTTCCGTGCGTAGGATCATGGATGTTCACCGGTAAGGAATCCCATACTAGGACTAAACGGTCATCAAGTGCTTTCGGGTTTTTAACAGTGGTCTAACACTGACCTATTGACGTTCTCAATAAAATTTATATTTTTTTATTTATATGAATTTGAGGCAACCCTTAAAGGATTTGTTAATGTACAAAATTGTCTATGGAAACATTTACTTATCAACGATTACAATAATTTCCGTTTAAAATCAGTAGTAGTTTTGCCACAATTTCTAAAGAACTTGTTCCAATCTTCAATGAAATCAGAGATAAGGAAGAAAAACAGATGTCACTCGCTAGTTTGTACAATAAGAACTTTATTGAACACTCAGAATAATTTTCTTTGTAATTACTAAATCTATAGGGTTACATGGTAGCGAATAGGCTTATTTGTTATATGGTTTAAAGTTTTGTATCTTCATTGTTGGTATATGAAATACACATACTTGTAATATAAATCGAGTTTTATTTATGTAAATGGATTGTACAATTAAGAATAATGAGAAATATTAAACATTTTGTAATGAAACACTTGTAAGTTGAAACTAATCTAACAATTCTACTAATGTGGACCACATAAGTAATGTCTACAGTCCAATATAAGAAAACTGAAGATTGAGAGAATAATGATTGATTCAATTTTGTTAGATCTTAAGGTAATAACGGTTGTGTGTCTGAAAGAATAAAATCCATCAAATCATTATTTGTAAGATGTATAACAAAATAATTTCAATATCATTGACAGATATTTCATTAGCATGGGGATTGTGGAGATTATGGTATTTTCATAGTTGAATTCATGAGTCTATCTAAGCTAGATCACCATTGAGAACTTGGAAGTACTGGATGACCGTCTCGTCCCAGCATGAGACTCCTCAGCAGCGGACGTTCACGGTCTTGCATGTTGGATTCAAACCCACGACCTGCTCTCTCGCGTTCAACCGCGTGACCTCTAGCCGGCATCCAAAGGTGTTAATGTTTATCTTCAATCCGGATCGTTGATGCTCACAGCCGAGTCGCATACTAAAATGAAACATACAATCAATGCTTCCAGATATTTCATCATTTATTTTGAATTTCTGTGTTTATTTTTTAGTGTTAAATAATTAGTGAAACAAAAGGATACATTATTAGTGGCCAAAAAAACTAACCTGATATTCTTTAACTAAGGATAATGATAATGTATTGGTTTGCAATGCTGCTGCCCAAAGAACATGAATAGATGTGCTTGTAACGTTTATTAAATACAGTTTCATAATAACTTCACTTAATGCTGCTTAAAAGTAAGGAAGATAAATAAGGTATTAGTAAATCTATTAAGAAAATAAATTTACTATCATAATTTTGAGGAAGATCAAGAAACTAAAAAGCTGAAATTGAACATTGTTATTATTGTTATGCACTTCTTGAAACACTGTACAAATGACCATACGTTTAACGAAACTGTCCAAAGAATAGTTCCATTTAGTTTTGTTTATTCGAAAAAATATATTCCTTATAGAAAACGATCAAGTAGTGGCGTTTAAAAATTTTAAAAAAATAATTAACAATGTCTACTTTGTTTGATACATGTCTTAGTTTAAGAATACCTCTTCGTTTGATTAGGAAATATAGGTAGATATCTATTATTAAGTACATAGAAAATATGAAATACAAACTTTTGTTAACTCTCTGAATTCAGATTGAATCAGTCATTGATCAGAGGTTAGTTTATTGCTTGTTACAGTCTACAAATGAATGTTTTCTTAAATCTGCTTATTCGCTGAATGGTATACTAACATCGCGCATTCTGTATTGATGGGTTCCGTTTAAAGAAATTTGAAAGTAGCAAGTGCATATAGTTACTTGTAAAGTATGCAAAATTCTTTTTCAATAAAATTTTTACTACTGAACATCAAATTCAATGAAACAACTCAAAACAGGTCTCAATATCTCATCCTTAATCAGGATTATTTATTTTAGTTAAATGTTTTAGCTTAATATATTTTATGTTCTATCACTGATTTCATGCTTTTATTCTTCTGTGTGAATCCTGTTTCGTTTTTGGGAAAACTTCGCATTATTCACACCCATGAAAATGTCTACTTTTAACTTAGATCATGTATTGATTGCATCAGAAAACATCAACCTTTTTGGAAGCTCTCTGAATACCTGTTTTTGTTTATGAACTAACACAATTTCGATAAAAAGTAAAAAGCCACAAAAATCATTTCTGCAATTGTTAAGTTATTAAGTGTTTTAAAAATATAAACGTAAGGTGTAAAGGACTATAAATGATGAATGAAAGACGCGTTACAGTCACTTTTCTGCATATTTGTGGATGTCGTTAGTAAATTGCGTAGTGTATAATAATTTGTTGAACGAGATGGCAGATTAATGTGAACACTGACTACGGTATCCAGTTGTATTCACCTAACGAGTTCTTAACAGTGTAAACAAAATACGTCCTAGACCACACTGCTGTCCACTAACAAAATAAAATTGAATATGTTGGCCGGAAACATTATTACGAAAAGTGTTCTAATGAAATTTCGCTCTAATATGGTGGCAGCATTTGATTAGTGCTTTTTATTCATGCAAGTCGAGTTGTTTTCTATCTGGAAACAGTTTATTATCGAATAAAATTTCCCTTGGAAACCTGAAAATGAAAGTACTAATCAAACTCCTATACATACATCCAACAGTCAGTTAAAAAGGAAAATTCACAATTCGATAATCACTTACTATTGGATAAATGTGATACTGAATAAAAAACAGAATTAGATTTTTTACTCCATCCAAGAAAATTTACTGAAGATAGACTGATACAATATGAACCAGTCTGAAAGATTATTGATATATTATATATTGTATATATATAACGATCATTTATTGGATTTTTAATAGTTTCATTTAGATTTATAACACTGAATAGTTCCCATTCTTCATCCATGATTAGTTCACAATCTGTAAATGAGATAAATTAGAAAATAATAATGAAAAGTTTTGATGAGTAAAAAGCTGAAGTGTAATTCTCGCGGTTTTAGAGAGAAGCCATGGCCATATGTTAGACAAAACTCAACACAATGCATTGGGAGATGATCACACACAAACTTAGATAATAAAACTGTTGAGTCCCGGCTAAGTGGAGAAGAGGTTTGTTGTCCGTTCGTGAGATCAATGGTTTTGGACGCGGTCCCTTTCGACATAGTTGTAGGTAGGCAGTCCCATCTTATGATAAAATGACTGTTTGGCGCTCCTTGGTCTCAACTGGTGATCTAGCTAAGATCGATTCATGAGTTAAACCATGAAAATTCTACACTCATCACAAAATCATGTACGAATAAAAATGATTACGTTAAACGCGTCATTGTAGTATCGATAAAGTACTTTTCAACATTTCCTATTCGGTTGTGATCAAGTTTATTGTTTAACGATTATCACTTATAAATTACTTTTGGGGAATAACCACACATTAGGTTGACTAATAATAAGTACATCGATCAGTATTTTTCCGGTAGATAGCACAGATGTATTCGGTAAATTTTTCTTTTGACGTGTAGTAAATCCCCTTGAATACTCTAATTTCGAATGGTTAATTTTGAATAATATTCAAGTTAACCTGTCCATGTGGTAGCTGGCCTTATGTAGTATTGTAGTGAACGAAGACTTCAGTAGAATAAAGCAGTTTATTGTTTAATGTGAAATTACACAGTGGTTTAGTAAAATATGAAAATCATACGATAAATAAATCATTTGTACATCTTCTTTGAGTTGTTCTTTACCTACTACATTGTTCCTCTAATTCTGTTGTTGTTTCGATTGCTCTCCGATTTCCCTTGTGTTTTCTATAACTCCGTCTTCTGCTGCCGGGCATACCACTTCTGATTTCAGTTGCATACTACTTATATCTGTCAGTAAAAGTAATATACACTACAATATATCTCGATAGGTTATAGACGAGTCATCATGTGTTAGATCATCTAGTTCATATTTAAACTAGTTTTTATATACAATACTGGACAATCATCCGGGTATTTCACAAATTCGTATTAGCTAAAAATGTGAATCACTGAATCCCGCTTGTGTAAATAAATTTGAAAACTTTGGTTTTGTCCTATTCTCAATTATTTAATGTCCTCAGGAGGGCAAGTTCAAACGTGAACAAAACAAATATATAGTCTGATATTATTTAAAATTTTAACTCCTTATTACTTAACAATTACTTATTATTGTTAAAAACTTACTTCACCAGTCACATTGTCTTATTTGATATAGGATGTGTAATGGAATTACAGAATGCATCATTAAAACTAAACACCTTTTTCAATTTTAAATAAGTAATTCGACATCATACTACTATTTCTGATTTTCAGCATATTTCTGTATCTCTCTCTGTATATATGTATATACATACATACATTCTACTAAGTAATGTGACAAAATATACTGAATTCCTGTTTAAACTTTGATACATACATGGCCGTCCAGACATGGATCACTAGAAACCTTATTCTTATCATACCCATTTAACACAAAAAAATATTTCAGCTAGCACGAAAGTTGTAACATAACATTCCTATATGGATTAGTGTGATTATACTAACCCAATGCGTGTCTAGAGTAATTATGATCACTATTTCCATTTCTTGTTTATTCTAATATAAAAATATTAGTTCAAGATTTGATAAGGGGTGTAGAGTTAGATTAAACTGAAAAGTAAAGAGTATTTTTGAAGTTCCGACTACATCAATTTAAATAGTGTTTTTTTCTAAATACAGGAACCGTTTAAAGAATATTTAATTCTGAAAAATACGGTTGTAGATCTTGACCGAAATTGATTTTTTCAAATATTTAACGCTTAAAAATTCAAGTTCGATGCCTACAAATTTCTCATTACATTCTCAATTCTTTACTGACTCTGTCATTAGTCAAACAAAACGGAAATCGGTCTTGATTTCATGTGTATTATTAGAAAACAATGATTCAATACAACCGATTATGGACATACACTTTGAACAAACTCTAATGTAAAAACGTTTACCCCAAACTAACAATGTATCTTCAACAGAAATCAAATGAATTGAACGATATCATCATCAGAGATATATTAATAATCTATAGGTGATTTGAAAAGTATTTTTAAATGTTCATGTAGACAGATTCATTCTGTATACAAATGATTCATATGAACTAAGTTCTCTTAATTCTGAGTAAACAATGACCAATTAGCGAGTCATTTAGTTCTTATCACAGGTTACATAAGCAAACAAATAATTAAAGATAAAAAGAAATTTGAATATTATTGTGACAGGATTGTTTTGTGAGGAAGAAGGTTTTCATAAAGAACGAGTTAATAGAAGTTTCGTCTAGGCAACAAAATGAAACGGTCTTATGAGAATGTGACCTGTGTCGCATGTTAGGCACTAACTATTGAAACACAAAAGAGATATAGTGAAATGTGTTTGATATCTTTAAGATCTAGCTTTACGTCTGTTCAGTATCCCGTATCTTCAGATGGGCTCGTCATTAATCCAGTTATAAAGGTTCAATATCGGAAATATAATAGTCATAATATTGATCGTAATGTTAAAGTGGTAAACACACTGGTGAAAACTGGTCCCTATTTTAAAAAGAGCAAATTTATTATATTAAATGTCTTTCTCCAAATATTTATTGATCATTATGTCACGATTTCTCTGTATTTGGTTTCTTTGAATTCCGGTCTCAATAACAGTAGTTTTCAATTGTTATGGCTTGCAGTAAATCATTCTTTTAGATGAACATTTGTTAGACACCTTATAGATTGCTAATTTCTGTTTATTTTAGAGTAACTCCAACTAACGTCACCTATATGAACTTAGATTTCAATTATTCTTAATTTAACTAGTTCCTTTAGATTTTCTACACTTTTGTGGATATACACTCAACTTATTCTCACCTTAATTTTTTACTGGTAATCCTTAACAAGTTTAGTGCCACTGTGTTATTGAGACAAAATATTCTGCTCACATTATTTCAGCTCATTAATTGGAATCGACATTTTCAGATTAATAGTTGAATTCACGAGTTCATCTAAGCTAGACCACCACTGAAAACCTGGAATTACTGGATTGTCGTTTCATCCCACAGTGGGACCACATAATAATGCGCATCCATGCTCCCGCACGCTGAATTTGAACCGAGAACCTTCGGTCTCGTGCGAGAACGCTTGATATCTAGACGACTGAGCCGGCATCCAAGGTTGTTAATGTCTAACTTCAATATATCCATGATCTCCCGCAACCCTTCATCCATCGTCTGAAGAGGATAACTATCTCCACTTGACACCAAGTTGACTGTAGAGTAACTGATCCTTTTAAATGTTTCACTAAAATTCTTGAACAAATAATTAACAGGAATATTATGCTCAAGTATATGTTTCTTTAAGTCAAGTCTATTTCTTAACTGTACATTTTAAAATTTATTAATTGTTTAGATTGATTCGTTCAGAGTCTTAACTTCATATCAACCAAATATCTAAAATTCAAAAGCCATATAGATAAGAGGTTTAAGCGGATTTTAAATGAACACGAAAGTATTAAAAATTCCAATTCATTTATTTGGTATAATCAGTTATATGTCAGTGTCTATGCTACACTGATCATAAAAAATGATTATTATTATTATTGATATTGTTACGAAATCAAATTTTAATTTACTTTGTTTTCCCAAACTATGTTGATTGGGTAATTTATGAATAAAAATTGCATAATGAGTTATTTTCAGCTGATGTTTTGCTTGTGGCTGTCTCCATGACAGTTGAACTCCGATGTCATGAATATCATTGTTATTATTATCATAGTTACTATTTTCAAATCCATTGGTAACAGACAGATCAGTCGGTGCTGTCGGGAGCGAAACAACCTTAACAAAATTAGTAGAAATATAAACCGGAATTAATAATCTGACTTTTGTTAAGCACTAAAATATAAATAATGAAATGACTGACTAGAAAAATTATTTGCAACTTATATTAAAATACAGATATTACAGAGTTAGGCAACATCAGCTATTTGCTTCACTAGAAACCCATAACTATTGATGCAAAGTAAACAAAGATTCAAGACTGATGCATAACTGTAAAATGGAAGGACTGTTAAAATACATTCTAAATAGATTGTGGTTTGGAAGATATAGGCTAATAGATTGAACTAAACTTTAACGATCTTGTAAAAACTAAGTATTCGAGTTTGAGTCCCTGAAAACTTTTTACGTTTGAGTAGACAGTTAATTTTGGGGTAATCAAAGGTATATGCCGACCTCAGCTTATCTATCACAGTATTGTTGTTTTTCATGTCGAATCATGTTTCTTAAACCTTTTATCAAGTTGTGCCTAGAATTATTCACTATATACACCGGTATCACTTATTTCCGAACGAACTATAGCTCATTAAGATAACATGTTCATTATCATCGGTTATACATGTGTCATTCTCGACTAACGATAAATATATCACAACCGTTCCGTTCAACTACTTCATTGAAAATTTCGCTACAAAGTTGTATGGTCCAATCAAGTTTCCAACCTCAAAACACCAGCTTTTAGTTTACTTAACAACGTTTAGAAATCTGTTGTCCATATAAGCTTTCTTCCTAATCATTGAATCCTAGTGATATTATCATAAATAAGAATAATCAGGCTAAAATCACGAATAATCAACTTTAAATAGCAGTTCTTTTCAATAAAATGAGTATAAATATTATTTTCTTCAAAAATCTCTTACTTTTAATTCAGTTTTAAGAGTGTAATTACCACCAAATGATAGGATTTCACAAACATAGAATCCTTGATGTAATACATCAACACTGTTAACGTGTAAAGTCGAACCATACTCTTTTAATCCTATCGGCGGTTTGTGTTTCTGTGGAATATCACGTGAGAAATAAGTGATAACTGGATCTATTGGTACAGACTTGACAAGATTGTAATTTGTAATTACTTTTGTATTCTCTTTGATAGTTTCATCAATCATCATGGTATTATTATGTTTCTTATATTTTTCACCTGAAAGAGTAGATTCTTTCCTTCCATGAAACCAATTAATTTCAGCAAGTGTATTTTGATCAATGTAAAATGAACACATTATTGATAAGCTTTGATTAGCAAAAGCTGTTATTGAACTTGGTAAATAGTGAACAGGTATGGTACGAGCTGTTATTGATAAAAAAGTGATTTCTATGATAAAACATTATACAAGATACTGACGAAGTTAAAGAATTCAAACTTTAAAGATCGAGAAGAAGAATTAAAGACAATTCAGCCGAGTAAACTTGCTTTCTGATGATATCATTTACTAAAGCTTACTTATTATGATTTGGAAAATATATTAGTCTACCGGAGAATGGAAAGAGTATATTTTACAGTATTCAGAGATTTCATGTATAAGAAAGTTGCCTAAAGGCTCAAAGATTGTAGAAAGAATAGCGAAATAAAAATAATTTGCAAATCAGAAACATAAATCATAGTCATTAACTTCACAGCTATGTACAAGAAATGGAAATGTGGGAGTGATGGTACCGACTTAGCCATAATTAGTTAAATTACAACGGAATAATGACAACTAATTATGGAATAAATAACAGACCGGAAAGAATAATGGAGTGATAGAAGATTGAGAAATTGCATGTGCTAATTTTTAAAGAGGAATTGAGGCTTAAGATGGTGAATGGTCAGTGGCTCTGGAGTTCATCGGTTTTTCATCCTTGCTTCCACTTGTTTGACTGTGTTGATTTTTTATGGAAGATAGTTCTGATGGAACAGAATTGACCGTAATTTATGAGATTTCTCTGTATTGATCACTATTATTTTACATTCTAGAATACTTCACAAAGAGTTCACTTTGTGCATTCAATGTAGCTTCCACATAAAAGAAAGTCAACTTGTGGATTTATATAGATCTCTACAAATACGATAGCACAGCTTCAACAAGTGATATAATTTAAAAAACCTGGGACTTTTGTTCTCGCGCGAACCTTATGCCAATATGCAAGATAACTTTTCAGGGTTTGCTAGCTATTAACATTAGGGATTTTTGAGATTGCTTAATTTTCTTAGTTTATATCATGGACTCATCTTAGTTACAATGGTTGTCTAAATCAAACAACTATACATTTATTTATTCATTGTGACAGTAATCCATTTTAAGGGTACTAAGAGATCCAAATGATCATTTCAGTGGTAGGATATCACTGAAGCTAAAAGGACCTTATTTTTATTAGCTACTTCATTTGGATTGATCAAAAAATACGACTAACTTACCATAAACACTGACATAAATAAAAGCTGACTGATTCCCTAAATAATTCACTGCTTCACATTTATATAGACCAGTTGATTTATAATCAACATGATAAATCTCCAATTCATTTAAACCGATCGGTACACATGAATTAGATACTGGTTGTATAGATTTTAGTTTATCATCAGCTAACATTACATTCACATCATCCTCTTTGATTAAATATTGCTTTCTCTTGAAAGTTGAAGAATAATTAGAATTTTTATACTTTTGATGTAATTGATAAATTGGTGTCCATTCATTTTCACTGGTTTCTGGAAAAAGAATAGGGGAATCATATAATAGTTATTACATAAAATCGAGCATTATACATTATAAACATAATTCAATTTTGTTATCCATTAAGATTTGGATTGTTCTTTTTTGTCAAACTCATCAATTCCCTTTTTTTGTAGTTATAACACGGTTCATGTAAACTGTGATAGATTAAATTAGTGAAGTTGATCTTGTTGATCACATCTCTAACTGTGAAACATTGTAATTTTGAAATGACACATTAATCCAAGAAAAAAAATAATCTTGTAAAGAAAAAAAAACCAGCAACTTAACCGAATTGACCTTTTTGTTAAAAAACAACATTCATAATTGACCCTAATTTTTTTTAATTTTTCTCTCGAACTTGTGGAATCTATATTGAAACTAATCCAGTTACTTTCAATTTAATTTTGACGAAATCCTATTCGCGGATCATTCAATTTTATGAATTTATTGAGGACATTTTGTGGGTATTCAGTAAAGGAAAAGGTCCCTATCATAAAACTAAAAAATTTTACAGTCTTCAGTCAAATTATTGATAACGAAAAATAAAACTGGTTAGTGGTAAATTTTAAAACATGCACAATCAAGACAATAATATATTCATCTACTCACCTTTATACCATTTAAATTCAGGTGTTGGTGCTCCATGAATAGGACAAGTCAGAACTGTTGTTGATTCTTTCAATACAGTAATATTCTCCATAATTATTTCTGAGTTGCATAATCTTGGAGCGAACGCTAAAAGGAGCAATCGTACTTTTTTATTATATGAATGAAGATCATTGACATTGTTAGATGAGAAATGTTCGACAAATGGTCACTGTTGATGTATTTGAATAGACACTCTTTCGGAGGATGATTTATGAAACGTTTACTAGTTGTATACTTTAATGTGAAATTAGTACCTTGGGAAATCACAACTGACGATTACTGTTTTGTAGATAGTTACTAATGTCATTAAACTACCAGAAAGTTCATGTATGAGAAATAACTTTTGAAAACTTAGGACTAAAACACAGTTAACTGTAAAACATTTGAAAAAATATTTAGAAGTATACATATGCTTCATAGTTTAGTTGAACAAGTGTATACCATAAGCATAAATTTTGTCATTGCACAACAAAATAGAGGCATTGAAAGCAGTTAATCTGAAGATATCCCGTTCCGCTTTGCTAGGAATTTTAAATATGTATTCTACTGATATTGAAAAATTACATTACTATAAACACGTTTTAGTTTGTTATAATCGTAATGAGGTTACACAAGCAGTTGTTCGGGTGAAGTACAATTTTAATTTGAATATATTTGACCAAATTTCTGTAGAGTTGAAGAACAACTAACTCAATAATACCTAACTAAAGTAAAGCTTTTACTCAATGAGGTTAATCCAATAAATATGATTATGGACATCGGCATTTAAAGATGTCTTGGTTGCTTATTTAACTTCTGGAAACATCATCTATCTTGGAGAATAATTTTAAGTTAATCGGAATTAACTAGGAAAAAAACTGGGACTATGTGCATAATGACTTAACAAGATTCAACATGATATCATCTCATAAAGTTGCCGTTTATTGAAGTAAATCATAAAAAGTAGGTGCTAACTTATAAAATCAATTCCCTTGAATTGTAACACAAATTCTATATTCTGTTTGATAAAAATCTCATTCTCTCTCAGTAGAACAGAAATTTTTACTTCATCTGCTAAGTATCTCACTGCTCTTTTTCTTCAACCTACACTGTTCTTTGTTATCAGAATAAATTCTCATTTTTTTTTATTAAATCAGCCTATTGTTATGCTTCTAAATAAGTGTCGATATGATTTTACAAGCGACAATATTTATCTATCACTTAATCAAACTATCATTTAGTCTTTTTTTTAAAAGCCTGACAATATCAACAGATGACTTGAATGATAGGGATTCCATTAAATGTAGATTAATTTTATTAATGATAGCAAGATAGATTAAGTCATTTTGAGTTATCTTATAATGAGCGTCAATCTAAATGGATACTTCTTCCTTGCCTATTTCATTCCTGACTAGTTATGATTTAAATTCACCTTCACTTTGAAATACCATAAAAGTTGATCAGATAATTATAAAAAATTAATTAACCATAATCTATTATTACTCACTGATTAATGAAACTGATTTGAATAGATAAGTGAAATGTCGAGATGAAATAATGAAACAGTGAACTATTAGCCTAGTCACGATCACTCTATTCTTCTAGTCTACGTAATATGTAATATATATATAAAGATACTGTTAAAAGTTATTGTAATGATTCTTTTTAATTGACATGGCTAAATTCAATCTTTATTAAGAAGCTATCACAGTTGGATATAAAATATAGAACATTTTAGAAAAAGTATGAATGATTCTTAACAAGATAATATGTAACAAATAAAAGCTGAAATGTAATTAAAACACATTGTTTTCTTCAAGTATCATAACTATCACTATAGTAGACAATAAAACAATTTGTAAGGAACAATAATTCAACATAGTTATTTGTGTAGTAGTCTAATCATACTATTTTATTTTAAAATAAACAATAATTAATTGGTTATGATAGTTTAATTCATGAGTCGATCTAAAGTAGATCACCACAATGGACAGCCGTTTCGTTACAGTATGGGATTCTTCAGCAGTGCGTATCTATGATCTCACACGTGAGACTCGCCTTTAATCAACGAAATGACATCTATGATAATTGTTTTGACGTGTGAAAAAAAATAAAAATAACCCATGCTAATAAATTTGAAATACTAGTCGGGAACAGAAGGTCTGGCAGCAGAGAGACAAGAGAATCGAACAGTAAAGAGTGGAAACAGGATGCAATTTGTGTGAAAATGCAAGAAGAATGAAGTCTGAGTCATTTTGAGACAATTGGTGGATATTTTTCAAATTAAGCATTTACTTTATGATTGTTAGATTTTATTAACAAGTCCTGTAATTTTGTGTTAAATACATTCGATTGTCCCTTCCGGTGTTCTTGTTCACTAAATTTCGTTGATAGTAGCTTAAGCTTAGTGAAACGTTACTGGATCGAGGGGGAAAAAGACAGATAGCATTTCAAAATTTATATATTCAATTCAGAAGGAAATGTCTGAATGTACTAGCAATAATGTGTTAAAAGGTTAAAAATCAGACATATTAAATAGAATCAGATGGGTTTTTGTGGAGACTGTAGTAATTTCAATGGTTAAGATCATGAGTCAGTTGAAGCTAGACCACCATGGAAAACCTGGAAGTGCTTCCAGGTTTTCCATGGTGGTCTAGCTTCAACTGACTCATGATCTTAACCATTGATATTAAATAGAAATATATTTCTAGTCAGCAATATGCTAAACAAATGAGTTCTCTGAGAAGTTCTGCTTTAGCGTCCAACTCATTTTAGATATTTTTCTGCTACTTAATTTACCATATCGAACAATAAATATCACATTGTTTTATAAAATAAAACAACTCATATATGGAAATTTGTGCAATGTTTGTTTACCAGAACATTATCTCCTAATCATCTGTTCATAGCATGTGTTTGTTTGTAATAACGGTACTGTACAAAAAACTTATCAATTTGTAAATATTAAATTATAGGTATAACTATCGTTAGATCATGAATTTCTCGAAACATTGAGGGCTACTGAAATCATTAATCATGAACGACATCTTCAGCCGTACGACAGTCAACTTCCTATTCAAATGATTATTGATTATTTGAAATTTGTGGAAATCATTTGTGCATAGAATTCAGGAAAAACCTATTCATGTGAAACAGTGGTTAGATCGGTAGCCAGTTTTATGAGGAATTCCAACCTTATTGTTTACAAAACAGTAGTATATGTGCTATTCATATGCCCAACGAATGGAAATCATTTTTATAGAGATAGGATTTGTGTAACTTAGATGTTGTAAAATAAACGTCTTTTATTTTTAGTCCCAGTATTTCTTGAAAAAGTAATATACGTATATCAAAACAGAGAATTCATTATAATTTTGGTATTTTAACAGAAAAGTGAAATGACTCAATGACATAATCAGTACAATGTAGGTAAGATACACAGAAATACTTTCTTTATGAATTAATGAAAGCAAAAACATATAAGAATTTCCAGTCAACAAGTTCAGGTTTATGACTAGTAATTAAGCTTATTTCCGTTACAAAACAAACGTAATGCATACAAAACTGTAGACATAAATAAAAAGATTCTTGGACAGTCAACAATATAAGAAAAAATGGTAACTTACACGTTACTTTTAACCAAATATTTAGGAAATCTTCACCAACATGATTGTATGCGTAACATTGAAAAATACCAGCATCGGTTAACTTCAAATTTTTAATGATTAAAGTATGATTGGTATGAATCTGGTAACTAAATAATTTTTTTCAAAAACAGTAAATACAAAAAAAGAGATAGTTAATTATCCAGAAATATCTCTTGAACGATATACTATAATGTTATTAAAGGACAAAGGAAACAGCACGAAATTTCATTGTTATATAATTGGAAACATTATACTATTGTGATGTATGTTACTTATGTCGCCAGACAGTCTTGCTTCATATATTGCATCGAGTCATTTCAGTCTTTTTCCTTAAACATGTAGCAGAAAACAGTTAGTTCATAGCTATAACAAACAACCGTACCACCAGCGGTAATCGGTAACTTTGTCAAGGCATAACACACACGTTTATTGAAGTCAAAGATTGACTCAAACATCAGAACTCTTTCAGTTGATGACAGAATTATTTATCAGTGAATGAAACAAAGAACCAAATTACTGATCAGGCCCTTACTACCCAGAGTACGAAAATAACCCAGGAAAGACAAAGGCAATTCGGAAACCCTTCAACACTTCTTGAAAGTGTATGATGAGAAGATAATCAACATAATGTACTCAATTAGCTGCTTACAAATTCTATGGTTTTATGCCACACTATATATTATAGGAAAAGTTTGCATATTGTTACAAATAGAATAAGAGCAGAATCAAATTGAAGTCAATTAAGTACTGCTTTAGTAATTTAATCTCCATCAACATCTGTCAGAATTCTGATACTTTCTACCAAGAAGAAAATATATATATATGTATTATCCGTTACAAATTCACATTAAAGTACAAGACTATATACATTGCAGTTTTGACACCAAATACAAAACACTTCGAGATTCTAACTACTATTCTTTGTACCATTGATAGTTTTTTCCACATCGAGTTGTTTTCTTTAAATCAACTTGCAGGTTAAAGAATGCCTAATTTATAGCGATACATTAAGCACAGTTATGTCGCTAATCACTTACTGTTCAGGAAAAGTTATTGAGCACAGAGCTATCATGTTATCTGTTCAATAAGTAATACCGAACTGAGGGCAATTTTCTGTCAGTACGTATTAGCAATTATTAAGTCATGTAGATATATGTTGGAATAGTATTAGATTGTTTTCAAGATTAATGTAAGTATCAGTTTTAAAGGTAACTACTTACATTAAATTATGTATGTTATTATCCCTTGATTCCAATAACATACCTTAGGTAACTAAACGTAACAATAGAAAAGGAATGTTCTGAAATGCTTGATTCAAGCATCCATGCGATCCCTGTATCGCTATTAGGTGAGAGAAGATTTAGTAAATAATTACTTGACTCTAATGAATCCATTTACTTTGAATCTTTGTTTCAAGGAATGAACATTATATTTTTTACTTTGATGTTTAATCATTTAAAAACAGCTTACACTTCTAGTGGATTGACAGCTATCCAATGTACATCGTCTTAAATTCACATCTCTCAGTAAAAATATGTCTATTATTTGCATTAATCTTAAGGTTTTTTTTTAGATAATAAATAGAACCCATTTACTTACTGATACAGAAAACAAATTCTGTCCAATGGACGGATTATTCTAACGATATTATTAACTGAAACTGTACAGTTGCGATTTCTATTAGATTATACGCACTGACTAATTGTAATTACGATTGTAACGTACGTTTTTCAATGGTGATTATCTACCTGGGAGTTTCACCATATATAATGTTTCTTTTGGATTAGACACTTTATTAGTGATGATAAACATCTTTTGAATTAGACATACATAATACACTTATCAAACTTAAAAAAGACGATAATACCAATTCAAATGTTTAGTGATGACTACCCATAATTATTTATGTAGTATATTCAAGATACATTTAAATTATTATACGTCAGTTATTGAAGGACGTTAATTTCACTAGCAATATCTTATTCGCCTTTAGCATAGCTGGATATTTCTGAAGCAAACAGTTTATTAGTCATCTTTATTAGAACAAATAGCTTTGAACCAGTTAGTTTTGCTTGCTCTCGATGAATTTTATACATCAGGTATGATAGTTGAGAATGATCTATCAACATTTGTAATAATCCATAACCATGTGAAAATCTATTTATTTACTAAACCTGTTGAAATTTTCCTCATAACATATTGATCTAAATATTCAGGATTTACCAATATAAGAACGTCTAATTGGTTTTTAATTGTACTATTTTCTTCCTTTAGACAGGTTCCATTTAGTGAAATGGAAGCCAAAGCTACTGACGCTTGTATTTTAAACAATGAATTACATAATCAGTTGGCTGATATTTAAGTGGAATTCTAGAAGGATAATTTACGAAGTATAACGGAGTTCTACACATACCTGTCAAGTTCTTAACATTGATCGAAATTCCGTTGGTTGTTTTGCAATATGACAACAAATTTAAGTGATTAGACATCAAACATAGGATGTTTTGGTGTTTAGTACGTTGATGAAAAAAGTGGGATATTTTAATAGGATTGAATCTGCCTTTTACTCAAGGGTGATAACCATTAGGATACTTTCTGAAGATGTCTGCAAGCAACTTACATAATTATGCCCTATTTTTACTATCTGGAATCGCTCTTAAATTAGAAAATTTGGTCTTACGTTTACTTTATAGTGAACAAAACAATCTGATTATGAGTCTATTCAGAAATGCTTTAAAGATCGTTATCATAGAAACGTTTCTGAAAAAAACTAAGCAAAATTTGCCAATTAATGACATTATCTAATTGTATAATTTCTACTTCATTGGGAGTTTTATAGTAAAGTTATGAATCAATAATTTAATCAATTAAATGTCACCTTTTTAATTAAAGATGAAAAATCTTCTTCATCTACTTTTATCTACTACAGTTTCTCCAGCTTTAGCAAAATGCTTTTGGTTAATGATCAAACTTCAGATCGACTATCGACATAAATGACATCATCAGGACTAACTTCAGGTACTTGTGCTAATGCTTCTTCTCAGAAGGACAACAGAAGCTGCACAAATAAACCATACAGCTTACAGAACGGAACGTCATCAAAATGAACCAACTGTACTACAAATCATCAACATTTCAGATATCACTATGTAACACGAGTGGAAAGTTAAGTTTAGAGTATGAAGCTCTCAGTTTTTAAGCGATAAATCACAGTCTAAAATTCCATTCTACATTCTTCTTTTAGAGCAACTAGATAATACTATTAGTCTTCATCCAAACTGTATACTTCAATGTTGGGTACATAAACTAGTCACGAATTAGGAATTACATTAGTTGACTAATGATTTACTTTCTAATCAATACCGAATCACTATTGATCAGAAGTGAAGTAAATAATAATTCACTCATTCCTAAGTCAGTAACAACTTTTTTCAATAACGTAAACTGCAATCTTGATAACTAATCCTATGGCTGTTAAATAATTAATCAGTTGTAGTGAATAACTTGAGTCAATTAAACAAGGCAAAGGAATGAAAGCTGAGTGGATTAAGAAGTGAATCTAAGTACATATATATACATATATAATCTTGGATGATTGATAAGCGAGCGCACCTATCTCCACACACACACACACACAAACATAGTACACAAATAATGTTCTTGATATCAATCAAATCTGTCATTTCATAGCATAAATGCGAGATTTAAGTAAAAATTGGATTTCTTTGTGTTAGATTGAATATATAGCCAGAGCCGATAGCTTTTGCACAAACAAAATCAAATGATGAATATATTTTTGAAGAGAATTCAAAGTAGTTAATATTAAATAACCTTTATTCAATATATACAGTATTATCTAGCGTCATCTGTAAATATTTGGAAGTGTTTATCAATCACTATAAATATTTCATTGCTTAAATTGCAGTTATTTGAGATCGTTTTAATATTATTTTCATGCTAGACTGAAATAAACCTGAGTAGTGATTTAAACAATAAAATATTTTCAATTTTCGGGATTCACGAAGATTGTAGCATTTTTAAACTTGTATTCACGAGTCAATCTAAACTAAACTACTACAGAGAACCTGAAAGCAGTACACGGCCGTTCCGTCCTATTATGGGACTACTCAGCAATGCGCATCCACGATCTCTTACGCCGGACTCGAACTCACGACCTTTGGTCTGGCTCGCGGACACTTGATATCTAGACCACCGAGCCGACATACAAAGGTGTTAGTGTCTAGTTTCGAACGATTCATGATCTTGCGCAACCCTTCATCCATTGTCTGAAGTGGATAACGGTCTTACATCTGACACAGATTGGACTCCGTTGGTCACGGCTTCTCACTAGAACTCCAAGAAATCCATCTTACTAGTGAGCATATGATTATTATCATTATCAAAATGGAGATTTGTGGAGATTGTAATATTTCGAAAGTTGAATTCATTAGACAGTCTAAGATAGACCACCACTGAGTCCCATACTAGTCCAGTGCTTCCAGATTTCCAGTAGTGGTCTATCTTAGATTAACTCGTGAATTCCACTGTGAAAATAAACTATTTGACAATTGTTTCACTCTAATTTGAGGCACCTCAATGTCATACATTTATGATTAGATAAATGAATAAAATTACCGAATCTACTTGAACTGTGGTCAATTTAAACTTTAGTGCAACAATTTTGCAGTAAATTGCATTTCCGACTCTATTAAGTGTAGACTAGTGTAGATGACCGTTTCCAATTATTCTTGTTTTCTTAATATTTCTCTGATTCATTTCTAAACTTAATGACAATGATAGATAATCAACAGTTTAACACCTAACCGATTGATTGTCAACTGTTGATTTACTATGGTAATATAGCATTGACGACCGATAAGAAAGCACAACCACTACGTTTTGCTAAATCCCCTATGAGATGAACAGCTGGTAGTTTTAACGCAAAGTCGCGTACCGATTAAATTTATAAAATACCTTGTTCATTATTTTGTGAAATTTTGTGTATTCACTACTGAATGAGTTGAAACCGAAGTGATTTAACTGTACAGTTTTCTTTCCATAATTTACAGACTACTCTCAGTTAGATAACGGCTGAAAATCTAAAAACACTATAAAGCTACTAAGTCCTAGCATAAAACTCTTCAGAAGTGTGGATTGATGACCACATTCAAGATCGAACACGGGATATTTGAATGTCTTGGAGAACGCTTACTCTTCAGTCCGCTGAGTCGACATTCAATGATATACGCGTATAACTTCGATCGATTCAAAATACTTTTTTCTTCAGTTTATTAGTGTAATTGATGGGAATAAGGAATTTGCAATATCTGTCTCTAGACGATTTTATCTTTAGACATTTAATATCAAAAACACATCTCAAACATTTATACGTTCATATTTTCTATCAAGTTCAAAATAGAAAGTCATCTGGGAATTTTTCTTACTTAAATACAACATATACATTATGGAACTATGAAAACTAAAACAGATTTCATTGGATTTTTGATGTTCTCATTTATAAACTCTAATGATTCGATTAGCTTTTTTATGAATTGATTTATAGTAAAATTGACATTCATTATTCCACGCAATTTATACTTACACTAATCAAAATACAATCTTTTCACTAGTGGGAGACAGTTTATTAAATGTTTCAATATATATATATATGAAGTAAATAAAAATTGACATTTTGACAGTAAACAATAAATATGGAGAGCTAGAAAGTTTCATTAGTTGCCCATATCAACGCAAAATTCAAATGGTTTGGTGAAAATTGAAATAAAAGTGTAAATTTTTGTGTTTTATTGATCGAAATCACAGTTGGATCTGATAAAAAAAATATGAACTTGGTAGATTTAGGATACCTCAAATCATTACAGTGAGATTTCAAATTACCATGATGATAAGGAGTAAATTAGTTGATATTATAATATATGAAATGAAAATCGTCTGAGCATGGGGCAAGAAATAAGAACGAATGTAACAGGAGTACGAAAACTACACAACAACACTATAATCAATATTTGGGGAAATATAACGTATGAATAAAAGAAAGTGTTTATTTTCTACATTAGTTTTTTTTAAAGATGGTAAATAATGAATCTTATAAAACTGTCTTTAGAAATGTAGGCGTTTTATGAAAAGCAATTTGAGAGATTATAAGTAAATCTTAATAAATGACACCTCGACAACTATGTATTATGCAAAACGTGTATCCTTTACGCTGAAAGTGTGGAGATTATGCTCATGCATAATATTGTTGAAATTTCACTTCCCTAGTTACTCAAAAAGGAGATATAATCAGTCAAAATGAATTTAACATAAAATATGTTTATATTGTCGTATAAGTATACGGAGCCCATCAGAGATGAAATATAAACATATTCGGTTCACAAAAACCCAGTTGATGAATTCATCTTTATCTAACTAAAGACGTCTGATAAATCATAAGTATTATGCATTGTTTTGCAAAATGCCGTAATAGAGATACATGTATCTAACATTCACATACAACGTCCTAATAATCTGCCATTGTTGTTGTCATTATGAATTAATTAGTGCTAATTGGTGGAGAGCCCTAGAATTAAGGTCAAAGGTGGTTCAACGCCAAAGGGTAGAATTACGTTTATTGAGTTTTCAGATATCTTGCAAACAGGTGCCAGATAGGTCTAGATCATTTTGATGGTCACAAATAACAATTTAATATACAAACATAGAGCACTCATTGTCGGCTCAGTTAGATTAGAGATCACAGTGGAACTGAATTCATGGAGTCCGATCAACAACAAGGAACATGTAAGCATTATATTGATAACAGTCCAATGGTTCACCGAGGTATATATGTGAATTGTATATGCTGAAAATGGTAATCTTCTACAACCCACGTAAATCTTCTCCGTTTTCATAACAGGGTACCAGTAATCCAACCAAACACCCTTCATTATTATTCAGTCTTAAACACACGTTAACATATATATAAAATTAAAGATGATCATGTATAATAATTAATAAATCCCACTGTTTATATAAGAAGGCGCAAAAGTGAATGGAGGATTAATTAATAATGATTTATGAATGTCAAGAAGTATAGCTGCAATCAATGAGTCAAATGAAACCTTACAATTAGAACAATATGAGAATTTCATGACACCACCGCTAAATAAATAAACATTAACAGTATGTGTATTGGTTCACCATAGAATAATTATGAGCATTTTACAATTTTACTTATTCACCTAATCCTAATAGTATGTCCATAGAAAAAAAACTCTTAAAAACTATTGCTTTTTAGTGTGGGATCAGGTAGATGGTTGCACGACCTCATGTACTGACTGGAGTTGAACTTGTATACTATATAGTCTTGGCTGATTGATTTGGAGACTATACGTTTACACGCAAGACCGAACAACCTGAGTTCAGCCCTTGTGAAAGAGTTGTGGACTGATGAGAAGTCCCATACAAAGAGAAAATAATTATCCTTTTCTCCCAGTAATTCTCCTTTCGAGATCTCCATGACAAAAACATGAAGCGTTTACAAGAAAATTCATATCATACTTTTTTCATCTATTTAGAGCACCGAAGGTTATGTTAAGAATCTTATTCTTTAGGAGCTAGAAAATAAAACAACTTTCGACGTTTTTATCACTACTCGTAAACACCCGTCTTATCTGTGCTATTTTGACTGTTATCCAAAAAAGCTTTTGATAGTAACGTGATATTTGAGCTAAACGGAAGGTGCAACTTTACCAGAAGTATCTGTTTACATCCCCGAATTTCAACTAACATTGCTAAAACAATTTATGCGTAACATGATATGAACCTGATGATAAGTAAAAATGTTCCTCATGCTGTTCAATGTGAAATATTTGGAATGATTATTGCTTGGAATATCGTGTATCATATATCGATAATAAACAAATATTTGTTTATTTTGATAAATGAACTTGATTCATTCAAACAATCAATCAGAAAGACAATGAACAATAAATCGATATATTTTGTATGACCTGCCTAATGATGAATAAAATGAACAATTTAAACATAACATTATAAATATTTACGAAGACCGTATCATTTATTTCTATAGCAGAAACGTCAAATTTTGACATTACATTGAGCATACGGGACGCTTATGGATATATATATATATATGCATTGCGTTGAACGTTGAACATGAAACAAACATTATTATCATTATAAAAAGAATATAAAAACATGTAACTTACTATTCTTGTTTATTTGTATCAATTGAATCGCCATTTCTTAACCATTTAATTTCAGCTTTCGGTATGCCAAAATAGTCTAGTTCACATGGTAACTGAATAGTCATACTGGCATTTGTTTCAATTATCACTAATTTATTATATTTCGGTGAAATTTCCGATTGACTTGTTAAACTATTCACAATCAAATTTGGTGGGAATTTAATTTTTGGCGGTAGATATAATTTTAGTCTAGCTGTAGTTGATATGGGACTAATACGTTGATATAAATTAATTGCAGAATTTGTAGAAGAAGATGATGATGAAGAGGAGGATAAGACTGATGTAGTAAATTGAGAATCATCTAATATGAATTTATTCATATCAAATACATTATTATTAATGTAGTCATTTAAATAAGCATGACATGTATATTCTTCAGAATAAATACCTTTTTGATTGATTTGTTGAAAATAATCAGAAGGTATTGCACTCGGTAATATATTGCTAATAATTAGTGTTCTATTGAGACCTGAAGTATCAAATTTATAAATAATTTGATTATTAATGTTTGAATTATGATTGGTTGACAGTTTTGTTGGTGATGAAATAACATTTGATGGATTGATAAGCTCATGTTTACCATTCAGTGTACTTTTAAACCATTGAACTCTTAGTGCATGAGCAGGTCTATAATTTAGATTAAAACAACAATGAGAAAATATCAAAGTAGGATCACAAAAGATTATTCTCAAAGAAAAATCATCATGTACAATATTGGATCTGAATTCAAATGTATGTGAATGAATGAAAAGTATTGAAGGCATTAATTTATATTACATAATCTTAAGGATGAATATGATACAATTCTTTTATGAAACTTTACATTCTTAAAACTGTGTTTATTTACTAATCATCAAATAGTACATGTGACTAAATGGACATTTCAGCATGAAATTTCAGGCAATCACAGATACTGTGTTTAATAAGATCCGAAAGTAATCATTTTACTCACTGTTTTCTTCAAGCCACAAGAACGAATATTACCGACAACAATTTGCAAAATGCAAAATAGCCAATAAGGCAACTACTGAATTAATAGAAGATTAAAACCAAGTCAAATGTATTTTTCTTGTAATCCACTGATGTTTATCTTATACCCATTGATAAGTGCAGTCATTTATTTTTGCATACTTTTTATATTCAGGTAGGAAACAAGTAATTGCTCAAGGTGAGTTTCACATGAGTTAAATCCCTTAAAGACTCAACAACATTTCAGTTCACACACCGATTAATAAAGAAATATCATTTCTTCGCAATGAATTGCAATAAAAGTGAAAGTTGGTCCTGCGATATCAAGGATTGGTTGGATCCCGGCCCAGTGGTCCAGATAATAGGCTTCCGTGCAACACCGAAGGTCCTGTGTCCAAGTCTCGCGTGAATGAGCACTTCTAAGGAGTCACAAACTAGAACTAAACGACCTTCCAGTGCTTCTAGGTTCTCAATGTTTGTCCAACATTGATCGCTCCATGATCTCACCCAAAATGCAACAATCTCCACAACCCTATACTGATGTTACCTTTTCATTGGCACGATGAAAATAACAGCAAGTATAGCAGTTAAGTAAAATTCGCATAAACTGTAACCAGTAGTTTTACTGACCTACTTTATAAAGTATTTGTTTATCTTAAAAAAAGCATCAACCTGTAAGACCTCTTCAACTTTTATTGTTATGTCCAATTTACTCCAACTAAATTTACAGTAAATCTAAAAGTCTTAAGAAAAATAATAATCTGGGACTTTTAGTGATATTTTTGTTGGATTTCAGTACCTGGCTGTAGTAATCAACTATTCAAAATAATGCACAAATTTCCAACACTTCCTTTTCGTTAATCTTCAACTGAAAAGCCTTCTTATCTTATCACTGATGGAACACCTTTTTTTCGATGGTTTTTCCTAAATATTAATTATTAAATCTAACAGGTTCATGTATTTCTCTTTTCTTTTAACTAGGAACATTTGCCTATTCAAAAAGTGCTATCAAGAATGTATAGAGTACACTGAGATTTCGCATCATTCTGACCAAACATTATATATTATGAAAATGATTTACATTATTAGAGTCAGTTATACACAACATCCATTTAAGAAGTCCCAGTTACAATAAATACAGCTTCACAAAACGATTTGTTATCTCGATTTAGTACCAATATTTGAACTGCAATATTCTACGATTGGAATCTATCAATCGATTGATTTTTTTCAGCATTCAATCATCATTTCTTATTGACACTACGCAATATAAAGTGAAATCTGGCATAAAATTTCCAATTATTAATTCAGACAACAGATTTCAGTAATCAGTAATAATCCAATTAACATAGATAACGTGATAAGAAATAACTATAATCAGAAAGGGAGTTTTGTGAAGATTGTAGTTATTTAATGGTTAAATTCGTGAGTCGATTAAAGCTGGACCGCCATGGAAAACCTAGAAACACTAGACAGCTGAGAAGTCCCATACTGGAACTAAACGCCTGTCTAGTGCTTCGAGGTTCTCAATGTTGGTCTAGCTCTATTCAACTCATGAATTCAATTATTAAATGACTTTAAAATTATCTACGGATTAAATATTTTCTCTTTAACTATTAAAATCATTTAAATTAAAAACATAGTTCACTATATTACTAGCTTAATTAATTATTTCATTATAATCTTATATAGTTATCATTGCTGTTAATTCATTTATTTGCTTGTTTTTTTTAGATTACACAATTATTAGTTTCATTTACACGTAATCAACATTTAACTAAGTTATTATCTAATAATTACTTCTTGTTGTAACCAATTACAATTATTTTTCTGGCAAAGTTTTAATGATGAATTCAATGGAAAGAAAAGAACTTCTCATTATTATTATTATTATAGAGTGTGTGTGTGTGCGAGAATTAATTTTGCCATTAAATGTTTTCTAATTTAGAAGCGGATGTTTGCAAATTGCTATGATATTCGTGTGAAAATATTTACATATGAGATTATAAATACATGTTATTTGGGAGGAAAACCTCGGTTTGTTTTTTCACTCTGTGATATTACCTTTTAATGTGTCGTATTCAAAAAATAAAAAAATGGAACAACTGAAATTTTATCAGTCCGTTTTATGTTCAATTACTGTTCTAGAAATGTTATCGAAATCATTTAAACAGACTATTTCCAGTTTGTAGTTAACAACTGAATTTAGCCAAATAACGATTTGAATTCAGGAAATATTGAACAAGTGTTTCACTTCAGCAGATGGTTGTTTAGTAGCTTATATCTGCAAATTCGCGATGAATCTTCAAACCTCGTCGTAATTAATTAGTCTTCTAACCCCTTATTTAATAACCAGCGTGAATATTTCTAAACTTAGTCCACGGTCGACATTGCTTTTAATTAAGAACAAACTGGCACTATACACTCTACACATTACTGTGACTAGTAGTTTGATAAAATGGATGTATTTATTTAATGGTGAACATTAATAATATGGAGTAAAAGAACCGCTTAGTTTCCAAAATCAAACAGAGCTGCAATAGAGAAAGCCTAGACTATAAATATTCAATCTAACTATAAATAACTACAGTTGTTCAGTGGTCCTTGGTTTTAGATTGTTCTCCAATTAAGTGTTAGTCTTTGGTGAATATTATCTTCTTTTGAAATTAATTTCCTTAAATGACTCAATTTAAAAAATTATTACACATCGAACTCTAAAATTTCTATCTTCCAATATCCTTTAAATATTTTATGCAATATAAAACTGTATACATCATGATCCGATGGTATTTGTGCAAAACGTAGTACTGCAATGGTTTCAAATTTAGCTAATGATATCGCAATGATTGTGAAAGTGGTAGAATTAAAACAATCACTTTGTAGAAAATAACAAAAACCGAATTCGGAAAATTCATAAATATGCACCACTATCAATAAATCGCACTCATGATGATTGGTTTTTAAGATGAAAATGATTTTATAGTTGAATTCATGAGTCAATTAAAGCTAGACCACCATCAAAAACCTAGAAGCCCTTGACGGGCGTTTCGTTCTGGTATGGGACTCCTCAGCAGTGAGCGAGATTCGGACCTAGCACCTATCAATCTTGTGGGTGAACGCTTAACCTCTACACCACTGAGCCGGCATCCAATGTCTAACTTCAATCAATCCACGAAATTGAGCCACCATCCACCATTTTCTAGCTTCAATTGACTCATGAATTCAACTATAAAATTACCAAAATCTCCACAAAACCCCTTATGATAATGAATATGTTTAGTCGTCTTGATTTTGTAATTTTCTTGTCACTACTTGCTGAGTCTTACTATTATTAATTAGGAAATATCTCGCAATTTTGTGAAGTATAAAATATATCAAGACTAAGTGTATTTTTACATAATTATATAAATGATAAGTCCATTTTCCCCATTTGAAAAAAACCGCTTTCTATTTTAGAGATTATTATCATTTTGCAAACTAATTAGGTTGAATTTAATAGCAACTAATTCAAAAAAGACTATCAACATATATATATTGTGGTAACGGCTCTCGGTCAACTCAAGGAAGCTCAAAAACCTCTAAAACACTCAAAAGTATTCCATTCAATCAACATTTGGAATAACATACCAGTATCTTGACATGTAGCTTCCCAATCGGACAAAGGCTAAACATCACTGCAAGCAGATAAAATGACTTTAACGGTGATTTCGTTTTTACTAAAAGACTATAAATACCTGAGTGCTTTGTACCGTCCTTGACTAATTGAAAAACGAATTCTATCCATTCATCTCCTATCTTCTAACTTCCAACTTGGAGAGTTCAAAAGTTCGAGTGCTCAAGTTATACACAGTATAACTAAAATTCAAATTCTATATATATATATATATATATATATATATATATATATATATATATATAGTTTTCATTTAATTTCTAAGGAAGGTTTATTTCTTTTTAATTATATACCAGAAGAATAATTTCCATTATGACACTGACCCATTATATTTTTCTGACAGAAAAAACAACAACAAAAAGATGTTTATATTTTTAATTGAATCAATATGCAAAAAAGAAAAAAAATTTAATTTGACATGGAAACGAGTTGAAATTAAATCCATTTTATATAGTTAAATGTAATTGAATCAATTATCTTTATTGAGAAATATGTAATAATAAATTTTATTAAAGAAAATCTACTAAAAGAATAATTCATTTATATCTTCACTGTTATACATTTGAAAGTTGTTAATATCAGGTAAATTCCGATCAAGCACAATTGAATCGATTATCAATTCGTTTGATAATCTTGGAGTCATTTCAGTGTTAGACAGTATGTTTATCGGATATTTAAAATTAGAGAGTTAATATTTATTATGCTTTTGAGTACTACAATCAACGATCAGATTGAATTTATAAGTTATAAGTACTAGAAAACCTTATGGTGAGATTACAATTTATGAATGATTTTCAAACGACGCTAACGTGACCTTGAGGATGTCCACCAAAGTTAAATGAAGTTTACTAACTAGTGTGAGTAATTAGGATCATAATTTAGGAATTAGGAATTAGATCAACGATTTATACCATGAATTGACATCAGCTAAAATGCCAAAATGTTATTTAGCCAAATGAATGAATGAGCTTCGCTCTAAAATCCAAGACCTGTTATCCTAGATCTCATTGGTTCGTACATTAATTATAGTCTCACTACATGAATATATTATTAAAGTGGTCATGAAGGTCAAGACTTCTCAGAAAACTTATAATATGCAACAAACATACTAAATATAGCGACTTTTAAAGTGTTGATTTCATCTTAGTTTTAACCCACGATAATTTTCATGCATTATTTTAATGGGTGAATAAGATATATATCTTGATAACATTATCTCTAAAGGTATCTTAATGTTAACCATAAAATGATACTAATCGACACATAAAAGTGAATATTCTTTGAGTTCTATTGTTAAATCATATTGAAAGAATAATTATTGTTTGTATGTTAACACATGTTATATCGTCCGATCATTTATTCATCTAGACAAACCCATAGATCTACTCTTTAAGGATTACAAAGCAAAAATTATAGACTACTGAATTATTTTAATTTTTCTAGGTAGTTTTTCTTGACTTTTTTGTTGTTATTTCCTTTGTTAAATGTTCTATCAGTCTGTTTACCACCAACTGTTATTGTCAATCAAATTTACAACAGGAAAGGATAATAAATTAATGCACTGAATTTTTATCATAGTTGTGGGGGAAAATCGGGTGTCTAGAAATAAAGTATCTATCTAGTTATTATCTAAAAATCTTTCATATCAATTAATGTTTGGCATATTTAAATTTATGAATATCTATTACTGCTACTCTCCGCTAATGACGAGAACCCAGTTAACATGAGACTAACATGAAACTTAATTTTGAATTTTCAAACTGAATATACCTATTCTACTTGAATGAAATAAATTTAGGGTAAATTTACCGTCCGTTCATACAGCATTTTATTATTTATGAACTAAACTATCTTAGACACCCTTGACTGAAAGAGTAATGGTATAAAAGAAGTGTTAAAAAGGGAAAATTCATAATTTCATAGACCATCTCTACCAAATACAGACAAATCTATTGCTCATTCATCTATCATAAATAGTATAGTTTGATTTTAATAGGATATATAAAATGTAATCACCCAAACAATGTACCGATGTATGAGAAATTGCTTGTTTAGTATTAAAATAACAGTAAAACACAGGAATCATTAACTGAGGAGCAACTGGCTAACCTCAAACCTTTAGTAATTTACAATTCGATTTCATAGTTCAATCTGTAGAACATAATTTAAAATTCTTCAATGTTTTAGATTACGTTACAAACTATAATTATCTGCCATATATACATATATCAGTAACAAGCAGAAAGCATTAATTAATTATTTAATTATTCAAGCCATTTATTCAATAAATTATTTAAGAGTTCCGATTTTCCATGTAAACATTACAAAGCTCTTATTTAATTATAAAATTGAAACCGACATATTACAATAAATAACCATATTTCTTTTTTAACCACATTTCCAATTCTAAAGTTCTTACTTTCATTTCACCTTAAAAACTGGCAGTGTTTTTTGCTTCTTTTGATTACTTTAAATGGGATAAGAAAAATGATTGTTTTTTCTTTTCTTCTTTTTACAAGAAGTCAATACAACGTTTATTTCTAAATTAATTCAAAATGGATGAATAAAATTCTGTAAACAGTTTGTACGGCAAACTTAAATTCTTTATTGATCAAACCGTTCTTTTTCTCTTCATTCCATTTTGTTATACATTAGTGAGTAGACATTTACTATCTACTCTTGATCTCATGTAAAAACATAGTGATGGGTTGTTTTTTTTTTTTTTTGTTTTTAGATTTAAACACAAGATTTTTAGAATACCTCCAGTAATTTTCTTTTCTATTTCCTTATAGTTCTTTTTGGGTCCAACATTATTACATTTATCTTTAATTGCGTCATCTTACCATTAGTTATTTTGATGTAAATAAAAGCAGAATAATGTAAAAAAATTACAAAATCTTAACTAGGTTATAATCAAGTAATATAAAACTAATCTATCTTATAGTTTATAAACTTATATTATTTCATTCACCGGGAAACCACTTTTTTTTTAAAAGTAATACTAAAAATGTCTTTGCTGTATTCTTTTATCTGGACATATCGATTGGATTAGACAACTTATAAATTATTCATACTAGAAGAATAACAAATGTCTTTCAGTACAGTATGAGTATTCATATTTCTTAGCGCTATATAGTTATTCAGCATAAACGGGAACAACGGTTTTACTTTGTTACTAAGGTAACCGATACTTTGAACAAATAGACAGTAATGTTTATAGTTAGAAATATCATATTAATTATCAGAGGATTAAACATGAATGTACCTACATCTTTGGAATTATTTACATAAGAAAAAATGGAGTATCATTTTAGTGACCAGTAATACACTTGAATTTTAGTTGGTTTTCATAATAACTTAAAATGTCACTACGCTTTCTATTGTGCCTTTTATTCATTAAATACTCAATCAGATATTTTTTATGAATTAAATGATTTAACTGGACAACTATGTACTTTTCTTTCAAACCAATATCATCATAAATAATAAATATACTGTAATTTGTAAAAGATTATTGTTAATAATCAAAGCCAATGAGGGTTAGTCAATTACTTAAAATCTGATAAACCGTTTTTAACAAACTGCACAAATTTGTTTTAAACTTTAGAGAAAAAAACTTACAATTAATAGTTGAATTCATGAGTTGATTAAAGCTAGACCACCGTGGAAAACCTGAGAGCATTAGACGGCTATTTCGTCCTAGTATGGGACTCTTCAGCACTTGTTTAAATGTTTTATTCAGACCGATAACTTTGATACATCTTTACAGTATTACTTTGTATTTACATCTATAGACGATTCTTAATATGAACTCTTTTAGTAAAATTATTCATAAATGAAAGCAGTTTCGAACTAGTTTACTAAAATTTACATACACAGGAATTGCATATTTGTTTCTATATCCAATGGTTTATCTTGTTAAACTGATATAATTCAGTAGCTTAGTGTCTTACAAAACAAAAAGAACAGTAAAGTAATTTTTTATTCTTTCCATTACTAATGTTTATACGTTACTATGAGATTCTTAAGATGGTGAACTATTCACTTATAATATAAGATTTTCAGACTACTTACTATGTAATCTTTCTTTCTAATATACAATTCTTCGTAATTGTTAAGCTCTTTTATCAGAGAATAATATTGTATCGGTGTTCAATAATAGACAGTCTATAACTCTTATGTACACTTTTCTTTCTTCTGTGAGTTGTTACAACGTGAAGAGTGACTTGTATATAAAGTAAATATTTTATTAAAAATTATCATCACCTATTCACTATGAAAAAATTAGATTTAAGCCTCTGAAGAAGAATTAAAAAGGTAATCATATGAGTTGATGAAATTCTAATGAAGAAACGACCTTTTACTTATCGCGCTGATGGTAAATATTTTGAGCTTCTCCTACCAAAAGAAAGTCTTTCAAGAGACTAATTTGATGAATTGATCTAAACAGATTCTTCTTAAAGAGATTACTCACAACATGAGTAGCTTGAAGATAATATCTGTGATATAAGATGATATAAGATGTTTCCGGTTGCAATCCCATATGGACAATCAGTTCAACTTAAGATTCAAACTACCTTCTAACGCGTAAACTCAGTAGTTATTAAAACTTAAGTGTGTGACCTTCAGTTACTTAAATTCAGCCATCTGAGACTATGCAAAATGCACTCTGAGATCCAATTACTTAAAACCAGTTACCACATTACAACCTGAATAGTTGAATTTAATCATTATTAAAGATTAAACATGAAATTAACTATTGCACAAGACCAACGTGCATAAACGAGTGTAATTAATCATAGGAGATGGAATATTTACAGACAACTGGGTGAGATGTTCAACAGGGGATATACAAGTGAACACCACTTTTACATCACACAGTCTACGTTTTCGAATTCGACCGAGGTTTTTATCCTTGTATAGTCATCACTTCCATAGTAACTGTACTCTGTACTGACTAAGCTCGTCCCAACTGGCCTACTAACTTTCTCATTATACATAAAAAGGCTGAGTGTAAAGCTACAAACTAATGACATGTATTTTGACAAATCTTGTCAAAATATAGTAGCAATCTACAAAAGTATTTGCATTGTTTCAATAACCAAAAGTATCAGCCTAGTCGTCTATATTGTTATTATGCAACCCAATTGATTAATCTTAATAACGTCCACTGAACGAGTACTTATATTTATATCAATGAAATTTAAACCCTCTACATTCAAATATTTGATTGTTGAACACTCGAAAGATACATCACTGTTCACTCCTTCTAATCTTCTAATATTATTTAAAATCGAGGAAATCAGTATTCTTGCTTATGACAATGGTAAATTTAGGAATTCTAATGTATATGATAAAAATACATTTGTGAAATGGTCATTTGACAGATAATTACTGTTCGTTGTTAATTATTTGTTAAGTATTTCCTCCCCTATCATTATTACTTATTAGTCTGATAAAAAATAACAACTTGTTTAATGTATTATCCAGAGTAGTTTTTAATAGTATGTGCTTCCAATGGTTTCAACATCTCTTTTAAAAGCAGTGACAAGCCTTATTATCTGATGCTTTTCACTTTCCTGCTTTCCAAACACCAATATATTTTAATGAAACTTTATTTTTCACTTACCTTGCATTAAATACACATTCAAAGACTGCTATTCCTGGTTGGTCATCTTTTAAAGTAAGTGACACATCTTTTGGAGGTAAGACAAGATCTAAAGAATTGGTGGCCATATTTTCAGGTGGATCTGTTAAACAAAATTTTATTGAAGCACGTAGTTAAATTAACAAAATGACAATGAACGGTCTTTAAATTACTAAAGTTCATATATTAGGTAATTTTCATAAAATATAGCAAAAATCTTCCATCTGTCTCATGATAAACCGTAATAAAATAATGAATTAAGAATCAACTAACCATTTCTGAAGGCAGTCTCCCTAAAAGATAAGAAACTGACAAATTTAAGTAGTTTCATTTCCAACTCATTATGTAAACCTTTCAATGTCATACTGGAACTGTTAAGCATTTCTGATGGAATATAGATGTTAAGTCCTAAAGTATTCTCACAATAAGTTCATAAATTATCCGCTTTTTGTTATATATGAACCATCAATGTTCTGTAAAATGAAAATTTTAACCTAAGCACATCAGTTTCTTTTCAACGGTTATTTTCAAAATATACAAAGAAGAAATAATATCTTGCATGAGGTGAATATCCTGGAAAAGAAGAGTATCATTTCGTGATTTTGTACACACTATTGAAACTAACAATTGCGATGAAATAAGTCAGCTTCTTGCAAATAAACCTGAAATACCTCCAATATTGAAACACGGTAAAATGCAACATTGAAGTTTAACACTCGGTAAACATATTTTTCTTAACTTCGAAATTATTCCCGGCTTTTTATCGCTGATCTTAAAAATGTCATAAACTATTTATATAATCTGCCCCGTTGATTGTGAAAATTCAGAAGCTCAAGATGACTTCAAGTTTACTAACAAACAAAATATTTACAAACTAACTAAATTGATAGAGCAGTATTGTTAGTAGGCCTCAAGACAGTTATGTCCCAAAGTGGGCAAGAATATTTCAAACGCTGTTTTCTACCTCAAGTTTGCATACGCTGACACATTAAGAAATTTTGAATAATATCTTCATTATAGTTTATCAGCGTTGCGGATTACACAGTAGTTTTATCATAAACTTTCACATACATAAATGATTTAACATTAATATTTATAGGTCAAAATTATTGTTACTTACCTTTAACTTGGATTATATGTGCCTGACTGAATACTTCACTATTTGCTCTTCCGTAGCCATTGATCAGTCGTGCTCTAATCACTTTTGAATCCATTTCTTTATCAATATTAAGCAATACTATAGCTTGTTCCAACTGACTAACAAAAATATTCAATGTACTAGGTATTGGGGCATTGTTTATAGTCCATATAGCTTGTGGGAACGGTACTGCTTGTAAATAATATGAAGGAGATAAAGCTTTGTTTGTTTTGTTTGCTGGGTTGAATACTGATTTCCACAATCCATTTCGTCTTTCCAGTTGAAATGGCTGCTTTCGTTTATCTTGATGTAGTGAACCAGGCCAAATTATAACAGCTTGATCTAGAGTTACTTCAATAAATGAACGCGCCTTGGTTTTAGATGGTGGATCAAGATCTGTTGAGATAAAAATTAAAAAATAGTAGTAATCTAATATCAAACGGAATTGACTTCCTAATAAAACAACTACACTACTTGTAACCCATAAGTAATAACCTTCTCAAGTCTTAATTTCAAAATCATTTGAAAATTCGGACATTATTCATCGAGATTACAATTTACTACCAATTAGTAAATAATAATTAAGAACACTAGTGAGTGGCCTTCAAACAATTATGTAAGAAATCATTTTTTAATGATCCTTGACTATTTGGTTCAGATAGTTTGATAATTAAGCTTTGATCGTCTTTAAATACAGTACCATTAAAAATGACTCTGGAAATGTTAGTGTTAGAACTTTTCCACCATTAAATAATAAATTTCTTCAGTCAAAGATGAAACTCGACAGGGTTTTTATGATATATATGCTGTCACCATCTGTATGTTTATTTTAATTGCCTTTCTTAAATATTTGAAGACATTTCCAGTTTCGTTCTACCCTTTCTACATCAAGTTTGTTTATGGTTTGGTCATAAGAGGTGCAAGCTCAATAATATATAACAAACCTTTCATCAGAAATTCGATTGCTGCTTTCTTAGGTCGACAACAATAATAGTTTTCTTTAAAAGTATTACAAAATCGTGTATGATTTTACTCGGATAAGAAGATACATGTGTTCACTTTACAATATCCGTTTCAATAATCTTTTCATAGAAAAATGAAACAATCATTATAAGCTATCAATTTACCGATCTAAATTAGAAAAGAGACATTTATGGTTCGTTTGCAGGTTTTCATGAGAAATACTTTGAATTTTATTTGAGTACACGCCTAACACTAGAAGTTATCTGAGAACAAGACTATCCTGGATAATCAGTCGCATTTCAAACATTAACATGCTAATTGCTCAAATCTTTACATTGGGAATATTGAAAATCGTACTACAGCTGATGTTCAACCTTTTTAAATAGATTGGTGATATTTGCATATTTTGAGCGGAACAAACCACTTTACTGGTATAACATGGAACTAAACACTGATCAACAAAATATAATAAGTTAAAACCCAAAGCTAATAATGCCAAGAATTTGATTTCTTCTGCTATTGATAAACAAGATTTTTATTCCATCCCTAACACAGAATGTCTATGATAAAATCTAGTTTGTGATGTATCTTATTATCTCCTGGAGTCATTTAGTTTCAGTCCCAAAAGAACATTAAATAAAGTGACATTTAAACTATAAACGAAGAACAGTTTCTTAAAATCAATAAGTTTGTACGTACAAGGTGGTAATAAACCACTAAGTTGGCCATTATTATTCTTGACTACAACCAAAAAAATCGTCAAGATGGCCGAAATCAATTACTGTTGTTCCTCTGAGGAACGTCAGTAAAGAAACCAAAAACGTAAGTCATTTTACTTCATACAAATAGAATTCACTAATAAAAAGCGTCATGTGAACAAAAGGTTTGAAGTAATAGTAATAAAAACATATCAATAAAACTCAATAAAATGTTGAAAGGTTTCAGCACAGTGACAAAACAAGAGTCTACTTCGGCTACTGTTATAAGCTCTAGTTAGAATTACATATGGTCTTCGACAACGAATATAATCTGTCCAGAAATCTTATCAATGTATTCCGCAGATACATGTACAGCTGAAAATAACAACAGATAACTCCCCTTATATTCCTGAGCATAGTAATAAAAGATATTTCGTCGGTCAGTGTTTTCAGTTAGTTATTCATGAGAAATCACATTTTTTATAGACATCTATTGTAAAACTGGAGTTAATCTTAAACTGAGAATTAGGTTTCTTTGTCAGAATTTGTTATTGAAGGCGATATACATGTACGTACTTTTAAAACTAGACCTACTTTATAACCTGAAATATGGTTATCCACAAAAAACTAATGCGCCTTATTCAAAATAATGTGACTGCATGGCTACTTTGAGTATAGCTTCTGCTTTTTATAAATACAATATTCACTTTATTCATAAAGTAAAGGTCGGAAGGAAACATCGGCGACAATTTGAATATGATTGACAGTTATTTAAATATCACCAAACTTTGTTGTTACTCAAGATGTTGAACTAATTAAGTATATCGTTGCTGAGTGTGGAGTAAATTCTATTACCGTTAAAACTGTGATTTGAAACTCTATATTCTTGTTTGGTGCACAAAGTACCTTCGGACTAGACACCAATGCACGGAAGGTTGAATATAATTAAGCAGACACTGATCAGAGCTATGATGATAAATGATGTACAAAACTGTTTAACATATTCTGATCTCCTCCTCTGTAATATATCAAATGAAAAATAATCACTTTATGTTTCACAAAATTTATATCTCGAAGAAGTGGGACAGAGGTTTAGTTTTAAACGTACAATTTTTCAACGACTATATATTCAAAGTCTATACACAGAAACAGGATGACTGTAACTCAAAGATTGCTCAAAATTTAACACAGTAGTCCAATATTTTCAAGTTGTTCATATATCGAAATAAGTAAGATTATTTACGAAATGAAACGTTTAGTTGTAAATGCATCGATCGAATCCCTGAATCATTATATATCTTCATGACGACATTTGAAGTTCTACACAACATAATTTTTGGGAGCATATGTTAAAAGTTGATATTCACTTTCAACTCTGACCCAATCACTAACAAAATATTTAGAGATTGAATGTTGCCATATATAACAAATTGTTATTAGCCATCACCATATATAGACATAAATATTAACTTATACACTCATGACATAACTCTTCAAACGAGTATTTAATGAAAACGCGACATTAATCACAAAAACGTTAATTCAGTAAGCACGTGAATATAAATAACAAAATTAACTTACAACCGATCTCTAATTTGACTTTCCGGCTACGGATCCCCCCATAAGTAGTTTTTACTACACAGTGATAATATCCAGCATCTTCACGATAAGCTGACCGGAAACGAAAAGAAAAAGTAAGATTTTCAGCTATTCTGATGTCATCTTTGTACCAAGATATTAATGCTCCGGAGAAAACATTTGTTTTGCAAGGAAGTAAAACCTGCTCCCCTTCTGGAACAATTAAGTACGAGCTCTCCGATGTAAAATGCAGAGGAATATTTTCTTCATTGAGTTCAAAAGATTTCAAACTATGTATCAAGAGGTACAAGATTGCACAACACAAGAATATCCATCTACATTTATCATCAAAAATAACCATGTATTCCACTTGCTGTAATTTAGACTGTAAATGTGGAAACTACATGAATTTACTATTGATGATAAAAGACCACGAAAACATATTAGTTGCAGATAATGATATGTCATTCAAATATACTCATATTTTTGATGCGATATAATTTATCAATATGATGCGTTTAAACAAACTACGAACGAAAAGTTTTGTAAACAGGTTGTTTTTCTAATCCCTAGAGTGAAAAATAGTTATCATTTGAGTAGCTACAACATGATTTCCTTCGCTTCTTTCAAAGCATCAGATTTTGGCAGAATTATTGTAATATACAGACGTATTAAGCTGTAGTTTTCTTGGTCAGAAATAAAATGCCGTTTTTTGCTTATGGCCTGTTATTTAATTTTCTAATAGTCTTTTTATTTGCGGAGAGTTAACGTCCATGTTTTATACCATATGAAAACAGCACTACCTAATTATTTTGTTAGTGAAATGTATTACTCTAATAAAACCTAAGAATGTTCAAGGGCAGTTCGATATTAGAATTCACCATCGACGTTCCTCATATACTGCTTTTTATCGATATTCACCACCACCTATGCTGTGGTTTCCTTATATAGTATTGACATTTTCATTTTAACCCCTCAATTCTTATAATCATTCTTCTACAAAAGCCCCCAAAATTCGAAATCATCCGATAGATCTTCTTTTAAGAGCGAAAAACCAACCCAAGAATTGGACCTTATGGCGCTTTGCTTGACCTCAGAAACTAAGCAGACAGTTCAAAATCAACTCTGGTGCTTTATAATATCCACATTTAGTAGGTCTCCTGTCGCCTAAACATACGACTGTTTAGTCAGTTTGAATTTTAGGGTATAATAATTGAATAGCTTTTTAAATAACTAGACCCTGGTAGTATGCTAAATGCCTATTTTACAGGCTATGTCTATTTTAAATGATAATCCGGAAGCATTACGTGGCTATATAAAACACCAGGAACTGTCCCACTTAACAAAACAAGACCGCATTAATAAGAAAACATCATGAATGGTGAGTCAAACTTCATTACTGTATAACTGAAAAGATTTAAATATATCACAGAATTTAGGGTTTCACAACTATTTTTCCCGTAACTTTTCTACAACTGAAAGAAACTGGCTAGTACAAGTAAGTCAGGAATGAATGATTTCAAAGACATTTTTAAAAAACTTTCGATTTCAGCTGGAAATTAGTTACAAGGTACGCGTGGTGCGATGTAAACAATCACGATCTCGTGCAGATATGTGACTAATAACCTCCGGTGAGGTGCGTCTAGTGGGACTAACGAAGTGATCTTAATAGTCGACGACTTATGGAATTATTTATTTTGGAATTCGTCTTTAATTACAGACTCAGACAGTGACATAAAGAACGACTTCGACGAGTCTTTAAATAAGCCCAAAGATTCACTGATAATTATGTCTGACCTATGTAAATCTAGTGAGCTGAGAAGAATCTGTATATAAAGTCTTTCTCGCTCACCTTAACTTCAGTGACCAGATATGCGAAATAGTCTTGATCACCACTTAGCGCGATGTTTAGTAACCACTAAGAAGCCGTCTCACAAACGTACTGTTACTTGAAACCAAAAGTAAATTCCAATTCTCTGACTGGATCAAACATTTTCGAGGTTTAAACACTTTAATATGGCCCCAACATCCTAAATTCATATGCTATAATTTTAATAAGAGTACTCTCCCCTAACGTGGTTATCCCGTTGGAAACTTATATGAATATGACTGTGAAAGGCTGTCAAAAATGATATTCTTCATTCTCATAACTATAGATAGTTACTGTGTCTATGCTTAAAAAGATTAAAGAATAAGTGTGTGTCTTTGACGCCTTCCATCATTTTCTATGTGTAACCCATGGAAGAGTGATGCCAACACGAGGCTGGCATGTGACTTATTAAGAAACTCACTAAAATTCAGGAAACTTTAAAAAATTGAAGTCAGTCGATAGCACGCCAGTCTTCAAAGTAGTCAGGAAAAATCCAACCTTTTAAAGATCAATTGTGGTATATTCAATAATGTTGGACATTGTGGAAGGGATGTTTTGTTGAGCCATGGTCGTGGTCGCTATTATTACACTTATAGTTATCAATAGAATTATAGATACAATCCCCGAACTGTTGATTTATCATGATATGACCATCTATTCTATATGACCTAATGTGCAAGTCACATTATTGTCCATACCAACCCTTTATACCACGACAATCAGCATTACAATATTTAGAATATATGGGAAACACATTTGGGCTTGGGACAAAATGATATATATCTAGTACAAAGAGGAATAAAACGCCACACCCACACTGCCGATCCATGTCAACATGTGTCAACCATATTTGATCTTCTCTATAGTGCTAAATGTTGAATGCAAACCTCCTCCGTAATTATATGTTCAGCATCAAACATTGCTTAGTTAGGAAATCATGATATGGAGGTCTATAATGAACGAGAACGACCAACTTACGTTTCTACATTACCTGCGGGTACCCTCCGCCCTGTCGGTAAAAAAAATCAGACTAGTGGTCAACAGGTCCTTCTTCAGATCGTGGGACAAAACAGCTGGAGCACGAGGTTACCCTTTTCAAACGAACAAAGTTTCTCAACATTCAAAATAATTAGGAAGCATAATGCCAGTACGCAATAAAGAAGTGAACGAATACTTGAGCTATAATGTTTTGAAATTGCTAAGACGTCTGCAGCCAACTCGTCACCAATCAACCTCAGTTGTTACAAGTGAATGACGATCATTAGCCTGACGTTTGACCTGTCATAGTGTTATGTTGTATACAGTAAGCCCTTAAGTCCACAAAACTAAAAATCTGCATTGTAACTTTCTCGTCCAGTTCTTTTCACAAGGAGTAATATAAGACTACTCGCCACAGACACTAAGAGAACCAAAGCAGATGCAACTCCACATTTTATACGGAGGTAGCTTGACGGAATCTCCATGGCATTATATCCAGCACTCTAAAACATACGCACAACCTGACGTGGAAATTTACGACGTTGTTTACATTATTTTACGAAAGAGACATAAACCTCATAGATTAAGTACAGAGATAGTCAACTGGATGGTGATAGGCCTGGGAAAATAATATTACGAAGATGAATTCCGACGCTTAAGACCATTCTCTCTGAGCTATAGGAGACTATGAGGTGATGTGATAATGGAGCACAATATACTAAGAACTTTGAGTCGCACCAACACAAACATCCTGCCAGAACATCACAGTCAGGCCACTCCAGACAACTATCGAATAGACTGCACATCAAAGAGGAAAATCCGTATGCGATACTACTTTTCAAATTAAGACTTGCTCCTAATCGAGATAACCCCCCCCCTCCAGACCAATCGGCCTAGCCCTCCCCAGTAGAGAGCTTAATGAGGAGACGCAACAAACACGTACTCACCTAAAGATTATCGTAAACAGAATAGCCAACAGTGCCTCATGCACGTCTGCTAACTTATTTACCATAGTCATCATAACATGTCATCAGTTTAATCCTACTTCATTTCATATTATCGCCATCCCGTTTTTATTACCATACTCCAGTCTGCTCATACTTCCCTCATTATTAACCAACCAATTTAATTATTTACTCCCTCGAACAACTGTCTTCTCTTGATATTTCTGAATCCTAAGCTATTCTCAACCAATTTTCACACTGGAACTGACCAACCTCTCTAGCAATGTGATAACTGCTAGTATACGGAAAACCCTACGAACTTCAGACAAACACAATCATTCGAAATGCAAAATATACAAAACTACAAACGACTATCAAAATAACTAGAATAAGTTAAGTCGAGTGACTGAACTACTGCATTTTGGACATGATAAATACATGGAACACACAAAACTGGAGACACAACACAACAGAACAGACTGCAGACACAACGTCTACTCCTTAAGTGTTGTCAAACGCTGGAATTCGCTGTCAGCTGAGCTAGTCCAAGAGACTTTCCAAGAGTCCTTGAAGAGAAAACCTGACATATTGTTAAGGACTAAGGATAAAATCTAACTACGATTCACCAATCTTGTTTTTCTCTTTTATCGTTAACAAACCTTGGTTCCTGCCTGGAGGTATTGGTGATCCACTGCTACCAGACACGGAAGTCCGTTAAGCGAGGGCTTCTTCTATTCCGTCCATAACCGTTTGAACCATTTTGGAAGCGCGTAAATTAACTTCCTTTGGCTTATGGAGGCAAGTGACGGTAAGTTGTACATCACCTGGAATAGCAAACAATATTTGACCCAGTATGCTCAGAACGAGGGCATCGAGTTTAGTGATTAACGCAAGACTATATTCTATGAACAAACCAAACAAATTGAGAATGACAAGTCTTGGAATTCGGCTCATAATTCACATAGTTAAATAGCATTTTGTCATTACACCTGACATCAGTCCTTAATGGAAATCTGTTAGTTCAGTTTTTTAATCTAAATCCTAATTCTTGTTCCGCATAATAGTTCATAACCCTTTCTTGACCCTGGCAAGTGGAAAAGTTGCCTCAAAGTTCGTACATAAATTAGTCGCTATGATTACCACATTTTAATCAAAGATTGTGAACTGGGAGTTCACAGGACAGCTTGTTTACTATTCTATGCTATAGATTCCTCTGAATCAAGATGATATGGTGAACAGAAATCAACTTCTCTACTCACTTATTTTCACCTTGTTTCCTCAAGACCTGATATTTGGTTTGATTATTTGTTTCAAAATCATTAGCGTGTATCAGACTTATAAAAACGAAAGTATCGTTTTACATGAATTCGAAGACTTATGTGCTAATGACCCGCTTTCCATTCATTGTTATTTGGTCTTCCTATTTTCCTTTGGCCTTGAGGATTCCATGTGAGGGCTTGCCTTATGACTCTAGTGCTTTCCTCAATGTTCTGTAAGCCCAACCAAACTTGATTGCAAGACCTAACACCAATGTAACAATACAATCTGATCCACATTTATGTAAAACCCGACTTTTGTTCCAGTTCGACCAATGTTCTAGATAAGATAGTTATAAAAGTTTGTAGAACAATAAGAGCTAACTTAATGCAGGTCGGCAAATGATGTACAGTGATACAATTTATTCAAGTGATAGCTACTCACATAAGTTGGTTAATGCTGATACTTTTTCACCCATCAGGCAAACGAAACAGGAAGCTGGTTGATGCAGTAGAAGAACGCAAATCCAGTGGAAGTGGGAGGTACGTTTGGAATTCTTTCCCAATACATTTTCTTCAGCTATTTTTTGAATAGTGTCAGGCCTGTGCAGGTAATTCAACATCATTTGTTGTGAATTTCGCAGATGGACCCCGACAAATATCCCGGTTTCTATGTCTTTCAAGAATCTGTTTTTGGAAATATTATCTTACCTGCGATCCCAAGAAATGAGATAAACAAATGAATACTGCTTTAACTGAACTTTTATGATAGATTTCATTCCATTTATCACGCAGCTTACTTTCTCTTATACCCGTCCATATTTCTTTTGATTATTTTGTAACGTTTAGCTGAAATTACAAGTAAATGCATTTTTGTATAATAAAATACTGGTACATAATATTTGCAAACTTTAGTGAACTTTACTCTAATCATCCACCTACGTTTTGTTTAGCTCGGATTATGGTCATTTTTATTTCAATGAAAATAACTAGTTTAGAGGCGCAATATCGTTGTACCATGATGTCAAACAGATGCTGTCTCAACCACAAATAATGTAACTACATAAGTAACGATACACCTTCATATGCTTCAAACCAGCTGATGAGCTTGTAAATCTTCATTGACTGAAATGGTTGGGCCACGTGTTACGTGTGCCTAAACACCGATTACCACGACTCGAAATGCTGACTGTTGGGGATAGTTGGAAGAAAGGGGCGGCCGAACCAAAACGTGTCATTAGTGCTTGAAGTCACTAACTTCTGGTCTGAGCCATGTTGGTAGATGCAGACTACTTGGTTGGGGTCCGTGTGACTCGTAACCAATGGTTGGAGACTCTTGGTGACATAGCTCTGAACCGATCACAATGGCGTCGGTGTATACACCCTGTCTTCCCTTAAATTGTGAGATTAGAAGTATTTTATATCTTCCTTTCCACCAACTAATTCTTTCGTCCTGTATTATATCGTTATATATAATCTTTCTTTTACGTGTTACTACCAGTGAAGTAACTACTTCTATGAATTCGGTGTTCATCTTGTTGTGCTAATGAGGTGTGGCAACTTGTGCCGATGCATACATATGCCTGGTCCTACGTTGTAGCTGACTGACTGACTCAAACTATCTTAGGAAGAATGATAAGGTAGAAGCTAAGGAGTAGTAACAGTATTACTAAACTAAATGCAGAAAACATCTTTGAAAGGTTAATTGAGATCAGACAATGGTGATACTTGTGTGATACCGATCTCATGACATGCACGAAAATAGGGGCTCAATTCATAATTGCTACACAGTTAACGGTTTTAACTTTCTATTCATTTAATTAAATATTTTATGAATTTTACACTTAGCTTTACCGTCATCCTGAACTCCTGGTGTAGTGGTAGATCGGTAAAATTTATCGTCCAGTTATGCGGTAAACGTCAGTGTGGCTGTTAAGAGTAATTATCTTCATCAAGTAGAATCTTGCTAAGTTGCTAGAATCTGATACCTTGTTAAAATAAGTCATTCTAAGTTGATGCATTGGAAATCTCTAAGTAAAATCCAAATACCTTTTACTTTTTGTGTGTTCACAAGTTCTGACTTCTGATATGATGATTTTATCTCCCAAGTGAGTTGATATGTTACTTCCGGATATTTAGAATTGCCTGAGTATTAATTTAGCAACTTACTTGTAATTCTATAGCTTTGACGATGCGAATTTTTTTGTAAAAGATACCGTAATCTTAATGGACAGTGGTTTAGTTATTGAAGCACTCTACTTTTAGCCGTTGCTTTAGAAACTCGTACTTTATAAAGTAATCTCACTAGGCTTCACATAAATTCCCAATCATTAACTTTTACAAAATAAATATGTGAGGGATTTCCGATTTGTCCCAACGTGGTTTAAACTAACTATATAACTCGTTTAAGTAAGTAAAGATCATAATTTGTATTGCAATCCAGCTAATAATAAAGTTTTAAAACGCTAAATATTTATAGAAATTCAAGTGTGTTCCTAATATTCAACCACTGGGGACGCTCCAGATTTAAAAATTCACATCGGATTGTTAAAATGTTTTTTGCCGATTTCTGTCTAGTTTACGAGAGATAATGAGTTTCACAGCATTCACTCATAGTCTATGAATTCAACCATAAATACAAACTTCCCAGTATAATAAATTCCGAATTACAGTTAGGATATGTAGAACACTTACTATATCCAATTCATTCACAATCCCATGGTAACGAGATCATTGCTCGTAACTCAATGAACTGGTTAAATATGGAGTTTCGGTATTCTGTGATGAGAACAATTTAATCACTCCATGGTTGATATCAGATTAAATATGTAAGCCATCTTTTTGTTTGCAGTCGTTTGGTTGTACTTTTGCTAAAGTTAGGATTTTTTTATATCTACTGCCTACCATATGGTAGGTTATACGAGGCTTAATTTGAAGTGGTAACTGGTATAACTTCGTACCAGTGTACTTAAGAATGCTTGCTCATTATAAATGGGGAGATCCCGATTGATAATTGAAGCTTTAGTTATTTGACACAGGGTTTCACTAAGTATATAATAAAATCTTAAAGTTGGTTTAGCTTGAATTGTATTTGTCATTTGTGTGCATCATATCTCAGTTGGTGCCCAAAAGTTCGTTAGTTTGAATCGTATATCAGTATGGATCTCCTTTAAACTTTCGTCGTTATCCTGATACATATGGTATTTTCCAACACGAATCAATCATGAATTTATATACCCTGTAAAACTAAAATAAACGGCTCAAGGTGTTTATTTAATGTTTACTACGGCAACCATATTTATCTAAATCATAAACGCAAAACAAGATTGATGAATAAAAAGAGTTCCTTGTCGATCTTTCGTTGCTAATATCTGTTGACTGGTTTACGTAAATACCATCTTTTAGTTATCTGTCACCGTTTTCAATTTCTGAACACTTATCTTCTAAGATGTGGCTACTATTTTCAGTAACTTGATATTTCAATTAAGGTGTAGTAGACTGGAGTTGGTTACATTATGCCTTGAAATTAAGGTTATACTCTCATTATTGATAACCAGTAGGATTTTCCTCAGGCCTCGTAAAAGCTTATTGCCTCTTTCTTAAGTATCCATAACCTCATCAGTCCGTCTGTCACCAGTCTTTGTGTACTCACTAGTTGTTGTCGGATTCGATGTTTCAATACCAAACACAAATCAATTAAATATTCAGAGGTTAGAGCATAACTAACTTCTAAAAGGAATTATTTAAACCTTTAAATTCAAACTCCTTTTGAATTTATTAGATATATGGGTTTTAAATGAGCCAATCAGTTATCAACGCCGGCCCCTTAGCGAGTATTCTTTGGTCCATACCTTATATAAGCGCGTCAAGGGAAAATCGACAAATCAAAGGTCACAGAAATGGAATAACTCCGACACATAAAGCAATAAATTAACTTAAACTCAACTAAATTCCCAGTAGAATTTTTAGTGTGCCATGAGTATAGTGTTGACCTCAAGGTGATGAGGGTTTAAATATCTAGAGAGATATCGTTGGCTTTTATTTGATGTCTGTTGAATGAGTGGTAATCAGTATCAGGCATACATAGTTTTCCGTCGATTACCAGGCAAGATAAGAGACCACTATCAGTTTTAAATGGACACTATTTCGAAACTTGTGGTGTTTGTTGTAAAACCCTGTGATCTTACCTGAATAAAATAAAATTTGTGTTATTAGTTAGCGGTTAGTCGTTTCACTCAAATCATTTACAATGGTTTAATTATTCTATCTGAGCATATGAACCTTAGCAAAGTGAAGTTGATTTGTTCACTGGAGGCCAGTTAAAGTAGATATCTGGTCATTTTTATTCAAGCAGACAAAATGGTATGAAATAAGGCCTCGAAAAATGTCAAATGTTTTAGAGACAAATGATTCAACGAAAAGTTATTTTTTAGAATTAGGGCTTGAAAGTAAGATAATTATTAGGATGTTCACTAGTTTCTTCGTATATCCTTATATAATTATCGGATTTATGCGAAACAAATATATTCAAAGGACAATATCCTACCACTTGGTTACATCTAGCAAGTGTTGAAAATAATAGTGCGTTTGATGAATTTCGTGACTTGAAGATTAAGATTAGTAACGCAGTGTCATTAGATATTAAAAACAACCCAAGGCCAGACAAGTACAAAAACATATTGTAGCAACCTCACAAATATTTTGAAAAACATTACATTATCTATTGATATAAAACTATATTTGTTCTCTAAGAAATGATTTTAATAGCAATTGACTTTGTTTATGTTCCCTTTACTGTTCCACGTGTACAAGAACAATTGCTACTTTCTAAATTACATCTTAATTGAGTAAACATTCCTTCAGATCATTACTACTTATTAATATTAAGTACTTTGAGTCATATTTGACCATATATATATATATATATATATATATATATATATATATAGGTTCTTTCGTAAGGATTTATATTTTTTTATGATAAGCCAATTACCCTTCTACTGATACTTCTAGTTCTATATCATTTGATATGCAGGGAAAAAAGATGACATTATTGATGTAAATATTTTTTGTCCCAATTTATTATGAATTTTGGCTAAGGTAACAAGTGTGAACTTCGTTCAGTGAGACATTTTTATTCTATATGCCAATTCAAGTGGATGAAAAACGTTTAAATGACTGTCGTTTTTCTCCTTTATTCTCAAAGTTGAATTTCTAGTGTATGACCATGTTAAGTTAGTTTGCGTTTTCTGGTCACATTCTCCCCTCACTCAACTTGCCTTTTGTGTTAGACTTTATACTACTTGCTGATATTTAGTAAACAGTTTTATTAGTAATTTCTATCAATATGGTGTGTAATATCCTCGAGTATTTACATAAATTCATAATATTTATTGTATTTATTATTATAATTACCTGCTCCAAATCCTTTTAAAAGTTATTCCCAGTTTTTATATTCCTTGAATCTTCGTTTAAACGCAACGACTTTCCATACTTGTGGGCTCTTATTTCCCATTTTGGTTTCACAAAACTTTTGTTGGCATTAGACAACTATCTGCTGTCCTTTACGCTATTATATGTTGTAATACCTCTTTAAGTTGTGATTACAGGAAACCTTTCTCTTTCCAAACACACAGATGCGTTAATCTCCGCAGGTACCCTACGAGTTGAGGTTTGTATCCAATATATACATATTCCTTAATAATAGAACCATTCTTCAGACAAATCGCTGGGATTTCTTACCTCAATCATGGATATAAATAAAGTATTGTTTATCGAAATGTGTACTTAACGTGTTTAGGTGCATGCCTATTTCGCCCATGTATATAGTACTCTGATAAACCAGTAGTAGAGTGATAACTAAAACTCATTCTTATTAAAAAGGCAATCACTGTACAAATTATTGGCTCTCACATCCATCTTGAAAAAATAATCACAATTGATTGATCATGTGTGTCAAGTCCTTATTTGGTGCAGATCGAATGCTATCGACCATGTTGTAATGTGGCCACCAGTCTAGGTGATTCGACATTGCGGGCACTATATATTGATCAACCAACTGTGATTACATCTCAGTCCTATAGGAGGTCAGTCGCGGTCCGGATAGCTTAGTGGTAACGTCTCTGACTGTGAAGCTGGGTGACACGGGGTCGAATCCGCCAGGGAGGTTACAGGTACACCTTGCTGCTGAGTGCCAAGTAGCACGAAACCCGGGTCCAGGGTTTCCTGTCGACTACCTCCAACCACCATTTAATCTGAAAAAATGATAACCGATTAAGCCATTTCTTAACTTATTAACATTATTGGGTGACAAGTTTGAGGACCTCAAGGGGGAAGGCGTGAAGAACTGTTCGTTAATATGGGGACAGGTCGGGATAAAAAATTTAAATTATAAGCAGTAAGACTATGGACCTGACGGAGTCCATATGTATATAACAGTGGTGGCCCAACCCTGAAACATAAGATATTGTATTAGTATTTCGTTTCATCATTTTGTATCGCCCTCTTAAGCGCAATATGGAAATGTTGTAAGGTAAAAATAGTTTACTTTCGCAGTCCTACACAACACTAGAACACACATTAATTGAACAATTTAGACTGAACACCAGCTTGCTAGACTGGGTAATAGACTCAATAAATCATGTGATAAACTCCATTCAATTAACTGACCTATGATCAAGAACCATAGATAACCCAGAACAACAGTGCATCATTACACGATTAAAATCAGTCAGTAATTGGATAAGAAGTAGGACTTCATACATCCTAATCGCTTGATAAATTTGAATAAGGCAAGAAGTACAAAGTTTTCAAAATGACATGAATTCATTATATTTCAAGGCTTCTCATCAGTGATATTGTTATAAAAAAAGATTTATTACATGCTATAATCAATGCAGTTCGAAACTATATAAGAAACAAGAGGAGACAGCACATTAAACATCATAGTTCAGATTAAATCGTAAGAAAGGAGAAGGGGGTAAAGTTGTAAATGGTTGTCGACATAGCTCACTGATATTGGTGTTTTACAATGATAATGAGAAGATGAATAAAAACAAATTAGCGGTAATCAAGACACATATTCAACATAAAATTAAAGTATCAGAAAGCGTTTTATGGAGGTTGTAGTAATTTCGATAGTTGAGATCATGAGTCAATTGAAGCTGGACCACCATAAAAACCTGGCAGCGCTGAACAGCCGTTTCGTCCAGTCGTGGGACTCCTCAGTAGTGCGCATCCACGGCCTCGCCTCGCGGGATTCGAACCTAGGGCCTATCAGTCGTGGGTGAATGTCAATGGGATATTATAAAACTTAAAATAATAGTAATAATATCCCTAAAGTAAATGTAGGCCGTTTGAAGCTTATTAGAAACCTTGAAATGTAATGAACTCGTGTTATTCTGCAAATCTCGTTCTTATCACTTTAATTAAAAGTGAAATTAATTTTACACATAAGATAGTTTCTTATATTTAATTAAGCCAGGGCTTCCTAACTCCACCTGTTGATCAATCAAGTTTTCCTCTCATCTGATATATCAGGAACCTAAATAATAAGCACTAGGATACATATTGAACTAATACGTTCAAGAAGTCAAACTCACTTCAATACCATAAGACTGATTGACATAACTTTAGTATTTTCATTCTATTAAAACGTGTCCACTACTAACTCTTGGATATTTGGTCCGAATATGATAGAAGTATCAAATAACTTCCATAAGCTTCCCATGTATTCATAAATATAATGATTAAAAATTAATAGGTTGAAAATAAATATCTCCACTTAATCTTCCTTTTAGACTTAGTGTATAGGTCTGCAAAGTCACCTGTTCGCCAACAGTTCAAATCATTGGAAAAAATTTACTTAGGTTACAAGCTAAAAAGTTCTCATACATGCTATTCGACAAACGGAACTCAAGGGTAAATATTTAGTTACAGATATGTTAATAATGTTGTTGAAAACTTAGGATATTAATGAAGTAATGAGGTTGCATTATTTATTTGGAGCTGACGTGACAACATACATTTGCGTTAAGATCGATTAGAATTTGCACGCTGGTTGTTCTGCTAGTAACACGGAATAGACAAACACTGGGAGAGTTGAGACTGACGACACCATCTGTTTCCTGCCCTCACTGTGAATTAGTAACCTGGGTGAAAATCCCATAGTATTTGAACTGAACTAAATTATGTTAGGTATCATCATACCAAAACACGTATGGTAAATATTATAAGATTTGAATTGTGTAGTTTAACCATAAAATCTGATGCGTAATGATCAAACTAAGATATGATTGGTCGCTGAGTATGGATAAACAGGCACGGGCTACTGATAACTAAACATGTGATTTCCTTTCCCCTCATTGATTTCCACTCCGAACTCACTGATAGTGACTGCTTGCAATTGCATTGAATAAAGCATTATCTAGTTGTAACCTGGTTTCCTATTCTGGGTCGTGAATATTAGATCTGATGCAACGTGACTAGTCTTCTTATCATGTTAACGTATTATCGTAGTATACTAGAGAGAAAGAAAAATATTTTAAAATTGAAATCACGAGACGATCTAAACCAAAACACCAATGAAAATGTGGGCTCACAGGACGGCCGTTTCGCCCTTGTATGCGACTACTCAACAGAGCGCAAACACGCGGGACTCGAACACAGGGCCCCCGGCTTTGCACTCGAACATTTAATCCCTTGACTACCGAGCCGGCATACAACGGTGTCAATGTCTAACTTCAACGAATGTTCTACATATCATATCAAAATCATTAGCTTACTTCTACTTAAGACATTTGCACATTACGATCAGACGTCCTGGTTTAGAAATTTCAAATCCTTCATTTCTAGTAGTCATGTTTTGATTGAGTTACATTACGTTATAAGAATAAACTGTGATACATTGATTTCCTATTTGTTATTATGCAAAAAATGTGGAATAATGTGGTAGTAATCGGTAGTTAAGACTTGATAAACGATCTACTTGTAGTTGATAAGCCGGTTTGTCTGAAGTCAGATGAATCTTATTATATACACGGTAAAGGGTACCTAGTAATCGGAGTTCATTTCCAAATAAAATACCGGTTTTTATATGTATCAGAATCTGAGGAAGTTTAGTCATTGTGAAAAGCTTTTTAATCTTTTCTAATCGACTGGTCATTTATTCCCTCAATTCATATCAATTTACATCATACAAATGACGGTATTAAACAATAAGTCCAGGACAAAGTTAATTACTTCTTCAACTACTTTTCAGCATTTTCAAGTAAAAAATATATCACAAAACCTGTAGAGAGTCGGTGCCAATTCATTGTTGCTATATTTTTGAAAAGGCATGAATTTTAAAATAGTTAATAACGGGAAAGGAGAAGGACAATCGATCTGACTCTAACTTTGGACCTTCTTTACCTGCAGGAAGGTTTATTAATTTCTATAAATTTAATAAAATAGTATATCTTCTATGACTTCTGAGACACTACAAATGAAGTTATATATATAAATCTGATCACACATATACTTGTTAAGAACATTTATGTATAAAAATAAAGTGTCAACCAGACTGCAAATGGGTTAAGCGGAAATAAGGATAATAATAAGAGTAATAATAATAATATTAAAACAATTTGAAAACTAATCACACTGGATAATATGCCAAATCGTTAAACTCCACTAAACTCAATATCTAAAGGCTTCCTATGAAATGTAAGATCATCTGCATATGGAAATAATAATCGTTCATCATATGATATTATGGTGTTTATATGAACTAATGATTCCTTTGTACTTGATGACTGCCTAATTTCGAATTCCAAATACAGTACTTTTGTTTGTGTTCGCTGAGTTCTATTTAGCCTTATTTGCATTATTTTTGGAATTTCTATTTCGTACAATAATCCGAATACTTCTAAATATCACAGATATTTAACGGCAATAAAACTGTTATTCAATCAGTCTACTGAATTTCATTTGTTCCCAATCTCCCGATTTTGGGGAAATTTTAGGGAAGCCGCTATAGAAAAGTTGGGGGAAATGGCACCAAAACCCCTAAATTTCCCCAGAAGCTTATTACACCTTGGGGAAATCGGTCTGTATTTATTAATAAAACCGGAAAATTTTCCGCAATTTCGGTGAAATAATCCGAAATATCTCGTTTTAATGCAATACTTCCCCACATTTTTTGACAGATATCACAAAAAGCCTACGTAAAATTTCCTGCTCAGGTATCCCATTTCTTTGCCATCAGTTACACACAGTAAACGCAGCGCCAAAGAAATATAACTACAGTTAGTAACGAGAATCGATCTGTCACTGTAATTAAAAGACTGATCCGTCTCACATTTAAACCCGATCTCCCAAGGCTGGGGAAATTCGGGGGGACCCCTAAATCTGTGTTGCGCAGTTTTACAGGCAAGCATATGAACATCAGTACATTTTTAAATCTTTGAAGATGAAATTACAATTAATAAAAATCAATAATATCATAAACTTTGGTCACGAATACTGTACCGATGTTGAGGTTTCGTTTTAGTACGTCAAACAGACACAAGACAATGAGTCGTCGGCTTCAAACCACTTTTTCAAAATTCTCACGCCATTCAGGTGTTTTATTGGTTTTGGCCACAATTTTGATTAATCCTTTCGTTCATTCTGACTACAGCTAATTGCTTCTTTCAAACTAATAATATAGAGTTTATTAAAATTGCTGAAAGACGGACTAAAGCCGCTAGAGATTTAAAGTTTATGGGTTGTCTTAAATCAACATTTTACAGAGGGTTGAGGGAGTCAAAAGCTAAGTTTGATATAAAGTATAATTTAACGGCCACTGACTGTGAAAACCACGGCTCAGTTGTTGTTGTTGGAGAAGTAGATACCACCGCAGCTGCAGAGCAATGTGACAGCATCACCCCGCAATCAGCCATTGCCTCATGTACTTACGTCTAGCGTACAGCCAGTTCAGCCCACGGTATAGTCCACCTTTCCTTATTAACAAGATATAGATGGTGCAATTTCAGAAATTTCTCCACCGATTCATCTATCAATGAAACAACAGCTAGAGAGAGTTCTAGTTGAGATTTTAGTGACTCACATTTATCACGAGAACACGACTGGTTTAATAAAAACAATTATTATTATAACCAACTGTACCAGTACTTGTTTTAATGTGCTTTTGTTTGACTGTGCTAATGACAGCTATTTTGTGCTTCCATTCTTATACTTACACTTTGATTGTAACTTCGCGCGAATTCGGTTACGTTCTGTAACCAAGCTTGTATCCTGGCACGATCTCAGTATCCTTTCGATGCCACGAGATCGCCAGCAAATAAACATCGACTTGGTCCATTAATTGCCTTCTGGTATTTGGCACCTCGGAGATTTTATGGGTTTCTTTGGTTACGTTCAACCTACGCCTTCTGATTTATTTGGCACGTGTTTCTTGGTAGCGGTGTTCATAGTTAATCTCAACTCGACTCCACGCTACAATTGGTGACCCGTATTTTGGAACACGCCTCAACCTCTGGTCAAATCTTCCAAAGAAGCCAATTCGGTGAGTCTATGATTTATCTATCCACGTCTGTCGTATATTTTCATATTTAATATATAATATACTCGACATGACGGATAACGATAAGAATAGTATTAATATACTAGACTCCCATTTATGTGTACCGAACTCTTGTTACTTTTTATTCGCGTGACGATGAATTCCACGCTTTATTCGAGAAATTTTCCCCTATTAACTATTCTCCTCGCTGACCCGGCTGTTTGGTACGGAATGCATTCGCATACTCATTAACGTCTACCTCCCAGCATCAAATGGTTAAGTTGAACGGTTTCACTGCCAACTTAAAAGTGCTCTACGAGCACACGAGAACGACAACTGGTACGAAACCTTATCGCTCGTCCCCTTAGGTATTCGAACGAGCTTGAAGGCAGATATACAATGTTCCGCCGCTGAACTGGTATACGGCACGACATTGCGTCTGCCTGGAGAATTCACACAACGGAGCAGACCTAATTTCGGTAAATCAGACTACGTCCATCGACTGTCTGCATTTATGCGAACACTGTCTCCGGTGTCAACTCGAATACAACATCGACAGGTCGCTCTCCCTCGAGAGTTATCTACCTGTTCACATGTTTTCATACGAGTAGATTCGGTACGCAACCTTAAGAAGGCCCTTTTCACGTGATCGCTCGTCACGAAAAGACCTTCAAGGTTGATCGATATGGACGCGTCGAGATCGTCAGCGTTGATCGTCTCAAATCAGCACACGTCGATGACAGTGCCCTATCTGGTAACCTGAGATTCAATGCTAGACCTATTAAACTTGGTGGGATCCTCAAATCTTCTTCAGGTCCCACGCTAGATACACCTGAGACCTCATTCTCACGTCCCAGTCAACAGCACGCGTCATCTGCACCGTCTACGGACGAGACGACAGTCTCACGTCCAGATCAGCAGACCACGCCGCCTCTGACCTCGGATGAGATTGCAGGCTCACGCGATACGAACGAGACTGCCGTCTCACGTTCCGGTCGCCGAGTACGGTTGCCCGTACGCTTCCGCGAATAGTCGCACAGTCAACAACCGATACGGTGTAGTGTTATTCCTATACTACACGCACGCTACACTCTTCTCTTTTCTGATTTTCTTTTTGTTTCCTGAGCCCACGCCTTCGACCACCTCCGTTTGGTTCCGTCGACTTCAGTCAACTTTGGCGAAAGCTGGCCTGATCACCCATGCTCTTGTCAACGCACTCAGTCGATATTTTGGTTTCGAATGCTTGGCATACGCTTGGTCTCGAACATGGTCGTTACAGTCGCTTCTGGTCTTTTGGCTCAACGTGGTTTCGTCCTACGTCTGCAGCGTTTCTGGTCCGGACCCCTACGAACGCCCTCTTCAGATTCTGGATACAAACCACTCTGGTGTAGCATGCCAACTCAAGCAATAAATACAGCACATCGCTCCTGGTACCGTTCTCCGAAAACGACCTTCGTTGGCAACTCGACGATCAACGATCGCTTTCCTGTTCGCCAATTCTTCCGTCCTACAATCGCTCGTCAGCCGATCAGTCCCACGATTTAAACCGCTATTTATCGAAAGTGTAAACCCTTTCTAGCGGGGGGCTCCTGTAGTGACTCACATTTATCACGAGAACACGACTGGTTTAATAAAAACAATTATTATTATAACCAACTGTACCAGTGCTTGTTTTAATGTGCTTTTGTTTGACTGTGCTAATGACAGCTATTTTGTGCTTCCATTCTTATACTTACACTTTGATTGTAACTTCGCGCGAATTCGGTTACGTTCTGTAACCAAGCTTGTATCCTGGCACGATCTCAGTATCCTTTCGATGCCACGAGATCGCCAGCAAATAAACATCGACTTGGTCCATTAATTGCCTTCTGGTATTTGGCACCTCGGAGATTTTATGGGTTTCTTTGGTTACGTTCAACCTACGCCTTCTGATTTATTTGGCACGTGTTTCTTGGTAGCGGTGTTCATAGTTAATCTCAACCCGACTCCACTGTACAAGATGATGAAAGGAGGTGAAATAACGGTAAAGAAGTCTAACGGAATTCCAGGCCCTTTTTGGGTGTGCACTTCAGAACTCCCCACATCCGTCACAAGTGTACTAAGTCGTTGCTATAGTGTGGAACGAACTTTTCTGGAAACAGCAGTATACTACCAGATTCAACTGTAAACAGGTTTGCAGAGGACTTCAGAAAATTGGCTACACCAAATCATTTTGAGCCAAGTAAAATTTCAACTGAACTACGACGGCCTGTCATTATTCCAAAGCCCTAAACAACAGTCGTGGCCAATTTTAGGTCGCCTAGTAGCCCCATTAGTTAGTGAAGTATTCATAGTTTGGATCTATGGTGGTGAAGTAAAACCATCTGATTTCAACGAAATATCCGCAGCAACTGTAACCGAGCTACAAGAATTGCTGACATTAGGGCTTTATGTAGATAAGTGTCAGGTACATTTTACAGTTAAATTAGTTACTGTTATTTGTGACACTCTAGCTCGTAGCGAAGTCAGATATGTTGTTGGACACTACGTTATCGCTGGTTGTGACAACTGTCAGGATTCAGGGACACAACAAGGTGGTCGAATGACTTTCTCCAATGGTGAAAACGAATTGAGAAGTGACGTCATTTTTTGTAGTAGGTCCCAATTCATCCATCATCCTAGTAGAAGTTTATGGTGTTTGTATGAAATAATGATTCCTTTGTATTTGTTGAATCCTTGGTTTCGAATTCCAAATACAGTACATTCGTTCGTGCTCATCTAGTTCTTCATGATCCAATTGCATTATTTCTGGGATTCTTAGTTCGTACTATAATTCAAATACTCCTAATTATCATATTGGCGTCACGATGGAGCCTGCGATGGAATCGTTGGATATACATTCAAATCTTGATGCTTTTGAGGAATACTTCGAAAGGTTCGAAACCTGGGCTATGTCCAAAGAAGATGCTGAGGATGTTAATATTGTAACACATTCATCGGAAAAAAGCATACAGCTTATTAAAAGCTCTGGCTTTACCGGAAAAGCGCATTTCGCTTCCTTATACAACTCTCAAAGAACTACTGCTAGACTATGTTAAGTATACAAATTTCGAACGTGGTAAAGGAGGAAGATTTCGTAAAATGATTCATGAGAATATAAAAAATTCCACTACATTCCGTCATCTCAACCCAGTGCATACTCAACGTTATGCAGATAATTCATTGAGAAGTTGCGATGCATTTCACCAAGATGGGCACAAGTTCGGTCTATGCTTGTCTTGTGGCAAGTTTCACTCTTTTAATTCATGTAAATTTCGTAATTCTAAGTGCTTTAAATGTGGTGATATTGGACATATTCAGTCAGTTTATAATACTACTATTCATCTTGCTGCAACGAATATTAAGTCTTGTAATTCTGATTCTATTAAGTCCAGTGTCCCTAATGATCATTTATCCTTATCAACAATTTCAAAAGACAGTGTAGAGTCATATAGCAGTTCAGAGTTAAATGAAACTCAGAATCTGTGCAACACAACAGTTCCTAGTCAATCGACTTATCAGATTTCTCATGTTATTGTACCAGATATGGTTTTCCCTAATAATTCACTTATTTCTGACTAAATTCCTTGCAAATCTGAGGAAAATATGTTGAATGAACCTAATCATGATCGAAAAACTGATGTAGTTTTGATAGATGCTGGTTTTTCTAATGATCCTTTACTCTGCAATGACATTCTTAATAAATTCGAGAAAACTATTTCAGAAGAATCAAATCTCGATGTCATATCAAATATTATCTGTCCTCATAATACATTTGTTGTTTGTGGGAAACTTTTTCAATGAAAAGCACAAGTACTAAATGAGCTTGAGTTTGATTACAATTCGGATGATTTAATATCAACTTCTGTTTATCCTTATCACGAAATCACTTTTAATATTAACTCTAGTCAATGTGAGAAATATGTTTTAAATGAAGCCACATTATTCATAAATTGGGGATATAAAGACCCAACATTATTTCATGGGTGAGGATAGTCTAAAAGTCTATGGTTCAAATTCTAGGTAGCAGTAGTTTCAGTACTCAACCGACATTGTGACTGTACACAATCCCAGGAAGCAGGTGAGTTTGTTCCGATTTTTAGTTGTTAATTCTAATGCTAATGAGCACATTCTAGATAATACAGAGTCTTTATCCAATACACTGTCGGACAGACACAAGATGAACTTAAGAAGAAGACGTACAATCGATTACAGAAAGTTGGACTCCAACCTAAGCTGTGGCGGATATGAACTTTGTGTGAAATAATGATTCCTTTGTATTTGTTGAATCCTTGGTTTCGAATTCCAAATACAATACATTCGTTCGTGCTCATCTAGTTCTTCATGATCCAATTGCATTATTTCTGGTATTCTTAGTTCGTAACATAATTCGAATACCCCTAATTATCAGAAAGTTCATTGGAAAATCTGCCACTAGGTACGTTAAAATCCTTACCATCAGATCCTATGCATATGATATTCTTAGGCACCACGATAACCGGATTTCCCTGTGGAAGGACCTAGCTGTTCAGCGATTTAATCAGATGGATCAATTTTCGCATCCATCAGTGTAGCACTGAACTTATGTAGGAATCACACTACATGCAACTTTCAAAAGAAATGTCGTTCATCACATGAAGTTTCTGCGTGGAAAGCAACTGAATGTCGGTTGTTTCTATTATACCTACGTCCACTAGTTCTTTATGAAAAGGAACCATTACCAACGTACAGAAACTTCCAGTGCCTGTCTTTGTCAGCATATTTATTATCGCACCCACAGTTACACAACACGTTCGTAAACAGTGTTTGCGTTAATCTGAACAACTTCTTATTGGGTCACAAATGCTATTACGGTAGTGAACACTGTAAGATCCAAACTACGGCTTGGACTGAAGAATAGCTGACTAGGTGGGTTAGATACGCGCCCTTGCCCGTTTGAAACCAAAACAAAGTAATTGGGCAAAATGACGGTTCTATAATTCATCATAAATCTAAATGTACATTATCACCTAAACAAATATGACCACTCAGCTATCCAACCAATGATTTTTCAATTGATCAAATCAATCACAACAAATAAATGTTATTCTATCCTGTCTGGATAGACCAAGCACAGATTCGTTCAAAAGATAATATTTGATCGCTTTATAAAACTGAGTGTTTCCAATTCTGGAAGAGTGCCTCAATTCACAACCGAAAATTCACAATTCCAGTCAACACAGGTAAAGCAATCAAAAGGAGGAACAAACCAATATGGCTGCCACCAAGATTAAGTATAAAGTAAAACAACATACGTGTAGTTCGGGAAGAAACATGGAGACTTAGTGAAGGCGTAATGGAAATAAAAACTATAATAAAAAAAATACAAATATTAACAATTCAAATGTAATCAATAGGAACAAATGCAAGTATATACATGGAGGGATTTTCACACACACCAAACATTCAAAACGGATCATACAAACACTTAGTCTACAATGTGCATTTTTTTAAAGCACATTGTTGACGACGTGATAGAACATGGCATTCTAGAGTCATTTTCTACCTTTCCTTTTGAGCCGTACATGTCGAAAACCAAGCGTTCAATACGCTGCGGATTTGCTGCGGTTAAACAAGCTGCACAGCGATATGCCGAAGAAGTTTACTTTCAAAGTTTATTGAACCAGGACATGGCAGACGATGTAATTGAGCTCAAGGTAAGTTACGATTCATCAAAAAGAATCATCACTTGCAGGAACTTAAGGCTATCAACTACAAGGTCTAACAATGTAGTGATTGCCAAAAGTCAACTAGAGTTCATCACATAAATTACTGATGGTGACCGAATCAGGTTTGGAGCATTCCATAACCCTTTAGACTTATTTACTGACCTCATTCTCTCAAGTACTATAGGTATATTCAAGTGTTCTACCGTAAGCCAAGAGTGTACGTGGATTACACTGAGAGATATACTTTACAAGTGTATCTGTAAACCGACACAGCATTATGAGGTTATCCTTAACCTGGTACTTACATATCAATGTATAATGTGACATCATTTCTCAATGCTTGTCGCAAATATAATAGCGTAATATACGTTTCGAATGTGTTGGTGTGTGTGAAAATCCCTCCATGTATATACTTGCACTTTGTTCCTATTGATCCCCTTAGTTGTACATTGTTAGTTTTTTTATTACAGTTGAATTGTTAATATTTGTATTTTTTATTATAGTTTTCGTTGTTCTTACGCCTTCACTAAGTTTTGTGTTTCTTCCCGAACTGCATCTATATTGTTTTACCTGATACTTGTTCTTGGCGGCAGCCATATTGATTTGCTCCTCCTTTTGTGATTGTTCTGTCCAGTCAGGATAGAACAGCGTTCATTCGTTGTGACTGACAATTTTTCCCGCATCTTTTATCAACCTCTTTATTTGTCGTAATTTAGATTTGATTGATTGAACAATTATTGGTTGAATAGCCGGGTGGTAATATTTGTTTACGTAACGATGTACATTTAAATTTATGATGAATTATAGGACCGCTGTTTACCCGATTACTTGTTTTGATTTTGAAGGGCAAGGGCGCGTGTATAACCTACCTGAACGGCTATTCTTCAGTCCAAACCTTAGTTTGGATTCTACAAATAGTTTGTGCACTAAGTATACATGTTGGTTAGTGCCTTTGCCTCGTTCATCACGATATTTTTTAGGAATGTTCATGAATGTAATAAACTTTCAATTTTTAACGTCTTGGCATTGATTTTTAGAGTCAGTCAGGAAAGTACATCTTGATTAATGATAAGGAGAAAAAGCAGGTTTTAGTCATCCATAGGAAATGATTGCTGAGCAACGAAAATTTTATTTATCGGGATGATGTGACTGTAACAGATAGCATCGATTGTGTTCATCACTTTATTCTGAGAAAACGTACAGTGGTGCATCGGTTTGGTAAGTTGTGATCACTTTTATTGTTTTCAGATGACTACCATACGTACATACTGACGCCTGTTACTCCTAGTGGAGCATAGCCCGCCGACCAGCATTCTCCAACCCACTCCTTCCTCAGCCTACTTTTCTGGTCCCATCCAATTCTTGTTCATTTTTCTCTAGTCTATCTCCTTTTCCCGGCACAATGTGTTCTTTCGTCTTCCTCTTCTCCATTGACCCTGAGGACTCCATGTGAGGGCTTGCCTTGTGACGCAGTTCGGTGCTTTCCTCAATGTGTGTCCTATCCACTTCCAGCGCTTCTTCTCGATTTCTTCCTCCGCTGGGATCTGGTTTGTTCTCTCCCACAGTAGGTTGTTGCTGATAGTGTCTGGCCAACGGATCCGAAGTATGTTGCGTAGACAGCTGTTATTAAACACTTGTATGTTCTGGATGATGGCTTCCGTAGTTCTCCAGGTTTCCGCCCCATACAGTAGAACTGTTTTGACATTTGTATTGAAAATTCTGCCTTCGGTGTTGGTTGACAGTTGTTTTGAGTTCCAGATGTTCTTCATTTGTAGATATGCTGCTCTTGCTTTGCCGATCCGCGCATTCACGTCTGCATCAGATGCACCGTGTTTATCAATGATTCTGCCCTGATATGTAAAGGTTTTTACATCTTCCAAATCTTCTCCGTCAGTTGTGATTGGATTGATGCATGCTGTGTTGTATCGGAGAATCTTGCTTTCCCTTTGTCTATGTTGAGACCTACTGCTGCTGAGGCTGCTGCTACACTGGTCGTCTTCTGTGTTTGTCGTTGCGTGTGTGATAGAAGAGCCAGATCATTTGGGATGCCTAGATCGTCCAGCTGCTTCCCAGCTGTCCACTGTATCTCAACCTTCCTCCCCCAGATGTTGACATCTTCATGATCCAGTCGGTCACCAGGAGAAAGAGAAAGGGTGATTGTAAACAACCTTGCATGACATCAGTCTTTACATCGAATGAGTCTGTGAGCTGTCCTCCATGCACGATCTTGCAGTTTAATCCATCATAATAATTCCGTATGATATTGACTATTTTCTGAGGCACGCCGTGGTATCGAAGAAGCCTCCATAGTGTTGTTCTGTCCATACTATCAAATGCTTTTTCGTAGTCAATGAAGTTGATGTAGAGTGATGAATTCCATTCAATTGATTGTTCCACAATGATCCGTAGATTTGTGATTTGGTCTGTACACGATCTATCCTTACGGAATCCTGCCTGTTGGTCACGAAGTTGGGCGTCTACGGAGTCCTTGATTCCGTTTAGCAATACCCTGTTGAAGTCTTTTCCTAGTATTGAGAGAAGATTGATGCCTCTGTAGTTATCACAATTGTTGAGATCGATTCTCTTTGGTATTTTGACCAAAAGTCCTTCTTTCCAGTCTCTTGGTACTTGTTCTTCATCCCAAATCTTACTGAAGAGAATGTGAAGTATCCCTGCAGTTACCGCTACGTCTGCTTTCAGTGCCTCTGCTGTAATGTTGTCTGGTCCTGCTGCTTTGCCACTCTTGATTTGTCTGATGGCCATGTTGATCTCTTCAACTGTTGGTGAGCCAACATTGATTGGGAGGTCCGTGGATGCTGCTTCGATATTGGCAAAGTTCAGTGGGGCTGTTCGATTCAAGAGCTCTTTGAAGTGTTTTACCCACCTGTTTCGTTGCTCTTCAATGTTGGTTATTACCTTGCTTTTCTTGCTTTTCACTGGTCGTTCTGGTTTACGGTGATTTCCAGCAAGTTTCTTTGTTATGTCATACAGTTCTCTCATATTTCCTTGTAGTCATTGCTAAATCCTCCACGTATTTACGTTTTTCAGTTCTGATGCTCCTCTTCACTTGCTCGTTTATTTCTGTGTATTCAGCTTGTGCCTTGGATTTCTCTGCTGTTTTTTGGCTGATATTGGTTGCTGCCTTCTCGTCCCTACTTTCTTGAATCTTATCCAGTGTATCAACAGTGATCCATTCCTTGTGATGGTACTTCTTGTGGCCCAGAACCTCATGACATGTTGAAGTGATTGTCTCTGTTGTGCCTTTCCAGTTGCTCTCCGTAGTAGTTCCTTCTCCATTGAATAGATCATGAAAGGCATGTAACTTATTGCTGAGGGTTATCTTGAATTTGTTGAGGTTGCCAGTATCCAGAAGAAAAACCGTATTGAACTTTTGTGATATTGTCCGCCTCGTTGTCCAGTACTTCTTGAGTTTCAAGTTCATCTTGGTGACCAGCAAGTGTTGGTCTGATGCTATATCAGCTTTTCTCTTGGTTCGCACGTCCTCCATCGTCCTCCTGAACTTTTTGTTGATGCAGATATGGTCGATTTGGTTTTGTGTAGTGTGATCCGGTCAAGTCCATGTGGTTTTGTTAACGCGTTTATATCGGAATATGGTGCCGCCTATGACGAGTTTATTGAAGGCACACGGGTTTGCAAATCTCTCACCACTTTCGTTCCTTTATCCCAGTCCGTGTCGTCCCATGATATCTTCATATCCGGTGTTGTCCATTCCAGCCTTGGCATTGAAATCTCCCATCAGAATGGTCAGGTCCTTTGTTGGGCACTTCTCGACGATTGACTGCAGCCTATCGTTGAACTGATCTTTAGCGTCTTCATTGTAGCTTTCGGTAAGCGCAGCCGGGGAAATGAAAGTATCTTTTACCACAGTACTCGGTTACAAAAACAAAAATGCATTCAACGATGACACGCTTCCGTGTGAAACTGAGAAGCCAAAAAGGTAAACTGTTCAACGTACGCAGTTCCTTTATTTTTTAGACTTTGAGATGCAAATTAAACGATTACTTACGCACTTCAAAAGAACTAGAGGTTGCTGAAATTGAAGCTGCATGCGTTCCAGTCAACTTTCAAGTTCTCAACGTTTTGACTAGGCACTTTACACCTATAGCGTAATTGCCCCAAAATTGTAAAACTTTTTGTGGTTTTATTAATAAATACAGACCGATTTCCCCAAGGTATAATAAGCTTCTGGGGAAATTTAGGGGTTTTGGTGCCATTTCCCCCAACTTTTCTATAGCGGCTTCCCTAAAATTTCCCCAAAATCGGGAGATTGGGAACAAATGAAATTCAGTAGACTGATTGAATAACAGTTTTATTGCCGTTAAATATCTGTGATATTTAGAAGTATTCGGATTATTGTACGAAATAGAAATTCCAAAAATAATGCAAATAAGGCTAAATAGAACTCAGCGAACACAAACAAAAGTACTGTATTTGGAATTCGAAATTAGGCAGTCATCAAGTACAAAGGAATCATTAGTTCATATAAACACCATAATATCATATGATGAACGATTATTATTTCCATATGCAGATGATCTTACATTTCATAGGAAGCCTTTGTATAATGAGTTTAATTGTGTTTGACTATTTCGACACCAGAATTAACCTAATTCTTTTTAAAAACTTACTGTTACTATTATCAAATGCATTTAATTGAACATGTTTCTGAAATAGCTTCTAGGTAATATATGTCACTGAATAGTCTACTTCAATGCAAATTGTTTTTGAACCAATTAACTCATTTTACTATAGTTAAGTGATGTCAAGCAACTTCTTAATTCTTCAGTCATGTGATAACATGATTACTTATATTGGTTACTTTCATCTAGCTTTCTGTGTATTCTTTTTTTCATAGTCCATTTATTGAGAGGACAATATCATTTATTTCAATAAGCCATATATTTTTCTAAATTAATATAACGTCATCAAATAATTTGTACGTACTTAATTCATTATTACTGCATTTGAAAGTATAAAATACTACTAAAAATTCATGTTGCACAATTATTTACCATATTACATTCATTACTTTTGTACCAGTTCACATGATATTTCAATTAAACTTAATCAATTTTCCCAGATTTTAACCGCACGGTTAAGAGATGTTTAATTGGTTAACCGGCTTATATAAGAAAACAAGTACATAATCAATTAGATAAACCGAATTCTAAGAAAATTTTTCTTAAATTTTGATATACACGGCATTTTCATATACAGTCGTTCAACCTGTGTGTGATATAGAGGAAAATTCAGAAGTGGTTTGCGTAGTAAGTCGCCAATTATTAATGTTTGGACGTCAACCGTTGGTGTCACTGAAGCAACTGTCTCCCAACCGAGTTCGATTATGGTTAATCTTGATTAAGTCCCTTTATTAACTTACTTAACGGACAATGTTATTCCAACTGTAACAATTCGCATATTTCGTTGCACTATTATGATCACTATCATACCTGTATAAATATGTACTTTTGATCACATGAAAACCTACGCACATCTCTCTCTAGCTAAAATGTTAGTATATTAAATGTCGCTCGAAGAATCATCCTCTTACTCACGTATATATGTACTCTAATCCTATTATTAGTCTTTGCTTTGCCTATCTGCACCTTATTCGTTTTGATTATAAATTTGCTCTCACACACATTTGCCTCTGCTTCAAAATCGCTCGATGTGCTTATAGCTTTGTGATACGTGCTACCCTCCAATAAATTGTAGTTGCCGTTTCTCTGTGTCAAAACAATACAATAACGGTTATCGAGGTGATCGACTAGTGAAGCAAAGCCACTACATCTCTTTATGGACAAGGTGCAAAGGATATGTACATGAGCTATTTGATGGCCGGATAATTTCCAAGTCTATCATATGATCGAATTCGTTCTTGCCAACTGAATCCTTTCGAAAGCTAGTCGGGGCGCTTTCGAAAATACAGGTGGTCCTGTAGTCATTATTTGTTGTGTAACATAGCTGTTTGAACACTGTAGTTTCGGTGGAGTTTGGTAATGTTCTAGGTGCTTGTCGTGCATCCGTTGAAATGATGAACCGACTGTATGTTTAGTCGTGACCATGTATGACCTACAACCAGAAACTTTATTATGGTCGGTGAACGGAAGACGATACTATAGAAAGTCTATACCTATCACTGGCACAGAAACGTCCGCAACGACGAAAATACAGTGAATGAGCTCTCGTAAACCCACACACAAGTGAGCATATCATTTACCATATGTGGCAATGGACTTTATTTTTCCGCCTGCAAGTTGAAGACCGGATATTGTAGATGGTGTTAAGCATTCTTGGGATAAACGCTTGCTTCCACACCAGTGTCGAAGAGGTGACGAACTTACGTCATCACATCAGTTATGTGTAACAGATGGATATGTCCACCGACTACGATCAACATTATTTCTTGCTGATGAGAAAGCTTCCCGATACAGGAGGTTTCCCACAATTTCCAGAAGATCTACCACACTTATCATGGTACCAACCTCAGTCAGCTTTATTAGCTTCTGCTGATCTAGCAACGGATCTTTCTTTTGATGGACTTTATGGGGAGTTTAGGAGCGTCTTCAATTATGATGAGCATAAAAACAACGCGAGATAGTATCACAGAGATCTGTAATGTCATTCTGAGTCGTTTGAGACTTTTCCCTAATTGAAAAACCTTCAATTCTGAGGATTATGATGATCACCTGAACATCAGATTCAGTTATTTCCATGGAAACCGCCTTCACTTAATGGGTAGGGTTTGCATAAGAAGAAGTGTCTGAAGAGGACCTTTTCGACAGTCTGTGGAATAATGATATCCCGCACACGCACACATATATGGTTGACCCTATCAAAAGCTTTTGAGAAGTCAAGATAAATGAATCAACCTTCCCCTTGCGACTAGGCATAGTTGCACATCTGTTCACCGTCTTCAGCAGGTAGGTTATACAAGAATGACCCTTCCTGAAAGCATGCTGTTGGGATGAAAAGAATTTTAAGGATAGTAAGTAGTTGTGTATACCGTTGCGTATCAGGAACTCCATAATTTTTGATGGTATTGAGAGAAGGGCCACTGGTCGGTGACTTGAAGGTCCGCTATGTCGACCTCCTTTGAAATTCGTGTGATGTGAGCCACCAACCGAATTTCCGGCGATGTGATTCAGCCTGGTGAGTGTGAAAACAGCACACTAAGCGGTGTTGCCAGGATTGAAACTCCTTTCCTCAGTATGGTGGAATGAACCACATCCGGACCAGCAGATGTGTCTTTTGTAGGTGCTGCAGTTTCCGGCACACCAAGTCAGCGCTTAGGTTCACTTCGGAATGTCTTTTGCAGTTGCAGATGAAACTTTCATCAATATAGTTAATGTAGGTCAGTTGAAATGTCCAAGGGTACTGTCAAGCATCATCAACGTTATTGGTCGGGCCATTAGGACCTAACAGTTGGGGAACTCCGGTTCTTGGTTGACGAAGAGAGGCTGCATAACGCAATAAGCTTTCGGATCGAAGAAAAATTTATCGATAAGCTTTATCTGGTACTGAAGCCTGTCTTCTCTTATTGCATTTTTACATATGTTTCTTATATGTTTGTAGTGCCTGTACGCGCCGGTGTTATCATTTCGTTTTTATTCCGCTCAACAGTGCTTTTTGCGGTTAAACAAACGATGATTGCGGTTCTTAATGACTGTAGGTTGCTTGTAGATTTTGGGGACCATTTGAGGAACACACTGCTTTGTAACGCATAAGATCGTGTGCAGTTAGAAATCCCAATGAGCATTCACACCAAGTTGAGGGTGAATTTGACAATCTGCCCGTTTTCGATTGTCCTGTAAAGCTGACACATTCAACCATTCAAAATTTTAGCGCCTGTGTTTGACGGGAAGTCTTAGATCAAACATGCAGATAAAACTAGACGCTATGACAGTGTGATCGCTCCTCTCCAGTAGAGCCTGGATTAAGAGGTTATTAATTAGGAACTCTTCGTTTGTGAGTGTCTAGTCTAAGCGCGACGGCGTCAGACTGTTTCTACAACGAGTTGCCGATCTCACATTTTCGAATAGTCTCAGATCCTCAAAGAAGTTGAAGAACCGAGCTTCAGTAGAGTTTTCAACTCTAATATACGTATGTTCCGCGAACTTGACGTTAGGGAGATTGAATTTCCTTAGAATCTGTAGAATTGTGGTCTACTTCGATATTAGTACTGCTCTAATAAAAGATCTAATCTCAAAATTGCAGGTTTGTTGTTGTGTAACTGCCTAATCTATAAGATCTTATGTGACATTCACATCAATATCTACCATGATTCATCACGTTGTAACAATCATGAACGCATTTAGACTGGAGATAGAACAATATATTTAATATGGATTAAAATAATGTTACATAAGTGAGACCACGCCTGCAAGGCCGAGCCATGCTATCCGATAAATTCGAACTAATTCAATTCACTGTTCCCGCCATCTGCATCGTTTGATTTTTCCCCGTAATAAATGTAGAATATCTATTTTCCCGGTTGTTTTGTGTTCGGCTTTCAGTGTTGTGTGGTTAGGGCCCAATGACACTGAAAATCAGAGACGAGTGGAGCGGGATAATTTTTCCAGCATACGATCGTCGTACTCGTTATCAGCAGTGAGCTCCCCGTAGATGACCCCAACAGACACCTTGAGGTGGTAGATAATCTTGATGAGCACCATATAGACTCATCAAGATTGGTCAATTCTTGGTTGTGCACTTGATGTGCCTTCAGGCAGGATCATATGTATATGGCTACCCCATCCCCGATTCCTGTTTTTCTGTCATTGCGAAACAAAAAGACGGTGAAGCCTGGTCATTTTTAACCTTGTCAACAGCCGTCCTATCATTTACAGAGACTTGGGGAACCACCGTTGCATTCGGGGATCGTGTGCTGGGGGACCCAAGTCTGCTGAGGGAGTCTATTACCGTAGATGCCATGATGGTGCTGACTTGCAGCATGCCATCACTAGTGTTATTACATGCTCCATCGATAGTAGCGCTGTCGAGATCCCTTTTCGTGTCCTATTTGGGACTCGTCAGCTGGATGTACCTGCATCTCACAGTTGATGTTCACTCTGAGACTCGAACCCAGTACCATTCGCTTCAAACGCCTGCGCGTTATCCACTCAGCTACGAAACGCGCGTCCTGGATTCCACTGCTAGCCACTATCCATCATTGCTTGCAAATAGCTTGTGAATTAAGATAATATCGAGGCATACGCCCAGTATGCACATATGCCAAAAACAGACTGACCAATTGCCTTCTTAAACCTCAATGGGAAGATACAAGCCAAACAATACGAAGCGACTTCAAATTTGAAATTTTATTTTTCGTTTTCACAATTCAGTGAAAAGGGGTTTTTCCATTTTGCGGTACACGGTATCGTGAAGTCCTTGATAATTCATTATTCAGGTGCTGCTATAATAGTTTTTCCGTATTTGCATCGCAGACTAGCCATTATTTCCACTCAAATTTACACTGACGGTAGGCGAATAATTTATTTTTATATGAAATAACATGGCCTAGGCGTATATCGTCTTAAAAATTGTATTGTCTTCAGGGCTACCAAAACTGCTGATGATGTCACAGGTATTCAGTGTTTGATAACGCTTCTACCAGTGACACCTAATATATTTCGTTCCCACCCAGAGAAATCAAAAGACAGAGTCGAGGAGATCGGAAGAGTATATTTGGCGATGACCAATATATCGGAATTCTCTGATCTAATCTGGCTAGCGATTGCGGTTGATGTTGAGCACGGCGTTACCACACGTGATCTGGTGCGGATGCCTGATCAAGCGCCTTCAGCTAGATGAGTCCACTAAAACATATGGTCAGCATCCAATGTCGAAAACTTACAGTGCTATTTATTTTGGGGATTTATTTACCGCTACAGATCACTCCCCCCCTAGTGGGGCAGTGACGACCCTAAGACGTGGCCAGCCAGAAGTTTAAACCCAACGAGTTTGTCGTTGGTAAACACTCTTCTGATAGCTTACTAAGTGTAGCAGCGTCTGGTCGTCTTTCCTCACTATATGGGACCAAGGTACAACATAGTTACAACGAAAATTTCGACTCCTCGTAAACTGCATCGTTCTTTTCCAGCCGTCCTGGAAAAGAAAAAAGAAGGTGTAAGTGCATGTCGAAATACACTCGTATGTGCGTAAAACCACAATGTTGGCGAAAAAATGGAAAATATACTCAAGCACACGTATAGCGTTAAAAAAATTTTTTGTTTTTTTTAAAATAAAAATATAAATACATAGGCATAATAAAATTGTCTTTTTTAAAAAAAAATTATATATCGTTAAAAAGAAAGATCGAGATAATATAATATGTCGAGTAGTGCCTTACGTGCAGTAATCGTTTAAATGTTCTGGAAATCTTACTCTTCTTCCAGAACGCGTCGTTTTAGGTATATTTTCAGATACATTCGGAGTATCATCGCTAGTGTTGGTTGTCGGTTGAGGAATTATGAGTGTAGGAGTCGTGCTGTGCGATTGTACCGAAGGAAAATCGACGTGAATAGGATTTCCTTCTAAATACGCTGCTTTTAGGCGATCGATGCTGATGCTATCGTTTGTTCCGTTCTTATCGACCATATAGTCCTTAGATTCACGTTGAAGAACTTTGAAGGGTCCTTCGTATGCTGATTCGAATGGTCGTCGATGCGAGTCTCGACGAACGAAAACGTGTGTACTATATCGTAAGTCAGGTTGAACGAAAACATCGGTTGATTGTGGTCGAGTGGAAGCAGGTTTAACTGAACGCATTGCGTTTGTAAGCCTGTTCGTGTAGGAGGTTAGATCCATGCTCATTGAACAGGATGAAGGATCCACGAATTCTCCTGGAAGTCGAAGTGTCGTTCCATAAACGAGTTGAGCCGCAGTGTATCCAATGTCAGCTTTCACTGCATTGCGGATACCTAGTAAGACGAATGGAAGAGCGTCGGTCCACTGTGAAACGTTTGAAGCTGATAGTGAAGCTTTCAGTTGTCGGTGAAAACGTTCTACCAACCCGTTTGCTTGTGGATGGTAGGCGGTCGTTCGGAAGCGAGTGATTCCTAAAAGTGTGGTCAGACGACGGAAAAGTTCAGATTCAAACTGACGTCCGCGGTCTGTGGTGATGGTTGAAGGGCAGCCGAAGTTTGCTATCCATCGCTCGACGAAGGTGCGGGCCACTGTTTCAGCAGTGATGTCCTTGATAGGTACCGCTTCTGGCCATCGAGTGAAATGGTCTACGCAGGTTAAGAGATAAGAGTATCCATTTGAATCTGGTAAAGGTCCTACCAAATCAAGATGAACATGGTCGAAACGAGCATCGGGAGTTTTAAATGAGCCTAAGGGACATTTATTGTGTCTGATAACCTTAGATTTTCGGCAGCTTACACAGGAGCGTGCCCACTCCATCACGTCTTTATTCATTCCAGGCCAGCAAAACCGTTCTGCTATAAGCTTGATGGTTGCACGAAAGCCTGGATGAGAAAGTTTGTGCAATGTATTGAAGACATTGCGTCGATAATGTTTCGGCACGATTGGGCGATCCCTACCTGTAGATGTGTCACAAAGTAAGGTTTCCTTACCTGTTCCCATCTGTTTGATGCGTAGTTTAAGTGTTGTGGACGATAACTCGTACTGAAGATCACTGTCTTCTTTTTGAAGCACGGCGAGTTTAAGAAGGTCGATTCCTTGGAAACTGTTCAAGGAAGTTATGCGAGATAAGGCGTCTGCAACTACATTGTTTGCTCCAGAGATGTGTTGAATATCCGAAGTAAACTGCGAAATGTAGCCCAGTTGTCGAGACTCACAGGGAGAGTACTTGTCAGAAGGAGAGCTTAACGAGAAAGTGAGCGGTTTATGGTCCGTGAAAAGAGTGAATTCACGGCGTTCGATATAGTGTTGGAAATGCCGTACAGCACAATACATAGCTAGGAGTTCCCTACCGAATGTGCTGTACCTCGATTCGGTGTCTAGCAACCTTCTTGAGAAAAATGCCAAGGGTTGCCAGGAGTTGTTAACCCATTGTTGTAAGACTCCTCCGATTGCCGAGTCGGATGCGTCTACTGCGATACTAATGGATGCTTCGGTGTCCTGATGTGCGAGCATTGTCGCTTTAGCGATCAGTTCCTTAACTGTGGAGAATGCTTTTCGTGCGGTGTCGTCCAAATTAATGGATTTCGCATTTCCACGAAGTTGGTCGGTCAGAGGTTTCACAAGTAATGCGCGTTTCGGTATGAAACGTCTATAGAAACTTACGAGGCCGTTAAACGGTGGTGCGCAACCAGCAGCGATACTGTGATAGGAAGTTGTATGCTCTTCGGAAAAATGATGATCACCATCATCATCTACATCCTGAACACAAGCACCTGACTCTGACGAACTGGGTTTACGTCCATATGTACAGACATATCTCATGAAATAATACCTTACAGTTGGGTCACCATTGTTCTCTTTACATACTGATATAACGTACTTAGAAAACGTATAGTACAAAAATAATTATTAACCACTGAAGTCATATTACCTTGTGTACTTCTTTCAAATAGTTCTCAAAATTGTCCCAACTTGTAAGTCGAGGAGATAACATCTGTTGTCTCGTCGATATTATATAATATCATTGAAAATTCATCCTATAACATGCATCATCAAGATGACATCGTCTTCGTTACTTGAAGGATGGACGTTATCACATATGGTGCGGCTGAGCTCAATTCAAATCTAAAAATGTGTTGATTTGACCACTCCTGAAAGCTCCACGAATTGTCGATGTGACGCACCAGTCATCTCACGACAGTTTGACCTTCAAGTGCTCGCACCCTCCATCAGTAGACGATACACCTGAAGCGCTGCCAATCTCATGCTTCTGTTATTTCTCATCGTTTTCGATTGCTTTTATTCTACGATGCTGACATGATCTCGTTGATCTTTCACTGATAACCGAAAGCATCTACCTTTCCTCAGTCATTTGAATATTTATTTGAATACGTAGTCCGTCTTCACCCTGCTGTCAAACAACCATAATAACAAGTCTGGCCATAATCATATTAAGATTGGACCACTGTAGTATATCTGTCTGTTCCGATCAACTACTCTATTCTTAGTTGCTTCAGTTGTAATATACACACCCATTTCCTTTCAAACACGGGGTTTGTGGATTAGTTACTGAATCCATGCGAAGTTTTTAGGACTGTCAAAGGTAACGTTGCGATTTTAACTCTTTCAAGTCCCGTTCTCTTATAGCGTATATCCTCACTTATCTCTGTTATTTTCCCTCGAAGTTTTTATCGCGTACTTCCTCAAATTTTCTCACATTTTAGACTTTAATATAATGAATAGCATGTACAGTCATAGCGTTGCCACAAGTAGCCATACTAAAACCAAAAGTATGACTAGCATTGCTAAAGGTTTTAATTCAGACGTCACTAACTAATAGACAATCTTCGTTTATAGCAATAGGATTATAAAAAAGCTCAAGACAACAGGAAAAAGCCTCAAGTCAATGTGAGCAACAACCCGAGTTCCCAATTTTGAGGAAAATTTGACCCATTTTAGGGAAGCCACCATAGTGAACTTTGGGGAAATGGCTCAAAAACCCCAAAATTCCCCTTTAACCTTGGTCAGGGTCATTTGACCCCAAAATTTCCTCAAACTTGGGAGCTCGGGGTGGATTACTCAGCTCAATCGTTTTATTTAGTGTTCCATTTTGGAGAGTAGTGTATTGGAAAGTAGAGTAGCCTCTGATAAAAAAAACGATGGGGCATATACTGTACAGTATAAAGAAAATGTTTTACTTCAGCCAAGCAATACCGCCTGTGTAAGGTCCAAGACGTAGCAAAGGTAAGCCCTCTCTACTCAGGGTAAGTTTAGATTCAGCACACGTTACAGAAGAAATTTTACACCTCAGAAACCATCTGTTAAGCGACCCTTTTAAATTTGAGTTTGACACAACAAGTCGTGGGCCTTAAGAGATGCCTGTAGATCGGCAAATACACGAGAACCAACCAGCATGGTGGTTCGCGGAGTGCCTGCGCTGGTAGTTGATAGTTGTGATAAAGCTCACAAACATGATATGTAACAGTGGCGTTGGGTATCACATAGCATAGGCTTTCACATCACTACAATAATTAGCGTGTCCAGGCTACTTTGTCCTTTCCACCTCACTATCATTAAGTCTTCTCTGGTGGCTGTAAACTTCAGAAACCGAATGGGCTTAACTGAGGCTCCTCAGACGTGGTAGGACTCGAGGAACGGTCTCTCTAATCACGTCAAATGTTGCAAAAGCCAACCTAGATCGGCAGAGCAACAGCAGAAAGATCAAATAGAACACAATTCGGTGTCGGCTGACCTTGATTAACAACCGACAGTTTAGATCACAGAGAACATGGTTTCGCTAATGGGACATGATATACAGGCGAAACCCTACAAAGTTCAGTTCCCTCGCAACTAACACAGTTTAAACAACAATCTCCTTAAAATCCTGTTGACCCATACGTCTGTAGAGGAGCATCAGGTGATGAGAGTGGTGGTTAACAGTGGATGACCACTTGTGGACAATGAGGGGTATGATTCAGTATGCTATCCAACACAATGTACCACAACGTAAGAATACACTCGGAAAGCGAAGACCCTGTGTTAGACGAGTCACAAAACGCTTGCTACTGACCAAACGGTGAGCCTGGGACAAGTTGAGAGTCTCCGTGAAGGATTCTAATCTTAGCTTTTACTTGGCATTGAGAAACAGATGCGACGCCAGAGTCTGCAGTAATGGGATATGTATTCAGGTCAAGCTAGCGGCCAAAATCCAAACTGACCCCATATATCTCTACTGATTCATGATCAGGAGGAAGCCCACAAGCCAAGGGATCTGTACTCGTAGAGGGTCAAATGGCTTTGAGATGTCAGAGATCTTTAGCTCCAACTTCACAGACCAACTAAACTAGGAGCCTAGAAGCGCGAAGTATCTCTGAATTTAAGTGGCAGTTTAGGGTCTTGGATTAGTATTTCGGAGACTAAAATCCCTGCGTCCAGCCGACCTATAATCCTGAAACACTGTGCGGAGGCCATCAGGACACTAGTGTTTGACGTGTTCAGGCACTCGCTAGATTTACACCAACTGCCAAGAGAATGTAAGCAGTCCACTCTCTACAATCTTCATTGAGACGATAGGGAAGACTCAACCTGTTACAGACCTATTGCATTATTCCCAATACCGTCGAAAGTAATAGGAGGACTGTTGAATGAACAAATGAGAGAATAGATAGATAAAAACAACATCCTATAGGAAGTCCAATGCGGACTCAGGAAAGGCAGCTCCTGTGAGTCCAATCTCCTCATATCATGACAAAGCTGGAAGACCTGTTGGGACCAAAAGATACCGATTTATCTAATATTCCTCGAATTAGCTAAAGCTTTTTATACAGTGCCTCAAGTACTCGCAGCAAAAGTTGCAAAGATGGGTTAGATAGGCCCTATTCTATCTTGGTTCCGAAACTTCCTAAAGAAACTTGATCTCAGGCTTGTACACCCCAATGTTGTTCCTAACACTGCTTAAAACGTGCGCATGGCCCCACCTTGAGGTCCACCATGTCGTTTACACGTGCGCGTAACAAAGATGTTGGATATTGGCAGTGTATTCTATCTACTTGCTGAGAGGTCGGCTGACATTTTCTTTTGTTCTTTTCCCTTCCAGACTCTTTCACTGTCTTAGCATACAAGGTACTTTCAGGTTAGACGGAAACGTACCCAAAACTGAACACCACAATTATTTCATCTGGATTTGCTTACGCACTGTCCTTCGCTCTATACATCGGATCTTTTTTCCGGTTTGCACATGTAATTGGTCTCTCATTTAGCTTTTAGGAGTTTGACATCTGACCATCTCTTCATATCGTCCTGACGAATTTTCGTTTATACTGCACGAAATTGAAATAAATTTGGCGTTGAACCGTGTTATTTTGAGGATGAAATTAGATTACAAAGGTTGTTGTAACTTTTTGGATACCAGAAGGTTAAACATCATAAATGAAGTCAACAATGTAATTATTATTCAGATGCTCTATCCTTTTTAGATTTCTTTGAAAGGAAACAGCTTCTCTAGTGCTTTCAAGTCATATTTCCAAAGTCAAACTATTCCAAATGAGGTTTTGTGGTCACTAGAATGTTATAACGATGTCTACTGCGGTATATATAATTCTTCTGGGGACCTGTTCTTCACTGCTTCGCAAGGTGAATATGTGATTGCCAATTGTAACTTTTATACAGATGGGTTTATTCGAGTATTTGATTCTTCTGGACATTATTTTCGTTACATGAATGAGATTAATGTTCCTGAATATACCTGGAGTATTGTGTCACTCTCTTTAAGGTGTGTGCATTTTCATTACTTACAAAATTTTCTAGCAATTTGGGGGATACCCTTGTTTTCTGCAGTTTGTCTCCTATTCGTAAGTAACAATATTTATTTGTAATGAGATTTCAAATGCAATGTTTTATTTTCAATGTATAGTTTAGTTACCGTGTCCATTTTGTCAGAATGTAGTTTACCGATTTTCGCAGAACCATTCTTGCTTTTTAAAATTGTTTGTCCCTAGCTTGTGTAATTTTAATAAAAATGTTCCCATAGGATTCTGTGTCATCCTCCCCTCAACTAGTCGGCTAAGTGTGTTAATCAAAATGGGGATCGTACAAACTCAGTGTTCCGTTTTTATCTTAGAGCTATCAGATAAAACTGGACTTCCACAAAATCACTGCTGAGATTAACAGAGACCAACTGATCCATAGTGATCATTTCTGAAGATTGATAGGACCATCCGCTTTTGGGGAATCGCATCATGTTTGGTCAATCAGCCGCCATGATTGTCTCCTTAATAACTTGGGTTTTGCGCGTTTTAAGAGATTGAGATACTTCAACTGAGATGTGTCACCCATCCAGGTCACCGACTATCCCGACGTTCAGTCTCGAACAACGTAGCTGGTTAAAAATATCATCAAACTAAGACATATCAGTTCGTGTCATTGGCAGTAGGTTTGAGTTATATCTGGAGGCACCTACTACCTGTTAAGATACGGGTGCTCATTTTCAGGTGTAGCTGGGTCCATCTGATATGGGTTTAAATCAATCACAATGTCACATTCGTACTAATTCTTAATTTTTGTATCTAGTCATAGTATCGTCCCATTTTTTTCCTTTCGAATCGTTCTTTATATTTAACCTTGCCCATCCATTACGTCTGGTCCTGAGTTCACCCAAGTAGGTACTATCAGTAAAAGTCAGTTGATGTTGGTAACGATTAATAATGTTATCGGGAGTGGACTGTAAGCTTCAAAATAAAAACGTCTACTTTAAAATACAGAGATTTTACTAGTTTATTTTTGTTTCATTTCACCAATGTTTTACCCTCATCTTAACATTCACATTTATTTCAGTGTATTTCACCAGTCTAACCGATGTGCGTGATGAGGAGCTAAATCTCAAACATGCCGAACTTCAACCTGGTGTAAGAAATATAACGAAGACTTTCAGTGTTGATTTTCTTGGCGGGAGTAGTAATCAAGTGGTTAGTGGGTAAGGTGTTTCGTTCTGTCTGTATCGGTGTCTTATTTTATTATTTACTTTGTTTGAACTATTGGATTTCTTTTACAACACTCCGCTTATCAACACTTTTGTCACTGTTTTTAATTGACTTATGAATATGTGTATAAGTTTGTCTATAAACAATTATTTGGAATAATCATAAATCTTTATAGTTATAGTACAAATCATTCCGTTCTGTAAGTATTATAGTCAGACCTCATACAATTAATCTCTAATGAACTGTTATCAAGTACAACTGACAAATGTTATGAAATCAAGTGAATAAATTACGTTTTGTTTGCTATACATCTACATGCATACCTACTTAATAAGTACAATGCAAAAAGTAATTTAGTTATAAATGCTTTTCACAATTATTTAAGCTCACTTAATATAAAAACAGCGCATACTTAAGTTTATGACTTAGTTAACTGCAAGTAATATATGCAGATTTTTTGAGTTAGATGATTACGGTTATATGAATGTCTAAATTATGGGAATTCGCACTGTTTTACTAGTGTAGTTTCCGTGAATATATTCCCATCACTAATTTTTACTAATAGTTATCTGTGCTTTTAGCTTCTTATTTCATTCATACGTTTATCACATTTAAAACTTGGGCATAATAAAATCCTATTTGGTTTTCACGTATGAGCAACTTATGTTCTGATATAAATGTTCATCTTTCTAAGCTGCCGTATAAATCACAACAAGGGCCAATTGAAAGTATTAAGATACATATCAGATTCTTGGCAGTGTTAGTTGCATCAATGATTCAAGAAAAATCAGACAGGAAGTATTGATTGAATAGAATGAATTAAACAAAGTAAAAAGTATGAAACTATGTAAAAGCTCATAATTTCAAAGGTGGAGAACGAATGCAACTGCGCTGCTGCAATCAGGATCCCTAAGATCTTCAGACATAAGCGAAATATCATGTCTCTTAATAGCTGAGTTTTACACATTATTGCATTTTACCCTGTAATACTACTGTAAAACGTTGTCGTTAAGTATACAGAATCATCAGTTATGGATCGTCTTTGTGTATTTCTATTGGTAACACTATGTTTCATTCACTTGTCTTCGCTTTACTGTGCTGATGTAAACTGTGATCACTTGTCCCGATACACCTGAGAATTAGAATTAGTCAAGACCATTTCCTTCTTGTTATCACGTGAGGTTCGATGTCTTTCACTAGAAGTCAGGGTAGTGGCAAGTTTTACAATTCATTTATAGTTTCGTTGAAATCTCAGTCAGCTGATAACTGGGACAGCTTAAAATGCCTTTCAGTGTTTTCTAAAAACAGCAACTCATTACACTTTTACTCAATTTGACCAACTAACTGACAGATATCTGAAAAGCTTTTTTTCTCTACATTGGCTTGTGACAATCTTTTTAAGTGTTGAAACAAAAGTACACAAGCATAATTAGCTTTTACATATGGATTACAAAAATAGCTTAACACACTATTACGTAGTTGTACGCGAAGTACTAACAGTTAGGACTCGCTGAAAATAAGTTCCTACGTGTCAAAAGCTGTAGATAGCAGTACGCGTTGTTTTACTTGCAACCAACAAATTCTAATAGTAACAATTACCTCTTCTGTCCGTTCAGCCATTCAAATCCTTGCTATCTATCTGATACATTCATACAATTTCAATGTTAAGCTTTTCAAGTTGCTTGTATTTTGAAGTGAATACTGTTTAAATTAAGCCTTTATGATATCATTAAAAGTTTCGTTTCTCTGTCTTATTGGGTTATGGATGAGACTTTTAGTGATTTCATGCGAGAATTTTCGTTTGTCAAAATCAATTTGTAGAATCCTGGTTGATAGACAAGTCTAACTACATGACGTAGGTAAATAACAGCTGCTCAGAAAAACAAATAATTGAATTAAACCTCCTAATGATTTGATTTCAAAACAAGACCACTAGCCAGAAGAATAGGTTTATCATGTAATAAGTTAACGTGCTTATGTAGAAAATACTAACACAAAATAAATGTAAAATATCATAAGCGATTGGAGAAAATTACTTCGTATATCACTCACTCTCCAATCAATAGAAACCTGATTATTGGAACTAGTTCTTGGACATCGTATCATGTTGCTACATGATTTTATCCTCGTTTATCTCCTAAAAATTAACTATTCCACTATTTTCAACGCAGATGACAATCTTCTTATAGGTATTGATTAGTTTATATTTGTCACACTTTCCAGTAAAAACGTTTTTATCAATTTTGTCTCTTTTTTCTCATCAGACATAACAAAGGCATGGTTTATGTGACGGATCTGCAGACAAACAAGTATGAATCATTCGTAAGTATGAGTTAATCAATCATGTTGATTCCTTTACAATGACTTGTACGCTTTGTCTATCGAATAATAATAATAATAATAATAATAATTATTATTATTATTATTATTATTATTATTATACCTTCAAGTTTCATTTTGTTAAAAACTACTTGGACCATTCTATTCTTCATAATTTCATTTTATTTATTAGTACTATTTTTTAGCCAGCTTGCAAAGTTGCTTTCAAATTATTTGCTGCGATCATCTTAATGAAAAAATTAAACCAATTCCTTTGCATCATTGTGGAAGACTAACATCAGTTCTCTGTTTGCTTTTAAGCTTTACATTTAGATTTAAAACAGAAACGATAAAAATAATATCGGATTAAAAGTTGAAGATTCTCACTTTTAAACTACTCAGTTATTTATTTCTTTTTGTATTGTTTGTTTGGATGTTCCCATTGACGTTTAGGACTGCAATTGATCAGTCTCTTATTGGTATATGTTCATCCTGTTCTTATTGCGTTAGGTCACAAGCATTATAAGCAAACATGGATGGTGGCTAACAGTGGAATTCAGGACGCGGGTTTCGTCTCATTTGGGACTCATTATCTGGATGTGACTGCATTTCCATTGCATAAGCCAGCGGCTATCCGGCTCAGTAGCTAAATGGATAAGTCGATGGCGTTTGGAACGAAAGGTACTGTTTTCGAGTCCTGAGGTGAACATCAACTCTGGGATGCAGGTACATCCAGCTTATGAGTCCCAAATAAGATTTATTTATTCATTTGAACACATAGATATTGATACAAAGGGGCACCGAATACATATGCGCCACACAAGTTACTTGATTTGTTTGTAGGCTGTGGTACTCCCCGTGTGCGCAGACCGAAACGAGTGGTTTTCTTAAGGGGTCACACCCGGAGCTTTCGACTTACAGGTCTGATCCATAAGGCAGTGGAGCAACGTAAAGAGATGCAGTCCCATGGTAGCTGGTGACCAATAATTGGTTCATATGCCATTTGTTCCTTCAGGATCCTTCAGCCCATGTGCACCATTGGTATGGAATCAGGGTTTTCCAACTCCCCTAGGTGGATCCTCCATATCCACCAATTTACTAAACAACACCCCAGCCATGATAAGCCAGTGACTAAGGCTTCTCTGGTAGTGACAGTAAACGCGTGGATGTGTGAGAGCATTTCGTGAGGGAGAGCTGACCCTCTCCACTCTCGGTCGTACCAGGGAATTCGGGCGCTATGGGGGTGTTGTTGGCAGAGGGGATTCGAGCACACGACCTTCGGTCTCGTGTACGAATACCCAAAACCTAGACCTCGCGTCCTGGATTTTACTGCTAGCCACCATCAATCTGTGCTTATAATACTCGGCTGTTTATTCATTTGTTTTTGTGTATCACATTTCAATTCAAGTTTCTTTAGATTACTTTGATTTTGAGATCAACATTCTACTGATAGCATACTTCTTTTACAAAATAAAACAAATAGAACCCTTTCCTTGGTCAATAAACTCGCAATATATGGGTATGATTTAATGTTTCCAAACAGCAAATACTGCAGTAAAGTATACCAATTTAAATAACTTAAGAAACCGTCATAATGTTAGTCTACCTATAAAAGAACAGGCTTACACATATTTCGCATCATACTTTACCTAACTCTCATGGTGAACCCCCATGTTTTACAGCTGAAACTTGGTGATTAAATTGATAGTGGGTGGGTAATGAATCCGGCTGTTAATATGGCGCACCAAACTGAAAAATTAGACTAACATTAATGATCCTTAAGTAAAATATTGTTTCGGACTAAAATATATTTCATCACGAATTTTAGAATAGGTTATTAGAGATTCAACAACTTATTATCAGAAGTAGCTTTACATTAAGGTTTGTAGCTATCATGCCAGAGATTTTTTGTCTTAAATGACTAGCAAGATAAACTTCTAGAAATAACTAAATTTATCGGCTCTGTATTCTTATTTGAACACTCGTCTAATATTCGGATTTTCCGGTGTTATTGTTATATGATTTCCTTTCTTTAACTTCTGTGAAATGTTATCTTCCTATATTTTGTTTGGTTCACCTATTGTGACGATCGGACCGAGTAATGTAGACTTGGACATTCTTTCTTGAGGTTATTCCTGGATCAGTTTGCAACATGGTTTGACAAACAGTATAAAGTATCAAGTTGGATGGTGAAGTTGTGTCACCAATTACTGATGTGATAATAGATTTAGTTAGCAGTGGTTTAGAAGTTAATGCACTGATTGGTAAGCACAACCGTAGTACCAATCGACATATTTAAGCATCAATTCCATCCATGTTTACAAATTATTTACAATTATTTTTTTGTTCCCATATTTGTATGCTACGTACATATCTTTTTGAAATCACCATAGTTTGTGTCATTACAAACCAGCTACTCTTATTGCTCGGTATTCTTCGGACACCTTATTTCACTCGACTATTCCCCGAATCAAAACACGATTGAACAAGAGTATGATTTCACAATTAGAAAAACGTGAGTATATCCATAGTTTTACAAGAGAATCTAATCATCTCCCAATATCCCCTCGTGCTGATTGGCTGAGAGATGGTCAATCAGCATGTTCCAACACAATCCCTCACTGAACATGGTTTCATCCAAACTCTGTCTCGCTGTAGGTTTCTGTGTTAGCTTTCTCGTTCTAGTGTAGTTGAGTAGTCTGAGAACAATTGGTTTAGGTTAACGAAAGACGTAGTAATAGTGTTATCAAGTAATGGAAAATTCACGTGATTATGTTGAAATCACTGGTGTTTATGTCATAGTTTTAGCACCACAGTGACAACATACCTGTTTCACCCACAAATGAAGGCCGAGGTATGAATGATGCAAATTACATTTGACTCAGTTAGCAGACGGAGTGAATTTATTACAAATCATGCAACTAGTTTTTCGTTTACAACCCATGATCATCTGTCTGTCCAATGATAAAATCCAACGTCAATTAGGTGACAACGTGTTGATACACTAAAGTGACATCTCTCCAGTGAATCGTAATTTTGTTGACCTAGTCATACATCGGCCTGTAACAACTCATTACATGTGAGGATTTTGAGACAGGGGTTGTTGTCCCTCGCGTTCATACAGAGCAGCAACTATTTGTTGATGTCAACCTAAAGCTCATTTCTTCTACTGTTTCAGATGCTGAGTTTACTAACTGTCCTAAGCGAAAATTTCGTATCTATCGCCCCACTCTAGAAGTGGATTTTTAATTGTTATGTCATTATTTTAAAAAGTTTTCTCACTGCGTGGAGGTATTTAATAGCGCTTTTTGATTAAGTGCATAGCTCCTCGAAATAATTTCAACAGACAGACTGGACCTTATACCCAAACGAGTTCTGAGTCATCATTAAGAAACTTGGATCATTTGGACATGTGTAGCAAAGATGTATAAAACAAATCGCTTGTTTTATTCACTAATATAAAATTATACGAACCAGGTTCATACATAAAAAACTAATGAGTTTTCCCACTAACTGTAAGCTTTAAAATAAACAGTATTAAAAGTTAAAACCAATAACACTCGTTAAAAAGTTCATTATATTGAACTGAACACATTCTTTAAATTGACAATGAACTATGTTTCTCATTAATGAAAACTCCTTACTTGTTCCCCATCCACGTAAATATGTAATTGATTCTACCATATGCTCATATCTATGTGCATAGAACTTTACAGTATATTAGTTATATTGTTATTATAAGCAGATTAGCATATCACTAATTCGTGATGTCTTGTTTACTAAGTTGATAGATAAAGCGAAGTTATGATTTGGGTTATGTGTGTAAATATGGGTTAGTTTTTTGGGAATCGAATTTTATTATTGCTTAACATATTTTGATCTACACTTGTTAGAGTACAGGCGGTTGTATAATAGTTCTCTTTGTTAACTTTTTTTTGTTCTATAAGTAGGTGTAAAACTTTTGTACCAGCTTTGATTACTAACAAATATTTTAACATAGCTAATTGTATTTTGATCCTACAGGTTCAGTTTTTTTTCATTTTAATCAAGGCTGTAAATCCACGATCAAAAGCTGATGTAAATGCTGTTACTACACTGGATCGATCAAGTAATCTTATCCTTGCGGGTAGTGATGATACAAATGTTAGAGTAAGCTATTATTTTGATGATTATTTAGGTGTTTTCATCCCATTTCCACCTATTTACAAAACTTACATTGGTCTCTGTCCAGTTCAGAAACTTTTTATGTAAACCGAGTTAATATATTTGACCATAATTAATTATTAGTGATTGAAAATATCTTAATTTTGTAATGTTTTACTTGTCACACAGATTGTAGCGGATTTACTTATGGCTGTATTTCTGCCTTTTTTCACGATGGTCAAACATTTAGTCTTGCTCTGATCCCGTACCCCTGATCATAGATTAGTATCTCCAACTTTCACGTGATTTGTATCCTTGAGTCAAGTGAGTACACGGATCTGTAAAAGTTCTAGGTTAAAACTAAATATGAAATCAGACAGTAATTCTATTTACTTTAGCTATGAATAAAATAATTTAAGTCACTTGACAGTGTTTTAATGTAAAATCTAGATAGACGTTCGTGGTACAGTCGCTGCTCATTAATCTTTGCTGTGAGTATTTTTACTAAATTCCCTTGATTGTCGTTTCGTGGTATTAAACGGTGGAACTTAGTTTCGTAAATCTTTTCCTGTAAGCTGCAATCATTCTTCCACTGATTTCTCTTGTTTGTACAATAGGTAGTATAAATAAGAACTTTCGTCTAAATTTGAACGAATAGTTTCACATTTGGGCGCCGAGTTAATGTGAGTCATTAAAGAGGAAGAATTTGAGATTTTACAAATACATTCTTCCTCTTTAATATGTAGTATAAGGTTTAATTAGTTCATGGACATAACTGACAGGTGATTCATTTTTACTTTCATTGAAATAGTAAACTGATCAATGTTAGACCGCCATTAGCAAGCTGGAAGCACTGGACGGCTGTGTTGTCCTATTGTGGGACTCCTCAACAGTGCTTGTCCATTATTCCGCACGTGGGATTCAAACCCAGGACCTTCGGTCACGCTCACTGACGATTAGTCTTTGTATTTAGTTGTAACGCATGTAGCTACTTATAGGTATCATAACTGTTTTTAAAGAAATACTTTTAACCCGTATTAGGCTATTGCATACGTAAAGTTTTTAATTTAATAGGCACATGAGCCCATGCAGTTCGCACATGTGAAATATCAAGATGTTTTCAGTTCACACACTGAGTAACGTTTAATTCAATAATCATTAGCGTTGACCTTGAAACTTTTCGACTAGAAAGGTGCATCTGAATAGTTTTCCACCATTGTACTATATTTGGCTAAAGTATATTGTAATGACGTACCAATCAAACCGTAGGTTGCGAGTTCTAAGGCTATAGGACATATAAACAACTAAGTAAGCTTCGAATTAACCTTCTGTTAATGTTTTTAATGATGTTATCCTACAACGTTTGTAAGGACTGGTTATGATTAGAAGGTAAAAACATGTGATAGAAGTATAGTATGTAGACAAACCAATCAGATTTGATGTAAAGCTTATACATACATACATACATACATACATACATACATACATACATACATACATACATACATACATACATACATACATACATACATACATACATACATACATACATACATACATACATACATACATACATACATACATACATACATACATACATACATACATACATACATACATACATACATACATACATACATACATACATACATACATACATACATACATACATACATACATACATACATACATACATACATACATACATACATACATACATACATACATACATACATACATACATACATACATACATACATACATACATACATACATACATACATACATACATACATACATATATATCTGCAATCTCGCCACCTAATGTTGAACTCAGTAATCTTCGGTTTCACTCACAAAGGCCTAACCTCTAGACAGACTACTGAAATAGAATCCAGAGGTTTATACGTATAATTTAAATAACTTTACAAAGAAAAGAGAACTCTTCCCAGGACTTTCGTCGACGTTTCCTAGTTCGGTTGCGTTACCGCGCTGGGCGTACGCCGAACCAAAGGCCCGACACACACCAGTCTCCGTGATCAGGGTCGGGAACATTAACCCGATTCCCTTTCGCTACAGGAGGCTGCAATGCAACAGTACTTTGCAGATTACTGAACAAAGCCCGCGAACGGACAATGTCAGGCACTCCGTCTCTGTTCCAACTTTCCGGATCACTTAGGACCGCTTGACCGGTGGTCAACTCGGCCTTCAAGGTTCCCACCTGAATATTTGCTGTTACCACCAAAATCTGCGCCTGTGGTCGCTTCACCTATGCTCACGCCTGAGGTTCCCCGCTAGCCACATCGACCCTCCTAGTCGTTACCGTCACTCCATGTCTGAACCAAGTGCAGCTTGCCCCCACACAGTATAGACTCAGCTTACAGCAACGGTCCGGTATAGGTTCAACGCTCGAACACCATTCATTTTTAGGGCTGGTTGATTCGGCAGGTGAGTTGTTACACACTCCTTAGCGGCTTCCGACGTCTATGGCCGCGGTCCTACTATCTAGACTAACCAACACTTTACGGTACCTCATGAGTGTCGTGTTGGGCACCTTCACCGGACGTTTGGTTTATCCCACAGCGCCAGTTCTGCTTGCCGAAAATGACCCACTTGGCACTCACATTCAATGTAGAACTCCAATTAAGCGAATTAAGCTTCTCACCCACTTAAAGTTTTTGAATAAGTTAGGGATGATTTCTCTCCAATCCCTCTAATCATTCTCTTTATCGGATAAAACTGTTTATTTCTCAGAATGCCAGTTATCCTGAGGGGAACTTCGGAGGGAACCGGCTACTAGATAGTTCGATTAGTCTTTCACACGTCAGAATCACTACGGTCCTCAACCAGAGTTTCCTCTGGCTTCAACCTTCACAAGCATAGTTCATCATCGTTCGGGTCTCAACGTGTACACTCTTGCTCCTCCCCAACGGTGCACGTTATGATGCTTATTGTTTAGAGTTTGTACATATTGATTATCGTGTTTTGGTTCCTTTCTTAGCTTTTTGATATTCGTGCATTGAACAAAGGGTGTCAAAGTTTATTTTCTGGACATGTGGACGGTATCACATATTTGGATTCAAAGGTACTGTTGTTTTTCTGTATTTGATTAATTTCATAGTTATGTTTTATTATCATATCAAACCCATAGAAAATGTATAGTTTTTAAAAAGATAAGAAGTATGAGTTGATTTATATGAGAACTTTCGTCTAAATTTGATCAAATAGTTTCATAGTATTTTGACGCCGATATGATGTGAGACATTAAATAGAAAGAATGTATTTGTAAAATCTCAGCGAATAAAGTTGAAGTAAACCCAACGTTTCGCCTGGCAATCTGGTCCAAGCCCTTCAAAGAAAATATAATCAAACATCAAAATTATTGCTGTTTGGTTATGAGTTGATAAGTTTACATTTTTAGTACTAACCCACAGAAAGTCTCATTATACTTCATAATTAATGAAATTGTGATTTATTTTAATTTTAAATACTGACTGGAATAGTTCATTTGTTTGCACTAATGTCAATCATTTCGTTTCCATTATGATAATGTGATTACTCACTATTAGCTTAGTTGTTTGTATAGTAAGTTCCTTTACTCGTTTTACAGAGATCCTCAATGTCTTTATAAAACTGGAGGAAATACTCTCGCAACACCAAATACCTTGAAAAAAGAACACATACAATCCTCTATTCTTTTCTCTCAATGATCATACATTCTGAATAGAAATACCATGTTCTGATTAAATTTATTTGAATTACTAAAGAAGATTAATTAAGCGGACTTCTACTGCATTGCATAGTGCGTACTTGGATTCTTAACTAATAACCAAGTTACGCTTAAAAGTACTGTGTTGCTATGAAAAATAAAGTCAACACTCCATTCCTTAGATACTGAGATGTCTGGCCACAGTGAACGAATGATACGTTTAGGATATAACTTAGTTATTCGCAACTCCGCTTTCAATGCGATGTGCGAGACAGTTTTCATAGACGGTCAAAGAGCGAAACCTCGTGCATTAGATTTCATGCGAATAATATCTCTATTGATCGCTGTGAAATTGCCGTAGTGCTTGAATACGAAGATATTTGGGTCCAGCTACATAATCTCTGAAAATTAAGCAGTTGTACACGATACGTAAAGGTTCAAAGTAACGAAAATGTTGTTCTAGTCCTCCATCGAGAGGTTTCTGTGACTGATCGTCTTCTGAATTAACAGATCATTGGTTAATGCAAGTTGACTGTCCACAACTGACTGTAGTAAAGCGTGAAAAGTTGATATCCTACATAGTCTTTTGTAGATAACTCGGCCCTTCAGTTAAACTAATTAGAATGTATAAGAAAGAAACATAAAGTCTTGCCAATTGGTGTGATATTAACTGTTAACAAAAAAAGGTTGGCCAATTCATCCCATATAAGTTATAACAATAAGACGGGTTAAGTGGTTTTCTCGTTGCAGTACGTATCCCATTTGATGACTGAGTAGTATACCTCAAACATTTTATCTATTCTAGGGTGATGATGTGTACTTTTTGTCAAACAGTAAAGATCAAACGGTTAAACTATGGGATACAAGAAAGTGTCGGGAATCGGGGAAAGAAACTGTAAGCAGCGTCTACTATTTTTTATAATACGATCATTAACGGCATTGATTTTATTGCTCTGAACTTTTTAAAAATAAGTCTGTTCATGTACGTTGTAAGTTGCCTGCTAAACTAACGATCGCAAATAATACTTGTTCTCATAGTACAAATCATGAAGTAATCCTAGCTAGATCACCATTGGAAACCTAAAAACACTGGACGAGTGTTTTGTCTTAGTATGGGACATCTCAGCAATGTGCATTCACGACCCCAGATCCGGAAATAGAACCCAGGTTCTTTGGAGAACATGGAGGCATCCTTTCAAAGTTCTTTTCGCTTCAATCTGACTGATAATATGGACAAGGAAGAAAGCTCTTTGTCTTGAGTTTTACATTACTAAGCATGAAAACAGATTAAGCTTTTTTGATGAGCATCCGTCAGTAAATAATTTAGTCAATAGAATTTGTTGGTAAGCTAGACAATTTGCAAATAAAGAAGTTGTTACAATATTTGAATGATTAGAATAAAATAGGATAACATAGAAATTCCTGCTAGTGACTTATATAACGTTCCTTCACAGTCATGATTATATTAAAAAAAGATATAAAAAAAACATGTAGAGAAAGTTGTTGGTTTATAATCTAATGGCATTGTAATTTAGTTATAAACATGACGTGATCTGTATAAATTATTTAGAATTTTGTATATCAAGTACTTCTTCATGTAAGTGTCTATGCTATGAAGGTAGAATTTTATAATTTTGCTAATAGGTTTAAAGTTACTGAAATGATTAAATCCAATACTAATCGATGGATAAAATAAGATATTATAATGCAACGAAGTGATAGCTATATCAGTTCGAAACGATATCAGAATGCATAACAGCAGCCCATTAGCATAGGCTTTTTTCTCACAAAACAACATACATATATACAAATATTCAACACAAGAATAAAAATGATCAGAAATCATTTCACAAATAAACGGCTGAATGGTGTAGGAACTATGGATTATTTATTCACCAACTAAATTAATCCCTAACTATGAAGCTTGATACCTATTTCCACACCGCCCCCTCCCGCTCATTATATCAGTCTACAAAAATGGTCGTTTTCATGTCAATATCTTACGGTACAGGATGCACTATGTATGTTTCGTTTAATGTGGTGTGACATTTCATCATTCTTGATAGTTTAACATTTCGAATTTAGTTACATTTTTATGACCCAATATCCAGGCTAACCTCAGTTGGTGATTACTTTATTCTCTGTAATTTACCTTGTATCTATTCCGCAATATTTCTTTGATTAGACTGAATTTATTCCTAACCTTTTAGGAATTGTGTTGTATCTCTCAGATTCCTACGTTCATTTGGTGGATATGTGCTACTTCGTAGAGTCATTTCATTTTGAACCCTAACTTTTATTAGATATGTATTTTTATTCTTATTGGGTTGAAATACACTAATATCTTCATTGTGAACACTTAAGGACAACTCAAGATGCTTGAAATTAGATATTTATTATTTCACTACAATATCCAGGACCAACCCACTAAGTGGACAAACAAATAGCCGATAAGGTTGAATGCAATACACGTATTGAATGGTGAAGGTATTACGGATAATCTAAGCTTGTTGTCTGCTTAAGTCCTTATTATCTTTCAACTCTTAATAAAGTACTTCCAGTGATTAGATTGGAATACTATCTTAGTTACAGCTCTATTATTAATATTACTTAATTTTCATGTAGTATTTTAGTAAATGATAACAACACCATATATCATAAAATTCTCTGTAAATGGGTTAAAGCAGAAATCGATCATTAAGGGTTTGTGTATTGAGTTAGCTTCCATTGCAAGTATCAACAAGAACTCAATTATTATTCAATTTTAAGAATCTGAAATACTCTACTATAAACGATATCGTGCTTATCAGAGGAATGTCAACAGTGTGATCAGTATCGACCTAATGTCGTTTAAATCCTATTCCAGTGATACAATAATGAACTTTTGTTAAAATATCATGTTACTGTTTATCGGGACGTGTTAATAATATATGCAATATATCTATACATCTACTATCTGTTACTAACAAAAAACCCTATTCATTCCTGTGGTTTGCATCCATTGCTGTTTACAGTCAAAATTGGCTTTAATAACATTATTATAATAATGTTTCTTTGTGTTATTTTTTTGCCTTTAGCGAATGACTCCTCGTTCTACTTGGGACTATCGAATTCATCCGATTCCACGTGGATGTAAGTTAAATTTTGCAGTTTATTGCAAAACTATATTTTTATTAACTGGTTGGTTAAAAAAATAAAAAAACTACACATTTATACTTGTCATTCATGTAGAAGCCTATTGATTTGTTTCATGTACTGTCATCTGGTTCAGTTGTTAATGCATAATTCTTGTCACTATCAACCTGACTATTCATAGAGAAATGAGTAAGGCAAGCTTTATTGCCAAAGGGCCAGCAGTTATGCTTAAAGCTTATGAGGACATATTGTTAAATCTTTATAATGACGATTAATTTTATGTACAACGGTTATATCTCTTAGGGCTGCCGACCAGCCCAAGGTACTGGCGAATTAAGGAACGATGAGCCATTCTAATACGAAAGGTTTCATTGCAGACTGGATAACGACAACTAAACTGTAACACAAAAGAAAACTGGATATTCAAACAGAGTAACTTGAAATAGTACAACTCAGTCAATATAGTAACGAAAGCACGAACTTCAAGTGTACAGAAAATTAGCGAATTCAGAATAGTGCCAGCTAGTAAGAAAAAGGGCAAAGATCACGCGAAAAATTGAATTAAAACAAAAACATTCGGGTTTACCTTTCATAGTAATACCAATTATGAATGATTATGAAAAATAACTGAGTAATCCTGCATTAGCACATATATATGTGTCAGGATTAATCAAGATAAGGCCCCCAAATGTCCTGGTACGGCCGAGGTTGGGGAGAGTCAGCTCTCCCTCTCGAAATGCTCTCACATATCCACGCGTTTACAGTCACTGCCTTATCGCGGCGGGAGTGAGGACGAAAAGCGAATGTCCGGCGCCTTAACCGGGTTGGTGGATATTGAGGATCCACCTAGGGGAGTTGGAAAACCCTGATTCCAAACCAATAATGTACATGGGCTGCAGGATCCTGAAGGAACAAATCGCGTATGAACCAATCATTGGTCAACGGCTACTATTGGACTGCATCTCCTTACGTTGCTCCACTGCCTTATGAATCTGTTATATCAGTGGTACACGTTCATTTTAATACCTAATTGTACCGGTATGTATGTGTACGGAATAAACTTTACAGAATATTGTTTTGAAAATCGTATTTTATAAATAGCTAACAAATAACATTATTTTGTAACCTTCTTTAAGTCAAATTTTACTGCTTGAAGATGTTTTCCGTCCAATATGATATTTCTAACACTTCTACGTTTCAATGTTTATGATGTTATATCATACCTAGATCCCATACCTTCTAAACAAAATTCTTCTAAACCTATTCGAGGTGATAACTCTGTGCTTACACTTTCTGGACATAAAGTTCGCAACACGTTAATTCGAGCACGTTTTTCGCCTGCATTTAATACTGAACAAAGATTTGCTTACTCTGGAAGTGCTTATGGTAATTGGTATATATGGGATTTGTATTCCGGAAAAGTTGTAAGTCATTCTGTCCCCTCTTTATCTGATAATCTGTCAAAGTTTCGTAAAATTGTTCTTTTTTTCATTGTAGACAACACTCTTCGTGACTTGGTTGTTTCTTGAAATCTTAATAAATTTGTATCTTTAATACCTGTGATAATAACGCTCGAAGTTTCTTCATCTTTACGAATGGGATGTTAATTTGCCTTAGACGAATATCTACGCTAGATTCCCTCTCACTGTCTATTCTACTGCACTTCAACACAGCTCAGATCTATAACACGTGATTAGCCTAACTAGAAGGTAAATACATTTCCACACCAAAAAAACCGACAACAATCAATGATAATAAGGATAGGAGAATATCTAAATCATTTAACGCCTGTCAGACTCTACTAGTCTGACTAAGCAAACAACCAATCATTAACATTCTCCCCCACACACTTCCCCAATTATTTTCTAGAAAAATTTACTGAAACTGATTCCTTCTTTCTTTTTAGTTTCTTTACATATGTGATCTGTTTTAACAGAATCACAACAATAATATACGACAGTTTCAAACGTAGGTGAAAAATAATGTACTTGACCGAACGTATTCAGCTCATTTAAATTAGTTTAATAGGTCCATTTCAAGTGATTTGTGTCCAGCCAATGAGTGCTGATAGATATTTGTGATATACCATATGTGTGTGTCACGTGATCAAGCAATATTAACTTCACAACATTTGAGGCTACCAGCTTTTCTTTAATAGTACGTAATAGTCATGCACTGTATATAATTTTTCGGAAACGTACTACTTGCACATTTTTAAGATTGCCTTTGCTTCATTATGTTCAATAAATACGCTAAGTGTAGGCTAATGTAAAACGTTAAAGCCGTCGAAGAGCTTAATTTCTGAAGAACTCGATAGTTGTTTTGAACAATCGTAACAGGTATCAGACAAGTGTATAATAATTAATTGGAAGTGTATTAAAGAGAACAAGCTAAACTTTTGTCAAATAAATGCTACAAAACCTCAGCTGAACAGAGAAATGTACATTGAAAAGAGATCGAAATTCAATTCAAAATCTATAATTAAAAAAACGAGAAAAAATTCAGACAAACATTCAGAACTCTTTGCGAATGTATAACTCATCACATTATTATAATACAATGGTGCATTTTATACTATGTTGTTGTTTATTTGTTTTATAGGTTAAACATTATTCGTGTGATGGGCATACAATACGAGATATAAATTGGCATCCATATGAACAGCAAATAGTTACCTGTGGTACAACGGGTGATATAAGTTGTTGGGTATATAATCGGAATAAAATGACACGTCCCAAGAAAAAGTCTCAGAAAAAACAAGAAAGCAAACATTTAAATTCTTCTCTACCAATCGTAGAAGCTGATGACGAAACATTTCATGAATTACGTAAATTAGCTAAAGCTGGTTTAAAATATCGGGTAACTAAGTTGTTGTCATTATCGGTTATTTTTTAAACGTAGAAATTTACAGAATTGCTGTTGGTAAGGAAAAGTGTTGTAAATATTGCATATGTTTAAAAAACCTTTGGAAATAAGGTCACTTTAGCTAAGGATGCATTCATTTTTTGTCTTAAAGTACTTGTACTTTTTGTTCTGTGAATTCAGTTTCTTTTCGAATCCTATTGTTTCTGCCCTCCCCTTTTTTGCTACTCTGACATTTGTGATAAATTCTTCTCACTACATTAATGCTATCCGACAGCTTTAATCGATGTGCCAGGTTCTACTTTACTCGATCGACTTACTTATCTAGTAAACTAAATACAGATCGGTGTATACGGTTGGCTTTGACTATTACTTGTGTTGTGGCAACTCATGATGCAACACTAGTCTAGCTAAAATACAAGGAGTACAATTCGAGTATGCGGCTGACAGCCATAAGTTTTAATCACTATGCTACCACTCACCTAAGATTATTTCGTAGAGGTTCTCAATTCGCGCGTCTATAAGATATGCGTACATAAAAAAATTCATCACAACTATAAAGACTACCATTTTTTATGTACACTATTTAGCATCTTCAACTATTAAAAGATGCTAAATACCTTGTCGGCCAATCGACAATAATTTTCTGACAAATAATCGTCTCCATCTATGTAAGGTTTCACTAGTATCGCAATAACAACTCAGAGCTCACTAAATGAAACAATTCTCCGTTAATATATTTTACTGTATCCAAAATTACAATGTATATATCTTCAATGTCACTTCGATGTAAAGTATGGCAATTTTGTTTGTCATACCTTTAAAACTGGGATATGTATTGAAGACGTTATTATTTATGCAGCACTAAACGCTGTCTAACGTGTTTAAGACAAGTTGTGATTACCTTCTCTATTGACCAAATAACCAGTGTAACATTATTGATCATTCTAATGTTCTATACCAGTCAGTTTTTTGTCTAACCTATTGTTGTATATCCATTAAGATGACGCATATTTGCAAGTGTTTTGTAAAACAAGTTGTGAATTGGCACTTTATCGTAGTGTTATTTAACAGATAAGTTTTTCATAACAAAACATATTCGTAGTGCAATCTTTCTTTTGTCAGTGAATTGTTTCATGCTATTTATCAAGCATTTAATCGGTCATTTAGTTGACCTTGCCTGCAACATGAACATGCGGATTAACGTTTAATTTACCTAAACTAAATCTACAGCAATCAGACTTAGATTTGCATTACTATTGAATTTATTTCAAAATAATAGTCGACTTCAGAATATTATCCATGCATCACAAATAGACTTTAATAACTATAAGAAAACTATCAAAATATTCGTCCTGTTGGATACATAGTGGGCTAGCAGGTACTGAACGTTTTATAGTCTATATTTATATGAGCAACATTTTGTGAATTTAAATTCCCGAAGTTTCTCTTTTCCTAATCCTTAGGTAAAAGGAATTTTTGAACGCCACAAGTCATCAATATTATCCCGCTTTATTGGATCTAGCGATTCAGAAGATGAAGATTTTATTACTGATTATGAATCAGATGAAAGTTCCATTTTTCCATTTGATCATTACTATTCCTTTATTGATGGCATATATTTTGATGAATACTATGAAGATATTGATTCAGACTTTTATCCACCATCTGATGATGAATTTCTTTTCGATACACAATCATATATACCTCCATTAACACGCAATCAACAGAGACATTTAAATCCCGATGAAGAATTAACTACTGAATCTATTAATAATGGATCCACAGCCAGGAATTCTCAAAGACCTAGCACTAGACCAAATAATCGCCAAACAAGATCAGCAACTCAGAGACAAACTCAACAAATTACTCCACAAAGGAGTATTCGTCGTTCATCAAGGAGACGTACACGAGGAAGGTCTAGGAACTAGAAACATTATTCATATTATCAGTAGAGATTATTCATGCGAATTTTTCATATTTTATTTGTTTCAATAAAAGAACATATTTATATTTCGACGTTCATATCCTTTTTTTCTTCACAATCATAAGTTTAGAATATGTTTATTTTTTGTCTAAACTAAGGTAATTAGGAAAACCTGTACAATCAATGCAATTCTTGCTAGGTCATTTCTGTAGTCTACACAAGCTGATCTAACTTATGTAAGTACAGTTTGAGAATAACGGTATTTGTCCATGAGAATTACTGTATACTGAATACGCAACATCTAATTATTCTATCGATCCTTTCTTCACACTTGGCCATAGTTAAAAGATTTTTGATCATGAAATCCATACATGAAGCACTAAAACTAAACTTATTTTTGTATTGGTTGTTTGGATCTCTCCATCATTGTTTAGGACTGCAATTAATCAGTCTCTTATTGGCATATGTTCATCCTGTTCGGACTGCCTAGATATTGACTTGAGTTACAAGCATTATAAGTAGAGATGGATAGTGGCTATCAGTGGAATCCAGAACGCGTGTCCCGTGCTATTTGGTACTCGTCAGCTGGATGTGCCTGCATCTCCATTGCACAAGCAAGTGGATAGTGCAATGGCGTTTGAGGCGAAAAGTACCGTGTCCGAGTCCTGGAGTGAATATGAACATCCAGATGACGAGTCAGAAACAGAACGAGACGCGTCCTGGAATCCACTGCTAGCCATCATCTAATTCTGTTTATAATTCAAACTATACTTAATTGTACTTTTTAAAATATCTATTGTGGATTCAAACACATCAAGTAAAATCGTTTGCTCACATAGTTTTTTTCTCGAAAAGATCCTGTTATAATTCTGTTGGGTTCGATTAGATGGCACGGTCCCTATAGTTTGTTACTGATACATATACATTAACTTTCGGTCAACCAAGCCAAATTGATTTTCCTCATTATTAAAATGAAGTGCCAATGTTCACAAGTTCGAATAATGTGATTATCTGAGTAAAAACACCCTCAAAATCTTATAATTATTTTCTGAACTCAATCAATGATTGATAAAAAACAACTAAAGAGTAGAAGAATATTTGTTTACAGTAAATGAAATATATGTACATATTATTTTCAGTTCGTGCAAAAATTCGTAGTCATGGATAGTCACAAAATGTAGACGCAGAATTAGACGTGATCTATTGTATAATATACATAGGAGAAAGATTTACATAGAGGATTTTTATCGACTATTCAGTTCTCGTCTTGAAGAAATTGTCTGATACACAGAGATGACATGAATAATAAATATACATAAAACTATGATATCGTCTAAAATTCCTATGAAACCGGCAACTACATCCGGAATAAAATCGAAAGGTGTAATCAAATAAAACAAAACGCATAAACCCAACAAAGTTAAACGGATTTGCATCAAAGCGAATGTGCCTTCACCACTAAGTAATAATTGTATAAATCCATAAACAAATAACGGAATGTCTTTAATACGATCAATTATCTGAAAAAGAAAACAAAAATAGCCGGATACTATTCGATAATTGTGGAGGGGAACATCGTAAAAACAATCACTCAAGCTACTCCTCTATAAACGAATTTATTGTCATAAAGGTTACTTGATAATTAGATAGTCGTTCACTGGTTAAAACGCTAAGCATCTGCTAAGAGACGAAGGTTTTTGGTTCAACCCTGATGGAATCGTGAATATGCACTATTAGAATTCCATGCTAAGACAACTGTCCGCTGTTTCCTAGTTGTCACACTAAGACTGTTAAGCAATGAAATTCACTAGTCTCCACAAACCAACTCCCACAGTGATGGTAATTGTCTGCTGTCAACAAAGTGGGAAAGTCTTAGTAGAGCTATCTCTGTGGACTGTATTTCAGAAAAACACACTTCCAGTGTACCTTGTTTTCTCTTGTTGGGACATTGAACGAGTTATTCAAAACAAACGAATATGAAAGAGCACAAAGTGTAGTTTTATTTTAAAATATTAGGAAATCCGTAAAATATCTTATTAACACTAAATACGGTAAAATCACATTGTTAAACTATCACTGATATTACATTATTGGTAACAGCCTAGATGGTTGGATACATACATGCCAATTCATATGTTCCGTCATATTAAGAAGACACTCCCGATCGAAGCTGCTACCTTGACGCGGTGGTCGGGCTTGCCTATCGTGATGACCCAACCGAGCTATATTGGCTGGAACATATGTTCCTATAGGTTCTACCATGCCAGGCAGGTCGATTGGTGAACGGTAAGACTAAAAGCAGCAACTCAAGGTCTGAGGGCGAAGTCGTACTGCTGACTGTAGAGGGGGTGTGACAGCAGTAAGGTGTTTCCCTCGGACGACCAGCATGACAGCGATGCTGCCTTCCCACAAGGAGGGGTGGGGTTAGAAAAGGTCGACCCTAAAAATGTCACACCTCACCTTACCTCACGGACTTCCGTCTCCGGCGGTAAGGCCCTTTGAAGAACGGAGCTAACACGTCAAAAACCTTCCACAAAAAGGCCGTGCGCGACCGGCCTCAAGCAGTTGTCCCTTGGGCTCTGCGGTCACGCTCCCAGGTCGTCAAGACCAACACTAATCCAATTTCCTCTTCAGGTTCCTCAAGAAATACCCTTCCACGGTGTGGGCAGCCGGGAAGTGATATCAGCCCTCATACCCGTAACAGCATAAGAGACCAAGGTGGTCACATTCAAATCTTTCCTACACCTTCTAATACCTCTCTTATCTCCCCGACTAACCCTCCCCACGTCTCTTTATCACCTCGCACCGCTAGGGCAAACGATTCGAGTACGTGGAACGCCATTCCTGGTCTCCTGAAACCACGCTCTAAACTACACGTAGGAGTTTTTAACGTACGAACACTTTGCCAAATAGGACAGCAGGCTTCCTTAGCTAAAACTTTAGAATCTCGCGCCATCGATGTGTGCTGCGTCTCCGAAACGCGCATACAGGATCCGAGTAGCGTCATTCATTTGACCTCACCATGCCAAAATAAAGAACCGACTCGATTTACGCTTCGTGTATCTGGAAGCCCTGATTCTGCTTCCTGTGGCCTCGCCGGCGTAGGTATAGCATTGAGTCCTAGGGCAGAACTAGCTTTCTTAGAGTGGATCCCAGTAGACAGTCGTTTGTGCGCTGTCCGACTGAACGGAACAGTAAGAATCCGGAAAGATAGGGACACTCGTCGTTGCCTCTTCGTCGTCTCTGCCTATTCTCCCACTGACTGCAGCTCAGATGATGTAAAAGATGAGTTTTACAGAAAGCTTTCGGACCTTCTCCGAAAAGCTAGGCGCTCGGATGTAGTAATAGTGGCCGGTGACTTTAATGCTCAAGTAGGTAAACTAAGCGATAGGGAAAGACACCTAGGTGGATCTTATGGTGTCGTGGCTCAAAGAACAGATAATGGCGACCGTCTGTTGCAGCTATGCTCAGATAACCGCCTGTTTCTTGCAAATACTATATTTAAGCATAAGGAAAAACATCTTTCGATATAACGAACATCGAATTCGTCCCAACGTTGGACCCAAATAGATCACATCGCTATCAGCCACCGATGGAGGGGCTCGATAGAAGACTGTCGCTCATTCTGGAGCACATGCTTAGATTCAGATCATGCTCTAGTGCGAGCGCGTATTTGCTTGCGTCTTACTGGACGTAGGAAAGACGCTGCAAGGAAACCTCTTAGGGGCCTACTTAATGATAGTCAAGCTAAGAGTATATTTCAGGAACGACTTGGGAAACAGTTAGGTAGCCATGTATGTGATGCCCACCCCGAGGCAGCATGGAATGATATCCGAAAAGCTGTGGAAACAGCAGTGATATCTGCTAGTAAGGTAAACCAGAAGGTTAGGGAGCAACACTGGATCTCAGCAGCATCTATCGTACTGATAGATGCTCGGAAACTCATTCCACCTGGCTCTGAACATAATGAAAAGCGGAGTCAGCTTAAGCGCAAGCTGACAAGAAGCCTACGCAATGATCGCGAACAGTGGTGGGTGGCGAAAGCAAGAGAGATGGAAAAGGCAGCGGCAATAGGTAATAGCAGACAATTGTTCAGACTTGTTAAGGAAACCGGTATTAGGAAACCGACTGTTAGCGAAACAATCTCAGAGAAAGATGGACATATTATTCATTCTCAATACAGGAGATTGGATCGATGGGCAGAACACTTTAGGGATCAGTTCAACTGGCCTTCAGCTACACTTCGGTTTCCCACGATCTCTATTCAACCTGAATGGCAAGTTAATGTACGTCCTCCGTCCCTTTACGAAGTTGAAAAAGCCATAGGAAATCTGAAGCGAGGGAGAGCAGCAGGCCCTGACAGGTTTACTCCTGAGATTTTTAAGGATGGTGATCCAGTATTAGCAATGAGATTAACCGAGGTCTTAGGTAGAATTTGGGAACTGGACGTAATCCCATCTGACTGGTCTCAATCACTGATTGTGCCAGTCTATAAGAAAGGACAAAAGTCCTCTTGTGACAATCACAGAGGAATCAGTTTGACTAATATAGTGTCTAAAATATTAGCTTCAATAATACTTCGACGCCTAACTAAAGCTCGTGAAGAGCGGACTAGAGAAAATCAGGCTGGTTTTCGACCTGGACGTGGTTGTATAGACCAGATATTCACACTACGTCAGGTTCTAGAACACAGACACACATTTAGACGCCCCACAATGGTAGTATTTCTCGACCTTAAGGCGGCATTCGACTCTGTTGATCGTGAGGTTCTATGGCAGTGTTTGTCACTGAAAGGAGTACCAAAGAAGTACATTAACCTTATAAAGGCTCTCTACTCGAACACAACTGGTCGAGTGAGAACTTATGGTGAACTGTCATCAGAATTGATTACCTCAAGTGGTGTTCGTCAGGGCTGTCCACTCTCCCCATTCTTGTTCAACTTTATGGTCGACGTACTTTTAGAGATAACACTCTCCTCATCTAAATTTCCAGGGGTTGAACTTCTACCGGGAGGTTCACTTGTTGACTTAGAATATGCAGATGACATAGTTCTATTTGGTGAAGACGCTGACAAAATGCAGAGTCTTCTGACCACTCTAAGCAACAATGCAAGCATGTTCGGGATGCGATTCTCTCCCTCGAAATGCAAAATGTTGCTTCAGGATTGGGTTACATGGACACCCGAACTAGTGATAGGGAGTGAAGTAGTTGAGTGTGTCGACCGCTTCACTTATCTTGGAAGTCTCATCAGCCCTTGTGGTCTGGTGTGTGACGAAATCTCAGCACGGATACAGAAGGCTCGACTAGCTTTTGCCAACTTGCGTCATTTATGGCGTAGGCGAGATATCCGTCTATCAACCAAAGGACGGGTTTACTGCGCAGCAGTTCGTTCCGTCCTACTTTATGGCAGTGAAACATGGCCGGTAAGAGTAGAGGATATCCGTAGGCTACTAGTATTTGATCATAGGTGTCTTCGAAACATTGCTCGTATATCATGGGACCATCGAGTAAGTAACACAGTTGTTAGGAAACGGGTACTAGGTAAGGATGGCAAATCAATTGATGAAGTAGTGAAACTTCATCAGTTGAGATGGCTGGGACACGTGTTACGTATGCCCAACCACCGACTGCCTCGACGTGCTATGTTCAGTGGTATAGGAGTAGGTTGGAAGAAAGCTAGGGGCGGCCAGACCAGAACATGGCACAAGTCCATGAAGTCACAGACAAGTGGACTGAGCCATGTTGGTAGGTGTAGACTTTCTGGTTGGGATCCGCGAGATGATAGCAACCGATGGTTAGAGACCCTGAATGACATGGCTCAAAATCGTTTGCAATGGCTCAGGTGCATCCACTCTCTGTGTTCTCCCAAATTCTAATCTTCTGAATTCTTCATGTCCCTTTTTTCCTCTTTCCAAATTTATTTCACTGGATTATACTTTTTAAATAACATCTCCAAACCCTAATCTTCCCGATTACTGCTTATACTCTTATTACCTCTACCACTATGGGATTTGAATCGACAACTGCATCTCTGTGCTAATGTGGTGTGGCAACTCGAACTGATGTACGTACGTACGAAGTTCTACGTTGTTACTGACTGACTGATTAAGAAGACACAAAATAAACATTTAACTATGATATTCTATCTACCATCTTTCTTAGATTGTTTTTATCTGCTCAGACAAACTGAACCGTATTTTTTCCAGCAACTTTATTAAATATATAAAGAATTATTTAATTTGAAGTTATTGCTTGTCACAAACTCTTCAATCTATCTAATAATTATACTCTAGTAACTGGTTTTAAGGTACGTTGTTAATGTTTTGCTGAAAAACAATGCTGTTGTACAGGCATGTATATAACTGTTGGTGATTGCGATTAAATGATCTAAATATTTCATGTTCGGGTTGACCTTTTGCAAGCCATGATCAATGTTTTCTGTTGACTACTTGCAACCAATTAACATTAAATGATATTTTTGGAGTGTTAACTCTGAACGATATTACATTTTCTCACATAGTCTGTAAATCAGAATAGGTAGCTTTAATCAATAACTAGTAGTAATTATTTTTTAATTGAATAGAATACGCTAGACAAAGGTATGGATTACATTGTGACGAACAGGGAGCACATTTGAAGAGAATAAATAAAAGTTCATTACAACAAGAATAATGTATAGTCGCAGAGATAGTTCTGTTAGTAACACATACGATATAATTTAAATTCTGTCAGTTTAAGCAGTCCTCGCATTTATGAAGAATGTAAAAGTAAATTGCAGCAAGATTGTCATTGATTTCTGTCCAGAGTCATATCTAATAACGTCTCGAGCCACTCAATTCCACCATCTCTTGGACCCCAAACCAGAGAATCGTGATGCACCGACAGATGACAGTCCTATACAGCTTCCTTTCATATCACGATGCCACGATATAAACTGGTCAATTCTCTGCTTTTCCAACCAGTCCCAGCGTCGGTATTAAATGCAAAATATGTAGTTCGCTAGGATGACATTGATGAAACGTGTCCAGGCAACCAAGCCGGTGTTTCGAGATAGTGACAGTAATTGCATTGTCGTCACTAAGCATGGACGCATATCGGTGGGCCTCATCATTAATGAGATGGTGTCGTGGTTGGATACCAGCAATTCCTCAAAGGCAATGATCGTCGAACATAGAGCTGCCTACTTTCTTCGATTCGGAGAGGTTTAACATACATACAAGAAAGTTGATCTCACAGACGCGTTGCTGATAAGGCCTTTCACAAACAGATAAGCATCCCGACGGCACCAAAGATGACCTAGATCGGTATAAGTCAGTTTTGTTTTTACTATACGTAGAATGGTCTCATCAGTCAAGCCAACACTAACACTCATACAACAACTCAGATACACGAACGTTCCGACTACTTCTAACGACTCACTTCCAATTATGAGTGCCGAAATAGGCTTGAGTATTATTGCGCACATTAAAGACAATATCAACCGCAAGACCGGGAAGTCTTTCTTCTGGTAGCAGATCCACACCACTAATACCTAATTTCATGAGAGCTGTTTCCAGTGTCATCGATGGCAAAGTTGCAGAGGAATGGTAGGGCTGGATAACCCTTCTTGACCTCACTGCTAGAATGAAATAGTGAAGAGAGGTGGTTGCATGTCTTTACTCCGTCTGAGGTGTTTGTATATAAGGGCTTCAATATGCTAATGAAGTTTTCAAGCACACTTTTCTTTAGTAGACCATCACAAAGTACATTTCTGTTCAACACATCGAAGGTGGTCTGTCATCAGGGTTGCTTCTGAGTTCAGTCAACAAAAATACATACATTTATAGTCAAACTTTATGCTTCTTCGGTTTTACTTTACAACCAACTACAAATTTTACGGCTGGAATACGCCAGAGTCAATCATATGGAATAGGGCGAAATATCAACCAAATAGGTTGCTCGAATTAATGTCAATTTCGATTAATCTACAAAAATAATTTATTTATGAAATGCATCGTAAGAAATATACGGTGCATTTCAAGTTTATTAAAAGTATTCTGAATTGAAATTATTATCAGAAAAATGAAAACATACTTTTTATTTACTTTCTTTAAACAAACTTACTGAAATCGGTTCGCCTGAATGCCAACGATTGAATAATCGTAAATCTGCTTCAATTTTTGATCGTCTAGTGTTCTCACGTTGCAACTCTTCTGCGGTGAATAATTTAGTCAACGTTGAAACCTGAACACCACATAAAACATTTCTTTAAGATAAATCATCTGTAACTAAATAAGTTATAAATTATGAATCATAAATGTTGGTTGATTGATTATTGAAACGGTCCCACCAGTGAATCACTAGTCAAAATGTGACCAACTAAACAACCACTATTCATAACTGTTCAGTGCATTAGCAGCATTGTATGAAAAACTGCTGTGAAAATCTTCCAATCAATAAAGTTGTTTGTGATAAATCTTCTGAATGACCGCTTAAATTGGTTTCCTAAGAGCCTCTAGTAACGTATATGACAACTTGAAAATGAGGGGAAAGTCGCGAAATGTAGAAAAAAGCACCTTACTCCAAGGTCGGTTTATGTACAGAAAGTCGATGGTCTTTCAGATGGCCTTTGGCTTTTGGAAGGTTCTGGAACCTTACTAAAAATAGTAGGATAGGCAATCATCAAGTCGGAAATTTGACACGTATATCTTCACCTTCTAGACGTTTCTGATGAACTTCTATTCAATGCTGATTAGGTGTTTTTAAGGCCCCTTTGGGTTTTATATATATTGGGCTCATCCTCTTTTTTTGATAAAAATGCGTAGACATTGAAAGGAAAAATCACTATTCACCTCGTAGTCTTCACTTTCACTATTGAATTTCCATTTATCACTCAATGAATAACTCCTTGTTAAACTATTATGAGTGAATATTTTCCACATAACTAACAGTTTTCATAACCTAGTAAACACACACACATAACCAACTGGCTAGTGGTTCTACCGTCTGAAATTTATTCCGTCAAGATATGACCGCTGATTCTGTGACTAAACTACCCGTTTTCATAACTATATCTCACATAGATTAGAACTACTTAAAAAACTTTAAAGTAACGTCGTGAGATTTCAGGATTCCCGAAACGTACAATCTAAAATACCTACAGACTTAGATAATATGGTTTCAATCATAAACTATCATATTGTTTAACAGAAAAAACATTTATGCATGTTTTCCCTGTTACAAACGATCTAACATTGTGCCGTGACCGCCTATATTTATCTGACTTCATCAGGTTGATAACTTCCAACAAATTCGGCCTAGTACTAAACCAGTTTACTTTCGGATTCCAAAGTGTTGATATTGATTTATTCAACCGAGGTATCATCATATGTCTAAGAAATTAGTAAAACAAAAGTTTATTTATATTTTCACCCAATGAATGTTGAAGATCCTGTGTATTTTGTCCAAATCCAACACAAGAGGAAGTATCGTAAATACGGTGCTGTGAAGTAACCTCCAAATACTAGCATACATGTAATACCAATAAAATCCCATTCGGGAAAACTTCCAAAATTAAAACCAAATAACTATATTTATAGAAATTATAGGAAATTAGCAGCATCCTTCCCAAAAAAAATGTCGTCTAGTTAGAAGAATTCAAAGGGCTCTATCCCTACAACACAAATGTATGAACTGGCAATCAAGGCCCTTTATGACCAGCTAAGTAGTTTAACCTCTACATCTTAAGAGAATCAAAGTTGGAGTAAAGTTAAAATAGTGGGTATACTGCATAGCATATCCCTAGACTAAAGCAGAGAAGCATAATAAATTTGTCATTTCAGATCGTCGACAAGATTGCGAAATAATACTGATATTATTCTGGCTGAACCTGACAAATGATCAGCTGTTGCTGTTATGAATATATCAGATTAAAAAGATAAAAACAGTATCCAACATCAGTGATGAAAGCAACTCTATTCCTGATGTTGACTCTGAGAGATTATACAAATTACGAAGGAAAATCAACTCGAATTTAATGACATTACTTAACACGAACGGTATTAATAGAGAAAATTAATTTCGAAACCTAAGGATTTGATGTATCCTCATTTATATGGACTACCAAAATTTTATAAACCCAGTACCTTCTCACGTCCAATTCTATCCACTTGTCAGTCATCTATGAGTAATCTTGCAGAATAGTTGAGAAAAGTATTGAATCCTATTCGCGACAAATTTTCCAAGTATTCTTTGAAAGATTCATTCAAATTAATTAATAAGTGGATATTAGCATGCAAGCTAAGACAGTGGGCTCTCTTGATGTAAACGCATTATTTACAAATGTATCTCTATGGAAGAATATTGTTATTTTGTGTAACTATATTTTATTAAATAAGTTTCAATTTTTATTTCCTGTAAAAGGATTTGTTATTATTTTTATGTCCTGACAATGTGAAATCACCTTTGGAAGAGGATTTCAGTTGACAGATTGATGGCGTATTTATGCGTAGTTCTTTTATGACCATTCCTGGCTAATGTATTTATGGCATATGTAGAAAATCTAGTTGAAGACTAAATTCAAAAGATGTATTTATGTAAGCGGCACGTGGACGAAATGCGACGATGTAAACCAGTTGTTTAAGGAACTCAACACACTCCAAAAGCACGTTTGTCTTACATGTGAAGAGATGAATAACCAGCTCCCCTTTCTAAGCACACTAATTAGCGGAAGAATGCTTGTTCCATCAAACATTCTATGTAAAGAAAGCCAACATGGATAGCATAACACCTTAGTTTACACAGTCACTGTGCAATCCAGAACGGATGTGGTTTAATAAAGGGCTTATTAAATAGAACCAATAGTATTCGCACAGAAGATATTACTGAGGGAAAAGTAAAGCTCGTAATTGAAACATTGGTGAATAATAGTTGTTCGTTGAAGTTTATAAGCCTATAGAAAGGCAGAAGTACCACGGGATCCATTACGCTTTAGACACTCAACAAACAGGTCTATATCACACAATTATTTGGATACAACTATGATAGTCTAATGTTGGGTCAAAGACTTAAATTAGCTATCAGTAAGACATTTTACGCAGCCAAACTCATAACTATCGAAAAGTCAAGACTTATGTTTTACCGAAAACACAAACAGCATGTGAATGGCTGTGTCACATCCCAACCAATAAGTTTATCGATTTACACGTATGTGGGGAAATACACACATAGAAAGGGGTAGTCGTGATCTGCAAGTAGGGGGGCTGAACAGCTACCTAAATGATTGCAAAAACAAATGAACTCCAATGGTAGAATAAGATCACAATATGGACAAAAAGAAATCGATACTCAGTAGAACTTAATGCAAAAACACTAATAAGACCATACAATAACAGAACTGATGTTTCGGAGAACGAAATGTGTGATTAGCTAGTGAGTGAATATATACATGTCGGCAATACTAGATACAAGAGATTATTTTATATGCAAGACAGATCCCACTTCGATATTACTGTTAACTACTTCGTATTCAGTGTTAATAAGCGTTCGTTTTGGCCTATATCTTGATGTTGATTATTGGCCGGATAAGTGAGTCAGGTGTATTACGTGATCTAGTACTGTGATCAAGTGTCAAATCATGTGTTTAATTATATGATACTAATTATCTAGTATCTAGTGTCCCATTGGTAGAACTTATCCAAATTTTGTCTTTCAGTTACAATGAAAGAGCAGCTGAAAATTTTGTTTCGTTATCTGTAATTATTGGGCTAAATGATTGACATCCGGATTTAACTTGGAAACCAATCATATCACACCTATACTATTTAATCGATAAATGTGAATAATGGGAAAATATCCATTGAGTTTTACTGCAAGAATGTACATAGGCAATTATTAATTCAAATAATCCAACCTAAATGGCAATGGGTAAAGAACAGTGCAGAGGTGGTAGAAATAATAAATCAGAAAGTCAACATAGAACCTGGTACATATGTGTATCGGTTAGAGTTTCCATACGGAAGTAGAGCACCAAGATGAAATTATGGGGACATATATCACAATAGTAGAACTACGTGACAGCATCAGTTTTTTGATGGAGTTTTGTTCTCTGAGCTGGATGGTTTGGTCGTGGAGCTTTCATCGTTCTTCTGAACGACATCATCAGCACAAACTTCAGATAGAAGTGAAGTGTTCGAATTTCTCCATATGTGTTTCAAAGCTTGTTCCGCGCACCTCGATGTTGATTGGTCCTTATTGACCTTAAATTTGTCATTGTTTACTTCTTTGTTTTGGTTGTGTCTCCCATTGGTTTGATTTTTGTTCCTATATTTGTGCATGATTTTTCTGATTGGTTGATAAATTGGATTGATTTCAATATGTTTGTTGATTGCTGATTGACCTGAGTGCCAGGTTTCTAGAAATTCTCTGGTGTTTTTGGAGTTTCCTCTGTCTAAGATTTCCACATTTTTCCAATCGAATGAGTGTCCGCAGTTGTCCACGTGTATTGATATAAGTGAGGAAGTATCACGGCGTTTGACTGCTAATTGATGTCCATGTAGGCGAAGGTGAAGGGGGCGTCCGGTTTGTCCAATGTAGTGTTTTTCGCAGTTGGCACAATTTATTTTGTAGATGATGTTTGATTTGTCTTCCTTTTTATTTCATCCTATGGTTTGCATAGGATTGATTGTAGTGATTTTTTCGGTTTATGTGCCACACCTATCCCGAAGGTTTTCAGCAGTCTCGTTGCGGTTTCTGATATGAATTCTAAAACTTAGAATCTGGGAGAAGACAAAGAATTGATGCACCTGTGTCATTACAAACGATTTTGAGCCATATCATTCTAAGTCTCTAACCACTGGTTACGAAAATCACGTGGGCTTCAACCAGGTATTTTACACCTGTTAACACACGAGTCAGTCCAATTGTCAGTGACTTCATGGAGTGATGCGGTGTTTTGGTTTGACCGCCCCTCGGATTCTTCCAGCTCACCCTTACACCAAACAACATCACCCGTCAAGGTAGGCAGTAGCTGGGTATATGTAACACATGTCCCAACCACGTCAGATGATGAGAATTCGTTACCCCACCAACCGAATCGACATCTTTAACTTGTGCTCTATGCCTAACCTGGGCATTGATTACTTTGTGTTTCCAAAACACGAACAGTGCTTCGAAGACAAGCGTGATTGAATACTAGTGCTATCCTTAATGAGTATACTTCACATCCATAAAGTGAAACGGAGCAAACTGGTGCACAGTAAACTCGTCCTTTGTTGGTAGATGAATATCTCTCCTACACCACAAGTGATGCAAGTTGACAAATGCCGATCGAGATTTCTGAGTTTGTGCTGAAATTTCTTCAGATACCAGAGCACCAGGACTGATGAGGCTCCCAAGATAAGTAAAGCGGTCGGTACGTCCAACTAATTCACTCCCTAACATTAATTCAGGCGCCGACACATGCCAATTCCAAAGCAACATTTTTCATTTGGAGGGAAAGAATCGAATTCCAAACATACTTGCCTTGTAGCTTAACGGGGTCATAAGATTCCGGAATTTGCCAGACTATATATATATATATAAATGACCATAATTTATGAATGGAGTAACTGTCATTAAATACAAATCACAATGTATTGACCAATACAATGAAAATATGATAACGAATTACCTACTGAATAAAAAATCAATGGATGAAGTTCACTTTAAAGAAATTTGTGAATGTTAAAGTTGATTTCCCCATAATTGTAGTACACAGGAATTTCATATCTTCAGCATTAAGGAGTAAGATTCATTGATGAAATCCCTTGATTTACAATTTTATAATTTTTAGAATAAACTAAACTTCAGAGAACAGAACTTACATGAACGTTCGTGTTAGTGTTAGGATAACCGTCGTTTTCTATTTTCAATAAAAATGTGACATCAGACGTTTTCGAGTATGTTTCCTTTCATTTAGGGAGTCAATTCTGTATATAAGTGTAATTTTCACTGGAGACTTCAATTTATTTATCTAAAGTTATCTACTTATGTCTTCTATGAACAGGACACTACATCGTATTCTACCTTCTCGGAGGGTAAAAGCAAATCAAGTTAAAGCCGGAGCATGAAGTGAAATCTTCAGCAAAAATTATGAGCTTAGATGCAGCATTCAATAAATGAACGGAAAAGTGCCATACACTGCATATATGTTGAACACTGAAATTCAGATACGCCATAAATTTACGAACACGTAATCTATCCATCCTGGTAACTGATGAGCATTTATGCATTTAACGTACACTTAAGCTATATATGGTGGAAGCAATTTTGAATTTATCCAACAATCCTAAATTACAATAAATATATTCGATTCCATAAGCTTCTACTATTTTAATAGCAAAAAAAAAGTTAATTAAGGTGATGCAAACATTTAAAATGAAAATGCTTTTGTAGTTATGAAAATTGTGAATAAAAGCAAAGGATATCAACGAAATTACACATAACCTAAATTTAAGATAGTTTTGCAATTATTTCATGTTTAAAGAAGATTAAATTAAGATCTATTTATGATTTAATGTAAACTGATATTTTCGTTGTAATAAGGACTTTCATCAAGTTGAAACTTCTCTGGCAAAGATGGTTAGTCGAGCTTTTAAGTAAAGAAATTTGACAAAAACTAACTAAATCAATAAGCACGACAGTTATATGAAAGACTCAACAGTCAATATGGTTGTTGTCATTAGCTCATAGTCTACCCATTAAACTTTTTCAATGCTCAGTCAAGAAACAACAGCATCAGAACTGCCCAGCTTCTTTGTTAAACTGTTGAAGCGATTATTCAGGGGGGTGAAACGGGTAAGCTTAAAAGCATGTAGGGTAACAAGCAAACAGATACGCAAACACCTATGGAAGGATAACAGTTATAGATTCTTGAAAAGTTAAAGCAAAACTAATTCAATTTCCGTATAAATATTACTGCTGCATATGTTGAATGACTACCTTATATATACTGAATCTATCTATATTTTTATCAGAATTAATAAAAACTTTAAGCTTAAAGCAATACTGGTCAAAGATAGTTAATATGAAACTGTGAACCTAGGTTTCGTGCTATCAAGAACTCGTCACCTAGGTGCACCTGTAATCATGACAGAACTGATGGTCAATGGTGGATACGATCTGCATCAACCAGCTTCACAGAGACGTTATCAACTGATCTATCCCAGTTGTGACTGATTACCACTAAGTAGGACTTAACATACATGACATAAGTCACTACTTAATGATTAAATAATTGTGAAATGAATTGATTATGCTCTTCGGTCATAGAAATTATAAATACACGACTAATGAATGCAATCATAGATTATTTTGTAATACAACTTAAGATATTAAAAAACAAAATTGAAACAATATCTCATAGATAACCGCTTGTTCTGCATAAACAGTTTTAATCGTTTGTTCATCTTACATTTTTGGATGAAAAACTATTATTGTTTATTATTTTATCCAAATAAACATAAAACGACCTATGTGTTTTACGTGCAATTCAAGTTTGAAAACTCTAATGTTTAAAGCATTGATTTAAACAGAAATTTATCGAATTTTACTGAATTACTTGACAATGCTTGTTGTAACTTGCCTGTATAATATATATATGAATAGAAAGAGAAAAAAAGTTGACAGGGCAACCGCCAGAAAGAAAACCACACCTGAAGCATACCACGTTACACAATAAATACATGTTCATCAATAGTGCAGGAAATTATAATCAATTTTCCGCAAATCTTAACTACTTTCAATTCGTAACTGTGTTAAAATACTATAATAACTGATTAGTAGAAGAATGAACCATTTATTGAAATCACACAAGACCTACTGACTTTGTCTAAGCCGCACTCGTACGTTATTAATTTATTGGACCTCTATCGTCATATGAGTGCCGATAAATTATAGCATTAGAAAGCATTAAGTAGTGAAGATAAGATCACAAAACTACAGTTAACGGGATATATATTAGATTAAGCATGTTCTGTGTAGGAATGCGTTAGGGCACGCTGACTGACCATTTCTTAACCAATCAACTCTAGCGGATAGTTGGAGAAGACTCTAAAGTCTCGTGTATTCATTTCATTTATTTATTTGAACGCATAAATATTAGTACAAAGGCACACCGAATACATATGCGCCACACAAGTCAGTTGATTTGTGTGAGGGTTGGGATACTGCCCGGGTGCGCAGACCGAAACGAGTGGTTTTCTTGGGCGGCCACACCCAGAGCCTCCGACTTACAGGTCTGATCCACAAGGCAATGGAGCAACGTAAGGAGATGCAGTCCAATGGTAACCGTTGACCAATGATTGGTTCCTACGCCATTTGTTCCTCCATATCCACCAACCCGGTTAAGGCGCCGGACACTCGCTTTTCGTCCTCTCAGTCTGTTAAACAACACTTCTGCCGCGATAAGGCAGTGACTAGGAATCCCCTGGTAGTGGTTGTAAACGCGTGGATATGTGAGAGCATTTCGAGAGGGAGAGCTGACCCTCCCCAACCCCGGTCGTACCAGAGCATTCGGGGGCAACGGGAGTGTTGTTGGCAGAGGCGATTCGAACCCAGGTCATTCGGTCACTCAACCTCGTTTATTTGGAATATAACTACGTTCCTGTTCAACCGTGTCCTGATCTAGGGACTTGCCAATGAAGTAAAGTGTTTGAAGAATACTGAGCAATAAGAGTAGCTGGGACGGTGGTCCCCTCCTTTCTTGATTTCTGAAGAGCATTTCTAAATGTATCAACAAAAAGTGTAGTGTCGGGAGAATACTGAGTAACAAAAGTGTATGGGTCGTAATAAGAGAGATTATAAGTGGTGACGAGGATAAAACACATCCAAGATGCAGATATCAGATGACTAGCTCAGTTAAAATCTACAACAGCGAGCACAACTTGGTGCACAAATGTAGTTGTACGGAGCTCTGACGCAACAGCTTAACACCACTGCTCGAGTTCATACGCTGTCAACCACTTCTAGTGATGTAGTTTCCAGTAGCATTCCAAAATTTAATTACGGCCTGGAAAGTGAAAATACCTTTCTCAAGTAATTCAAGTGTTGGGAAGACAAACTTAAGATAGAATTCTGCAAACAAGATGATGCATGGAAGACTCGGTTGTTGATGGGTAAAGTGGGAATTAATGAACATGCACACCAACCTGACCATATATTACCAAAGAGCTCAGTTTCGAGGAGACAGTGACTCAATTGCCAGAGATGTTCGGTGAATCATCTTCATTCTTTGGTATTCGACATCAACGTCTACATTTGGTGGAACGCGAAGCCGATGAATATGGTGCTCTAGCAGACGTCGTCAATAGAGTGTGAACGGCTCAAATTACGCTCACTGACGGAGGACCAATTTAAATGCCTAGTATTCACCATAGTTCTTCAGTCACCATAAGATGCTGGTATTAGGACTAGACTTTTAGCTCGACTGAATCAAGATCCAAACGTCACACTCAGGACACTGACAGATAAGCGTAAACAGCTACAAAACATCAGGTACGACAATGAGTTAATTAGACAAGTAAATCCGAACTTAATCTGCAGCAATGTTAATACTATTGCTACGTTAAAAGCTCAGAAGCTGAGAACAACTTGTAACAAACCAACGACTGCCTGTTAGTTATGTGGTGATTAGGATTATTTACGATTCTGCCCATTTAAGAAGCATAAATGTCAGGTGTGCAATAGACATGGATATAAAGAACGCTATTGTCCACTGAATCGTACGTTCCTGCCTAATAAGAAACACGTGGTGAAATTAGCCGAATCTAAATCACCTTCTCTGATGAGAGCTTTCCAAACAGACCACGACATTCGGAAAAAGTATGTTACTATCCTAATTAACGGCATCTCAACATGTCTTCACGTTGACACGACATCCAATATCACCCTAGAGAAATTTATAACCTGCTTTGGAAGCCGCCAATAAAGCCATAGAAGAAGACTGCTAAAAGCGCATTAGGCGAAGTGCTAAAACTGGTTGGTGAACTACAGTGTGAATTTCCCCTCTATGGAACTAACTGTAAAAGAATATGCTACCTAACAGGACGGCCAAACCTTGATCTAGATATGTTACGAAAACTTGGAATAATAGATAAATCCATTGACAGTGTCTGGAATGTGTCGTGTTCGTCGTTTAACACCCTGATATTTGCAAAAACGACGGGTAAAAGGTTGCTAGAAAAGCTAAGGAGAAACTTTGCTGCTGTTTTCAAGAATACCCTTGGTCACTGCACCAGGATGTAAGCTGACTTGCTAGTGAAACCAAATGCTAAACCTATTTTGCCTTCGAAGCGTTCTGCATCGCATGCCGCTCTTGAACCAGTCGACCAGAAACTTGAACATTTGCAAAAAGCTGTTGTAGCCTAATTAGTCAAATACTCTGAATGGACAACACCGATCGTAGTGATTAGAAAGGTCAATGAAACTATATCATATATGCTGACATAACCGGTTTAAACATAGCACTAGATGTCTATTAATACTGGTTACAAGATCCTGAGGGCCCGTTTGCTAAGTCAAGTGGTGAAAAAGGTTTAAGAAAATAGACTTCCATTGCCTATCTGCAAGTGAAAGTAGACGACGATTGCAGAGAGATTCTAACTATCAACACTCATCAAAGGTTATTTCAATACATTCGTCTACCATACTGCATTCGGACCACACGTGTCATCTTTCAGCAAATAGTGAATATAATGTAGACAGGTATACCTGGAGCAACAGCCTATCTAGATAATATTATTGTTATAGTTTCAACTGACATTGAGCTTTCTGATAGGCTACATTATGTTCTTAACCGAGTGATGGAACATGATTTCCAAATACGTGAAAAGGAGTGTATCGTCTTCATGTATTCGATCGAATACCTTGGTTCCATCTTACATAAGAACGGTCGCCGACCAGACCCTGTCAACATAGAAGCCGTTCAGAAGATGCCAACTAATATCCCTTCATTAAGATCCTTCTTGGGATATATTCTTCATTACAGCACATTTCTGCCTAAAATGCATTGAGTGAGAGGCCTCCTGAATAAATTACTAACAAAAAGTACCTTAGCAATGGCCAGTGAAATGTAAAGCATCTTTCAACAAGGTCAAGTCAATGCTCAACTCCAAGCTTATTTTAAAACACTTCGACCAGAGTTTGGGAGTTCTTGTTGGATCTGATGCCTCTAGTCATTAAGTTGAAGCAGTGATATCTCACGTGTTTCCGGATAAATTAGAAACAATTGTTCATACTGATAGATCACTTACCCCAGTCGGGCCGAACTACATCCAGATGGAAAAGGAAGTCCTTGCAGTCATTTTCACCGCTAAGTTTCCATAAAATGCTCTATGGCCCTACGTCTACTATACAGACAAACCATAAATGTTTGATTGCAATTTTTGGTTCTAAGAAAGAAATCCCTGTCTATACAGCCAATAGATTACATCATTGAGCGACAATGCTTATGAGCTATGACTTTAATATCATATATCAGTCAACAAATACTATCTGTCAAGCTGACGCTGTCCCTGAATTGATTAGAGTTCAACACACTGGACTGGAAGACAAAATCATTGCCTTCATAGCTGTATATTCAGAAATAAGGTGTGCGGTGGCAGATGCTATTCGGAACACTCCGTTGGCTCAAGATGAATTAAAGGAAGGAGCTATTCGAGACCCAGCCCTATAAAAACTACACATAGAAGGGTGAGCCTCGAAGATCAGATCCTCAAATCTTAGTAGTTGTACCAGAACAGACTATTTCTTCAGATTATTGATTACAGCCTTTCACTAGCCGAATCTGTCATAATCCCAAAAAAGCTACGTCTAGTAGTGTTTCATTTATCCTATGCAGGACATCCTGGAATAAGTCGCATGAAAGTGACAGCATGAAGTGTGTATACTGGTCGTACGTAAACATACAACTGGAGCAGCTATCCCGTTCATATAACAAATGGGGGATACCAACGAAAGTACAACGGGAAACAGCTGCAATCATGTTCAATATCAGTAACCGTGGCAGTGTATGCATATGGACTTTGCTGATCCACGTCATGGACAAATTTACCTTCTGGTTGTTGACACATATAGCAGGTGGGCAGAAATTTTTCTCATGGAACATCGAACTTCAGGCTGAACAGTTAGAAAACTACATCGACTATTCAGTCGTTTCGGGGTTCCACCAGCATTATCCATCCAACTGTCCTAGAAAATTCTTTCCAGTTGTTATCCATCCTTTTCATGTCTGCTTTCAATTTTCAACGTAGTGTGTTCTCCCGTCTTCCTCAATTCCGTATCCCTTTATGATACTAGGTAAGCGCTTGAATCGTGATGCAGTTTGGTAGTTTCTGCAATATATGTCCCATCCACTTCCAAAGTGTTTTCTTAACTTCCTCATCAGCGGGAAGTTAGTTTGTTCTCTCCTACAGCAGACTGTTGCTGATGGTTTCTGGCCAACGGACATCGAGTATCTTGCGTAGACAACTGTTGATAAATACTTTCACCTTGATGGTTGTGGTAGTTCTCCAAGTTTCAGATCCGTACAGTAGAATTATCTTGATGTTCGTATTGAAGATCCTCATTTTGACATTTACTTAGTTGTTTTGCGTCAAATATGTTCTTCGATTGTAGAAATGTTGTCCTTCTTTTGCCAATCCTCGCCTTTACGTCTGCATCCGATCCTTCTTGTACATCGATGATGCTTCCTAAGTACGTGGAAGATTCCACATCTTCTAGAGTTTCTCAATCAAGTTTGATTGGGTTGGTGTTCTCCACGTTGTATTTGAGGATCTTGCTTTTTCCCTTATGTACGTTGAGGCCTACTGCTATAGGGTAGGGGCTTCCGCTAAACTGTTTGTCTTAACCTGCATTTGTTGGTATGTATGAGATAGATCTAGGTCATCTGAGAAGTCCAAACTGTCTAGTTGTATCTAACCTATCCATTTTATTCCGTGCTTCCTGTCAGATATCGAGGTCTTCATAATCCAGTCAACCACCAGAAGAAATAGAAAGGGAGAGAGTAAACAGCTTTGTTTACCTCCGGTCCTTTACTTGGGATGTGTCTGTCAGCTGTCATCTATGCAGCACTTTGTACTGTAGTCCGTCGTATGAATTCCGGATGTTGACAACTATCTTAGGTACACCAAAGTGTCGAAGAAGGTTCCATAACGTCCTGCTATTCACACCGTCTTTGGTAACTTGATGAAATGTGCTTCGTAATCAGTCAGAAAGTCAGCTACGACGTAAGACCAGGCACATATATACATCAGTCCTAGTTGTCACACCTCATAAGAGAAATTGTAACTATCCAAGCAATCTATCCTGAAGTATATAGATATACAGATCTGACCTATGAAGATAAACATGATCACTCTTGTTTACTGTTGATTCTGAGAGATAGGGAAGTTCTAACAGCCTATTATGAGTCAACAAGACGAAAAGTAACAGATGGAGAATTCCAAGGGGACGATATGCCTATGTTCAACTTCACTGTTGGCAAACCCAGTCGATAAGTTGTGTAAAGAACCCAGTGAAACAGAGCTTTCCGCAAATGAATAACTTCATTCTAGTCAAAACACAAAGAGCTTATTTGGCGTACTATCACAGACAAAAAGCTCTTTTTAGATTTATACTTCCGATGGAAAATTTGTAGATCTGTTCATGATTAGTTTTCGAAATTAGTCAAGTCAGTAATATCCCCGCAAAACTGAACATTCAGTGAATTTTGGAAAGTAACACAGTTAACATACACAAACGGTTAGTTACTCTTTTTGTGATTAATAAACAAATTCGGTTAGCCTAGATAAAAATGAACTCGAGACAAGTATAGCTGTATTTAAACAATATTGTATGAACTTGACAGTTTATTGAATTCATAAAATCTTCAGTTATGAGCCCCACGAATTATGTAAAAACTAATTTTACTGAATCAGTGTAGAAACCTTCGTAAAGAGAACAGAGTTGGAACATGAAATAATAGTTGGAAATCGGATGCGATAATCATGAATCTGGAACTTCGCAACAATGTAAGACAGAAGGAAAAGTCCAATGAGCATACAGTCAGCTTCTGAACATATAACATCAATGATTACAATGTTAGCACATTTAATACTTGAGAATCACACTGCAGAATAGTAAATAGTTAAAAGCAACACTTAAACGTGTTAATAATAATATATTAATCTTCACAACGTAAACACGTTATCTAAAAACAGGCTTTCCTAAAAATGATTTTCTCCGCAATATATTAATTATTTCAAGCATAAATTAAATTGAAAGAAGGAGCATTTATTGTTCATTAAAAAGATCAATGAACTACAAAGATATAAATTTCGACTAAGAGTAATAAATAAGACTTCATAAGCCGTCCATAAATTGTGATCACAAATTTACCTAACGAGCATTAAAAGTTGAAAACGAGGATTAAAATTGTTGTACTTACTCGTCCACGACACATAGGACAGGATATGACACGTGAATATATTGTCCGCTTCCAATGAAGAATAAAACACTCAGCTAAAAATTATAAAACATATATATCGGTAAAAAACGACATAAATTGATTAAAAAACAGGTTATTCAAAATGCCGAGCATAATCAAATTTTTATTCCAATGCAATGAATTCGTTAGATGGATAAACTAACCATTGAGCTACGTCATACTATCTATTTATTTGCTTCCCTATCTCTGGACTTACAATTATTTCAAAGTTAATAGCTATCATATGGAAATATACACCACAAGTGTTCGCAATAACCAGGTTAAAATGATTACTTTGAAATGAGTAGAGTTGATACTAGCCGAAAAGGCTTATCAAATTATAGTACATGAAACACACCACTTTGTGGGTTTGGATAGGTGTTCAAACTTGAGTGTCTTCTCAGTGAACGTAGTCTGTCCATTCGGGGATTTAAGTACAGCGCTATAATTCAAACATCTGAGAGTCGAACTTTGTGTTTGTTTCCAATCCTAGGGTGAGATACTAACCAAGATTTAGTTTATTCCAACATAACAAGAGAAACATACATTTTCGTTACTCATCACTGTTGATAGATGAAGACCAAACTCCATTTATACATTAATCTGATCAGGTGTGCTTTACCAAGGAGAATAGACAGGACTGAGGGGTCACTCAGTAATCCACCTGAGGACAAGGAGATCATGAAGTCGTACTGTGGGTTGTTGTGGAATATCTTGGCAATTACACTAGACCTAAATATCAACAGTTTATAATTCTCCAGTGAAACTACTCATTACTGCTGGCTCCTATTGTCTTGAAACACTAAATATATCGATTAACCAGAGTTATGTATCATGAAACCTGCGTTTCATGAGCAATATTTATGGTTTGATGGCGAGATTATAATTTATGGACGAGCCAATCAGAAACGTTTAAAGGATTTCAAGATCATAGCGCCAATTTCAGTGCCTGATGCTAACGTACGATGGGTTCGTGGCGGATCTTAGAAAAAACGTGATAATTGGGCGGTTACAACAAATGGGATTACTAAGAAATTCCTTTATTCGTGATTGTGGTAATCAAATGATTTGTGGACCTTGTGTAGACTATCATGATGTCGTCTTTCGATGTAATATGTGTTGGAGGAAGACGTCTGCTAGAATAGAATTTTTCCGCTCGATCCAGATTGAGATTAAGGTAAATTATGATAAGTGTTGTGAACTGGATAACAAAAGCACCAGTAACACTGGCTGGAGCCAGGTACTACAATATATACGGATGATTGGAGAGCGTACAGATGAATGCATAGACTTTGTTATGTGCATCATGTCGTTATCCAGAAGTGGTAACTTATGAACCCAATAATCGGAGTGCAAACAAACAATATTGAAGCCATGTGGTCGAGGCTGGAAGAGTTTCTAAGATCTTATCATGGCTTCAGATGCCGGCTAATATACAGCCATATGGACGATTTCCCCTAACGTATGCATTGGGATTTTAGAACCTCTGAACCTTTTTCCAACATTGACGAGTTTTTGAACCATGTAAAAGAAGTGTATCCACCTTAATCCCTTGCTTCTGTATAATATAATATATATCAACTGTTTTGTGATTGTCCGATATTCCTCAAGGACACTCAAGATTCACTCAAAGGTCGTCTATAAACTACAATATCCCCGAGACGCGTATATATTTGGTGCCTCCTTGTACTAATGTTTGTGTTTAGATAAATAATAAATAAAAGTTTTGATATATTTGAGGACCCTTATCTTACCATTCACTTCCCCAGTATAAAAAGTAGTGGCAAAGAATTATAGCTTAATTTACACAAAATGTATTTTGGACTACAACTGCTTTAATAATGTGGTATAGTTACAAGGCTGTACGGATGGAATGAAAAAAATCAAGCATATCATATTGAAAAGTGGCTATTTTTGCCGTTTTTAAGACTGGGACTTCACAAGACAAACCGCAAGATGTGCATATTTGAGTAAAGACACCTTAACGACTATACTTAGGTTTGAACTATGAATGGACAGATGATTTTAGTTACCAATATGACTTTGGTAGACCTAACCCCAAGAACGGGCACTCTAACCAGTTGTCCACGGTATAGAAATAGTTTGTCGATATGAAGTTCTTTTATCTGTAAACCAAGCTTCTTTAGACAATAGGTTGACAAGTGGTCGACCGGTCAGTTTGTCTACTAACTCTTGATGATAGTGAACCTATTAGTTGCTACAGAAAAGACGGATTACAAAAGCGACTTTGTATGAAAACGTCGAGCTGATAGCTTCTCAGTGGCTATAATCTACGAAAGAAACAATTATATTTGAAGTAGTATATTTTGGGTTTTCGACAAGAAAGTATTCGTCCACATAGTTAAGTAGCATTAAAGCACTATGACTGACGTAGGTCCGTGAACGAATCCCTAATTTTAATTATATTTCCCCACACTAGTTTATGACCTTAGTAAGTGGCTAGAGTTTCTCAAGGGTAATTTGTTGCTTTTAGAACATCGTCTATAAACAACGGATGAAAATCAAAATAAGAAGTTACATACAAAAGTGAATGGTACGGAACTAAGATCTGAACTAAAGCCTTACCACAAAATCGATGACCACAGTTCGTCTCAATCATGAGTGAAGGGAATTCCATACATATCGGGCAATCATAATCCGAATTACTCACACTTCTAATTCTCGTCGAAGACTGTGTACTTTGTCTAGGACGTGAGGATGGTCGAAAATATCCCCTACGGTCGCATAATTAATCCAACGATTATTAAGACGTGCATACCAAACGCATCCAACGGCAATCAAAAACAGAACTATAGCGGGAAGTGACATGAAAACGATGACATGGTTGTCTATTGCTTCGAGGAGAGAACCCATCTTACAATGCTAGTGCATCAACGACTGGAAACAAACTCAACTCCGGTTCGTAATATCGGCAGTCAACTTTGCGACCAATCAGAGCGAAGTGGGGAATGTCATTTCCACCATAGTCGCAGGCAGTGCACTTTTCAAGGTCACGAAAGCCCGTAACCGGCGCCGTCTTGCAATCAATGTCCAATATCTACGTGTGAGTCAAAAAAGCAAATATGTGCTTTATTCTAGTTTCTCCCAGTTGAAACGCTTTTCCGGCTCCTTGGCATAGTTCAATGTAAACAATCTAGCTACTCGGTTTTTTTGCGCTCTATTTAAAAGGACAGTGGTACTGTTTCTCGTTGAGTTAATTAACTATTTTGATCGTAAATTACGCATCAAAACTACTGTTTACACTTTAATTGCATCCACCCCAGTTAAGGTGATATTGTATTGAGTGTTTCGACCTTGCTTTTGTGTATTTATTGCATCGACTTTTACTTGATTTATTTAGTTGAGGTTTGAGAATCCTTTTACATATCCTGTTTATGTCACCGTTGTAGTTGATTTTCAAGATGGCTAGATCTGCTCATAAATGTGGACAACCATACTGCTTATTTCCCGTGGAGGGAAGGATGCAGTGTGATGAGTGTAATAAGTGGTTCCATAAGATGTATACCCGATTAAGCCCCACTGCATATAAAAGGTGCTCAAAGCCCAACTGTCATTGGCTTTGTAGTTTTTGTTGCTCGAGCAAAACATTACTCATCCAGAAAGCAGTTAGCCTCCTGATGTTGGCTAATAAGAAGGTTGATGAGGGCTGTACTGGTAACATTGGCACTGATGGCGAAGATTGCGTCAGTGTCGTAAGTGCTCTCACTGCACAAGCCAGACATCTACCTGTGCAACCCACAGTTAAACGTTCTCCCCCGAAACGATCAGTGAGTGACACATCATTAGACGTTGGTGGCCATATTGCTACAGCTGCGACTAGTGATCCAGATAAGACAATTACTGTCCCGAGTTGTTCTAATGTGGATGCTACGACTGATGGAAAATGGATGACATGAAAACGCAGAAGAGTAGGAAAGACAACTAAAACTAATGACTGTTTACTTGTTAAGTCCTTGGTGAACTCTCAGACCAATCTGAAAGTCCCAAAGTAAAGCTTCGTCTAACATTGTTGTGAGTCACTCGCTCGATTCCCAGGACTCTGTTACAATAAAAACTAATCTTAAGACACCAGTAGTTAAAATACAGGATCTAACGTCACGGTTGAAAGCTGTGAACACAGTTTCAAAAGGAGCTAAACCCCTCCCTAGTTTAATTATTTGGAATCTAGAGGAGTCGAAAGACAACGACCCTGCTAGAAGACATGCACATGACCTGCAGTTAGTGGAGTCTGTGGTAAGGAATGTACTATCTGAAGAGGTTTCAGGGGTACATATTACAAAAGTAATACGACTTGGTAAATGGGTTGGAGGCGAGACCCAACCAAGAAGAATCCTGAAGCTGGTTCTCGGGAGTTTTGAAGGAGACATATTATTGAAAAGCGCACTAAAAACTAGTGCCTCAAATTTCCGTATTCGACCAGATTGGCCGCTTGAGGATCGAATCAAGTGGAAGAATGCTCTTACGGAGTTGAGGACTCGCAAATTAAATGGCGAAAATAACCTTACCATTAAGGGTTTTCGGGTAGTCAGGTCTTGGAAGCCAATGCTTCCGAGGCCTGTATGGGTAGAACGATTGATTTCCAAAACACCTTAAGTGTGTGCTACACGAACGCTCGTAGTCTTAGAAATAAAACGTCCGAGCTAAGTCTGATGGTGCAAGAATTATGTTCCGATATAATCGTTGTTACAGAAACTTGGTTCACCGTTGATATAGACTGTTCTCCTTTCATTGCCGGTTATATCTGTATCAGAAGTGATAGAGTTTCAAGTCGCAAAAGGGGAGATATAATATTATACGTTAGGGATCACTTTCGTATACAATCAACCATATCGGAGGCTCATATCAGTGGCACATGTGAGGTTGCATGTTGTAAGATTAAATCTAGAAATGGTTTAGTGACTATAGGGGGAATATACCGTAGTCCGTCTTGTCTTGCTGACGACTTTATCCTAAGACACATCTGTTCTTGGAGTATGGCAGAATGTTGTCTCACCATTGGGGAGTTCAACGCACCGCATATCAACTGGATAGAGCTTACAGCTCCAGGTAGTGGTTTCGATAGCGATCTTTTATCTACCGTTATTCAGTGTGCGCTTGTACAATGTATCACAAAACTGACACATATTGATTTGCAACATGATCCGTCACTGCTGGACCTCGCCCTCACCCACAACTGTGAGGATGTCTTTGATATCCAGCACCTTCCCCCACTAGTGAACAGTGATCACGTTGTAATTCACGTTAAGTTTAGGACACATGGTATACAATTCGTATCTGCCCCACCCCGTCCCAATATCTGGCGAGCTAATATTCCGGAAATCAGAAACTGTGCTATCTCGACTGATTGGTCGGTCGACGCGGAGGGATTGATCGAAGATGAATGGAATAAGTTTAAGGCTACATTCGAGTCCGTAACGTCACCGTTTATCCCATGGTCAGCACGTAAGCTATCACATTGCCCTCCATGGATTAATAAGGTAACCCGGAAGCTGTTAAAGCGTAGGAAACATTTCTGGGACTTATTCTTGTTGACAGGTCATGCACCATTTAAGCGTGAGTACCAAAAACACCGTAATATCTTTAAGAAAACCATAGCGAAATCCCGTACCACTTACGAACAACAGTTAGTATATAATAGGCGTACTTGTCCGAAACGATTGTTAAACGGCAAATGAAACGTAGTGATGGTATTCCCTTGTTACTGTTACACGAAAATTCAGAATTACTGGCTGAATCAGATCGAGCAAAAGCTGAGACTTTTTCAGACTATTTTAGCGAAGTCTTCTCTACGTTTATTGTAACAAATACTTGTCCCACTCACACTGAGATACCAACCATTGAATCTGTACAGGTGACTGAGGAAACTGTCCTTCCGTTGATAACTAACCTCAAACCTGGTAAGAAACTGGGCCATGACGGGTTACATCCACGGTTGCTGTCATCTCTTGCGGACATTATTTCAAAACCGCTTGCGACACTCTTCATCATGTCCCTTTCACTCGCTCAACTCCGTAGAGATTGGAAGGACGCTATAGTTTGTCCTATATTTAAGGACGGTCAGCGACAGATAGTATCTAACTACCGGCCTGTCAGTCTAACTAGCATAGTCGTTAAGTTACTTGGAAAGATAATTCGGGTTAGGTTGCTAAGCCACATAGATTTACACAATCTGTTAGCTCCTGAGCAACACGGATTTCGTAACAAGCGTTCATGCTTGACTAACTTGCTTATTGCGAGGGAGGATTGGACAGCAGCCCTAGATAACGGTCTGTCTGTCGATATGATATTCATAGATTTTAGCAAAGCATTTGAAAAGGTTTCACACGTAGGTCTTATGCAGAAGCTCACGAGCTTCGGAATAATAGGTACTGTACATGAGTGGATAGGAAATTTCTTATGTGACCGCAGACAGAGAGTGGGGGTTAACGGAACGCTATCCGATTGGAAGCCGGTCAAAAGTGGTGTACCCCAAGGCACCATCTTAGGCCCTCTGCTCTTCCTTCTCTACGTTAATGAGTTACCGCTGTTACTTAGATCGTCGACATTATGGTTTGCGGATGATGTAAAAATCTGGAGAACAATTAAAAGTGCGGCTGATCATGTGGATCTTCAAGCTGACTTAGACGATTTAGTTAGATGGGCTCGAGAGTGGGGCTTAGAAATCAATGCTAGAAAGAGTGTACTAATGCACATCGGTCACGGTAATAGTTACCGTTACACTATTGAGGGTAAACCTCTTCCATGCGTTCAAGAGCATAAAGACTTAGGAGTAGTATTAAGTCATGATTTAAAAACAACTACGCATTGCAAGGCAGCCGCTGTCAAAGGTTTTCGTGCGTTATGGTCACTTCACCGAGCGTTCAAATCTTTTGACGAGGAAACGTTTCGAATTTTATATCCCATATATGTTAGACCACATTTAGAGTACTGTATCCAGGCAGCTAGCCCGTGTCTGGTAAAGGATACTAACTCCCTTGAGCGTGTCTGGCGTGTGGGAACGAAATTAGTGAAGGGTCTTTCTAGACTCCCTTACGATGAGCGTTTAAAACGCCTAAATCTTTTCCCCTTGTCGTATCGTAGGACACGAGGTGACCTTATACTGGCATTTCGTATCTTTGATTATGATTTGGGTGCTAATATATCTTATCCTTTTGCTCCCTCCAGCACTAATAATCTCCGAGGTCATAGCAAGAAGGTTCATAAACCACGATCTAATAAACTTAAAGTGGGGTCCCGTTTTTCTCATCGAGCAGTCAATGATTGGAACGCCTTACCCGAACAAGTGGTATCAGCCCCATCAGTGAATACTTTCAAGGAGAAGCTGGACCTTCACTGGAAAGCAATGTGTCAGGATTAATACAGGTTCATCAACCTACTATCCTTATTACTGAAGACTGGTTGCAAAAATCCTGCTGAATTTGATAGTTACTTGAAGGAGAATTTCCCTTCAGTCTAAATGATTCCACTGAAACTATAATTAAATGGGCCTATGTCTATTCGTAAAACGTTTGATGACAAACGGTCCAGAGGGACCTAAAAGGTATGACACACTAACTTACAATTCACTGTTTGAGATATGGGACATCGTCTTGTGTTCTACTACGAGTGGAAAAGAATTAAGTTTGAAAGTCCTCTCATTAACCGTGTACTCACGCGACAAACACATTGATAAACGTCAACATCCTTAAGTAATCTAACATAGATAAATTGTTAAATCAGGTTTTTGTCTTCGTCAAAAAGTTTGAAATCTCTATTAAGCGAACATCATACTCCGGGGGATCAAGCTGCTGCTAAACTGCAATGTGAAACCATATTAAAGTCATGGCTTTCAGTGTCTATCAGGCTGCCTTGCATGAGCTTGTGAGAGTAGTGTTCCGTTGGTGATATACTGCTGAACATTATTATGTCCAATGTGCATTATTGTATCTAAAGTAAAACATATAACTGGAACCCAACACTCAGACCGTTTGACTTATTTGTAACAGTCAGACTACAAATCATAATAATCAGCACTAAACCTTATTACTCTTTAGACTTTTTGAACGTTGCAAATAAGTCTCAATTACTTGAGCCGTATCGGTATTTCGCTATCACAGAGAGGTAAGAGATGTCAGATCTTTTGATACGTGCTTAAAAGAAAAAACGGAGCGTCGTTAAGAACACTAATTCTGTCTAGTCTTCACAAGACTGGGTGACTTTGAAAACAACTGAAACGCACTGTATTTCCTGAGAGCTCAAATGTAGCTAGATATAATGACAATGAGTTTGTAGAATTCTGGTCTACTTCGTTATGGGTACCATTATAGTAATGGACTTAATCCTAAAATTGTAAATATGTCGTGTTGTGACTTTTCAGTCTGTAAAATCTTACATACAAGTCACACTATTGTCCATTTTGACTCGTCGTATCGTAAAAATCCGCGAGATAACGTTTGGTGCTTGTAAAGAACACATTTAGGCTAAAGACAGAGTTAAATAATAGTTATATAATCTACCCTTGTGAGCCAGAGTAATTTTATTTTGGTTTTCAGGTGAACCAGACACCATCCAGACTTTCACGTGACAACCCAAACAGTATAGCTTAATCCCATTTAACAGGAGGGCCAGACATCGCCCAGACTTACATTTTATAAACCGAGAAGTACAGGTCAATCTCGCTTCACAGGAGAACCAGACACCGTATAGACTTTTGATGCTACAATCTGAATAGTACAGCTAAATCCTGTGTTGCAACCACACAGGTACCAAGCACCTCGGTGGACCATTCATATACACATTCACTCCACATGTATGGTTATTCCGATCAATGATCGAATGAATCAATTATGCACAGCACGAACATGCCAAAGTTGACCTATTCCGCTTACACGACAGTCAAACTCATTAATGTCAGCAATGGCGACATCCCTTACAATGTCCCAATGACCATGGCCCTTGAGAACACTAAAAAGCACCCACCATTATGAATGAAAGACAGAATAATATATTTAATGTGAGCAAAGACAAAATATACAGAACAACTACGTCTGCGCGGCTGAGCCAGTAATTCTTCCCGCTTTCTCTATTGTTGACCTCCTCTTCGTGTTAATTGTTGAACATGCATTTTCCCAGTTACCGCATGTTCACCTTTCAGGATTGTGTGTTTAGGACCGAAACCACTATAAGTTGTCCGACCGCAGTACATAGAAACTGGATAGCAAAACGTCTACAAATTAAAGTCTTAAAATAGGCATTTTTATACGCCGTTCGTAACTCAAGAGGCAGGTACATAAACGCCTGACAGCCGGACAGAACACGGAAAACGGTACCTCAATTTAGATGGTGGTTGGAGGTAGTCAACAGGAAACCCTGGTCCCGGGCTTCGTGCTACTTGGCACTCGTCAGCAAGGTGTACCTGTAATCTTGAGGGGACTGATGCTCCCTGGCGGATTCGATCTCGTGTCACCCAGCTTCACAGTCAGAGACGTTACCACTGAGCTATCCGAGCCGTGACTAACCTCCTGTAGGACTGAGATGTGATCACAATTGATTGATCACTGGGTGGTGATCAATGTCATGCTTGTCTAGTCCTTATTAGTGCAGATCGAATGCTATCGATCTGCCAGGGAGCATCAGTTCCCTCAAGATTACAGGTACACCTTGCTGACGAGTGCCAAGTAGCACGAAACCCGGGTCCAGGGTTTCCTGTTGACTACCTCCAACCACCATCTAAATCTCAATACATGGTGCCCGCAGTGTCGAGTCACCTAGACTGGTGGCCACATTGCAACATGATCGATAGCATTCGATCTGCACTAATAAGGACTAGACAAGCATGACATTGATCACCACCCAGTGATCAATCAATTGTGACGGTACCTCAATAATACGGTGTTGGGTACCCTGCTTGACGCACTTCCCGTGATATTCTTATTTACTTTTCTTACCGTCTATTCTCTTACGAGCTCTGATCGCCATGCAAAGCACACGCTTAGTAAGGCATAAACGGTGATTTTTGGAAGAAATTAAATTCCGAGTGAGAAGATGAGCTTATAAGGCGGATTATATCCATGGAATTTCGTTGAATACTGACATATTGTTGGTCATCAGTGGTTGAAAGTCAAACGATGAATTTGTTAATAATTCTTCTTTGGGCTGCAGTAAAATAACGGAGATATTTTGGTATGATAGGTTGATAAAACCGATGTTCCTACGGAAGTTGATTCTTGGAGGAAGCTAATGTAGCAACCTGTGTTAATTGGTTAAGATTTGACGTAAAACATCTAATTATATGTCAAAAGAGTAAAGCTCAAGTATTCATCAAATGACATATTTTGTATAGGAAATATATTTCCCATTTCTTATATACTGTTTGCTGAAAGCTTTGTGTCCTAAAAGGTAACCTCGTGCTCGACCGTTTTTGCCCAACGATCTAAATAATGACCTGATCAGTACTAGTCTGATTTCTTCTATCAACAAAACGAGGGATACCTACCAGCACGAAACGTTTTCTTTGGTTTCCTGTAAAGGAACAGTAAACGTTGCTACTAAATCTTTCCTTGATCGGTGATAATTTTATACGTCAGTGTTGGTGAATTTCATGTAAAGTGTGTGAAATAGGCTGGGGAGTATAAAACGTCTATTTTTAGACTTTAATATGTAGAGATTTTGCTATTCAGTGTCCATGTACTGTGGTCGGACAACTTGTAGTAGTTTTGGTTCCAACTACACAATCCTGAATGTTGAACATGAGTCAGTCTTCAGACTTCAGCAACAAGGATAGGAGGTCTATCGACCTATGTTAATCCTCGCAGTTTGTCACACTGTGGAGGTCCAATCTCATTTTGAATATATCAACGGAAGGTGCCAATATTACATGTTCTTGTAGAGAATTCCGGTCATCCACCACTCGGTGCGAGAAACAAAACTCCAGACGCAGATGATTTAGTCTCCGTTTTTGAACTTTCTTCGCATGTCCTCTCACATGATCAGTCCTAAACGGAAGGAAAAGATAAGACATATTAATACCAAGATCATCGTTCAGTATATGATGAGGCGATATTAGATCACCCCGCATTCTACGGTAAGATCGTAACAGCTTAGGTTGATTGGTTAAGAGTTAACGTCAAACAACTAAGGATATGTCAAAACAGTGTAGTTAAAGTATTCATTCACTTCCTTATTTTGTATAGGCGTTATATTTCCTATCAGCTTATAATGAATGTTGAGAGGCTTTGTTTGTCTGAACAAATAATCCCACGCTCCACTGTGACTGCGCGAAGATCTAAATAAAGACCAGTTCACTAATGTCTGGTTCCTTCTATCAATAGCACGAGGGTTACCTAGAGGCACGAAACTGGTGAGCCCTATTGAACAAAAATTTAAGCTCATTTTTGTTATTATTATTTTTTTTACTTGATCGTAAAATTAGACCTCCTGATTGTCCGTAAACTAAGTTGGGTATATACATAGTTTTTAAATCTTAAGGTATTCGTGTTGTAGTGACCACTTTTCGTGCTGATTTTACTGCTATAGTGGTCACATACATCATGTCAGACTCAATAAAACCCAAAACCTGGAGGAATTGTCACCAGTAGAAATAGACACTGTAATGAATACGAAATCCCGACTTCCAGAATTTGATCGTGGTGATCCTGAGTTGTGGTTTGCTCAACTACAGCATTATTTCACTAGATACAATATCAAATCTGAAGGAACTCGCTATAGAAACTTATGTTCTATCATTCCTCCTTCAGTCGCCAAAGAAGCCTGTGACTTGATTTTAACTCTACCATCACCACAACCATACACCATCTTAAGACGAGAGGTAACGAACAGTTTGTCATCACCAGACGGTCAAAAAATCCAAAGGCTTTTCCAAGGAGAAACACTAGGCGATAGGTCGCCGTCACAGTTTTACTCCACCTCCAAGTCTTAGTGGGTGATAACACAGTGGGTGAGGCAGTCTTAAAACAAGGATGGATACAAGCTCTGCCATGCCACGTCCAACACTGTTTGGATGCACGAGATCCTGAAACCTTTTTATCTCATTTAGCGCGTATAGCCGATAGAGTAATGGAAAGAGGTCCCCGACTGGATCACGCACTATAAATCACACAAAAAAGAAGAGCCAGCAAAAGACCCAATCATAGAAGGACTCATTGTGAGTGTTAAAAGTTTCACTGAGGCTGTCACCAGAATGCGATTGGGTCATAGAAACATGAGTAGGTCACCAAAACGACCAAGATCCAAGTCACAAAACAGGTCACAAATGTCCAGATAATCTGGGCTGTTCTGTTGGTATCACTAAGAGTTTGGTGTCAACTCAACCAAGTGCATGTAACCATGCGCCTGGCCTAAGCGAAATTCCGAGAAAGCGGGAAATGAGTAACCCCTCTCAAGGTCGCGACGACTGAGGAGGGGCTCCTAAACAGTCGCTTGTTTTATTTTAGAGACCGTAACTTCTTGGTAGATACTGGCGCTGCTCTTAGTATCATCCCTCAAAATAAAACTGAGCTGAGTCAAGAAACATCCACAATTACACTTTGTAAGATCCAAACTATGGTTTGGACTGCCGGACAGCTGTCTGGATGAGTCAGATACGCGCCCTCGCCCGTTTGAAACCAAAACAAAGTAATTGGGTAAAATGACGGTTCTATAATTCATCATAAATTTAAGTGTACATTATTACCTAAACAAATATAACCACTCAGCTATCTAACCAATAATTGTTCAATTGATGAAATCTAAACAATCACCACAAATAAATGTTATTCTATCCTGTCTGGATAGATCACGTACAGATTCGTTCAAAAGGCAATAATTGGTCGCTCTATAACACAGTGTTTTCAATTCTGGAAGAGTGCTTCAATTCATAACCAAAATGCACAATTCCAGTCAACACAGGTAAAGCAATCAAAAGCAGGAACAAACCAAAATGGCTGCCGCCCAGACTTAGTATAAAGTAAAACAACATAAATGCAGTTCGGGAAGAAACATGGGGAATTAGTGGTGTAGTAAAAACGAAAACTATAATAAAATACAAATATTAACAATTCAAATGTAGCCAAAAAGTTAACAATGTACAACTAAGAGGATCAATAGGAACAAAGTGCAAGTATATAAATGGAGGGATTTTCACAAACACACAAAGCATTCAAAATGGATCTTACACACTTCAAGCTGCCAATAAAACTAAAATCGTAACATTCGGGCAGAAAACTTTAACATTAGATTTGGGGTTCACTGTAGCCGATTTAGATTTGGCAATACTGGGGATGGACTTTCTAGAGATACGAATTTCTAGTTGACACTAAGAAAAGACACTTAACACTGAAATAGACTTCGGATTACACAAAAGCAAAGAAAGTCACATCACATCTCTTAACTTGATTCAAACTCCTCTAGTAACAACAGCGAAATTCCATGACATACTCGCGGAATTTCCAAACTTAACTAGAACAAACCCACAACCTTCCAAAGACAAACTAAAATTAGGTCACACTATCAAAACCGAAAGTGCACCTGTGTTTGCAAAACCCAGGAGACTAGCACCAGATAAGCTCAAAATCGCCGGGGCCGAATTTGACTATATGCTACAACTGGGTATTATCCGTCTCTCTGATAGTTAATGGGTATCCCCTTTACATATGGTCCCAAAGAAGATTGAAGGCGATTGGCGACCGTGAGGAAATTACTGAGCCCTCAACCGTCAAACAGTGTCAGATAGGTACCCAATACCGCATACCCAAAATTTCACAAACGGTTTACAGGGTATGAATATATTTACTAAAATTGACTTAGTCAGGGCATATCACAATGTCCCTGTGGCTGATGAAGATATCCCCAGGACAGCTATTACTACACCTTTTGGCTTGTTCACGCTTGTATGCATGCTATTCAGCCTGAGAAATGCGGAACAAACATTTCAAAAATTCATAGATAACCTACTTCACGATATGCCATTTGCACAAGGGTATATAGACGATTTTTTAATTGCCAACCCCAATTTACAATCAAACGAACAGCAGTGTTTAAAAGACTGGATAAACATAGAATGAACATACATCAAAGTGTGTTTTCGGTGTTCGAACTCTAGAATTTCTTGGTCAAACAATAAGCTTAGTGGGGATTACACTGATCAAAGAAGAAGTGGACACTACCAAACAATACCCCATACCTAGTTCTCTACCACAACTGAGAAGCTTTCTATTTCTAATTAGCTTTTATCGCAGATTCATACCTGGTTGTGCGCAATTAATGCAACCTTTGACAGATTCACTTAAAGGAAAACCAAAAGAATTCAAACTGTCTTCTGACGCCGTCGAAGCTATTAAACAGCTTAAAGATAAACCGGCTCAAGCAGCTACGTTGACGTATCCGAATTCTCTTTCCCCACTTGCTCTGATGGTGGATGCTTCACATAAGGCAGTAGGCGGTAACCTTAACCAGCTAGTTAAAAACGCCTGGAAACCAATTGCTTTCTTCTCGAAAAGACTCGCTCCAGTAGAGACAAAGTATTCTACTTTCGAGCGAGAACTTCTTGCAATCAACCTGACCAATTAAACACTTCGGACACATGTTAGAAGGTAGGAAATTTATAGTCTTTACGGATCACAAACCACTAACGCATGCGTTAAAAGCGATAGCCGATAAATACTCACCTCGAGAAGCCCGTGCTAGGGTTGAAGCCATCACGAGTTCACTTAATCTGTGGACGAGAACAAGACTCGGTGACCAAAGGCCAGTAAGCTAGCCACTTATGCGTCCCAGCCCCGCTAACTAGAGGGAGAAGTCCAAGCTTGAAATGGGGAATTATATTCTGCAAAAAGCCAGAAATGAGCGATAACAACAAACGCAATTCAAAACGTATATATATACAGTACAAAACCATCCTTGGGGAGAGTTACAAATAGCATATCAAAAGACGAAACGGACCAATAGAATTTAAGATATCTCCCAGTGGGAAATACATGAGGGTGACAAGAGTGTCTTTGGAGCGAAAACGAAGAAATCCAAATTTTCTTATTAAAATTACAAAATTAGGTCCTGTCCGAATTGAGTTCTGGGGATCTAACGTCTCCAACAGTCCGACACCTTGACGATATATCGCAGTTCACAAGAGATATCCGACATGTCAAAGGTCAGGACAATCAGGCGGCAGATGCCTTATCTAGACTACAATTGAACATGCTACAGCAGTCTACAGTAAACTTCGAGACTTTGAGACACGAACAAGAGCAGGATCTAGAATTACAAAACCTACTTAAAACAAACAATTCAAGTCTTAATCTGAAACAGTTACCATCACCTATCGATGGTACTCTAATTTACTGTGACACGACTAAAGCAATGCCGCGACCTTTCGTTCCCAAAAATATGCAAAAGCTGATATACAATAACTTTCATTCTGGCGCAAAAGCTTGAACTAAACTAATCAATGCCGGATATATATGGCCGAATTTACAGAATAATGTACACAAATGGGTTAGATAGTGTTCAGCATGCCAACAATCAAAGGTTTATCTTCACACAGATTCACCCATAGGTGTTTTCTCGCAACCAGATGCACGTTTCGCCAAATGAGCATATTGGAGATTTTCCTCACCGTTTTGTGGACGGGTTTTTAGTTCAGCTAGTGCCATTCCCCTTTTTATTCTATCTTCAAGAGATATATCATGTCGTACTCTGACGTCGGTATTGCCATGAATACGAGAGCTACTTAAAAGAAGATCACGATGCTTCTCCCACCCTAGGATAATCTTAAGGAGTCTATGTGGTCAGATTTCAAAACTGCCTTTGGTCCTCTTACCTTTTCTTATCAATTTTTGACCTGAAAACCTTCAGAGTTATCTGGTAAGATGATACGGAAGCGTTATCGATGCACAAGAAGGATAGGATGCGGACGTAAAGGCGAGGATTGGCAAAAGAAGGACAACATTTCTACAATTGAAGAACATATTTGACGCAAAACAACTAAGTAAATGTCAAAATGAGGATCTTCAATACGAACATCAAGATAATTCTACTGTACGGATCTGAAACTTGGAGAACTACCACAACCATCAAGGTGAAAGTATTTATCAACAGTTGTCTACGCAAGATACTCGATGTCCGTTGGCCAGAAACCATCAGCAACAGTCTGCTGTAGGAGAGAACAAACTAACTTCCCGCTGATGAGAAAGTTAAGAAAACACTTTGGAAGTGGATGGGACATATATTGCAGAAACTACCAAACTGCATCACGATTCAAGCGCTTACCTAGTATCATAAAGGGATACGGAATTGAGGAAGACGGGAGAACACACTACGTTGAAAATTGAAAGCAGACATGAAAAGGATGGATAACAACTGGAAAGAATTTTCTAGGACAGTTGGATGGATAATGCTGGTGGAACCCCGAAACGACTGAATAGTCGATGTAGTTTTCTAACTGTTCAGCCTGAAGTTCGATGTTCCATGAGAAAAATTTCTGCCCACCTGCTATATGTGTCAACAACCAGAAGGTAAATTTGTCCATGACGTGGATCAGCAAAGTCCATATGCATACACTGCCACGGTTACTGATATTGAACATGATTGCAGCTGTTTCCCGTTGTACTTTCGTTGGTATCCCCCATTTGTTATATGAACGGGATAGCTGCTCCAGTTGTATGTTTACGTACGACCAGTATACACACTTCATGCTGTCACTTTCATGCGACTTATTCCAGGATGTCCTGCATAGGATAAATGAAACACTACTAGACGTAGCTTTTTTGGGATTATGACAGATTCGGCTAGTGAAAGGCTGTAATCAATAATCTGAAGAAATAGTCTGCTCTTGTATGGCATTTTTGAATATCCAATGGAATATGAAAGATTAAATTTACTGAACTGTTTGTCAAGAATATATATATTCTTGACGAAAAATAAATGTTATACGCAGAACATGAAGGCTTGAACGTTTTAATTTCAAATTAACAATGAATCATGTTTTCTTAATAGTATGATGATAAGTGTTTTTACGTATATCTGTATGTATACATAAATGTATGCATCCATACACACATGCATACATACATTCATGCTCACAACGAACTGTCAACAGGGATTATGCCAACATGAAAAGGCACTGCACATACGGTTACATTTTCTGGTAGAAACAAGATGACTCTCCAACACAGAAGACGCCGCAGTCGATACAACTTAATTTGTAGACGCAGTTCTGTGTAGATATGAAAGGGATTTTTTCTTTTTAGCGAACTAAAGTATTTCGAAATGTGTTTGTTGTTCTGTAATATACGTTAATTCTGTGTTGTTTTATGATTCTCTGTTGTACCATGAAGGTATGGTAAAACTGCAGTACCAAACCATGACTTTTTATTCGAATCATTATTATAACTCATTGAACCATCCTGTTTTAACATACTTCTGATAATCTCCAGATGAAAATTATTAGATTGTAAAATACTGATTGCATTCTTTCGTTCTTTTCGTTTGCCAAAAAGAATGAGTAATAATAAATACTCATTGGAATATTACGAATATATTATTTATTTATTTATAACAATCTACCCAATGCTCAATTTATTCGAAATTATCAAATCAAACCTTCGTATTGACACCTATTGACGTAGTAAGTTTTAAATCACCGGTAGGTATGTGAGAAACCGAAATAATACGAACGAGTAAAACGCCATATATTCAAGAATCATAGTGATTGAAGAATCTTGGTTAATCATTATCATGTAGTCATAGCACGGAACGGCGTAAAAAATATTACCTCTTAAAGTTCTCAGTTTGGAAGTTTTCCTTTCCACACTTCTACATACTAGCGATTATATAAATCTCTCAATAATGGTGGGCTATCAGTTGTAAGTTAAGTTGAAAGTGATATTGTCTAATTCCATTTTACCTATCATATCTTTACCACTACAAGAAGAAAATGAAAATGCTAATGATTATCCATCCGAATCCTCGGTGTTAAGTGATATATTTGATGTTGAGATATAAACCTCATTCTGATTATATTAATTTGAACTACGGAAAATTTAGGCTACTGATAAAGACGTATTTTTCTGCATTCTTAAGACAGTTGATCGAAATCTCAATCAAAAGTCAAAATTCTGTAATTCGTTTCACAGTTGATGTAAGAAATCTGAATCTTGAGGTCATTTACTTTGTTTGATGGCATAGATGTCTAACGGAGGGAAGCTTCTTGACGTAAAAATACGTTGTATCCAGTAGATTGATCGAATCGATTGTTCCTTCCTTTTATTGCATGCAGAAAGTGTAGGATTCAACTTGTCCTGTAGACATAATACTAGGACCGTAAACGCGATACTGGCGAACCCAGAGTCTATGTGAAAGCCATCATCAGAACAAGGATAACTTGGCTTTAAACTCTGTCTGTTTCTAGATGTAAAAACAAGTAAATTATTGCAATAATTAAAGGAATAAAAGTCACTAATTGAAACACACAAACATACTGACCAGTATTGCATGTCTTACGAAATGAATAAAAATTATGAGTCAAGCTAATATAATAGGATAATGATGTCTTTCAATTGGCAGGCCACATGCAACAGGGATACTTTACAGACACACCAGACTAGATAAACGTGGTGGGTGCTTGAACAGCGATTTGATTTGTTAGTTATAGACATAACTAACAGGAGGTTCTGTAATACTTTGAACACACAACGAACTATGGCACGCTAAAAGCGAAGTTAGGCCGGAGATCTATCCTCCATCTTGATAAAATTTGAGGTGTAGAGCTTTCATGCTGGCAGTCACCCTTGTTTTTCATGTCGGAAAGGCCTGACTAATGGCTGTAGTAGATGTTCACTCAAATCGTGGAACTTAAACAAACACACCTTTCAACATTCAATACGAGATAACAGGAAATGTAATGTTTGCGCAAAATAAGGAAGTAACCAAATATTTCGATACCAGCAAAAGGTCTTCAACTAACTCTCAACTACTTGACTTATGCTAACACATCAGACTCATCTTCCGTGAGAATATCCCTTGAGTCAATTTAGTAAATAAAGTTACATCAGTCCGTTCGCAGCACCCTTGTGAAGAACCACCATTTAGTGATTCATATTACTAGTTACATTGAAGATGGCACAGGTATCTGGGGTTTGAAAGTGCTTTAACCAGTAACACCTAATATAAATCGTACTCACCAAGTGAAATAAAAAGACAGATAGAGGATGTTCGAAGATATATTTGATAGGCTATCAATATATCGTGGATCAACTGCTTTAATCTGGCTAGCGATTGCAGGGGATGTTGAGCACAGCGTTCCCACTCGTGATCTGGTGCGGATGGATGACCGAGCGCCTTCAGCTAGGCGAGTCCATCAAAACTAATGTGGTCGGGATCCAATGTCGAAGATTTACAGAGCTATTTATTTTGGGGATTTATTTACCACTACAACATATTTGATTGACTAGGTCATCCAAATGTCAATGAAAATGCCATGCCTTTGTGTCACAGGGCAGTACCTAAAAATGAAAATTAAGTTCAGAAAGCTGATATTTAGTCCTTCTTGCTTGTCCTGACTTGTTTTATGGCTGTTGAATATTGATAAGTACTGGCGGTATTTATGGTTTTATGCGGTGTGGTTGTGGCCTTTCTTTAGATGGTGGTCCCGATGAGATTCTGTAACTAGTTGCTGGATATAACTTGTCTAGCTTGTATCCTGCTACTGTAGAAAATCTCAAACTTAAAATAAATAATTTTCGCATGAGTGTAGGCATGGCCATGCAAATTGTTCAAGGTTTCGTGTGCTGTCTAGTTTGCCTTATTAAAATTCTTGGTAGTGATTAGCGAGGTATAAGTATCTTTACTCACGCTCTTTAGGCCCACTTCCCCTCGTTTTTTCATTATTCTAAGGTAACAGTCACCTCTAAGTGTTGGTTCCACAACTTATTGATAAGCTTCCAAGAATTTCTTATATAACTCATTTTTCATCTTTTTGAAGCCGAAATCAATGACAGTTTATATAGGCTTCAGACACTCATCGGAAGTGTGGCTGAAAATATCGACTACAGAAGGTGTGACTGAGAATGCTGAAGACGTTTTTCTGCTGTTTCATTCTACTGTTTGGTATAAGTTTCATCCCATGCATGTTTTTTCTTAGTATCCTAATGGCGACCTCAATATTCATGTTGCGTGGATATTTATGTTCAGATTACATGACAGTTACCCTGGTGCGTACTTATGGTGGCCACTAATAAAATGCTAGGGTCGCCCACATTAATTTATATTTTGAACCATTTTTATTCTTAATGTAGAATTTTGCATGTTGTCAATGAGTGATTTTTAATCGATATCCGGCTTTCAAATGACTGTTTTTAGGCTATTGATATAATTTACCGAATCCTCTTTTAGTCTTAAACTGAACAATCTGGAAGATTTCGTACAGCAATTCAAGTAGTTAGAATTGTATTCTTCAATTCTTTCGAATAACACAAACGTTTAAGACGAAATGAAGTTGGTTGGAAGTGCATTGTACATTGTTGGCTGACATGATTTATTGTTATTTGGTGCATTAACCACAATGTAGGAATTTAACTACCAGTTATATATATTTTCTCCTGTGTGACAAGTTCTTTTAACTGTGTGTGACTCCAATTACTTTACGTTTTCATTAAAACTTTGTACGAAATCGTTCAGTGTATTTTGTTACCTCGGAGCCACAGAATATTACTGTTTTGGTTGGAATATTATCTAGGGTTTTCATCACGAACTGACATCAACTATAATGCCAAAACTATTTTACCAAAATTCCGAGCCCTGTTATGTTATACCTCGTATATGTGCTGTGCTTCGACGGAAAAATAATTGTCTCTTATATTGTTTTTATATCATTTAATTGAATGCTAAACGTTTTTTATTTAATTCAGGTGATATTCTTAGACTTCAAAGATGGCTTATGAGATCTCTGTTCCTGATGCGTATAGGTATAGGACGATTTTCGATCAACTTCAGCCAACCTATGGGAAATTATCTGGGGAAAAAATTAGAGAGGTTTGTGGAATTTTGTTTGCCGACTGCCATTAGTTTAGATTAATGTGATTCTGTTGAGCAACATTTTTTAACCTAGTGAAATTATTGCTTATTATATTGATTACAGTCCTAAGAAAGCTGGGAAACTATCATCTATTGAATTGGTTGGAACGTCTGCAGTGCTTTAAGAATAGCTATTCTGTTATTTTTGGACGTAATCCTTTTTTCTCCGAACGCTATTGACTCCATTTGTCTTCATTTATCTGCGTGAATTAATTTTTAAATTAAAGTGGCAAATACTCCGGCATATCTGGAATCACTTACAATGTCGAAGACAGGAGTTTGAACACCATTCATATACTTAAGTCTCAGTCCCTAGCTATCATACCCAGCTGTTGCGTAACGGATTTAAATCATAGTCTGGTACATGAATTAGCACTTCTTGTGGAAATACTAATTTATTCCACATTTCATTTATAATCAAGTATCAATTATCACTGATATCCTCATAAAACATCTTGAAAATACAATGGTCCGCTCACGTCGGTCTGTACTCAAAGATTTAAAATTTCTTTCGCAGTTGCAAGAATAGCTGTTGTTATATGTAATACTTCCACAAGACATCGAACTTCTTTATTTTTAGTAATTTCCTTTCAAATGGGCATTAGTCCATCAACGATTAGGTAGTTTGGTTCAACTAGTTTATTCAGTCTCCATAGGTACATCACCTAAAAAGTAATACTGAACTTCCGTAAAAGTAGAATGTGTGTGTGGATAGCGTGCATATTTCTTATCCTAGTGCTGTAACCTTTTAACGTTTAAACAGTTTTATGATATTAAAAATCTATTCTAAACTAAAATTACTTAATTATTTGGCTATTCTAAACAGATGTTTCCGAACTACAACTGGCTACAATCAATGAAATAACGATAGTGATTAATTGAGAACAATTGATATGTTTTTACGCTGTTTCATTTATACACCGTCAAATACACAAAAGAATAAACTTATTGAGACCCGTGACTAAACTTTTTGTCATCAATATGCTATATATAGTTCCTGATTTGACCATTCGTTTTTTCCCAGGTATTTTTAAAGTTTCAGTTACCAGTTGAAACTCTTGGAAAAATATGGGACCTTTCAGATATTGATAATGATGGTAGTCTAGATCAGAGCGAGTTCATTGTTGTAAGTTTAAAGTGATATTCGTAACTTAGTTTTTCATGCCTATAATCGTTATACTAAATTTCAGTATAATTTTAATGCTGAGTGGTTATCTTAGGATTCTCGTCAAAATTTCACTGATTATTATTAGTTAGTGCTACTATGTCTGATATTTTCTTACGGTAGAGAAGTGTGTAATAACACTTATAGGTCTTAGTTCTCATTAAATAACCCTACTGGTTGGTTACTTATTGTCATCATTTTTATCGCCCCGGTGTGTTTTACTCGTGCCATTACTTATTTCAGTGGGTTCGTCTTCCCCAGCATAAGATTGTTTGAAAGGGTCCCGGGAACCCTTAAAACAAATGGTTTCCGCTTATGAAGTCATTGTTCTTTGGTGCAAGCCTTCTCAGAAAGCTCAGACTTCCTTATATGTTACATAATTATATACTCTGAATTGTCCTCCAATCATTTAACTAGCATTTGCTGCAAAGTTGACCAATTTGATTCGCATCAGCTGAATTAATTTTTTTCTAGTCAGACAATTGTGTATTAAATACTTCTTAGGTTGTTGAAATAACATCTAGATAAAAGTATGTGAAATAAATCATCAACCATCCAGTCATAAACAATGTAAGAACCTGATGCAAGTGAATATCGGCTCAAGTTGACGCATAAGTGACCAATCTTATTGAATGTGGACGGTAATTAACTGTATCTCATTCTCTTACCTTCATCATTTATTATTTGTCAGTTTGAATCTTTAGTGATTCAGTTGTATCTCTGATATTCTACTATATTGTGTTCTAACCTTCACTTCCAGTCTGCAATTTGTATCAATACAGTCTGCGTTATTCATACCTCAATTCCAATTACTTAGTTTTAGTCACATAAGTCAATCGTTTGCAACGTAGAACCTTGTAAGTGTGTACATTGGTTCAAGTTCATATATCCTATCAGCACAGCGCGATAAAATTATCAGGCCAAATCCCGGAATAACGTAGCTAGTAACAGTATCAGTGATAATAGAAAAATTACTCATCGAAGATACGATTCGAGAAGAAAATCTAAGTTGGTGAATTGAAAAAGATTATGAGTCATTCCGAAGCTTAGAACTGGGAGAAGACAAAGAATTGATGCACCTGTGTCATTACAAACGATTTTGGGCCATATCATTCTAAGTCTCTAACCACTGGTTACGAAAATCACGTGGGCTTCAACCAGGTATTTTACACCTGTTAACACACGAGTCAGTCCAATTGTCAGTGACTTCATGGAGTGATGCGGTGTTTTGGTTTGACCGCCCCTCGGATTCTTCCAGCTCACCCTTACACCAAACAACATCACCCGTCAAGGTAGGCAGTAGCTGGGTATATGTAACACATGTCCCAACCACGTCAGATGATGAGAATTCGTTACCCCACCAACCGAATCGACATCTTTAACTTGTGCTCTATGCCTAACCTGGGCATTGATTACTTTGTGTTTCCAAAACACGAACAGTGCTTCGAAGACAAGCGTGATTGAATACTAGTGCTATCCTTAATGAGTATACTTCACATCCATAAAGTGAAACGGAGCAAACTGGTGCACAGTAAACTCGTCCTTTGTTGGTAGATGAATATCTCTCCTACACCACAAGTGATGCAAGTTGACAAATGCCGATCGAGATTTCTGAGTTTGTGCTGAAATTTCTTCAGATACCAGAGCACCAGGACTGATGAGGCTCCCAAGATAAGTAAAGCGGTCGGTACGTCCAACTAATTCACTCCCTAACATTAATTCAGGCGCCGACACATGCCAATTCCAAAGCAACATTTTTCATTTGGAGGGAAAGAATCGAATTCCAAACATACTTGCCTTGTAGCTTAACGGGGTCATAAGATTCCGGAATTTGCCATTCTCTTCACTGAATAGCGGTATATCTTCTGCGTATTCTAAGTCAACAAGTGAATCTCCTGGTAGAAGATAAAAGTGTTATTTCTGAAATTATTTATTTGACAGAGTTAAATAAAGATGAGGAGAGCGGAAAACTTTGGGGAACACCGCTTGAAATAATCAATTTGGGTAACAGTTCTCCATAAGCTTGAAATATTCGTGTGAAACTACACTTGTGGTGCGGGTTACTTATATTTATATAAGTAGTATATAAGGGTGGTCAGGCATAGAATGTATTTCAGCAGAAGATCGATGAGGAAAGAACAGTAACGGAACGCAATTGGTATGAAAACGCATGAACAATGAAATCTGAAACAATGGATTGATGTTTGCGACAAGAACGGTCAAGTTTGAGATGATGGATTGATATTTTGCAAATTAACGATTTACTATACGGTTCTCAGATTTTGTTGAGATGCCCTGTAGTTTTGTGCTCAAATACATTCCATTGTCCTCACTCGTGTTCTTATTCACTACACACTGAGTATTGAAACGAGTTCGAATTTTTGTCAGGTTGTCAGGACACGGAAACCTTACTCCATACATCCTAAGTTTCTATACACCTTTAAATCTGTACAATTGTGTTTAGGATAATACAGCTTTTTTTAATTCGATAAATATTTATTACGATTTTGATTGTAGGCTATGCATTTGGTCCATCAATCACTGGAGGGTAAAATATTACCGGACAAACTACCAAAGAATTTAGTTCCTCCTGACAAAGAACATTATTTTTCAAACTCTACGTCTATTAATAATTCCATGTTGTGTTTACCGCCTATTACTAGTGATGCTGATTTTAATTTAGCACTAGTCCCTGTGCAGTCTACATCAGAATTAAATCCAAAACAGAGTACTGGATATTCATCAGCGCTTGTATCCGTGAGTAATAAAATATTTCAATCTTCATTATTGATCCAGCTTAATGATTTCACTTATCATAAATATTAATTGATCCTTTTTTGATTTTACTCACTTAAATTTCTCTGCTTTTACTAGCATAAGGCAAACTGGTCTTGTAGTACTTTGAAACTTCGCTTTAATAATTCCGTCCGTAATATAGTACAGTGAATGCAGTTTACATTTCTACATATTACCGACTATTGTCTTATATAGCTGTTGTGTTCTTTTGCTGTCTAGTGTTCCCTGACCACGATGGTCCCAGTTAACTCCCCCCAAATCAACACCATGTAAGAAGAGACGATGCATATTCCAGCAAACCTGAACAGCAGACATACAGAATTAGAAACTTTAGACTATGTATATAATTTACGTAAGAATATACCATCGCGATTCAACCACTATTTATTTATTTATTTGAACACATGAATATTGGTACAAGAGAGCGCCAATATATATGCGCCACACAAAACAATGAAAATTCGAAGAGAAGTACAAAAAAAAAACTAAGGAGCGCAAAAGAAAAAGAGAACAATAACGAAGAGATTGGTGTAAGGTAGTGTGGTAGTAACGAGGGAACGAAAAGGTACAATCAGAAGAAATCTTTCAGGTAAGGGAGACACAACCACTTTTTATGAAGAAAGTAAAAGAAGATTACAGCAGGATCGCCACTGGCTTCTATTCTGAGCCATATCTGATAACGTCTCTAGCCACTGTGTAGCACCATCTCTCAGACCCCAACCAGGGAGTCGTGAAGGACCAACAGAAGCCAGCCCTTTGCAGCTTTCTTTCATCCCACGACACCATGTCATGCACTGACCACCTCTCCGCTTCTTCCAACCAGTCCCAGCGTCGGCAAATAATGCACGATGTGGAATTCTCTGGGACGACATTCGGAGAACATGTCCAAGCCACCGAAGTCGGTGTTTCAAGATGGTGACACCAATCGGATTATCGTCTATGTGCCCGAACACACGATGCCGAACCTCTGCATTACTGACATGATGTTGCCACTGAATGTCAGCAATCCTTCGGAGACAGCGACGATCGAACACAGAGAGTCGTCTAACATCCTCAACTCGGAGAGACCAGGTTTCACAAGCATAGAGCAGAACTGCTCTCACCGACGCGTTGTAGATCCGACCTTTTACAACCAGACTAACATCACGAAGGCGCCAAAGGTGGCCCAGATTGGCATAAGCCGCTCTGGCTTTCACTATACGTGCATTGATCTCATCACTCACACCCCCACCAGCACTTATGCAGCTACTTAGATACACGAACTTCTCGACTACTATCTGTTCACCGTCCAGGGTGAGTACAGGATTGGAATCCTGCCAGTCTTGTAGAAGTACTTTGCACTTCGAAGGTGCAAAGCACATACCGTACCTACGGACACTGATTGCCAACTGATTAAGTGCGGATTGCATGCTTTGGGCATTATCGCACAGTAAGACAATATCGTCCGCATACTCAAGGTCAAGAAGTCTTTCTCCAGGCAACAGATCCACACCACCATTACTTACATTCATCAGAGCTGTTTCCAGAATGTCATCGATGGCAAAGTTGAATGGTGAGATTGGGCAACACTGTCTAACCCCACTGCTCGAATGGAACAATGGAGAGAGGTGGTTGTATGCCCTCACTCTGCCTGAGGTGTTTGTATATAGGGCTTTTAGGATGTCAATAAACTTCTCAGACACACCCTTCTTCAATAGACAATCCCAGAGAACAGTCCTATCCAACGAATCGAAGGCAGCCCTAATGCCAAGAAACACTACGATTGTTGGCCTTTGATAAGTATTGCGGTGTTCTAACATTTGGCGGAGGGTGAAGATATGATCAATACATCCTCGACCGGAACGAAACCCAGCCTACTCCTCGCGAGTCAATCTTTCTCGGGTTTTGAACAACCTACGAAGAATGACGGAAGCCAATAGCTTGGACGCAATCGGAAGTAGACTTATCCCCCAATAGATGTTACAGGAACGACGTGAACCCTTTTTAAAAATAGGGACAACTATCGACTCATTCTATGACGTTGGTGGATCAGTCGTCACCGGCCATGGAGGGCAGGACAGTCTGACCGATGTTGCCGGAGCAGCAGGCCAGTTGAACTGCCCTTCGAAGAATCCTGCCTATCGTCCAAGACGTCGATGAATGTTAGTGATTGGCATCCCATCATCCTCGCAGATTGTTTCACTCACACCAGACTTCTTGCTGCCAGTGGCTCGGATGAGCTGGAAGAGCTTCCGGTAGTTACCAGATGCAGCTGCTGCTTCCAGCTCATTAGCACGCTTCGACCACCAGGCTTCTCGGTCCTTACGCAAGCTTTGCCCAATTTCCTTACGTAACATCCTTCGTTTATGGTCAAACTCACGGTCACCCGGAGTAGACCGACGGGCTTCAATGAGTTGTAAGGAACCAGAAGAAACCCAGTGCTTAAAAGCGGGACGTTTCGCAAACCCACAACTGACTGTTCCCGCCATTTTCATGGCGTCATGCAATTGCAACCAATGCTCATCTATACTTTTCGGTGGAGTGGTAGCTAGCCTAGAGGCTAGCTCGGTTCGATACTTACTTGCAACAGAAGTTGCAACCAGCTTGCTAACATCAATCTTTTGGTGGTGGTCACTTCGTTGGCCACTGAAAAGTAAGGCAAGATTGGCGCAGACCAAGGCATGGTCAGAGTCCAGATAGGTACTCCAAAAGCAGTGGCAGTCTTGTACACAACCACGCCAGCGGTAGCTGATCGCGATGTGATCAATCTGAGTCCAGGCTTGAGATGCAGAGGGAGGACGCCAGGTGGCACATCGGCGATGACTGTGCCGAAAGTTAGTGCTAGCCAGAAACAGGTTGTGGTCTGTGCACAGTTGCAGTAGACAGTCCCTGTTATCTGACCTGCGACCAACAAGTCCCCATCGGCCACCTAAACGACTCTCTTCTGTGCCTAGACGCCCGACCTGAGCATTCAAGTCTCCGGCTAGTACTACAATATCTGTCGAACGCACTTTCTGGAGAAAAACAGATAACTGGTGGTAAAACTCATCCTTGATTGCATCCGGGCTGCAATCTGTCGGGGCATAGGCGGAGATGACGAAAAGACATCGTTTCTCACGCCGATTTCTTCTCACTTTGATGGAACTTTCTAATCTAACAGCACATAACCGACTGTTAATGGGGATCCAATCGACTAGTGCTGCCTCAGCTCTAGCGCTTAGTGCGACACCAACGCCTGCAAGACCAGACGAAGATGCCACAGGGTCCCCGGATAAGCGCACGTAAAACAAGCTTTTGAAGCGACAGATGGAGATCGAATTTGTAGTACTTCACCAGAGTCTTGAATACGGGTCTCGGATAGACAACAAACATCAATATTAAGACTTTCCAAAGACATAGCCAGCCCTATCTGTTGTCCAACCTTCATAACTGTGCGAACGTTGAAGGCAGCCAGTTTGAATAGTGCACGTGGTTTCAGAAAAACTGCTTCACTACTCGTATTCGGTGGTAACATACAGTTTTCAACCGGACAGTGACTCGAGAACGTTTAGATACAGTCGAATTTCCACCAAAGACGAGCCGCTGTATAAGTATAAAAGAGGGTGAATAATGTGGAAAATAATAGTAATAATAATAATGACAATAATGGTAATAATAATAATAGTATTAATAATGACAATAATTGTAATGATAATAATTTGAATCAATTGATTGTTTTTCGAAGCGAGAAAAATAATTTCCATAGACATAAAGAGTTCATCATTTGTGTGTGGGCTGTGATACTGCCCGGGTGCCCAAACCGAAGCAGGTGGTTATCTTAGGGGGCCACTCCCCGAGCCTTTGATCTAAAGGTCTAACCCACAAGGCAGTGGAGCATCGTAAGGAGATGCAATCCCATGGTAGCCGGTGACCAACGATTGGTTCATACGCCATTTGTTCCTGCAGGATACTGGAGCCCATGTGCACCATTGGTTTGGAATCCGGTTAAAGCGCCGGACATTCGCTTTTCGTCCTCTCATTTTCGTAAACAACACCCCCGCCACGAGAAGGCAATGAGTAGGACTTCCCTGGCAGAGGCTGTATACGCGTGGCCGTGTGAGAGTATTTCGAGAGGGAGAGCGGACTCTCCCCACTCTCGGCCGTACCAGGGCATTCAGGGGGCGATTCAACCACTAGTACTAATTTGTTGGGAATGGATCAGTCAGTGTATTTCAATTTAAGTATGATCAGTACCTGTAATACTCAGGACCCTGTCATGTTAATAGTGATGACGTCAAACTGCTTAAACTCAAAAAAATTCGTCGTTTTTATGTTAGTGACTGTTAGAAAAAAGTTCTAGTGACGAGTTCAAAATTTGATTGAAATTGAGTGATTAGTTTATTTGATATATGGGTTGTTTAGCTTACCGGCCATTATATTGTAAGTTTTTGGACAATATAATCTCATTCACATTAGTTTATTTTTTTTCAAACTGTTGCTAATAGTGTTTATGTCAAACACAGTGTTTGAGCTCCTCAACTCTTACTTCTAACCTGTCAACGAGAACTGTTTCCTTGAGCCTATATCGTGGTGGGATTAGGATGATCGAAGGAAATTTAGTTCACATTTGACACTCAGTATATCTAATACTGAGAAATCGATTTTTCCGTATTTTTAATTAAAATTTGAAGAATAAACGGGGTTAGGACCATCAGTTACTTCTCGACAAACCATAAACTAACCATCGTAAAGTACCAGAGTGGATATGTAACTATTTATCTCCTTAATCTCAAAATAATTCGTGGAACTAAGTACTGCTCTTTATTTTGACCACTAGTCTATAAAATAATCTTTTAGATTTAAAAGTTGGGGACAATGGCGGTCGTTTGAATCCCAATCGCTTAGAGGAACCGCTAGTCTGCAATTAGACTTCTAAAGTAGGATGTTTGTGATTAAGTTGTTTTTGGTGGAGTTTTGTTCTCTGAGCTGGATGGTTTGGTCGTGGAGCTTTCATCGTTCTTCTGAACGACATCATCAGCACAAACTTCAGATAGAAGTGAAGTGTTCGAATTTCTCCATATGTGTTTCAAAGCTTGTTCCGCGCACCTCGATGTTGATTGGTCCTTATTGACCTTAAATTTGTCATTGTTTACTTCTTTGTTTTGGTTGTGTCTCCCATTGGTTTGATTTTTGTTCCTATATTTGTGCATGATTTTTCTGATTGGTTGATAAATTGGATTGATTTCAATATGTTTGTTGATTGCTGATTGACCTGAGTGCCAGGTTTCTAGAAATTCTCTGGTGTTTTTGGAGTTTCCTCTGTCTAAGATTTCCACATTTTTCCAATCGAATGAGTGTCCGCAGTTGTCCACGTGTATTGATATAAGTGAGGAAGTATCACGGCGTTTGACTGCTAATTGATGTCCATGTAGGCGAAGGTGAAGGGGGCGTCCGGTTTGTCCAATGTAGTGTTTTTCGCAGTTGGTACAATTTATTTTGTAGATGATGTTTGATTTGTCTTCCTTTTTATTTCATCTTTTGGTTTGCATAGGATTGATTGTAGTGATTTTGTCGGTTTGTGTGCCACACCTATTCCGAAGGTTTTCAGCAGTCTCGTTGCGGTTTCTGATATTCCTTGTATATATGGTAGGGTGATCCTTCTGTTGATTTTTGTGCTTGACTTGAGTTCTAATGCTGCGTGCGGTTGGTATTTTTTGATGAAGTTTATTGGGTAGCCGTTCTTCTGAAATACATCCTTCAGGTATTTCTCTTCATTTCTTCGTGCTGCCAGTGTGCTGCAGTGTGTCCTCGCCCTCTTGAACAAATTGTGTACGCAGTTGATTTTGTGAGCTCTTGGGTTGTTGCTATTGTAGTTGAGAATTTGATCTGTATGGGTCGGTTTCCTATATACTTGAGTTTCCAGTTTTTCTGTGTCGGTTCTAGCGATCAATATATCCAAGAATGCTAGTTTGTTGTTTGACTCCTGTTCCATGGTGAACTTAATGTCATCGAAGACGTTGTTGATCAGTTTGTAAGTGTTTTCTAGTTCATTCTTTTTGACGATGATGAAGGTGTCGTCTACATAGCGAATCCAAACTTTTGGTTTGATCACTGGTAATATAGCGGCTTCTAGTCTTTGCATCTCTGCCTCTGTGATCAATCCTGATATTGGTGATCCCATTGGTGTCCCTTTCGTTTGTTCGTAGATTTTGTTGTTAAGCTGTGTCGATCAGTTACTGAGATTGTATATTTAGTGTTTATTTTATCTATTTATTTGAATATATAAATATTAGTACAAAGGCACACCGAACACGTATGCGCCACACAAGTCAGTTGATTTGTGTGTGGGTTGTAATACTGTTCGGGTGCCCAGACCGAAGCAGGTTGTTTTCTTAGGGGGTCACATCCAGAGCCTTCGACTTACAGGTCTGATCCATAAGGCAGTGGAGCAACGTAAATAGATGCAGTCCCATGGTAGTCAGTGACCAACGATTGGTTCATACGCCATTTGTTCCTTTAAGATCCTGGAGCATATGTGCACCATTGGTATGAAATCAGGGTTTTCCAACCCCTTAGGTGGACCCTCTGTTTCTACCAACCCGGTTAAGGCGCCGAACATTCGCTTTTCGTCCTCTCAACTTCGTAAACAGGACATTCGCCGCGAGAAGTCAGTCACTAGGAATTCTCTGGTAGTGGCTGTAAACGCGTTGATATGTGAGAGGATGTCGAAAGGGAGAGCTGACTCCCCATTCTCGGCCATACCCAGGGCATTTGGGGGCTATACTCAGTGTATTTCCTATGATACGTGTACAACATTTATTTTTAGTTAAAGCAAAAATAAACCTATCTAAAAACGGAAACATGAATAAAAATCTGTAAAGCCATTGGTTATCAGTCTGCACTTGCATGGGAGAGGTTTTCAATGATCAGTGATACGGAATTATCGGCTTTTAGATAAAATGCTAATCGATAAATGGTAACGAGTGACACTAAGTGTACCGCGTTATGGCTGCTTACAAGAACTGATTATTGATGTAGGCAACACCACTGGCCAGATGAGATTTTTATGTAATAAAATAAAATGCTTATTTACAGATTATAAAAACAGAAAAAAAACATAAAATATCAAAGCTGATGAAAAGGAATTAGCTCGTAGGTCTCATTCTGCAATCAAATAGGACATCACTGTTAGGCCTGGGTATCGTATCAAAATAATTTATCAGTTCGAATTAACTTGGCTCTCTGTAGATATTCTGTTGTTAGATTATTATTATTATTATTACTATTACTATTAATGGTTTTAGGCAATACAGTGGTCGTCTTAATCGTGATGATTTCATCAAGTACACATTTGCTCCCCCACCGATTTATTTATTCAGAGAAACTTTATTCTCATTGTAACGTAATTATACCTAAATTTCTACTCGTTTTGTTGTGACTAACTGTTTCAAAAGGTACCTAGTCGTTAGGTGTGTTGCTACTCTCATAAGTAATTCATAAAGCTCGGGCTGAAATCAATAATGATAAAATATTTTTCTTACATTACTAGCGAATGAACATATGGTTGACTTTCAGAAAAAGTATACAATTTAATTTAGATAATATTACTGTTTTTTACTGCAAACATTTGAATCAATTAGGCTTTTCCAACCGGTGAAACATTAACTACACAGTCAACTCATACAACTCCCACTGTTTGGGCTCTGTCTGGTCATCAACCTTATCTTCAGTCGTATAATTTTCCAGAATGGGCTATTTCAGCAGACGAACATGCAAAAAATCTGAGAGTTTTTGCTGCCCTAGATATGGATGCTGATGGGTTAGTTTCAGGCCCTGAAGTGAGAGATATTCTGATGCGATCCGGTTTACCTCAAGATATTCTCGCTCATATATGGGAGCTGGTTGATATACAAAATACTGGTTTGTTAAACAGGTAAATGTCTTTCAATTCAATTAACATTTCTACATTATCTGCGATACTTTATTTGTCTTCACTGATAAGTAAATATTATAATTTTCCGGTTGCTATTACAGTTCGTTATGATGCTGTATTTTACTTTACTTCTATGATTAGTTTCTATTGGTATACTCCGCTACATATCTAACTGTCTTTAGCTATATATTACTGCATGTATATTATATCTTTATTTTTATCGTATGATCCGTAGCTTTTTAGGCGTAATAACGATGTTTTCACTATCTTACCAGGCTTTAGGATCCATGTTTGGAATATCGAACACTTTATCGCACCATTAATTGTAAATTCTTAGTCATTTTGTCCAATTTATTTTAAAGTAGAATTTGAGCTGTATTTTATCTTGTAAGAATTTTATTTGTATTTACAGTGAACAGTTTACAGTGGCCATGCATTTGGCAACGGAACAGTTATCTGCGGGCTTATCTAATCGTACCCTTCCTAATGTACTTCCACCCGCTTTACTTCCACCAAGTTTGCGCCCTATTCCTCCAGATCCGTCTATTTATAAAGAATCTAACAAACTAATTGTAGAAATAGAAGCATTAAGCCGGTATGTTATTATTATTGCGTTCAATTTTTGTAGCATAGGTTTTTCTTGCTCAATTATCGTTTTGTATTTGTTATTGATAAAGTATTCAGTTTGTTTTTGATTGAGATCATGAACCGATTGATGTTAGACCATCACAATTGAAAACCTGGAAGCACTGGACGGCCGTTTCGTCCTATTGTGGATTGGTTGATGTTAGAAACTATCACCATTGGATGCCGGCTCAGTGGTTCAGTTGGTTAAGCGTTCGCGCGCGAGACCGAAGGCCCTGGGTTCGAATCCCGCTCGCGGGATCGTGGATGCGCACTGCTGAGGAGTCCCACAATAGGACGAAACGGCCGCCCAGTGCTTCCAGGTTTTCAATTGTGATGGTATAACATCAATCGGTTCATGATCTCAATCAAAAACTTAATAATCTCCACAACCCCTATACTAGTATTCAGTTTGTGTTGACCATCAAACTGAGTGTACTTACTAGAATTATCCTGGTGGGTTTTAATGAATATTTTTTAATAATTTGGTTGTTATTTGTGTAAGCTACTAAGCAGTTATTATGATCTGTATTATGGGGATTCTATCTGTAGACCTATTGGTCAAGTGATTTCATTTAAAGTAAAATTCCTTAATTTCAACAAACCTGATGTGTAATAAAGTAGGCGGCGGTAACATATAGCTCGAACTAGAATACCTTTATACTCCATTTCTTGTTTCTCTCCTAACACGGAATATTGCAACAGACTATCAGTTTATTGACAGAAGTCAGGGTTGACAGATCTGGGCAAATAATATATGCATACAAATTTAAAACATATGAATATAAAACACTTGAAAATAAGGTGAATATTTCGCGAACTAAAAACGGGCAAATAAAAAGAGCGTTTTTAGTTGTAGTTTAAATAAAGGGTTTATTTTTTGGCGGTTACTGGGTGGATTAGCGGAATTTTGTATTTAGTGAAATAAAAATTAACAGGTAAGTAAATTGTTTCATACTCATATGAAGTCCTCGAAAAACTTTTCGCTTGTCACATACACGAAAACTAAGTATTTACCCTGAAGCATTACTGAAATTCGAAAACCTTTTCGATTATCACTGAAGTCATGTAATATGTGAACTGTGTTAGAGGAAAGTTGTTATCACCATAATTAAGTTGTCTTATCACGAATTATTGTTAACTTCGTCACATAATGTATAATATGAAGGTTGGATAATCAAGATATGTGGAGCTATGCTACATTTTTGGGGCTTACAGCTTATAGCTTGAGTCTACAGTACTACTACTACTACTACTACTACTAACTACTACTACTACTACTACTACTGCTGCTGCTGCTGCTGCTGCTGCTGCTGCTGCTGCTGCTGCTGCTGCTGCTGCTGCTGCTGCTGCTGCTGCTGCTGCTGCTGCTGCTGCTGCTGCTGCTGCTGCTGCTGCTGCTGCTGCTGCTGCTGCTGCTGCTGCTGCTGCTGCTGCTGCTGCTGCTGCTGCTGCTGCTGCTGCTGCTGCTGCTGCTGCTGCTGCTGCTGCTGCTGCTGCTGCTGCTGCTGCTGCTGCTGCTGCTGCTGCTGCTGCTGCTGCTGCTTGCTGCTGCTGCTGCTGCTGCTGCTGCTGCTGCTGCTGCTGCTGCTGCTGCTGCTGCTGCTGCTGCTGCTGCTGCTGCTGCTGCTGCTGCTGCTGCTGCTGCTGCTGCTGCTGCTGCTGCTGCTGCTGCTGCTGCTGCTGCTGCTGCTGCTGCTGCTGCTGCTGCTGCTGCTGCTGCTGCTGCTGCTGCTGCTGCTGCTGCTGCTGCTGCTGCTGCTGCTGCTGCTGCTGCTGCTGCTGCTGCTGCTGCTGCTGCTGCTGCTGCTGCTGCTGCTGCTGCTGCTGCTGCTGCTGCTGCTGCTGCTGCTGCTGCTGCTGCTGCTGCTGCTGCTGCTGCTGCTGCTGCTGCTGCTGCTGCTGCTGCTGCTGCTGCTGCTGCTGCTGCTGCTGCTGCTGCTGCTGCTGCTGCTGCTGCTGCTGCTGCTGCTGCTGCTGCTGCTGCTGCTGCTGCTGCTGCTGCTGCTGCTGCTGCTGCTGCTGCTGCTGCTGCTGCTGCTGCTGCTGCTGCTGCTGCTGCTGCTGCTGCTGCTGCTGCTGCTGCTGCTGCTGCTGCTGCTGCTGCTGCTGCTGCTGCTGCTGCTGCTGCTGCTGCTGCTGCTGCTGCTGCTGCTGCTGCTGCTGCTGCTGCTGCTGCTGCTGCTGCTGCTGCTGCTGCTGCTGCTGCTGCTGCTGCTGCTGCTGCTGCTGCTGCTGCTGCTGCTGCTGCTGCTGCTGCTGCTGCTGCTGCTGCTGCTGCTGCTGCTGCTGCTGCTGCTGCTGCTGCTGCTGCTGCTGCTGCTGCTGCTGCTGCTGCTGCTGCTGCTGCTGCTGCTGCTGCTGCTGCTGCTGCTGCTGCTGCTGCTGCTGCTGCTGCTGCTGCTGCTGCTGCTGCTGCTGCTGCTGCTGCTGCTGCTGCTGCTGCTGCTGCTGCTGCTGCTGCTGCTGCTGCTGCTGCTGCTGCTGCTGCTGCTGCTGCTGCTGCTGCTGCTGCTGCTGCTGCTGCTGCTGCTGCTGCTGCTGCTGCTGCTGCTGCTGCTGCTGCTGCTGCTGCTGCTGCTGCTGCTGCTGCTGCTGCTGCTGCTGCTGCTGCTGCTGCTGCTGCTGCTGCTGCTGCTGCTGCTGCTGCTGCTGCTGCTGCTGCTGCTGCTGCTGCTGCTGCTGCTGCTGCTGCTGCTGCTGCTGCTGCTGCTGCTGCTGCTGCTGCTGCTGCTGCTGCTGCTGCTGCTGCTGCTGCTGCTGCTGCTGCTGCTGCTGCTGCTGCTGCTGCTGCTGCTGCTGCTGCTGCTGCTGCTGCTGCTGCTGCTGCTGCTGCTGCTGCTGCTGCTGCTGCTGCTGCTGCTGCTGCTGCTGCTGCTGCTGCTGCTGCTGCTGCTGCTGCTGCTGCTGCTGCTGCTGCTGCTGCTGCTGCTGCTGCTGCTGCTGCTGCTGCTGCTGCTGCTGCTGCTGCTGCTGCTGCTGCTGCTGCTGCTGCTGCTGCTGCTGCTGCTGCTGCTGCTGCTGCTGCTGCTGCTGCTGCTGCTGCTGCTGCTGCTGCTGCTGCTGCTGCTGCTGCTGCTGCTGCTGCTGCTGCTGCTGCTGCTGCTGCTGCTGCTGCTGCTGCTGCTGCTGCTGCTGCTGCTGCTGCTGCTGCTGCTGCTGCTGCTGCTGCTGCTGCTGCTGCTGCTGCTGCTGCTGCTGCTGCTGCTGCTGCTGCTGCTGCTGCTGCTGCTGCTGCTGCTGCTGCTGCTGCTGCTGCTGCTGCTGCTGCTGCTGCTGCTGCTGCTGCTGCTGCTGCTGCTGCTGCTGCTGCTGCTGCTGCTGCTGCTGCTGCTGCTGCTGCTGCTGCTGCTGCTGCTGCTGCTGCTGCTGCTGCTGCTGCTGCTGCTGCTGCTGCTGCTGCTGCTGCTGCTGCTGCTGCTGCTGCTGCTGCTGCTGCTGCTGCTGCTGCTGCTGCTGCTGCTGCTGCTGCTGCTGCTGCTGCTGCTGCTGCTGCTGCTGCTGCTGCTGCTGCTGCTGCTGCTGCTGCTGCTGCTGCTGCTGCTGCTGCTGCTGCTGCTGCTGCTGCTGCTGCTGCTGCTGCTGCTGCTGCTGCTGCTGCTGCTGCTGCTGCTGCTGCTGCTGCTGCTGCTGCTGCTGCTGCTGCTGCTGCTGCTGCTGCTGCTGCTGCTGCTGCTGCTGCTGCTGCTGCTGCTGCTGCTGCTGCTGCTGCTGCTGCTGCTGCTGCTGCTGCTGCTGCTGCTGCTGCTGCTGCTGCTGCTGCTGCTGCTGCTGCTGCTGCTGCTGCTGCTGCTGCTGCTGCTGCTGCTGCTGCTGCTGCTGCTGCTGCTGCTGCTGCTGCTGCTGCTGCTGCTGCTGCTGCTGCTGCTGCTGCTGCTGCTGCTGCTGCTGCTGCTGCTGCTGCTGCTGCTGCTGCTGCTGCTGCTGCTGCTGCTGCTGCTGCTGCTGCTGCTGCTGCTGCTGCTGCTGCTGCTGCTGCTGCTGCTGCTGCTGCTGCTGCTGCTGCTGCTGCTGCTGCTGCTGCTGCTGCTGCTGCTGCTGCTGCTGCTGCTGCTGCTGCTGCTGCTGCTGCTGCTGCTGCTGCTGCTGCTGCTGCTGCTGCTGCTGCTGCTGCTGCTGCTGCTGCTGCTGCTGCTGCTGCTGCTGCTGCTGCTGCTGCTGCTGCTGCTGCTGCTGCTGCTGCTGCTGCTGCTGCTGCTGCTGCTGCTGCTGCTGCTGCTGCTGCTGCTGCTGCTGCTGCTGCTGCTGCTGCTGCTGCTGCTGCTGCTGCTGCTGCTGCTGCTGCTGCTGCTGCTGCTGCTGCTGCTGCTGCTGCTGCTGCTGCTGCTGCTGCTGCTGCTGCTGCTGCTGCTGCTGCTGCTGCTGCTGCTGCTGCTGCTGCTGCTGCTGCTGCTGCTGCTGCTGCTGCTGCTGCTGCTGCTGCTGCTGCTGCTGCTGCTGCTGCTGCTGCTGCTGCTGCTGCTGCTGCTGCTGCTGCTGCTGCTGCTGCTGCTGCTGCTGCTGCTGCTGCTGCTGCTGCTGCTGCTGCTGCTGCTGCTGCTGCTGCTGCTGCTGCTGCTGCTGCTGCTGCTGCTGCTGCTGCTGCTGCTGCTGCTGCTGCTGCTGCTGCTGCTGCTGCTGCTGCTGCTGCTGCTGCTGCTGCTGCTGCTGCTGCTGCTGCTGCTGCTGCTGCTGCTGCTGCTGCTGCTGCTGCTGCTGCTGCTGCTGCTGCTGCTGCTGCTGCTGCTGCTGCTGCTGCTGCTGCTGCTGCTGCTGCTGCTGCTGCTGCTGCTGCTGCTGCTGCTGCTGCTGCTGCTGCTGCTGCTGCTGCTGCTGCTGCTGCTGCTGCTGCTGCTGCTGCTGCTGCTGCTGCTGCTGCTGCTGCTGCTGCTGCTGCTGCTGCTGCTGCTGCTGCTGCTGCTGCTGCTGCTGCTGCTGCTGCTGCTGCTGCTGCTGCTGCTGCTGCTGCTGCTGCTGCTGCTGCTGCTGCTGCTGCTGCTGCTGCTGCTGCTGCTGCTGCTGCTGCTGCTGCTGCTGCTGCTGCTGCTGCTGCTGCTGCTGCTGCTGCTGCTGCTGCTGCTGCTGCTGCTGCTGCTGCTGCTGCTGCTGCTGCTGCTGCTGCTGCTGCTGCTGCTGCTGCTGCTGCTGCTGCTGCTGCTGCTGCTGCTGCTGCTGCTGCTGCTGCTGCTGCTGCTGCTGCTGCTGCTGCTGCTGCTGCTGCTGCTGCTGCTGCTGCTGCTGCTGCTGCTGCTGCTGCTGCTGCTGCTGCTGCTGCTGCTGCTGCTGCTGCTGCTGCTGCTGCTGCTGCTGCTGCTGCTGCTGCTGCTGCTGCTGCTGCTGCTGCTGCTGCTGCTGCTGCTGCTGCTGCTGCTGCTGCTGCTGCTGCTGCTGCTGCTGCTGCTGCTGCTGCTGCTGCTGCTGCTGCTGCTGCTGCTGCTGCTGCTGCTGCTGCTGCTGCTGCTGCTGCTGCTGCTGCTGCTGCTGCTGCTGCTGCTGCTGCTGCTGCTGCTGCTGCTGCTGCTGCTGCTGCTGCTGCTGCTGCTGCTGCTGCTGCTGCTGCTGCTGCTGCTGCTGCTGCTGCTGCTGCTGCTGCTGCTGCTGCTGCTGCTGCTGCTGCTGCTGCTGCTGCTGCTGCTGCTGCTGCTGCTGCTGCTGCTGCTGCTGCTGCTGCTGCTGCTGCTGCTGCTGCTGCTGCTGCTGCTGCTGCTGCTGCTGCTGCTGCTGCTGCTGCTGCTGCTGCTGCTGCTGCTGCTGCTGCTGCTGCTGCTGCTGCTGCTGCTGCTGCTGCTGCTGCTGCTGCTGCTGCTGCTGCTGCTGCTGCTGCTGCTGCTGCTGCTGCTGCTGCTGCTGCTGCTGCTGCTGCTGCTGCTGCTGCTGCTGCTGCTGCTGCTGCTGCTGCTGCTGCTGCTGCTGCTGCTGCTGCTGCTGCTGCTGCTGCTGCTGCTGCTGCTGCTGCTGCTGCTGCTGCTGCTGCTGCTGCTGCTGCTGCTGCTGCTGCTGCTGCTGCTGCTGCTGCTGCTGCTGCTGCTGCTGCTGCTGCTGCTGCTGCTGCTGCTGCTGCTGCTGCTGCTGCTGCTGCTGCTGCTGCTGCTGCTGCTGCTGCTGCTGCTGCTGCTGCTGCTGCTGCTGCTGCTGCTGCTGCTGCTGCTGCTGCTGCTGCTGCTGCTGCTGCTGCTGCTGCTGCTGCTGCTGCTGCTGCTGCTGCTGCTGCTGCTGCTGCTGCTGCTGCTGCTGCTGCTGCTGCTGCTGCTGCTGCTGCTGCTGCTGCTGCTGCTGCTGCTGCTGCTGCTGCTGCTGCTGCTGCTGCTGCTGCTGCTGCTGCTGCTGCTGCTGCTGCTGCTGCTGCTGCTGCTGCTGCTGCTGCTGCTGCTGCTGCTGCTGCTGCTGCTGCTGCTGCTGCTGCTGCTGCTGCTGCTGCTGCTGCTGCTGCTGCTGCTGCTGCTGCTGCTGCTGCTGCTGCTGCTGCTGCTGCTGCTGCTGCTGCTGCTGCTGCTGCTGCTGCTGCTGCTGCTGCTGCTGCTGCTGCTGCTGCTGCTGCTGCTGCTGCTGCTGCTGCTGCTGCTGCTGCTGCTGCTGCTGCTGCTGCTGCTGCTGCTGCTGCTGCTGCTGCTGCTGCTGCTGCTGCTGCTGCTGCTGCTGCTGCTGCTGCTGCTGCTGCTGCTGCTGCTGCTGCTGCTGCTGCTGCTGCTGCTGCTGCTGCTGCTGCTGCTGCTGCTGCTGCTGCTGCTGCTGCTGCTGCTGCTGCTGCTGCTGCTGCTGCTGCTGCTGCTGCTGCTGCTGCTGCTGCTGCTGCTGCTGCTGCTGCTGCTGCTGCTGCTGCTGCTGCTGCTGCTGCTGCTGCTGCTGCTGCTGCTGCTGCTGCTGCTGCTGCTGCTGCTGCTGCTGCTGCTGCTGCTGCTGCTGCTGCTGCTGCTGCTGCTGCTGCTGCTGCTGCTGCTGCTGCTGCTGCTGCTGCTGCTGCTGCTGCTGCTGCTGCTGCTGCTGCTGCTGCTGCTGCTGCTGCTGCTGCTGCTGCTGCTGCTGCTGCTGCTGCTGCTGCTGCTGCTGCTGCTGCTGCTGCTGCTGCTGCTGCTGCTGCTGCTGCTGCTGCTGCTGCTGCTGCTGCTGCTGCTGCTGCTGCTGCTGCTGCTGCTGCTGCTGCTGCTGCTGCTGCTGCTGCTGCTGCTGCTGCTGCTGCTGCTGCTGCTGCTGCTGCTGCTGCTGCTGCTGCTGCTGCTGCTGCTGCTGCTGCTGCTGCTGCTGCTGCTGCTGCTGCTGCTGCTGCTGCTGCTGCTGCTGCTGCTGCTGCTGCTGCTGCTGCTGCTGCTGCTGCTGCTGCTGCTGCTGCTGCTGCTGCTGCTGCTGCTGCTGCTGCTGCTGCTGCTGCTGCTGCTGCTGCTGCTGCTGCTGCTGCTGCTGCTGCTGCTGCTGCTGCTGCTGCTGCTGCTGCTGCTGCTGCTGCTGCTGCTGCTGCTGCTGCTGCTGCTGCTGCTGCTGCTGCTGCTGCTGCTGCTGCTGCTGCTGCTGCTGCTGCTGCTGCTGCTGCTGCTGCTGCTGCTGCTGCTGCTGCTGCTGCTGCTGCTGCTGCTGCTGCTGCTGCTGCTGCTGCTGCTGCTGCTGCTGCTGCTGCTGCTGCTGCTGCTGCTGCTGCTGCTGCTGCTGCTGCTGCTGCTGCTGCTGCTGCTGCTGCTGCTGCTGCTGCTGCTGCTGCTGCTGCTGCTGCTGCTGCTGCTGCTGCTGCTGCTGCTGCTGCTGCTGCTGCTGCTGCTGCTGCTGCTGCTGCTGCTGCTGCTGCTGCTGCTGCTGCTGCTGCTGCTGCTGCTGCTGCTGCTGCTGCTGCTGCTGCTGCTGCTGCTGCTGCTGCTGCTGCTGCTGCTGCTGCTGCTGCTGCTGCTGCTGCTGCTGCTGCTGCTGCTGCTGCTGCTGCTGCTGCTGCTGCTGCTGCTGCTGCTGCTGCTGCTGCTGCTGCTGCTGCTGCTGCTGCTGCTGCTGCTGCTGCTGCTGCTGCTGCTGCTGCTGCTGCTGCTGCTGCTGCTGCTGCTGCTGCTGCTGCTGCTGCTGCTGCTGCTGCTGCTGCTGCTGCTGCTGCTGCTGCTGCTGCTGCTGCTGCTGCTGCTGCTGCTGCTGCTGCTGCTGCTGCTGCTGCTGCTGCTGCTGCTGCTGCTGCTGCTGCTGCTGCTGCTGCTGCTGCTGCTGCTGCTGCTGCTGCTGCTGCTGCTGCTGCTGCTGCTGCTGCTGCTGCTGCTGCTGCTGCTGCTGCTGCTGCTGCTGCTGCTGCTGCTGCTGCTGCTGCTGCTGCTGCTGCTGCTGCTGCTGCTGCTGCTGCTGCTGCTGCTGCTGCTGCTGCTGCTGCTGCTGCTGCTGCTGCTGCTGCTGCTGCTGCTGCTGCTACTACTACTACTACTACTACTACTACTACTACTACTGCTGCTACTACTACTACTACTGCTGCTACTACTACTACTACTACTACTACTACTACTACTACTACTACTACTACTACTACTACTACTACTACTACTACTACTACTACTACTACTACTACTACTACTACTACTACTACTGCAATAGTAATAATAATAATAATAATTTCAATAATGATTATAATAATAATTGTCATAATAATTATAATCATAATCATAATAATAAAGTGTTGATGCAGCTATTTGATCGACAGATGTCTCATCTATGGGGATTCAATTGACTTCTGTTTTTGTAACTGAACTGAGCCATTTAACATTTATGCAATAGAAATTATTTTAGTTACTTGATATTATGAGGATTTATTGAGAACTGGATCATTGATAACTATATTTTACCTTACGGGGCAATAAATTGACATTTGAAAAATCATGCACATCACATTCTTTGCCCAAACTTGACTATATTTGTGTAGTCACATTAAAAATTAGGTTTCTTATTTTCTGTTTCTTTTTCTTAAAGGTTATTAAAAGTATGTATGTCTGAGGTTTATGTGCACTAAGTAATCTTGTGTTTACACATTTTCATATTGCGGTTGGTTAATAAACACTTTATTGACATTTTGTTTTCATTTTTTATAAAACATTTCAGTGAAAAATCTGCAGTAGAATCTGATTATGTCTCTATGGCCAAAGATTCTCAACGTCGAGCATCGGAAGCCACTGCAAAACAGCGTACAATTGATACCCTTAATCATACAATTCGTAATCTAGCTAATCAACGTGTGGAAGCCGAACGTCGACTAGGCGATTATAGTCGTGAAAAAGATACGTTAGAAAATGTGCTTAATGAAATCAAAAGTCATGTCGTGAATGAACGTCAAAAAGTTGAAGAAATGCGTATTAAAATCAATTGTCAACAAGCCTCAACGAATGTATGTTTTTAATTTGTGATGTTTTAGAACATTTTATGTTGTCTTATCACCCCTAAATTCCGTTCATTATTTTTATAAACTTTCAACTAGTTTATAAATTCTGATGAATATCTATACTGTATGGTTGTTCTATTTAAAAGCTGCCATTCTTCTATCGCACTGTCGTGTTCTCGCTTATGGCACAGCACAGTATGTTGTAAATGAGTGATTTATACTACAAATAGATAATATTGGAAACGGTATGTACTTCTCTCATGATTAATGAGTTTGTTTTTGAAGTTATGTTCTATACTACTTGCGAACGAGATTTCTAAATAACACCATTCAACCCAAAAGTGCTACTCATCGTCGACCGTCTGATGAGTTGTTTTAATGCCAGTCATTATTAAGTATCTACAATACGATTAGCTGCTTTTAAAAAAGACATCATGGATTCGTGAGCAGGTGATGACACTAAATGAATCTAAAGAGGTGTGTAATTGATTCCTAATTTGATTTCATCCGTATTTGTTACGGAAATTAATCAAAGTAGACTTGTTATCCACTTGTTCGGAGCTTGCTCTGTGAGATTGTTTCTTAAGACATCGGCTCAACGGTGCCCTTGTAGCAAGTCGAATAGCACTTTTGGATATGTCTACTGCGCACGTATTCTATTGCTTTAGTAATGCATGCTTTGAAATTATAATTGGTTCACTGTTATTCATAGGCGATGCTAGAAGTATTGTAGAAATCAATGAAACAGTTAAGCGAAACAAGAAAATATGAGGAAGGGAGCAAGTTGAAAGTAGGATGTATTAGCAGTATTTTGTGTGATCAGTTGGTTATATATATATATATATATATATATATATATATATATATATATATATATATATATATATATATATATATATATATATAGTCTACATAAAAGGTATTGTAAAGAAATCAAAAAGCCGAAAATTTTCTGCTTATCTTTATAGTCGGCAAATATCTTCTGTCGTGGATGTCCGTGGATATAGTTGGTTGAAAAGCTTATAAGTGAGTCGGGAGATCTGGAAACATTCGGAAAGTTGTTGTCCATAAATGGTATTTCATCAATTCTCTATGGGCAGTTAGCATCAATAACATCGAAAGAAAGCGGAGACAGTTGGTAACTTATGTACACTCGTATAAAATTTTACTAGGGAAAATGATTTGTAGTCATATTGATCAACTTCTGTTACATAAACCAAATGTTTTAAGGTAGCAACATGTATTTGGATGTGATATGCACTATGTAAGAACACATTCAATCGGACTTCGGCACAACTGACTTAGTATTTCCACTGGTGACGGTCGAATACGTCTTGATACTTGAATATTCTGTGTCCTAGTATATTATTTAGTATTATTTTCATTCATCGATTACAATTTTAGAGTCAAAAAGAAGAAATAGCTTGTTTACGTAATGAGTTGAATGAATTAATACGAGAGGAAGCGATGTTACAAGACAAAATAATTGAAAACCAACGCCGTTTAGAACAAATTGAAAAGGAAAACCGTTTAGCCCAGTCTCGCGTAGATCAAGTAAGTCACATTGTTGCATCTGACTTTTTTTGTGTTTCAGTTAGGTAATGAAAAAACTGTGTATATTGTCTACTGTGTTTGATTGACACGTTCCATACATTTGTTGCAAACTAACCATCTCTTTGCTTTTATCAATTCTATAAGTGTTAGCAAGTAGAAGTTAGTGGTTTATCCAAGTCACAAGAGCTGGCGTCTTAATACTATTAAACCTGTTAAGTACACATTACTAAACCTCATGATTACCAGCATGATGCTGCTACTAGATGTCAGTCTTACATTAAACTTGTTTATCAGTATACTTGCTTGATTTTTTCGTTTAAATTTTACTGACTTATTGTTAGCGATAGTTTTTGTTTTCTAATTCTTAGGCTAACATTAAACTTGAAACATTAGAATCTACTCGTGGTCAATTGTTAGAAGTGCTTGAACAATATAACGGTCTATTAAATGGTGATGAAAATATCAAAGAACCAGATGAGGCAAGGGTTAAGTCTCTGGTTAGTTGACCAATTAATTAATGATTTTGATTATTTTATGTTTTCGTTTAATAAATTCATAATTCTAGCATAAATTAATATTCTACGCTTTTGGTTAATCTAAGTTTGCGTAATTGTTGAAAAATTCCCATCATATTGAAGCACAGATATATGTACGAAGAATATTCTTTGTAATAAATTCTGTTCAGGTTTTACAGTTATATATCCAAATTATTAATCGAAAAACTAAGTTTACATGCTACGATTTATTTCACCTTAAAACTCGACACTTTTTAGATTATTAATTGAGATATATAGTTGTAAAACGTGATAAGAATTTGTTAGAAAAAATTCTTCGTTCATATATATCTGTGTTTTCGCCTAATTGAACGATTGTTTACCCGTTCTCATTGCTCACATCGTCTTTACTTATCTGTTCACCGTTAGCTTACATTTTATAGAATATTTAAACTACTGTTTCAAAATGCTTTATCTTTGTATGGTTCTTTTGATTTTTGAATCCAAAGTATTCAAGGTTATCTTGTTGAGTATACTTTTTCGGCATTAGTATGACTATCATCAGCAATGAGTTGTAATTATACTGAATTGAATTCGCTCTCTTAAAGTCATTTCGTTATTTAAATTATTTTGGATCTGTTTATTATTAAATCGTTTCCAACGTATCGGTTCTTTAAACTAGTGGGATTCAAAACATATATATTTATATTTTGCACAAAGTCTTTTGGTTTTTACAACAAAAATCCTCTACTTGTATTTAAATTGATTGTGTATCACTTTAAGGTTATCGATTATTAATCTGAATCTCATTGAGTAAATCCAGACTGTCGGATCTAACCAACTCAATGATCGTGATTAATGTATGGAGATCTGTGTTAGTGAGTGACATTGTTCGAAATTGATCAGTACATTTCTGAAATTTGTTTTTTCTTTATCTTCCTTTCGAATTTCGGTTTTAAACTTATCTGGTACTTTTATTTGTCATATTTACTCATTTTTGAACTATATTCCTTATGCTTATTCTATCGTACTATTAACAATATTGTTATTACTACGATTACTATGCTATGCACCTTGTTAAGTTTATCTCATCATTATAATATGATAATGACAACCTAGGTTGATATATATTAGTGTCATGTTCTACACTGACTGGCTAACTATATGCAAATTACATTTGGGCTTTCATTCTTTTTAGCTTTCTGATGAGAGTGCAAAAGATAGTTTAAGAAGTTTCGATACAGGTCTTGATGGTATAAATTGGCCAAATAATAATAATGCGCCTTCTTTTACTACTGGTATATCAACTTTCTCAGCATTTGATATGGCACGAAGCCAAACTGGTGCTCACTCTGTACCACTTCCATTAATGTCAATGAATACTGTATCGGGTGGTGATTGGAAGACGAATGAAAGAGGTCTTCTAAATTCTTCACTTGGATTTCCATTTCCTTACGATCCTTTTGATAGTAATGATCCTTTCAAATCTTCTAAAGCCAATGAGTTTCATAAAGGTGAGTTATATATACCAATCGATCACTAAAAGAGCAACCGATAGTGTTTTCATTTTCTTAAATTCCAGGTACAGATGATAGTAATGTATTAAACCGGGTTCTAATGTATGTGGTCATGGCTAATGAATGTAAATAATGAATGAATGGAACACATTGTGGACGATGTGTTTTATTCGGCATCATACTTCGAGGGAGATTTTTATTTCTGCTCCTTTCATAATTTTTCACGTACAGTTACACATAGTCACTGTTTACCTAAATGTACAATTTTGTACGTAACACTGGACAAGTAGCTGTAAATTATTCACTGTCTAATTCAAAAGTTTAAAAGTGAATCCACTGATTACAATTTGTTCAACACTGATGTTTACTCATCGTTAGAACTAAAACATAGATCTTGACTAAATTTTGGATGCTTGTTATGTCTCCCAGTATATATTTGTTCCAGTCATTGATTTTATTGTTACAATTCAATATAACTTATTTTCAGATTGGTGGTGAAATAAAAGCTAATTGGAAGCCAAGGTTTTATATATATATATATATCATTTATGCATTTGTACTACCTCTATATGTGTGTGTAACTATTGTCTATGAATGTCAGAGTGGCCATGGCTTATGTGATAATTTTTTCTATCCAACCGATTGAGTCAATTAGAAATTCCAATGTAAACAAACTATAATTTATGTTAATTTACTAATGTTTTACAATTATCTCTTATCAGCTAAATTATTAAGATATTTGATAACTCGTTATACATACAGGTGTGAGTATGTATGTGTTCATTCATGCATGTTAGTTGCATTGTTGAACTGGTCGTATTTTCTGCTAAACAACCTGAGAATTTACTTGTTTCTTTAATGAACTATTTAATTCAATATTTTATTTCGTTATAATACTAGCAAGACTGTCTTAGTGATTAAGACGTTCAACTTTCAGTCGCTCAGTTGCAGATTCAAGCACTGCTCGATCCACATGGGTTTAGGCAACCGTGTAGTATCATTAGACCGCAAAGCCAAATGCATCAATCTGTATTTGGTGATTATTATTGCTTTTTTTCTTTGTAGTGAAAAGTTCCTATCGGTTATAAATCTCACAATATCTTGATATCAGTGTTTTGTTTTCATGAGTTATCACTTGGCGAACTACTCTGCCGTATTAGTCTATTACGATCGCACTATTTCTGAACACAGTTTCTTGCTGACTCACTTCCATTAGATGTAGGAATTTTAATCAATCTTAATTAGAAAATGAAATTCTGTTAGACGTGATCTACTCGTCGGCAGTAATCTGTAGATAGGTAACAAAAATGATAATCATGAAAATGTATGATATCCGATCAAGATTTCGTTTATTTTGTGTTGATAATAACTCTGAGGTTTTACTTACCTAAAGCGATCCAGCGGTTTGAATTTTATCTCGAGGAAAATTATTATCATTTATTGCTTATTGAATAATAAACCTTTTCAAATTATTTATTAACACTGACATCAGTTGTGAACTGAAAAAGTCATCTATTAACTTATGCTTGTCTTCACTTGTCATCAACTTCCCACAACGAATGTAAGGGGTTAGAAAAAATTGGCCATAAATATACCAAATCTCACTTTATCCCACAAATTTCCATCTAAGGCGGTGAAGCTTTAGAAGTACAGAGATAATTCGTCTAAAACTACTCATTAGCCCTCATACTTCTAATATCACTCGAGATTACGATCGAATGTTACTAGATATTAATATGAACTTTTATAACTGTTTCAACATTTATTTCGAATGCATTTTTCTTTTGCAAACCAAATTGTCTGCCACTTATAGGAAATTTCTGATTCGTTCGGGAAAATTATTGCTACTGTTAGTGTTGTTTCAAAAGAAGAAGAAAGAAGCATAATTATTAATGCACGCAGTTGTAGAAAACGCAACATTATCAAAATCCTCCTTTTAAGTCACAAATTTCCCACATTATCTTAGTGATAAGCAATTTTATGAAAAATTAAAAGGAAAGAAAATATTAAGAAATAGAAATTTAATTTTGCATTAAATGTATCGTTAATTCTGTGATATTCTGTGCTTTGTTGCTGTTTACTTTATAAACAGTAGTTAAGTGGATAACTCGTTTGCGTTTGAAGCGAACGGTACTGTGTTCGAGCCCCGAAGTGAATACCAACTCAGAGATGCAGGTACATCCACCCGACGAGTCCCAAATAGGACAAAACGCGCATCTCGACCTCCACTGCTTGCTACTATCCATCTTTGTCAATAACTTACATTCTTAACGTGTCTTTAATTTTAAAAAGTTTGTAGTTTTTTTTTTGTTTTTTTAATTTTATTATTTTTTTAAAAATCTTTTTAATTTCTTTTTGTATTTGCTACTGCCTTTTTGTTCGTTGTTCAGTAAGTAACTTGTTGAAATACCCTGTGCTGAGAATTCTATATTGTACCAAAAAGATAATATTGAATAAAGCCATTAATAATAATAATAATAATAATAATAATAATAATAATAATGCTTGTGACTGAAGGCAATATCACGACAATTCGCACAGTATGCTTATATGCCAATCAAAGACTGATCAATTGTAGTCCTAAACATCAATGGGAAGGTTTAAACAATCAATACAACAATGAATTTATATAAATTTGTTTAAATATCTAGCAAAATTTATTCCTTTTGTGAACATAATTTTTCTTATTTTTATTTCATCTATTTTATATGATAACAGAATCTGTTGAGGATCCATTTGCTTTGTCAAGTACAAATGATCCATTCAAGGATTCCGATCCATTCGGTTTAGATCCATTTGGTTTATCATATTTAGTAAGTGAATTTTCAAATACTATTTCGGTCATTATTAGTAGTTAGTGTAATTTTATCAACATTTTTTTCTTTGTAACAGTGCTTTTACTTTTCCCATACAAACTGATAATCATGTAATTATCCGTTTACATATTGAAGATGATAACGAATACATGGGTTTATATTTGTACACATTTATTTTATAAATTATCATCCCTGTACAGTATATATTGTATATGTTTAACTTAACATTATCAATTTTCTTTACGTAAAGAAATAGTTTAACGAATGGATATCTTTCGGGATAAAATCTTATGGAAATCAAACAACACGGAACAATCGTTTTTTTCTTTTCCATAACGTCGGAATTCTGAATAATGAGAACATCTTTGATTATTTCTATCATTTTTAATTCCCGTGTTGTATGTGTTAACTTTAGGTTGTCAGTTCAGTGTTCGACTTTAGTTATATTATCTCAGTGGTTTTAATTTTTATTCGAGTGTAAAATGTATCTTTGAATGTTGTACTTGTAAGTTTTTTACTTTTATTGAATGTATGATGATTGCAGGCTTGCCGGTATATTTCCTGCTAGTTTTAAGTACTACACAAAATCTATTATGTGTTTCATTATATGTTAAATTGGTCAGTTAACACCGTATTAGTTTGCATTGAATTAGTCTTAAAATAATTTAAGATAGGTTGATAAAAACTGAATATACGGGCTTCTAGTTTGTGTGCTCTTTCCACTAAAGATATCAGTAACCTTAAACAAACTTATATCATCTCATATACTTAAACTTTTGTTCTGCTCTGTCGCAGTTAACGATGTTGTCACTTGTTTATTCGGGCTGGCACTTTCGGCTATATGGATAGATCAGATTTCCATGGATTCATCACTGTCTACTCATTACTAATAGTCGGGATTCTGTCGGTCAAGTTCACAACGTAGCTATATCTTTGGATCCTTTTCTCAAAGAAAGTCGTGTAGTACACACACACAATAATACAGTAATGCAATTTGTAATGGTTTTTGGATGATACCTTTGTTGATATTTTTGACTGGATTTTGATCAGTCTAAGTTAACATATGTGCATCCTATGCAAATTACCTCTATATAGTCATTGTCACGAGTTTTTCTATAATAGATGGGATGTGGCTAACAGTGGAATCGAAAATGTTCCTTTCGTCATATTTCGTACATTTTAGCTGGGTGTCCCTGGATCCAAGAGTTATTCTCTACTTCCGGATTCGGACTTAGCTATTTTAGCTTCAAACACCTAACACGTTATCTATTTATCTGCTGAGTCTAGATAGCTACTCAGCTATGCAACTAAAATCTAATGTTTTTTTTTGAAAATCATATATGATCATTTTATGCAAATCTTACTTGTTTTGTTTAATAACTTTGACTCTTTTTAAAAAAAGTAAACTAAGTTGGTTATATGAACCGAAATATTGAAAATCATCATTTCAAATCTCGCTCAGTACTTCGTTTGGCAATTTTTTCGACGTCTTTTACATATACAAAATGTTATGTTTCGGGATACAAATATCGAAGTTGTTCTCAATGTAATTAGAAAACATTGTTTCTGTGAGACATTTGTAAAGAGAGACGCGACATTCCATGATATCACTTTTTTGCAAATTACATTGACATCCTTAAACGAATAGACAAAATCGAATGAATCCAGTGTGTTGTATTCATAAATTTAAATTATTTGATCTGAGAAATTATGATTAAGTGCTGAATTTTCCAAATAAGAATGGTTTTATGACTATATTATCAAATTATCTTTCATAATATCAGATGAAGTTGAACTTACTTAAAAATCCTTTCTGAAGGATGTAACCGAGAAGGCTGCATAGATGTTGGCGAAAATCTTGAGGAAGATGAAAGATAAGTTTATTATCAATAGTGATCTTTAAGGACGTCCTTAACCATCGGGTTCCGTTATCCCAAGACCATACAGGCTCCTAAAAGTATACAATAATGTCTTTCTGCTTCTCATACTCGGTGTTATCAACTTTTCTCACTATTTGAATGTTAATTGGCTAACTGAAGATATACAGCCAGTCAGAAGTCACGTCAATAGATACAAGGTACTGGTTTCATTCATCTTTGTCCAGTGATTAATAAAAGTCAAAAAGTGATATCATTGAATATCGCTTCTCTCTTTACAAATGTTCCACTCGCAATAACAATGTGTTTTCATGTGACTGTATTAAAAAATAACAACTTCCATATATTTATCTTGAAACATTATCTGGAATAACTACTTCAATGCACTTAAATGACTGTTCAGAATTTAAAAATATAGATATATGAATGATGAATATTAGTGGTAAGGTGATGGTTGGAGGTAGTCGACAGGAAACCCTGGACCTAGGTTTTGTGCTACTCTTCACTCGTCAGCAAGGTCTACCTGTAATCTTGAACGGACGGAAACTCGCTGACGGATTCTATGCTATGTTACTCAGCTTCAAAGTCAGAGATGTTACAACTGAGCTCGCCGGGTAGCTACTGACCTCCTGTAAGAATGAGATGTATTTACAGCTGATTGATCACTAGGTAGATTGAAAGTATATCTTGCTGACACGTACCACATAGCATGAAATTTAGGTCCACGGTTTCCTGTCGATTACTGTTCAATTAGGCTAGTGTTTAATAGAATTCGATCTGCATTAAGAAAGACTTGACATATATGACATTGGTCACTACTCAGTGATCAACCTATTGTAAAAACATGTTAAGTAATATTACCGACTAATAAAATTGTTCTAGACTACTTAGGCAACGTTTTATGCTGTTCAGTTTTATTGTAAATGAATTTGTTAATTAATAAGTAGTAATAATAATAACCTATTTTAATGATGTCCACAAACAAAGATATTATTTTTCTACAGAGAAAAATTATCGTGTGATTAAGCATTCTGTTCTCTACCGGTTATATTTGTCAATCAAATGAAGTAAATCGTGCTATATGGTGTTGATACATCATCGTCACCTTTTGTTTTCAATTCATGTCTATGAATTTCTGATTATAAATATCTAATAGGTGTAAATATATACACAAATTTATACTAGATTGAATCTTATCATAGTAACACAAGTGAAATTTTCTGTTAGTTTATAAAATATTTCTTTTGTCTTGTGTTAATGTTTTGTTCAGTGTTACCGAATCCTATGCATTACACCATCTTTGTGTGTTTGTGACCGTGTGCATACACACTATATCTTTGTTTTTCTGAATTTTCATTCTAATTGTTTATATCATATAAATGCCTACACTTTTTTATGTAGAAAGAATTACTGCTATAACTTCCTTTTTGTGATTATCGTTGGTTGGATTGTTACTTTTCGTATGATATACACTGATCACGATAGCTTTTTTTGGTTTTCAAAAATATTTTCAGATAGTGAAACAGAAAAAACAAGTTTTATAGTTGATTAGTGAGATTTAGATTTTCAATTACAGTTTTAAGTTATACGTCTAATAGTATGATATAAAAATATCAACATAATTTGAAGCGGATCCAAATCGTCTACGATTTAGTCTGAAAGCAAACTGAGTTTTAGATAAACATTGAATAATTATTGATACTAGGATTTTGGAAAGCACATTAGTCGAGATAATTCCTGTATTGATTACCAAAAGATTCCTTTCCTTTCATATAAACTGAGATGATCAAAAATTGACTTAATATGAACCTGCTATTAAGTCCCGATGAGACTGGTGGATATTGAAAAAAAAAACAAATCATATCACCTTTTGATCTGCTTGAATTGCTGAGATTTCCGTTTGGACTTTAGAATGAGGCTCAAACCTTTCATAGTTTTGTGAATAAGAACACCAGAGGAGTTGGTTCTGTTTTTTTAAATTAAATAGACGATATTTTAATCACCAGTTCCTTACCGAACAAATATTTCAAGTACCTCCTGACTTTATTTGAATTTTTTCAACTTTACTTGATAGTCATCAACTCCACTAAACAAATTTTTGTGTTCCTACCTTAGATTTTCTAGGACATCACATTGACTCACACGAAACCAAATCTTCACGTGAAAAGGTTGCCACTATATTAAGCTACTCCTAACAAGATTCTAGTAAAAAGTTATGGCATTTTGTGGCTATGTTGGATTTCTATCGGCACTCGATACTTGAATGTAGAGCCATCGTAAAACCTCTATCCAAACTGCTCAGAGGGAATAAAGAGGAATTCAATTTCTCTCATTAAGTGAAGACTACCTTTTGGGACGCGAAAACAACATTATCGAGTGCTCCTATGTTGAAACACCTAAAACTCACTCTACAACTCAGTTGGTCTTATAAATTGAAGCATTAACAACTAAACGATGAAATCACTCGTTTGATACTTTTAGAAATGCCTAAATTCTGCTCAAACACATCTTCACGCGTTTAGTCATGATCTATCGACCGTTTATTTATCAGTTGAAAATTTTGGCCATTTTGTCTCAAGGTCACGATTTCACGATTCTAGCAGACCCCAAATGTGTGTGGTATTCGTTTATTACCTCATCTGATAAGCACTGAAATCGCGTAATCAGATGGCTAGATTTGACATATCAGTTCACCACTGATATCACATCTGTCGAACGTAATAATAGATGCATTATCTATAAGCGAAGTCAACATAGTTATTCAACAAAGTGACATGGCTAAGCTCCAGTTAGATAATCCAAATTTGAGAGTCTCTATTGAATAGTCTAATTTAATCCTTAGGACCAATCCTACTCCATTTTGGGATTCTATCTTTGCGTTCCACCCGATACCGCTTATTTTTGTCATAGTAACGAAGAAAATGTTCAGCGTCTCCATTCTCCATCACTCCCCTAGCATTCGGGTCTCGGTGAATTTTGTAACAGATCGTTCCGTTTGGGCAATAATGAATGTTGAGATTAAGTGTTTGAAGTTACTTGTACTACCAGCAAAGTGAGATTCATTGACACACAACTGTCTAACCAGATAAGTTTTAAACGTCTTCAGCAAATACATGTCAACTATCCAAATCTCCCACATATACGTGTATAGACGTCGACTGCCTCACCAAATGTGGGATTGTATGTCCTTATAATGATACCTTTGCCGAAACTGTTACTTCTGTGTTCTTGGATGAATGGATTTTCAACTTTGGTGTTAATTACACTATCACTACGGATTGCGGATCCAAGTTTCAATCGATATTGTTTCATGAGGTCACCCTTCCCCTAGGAGTCCATTAATTTACTACCATGGTCTACCGAGTATAGAATAGTTCAGTGGGAATATTCCACCTCCAATTAAAAAGCTCGCTAATGTCACAACCTGATACGACAAACTGGAGTGATCCCTCACCATTAGCTCTCCTTGAACTCCGATGTACAATTAAAGACAAGCTATACGACAGACAAACTAATATTCGACACAACATTAGTTTCATCCTTCTAGTTAATCAGTAAAAAGGATAGAAAAAAACCGATTGATCACGTTTCTCAATCAACTTGTTATAAGATATTCTGGAACTCTATCCATTTTACCCATGCATACACTCATCACAAGCAATTCATTAAACATCTCAGTGCAATTATCTACTCACTGAAATCACCAACGCCTTGTACGTAACAAAAAAGTATCCCATAATCGGAAAACAAGGCACTAAGGGAACTGCTTTCATTGACCTATGCAAACCATTTTTTTTTATGGCCAACGAACAGAAAAAGTACCATTAAGATAGATAAACATGTCCTTCCTTCTGAACCACCGAGGTCTAATGGCATACCTCTTCAAGCCCATACCGTACAACTAGAAGTTAAAGGATAGTAACTAAACCCAATCGCTATGTAAGTTTTGTCGACGAACTTATATTTGTATTATCTTCAGTATATGTTCAAGGCAAATTAATTTAGCATTGAATATTTACATGGCAACCATCAATACCGTTTTCGCATTGTCGATCCATCCATATGTTGTCACTTGTATTAGTTAAAACTTGTCTTTAAATACTGCTTTTACCTGGTTTTTATAGCCGAGTAAAACGATTTTTTGTTAACAATTTAAATATATTAGCCTCTGATTAAACACTAAATACATCAAACATCCTTAGATTATCAAATTCCGTTACAATTATTTATTTCTGGGAGACAGATTGGAATTTCTTTGGATTTGATACTTGAAACTGAAATTATTGTATTTTTACTATGGTTAGTTTTTATTGTCCCTTCGGATTACTTTATAATAAAAACGAGGTATAATGGTAATGATGTTAATAAATTATTTGTCCTATTCGACTTCTTATGTACCCTGTTGACAAGTATCATTAATAACAATGCTGATATAAAATTTAAATACAAAAGTAATTGATAAACGTAAATGTTTAACATTCGATAATGTAGATAAACGATAAGAGACGAAAGAAATGCATGTGAACTTTATTGGCAAATTTAACTAAATTTTATTAAACGCGATCCAACATTTATTATAATCAGACAAAAAAAGAAATCTACAGAGATGTGGTGAATAAAGAAAGTGATGAACATTTATGCTCACACACCCTCATTAAAAGTAATCAAGTTAACGACTTTATGTGTACATCATATCTCAAAAAGATTAGATTCCCTTGGCTTGTACCAAAATATCCCCAGAACTCCTTGCCTTCAGTATGAAGAATTTAGTTCAAAAAAGTGACTGTATTCAAAGATAAATTAACCTGAAAGATATACGAAGAACATTGAATAAGCAGATAGAAAAATGTACTATTTCATTGATGGTACAATAGTACGTGAGGAATAAGTTTATGAGACTATAATACCATACGTCCTTTAAGTAAATAAATGTACGGATTGTCTATATGGATGGTCAATAAGTATGTTACATCATGACCTAGTGAATAGACGTATAAAATTTACGGAGCAAATGTATGTGAAAAAAAAACACAACATGTTGGTATGATTAATTCATAATTGTGTGACAAAATCACGATAAATCGTTTATTGTTTTTTGGAGTACGAAAGCTCGATAAACCTCAGCAGATGAATCAAGAAGAATTTTAATATGACAAAAATTGATCTTTGGTACAGACAGAATGAATGTGAAGGCGATGCATTAGGCCAATCAGGAATCTGTCAAATGATAAGTACAAGCGATTGATCAAGAAATAACTTACATTTCCTGGGAATAAGACACAGCATTGGTTATTATATATATATATATTTATATATGATGCAGGTGCTTAATAAAACTGTAGTACATTATTTACTTTGTCTCCTCATTCTTTTTTTCTATATCTAGATGGCCAAGGATAAAAAGTCTCCAAATACTATTGGTAAGCTATATCCGTTATTATTATTATGTAGGTATGAATACCAAGGTTGGACTTGGGATATAACAAATAATACATCTCTTATTATGGTTGCATTTGAACTAAGATTCTATTGACTTGGTATTGTTTTGCTTCTATCTTCCCATTGAGGTTTAAGACTGCGATTAGTCAGTCTGCTATTGGCATATGTGCATACTGTGTGTATGCCTCGATATTGCCTTAATTCACAAGCTTTTATACACAAGGATGGATAGTGGCTAACAGTGGAATCCAGGATGCGCGTTTCGTCCTATCCGGGACTCGTCGGCTGGATGTACCTGCATCTCAGAGTTGACTCGAACTCAGTACCATTCTCTTCAAATGCCATCACGTTATCCACTTAGCTACTGAGTCCTAATAGCCAATTGCTGAGATGCAGGTAGATCTAGCTGAAGAGTCCCAAATGGGACACAACGCGCGTCCTGAATTCCACTGCTAGCCACTATCCATCCTTGATTATATAAGATTCTATTGGTTACTTTCCCCAAAGGTTTTGATAGAATATTTCTTTACAGTTATTTGTACACTAGGTTACTTTTTAACAAGTTTAGTCTCACAAACTTCTCATCACCGTTTTAAATTTAGTATACTTACTGTACTAGTAGCATTTAATAAAAGCATATTATCATCACATACATTGATGCATGGTAATGGCTGGTGTAGATATAGTTCTGAGGAAAGCTAGGAACGGTCAAACCAAAACATTGCATCAGTCCATGAAGTTGTTGATTATTAAACGGGGCGGTGTAGGCAAGTCTATACTACCTGTTTTAGGTCTGCATAATTTGCATAACCAATGATTAGAGACTAAATGAAATGTTTCAGAATCTTTAGCAATGGTGCAGTTGCATTTAATCTTTCTCCTCCCTTGGATTCTAAGTTTCTTTTTGATTTTGACAAGTTTTTTAACCTACTCCACAAATCCTTTTTTTTCCATCATGCCCATTTTGTGGTCATAATTTTTTTTACCATCAATAATACTATTTCCACTTATAGCACTCTCTGTACTTATGCGGTGTAGCAACTTCAACTGATGGAAATTTGTGCCAGTTTCTACATTATATATGAATGACTCACTAATTCTACCTAGTTCATTATTTCCAATAAATCAGACTGAAGCATTTCTATATACTTTCTGTTTACTATGTTATACATTTAATACTACAGAGTGCATACCATGTATGGTCTAATGGTAAGGTGAGATATGTATTTGATTTTCTTATAGCAAATGTTATTTTTTCAGAAGTGTGCACTTTATGAATAAATTTTCGGGTAGTTTGACTTCTTTTCGAGTTCTTTTATCTATTGTAAATGGTCACTGATTTATATTAAACTAATAATAATTAAAATTGTAACGATACTGTTAATAATATTAAACATAATAAACCGAACTCATTTTTTATTGGGATCATTTGGAGAATGCAATGAACTGTTTCTTTCCTATTAAAGTGTAACTACCGAATTCTTGCAATATTGATACCTTTCGAAATGAATTCTATGATTTTTAAATTGTTTGAGATTTATTTATGGTATTATGATGTCAGTTTGTAGATATTGAATTGTTTCATCTCATTTTAATAATTCTCTAAATATCGTATTTAATAATGCAAGTTTTCGAAAAAGAATGTTATCTTTGTTTAGTTGTTGAGCGAATTGTAACGAGTAGTTCAGTTTGAAAATGGTTTTCATCTTGGAATCAAAATCACTTTGAATATACATGCATTCTAGTGTCTTTTCTAAGGATAATTATCATTTAATAGTGGGTTAGCACTTTTTCCCATATTTTTATTTATAGCCTCAGCATTTGATCCTTTTAAACCGGACAGCGTGTGTCCTACTGTACTTCCAGAAAATTCATTGATTGGAGCAGATTTCGATGCTGTACGTTAAACTCTAAGTAACACATTGTAAATGTTGTTTTTTGATACTATTAGTTTTTATTGATTTCCCACTAGGTATTTTAATAATTTCATAGGAATAAGATTACCATAGTTTTTCTGGCATTTTATTAATCAAAGCTTGATCCATCTTCACAAATTGTATGCGTAATTGTAGCATAGATAAACCATTCGTTCTGATCCTGGAGACATTCTTTCTACATTTTTACTCCTACAGTTTAATAAGGTTAACCGTTACGAATCGGGCTTTATGTGCAGTTCATCTGCTTACTATTTGTATCAAATACAATCAACATCGAACAGTCTACTTATTGGAGCTCATATACTAACACAAACTGACCACAGTTAATCATGAATATCTACAACGGAAAAGGCAAACTACTTCACAAATAAAAATTGTCTCTGTTAACATTATTAATAATATTTATTAATATGAAATGCGAATTCGATTTATTTGAAATGCTTTATATAAAGAAATACTGTATGCAATATAAACAGATTATCATACATAAAACTTATCAGTTAAATTGCTAGTGGTAATTACTTTTCAAATTCACAAATAACAAATAGGTATTTGGACCTTCCAACGGTGAGCTATCGAACATGACTGATCCGTTTGGTAGTGATCCATTTACACCTTCAAGTACCTCATTTATGATGAATACAGGTATGGTTAATAACAGAGAAATAAAGAATCATATGAATTCTGTAAAGAAGTCTCCACCACCTCGACCAAAAACTCAACCAACTCCTGGTAAATCTATTCGAGCTTTCAAAGTAGGTGTTGTTTTCTTGTTATTGAAAATATTGTGACGTAAACATACAAGATTCTCTTTGTGTTGGTTTGTTCTTTTTTTATTAATTTTTTACTTTGTTTATCTCAAGGAGTAATGCCACGATGTATAAGGAGCTTTTTGATACTATTTAATCATAAAGTTTGTCTCCTATTTTTGATTGTTCAGTCCACTACTTATTTATAGCAGTTGTTTTCAGATGCTTCATATGCTCTAGTTAGTAACACCTGTCTAGTTGATGTTATTCGGTTGTGGAATTTGATTGAAGAACTGTCAGCATCAGATTATACCAACATTAGTTTTAGAGATTTATATGTCTAGAAAACTCACTGCTTATGATTTTTGATATCTGTTTCACTTATGGTATTCTTCCGAAACAAACTCAAAATTTCTGAATGCTCTTATTACAAATTAGTTTCTGAGTTGTCTTCTTTAAATGAAGGCTTCAAAAAGATAAACAGGTAAAAGAATACGAGATGTCCACCTGTCAATCAAAGTTCGGGTTTACTGAATACCAATCTTCTGTTTATTTTTATGGATGTGAAACATGTTTATTAGGGATAGATATTTATAGATTGCTAATACTTGACAATAGATGTCTTCGAAGCAGTGTTCGTGTTTTGGAAACACAAGGTAAGCAATGCCTAGGTTAGGCATAGAGCACAAGTTCAAGATGTTGATTCGGTTGGTGGGGTAACGAATTCTCATCATCTGACGTGGTTGGGACATGTGTTACATATACCCAGCTACTGCCTACCTTGACGGGTGATGTTGTTTGGTGTAAGGGTGAGCTGGAAGAATCCGAGGGGCGGTCAAACCAAAACACCGCATCACTCCATGAAGTCACTGACAATTGGACTGACTCGTGTGTTAACAGGTGTAAAATACCTGATTGAGGCCCACATGATTTTCGTAACCAGTGGTTAGAGACGTAGAATAATGTGGCTCATAATCGTTTACAATAGTTCAAGTGTATTCACTCTTCATCTTCACTTAGTTTCTGAATCATGGAATATCTTTGTATTACTTTGTTTTACATCTAATCTTTTCTGCAATTACTGCTAATACTACCACCACTTTTAATAATCTGGGGCTTGTCTTGATAGATTTATCTCTCTGTCATAATGTCGAAACTTGAGCCGACGCATGTATTTGTCAGGTTCAATATTCCATTTTACTGACTGACACAGAAGTTTAGTACATATAACTTCCTTTATATGATTGTAAAGCGAAAAAATAAATATTTGTGCAGATCGACATGAATCTGTGTTAGTAATTAACATCAGTTTGGCGTCAGTCAGCCTGAATTCAGGGCTGTAAAGAATTAAAGAGTTAATACAATAAGTAAGTTTAATGTTATCAGAATAAGGGGAAACTGTTGTATTTACTATGTCTTCCATATTCTTTGGATTCAGTAGACGTTTACTATTTTATACATCATCTAAATCACTACAAAATATTACAATTAAGAAATCATAATATCTACATAATTCGAACAACCTCAATGATAGTTCCTAATTATTTGAAGATAATTTAAGAAAGGTAGAACATATGATAATAGTTTGTAGATAGAATGAAAGCTTGTGACAAGAATTTCATAACTACACAATGAGATGGCATACAATAATTATTCTTAGAATAATTCTAATATTTCCATCCATTAGTTGTCCCGATATATATATATATATATATATATATATATATAATATTTTATTGATGTCACGAGCAGATTCATTTTAATGAGCTTCTGGAAACGTGAAAAAATGGAGGCTGCTTTGTCCTAGTGTTACGGAACTCCTTGTCTGTAATCATCCGGGAGTCGAGTTTTGAACTTTCGGTATACACTTTTCTATCTCCAATTGATTCATTATGTTTCACCAATGTTTTTAGTGGATTCGATTTCCGGCTACGTAATATCATGAATTGACTTAATTTAAACTTGTTTACAGTTGGATCGTGGCTCAGAGTGTCCAGTAGTCTAGTCTTTGCGTTTAATACCGAATGTTCTGTTTTCGATCCTCAGCCTTGTAGATGCTGACTGTTTTGTAGTACAATACTAGGACTAAATGCGTGTACAGTGCTTTAAGGCTTTCAGTGGTTTTCCAACTTAGATTGGTTCTCGATATCACCGAAATTGGACAAATTAACAATTCGCATGGTGATATTGAGTACTAATGATACTTTTATATTCCCTTATTTTATTTTTACAGTCTGTGGATGATAATTCTAACTTTCCTACTTCAGTTCATCCCGCTAACTTTGATGGAGATTTTACAGACTTTAATAATTCATCATCATTATCGTCAACAATGGCTACTATTCCATCAAGATATCGTAAACATTCAGTTAGTGGCGTTACTGGTGTTGGCGGTAGTAATTCAATTAATCAGAAATCAACATTCTCTCTAAAATCGAAACCTTCTGGTAAAAGTATAAAAAAGGATCCACAAAATTCCCCATCATCATCTTCACCATCATTAATAAATAAAATAAAGAATATGAAATCTGCGAGTGGTGGCAGTGATGTTCCGTTATCTGATGAAGCAAGACTCTCATGGGCTATCATTGAAAGTCAACGTCTTGCACAAATCGAGGAAGAAGCTCGGAAACAAGAAGAAGCTGATCTCGAACTGGCACTTCGTCTAAGTAAACTAGATTCATCAAATCGACATTAAGAAACATAAAAAGAGTCGATTGCCACTTTTATTTCCATCTATGAAAACCTAGAAAATAACAGTCAAAAAACGTGTTGTCTTCTCATTCAATGATTTTATTACTCCATATTCATTTTTAATTTAGGTTGGGTTAACTGTTCAACTCCTTTTTCTTGCATATAAATACATGATTTTTTACGTACGAGACATACATCAATTTATTCGTTCTTTTTTTTGCTAATATGAATTAGAAAAAAAATAATAAAATTATAGAAAGGAGAGCTAAAGAGAAAAAAATTGTTGTCTTGATGAGTACAAATTCTGTTGAATATAGAAGTTGTATTTACAGTATTGTACAATGATTAATGTAAATCATTGCGGTTACATAGATGATTTGTCATATGTGTTATTTTATTTGTTGAAATATGGAATATATTTGAAATGTTTGCTTAATATGATAATAAAATAGAAAAGATTATGTTGTACACAACCAAATACATTTATATACTTATACAACGGTTACTTACAATAATAATATTATTAGTCTCTAGTTCCTTAAACTTCAAATTTTTACTATGAGTTATATAATTTATTATTTATGAAACAAGGTTTGCATAACATTTAACTTCATTATTACACGCATATACTTTGATTAATAATTACTTATTCTATGGATTGATTAAGAACTGTTGCATTGAATATTGTAGTAACGTTGGTTTTCAGAATAAAACTAATTATCTACGTATCTAATTGTTTCATTAAATCTAACATTGGTTGCACTTTCGAGACTAACACAATTTTCAAATATCAGAGGGGAAATCGGGTCTTTTTCACTCATGTTGCTACATGTAGTTCCACATCTCAGCGCTTTATATCAACCAATGTAAATATGTTTTGTGTTTATTTTGGGTCCTTAATTTGTTAACATCATGTCATCGAGTCGGATATTGCAGTTAGTTGTGACATTTTTCAAAAAGTAGGTACACTCGATCACAAAACATCAGGTTTCATTGTTCATGCACCAACCTTAATAGATGACTACATGGTTGGCTTACAAAAATTCAGCACAACCGTTATTTTTGCTTCAGTTCATTATTCGAAACCATCCACATAGTATGGTTCTCAAATGGTATGTCTCAATACTCCGAGACTGTTAGCTATAGATATTAATATTGGTCATTTACAACGGAAGACCTATTGGTTTGTTGCACTGATGGATTGAATTATCTTGCAAGCTTCGCAAAAGTTTTATGATGTATAAGTTCTTGACACATGTACAAATTGTTTGCTGCATCTAACTATATAGCTTCCTACAGGTACAACATGTTAGAGATAATTTTGTTTTGGATGGAATTCTGTTTTTAACTCAATAATTCATTAAATGCATACTTTTCGCGATCCCCGTGTAATGTCTTAATTTCATGTGCATTTTTGGGTTTTTTGCGAGTTATTAGAATTATCTAATCTGACAAACATATTTTTTTAATCTAAATTACGGAATGAATAAATGCTTTCCAAGATGGACCAGTAAAGTTGATTACTCCATTAGAATTACATGTGTTTATAGTCGAAAAGGCCTAACGACCAGTATACTATTATTTAGTGAAAACGCAGTTCATCCGACTTAGCCGGATACCCATGCAATAATATATGAAGAATTTGCCAGTCATTCATGAAAAACTATATCGTGACACGGACTTCGTGCCTAATATTAGTGCTTCTGATGTAAAAATAAGTATACTGAATGAAGACATATGATACTAAACAAATAAGCTTGCGCTATGTTGTCAAATGTTACTGTTGCACGAAGTAGCAAACTAAACACAAAAATGGTTAATGAATTGCTAACATATCAAGGAAGCAATGCAGAATTTCTTTACAAAGGATTCGAATGGCAGTTCCTAGCTGGCAGCCAAAAGACAACAATTTCCAGTCTCTGCGTGTTGTAATGTCGAGTTTATTTGAACTAGGTATTACTTTCAATGGCTCGAGATCATACAGCAATAAAAATTCCCAATTTCAACTGAATCAATGTATAAAGCCCAGATCAAAGAACATTAAGCGCCACAAAATAGTTTTTTCATGAGTTTGTAGCGTGGTGTCGAGTTGAGATTAACTATGAACACCGCTACCAAGAAACACGTGCCAAATAAATCAGAAGGCGTAGGTTGAACGTAACCAAATAAATCCATGAAATCCCCGAGAAGCCAAATATCAGAAGGCAGTTAACGGACCAAGTCGAGTTATATTTGCTGGCGATCTCGTGGCATCGAAAGGATACCGAGATCGTGCCAGGATACAAGCTTGGTTACAGAACGTAACCGAACTCACGCGAAGTTACAATCAAAGTGTAAGTATAAGAATGGAAGCACAAAATAGCTGTCATCAGCACAGTCAAACAAAAGCACACTAAAACAGTCACTGGTACAGTTGGTTATAATAATAATTGTTTTTATTAAACCAATCGTGTTCTCGTGATAAATGTGAGTCGCTACAGGAGCCCCCTGCTAGAAAGGGTTTACACATTCGATAAATAGCGGTTTGAATCGTGGGACTGATCGGCTGACTAGCGATTGTAGGACGGAAAGATTGGCGAACAGGAAAGCGATCGTTGACCGTCGATTTGCCAACGAAGGTCGTTTTCGGAGAACGATACCAGGAGCGATGTGCCGTATGTATTGCTTGAGTTGGCATGCTACACCAGAGTGGTTTGTATCCAGAATCTGAAGAGGGAGTTCGTAGGGGTCCGGACCAGAAACGCTGCAGACGTAGGACGAAACCACGTTGAGCCAAAAGACCAGAAGCGACTGTAACGACCATGTTCGAGACCAAGCGTATGCCAAGCATTCGAAACCAAAATATCGACTGAGTGAGTTGACAAGAGCATGGGTGATCAGGCCAGCTTTCGCCAAAGTTGACTGAAGTCGACGGAACCAAACGGAGATGGTCGAAGGCGTGGGCTCAGGAAACAAAAAGAAAATCAAAAAGAGAAGAGTGTAGCGTGCGTGTAGCATAGGAATAACCCTACACCGTATCGGTTGTTGACTGTGCGATTAGTCGCGGAAGCGTACGGGCAACCGTACTCGGCGACCGGAACGTGAGACGGCAGTCTCGTTCGTATCGCGTGAGCCTGCAATCTCATCCGAGGTCAGAGGCGGCGTGGTCTGCTGATCTGGACGTGAGACTATCGTCTCGTCCGTAGACGGTGCAGATGACGCGTGCTGTTGACCGGGACGTGAGAATGAGGTCCCAGATATATCTAACGTGGGATCTGAAGATTTAAGAATCCCGCTAGGTTTGATAAGTCTAGCATTGAATCTCAGGTTATCAGATAGGGCACTGTCATCGACGTGTGCTGGTTTGAGACGATCAATGCTGACGATCTCGACGCGGCCATGTCGATCAACCTTGAAGGTCTTTTCGTGACGAGCGATCACGTGAAAAGGGCCTTCGTAAGGTTGTTGCCAAGGTTTGCGTACCGAATCTACTCGTATGAAAACATGTGAACAGGTAGATAACTCTCGAGGGAGAGCGACCTGTCGATGTTGTATTCGAGTTGACACCGGAGACAGCGTTCGCATAAATGCAGACAGTCGATGGACGTAGTCTGATTTACCGAAATTAGGTCTGCTCCGTGATGTGAAGAATTCCCCGGGCAGACGCAATGTCGTGCCGTATACCAGTTCAGCGGCGGAACATTGTATATCTGCCTTCAAGCTCGTTCTGATCCCTAAAAGAACGAGCGGTAAGGTTTCGTGCCAGTTGCCGTTTTCGTGTGCTCGTAGAGAACTTTTAAGCTGGCAGTGAAACCGTTTACTTAACCATTTGGTGCTGGGTGGTTGACAGATATGCTTATGCGAATGCATTCCGTACCAAGCAGCCGGGTCAGCGTGGAGAATAGTCAATAGGGGAAAATTTCTCGAATAAAGCGTGGAATTCATCATCACGCGAATAAAAAGTAACAAGAGTTCGGTACACATAAATGGGAGTCTAGTATATTAATACTATCCTTATCGTTATCCGTCATGTCGAGTATATTATATATTAAAAAATATGAAAATATACGACAGACGTGGATAGATAAATCATAGACTCACAGAATTGGCTTCTTTGGAAGATTTGACCAGAGGTTGAGGCGTGTTCCAAAATACGGGTCACCAATTGTAGCGTGGAGTCGAGTTGAGATTAACTATGAACACCGCTACCAAGAAACACGTGCCAAATAAATCAGAAGGCGTAGGTTGAACGTAACCAAAGAAACCCATAAAATCTCCGAGAAGCCAAATACCAGAAGACAATTAATGGACCAAGTCAATGTTTATTTGCTGGCGATCTCGTGGCATCGAAAGGATACCGAGATCGTGCCAGGATACAAGCTTGGTTACAGAACGTAACCGAACTCACGCGAAGTTACAATCAAAGTGTAAGTATAAGAATGGAAGCACAAAATAGCTGTCATCAGCACAGTCAAACAAAAGCACATTAAAACAAGTACTGGTACAGTTGGTTATAATAATAATTGTTTTTATTAAACCAGTCGTGTTCTCGTGATAAATGTGAGTCACTACAAGTTGTGGAAAAAAGGATAAGATACAATGCACGAAGAAAGACTGACTAATATAACGTTTATGGAAAGAAATTGAGTAGGTCTTCAGAGAATTCTTTCTTCTAACGAATGTGTATAGATGAATGTAAGATGTATTTACGTTTCGCGGAAATGTTTATAGACATCTCAACATATGAGTGATCAAAAACCGTAGATGCTATTTGCGATTCTTGAACACTGTCATTTAGTAAAATGTGTAATCTCAGTAAAATATTGAGTCTTGTGTCTGAACTTATTTGTTATCACCAACAATGTTGTTTACGATTAACGTTATGGTGAATACTCAGGGTTTTTTATGGTTTTGTAAGTCTCATTAAACTACTTCAGATTTTCAAATAATTGATATTATAGATTTAGGTTAACCAGGCCTTTCTTTTTGCATTTAAACGTAGGAATAAGACCGGATTTTTAGGCTCGTTTCGCATATACTTCAAATTTGTTTAAACCCTTTGAAGTTAAAGAGGAATAGACAACTTTATGGTACTCTACTGGAAACTGACCTAATTTTTTGAAATCATTTGAAAACGTTGTCTGTAACTTGATCACAAGTGACTTTCGAGTTAATTAATTTCCGATCATTTAGAATGTGAGTTCTCCTACGGACAATAGTGTTTCAAGCCGTAAGCCGTGCGTTTGTTTGGAATGATTTTACCGAAACTGTTCAGCTGTTAATCTCAGTTTAAGAACCAAGTTAGCATAAATTATGTACCTCTCGAATGCTCCCAATACTACTTTGTAAAATCAGTACTTGACGGGTTATTTCTAAACTGATTTTTCGTGGTGTTAGCTATCCCTAACGGTATAAAAATATATTAGGAAATGTTTTGGTGTTGTCTTGTCGTTTTTTAGTTCGTAGTGTTTCGAAAACGTTTGTAGTACAGGTATACTAAAAGACTGATCTGAATGTTCCAGCTGCCTGACGTTCATTGTTTAAAGTTTGGGATACACCAATATTCTGCTCATTAGATTGATGCTTTGTTACACCATGGTATTTGTACGAACTAATGATTCCTTTGCACTTGATTACCCGCTTATAACGAATTCCAAATACAATACGTCCGTTTGTGTTCATTGGTTTCTGACAGGCTTAAATGGTACTGTTTAGGGAAATACTAGTTATTACAATAATTCGAGTACTTCCAGTTATGATGAACATATTCAGTATTACGTCACAATTTATTCCAGGTTCAGTGATTTCGCAATGGCTGTATATGCTTCTCTTGTATATTTAGAACGTCACGGGTGAGATGTTGAACTTTCAACACCTTGTCATTCTACGAGCTTAACTTTGTGCTCCGTGTCAGTAGTTGTTTGATGTGTTCTGTTAATGAATGTTCACGTGCTCAAAAATAATGAACGGCTTAAGGGATAATATCAAATGATGATCGAAATAAGTCGGCAATTTGAAAAAATTACATTTCATAATAGATCAGATTAGCTAGTGAAATTTCGAACATGTCATTAAATATATTCGCCGAAAGAGTTATTCTCACTCAAACATGGAGGAACCAGAAGTGACCGCATCAAACTATGATTAACTCAGGAGTCCGAAAGTTTCAATAGCTACTGAATAACTTCATAAAATGTTTTATTGTTTGACGGAACTAAAGTTTACTTAATGAGAACGTCAAGACAGAATGCACTTAAGATAATTACCACTTCATTCAAGAGACAGGACTGGCGCAGTTATGGGAGTTAAAAGACATATTGACGTTCGCCTTCACACATTCTGCGACTTTGAAGTTACTAGACACTAAAGTTGTGCTGTAGGATCAATTTTTTATGAGTCACAAAGAAATTGATTATTATTGTTTAACGAGTGGGTATTAGATATCAAGGTTGTCGGTTAACCTTGGCGTGGCTTCCAACAAAGCCCATATTTATGGTACTTGTAGTTTTTATTTATATTTCATGTCATCTAAATTTAGTATTGTGCTCTTATTTCTGAATTATATTTAAGTCTGTTTTATGATACCTTTTGGAGATGATTATTATACTGTTTTATGTATGTACTTTGTCTACTTTTCCCTTGCAAATATCTATAAAATGATCGGCTCACCGCATAAATGTTTGCATTCAAAGAGCTTTAATTCTGTGGATAGGGGGATGCAATGTCATGAGCGGAAAAAAATGGTCTTGCAGAATCTGTAACCGTTTCAGTCTCACTGCATACGAAATATACATTAAACCTAACTTCCATCGGCTCTATATGTTTTACTGTTCGACTCAGTTGCTACAGATACAAAAGGGAACGAAGCTTTTGGCGTTGGCCAGCAATGAAGTCGGTTATACGTTGATTAGTAACATAAGTACTGACAGCAAATGTTGTCTCGGTGTGATAAGTGCTATTACGGGATGAACTAAACACCCGACTGTGAGACATATATAGGGAAAATCCTTTACAAACGAATAGAAAGTGAAATACCACTGGTTATTGTTCATCATTTTTTTCTCAGACGTGCCTGAAGACCCAGATGAAACTTCCATCGTGTTAGGTAGTTCTAACGTAGTTGTCCTAACTGATGGGAAATGAACGAGAAAACAGCCATATAAAACACCTGTTTCGTTAATCAGTTTTTGTCAGAATCTCATTGTGAATCACAAAATATTCCACCATATCCCCAAGTAAGTCTTGACTGTTGTGTGACTGAAAAAAAATCGATCTCACTCATTATTATTTGAAGTAATTTCTCCGCGTCAAACAGCTCGTATCCATAAACATCTAAAGAAAAGCTCAGTAGTTTGCAGGCAGGAGACGGCAGCACTATGTAAAGCCGTAAACATCACTTTCAAGAAAGTAAAATCCGTTCCTAATTTAATTTGGAGTGTAATGGAGTAAAAATGTGACTTTACTGAAAAGCGTGCACACGTTCTTAATTTAGTAGGGTCTACCATCAGTAATGTATTGTCAAAAGAAGTTTTAGCAGTTTATATTACTAACGTAATAAGACTCGGGAGGTGGGTCAGAGGCAATATTCAATCAAGAAGGGACTTGAAGGTAACACTCGAAAGTTACGAGTAAGGGGATGTTATACTACATAACATTCGAAACTCGTGATTTGAATTTACGTATCCAACCAGATCGTTTACTTATAGATCGAATCAAGTAACAGAGCGCCCTTAATGAATTAAAAAACGTGGAAGTGAAAAAACGTAACAAACCCTAATATTGAGGGTTTTCCGGTGATCAAGTCGTAAAGAAAGTGCTCCCGTGGTCTTCATGAGTAGAGCGAACGACTCTAAAAATACCTTAAATGCGTGCTACACACACCCTCATAGTCTTAGAAATAAAACGTCCGAGGCACGTTTGATGGTGGATGGATTAAGTCTCGATACAATTGTTGTCAAAGGAACGTGGCTCATGCTAGACCTGGAATGCTCTTCAATTACTGCGGGATACATCTATATTAGAATTGATAAATTTGTAGACCTCAAAGCGGCGGGCATTGTGTGATATATTAGAAGTTGCTAGCCTGTAAGGAAACCTGAAAAATGATGAGGCGTAGGAAGTAATTCTGGGACTTGTATTTATCGACAGGCCACGAATCATTTAAGTATAAGTACTGGAAAATCCGGAATATTTGTTAAAAGACCATAACCAGATACCGCACCGCTTACGAAAGATAGTGAGAATATGATAGTCATACCTGCCCAAACGACTGTTTTCGTACACTACTTACTTACACCTGTTACTCCCAACGGAGCATAGACCACCGACCAGCATTCTCCAACTCACTCTGTCCTGGGCCTTTCTTTTTGCTTCTATCCAATTGTTGTTCATTCTTCTCAAGTCTGTCTCCATTTATCGACGTAATGTGTTCTTTGGTCTTGAGAATTCCATGTGAGGGCTTGCCTTGTGATACAGTTGAGTGCTTTCCTCAATGTGTGTCCTATCCACTTCCAGCGCTTCTTCTCGATTTCTTCCTCCGCTGGGATCTGGTTTGTTGTCCCCCACAGTAAGTTGTTGCTGATAGTGTCTGGCCAACGAATCCAAAGTATGTTGCGTAGACAGCTGTTATTAAATACTTGTATCTTCTGGATGATGGCTTCCGTAGTTCTCCAGGTTTCCGCCCCATACAGTAGAACTGTTTTGACATTTGTATTGAAAATTCTGCCTTCGCTGTTGGTTGACAGTTGTTTTGAGTTCCAGATGTTCTTCATTTGTAGATATGCTGCTCTTGCTTTGCCGATCCGCGCATTCACATCTGCATCAGATGCACCGTGTTTATCAATGATTCTGCCCTGACATGTAAAGGCTTTTACATCTTCCAAATCTTCTCCGTCAGTTGTGATTGGATTGATGCATGCTGTGTTGTATCGGAGAATCTTGCTTTCCCTTTGTCTATGTTGAGACCTACTGCTGCTGAGGCTGCTGCTACACTGGTCGTCTTCTGTGTTTGTCGTTGCGTGTGTGATAGAAGAACCAGATCATCTGCGAAGTCTAGATCGTCCAACTGCATCCTGGCTGTCCACTGTATCTCATGCTTCCTCCCATATATTGACGTCTTCATGATCCAGCCGGTCACCAGGAGAAAGGGTGATGGTAAGGAACCTTGCCTGACACCAGTCTCTACTTCGAATGAGTCTGTGAGCTGTCCTCCATGCACGATCCTGCAGTTTAATCCATCATAATAATTCCGTAGGATATTGTTTATTTTCTGAGGCATGCCATAGTGGCGAAAAAGCCTGCATAGTGTTGTTTTATTCACGCTACCAAACCCCTTCTCGAATTCAACGAAGTTGATACAGAGTGGTGAATTCTATTCCATTGATTGTTCCACAATGATAGAGTGTTGCGATTTGGTCGATACACGATTGATTCCTATGGAATACAGCCTGTTGATCTCGAAGTTGAGCGTCTACAGAGTCCGTCATTCTGATTAACAATACCATGTTGAAGACTTTTCCTGGTATTGGGAGAAGAGTGATGCCTCTGCAGTTCTCACACTTTCTGAGATCGCCTTTCTTTGGTATCTTGATGAGATGTCCTTCTTTCGAGAGTTATGGTCACCTGACCGAGCATTCGAATGCTTTGATGAGTTTTGTCCGATTTTATAAGCCACCTATGTAAGACCACATCTTGAGTACTGTGTCTAAGCAGCCATCCATTTCTTATTAAGGATACTGACACGATCGATAGTGCTAGGCGTGTGGGAAAAAAGTCAGTGAAGGGTCTTTCCAAATTTCTTTTACGATGAGCACTTAAAACGCCTGAACTTTGTCGCCTTATCGTATCTTCAGACGCGAGGTGACATGTTATTGGTATTCCATATATTTTATGTCTTGGATGTTTGTATGTTTATACTTTTGCTCCTTCCAGAACTAATCATCTCCAAGGCCATAGCAAGAAGGTTCAAAAACCGCGATTTCAGAAACTTACAGTAGGGTTCCATTTTTGTCGTCAAGTAGTCAATGACTGGGACGCCTTACTCGAACAAGTGGTATCAGCACCATCAGCGAACGTTTTCAAAGAGAAGCTGAACCTTCACTAAAATACAAGCTGCAAGGGTTAACACAGGTCTGCCAACCTACTATCTTGGTTATTGAAGACTGAATTGACTAAATTCGTTCTACAATCTGCTCGTAAATATTTGTCGACATTTGTATTATATTCTTCAGAATCAGATGGCCACCATGTGGAGCCGGTAAGTTGGTAGTGCGGGTTTTTTATTTCTGGCCTTAAAATTTACTCTTTATTTCTTGTTATTTTCGTATAGACAATGGCATAGACTATTGTGTACTTGAAAGTGATTTTTTATACTATTTTCTTTTTAATCTGGTTCTTCCCGAATGAATGATTTTGAAGGAGGTCTCTGGTACAGCTAGTTGGCCAGAATGAACTAGTTGACCTTTTACTGACTGTATCCAGGCAGGGTAATGGTCAGAAATGCTCCCTGCTAAAGTCTGCTCTGTGTGATTGATATCATCCATCAGTTCGCCTGCCCATGTGGAGTTCTTTATTTATTTTTTATTTAGTATTTGAACACATAAATATTGGTACAAAGAGGCATCGAATACATATACGCCACACATGTCACCTGATTTGTGTGTGGGCTGTGATACTGTCCGGATGCCCAGACCGAAGCAGGTGGTTTTCTTAGGGTGGTACACCCAGAGCCTTCAACTTACAGGTCTGATCCACAGGGCAGTGGAGCAACGTCAGGAGAAGCAGTCCCATGGTAGTCGGTGACCAACAATAGGGTTCACATGCCATTTGTTCCCTCAGGGTTCTGGAACCCATGTGTACCACTGGTTTGGAATTACGGTTTTCCAACTCCCCTAGGTGGACACGGAGGGTCTACCAACCCGTTAATCCGCCGAACATTCGCTTTTCGCCATCTCAATTTCGTAAGCAACACCTTCGTCGCAAGAAGTCAGTGACTAGGAATTCCCTGGTAATAGCTGTTTACGTGCGGCCATGTGAGACCATTCGCGATGGAGAGCTAACCCTCCTCGCCCTCGGCCGTACCATTACATTTGGGGGCCGTCAATTTCACTAAAAGTTGGTTGCTCAATATCACAAATTGGTTGGATCTAAAGTAGCAAACAATTCCATTCCAGCTCAGCTGTTTAAATGTTAAGAGCTCACTACAAAACGCGTGCGTCCTGGGTTTTTTACTTGGTAAAGTGGTGAACAGACACCGCTGAAGATTCTATACTAGGTCAAAACAGCTGTTCATTGCTTTCTGGTCTTCAGTGGTTATCTAATGAATGTCAATCCCCAATGTAAACTATTGCACTAAGAGCAAATTAGTCTTATCCAATCGAATACTAAGATCCAATTCAGTGCCACCATCCGCATAAGTATACACATTAACCTCATAAAAATGTAAGGAAGCTCAGTTGACTTTCGACACCAAAAGTACCTCGATTAATTTTCTGTGTCATATAGTTGTCTCTTATCGAGTCATTGGATTAAGAGCTGAATACTTAAGGTTGGTGAGTCACATAGATGTTTTAGAACATCACAGTCACTTATCTACTACGACACTTGTTTATAATAAGATTTACAGGGTATATGTTTATTTTATCTAAAAAAATTGGTAATTTAAATGTCACGACATACATCAAACTAAGTTTGAATTTTAACCTGACAGCATATGTTAACCAAATTTACATGAAGCAGTCAGTTTTTTCTAAAAAATTTTATTTTACAAACATTTCAAACAAGTCATTGAAAGGTTTTATAACAGCAATATTGTGAAGGATATTATATATATATTTTTTGGCCCAACCACTCATACTTGTGGTGTACTAAATTTCTTGCACCCATATTCTATTAATGGTAGCGTAATTAAATAATTTTTTTCTTAAATTAGTCACTACAAAGATAATACTTGTACTTCGAATGTATCCCCCAGTAGTCATACTTTTGTCATGAAATCAATGCATCGGGACTAATTTTAAATATCTTCAAGAAGTGAAAGTTACGTTACATCGACACAAACTTTTCACTGATCTGTTTTTAGTCGGTTTTATGTATTTGGCTAATAATATAAAATCCTATAGAAAATTAAACAACACAGTTGGAAGAAGAATGCTTTCTATTCTCCGTTCATGTTATTAAAAAATTTCACGTTTGCCTTGTATTGTATAGACAATTTGGCCCATTGCACATTTTTGTCGTGCCCTATGTTAATTACAACTGACTATCACCTGGCTGTTTCTGAACATTTTTGTCATATTTTTTTCCTTTGAAGAAATAATGGTCTTTATCACCTTAAATTAATTCTCAACATATTGATAATTTTTGGATCTGCTTTTAAAATTTACCCTTCATTAGGTATGGTAGTAGTCATTATTATTATTTTATTTAAGTCACTATAAAGTCAACCCAAAGGTTTAATTATTTTTACTGTTTGATCATTGCTAAATATAGTTCTTAGTTTGTGGGAACCTGGATATTTGATATTTAGAAAAACTCCAAAATTTTTACTATTAACTATCCTACTTTCTTTCTCTTACCAGAACCGAAAGACATAAATGGATGTGCCTTCTGTTTATTGGTGCAGTTGGCCTCTATGCTTCTAGGGCAGTAATGCCGATTGCTTCCGTTGCTATTGCCTCAGAATTGAATTGGAATCGTAAGGAAATGGTAAGTCTGAAGGAAGTTTCAATAAAACTAGCAATTCTTAATAAATGTTTGCAAGGTTGCAATTATCTTCGCAGTCAAATTGATGAATTGCTGATATGTTCGACCGTTTAACCTTTTTACAAATAAAAAATAAGACGTTTCGGTTGTTATGGAGTGGTTTTAATTAATTTGGATAACCCAAAAAACTTGGTGAGAAAGTTACTTTTAAACATTTGGATTACTTGTAGTTTTATCATCTAAAGAGTAGAAAAATTGCTCTTCAAATATGATGGTTCAACCGAATAGTGAATTCCTTACTTCTGCCAAATGTACCGTATGGGGTATTGTTTTCAGCTGGCAAGCTTCTCCACTTTAGTGCTGAAAACCGGCAAACCTATTCTCTTTACTGTACCGTCGCTTTATTGGTTAAAGTACTTCAATGTAAATCATTCTTTTTTAATTTTCGGTTGTAGTTTATCTGTCAGGGCTTGGTCAGCTGATTAGCTACACTCGCCTTCACAAAGTGGGTATGGCTAAAAACGGGGAACACACTTCTTTGCTTGATTGGTAGGTTGTGCTAAACCTCTTAAAGCGGAAATGCGGCATAATATAATAGGGGTCTGGTCTGTCTTTCGAGATACTCTTTAATGATAAAGCGCTTGCGAACTTCGTAAGAAAATTGCTTCTCTTCATTCATGCAGCAGGGTTGTCATAAAAATCAACAAAGACGGCTCTCTGACATTTAACATAGGTCTGTGAATGTGTAAGTTGCATCCATCGGAGTTGGACAACTCTGATTCTAGATTAGTTGTGTATGCAAACTTCAATAATCTAAGGGGAAGAAATGCTCATTAGTTCTGATCTCAATCAGCGACTCACATATGTAAAAATTCCTGTCTTACTTGAGTAGTTTTCATTTTATTGTATTTGTTATCTGTTTCAGATATTTTACTAAAAATGGTTAATAAATAAAGAGAATGTAATTCATAATTGAGGCAAACACATCACTGCGTCCATTAAAGTATTCTTACTACTATGAATTTAATGCCTTAGTGTCTTACAAGAGGGTTACCAGATAATGATCTAAAGCAACTTCTTTTATGTGATACCACTTTTTCTACAGGGTTTCATGATGGGCATCTTCTTTTGGGGCTACGCTGTTACACAGTACCTGGGTGGTTATCTAAGTGATGTGTTTGGTGGAGAAATTGTAATTGCAATCAGTTCTGTTGGTTGGTCTATACTAACCGTTTGCTTTATATGGCTCCCAAGTATCAACCTGGGCTCAAATGATATATATGGGCTTTTCATAATTACTCGCTTTTTACTAGGGATATTTCAAGGTAAGTTTTATGTATCATTGCGTTCCTGATATTGTTTGTTTTCGAGTAGAAGTTTTAGAACGCAAATGTTTAAGTTAGCCCATCTTACATAGCTTTCTATCCGATTGTTCTGTTTAGTGCTTATACCTTCTTAATGTTAGACGTTTATTTGCTTACTTTCAAAATACATTACCTGTTGTATACAAAGGTTCATATTTAAATGATGAATTTCCAATAAATTTGTCATACCGTTGTGCAGATATTCCATAAATTATGTACTAATATAATATTGATATTTTCTTATTTACCAAGCAGAACAGATCATTTACACTATTGTCACCTGTTGGGTGTGGTCTGTGGATATTTTTTGTATCCGATTCCACATTAATGGGTTTTTATTCACAATGTCCATTGGCTTTGGGGAATGTTCATATTGTGTGTCTAGTCATTACCAACTTCAACGTCTCGTGCTGTGTGGAATACTATGTAAAGAGTGTCAGGGTGATTAAATAAATACATACAATCAAACCCTTAGGTTTTTAGTCGATAATTCGTATCATTTAGCAAGATTTTAGTCTTCTAAATGAAGGTTCTAGAAAAAACTCAATCATCTAAATATAACCTACAACTAGGTCTTATTGTTTTACATTTTCCATACATTGTACTTACCCATCTACCTTACCTTTTCCCCCTACTTTATTACTACTTACTAAGTATTTATCTTTGGTTCTTCTCTTCTTGATTTTCTCACCTTATAATGATGTATTGTGTAATAGCTTGCGTCACCATGCAGCTATGCTGTCGTTTTTCTATCCCTGTCGACTTATTTTTAGTCAAATTAGTGTCTGATTTGGATGAACCTCTTACAGTTTGAACAGAAGTATTTCAAAAGTCAGTTTATCGGTTCAGTACCTGTTAAACAAAATAGTGTTATGCATAACTGGTTTAGTTCATAGAAATGCGATTGATTTGAGTAATACGGCCTAAAAATCTTTCCACCCGGTACAATTCACTACGTTTTGTCTGAATGCTCCATATACTGTTATCCTATTTCTATCACTAGTTATTATTATTATATCTTTTTCGGATGTCACATATGTCTAATCAACCCATATTAGCTCGTGTAGAATTAGGTTGGGAAAAAGCTTGGATGGTCAGATTAAAATATCTTAACAGTGCATGAGGTCTTCGAGTATATTGTCCAACTGCAGACTTTTTATGTGTCCCTCTTTAGTATTCTATCTTCTCTTGTTCGTTTGTAGATGTCTAACTTACAAGAAGAGTAGATGAAACACTTAGAATAGGATACATAGAAAGTTCGAATTCGGACAATACACTCATTTCTATAGTACTGTACCAATCAGATATAAGAGGATCTTGGTAAAGATCGTAACACATCGTGCTAGAAGGATTCTCTCTGATGAGCTGAATAATATTCGTAACCTGCTTAGTAAGGACGGATATCCAATGAAATTCATCAACAAACATGAATGATATGGAAAAAAGACTAAATGTATCTACCATTCTGAAGAAAGTACTGCTCTTAAGTTCACAATTTTTAAATGATGCTACCGAAGAAATTGTAACTTGTGGCAAGCCCATTTGACTATTGTATCATTTATCTAGTCATTGTAACTCAGACTCAATCCACTATGTTAATTTCGGTGTGTATGATCGAAAGTATGTCTGTACATTAACGCTTAAGCTATCTTCCTATTGGTCTCAATGTTCAGATAATCGATAATCTATCCACACCCGATTAACTCTCAAATATATATGGATTTTTAATAGACTCACACACTCTCCCTGTTTCATCGTGTGCTTGCTCACCGAACGCTTGTGGATTATTATTATTCATTATCAATAAACTATCTCTATAACTGGTGTTCAGGCTTTTTAATAATCTCGAGTAAATTCGCAATTCTACTAGGAGATTAAGCCTACCTAAAATACTCAGTTACGGGATATTATTATTTGGAGTCAGATATTGAGGACATCATCCTCAACATTTTGGTGAACCGCTTTTAGAACACACACCATTCCTCTACGAATTCTGCTGCATACTATCCAAGCGTATCTTAAAGAACTTCACATTGGAATTACTATTACAATTATTAACAATTCATTAACAGTCATAATAAATCCATCCATAACATTGTCCCTTTGGAATTATTGCTGTATATTCGCATATTTAAACCAAAAGTGACAGTTTTTCTTTTTGGTGAGTCTTACATATATTTCTTGTTGTTATTTTTGATTTCTCTTCATATTGTATATTACAATCCTCGGCTTATTATTACTATTGCTTCTTCGTATCATGGCACTTGATAATTCGCTAAGTCTTTCATCTAAATCTATTTCCGTGGGTGCCATCTCTGTACCTTTACCCATTTTTAATCCACGAAAGGCTGAACTCTAGTTTGCTCGCTTAGAAAGCTTTTTTGTAGCAAACAAAATCACAAACCAGAGTACGAAATTTAGTTATGCAAATTCACTGCTGCCAGATGACGTCATTGAACAAGTGCCGGATGTCATTTTTAAGCCGGATCCTGACTCACCATTCGATTGTCTAAAAGAGAGGTCATTCTTGTCACATCTCTCACCGACCAACAGACAATTGATCAACTTTTAGCCAACGTGGAGCTAGGTGACAATACACCGTCACAGTTAAAACGCCACATGACAAACTTATTAGGAAATCGTACAGTAGACAAACGTCTACTATATCAATTGTGGCTCAGACGTCTCCCTCAAAACATTCAACAGATACTAGCAATTGGAGACGAAGACGTTGATTTTGATAGACTAACAGACATAGCCGACAGAATTTACGAACGGTCCAAGACTCACGTTGTATCTCAAATCCAATCAAGCTCAGCTGACGAGATCGCCGAGTTACGACGATCAGTTGATACCCTTACGAAACAGATAGCTCAGATCCAATTATTGAATGCCTCCCATAGCAAGCGTAGAGGAACATCCACAAGCCGTAGACGACGTAGTCCAAGCACTACTAGACACAACATTTGTTGGTACCATAGAACATATGGCAAACAAACTAGAAAATGTACTCCACCTTGTAACTTTGCAAGCACACAGAAAAAGGAACGTCAAGACCGTAGGTTAATGACGACTGCACTCACAGACCACAACTTTCAAGACAGTCGTCTATTATATGTTACAGACAAAAGAACCGGCACACAGTTTTTAGTCGACACTGGGGCAGAGGTTTGTGTAGTACCACCTACTGCACTCGAGAAGAACACACCTGACCCCAAACTAAAACTGCAAGCTGCAAACAGGTCTGACATCAAGACGTACGGCAAAAGGCGGTTGCAATTAAATTTCGGTCCTAAATCTAATTTTTCCTGGAGTTTCATCATAGCGGACATCCTCGTTCCTATAATCGGCATTGATTTTCTGCAATTCCACAAAATACTGGTAGACGTCAGAAATAGGAAACTTGTCCTTGCCGAACAGAGTAAGGAAATTAGAGGGATTATATCAAATGAGACTTCCATACATTTATTAGTTAAACCTCATCATGAGAACGACAAATACGTCAATTTACTTAATCAGTTTCCAGATTTATTACGACCGAGTTTCAAACACGACAAACCGACGCATACCGTCGTACACCACATAAAGACAGAGGGTCCACCTGTGTTCGCACGTCCAAGACGCCTTGATCCCTCTCGTCTGGCTATCGCAAAGAACGAATTCAACAAAATGATTGAGTTGGGCACCATACGCCCCTCCGATAGTCCGTGGGCATCACCGCTCCATATGGTACCTAAGAAAAACTCTTCCGAAGTTAGACCGTGCGGTGACTATAGAGCTCTCAACAGCCGGACCATACCAGATAGATATCCTCTCCCACATCTGCATGACTTCACTCATAGCCTATCTGACGTGTCGATTTTTTCAAAAATTGATCTCGTCCGTGCTTACCATCACATTCCAATTCATCCAGACGATGTTCCTAAAACAGCCATTACTACCCCCTTTGGACTATACGAATTCGTCCGTATGCCTTTCGGATTAAGGAATGCTGCACAAAGTTTCCAGCGTTTTATTGACCAAGTGGTACGGGACTTACCGTTTGTGTATGCTTACATAGATGACCTACTTATAGCAAGCAAAGATGAAAATGAACATCTAACTCATCTGAAAATGCTTTTTGAGAAGCTAAACGAGTATGGGTTAGCGGTCAATCCTGACAAATGTGAGTTCGGAAAACAATCCCTCACCTTTTTAGGTCACGTACTTGATAAGCAAGGCATTAAACCAGTTCCTGAGGAAACACAAGCTATCAAAAATTATCCTTTGCCTGATTCATTCAAGAAACTACGACGTTTCCTTGGGATGATCAACTTTTACAGACGTTTTATCCCTAAATGTGCAGACTTAGCAAAACCACTAACTGATTTACTAAGGGGACGAGCTAAATCATTAGCAATGACACCGCAAGCAATTCAAGCATTTGATCAGTTGAAAAGCGCTTTAAGCACAGAGGCATTACTAGCACGACGAAAGGTTGATGCACCTTTAGCAATAATGACCGACGCTTCTAACGTAGCAGTAGGTGCTGTACTTCAGCAACGTGTCAATGAACAATGGCAACCCCTTGCATTTTTCTCAAAAAGGCTAAACGCAACGCAAACAAAATATAGCACATTCGGTAGAGAACTGTTGGCTATCTACTTAGCCATCAAACACTTTCGCTATATGTTAGAAGGCAATTCTTTCACGATATATACTGAACACAAACCCCTAACTAAGTCCTTGATGCACAATCATGATAAATATAGTCCGCGCGAAATTCGTCAACTAGAATTCATTTCACAATTTGCAGCTGATATACGCTATATTAAAGGCAATGCAAATGAGGCAGCAGATGCACTATCGAGATTAAATATCAATACCTTCTCGATCCCTGATATAGACTATCAAGAAATGGCAAAGCATCAAAAGCTCGATACGGAGCTACAAAAGCTTTTGCAGTCTAAGGAAACGAAATTATTATTCCAAAACATCCCCATAAACAACAAGGACACCTTAACTTGTGATACCTCAACAGGTAAAACTCGCCCTTTTGTACCTTACGGTATGAGACGAAATATTTTTGAGAAAAAACAGACAACTGTAAAACCGTCTAAACCTGCAGCAGAGCAAGCACCATTCAAACTACCTGCAACAAGCAACACTTCAAATCAAAGTTCAGCAGCAGCACAAACTACAACAAGATCAGGAAGAAGAGTACATTGGCCAGATAGGTATGTAGCAACCACTATATTTATCTAGACCAAATCCTGAGACTACTCTTATAACACATAAAAATCCTACTTTATTTTGATTACTATTTTTTTATTTATTGGCCCCACGGATCATCATTATGCTTACATTTTAACTTTATACAATTCATTAATGTTAAATATACACTTGTATATACGATATGAAACGTTTCAACACACAAGCTGTTATTACAATTTTACGCTTACTCATCATATTGAGTTGTACTTTCATTTTTAAAACAGTTCCGTTCTTTATCTCTTTGTCGAACATAGATGTTAATCCAATTTTTTTTTGGTACATAAAAACATCAATGTTCTGGATGGGAGCTTATGTGGCAAGCCCATTTGACTATTGTATCATTTATCTAGTCATTGTAACTCAGACTCAATCCACTATGTTAATTTCGGTGTGTATGATCGAAAGTATGTCTGTACATTAACGCTTAAGCTATCTTCCTATTGGTCTCAATGTTCAGATAATCGATAATCTATCCACACCCGATTAACTCTCAAATATATATGGATTTTTAATAGACTCACACACTCTCCCTGTTTCATCGTGTGCTTGCTCACCGAACGCTTGTGGATTATTATTATTCATTATCAATAAACTATCTCTATAACTGGTGTTCAGGCTTTTTAATAATCTCGAGTAAATTCGCAATTCTACTAGGAGATTAAGCCTACCTAAAATACTCAGTTACGGGATATTATTATTTGGAGTCAGATATTGAGGACATCATCCTCAACAAACTCAAGAACTAAGAAAGGTGGTCCTAAAAACATTTACTCTAGTTAGATTTCCTGAATTCTCTACGTCCATGTGTGTTCAGCAGTTTAACCGCTCCTTTGGAGTCAGTCATATAAAGCTTACAGTTCACCAAGTCCGTCATCGTATAACAGAACACCATCCGTCTTGATTGAGCAAAGGACAGATAAAAGTGCTTAAGTGTTCCTTTCTCGTTTACTTGGTGGACACAGGTCACCAAGTTGGATTGAATAATGCTTTTAAGGTTATCTACCGTATTACATGAAATTTAACACATGGTTTACGAGTTCGTCTGTTGCGTATTGCTGAAGCTGTTGGAATCCGTGTTCACAAACTTGACTTGGATCCGATGGAAGTGTTTACATCCACTCACGCTACCTTGGCCATCAGTTTAGTGTTTGGCTGAAGTCTACTTAAAACTTTTTCTTCAAAAATATTTAAACAATGTTCCAATTTCTTATACTTTTGTATTTTTTACATAGTACCAACATTAATCTCTTGATTCTTACATAACTACTATATTACCAAACTTTTATCGAAATATTTTGTTAGTTCTTTTTATATACTATGCAATGTGATAACTGTTTGATTTTCCGAATAATTACCTTGATTGTTACAATCCTCTTTCTTCCAACTACTTAATATTACTTCATAATTAAGGTGATATTATATAAGTATTGCGTAACACAACTGCTGGGTGGGTGTTATTTCATTGTTGTAAATCATTGTAATTGGTATATAAGAGATTATCGTAAATGTTTTTTGAATTCTAATGGCTCTTGATCAATAAACTTGCATAAGTCAACTGGAATTAATAAGTCAAGTGTAAGTGAGATTATATCGGAAAAAGACGATACACTCATCTGCTCCCAGTCCAGGCGTTTAGAACGATGGGCGGAACATTTCAGAGAACAGTTCAGCTGGCCTTCAGCTACTCTACAACTACCCTCCATTCCCAGACAGTGTGAATGGAACATTGAAGTAGGTCCTGTAGTTAGTCGAGAATCAAAGTAGTCTCTTTCACCAATGACCACCGTATTGAAGTTGGAGTTGGAATAGTGTAGCTTAGGGCGCCAACGTATAAATCTTAAGTATGACTGACTGTTTTTTTTCATAACTTGTTTACCCTGCATTTCTAAAGTGCGTGATAATTAAAGCCATGTAATTGTTGTCTACCAAGCTTTATCTTGATACATAGTAAAATAAAGATTTCATGTGGTAATATCGAATAAAATATACTGTACTAGACATACCTATACATTATCGTAATATTTTGTGATTTGGATCGAATTTAGTCTATAGGTAAAAAAAATCGCTTAACAGTTATACTTTCTCAGTCAAATTTTACCACGGTAACTCTGCTTTTATTTCAAAGAGCTGACTGTTTCAAAGGTGGAATTGTCCCAGTTCTAGGGCCATGGTTACTTTTTCCTTGGTGACATTATTCAAATTTTATGTTATGTTATAATCGTTCATTTATGACATGCTACTATGGTTATATTTGAATAATTGTACTCCACCCATGTTGCTATGGTAATTGCTAACTTCCTGTGCCTTCTTTAGTGGGACAATTAATTTTTTCGTGTGACCAACTATGTATAGTCTGATTTTCTTATTATTATGTATTTATTATATAATTCGGTTGTGATGTGAACAAAGAGACAAGAAGCCTTGACAAACTACGGAAGCTGATTTTGGGAATGTTATTTCATTTAATTCAAGGCTTGTAAGGCACTAAAACGTATTTTTGTTTTTAATTTATTCTACAGACCAAAGGCTTTCTTTTGATGTATCATTCACTGCCATAACCTTTTTTGTTCCAAAGCTATTGTAATTTAAACATAATATTTTGTACTATTTTCTACCGTGATACCCATTTTTGGGACGTGATTGTATTTTTCCTAATTTTTTGTGCATTGTGGTCTGGTTAGTCATCTGTTTATTCATTTATATTTTTTACACTAATCTGAATCGGGAACCAGATCGGAATTGGGAATAAATCGAGTAGTGTTCCAATTGACTTGTCTTCTCTCTTTCTCTCGTGCTTGTCAGTCAATCAGGTGACAGGATAATTTTAGTCTCTACCCTAAGCAGTTAGTCTCACTTCGAACTGTAGCTTCAAGGTTAAATCAGTCACCCTATCGCTTCAAGGTCTTAATCTAGACTTAGACAAGTTATCCTCTGCATAGTAGTGGGTAGACGGATCAAGGACATAACGGAGTGTAAATTGTACTGTTTCGTTATGTTGACTGTTATGTCATTTAATTACTTTTCTTTAATCAATGGAAAGAAATTTGAACGTTTTAACTTTGCAACTTTTATACGTGCTTCTCTTTTTACATAACTTTTCGTTTTGATGTATTGTTACGATGGGCAGAATTGGAGAATGTTTGACTGATTACGTTTCAGCTTTCATATATATTTTTGGTTAATCACTTGGGCCTTAATAAAGTTGATGAAGGACAATATTATCGGTTAGAGATATCCATCAAAATAAAATTAACTAGTCAAAGTATATATTGTTAGTAATAAGTAAAAACAATCTCCGATTTATTTCTTTATACAACTGCTATCAAGTAAAATGTAATTTAAGACAGTTTAACCAGTGAAGGTACTGTGTCTACTTTGGTTTTCAAACCTACTAAAAAACGGTTATCACCTTTAATAGTGATATCACAGAATGTAGGCACTCATAAATTTGGAGTGGACCTTGTAAAAATAAGGCATGCTTTAATGTAAATGTGATAAAATGATGACAATTATGAAAGTTAAACAGCATGATATTTACAGTTAAGATACTAAATTATATCTTTTATGTCGAAACAGTTGTTTGGCATCATTCAAGTTGCTTTTTTCTTACTCTAACACACCATTTGATAACAATTCTACAAAATTAACAAACTCTCCTAATATTTATCTGTTTACCAAACTTTCAGGATTTTACTATCCGAGTTTAGCAAGTTTAATGGCCAATCGTGTTCAAGTATCCAATCGAAATATCACTTTTGCTGTGATAACTGCTGGTACACATTTGGGGTATGTATTTATAAACATTTTTATGAATCTCAGTTTCGCAGTTTGTAGTGTAATAGCCTTTAAAATCTTTTAAAAGCGTGTTTTATTTCAAGTCACTATTAACTATAGACTTCTAGAAAACGGATTAACATAAATTCACTCAACTGTGTTTACTTACTTACGCCTGTCGTCGCAACTCCCACGAAGGAGCATAGGCCGCCTTTATGTACGTTGAGGCCTACTGCTATAGGGGCTTCCGCTAAACTGTTTGTCTTGACCTGCATTTGTTGGTATGTATGAGATAGATCTAGGTCATCTGAGAAGTCCAAACTGTCTAGTTGTATCTAACCTATCCATTTTATTCCGTGCTTCCTGTCAGATATCGAGGTCTTCATAATCCAGTCAACCACCAGAACAAAGAGAAAGGGAGAGAGTAAAAAGCTTTGTTTACCTCCGGTCCTTACTTGGGATGTGTCTGTCAGCTGTCATCTATGCAGCACTTTGCACTGTAGTCCGTCGTATGAATTCCGGATGTTGACAACCATCTCAGGTACACCATAGTGTCGAAGTTTCTATAGTGTCCTATCCACACTGACAAACGCCTTCTCACAGTCAATGACGTTGACGTATAGTGACGAGTTCTACTAAACTGATTGTTCAACAATTATCCGTAGCGTCACTATTTGGTCCATGTACGACCAATCTTTACGGAATCCGGTCTGTTGTTCTCGAAGTTAGGCGTCTACTGAATCTTTCATTCGGTTCAGCAACACTGTTGAAATCTCTTTCTGGTACTGACAGTAGTTCACTCAACTGAAGTAGAGTTTAATTCAATAAAATGGTGAATCGTTGTGTAACCTATCAATCTTTTTAACAAAATCTGTGTATTGAGGTAAAGCAGGAATGGTTATTATTATTGTTATCAATAATTTATTCAATCTAAGATAGATAGTACTACATAAAATTCTCAGAATAGACTTTTAATAAGTTTCTTTCACCAAAATAAATCGATTACTGAATACATTTATGCGTGAAATAAGTAAGCAAATTGGTGTGGATCAATATGCTCTTTTAATGCGGGTTGAGGTGGAAGTAGCAATAGTTTTTCCATTATTTCGAGTAGTGAAGTTACTCCTGTGGGTTTAGATTTTCCATTCTTATTCCTAAATACTTTCTTAGTTATCAGAATTATTTTAATCTTTCTCCACATTTCTTTCATTCACATATTTCTCCTTGCATGTCTCATGGTAGAACGAGACATCAATAAATTAGAGTCCATGCACGCAAGCAAAGGTATAAAAGTTCTACAATACCTAATCTATTAAACATACTATGTGACAAATAAATTGTTAGAGCTGGCCTAGTCAATAACTTGTGTTCTTAAATGTGCTGCTAATTAAACGTTGTACAGATTCTAATCTTATTAAAAAGCATCTGATTAAATTCCAGATAATTTATTTACTTATTTCATAAATAAATGTATCCAGTTATCGATTTCTTTTGGTTAAAGAAACTTATTAAAATAGTCTATTTTGAGAATTCTATGTTGTACTATGCATATTAGATTGAATAAAGCCATTTGTAATAGTTATGTTGATCGTAATTATAATACAAAATTGCTCATAAGATACTTATTTACATAAGATGCAGGTAATTTTGCCAGACTGTTTCGTTGAGAACTAGCTGTTAATAATCATTTGTTGTTGATAATAAATGTAAACTTGTAAGAAATCTTTTAGAATACAATAAAGTGATTATTTCTATGTGCTGTCCAAGATATATATGTTTCTGATCCTCAGCTACTTACAGTTAAGCTTATCTACCCAAATAATTTAGATAGTGAAAGGTCATTGCCTAAATTGCTTAATTTAGAAGGCGCTGGTCATCCAATGCATTCTGGTTACGTTAATCTTTCTGTAATTAGTATTCATGATAATTTCCTCGAAAATATATCTCGTTTGCGATGAACTTGCTATTAATGTGATTCTCGTCTATTTTCTTAGTACAAATAATAAGTAGTCTGTAGGTGTTAGGACAAATTTGGTTATTGGATATCTGCTGGGATCACCGGGTAAGTAATAGTGAGGTTAGACGCAGGGTATTAGGGAATGATGGTAAATCAGTTGATGAGGTTATGAATCTTCATCGACTGAGATGGTTGGGCCACGTGTTACGTATGCCTGAACACCGACTACCACGACGTGCAATGCTATCCGGTATTGGAGATGGTTGGAAGAAAGTTAGCGGCGGCCAAACCAAAACGTGGCATCAGTGCTTGAAGACACTAACTTCTAGTCTGAGCCATGTTGGTAGATGCAGACTACTTGGTTGGGGTCCGCGTGACTTTCGTAACCAATGGTTGGAGACTCTTGGTGACATGGCTCAGAATCGATCACAATGGCGTCGGTGTATACACTCCCTGTCTTCCCTTAAACTAAGAGATTAAAATCACTTCATATCTTTCTTTCTACGAACCAATTCTTTCTTCTTGTACTATATCTCTATGTGCAATCTTTCTCTTATATATTATCACCTTTGACCTAACCACTGCTATGAATCCGGTGTTCATCTTGTTGTGCTGATGCGGTATGACAACCTGGACCGATGCACATATGTGCCTGATCCTACGTTGTAGCTGAGTGACTGACCTGATTGGATATATTTCTGTAAATTTTTCAAATTCACAATTATTTATACGCAATGTTCACTTTTTAAGGGTTATAATGAAGGAATAATAAAGAATATGTAGTAGTAGGTTGGAAGAAAGCTACAGGAAATCAACTTAAAACATTCCATTATTCACCAAACGCATTGAATGTTGGTTTGAGCCATAGTTGTAGATATAGACTATCTTTTTGAAGTTCGTAAAATAACCATAAACATTTGTTAGAGACTTTAGATTACATGGCTCAGAAGCGATCACAATAACACAAATGCATTCACTCTTTATCTTCCTCTTAATCATGTATATCTTCCCACCCCGTCTTTTCAAACCATATTCCCAAGGTTTGAATGTCTTGTGTATCATTGCTACTACAGTTCCTATTGTTTTTGTGATTTATCTTGTTATTCTCATCTCGTCTTTATTATTATTATTATTATTATTATTATTATTATTATTATTATTATTATTATTATTATTATTATTATTATTAAAACTGTTAATGGCTTTATTCAATATTATATTTTGGTACAATACAGAATTCTCAGCACGAGGTATTTCGGCAAGTTTCTTTTACAAAAAGAAAAAACAACAAAAAAGGAAAAGACGAAAAAATATCAGAATCTGTACAACTTTTCAAACTAGAGACATGTTTAAGAATTCAGGTTATTGACTAGATAAACTCTAACAACCCATTCGTCACAAAGTATATTTGCTAGGTAAGATATTACGGAACTTTTATACCGTTGCTTGAGCGCATGGATTTTAATGTATTGACGTCTCGTTCTACCAAAAGATACACAAAAAGAAAGTTATGAATGAAGGGAATAATTGGGATCTGAGAAGATAACACTTATCAGAAGTTTGCAGGAGTTTGGATGTTTACCCATAACCATTTTATTAATGACCTCAAACGATTCACCACACACCTTGCCAACTGCCTTCAACACTCTCGTCAATACAGTAAAAAATAATAGGTAATATGCATATATACAGTGAGATCATCCGCATATTTCACAAAAGTATTTTCTGTGGAGGATGGAAGATCATACAGAAAAAAAGAGAAGAGGTGAAAGAAAAGCTCCTCATGGCATACCTTCATGAGACAGTAGGGGCGTTGAACACTTTCCTCCAAACGCAGAGTACTGTTCCCTTCCAGAGAGGTAGGAACATAGTCAATTGGTTATCTAGCTGTCAGTGTTGCCGCTGATTACCTTGTTGGGTAAAATCTGTCTTGAGATAAAATCAAAAAGAGAAGCTGAACACTATATTGTGATGCAGAACAGCAATGTCAACTAAGGTGCTTCTTTTGCATGTGTAAGCAAACTGATACGGATCAATGTGCTCTTATATCGCAGGTTGAAGTGGAAGTATCAATAATTTTTCCATTGTTTTAAGGAAAGGTGAAGTTACTGCTATGGGTCTAAATTTCACATTTTTATCACCAGATACTTTCTTAGGTATAGGGATTATCTTTATCTGTCTCCACATTTTCGGTATGAGATTACTTGAGAAGGATCTGTTAAAGATACTCGTGAATGGATAACATAGAGCGTCAGTATGTTTTTTTATAGAAGAGGTTTGGGATACTATCAGGTCCTAGACATTGGGATGAATTCAGTAACTGGAGACATCTTAGGACATCAGTTTCAGTGAAACTAGGAACACAACTATTCTTTAAACTTGTGGATATAGGGAGCATTACATCAGATGACAAAGGACTTATTTAACCCACAAACATTCAGCCTGTCACCTGTAAGTTCTTTAAAGAGTTTCCACATACTTGGAGAGTATTTACAAGACAGAAGTTTTTGATTAAACATAGAGTTGAGACGTCTAATCTCTAGGTTTATTAGGCCATTTACCTTACGAACTTCAATAGAGTTTTCCTCCTTGTAGATTCTTTCTTTCACCCTCCGTAGTCGTTTTAATTGTGAAGATTTAAGTCGATCAAGACTTACAAAAATGGTTTCAGTGAGACAACAAATATCAAAACAGAATATAAGGTAACAAGTGATAACATCAGTAGTGTTTCCCAGTGAGTCATCTATAAATAATTCCTAGTTAGTCGTACGAAGCATGCTTTTTCAGATTTCGAATATTTTCTTCTGAGTAATTCATATATTTGACTTTCTTGGTTTGATGTAAGAGTGTACTCGTTCCATGCTTTCCATATACTTTAGGTAGAACACGAATTATACAGTGGTCCGAGCCAGAAAATGGAGTACGTTTACGAGTCACATATATACCCACGTCATTAACGAAAAAAAAGTCTAAATGAGCATTCAACCGTGTAGGAAAATATACTACATTTTGTTGACCTAGTGATGTAAGGAAGCGACAGTCACATGAATTGAAATCATCACATACAACTGAAAGCGAATCACTGACGGCAGTAACAACGAATTCAGTGATTTCATCAGCGAAAATGAATAGCGCAGATGATGTGCAGTCTGGAGTCACGTAGACATTCGTAACATAAACATATTTGTATTTATTCAGATGTTTTGGACGGCATCTTAATGTTAGACAGTCAATAAAGTCATTTGAAAACTTGAAACAAACAAAAGTAGATCGACACCAGTTCACGTTTACAAACATAGCTACGCTGCCGCCACACCTCTTTTTATTGTTTGATCGATCCTGATGATAGATTTTAAAATTACATAGTGATACTAGGCAGTCGTCCTGTAAATCATTTAACCAAGATTCTTGAATTGTGATGAACCACAATTACGATACACATTTTGACTTAGCAGGAATTGAAGATAGTCCACCTTGTTAATTAGTGATCGGAAATTAGAATTTAGCAGCTCGGGAATCGACATACGATTGATGTTCATATTGCCAACCACCGCGATGTCTTTTATTATATTTTTTTGTAACTTGTGCAGCGAAAGGTCTTAGGCTTTTCATAAACGTGCCTATATTGGTTATGCGATTAATAGACATAATGCGACCCTAAAACAAAATGACAGACAACTTGTTGAAATAATTAGATGGTAGAAACAGGTAGCCCAGATATTCAAGCGGGCCGCCGTGTAGACCTAGGAACTTGAGTCATCACATTTGTGTCAGATTCTACGTTAATTACGTCTGACTAACTGATATAATTAAATCTGCAGAATTATAGGTTACATAGCATTAGACTGGTCAATTTTTTATTCTTTTTCTCATGGTGTTAATCAATGCTGTTTTATTTTGTTATCGGTTTATCGTCTGACATTTTTTTTTTCGAAAATATTTTAATATTACTTTCTTGTCTTTCATTATCATATCAGAACAATCTTATGTGGTTCACTGGGTTCTTACTTAGCTGAAAATGATGGCTGGCGTACACCGTTTTTCTGGATTGGAATATCATTTTTTGCATGGTCTTACATTGTCTATTTAATTGTTACCCGTGAAACTAAGAGACCACATAAATTGCATTTAATTTTACCTAGAATACTAACAAATTCATATTTTATTAACAAGAATGTAACAATAAGTCGGGAATTGAAGTCAGAAAATTGTATTAAAATATTAGATGTGGAAGAAAAAATGACGGTTAGTTTGATAAAATAATTTATTGTGAATTTACTCAGTGTTATTTTATGTTACTTTTTACAAATTCATTTTTCTCATATAATGCGATGATAAAATTATGAAAGGAATATGTGAACGACAGTACACATATCCTATGAAGGTTCATACTTGCTGTTATGTACATCCTTAAGGACGGATCATACTGATGGAAATGGTAAATAAAGAGAAATAGTGGTTGTAAACAACGTAAACCAATGCCACCCAATGTTTATCAGGATCAGGCTAATTACGTTTCGTGGTAAAAACAGTTTACTCGGGCTTAGTTTATTTGAGGATTTAAAGAATTGGTTTATCTAAGAATAATCATATTTTATTTATCAATAGCTCTAATGAGATTTTACTGCACACAGATAGTCGTCTGAGTATTTAAGGCACCCTACTAAAGTCGTATATAACTTAAGTCTTCTTTTATTAAGCCAATTTTGCGTGGATGGGTTTATAAGTATTGTTAACTACTCACCCCTTTTGTCACTATCCTTTGTACCTTTTTGATCTTATTTATGTATTACAAGTCAGTATCAATACTTATTACCAGTGATGTTGTGATAAAGAATGTAGTGAACAGCATATTTTGTTTTTGGAATTTGTTTTGTATCGTTTATTAAGTTTATTTCAGCTCAAAACTGTGTAGTAATAATCCATCCTACCTTTTCTAAAGGTGGTTTTACAATGGAAATTATTGTATCCAGTTACAAAAAGGTATTGTGGAGAAATAATCCCGAAGACCAAGCATTGATTATGCGGCGTGGGTGTTGTTTACCAAATTGAGAGGACGAAAAGCTAATTTCCATCACTTTAACTAGGTTGGAGGACACGGAGGGTCCACCTAGGGGAGTTGAAAAACTTTTATTACAGTTCAGTGGTGCACATGGGCTCCAGGATCCTGAAGAAACAAATGGCGTATGAACCTATTGTTGGTCACCGGCTACCATGGGACTGCATCTACTAACGCTTCTTCACTGCCTTGTGGATTAGACCTCTAAGTCAATGGCTCGAGGACTGGCCCCCTAAGGAAACTCCTGCTTCAGTTTGAGTGCTCGGGCAGTATTCCAGCCCTCATACAAATCGAATGACTAAGTGTAGCATATATATATTTGCTGCTTCTTTGTTCCAATATATATATATATATCAGTCAGTCAGTAACAACGTAGAACTTCGTACGTACGTACATCAGTTCGAGTTGCCACACCACATTAGCACACAGATGTAGTGGCCGATTCAAATCCCGTAGTGGTAGAGGTAATAAGAGTATAAGCAGTAATCGGGAAAATTAGTGTTTGGAGATGTTATATATAATCATTTTAACTAATCAATCACTTCATTACTTTCTGAAAATCCATTTACCTTGTATTTAAAAAAAATTACTGACGAAGTGTATTTATACGTTCTATTATCGATACTGTAAATATATTCATCTTTTTAAGTTATATTCATGTCGGTCTTGTGTTATTGTCTACTTTGTTTCTTTTGTAGCCGTCAGAATCAACATTTGTCTATATAGACTCAAAAAGTATCGATAATGATTCTGTATCTAGTGTACCTTTACGACATTTAAACTGGTCTCTTCTTTTCAGACACAAACCATTTTGGTAAGCTATTACATTTTGTTCAAGGTAATGTTTTGTACATTGTCCATTTGTTTATGTGTAGTCATTTAAAGGGGATTTTCAGTATAATTCTGCAGTAATGAAAAGTTATCGCTGATCTTGTAATACTGAACAAATCTTTTTTTGCATAGTAAACTTTATCTCTTCCGAGAAATATATTTAATTGTCGTTGGAATTTGTGAAAACTCACTTTTTATTTCGGCTAAATAGTTCATCGTACTGATTTGTTAAATATTAAATGTTTTTAGTGTTGACTCCAAGATAGATTTTATTTTGAGGTTCTAGAGTTGGAAGTTTAAGCTATTTGGTTGATTTAGAACTACATTTTAAAAATATAGGTTTTACTAAACTAATATACAGATTTTAATTCATTTTTATATTGTTTGTTTGAATCTTCTGGACTTAGTAGTTAAGTGGATAACGCGATGGCGTTTGAAGCCAACGGTACTGGATTATAGTCCCGGCGTGAACACTAACTCTGGAATACAGATTATATCCAGCTGATGAGTCCGAAATAGGACGAAACGCGCTTCCTGTGTTCCATTGCTAGCCACCATATATCTTTGCTCATAATGTATAGTTTGTTTAATTATATTATTTTCAATGAACTTTGTACAATTATTTCATTTTTTAGGAAGACAAACCGTAGCAAAACAATGAAACATATATATATATATATAGCTGCTTAAATAAACGGGTAGTAGCACTAAAACGGGTTCGAATTGGAGTACATGAATCTATACCTGATAAATGAATTGATTTTTTCGTCTTTTTTTGTGAATTTACGTATTACTATGTATTATCAGTATTATGTAATTATTAGCAACTATAAGTAAACCTATTTCACTTAACTAAGTGTAGGATTCTCATAATTTTGATTCATATCATCAGATTCATTATCGACTGTGTTTTAAAGCATATTATTGGTCATGAACTATCTTACTTCCAAATGTTGTAGTGAATGATAACACAGTTGGGGACAACCGAATGTATGCGAATACAGTATTACAGGATGTCTTAGTAAAATCTGAGAATCGTATATTCAATACTTCATTTGCATAATGTCAGTCAGTCGTCTCAAGCTTGATTCTTCCTTCGTTCTCAATCATTCTCTGTTCTCGTTCTCTTTTCTTCGATCTTCTTAACCTTCTGCCGGCAGGCATTTCACTTTCGATTGATGACACATACTACTTATATCTGTCGACACAAGTAGCACACACCACAATGTTACAAATCATGCCTTAGTGGGGCTCTTCTTTTTGACGTCATTTAGATCGGATGATGTTATCGACGGACTCTCCACCTTAGTGACCTGGTGTCTGACTCCAATTGGATCGTATAAGTGTAATTGAAATAAACGTATTGGATATCCTCGTATATAATTTTCGACTTAAATCACGTCAGTGAATAACAGAATTAAATAAGTCAAATATGAAAGTGAATTTCGAATACGTATATTTCATACAATCGTTGATACAGACAAGCGAGCGAAAAATCGAAGCGAGGAAAAAAGAGAGAAGCGAAATGCGTGATGGAGAAGGCGTGTGAGCCAACTCGATTTAATCAATCAATAATGGATATTTATAGCCGGACAAAAATAAGTTACAGACATTTGATGAGTAAGATATGATATAAACACACATACGCCTATATAAAAACAATCAGGGTAGATAAGTGAATAATTAACAAGGTTAATACGTGACTCAAGTTGAATGGATAAATCAGCCTGTCCAGAAGCTAGAATAAGTTATGTGAACTTAACATAATAACCGACACTACAACGCGGTACCCGTAAGCCATGTGATAAAATCTATTTTCAGAAAATGTAATATTGAATTTATCGATTCAAAGGTCAATATATTTTGATTATATTCAAGTATGAATTACTTCATTTCTTTATATCATAATCTCACCATACTATTACTTTATTATACGATACAATTTCAAAATGTTTTGTTAAACCTTTAATAGCTTATAATGTATTTGCCTTCTATTGGGACAGTGAACTTGAAATTTACGTTTACTTGTTTGGGATGAAGGCTAAATTTATTGCCCATATCGATCTCTATTGTTTTTCAATAGGGAATTAATTGAGATGAAGTTAATTCCTCGTCTGGGCCAAATTCATGTATCTTACGAAATTACACAGTGTTTTAAGTGTTAAGAAATGATTTTTAAATGTCTATGTCTATTTTCTACGTGATTATTTTGACAGGTTTTATTGACTTTGTCATAGCGGATAATTTTGTTTACTTCTTAATTGTATGATTGTTAGTGAACTTCTGACTGTATCCACACTTATGACTGACTGACGGGAAAAATTGTTTATGAAAATCACATGAATTAAAAAGTTTTAATTAGTTTGAGGTTATTTTGCTGTATAGTTTTAAACAAAACTAGCAAAAGCGGAAAAAATTAAATTGTCATTAGGGTAATTGTCTTTTTAATAGATTGACATTTGCTTTGTAATTATTTAAAAGTACATAGTATTCTACTGCTGTTTTATTTTACTATAGAATTTCTTATAATTGCCCTTCTTTGACCGTACTGGTATCGAACCCGTAATTTTCATATCTCATGGTTAGTACATTATCACTTTATGATATATTATGGTCTTCATCTTTGATCATCGATAATGGTTATTTCATTTCATATTGTTGGATTCTATCCATCCAAATATAATCATGTATTTCGTTAAATTTATCTTGACAGTAACATAAGTTTAGCCATCTTATCAATCTCAAGGCTATCTATGATAATCTACAACAAAGTGGGAACTTGTAGAGTAGAAAATGGTTATATTTTTGGACCTTAGAGCAGCATATTCATTGGTTACTACTATTCGGTCATACGTATATTCAAACCACTCCTCGTGTATCTTGCGACTATCAAGTTTGTAATTCTCAAGCTAGACGCAGAGTACTGCGTAATAATGGCAAATCGATTGATGTGATAGTGAATATTTATCGTCTGAGATGGTTAGGACGTGTATTACGTATCGTCATCTGCCTACGTCGATGCGTGATAATGGTTGTTTTAGGACTAGGTTCGAAGATTGATAGCGGAGGGTGAACGAAAAGGTAGCATCTGTTCATGATGTCACTAACTGTTGTGCTGAGCCATTTACGTAAGTTCAGATTACCTGATTAAGGTTTGGGTGATTTTCATAATCAGTGACATGGCTCAAAATCGTTCACAATAGCGTAGGTACGTATGTACGTATAAACAATTCATATGATTCACGTTACATAGGTATATTTTTGGACCTTTCTCCGTAAAAACTGTGCTTAATATCTGTTTAAACGTACTGACGAAACATGTACCACTTGGTTTTTATTACTTTACGGACTTCCGAAGTAAATGGATCAGCTCATCGTCTTCCCTTTAGTCATTCATCCAATCATTAGGATCGTAAAAACTAGCACATATGCCCGTCGGTTTAAGTTTCTACACCATAGTAAATCAACAAGATGGAATTATTAAGATTAATGTCACATGAGCAAACATAGTAACAGTATTACTGTTGATAGAAAACATTAAGGACAGACACTATGATTCTATGGAAAAGGATGATTTCATGGAACAAAGAGTGCAGGATTATTTTAGAACACCGATGTTTAAGAGAATTTCACATATCATTTATTTAAACACATAATTAATGGTACAAAGGGGCACCAAAATATATATGCGCCATACGATAAAAATGAGATTGTGGGGAGATAGAGTAAAGAAAGTGAATATGATAAAATTTACAGAAAGACCGTGTGGCTTCTATTCTAAGCAATTTCTCATAAATCGTAAACGACTGTGTCGCAATATCTCCAAAAACCTCAACCAGAGAGTAGTGTAGGTTCAACAGAAGCCAGTCGTGTACAGCTTTCTTCTGTACCAAGACATGTCATACACCTACCATCTCCGCTCTTTCAGTCAGTTCCAGCGTCGTCAAATAATGCTGTAGATCCGACCTTGTAAAGTCAGAGTAACATCACAAAGGCGCCAAAAATGGCCTAGATTGACATGAATTTCTCTACTGTGTCTAAATGCTCACTACCCAGGGTTAGTACAAACACAGGTTCCTACCAGTCTTGTAAAAGTAATTTCCACTTATAAGGCACCATTACTACTGAATCTGATCCATGTCACTTGACAATCGTCACTTGATAATCATTTGTGCTCTAGGGGGATAGTTCACACTAACCAATATATCACAGTGCAATAGTTAGTGACTGGCTTCCTGAACCGATTGTAGTCATTCATAAAAGATAAAAGTAAAACTCTTGTATACATCGAATAGTGGTGGGAGTTGCAAGAGATACATGGGCATGAGTAAAAAACAAAATTATACAGAGGGTTACAATACCCATCTGTTGGTGATCCAATTAAATCTGCTTGTATCAACTTCAAACAGATTTTAAATTGATAGGTCCTTACAGTAAAATACTGTTGGGTCCTTGGTCTTTCTACTTTCTCTCTAGTTAGATATGCTGAGAGAGTTGTCTCAGAATCGGTTAATGGCTTTGATGCCCTAGGTTAATTGACGTAAACTTGAGAATGCGAATGGATAAATTCCACTTGTGGTCAACTGTCTTTGGGAGCAGAAGAACTATCTCGCTCGTCGACCAACGACTTGCTTAGTCAACTCTGCTTGATAAGAGAAGAAAAGATGACGAGAGCGGAATCCACCGTGTTCACGTAACTAAATCAGAAATGTACATGTGTAAATATATGAATAGTTAATCACGACGCTGAGTAAACGAGAATATATAATTTATGCTGAAACTGATCAATTAGAATATAAAAAATAGCATCTACGGCTCGTGCTCAAATTACAATAACTTTAAAGTAGAAGATATAACCATAGGTTATTCATTAAATGAAAGCTGGTGACTAAGGTTATAAAACAGATACACAAACTAAATGCCAGTAATTACCGATAATAAACTTTACATATATACTTTGACCTTGTGAAATCATTTCTATATAATTCTGTGTATCAAATTTTCAATCAGTCATTTGGAAGTTAAACATTATCTCATACTCACTACAATTTGAAAATGTATTTAATGATGTTCTACACGCATTAATTGTAAAATACTTAAGAATCAATAGAATAGAATCGTAGTTAATCTAATACTCTTTATTTGCTCTAATAAAATATAAATATTTTCACAAACTCATGACAACAAACGTGTTTCTTTTAAATGTAAACCGTTTCATACTAGTTGTCAACACATAGTAGAACGACTGATTGTATTATTTCTTATAGACAGTAACAAGTCACCATACTAACGGAATTTGTATTTAATCTCATACTGTTTTAAGGAATTTAATTTCAGTTTTCTACAAATTTTATCTCTTTATATAATCGATAACACAAAGACCTTATTGCTGACCTGCTCATTTTGGTGGAATACCCTTTTTTTTTTCTTTCAAATATAAGATACATTTTTCTGTTTTCTTAATTTGTTGAACTGACAAATCATGTATTTTAATAGTTAATATACTCCGAAGCGCTTATATAAATGCTTACAATCTATTGCATACTTAAATACTATTAAATTCACTCACATTCATCACCATAGTCGATATATTTTCCTCCTTGTGTCATTCTTTTTTGAAACTAGTGAAGATTGCATTAAAATTGACCGATCAAATATTTATAAGCAAAGATGGATAGTGGCTAGCAGTGGAATCCAGGACGCGCGTTTCGTCCTGTTTGGTACTCGTCAGTTGGATGTACCTGCATCTCAGAGTTGATGTTCACTCTGGGACTCGAACTCAGTACCGTTCGCTTCAAACGCCATCGCGTTATCCACTTAGCTACTGAGTCCTGATAGCCACTTGCTTGTGCAATGGGTTGAAGTTTAATTCACTTGATATTGTTTTACTTGAATTTTCCCATTGATGTTTTAGGACTGAAATTGATCAGTCTCTTATTGGCATATGTGCATACTGTGCGTATGCCTCGATATTGCCTTAATTTACAAGCATTATAAGCAAAGATGGATAGTGGCTAGCAGTGGAAACCAGGACGCGCGTTTCGTCCTGAGATGCAGGTACATCCATCTGACGAGTCTCAAACAGGACGAAACGAAGATTCAAGTAAAACAATATCAAGTGAATTGATCAAATATTTGTTATGAGTTGGCAACAGATGTTATCTTAAGAAAGATTGTTTCCAAAAATTGTGTAAATGTAAAAAAGAATAGTAGATAGCCACTGTTGTAAATCTTTTTCACGGATTCCTATATGAACTGGATGAATGTTTATGACAGCGAAATTTGTTAGAGTATTGATTATATGTCGTTCGAATTCTTCCTTATAATCACCAGTGTTTGTTATTTCGTCTTATGTTATAGTTCAATACAAATGAGGTTCTAAGAAGCTTATGAGGATCTATAATAATAATAGTAATAACAATAATAATAAATCTGAACATGTATTAAAATAACTACGGAAACAAATAAAATCAAATGACTCTACAAGAACAGATGACAACAATCCACGTTCTATAGCTAAACGCATGTTTGAAACATAAGGTTGATCGTAACTCGGCTTTTGCGATTTTGTACAAAAGTGTTCATGAACATATACTAAGGTTTACTAAAGCTTTAGTAATATGGAAATTCAGGCACCCCTTGCATGTGTATTCGTGAAAAAATTTTGTCCTTACCATAAGCCTACGTTATTATTATTGTTTTATTATTCAGCTTGCTGAGTTTCACATTGTGTTTTTCTAAACGTTATTTTCTTAGATCATCTGATTTGTCTAGTTAACCTTTTATTCTTCATACATAAATTTTCTTAACAGATTGTTTAGAATTTATTATGCTAATCATTGTTCTAACAATCTTCATCTACTAATGACATTATCTAAGCTAATTATTTTTTCAATAGCGTATTGTTTATTGCCTTTTTTATTGATTTTTGACTCAACTTAGTGTGCAATCGTTGTATATTATTATTATTACCATTATTATTATTAATAATGGCTTTATTCAATATTATATTTTTGGTACAATATAGAATTCTTAGCACAAAATATTTCAACATGTTTCGTTTTCTTATTTCTTGATCGATCCTGACGATGAATATTTAGTGATCCGATGTTAGATGTTAGCAGTTCAGGCATAGACATCTGAATAATATTCATTTTTCTCAGTGTATATTGCCAGCCACCAGGATGTCTCTGATTGTACTTTTTTGTAACTTTTACAGTAAATGGTCGTAAACTTTTCATAAACGCGCCTGAATGGGTTATGCGCTTAATAGACATGATGATGTGTTAAAATAAATAAAAGTCAGTCATTCAGTTACAACGTAGGACCAGGCACATATGTGCATCGGTCCAAAATGCCACACCTCATTAGCACAGCAAGATGAACACCGGATTCATAGAACCAGTTAACTCAATGGTGTAATATATAAAGGACACATTGTATATAAAACAAATAAAAACATAATATGTAGATGGCAGGAACAGGTTTGTTATGTCCTGGCGAAGATTAAATTATGGATGACTTCTGAAAGCTGTCAATAGACTAATATCTTATGTATATTTATGTTCCTCTTATTATAAGCTTTGTTTTGACCTACAGACTATTATTATACGATTTACTATTTTTAAGTTATACCCTGTAGAATAATGACTATTTCTCACAATCACAGCCATTTCTTGGTTTGATCTTGTGCAGTTATTTTTTATTTTATGGTATGATTTGGTCTGGTTTGCTTGTACGAAAACCAAACATAGTTATATATCCTTTTCAAACTGTCTTAATTCATAACGCTTATTTTTTATCACATTCTTTATTGTTGCTCTCTTTCCGTGTTTGTCTATAGGGTTATGCTTTTGGCTAATTTTGTTCATAATAATACATTTTATATTATCCTCAACTGGTGCCCTTCGTATTTCCACGACAATTATCCCGATGCAAGAGTGAGATTTCAGTTTAAAAAGTTTTTTACTTGATAGTAGTTGTTGTTTGTGTATGTACTGTAATTTATTTTCTAGACTGTTCACAAATGTTAACATTTGCACTGTTGATTTTTTGAATAATTGTCTATGTAGTGTTTCGCAACTAAATACACAGTAATCGATGTCGAACATAAATTTTCTATTAGAGTTGAAAAAAAGCATGGAAATTGATTGATTTCCTAGCCAATGAGATGCACTTGCCCTTGAGATCAGTTCACATTGCCATCAACTGACCTTCACATTAAGCTACTTCTGATTGGCTGTTCATATCAAATTTCTCTTAGTTTCTTATTAATTTTCCTGTGTTAAGCAATAACAATCAAGATTATACAACGCTGAATATGAAATGAGCATTCATTTCGTTGTTTGCTGTTCTGACTTCACACAAAGACGCACATTATTTTAATGTCGATAAAAAAGGGTGATCAAATATGTAATTTGGTATAAAACATGTAAAAAATAGTTTAGGTTACTTGGCAAACAAGAATTCTGATTACTTTCTACAATCGTGTTTTTTTTAATTCATTACGAGAATAAAAATTAACAGAAAATAAATCGTTACCATAATCATACCACAGTGAACATTTGAAAATTATAATTAATAGATTTACTGGTCGAAATGATAAAGTTGGTTATAATTTACGATTATTGGTATTTTACTTTCGTAACTAATCATAATTATCCTTCGTGCAAGTTTCACACCAAATCACATTTGTAAAACTATTACATTGATGGGAATATTGTACGTTTGTTTAAAATTTGAAGTCATCGACATAAAATTATGTGAACGAAGAATATTCTTTCCAACCAACAACTTCATATTAGTCAGCCCCAACATGAACGATTTGATTTGATTTTATATAGCAAACAACAATTGTTGGTTCACATATCACACTTTCCAAATGATGTACTATGCCTTAAATCTGGCCAATTTTATGGATTATTAATTTGGATATGAGATAATTGTAGAATCTGATGAGAAATTATTGAAAAGAATATTCTTCGTTCATACAATCGTGTTTTTAATATAATGGGAATTTTCCGGAGATAAAATTATCTTCATTTGAATCATGAACCGGTCAATGCTAGACTTACCATTGAGGACCTGGAAGCACTGGACATCCATTTCGTCCCTAATATGGGACTTAATGATGGCTGAATATTGACCGGTTCATGATTCCAATGAAATTCAGCAATCTTTACAATCCTATATTGATAATAAAATCAGTTTACTTATTGTTTTGTTTTACAGAAGTTTATTATTGTTTTTTTTACAAAGTAATCCTTGTCTCTAATTGAATTGTTTATCTTTTAGAGTTGGGTTTTCAATATGGTCCCATGGCTAATTATATTCCCATCTGTTTTATTAGCTGGTTCCTTAGCTGATCACTGGATTAAAACTGGTAATTGTATTATTTTTTCGTCATAGAATTCTCTTGATAAATTTGTCGACGATTATTGACCAATGGTAGTTGCCAGTACCCGAAGTTGCTTAATATGTTGTTCATTAGTTCAAAAGCATCTTGATTTATTTTTCATTTCCACTAGTAAAACTCTGTAACTATGAGTCCTGTTTAAGCGCAATAGGGGTTCATTTTCGTTTTCCTATTTCGGTGGTCATATCCTTACAAAGATAGGGTCTTTCTTATTTTCATTTAAATTTAAAATCAGTTTATTAGTTTCCCTACTTTAAGTGCAAATGATATTCACTGTTCTCGCTTACATAAATCATCATTTTTCTTTATATTGTAGTCCTTCACACTTTTCTGGATTGTATAGGTTTTTGTGAAATTGGAATAATGAAATTAGTCCCATTTTATTTATTAACAAAGACAAGTTCTATGATTCATATGTGTAATAATTTTAAAAAAACAAAACAGATTCTTTGTAAGTTTTATCTCTCTCAAAAGATATCAACAAATAAAAACTAAAAATATGTCACACTAAAATAAGCATGTTTTTTTATGATTATAAAACCTCAGTAAAAATCAACACAAGTGCGCATTGATTGAAGTTGCCATGTCACAATAAAATGACGAGGTGAAATTACTATGATGAATGTCAAAGAAATCAAAACCGTATATCACACGGACCCCAACCAGGTAGGCTGTATCTACAAACATGGTTTAGACTAACAGTCAGAAACTTCATGAATTTTTATTATCTTTTGGGTTGGCTGCCCTTAGCTCTCTTACACCATACTCGTAAACCAGTAAACATCTGTTAAGATAGGTGGTGATTAGTCATACTTAACTCATGTTCTACTTCAGTCGATAAAGATTCACTACCTCACCAACCGGTCCGACACCTCTACACAATTATAAGATTGTTTAGTCGGTTGTTCCACGAAAATTAGGCAATATTTCAAAGACTTTCAGTATCGAATCCCTCAGTCTAAGCATGTATTCTACCTTCGTACATCTTGTTTCACAGTCATTTAGCTATGAAAAGCGAACTTCAGCACAGCTTTTTTGTTGACAAACGGACACCACACCTACGTCACAAATGAAACAAGCGGACTCTTCAGGACTAATGAGACTTACAAGACAAGTACAGTGATCGATTCTTCAACTACTTCGCTCTACATAATCGGTTTAGACGTTGATGCAGACCACTGCTTAATCAATATTTTGTGCAAGGTTCGAATAGTACAGTCCGAATTGTAAATTTAACAAATAAGTATCAAATTTACTATGATTCATTCTTATTTAAACTTTCCAGATATCCATTTAGTTATATTTCAAGGATTATTGTATTACAAACCTTATCAATTTATCTACACTTAGTTTAAAATATTTTTAGGTGTATCTGTAACAATAGTGAGGAAAATAATTACGGTGAGTTCGTACACATATTGCCGTAATGTTTTGCTGTATAATATACTGATTTTTGTAGATGCTAAACGATTGGCTAAGCTAGCGCTTATCAGAAAACACAGAAAAATTATTGGAAACTAGAGGGAAAGAGCACGTATTTACTGTAAACATAATGCATCACAAGCATATTACTAAGTTATGATCATGCTGTTTGATAATGACCTACTTGTATAAATAAATTCTCACACTGTGTCAATGAGAAACTGTAACCTATTAAATCAACTTATTGGGACTGAGACTATAGCTTACCTATGGTACATTACCAATTTACTAAAGTTAAGAATCCGGACCTTTTAAATCCCACAATAATATTTCACAATTATATCGCTTATTGTCAGATTCATTAGGTGTGATCTTGGATCGATATAAGTTCATGAGTGTATGCTCCGCTAAAACATGAAGTAAACAGCTACCTGCTTCGTTTCGCAACTGGTTCTTCAAAGGAAATCAGTTTATGGTTTTAAAAAAGCGAAACATTTTTAGTTGTATATATTCACAGAATAATAATAATAAGCAGAATATTATACTTTACTGTTTCGAATGTTCAAACAAGAATGATTTAGATACATAGTGTAACACATAATAACATTATTAGCGATAACTATCACACTAAAATGATTGTTTAGAGTTTGCTACGTGAACTTGGTTATAGATATTGGCTAGTAATATTGAATTAAACAACTTTAATTTCAAATTAACCTGACTTTGCTAACAATGATTAACAAAATTTTTCTAAGAGAATCCTAACAGATAAAGTTTCAATGGTGTTCTTCCTTTAATTCCAACGATGCCGTAAATCTAGACCCAATAATTTCAGAAGTATAAAATATTTTAAACGGTTGATCTTGGCTCAATAGTTTAAGGGTTAGGGACTTAGATTGAGTATAAAACATCCCAGGTTCAATCTTCGACGTGGTCCTGGACTCACACTGCAGGGGAATCCCATACTATTATAAAATATATTGTCCAATGTTTCCTGGTTTTCAGTGGTTTTCTAACTAAGGTTAATTGATTATGCGTGCTATGAAACTCGAAAACGTCTATAAACCATCCATATACTAATAATAATCATGTGCTCACTGATGACGAGAGGTAATTCTCGGAGCTCTGATGAAAAACCGTCAGCAGTGAAGCTCGACCGTGTGTGTATAGTAGAAGTAGTTGGTAATTGAAATATTTTTAAGATATATGTGTTAAGTTCTTTTTTGCATAATTTATAAATTCTAAGGGTATTAAATCCTCGAAACCATAAGCTTATGAGAGACAGTGTTAGTAGACTATGCAGAAAAACATTGTACAATTGAGTATTTCTTTTTAACAATTGGTTTCGTCATCTCTTGTTTTTTCCTTGATCTTCCAATAATATGCATACTAATTTCATTTCTATATTATACAGACAGTTGTTCTTTTGGGTTCATCTTTATTTCTTATCATCTTATCATCTCTGGATAATTATTATGGGTCACTAATTTGTATGGCTTTTGCATTAGCCTGTTTAGGCTTTCATTGCAGTGGTGTACTGTTAAATCCTCAAGATATGGCTCCCAATCATGGTGGTCAGTTGTACGGTAGGTTTTTTTTCGGTTAATGTCTTGCAAAAAAGTAGGAATTACTCAATATTTAAATATTCATGCATTTCTGTTTTTCAATCAATTCATGATATGTTTGCGGCTGGTTTAAACAATTAGACTATAATTAATAGGTAATTTTTGTGATGGTTATACACTAGTTACTGTACGAATAAAAACCGAGAAGTTTTTGACTGCTGTTTCTTTCTATTGTGAGGCTCGTCAGTACACACCTACGATCTCATCAAGAATCCAGCGCGATATCGATCGGTCCACACTTTGTTTCGATCAACTCATGGTGTAATATGATGATCATCCAGTTCAACTGATAATAGCTATTTCACTTCCTTATGTCTGAACTACACAAGCACGACATTTCTCTGGAACTTCATTAACTCATTTCGAAATTAGTCGCTAGTGCACATGCGTTTACATTATGGTTGCTAATGTTTATGAGGATAGTTTTTACCTTTAGAAATAACATCATATAGAGTCCCACTGAATACTGGGTGTCCCTGTACACAGACGTTTCGTCATATTGTGCAACTCACTTCTGTGAACTCCCCATCACCTGAGAGACCGAACCCTAATCCTTCAGATTCTGCAACGGGATTTTCGGACCGGCGATTCGGAACTAAATGGTCTATATTTTAAACTCTATCATTCATAATTCTCAGTCGGATAAGAAATTTGTGTTCATACTTTTTGATTGTATAATTTTCCATCGTTTCATTTCTGTTGATTTTTTGTTCGTGACAGGAATTATGGCTACCGTTGGTACATTTCCAGGATTTGTAGGTGTCTATATGGTTGGTTATATATTAGAAGCTACAAACCAATGGTCTGTGATCTTTATAACGACTGCTTTCGTTAGTATTGTGGGTTGGGTTGGATACGTGTTGTATGGATCATCAGAAATTCTCTTTTAAGTCATAATTTTCTTGAAATATCAATAGTTAAGTTTCTTTAGAATACAAACAATAGTGATCTTGAATTGTTATTTTTATTCTTACATCATATTTACATATCAAATCTGTACAAATGGACAAACTGAAAGTGAGGTGATAACCTACGTATCTTAGATATTTCCAATAATTTATGTATGTTACATGTTTATATTGGTTTGGATACGCTGTTTTTCGTCGAATAGTTAGAGCAAAGAAGCGTTCATGCATTTTTTTTTGTGTATGTTACTATTTCTTTGTAAGACATTCCTAAACATCATCGGGCGAATTGTTTCAATTTCAATGATCCGCATAAATTGAAAACTCTTACCTTTTTAAAAAATAAATGTTAATATGAACTTCGTGCCTAATTTGTTCATGTGATACACTATATTTTTGTAAGTGATTTGGTTTCGTTTTGCATTATATTATTGTCTATGTTGACTAATTTTAACTATAAAGATCATTTGAAGTTATTCGAGTTCCTTTTTTTTCGACAATAGAAAACAATATCTTATATTGTTTTATAGTTTGTTTAATAAAGATCAAAATGAGAATCTTTACAATTGTAAAATTTGATGAATAGTCTAAAGTCGTTGATTCTTGTCAATTCTCCTATTAAATTGTTAAGATTTATCTTTAATAAATTTGATTTTTAGATAATCATTTGTGTGGTGTTTGTTCATTAAATCTTAATTGTTGTTTGAAACTTCATAATATAGTTGATGCAAATATTTATAATCTCTTTCTATGGATAAGGTAATTTCCATCACAATTAGTAATAAGTTTTGTAGTGACAACAGAACTCTATGTATATTAGCGTTACCTATTGAATTTCCGTAAATAAATCTTTTTCTTTTATCCTTTAACCATTATATTTTTACAGTAGGTTGTTACTGTATGTGCGACTTCAGTGGATCGATTTTCTATTCGATGATATTTTCTAATAAGCTTCTGTCATTGTAGTAGTTTGAAAAGTATACTTTAATAGATTTCTACCGTGTAAATGTAACACTATAACCTTTTGAATAGGTTTTAAGTACTCTCTATTTTGTTTATTTTATCGCACATTTTGAATCCTTATATAAATTTTAAGATGTAACAATCAATTTCTGTCACATCATCTTTACCATTGGTTATACATTTCATAACACTGATTGTTTGTTTGTTTGCTTGACCTATCCTTTTATGTTGAATGTGAAGTGGAAGGTAATTTGTTTTACTTATTATGACCACTTGAGTTGAGTGTGTATTAATTGGATTGGAGCGTTCTTTGGAAGCACCTGTTCACTTTTTACATACCTCGTAAATGTTTTGTTATCATATCTTTACATTATTTTCAGGCATAGATACCTAATATTACTAAATGCATGTAAGATTACCCAGAAGTAAGGTGAATTTTCGATATCCGTTAGCAAATTTTCCAAATACTGTTCATTATAATTATACATCTAGACTGTGTTTCTTTAATTTTGTTTTGGCATATTGAGTTTACTTTTAGTTATCTATACCATTTATGTAGTGGTGAACCTAACGTGTTTTGTAATTTGATCTTTATAGTACCTATTTTCCATTTCGAAATATTTTATCCGTCTATTCTATCCGTCTCCAACACTCGATATAATCTCCAGATGTTTTATTCTTGGAAAACTAAGTAATTTCACTACTTGTAACGAAACCTGCGTTTCTGATTAAATGGATGATATGCTTTCACGAATGACTTCTAGTTGTGTTCGTTGAACATCTTAGTTAATTCAGGTTATCTTTTAAAATCTGCTGTTCAAGGTCAAGAATTTCAATAGCAGGAATAAGTGGCATAGACATAGCATTACGTATGAACACCAGAAACAATGAAGACAGATAGAAACCTTACATTTTCGGGGTGAGTTAAATATCCATCAATGGGAAACGTTACAACAGAATTAAAGAAATAAAATATTAATTAAGGTAGGATTTCAACGTTTTAACTGAATGGTTATTTATATTACAATAAAAAATTGGAGTTCTTATTTCAAGACATCCACATGAACTTAAAAGCGAAATAGTGCTTTGCGGTTCTGATGCGGGAACCAAGTATTCTTTAATGACATCATTATGTATGGAATTACATCAAACTGTGGAATTACTGACAATTTTGCTCACTATAATCATGCTGCGTGTTACAGTCGTTTGTTTGCGTTTTCCTACAAACTGAACATTCCCAATTATTGATAATTTAGAAGATTATAAAAATTTACGCAAATCCATGATGGAGTTTGCTTTTTGAGCTATCCATATCTGGGTTCATACGTTACTGGTCTGTACTCTTATATTCTGTTGCTGTCTGTTCTCCGACTGTATTTTGGGACAGAGTAGACTGATCACTTAGTTACAGTTACGTGGGTTGGAAAATCATTATTGATACCAATTCAGTATAACACAGCGTGAGCTAAGGAGTCACATTAGTCGTACTCATTCCAAGTGGATTAGTGCTATTGGTCAGGCGAAATAAGTTTGCTTATACGAACTGTAGTTCCAGATTAACATTGATGAGACTGACTTGTCCTATATTGCTAGTTGAATTGGCAAATGAATATCAGCGACAAATCGGAGTAACACACTCACAGAAGAGGTCGTATTCTGTCATTCGTGACCCGGTTGTGACAGCTTTTCAATATTCAGTGTGTCGCCAAAAATGTTTTTGATCAGTTTGCTGTCAAAATTCTGCAGTGTGGTCTTAATGACAATTATATTTAATAGGAGGAACGCAAACGACGTACTTATGTAGGTGGAAGAAGAGAGCTGTTGTATTTAGCATTATTATGGCAGCTATTTGACAAGCATTCTGTACTGAGAGGTATGCTGATCCTAGTCATCCGTATAACTGAGCACAAGGTTGATCAAGTACTGGAGATGAGCTACGTCCATATCAATCCATCATTCCAAAATATTATAAGCGAAGCTATCCAGGTGGTACACCACGGGAATAAACTGCACAGATAAGCCATAGCTGATATAATTTTTTGGTAAGGGAAGCCCTAACAATAATAGTCATTTCCACTGGTTTCACAAATTTCCAGAAACAGAACTGAAGTTAATGTTATACTTGATTTTTTCAAATCATCCAAAGACGATGAAAATTTGTTTGGATATTCCATAAGCAAAACAATGATAATATCTAGTCCTTTGATATATAGCATCAAATATAAGACTTATTTGAATGTGAAGTGCTTTTGTTATTCATAGGCACTTCAAACGTACTTCACTCGAACATTATATAGATACTGTTTTGCGTTTAACTTAATGAATCAGTACTTGTATTTCGGTGGCATGAATATGTGAAATTTGGGCATTCTTATGACTTTATTATGTTACTTAATTTGTATAGTCAGGAATAAAGTGATCTTTCACCAATAGAAGAACGAAGGGTTAGGGGATATAACCCGGTATAGAATGAGGTAAATAGTGAAGACGCTTGATGTAATGCTCTAATATACTAAGACAAGATTAGCAAACTTCGCTTCTAAAAGAATGGCGTCTCTTCTGTATGGACTCATCCGGTCATTCATACTCAACTAAAACCAATATTAAATAACGTGATATTAATAATCTGAAAAAATTGGGCATTGAAAAGTTTAGGGGATATGAAGAAATGAATCCATTACTACAAAAAAGACATAGAGCTTACTACTAAATGGTTGGCGTTGTCTTCGAGTTTGACGTGACATTACTGATCTCTCACTAATAACAGGAAAAACTCACTTTTCCACTAGCATATTCATATATTAGGACGCTCACAAGAATACATACTGCATGTTCATCTTGTTCACCACAAGGGCGACTAGCGGAACTAGAGATCTTATGTCAGAGGTTAGTAATAAGTCGACGTTCCCCGATCTTAGAAACAGGACTATAAAAAGCTCAACACGAAACCAGACAATGAACCCCACAGGGGACAATTCAACACGAAAACCAAAAGTGAATTCACCGCCAAGTAATCAGGATCACACCCAGGTCCCTACTTCTAATAAAATAAACAAGCAAAGAACAAATTAGAGGAAAGGAGCATCACAAACCGCTAATGGTACAGACTACTGATGGGATATAACACAAAAATAAGAATTTTGCCACAAGCTTGTCGCTCGTTAAAACCACGGACAGCATTTTAATGTAATTTCTTGTAGTGGCAGGGTTCTCTATCACTGGTCCTACTTACGTAACAGTTTTTTATCTATAATAAATATATTCTTATATCTCCAGCCTAAATGTGTTTTTCACCGCAAATTAAGCGAAGACCCTGTGTTAGACGAGTCATAGAACGCTTGCTACTGGCCAAACGGTGAGCCCATAACAATTTGAAAGTCTCCATGAAGGATTCTAATCTTAGCTTTTACTTGGCATTGAGAGCCATTAGAGTCTGCAGTAATAGGGTATGTTTTCAGGCCAAGCTAGCAGCTAAAGTCCAAGCTGACCCCGAATATCTCTACCGATTCATGGCCAGGAAGAAGCCCACAAGCCAAGGGATCTGTGCTCTAAATAAGTCATGTGGATTCGATCTCAATAGCTTAGAGGTGTCAAAGGTCTTTAGTGCCAGCTTCATAGACCAACTAAACTAGGAGCCTGGAAGCGTGAAGTACCTCTGAATTATAGTGGTAGTTTAGGGTCTGTGAGATATTCAGCTAACCTTTGGATTAATATGTAGTGACTCACATTTATCACGAGAACACGACTGGTTTAATAAAAACAATTATTATTATAACCAACTGTACCAGTGTTTGTTTTTATGTGCTCTTGTTTAACTGTGCTAATTATAGCCATTTTGTGCTTCCATTACCTTCCATCATTGTTCCGCGGTTTTTGGTACTGTTCGCACGTACTCCTGTCTTCTGCTTCCACTTGTACCATTCCTTGGCACGATCTCGGTATTCGTTCAATACCACGAGATCGCCAACTAAATAATAATAATAATAATAATAATTTATTCTCAAATAACAGTTTGTTACATGAGGCATGCCAGTTTACAGGCAAGATCAAATTGATACAAATGATACAATATCCACTGTAGTAAATTACATAGCTGGGTTGATAATTTATAAGATATGAATGTAGATGGTTTTAATCAGTGCTACAGTTGGCGCGCTTCACGAAAGTTGCGTTGCGAATGTGCAACTGATGCTCAAGGATAGGTCCATTGAAGATGGGAGCTTCTAAATGTCGCAACCGTATGTCCCTTTGGAATGTCTAAGGCTTTGAGGATGATGCAGGATGAAATCTTTCGTTCCATATCACAAGGGGGCTGAAAGAGGGAGCAAGCAAAAGAAAGGACGAGAGGCAGGATAGCCAATATTCATGAAGAAATGTTTAAGGTATGATTACTCAGTCTAATTTTCGTTTATTAAGGTATTTGTTAAGAAAGAGCATTTTAATAGGTTAAAGAAAATAAGTGTTAACAAGGTGTGAGTGGACATACAACTGACAAATGGAGGCGATTCGGAAAGGAGCTGAGAGTATGGAATTATTTGTGATTATAAAATAAAATATAGTGCTAGAAACAGTATTGTGATATACAATTGGCTGTCTTTCTTTTTTTATCGAGGCTATTGGAGCCCTTTTTTTGTATTTTTTTCAGGTATTATAGGGTCTTGAGTAGGCTTCGTCTATTCGCGAATTGTCTAGTTTGCTTGTAATAGGATTACTGAGTAGGAAGTGAAACCAATTCAACGTTCGTAACACGATTTAAAGAGGTATTTTGCGTGATAAACCAGCATCAATACCATAAGTTCGTGACATCCCACTAAATCATAAGGAGCCGTAATTAAACAAAATGTTCTGCCCTACAGACATGGGTGGATTGAATTTATCTCCCCACCATCATGTTTGCTGGTCAGTAACGCCACCCTCCCTCCTTTTGTGATGTTAGGCTCTCTTACGTTTGTGGTGAGTATGAATACTGCTTTAATCAAAGCCCATAGTTGGAATACACTGTCTCTACTAGGTCCATGTTACAAGCAAATCAGATAGTTGAAAAGTTTGTTTTATGGGTTTGATGTCCACATAGTATATCACACTGCTATGAAAATAACTAATGGTTACGTTCAACCTCCGCCTTCTGATTTACCTGGCACGTGTTTCTTGGTAGCGGTGCTCATAGTTAATCTCAACTCGACGCCACGCTACAATTGGTGATCCCAAAGTTTGGAACACAACTCAACCTCTGGTGAAATCTCCTAAAGAAGCCAATTTGGTGAGTCTATAGTTTATCTATCCACGTCTGTCGTATATTTTTATATTAATTTTTAATATATAATATACACGACATGACGGATAGCGACAAGAATTCTATTAATTTTATAGACTCAGACGTACAGGCCATTCACTTTCAACCTGTATCATTCATCCCTCACGACCCAGAGGTTTGGTTTGCTGCATTAGAGTCTCAGTTCGAGACTCGTCGCATCACGAGCCAAAGGCAAAAGTACGCCTTCGCTCTCAAATCACTGCTCGGGGACCATTTAGTTGCTGTACGTGAGGTCATCCTCAATTCCAATGTGCCTAATGTTTATGATCGCCTCAAAGAGGCAATTCTCCGACATTTCCTCCCATCGAGGGAGGAACGATTGAGGACACTGTTAGCAAGTCACCCCCCGGGTGATGCTAAACCAAGCCACCACCTCACGCGCCTGTAATCTCTTGCAGGACCAACAGCATCTGACTCGGAAATAGTTAAGGAATTGTGGCTCGAGTCACTACCAGCTCATATCCAACCTACTGTGACGGCACTGCTCGAGGACTCACCGCTTAACCAGGTAGCCCTCATAGCAGACAAAATTTTGGCGAGTACTAGTAATAGAGACACCTATGTAGTTGCTTCGACGGCACGTCCTAAGGTAGACATGGACGCCGGTCATTCCTCAGCTCATGGCGACAGGGACGGGTGTATTCACACGCGTCTTAGTTTTCGAGACCGTTGTAACATACCCCAACCCTACGTCCCCCGAGCCCGCCCAAGTTCTCGCAAATCCGTCACCACTCTCCTAAAAAGGGCATCTTCCAAGCCACGCCGAAAGGCGGCTTCGGAAGCGAGTGACAGTTGGTGCTGGTTCCATAGGTCCTTCGGGTCTGGCGCCCGCCGTTGTCGAGCACCATGCTCATACAAGGCGGGAAACGCCAGCGCCGGCGAGTAAAAGAGGCCGTACTCGCCAGCCCTTCTCCCCAGGTTGGTCGCCTATTCTATGTGCACGATTATCGCACAAACGCTAGGTTCCTAGTAGACACTGGGGCCCAAGTTTCTGTCGTACCACGAGGTAGCAGCAAGTCACAAGCCACAGTGCTTCGACTACGCGCTGCGAATGGCTCAGTCATTCCTGCCTACGGTACACGACAACTCGCGGTCAACCTGGGCAACCGACGACGGTATCTGTGGACGTTCATCATTGCTGATGTTCCCACAGCCATACTAGGTATCGATTTTCTACAGCACTATGAATTGCTTGTCGATTCACGTAGGCTGCAGCTAATCGATACTTCGTCGAACAGCACATTTATGGGCTGTAAAGCCCACATGAACACGTACCGAATCCTCGGCACTTTTTACTCGCGTGACGATAAATTCCACGCTTTATTCGAGAAATTCCACGTACTCACTAAACCACTCGAGGAGCTTCCATCGGTGACCAATCGTGTGGTACACCACATAGTCACCCGCGGACCGCCAGTCACGGCACGACCTCGCCGACTGGCACCGGACAAATTAGCTTTCGCTAAACGTGAGTTTGACAATTTACTAGCTACTGGTAATATTCGTCCTTCTCACAGTCCATGGGCCTCTCCTATTCACATGGTGCGCAAAAAAGATGGGCTTAGTTGGAGACCATGCGGCGACTACCGAGCTCTTAACGTAGTTACGCGCTTTGATAGCTACCCCATCCCCCACATACACGACATCACGGCATCGCTCAAGGGCACGACTATCTTTTCCAAGATCGATCTGGTACGAGCATATCATCAGATCCCAGTCGCTCTTGAAGATATCGAAAAACTGCTATCACGACTCCTTTCGGTTTGATTGAGTTCCTACGAATGCCATTTGGATTACGGAATGCTGCTCAAACTTTTCAAAGGTTTATCGATAGCATTGTACGAGACCTCGATTTTGTTCACGTCTATATTGATGACCTGTTAATCGCACCATCAAACGTAGATGAACATTATCAACATCTTACGCTATTATTCCAACGCCTTTCGGATAATGGAATAGTAGTTAACCCAGACAAATGCGAGTTAGGTAAACGAGAAATAATATTTCTGGGTCATGTTATCAAGCAAGAGGGTATTCTACCTTGTGAGGACAAAGTGCAAGCAATAAAGGAGTACAACGTGCCGTCCTCACTCAAGGAACTGAAGGCTTTTCTCAGTTTGGTTAACTTCTACCGTCGTTTCATCCCACACGCGGCAGAACGGTTACGACCACTAACCGACTTACTACGCGGCAACCCACGCAGATTGGAAATGAACGATTCTGCACGTACTGCATTCACTGAAATCAAAATGGCTCTTGCGCAAGCCATTCTTCTCGCCCATGCCGATCCAGCAGCCACGCTTAGTATAGCGGTTGATGCATCCGATGTTGCTATAGGAGCAGTCATGCAACAAAATATCTCCGGTAGTTGGCAACCCCTCGAGTTTTTCTCACGACGCCTTACTACCACGGAGACGAGATATAACGCTTTTGGTCGCGAGCTGCTAGCAGCCTACTGCGCCATCAAACATTCTCGGCACGCAGTAGAAGGACGTCAATTCATCTTATTCACCGACCATAAGCCCCTAACGTATGTTTTGCATACCAAGTCTGACCGCTACTCACCACGAGAGTGCAGACATTTGGACTATATCTCCCAGTCCACGAGAGACATTCGCCACATCCAAGGCAAGTCGAACTGTGTTGCCGATGCTCTATCACGAATACAAACGAATGCAGTTACCTTGCCGGTGCTCGATCTTCCTGCTATGGCCGCTGCCCAAGCAAACGATCCCAGTTGTACAAAAGCACCACGCTCTACGTCCCTTCAGTATCAGGAAGTACCTCTAGCCACGACTTCTGGCACCATTCTATGTGATACTTCTACCGGTCTTCCCCGACCCATCGTACCCTCTGCTTATCGCCGTCTCGTATTCGATGCCCTGCATGGATTATCTCACCCAGGTATCGCAGCTACATTACGTCCCATCGCTGCACGATACGTCTGGCCGTCCATGAATAAAGATGTTCGAATGTGGGCGAAGCAATGCTTACAATGTCAACGATCAAAAGTGCACAGGCACGTAGCTGCCCCCATTGGCACGTTCGCTACGCCTGATGCTCGCTTCGATCACGTTCACTTAGACATCGTAGGACCACTGCCACCATCGCATGGGTATGATCACATACTCACGTGCATCGACCGCTTCGCCAGATGGCCCGAAGCTATACCCATCACGTCTATCACGGCGGAGACAGTTGCTCACCGCTTCGTAGAACGATGGATAGCTCTATACGGTTGTCCCTCGACTGTCACGACTGACCGAGTACAACAATTTGAGTCCGCATTATTCTCCTCACTTACTCGGCTGCTTGGTACGGAACGCATACGCACTACCGCCTACCATCCAGCTTCAAATGGTTTAGTCGAAAGGTTTCACCGTCAACTTAAAAGTGCTCTTCGAGCACACGAAAACGACGACTGGCACGAAACCTTACCGCTCGTTCTCTTAGGTATTCAAACGAGCTTGAAGGCAGATATACAATGTTCCGCCGCTGAACTGGTATACGGCACGACATTGCGTCTGCCCGGGGAATTCTTCACATCACGGAGCAGACCTGATTTCGGTAAATCAGACTACGTCCATCGACTGTCTGCATTTATGCGAACGCTGTCTCCGGTGTCGACTCGAATACAACATCGACAGGTCGCTCTCCCTCGAGGGTTATCTACCTGTTCACATGTTTTTATACGAGTAGATTCGGTACGCAAACCTTGGCAACAACCTTACGAAGGCCCTTTTCACGTGATCGCTCGTCACGAAAAGACCTTCAAGGTTGATCGACATGGCCGCGTCGAGATCGTCAGCATTGATCGTCTCAAACCAGCACACGTCGATGACAGTGCCCTATCTGATAACCTGAGATTCAATGCTAGACTTATCAAACCTAGCGGGATTCTTAAATCTTCAGATCCCACGTTAGATATATCTGGGACCTCATTCTCACGTCCCGGTCAACAGCACGCGTCATCTGCACCGTCTACGGACGAGACGATAGTCTCACGTCCAGATCAGCAGACCACGCCGCCTCTGACCTCGGATGAGATTGCAGGCTCACGCGATACGAACGAGACTGCCGTCTCACGTTCCGGTCGCCGAGTACGGTTGCCCGTACGCTTCCGCGACTAATCGCACAGTCAACAACCGATACGGTGTAGGGTTATTCCTATGCTACACGCACGCTACACTCTTCTCTTTTTTGATTTTCTTTTTGTTTCCTGAGCCCACGCCTTCGACCATCTCCGTTTGGTTCCGTCGACTTCAGTCAACTTTGGCGAAAGCTGGCCTGATCACCCATGCTCTTGTCAACTCACTCAGTCGATATTTTGGTTTCGAATGCTTGGCATACGCTTGGTCTCGAACATGGTCGTTACAGTCGCTTCTGGTCTTTTGGCCCAACGTGGTTTCGTCCTACGTCTGCAGCGTTTCTGGTCCGGACCCCTACGAACTCCCTCTTCAGATTCTGGATACAAACCACTCTGGTGTAGCATGCCAACTCAAGCAATACATACAGCACATCGCTCCTGGTATCGTTCTCCGAAAACGACCTTCGTTGGCAAATCGACGGTCAACGATCGCTTTCCTGTTCGCCAGTTCTTCCGTCCTACAATCGCTCGTCAGCCGATCAGTCCCACGATTCAAACCGCTATTTATCGAATGTGTAAACCCTTTCTAGCGGAGGGCTTCTGTAGTGACTCACATTTATCACGAGAACACGACTGGTTTAATAAAAACAATTATTATTATAACCAACTGTACCAGTGACTGTTTTAGTGTGCTTTTGCTTAACTGTGCTAATTATAGCCATTTTGTGCTTCCATTACCTTCCATCATTGTTCCGCGGTTTTCGGTACTGTTCGCACGTACTCCTGTCTTCTGCTTCCACTTGTACCATTCCTTGGCACGATCTCGGTATTCGTTCAATACCACGAGATCGCCAACGAAATAAATCTGGTTACGTTCAACCTCCGCCTTCTGATTTACCTGGCAAGTGTTTCTTGGTAGCGGTGCTCATAGTTAATCTCAACTCGACGCCACGCTACAAGTATTTCAGAGACTCCACGAAAATCCACTCTTTATTTTCTTCTCAAAGCTTAGTCTTGTATTTGTAAGCACCAAGCGCTTATATACACGTTAAAACTACGTAAGGGATCCAGACAAGGCTAGCGCAACTCTTCACTTTATGCATGGACAACTTCACGCAGTCGAATCAATGTTGTTCTTAACACTGCTCAGAATGTGCGCATGGCTCCAGCTTGACGTCCACACTCTTTTCGCTCTCTCTCTTCAAAAGTGATACAAATCCGCTAGACCAATAAAAAAGGGGGAAACCAAGTGAGTGATAAAGTTCAAATGTAAGTCTAGCGAGTACAGACTCCATCACCTGTGATTATTCACGTTCACCTTAAAAAGAATTCCAAGTGATTTGATATCAGGATGCCATCACTTCTCTTTAACAGTTACTCCACTAGGAAATGCTCTCCCAGCCGGAGTGATCTCAATGTCCTCTGTGAATGAAAATTACAAGGATATTTCCAATTCAGCTGCAACCTTTACGCTATTTGATCAGGGCCTTTAAATTACTTGATAACAATTTTTCATCTGATGTCCTCTTATCCTTTCAATTTTTCAGTAAAGAAAATCTACGGGGAAAAATTTGGAAGCCTGGTAATTAGTTGCATGTTGGTTGACCAGTGGTTTTTCAAACTAAATAATATAAAGAGGAACTCTCTGCGCTAGTGCCTGGGTAATGATCCAGTTTTTGACTCATAATGTTATGGTGGACGTTCACTCCCAAAACCATTTCGAGGAAATTGGCCTTATTTTCTCCTAGATACGAATCTCTGTTCGATAATTTTTATACGCGTTTAATGATATCTGCAAAATCTTTGAAGCAAAAATACTTACAAATACGAAAAATGATCATGTCACTGTATGTTTCCATAGTGTGGGCGCTGAGTTGTCATCTTGATGTAACTTAATAGAACATGTGTAGTTCATTAATATTGCTGTACATATGGCTAACATGTCGATGAGATATTTATATGGTTTACATCGGTTAAAATGGCAAGGCATGTCCGTTGAATATATATATATATATAATTCATGTTACGGTTAAAATAACAGTGGGTGGACCAATAAAATTACGAGATTACCTTGACTCAGTGAATACTTCAAAGTGGATAAAAATAATGAGATAATTGGACATAAAAAATATATGAGTTACTAGTTCTTATAAAAAATGTTAATCCACAGGCTCAAATATATATTCGAAATTCCCATAATGCAGAAAAACCTGCAAATAATGACAAAAATTGTTTACAACTAGATTCTTTCGACCAGCTCCCCAACAACATTAGAGTTATATACCAATCTGACGTCCCCTCAGCTAGGGAAGAAAAAGCATTAAGAAGGAATCTTTTGCTTAAATCTGTTAGTCCGAACCCTACTGTTAATCGCAGGGAAGATATTAAAGAGAAGTTTAAGATGAGCCGACAATGAAACCTAAGCTTAAAATTGTAGGCTTAGGTCTTATTGAAGCTTAGAAAATTCCCTGTGTCTACATGGAATGCTAAAACGGGAATTGGATGTTTGTCGTTGACTGTGGCAGGCCTTATACGATAGAAACAAGCGTTTGTCAGGGTAACCATCGAACGCTTGTGACACGCTGTTTTTTGCCATTGTATGCTTCTGTTAAACGTAAGCAGATGAACTCCTGCAGATAAATTCAATCAATTACGAAGTATAAACCTTATGGATGATCACAATCTTGGACACCGGAGTCTGTGGGAGACTTTATGTATCAGATTGGCGGTTTCGTTCTCCAAACGAAGTTATCAGTTTTTACAGATCAAAGTAATCCGGAAAATGGATAAGCAACAGGTGTGATAAATATGACGAGCACCTCGCGATGATACTGGAGACTAAAGTCAACGACTATTAATTAGTAAAGTTTCCAGAATCTACAATACTTATTTTTGCGTAATATTGTTTACGATAAAAAAACATGGCCTGGAGTTTAAGAATGTGTAGAGACTCGACAGGAGCCATTCATTATAAGTTCTTCGTGATTGTATGTTTTACTTAACGATATATGGAACTTGTAAACAAATGTTATCTTTTCTTTATCGGTAGTTGTGATGCATCAATAATCTTCTATGCAGTTTCGATTTTCGTCTTCATAGTTTCGTCAAGAGTTACATGGATAATCTTAAGGGGCTACTGTTTGTGAAATTCAGGAACAACTTATAGCATCTCACGTGCAATTGATTTTGTTCACATCCAGTTTGATTAAGTCATTTTGTTAACTTATTTAACGGACCGATTCATTCGTACAGTAACAAACTATCTATATCATTTTACCTTTAGTATTGCTGCGAATGTATGATTCTGTATGCTTGAGCATTGCTTACTTTCTGCCTATTCATATATTCATTCTGCCAGCTTTACCATTAAATATTTAATTGACTCGATGATTCATTCATTTCCCTATATATATATATATATGCATTTAATACTATTGACTCGACTCGCCACTCTGAGCTATCTGCTGATAAATGTGTAGTCGCTGCTTCTTTTTTGACTTCAGATTTCAAACACCTTTAAGGTTTATGTAATGACGGTTACAAAGGTGATTGGTTAGCGAAGCACAGCCACTTTTTTCATTATGAAATTTTGTAGTCCATAACACTATCGTTCATTGAATTGTCAACGCATATGCCATCAAGTTGCCCTATTTAGATCTACAGGAAACCTGAAAGCTGCTGAAGTTCGGGAAATACTTCCGAGTCTTTTTCTTATCAATAGGCTACGAATCGAAAGTGATGTACCCCAGGACACCATTTTGGGTACTCTATTACCTTATCTATTTCAGTGAATTACCGCGACTGTCTAAGTCGCTGACACTATTGTTAGTAGATGATGTCAGTATCTGGAGAATAATAAGTAGTGAAGTTGATCATTTCGATCTCCAAGCTGACCTAAACAAATTGTTGGATTGCCTCAAAGTCGGGGCTTAGAAGTTAATTCTATAAAGATTGTGTCAATGAACATTGGACACTGCAATATTCGTCAGTATATTATCAACAGTGAATCACTTCCATGCGTGCAGGAATGGAAAGACAGTAATTCACGAATTAAATACAACTGAGTGTTGCAACGCAGCAGACACCAAAGGTTTTCGAGAGTTATGGTCACCTAGCTGAGCATTCAAATGCTTCGACGAGGAGATGTATCAGATTTTATATGCCACCTATGTAAGACCACATCTTGAGTGTTGTATCCAAACTGCCAATCCATGTCTTAATAAGGTGTTCGGCATGTGGGGAAAAAGTTAGTGATGGGTCTTTACAAATTTCCTTTACGATGAGCAGTTAAAATGCCTGAACCTTGTTTCCTTTAAGTATCTTCAGACGCCAGTTGACATTTAATTGTTATTCCATATCTTTTATAATGTTTTGGATGTTTGTATGTCTTATAAATATAAACAATACTAGTTTATTCATAGTCCATAGGAGTTACCCGTAGTTTAATCTTCACTAGAATAAAACAGACACCTTGGTAGAACAAGTGGTATCAGCTCTATCAGTGAACACTTTAAAAGAGTAACTAAACCTTTATTGGAAAACAAACTGCAACGATTAATTTAGGCTCACCGAACTACTATATTAAATAGTGAAGAGTATAGACAGATGTACAAGAAAATCTGACCAAAATATATATTGAAGTCGGATCAAATCATTTTACCTTCACAAACCGATGAGACATATTTCCGTGCGTATACTGTGAGAAAATGTTTTAAACTTAGAATTCTTCACTTTGTTTGCTTCATTCGGAAAGGTCTTGAGATTATACTTAAAAGTAAATTGTCGTAATGACAAAATATCTCTAGAGATTTTTACCATATCACGCATCATTACGATTATATCACTTTCATGAATTCGGGGATGAAAGCTACCACGCGTATTGTGGTGATCGCAAATCAAATTTAAAATTGTCTTAAATTGATTGTTCCCGGAAGAACTTACAAACTGTCAAAATGATGCACCCATAGTATTTCAACAGTTTGACTTTCAAGTGCCTAGCAATTATATTAACAGAATTACACAACCATATGATAAAATTGTCTCACTAGCTGATGAAGAGATTGTGGTGTTTTAATTAACTAATGATTCTTTTGTACTTGTTGAATGCTCGATTTCGAATTCTAAATACAATACATCCGTTCGCGCTTGTCTTACTTCTTAATTCAATTGCGTTATTTCTGGGATTCCTAGTTCATACTACAATTCAAATATTATAGAGATACGACTACTCTGTTTTCAACATGCGATCTCACGTTACAATCGATTCAGGCACCAGATAATTCTCAATTCTACAAACTTCATGAGTGCTAACCACTACATCTTGCAACCATGTGTTGGTTAAGTAACATCCTGTGGATATAGTCTGATTCTACACTCCCAGTTTATATCTTTATTCTGAGGTATGGTAATAAAGTTTTCTGATATTGAGCGTTCTCAAATATATTTATGAACCGTTACGAAGTCGCACACCAATAAATTTAAGATCTGTCGTTCTTTCTCACAACGCACCGAGAATCCATTGAAGGGGACATTCCTTGCTCAATTAATCATAGTTTATGCCTGTCGACATGCATTCCTGTTCCATTTCACGAAGTTCTTAGACAAAAGTATAGTAGAAGCTAGGATTTACAAGTAGTTCTTTTTCGAACGATCACTGCATTGCAAATATCAATTTCTATCAAACACATTTCAATGAGATTGTCGTAGTATGATGAATATTCAGAAATCAACAATGAACTTTCGTGATCTACCTGGCGATTTTTCATAAATTACAATCTGCGATTTAATTGATGTTTAGCATATGTGGATATGTTTTTCATATGTTGTTGATACAATAACTAATTTTGAAGGCAGTAATTCCGACTGATATTTTAAATGCTGTGCATCAGAAACAAGGCTATAGCTTTTATCTAAGTTTTAAGTCCAGGACATTGAGTCGAAAGCACGTTGATGATTTTCCAAGAACATGAGACCATGAGAATACATATAAATACCAGAGGTAGATGGGTGCTCCGCGTGAATCACTAGAACAAAATACAGAATTGAATGTAGTTTTCTGACACAGAAAGTTATAACGTCCTACTTGCATTTGAATCTGCTTGCAGTTATTATCGTTAACTTCTTCAACAAACGAATTTCACGGGGTGTTGATTGAACAGCAACAGTATATCTGTCAGTCCTGTATGGAAATATACTGTTTGTAACATGATGCAGCGTACAAACATATCCCTCATACTAGTCCGAATGTTAGCCGCCTAAATGACTCGATAACTGATTCAATTTACATTAAATATGTAGCGGTAAATAAATCTCTAAAATCAATCGATCTGTAAGTTTTCGACATTTGATACTGATGGCATTAGTTTTACTGTACTCATCTAGCTGATTGTGCTCGGTCACGCAATTACACCAGATCTGGAGTGGATAATCCGAGCTTCAATTCTCCTACAACCACCAACCAGTTTAGATTAGTCACTTCTCGATATATCAATATTTTATCAAGTATATCTTCCAACCCTTTTCGCTTGCAACTCCCGGTTTCACTGGTTGTCATATTTCGATAATGACAGCTTATACTGGGTATGGTGTTGTCAAACTCCGGATACTTGCGGCACCTCTAAATATGTGCTTTGTATTTTCATCAGTTCAATCGCTTTTTCTCTCATCCTTGTTTTCTGTTTGATAATCTGCTTTATACACTCTTATTCATAACTATGTTCACATTCGCTCTATAAACTTGCACCTTTGTTATCTGCGCTGCACAATAGTAAATTGCAATCCATTGTCCACATTGTTTTCTGAGTTCCGTACTAGCTAGGAGTTGTTTAATAAATTTTATCCGAAAAAGTGATATTCAAAGCCTTAGGAATTACCTCAAATATATTCCGATTCAGTGTAGTATAGAAGGATTCCATTACGAATTTGAAAATCTTTATAAAGCGTTCTCAAATAGTGATAGCCGGACTAAGCGATGATATATGAAGTTATCAAACAGCAGTCACATACCACGAATATCACAATATGAAATGTTTCATACAACATGCTAATATTTTCAAATATCAAAAATGTTGAATTATTTACGAAACATGTGCCGAAATCAGCTTGAAGGATCCCAAATCAGCTACGCAGAAGGACAAACATAATCGGACACTGGTTCAACGCTTTCACTAAATATCAGCGAGTAAGAACTTCAAAAACTCACGAACACCCCGTTGTGGTATTAGTCTTAACCACAATATCCCCAAAGCTGAACATGAGATAACTTGGAAAACAGATATTCAGTACGGTGAGGAGGCCGACCATGGAGAACCCAGGAACATTCAATTCATTTAATAGGACAGTATGGCTTAGCCTTGCAGGTGTGATCATCTTTGTGTAACTTATTCCTTTTATTCATATTGAATATATTGTTCTATCTCCAACCTAAATGTGTTTTTGTGTAACGCTAAACATTACATTACTGGTGATTATGATACAACGAGCCAGAATAAATAATGATGCGATTTTGACTTAATATCTTTTAGATTAGGTAGTCACATCGTGACAAATCTATACATTTGGGATCAGGTCTGTTATGATAGAAGTACCAATACCGAATTAGAACTTAATTCTACAACATTAGAACAACTTGTCGTTGTCACTGTCCAGTTTGCCACGGTATTTAAAGACTATGAAACTCTGAGTAATTGCGTATTAGGAATAGAGTCTCAGAGAAGAGGCCGGAATTTTGCAGTAATTTACATATGAGTACATAGAAATTCACAACTTGAAGCGAATCTAAAGACATGAAGTTGATTTGATGAAGTGAAAAAACATCAAAATTCGCCAAATCCAATGTTTACAAATGATCATCAGAATAAAACTGTATAGTGCTGTATCAAGACGAATGCACTCATTATGAATCGACAAGTAATACACTGACTAGAACTAATGAAATTAAATGACTAGACTACCACCAACTGGACATCATCAAATACACGTAACCGTACCAAGACAACGTGAAGAGAGTGTAAAGAAACCAATTGATTTATACAAGCTAGAGTAAATGATATTATGGATATTGGAAAAGTTTATTGTTCAGCACTAAAACAAACTGAAACCTTTTCAAGGTTAAATTTCATTGTATATAAATCTTTGAATCGGAAAGCAGTTTTCGTGTTACCAGTAAGTTCACTATATTGCCTTTAAGGGTTTCTTTTTATTTGACTGTATCAACGTTACTCATGTTACCGAGTTGATTGAAAGTCTGGATGTCCAAAAAACACTTAAGAATTACAACTCCGTGAATTTTAAGGAGGTAAAATACTAGATAATAGAGTATTGTGATTTGTAAGAGCAAAAAGAAAAGATTTCCCGAGTCATTCAATCTATTATTTGTATAGTTTTTTTCGCGAGCGTGCGTTTATAAGTGGAACTTGAGAACACTATGAAAACAGATTCATTTAAAATATTCGAATTAAAATACACCTGAAAATTCAGGTTTATAAAGAAACTGTTTAAATACCAGAGAGCGAACGGTCAGAGGCGATAAGTTGTTCATAATTTTTTTAAAAATAGCTTATTAGTAGTACGCCATTTATTTATTCGAAACCAAATTTTACAAAGCAGTTAATAAACAAAAATAAATTAATTCTCGCATTCACTTGCCTTTCAGCATCATTCAGAAATCTTTTGTTGAAAATGTAAGTCTGCTGAACTGATATAAATTACAAGTAAATGTAGGTCCAAGCAAGTGGATGCTAGCATGAATAATGTTAAGAAAGTTGCAGACCATTTACTTAAATCAGCACGTTTTAAACCAGAAATCGGGATCATTTGTGGAAGTGGTCTCGGGAAGTTGGCTGATGGGGTGAAAGATAAAATCATAATTCCATACACAAAGATACCCAACTTCCCTAAAACGTCTGGTAAGTGGTTGCATACATTCAATTAGCATTTGTAGTTATTGGACACTCCGGGAACCTGATATTTGGAACTCTGAGCGGCCGAAAAGTAGTCGTAATGCAAGGACGGTTTCACATGTACGAGGGATATACCAATGACAAGGTAATACATTGGTGATGGTCAATTATCTCTTTGCCATAGATCGCTCTTCCCATACGCGTGATGAAGTTATTGGGAGTCAAAATTCTTATGGTTAGTAATGCTGCTGGTGGTCTCAACAGAAGTCTCAAACTTGGTGACTTCGTGATCTTAAAAGATCATATTTATCTTCCTGGACTGGGATTAAATAATGTTTTGGTCGGACCGAATCATGAGGAGTATGTTACATTGTGTTTAATCTCATTTCCGTAGATTTGGTCCTCGATTCCCAGCACTTTCGGATGCTTATAACAGTGACCTGCGAAAACTGGCTATGCAAGTAGCTGTAGAAAACGGATTTGGGGATTCGGTTCACCAAGGTGTTTACGTGATGAATGGTGGTCCTTGTTTCGAAACACCTGCTGAGTGCACAATGCTTCTTAACATGGGTTGTGATGTAGTCGGTAATTAAACAACCATTTATTTACTGAATTTAAATGACATTTAAACTGCATGCTTTTAAAATAGAATGTTGATGATGGTTTTTTTAGTTACAGGAGACATTTTCTACGCTAGCTTTAATCAGTTAAGCATTTTCCGTGTGATCAACGGATAACAGGTCACATGGAAATGTTTCAGCTCCATGCATACTTCAGAGACGTAGCTAACAGTGTATTTATTTTGGGGCAGCTTCAAAACTGTATCAGTCTGATTGTGACTATTAACTATGGTTTATTTTGTTCAAGATATTAAATCTTTGAAATCCATTTAAAATGAAACATGTATGTTGTGGGAACCACAAAATATCAGAACAATGATCGATTGGTATTTAGAATACTTTAGGCAGATATTTAGTCTAAATCAAAGTACCTTGCATGAGTAAAATACTTACTCAAATTTTCTCAACGAACATCAGTTCAAACGCGGGGAACTGCCTATCCATTGACTTTTGATGAAACCTCTGAAGGTGATTGCAAAAGACACCTTGTATATCACCAGTAAGATATTTCGATGTTCTGGAACAGTCCGGTATTTAATAACCATTTTCATCCAGACAGTGCCTGTCTGCAGTCAGTTATTGTTCAATTAACTGATCAGATAATGAGAAAACCTTACGTCGTCAGATTAGATTTGTTGAGTGCTTTGAAGTAACGTGCTACTCATTCAGTTTTATGAGAATAAGTTGCAAGCGGTGTGTCTTCACTCCAGATTTCTGTATTGTTTAGAGAAAATACGGTAAATGCTCATGTGATATTTGAGAGCATGTTCTTGGTTGACTGTTGGCGAATTTCATATGCATTTACTGTCGATCCAACTCAGACATGTTGTAGATGTTTAATTCATCATTGTTCGAATATTCGACAAGTAATTAAATAATCATGTAACAAACGTCATTTAGTAATTAACTCACATCTTTGATCCGTGTTTTAGGTGGGATACATTCTCTTAATTCGAAGAAAAACAGTCAAACTCTCTCATTTTCGTCTATTTATTTACAGAGCATTAAGTCTATGTGCTAACGCTTATCTCACCATGTATTACAGGTATGAGTACGATTCCGGAAGTTGTAATTGCTCGGCACTGTGGAATTCAAGTGTTCGCCGTTTCACTAGTTACAAATATAAGTGTGCTGGATGTTGAAAGCAGTGTGAAGGCGAACCACGAAGAAGTCTTGGCCACAGGTGCTCAACGTGCTGAATTGATGCAATCATGGTTTGAAAAGATAATCGAAAAACTGCCCAAGGATTGAATTGGATGTTACGCTTAATATTTTGTGCAATGAATTATACTTTGTGAAGAATGTTTCTATGTTTGTACCCTTACTGAAATGAATATTTTAGCTTATAAAGTGCTCTGTCTAGAAAACGACTTTGTTCTGTCTGTCTTTAGCAAATTTCATATGTGAGAACCGCATCGTTGACCCCATCGTGTTGATGCGGTAATGATGCCGTTGAAATATTCATGCAGTTTAGTTCGTATACATTCTGTCGACAAATCACGTCGATACGTTGTAGATATCAAAAGTTGAATACGAGTTTTATTTATGATACTCACATTTTAAACATGTTGAAATTGAACGGCAGAAAAGGAATGAAAGATGTGGCGAATATATGAAGAATCGGCGTTTGGTAGTGCACTGACTCGACGAACAATGAAATGACTCGGCTTTCGTAAGCCACTTAAGAAGTACAGAAAGTGGATAGAAAAATAAATATTATCATACGCATGAGCATGAAAAATGATTAGAGCCACAGTTGAACAAGTATCAACAGTAAATTTATAAGTGACGGAATAACTGAACTGATTAGACACATTTATCTGTCAAAAGTCTGAATAAATCACATGGCACTATAACAGTAGTTAATGCTGTTTAGATTTTCTTGTTTTGATTGTTAACACTTTGTCGACGATGAAATACAACTGGTATTTTCAGTTGACCATTGCTGTATTGAGACTAATACAACTAAAATCGAAGTACTCAACTTTGTGTCATGTGCAATCCTATGAGGAGAAAGCATAGGTGTCAAAGCTTAAAAGAAAATCAGAGTCGCTAGAACCACTTGATTAAGTTATCATCTTCAATAATCTCTCACTAACAGTAGTTATAGATAATTATCGCTCTAATAAACTCATGCATTACTGGAATTTACAGTTATGCACTGAAAACAGAATAGCACTGTCAAACTACAACATGAGTGTGCTATCACATACTGTCTACTGGTTTAAATACAAGTTTAGAAATTGAATCACATCACATTCAACTTGGATGTAACTCTTGGATTTTATGTATAATCAGAGAATGTTTTTATAATTAAACAAAACAAAATAATGGAACTTGTGCTTTGCATTATTACGGGCTGTAATTTTAAATCACTCGTATGAATGAGAGTTTTGAAAACATTTGAACTTCCGTTTACATTTTTCAACAAAATATTTTATTCGTTTTGTGTAATACCATGTAATGAAAACAACACGACATTTCGATGATTTGGAAATAACTAAAAACATAATCGATTATCAAAACCAGACAGAATGAAAGGGTTTCTGTTGAGATTGGTGTAATTATTAGGTTCTATTCGTCACTGATTGGTCACAACGAGGGCATCATTGAAAGCTGAAAAGTACTGGAAATCTATTTCGTTTTAATGTGGGACGTCTAAGGAGTGGATATATTTGACGCCGTAAGACATCCAACGTAGGACATGCGGGTTTTATGGTATGTGTTTTATGTAAACCACATCTTGAACACATCTCTTCAAAACACTTTCAACTAAAATAAAATAACCAGCCTATTTATCGAATATTTCAACATCTGGTAATTATTGCACTAATAAACTCATGCATTACTGGAATTTACAGTTATGCGCTGAAGACAGAAGAGCATTACCAAACTACAACATGAGTGTGCCATCATATACTGTCTACTGGTTTAAATGCAAGCTTATCTATTAAATATTTAAAAATACTTCTAAAGTTCTGAAAATGCTCATAACTGTCAATTCAGGCGTATTGACGGTGAAACTGTTGTTACCGATGACATGAAATGATCATCACATCATGTTGAGAATTGATTGAAAATGGATAGTATCGTTAAACACTCTTCTAGTAGTTCTAATGGTCAGGGGTTTTAATGCAAAGTGCTGAAGAACTTATGTTCGATCCTACTATGATTCGTAGGAGTTTACTGTTGATGAACACCATCATAGACGAAACGGTCGTTCAGTGCTCCATTGATTTTTACTAACAACCCAAGTAAGATCAATCTGTGACGAATTCAATCCACCAAAGCAGATTATTAATGAGAAATATTGTACAGTCCTTATCTAAACTATTGTGATTAATAGTGATAGGCTATAATGATTATGTTTCTACGATGAATTGGAACTGCCTCGTTTTGTTAATGAAGAATGTTGCATATCAGTGTGCATTTCATGAATAATTAGGGCCATCTATCCCTTAAATTGTGACATGTTGGAGACATTCACAAATTATATTTGAAGATTGTTCTTTTAAGTTAGTTAATATGCTAGAAATTTCTTTCATCATCCACGAAATTATTAAGTAGGTGATTGATCAAATCGAATCCTCTGGATAACTGCGACAGACAAAACACTAAATGGTGTATATCACTCGAGTTGTCAGTCTTTTAAATCATTCGATGAGTAGAAATTGTTCATCTAAAATCAGTGTTGTAGTTACGTAAAATTTTTCGAACAATTCAATCAGATATATATTTGACAGTGCATGAGTTTACAAACAAATAGAATGGAAGAAATAAAAATAATATACTTGTAATATGCCAATGAGTAGAAAAATTAGATTTTGTGACGGTTCGTGACTCATTGTAACCCCCCTTTTCGGGGATTGAAGGAATAGAAAGAAAGTGTTTCATAGAAAAACGAATATTCATGATCAAATGGATGATCAAAATATAATGAATAATAACGCTTGAGTTAGAATGAATGTTGTTTAAACCAGTTGACAGTTATTTCATCTTGAATAGTTCCTTATGAAAAGTTCATGTCGATTGCTTTTTCTTCTATGAATTGAAGTTAATAGTTAAAGAAGTATTATGTTCTTCACTCCCAGAATTGTAGATGCACTTACAATTGGTCAATTTTATTTAGGTTCTGACAGAAAGGATTATAACAGCACAGTGCTTGAACATGTGGTGTTATTGTTTTAATTTATGGCTAATAGTATGAAAAATAATTACTTTCTACGTTGACCAAGTGATATATAACTATAATGATGAAGAGGAAGTTTACCTGTTCTGCTTACTACGAAGCCAACAGAACTAATCAAACTAACGTTTCGAACTGAGCTCCTTGACTAAACTATATAAAATTTGTAAGTTATGATGCTATAGTTAAGTTAGCAAGAACATTGTTAGGATAATGTACTATGGTTAATTGCCTGCCCAGTGGCTTTTGGTGATTGTTGAACTTTATTGTTAATATCATGAATCACCTTGATCTATAATTAACTTAAAAACAAGGAAGCAACTAACAACTGCTTCATACTGATATTCTTCTAATATAAGCATATATCCTCGACCCTACCGGTGATTAAACATAAAACACTCATGTGTCGCGTAGATATTTCAAATTGTAGGCCGATGTGCTGAGAACTGTTAGTTTACATAGCTAAGTTCAATCAACCTACAACTAATATAATTGGACAGCAACTGCCTCACAATTGACGCAACTGAACTCCACTGATCACGTCTTCTTATTAGAACTCTTTGGAACTACCATTCGAAATTATTATCTGATGACCACTTGATTATTGTTGCGACAAAGGATTCGCATGTTTGTACTGTTGACTCTGACAATCTTTAAATAGAATATCTGATATATGGTTCACAAGATAAAAAATAAAACACATTCCCAATAAATCTCATCATAGCAAAATGTGTTTTGAGAGACATTTTGATTTTGGAGACATACAATATTTATTATTAAATTAAAGTTAATGTATGCATATTGAGTGTAGTTTTACCTTATTTGTAACATCACTTTGCACAGTTTTGTCAGCAGCTGAATTAGATATTCCTTTTCTAGACACAAACCGAATTCAAATTCACTTGTTGGAAACTGTAAAGAATATTACTTAATCACTTACTTACTTACTTACTTACTTACTTACTTACTTACTTACTTACTTACTTACTTACTTACTTACTTACTTACTTACTTACTTACTTACATACTCACTTACTTACTTCTTTTACTCCCAATGGAGCATAGACCGCCGACCAGCATTCTCCAACTCACTCTGTCCTGGGCCTTTCTTTTTGCTTCTATCCAATTGTTGTTCATTCTTCTCAAGTCTGTCTCCATTTATCGACGTAATGTGTTCTTTGGTCTTGAGAATTCCATGTGAGGGCTTGCCTTGTGTTACAGTTGAGTGCTTTCCTCAATGTGTGTCCTATCCACTTCCAGCGCTTCTTCTTGATTTCTTCCTCCGCTGGGATATGGTTTGTTCTCCCCCACAGTAAGTTGTTGCTGATAGTGTCTGGCCAACGGATCCGAAGTATGTTGCGTAGACAGCTGTTATTAAATACTTGTATCTTCTGGATGATGGCTTCCGTAGTTCTCCAGGTTTCCGCCCCATACAGTAGAACTGTTTTGACATTTGTATTGAAAATTCTGCCTTCGCTGTTGGTTGACAGTTGTTTTGAGTTCCAGATGTTCTTCATTTGTAGATATGCTGCTCTTGCTTTGCCGATCCGCGCATTCACATCTGCATCAGATGCACCGTGTTTATCAATGATTCTGCCCTGATATGTAAAGGCTTTTACATCTTCCAAATCTTCTCCGTCAGTTGTGATTGGATTGATGCATGCTGTGTTGTATCGGAGAATCTTGCTTTCCCTTTGTCTATGTTGAGACCTACTGCTGCTGAGGCTGCTGCTACACTGGTCGTCTTCTGTGTTTGTCGTTGCGTGTGTGATAGAAGAACCAGATCATCTGCGAAGTCTAGATCGTCCAACTGCATCCTGGCTGTCCACTGTATCTCATGCTTCCTCCCATATATTGACGTCTTCATGATCCAGCCGGTCACTAGGAGAAAGGGTGATGGTAAGGAACCTTGCCTGACACCAGTCTCTACTTCGAATGAGTCTGTGAGCTGTCCTCCATGCACGATCCCGCAGTTTAATCCATCATAATAATTCCGTAGGATATTGTTTATTTTCTGAGGCATGCCATAGTGGCGAAAAAGCCTGCATAGTGTTGTTTTATTCACGCTACCAAACCCCTTCTCGAATTCAACGAAGTTGATACAGAGTGGTGAATTCTATTCCATTGATTGTTCCACAATGATAGAGTGTTGCGATTTGGTCGATACACGATTGATTCCTATGGAATACAGCCTGTTGATCTCGAAGTTGAGCGTCTACAGAGTCCGTCATTCTGATTAACAATACCATGTTGAAGACTTTTCCTGGTATTGGGAGAAGAGTGATGCCTCTGCAGTTCTCACACTTTCTGAGATCACCCTTCTTTGGTATCTGGATCAGGTGTCCTTCTTTCCAGTCTGTTGGTACTTTTTCTTCATCCCAAATCGTGCTGAAGAAAATGTGGAGTATCTTTGCAGTTACTGTGACATCAGTGTCTCTGCCGGAACGTTGTCTGGTCCTGCTACTTTGCCGCTATCTGATGGCCATGCTGATATCTTCAGCTGTTGGTGAGTCAACATTGATTTGGAGGTCCGTGGGTGCTGCTTGAATGTTGGGTGGGTTCAGTAGAACTGTTCGATTCAAGAGTTCTTTGAAGTGTTCTACCCATCTGTTTCGTTGTCCTTCAGTGTTGGTGATTACCTTGCCTTCGTTGTTTTTCACTGGTCGTTTTAGTTTACCAAAATTTCCAGCGAGCTTCTTTGTTGTATCGTGCAATTGTCTCATGTTTCCTTCTCTTGCAGCCTTTTTTGCCGTCATTGCTAAATCTCCCACATATTTGAGTTTGTCAGCCCTGATGCTCCTCTTCACTTGCTTGTTTAGTTCTGTGTATTCAGTTTGTGCCTTGGCTTTCACTGCTGTTGTTCGGCTGATATTGGTTGCTGCCTTCTCGCTTCTTCTTTCTTGAATCTTACACAGTGTATCAACAGTGATCCGTTCCCTCTGATGGTGCTTCTTGTGGCCCAGAACCTCATGACATGCTGCAGTGATTGTCTCTCAGATTCCCTTCCAGTTGTTCTTCATAGTAGTTCCCACTCCAGTGAGTAGATCGTGAAAGGCCTGGAACATATTACCGAGGGCTATCTTAAATTCGTTGAGCCTTTCATTATCTCGAAGAAAGACCGTATTAAACTTTGGTGCTGTTGTCCGCCACATTGTCCGGTGCTTCTTGAGTTTCAGTTTCATATTGGTGACCAGCAAGTGATGATTTGATGCTATATCAGCTCCTCTTTTGTTTCTCACATCCTGTATCGTCCTCCTGAATTTTTTGTTGATGCAAATATGGTCGATTTGGTTTTGCGTAGTGTGAACCAGTGAAGTCCATGTGGTTTTGTGGGAATATAGTTCCGCCCAGGACCAGTTTATTGAAGGCGAATCTCTCACCATTTTTGGTTCTTTCTCCCAGTCCATGTCGTCCCATGATATCTTCATTTCTGGTGTTGTCCATTCCAACCTTGGCATTTAGGTCTCCCATCAGAATGGTCAAGTCCTTTGTTGGGCAGTTCTAGGCGACTGACGGCAGCCTATCGTAGAATTGATCTTTAACATCTTCATTGTAGTCGTTCGTAGGTGCATAGCACTGGACGACGTTCATTGTAATGCCCTCTTTCTTTGTTTTGAAGGAAGCTTTGACGATCCTTGGTTCATGAGATTCCCATCCTATAAGTGCATTTTGTGCTTGTTTGTACAGCATCAATGCAACTCCTTGTGTATGTGGGGCATTTTCTTCATCATGGCCAGAGTATAACAGAAGCTCCCCTGAAGCTAATCGTTGTTGTCCAACTTGCGTCCAATGTGTTTCACTGATCTCACGCACCTCCAGGTTATATCTCCTCATTTCTGCAGCGATTTGAAAGACTCTCTTGGTCTCCCACATTGTACGAGCATTCTATGTACCTAAACAAATGGTTACTCTGGTTGTCAGAAGGAGCATCAGCTTCGTGACTTCCGAAGGAACTGGACTTTCACCATGAGGCGTCATGACTCTTCTATATGAAGACCCTCCGACTCTCAGGACAGAGTTTAATTGATTTGAATCATTTTTTCTGGTTAGCATTTTCTTGGCGAGTTCGTTTTCTACTGAATGGGGTTGCTCATTCCATGTCTAACCCTCTTTCTTTATTCAAACGTGGAGCCGGCAGTAGCCCCTCTGAGAGGCTCCAGTTCGAGTTAAAGAATATTAATCCGATATCATGATTGAGATAACTTCTTTTGCTTATTATTAGAAAAAATCTAACCGGAGAAACAAGATCTCATTATACTGAGTATGGAATTTAAATTTTATTTCATATTAATTATTGTGATAAAGTTATATATCATTAAGGAATGTGCAAAAATTTAATAACTTTTTAATTAGGTATTTTAATTTTGTGACTTTTAGCGATAAAATATTTTTAAAAAATAATAATAAATCTGATTAAATAACAAACAAACAAAAAATATTATTTTAATTTCTTTGTAGTAACACAAATTTTGAACTGGCATTAACTTAGACAATATTTTGAATAATTAATACCGAAGTTTGAACTTCCGTTAATATTTTAAAAAACAAAATAAAATTTTAATGGTCTGGAAATTAAAATTTTTGTTCTTTTTTCTTCTAGAAAAGAAAGAAAATCAGTGTAATTAATTTAGAAAATAATGTGTCTTGCATTCATATTTTAAATAATTTAAGAAAAAATTATCAGAAGGGGTTTTTCGGAGATTTCAGTAATTTCACTGGTTAAGCGCTAGCGAGCAAGACTGATAGAACCTGGGTTCGAATCTCGCGGAGGGCGGGATCGTGGATGCGCACTGCTGAGCAGTCCTATACTAGGACGAAACTGCCGTCCAGTGCTTCCAGGTTTTCCATGGTGGTCTAGCTTCAGTTGACTTATGATTTCAACTATTGAAAAAAGTTATTTATGATAAACTGTAATGTTTGTGATTCCGATGGTATTCACGATTATTTCACATTTTGTTTTTCTATACAGAACATCGTATAACATTGGACAGTTTACAATAAGTTTGAACTATTTATCCTTCTCACTAATAACTGTTCCCTTATGAGACATGAAAATTAACTGATTAACTTTGTGAGTTACAATTTTCTCTTGTGAGTTAAAGATTCACTAAGTTAAAAATTGTTCATGTTAATTCTTCTAAACATGTTTGATCGTTAGAGTTTATTATAAGATATGTTAAAGAACATTTAACAGTTTCTAAGTGATAGTAGTTTCAACTACAGATTCATTTGACTTAGGTATAGATACAGTTCTATGTCAGAATGGAAACCATATAGTTCCAATTTCTAGATTATTAAATAATAGTTAATCACCGAATTTTTGAGCTTAAATCTTCTTTAATCTTAATTCATTTAGTGAATAAAACATAAGGGAATTTGGACACAAATAATGCTTCAAAAGATTAGAGGTTGGATATCGAAGTTTGTCTATTTAAATAATCATTTACTTCACAATGAGAAAGTGAATCAATTAAAAACTAAGGAATTTAGTGGTCTTACATTCAATTCTGATAACTCATTTATTAATCCTGACTCAATTGATAATCCAGTATATTAGATAAATGATTTTAGTGAAAATCTTTGAACAGAACCATGAACAATATCGCGCAGAATTTTGAATAAGTCAAGAGTACATCAAAGATACGTAAAAAAACATTTGATTTGTGGTTAGTGTATTAAGTGAATATTTGATTTACTGTATTTTTCGAATGTTTCATCACAGTGTGTTTTGATTCTTTATTATTCCATGTTGTGATATCCTATTTTGAATTTTCAATTCAAGCTTTTTCATTCTTATCTCTCTATGATTTCTTTATTCCTGATTCTTAATAATATAAAAATAATGGACTGAGATATTTATGTTTTAAATTATGTAACAAGTAGAAGTTGTCTTGAAAATATTAACTGTACACTTCTTTGGGTTTTTGACAGTTTGTATAATTCAAAACCTTCATAATTTATAACTAACATCAACTGAACATTCCATTTAATGCCATTCGAATTAAATTGATCAGCATTGATTTCAAAAACCAATACTTTACTAAGAGAATACCAGAAACCGTAATTTTCAAAGGAACTCGAATTGAACAGTGATCAAAATTTAATTGATATGGAAAGAATCTAGTTGCATGGTGACAATTTTAGCCAAGTAATCATATCAAGCAAAGTTAAAATATTTCATTTATTATTTGAAGAGACCATTGTTTATCGAATAACTGGGCAACTATTAGTTAAGTGTTTCCAACTTAGGTACACATATTGGTAAGGAACGAGAACTACATATTGGATCAAATTAGCATATATGTTTACCTTCGTAAATTTCAAAATCAATTTTGTTGATGTCGTGACTGGTAGAATCAGCAAGACAGTAACTAGAAAAGAATACTTGAAAAACATGGACTGATATACGTGTGTACTACAAATGTAGTTTAAAATGCAACAGGGAAATCCTTATTTGAGAAGTAGACATCGTTCTGCAATTAGGGGTTGAATACCAATAACAAGCATCGATACATAAATACTTGAACTCCATTCCAGTATAAAAGTGTTTGGATGTGTGTTATATTAGAAAACTTATTATCCCACGTGGCGAAAAATCATTCATTCAACCAAAATAGGTAATTCATCAATCGGATTTTGTGTCAAAGTACTTACTCCAATATTTACTCGAACTTTTTCAGCGAGCATCAGTTCAAACGCGGGAAACTGGTAATCCAATGACTTTCGATGAAACCTCCGAAGTTGACTGCAAACGACACTTTGTATATCACTAGAAACATATTCCGATGTTCTGGAACAGTCCGGTATTTAATAACCATTTTCATCCAGACAGTGTCTGTCTGAAGTCAATTACTGTTCTATTCATTTATCAGATGATGGAAAATTTTTGTGTTATCAGATTAGATTTATTGAATGTTTTGAAGTAACACGCTTCTCACTCTGTTTTATGAGTAGTGATTGAAAACATCACCACCTAAATGAGTTTACGTCAAGGACTGTTCATCCTGATTAACCTGATGGTATATAAACACCCATTGATTGCATAATAATCACTAATATATCACACAATTTCCTTTTAAATATGATTAATATCGTGTATAGCATATAGTATCAACATTCACGCCATAAAATATTACACCGCTTATTTGGAGAAGGATAGTACACTTGATTACGCCTGCACATTCAACATTACGACTGTATAACCTGTATATATGGATAAATTGGAAACATTCTAAAAAACTGAATTTAAAATCTGATGTTTAAGTGTTCTCAAGTGCTTGTTGTTTAATTTTGTCTCTCGCTCTCTCATGATTATTTTGTTTTTCGTAGCTGTATATAAGGTTTATTTTAAGGTGAATGTAGATCTCTTGTCAGCTAAATGATTACGAATCATTGCACTTGGCTTCGTCGATCAATCAGCAGAGTTAGTTAATGGGTGCATCTGATCACCAATAGCCCATACAACTTGCGCTTAGTCAGTAAGTTCGTAAATAACTTGCTTTGTGAACAGTATTCCAGTTTGACCTTAGACTATTAGTGGTACTGTACGGCTGTACTGTGAGTTTTGTTGACGGATACACATTTCTCTGACGAACTTCTTTGTCTAGGTATATCACATACGTCACATCACTGGTCTGAAACAGACTACTTTTCACCATGATATACCCTGTACTTAAGTGCTTGTTCTGTCACTTTCTGGAAAAGAAATACATAGATTCATAATTTCAAAAGATTATCATAAACACTTTTAGCCACTGAACCGTAGCAACAATCGAAACTTTTATGTCACTTATAGTAAGGCAACATATGCAATGGCTTTTATAACTTGTTAAACTGAAAATCGCTTGGGCATTTTAGAATGCACATAGTCAAAGTCTGAAGTCACACCATAATCGTTTGTTCTTCAGAGGTATATAAGTAGAAATTATACATATCTACAGTTATTGGTGTTTCTAAATGGTTAACAGATTTGCCGCAACTTTTAAAATTGAGGGTCTTGACATGAAAAGGCAGTCACCAGTGATGTGGTTTATTCTGGCAATTAGTTGAGTACTAAGATTTTTTTCGCCACAAATACGACTTTCAACATGTCACTAGTATCTTAATCTGCGGACAATGAGGACTATGATCAAACCAACGGTATTTTGTTTACGTGATGAGAACGTTCTCTTTAGTTCATTTAGTCGGAACCCAGCTGTCGATAATTCTAGCTTCAATTAATTCTTGATATATTGCTCTAGATATCCATAGTCTTCAGTGACATTTTTCTCATTGTTAAAACTGTAGAATATTACCGGTCGCGATTACTGTGATTTCAAAAATACGTATTGAAGTCAATAATTAATGATCATACACTTACTATTCAACATAATATGTAAGGTGAATAGTTAACATGAAAATGGATTTAGACAAGGACCGATGGTTTAACTATTTGAAACCAAAAACCACTGGAAGTCAGTTTCACTTCTGTCTGCATTTTATTTCCAGTGTACATGGAAGTTCTTGCATTGATTTAATCTAACAAGCTTCACTAATACTTCCGTTATATGTTGATCGTAATCAACTGTGAAATAAAAAGTCAAACTTCCTTAATGTAATACACTGATATTCTACAACAAACAAAGATAATTGGCCATAAAACAGATTTCGTATCGTCATGGATGTTTTACTTAAAAACATCAACTGTTCGACTGTTATAATCTGTAAGAATACAAGTAAAACAGTCTGTTATTAATTCATATAAACCATTGAAATTTTTATAACATTCTTCTGTTCATTTTTAACAGATATTCTGCTACTATTGCCAAATAAATAAAACTTTATTCTCTTACAATGCATGTTAAGAATAAACTGTACTTGAGTAACAATATGAAATTGACCTCTGAGTGTATATTTCATAATGAGGTCATTCATATATTGTGATTTAATAAAATGTCTACACAATAATTTTTAATACGGTAATAAGTATACTCAGTAAAACTATATTAGGTTATTTGCAATAAACTTAAATATGTTTATAAAAATATATCAAGGCCGAAGTTTTAAGATTTTGTCAAACCTTTTCCTAGTCATATGAATTTATATCGGCTAATGATCTATATCCAAAATATTTGAAGTGTAATCAGAAGTTAAAGCATGACTTCATGTCCTGAGATTCATCAACTACATTTCGCTTTGTAACAGTGTATAGTAAAAAACACAACTAATACATTCACTGTAAGATAAAATGTTTTATTTTATGTTTAAATCTGTTATAACAATACAATACAGTTTCATATAGAGTACTTCAAATTAGAGTTCTTACATGCACCTTATTAGAGTTCTAGACCTATTGAGATTGATGGTATTTAGTTAGTTTGTATTTTATTCATGTATTGCTATTCTTTCCATGATTTCCAACTATTAGGCTTTATGTTTACTTATATTCTTATGAATGAAAGATAATTTATTTTGTAGATTTTTTTTTCTCAAGTACCCATTGTTTGATTGTCATCAATTGGTTTCAGCATAACAGTTTGAGAAATAAAAAGTTATCTTAATTTGAAATTATTTAAGAGTCATATTTCATAGAATTTGGTTTCTTGATTTAATTCGATTCATGTCTAATTTGAAACATGTTACTTAATTTTGTTCCGATTTGGGTTGGGCTTCTTCAGTTGTTAAAACAGTAGATATTTGTCTTAGTCAAAGTTATTTTAAAGTACATGTGTAGTTGCTTGAAGTTGGTCACTCAGTCTTTTTATTCCAAACTTCCAAAGAGAATTTTTCACTTTGCAGACCCATGTAACATGATGACTCAAAGTGTTTGGTTTGAAGCATGATATGTCGTTTCCTTATGTATCAATGTTCAGTTATATGTTTTTTGTCCCTTTCGTAATAATATGTTATTTTATCTGCGATTTTAAAAGATCCTTTCCATATTTAGGAGCAACTATACTCCTCTATTGGTTTATTCTACGAGATTATTAATTAAACAGACAGTAAACAGTACATCGCTTTATTGAAAATTCCAAAACCTTCAAGTTTTAATAGTGAAATATGATCCAGCGATGTGTAAGATCACCAGACACAAAGTTTTTATTCGGAAATGTTGCCATTGGCAAGTTTGAGATAAGTTATTCATTCATCTCTTGTGAGTTTTCAGTAATTAAAACGAAACCGTCAATACTAGGTTTTAAACATTTGGAAGTTCATGAAGTGGGACTGCTTTTACTAAGTATCTATAATGACTTTAATGCTTTTCCCAAGTAAAGGGTCATCCATTCTTTCCTGGAAGACGAGTAAACTTTTATAATTTTCGAGAAGCAGTGCACAGATCGGTGAATGACTTGTGAAAGAAAAAAATGTTCGAATTGGTTGAGTCCCCAGAGCGTAGTACTTTTATTGTTGCGCCTTTGAATTCTGATGGTAAAACCCCTTGAACATATGATCATTACAAGACGACACTGAACTCTTATTTGTCGAAGTAATCATGCACTACCTTGTAAGCTGAAAAAGTCTTGAAATGATTTCATGATTTTAAAATATCCTCGAAACTTGATTTTTTAAAATGTCTATTTTCAGATTCTCTTAGGTAAACACTATTTTCGGTCTATCCAAATACGATGACCTTCGGTTTGATTTACGTTTTTTTGCAGCCATTTTTCAAGGAGTGATGAACTGTGTAGTTGGTGATCTACAGGTGTTGAGAATTGTCAAGATGATCTTATTAATAATGGTCCTAATAAAATAGCTCTTCGTCGGAGACCTATTGCATTATTATGTCGTTCATTCGCAAAGAATGTTGCTGTAAATTCGATTAATTGTTCATTTTGTTTATCTATTTGTGAATGTCTCGAATACCTAGCTGACAGTGAGATATGAAGCAAGTAGCTCCACTTAAGTATACACAACCTCCGTAAAACCTTACAGAACTACAATTGCAAGTAGGTGCTTTTCAATAGTGTTCCCTTTTTATTCCCAGTTTTTCCTGTCGTGCTTATTGTCTACTTTAAATCTTGACATCCAACTCATTTAGAGTTTTCCCAACGAATCCTGCTAGAAGTCTGACAATGTAATGCTATTCTCTCAACTAAACCTACTAGTGTACAAGGATCCTGAGCAAACAAAGTTAATATATGAAAGCCGTACCTTAATTTATCCGCTGCTTAGACGTTTTTGATTACACATTTTTTTCGAGTTTGAATAAGAAACACAAATGATACCTATTTTTAACACATCCCAAAGATATCCTGAACTCGTTAAATCATTAATAAAGTTACAATAAGCAGCCAGCAATTATACAAAGAATTTAAGAATAACGTGAGAATATTTATTCCTGAAAAGCTAATATTGAAAGTGTAAGGGTTGTCAAACACTTGTCTTTAGAATAGTTTATCCCATCAAATTATCTACACACGTCGCCTGTTGTATATAATTTTTAAAGTGACCGTTTGATAAAGACAATAGGACACAGAGAAACATTTGAGGTCGTTATCCATTACCCTACAGCAACTACCTGAAAGCTAATCTGAAAAAGTGATCTTATTTTCAAAAATATTCAGACCCCTATGGAGCTAGGAAGAACTTCTAGTAATGGTTATTTAATCCCATTTAGTTTAGTTACGTTTTACTCAATCTACTCGGAGTATGTGGACGTTTCACAAAACTGTCAACGCCTTATTGACAATATTCTCGAAATTATTACCTTCCTGCATGCATAATTTAAAGTCTGTTGGGTTGAAAGCCCTGATCAGGATTCTGTAACTAACTGTGCTGTTTGTATGAACTAATGATTCCTTTGTAACTGATGACTGCTTGATTTCGAATTCCAAATACAATACATTCGTTCGTGTTTATCTAATACTTCTTGATTCAATTGTGTTATTTCTAGGATCCCTAGTTTGTACAATAATTCAAATACACCTAATTATCACACTGGCATCGCTAGCAGGATGGTTGGACATACATTCAGATTTTCATGCTTTTGAGGATTACTTGAAAAGGTGTAGTGTGGAGTCGAGTCGAGGTTGACTATGAACACAACTACGAGAAGACTACGTGCCAGTTAACCAATAAAATCCCCCGTAAACCAAATATCAGAAGGCAGTTGATGGCTGTAGTCGAAGTGTATTTGTTGGGGATCTCGTGGTATCGAAAGGAGGCCGAGATTATAACAAGTTCGACTGTTACTAATACGAATATAACCAAATCACAGAATATATGGCTTATCCTTTTCTATTATTCATTGTTTATTAATCATGGCCTTATGCTCCTAACCCTAGCTTTCAGTTCCCAAATCTCTACAGGTTAAATGTACATTATTCTTCCTAAAAGTCATGCTTTTTTTTCTACTGCAAGTAGACAGATAGCTCAATCTTATGGATGCTGATCTACCAAGGCCGATCATACAAAGCTCAAAATTTGGCCACAAAGTCTTGTGAGTTTCTCAATGCTTTATTTGTCTTACCCTGAAATTTTTTTTCTACAATTTTATACCCTCTCATATCTTTTGATTTGCTATTAGCCCTTACTCCTTTAAACCATTAGTTATTTTCATAGCAGTGTGATATACTATATGGACATCTAACCCATAAAACAAACTTTTCAACTATCTGATTTGCTTGTAACATGGACCTAGTAGAGACAGTGTATTCCAACTATGGGCTTTGATTAAAGCAGTATTCATACTCACCACAAACGTAAGAGAGCCTAACATCACAAAAGGAGGGAGGGTGGCGTTACTGACCAGCAAACATGATGGTGGGGAGATAAATTCAATCCACCCATGTCTGTAGGGCAGAACATTTTGTTTAATTACGGCTCCTTATGATTTAGTGGGATGTCACGAACTTATGGTATTGATGCTGGTTTATCACGCAAAATACCTCTTTAAATCGTGTTACGAACGTTGAATTGGTTTCACTTCCTACTCAGTAATCCTATTACAAGCAAACTAGACAATTCGCGAATAGACGAAGCCTACTCAAGACCCTATAATACCTGAAAAAAAAATACAAAAAAAGGGCTCCAATAGCCTCGATAAAAAAAGAAAGACAGCCAATTGTATATCACAATACTGTTTCTAGCACTATATTTTATTTTATAATCACACATAATTCCATACTCTCAGCTCCTTTCCGAATCGCCTCCATTTGTCAGTTGTATGTCCACTCACACCTTGTTAACACTTATTTTCTTTAACCTATTAAAATGCTCTTTCTTAACAAATACCTTAATAAACGAAAATTAGACTGAGTAATCATACCTTAAACATTTCTTCATGAATATTGGCTATCCTGCCTCTCGTCCTTTCTTTTACTTGCTCCCTCTTTCAGCCCCCTTGTGATATGGAACGAAAGATTTCATCCTGCATCATCCTCAAAGCCTTAGACATTCCAAAGGGACATACGGTTGCGACATTTAGAAGCTCCCATCTTCAATGGACCTATCCTTGAGCATCAGTTGCACATTCGCAACGCAACTTTCGTGAAGCGCGCCAACTGCAGCACTGATTAAAACCATCTACATTCATATCTTATAAATTATCAACCCAGCTATGTAATTTACTACAGTGGATATTGTATCATTTGTATCAATTTGATCTTGCCTGTAAACTGGCATGCCTCATGTAACAAACTGTTATTTGAGAATAAAATTATTATTATTATTATTATCGTGCCGAAAAGGGTACCAGCGTGGTTACCGAGCGTCACTGAACCCGTACAAGGTCACAATCAAAGGATAATCAGTTCCAGTTTCGGGAGGAGAGGAGGCTTGATGGCCTGTGTTAGTCCTGTCAATGGTGGTCTCTCAGTTGATCCAACTTTTTTCTGAAAAAGTCGGCTGATAGAGCGTCAACCACGTATTCTACTCGTTGATGATTCGATGGGAAAGTCAATAGTCAGCTGACAAGTCATTTGTCCTGGGCTTGTGAACTTTTCTGGAGTGTCCTCGTAAATTCTCTGTTTTGGAAGAGAAGAAAAATGAGGGCATATCAGGTGCGAATTTGACACTAAGCAATTTGAAAACTGTAATCAAGTCGCCTCTAGTTCTGCAATATGACAACGGTAAACGGTCCAGCTTGGCCAGTCGAGCATCATACCAAAGCTTCGCTATTCCGGGAATCAGCTTAGTTGCCGTTTTCTGAGCCTTTTCCAGAAGCTTGCTGTCTTTTTTAAGCAGGGTCTAGCCGCTTGTATGCAGTACTGAAGTTTAGGACGTAAGAACACTGTACACAAAGTCAAAAACGTCTTAGCGTCGACATGACCAAAAGCCCTACGTATTGACCATAAGGTTCTAAAACCTTTGACGACTCTTGCACGGCAGTGTGCAGTAGTCTTTAGGTCTTGGATAACGATGACTCCTAAGTCATTACGTGTCTGGACGACAAGTGGCTCAGTGTTATTCATCGTGTATGTATCTGAACCTTGATGACCGATATGCAACACAACACACTTGGAAGTATTTATCGGCAACTGCCAGGTTTGAGACCATTCAGATAATTTCTTCGGGTCATTTTGGAGTTCTAAGCTATCACCCTTACATCGTATCGTTCTCCATAACTTGACATTGTCAGCATATAGCAAGACCGATGATGATAGGAGACGAGGAAGGTTATTAACATACAAGAGGAATAGCACTGGCCCCAAAACTGTGCTCTGGGGCACTCCACGAAGCACAGTTCCCCAGCCAGACAACTTTGAGTTCACCCATCCTCTTTGTTGACGCCCAACTAAGAAGTCTTTTATCCACATCAATAGATTGCTTCCAATCCCGACATTTCTTAACTTATATAACAGCCGGTTGTGCGGAACTTTGTCAAAAGCTTTGCTGAAATCAATGAAGGCTGCGTCCACAGGTAACTTTTGGTCCTTACGAGCGCACCAGCTTTCACGAGCCACTAATAAGTTAGTGAGGCAAGAGTAACCTATTCTGAAACCGTTCTGCTTCTCCGAAAGGATCCTGTTTTTATCGAGATTCTTAAACAGCTCCTTCCGAATAATCTTTTCTAAGATTTTAACAACCACACTAGTTAGGCTTACGGTTCGGTAATTCTCAGGTTTGTGTTTCGTACCTGTTTTGGAGACAAGAATTACTATGGCGTTCTTCCTTCCTTTTGGTAAACAACCCTGCGTTACGGACAGGTTCGCAACGAAGTTAGATAACTCTTTCAGTAGCCTAGGATGCCACCCATCGGGCCCCGTGGATTTACCTGTGTCAAGCTTACTTAGCCGACCAAAGACATCGACATGGAGCAGTAATATGGCTGTCTTTAGCACATTTAAACAAACGAGCACTGTGAAACAATCACTGGTACGATTGGTTATAATAATCAATCGCGTTCTCTTGGTAAAAGTAAGTCACTACAAAGGTTTGAAATCTGGGTTATGACCAAGGAAGATGATGAGGATGTTAATATTGTGGCAGATTTCCTCACATTCATCGGGAAAGAAGCGTACATCTCAATAAACACTCTGGTTTTATCAGAAAAGCCTATTTCGCTTCCTTATGCAACTCTCAACGAACTACCGCTAGCCTATGTTAAGTATACAACTTTCTAATGTGGTAAAGACGAAACATTTCGTATAATAATTCATCAGGACATCAAAATTTCCGTTACATTACTACGTCATCCCAATCCTGTGCGTTCCCAAGGTTGTGCAAATAATTCATTGCGGTGTAGCGATGCGGTTCACCATGATGGGCACAAGTTTGGTCAAAGTTTGTCCAGGTTTAACTCATTTAATCCATGCGTATGTAGTAATTTTAAATTTGGTGAGATTAGACGCATTCAGTCAGTTTATGATACTATGGCTCATTCAGCTGCAAATAATGCCTAAATTTGTAATTGTGATCATATTCGGTTGGGTGTTTCTAACGATCATTTATCTTTATCCACAACTTCAAAAAGCGGTATAGAGTCACATAGCAGTTCGGAGTTGAGTGAAACTCAGATTAATTGTGAGAAAAAATTTTCTAATCAACCGACTTCCTATCAGATCTCTCATGTTACTGCACCAGATGTCGTTCGTCTAATGATTCATATATTTCTGACGAAATCTCTTAGAAATCTGGGAAAATATGTTGAGTGAATCAAATCATAATCGAAAATCTGATGCAGTTTTGATAGAAGCTGATTTTTCTAATGATTCATTACTCTCCAATGACATTCTTAATAAATTTGAGGAAAATATTTCAAAAGAATAAAATCTTGATGTCATATCATATATTATTTATCCTCATAATGCATTTGCTTCTTGTGGGAAACTTGTTCAATGAGAAGCACAAGTACTAAATGAGCTCGATTTTGATTACGATTCGGATGATTTCATATCAACTGTTGTTTATCCTTATCATGATGTCACTTCTAATGAATACTCTAGTCAATGTGAGAAGCATGTTTCAGATGAAGCCTCTTCATTCATAACTTGAGGATATGAAGACTCAACATTATTTCGTGGGGGAGGATAGTGTTAAAAGGTCTATGGTTCAGATTCCAGATATCAGTGGTTTCAGTACACAACCGACATAGTGATTGTATAACACTCCAGGACCCAGGTGAATCCGTTCAAATTGCAGTTGTTAATCATAATACTAATGAATACATTCTAGAACATACAGAGTCTACACCAAATACACAGTCTGACAGACAGGATGAACCTAAGTACAAGAAGTAGAACTGATTGCAGAAATTCAGATCATCATTTAAGCTGTGGTGGATTTGGTGTTTGCATGAACTAATGATTCCTTTGTAATTGCTGACTGCATGATTTCGAATTTCAAATACAGTACATTCGTTCGTGCTCATCTACCATTTGTTGATTAATGTGCGTTATTTCTAGGACTCCTAGTTCGTACAATAATTCAAATGCTCCTAATTATCACACTAACATAAAAAAATTCAGAAACTTCACTACTGTGAACACACAAAGATTTCAGAATTAGAGCAGATTCATTGAATTTTCTCATGTGTGACACTAAGGCTCAATGCACTTCAAAGTTTGAAGAATTGGCTGCAATTCTAGTAATTCTGAACCGACGGTCATCAATAAACTTCAAAATTTTTGTTGGCTGCTAATTTGTTAGAGGTGGTTTATATTGAACTCTTTATATTCCATTGGACCATTAACGGATCAACTTTGCGTGATTGTTAAGAAGATGAAATAAGCAATGCTAAGCAGAAAAATCCAACGTAAATGGAAAGATTATTCGCCATACCAACGATGCATAGATGCAACCGTCCTGTTTCAGTCAATATGCATTTATAAAGCGTTTATCTTGATATGTTTGAGGACCTACCTTAGTGACATAGAGGCTTCTCTCCACTAGCGTATACGAATCTTCCCTCGTAATGTCTGGAGTCGGTGATTAACAGTGACATGTTTCACATGTCATATCCTTTGTACTGGTCAGTATGTGAGCATCCCTAAAATCCGCATGTAATATAACAGTAGTCCTTTGTTTCACGCTGTATTTATCATCGTTCCCCTCAGTGTTTTCACTCGTATTTAGCATACTCATATTTTCGTAAGGATGAATCACTATTAATTTTAGTTATTTAACCAAATATTTGCTACTTTGGGGTATTTTACCCACGGGTTTTTCAAACAGTCCCATTTCTTGGCAGTTAATCTCTTGGTTTGCCGTGTATGGCTATCTACAATTGATTTGGTCATTTACTATCTTCCAGGAACAGTTTTTCATATCGAAGAACAATTAGTTTTGTATGCTTCTGCGATTCATCTACCTATGTAGCAAAGGTTCGATTGTGAAAAGCTTTTGTAGCAACTCACTATGCGAACTGTCCGGTGATGCCTTTGGTCTATATATTTAATAAAACGTACAGTTACAGTTGTGCTTAAATGGCATCCTAGATGTCAGTTAGGGACTGTGCTTTGATATTCATTTGTTTGTGGCATAGAATGCATTTGTCTGCAGCTACCTATTAGAAACGGTATTTATATCACCGGTGATATTCGCGATTGTGAACATTCATTGTGCTAGACTGCCGAACGTTCCAGCTTCTCAACATAGTCGAGTTTAAAGTCTATCAAGCTCCATCGCTGTAGAGATCATATATTTCCTTATGAGGTTCGAAGTCAGTGGAGACATTTTTATTGTCTAGTTGGACCATTTACAACAATAACGTAGTGTGCTGCATGGAATATAGTGCCTGAACAAAATAAATGGTAGGGATTGAGAATTTTGTTCCAGTGTAAAGTTATCAACTGACAGCGAACCGCCTACTCATAGCCAAAAAAGTCGAGGTTTTGGCCAAACGTAAATGTGCTGTGTGCAAATTGAAGGTCCACAACATCTAGAATATCACAAGGAATCTTCTTAATACTCCTTAATCTTCATCAATGACTGAACATATAATTTGCCAACCAGCCCTCATTTGCACCAGTTACACCAAAATCTGTACATTAGTAAAAAGATAGGGACTTGTATAACCCCCATAGGGGCATCTACATACTAATCGATTGAGAACAATATAACTACGATAAGTTTAGCCTGTGTCGGTTCCCCTTCAAGGAAGTTTTTACGGTCGAATTCTGAGAGTTTGGATGCCAGTGGTCATACAGAGAGAACATAAGTCAATTTTTTCGTAGTCGGAAGATAACAACCACTTGGAACTGTTTCTTGCTTTGTCAAAAACATGACACCGCACGGATTCACTTGTCAGACACTCAGGTAGGTTCAAACCTCCTATTGCAATTCACATCTATCAAGAAATATCTCCCAGCCAATGTGGCAACAGCCCTTTTGAGAGACCACTTCGTAAAAAAGCCTTGAAAATTCCGTACTTGCCTAAGGTTTGTGGTTCTTCGACTAGTGTGGCGGCTACTTGGAAGCTTAACAAATCGCCATGTATAGCACAATCACCATTTCCGTTAGTACCGATTAAACAGCATTTTCACCTACTTTGCTTCTTATTTGCCCTGTTTATCTGCCATTCGTTTGCACACTTACATTATTCGTTACTTTTGACGATTTCTGTCCTAATTACTCATATAGGCTTCATAGTTTTCACAACACGATTATCAATCAGAAGTCAGTATAACCTTGAAGCCATAACGTACCACAACCAAGCGAGTTCAATAAACATCCTCTTTACATTGGTTGGAGTCTAAATTCCGAACTGACATTATCTAGCTGACCTGTTACCAATAACTGAAAACGTAGTTTCTACTACCGAATCGAGGTATTTAATTCATTCCAAGGACACAAAATATATCCTCCCTATTCGAAAGTAACCACAATGATATGAAAACCAAAGTCATACCAAAGTTAGATCACTTTGAGTTGCACCGATCGCAAGACATGCACACGTGATTATTCATGAACAAAAGACTCGTGACAAAGTTACTAGACCGATGCAAATGTGCTTGTCAGAACGATCACATGTGACTTCGCAATTTCAGACTTTTGACGGAAAAGACAAAAGATATGTATGTATAAAGGTTATAGAAGAATAGAGCTTTCAGAACACTTAATCTTATACACCTCTTCCTTACATTTCTCCATATCCAACGCTTTAGACTACTGAGTAATATTCTCAGTACTAACATTTCGACCAATACTTAAACTATGATTACATGAAAGACTAGTACGAAAACCGAAAGTAAGATAAGATAACAAACATCATAATAATGTGAACAACTCAGGCCACTCTACTTAAATACCGAAAACAAATCTCTAATAATGGCAAACCTATCTAGATTCTTGCTCTTAGTTTGACTAACCGGTCAAAAAAGAAATAGGTACAGTGATCTTTAGTACGATCATAAGTGAGTTATCGCGGGAGAAGCAGAATACGTCTTATTATTTTACACTCATGTAGACTGCGCGGTTATGAGAGAACATCCTCAACACATCCCATACCGACTAGAGTGATGAGAGCAATTAGTGTGTGACAACAGAGAGATAGATTGCTTTGTCATTCAGACAGCGAAACCTAAGCTGAAAAGGCACGTGACAAACTAGGCACATACTGCGTATTATAAACAAAATGGAGGACCTAGTATATGTGGAAGGATTCTCTACAACATTTTGAATAACAGTTCTCATTTGATCCTGAGAAACGGATGCAATTCCAAAGTGCCAAGAGACAGGAGAAATTTCTATACAAGGATAAGCAGAATGTTTTCTCCCGCTCATGTTCAAGAAAAGCTGATGAACTTGTAAATAACTTTAACGTCCGACAAGCGACAAAAATATTCAGTGCTCATTTTGACACCTAACAAAACTGGGAGGCTACAAAATGTGATACGTACTTCTATACTGTAACCAGGCAACAGTCTGGGAAACGTCCACCTAACTTGAAAGTTAGTTCTGAATGAGCTGATGTCCTTGCGACCGGGAAAGGCTTCAGGATTTGATATCATCAGAATAATGGTATGTAAAATATTTAAATAGTACTTCAATCCAAACAACCTCATAAGAACGGTATCAACCTATGTCATACCAAATCTTCCGAAAGGAGATAGGAAAATTCATTATTGATAAAAGACCAGTCACATTACCCAAAATAGTGTCGAGCAATGACGAAATAAGGAGATGCTTGAACAAAAGCAGCGCCCTCAAGGATGCGTAACCTGAGTTCAAGAAAAGAAGGTCTAACGCGTATAATCTTTTCATAGAATGGGACATATGGACGAGATGCTGGAACCGGAAGATTCCAGTTCATACAATCTTTTTCGAATTTGACTACAAGTTTAGCATCGCACCACATATATGTCTAAAGCAAAGCAATCGATGACGAATCTCACTGACTAACTTCAATCTAGGCTGCGAAATCACTTCCAGAGCAGAATGTTCTGCATCAAGGTGGATCAAGAGGGCCATCTTCTGTTCATTCCTTTATCTTATTTCTTATTGATGAAAGTGTAAAACAACTTAACTCAGTAGCACTAATCCTCACGGACGACGCGAATAGGTGGCTGCCCATAATGGGATAGAAGGACTCACTTGAGCTTGCAAATGACTTAACAGTAATAGAGATAATTAACTGTAGACAGTGCATTAGGACTTAAACTTCTTAATGTCATCCCATCGAAATTCTGTATCATAATAAACAAATGACGTACTCCTTTACGAAATTCCTCTCCTAAGAGTATCCTCAGGAGGCATCTAGAGCTTGTAACTACAGGGATGGCAGACACCAACCACATCAATACTGGGATATAGCCAAAGTTACCGCGATTCTTCATTCTATGGGAAGACATGACGCAGACACATAAGATTCGCATCTGGTTTTGTTAGAAACGCCTGCACTTCCTCAATGAGATGTCCAAATTTTAACCTCAACCCTTCACTTCAAGACAAATAAAGCTCTCTCAACAGGTACACGAAGACGGAACTGAATGTGTGATGGAGCCACAGAACAAATCTTACGCAAACAGACTCTCGTCCTCAAGATTATTCCCGCCAAGATATAGAAGAGAAAGCAATGGACTGAGAATGGCAACGTGAGCGGAATAAGCTGTAAGAGGAGGAACTATGAAACAACTATCTGACATGACGAAGAAAATAGCAGAGGAATATAGTAAACCGGAGAGACCTATCAAGGATAAACAAAGCAAACTAATCACTGAGATTTAAGAACACAGGGACAGATGAGTAGAACGCTTTGAAGGACTCATCAATAGATCGGCCTCACTGAAGCAACCAGATGTCAAAACAACACACACAGACTTTCCTCTGGATGTCACTCCAACAACGATCGAAGAAATCGAGATGGCCATCAAACAAATAAAGAGTGAGGAAGCAACAGGACCTGAAAATATACCACCTGGTGCACTGAAGTCAGACATAGAAGCAAATGCAAACATGTTCCACGTTCCATTCAGCAAGATTTGAGAGGAGGAACAAGTGCCACTGACATACTTGAAAGAAGCACATCTCTTGTCAAGTGTGAGAACTAAGGAGGCATCATGCCACTAATAGTAACATGAAAAAATATTGACAGGTCGTTGCTGAACCGGATGAAAGACTCAGTAGACACCCAACTTCAAGGTCAACAGATCAGATTCCATAAGGATCGTTCGTGTACAGACCGAAAAACGACACTATGGATAATCGCTGAACGACCAATTGAATGGAATTTGTCACGGTACATCAAATCCCTTGACCATGAGGAAGCACTTGACAGGGTGGATAAGAGAACCTCATGGAACCTTCTCCAACACTATGGTGTACCTGAGAAAACTGTCAACATCATACGAAATTCATAAGATGGACCACATTGCAAAGTGGAGCATGAAGCGCCGCTGACAGACTCATTCCGAGTTAAGATCGGTGTTAGACAAGGCTGATCACTCTCCCTCTTTCTCTTCTGATGGTTGATTGGATTGCGAAGACCTCGACATTTGACCGGAAGCACGGAATACAATGAACAGCTCGGATGCAACCAAAGGATTTAGACTTCGCAGACAACCTACCCTCCTGTCTCGTATACACGAGCAAATGAAGTTCAAGACATACAGTGTAGCAGCGTTCTCTGCTTCAGTAGGCCTCAACATACATAAGGGAAAAACGAAGGTCCTCAAATACAACATGGCAAACACTTGATGAAGAAGCTCTGGAAGAGGTGAATACGTTCAAGCATCTGAACAGCGTTATTGGTAACTAATTGAGGATCTGATACAGACGTAAAGACAAGGATTGGTAAAACAGGTGTCTAATTTCCACATTTGACGAACACATGGAATTCAAAACAACTGTCAGTCAACATCGAAGTCAGAATCTTCAATACGAACGTCAAGACAGTTCGACTGTACAGAGCTGAAACTTGGAGAACTACAACTATCACCGAAAATGTACGAGTATCTCTAAACAATTGTCTACCCAAGGTACTCAATATCCGTTGACTGGAAACCATCAAGCACAGCCTACTGTTGGAGAGAACAAACCGGCTTCCAATTGAAGATGATATTGGAAAAGACGTTGGACGTGGATAGGACATGCCTCGTGAAAATCATCTAACTGCATCACGAGGCAAGTGCTAACTTGGAATCCTGAGGGAGAGGGAAAGAGTGGAAATCAACGAACACACTGTACCTAGAATTGGATGCAGACATCGAAATAATGAACAGCATCTGTAAACAACTCGAAAAGACTGCGAAGGACAGTGTTGGATGGAGAGTGCTGTTGAGCGACTTATGCTCCTTCGCGAGTTGTACCAGATATAATTAAGTATACAAGCTATTGACAAATGTATTGGATATTGACGGTCATAGTTTACTATTTATATCATTTTGAATTCCAAACCGGCTTTCGCGTCAGCTCGTTAACCCAGTAAGTCCCGCTAGGTTTTACAAACTGTATGGCTCTTTTGTCTCCATCTATTCATCGTTATGCTGTTATCGATTTTTAAAATGAACAAACTCGGAAAACGTATTTGAATTCTACTTCGTAATTTCAAAGATAATATCTTTAGTGATTATAGAGAATTTCGAGGTATAAAACTATCAACATAGCTTCAAATAAATGTTTTCTGGGTTATTTTTGTCGTTTCGTGCTCTATGTTGATGTTTCATGCACTTTGTACACACCGGATCGAAAGAATGCAGATTATAAACATTCGATCGATCTACATATCCAATATTTTGCAAACGTTCACGCCGTATAATCTGAATTAATCAGGTTATAACAAAGTTGGCTTGCCGATCGTCATAATATTCTTTGAAACTACAAATGAAGTGGGACAAACTAAAGATATTTCTTTATGTCTATGAACGTGTCATCTTTATCTAAGTCTAAGCCATTATCCTATTATTTTCATTGTTTTACATTCCTTTTTATTCATCACATCTACCGTGCTCAGCTTTAGTGTATATCTCACTATGATTCAACTTATCTGCACTTTATTTTGTTGATTTTTGTTTTCTTTGATGTGTTGTAAACTGACCGATTTCTGAAAACAGTTGTTTTCTTTGTAACCAGGGAGTGACAGCCCTACGGTTCAGATACTCACATTTTAGTGGTTAATAAAAATAAATTTTCAGTCCTCCTGGCTCCAGTGATCACTACGAAAATATTATTTTACATGAAATACAACGGTCATCATTTATATTGAATCCACTTAAGCTCGCTTACTCAAAGCTTTCTCATTCAGTCATCCACTGAACAATTATAGACAGTTTCTGTAGCTGTTAAGGGCTTTTTAGCCTGTTCATTTTATGATCCTGGACACCAAGCGTACATCTCTGAAGACTACTTATTTAATAAACAAAACAATGATTTGCGCTTTTGGCGTCCTTAAAGATCCCATACATAACTTTAGTATGGCAATGAAGCAAACTGATTATCTTAGACGTGTATCATGTACCACAACTCAAAGTGCGCGAATTAATGAAAGCTAAGATTGTGTTCATCATTGTGATTATATTACTGCCTAATCAGGTTACATAACTTAGGCTTCTGGATGTACTAAATGAACATTACCACTAAATTTATTACAAATAGCGATACCCAGTAGATACTTGTATGTAAAATGACGTACGAGAATAAAATTTTCTAAACCTTCATCGATTTTTCTCATAAAACGGCTGGCGGGAAGTGTATTTGCGATGAAATCGACAATTCTGAAGAAAAGATAGGTTTTTGGTGAAATTCATTATTTTTCTCGAGTTAACACAAATTACATGTTTGCGGCAAAATTAAGCGATCAAATAGATCAAACAAACGGTTATTTAGCTTTGAACTTCTGGAAACTAATTAATGTTTTTTAACATGAATTCTGCGTTTTATTCAATTTTCTCCTCTTACTTTCAGCATCGTACAAAAGTTGCTGCTTGTAAATGTAAGTTAACATAAAAGATACATCTTATTTTGATCACAGGCCTGAGTCAGTAATTGCTAACATTGAAAATGTCAAGAAAGTAGCAGATCATATACAAAAAATGATAAGTATCGTACCAGAAATTGGGATCATTTGTGGAAGTGGTCTGGGGAAGTTGGCTGATGGGGTGAAAGATAAAACCATAATTCCATACACAAAGATACCCAACTTCCCTCAAACGTCTGGTAAGTAGATGCATACGTTAAATTAACATTTGTAGTTATTGGACACTCCGGGAACCTGATATTTGGAACTCTGAGCGGCCGAAAAGTAGTCGTAATGCAAGGACGGTTTCACATGTACGAGGGATATACCAATGACAAGGTAATACATTGGTGATGGTCAATTATCTCTTTGCCATAGATCGCTCTTCCCATACGCGTGATGAAGTTATTGGGAGTCAAAATTCTTATGGTTAGTAATGCTGCTGGTGGTCTCAACAGAAGTCTCAAACTTGGTGACTTCGTGATCTTAAAAGATCATATTTATCTTCCTGGACTGGGATTAAATAATGTTTTGGTCGGACCGAATCATGAGGAGTATGTTACATTGTGTTTAATCTCATTTCCGTAGATTTGGTCCTCGATTCCCAGCACTTTCGGATGCTTATAACAGTGACCTGCGAAAACTGGCTATGCAAGTAGCTGTAGAAAACGGATTTGGGGATTCGGTTCACCAAGGTGTTTACGTGATGAATGGTGGTCCTTGTTACGAAACACCTGCTGAGTGCACAATGCTTCTTAACATGGGTTGTGATGTAGTCGGTAATTAAACAACCATTTATTTACTGAATTTAAATGACATTTAAACTGCATGCTTTTAAAATAGAATGTTGATGATGGTTTTTTTTAGTTACAGGAGACATTTTCTACGCTAGCTTTAATCAGTTAAGCATTTTCCGTGTGATCAACGGATAACAGGTCACATGGAAATGTTTCAGCTCCATGCATACTTCAGAGACGTAGCTAACAGTGTATTTATTTTGGGGCAGCTTCAAAACTGTATCAGTCTGATTGTGACTATTAACTATGGTTTATTTTGTTCAAGATATTAAATCTTTGAAATCCATTTAAAATGAAACATGTATGTTGTGGGAACCACAAAATATCAGAACAATGATCGATTGGTATTTAGAATACTTTAGGCAGATATTTAGTCTAAATCAAAGTACCTTGCATGAGTAAAATACTTACTCAAATTTTCTCAACGAACATCAGTTCAAACGCGGGGAACTGCCTATCCATTGACTTTTGATGAAACCTCTGAAGGTGATTGCAAAAGACACCTTGTATATCACCAGTAAGATATTTCGATGTTCTGGAACAGTCCGGTATTTAATAACCATTTTCATCCAGACAGTGCCTGTCTGCAGTCAGTTATTGTTCAATTAACTGATCAGATAATGAGAAAACCTTACGTCGTCAGATTAGATTTGTTGAGTGCTTTGAAGTAACGTGCTACTCATTCAGTTTTATGAGAATAAGTTGCAAGCGGTGTGTCTTCACTCCAGATTTCTGTATTGTTTAGAGAAAATACGGTAAATGCTCATGTGATATTTGAGAGCATGTTCTTGGTTGACTGTTGGCGAATTTCATATGCATTTACTGTCGATCCAACTCAGACATGTTGTAGATGTTTAATTCATCATTGTTCGAATATTCAACAAGTAATTAAATAATCATGTAACAAACGTCATTTAGTAATTAACTCACATCTTTGATCCGTGTTTTAGGTAGGATACATTCTCTTAATTCGAAGAAAAACAGTCAAACTCTCTCATTTTCGTCTATTTATTTACAGAGCATTAAGTCTATGTGCTAACGCTTATCTCACCATGTATTACAGGTATGAGTACGATTCCGGAAGTTGTAATTGCTCGGCACTGTGGAATTCAAGTGTTCGCCGTTTCACTAGTTACAAATATAAGTGTGCTGGATGTTGAAAGCAGTGTGAAGGCGAACCACGAAGAAGTCTTGGCCACAGGTGCTCAACGTGCTGAATTGATGCAATCATGGTTTGAAAAGATAATCGAAAAACTGCCCAAGGATTGAATTGGATGTTACGCTTAATATTTTGTGCAATGAATTATACTTTGTGAAGAATGTTTCTATGTTTGTACCCTTATTGAAATGAATATTTTAGCTTATAAAGTGCTCTGTCTAGAAAACGACTTTGTTCTGTCTGTCTTTAGCAAATTTCATATGTGAGAACCGCATCGTTGACCCCATCGTGTTGATGCGGTAATGATGCCGTTGAAATATTCATGCAGTTTAGTTCGTATACATTCTGTCGACAAATCACGTCGATACGTTGTAGATATCAAAAGTTGAATACGAGTTTTATTTATGATACTCACATTTTAAACATGTTGAAATTGAACGGCAGAAAAGGAATGAAAGATCTAGCGAATTTATGAAGAATCGGCGTTTGGTAGTGCACTGACTCGACGAACAATGAAATGACTCGGCTTTCGTAAGCCACTTAAGAAGTACAGAAAGTGGATAGAAAAATAAATATTATCATACGCATGAGCATGAAAAATGATTAGAGCCACAGTTGAACAAGTATCAACAGTAAATTTATAAGTGACGAAATAACTGAACTGATTAGACACATTTATCTGTCAAAAGTCTGAATAAATCACATGGCACTATAACAGTAGTTAATGCTGTTTAGATTTTCTTGTTTTGATTGTTAACACTTTGTCGACGATGAAATACAACTGGTATTTTCAGTTGACCATTGCTGTATTGAGACTAATACAACTAAAATCGAAGTACTCAACTTTGTGTCATGTGCAATCCTATGAGGAGAAAGCATAGGTGTCAAAGCTTAAAAGAAAATCAGAGTCGCTAGAACCACTTGATTAAGTTATCATCTTCAATAATCTCTCACTAACAGTAGTTATAGATAATTATCGCTCTAATAAACTCATGCATTAATGGAATTTACAGTTATGCACTGAAAACAGAATAGCACTGTCAAACTACAACATGAGTGTGCTATCATATACTGTCTACTGGTTTAAATGCAAGCTTATCTATTAAATATTTAAAAATACTTCTAAAGTTCTGAAAATGCTCATAACTGTCAATTCAGGCGTATTGACGGTGAAACTGTTGTTACCGATGACATGAAATGATCATCACATCATGTTGAGAATTGATTGAAAATGGATAGTATCGTTAAACACTCTTCTAGTAGTTCTAATGCAAAGTGCTGAAGAACCTATGTTCGATCCTACTATGATTCATAGGAGTTTACTGTTGATGAACACCATCATAGACGAAACGGTCGTTCAGTGCTCCATTGATTTTTACTAACAACCCAAGTAAGATCAATCTGTGACGAATTCAATCCACCAAAGCAGATTATTAATGAGAAATATTGTACAGTCCTTATCTAAACTATTGTGATTAATAGTGATAGGCTATAATGATTATGTTTCTACGATGAATTGGAACTGCCTCGTTTTGTTAATGAAGAATGTTGCATATCAGTGTGCATTTCATGAATAATTAGGGCCATCTATCCCTTAAATTGTGACATGTTGGAGACATTCACAAATTATATTTGAAGATTGTTCTTTTAAGTTAGTTAATATGCTAGAAATTTCTTTCATCATCCACGAAATTATTAAGTAGGTGATTGATCAAATCGAATCCTCTGGATAACTGCGACAGACAAAACACTAAATGGTGTATATCACTCGAGTTGTCAGTCTTTTAAATCATTCAATGAGTAGAAATTGTTCATCTAAAATCAGTGTTGTAGTTACGTAAAATTTTTCGAACAATTCAATCAGATATATATTTGACAGTGCATGAGTTTACAAACAAATAGAATGGAAGAAATAAAAATAATATACTTGTAATATGCCAATGAGTAGAAAAATTAGATTCTGTGACGGTTCGTGATTCATTGTAAGCCTTCTTTTCAGGGATTGAAGGAATAGAAAGAAAGTGTTTCGTAAAAAAACTAAAATGCCGTATTATGACACCTAGCATACACAATGAATTAGGCCTAATCAAGGTTAGTCTAAACTATTCTTATACCTATTTATGTGTCTACATTTTCTGTTTTATTTCGCTGAAATAAACACTTGAGATAACTATTGACGGGTGTAATATCAGGATTCAAGAGTTTTTATGACCTAATTAAATAATATATTTGTCGATAGAAGATCATATTGTTTTTATATCATGTTTTCTTTTCAGACTGAAATTGTGAATATTTTGCTATCATTCATTGGTATGTTAGACTGCACACAACTGAATATATGTTTAATCCTCCAGGTTTATATGCACTTTTACTTTTGCGATCTAGTAAACATGATAATGTTTGAAGAAAGAGTTAGATCTGTTTGCTTAATAATTGCAGGGTTTTATGCATGTTGTCTCTTTCCTGAGAGTAATTTTGGACTTCATTTCTGGAGTATACTGTATTATTATCCTGTTGATTGAAACTTGTTTGCATCAATAAATCTATAGACATATATTTAGGAAAATTATTGAACAATTTCATTATATTCAACAGATAAACTCACTTTTCCTATTGATATAGACGAATTTTCCTACTAATATGAGTGATAGTATGTTGCTTTATGACATTTCTATTATTAAATTTTAGTCGTTTGAATACTTTATTTTTCACTACGAGAAACATATCAGTGTTTAAGATTATCTTATTTCAATGAGATGCTTCTCTATTCAGTCATAAGATATGCCATATGAAATAGAGCATTACTGATCAGGTTAATTTCGAATATCTTTGAATCATCAAAAATTATACCACCAAATTATTCAATTGATGAGTTGTTTTTCAAATCATGATTTCACGTACGCTTTTTCAGTAATGTAGTAATTCTTTTATGATACGAAAATTACTTCAATTCACTTAACCGTCTTAACTGATCTAACAATATTTAATTTTAAACACTTGCTTATATGATGGTTAACCAAATATGCCACTAAGTTCACTACTGACTATTTTGGGATACTGGTTTTTCAGATACTTTGTCTGCTCTTATGTTATTGGGTTCTATATATTTTAAAAAAAGATTTTCTCATCAATGCCAATCAACTTTTTCATTCAAAAGGTAACTATTTTTATTTGGAATCGAAGCATAATACTGCGCCAGTATTTCGCTATACATTACAGCATTTAGGTGAACACCTAAGAAAAAAAGGTCAAAGGTTAATTGCTTCACGAGTTTAAATCACATGGTGGCCTTTAAAATGATGTGATTCCATCAAACAAAGTCGAAAAATTTCGTGTATCAGAGGTTGACTTCAATATTTGCGAAATAGCTAGCTTATCTTTGATTGAATATACAAAAGTTAGTTATCATTAATGAAGGATAACTATATATATTGAAGTTCCAATGATGTTAATGTCTTAGAGATGATTACTGGGTTTACCGTCACAAACAAGGTCATTAAACAAGACAAATAGGATTAAACATTTCCAAAATATTGAGTTATGTACTCACGAACTACCATTAATTACTCGGATAATCCAGATTATTTAGTACTTAAATTTTAAATGTTTGGATGTGCCTTAGATAAAAATTTATCAAAAGTGACAAACGACTATTCGGTCAGCCGTAATAAGTTGTTCATCATTCGAATTTTAAGTGAAAGTATTTCATGTGAAAAAACGACTAACTCAAGGTTTTGCAAAGAAAATCAATTAAAGCTCAGAGAAGACAACATGTGCTCAATTTCGATTTTATATCTTCGAACTCTGTTGGAACTGACGCTTAATTTATTATTCGTGATACGATTTGGTGTTCATAACCATTTTCATTCCAGTACTGTCTTGTAACCGATTACAATTTTATTCATTGATCGAAGGACGAGAAAACTTGGCATTATCTGATTGACCTAATACCATATAAAGCGAAATCAGTTGCGATATAATCACTTTACTATTACACAGTCTCTGTTCAAATGCGTCTAATATCATATGTAAAGGATAGTGTTTACTTTCTGAACTTATTAAATTAGACCACTTGGTAGAATATGATAAATTTCCAATGTGAATAATAGTGTACAAGGATGTAATTATGGCTCTACATTAGGTACAACACGCGCAACTTGGATATGTGAAGAAAACTGACAAATATTTAAATAATCAAATTTAATACCAATCGATTTAGTGTTTCTAAGTTTCCATTCTATTTTCCTGTTTATCCACTATGCATTGTTACTAATACAACTATTATGACTTTGGTCACTGTTAATACGACTTGTCACGGAAATAAAATCGATGTATTTTCACCTTATTAGTCATATGGTAAAGTTATTTGCAGGGTTAATGAAATGATCGAGAATATTAATGGCTTAGGATGAGGATGTCGAAATTGTTGCGTCCTCTAAGCTAGATGATTAAGTTGAGAAAGTTTCATTATACTTCATCACTAACCATCGTACTTAGAGGACATTTCAACTCCAATATGTAGGGTTAGCTCATGGTTGAATAGAACCAGCCATAAGTCACATAACTCGGGACTCATCAGTAAGTTTCGAAATACCTTGTTATATAAACGGTGATTTGGTTTAGGCTTTTGCTTTTAACAAAACTACATTATTGCACTTCAAAATTTGTTGATAGTTTTTTTCCTTGCCCAAACGCAGTATATATGTCATGCCGTGAATTATGAATCACCAGGCTACCGTTCACAATCAAATAGACTGTATTTATGTAGAAATCCTATGTCTTCTCATAAAGAAAATAAAAGATTATGTAATTTCACTAGACTAGTGAAAACGCTTTCAACCATTAATAGAAACAACTATAGAAACTTAAATATAATTATTTGTAAGGTAGAATATGCACAGACTCCAATAAATTGTGCATCAGTAAACTGTGAATGATTTGGTTATTATATAATGGGTCTAACAACATATTCAAGCTAAGGTGTGTGACTTCTTTACTTACGCCTGTTACACCTCGCGAAGGAGCATAAGTCGCTCAACAGCACTCTCCATCCAACACTGTCCTTCGCAGTCTTTTCGAGTTGTTTACAGATGCTGTTCATTATTTCGATGTCTGCATCCAATTCTAGGTACAGTGTGTTCGTTGATTTCCACTCTTTCCCTCTCCCTCAGGATTCCAAGTTAGCACTTGCCTCGTGATGCAGTTAGATGATTTTCACGAGGCATGTCCTATCCACGTCCAACGTCTTTTCCAATATCATCTTCAATTGGAAGCCGGTTTGTTCTCTCCAACAGTAGGCTGTGCTTGATGGTTTCCAGTCAACGGATATTGAGTACCTTGGGTAGACAATTGTTTAGAGATACTCGTACATTTTCGGTGATAGTTGTAGTTCTCCAAGTTTCAGCTCTGTACAGTCGAACTGTCTTGACGTTCGTATTGAAGATTCTGACTTCGATGTTGACTGACAGTTGTTTTGAATTCCATGTGTTCGTCAAATGTGGAAATTAGACACCTGTTTTACCAATCCTTGTCTTTACGTCTGTATCAGATCCTCAATTAGTTACCAATAACGCTGTTCAGATGCTTGAACGTATTCACCTCTTCCAGAGCTTCTTCATCAAGTGTTTGCCATGTTGTATTTGAGGACCTTCGTTTTTCCCTTATGTATGTTGAGGCCTACTGAAGCAGAGAACGCTGCTACACTGTATGTCTTGAACTTCATTTGCTCGTGTATACGAGACAGGAGGGTAGGTTGTCTGCGAAGTCTAAATCCTTTGGTTGCATCCGAGCTGTTCATTGTATTCCGTGCTTCCGGTCAAATGTCGAGGTCTTCGCAATCCAATCAACCATCAGAAGAGAAAGAGGGAGAGTGATCAGCCTTGTCTAACACCGATCTTAACTCGGAATGAGTCTGTCAGCGGCGCTTCATGCTCCACTTTGCAATGTGGTCCATCTTATGAATTTCGTATGATGTTGACAGTTTTCTCAGGTACACCATAGTGTTGGAGAAGGTTCCATGAGGTTCTCTTATCCACCCTGTCAAGTGCTTCCTCATGGTCAAGGGATTTGATGTACCGTGACAAATTCCATTCAATTGGTCGTTCAGCGATTATCCATAGTGTCGTTTTTCGGTCTGTACACGAACGATCCTTATGGAATCTGATCTGTTGACCTTGAAGTTGGGTGTCTACTGAGTCTTTCATCCGGTTCAGCAACGACCTGTCAATATTTTTTCATGTTACTATTAGTGGCATGATGCCTCCTTAGTTCTCACACTTGACAAGAGATGTGCTTCTTTCGAGTATGTCAGTGGCACTTGTTCCTCCTCTCAAATCTTGCTGAATGGAACGTGGAACATGTTTGCATTTGCTTCTATGTCTGACTTCAGTGCACCAGGTGGTATATTTTCAGGTCCTGTTGCTTCCTCACTCTTTATTTGTTTGATGGCCATCTCGATTTCTTCGATCGTTGTTGGAGTGACATCCAGAGGAAAGTCTGTGTGTGTTGTTTTGACATCTGGTTGCTTCAGTGAGGCCGATCTATTGATGAGTCCTTCAAAGCGTTCTACTCATCTGTCCCTGTGTTCTTAAATCTCAGTGATTAGTTTGCTTTGTTTATCCTTGATAGGTCTCTCCGGTTTACTATATTCCTCTGCTATTTTCTTCGTCATGTCAGATAGTTGTTTCATAGTTCCTTCTCTTACAGCTTATTCTGCAGTCGTTGCTAGCTCTTCCACATATTTCTGATTGTCATCTCGAGTGCTCCTCTTTACCTGCCTGTTTGTTTCTGTGTATGCAGTGTGTGCCTTGAATTTATCTCTTCTTGTTCGACTGTTATTAATTGCTATCTACTTGTTCTTCCTTTCTTGAATGTTGACCATCGTTTCCGTAGACATGCATTACTTATGATGATGGTTCAGCTACAGGCTGAGTTTTAGATGTATGTGTTCACGTCGTATTGATTGTGTGCTCAGTGTATGTTAGGAATCTCAGACTGTGCTTACTAGACCTAATAATAATGATTGTGATTTGCATTTTATGAGATGGACCAACTTCTTTTGTAATAACAAATGGAAAAAGCTTAGACCTTAACGATAGTACCATCTAACGGTTCATAATAATTCAAGACTATGAGTACGATTATAGACTTGATGACATTATTATTTTTTAAAAATAAGACAATGTAGCCTAACATATTTATCATAATAATTGTATAGAAATGTGGAATTGTTTTCTTAATCTTTATTATAAATATTTCGTAATTAGATTTGTGTTGAAACGGAGCGAAAGTTGACTTCCTTACAAATTTCTATTGTTTATACTTTTATTGTATAACTGTTAGATGACCGAAGTATCATATTTCTTTATTCCATATATGGTGAGCTTCCATTAGATTTATTAGCTATTGTTATAATTCATATTATTCTTTAATTATTATTAATTAATTATGTTCTCTTTGCCACGTTTTCGCTTACTTATAGCATGAATATACGTAAAGAATGTTCACTTATTTAGAGTGATTAACGGTCTGATAATTCATGTGTATACTGATGTGTGAGATGAATATAATGTGATCCTGAAATATAGTAATATTAGCTTAAATTAACTTGGACTCGAGACTCAGGATAGATGAAGGAACACAAAATCGGCGGACTAATGTAAGTTTGAGTTACCTCGACTTTAAGTTTAATCATGCTAATTGACTTTTATCATTAGTTAAAGCGTATGACCTCAGGCTATAACCGAAATACTACACATGAGGTAAAGAAATATAACATTATTTTTATTGCCTTATCTTCTTTGACTATTGATAAACATGACATTCACAGCAGTTTATAACGGGTTTTGATTCAATTCACTGTTTATACTGAACCAGATATCTGATATTTACTTCTTATCGATGCTTTCTTGAGTTATTTTGTAATAAATTCACATACATCTTCAGATGTAAATTCAAATTCTTGTTTGCTTCTTTTAGTTTTTGTAAAATATTTTATTATTTATATATTTTTATGTTGGCATTTGTTGTTCTATATTCAGAATACTTGAAATATGATCAATTGACCAGAAGTTACTACATGAAGCCAAATCCATTTTTCATTGTCTTAATACTTTTAAACGATTTAGTTGATTGATACTTTATCACGTTTTGTTTTTGCTATCATTTCCAATTATTGATGTATAATTAGGGTTATAAGATTATGTATGTTCTTATTATTTGGATTAAAATGTATTCAGTCAGTTTTGTTTATATTAAACATTTATAGGTAGACTATATGATGATTTTTCACATGATAGTACGATCATAAATAAATGTGTATTACCAATTTTCTGTTTCACAAAAAAAACCAAACAAAACAAATTCATCTCATTTTTGTTTTGTTTTTAGGTAAATTGAACTTGGAATTTACTGTTTTTTCTGTATATTAGTGATTTCAATGACAAGATTTTTACATTAAGAAGTCTACACTGGTATATTTTGTATTCAATCTATATATATATATATATATATATATATATATATATATATATACAATTAGTTTAAACATTAACTATATAAAGTGTTTATTAAAACTAATGGAAGAAAATACTATTCAGTTATTACGCAAATAATATGCATTTTACGATTATGAGATTGATAGATCATCAGAAATACAATAAGTAGATCGGAAATATAGTTGTTCAACTTTGTTCACTACTACATACAATGATACTATATTACTGTACATGTAAATATGAGGATGATTTATTACTGAAGTTCAATTGGTTCAGTTCATGATTCTTATTCTAACTCCAGTTTTGCTAATTGCAATAAACTTACAGTGAGTAGTTTCCTAATATTTTATAGTTTTCGATTCATTTTCACTTAATCTTTTGTTCTAGAAGCTAATGACAATTGATTAACCCTATGATTACATAAGAAGTAATAAACAGAATAAACGGCGGCTCGTTCGTGGTTTATCTGCACTACATTCCGTTCCCTTTATGTCAATCAATCCAACATCAGCTGGTATATATACGGCAGTTTTATAGACTATAATCTAGATCCAGAAAAGTTTAGTCATTCGGTTAACTAGAACTAGGTTAGAAAGGTCTAATTGTGTACGAATTTCATCTGAGAACAAGTAAGTTTGATATCTTTAACATTGCAGTTAATATTATGCTTAGTTTGGGTAAGTAAATGAATAATGCTTGTGTGCTTATTATATCCCTTAGAGGTGTATTTAAAGCTTAACACATTGTTGTTAAAGTTTAATACACCTTTTGTATTGGTAAGATAAAACGGTTGTTATCAATAAATTTCCGACTATTATTTTATCATCAAACATCACTGATTTCTATAAGTTATCTGTTTGAATAGTTTGGTTTATCTTATTTAAACATTCGTGAATATTTGAAGTTTCTTTGGAATTCTATACTAGGTATTTAGAAGATACTAAGTGTACAGGTGATTTTTTTAAAATTTCAGTGGTCATAATTTAAATAGATTCAAGCTTCCTCTGGAAAGTTATAAAAGTGAGGACTCTGACAGATAAGTAAGACCAAGAATAACTGAAATAAGTAAGGCGAAACTATATTTAGGGAAAAATCAATTAGATTTAAGATAACAGATCTTGGATTTTGGCACGAAATTCATTTATCCATTTGGCTAAATAGCGTTTTGGCATTTCAGCTGATGTCAGTTCATGACGAAAACGCTTTATCTAGTTCCTAACCGTAACCATCAACTGTAAATCCTAATTCCTTATACTAGTTCCTATCCTCTTTTGATCCCAGTAAGCAAGTAAACATTCTCAAGGTTACTTCAGCGTTGCTCAAATGTCGTCCAAAAATTATAGCGTAACCATAAACACTCGTCTAATAATGTTCAAATGCTGATTTTGCCCATACGCCCTCTTCTAACTCGGCGGTAAGATCTCAGATTGCAAACTCGGGTGACACTGGGTTCATCTTTGTGCATTAGTTCCTTTAACAAATATCTACACCTTGCTGACGAATGTCAGACAACATAAAATCTAAGTCCAGAGTTTTCTTTCAATTACCTCCAATCACTCAACATTTATGTTACCTTTATGATTATCTAGAATTTAGTGACATATTTCTCAAATTCATCAGTTCATAGTCCAATCGTCAGTACTAAGCCATAATGCTATCATTCATATCTATCATACTACGGAAATGGCTGGACTTTATTGGTTTTTGATTTTCAACAAAAAATCGCAAAATCTTTGCCACTGATTACAAAGTTGTGATCATTAACGACTAGATTTGCAAAAGAGTCCTGAAACTGTTATCCACTACTCTGTGATTTTTCGGTAGTTGTCAATCAGTTATAAGAAGTAAATCACAATATTTTGGTCCGGCAAGTGAAGATTCATTGAATAACAATTGAGGTATTCAATGTAATGAGTTCAACATTTAAATTAATCAAAACACTTAGTCTCTTCTTAAAATTGACCTGTGATTGTCACAGAACAATAAGTTTTCTAAAAGCTTTCGTATTGTACAATAAAACCGATTGCAAATCAATTACAAACATGTACAAACCGATATCTTTTTTGTATTTTGAGTTCATTACAAAAGTCTGCTTTCAAATGACATGGTCTATTATACAGAAAATGCTATGTAAAAGTACATGTTTTTCTTCAGTTGGTATTTTAGATTAACTTTAAGCCTTACAGAAATAAACACTCTCAATTATGTATAAATAGCAACACTAGTAATCAGAAATCATTTTACCTAAAATATTAGACCACCATTGAAAACTTAGAAGTATTGAATTGCCGTTTCATCCTAGTATGGGATACCTCGGCAATGAACGTCCACGATCCCACACGTGGGACTCGAGCGCAGAACTGATTGTTATTTGCTAAATGACACGATTTATTGCTCTTTTTACAATAAATCTATAATAATATTTCTATTTTATTATACATTTCGAACAAAAGAAAATCAATCAACTGTCATTAAATATCAGTGCATTATGCAGAAAAATAAATGATAGAAATAAAATGCACCATTTTTCAGTTCAAGATAATGAATTATAACCTTTCAAGAAAATATATAGAATTAATGTAATTGTATAAGGACTTAGATAAAAGCCAATTAAAGCATGTGATTAGAAATGACAATAAATAAGATTGTTATATGTTAGCAGAATATGATATTCATGAGAAAAGTTTGTATACAAGTTGATGGATGAGATTCACTGGTTGAGATATCAAAATAAGAATATTAAACCTTTAAACTCTTGGTTATGATAGAAAAAATAAAGTTTTTATAATTTATGAAAGTCATCAATGACCACACAAGAAATCTCTGTCAAGTTCTTCGGGTTTTAATTTGAGTATGAAGTCTATAAGCTTGCGAGCAATTATTCATATAATCTACTATCTGCTGATGTTAAATAGGTTTAGTGTTGTATCACAAGAAGCCTGAATTTGAAAATGATAACTACTCAGTTTTGACATAAAAATGGCGCTATTAGAATTTAAAAGTTATTGTCATGTGTTACACATAGTATTTCACAGGTTGAAATCATGAGTCAATTGAAGCTAGACCACCATGGAAGACCTGGAAGCACTGGAAGGCCGTTTCGTCCTATTGTGGCACTCCTCAGCAGTGCGTCTCCACGACCCCGCCTCGCTGAATCCGAACCCAGGACCTATCAGTCTCGCGCGCGAGCATTAGTGTTTTCCTGGTTATGCTTAACCGAATTAATAGACTCTTAATTAATTAGACCAGCTAAGATCATTAATAAAACTGATTGGGCAAAGCATAAACAAATAATAGGGAATAAGTTTACTACCTATTTTATACACAGTTAAAATAGGAGGAAAGAAAACAATTTTTACTGCACTACTAGAAGAATAATAATAACACATTGGGTAAAAGATAATAAACAAATTTTGTGTTTATCATTCAACGAAATGAAATTTATTTTTTTTCTTATTAATTCACAGACACATATTTATAATCAACATGCGATACAATTGAAATTGCTACTGTATGACGTGAGTCACTGTAGCTCACATTATGAACAATAAAATTGTTAAGAGGTCGATGAAATGACTCATCAAAACATACTGATGACCTCAAATAATTGATGCGATATTTTTCACGCGTGAATTGTTGATAATTGGCATATTGAACTGATGAACATATATGATGTGACCGTGAAATGAAAATATAGAGATAATCGATGTTTTGAAAGTTTATTCCTAAATTTCAATCAATTCATTATAATAACAGGAACAAGACTTTATTTGTTTGTTCCAATTTCAGTTGATAATTCTAATACTAATGAGTATATTCTACATCATACAGAGTCTACATCAAATACACAGTCTGACAGACATACGGTGAACCTAAAGAGATGTACAATTGAACGCAGAAATTCGGATTCTCATTTAAGCTGTAGTGGATGTGGTATCTGTATGAACTAATGATCTTTTTGTACTTGACGACCATCTTATTACGAATTTCACCTATAATACGTTCATTTGTGTTCATCTAGTTCTACTTACAGTAAATTGCACTATTTCGGGGATTCCTAGTTCGTATAATATTTCGAATGCTTCTGATCATCATCAATCCATACACAAACAACAACTGCTTCCTAATTCTGTTAGCATTCAAAATGGATATCTTAAATTAATAAGATCTCGTAGTCAATGCTATGTGAATTTCATAAAAGATAGGTTACATGTGAACTGGATACTTATGACCAACAAAACTTCATAGACTCATCAACTATTTGAATCATTTTATTTATTTCCAACAATTGATGTAACTCATGGATAGTAAAGTTTTCTTCACATAATACAAATGCTTATAATGTGGAAACGGCCAAAGTATAACAGTTTATGTTGTTTTATGATCAATTCTTTTTGACTGAGAACACAAAATGTAAACTTTTAGTACATACTTTGTTTAGTTATATTTACAGTATAGTCAAAATAATACTCACTTTCTCGCAATTTATTAGTAGAAGGATTAAATGATCGATATGTTTATTCGAATTGTTGACCATGAGTGAGCATGTGAAATGGGGAAACACCTTCATTTAACCATTTTATCAACAACAATTAGTGTTGAATAAATATAATTTTCGACAAAAAACATTCTGGAGCAGTCTCAAACAAAGATTTGCAATAATTCTTCAGGAACACTATTCAATGACACCGTAAGTAATAATTATGCATTAAGGTCGAAATTAAATGTAAGGACTTAGTAGTGGTACTGTCGCAATTGTCGTACTTTTTATGGCTCACTTCTTTCGGCCTCAGTTAAAACATGAGAAATCAAATTATTCTCCCAAATGACTGCTTTAGCCGCTCTAAAACAGTTGGTTAAAAGAAATGATTATCTTACACGTCTTCAGTTGATCTGTTATTTTTTCCATTTGATTTAAACTAAAGGAACTGTCAATGTAATTCGGTAATTACAGAAAACGAATACTACGTTGACTTATAGTGACTCACATTTACCACGAGAACACGACTGGTTTAATAAAAACAATTATTATTATAACCAACTGTACCAGTGTTTGTTTTGACGTGCTTTTGTTTAACTGTGCTAATTATAGCCATTTTGTGCTTCCATTACCTTCCATCATTGTTCCGCGGTTTTCGGTACTGTTCGCACGTACTCCTGTCTTCTGCTTCCACTTGTACCATTCCTTGGCACGATCTCGGTATTGGTTCAATACCACGAGATCGCCAACGAAATAAATCTGGTTACGTTCAACCTCCGCCTTCTGATTTACCTGGCACGTGTTTCTTGGTAGCGGTGTTCATAGTTAATCTCAACTCGACGCCACGCTACAGACTAAACAATCTTTTCACCTTGTTATATGGTTATATAAATCCTGTCAGCTTATCCCAGGCTTAAATTTTTAAACATATATTTTATGTTTCATAATACTTTACACTGTCTTCACGAATTTCAATATACATCCCTGACTTAAAAATGTATTGATACGCGCCTAAACTTATTCGAATCAAAGATCTCACGAACCCACTTGTACATTGTATTAAGAACAATTTATCAGGAAAAGAGTACGAACTGTAGTTGTCAGTTTAACTAAAATTTATCACAATAGGTAATATCTTGATGAAAAGGCTTCACATCTAGATAAATGCGAAGCCGCCCAAGGCACAATGGATTTCAATATTGAAATAGATTGATATGACGAGATTTAAAAGCAGTTATGATTTTGGTTTAACGTTACTTCCGTTTTAGTTCAATATGATGATTACTCAGCTTAGTATTTGTTTTTTTCCCAGTGTGACGTTTTATCCAGTAAAACATTTATTTCTGTGTAAGGTTTGTTCAAGACCACATATTCTTGTATCAAATTGACATAAACCATACTCAGCATGATATGTAACACGTGATTTGTTATCATTCTAAGTATCTTTTAATATTTGCGATTTCATCCTAATTATTCATCAAAATTGGTGTGCAATCAATGTATAAATGTATAAATCTAAGGAAAATATGTTGAGTGAATCAAATCATAATCGAAAATCTGATGCAGTTTTGATAGAAGCTGATTTTTCTAATGATTCATTACTCTCCAATGACATTCTTAATAAATTTGAGGAAAATATTTCAAAAGAATAAAATCTTGATGTCATATCATATATTATTTATCCTCATAATGCATTTGCTTCTTGTGGGAAACTTGTTCAATGAGAAGCACAAGTACTAAATGAGCTCGATTTTGATTACGATTCGGATGATTTCATATCAACTGTTGTTTATCCTTATCATGATGTCACTTCTAATGAATACTCTAGTCAATGTGAGAAGCATGTTTCAGATGAAGCCTCTTCATTCATAACTTGAGGATATGAAGACTCAACATTATTTCGTGGGGGAGGATAGTGTTAAAAGGTCTATGGTTCAGATTCCAGATATCAGTGGTTTCAGTACACAACCGACATAGTGATTGTATAACACTCCAGGACCCAGGTGAATCCGTTCAAATTGCAGTTGTTAATCATAATACTAATGAATACATTCTAGAACATACAGAGTCTACACCAAATACACAGTCTGACAGACAGGATGAACCTAAGTACAAGAAGTAGAACTGATTGCAGAAATTCAGATCATCATTTAAGCTGTGGTGGATTTGGTGTTTGCATACTGCGGTACGTTTGAAGTTTGCGTTACGATAACATGGTGTCTAATTTATATTGTTTAAATATCGTTGAATCCTAGTTTATAAATCATAAATATCTTTATGATCTATACTTAAAGCGATATGGGTCGACTGTCAAAAAAACGAGCCTGGAAAAGCCCTAATACTTCAGATAATAACAATTCTGTTATTACCTATTCCCCATGTTCTGCTACTCCTTTTGAAGCTGATAATGTTGGGATAGGCTTTACACCACATCTGATGCTGGATGACCCTGCCTCTAATTTTATAATGAGTTCCACATCAAGATCAAAGAGTATCGATAGTATCAAGAGTGAATTAAACACTGTCTTTAAACAACTAACCGACATGCGTTCTAAAGTTGAGTCACTTGCTAGCTCTTTATCAAAGCATGATGATTTGAAACAAAAAATAAAGACATTATCACCCCTTAAGCTGCTCCTGTCAAAAGATATCGTTCCTGCGGAACTTGATGACATCATAAAAGCAGAATCTGTTATCGATTTTATCGCTAATGAAGTTACCAAGCGAATAATCTCTCGTTATAACGTGATTGTCTATAATATACCTGACAGAATCCCCATTAAAACTGTGAGGAATTCGATATTAAAAGCATCTTACCTTCAAGAAAGTCCATGCCAATGCATTCGACTTAATAAAAAGCACCAAAAATGCTCGTGCCTGGTCTTGGTCAGATTCGACTCTCATATATTAGCTGTACGGTTAAAAGAATCCGAGCGGCTAATCTGCGCGCTTACGAAATTTAGAAACGCTCGTATAGTCTCAGATAAGACAACCAATCAAAGGCTTACGCAAAAACGTACCTTGAACGAAAATAAAGGTGTTGAGATCACAACAAACCACGATGCATCAGCTGCTGGATCCACTGATGCAGCTACCCTATCTCATGTTCTCCAGTACTCTGATATACCAACAAAGAATGCTAATTCGCCTGTTATGTCTGTAGTGACATCTGATAGCCAATGTTCATCTAATGACGTCACGAATCCGCTATTACCCAGTTTACCATTAGAAGCCCATAAGCAAGTACTTAGTTCTGATGCTACAACTCTTAAAACGCTGTCAAGATTAAAATACCTTTGCCACGTAAGAAGAATGTAAGTACAGAACCTTCTGGTTGTAGACCCAATATCAGAAATACTACGATGACCCTACCAAATAAAAATAAGACTGTACTTCCCGACACCATGCTTTACCCTACGCATCGTAGGGGGAGGTTATAAGGGCAGACGTGGTTCAGATGTCTCACAAGATGGCCACTGCACTCATTATGTAAGCAGGCCTAATATTGGTCAGACCACAATGAACCGACGCACCCTACGGTTATCCTCAAACGTTTTAAATAACATACCTGTAAGACGTAACTTTCCTCAACACTTTCCCATTGGGCAAGATGGATTACTAGGTTACGCACCATCAACCCAACCCCAACTGGCAGGTGCCTGTCTTAACTGTCCGCCTAATCAAGTTCAAAAAATTAACCCACTTTATCAAAATAATGATTTTTTGGCCTTCAGAAATCCCTGGTCCCACTAGCACTACAGTTTGTTCAAGCGATAGCCCCTATGATCAGTCAAACATAATAAACCACAGTCTATGCAAATCCAAAATACACAACATCAATAGGGAAGCTTTCGGTTTTTCTACACTCCACACTCCCTTTTTAAACTTATTACTTATCAATGCATGTTCGCTTCTGAACAAAACTTCAGCCTCGAGAACATTAGCTTTTCTAGCCAAACCTTCTTTCATACTTATCACTGAAACATGGTGCTCTCAAGCAGTATCTGATTCAGAATTAAATATCCAGAACTATCGACTCTATTGCTGTGACAGAGAAACTAAGCGAGGAGGTGGTAGTATTATATATGCTTTGGATACCCTAACAACTAATAAAGTTGAAGATAGTGTCCTGAATAGTTTACCAGAACCAGTCTGGATATCAGTCAACACCCTGAATCATAGTCTACTCCTTGGATGTATATACAGAGCTCCTGATAGTTCGGATAATGGGAATGATCTTATTATCAATGCATTCGTACATGCATCTTCTCTCAACTTTAGTGCTAAGGTTACCACTGGGGATTTCAGTTATCCTGGGATTAAATGGAGTACCGGTAATTGTCAGTCATGTAATGGTGAGTTCTCGGCAACCATTAACATGCACTGCTGGTCACAGTGGGTTCGTATCCCAACTAGAGGCGATAGTATACTCGATCTAATATTTAGTAGAGATGTTATCCCACTATCTGTAAAAGTATACGATGAATTTGAAATCAGTGACAATAAGATAGTAGTTTGCGCTCTCCCTATCTATCCCTCTTATAACCGATCCATTCAAAAAACCTGTCAATATAGAGACTATAAGCATGCTGACTGGGACTTCCTGCATTCACTGATTAAACTTTCAGACTGGGATAACTTTTTCTCATGTAACAGTCTCATAGATGCTACCGACGAATTCTATCTGATCATTAACTCTTGTTTAGATTCCTGTGTACCTCTTAAAACGTACAGGTTTAGTAAACCTTACGAATTATATATACCAGCTAAATATCGTAATAAACTAAAACGCCTACAGAATCGTTATTTTAAGTCAAACGACTTCACAGCAGTTGCACAAATAACAATAATTTTTAATCAAATTAAAGAGAAACATAGGTTAAAAGCCATTAATGAGGAGCTGTTAGCCCTTAATACTAACTCGAAAGTACAAAACTTAACTCTCCTTTTCAATAAACGCACTGAAGCAACTCGAAATGTTGATATACCGTGCATCCAGCATAATAGCAATTTTATATACGACTCTAAAACCATGGCCGACCTTTCCAGTAGTATATTCGCGAATGGTGTAGAAAACATAAGTGGCTATGCTTCAAGGGTTATGTGCGTGACTAGCAACTCAGTAAAATCTGTCTCCTTCACATGCATGAAAATTAATAAGGCTATAAATACCCTTAAGCTTTCGAAAGGTCATGGAGTAGACGGGATTTCATCATTTCTCTACAAATATGGTGGTCCAGATATTCTACTTCTCCTTCTAAAGCTGTTTACTCTCTCTATGGAAACCGGTTCTTACCCTTATTGTTGGAAAACCGCGTACATCATACCACGTTACAAATCTGGAGATAAGACTGACATGAACAATTACCGGCCAATAAATATTACTCCAGTTATTTCTAGGATTTTGGAAAAAATTATAAGTGACGAACTTTCCAACTATTTACTTGCTGGAAAATTTATCAATGATACTCAACATGGATTTCTTAAAAATCATTCTTGCATGACATGTCGTTTTGACTTCTTTAATTTAGTCTATTCTCTACGTAGCCAAGGATATCTAGTCTTAGTGCTATATCTGGACATTTCTAAAGCCTTTGACATAGTTAGCCACCAACTTCTTATAGGTAAGCTCGCATCTTATGAGGTTCAAAATCCTTTGCTTGCTTGGCTTGATTCCTTTCTCAGCAATCGACATCAAATAGTTAAAATTAATTCTTCATTGTCTAACGCTGTCCCTGTTAGAAGTGGTGTAATACAAGGTAGTGTCTTAGGTCCTTTGCTCTTTTTAGTGTTTATCAATGATATATGTGAAGGTTTTTGTGTCGGTAAGCCCCTTCTATATGCAGATGATCTTAAAGTAGTATATTCATTTTCTCCACATGACCTGAAAAATATGCAAAATTGCATCAGCATGGAGCTTAACAAGTTAGCACAGTGGTGCTTAAAATGGCGACTGGAGCTTAATACGGCTAAATGTGGATGGATATGCTTCGGCGATACATCACTCAACCTAGACATTACCATAAATGGAGTAGTGTTATCTAGGTTACATACAGTAGTAGACTTAGAACTTAGATATTCCCAAGACTTGTCGTTTACAGAACATATATTAAAACAGACCTCTAAGTCTCAACGTCTAATAGGTTACATAACTCGAAATCTTTACAACACTGAGTCACGTATTATAATGTACAAAGTTTGTGCTCGACCTCTTCTAGAATATTGCACGTTTATTCTTAGCAGTGCGCGCATAGAGGATAAATTAAGGCTGAAATCAGTACAGAGACGATTTACACTTCGTGTTCTTGGAGCTGATTATGCCTTAACTTATAATTCTAGATGTAATAAACTTGGGATAGACCCTTTATGGAGGAGGAGACTCAAACTCAATCTTATCTTTTTCTTCAAACTACTGCATAAACTATCGTTTACATCCGATCACGCGATTCAATATGCAGAAACCTCTCATTATGACATCCGTAATTCCTTGGCACTAGTGAAACAAACTCATTCTAAATCATCTCTTTATATGAATTACTTCACCTGTAAATTTTCTAGAGTATGGAATAACCTACCACAATCTATCCGCACGATAAAATCACTCTCATTATTTGTTTGCTGTATCGATGCATACTGCTCCTCTGAAAATGCATTGAATGGTCTAGCACCTGTAAGTGTATCTCATTCTACAAGTAGTATTATAGGACCTTTAAATGTTTAGCCATCTTTATTAGTGAATCCCCTAAGTAAAACCACCGACTTGCTGTCAACATGTTAACACCGTCCCTAGCAAGTTTAACTAATTTGAATAACATAAACAGTATATCACTGTGTCACATGACACATACATCTAGGTAGACCTGATTCATATATTTTGGCAATTACCGCTTTGTTGTTCAGTGCTCTCTGTTTTCGTTTTAATTTCTCTAGTTGTCGATAATTATCATTAATTCGATCTGGCACAGGGAATGACCTTAATTACACCGTTCATAAATCAACGGGCTGTCCATTTAAGAAATATTAAAAATTTCCAGCTGATGCATTGGATCGCTGTAATACATGTACTACCTAAACAATTACTGAACTAGTATACTTAAAACTTTCTTCTATCACATGTTTGTTCTCCACGTCTAACGTTATTATTTATATCAAATTGATCATGCCTGTAAACTGGCGTGAATTCTGTAATCATTATTTTTCAGAATATAAAGTTATTATTATTATTATGAACTAACGATTATTTTGTCATTGCTGTCTGCTTGATTTCGGACTCCAAACATAGTATCTTTGTTCTAATATTTCTTGATTCAATTGCGTTATCTCCTGTGTTCTTATTCTTTACTATAATTCAAATGCTTCTAATTATCATAACAACAAACCTTATATTTATCCTGAATTGAGAAAGCCTTCTTGTGACTAGACAATATTGACTACTGGGCTCTGTCTGACAAGATTTAAGACCTGCCTGCTCCAAGGTCAAGGACTCCAAAACGCTGTTACTTTCGATTTCTGCAGAAAATATGATTTTTTGAGACACGCCTAGGGATTCGTTTTAAAGAACGCAATTGGATTAAGTGACTAACCGTATAAAGGCCCACTCCGCAATATTTGATAGTTTTCGCTAAGCTTGTGTATAATCCAAAATGAACTGACAACGGTATACAACATACTAAGCAGTTCTAGTCAGCCAAACTAAAATATTCTGTTCGTGCGCCGACACTGCAGTTCATGAAATGACGCACGACAAGTCGCTGATTAAAAACAACTTCCTTCGTGAAGTCAAACTTCTTCACATTGAAGATAGTCTGCTTCATGAATTCCCTGTCAGTCAATCAAATATCGACGTACATTCCTTCCATATCACCACCGACGGCTTTAATAAATTTACATGTATCTGCTAGGGTAGAAAGTTGTGCTTATGTTTATTTTCAAGTGCAACTACCAAAACATCAGTTCAGTGAGATAAGAGCATCTCAGAAGTACTATCTCAGACATCAAGTCGATACAGGACATCAGGTTAAAATTATGAAAACTTTCTTGATCGTTTGTCGATAACAGTACCCAATTCTTTCGAAATTCGACATAGCCTTAAATATCTTAAACCTGAGACTAAATTCATCTATCCTGAAGAGGATGTGGTTTAAACCCATCTTCATGACTGTGAATTTATCACTAGCTTGCTAAATCATACTTTCAATGATCTCTTATTTTGGTTCCTATTTGCTTTTGTTCGAATTGCTAAATTTATTTTAAGTAACTGATTACAGTAATTCTGGTTCTTAGTTAGCGTTCATCTATATAGTCACGTGATTAAATTTACCCAGTTAATTTTTTGGCCCTTCGGTCATTTATTACTATGGCTGATGATTCAGAATATATTTCACACTAGACTCTTTCAATCTCATTACATAATTGCGAGCCACAATTCTCTCATTACGGTGCTTATCAACATTTCAACGTTTTCACCCTAGTGTACATGTAAAATTTTTGGCGCTAAGCACACGATGAGAACCAAACGAAATAAAATGCGTTGGTGCCAATCTGACCTATTCTTTATTTACAAACACGCAGATATTTGTCCGTTCAAAATGTTTGTGTAAAATGCTCTTTCATCCGTTCTCACAGTCATCTTCTCTTTAATCCTTGATTCTTCCCACTTTAAAACTTTGATGCCTCAAAACCTAACTTCTACGTTAATCCCGTGACCTAGGACATAAGCAAACAAAAATACTCGAAAAAATGTTGCTCTGAATTAACCATCAAAGTCAGCAGTATTAGTGTGGCCAAGTATCTGAATCTTCCACAAATAACGATATCGAATACCTAGAATTGCACATCAAATTCAAACAGATGGCCGGAAGAAATCAGTCGTTCTATCGACAACAAATCTATAAACTCTGTAGAAAAAAAAGATTCCTCCCTAAGCTAGGATATCTTTTTTACTAAACCACTCAAAATTTCAAATACAACCGATAATGACTCTGTGTGCGTAGCGACATAACATGTTTAAGCGAGCTCGCTACAAAATAATTTCATTGTTAAGGTCATTATATCATTTTGAAAAACATCAGCTGATATCACGACACACAATTTAGGTAGGTTTGTCTAATCCTTTTTTAAAAATTATTTTTCACTTTGATGTACATCTGTTATACGTATAACAGGTATTTGAAAAAATAATATGAATGCCAAGAAACACTAATATCAGCTACGGTGGCTAATGCTACACAGAACCGATGTACATATAATATATTAATATATTAATCTAAAACTGAATTCAGTTTTAGATTAACCTTATTAAGATTATAAGGCCGTGTTACAGATAGTCTGATGTATTGTTCGTTAAATCGCACAATTTAAAACCTGATAAATTTCGAATGTTTGAGGTTGTCTCGGATATTTTACGGAGTCGTTCATTTGAAATCTTTAAGGCTTTCGAAATAGCAACACAAAAAGGGGAAATAAAGGAGAAAAAAGGGGTAAATGCTTTGGTAGCGAAAGGGGAAATTAAGGGGAAAACGCATCAGAATGTCGCCTTTTTCGCCTGTCCGGGGGAAATAATGCGGATTTTCCCCTTTTTCGCCTTTTTGTCGACAAATTACCGACTTATCGCCTAAATATCCGCTGAATTGTCGCCTTTTCGCCTAAATATTCGCTGAATTGTCGCATTTTCGCCTAAATATCCGCCGAATTGCCTACTTATGCGCTTAATTGTCTACTTTTCGCATAAATACACACATTACCTACTATTTTCTATCCATCGACAGAACCCCAAAGGTCTCCTATGTTCGCCTTCATTTTCAACAACAGACCAAAATATATCTGCAATGCAGTGGAAAAGCGGTAAATATTTCAAAAATTTTATTGAAAAAGAAAAGCGTATTATTGTACAACAGTAGAGCACAAGCTGAAGCATCGATTGTTATGCATATGCAATGCAATTGCTAATTCATTGTTATTTGAAATTATCTGAAAAAGAACGAACAGGTTATAATTTATTCATAAGAAATGTGCATTTAATCAAAAGTTCACTGAAACTCAAACACACATTCTCAACACTTCAACAGTTTCCCATGTAGGTAAAAGAGTAAGCTGTTTGAAAGAATAATGTTTATTGAAATCGAGGTACAACATCAAAACAATTGCACGGACTAATCAGAATTGAGGTATTCGTCCTGTGAATTCTGAATTTAAAAAAAAAGTTCACAACCATATCTCAATGACATGCTTTTGCACAAGCAAATACTTGAAGCTGAACTTACGGTTATGTTTGTTAGTATTGTTGACTGTAACTATAGAGCCGTAGGGAGGTTATCACTTTAAATTAGTACATACCTGATTTTCTTTTCTCCTATTTCGTTTTATCATCTTGTCTCGGATGTCGTGAAAGTAACCTTGTGTCGCGATGTCGTAGAGCTTACCAAGGTCTTTCTCGTTGACAGAGGATGACAAAAAGCGATGAGTTAAGGCACCTGAAGTTTAAGTAATAGATATAGGTTACTTCGTATGCAGCTGTAAAACGTGCATTGTGTTGAACTAAATAGTGAATATCTAAATAGTAATTAAACGTACTTGGCGATTGGAGATATCACACCCATAACACCATTCGTATTCATTCAGAAAGTTTAGTAAATCTATTTTGGCGGTTTCTACAAAAGTTTTATGTAATTTGGGATGTGCAAGCAGATACATGGATAACGCTAAACGCCGGAAATTAAGATAAAAAGGTTGTGGCAATGTCTTTTCAAGAATCACCGGGCCCAAATACAGAAGGAACAACCTACATTCAGAAGCTTTCCATGCCGATACAAAGTCTAGTGTACGGCATTTACGGGGAAAGTCAGAAGGAGTACTTGCCACACAACCAGATATTAAATTATTTATGTCCCGAATTGCACATGAGTTAAAGTTCCGCAGTCTTCGGCGTGCTAAATCTATCCATAAATTAGCTAGTTTTTTGGTAACACCAAGGTACACCATGTGCATAGGATCTAGAGGAAAAGTAACGATCATATTAATAGAAAGCGTTTCCATTATAGAATGTCCTTGATGGTGAATTGATTGAGTCTGACGACGGAAAGTGTCATCTGTTCTTAAAGTATATACTCCATTTGGAAAGGTCGTTTTCCCCTCCAGCCGTCTCCCAACTACAATACACCTATCGCAACCTGCCTTACCGTTGTGGTTTACCGTGTACCTAACAGAAGAACGAGCAGGTGCGTCACATATAACAGCCGCCAACCTAATAGCTATACATTTATAAAACTTAACACTAAAAAGACCCACGTCAGTCATTTCTTTTATTTCAGAAATTGTGTCCGCAGAAAATTCGTTGAATTCTGCCGGCTTACTATTCCCTCCGTAGATCCCTATCATGAACACGTCACTAAGCCGAGGGGCAATGATCCGTCCAAGTATAGGCCATAACTGTTGATTGGAGCTTCTAGACATAGAAAGTCCATCTACATTGACATATAACTTTAAAGAGTCAAAATCAGTAGTACACAACCAAAGGTCAACGTATCTTAGCAGATTGGTTTTCAATCCTAGATGGTAGTAAACCCCACTGCGGATGAACTTTGGTTGAACACTTTGACATGTCTTCAGAACATCTCTGATGCTTTTCAGTATGTCCGGGATAAGAAATCTTAGACCATACAGAACCCGATCAGCATCTCTTATGTTCAGAGATGTATTTGATATTAGATACATCATGAAGCCGTTCACCAGTTCTTTGCGATTCACGAACTTCTGAGAGCACAAGTTCACTTCATTATGTCCTATAAGATAGATATTCACGTACGAATTTAATGTTCATACCACTATTATGTGAAAGCCTTTGATTGATGTTGCTAGTGGACGGGGTACTAGTCGAAGTACTTTCATTACAACTGACTTCTCTCTTTACTTCTATCAATTAAGTAAACAACATTGTTAAACTCAGTTACCTTTTAGGGTGCTTTCATTAGCGAACTCACTGAACGAAAGAAAGTGATATTTTTTCATTAAAGCAGCTCTCATTTTATTCCACCTCCGATTATAAGTGGTTCTGTGACAACCAAGGGAACGTGACAAGTTCACAGTGGCCCTACGTCTACGAACATTCTCACTGACATCAGAAAAAGTCATATTATTGGCCTAAGAAGGTAATCAGTCACAATGAACCTAAAATCCTGACAGCACGTCACTCACCTGCATCACGTAAGCTTTTTGTGATGTCTCCAAAGCATGTCGGAACACTTTAGCTAAACAACAAACGAAGTCACTCTATATGCGTATCAACCGAATGCCTGGTTACGTATTTTGTACATTGTTTCTATGACAATACTTTTGTTTTTTTATTAACCGGTGCCTAAATTTGTCGAAGTTTATGAAAACTTCAGTTCCCGATGCGGTTCATTCAAACACTGTACGTTACGTAGAACTGTCGACAAATTTCCCCCAAATACACGACGTAAGGGGGAAAAAGCGACATTTCCCCTAAATAACCGACGTAAAGGCGAAAAAACGACATTTCCCCGTTATTTCCCCTTTCGTCCGCTTTATTTCCCCTTTTTCCCTCTTTATTTCCCCTTTTTGTGTTGCTTGGGAGTTCCATAATCCTATTAGGTAAAATTTATAACGTGTAACTTCACAATTATTCAACATTCCTTCCTTTTTTCATTCGCTTAATTTTTTCTTCACTATGAATAACGCCAACATTGATGAAATTAGGCAAGAATTTTTCAAATTGTGTCACGTTTTTAGACACTCATGTTGTCGTTTGTTCATCAAAACTCACCACGATTACTGTCATATAAACTTATGAGAGAAATTGAAGTTCAAATCATTTAAAATCGCTTGCTACATATGGTCTGCAATGCTTGAATGTGTCGTGGAATACCATATGATATTAAATGTATGCCAGAATTTTAAAATTCGTTTGAAATAGCTTTGCCCGCCAAAATCTCAATATTTTATCACTATTTGAAGGATGCTGTTTATTGTTGATCTGATACGTAATGAATTTTTAAGTGGTATTATTAATCTGCATGTCATGTTTTGAAATCCTTCATTTTTGAAAAATCGCCTTACTTAAAAGGATTCATCCATTATATTGTTTCGGAAACTTTACATTTCATCAGTTTTGTTTATGATCACACTTTTATCGTGAAAAAAAGTATGAGTAAGTCTTGAGACTGAATGTCCTGTATCGTTTCTGAGTCGCTATTTGATAAATTCAAGTATCTAGAATACGGTATAAGCACCACGAACATAAAAGTGACTCGCCCTGACGGTGAGCTTGTTTTTGTAATCTTCGTTGTGATACGTTAATTAAAAATTATTGGAGTAATCGCTTTCATGCCCTTATACCATTTATTTGGGTAGTTGGTACATTTCAGCATCTACAAAAAACTTCAATCTTCCCAGGGAATGTTTGCATTTTCTATATGAACGTTTTCTTTATAATAATTTAAAAGCCAATGGTAAATGAATCATTTTGCATATTCTTCTCATTTTTGAATCTCTAGAAATGGTTGGTTCCAACTAGTTTTTAATTTCATCGTTTTTCCTGCACACACTTTGAAGTGTTAAATCCCACCAACCTGTAATCTTTATAATGTAGATAATGATTTAACGGTTTTTTCTATGAAAATAAGCTGGGTTTTTTTAGTAAGATTTATCTGAAGTTAGTAATTTTCGATTAAAAATTAATTTTCTTACTCACAAAAACATTCAGCATAAAATTCTTATATTCAATATTTAACATTAAACATTTGACTCACAAGCATTTTTATGTATATTTCTTTCTTCGGTGGTATTTAGGTCCTTGTGTCATGTAAGTTTTGCAACACATCAATAAATTTGTCTAACATTAGGACTACTCCAGTAGCCGCCAACTATGAAAATGCATCTATGGCAGCAGATTATATTAAATCAGTGTCAAACGTATTACCAGATATTGGAATTATATGTGGTAGTGGTCTCAGTAAATTAGTCGAAGAGATAGAAGAACGTAAGACAATCCCTTACATAAATATACCAAACTTCCCAAAAACAACCAGTTAGTTTTTTTAACGTTTTTATACACAAATATCAGTTGCTGGACATGTCGGAAACTTAGTGCTTGGAAGTCTTGGTGGTCGCAAAGTAGTTGCAATGCAAGGGAGATTTCATATGTATGAAGGATATTCAAACGGAGAAGTGAGTAACCGGTAATAAATTTATATCCAACAGATTGCACTTCCTATTCGAGCCATGAAGCTCTTGGGAGTTAAAGTTCTTATGATTACCAACTTAGCTGGTGGGATTAATAGAGAGCTTAAAAGTGGAGATTTTGTAATAATAAAGGGTCATATAAATTTTCCTGGACTTGGGTTAAATAATGTGTTGGTTGGACCCAATCAAGATGAGTAGGTTCCAATTTGCTCTTCAACTTTTACAGATTCGGACCTCGATTTCCCGACCTATCTAATGCTTATGATCGTCCTTTGCGACAATTGGCTTTAAAAATAGCACAGGAATACGGTTTTCAGGATTTGGTTCGCGAGGGTGTTTATGCTTTTAATGGTGGTCCTACATATGAAACTCCCGATGAGTCCAATGTGCTACTCAAGTTGGACTGTGATGTTGTTGGTAATTTCATTAAATGTTACACTTCAAGGCGTAAAGTAAAAATTTTTATCCACCATAAGTTGGACAAAATAATTTGAAATGGGGGTTTCGCTATCAATTGGACAGACTTTATATATATTTCGATAGTAGATTTATAAATACATACCTATCAATTTTCATTTTACCAAACGTTTATCCTACTTTAAATTACAGGTACACTTTAATTGGGAGTCACAAATGCTTTTCATTTTTAAAAGCATATAACCTACTGAGCCAAAATCATTGGTTACGAAACTGTTGTGTGGTTGAATTACATGTCGACACCCTGATTCGTTATATCTTACGCTTTGAACTTCAGAGTTGTAAAATTTCGCTTCCTACTAACAGATATGGTTTACAGTACAACTCATGAAGCTATGATACTTTACCCAATCACATTGTTGTATTATTAGAGCTCCAATTTGATTACTTTTACTGCATATACAGTAGTTTCTAGTTTAACATTCGATTGCTTAATGCTGTGGTGAATGAAGATATTTGTTTTTTAATGTCAAATAACTTTTGCTCACTTGTCTCAACATAAATATGGCAGTCGATTTCCACTAACCTAGTAATATCCAAAAATTAGTAACAAAAATATTACTTACATTCACTTATTAACTGAATTACTATCTCTACATTGTGCACATAAAGTCTCCCTTACGTGTGTTCTGGTGAATAAACGAACCTATTCAGACATATATTTTGAGATTGCGGAAACATGCAACTCAGCGATTATTAAACTTGTTAGCTAAACCGATTTGATATACTAATTTTGCTAACCACATACCTGAATTAAGTTAGTGGTTAATTGATGTAGACTACTGCCCAGTTCACTGCATTTAAATATGACCATCGACCAAAGAAGTTAAGGATATGTAAGTCAGTATAATTTATACATAATTGTTGCATCATCTGTGGATTAATTGTTGGCGAAAAATAAAATTCTCATCTTTAGTTTTCTCTCCTACCTTGAGTCAATTTTTTTCATTATCTGCCCAGTTATAATAAGTAGCCGCAACAATGTTTTGTCCAGTTATAGCAATATACCAGTATGGCTGAGAAAAAAATCATCAACCAAAAACGTAGGACCAGTTATTTAATTGTGCTAATACTTGAACTGTACTGACAAAATTTTTGAAAAAATTCAATGCAAACATCTACTTCAGTTTGAATAGTCAGAGAGTATTTCTGGGACTCGTATAAGTAGTGTGAGCTTAAAGGCCATTACACTTGCATGTCACATTTTTACCGAGTTAAATTTTATTTTGTTACATATATGTTGAAATCATATTGAATGTATGTCATATTTACTATTTAAAACATATTATAATGAATTTATCACGACACAACTCATAACTTATCATTTTAACTGTTATTTTATAGGCATGAGTACTGTACCAGAAGTAATAATTGCATGTCATTGTGGAATCAAAGTGCTTGCTGTCTCACTAATCGCAAATAATAGTATTTTGGACGCAGAAAATGATGTTAGTATAAATCACGAAAAAGTTCTAGCTGTGGCTGCGAAACGTGCCGATCTGTTACAAATGTGGTTCAAAAAAATTATCACCAGAGTTTCATTAGATTAAGGTGAATTTATTTCGATAATTTTTGTCAGTCACTCCATAAAATCATTCCTCGTTCCAATTACACATAGATAAACTAATTAGACTTCCTCCTGAAACTCAGTTACTTCTCTTTTTCAATTAGTCAGTTAAAAACCGACAGGTGAACATCTTGTTAATACTGTTTGTTAAACGATAATACCTTTTTCTTCGCCTTATATTGATAGAAAACATTCATTACACTAACTTATGTTTTTTTCACAAACTTAATTAATTTTTTGTTAACCTATTTATTTGTTAGTGATTTGAAATAACTTTATTATAGTTTCAAAAATATTTCAGGACACGGAAAATAATAAATTTGGTTCGACTATGAACTCATTAGATAAACAGAGATTGAGAATGTAATACAAATTAAATGACTATAATGAAACATGACCCTAAGAATTTCAGGTTGGTTTTCTAAAACAATATACAATCCCCTACCACATTACTAACTTTAGTTAGATAATCACTGAAAAGCAGGAATCACATTCGATCAGTAAAACTCTATCATTCCGAAGATTAAGTACATAATTTAGGAAATCGATCATGGAGTATTCAGCGGAAAAATGTATGTATTAAATTACTATGGGAAATAAAAATAACATAATCCATATTTTTGCAGGGAACATTCATGATACTTGCAATATATGTTCATAACCTAGCTTATTAGAAATGTTCAAATCTTAATGTATATTTACAAATAATTTCTTCTGTTCAAAATTTTTAACGGATGGTAGTTTTAATTCAAGAATTTTTTTTTCAATTAATCACAATAAAAATTCAGTCTTCTTAAGATTTCATTCAGGTGTTGCTACAAAACTTTCCCCACTACCACACTATATGCTGATATGGTTAATACAGAGATGTTTAAGCATTATGATATAAAACTAATCCAGCGGAAGTGGACGGCTGTTTAATTTTTCTAAAATACCAGAACCATAAATAATTGTGTTAAACGACCAAGTATAACCCCTCCCCCAATAAGTCATATTCTTCCCAAATATTTCAGTAGACTTTCGTTACTTATAAGTTCATTACATCCAGTTAGACAGTTGAAAGTTCACTTTATAATTCTAAGCTGTTAAACGCTTTTTCCAAAACGTATTTAAAATACAACTGCCGATGTATGAGTATAACTATGGTTTTAGCTGATATACCAGATTGTTTCAGGCATTATGTTACACTAACGCGCAATATGTGAGAACGTTTGTTGATAAAGACACATGATTTAAAGACGAAATAAGGTTATTAATTATCCAGTAGTAAGTTTAGTAAACAAGAACATTAAATGTTAGTGTTTAGATATACACGAAACGAAATATTTACAATAAACCTGATGTAAAATAAAGTATAATAAATGTTCGTGTCCGGAAATACAATGCGGAACGACAAAAATGTCCATAAATAAATTTATGAAAATGTTTAAATTGTATCACATTTGGGTTAACTATTTAAATATGAAGTAACGAAACTGTCTTATCACTTATGAAAAAAAATTAGTACGAAATTTATTGTTGATAGCATAAAAATGATACAACTACTAGTTTGTGCATGAAAGAAATTAAACGCACAAATAGAAGTCGGTAATTATGAAAAGATATAAATAAGTGGAATGCAGAAATACTCTACAACTATCAATTTTGTTAGATATATACAGTAGTATGACTTTGCGAACCTGTATATTATTATATTGATATGACAATGCTTATATACTTACAGTTGAAAAACCTAAAAAATGAGTGTATTACCAAAATAATACTTCCAGAAAGCATTTAAAGAATTCACCCGTCTTCTGCAAAAAACATTTTGACGGTCCTAGATAGATATACACTATACATAGTGTACAACCATAACAAAAAAACTGATTTTCTTAAAGAATGGAGGTAGGAAATTTTGGTCAAATTTTGCTAGGACTAATTCATATTCATTTCTGTCATCACTTATCACAGTATATAAAAATCCAATCTTTGTGTTAACCAATTGACTAAAAGTCTCTTATTAAAATATGGGGAACGACAGAGCCCAGCATACACTGTATCTGCTTCAAAACACTAAGTTTAGCTTTAGCTTATATAAATACCTTAACCTAATCAACTGATCTGATATAAATAACATTATCCTCAGAAATTCTAATGATTTGTAACAAAACTTTCAAAATATTTTCTGTCAGCTGATCACTCGAACTTTTACACAAACTCATTTATCCTCTTATACTTCGTGACGTTTCTACTTACTATATTAGGTGATTATCACAATCATTGAGACCATTCAAGTATCGTTTAGCATAAAGAATATAGTGATATACGGGATTAGAAACGAAATCGATGAGTATCCTTACAGACACTCAAGAAGCGTCTATAAATGCATTGACTTTAATTAGGTCAATACTGTTACATTAACGTGACAATAAACAGGTTGCTTAAGGCTTAATCATAATGTAAGTCATAATTCAAACAGTGAGAGTGAATTGCTTTGGAGAGCACAGTAACGACTTAGTGTTAGGAATATCGTAAGAATATTATTTCAACAAATGCCTTAACTAGTCATAATAATTCGCTAGTTATATAATAATCCTTGAAACAATATTTTGCGTAATAATTGGGGTAAATGATCGTTACTAAAACGTGAGTATTACAAGAACAGTTGCCTCGACATTTAATTTACATAACATGATAAAAAGACGAATAAATGTCAAATATTATCTAATAGATTTATTAATATTTTGTACACCAGCACCGAAACAAGTAGCAATAAGCATTTTTGAATTAGAATCTATATCAGTCTCATTTTCGTTCTCTTCCACATTCTCTTCAGATAATTTGATAGGATTATCTTGGCTTTGGTACTGAAAATTAAATGTTACCTAAAACAGAGAAAAAATATTAATATGAAATCTGACTGAATGACCAATTATTTTATCTTAAATATTCAACAGTTTTTCACCCATTTATTTATGAATTAGAGTTCAGTTTAATAACTTTCACCATTTTGACTAGTTCAAATAATATCATTTTCACATAAGTCCATATTCTCTACGACTTCTACCATCAGAAAGATATAAGAAACATCTAAGAAACGACACAATACGCAGTAAATAAGAAATTGTAGTTACAAAGGGAAAACAAAGTTTGAATGGAGTAGAACATCAAAACGTGTGCTGCTATCGTATGTAAACTACCAATACAAAGATGAAATTTAACAATCATTTGAAAGGAAGAGTACAAAAAATAACTTTATCAATCAGTCTAAGATATAAACAGAAAAATATAGATGAAGGCTAAAAATCTTAACGATATAATACGAAGAATATATTGTTTCAATACGTCAAAAGACAGACATCAAAAAGTAGAAATAGGCTATCATGATTCAGTAAGTTATTTTAAAAGTTAAAAAAAAATGTACTCCTGTAATTTCTGTTTATCAAAGGTAACATTTTTTTGTATTAACTGACGAACCCAAAGCAACAAGTTTTCCGGAATCTATTAAACAAACTAATGATCTTTGCAAACATTATATTTAAAAATGAAGCATGATAGAAAACACGTAACACAATTCCTACCGGCTTGAGTTGACACCGTTTCATAAATATGTCGTCTTGGTAGGATTACTTTTAAACGAAGTTTCGTTCAATCTAAATATTTCCCAAAAGTTGCAAATGACGGATATCTCATCACACTACTTATAGGGTGTTGCGAAAATGACTGGACTTAATAGTTCATACCATGGACTGATTTCATTAAGCCAGACACTGAGAACAAGGAAGTACTGAACAGTTATTTTACCCTAGTATGAAACCATTCGATAGTCTATATTCATGACCCACCTCTGAAGATCGAAACCAAGATGTTCAGTTGTGGCAGCGAGTGTCTAAGCTTGACGAAAGAGTCGACATCCAGTGGTTTATCCTTCTAACTTTAACGAATTCATAATATTCCACAATCACCCCATACTATCACCAGTGGGTAACTGTCTGACACCTAACATGGCTGAACTCGATTGGCCATAACTTTTCACCAAAAACTCCGGGAGTCATATTCCAAAACTAGTCACTAGTGAGAAAATGAATATTATCAGTATATAAGGATTAAGGAGATTTCCAACAGTTGTAACCGGTAGAATTGGATGATAGCCGCTCCATTTTGGAAACTGATTGGAGTTGCTATTATACCACGCAAACTCAGTAGTTCTAATGCTTAAGTGGTCACCACGAGACCTGAAAGCTATGGATTTGATTCCCAGTATGGTTGTGTATACTCGCTGCTCAAGAGTCCCATTTCAGGATGGAACGGCTATCCAATGCTTTCCGGTTCTTAGTAGTTATCAGTGTAGAGTTGTTGAGTACTGATTGAGATTATGAATCGACTTAGCACGCAAGATCCGAAGGCAGAACCTTCGGTCTCGTGCGCGAATAATTAACCTCCAGACCACTGGGCGGGCATCCAACGGTGTTATGTTTGACTTCAACCAATCTACGATATTGTGTGATTATTTTCCATTAACTTAGGTGGGTAACTGCCTCACACCTGACAAGGATAAGCTCCACTAGTTACGACTTCTCGCCAGGACTCTTGGTAGTTAATTAAATAAGACCAGTCCATGAGGTAAATTGTGAAACTCCTAATATTAGTTTTTCGTCTATCTAGACTTTACATGTCAAAGCGTTAGTATATGTTAACGGTACCGAAGTTGAACTAATGTGACTCTTTTAAGTTCATGTCACGATAAACGTGAATCTGTAATATGCAGCAATTTACTACTACAACAGAATTTTAATTAAATGACTTACTCCAAGGAATTTTTGAATGAGTCTTAATGTACAAACAGAATATTCGGACAGGTTTCCGACAGCCAGACGGCTAGCATTACGTCCACTTTCACAAGCCATTAAAACGAAAGCCAACGACTGGGTTCCCGAATCAATGAAGCCCCCTCTGTATATCTTGCACATTCAAAAAATAACAGCGTGGTATATGCACTATAATCTTTGGTAAATAATTGAAAATGATCTGACACTTATGCGGGATATGTAGACATGTATTATTCGACTAAATGGGGAAGTAATATATAATTTCCAATAATACCCCAAAAAAGACATCTTAAACGACTTATCCTAGTTTGTATCGAATTTAAACCATTCAAAGTAATAGTGAATTCCTAACTTTAATTGATAACTTAGATTTCTCAGAGAGTGACTTCAAGGTTAAGGTATTCGCCCCTCAACCACTAGGTCACACTGCTCCACCTACTGAGGGTTTAGGTAACCAAGTAGTATTATTATCCTTCACATTTAGAGTGTGACTCGTATTCAAGCGCCTAATAAATGCATTAATTTAAACGAAAAGTGACCTGATAGTGCTTTATTTAGATCATCTTTCAGTTAATAAGGACAAAATGAGTCCACTGAATTGGTTTTAGGGATGAAAATTAATAAGGAACAAATCTACTGAAAAAGAAAGCTACTGAATTGTGAGCTGAGATGTATGTCATTAAATAAGAAAGATTCTCAGCTCTATCAATATTACTTTTAATTACAAAAGGGTAGAGAAGTATTCGTTCATGTACATCATGACTGTTGGACTAATCTTAAGGATACTGAGAGAAATCGATGATTAACTATCGCTAACTACGAATTCCGCTGCATAGTATTTTGTTTGAAAATGGAGGAATGCTTTATTTTACATTGAATGAAGGATCACTCTTGCATTTTGGGAGATATTATGAAGAAACTAGTTGTCTTCTTATATGGATCAGATATCTAAAAAAATAAAATCAGTCACTTCAAATAAAGTGGATTCATTGTAGCTAAATGGGTTACAAGAAGACAGTACTTATACTTGAGTTGAGAAGTCACAAAATCAAACACGATTGTAAAAGATAATCCACAGAACAGTTTGTATTAAATGACTGCTTCGGTGAATTGTTTGAACACAGGTTAATGAATGAACTTTATTAAATCGCTACAGTCGTTCTGTACAGACAATGATAAGTGGATACATAAGAAATTATATTATACAAACTGTGGTTAAGAATCCAACTGGATAGATGTAAAAGCCCAAAAAGCGGAAATGATAATATCGAGAAATATTGAGAAGTTCATTTTTGTTAACAACTAATGAGATAGGTAACATGAAGGTGATTGATGAACCAATTGAGTACACAATTCATAAAACAAGGTCGATCGCGATGAATATGTACTTAAATTGTTAGCAACAAACAACATCTGATTAAATTTTTATTGTTCCCTGTTCCTTTGAAAACTGCGCTCATTCTATATGTTAATCACCATGGCGTAAATGTATTTACTCTTTCTCTAAATCTTGAGTCCCAGTATTCTTTCAGATAAACCTATTCACAGCCTATTCAAACTATATTCAAAACGCTATAGTCGGTACAACGTTATTTCGACTCCTTTCCCATTTATCTTGTTAACTTCATCTCATCATGCTAATATAGTATCGCAACCTAGGCCAACCCAAGCTCCATGCTGATTATGACTGACTACATTAGTGAAACGTTAACTACATGAAGCTACTAGGCTGAAAGGAAGAAATTTGACCTAACTAAGCCTATGTTTATTTTCATATAATTCAGAATAAACAATATGGGTAAATAATGATGTAAAATCTATAGTGACTCAATTGGAGAATTCGTAATGATCAATAAAATACGTAAAAGGATTGCGAACATTCCTCAGAGAATTATAAACAAGGTTTACGTAAAAAAGCTATCATAAATCTTGAGAAAGATGATTTAAACTATAAAGTTTGTTTCCGATTCTCCAAAATGAGCTATTGAAGAGTTAGTCCAAATATTCGATGACATTCAATTACATTTATGCTATGGAGTCCTTGATTCTTCTCATGCTTCGTAATATTATATTTTGAATTTACAATACACCAAGATTTTAACCCAAGGATTCCGATCAGTTGGATTTCCAATATCCGACCTGGTGAATAATTAATCAAGCTAGATTTAGTTAGACATAATCTCTAATTTTTCGACATTTTTGTTACCAATATTTAGTAACATTACGACAATTTGAGGTTGAATAACACAAACATTTGTGACATTTTACCATACTATCATTGAATTCATTGATTCAAAGATTTCCAGTGTTCTTTGATGCTTAGATAGCTAAAAAGGTTGCGGTCAAGTACGTCGAATTTTATTATAATCAACCATAGAATAGTATAACCTGTCAATCGTTGGTAAGAACACTCTTTAAGAAAATACGAATGCATACTATTAGGCTGGAGATTTCGGCCTTGGTGTTTTGTCTGATATTACTTAGTGACAAAAACCAGATAATAAACAGACTAGGCATTCATTCAAGTGATAATTTTTTTATCACTTAAAAGGGTTACGTTATAAGATACATAGATTTCAAAATTTTTATGGAAGCTAATCCACCTTGGAAATAGAATGCTTACAGAAAGTAGTAACTATTCCAAGTGCATAGTCTACTGGTTAGATAAATGAAAATTTTTGAGTTCAAATAGTGAGTTTCTCGACTTCATGAATGACAAAAAAATGTCAATTCAACCTACTGAGATGAGTAACATTGAAAGCAGGGTTATACTAAATGAATACCTGATCTAATAGTCGGTTTGCTGCTAATTTTCCTATCGTTTCTGCATCCATAAGTACGTTATCACTCCCTTCAGGTTCCGACATCGCTTCTGCAGAATATACACCACCATCTTTACGTTCCGCCCATAGAGTCAGACCAAACCCAGGGCTTTTGCCTGCATATTGACCCTGAAGAAGTTGGTAAAAGTATCACAAAATGTTAAAAGTTAACTAACACTAAATCTTAAAAAATCTTGAGCTGTATGCTCACACATCAACACAAAGTAAAAATCAGTTAAAACTCAAACCGCAAAACGACCGTAAGCCGAAGTACTTGAGCCTAGCTATGTAAATATCAAGGGTATGCATATTTAAAAATACCAGCATAGATAAAAATACAGTTTTAATTAGTCATTTAACCGATTCCAACTTTATTCGACTAGAAATGATGAATGAAAAACTGTGTATTGTTGTCCACATTCTAACACCAAAGACTGAAGAACAAAAGTGTATCGACTACAATTTTATTTTAGCATTTAGATCACCTCTAATAGGGGGAATAATAAATGAAGTATAGTAGATATAAAGTTTTAGTAATGGGAAATATACATTGGAGGTGTGAGTACAACGTAAGATGAGCTGATCTATGGAGCAGTTAGACAAAACAATATGATATAGTACATTTAAGGTCATATTTACAAGTATTTTAGAAAAACCTAGGAGCTGCAGTTGTCAGGTGAACCTGAAAATGTTATGGATAGTTATGACTCAAAGTTAATATATCAGACAGAATTATTTTATTTAGTATTATTTTATTTGAACATATAAATATTGGTACAAGGGGACACCTGGAGTCCCTCCGGGGGCTACTGCCGGTCCCAAGCCCGGATAAAGGAGGAGGGTTGGGCATGGGGTTAGCGACCCCATCCCGTAGAAAACTAACTCGCTAAAAAACGCTAACCAGAAAAATCATTCGAACCTTTTAGACAAGGGGACACCAGATATATATGAGCCACACAAAACAATGAGAATGGGAAGAGAAAAAGGTAAGATGAATATAAGAAAAAAAAGAACAATAACTACCACAGGTTGGTGTATGGTAGTGTAATAATAATAATAATAATAATAATAATAATAATAATAATAATAATAATAATAATAATAATAATAATAATAATAGCAATAATAATAATATTGGAGGAAACGGAAAGGTACAACCAGAAAGAACTCCTTCAGTTGAGGAAGTTACAACCACATTTTATGAGAAAAGTAAAAGAAGGTTACAGCAGGACCGCCACTAGCTTCTATTCTGAGCCATATCTGATAATGTCTCTAACCACTGTGTAGCACCATCTCTCGGACTCCAGCCAGGGAGTCGTGAAGGACCAACACAAGCCAGTCCTTTGCAGATTTCTTTCATACCACGACACCATGTCACACACTGACCACCTCTCCGCTTTTTCCAACCAGTCCCAGCGTCGGCAAATAATGCACGACGTGGAATTCTCTGGGACGACATTTGTAGAACATGTCCAAGCCACCAAGGTTGATGTTTCAAGATGGTGACAGAATTATAAAAGTATGTCAACCATAGTTGACCAAAAATCAAGCCCATTAATTACTCTCTGTGATATGAATTATGAAAAAAATCAGAGATTTTCATGCAGTTAAATCAAAGTTAGTACTTTGCATGAACTCAGTGGTCGCCTTTATTCTTTTAATTGCATAGCGCTTTTTAAAATGAATGGTTTGATCATGAAGCTCCCATGACTTCTCAACCACATAAATGTATATTTTAAGAGTGATTTGCAGAAAAATTCTGTTTGTTAATAAATGTCTGTCCCAATAGCTTGGGATTTATTTTTTGACTATCGATAATTGTGAAGTAAATGACACAGAGGTTGATGATTAAGAAATTTCTGATATGTTACAATAAAGTACAATGATTTCTGAATTTTAGATTAGTGTTTTCGTCTATCTATTTTCAGTCACTGTATGATAATTATTGCCCTGATACGGCCGAAAGTGGGATCAGTTCTTCCTCTTGAAATGCTCGCACATGGCCATGTGAATACAACCACTGCCAGGGAAGTCCTACTCAATGCCTTCTCGCGGTGTGGGTGTTGTTTACGAAATTGAGACGACGAAAAGCGAATGTCTCTTCGTGTCCAACTAGGGGAGTTTGAAAACCAATGGTGTAAATAAGCTCCAGGATCCTGAGGGAAAAATGGCGTATGAACCTATTGTTGGTCAACGGACATCATAGGGCTGCGTCACTTGACGCTGTTCCACTGCCTTGTGAATCAGATCTTTAGGTCGAATGCTCCGGGTGTGGCCCCTAAGAAAACCACCTGCTTCGGTTTAAGCACCCGGATAGTATCTCAGCCCTCACACAAATCGAATTATTTGTATGGCGCATTTCTATTTGGTACTTCCTTGTACTAATGTTTATGTGTTAAATAAACAAATAAGTCGCTATGACCAACTATTCTAGTGCGCGAAACACTCCCAGGTCTACTGACACCCAGCTCCAAACTAAACATCGGAGCCTCGAAAGTACGCACTCTGTGTCATATCAGCCAGCAGATCTCCTTGACAAAAACCCCGGAATCTCGTACCATTAATGTATGCTGTCTCCGAAACAAACATACAGAATCCTCCGTATCCACCATGGTGACACATGAGGAGGAAGTTTCAAGTTGAACGTCGAGGTAGGAGAAATAATAGTAATTAAAGAGGAAGATCGATTATAACTGCAGTGGTCTTGAGTGCTATTAGAGGTATGAGGGCGGTTATCACTTCCCGGTTGCCCACACCGTGGAAGGGTTCTTCTGGAGGTGCCTCAAAAGGAAGTTGGATTAGGGGTGGTCTTAGTGACCTGAGAACGTGACCGCAGTGCCCAAGAGACAACTGCTTGAGACCAGTCACACACGACCTTTTGTGAGTAGTTTTCGTGTTAACTCCGTACTTGTTGGGACCTTGCAGTCGGAGACGGATATCCGTGGGATAAGGCGAAGTGTGTATTTTAAGGGCCGACGTTTTCTAACCGCACTCCTCCTTGTGAGAAGGCAGCATTGCTGTTGTGCTGGCTGTTTGAAGGAAACACTTTACTGCCGTCACACCTCTGTACAGTCAGCAGCACGACTTCGCTATCGGACCTTGGGTTTGCTACTTTTAGTCTTACCGCTCTTCAACAGACCTGCCTAGCATGGTAGAACTTTGAGTAATGATTGTTCCAGCCAGTATAGCTCGATTAGTTCATTACGATAGGCAAGCCCGTCACCTCGTCAAGGTAGCAGAAACGGTCAGGCTTTAAACAGTAGAGGTCCAACAAATATAAAGCCATGTCATCGAAACGCGTCAACATAAGAACATTATAAAATTTCAGTTTAAAAGCCATGAAACAGCTAACAAGCACTAATATTCATGTGGCAAAAGAACTCAGCAAAACACGATTTGATCTATACGTGGAACGAAACTAACAAAAATAGCCTAAATTTTAACATTAAAACATACATAGCATTTGATCATTTTTAATCATAAACTAACCTTTCGATGATCTATTGTAAAGTATACATCACTTAGAAATTGATTGAGAACTGATTTCGCACCAGACACTAAGGATTGTCCGTATGAAGAGCTAACACGACAGCTCCATGCAATACCACGAACTCTGAAAAATTAGTTGTTTTGATTAGGTGAATTTAGAAGTATTTAAAAAATTTAAATTATCATGGGAAATTAATCGAATTTAAGCCAGTAGACAGTCAGCATTTAAACATGGACGTTTCATATTAATTTTTCAAAGAAATTCTAGTGAAATACGATACCGTCATACAGATAAGGCAGCAATTTGCGTAGTGATGGAAGAAAAGGTGGTGTAGTCAATGAAGAAATTGTATTCTACAGAAAATCTAGCTCAAAAATTGTCCCTAACAGTTACAGTCAGCTTATATAACTATTATGAAATATCCCAGGAAGCTACAGCAGGATCATCACTGGCCTTTGTTCTGAGTCATTTTCAATAACGTTTCAAGCCATTCAGTTGGATTATCTTGAGTAAAAACCACCTAGTCAAAAAAACTCAACAGATGATTTCGGAAGCAAGTTGGTGAAAGCAGAAAATCGCTAGGCATCAGCTCTAAAGGATATTACTCAACCAAAAGAAATAAAAATTCCTTGTCTTTAAAAGCCAATATACAAATAGAATAAACCTTTAAAAGTCTTCTTAGTAGATCAGTAACTAAGTGTCTGGTTAGCAAATGTTAAAATGATAACATGAACCAGTGTTAATGTACGCACTGAGCGAGTAGTGACAATCTCATGGGGACCACAGAAAATACTCATAAGACTGATTTGCTAAAATATGGATGGGATTCGAATGCGTGGTTTAACTTAATGATTTAGGACTGGGAACTGAGCAAATATTAAATAAAATTTACAAGGAAATGAGAGTACTCAACAGTTGATATAGTCAAAATCAAAATTCAACCAGGCTCAAATATATGTTAAATCAAGTTTCTATTCGATATCAACACCATTAACTAAAGCTAATATGTATGACATGCACATGGGTTATGTAAATTCAATATACGATCATTCTAACAACTTTGTGAGTTCGCGCACAATACAGATGTGGCTGGTTAAATGTAAAAATGGTTCGGCTGTAGTCAGTTTAGGAAATGTGAGGAAGTAACAGACAAGAGATGGAAATTATCCAAATACTTGATGAATTACAGAATCACTAAGGAGAACACTCAAGGAGACCTCTTACCTACCTACAAACTTTTCCAACATCAATCTTGTCAACTGGAACAACACCACTACAAGGCCTGGAAGAGAACAATACTTCACCCCCGCCACCAGGATATACACCACGTTTCTGAATATCGATTTTTGTTGAGGCGCCAGCACTTAAACCAACAGAGATGCGGTAGGTAGGTAACCACGACTGTGTGATCATGTCTACAGACGGATCATGGGGAACATTCGAAACCCCGACCAAAGTTGATTCAATAGGAGTTTTACAAAACGGTGCAACCATGAGTAGGAATTCCAAATAATAACCGATACCCCGACTATTTGAACATTCGAAACTAAAACTGCCTCCAATCAGAGTCCCTGGGGAAACAGACACAATAGTACCTATTTAAAACTGAAATGGCAAGTGTTAGAATAACCTGTATCATTTATTTTTATTACTGTCCCATTAGATATTTTATCAGCAAGCTTCAGTAAGCAGACCTCAGCATCATCCACTCCTGGACTATCGTTTTTGTGGCGAATACGTTTTAAAACAAGTTTTTTACAGCTGATTAGACTAAGCGCTATCTTCACCCTAAAATTACCACACCCTTCCAGGACTATGCTGGAAACCATGGGATCAAACCTGCCTCCACGACCTTGAATGGCTTGGTTCGAACCCGGCATCCTGTATCTGGAGTACGTGTTAGCTTGCATGAGTTGTTGGTGTTCGCACAATTAAGTGGTCTGTTGACGCATGAAAGCCAAAAATAACGTTAAAAATCATTTAAGTGTGTCACCTCTCTTTTTTAGTGCAGACATTTTAATTGTTTTTCAGCTAATGTCGATTGGCAACATGCGGTTATACCCGCTTCCTTGAAGATCGTATTAGATCCGAAAAATAAAATGGTTTCAATGAACCCAATGAAATGCAATTGTAGGGGTTGTTTGTTCACAACAAGACGCTCAATGCTTTTGGTCACGATCATGATTCACACCTACAGCGAAAATTTAAATTTTCTCCAGAATTAGAACTTTTTCTTCAATATTTGCCCAGCGTTATCCACAAATCTCCCTTTTTGGTTACTTGGGAAATCTTTTAGTTGCTGAAACACTTCTTTTAATGTAAGTGAACAGTTAAGGTGATTAATATTGAACAGAGTTTTTTGTTTTATAATGCTTTCCAGAAAGCATTTAGCGACTTTAAAAGAGTAATATGAGCAGATCTTCACCAGTTTGTCAACTACGCATGCCTAATATATTCAAGAACAGAGATCGCAGATAGGTAAGAATCAGTTTCTTTAATGATGTGTGATTCCAGTCTTCCTCGTGACATCGATCTGAATAATTCATAAAACGTGTATTATCACGCTCTCCCAATAAGACGGAGGATGTTGCCTACTTAAATTTTCTCCCACTGTTAGCAAGTTGTGATCGTTCTGTTTTGTCATTCATATCCAGGACTTGTGAATTCGGGTACATTTTGTATTATGTGCAACTATCAGAAAAACTCTTATTCTCCCATTGCTCATTGAGGACAGTTGCGGGTCCGAGCTGTCTCCATATAATTTGTTCCTCGGCCCTGTCAACCCCTTTTTGCCTGTCTATTCATTTAGTTTATGATATTGATCTCTCTTCTAAGGAAAAGTACACAACAACGTTGTAACTTTGAGGCGCGTCTGTGATTACACTTAAAAGTGTTCAAAACATTTCTCAGTGTTGGAACTGAACTCTCTTCACATGAAGTGCAGACTAATGGGTGCCTGGAATGTGTGAGAGACTAGGGAGATAAGTCAAATAGCTACGACTCTAGAAATAATTGAAACCATTTAGACCCAAACTGGACAGAAAAGACTGAATTAGAGATGCTGTTGTACTCTGATCATGAAGAAGAATGGTAATCAATGTCATGCACCCACTAATGTTAGCAATGAAAACAATGAGGATCGGCTTTATGATAGGCTTCAGTCAGTTGCAGAGAAGTGCTCGGGAAACGAACCGGTCGTTCCGATGGAAGATGTAAACGTCAAGTTCGGGGAGTACATCATAACAAATCAAGAGTAAGGAAGCAGCAAGACCTGACAATATCTCACCTGATGCGCTGAAGTCAGACATAGAAGCAACTGCAAACATGCTCCACGTTCCATTCAGCAAGCTTTGAGAGGAGGAACAAGTGCCACTGACATACTTGAAAGAAGCACATCTCTTGTCAAGTGTGAGAACTAAGGAGGCATCATGCCACTAATAGTACCATGAAAAAATATTGACAGATCGTTGCTGAACCGGATGAAAGACTCAGTAGACACCCAACTTCAAGGTCAACAGATCAGAGGTTCCATGGAACCTTCTCCAACACTATGGTGTACTTGAGAAAGCCGTCAACATCATACGACGGAAGACACTGTTAATTCGTGCATGGAAGACGGCTGACAGACGCATTCTAAGTGGAGACTGGAGACAGACAAAGATGATCACTCTCACCCTTTCAATTTCTTCTGGTGGTCGATTGGACCGTGAAGACCTTGACATCTGATGGGAAGCACGGAATACAATGAACGGCTTGGATGAAGCTACACGATTTGGTCTTTGCAGGTGACCTAACTCTTCTATCCCATACAGACCAACAATTTCAGGTGTGGACAGTCAATGTAGCAGCAGTACGTTTAATCATATATAAGAGAAAAATCAAAGTCCCGAAAAACAACACAGAGCATCAACCAAATCACGCTTGATGGGGCTCTGGAAGAGGTGGAAACTTTCCTATACCCGGGCAGCATCATCGATGAATAGAGAGGATATGATGCGGACGTCAGGACTGGTATTGGCGAAGCAAAAGCAGAATTCCTACTATTGAAGAGCATGTGTAACTCGAAACAGTTGTCAGACAACATCAAAGTCAGAGGCTTCAATACAAACGTCAAGATGGTTGTACTGTACGGAGTTGAAACTTGAAGAAATACTACAATCATCATTCCAAAAGTACATGTATTTGTAAACAAATGTCTACTCAAGAAACTCACTGTTAGCTGGCTGGATTCCATCAGCGAAAGCCAACTATGGAAGAGAGCACAGTAGCTTTCAATTAAAGAGTTATTTAGGGGAAGATACTGTAGATGGAAATGGCATACTGCGCGAGTCATCCAACTGCATTACGAGGTAAGCTTCAACGTGAAGTTCGCAAAATAAGAAGACCAAAGGACAATTTGAGTCAGGAATCAAAGGTGGACGTCAGAAGAATGGATAGTAGTTTGAAAAACTTTGAAACGATTGCCCAGGAAGGAGTCCATTGTGGGATCCTGATAGGTGGCTTTTTCATGATGGGTAAAGCGTTTAAGTAGGCAAGTAACTAGGTGTTTGTAGTGTTTGTATGAACTAACGATTCCTTTGTACTTGTTGAATGCTTGATTTCGAATTCCAAATACAATACGTATAATCACGCTCATTTAATATTTCTTGTTTTAATTCCGTTATTTCTGGGATTCATGGTTTGTACTAGAATTCAAATACTCATAATAATCATATTGGCTTCGCGATGGAGCCTGTGATGGAAAAGTTAGATATTCATTCAACTTCTGCAGTTTTTGAACCAACCTCCCAATTTCGGAAAAATTTGACTCGTTTTGGGTAAATTTTGAGGGTGCCGCTGTAGAAAGTTTTGGGGAACCGGCGTTTATTCAATTGTACGCGATTGTTATGTACGCTCAAATGTATTGCTTCGATATTTTGCATCGTTTGCAGTAAATGATTCACAAAAAGAGTCCGATCAGTTGATATTGTAGCGTCTGGGTCTACTAGTTGACCTGGCAATGTCAGAGTTGTACCGAAAACCAGTTCAGAGGATGTACAACCGATATATTTCTTGATATTTGAACGGATTCTCAACAGTACAAGTGGTGGGGTGTCGCTCTACTTCGATGTATCAGCTTGTTTCATCAGTGAGATTTTCAATTAGCGGTGAAAGTTTTCTACCAGACTATTAGCCACTGGATGATAAGCTGTCGTTTTGATGCTGTTTACGTCTAGAATTTTGGTAAATTCCTGAAATGCTACGGATTGGAACTAGGGACAACGGTCTGTAGAACAGTTGAAGGTACTCCGTAATTTTATATCCAGCGGTCAAGGAATACGGATGCGACTATTTCTGCAGATTTATCTTTGACAGGGCATGCTATCGCTCATGTATTAGACCTGTCCACTGCTGTGAAAATATGTGTGAAGGCGTTTGATGGTGGTAGGTGATCAACTATATATAAATGAATATGTTAAAAGCGTTTGTCGGGTAGTGAGAACTTTCCAATGTATCGGATCGTATTTCTTTGAACACTGCTACTCCGACATTGCACACAACTTCGTGTCCACCTTTTTCCATCAGAGTTGATTTTAGGCCAAACGAAACGTTTTGTGATGAGTTTTGTTGTGACTGGTACTCCAGGATGTAAAAGTTCGTTTAGCTGTTGAAATATCGGTCGTCGACAAGCTTTTGGTATAAAAGGGCGGTTGTTGCCGTTCGAAACGTCGCAAATAACAGATGAATCTGAGAAAGATGTAGGTACAGGCTTGAGAACAAAATTGGACTTTTCTTTGCAGGTTTTCATGTCTGCAGCCAAAGTTTCAAGGCTAATATCGTGTTTATGTACCAGCATGTTGATATCCTTACAGATAAGGCATCTGCTACGATGTTGAAACATCCTTTAATGAACTGGATGTCTGTTGTAAATTGTGAAATATAATCCAGTTGTCGTAGTGAGTGTCCGTCGTATGACGTGGTAAGAATATAACATGAAGTTTTATGGTCGGTCATTATTGTGAATTTGCGTCGTTGTAATAAAAAGTTGAAGTGCTTTACTGCTAAATAAATAGTTAGTAGCTCGAGACCGAATGTGCTATAACGCTCTTGAGTTGGCGATAGTCGTTTAGAGCGGAACGCTATAGCTGTAAACAAGTCGTTTATTCACTGTTGCAATACTACACCTACTGCTTTCTGAGATGCACCGGTACTGAGAATTAGGTGAGTCGTAGGGTCAGAGTTTAAGTGATGTAAAATGACGGCATTTGAAATCATGGATTTTACTTTATCAAAAGCCGTTTTAGCGTCAGGATGCAGTGTGAAAAGTTCGTCTTCATTTGACTTCGTTTCTTTTTTGTCTAGCTTCCAAAGATCCGTTGGGGGTTGTAATGTGTCTGCACATTTAGGTAGGAAATGTCGGTAAAAATTGCACATGCCAAATAATCAACGTACTGATTCTAATGAATTCGGCGCAGGGTTGTGAATGATAGCCTCCACTTTTTCCTGTAGTGGTTTAATTCCCTGGGAGTCGATGTGATGTCCCAGAAACTCTAAAGCTGGGACGTCGAATATGGACTTTTAAGGGTCAATCACATTGCCATACTTTTTGAAACGCTCAAAGAGGATGTGTAAATGTTGTACATCCTCTTCTGTGTATGAGCTAGCTATCAAAACATCCTCGATACTAACAAACACGAAGTCTAAACCTCTTATAACTTCGTTCATGAATCGTTTAAATGTCTGTGCAGAATTTTTTAAAGCCTGAATGGCATTCATAAGAATTCAAACAAACCAAAAGGTTCGATCATGGCTGTTTTTTCGATATCTTCTGGTGCTATATGAATTTGATGATATGCTCTCACAAGGTCAAATTTCGGGAAAATGTGTTTTCCATGTAGATCTAGGGAAAAGTCGTGCAGATGAGGAATTCGGTATCTGTCTGGGGTTCTGGGCTTTCTTCGGAACCATGTGTAAAACCGAGGCCCATGGGCCACTAGATTGCCGAATAATGCCTAGTTGCATCATGTGTTCAACTTCTCTCTTTAACTTGTGTGCCGGTAGTCCTCTCGACCTAGCGCATATTGGTGGAGCACTAGTAGTTATGTGGTGTTGGACATAGTGTAAGCTGCGCTCGTTTTGGTAGTCGACTCTTGTGATTCATTCGTACTTCGACAAAACGTCGATGAAAACCTTGTTCGTTGGCTTTATTATTCGAACAACCTGAATTTCGCAGTTGGTAGTGATTGTACCGTTCACCTGTAGACGCGTGTCCTTGTCGACCAGTTTCTTTTTATTCATGTCTACTACTAGGTCGTATGCGCTGAAAAAGTCGGCTCCGAGAATAAGCTATTTGACCTGAGAAACTGTGAAAACTCACATAAATCGTCTTGGAAGTCCGAGGTCCAAAATTAGAGATTGCTCTCCGTAAGTTTTGATGACAGTTTTGTTCACAAGTTGTTACTCACGGTGCGCCGTCGTCGTAACAGTTCAAGTGGAAATATGCTGATTTCCGCTCCGAACAAAGTTGGTGATATTATTAAAACCAATATTTATTCATTGTAATTCCATATTCAAAGATTCAAAAATAGCTTGATGGTGAAACGTTTGTCTAGAAGACTGCGCTAATGCTCATATTCAAAAGCAATTACATACATCGCTTGGTTCATGTCATGACCTTATTGTGGACACAGACAGTATAGAGTCCATTATTTCATTCAAGAACTTGAAATCTTTGGATCCCAACGTAATGATACAACCCACTGAAGTCTCAGTTTTGGGGATTACTGGATGCAGATTGTCCATATGACGATGTTGTGAATCGTTAGTAAGAAATGATAATTCGGCAAGGCCATAACCTATGGACGGACCAATCAGGTATAGGATAACAGATCTCGGATTTTGAAGCGAAATTCACTCATCCATCTGGCTAAATAGATTTATGGCATTATAGCTGATGTCAGTTCGTGATGAAAACACCAAATGAAATTCCTCACCCTAACCATCAACTGTAAATGATAATGCAAATCCCCACACAGGTTCATAATACTTATTTGGTCTTGGTTACTAAGTGTCCACTCTCAAGGTCACTCCAGCGTCCATCAAAGGTCGTCCATAAATGGTAGTCTCACCGATAATTCTTCATACATACCTTGTGAATTTTTAGTTAGCGAAACAGGACTGCCAACAGTGGGTTTTATGAATTTGAAAAAGCTTAAAGTGGACTTGTCTTTACTAGTTTCTAAAGAAAATTCTGCTGTTTTACATAAAGATTTGATAACTGTGTTGATATTTCATTATCCTTTTCACTCAATTGAGACTTTCATCGCATCACTTCAAACTATGACTGCACAAACATTTATTCTAGCGTCATATCTTACTACAATAATAAGTTGTTTTTTCTTAATTATTTTTTGTTACTAATTTGACGATATATACATAGTAGTTTGTTCTTGTTTTATGTTCATAAACACTCCAATTAAACTGTTTGCGTATTTTACGTCTCCTTTATTTCTATTCCCTTATTTTCTCCATTTCCTTCTTTAAACTCAATTCAATATTCTTCTCAATTACACAGACCCGATTTATTATTATTAATATTCTACTATTATCACTCTAAATTTTTTTTAAATATGGCAAGTATAATGCTAACATTATTGAAAATTGTGTATTATTGCATTTTTTGAAGAAACCCGAAATGGTTTCTTCACAACACTTATGTACCCATAAGATGTTTGTGGATAATAATAATAATAATGAACTCCGGTTTGTTGAAACAAGTGAGCACAAAGGTAGAGGCTGAAGATATTCTAAATCGATTTCATGGTTCTAAAGTTTTCTCGAAAGTTGACCTATGAGATGCTTATCTGCAGATCCTTCCAGATCAATCTTCGTCCATTTTGACGACAATTAACACTCCTTTTGGTCTGTTCAAATACAATTTCCTTCCATTTGGTCTAAGTTGTTATCCAGCCATATTTCAGGAAGTTATGAATAAGAAAGTCAGTGATCTTTAAGGTGTTGAAGTTTATCAAGATGATCTCATTGTTCATCGATATGATAATGTAGTTCATGAACAGAGGCCTATTGCTTTATTGCGTCGTTTAATTGAGAAGAATATCACAGTGAATCCGAATAAGTTTTCATTTTGTGTATCTAGTTTTGAATTTCTTGGATACCTAGTTGATAGTAATGGTTTTAGACCAGATATGAAGCAACTAGCTCCACTGACAACTGCACGGTCTCCAAAAACTGTTACAGAACTACGTTCATTAGTGGGTGCTCTTCAATACTATTCCCGTTTTATCCCTAATTTTTCTTCTAGTGCAAATTGTTTATTTAATATTTTGGCATCCAGTTCATTCGAAAGGGGTGAGTAACAAGAGCCATGCTTACGAAGTCTACTAAAGTTTCTTCTAAGTAGTGATGTTCGTCGAACTTAATCCCCTAGTGTACATTCTATGCTTATAACTGATGCATCACCTGTGGGTACTGGCGCAGTTTTGGAGCAGGGAGGCAGACCAGTTATATGTGTTTCACGAAAACTTACTGTTACCGGACAAGGTTATTCACAGACTCAGCGAGAAGCATTAGCTGTGTTTTGGGCTGTTAAAAGACCTCATGAATACTTATTCCGGACGAAATTCCCTATTGTTACTGATCGTGAAGCTCTTAAGTTTATTGATCATCCTGAAACATCTTTAGCACGTTCCTCAGCTGCTATGAGTCAACGATGTAGTATTGCTCTGAGTGCCTATGACTATACGGTTCAGCAGAGAAGTGCCAAACAAATTCAACATGTTGACTACATTTCTCGATATTCATTACCAGATAGACCTTTTATTACTTCAGATGTTTGTTAGTGCACCTCTACCAGTGAGACGTCCAAATCTCATCAGAGAAACTCGTAGATACTTTGGATGTATACTCAGTACTATACGGAAAGGTTGGGATGCTAATCTGAAACGTTGATTTCCTGTCTACTTTTCAAAGAGGGATGAGTTATCTACTACTCCTGATGGTATTTTGTGTTTAAATGATCGTGCTGCTATTCCTCTTTCATTGAGCAAATCTGTCCTTGAAGATCACCATGATGGACATTTAGGTGTTGAGAAAATGAAGTCCTTGGTAAGGCTCACATGTTGGTGGCCAGAGATAAGTGCAGATATATGTCGTACAGCAGACAATTGTTAAAAATGTCATGAGTTGGAAAATCAGCCTTTGAAGTGGACCCTATGGCCAGTATCATCTGAGGCCTGGTAGAGAATTCATGCCAACTTTTGTGGTCCACTTCTTGGCAAATACTATGCACTTAATTATTTTTCTAAGTGGCCTGAAGTGTCTTCAAAACTTGACCAAGTTCTGACTTCACAATCTAAGCTTTAAGATATGCGTTTAGTCGAGAAGGGGGTCCCATGGTGTTAGTGACCGGTAGTGGCTCTCATTTTGCCGAAGATGCAGTCAGTACCTGGTTAAATGGTGTAGGGTGCAAACATCTGCGTGCTGCTCTCAGACATCCTTGTTGTAATTGTTAGGCAGAAAATTTCGTCAGGACATTAAAAAATGCTATTTATTCTATTGCCGCTTCAACATTCAATGAACTGGAGAGGAGAGTAGATACTTTCCTTCTGCAATATAGAAATGCTAGACAGTCTGTGACGAAAGAGCCTCCGTCTAAGATATCATAAGGAAGAATTCTTCGTTCCAATATGAGACGTTTGGAGTCTGCAGAAGTTCCACATTATCGTGGAAATGATCTTCGACCAGCCACGGGGACTGTGCCGAAGAATGTCGAAAAATCTATGGTGCGAATTATAGATATCAGTGACTTAAGTACATACAACCGACATGTTGATCAAATACAATTCCAAGAACCAAGTAAGTCTGTTCCCATTTTGGTTGTTAATTCTAATGCTAATGAGTACCTTCTACACAATACATATTCTTTATCCAATACACCATCGGACAGACAGAAGATGAACTTGAGAAGACGTACAATCGGTTACAAACACTAAGAATTCAATGTAAGATGTGGCGGATGTGGTGTTTGTATGAAATAATGATTTCTTTGTACTCGTTGAATGCTTGATTTGGAATTCCAAATATAGTATATTCGTTCACGCTCATCTAGTACTTCTTGATCTAATTGCGTTATTTCTGAGATTCTTAGTTTGTCCTATAATTCAAAATACTCTTAATTATCATATACTACAATTACGATACAAGTTTTGACTTAGTAGGAATTGAAGATAGTTCACTTTGTTAACTAGTGATCGACAGTTAAAATTCAGCAGCTCGGCAATCGACAAACGATTAATGTTCATTCTCTTCAGTGCACATTGCCAACCACCACGATGTCTCTTATTGTACTTTTATAACTTGTGCAGCGAAAGGTCGTAAGCTTTCCGTAAATGCGCATATATAGGTTGTGAGATTAATAGGCATAATGAGGTGTTAAGACAAAATAAAGAAACAGATAACCAATCTAAATGGCAGAAAAAGGTAGCTCAGATATTCAAGCAGGGTTTTATTATCACTGTTTTCCTTGCTAGTCCTTCAATCGCGTCTTCCTAGACACTACTAATTAAGTAAATCATTTACGTATTCTTGAAATAGTCACCTGTCATGACTGGAGTCATCATTTCATTATTTTCACGACCAGCCAACGACCTACCTGGTAATGTGTTAGTTATTAGTATCTAGAGTCCCTACCGCCCTGGGAAAAACGCACCCAATCAGACCGCAAGATGTAAAATTCCGCCAATAATTGCCAAGCTGACTAGAATTGGTGTAGTGGATTGAATACAACCAAATATCTGGAACCGTACTGAAAGAACAAGAGGCGAATGCAAAGAAATCAATCGATATGTAATGTAGCTAGTTGAACTATCTGGTTCTATTTTCAACCCAAAGACTGTCGTTACCTGAGGCTTGGGTTATTGTTGATTGTTGTCGGTTACTTCCGTTATTAAATGTGAGTTGTGTGTACTTAACGGTTTGGTTATGAAGATTTGTAAATATTTTGAATTGGTCTGTATTGTAACTGCAAATTTGGTATGAAAATACCTTTCTTCTCGCACTTCCGGACCACGTCTACTTATTAGTAATTAGTAAGAGTTATAGTCAGAATCCTTTTGGAGACAAATTCTGTTTTTACAAAACTCTACTCAGGTATGGTGAAAATGATATCAACCTCAGAGTTTCCTTGATGCAGTGTTAATAACCGTAAGAAGGCGGTACTTCAGTCGTCAGGGCAGGAAGTAAATCGACCTATATTATTCCTTGTTATTTATGGTCACGACAAGATCCTAAGTAATCAACATAACACTTGAGGAACTCCGGTGACCTGGTCGGTCTACTATGATGTGATTTCTAGACTTCAATGTGCTTTTTAGTGTATATTACCAATCTACCTCTTCTTTTACTTTCCCGATGACACATGGTACATTTCATGCTTTATCACATCGTCCGCGAAGTCTGAAGAAAGACAAGGTTCAGATAGAACTGTGATCTTCATCTCGAACTAGAAAGAAGTTTCTCATTTTTCGCATCTTTCACCTAATACCCTTCACATTACTCTCAGGGCACTAATTTCCTCTTAGGCAGCAAATGTTTTGTTGGTTGTGAGTACACTGCAGTTAAGAGTAAACTAGCCATTTCTGTGGAAACCAACTGATACGAGATTTTTACCTCCATGTTCAGTACATTAAATAAGATTTCTGTTGGTGCCCTACGTCATGGGCTGTCGGTCGTGGTGAACTGACAACGGATTGCATTTTTGAGTGTCACACCTTTATTCTGTAGAGTTCAGTTAAATCCTCCTGACTTTTGAATTCTATGACTATTAGGTTAAAAAACACAAGGTGAAGTCCAGATTCACTGGTCACCATAACTCCAAGCAACCAGATGTTATGTAAAAAACATCTGTATTGTTACCCATCGTACATATAACCTTCGTCTGAACAACCACACATCATTTCAAGCACCATATGACAGTCATCCTGACTCATTCTTCAGGACTTTCGATGGTTATCTTTCAGCGTATATTGCAGATTACGGTTTCTCAAATCTAGCTCTAATATCCAAGGTTCATTTAAATATCGACCTTTGTTACATCAGTGAGGTTTCTGATAGTAGGATGTTTGCTTTAAGGTTGCTCTCAATGAAGGATATCCAATTTATATTGCAGTTCGTCAACCCATGTCCACAAATGCCCTGGTATGGCCGAGAGCGGGGTGGGTTCGCCCTCCCTCTTGAAATACTCTCACACGGCCACGCGTACACAGCCTCTGCCAGGGAATTCCTACTCACTGCCTTCTTGTGGAGGGGATATTGTTTAGGAAAATGAGAGGACGAAAAGCGAATGTCCGGCGCTTTAACTGGATCCCAAACCAAATCAATGGTGCATATGGGCTCCAGTATCCTGCGGGAAGAAATGGCATATGAACCAATTTTCGGTCACCGGCTACCATGGGACTGCATCTCCTTACGATGCTCCACTGCCTTGTGGGTTAGACTTTTAGGTCAAAGGCTCGGGGTGTGGCCCCCTAAGAAAACCACCTGCTTCGGTCTGGGCACGCGGGCAGTATCAAAACCCACACAAAAATCATCAATTCCCTACATTTATGGAAACTACTTTTCTTGCTTCGACTAACAATCAAATTCTTCTTCTTCTTCTTCTTATTATTATTATTATTATTTACTACGTCATTATTCATCCTCTTTTATTCCTACTCTGTCTATACTTGTTTTTTCGATTTATACAGCAGCTCGTCTATGGTGGAAATTCGATTCTATCTAAACGTTCTCGAGTCACTGTCCGGTTGAAAATTGTATGTTACCACCGAATATGAGTAGTGAAGCAGTTTTTCTGAAACCACGTGCACTATTCAAACTGGCTGCCTTCAACGTTCGCACAGTTATGCAGGTTGGACAACAGATAAGGCTGGCTATGTCTTTAGAATGTCTTAATATCGATGTTTTCTGTCTATCCGAGACCCGTATTCAAGACTCTGGTGAAGTACTACAAATTCGCTCTCCATCTGTCGCTTCGAAAAGCTTGTTTTACGTGCGCTTATCCGGGGACCCTGTGGCATCTTCGTCTGGTCTTGCTGGCGTTGGTGTCGCACTAAGCGCCAGAGCTGAGGCAGCACTAATCGATTGGATCGCCATTAACAGTCGGTTATGTGCTGTTAGATTAGAAAGTTCCATCAAAGTGAGAAGAAATCGGCGTGAAAAACGATGTCTTTTCATCATCTCCGCCTATGCCCCGACAGATTGCAGCCCGGATGCAATCAAGGATGAGTTTTACCACCAGTTATCTGTTCTTCTCCAGAAAGTGCGTTCGACAGATATTGTAGTACTAGCCGGAGACTTGAATGCCCAGGTCGGGCATCTAGGCACAGAAGAGAGTCGTTTAGTTGGTCGATGGGGACTTGTTGGTCGCAGGACAGATAACGGGGACCGTCTACTGCAACGGTGCACAGACCACAACCTGTTTCTGGCTAGCACTAACTTTCGGCACAGTCACCGCCGATATGCCACCTGGCGTCCTCCCTCTGCATCTCAAGCCTGGACTCAGAAGCCAATCACTAACATCCATCGACGTCTTGGACGATGGACAGAATTTTTCGAAGGGCAGTTCAACTGGCCTGCTGCTCCGGCAACATCGGTCAGACTGTCTTGTCCTCCATGGCCGGTGACGACTGATCCACCAAATGAGGAGGAAGTCCGCAAGGAACTCCAACTCTTGAAGCGCTACAAATCACCTGGCCCAGATGACTTACCTCCGGCTCTTTTTAAAGATGGTGGTGACTTTCTGACTAAGTAACTGGCGACGTTGTTTACAAAGTTTTGGGAGCTAGAGAGTGTACCAACGTCATAGAATGAGTCGATAGTTATCCCTATCTTTAAAAAGGGTTCACGTCGTTCCTGTAACAACTATCGGGGATAAGTCTACTTCCGATTGTGTCCAAGCTATTGGCTTCCGTCATACTTCGTAGGTTGTTCAAAACCCGAGAAAGATTGACTCGCGAGGAGCAGGCTGGTTTTCGTTCCGGTCGAGGATGTACTGACTACATCTTCACCCTCCGCCAAATGTTAGAACACCGCCATACTTATCAAAGGCCAACAATCGTGGTGTTTCTTGGCATTAGGGCTGCCTTCGATTCGTTGGATAGGACTGTTCTCTGGGATTGTCTATTGAAGAAGGGTGTGTCTGAGAAGTTTATTGACATCCTAAAAGCCCTATATACAAACACCTCAGGCAGAGTGAGGGCATACAACCACCTTTCTCCATTTTTCCATTCGAGCAGTGGGGTTAGACAGTGTTGCCCAATCTCACCATTCAACTTTGCCATCGATGACATTCTGGAAACAGCTCTGATGGATGTGAGTAATGGCGGTGTAGATCTGTTGCCTGGAGAAAAACTTCTCGACCTTGAGTATGCGGACGATATTGTCTTACTGTGAGATAATGCCCAAGCCATGCAATCCGCACTTAATCAGTTGGCAATCAGTGTCCGTAGGTACGGTATGTGCTTTGCACCTTCGAAGTGCAAAGTACTTCTACAAGACTGGCAGGATTCTAATCCTGTACTCACCCTGGATGGTGAGCAGATAGAAGTAGTCGAGAAGTTCGTGTATCTGGGTAGCTGCATAAGTGCTGGTGGTGGCGTGCGTGATGAGACCGATTCACGTACAGTGAAAGCCAGAGCGGCTTATGCCAATCTGGGCCATCTTTGGCGCCTTCGTGATGTTAGTCTGGCTGTAAAAGGTCGGATCTACAACACGTCGGTGAGAGCAGTTTTGCTCTATGCTTGTGAAACCTGGTCTCTCCGAGTTGAGGACGTTAGACGACTCTCTGTGTTCGATCATCGTTGTCTCCGAAGGATTGCTGACATCCAGTGGCAACACCATGTTAGTAATACAGAGGTTCAGCATTGTGTGTTCGGGCACAGAGACGATAATGCATTCGGTGTCACCATCTTGAAACACCGTCTTCGGTGGCTTGATCATGTTCTACGAATGTCGTCCCAGAGAATTCCACGTTGTGCATTATTTGCCGACACCGGGATTGGTTGGAAAAAGCGGAGAGGTGGCCAGTGTATGACATGGTGTCGTGGCATGGAAGAAAGCTGCAAAGGACTGGCTTGTGTTGGTCCTTCACGACTCCATGGTTGGGGTCCGAGAGATGGTGCTACACAGTGGTTAGAGACGTTATCAGAAATGGCTCAGAATAGAAGTCAGTGGCGATCCTACTGTAACCTTCTTTTACTTTCTTCGCAAAAAGTGGTTGTATCTTCCTTAACTGAAGGATTTCTTCTGATTGTACCGTTCCGTTCCCCCATTATTACTATTATTATTAATACACTACCTTACACCAATCTCTTCGTTATCGTTCTCATTTTTTTAACGCTCCTTACCTTTTTTATTTTTCCTTCTGTTTAAATTCTCATTGTTTTGTGTGGCGCATATATATTTGGCGCACTCTCGTACCAATATTTATGTGTTCAAATAAATAAATAGTCGTGACCTATAGAAGCCAAATAGTTGGTCTGGGGTTGTAACGACCCTAACTTCAGTTTTTAGTCTGAAGTCAAAGCGAAAGAAACAAACATTATCCGGTTAGATCAAACTACTTTCTTATATATAGTGTACAAGGCGTTTCTGAGCTACTTGTATTAAATTACACCAAAATACATACTCTGCGTCCAATATAAGTATTTCTAATTTAATAGAACAAATTATGTTCAAAATACAAAACACCTCAAAAAGTATAGTCTGTACTATACAGTCAATGGTTTCTCTAACACAAACTAGCGTGCTAAACAACAAAACTGATAGTTAACAAACAGGAGTCCGATACCTGGGAATCAATAAGAGTATTCCCAACAAGATGACTTCAGATATCTAGTTGCAGGGACTACAGCAATCTTTCCAAGCTGATAGTCAAAGGTGAACAGTCATACACCAAACCACACCATGATCTTTAAATTAGTCAAACACGACCTTACTATCAATAGTCCGGCAACAGAAAAATTAAGTAACAAAAGGTAAGTCTTTAACCATAGTCACATAACAAAAGCTTAGACGAGGTAGACTGTAGAACATAATGTGAGGCTAAAAGATACCTAAACGAAGCTTTCGATACACGACAAAGAGAAGAAACAAGTAAGTGACAATGTAAGCGTTTGGGAAATTAACTGGTTTAGATATTACAAACTCGGCATCAGCTTATGTATCCGATTTTTTGTACTAGAGGATCAGTCACGATTGTGTTGCAAATTTTTACGAAAATCTGTCCGGCAACCACCTACTGTTAAGCCAAAGATCACTGTTGCGCACCTACATTTTTCTGGGCACCAAACAAAATAAGTCTATGTGAACTTTCATTTTACCTTCTTATGTAAAAATAATTCCCATTTGCCATAGGTTTTCTTTAAATATTGATCTAGGAAAAATCTTTGCTTACGTCTTCTGAATCTGGAAACTGAAATTACAAACCGCAAAATGAAAAAATAATCCGCTGTTTCAAGTTCTTCAATGTTTTGAGTGGGGGAATGTCACCAGAAACAGCATACACATGAGTAGGTTTTCAGTCGTATTGACCACGGTCACCTTGAATATAAATCCATACAAGCTGTTCGTTATAAAAAAGATAACTAATCTGCAAATTATCAGTATTTTGTATCCATAGTAAGACGATGATAATCAAATATAACTCTTTCCAGACAACTAATACTATTGAACGATAGGTAACAGGGTAGCACTTACGTGAAGTAGGAATGTTTTTCTAAACATCCTTCGAGTGTTGTTGGACGAAAGACCGACAAACAATTATTCTATATGTTGAATGCTGGATAAAATTAACAAATCTGTCAGTGAAATTCCAAACTCTAATCATATAGGATAGTTAGAAGACCTGCAACAAATTTTCAACCCCAACCTATTTTGAAGCGTAACGCTGATTAACATACGACATAATAAAAGCATGTGATTAGGTCAGAATACGCTAGAAATGAACACCTAATGACTCGAGCTATGTAGGAAAATGCGTGCTTTTTATTTGAGAATTACAATCATCACGAAAGCCTGGAAACTTTATGTGATAGGGTTCAAAATCGACCTTAATGTAACTCATACATTTACTTATCATTATATTTCCTTAGTTTTTATACACTACATTTTTGTTTTCTCACTAATCCTGGTATTATGATTTAAAGTCGTCTGGATTTTCATTGTTACAGATTTCCTTAAGGTATTACACTATGTATCTCTAAATCGTAAACCTAGATTATGGGACGTCGTGGACTGATGAACTACAGATTCTACATTGTTTATGAATGAATGACTGACGAACTAATTGACTGAGTCCAATTATAAATATTCGCACTATCCGAGATTCTAAGCAATAAAAGTGTTTACTCATTTTATTTTTTAATTAAATATTATCATTAGGTCACAGAACAAATGACTAAAATTTTAAAGTACTCGTCATGAAAATTTTTAGAATTGTTATTGGCTAAATAAATTAATTCGAAACAAAAGGGAGACAAATATAAAGAGTGTCCTTTGAATTATTCAATTGAAAAAGAGTAGACTGAACTTTGTTTATTCATGTAACTGAATACACAGACAGTAAATTCCAATTAACCTCATATTTATTTGCCTTTACTTTCTTGACGAAGTAAGTCTTGACGTGAGCTCAACACTAGCGCCTGTAAAACAAGAATTAAAGTGTAAAGCTTTTAGATAAAAAGATTCAATTAGAAAACAAATTATACGGCTCATTAATGATTGAACTCCTCTCCAATTTATCAAGCAATAACTAGAATCAGTACATTAAATTTAACTTGGTAAGTTGAAACTCATTCTTTAAATCATACTAAGCTAACTCAATTTTCAATTCTGTTTTGAAAATTTATTGATGCAATTAGTAATATTACTACTATGAGCCATATCATTTACATGAGACCTAGTGACACAACCCAGTTGGTCAAACTAAACAAGATTCAGTGACGTCAAGATTTGAGATCCATTGGTTGGAAGATGATTGCCTTAATTAATAAGCCAATGCAGCACACTCAAACTTTCAAATAATCGGTGTTACTAGAATTCAAAACCGGGTACATGAACATGTACCATAATGGAATGACTACAAATAACTTCTACTTCAAAAAAGAGTAATTTCATAACAATATCACGTACTTGAAACATAATATCTGTTTATCGACCCCCAATAACAGATAGTTAGTACAAGTTTAAATGAGAAAATAACAACAACTAAAATAGATAACACCTTATCCGACATATTCTCAAACTGTATCTTACACTTTCGAATTTATATAACTGTGTGTTGACAAAGATTGACTATCCAACTGATAAGTCATGCTGATTGAACGCTATATTCGGTTCCTAAGCTATTCTTGTAACCCCCAAGCTAGAACTACACAGCGACTTGAACACGAGAGAAAAGGTGCAAAATATGCGAGAGGCACTTTACCCCAAAGGTTCGTTCTAGTACAGAAAACATAGAGTTTTCATAGTATTTTAGATGTCCTTGAGTTTCCCGAAGATTCTGGAATGCTACTACTAAACATAGTAGCAGGATAGTAATCATCCAATCAGAAACTCTACATGTGACTTTTCACTTTATTGATGTTTCTGGCTAAACTACAAGTGAACGCTGATTCGATAAAATGCTTCTTTGTGTTTTCCTGATCCTTCCTTGTCTTTTGCAAAACGTTCTCTGGATCAACCCAACACCTCCTCCCCTTCCAAAAAATAAGACCTCTTCTTCGGGTCTACTTGCAGCTTGATAACTGATTTTCTGCGGCGTCCGGACTTTCTTAGTATCCAGCGTCTATGAGCGTATGTTAAGGTTCCTGTCATTGGAGTATCTGTACTTATATCTAACGGAAGCCTCACTTGATTATCTACCGTGTCTAGAGTCCTTTTCTCTCTGTGTATTTGATTAATGTGTCTAATCCAAACTCTGAAAGACCCAAGCACTTTGTATAGAACATTTCCCATTCTCTTCTCAACGACTTCCGGTTCCCAACGATTTTTCCCAATGTTTGACTTGACGAGCACTTTATCACCGACGTTAGAACTCCGGATATTCTGGTTTTGTCTGCATCCATCCATTGGTTTAGGTGGTAACATGACGTCAAACATCGCTTCAGCAGAGGATTTCCTATCTGGGACGAAAGGGTTAGGCTTAGTTTTATAAGCTGTTAAGAATTTCGTAATTACCTGACTTGTCCCCTCTCCTTCCCCTTTCAGTAGTGCTCTTTTGAATGTGTCCTTCCCAACTTTCGACGTAGCGATGTTGTTGCAGATCGAGTTTATGGGGCGGTCTGTTAACTTCAACCTTTCTATCCAACCAAGTCCCAATAAGTCGAGTGATGGACAGTTTGTTTGAAAAATTACACCCTTCTCCGTAAACTCTTTGACTGTGACTTCACAATGAATCTCACCAGGGACGTTTAGAATCTCCCCAGATGCACTCTGTGCTGATTGATGAGTTGAATATATTCTCGGTTTCTCAATTTTCTCCCACGTTCTCCTGCTTATAAGTGTTATATCGGAGGCTGTGTCTAACTGTAAGCGGGCATACATACATACATACTTTCTACGGTTATGGGAGCCGGCTTCGTGAAGAGCTACTGTTACTTTAGCTGTTTGTGGCTTGAATCTTTTAGAATACACTTTCTGTTGATGGCGTTTCCGGGTTTAGCAATGACTTTCTTTGTGCCTTTTTCTGGAACACAGTACATAGTTTTTATTGATGCAAATACATTTTACGTTTAGTTATAGCCTTTGTATATTTAACAGGCACCAAGTGTTCAAAGTCTGTCAGTATGTATTGCGTTCATGTCTGGCAGATGATACTGACTGAATCTTATATGGTAATATTAAATAGTTCAAAACATACTTTTCAGAATTTTTAGACAAACAAAATTAGGTAAATTACTTAACATTGTTATATAAAATGAAACGCCACTAATATCTAATCAAGTGACACAAAAAAGACAAGTCTGTGAAAGAAAACCAAAGTACCTTATTTGCTTCAATAGTTTTTGTCCAGTCACGAGCACCAATCAGTCTTACAGCTTCTAATAAGAGTTTTCTAACTTGACCAACACTTTTATTAAACTGTTCCAAGACCATGTCAACACAGACCTGGTAAAAACAAAATAATACATCAAAAATGAGTTTGTTAGTATCAATGCCAAGGTTGGACTTCATAGTTTCAAACAAATTGTATTATTTATTTATATATTTGAACACATAAATATTGGTACGAGAGTGCGCCAAATATATATGCGCCACACAAAACAATGAGAATTTAAACAGAAGGAAAAATAAAAAAGGTAAGGAGCGTTAAAAAAATGAGAACGATAACGAAGAGATTGGTGTAAGGTAGTGTATTAATAATAATAGTAATAATGGGGGAACGGAACGGTACAATCAGAAGAAATCCTTCAGTTAAGGAAGATACAACCACTTTTTGCGAAGAAAGTAAAAGAAGGCTACAGTAGGATCGCCACTGACTTCTATTCTGAGCCATTTCTGATAACGTCTCTAACCACTGTGTAGCACCATCTCTCGGACCCCAACCATGGAGTCGTGAAGGACCAACACAAGCCAGTCCTTTGCAGCTTTCTTCCATGCCACGACACCATGTCATACACTGGCCACCTCTCCGCTTTTTCCAACCAATCCCGGTGTCGGCAAATAATGCACAACGTGGAATTCTCTGGGACGACATTCGTAGAACATGATCAAGCCACCGAAGACGGTGTTTCAAGATGGTGACACCGAATGCATTATCGTCTCTGTGCCCGAACACACAATGCTGAACCTCTGTATTACTAACATGGTGTTGCCACTGGATGTCAGCAATCCTTCGGAGACAACGATGATCGAACACAGAGAGTCGTCTAACGTCCTTAACTCGGAGAGACCAGGTTTCACAAGCATAGAGCAAAACTGCTCTCACCGACGTGTTGTAGATCCGACCTTTTACAGCCAGACTAACATCACGAAGGCGCCAAAGATGGCCCAGATTGGCATAAGCCGCTCTGGCTTTCACTATACGTGAATCGGTCTCATCACGCACGCCACCACCAGCACTTATGCAGCTACCCAGATACACGAACTTCTCGACTACTTCTATCTGCTCACCATCCAGGGTGAGTACAGGATTAGAATCCTGCCAGTCTTGTAGAAGTACTTTGCACTTCGAAGGTGCAAAGCACATACCGTACCTACGGACACTGATTGCCAACTGATTAAGTGCGGATTGCATGGCTTGGGCATTATCTCACAGTAAGACAATATCGTCCGCATACTCAAGGTCGAGAAGTTTTCTCCAGGCAACAGATCTACACCGCCATTACTCACATCCATCAGAGCTGTTTCCAGAATGTCATCGATGGCAAAGTTGAATGGTGAGATTGGGCAACACTGTCTAACCCCACTGCTCGAATGGAAAAATGGAGAAAGGTGGTTGTATGCCCTCACTCTGCCTGAGGTGTTTGTATATAGGGCTTTTAGGATGTCAATAAACTTCTCAGACACACCCTTCTTCAATAGACAATCCCAGAGAACAGTCCTATCCAACGAATCGAAGGCAGCCCTAATGCCAAGAAACACCACGATTGTTGGCCTTTGATAAGTATGGCGGTGTTCTAACATTTGGCGGAGGGTGAAGATGTAGTCAGTACATCCTCGACCGGAACGAAAACCAGCCTGCTCCTCGCGAGTCAATCTTTCTCGGGTTTTGAACAACCTACGAAGTATGACGGAAGCCAATAGCTTGGACACAATCGGAAGTAGACTTATCCCCCGATAGTTGTTACAGGAACGACGTGAACCCTTTTTAAAGATAGGGATAACTATCGACTCATTCTATGACGTTGGTACACTCTCTAGCTCCCAAAACTTTGTAAACAACGTCGTCAGTTACTTAGTCAGAAAGTCACCACCATCTTTAAAAAGAGCCGGAGGTAAGTCATCTGGGCCAGGTGATTTGTAGCGCTTCAAGAGTTGGAGTTCCTTGCGGACTTCCTCCTCATTTGGTGGATCAGTCGTCACCGGCCATGGAGGACAAGACAGTCTGACCGATGTTGCCGGAGCAGCAGGCCAGTTGAACTGCCCTTCGAAAAATTCTGTCCATCGTCCAAGACGTCGATGGATGTTAGTGATTGGCATCTGAGTCCAGGCTTGAGATGCAGAGGGAGGACGCCAGGTGGCATATCGGCGGTGACTGTGCCGAAAGTTAGTGCTAGCCAGAAACAGGTTGTGGTCTGTGCACCGTTGCAGTAGACGGTCCCCGTTATCTGTCCTGCGACCAACAAGTCCCCATCGACCAACTAAACGACTCTCTTCTGTGCCTAGATGCCCGACCTGAGCATTCAAGTCTCCGGCTAGTACTACAATATCTGTCGAACGCACTTTCTGGAGAAGAACAGATAACTGGTGGTAAAACTCATCCTTGATTGCATCCGGGCTGCAATCTGTCGGGGCATAGGCGGAGATGATGAAAAGACATCGTTTTTCACGCCGATTTCTTCTCACTTTGATGGAACTTTCTAATCTAACAGCACATAACCGACTGTTAATGGCGATCCAATCGATTAGTGCTGCCTCAGCTCTGGCGCTTAGTGCGACACCAACGCCAGCAAGACCAGACGAAGATGCCACAGGGTCCCCGGATAAGCGCACGTAAAACAAGCTTTTCGAAGCGACAGATGGAGAGCGAATTTGTAGTACTTCACCAGAGTCTTGAATACGGGTCTCGGATAGACAGAAAACATCGATATTAAGACATTCTAAAGACATAGCCAGCCTTATCTGTTGTCCAACCTGCATAACTGTGCGAACGTTGAAGGCAGCCAGTTTGAATAGTGCACGTGGTTTCAGAAAAACTGCTTCACTACTCATATTCGGTGGTAACATACAATTTTCAACCGGACAGTGACTCGAGAACGTTTAGATAGAATCGAATTTCCACCATAGACGAGCTGCTGTATAAATCGAAAAACAAGTATAGACAGAGTAGGAATAAAAGAGGATGAATAATGACGTAGTATAATAATAATAATAATAATAATAATAATAATAATAATAATAATAATAAGAAGAAGAAGAAGAAGAAGAAGAAGAAGAAGAAGAAGAAGAAGAAGAAGAATTTGATTGTTAGTCGAAGCAAGAAAAGTAGTTTCCATAAATATCGAGAGTTGGTCCCCGAATGCCCTGATATGGCCGAGAGCGGGGTGGGTTCGCCCTCCCTCTTGAAATACTCTCACACGGCCACGCGTACACAGCCTCTGCCAGGGAATTCCTACTCACTGCCTTCTTGTGGAGGGGGTGTTGTTTATGAAAATGAGAGGACGAAAAGCGAATGTCCGGCGCTTTAACTGGATCCCAAACCAAATCAATGGTGCATATGGGCTCCAGTATCCTGCGGGAAGAAATGGCATATGAACCAATTTTCGGTCACCGGCTACCATGGGACTGCATCTCCTTACGATACTCCACTGCCTTGTGGGGTAGACTTTTAGGTCAAAGGCTCGGGGTGTGGCCCCTAAGAAAACCACCTGCTTCGGTCTGGGCACCCGGGCAGTATCACAACCCACACACAGATGATGAACTGTCAAATAAACTGAACATTCTGTGGAAAGTTAATAATATACATGTAAACCGAGAAAGGATTTATGTCTCGTATTCAGTAAAACTAGCCTTTAGATGGTTATAGAGGTTTTATGCTGGTCGGAAATTAAGGTCATCCACCAGTGAATATGAATTATTTGAGTGCCGGATAATTTTCTTCCCTAGTCTTGCTTAATTATCCATTGCATAATAGACTGTATTCAATGTTACCCTTGGGAAAACATTATTTACTAAAAGTAATAACTTTATTCTATTCAGTGAAATGAACTAGAAATCAGATCCTAGGTATTCAACTACCTGTAATAATTATTCAGCTTTTAGCTGTTTAAAGTTTCATTAGTGCAATGCAATATGACAATATGTCTGTCATAAAACATCATTTGATTATTCAGACGATCAGTAACATAGAATGAATAAAAGGCATTGTTATAACAGGTTCAGTTAATATTCCCACAGTTGTAGTCTAATTCTATGCTTAAATTATTATCCATCAATCAAACAGGAAACATGAATGACAATGATTCCAGTCAAAAAGAAACCAGCTAATTATGCCATCCAATTTCTATCAGAAATTAAACTCCACTACCAACTAATTATCCATCTATTTAGTGAAAAGATTGGTATTTGGTTGATTAGTCAACAATAAGAATTATAATGTGCCGCGTATATTAAGTAAAGGGTTACATACTCGGATTTGAGTCACACTAATTTGTGAAAGGAATAGTAATAAAACCTAACTGACAAAACAGAAGTGGACTTAGATTCGAATCTGAAATCAACTGGTTGAAAAAACTGAGTGCTTTAATTACTAAGTCACAGAAATTCCTAGATTTTTTCCTATCGATTATGAACCAGTATAAACTGAAGTAGCCCGGTATACTAAATAACAACTAATAATGATTATACTTTAGTTTAGTACTTCCTAGAAATACAATTTTTAAGAATGCATGAATATCCTCAAATTTAAAGACGAATAAAATCACAATTTTATTGAAATCCACAACCCCATACTGAGAATATAACAAAATTATTGGACATCCTTATGTATGTATCTATAAAATAATATACAAAAGTAACCAGTAAATATTAACTTCCTCACGTGTTCCTCATCTGCTTTCCAACAATCAAAATCTGTAACAATTGCTATAGAAGCATAACTTAATCCAGCTTCACGAGCTAAAGAAACTTCAGGAACTAATGTCATATTGATCAAATCGAAACCCCATTTTTGGAATAACAATGATTCGCAACGAGTTGAGAAACGTGGGCCATTAATCGTGATTACAGAACCTTCAGTATGTACACACGGATGATTGATAATTGTATCTGAACTACACGTTTTATCACGAATAGTCAGTGATAGATTTTTAGCTGCTTTGATTAGAACCTGAAAAAATGAAGTATACAAAGAAGTTGGTGTTGAACTATCAAGTAAATTCAAACATCCCATTTGCAGTTTCATGATTTAATCAACTGCATAATGGAGACTGGATAATGACTGACTAATTATTATGTATGCTTAGAATTATTAACTACGAAATAAAACGAAGTACGATCAAACCATGAAAATACGCTTCAGTTAGACGGAATGCAAGGGTATGTTTGGAGGAATATTGAAACTGAAGATTAAGAGAAAGATAGAATAAATGCGTTTGCAATATTGCGAACGGGTTGATGAGAGAACTTTGACGGATAGTCTGGACTTACCGCCATACCTAAGACCGAAATTCAATGATTTTATGGACTAATGACACGTCTTGGGTTGGCGACCCATAGTTTCGTTCCATATTACTCCTACACCATTTAACATTGTACGTTAAAGTAGTACGCTATGTTTAACTTCAGAACTCATTCAGTCTTTCTGTGATATGTGAGTAATGCTATGAAAATACCTATGATCAGAAACTAGTTGTCTACGCATGTCTTTGATCATTATTTACAGCCTCAAAATACAGAGGAAATTGTTGTACAGTATACACACGCTATGGTTAGCAGACGGACATTTCACCTATACCACAAGTGACTCACGTTGGCAAAGGTCAACTGAGCTATTCGAATCCGTGCTGAGATTTCCTCAGACACTAAACCACAAAGGCTGATGAAATTCCCAAGGTGAGTGGAATAGTCAATGTACTCAACTACTACAATCCTTACGATTGTATTAAGTGTTGACGCAAACTAGTCAAGAAGCAGCACTTAGAATTTCGAAGGATAGAAACTCATCACGAACATGCTTATGTTTTTGCCCAAGGTGACCAATAGATTTTGAATTTTGTCAACGTCTTTACCAAATAGAACTGTATCACCTGTCTATTTTAAGTCCATAAGTAGTAGGACAGTAACCCCTGGAAAGTTAAGTGAGGTGCGATTTCATAAAATCTCCGGTCACTAAAAAGACACAAATAGTCCAGAAAACTTTATGGAATTTTGCTCTCTGAGTTGGATGGTTTGTCAGAAGTCTACTTGGAGTTTGTGCTGATGATGTCGTTCAGAATAACGATGAGAGCACCACCATCAAACCATCCCTATCAAACAACAAAACTCCATCAAAATCATCCACCTGAGCTACAAATCTTCTCTACCACTCCAGGAAACCTATATATTTCCCAGAAATATGAGAATATCCTGTGACTAACATTGTTGTTGTTTGTTAAAGGTAAATAGAATTCATTGTTATATACTGTTGTTAAGTTTGTTCTTATTCACTGACCTTATTCTCCTTCCGTCAACCCTCTTTTGTGTATTGTTTCGTACTACTTATTAATATTCAGTAAACAGATGTGTTTTTGGAAATTTCAACGCGCAAGTTTAACGTTTAACATTCCATAACATATACATACACTTATAACATTTATTGTATTTATCACTATAATCAATTTCTTTCAACTCTTATAGCAGTTATTCGCAACTTTACATAGTCGTTTAATCCTTGTTTAAACTCAACAGTTTCCATATTGTTCGCTCTTGGTTTTGTTCTTGGTTGTTGATTAACTGTTATCAGATACAGCTACCTGCTGTCGTTTGCATTATCGTATGTTGTAATTATTCCTTATGTTGTTATTGCAGGAAGACCTTTTCATTTCAAACTCACAGAAGCGCTAGGCGTCACAGATACCTCACAAGTTGATTTTTGTAACTAATTTATGTATATCACTCAACAGAGAACCGCTTTTTAGACAAATCGTCGTTTTGTGAAATTTGATTTCGCGCGTATCTCAATCGTGTGATTAGACGCTTCGATAGATTTAACAACTGTTAAAAAACATTTGAAGGTTGTTTAATATTTTCAATCCAAGCAGGAGAACCACCAGCACGTGACAGGATCTTATAACATAAACATTCAAAAAGCACCACTGAAAACAAACCATACAAGGTTGTACAGTTGTGAAGCTTAGTGCCAAAGTAATAAAAACTATCTAGACCAAACAGCTAATATCTCCAAGCGAATTACGTTAACCCTTGACTAGAAACACGAAACGAGTCTCTCTAGTTAATTATCCAAAAACTCACCTGACGTGTTTCTTCACAAAATGGGTCTGCCATCGGCATATGTAAGACTCCTTTCAGTGAACCAGGCCCACTTCCATAAAACGTAAGCTCTCGATTTCGAGTATTATCGTAAAACTGGTTAAGAACAACGAAATCACCAGGTTTTTTGTCTTTCTGAAGACTACCACAAGCGTTAGTGGCTAATATGTGAGTACACCCAAGTTCTTTTAACGCCCAAATGTTGGCCCGATAATTGATCTCACTTGGCGGAAGTAAATGCTCCTTTCCATGCCTGCAAGACAAAAGTGATCAAGTCATTCATAATCCATATTAGTGTTATCGAACAGAGAAGTCGTTAGCTTTCATCACGCAAAAAATTACCTATACACTAAGAACTAACATTCATTTCAATAACATGTAAGTTTAGGTGTAAATATTTTTAAAGCTTTGTGTAGAGTTCCAAAGATCCAGTATAGATAATTGTTGCATTAAGCTTCAAAATACCTTTGTAATTATACATGAATGATCACAATGACTTATACATCCAGCGTTTGAAGATGCTGATGTAATTTTGTGTGCAAACATTTCTCGGAATTAGACTATTTAGCTAGCTTTCCAAAACTGTTTGGTATGATGTTGTGGATAATTAGTTTTTAATAAATCGAAAACAATATGATGTAATAGGGACTTATTCAAAAATGAAACATCGATTTGGGTGGCGAATATCTAGCAAATATTGGAAATAGATTCACTTGATCAAAGACCACGAATTATGTTGGACTGATAATATTCAGTTGACGCTTGATGGTCAGGTATACAGACAGTTCACTAAAAGGGAGATCCAATAACTGGTTAGTTCAGCATACATTTTGCATGCCGAATTCAGTACAAATGATAATAGCTCTCTAGTTGGACACTAATCAAAGTCATTAAGTATTCACATGGCTAACCTTACTAACACCAATCTTCCTGAAAAATTTAAACCTTTATAGTCAGTCGGCCAAGTCATTTACAACTAAATGTGCACGAATATCAATGTGTACCATTTCGTTAAACAATTAAAGTAGTGAAAGAACTTGGACCTAACAGTTTTGAAGATTCGAAAAGAATTATAATACTATTTTTTCTAACTGAAATGAAAATATTTGCCACTTAGGTTACACAACTAATGTTTGGATGCAATTTTTATTCATGTAAAGTGCTTCTACAAGATTGATAAGAGATTCGGTGAATAATTGTCATAGATGAAAAAAAAATCAGTTTCATATAACAACAGCCAAAATTATTTATGGTAAAGTGCGCCAGCTTTGGTGCTATTAAACGATCAGTGTTGCGTCAAAACGTTGTAGTGCGAGTGGTTCTGATCAACGTTTGTTAAACCTGGTATTTTCGAGCTGAAGGTGTTAGAATAATGGGCTAACTTACAGTATACAACCGAACCAATGAAAAACGAGGTAAGTTGTGAAACAATTATCAAAATAAGGTTAGGAATTTGTGTTGTGAATTACAATTGAGTGTTAGGGTTGAGATTTTCATCACAAACTGACGTAGACTCCAATGCATGAATCCTAAAAGCATATCCTGATCCTACTCGTCTCATAATAAGTCATTCATTAACCTTCGGCATCTCCTAAATGGCCGAAACGCTTAGCACCTCAACGTCGTTCAACAATATACTTCAGGTTTACTGAATACTGTTTGCACTGATCGTTGATGTACTCACAGGATTGTTCACATTCGACAAAAATACCGTATAATTAGTGTAAAGGTTCGGTGACTTCTTTCTGAACAAAGTCAAGATCTGATAAATTCCTATATTGTGAATTAAAACAATATATATAAGTGAACAATACTGTTTTCGATTACATCCTAATCAGGCATTACTCTAATCTAAAGTAATTTTTATATACATATATGAAATTATTAAACCAATCAAGGCAGTTAGTTGATGTCAGTGATAACAGTCGAATAGATTACATAAATAAACATAATAAGTGAAAAATACGAATTGATATTGTGATGACACGTGTACTAGTTGTGATAAGAATAACGAAGGATTGAATCGATACTTCATAGTGGGAAATAGGTAAACGATATATATACAAACTGAAATAAAAATTAAATGATTACGTAATAAGATGACTGGACAACGAAGGGTTAATAAAAAAAGATGGGAGGGGGTGGAGAAGTATAAACGAACAGAGCATAAAAAATAATAATCCAGCTGACAAGTCATAAATAGGACGAAACGTGCGTCCTGGATTCAATTGCTACCCATCATCCATCTTTGCTTATAACGTTTGTGAATTAACGCAATATCGAGGCAATCCATACATGATGCACATATGCCGATAAGAGACTGATCAATTGCAGACCTAAACATAGATAGGAAGATTCAAACAATCAATACAAAGTGAATTCAAAATCTTCATTTACTAGTACTTATTTATTTATTCATTTGAACACATAAATATTGGTACAAGAGGGCACCAAATATATATGCGCCACACGAATATGATGAAATGTCGATATTTATGGAAAATTTACTAGTACACCTGTCATCACAATATCAATTCGTATTTTTCACTTATTATGTTTATTTATGTAATCTATTCGACTGTTATCACTGACATCAACTAACTGCCTTGATTGGTTTAATAATTTCATATATGTATATAAAAATTACTGTAGATTAGAGTAATGCCTGATTAGGATGTAATCGAAAACAATATTGTTCGCTTATATTTGTTGTTCCAAAGTCAAGGTCATTACATAACATGTAATATTTCAAAACACCACTCTTGATGACTTTGATAAAACTCTACACATCGTGACTCGACAATTTTCATAAAAAGGACTATCTAGTGCCACTAGGACTGATTGGGAAAAGAGGTGATCAGTAGTTAATTTCATGTTTTCCATAAACTGTAAAATGTACTTCGACAACACTGTAAATTACTTAGCATCCTTTATTATTTCTATTATTTTTATTCTTCAACCCACATTTCCACATTAAGATGCCGTCACTTCGTTTTGTGTGGCATATTTCTTTACTATTAATAATGCCGAGCATTTTTAGAGTGATAAGTAAACATTATAGATAAATATTTACATGATTCCTAACACTAGTTTTTCCGACCTGAAGTTGGTCACTCAAGCATCCGATTACTTTGATTTAAAACCCAGGCAAGCGTAAAACTGGCAACAAAAATATTACACGAATGAATATGCGGGTCAAAAGATAGTAGGAAATGTAGTTAGGTATAAATCGGCTTAAGATGTCCTATAACTAGATAAGGCCAACATCTAGTCACATTGAAAAATAGTTTAGAAAACTTTGAAGAGTGGATAATCGATTACAACAATAAGTTATTTTGGTGTTTGTACGTGATCGTAATTGACTTGTACATGGCTAAGTGTTTTATTCTAGTTCTAATACAATTAACGCATGTACATTTATGGTCTTCTCATCCTTATTCCCTGGTCCAATGACAGCTACTAGAGTACGTTTAGGACAGATCTGGGATGGATTCAATACAATCGCTTAATCTAGTCAAATGAATGTGTCACAGACAAATCACTTTTGTGAAAGATGATTACCTGGGAAGCACAACACACGGGACACCTTCAACAAAACCTTCAGTAAGAAAACTTGATGGATTTCCGAATGGAGTAGTTACTGTTCGCACTTTTGCTTCTTGTAATAAATCTGGATCGTCGAATCCAGAACCTCCAATAATTCCAACCTGATATGTAAACAACAGTAAGAATAACTGCATTTTAGATAGGGTATGTCTGAAGTTTTATCAAACATATTTGAAAATAAATTAACACAACTGTAGATCATATTAAATTATAAATCTACAAATTGTGGAGATCTGTTAAAACCAAATATTTATTATCGACACAAACCATGAACTTTTAGAGAAATATGTAAACATAAAATTTTTAATAAAGACGTAAAAATATATCAAAGTTTTGTAACTCATTTAAATGAGACAGTTTACCCAATAATCATCTTTTAAACTTACCATATACCTGGAAAAAAATATAAGTGAAAAATCCACAGAATATCATTTCGACAACCGATAGCTTTCCCAACCTTTCGAAGAATATGATACTATTTTTAGTAAGATATAGATATGCCTTTCTCAATATGGTTTGCCCAATTGCTTATTTGAAAATATAATCCACTAGAAACCAACCTCATATACATTCGTCAAAATTTACATTCGTTAAAATATTTGTCTCGAGATTTTATTGAAACCACTTTCAAGTCATATACTGACACCATCAGTATATGACATGGTGTCGTGGCATGAAAGAAAGCTGCAAAGGACTGGCTTGTGTTGGTCCTTCACGACTCCATGGTTGGGGTCCGAGAGATGGTGCTACACAGTGGTTAGAGACGTTATCAGAAATGGCTCAGAATAGAAGTCAGTGGCGATCCTACTGTAACCTTCTTTTACTTTCTTCGTAAAAAGTGGTTGTATCTTCCTTAACTGAAGGATTTCTTCTGATTGTACCGTTCCGTTCCCCCATTATTACTATTATTATTAATACACTACCTTACACCAATCTCTTCGTTATCGTTCTCATTTTTTTAACGCTCCTTACCTTTTTTATTTTTCCTTCTGTTTAAATTCTCATTGTTTTGTGTGGCGCATATATATTTGGCGCACTCTTGTATCAATATTTATGAGTTCAAATAAATAAATAAATGAATAAAAATCAAGTAAGGACACCAGACGTCTGTAAAAACTAGACAGCTGTTTAGCTGACTGTGACAAGATGTTATAGTACTTAGCTAGTTTCAGATATAAATAGTGTTCAGTATTGTGTTCCCACAAACAGGAAAGCATGGAGTTGCAAACCGTAAAACAGTCCACATGGTGCCACACGGACTTTTGATGCCAACCTCAAGGTGAAATGAACTCGGCGGAAACAAACTCATAAAAACGCGTGACCCGCCTGAGGCAACAGTAACCGTTAAGTCGAATCATAAAAACTAACAGCAAGTAAAACTTTGCATCCGTAATTTATGCTAAATTTTGCATTTCTAATGAATGCCTCAGATTTATTATATACAAAACCCAGTAAAACCAGGTCTTTTAAGTGTTATTGAGGGTTCGACAGGCTGTTTCAATATGCTACTGTGTAAAAGACATAGTGATGACAGCCCAGTTGCTACATCAATGATTTTCGCGGTATATTTCAGTAACCTTACAACTTAGGAACGAATTGTTTATTCGTATGCTAGGTTCTGAGCCAGTTCTGTGTGAGTCAACGACAACACCCGGCTGTATCACATTTGATATTTGGCCCACAGACCGCTCCAGCTATAGATTTCATATTCTTAAATCCTTTGCTTTCCCTCTAACCAGTAATACCCAATTTCACTGAAAGAGCCTGAAGAACGAAATATTTTAACGTGTTTTTCCCTGTTGGTTTTCTGCTTTTGTTAGTCTCCTTACGGTTCAAGACTTCACTCAGTAATCTAATAGGAGTGGGATAAGTGGAACATTATTGCTAAAAACATCTTTCCTGTGCAGAAGTTTTATGAAACTTAGCAGATGAGGAGGTCATGATGGGCTTTGAGACGATAGATACTTAAATCAATATATCTTTCGCAGAAACAGATGGTCTGATTTGTGGTGCTCATTCCTAACTAGTAAGTACAGATAAGCGGATTGCAAATAATCCTTCTAGTACGTAGTAACGTAGAAATTCGGTTGCTTCTTGAAAGCATCAAGAAGTGCCAGGTACTAAATGTTCAAAACAAATATCCAGGTTTAAATAATTGTATCACTGGTTTTTGGACTTCGTAGGGTGTTTTTATAAGTCATCATTCCGAAATGGAATGTAATAAAAAAATGCACATTTTTCAGGAATATTACACTAAAATATAAACATCTACCTTGAATATTTAAACAATATGACCGTAAGTGTAACATACACGCGAAATTGTTATTTCGAAAATTATGTAAGATCGAAATCATTTGTCACCTTTTGACCTATAAGATAAAAGATCCAGTTTATGTATGGTTGTTCTGGTTTACATTTTTGACATTTTATGTAGAGTTTGGTCCTGGAATGACTAAGAGTATAGCTAACGAGAGTATGAACACCTTCCCCAAACTCACATACGCGATGCTTTCTAACTTGAAATAAAAGATTTTATCACTGGTTACCAATATTGAAACTATATGATAAGTTTAGTGTGTGTATGATACGCCATATGTATAACGACACAATCTCCTGATATTAGAGGAAATTTTATGGTTTTTTGTTGCATTTCTCCGAAACTGTTTACTAGAGATCCCCCGAAATTGAGAGATTGGAAGGTCCTGCAAATTAAATAGGACTTCTCCAAAAATATGTCAGTTTTTGAATGTTTCCCTTAAATATAGGTTACTGAACTAGACACTACAGAAGAAACACGTGTATTTCATGTCTATTCTGTTTAATTTTAAACCATGTAACTACATAGTACTACGGACGCTGGTATGTACGCTACATATTAATATCTTCAGTTCCCAACGGTAACAATAGGTTTATACACTTATATTAATCCTAGCAAATTGTAACAATGTGGGGGTTCGATTTCGCTTTGAATGTATCAAAAAAGGTGCTGATATTACGCGTTCCAGAAGAGAATTCCAGTAATTCACTACTTGGTGCGAGAAACAGAACTCAAGACGTAAACGATTTGACCTCAGCTTTTCAACTTCCTTAGAATTTCCTCTCAAACGACCAGTCCTAGATGGAAGGAAACGATAAGACATTACCAAGATCATCGCTCAGTGTACGACAAGCGAACATTAAATCACCCCGTAACCTGTGGTAAGACAGTGGGAATAAATTGGAGCGTCGCAGACTATTTTCATAAGATAGACTAGAGAATGCGACCTCATAAAAGTCGGGCATAATACCCCGAACATTTTTTCGTCTTAGTACTTAATTGACTTACAAATAGCCCACAAGACCTCTGAAGCCTTTAGCAGAGTTAAATAAAAAGGGAACTAAGTTTGAACCAAGACGTACGAACTTTACTAAAGGAAAAGAAGTATGAATAATTGCATAGTGAATTATAGGTACCTCTCATTAAATCAATGACTTCCAGGAAAATGGGAAATCTCACTGATTTTATTGAAAAACACGAATAACTTCGAGAAACCTAACCTCCTTATTTTGGGGTTTCTGTGCTATTCCCCCAAGTTTCCATAGCGGCTTCCCCAAAATAGAGAGGTTTGGAAATATTTGTGAAAAACTGACACTATGGGGAATTTTTCCGAAACGCGAAGGACAGAAATAGATTTCTCCAAAGTTTGGAAAATTTTGGAGAAACTGTGAAAATATTAGGGAAAAACCAAAAAATTCAACCATATGGGTAAAGGGTGTTTTGGGATTTTAGTTGATGTCATTTCGAAATAAAAACCTCAAATCTAATTTTTAACCCAAACCATCAATTGTAGATCATAATTCTTTAACGTCGCTCAAAGGTCGCCCATAAATTAGTCTCACCAAAAATATATTGACTGGTCAATGAGTAACATTACATGCATAAAACATAGCTCACCTTAACTTCCGACATTTAGACTAGACACGTAAATGAATGACTTGGGAAACAACTGTGTCGTGTTATCCGTAACTGCCATTCGTACACCCGCTAACCACTAACCAATCAAATAAATGTGATAACAGTGAGTCCATATACATCATCTTTTCGATATCTAATATATTTGTCACGAGATTGTGTAAACTTATGGACTTTTTTAATTCACTTATTGTTGTTTCAGAACGGTTACAGGTATTCGATAATGTCCAATTGGTGGTAGTCTGACCTATTTACCAGACCCACTCTAATTTTCGTGGTATACATTCATGAATTTTTATATCTTGTGGTTGAGTGAATGTATTTGTTTTAGAGTAATAGGGTTTCTGGATGTCATTTGCTACCACATTACCAGTTGGCAGATTGATTGGTTGGTTGCAATGTAAAAATGATAAAACAATTCTAATGTAATAATAAGATCGCCTCAATAATAAATATCTTACTCGATTTTTAATATGTAGGACGACGGAATCGAAGGAATAATAGAGAAAGCAGTGGTGGTAGTTAGGGAGGTAGGAATTATTCACTGATATGTGATAATGACGACCGTGTTAATGTATGAGACATGCATCGGACAGCGTACCTGGATGTTCCTAGTTTACTCCTTAGTCCTGGAGTGATCTACTTTTATGAAGAGAACACAACTGATGTAATGGGAACATTTATTATTATTACAAACCGTACAAGTGATTGCTTTACTATACCTTTTTGTTTAATTGTAGCAAAAACACTTTTCCGTTGTTTGTGACCTTGAACTTACTGACGTGAGCACAGTAGTTCCACCTGTAAACTTTGTCGCGATCTCAGTATGTGTGAAAACTTGTGATGTGAAAATTCGATTGCTACGAGAAGACTGTTTCACGGAATAAATAATTACGAAAGTTAACCGATTAGTATTGCGGACTGTGCTAGAATACGGAATTGTAAAAACAAAAGGATAATCGAAGATGATAATAGGTGAGATAGAAACAAGCTTGCAACACATGATAATTATGACAGTAGAAAGGTTACGCGACTAACAACAGGCACATGCCATTAAGGAGAAGGAGATAGTAGATAATCAATCCACCGTGAGTGTGAAGTGGCATTGGACGATAACCACACAACCCTCAAAGCCGAATACGAGACAACTCGGAAAATAGATATTCAATAATTAACGCGGAGAAATACCTAACGATGGAGAAGGCGGGAATAATGTGTTGAATGAATTGGAGTTGATCCGATGGCATGGCTCGGCCATGCGGGCGTGGTCCCTCTTGAATGTTACCTTATATCTTCTATTCATATTAATATATTGTTCTTTCTCTAGCCTAACCTTGTTCTACATCATGTATTGGTAATAGCTACGATCTAGTGAGTTGGTGTGGACGATGATGTAACTTCCACGTGAGATCTTATGGATTAGGAAGTTATATCATGACAAATCTACGACTTCAGGATTAGGTCTATCATTAGAGCAGTACTAATATCATAGTAGACCATAATTCTACATTGGTGAGACCGACGCTCCACTGTGACTGCGCGAAGATCGAAATAAAGACCTATTCACTACTTGTCTGGTTCCTTCTATCAATAGCACGAGGGTTACCTCAAGGCACGAAAAGTGTTTCAGTCATTTCTGCTATGAGAGTATTTCAGATGCAGTTATCCATTAATTAGTATACACAGGAGGAAAGCTTGCATTTTATGCCTCAATGTAAAATCTTTCGGCATTTGCTTCTAATGATGTTCTGATAGAATGTTCGTGTTGAGGTGATTCGTGATACTAGTACGTTGTGTGTAATTATCAGACGATTGCTTGCCTTTCTTTAACTTGGCGAGAATTACCTCAAGTTGAGGGGTCCGTATTTGTAAGATTTGTTTCATGGCTCTATCGCTCACTTAGTTACGCGTCATTGCACTTGGTATGAGAGATTTATATCTTTTTGAAGAGGAGTGTTGAAGCAACGTTCTGGACTTCCAAGTGACGCCTTGTGTAAATTTTAGGTAGCATAGATATAACTCTTAATGAATTGCTCCAACGTGTCGTCACATAAAGTGAAGAGTTGTATTAATTTGGCTGCATCCCAGCGTATTTTTGACTGGTGACTATGATTATTAGTCCTTGATCAATTTCTGGGAAGACAGTGAGGAGCAGGATTACGTAGAGGGCGTACGTTGGTTTTTCGAATAGATTAAGTCTTAACGCACTATCACCCATTCCCTTATTGTGGTGGGGTTTTTCGGAAGCTGAAGTGAATACTTTTAGCTTATTATGGAGATCCACGTGTTCTAGTCATTTGCAGAGACTAGTGCAGGTGAGATAACTTCATCTTCACGGTCATTATTGAAAATCATGGAGAGGAGTCTTCTCTTTTCAAGTTTTTCGGATATGTTGTGTTCTGTATGGTGGCGTCCTGTTGTTGTTGTTGAGATCAACTAAGCTTATGTGCCACAAATACAAGTGACATGATGTTGCGCGATGCTTTCGAGTAAGTCAATCTTTGCAAGATAATGAACAGTGGGTGTTGCTCACGTGATTATCAATGAGAGGACAAGCTGTGACCAAGAGGAGTACAACTCCCAACGCATGTCTATGATGATGTCACAAACATTTTCAGTGCTCGTTTTAGTACGACAGTGTTTCCGGTTTGTAGGAGGATTGCTCCACTGCTTATACTGATGAATTGTATGCCCCCAGTTAGACTGATAAGGTTCTAAGGTGTTTAATAAACAGGCAACTAATGGAGAGAGAGATATATACTGAAAACAGTTGCTCTAGACAAAGATAACCACGAGAAAATGACACTACTTAGTGATACTTACACGTTAAGTTGTCAACCGAGTTTGCGTCAAGTCGATTTTGTCGATTCACGACAATTTTTTTTATGAAAATACCCAGAAACAATCACGAACACCTAAATATAGTGCTGTTCGGAGATAAGCTGGTGAGAAATAGGTTTTTTCGTTTAAGGCGATTCTGAAGTTTGTGTCCGAGTTGTCTGACTATATTGAGTTTCAGAAATATCTGTTCACTCGTTGTTGATTTCAGTGGTGGGATCAGTTTCTTAATTTTGAGCGCTTGTTTAACTAATAACTACGTGATAGTTTAATAAATACACCAGTACAGTACCACAATATCTTGATGCGGTTGTTTTTTCATCCTAACCATGTTCAACATCTTTTTAGGCAACTGATATGATAGCTCTATTCATAAAAACCAAATTCGCTTATCAGTAACGACTATGATTGATTTAGTGGAAAATGTTAAAGGTGGCTAGAATAATTATTAAATTACAGTGGCACAGAGATGAGATAATGCAACGCATACACAAGCCAGATATTGTTACGCTAAGACGGCCGATCAGAAGTTGAAAACCCAGTGAACTCACCATCGGTAAACGCTCTCCTAATAGCTTGCTATGCACAGCAGTATCTAGTCATCTTTCTGAAGTGATATATGGCTTGTGTTGCTATATAAAAATACAAAAATGTACAACGAAAATTTTGACTCATAGAGTTTTTTTGAGGATTTTTCATTTTTTATTAAAGTTTGAGTTCACTTCGAAAAACACTCAAAGTTGCGTAAGACCGCATGAACTATGAATAAAATTTTTTACATATATGCTCATTTGCATCACGTCTCTGCGCGAAAGACTTCAGCATCAAATATCGTTTTTTGGGTTCTCCACAAAAATATTGTTAACACATACAGGGGACTATTAAAAAACTTTTGATTGTTTACTTTCGACACTTTGGTATGAATTTTGAGAATGTAAAAGAATAGTTGTTTAATACCAAAAATAGGATAAAAGAAAAAAACTGACGGAATGTTTTTTGATCCGTTGGTTTCGGCGTGTTCTTCAAAGCTTTGCAGTTCAATCAGTGCACATCCTTTTGAGTAGGTAGTCGGATATTAGCGACATTTTGTCGAAGTCGTCAACTATCGGGGATCGCATCGTTGTCTTAAGGCTTGTATTATTCGCCTGTTCATGGAGAAAGTCAACATAATTTGTGTCGCATTCTAAGCAGTCGAATTTTAAAAAGTCATAGCTCATGCCAACGTTGGGTGCGTCCTTATCGATAGAAAAGTACTTCCGTTTTCTATGCAGGACATTGGAAGATCCTCCGTAAGCAGTTTTGCGGTTATCAGTCGTACAGCGAATCACAACATGATCATTGGTTTAGTCAAACACGACCTTACTGTCAATAGTCCGGAAACGTGCAACAGTAAATCGAGTAACAAAACGTAATTCTTTAACCACAGTCACATAACAAAAGCTTAGACCCGAAGGACTGAAAAATATAATGTGTGGTTGGAAGAGATCTGTATAAAGGTTAAAATACACAGTAGGGGGAAGAAACAAATAGGTGGCAGTACTGTCCAACAAAATGCTGCGTATGTATTTTCTTACCATTACACACAATCTGAGTCACAGTATACTACAGCATATCCCAGAGTAAGTCTAAACCCTAGCGTGGTTGAAAATAACTCGCTCACTTCTAATACTTTTGCGTGTAATTTGTTCGAGTCAAACGACTCAGATCCATGAACATTTAAGGAAAAACTCAGTTTTTGAGCCAGAAATAGACAACACAATCGAAGGCCGCAAACACGACTTTCAAATAGGTCAAATCCGTTCCTAATTTAATTTTGGAATATGGAGACGTCAAAAGGAAATAACTTTGCTAAAAGGTATGCACACAATTTAAAGTAAGTGGAATTTGCCATCAGTTATGTACTGCCAAAAGATGTATTAACAGCGCATGTTACTTGCGTACTGAGATTCGGAAGTGGGTCAGAGGCGAGACCCAAATATGAAGGACCTAGAAGTCAGCAAGCGGAATTCGTGGCAAACGGGATGATATGCAGAGTAAAATATTGAAAACTCACAATTCGAATATGCGTATCCAACCTTGAATCCAATCTCGAAGAGCGATTAAAATAGAAGAATGTCCCTACTGAGTTAAATACGTGAAAACAAAGTGGTAATGTGGTGTGTTGTACTTGTATCGACATAAGTAGCATATGATGTTAGGTGTGAACAGAATGTCCGGCATCAGAGAGACAAGAGGATCGAACAGTAAGGAATGAAAACAGAAAATGCAGAAATAATGAGGTCCGAGTCGTTTTCAGACAATTGTTGGACATATTGCAAATGAAGCATTTACTATGCGATTGTTAGATTTTATTAACACATCCTGTAATTTTGTGTCAAATGCATTCGCTTGTCCCAACCCTCGTCCTTGTTCACTACAGTAAAACAAACAGCCAGAATAAGGGCTTTCGAGCAGTCGAATTTTTAGAGCCAAATGCTGCCTAAACTTTCATGAGTAGGAGAGTTATTCTAAAAAGACCTGAAATACGTGCTACATAAATTGTCGTACTCTTAGAAATAAAACATCCAAGGTAAGTTTAATGGTGGATGAGTTGAGTCGCAATATAATGATTGTCACAAAAACGTTTCTTATCGCAGATGTAGAATGTTCTCCTACCACTGCACTATATTTGTATTTATCAAAAAGCCACAGATCGTTCAAGCGTAAATACTGAAAAGTCCGGAATGTATATTGCAAGATCATGGGAAGATGTCGCACCATTTACCAAAGATGGTCAGCAACACTACATCGGAAAAAGCGGACGCCCCCTCCACCTACGCCTATATGAACATCAATTAGCAGTCAAACGCCGTGATATCTCTTCACTTATATCAATACACGTGGACAACTAAGGACACTCATTCGATTGGAAAAATGTGGAAATCTTAGACAGAGGAAACTCCAAAAACACCAGAGAATTTTCAGAAGCCTGGCACTCAGGTCAATCAGCAATCAACAAGCATATTGAAATCAATCCAATTTACCAACCAATCAGAAAAATCATGCACAAATATAGGAACAAAAATCAAACCAATGGGAGACACAACCAAAACAAAGAAGTAAACAATTACAAATTTAAGGTCAATAAGAACCGATCAACATCGAGGTGCACAGAACAAGCTGTGAAACACATATGGATAAATTCGAACACTTCGCTCCTATCTGAAGTTTGTGCTGATGATGTCGTTCAGAAGAACGATGAAAGCTCCACGATCAAACCATCCAGCTCAGAGAACAAAACTCCACCAAAATTTGAGACTATCAAACGATTTCCTTGAAGCCTACTCCGCTAGTGTTGTTAATAATGCTTGTGATAACCATACCTGTGATATACCATCTATGGGATTTGTATAAATAACTGAATAAACTGTTCTTTGATTGATCATTAACGTCAGACCTTATATGATCCCGGGTTCTGGTGTTTTACATACATGAACGTCATCAAATCTCACGGCCGCTCGCAATGCTACTCAATGAGTACGTTTCCCACACTCAAATCCCTTGAGGCTGGAGTGACTCTAGTTAGTTTTATATTTAAGTATGAAAAGAGACAGATCGTGTCTACCTACTGACCTCACAGTTTAACCAGCATAGCAATTAGATTATTTTATAAAACAATTTGGTCTGAACTACAACCCACACAGTACCACTCCATCTGTTAACTACCGAGCAGAACGGGTTTAATATTAAGGATTCATGCCTGGTAAACTTACTAACTGTGAGAAAGGATTGTACTGCAGTTCAAGATAACTGTTTTTCTGTCGTTGTAACAATCATATATTTTAGCACATTATTTGATTAGCTTTCTCACTTAGAACTCCGCCTGGAGTCCCTCCGAAGGCTACTGCCGGTCCCAAGCCCGGATAAAGGAGGAGGGTTAGGCATGGAGTTAGCGTCCCCATCCCGTAGAAAACAAACTCGCTAAAAAAACGCTAACCAGAAAAAATTATTCAAACCTTTTAAACTCTGCCCTGGGAGTCAGGTCTTCATTTAGAAGAATTATAACGCCTCGTGATAAAAGCCGAATTCGTTCGGAAGTTACGAGGCCGATTCCCCTTCTGACAACCAGAGCGACCATTTATTTAGGTACATGGAATGTTCGCACAATGTGGGACACCGAGAGAGCCTTCCAAGACGTCAACGTCTGAAGGGAAGCGCGGGATACAATGGACATCTAAGATGCAGTTGGATGATCTAGACTTCGCAGACGATCTGGCCCTACTATCCCAAACGCAACAACAGATGCAGGAGAAGACGAACAGTGTGGCAGCAGCCTCAGCAGCAGTAGGTCTCAATATGCACAAAGGAAAAAGCAAGGTTCTCCGATACAACACAGAATGCACCAATCCAATCAAAATTGGCGGAGATTTGGAAGATGTAAAAACCTTTACGTATTTGGGCAGCATCATTGATGAACAGGGTGGATCTGATGCAGATGTGAAAGCGCGGATCGGCAAAGCAAGAGCAGCATATTTACAACTGAGGAACATCTGGAACTCAAAGCAACTGTCAACCAACACCAAGGTCAGGATTTTCAATACAAATGTCAAGACAGTTCTACTGTATAGGACAGAAACCTGGAGAACTACGAAAGCCATCATCCAGAAAATACAGGTGTTTATTAACAGTTGTCTACGCTAAATACTTCAGATCCGTTGGCCGGACACTATTGGCAACAACGTACTGTGGGAGAGAACAAACCAGATCCCAGTGGAGGAAGAAATCAGGAAGAAGCGCTGGAAGTGGATAGGACACACATTGAGGAAAGCACCCAACTGCGTCACAAGACAAGCCCTCACATGGAATCCTGAAGGTCAAAGGAAAAGAGGAAGACCAAAGAACACATTACGCCGAGAAATGATAATAGACATGAGAAAAATGAACAAGGATTGGATGGAACTAGAAAAGAAGGTCCAGGACAGAGTGATTTGGAGAATGTTGGTCAGCGGCCTATGCTCCATTAGGAGTAACAGGCGTAAGTAAGTAAGTAACGTTTCTCACTTAGGGTTTATAGAGAAAGTTTTGAGTTTCAGGACAACAGGTGCTGTAAGTGAATGAATATGAACCTCCTCCGTGGCCGATGACAGAGGAGAGGGTGAATAAGACACTACCTGAATCGGCCAAAAGCGGTATACCTAAGACATAATTTCAGGTCTTCCATCTTCTCTATCTCAGTGAATTACCGCGACTGCCCAAGTCATTGACAACATTATTGGTAGATGATGTTAATATCTGGAGAACAATAAGTAGTGAGGTTGATCATTTTGGTCTCCAAGCTGACTTAGACGAATTAGTTAGATTGCCCCAAAGTTATGGCTTAGAAAATAATTCTGGAAAGATTGTGCTAATGCACATTGGACACGTCAATATTTGCCAGTATACTATCAACGGTGTGTCTATTCCATACTTGCGGGAGTACAATGACTTATGGGTGACAGTAAGTCATGACTTAAATACAACTAAGTGTTTCAACCCAGCAGCCACCAAAATTTTTCGAGAGTTGTTGTCACCTCACTGAGCATTCAAATGCGTTGACGAGGACGTGTCGGATTTTACATTCCATCTATGCAAGATCATACCTAGAATACTGTGTCCAAGCAACCAATCCATGTCTTATTAAGGATACTAGCACAAACGAGCATGTTCAGCGTATGAGAATAAAGTTATTGAAGAGTCTTAGCTCGGTCAATCAACCTCACCAGATTACGAATGAGCACGCTGTGCTACGCATCTCTCGCAACAAATAACCAGCAAAGTTCAAACGCTTTCCCAACACATCGACTGCACTCTTAATATAACGTTGACCCCCTAATGTTTCGACTCTGCATAAACTTGGACTTGACATAGAGACGAGGAAATACATATTACGTCCATATACTTTTTAGGTCTACTTCATATTTCACACGACTGACATGAAAGACGAAACCTCATGGCGTTATACTCAATGTAAATAAATTGGTTCATTCTATTGCAAACGTCTGTATAGGTAATGGTTGCTCGGTTTCAAGTTCTGTTGTGACTAGCCTAACCTGAAATGCACCGTGGGATAGTCAATGGAAGTGATTTTCACCTTCTAGACTCTTCAACCGGATGGAATTTTATCAACAGAAGCAAATAATTATACGGTACCTGTATGATAAGGGAGTTGATATATAATTGATAGGCCCAAAGAAAACTTTCCGAGTATTTTCATTATAAATATGGATTTGGTGGGTTGTCGAGTGGATCCTTACGTAGAAATCTACAGATGAATGTTTCCACAGAAACGCGTTAACCATTAACCGGCGTTAAGTGTATGCGTTCCAATCGTCACAATGTGTCCGAAACTCACTTCGTCTAACTGATGAAAGGCCGATAACAGTTCAATCGTTGAATTTCATGACTGAATAGCTAATCATATATCTCAAGTGTTCTTTGGAACAGTTGAATAAATTTCGGTATACAGAGTAATTCATGAATAAAATTTATGACACAAAAACGGAGGAGCAAGCAAAGGTAATTTGCCAATATAATTGATACAACTTTAAACGTTTTGAAAGTATTCTAAGAGATACCATTGAAAGGAATGTCTGATCACGTTTACTTGGTCCAAATATGAAGAGAAATCAGATCCAGTATGTATAGTTGTTAAATCAAAATTTGTAATGTCAATCATAATGGAAACTGTAAAGTTTTTATTGGATTGTATTACATCCATCGACTCTGCCGTTAAAAGCGACGCACCAGTGAGCAAGAACCATGTTTTAATCTTTTCACGCTTAAAGAACGGTGTGCGAAAACACCAGAGATGTTAGGACGAAGCAATTTAAATTTCATATGATTCATAGAGAACCGATAGAGAGATTTACTTCGCCTTTTTTATAACAAACATGGTCCATCATTTTTAAATCACGTATATTGGTTGTTTGGAACAGCAAATGACTGGTTTCCTTCGAAATGTCTGGATCATGTGCAGACTTCCGCGATAGAATCATGGTCGTGCCCACGTAGCTGTAGAGTGCCAAAAACAGGGCATTTGTGTTTTAGCTATATGTTCGTGTTTCAAAGTTGACTCCGATATGCTGGAAGAACAAAGAACAGCTATCCGGAATTCCGAGGCTTAACATAAGCTAAAACTAAAACAAAATATAGGAGCTTTCGGTTTACAGGCAGCTACTATTGAGGCCTTTACTATAATAAATTTTCTGTCGAATTGCGAAGTAATGTGTTTTATAAAGTTATATTTTGGTTGCGTAGTTTACATATTTTGTTGCGACAGTTTAGCCAACGCTTACGGATGTAACATTCTGTGCACTGTTTCTTTCATTTTGATTGGTCGCTTGATATTGACAAAAAATTGAACCAAGTGCTATGGAGTTGTGTTGAAAAGTTGATGTGGTTGTTCTTTCTACGTTGTTGTATAGAAAATTCATTACTTAAATTGAGCAGCGTCGCTGAAAAATCCTCTTTTCCAGGTTCATTGATTTTACTGTGGAATCCAGAATTCACACTATATAATCTTGAATAACTTTCTATTTGACATAATGTTTGATATAAATGTTTAAACTGACACAAGTGTAACACCAATGTTATCACCATTAGTTGAATTCATATGATAACTGGTCAGTCCTAGTAACGCACATTATTTACTCGATCAGTCACCGATCAAATGACAATAAGATCAGTACAAACGAAGTTACTGTATTTTCTACCTAATTCAGTCCTGTAAAATGTAGTGCCCGCAGTGTCGAATCACCTGGACTGGTGACCACATTGCAACATGATCGATAGCATTCGATCTGCACTAATAAGGACTAGGCAAGCATGACACTGATAACCACCCAGTGATCAATCAATTGTGATCACATCTCAGTCCTACAGGAGGTCAGTCGCGGCTCGGATAGCTCAGTGGTAACGTCTCTGACTGTGAAGCTGGATGACACGAGATCAAATCCGCCAGGGAGCACTAGTTCCCTCAAGATTACAGGTACACCTTGCTGACGAGTGCCAAGTAGCACGAAACCTGGGTCCAGGTTTTCCTGTTGACTACCTCCAACCACCATCTAAATCTCACTATACTGTTTTGACATATGCTTGGTTGTTTGAGGTGAACTCTTGACCAACCAACCTGAGCTGTTACAAGTCCAACTTCTTGCTGACAAATAATGGAACCACACTCATTTCCGTAATCTTGCAAGAAAAACCGAGCTGATGCCTATTTGTAAATAATTTGGTCATAGACACATCTCCCATTTTGTCCTCGGTCTGCGTACTTGTTCTCAAGGATTGTCTTCCGTTCCACTAGCGAGAAAAGCGTCTAACAAATTGAGATCCTCCTTGAGTTTTGAGGTGCTAAAATTAGTTCTTTGATGATAACGCCAAGCTATCTTCGTCTAAAACCAAGAGTTGGTTTTACTATGGCTGTATCCACAGTGTAGTTAATCCTGAAGATGAAGGCAGCTTATATTGCGTTCCATGAAGATATGTTGAGGAGAATAATCTTCTATGACACAAGACGTTTATTTCTGATGGATGCTCAACATAACACATGGATAGGATTTAAACTTGAATCTACTGTCCATCTACAATAATTCTGTTCGTATTATACACCGAGATGCCTGCCGCAAGGCTTCAGTGACCCGTCGCTACTAGAAACAAGTCTCATTAAGTGGAAGCTTTTTCTGTCTCATTCACAACCGATGGAACCATTGTTTAAACGTATCACGACTCCCGCGACCTAAGTTTCAGCGCTAGTTGTGGATTTCAGGGTATTTTGTTTTCTCCTCCTTTGTGAAGTGCTCTGTGTTTTTCCATTGCAATAAATCCGATATTTTATTTGATTCTCCTATGTTGTGTCATGGAACACTGATATCATTTCACATTCCTTAAATTTGTTGTGACTGCTGCATAGCTCCACAAGCAGCTCCGTATACATGGAATTATTTCGAGTAATTTCATGAAATATATTTTATTAGATAAGACCGACACTGTTCACTACAACGTGTCCATATTTCCGTTCGTTTACTTAGATACGGACATTATTTTTCGCCTAGTTCAAGGGTGCTCTTTTTGATACTAGATACGGAAGCCCGTTAAGCGAAAACTTCTATTCCGTCCACAACCATTTGAACTTCGAGGAAAAATTAGTCGATTTTGTGAAAAAATCCATCTGAGGGAATGCAACAACATCTAAAATGCCCGTTGGCCTTTGGCTTCCATTCAAAATATTCCCGTTGTATGGGACAGAAAATTTACTCCGAATTGAGACGTTGGTAGGTTTGTATTTGTCAGGAAATGTGGGTTAATACTCACACGTAATTACAAGTGTTCTCGAAAACTACCGATACTGGTAGAAGTTTTCAACTTGGCCATCACCCATATTCACATAATTAGCTGGCCGTGTACGTATAATCTGTTTTCCTTAATCGCTAGGGTACATCTAATAATTTAATCTAAACAATACTATGAAATGCTATAGATCCTACAGGAAGTTTTGCAATTTTACAGACTTTCGTGTTAGAACTTCTGCAAACCTGTCATTAGTGCCGACAAAAATCGGTTTTTCATCAATAATGTTTGTTGTTGACAATCGCCCTGGTGTACTCCAAACGTATGAAAATGGTATCACATTTAGATTATTTGGTTGGATATTATTACTTAGGATATTGTCGTTCTTCGACTATGATAAAATCCTTTGTAAAAGCATCGCGCCAAAACTTGGCGTTCAGCGTACTTTACTTGGGTTGTAAGTTAATATTTTGAGGGTTAGTCAGTCAGTCATTCAGCTACAACGTATGACCAGGCACATATATGCATCGGTCCAAGTTGCCATACCTCATTAACACAACAAGATGGACACCGGATTCATAAAAGTAGTTAATCCAGAGGTGGTAATATATAAAAGAAAGATTGCAATAAGGATATAGTACATGAAGAAGGAATTAGTTCGTATAAAGAAAGATATGAAGCGATTTCAATCTCTTAGTTTAAGGGAAGAAAGAGAGTGTATACACCGACGTCATTGTGATCGATTCTGAGCCATTTCACCCACAGTCTCCAACCATTGGTTACGATAGTCACGCGGACCCCAACAAAGTAGTCTGCATCTACCAACATGGCTAAGACTAGGAGTCGTGGTAATCGGTGTTCGGGCATACGTAACACGTGGCCCAACCATCTCAGTCGATGAAGATTCACAACCTCATCAACTGATTTACCATCATTCCCTAATACCCTGCGTCTAACCTCACTATGTTTACAGCTTTATTAACGAGTGTAAGATAGTCGACGAAGGCAACCAATCCATTCATCTCCAAATCTTAACTAACAAAAACCTTGAGATTGAGCAACTCAAAGTTGTTACTCACCTTATTATACCATATTTTGCCCCAGAATATGGCGAATATATTGGTTATTAGCACATCACTCCACTATTACTTTTGGTAAGGACTACTTGTAGATTGCAAATATCCGGTCGTTGATGACTTGTTTAGAATGACTAGCCCGTATATGAATCAATGTCAAGGGTTTTCCTAAATCCTCAAATGTTATTTGTTGGTTCTTAAATCCATTTTTTACATAAATGTCTTTTGGTTCGCGTTAGTTTGTTCGCCTACTTTTGGAACTATTAAGCGATGGTCTCTTGTTTTCCACTGAACGTTTTCGTCTATATAAAAGATTTGCTTTTATTAGTCTTTAAATTTAGGTTTCCTAAGCGGTACCCTAACGCTTTTTATCGAGGTTTCTTTCTACTGCACGGGTTGCTGATCCTATGCCCAACCCTCCTTTGCCTGGGTTTAAATCTGTCATTAACCCCAGGTCTACAGGCGGAAAAAGACAATTTGAACCATTTAAACTCTGCTATGGGAGTTGGAGGGTTTCCACTAAGAAAAATTACACCTCATGGTAAAAGCCGAAATTCTCCGGAAGTCACGAAGCTTATGTCCCTTCTGACAACCAGAGCAACATTTAATGTAGGTACTTGGAATGTCCGGGCATCGTGGGAGATCGGGCGGACTATTCGAATAGCTACGGAGACGAGAAGATACAAATTGACGATGCTCGGATTAAATAAAATCCATTAGACCCAAGCTGGACAGAAAAGCATAGATTCGGAAAATGCTGTTGTACTCTGGTCATGAAGAAGAAAATGCTTCTCACACGAGCAGTTGTGCTGATCCTGTCGAAAGAAGCACGAGCACTTATGGGTTGGGAATCTCATGAGTCCAGGGTAATCGAAATATCATCAAGACAAAGGGGATCACAGTGGATGTTACCCAGTTCTATTCACCTAACTGATGTGTGGTAGTGAAAGTATGGGTAGGGTTAATCGTTGAACATGGACAAACAACCACAGTCTATTAAATATGTGATTTTCCTTTTATCATGGATTTCCACTCGAGAATCACTGTGTGATCGCTTGTCATTGTATTGAATAAGGTATTCTCTAGTTTTAATCTGGTTCTCTATTTTGAGTCGCGAATCCTGATTTTGGTATAACGTGATTATTAACGTATTATTGTAATATACGTATGGGAGGAAAAAATATTGTAAACCATCCGTTATACCACTAACAATGATAGCAAGAAAGACGATAAAAGCCAGTTTTATGAGAGGCTGCAGTCGGTCGTACAGAAGTACCTGGGAAAGGATCTGACCATCCTGATGGGAGATCTAACCTTCATAGCCGGAATAGATAACATCAAGTATGAAGATATCACGGGACGACATGGACTGGAAGGAAGGGACGAGAATGGCGAGAGATTTGCAAATCTATGTGCTTTCAACAAAATTTTTATGGGTAGCACTATATTTCCCCACGAACGCATAGACAAAGCTATATGGGTCTCACTGTAATACACTACGGAGAACCGGATAGATCATATTTGTATCACTTAAAAATCCAGGTCAATGGAAGACGTGAGAACCAAGAGAGGAGAGGACATAGCTTTAGATCACCACCTGGTTGTGGCCAAGGTGAGATTGAAGCACTGGACAATCAGAGAAACACCATTAAAAAGGTTTAATACGGCCTTCTTTCGAGATATTAACAGACAAAGAATTCAAGATAGCTCTCAACAACATGTTACCAGCCTTACATGAACTCGAAAATGAAACTATTATGGCTAAAAAGTATTCTTTTCGTAGACGTAATGTCAGTTCGTGAATAAAACACTAAACGTAGATTTACTCCCTTACTCCTAACTTTCACATTTATTCGTTTCGAACCCAACAACCGTTTGGCATTCTACTTGTAGAGTCGTTCGAGGCCGTACATATCCTTTCGTCCCACTGTGTGCGTTATGTTTCTGATCTTGGTTCTGCTGTTTGAGACGTGGCCATGTGCTCTGTGATGTTGAAGCTCCATTCTACCATTTACAATGTCATCGCTAGTTTATTTTCCCTTTTGTGGTTCAGTTATGATTTTATTTGGAGTCTCTCGTACTACTTTGTTCTTATGGTATTTTAAACTTTATGTTCTACTGGGTTATCGATTTGATTGTTATCATAGTTTAGTTTTGCTAAACTTAACGCTTCTATTATCGTCGCAGACTTGACACAAAAGAGATAACGCTCTTCATTCACAAAAGTTGTTTGTCTTATTCCATATGGTAACTTGTTTCGAATGCAATGTAAAACCATTGTTAAATAAAGTAACATTTAGTACACTTTTAATACTGTTCCCTCAATGTGTTGTAAGCAGCGTAAATTTAGGTCTGTGCTCACTTGTTACGCATGCTTAGCCATTACATACCTCAGTGTACTGGCGACGCCGAATTATATTAGAAGACTGTTATAGATGGCCAAACCGAAGTGTCACTAGTCTGTCTTATCATTGACTATTTTTTGAGCTATGTGATAAGGTGCATATATATATATATATATATATATATATATATATATATCATATACTCTAGTATTATATTTCGTTTTATATTAGTCTTTTCGATTCTTTACTCTTCTAATTTGGTTTGACTACTCGAACCTAGTCACAATTTTTGAATGACTGCTCAAGTACTCGATTGATAAACTTGTATAATATATTTTTCTTTTGAGATCACACGTTAAACTTCTTATTACAGGTCTAAACTAAAAATAAATATTTTTTCACTCCGTTCACTACAGTAGCAAGTCAATTAGCCTATGATGCTACTTCCAAATGTATCGCGAGATTTGCAGATAGCAATTTTCAAAGCTTGTAAGTTGCTTATTTTCATTTCCATCTTCTAAAGACCCTAAAAATATAAAATCTCGTAATGATTGGTTTAGTTTTCTCAATCATATGGAAAGAAAAGTTAGATCATTGGATCGAGAGTCAACAGCGAATAACATACTTTTAAATTTATACAAAAGTGCTATAGATGTAAGTTAATACATCAACAATATATATACGTTTGTATGCTAGTCATTAGAGGTGGATTGGTCAGATGAAATTTATCTTACAATTTTTATCAGAACAGCAGTTTTAGCATCATATGAGTAAGTTATTTATTTTAGTTATAATTTAAACTTAGGAATTCGGACTGCGGTCCTGCATTTCTGAGCTTATGTTCTATAAATGGACGTCGAAATCCACAGTTGATTGCGGCTGTAGCTTATTATTATTCTAAACAAGGTAAGTATCTGATTATTATCAGCTCATTAGAATTTCCAGGAGATAAAAGTAGAGCTAAAAGTCTTTTAAACTCTACAAAAAAGTGTGTAGACATATGTGGGGTGGAATTGTTGTGTAGAGCCGAAAGTATGCTAGATACAGACGATGATTTCAAATCGTTATTAGGACCATTTTATTACAAACCAGACTTTTATTTCCAAGGTGAGATTTTTATGGTAGATAATAATTGATTATTTCAACTAGATATAAATTGTTCTCAGGCAAGTTCAAGTGAAATTTCTTCAGTTCTGGATTCTACTTGTCCAAATGAGTAAGTCTATGTTAACCACTTAAGGAATTCTGAACATTCCATATCAAGCAGTAACAACGTAGAACTTCGTACGTACGTACATCAGTTCAAGTTGCCATTCCACATTAGCACAGAGATGCAGTTGTCGATTCAAATCCCATAGTGGTAGAGGTGGTAAGAGTATAAGCAGTAATCGAAAACACTAGGGTTTAAAGATGTTATTCAAGGAGTATAATCCAATGAAACAAATTTGGAAAGAGGAAACAAGGGATATGAAGAATTCAGGAGATTAGAATTTGGAAGAACACAAAGAGTGGATGCACCTGCTCCATTGCAAACGATTTTGAGCCATGTCATTCAGGGTTTCTAGCCATCGGTCGCTATCATCTCGCGGTCCCTAACCATGTAGTCTACACCTACCAACATGACTCAGTCCACTTGTCAGTGACTTCATGGATTTATGCCATGTTTTGGTCTGGCCACCCCTAACTTTCTTCCAATCTGCTCCTACACCATAAAACATTGCACGTTGGGGCAGTCGGTGGTTGGGCATACGTAACACGTGTCCCAGCCATCTCAACTGATGAAGTTTCACCACTTCATCAATCGATTTGCCATCCTTACCTAGTACCCGTTTCCTAACAACTGCATTACTTACTCGATGCTCCTAGGATATACGAGCAATGTTTCAAAGACACCTATGATCAAATACTAGTAACCTACGGATATCCTCTACTCTTACCGGCCATGTTTCACTGCCGTAAAGTAGGACGGAACGAACTGCTGCGCAGTAAACCCGTCCTTTGGTTGATAGACGGTTATCTCGCCTACGCCATAAATGACGCAAGTTGGCAAAAGCTAGTCGAGCCTTCTGTATCCGTGCTGAGATTTCGTCACACACCAGACCACAAGGGCTGATGAGACTTCCAAGATAAGTGAAGCGGTCGACACACTCAACTACTTCACTCCCTATCACTAGTTCGGGTGTCCATGTAACCCAATCCTGAAGCAACATTTTGCATTTCGAGGGAGAGAATCGCATCCCGAACATGCTTGCATTGTTGCTCATAGTAGTCAGAAGACTGCATTTTGTCAGCGTCTTCACCAAATAGAACTATGTCATCGGCATATTCTAAGTCAGCAAGTGAATCTCCCGGTTAAAGTTCAACCCCTGGAAATTTAGATGAGGAAAGTGTCATCTCCAAAAGCATGTCTACGATAAAGTTGAACATTCCATATTATCAAATGTGTGGTAATAAGCCCATCCTTCTAGTGAATACTATCGTAATATCAGCCCATCTATGCAACTTAGCTTTCTGTATCTTACGATTATTATTGTTATTATTATCATTATTGTTATTATTATCATTATTGTTATTATTATTATTATTATTTGAACACATAGATATTGGTACAAGGAGGCACCAAATACATATGAGCCAAACAAATCTCATTTAAATTGTGTGAGGGCTGTGATACTGCTCGGGTGCCCAAACCGAAGCAGGTGGTTTTCTTAAGGGGCCACACCCGGAGCCTTCGATCTGAAGGTCTGATCCACAAGGCAGTGGAGTATCGGAAGGAGATGCAGTCCTATGGTAGCCGGTGACCAACAATTGGTTCATACGCCACTTGTTCCTTCAGGATACTGGAGCCCATGTGCACCATTGGTTTGGAATCATAGTTTTCCAACTACCCTAGGTGGGCTTTCCATGTTCACCAACCCGGTTAAAGCGCCGGACATTCACTTTTCGTCCTCTCACTTTCGTAAACAACACCCTCATCACGAGAAGACAGTGAGTAGGACTTCCCTGGCAGAGGCTATATAAGCATGGCCATGTGAGAGCATTTCGAGAGGGAGAGCGGACTCTCCCCACTCTCGGCCGTACCAGGGCATTTAAGGGCTTTACGATCAGATAATTAGTAAAAGAGGTTCCCAAGAAGAAATCAGATTTCAGCCAAATTAGTACATAGCAAGTTGTTGTTGAACTGTTAAGCATGGAAGTCGTTGGGTGAATTATATTCGTAAAGATCTCAGCATCGGAAGTTAAGTAGTCTCAGTGTCTCGGTCGGAAATGTAGCCTGAGCTTCGTCACAAAAATAATCATAATCGATATGTTAATAAAGGGCCTCGCATTTAATCACATCATTTGTGACTTGTATATGACCTAGTACTAAGCAACTTATCCGATTTCTGTCAACATAAGTTGTACCACATCAAAGTACTTATCTACTTTAGTATAGTTACCCCGACCGTTTGTTGCTACCTTGACGTGGTGGTCGGGCTTGCCTATCGTGATGAACCAACCGAGCTATACTGGCTGGAACAGCCGTTCCTCGAGGTCCTACCATGTCAGACAGGTCGGTTAAAGAGCAGTAAGACTAAAAGCAACAAACCCAAGGTCCGAAGGCGAAGTCGTACTGCTGACTGTACAGAGGTGTGACAGCAGTAAGGTGTTTCCTTCAGACAGCCAGCGTGACAGCGATGCTGCCTTCCCACAAGGAGGGGTGGGGTTAGAAAAGGTCGACCCTAAAAATGTACACCTCGCCTTATCCCACGGATATCCGTTTCCAGCGGTAAGGTCTCAGCAAGTACGGAGCTAACACGAAAATTACCCATAAAAAGGTCGTGTGTGACCGACCTCAAGCAGTTGTCCCTTGGGCGCTGCGGTCAGGCTCTCAGGTCACTAAGACCACCTCTAATCCGATTTCCTTTTCAGACACCTCCAGAAGAACCCTTCCACGGTGTGGGCAACCAGGGAGTGATAACCGCCCTCATACCTCTAACAGCACTGAAGACCACTTTATTCATAATCAACGTCTTTCTTCAGTTCCTATTATTTTTCCTACGGCGACCTTCAGCACTAAACTTCCTCTTTTGACTTCCTCCTCAAATATCATCATAGCCAACGATTCTAGTGCTCAAAACACTGTCCCAGGTCTACTGAAACCTCGCTCCAAACTACACATTGGAGCCCTCAAATTACGCACACTATGTCAAATCGGTCAGCAGGCCTCTTAGGCTGAGACTAGAATCTCGTACCATTGATGAATACTGCGTCTCCGAAACACGTATACTGGATCCTAGTGTGGTCTTTCACTTGACCCCACCTCGCCAAAACGAAGAGCCGACGAGATACACCCTCCGTGTATCTGGCGACCCGATGGTCAGTTCGTGTGGACTGGAAGGTGCAGAAATAGCACTAAGCACGAGGGCGGAACAAGCACTATGAGAGTGGATCCCCGTTAACCGTCGTCTATGTGTTGTTCGATTAAACGGATCCGTAAGAACTCGGAAGGATAGGGAAACACGTCGTTGCATTTTCGTCGTTTCTGCCTACGCTCCCACTGACTGCGACACGGATGGAGTGAAAGATGACTTTTACAGAAAGCTTCTTCAGAAAGCTAAACGCTCAGACATAGTACTCGTAGCAGGTGACTTTAATCCCCAGATGGGTAGCTTAAACCAAGCAGAAAGACATTTAGGTGGGTATTTTAGTATCCCACCTCAGCGAACAGATAATAGTGATCGTCTGCTGCAACTGTGCTCAGACAATCGTTTATTTTTAGCAAACACAAATTTTAAACATAAGGAGAGACATCGTCTAACATGGCGACCCCCTACACCAAACCAACGATGGACTCAAATAGACGATATTGCCATCAGTCATCGTTGGAGAGGGTCGATAGAAGACTGTCGCTCATTATGGAGTACCTGCTTGGACTCTGGCCGTGTCCTAATACGGGTAAGCATCTGTTTGCGCCTCCCTGGACGCAAAAAAGCCACATTAAAAAGGCCCATTAGAACTGAATTGAGTAACGAGAAAACCAAAAGTAGGTTCCAGCAACAACTGAGGTCACAATTAGGTAGTTCTGAAAACGAGGTAGACCCAGATGTTGCTTGGAAAGATATACAAGCAGCTGTGGAAACATCAGTGACATCTATCAATGATTAAACCACAGGGTTACAAATAACCAATGGATTTCCTCAAGGTCTATTGCACTGATGGATTCTCGTAAAGTCATCCCATCAGGCTCTGAACACGATGAAGAGCGAAAACAAATCAGATCTAGGTTAAGCAAAAGTCTAAGGAACGACCGTGAGCAGTGGTGGGCAACGAAAGCGAAAGAGATGGAAAAGGCGGCGGCTATAGGGAACACAAGACAGCTCTACAGAATAATAAAAGAAACTGGAATTAATAAGTCAAGTTTAAGTCAGACTATTTCGGAAAAAGACGACACCCTCATCTGCTCTCAGTCCAGACGTTTAGAACGATGGGCGGAACGTTTCAGAGAACAGTTCGGCTGGCCTTCAGCTACTCTACAACTACCCTCCATTCCCAGACAGTGTGAATGGAACATTGAAGTAGGTCCCCCAACTCTAGCAGAAGTTCAAAAGGCTATAGTTAATCTGAAACGAGGAAGGGCAGCTGGTCCAGATGGATTGGCTCCAGAGGTCTTTAAGGATGGCGGTCCAATTTTAGCGATTAGGTTGACTAATATTTTAGCTAAGATCTGGGGGTTAGACGTTATCCCATCTGACTGGTCACAATCACTTATCGTCCCAATATACAAGAGAGGGTTAAAATCATCCTGTGATAACCATGGAGGGATTATTTTAACTAATTTAGTATCTAAAATACTAGCCTCGATAATTATCAGACGCCTAACTAAGACTCGTGAACTGCAAACACGAGAGAACCAAGCTGGCTTTAGACCTGGTCGTGGCTGCATCGACCACATATTCACCATTCGTCAGGTTTTAGAACTCAGACATGCTTATCGGCGTCCGACAAGGATAGTTTTCCTTAATTTAAAAGCAGCACTTGACTCCGTTGACCGGGAGGTTCAGTGGCAATGTGTCATTGAAAGGCGTACCTCGGAAGTACATAAACCTTGTGAAGGCTCTTTACTCGAACACTACCAGTCGAGTCAGAGCTTATGGCGAACTGTCACCTACTTTTGCAACCTCAAGTGGTGTCTGGCAAGGCTGTCCACTTTCCCCATTTTTGTTTAACTTCATCATAGACCTACTGATGGAAATAACATTCTCGTCGACTGAATTCTCGGGTATTGATCTCCTTCCAGGAGGTCCACTTATCGACTTAGAATACGCAGATGATATAGTCCTGTTTAGTGAAGACACTGATAAAATGCAGTCTGTTGGTAGTACTGAGCAACAATGCCAGGATGTTTGGAATGCTCTTCTCTCCCTCGAAATGCAAGTTGTTGTTTCAGGACTGGTCTGCGTCAATACCTGAACTAATGATAGGGAGTGAAGTAGTCGAACGCGTAGACAACTTTGCTTATCTTGGAAGTCTGATCAGCCCTAATGGGTTGGTGTCTGACGAGATCTCTACGCGGATTCGAAAAGCTCGATTGACGTTTACCAACTTACGTCACCTATGGCGAAGGCGAGATATCTGTCTATCAATTAAGGGATGAGTGTACTGCTCGGTAGTTCGTTCTGTTCTACTTTACGGCTGCGAAACATCGCCATTAAGAGTAGAAGATACTCGTAAGTTACTGGTATTTGACCACAGATGTCTCAGAAATATTGCTCGCATCTGCTGGGATCACCGGGTATGTAATAGTGAGGTTAGGCTTAGGGTATTAGGGAATGGTGGTAAGTCAGTTTATGAGGTTGTGAATCTTCATCGACTGAGATGGTTTGGCCACTTGTTACGTGTGCCTGAACACCGATTACCACGACGTGCAATGCTAACCGGCGTTCGGGATGGTTGGAAGAAAGTTAGGGGCGACTAAACCAAAACGTGACATCAGTGCTTGAAGTCACTAACTTCTAGTCTTAGCCATGTTGGTAGATGCAGACTACTTTGTTGGGGTCCGCGTGACTATCGTAACCAATGGTTGGAGACTGTGGGTGAAATGGCTCAGAATCGATCACAATGGCGTCGGTGTATACACTCTCTTTCTTCCCTTAAACTAAGAGATTGAAATCGCTTCATATCTTTCTTTATACGAACTAATTCCTTCTTCATGTACTATATCCTTATTGCAATCTTTCTTCTATATATTACCACCTCTGGATTAACTACTTTTATGAATCCGGTGTCCATCTTGTTGTGTTAATGAGGTATGGCAACTTGGACCGATGCATATATGTGCCTGGTCCTACGTTGTATGTGACTGACTGTATAGTTGCTGCCTATTTTTCTAGAAATATTGAAGTTATATAATTTCATCTTAATAACTTGTGGTGTGTACAATAGTGGCTTATCTGTTTTAACATTCTTTATGAACTAATGATCTGTGTTTGAACTCATCCTCACCTATTTTCATTTAGTTTTTCAGGTAATACCTCTAGTTTAAATTTGCATACTGGTTTATTCACTTAGTTACTAAACTGTATTAATTCGTGAAATCATGTATGAGTGATCATAATTATATTTTTTTATACCTGCCCTTTAAAAGAACTTGACGTCATAAACCAGATCTGTGTGTCCAAAAAGAAACAGTAATAAGTCTTTCTTTCCCTCGGTAACATTACATCTTTTTTATTGCATTATTCATTATTTCAACTCTTTCAAGCTTTGATTACATCACTGCCATTTTTCTTTAGTTCGTAGTTTTCATTTGGACTGACTGATTTCAATCTTTATTACCATTAATATGTTTACAGTTACCTCACTACACAATCATCTATTGTTTGTTAACGCTATGAATCCTAATCACTACTTTGGTGTTCTGATGCCTCCCTCTTCACTTTATTTATTTAAGCTTTTTTATGACCTTATCAACTCTATTGGAATTTTCGCTTCACTATAATACACATATTCATCTCTAATCACCTTTGTATTTATAAGTATGTCAATATATATAATAATACAGGTTGTATGCAGCTGATGAGAACCTAACAAAATAAACTGAATTCTTATCATTCTGCACCAATCATTGTTTTTGGTCTTTTTAATGTTGTTTAAGCCTTATGTTTTTGGCTAACATGTTTCAGCATGATTAACTGTGACACTGCATTCACTCCTTATCTTCCATACTTACGTTTCCATTTTGTCTTTCCAAAGGATATTTCCAATGTTCAATCTTTCTAATTACCATTTCTACCACATCATTTTGATTCCTCTTAGTATTCATCTAGCCATAATAATATGGTATGCCTGGTTCCACGTTGATTATAATTGACTGATCGATTTAACCCTGTATATTAGAAATCACTATAGTTATTGCAAAGTTCCTGTTAGCCGAATACAACTTTCTATTATATATTTGCAATTTTTGACTCCTTTCAGTTGAGAATGTGTATAAGGTCATTTTACCAGAGTTGCTAGTTTATATCTCAATTATATCGAATCAGAAAATTAATAGATCAAGTTCACAAATTCTGAATCGGTGGTTAGACTTTAGACTGGTTCGTACATGTGTACATTGGATGTTTTTCCGAATGGATACTTGAATACAGGATAATTCATATTTCATTTTAAGAATATCAATTGAGCAGCATCTAATGGATTTTTTTTAGTTTTACAGATTCTTTTTAAGGCCGTGGAAATGTTTTGATTATTGAAATATTTTCCTTCGTAAATTTATTCTAGTCACACAGAAGAACGTTCTCAGTCTGTGATAGACATCAATTTTGAACCGAATGGAAATTCACCAAACTATCCTAGTAATTGTAATGCAGTTGAATCAATACAAATAATTGGTCCATCCAGGGTAAGTTATAAGATGTAGATTATAGCAACTCACGTGCAATTGAGTCTGTTCTCATTTAACTCAGTCAAGCTCTTTTGTTAACTTATTTAGCGGACAAAGTCATCCGTACTATAACAACTTATTGTACCTTTTATTATTTGTTGTGCTTGTATGAAATATGTATGCTTGAATATTGCTTACCGCCTACGCATATATTCACTCTGCTAGCTTTATTATTAGCTGCTCAATTGATTCGGTGATCCATTCATTTCCCTATATATATACATGTACATTTACACTCTTACACCCTCGGTTCGCTGACTCATTCATTTGCCTCCCTGCTTTGTGGTCTGAGTTATCTGCTAATAAAACTAGTCGTTACTTCTCTTTGCCTTCTGATTTCAAACACCGTTGAGCATTACGTGATAACGGTTACGAGGGTGATTGGTCAACGAAGCACAGCCACTACAACCTGAAAAAATCATGGGAATTCGACCAAATGAATATAGATTTTGCTTTTTTAATGATTTTTATTTTCAATGTCGATTTTCAATAATTGAATGGATAACTTGATTGAATGATAACTTGAATAACAATGTTCTTGTATGTATATCTAATGAATCAATTAAACTGTCACGTTCAGTAGTAATAAATATTTAGAAAAGTTGGATTACCACCAGCTGCGCCATGGCAATTAATAATCATATAAGCTTCATTAAAGAAGGTCCTAAACCTTATTTCCCCTATATTTTAATTAAGGAAACAATAAATGATCACTATATTTTACTTTGAAATATATCTTAAACTAATAGAAAGAAATTAGTAAAGGTATTATACGTGAAAATTCTATTCTAAATAATTTCACTGATTGAAATTTAAATAATCCCAACGTTTCATCGAGCAAACTTGTCTGAACTTCTTCAGGGTGATATCAGCCTATTTTTATCAAACTGTTCGTTCTAATATCGACGAATATTCGTATAAGAAATTGGTAACTTTGAAAACAATTTCTTCTTATCAATTTTCGACATAGAAGTTATTTCGTTAGGTCCTCCCAAAATCATGTCTATTCTGACTAATGTTTTGTTTTACCATGTCTTTGTGTGTGCTAATGATAAATCTGTGGTTCAACGAAACCTCATGAAACCAGATATCAACCTGTCATCAGTTTTTATAGAATTTTTTAATGTTTTGTTTCATATTCAGGGTCTGACACTAAAGCATGGCGAACTTGTATGTTCATGATGAGTAACAAACATCTGGGACTTATTTTTCAGAAAACGTGTGAAAAGTGTTTCCCTTAATTTTTCAGGATTCATATAATTTTTCCCGGTCCCTCAAATTACCAGGGCTTCCAGAAGAATTGTCAGTTACTTCAGGTAAATTATTCTTTTATTCTTGTACTCCTTTACTTTTTTGGTCATCAGGTCGGGCTTATAGTTCACATTCTACAAATCAAATAAACTTCACAGTGTAGGATTTGACGATACAGTTCAGTTTTTTGTAAGCAGGTTTTTTCAAAACCTTAGTGAAAATAAATCAAGATGGCACTAATCAATTGGTGTGTTTTATTCGTTATATAATAATCTCAGTTGATAGACCATTGAAAACTAAGGAGCACTTCATAACCATCTCATCCTAGTATAATACACCTGGGCAGTGTACACCCACAGTCCCTCCAAAGATGGAACCTAGGTCCGTCAGGTCTTGCAGCAAATGCTTAACAAGTTGAACCAATCCCTTTAAAATCCAACCAAGGAATCAGTTAAATTAGCAATGGATAATGTAATTTGTATGACAAACTGTTATGTCCGGACGAAGAATAACAGAATGGTAACTGCTAGGAATTGCTTATGAACTGTTATATATATTCTTATTGGATAGTTGTTAAGTCAATAGATCATATATGTGTTCATGCTTCTTTTGTCACAAGCCTTCATTTGACACATTGGCTACTATTATACGGTTTAGTGTTTGTGATTTATTCCCAACCTATTAGTCAAAGTGTTCTATACGCACAATCATTTTTAGCTTGATTTTATATAATTGATATTTTTCATTTTATGGCATGATTTGGTCTGGTCTGCTTGTATATAAACCACGTATGTCTGTAATATACGATTCATACGGTGGGGGAGGTGGATATTGGACTCAATGGGCATGTCTAGGCGATAAGTTACTAATATCGAGGACCAATAAAGATTCCGAGTTGACTCAAGACTGCTAGTGCTTGTTGACGTGCCATTGGTCTGGCACAGGGACAAATTCATAGAAGTCGGTATTCTGAATAATTAACAGAGTCATAACTCATAAAACAAACATCGTCTACTCTGTAGCGCCCAACTTTGAGAATTGATAAAGAAATCAATGACTAGAGAGACCTGGAATTAAGATTTATTACCAATGTTCCGAACGCATGCACTTTTTATTTATTTATGAAGAAATTAGATTTTACTGTTGTGGTTGTGCCATATGTTTTCGATGATATGTGTGCACCGAGGTTTCTAACATTATCCTCCACTGTGTGTGTTATTTTGTTGAATTTTTCCGTTGAATTCACTCGTATGGTTATGTTTCTTATTTTAAACTAATAGCGCTGATCTTGAGTAACATATATATATCATTGGATGATCCATCTTATCTACACTAAATTTTGGTTACTGTTTCAAATATATTAATTTCTGATCTTAATATAGTCATTTATCTCCTGAATGTCACTGTTTATTTTCTTTTATTCATAACTTAATCTTTTCTCCTTTCCTTCTCTCTCTATACTATCTGTTTCAGTCACAAGTAATCCACATATGGAATCATTACAACAGCCTGAACTATCCACCATTGTTGGTTCGATCAAATTGAATGGAAGTTGCGAAAAGGTATTTCCGTTTAATTCGGTATGTTTTTTCCTTATTTTCTGACTAGTACAATGCAGAGAAATGTGTGTAGGATGTATAAACTAATAGTATGTTTAACCGTGTATAATCTTAATTGTTACATACGTTTTGTGATTCGCTAGTTTTCTTGATGTAGGTGCAAGTTGGAAGAAAGCTAGGGGGTAGCCAAACCAAAATGTGGCATCAGTCTATGAAATCATTGACTAGTGAATTGAGATATGTTAGTAGGCGGCAGCTACCGGGTTACATTGGCTTTACTCAGAATCAGTTGCAATGTCTCTGAGGCACTACTTTATATTCCCTCAGATAAAAAGTTTTAGAATTATTTTATATTTCTTATTCTATGAACTTATCCTCCCTGAACCACTTCGTCCTTGCCTACTGTTTTTTTCTACCACTGATTCTGTTACTACTTGTAGTTTTTGGTACTTGCCTTGATGATCTCATCTCGTCATGTTAATATGATGTGGCAACTTGAACGGATACGTATGTATGCCAAGTTCTACGTTGCTTATGGCTGACTGATTGGCTGTATTGCAATTTAGAAAAATATTATTTAACTTGGCAAATTGGAAATGTGTCAACTTAACACTTTACCTCATTCAAGCACCTTAATTAAACACTTAATCAGCTATTTAAAATTATGTATTTTCAAAATTCATGATCGTATAGTTTTATACAGCTTGAAAGTTTGACAAGCGTTGGTGTCCTCGTAGTTTTTCAATGGATTTTTATTGTTTTTTTACGTACCCATTTTTTCAAGATACGTAGTTTTTCGTATATTATATGCTGTAATAGTAAGTTTCACTTCTCTTTCTTGCATGATCGACAGTTACCTTCCACATACATATTCGTATTAGATGTATCACAAACTATATCTTAGAAGTTTTTAGATTACAAAAAAATCTAGTAAATCTGTATCATCATATTTGTACGGGTTTGTATTTTGTTTATGTTGCGGGCTGAAATCCCTTAGTCTTTTCGGGTTATGTTCATGTTGAGTGGATTGCCTCGATATTGACATTTAGTCTCAACGCCTCAGTAAAGTTGAGTAGTGATCAACAGTGGAATTCATGACACACCTTTCGTTATACTCGAGACTCGTCAGCTGAGTGTTTCTGTATTTCAGTATCGATTTTCACACTGAGATTTGAACACATTGCCTTTCGTTTCAATAAGTAATTAATTATCCACTGAACTACTGTGTCCATACAGTCACTAATCAGCCTTACCAAAAATTATCGTCGCTTCATTACTCTTCATTGAAACCGATCTCTGTGAATATATTAAGTGATTTAGTCTAAGTACTGTTACTCAATAATCATTCAAAAAACTTGCCGTCATAGGCTCGATCTTTATCAAGGCCATCACTATACATTAATGTTGCTGTCCAATACTCTCTGGTCTTCAGTTCGTTTTATGGAGTACAAAAATTTCATTTGACCAAATATTTAGGCGATATCCTTAGAAGTTGTGTAACCGCAGCTTTGTGAGCACTGTTTTCTGCGTTTCTGCGATACATATAAGTAGATAGATCGATTGTAGTTACTTTATTCATTTGATGTTTTTTCCACTTAAACGTCTGGTAGCGACTCAACGCTTTTGTCTTTTGATCACCCCAATTTATTATTCAGGATAAGAAATTGATTTCTGTCGGTGTGCAAACTGAGCTGGTCAATGAAAGTGAACAATTTATTATTGTTAATGGTAAAAAGTATCAAGTAATTAATGAATTGGGACGGGGAGGCTCATCAGTGGTAAGTAGTTGATCCAACATTTACCTATCTTATTTATGTGTACTTTTCTTTCAAATAGCTTAACCACGGAGTTCACGATCGATAAATATTCTGTCATGGTCTGTTGATAGATCTAACACATCATCTAGATCAAAGCTTACGTAGAAATCAGGTGAGAAGACTTATATTCTGTTTAAGTGACATTGAAGTCCAACTTGTCAAAGATCACGCCACGTTCATCTATTCATGATTATAGTGTGTTTGCATGAACGGAGACATAAAATATACATTTCTTTTATACTATTGGTATTGTAGGAAGCAATTTCCTACAGGTTTAATTCTGAGCTATTCCCTAGACCATCGAATACAGAGTCTTGGTTTGGCCAAAGCCAGAACAAGCAAGCTATTTGGCTAGATGAACTTTATCTGTTTCTAAAATATAAATTAACATCGTTAGTGTACAAACAAACAGTACGATCTATTAATACAGGGAAAAACAGAGACAAATAACATACCGAACAGTAGCCAAAGAATAGGGAAAATGAGTCACAAAGCAAATATTATTTTACAATGAACATCAAACTGCGATTGGTTAATAAAGAGATACAGTCGCACAAGGTCAAAGGGAGTTAATGTGGTGATGGGCGTTTCGTCCATCGATCACATTTTACACTCTACCCGAAACGCGCACCACGTCCGTTGTCCAGGGTCGTCGTCGCCGTCAGACAGCCGGCTCCTTCTAGTAGACATAAGCTTCGTACGTCCAGAACAGTTTCTTCGTTTGCGGTTCTCAATTTTGCCGTACGAACTTGTCCGTCAGAGCCATAGCTTACTTGTTCGACGATAGCTTGGGGCCATAAACTTCTCAGTGAGCCAACATTGTTTACTAACACTAAGTCTCCAGAAGACTCATCCATCAATATCTTCTGAAACAATAATGATCGCAGAATTCTTCTTATCGACCTAATGATGCGTCTTCATACACTGCCTCGTTGACTAGCCCTCGGAAGTTTAAAGCGCCATCCACAACCTCTCTAAAAGGACATTTACTGTCTTATTCTGGTTCCAACTACACATGATGTCTAAGAATAGCATTGGCTCCTATAGAACTACCAGATGCACCCTTACTCTTGTTCACAACTCGTACAAGGTCGCCTTTCTCAACACCATCCTCGATACCACGGCGAATATGTGCTACCTGCTTCTTCAGGGTCTTAGTTACTGGCTTCTTTATTACAGTGGCCTTCGGCCTTTTCGTAGTCTTGACTTTCAGTTTGGTGTCCTTCTTTTCCTTAAGCTTTCTTAGAGTTGATTTGGGTTTATTAGCAGATGATGCTTCAGTTTTTGGCTTAACAACATTGTACTTGGTTAATAAAAACGAACAATGAACTTGACGAGAGATATTTTCGGAACGAGTATACTCCGCGACACCATATGCAGATTCTGATAATGCTATACGATCTTCCACAGACATCGATGAAGTACGACTAAGTGGGTCTTTGAATTCAGTAATTCCTCTTTAGCTGAGAGGTGGTTGAGTGCACGATTGCTTTCACAGGGTTCCCCATAGGAACCAAACAGCGTCCAACCTAACAGAGTCTTCACGGCAAATGGTTCATTCGGCTTTCCAGTTCTTATCTCTTTCATTTCGTGTACACTCGGTGCGTTGCACCCGATCAACGGTTTGACATTCTCATCCTCTACTCTCGGGAAACTTATGTCTTTTAAATGCGTCCAGGATGTCATTTGAGATGTCGTTGGTGCCGTCCTGCGCAACATAAGTAATCTCTCGACTGGTGGAGTTTTGTTCTCTGAGCTGGATGGTTTGATCGTGGAGCTTTCATCGTTCTTCTGAACGACATCATCAGCACAAACTTCAGATAGGAGCGAAGTGTTCGAATTTATCCATATGTGTTTCACAGCTTGTTCTGTGCACCTCGATGTTGATCGGTTCTTATTGACCTTAAATTTGTAATTGTTTACTTCTTTGTTTTGGTTGTGTCTCCCATTGGTTTGATTTTTGTTCCTATATTTGTGCATGATTTTTCTGATTGGTTGGTAAATTGGATTGATTTCAATATGCTTGTTGATTGCTGATTGACCTGAGTGCCAGGCTTCTGAAAATTCTCTGGTGTTTTTGGAGTTTCCTCTGTCTAAGATTTCCACATCTTTCCAATCGAATGAGTGTCCTTAGTTGTCCACGTGTATTGATATAAGTGAAGAGATATCACGGCGTTTGACTGCTAATTTATGTTCATATAGGCGTAGGTGGAGGGGGCGTCCGGTTTGTCCAATGTAGTGTTTTTCGCAGTTGGTACAATTTATTTTGTAGATGATGTTTGATTTGTCTTCCTTTTTATTTCATCTTTTGGTTTGCATAGGATTGATTGTAGTGATTTTGTCGGTTTGTGTGCCACACCTATTCCGAAGGTTTTCAGCAGTCTCGTTGCGGTTTCTTATATTCCTTGTATATATGGTAGGGTGATCCTTCTGTTGATTTTTGTGCTTGACTTGAGTTCTAATGCTGCGTGCGGTTGGTATTTTTTGATGAAGTTTATTGGGTAGCTGTTCTTCTGAAATACATCCTTCAGGTATTTCTCTTCATTTCTTCGTGCTGCCAGTGTGCTGCAGTGTGTCCTCGCCCTCTTGAACAAATTGTGTGCGCAGTTGATTTTGTGAGCTCTTGGGTTGTTGCTATTGTAGTTGAGAATTTGATCTGTATGGGTCGGTTTCCTATATACTTGAGTTTCCAGTTTTCCTGTGTCGGTTCTAGTGATCAATATATCCAAGAATGCTAGTTTGTTGTTTGACTCCTGTTCAATTGTGAACTTGATGTCATTGAAAACGTTGTTGATCAGTTTGTATGTGTTTTCCAGTTCATCCTTTTTGACGATGACGAAGGTGTCGTCTACGTAGCGAATCCAAATTTTTGGCTTGATCACTGGTAATATAGTGGCTTCTAGTCTTTGCATCACTGCCTCTGCGATCAGTTCTGATATTGGTGATCCCATTGATGTCCTTTTCGTTTGTTCGTAGATTTTGTTGTTGAATTGAAAATATGTTTTCAGGCATAAGTCGATGAGTTCCAGTAGACTTTGAATTTGAAGCTTCGTGTATTTATTGAGATTTGTGTCGTTGTTGAGCAGCAGGGATATAGTTTCTTTAGCTAACTGTGGTTCAATTGAGGTGAACAGTGCTGTAACGTCGAAGGATATCATGAGTTCGTCGTTGTTGATTTGAATATCCTTAATTTGGTCCAGGAATTGTGTTGGGGATTTGATGGAGTGGTTGGCTGAATCTACTAGATGTCTCAGTATTCGTGAAATTTCTTTTGACAAATTGTACTTTGGTGTTCCGGGGAGTGCTACAATTGGACGTAATGGAATGTTTGGTTTATGTATTTTGGGTCTGCCGTAGAATCGTGGGAGTACTGGTCCACTGGATTTCATTCTCCATTGGTCTTGTTTTGTTAATTCTCCTGCTTTGACTAGCTTGTTTAAAGTCTTTGATATTTGGTTGTCTAATTTTTTGACCATCTCAATTTCTCGACTGTCCATACGTTTGGGATTCTAAATGATGAAGACGAATCTAAGGAGGAAACCTCTAGTTGAACCTCTTTACACTGAAATGTGGACTGGTTATCCAACGTTTTCAATAAAATCGTCTTGGACTCTCCTTCTAAATCCAACCTTCTAGCTAGGTCTTCTGTAATAAGCGAAGCATCCGATCCACTATCTAGGAAGGCGCAAGTCTGTACTATCTTTTCTCCATTTCGTACCAGTACAGGCACTTTTGAGAATGCTGCTTGTTTCTGTACACGCTCAACACTTTTCTCCGTACATAGCTGAGTGTTGATGTAGGCATCAATATTAGTATTCTTTTGCTCTTCCCGCAACTCGTGTAACAGGGTATGGTGTCTCCAGCCACACCCTTCGGCAGCACACGACCTCGGCGATCGACAGTTTTTTGCTACGTGGTTTGCCTTCAGACATACATTACACAACTTGTGTCTAACGAATTCCTTCCTTTCTCTAACATTCTTGTCTTTAAATTTCTGACATTAATCTAAAGAATGATTACTGAAGCACTCCAAACAAGATGAACTGCGTGAGGGAGCATTATCATCATTACTACCGCGGTTGACAAATAAGCCGCACCTAGTATTAGCTATATCAGCTTGCTCCTTTACAAACTCAACAAGATCGGTAAACAGAGGCTCTCGGCCTCCTCTGATAATCTTATAAGCTACCTTTAGTCACTCTTGTTGAATGTGCGTTGGTAATTTCAGAACCATAGTTTCAATAGTTCTAGAAGAGTTCAAGCCAGAAACGTAATTCATCTGTTCGAGAGTCAAACTACATGCTTGCATTTCTCGAGATAGACTTCTCAAACCATCTGGTTGATTTCTCCTTATATTGGGAAAGTTTAACAAGTTGTCGATAAGCGTGCGTGCTACAACGTGTTTTCGGCCAAACGTTTCCTCTAAAAGCTTTAGGGCTTGATGATAACCTATCTCTGGTTCTAGTATAGTATAGCGGCTTTCGCTTCTCCGTTACAGTATTGAATCAAGTAATTTAGCTTAGCTCTAAATCCAATATTCTCACTCCCAATGCATTCTTCGAAATTTCTAATGAAATTCCAATAATTTGTCGGTGTACCATCAAACCTTATGACTTCTCTTTTTGGTAAATACGGATTTTTTAATATTGTATTCACTGTTGCTTACTGATTGCTCGGAACCTTCACATCTCTGGCAGCGTAACTTTTCTAGTTCAATTTCTTTTTCTAACTGGGTTATGCGCAACCGAGCTAACTCTAATTCTGTCATGCTATTGTTTTTGAGTTCGTTCTTTTCAAGTTGGTCCTCGTCATAAACTCCCGAATGATGGGGTGATAACTCTGGAATCTCATCGGAATCGTAGTATTTATTGGAAGTCATTTCAGTAGGTATATCGAATCTACTGTTCGAAACTTTGTAGGAAGCAATTTCCTACAGGTTTAATTCTGAGCTATTCCCTAGACCATCGAATACAGAGTCTTGGTTTGGCCAAAGCCAGAACAAGCAAGCTATTTGGCTAGATGAACTTTATCTGTTTCTAAAATATAAATTAACATCATTAGTGTACAAACAAACAGTACGATCTATTAATACAGGGAAAAACAGAGACAAATAACATACCGAACAGTAGCCAAAGAATAGGGAAAATGAGTCACAAAGCAAATATTATTTTACAATGAACATCAAACTGCGATTGGTTAATAAAGAGATACAGTCGCACAAGGTCAAAGGGAGTTAATGTGGTGGTGGGCGTTTCGTCCATCGATCACATTTTACAGGTATCCTACTTTTTATTTCCTCCTTATCATCAACGAGAGTAGTCAAGATAAAACATGTCAGGAGTTAGTAAGAATCTATATTTTTTAGCATCAACTAACTATACACTGAAGTTAATCAAAGTGGGCGCACCTTTTAAGTTTTATTTTACATTGAAATATTACTCCGCTTCTGTTACTAAATATTATATATTATTAGTGCTTAATCAATATAGTATTGTGGTGTACACTACTTATGTTGGCAGATACAAGTAGTATACAGCACCAGTCGGAAGTGGGATGTCTGCAAGCAGATGATTGAAATGGAAAAAATACGGAATAAAACTCAAAGCAATCAAAACAACAGCAGGAATGAAGGTACTATAAAGTTTGTAAGAGACAACTGATGGAGGATTTGCAAATGATGTATATAATGTATTGTTTTTATATTTCACGAAGATACTGTAATCTTGTACTTAACAATAAATTGGTTATCTCCGACCAAGTCTTCGTTTGCTACAATATGTGCAAGGATATGAGAAACACAGAATTCGTCAGTATTATAAATTTGCCAAAAAATAAATATCATCTCTGCTTCATTCACTCCTAGGTGTATTGGGCTATGGACTCCGATTTAAATCCATGGGCGGTGAAAAAAGTTGATTTGAAAAATCTTACACAAGAAACAGTTACGTCGTATATAAATGAGATTGAGATGCTTAAAAGTTTGATAAATTCCGACAGAATTATCCGACTATATGATTAGTAAGTTATAAATCACTTTTTTATGTCTTAAAAGTAAAACGAAATATTTTAATCAAAAATTCGAATTCATTAAATTCTTATTTGTAAGATGCATCTTATGTGAAGTAATATAGATCCCTGCTTGTCTATCTCATTGCGTTCCTTTGATTGGGCCTGTGGCTTACTTATTGGTTAATGTGTTCGACTTTTAGCTATTAAGTCTTAGGCTCCTACAATTAATTTTGTTTACGGTTAACTTTGTCAAGACCTTTAATTATCTTATTTAACAGATAGTGTTATTCGAACAGTCTATATTTGTACTATTATGATCACCATCATGTCTGTATAAACGTGTGTGCTTGATCACATGCGATAGCCTACGCACATATCTCTCTCTAGCTTAAATATCGCTCAATGAATCATTCTCTTTCCCATGTATATGTGTGCTTGGTTCGTTTCGCGTCGATTCGATTTGACTCTGTATTCGCCTGCTCGCGCGCATTCGCCTGTCTGCTCCAATTCGCTCAGTGTGTTTGTAACTTTGTTGTCTGTAATGTTTAATAATAAACTTTAGCCGCCACTACGTATTGCCTTCTGAATTCATACAGCGTTTGGATTTATTTAATAACGGTGATTGATAAACGAAACCCTACAAAATTTGCACTCCGGTTTGGGCAGCTGGAATATATCACTAGCTCTCACAATTGGAGTACACCTTAAACCCAAGTACCTGGTGATCGAATTTATTTTAGTTTACTACTCATTGACTTGGGAAATTCAAATATTTAATCCATCTTAAGCTTTAGGACCTAAGTGGTGGTCCCTTACTTACTTACTTATGCCTGTTTCTCCCAATGGAGCATAGGCCGCCGACCAGCATTCTCCAACCCACTCTGTCCTGGGCCTTCTTTTCTAGTTCCATCCAATTCTTGTTCATTTTTCTCATGTCTATTATCATTTCTCGGCGTAATGTGTTCTTTGGTCTTCCTCTTTTCCTTTGACCTTGAGGATCCCATGTGAGGGCTTGTCTTGTGACGCAGTTGGGTGCTTTCCTCAATGTGTGTCCTATCCACTTCCAGCGCTTCTTCCTGATTTCTTCCTCCACTGGGATCTGGTTTGTTCTCTCCCACAGTACGTTGTTGCCAATAGTGTCCGGCCAACGGATCTGAAGTATTTAGCGTAGACAACTGTTAATAAACACCTGTATTTTCTGGATGATGGCTTTCGTAGTTCTCCAGGTTTCTGTCCTATACAGTAGAACTGTCTTGACATTTGTATTGAAAATCCTGACCTTGGTGTTGGTTGACAGTTGCTTTGAGTTCCAGATGTTCCTCAGTTGTAAATATTGGTGGTCCCTTGCTTACACCTTACTATTAATTTTCGAATATTAATCGTAAGAGCTATTTGTTCCCTTTTAAAATTAATCTGCCCGTTTTGTACTGTATTTAAGGAATCCAGTCTTTGTTAGATTTTGTTTTCTAACTCCCCTTCACTATATACTATTGGATAAGAGCGAATCTGCTCAAAGCTATGCGAACTTTCAAGTTAGATTCTCTGTGTTTTCTCATCTTTTTAACATAAGCTGATCGTACATTTATTGTCTTGATATTTAACATTTTTACAATTTCTTTTTCAAAAATGTTTAGTCACTGTACATCAGAAAATCTCATACTTGTTATGGAGAAAGGAGATTGCGATTTGAAAAGTGTAATTCTTAGCTTTTGGTCTGGTGGTGCGAAAAAATCTCCTCGTTCACCATCAGGTATGCTTTCATCTGGGATTGTATTCTACTGGGATCAAATGTTGCGGTGTGTGAAAGCACTTCATGATCGTCGTAAGTTTATTTTTATTGTTAATATCTTGTTGCAATGTAGTTTTTCGGCAGAACGTGTAATGAGGAGAAAATATACCGTATTAAAATTATCGTGGATATTCATAACAATATCTAACTAGATCTAGACAAAATATCGAGAAGAGTCTAATCCGAACAAATTTATAGTTGATTGACTTTAGTTCACTAATGTCTAAAGATATAACAAATGTAAACGAATTAAAAGGTATCTGAAAATAAAATAAAAAACAACCATTTGTTATATGTTTATTAAAAATACAAGCCAATTCACTAATTAGTAGCTAACCAAGTTTAAAACTTTTCTCTTACTCTCCGTTTACAACTAATAATTTCATAGATTCGCTTCTGGGAATCCGTAATTTTCCATACGTGTAAATACCTAAATGTACAATTTTATTTTAAAAGTACTATTTAACTAACTTCGAAAATTCGTAGTTTTATATTGTGATATCCTTTGATTATCATTCACTGTTACACAAATTCAATGGTAATAAGTTCTTTGGCATGACCGATTCATTGCTTAGTTTCATTTTTATTTATTTTATGAAATTTTGGATAATTTTATGTAAATCCAAAATAATGATTACTTCTGTTAAGTGTTTTTTATCTTGATTATTTTTTTCGCTACTCATTCTAGGTATTGTTCACTTAGATTTAAAACCACAAAATTTTGTTCTAGTCTATGGACAGTTGAAGCTTATTGATCTAGGGATTAGTCGTCTGTTACCAGATGATTCAACAACTGTAAACCATTGGCTAAAGTTGGGAACATTGTCTTTCATGAGTCCAGAACAGTTGGAAGAGGCTGCTGCTATTCCTTCATCCTCATCTAGCCTAAATCAGTCGTTTTTCTTGGGTCCTGAAGTTGACCAAGAAAATCGTTTTAAGGTTGTTTTTTGTTGTTTCCAAATAATGCATTTATTTCATGGAGATATTTCTATCCTCAGAGTTTACTTTTCTGATATAGATTGCATTCTGCATTCGTATTCTCTTTTTCACAATTTTAATTTTATAATGAAACCTTTCAAGTTAATATAGAATATTGGAAATTTTACTGCTGAGCTGTTGATCAGCGAAGAATACAAAAATACGTGGCTCTTAGCCACATTATTGTGCTACTCGGTTAGTTATAAGCAACATAGAATCTGATGCATATGCGCATTGCTCCATATTACCATCTCATCAACACAGTAAAGTTAAATGATCAAAATAAGTACCAGTGTAGTAGTTTTTAAAGGGTTTATACAAAAAGAATAAACGAATGATTTGATTTGCGAAGAAAGGATAAATTTATGGAATAAAACATGTGAGATAAATTTTGACCACATGATTTGAAGATATACCAAAAGTTAATAGATCTGCGCCACTTTAAATGATCACCCACAGCTATGGGAGCTAGTGGTACTGTAGTGAAGGAGAACACGGGTGAGGACAACCAAATTGTATTTAGGACAAATTACAGAATTACTTGGTAAAATAGAAAAACCATATAGTAAATCGTTAATTTGCAAAATATTATTCTATCATATCAAACCGGACTGTTGCTTTTGCAAACCTCAATCCATTGTCTCGCATTTCATTGTTCATGCGATTTCTTACAAATTCCATTGTTTTCTCGCTCTTCTTTTCTTGATCTTCTCCATCTTCTGCTGCCAGACGTTACGTTCTTTTGACTCACGTTATATACTACTTATATCAATATAAGTAGCACGCACCACAGTACTACCCGTTTGTCCAGACCCAAGTAGATGAGGTAGGGTTAGTTATAGAACCTAGCGAACTACTACTTATTGAACGCCAAGTGTTTTAAGTACCAGGCTGTCACCATTCAACTCATTTTTTAGTCGTATCAAAGTATTATATTATCACCATAAAAACAAATTTTTCGTTGGTTATAACATTATGGAACTGAATGATAAACCAAAAGATCTCAGTATTTCTGAAACGCAGGACATATTATATTTCATATTGTATTAGTGTAAACAAATGGTAGCAGTAAATTACACACCACAATCGAAATATTTTCAATAATTACCCTGCCCTTATGTCCATCTAAGCTCATAAAACTCTATCCACAGGACAGCGTACTTACTTACTTACTCCTGTTACTCCTTATGGAAAAGTCTAAGCTGCTCATCAGGATTCTCCATCCAATTCTGTCCTGGGTAGTCCTTTCCAGTTGCTATTGATCCTTTTCATGTTTGCTTCCTGTTCCAGACGTAGTGTGTTCGTTGGTCTTTTTCGTTTCCCTTCAGGATACTAAGTTAACGCATATATTGTTGTGCAGTTTGATGATTTCCTCAACATGTGTCCTATCCACTTCCAACGTCTTTACTTAATATCCTCTTCTGCCGGAAGTTGATTTGTTCTCTCTCACAGTAGGTTGTTGCTGATGGTATCCGACCAACGAACATTGAGTATCTTGCGTAGACAACTGTTTATAAATACTTGTACCTTTTTGATAATGGTTGTGGTAGTTCTCCACATTTTAGCTCCGTTCAGTAGAACTATCTTGACGTTTGTATTGAAGATTCTAACTTTTATGTTGGCTGACAATTGTTTTGAGTTCCATATGTTCTTCAATTGACGGAATGCGGATTTCAAACACTGTTGGGATTCGTATAATAACGGTTATCAAGGTGATTGATTAACAAAGCCAAGCCACTACATTGTGTCCGTAAATTTAAAGCACACCCGTTCAGTGTTCGATACGTGTGCTATTTTAAGTATTTTCCGTTCATTTAGCGTGTGATTGGTGAATGTAAGAGCATAATTTCCACACACGATCTCATTTCAAGTTTTACTTTTCACTTTATTTGCTATTTTTCATCCGGTAAGTCGGAATACGTTACAGTAGCGCGTTCACAAAAGATATACGTAGATAGCTTTTATGTTTGAAATGAAATTCCTAGTAAAGAGCATGGCTATATACATACACTAAGCGTACGAAAAAATGATTGGAAACCCTAGATATTGCATAACTGATCGTACTCACTCCACTTCGCATACGCTAGCGATTACTTCAGATGATTTCTTGAGTTTTTGATATGATGAGAAGGAAGTCAACTCATCGAAGTGGAATTGATGTTTGAAGTTGATAATTTCTAGTCATCTATGATATGTAATTGCAGCTTAAAAGAAATAATTATGTAACTCAATAAATCTTAAATATATTTGTTGGTTATAGACGTTCATTTGTGTAGTTTTCATTACCAATGTTCGACGTGATTATTTCAAGAAAAATTGAACATGAAATAGATTATAAATAATAAAAAATAGTTGGATTTTACAAATAAATTATAGTTGATTCACGAGTCGATCTAAGCTAGATTACCACTGAAAACCTGGAAGCACTGGATAGCCTAGTATAATACTCCTCAGTAGTGCACACCCACGATCCTGTACACAGGTCTCAAATTCAGGATTTTCGGACACGCGCGCGAACGCCTGAACTCTAGACTACCGATCCGGCATCCAACGGATATCTAACTTCAATCGATCCATGATTTTGTGCAACCCTTCATCCGTTGTCTGAGATGAATAACTGTCCCACACCGTTCACTGATTAAACTCCACTATCAATGGCTTCTCACTAGAACTTCGTGACACAAATCTTTGTGAACAGTTTCATATTATAAATAGAAGTGATTTCTCGTGTTTTTAAATATTCAATAAAAGTTTGTTTGTTTTGTTACTACGAAAGGTTGGTCGTAAATCGGATATTTGGTCATTAGGTGTAATCCTTTATATGATGGTCTACGGTCAGTTACCTTTTAATCAAGATAAACTTCACTCTCGTCTATCAGCCATTATAAGTCCCAGTGTAAAAATATCTTTGCCAGCTATCAAGAATAAATCTATTTATAAGGTAAGCAAATGTGACAGTTGTTGTATTTCGTTCTGTTATCTGGTTGAAGAAAAAACAGTATAATTAACAGGTGTCTTTGGTCTATTCTGTGTATGAGATTCTTTCGAATATAAATAAAACCCTGTTTAAATAATCATTATCTAAAGTCGTTAGATAATAATTCTTTTAGTAATGGTTTGATTACTACTACAGCTGGAAAAAAGACGTCTATGTTTCCGAATTGTCTATTTTTATCTTATCATTAATTGTAATGTAACTTGTTCATTTTAATGCTTGTAGTACCCACTTTTCTTGGATCACTATAATACAATTACGAGAGATATTTCTTCAGGTATATATATATATATATATATATATATATATATATATATATATATATATATATATATATATATATATATATAATTTGACCTGGGAAACATAATGCACCAACAAGTAGTTACACTGAAACTTGGTAAATAGAACCCCAACAGTACTAAGAACTAGGACAAGTATGGTATTGTTCACTGTTCAGTGATTAATCAACGTAACTACAAATACTCTTGGACAGGCGAAACAATTATAGACAAATATTGACTCTAACCTCAAAAAATATATATTGGTACAAGGAGGCACCAAACAGATATGCGCCACTAACGATTCGGTTTGCGTGAGGGCTGTGATACTGCCCGGGTGCACAAACCAAAGCAGGTGGTTTTCTTAGGGAGTCAAGCCCGGAGCCTTCAACCTATAGGTCTAATCCAAAAAGCAGTGGAACAACAACAGGAGATGCAGTCCCATGGTAGCCGGTGACCAACAATTGGTTCATACGCCATTTGTTCCTTCAGGACCCTGCAGCCCATGTACACCATTTGTTTGGATTCAGGGTTTACCAACTCCCCTAAGTGGACTCTCCATATCCACCAACCCGGTTAAAGCGCCGGACATTCACTTTTCGTCCTCACTTTCGTAAACAACACCCGCCACGAGGAGGCAGTGAGTAGGACTTCCCTGGCAGTGGCTGTATGCACGTGGCCATGTGAGAGCATTTGGAGAGAGAGCTGACTCTCCCTGCTCTCGGCCATATATATATATATATATATATATATATATATATATATATATTCAGCTTATGTATTAATTGTTCGATGTGTCAGTCTACGTTCAGTATGAACATAGAAAAAGGCGGACGATTCAACATGACTATGAATTTCAATAACTAATAATGATCGGAGTTAAATTTGAATTCATCAGTCAACTGTGAGGGAAGGAAATTGTAAAATCAGATAATAATCACTGATTAGTATTGTTTTTAGATTAGATTGTGTATTGCATGTGACAGCAGTGTTGACGGTTAGATTTGATTAGAGATTTATACTATAGATAATAAAACTGGTGTAACTATTGTATAAACTCCTTATCAAAATCAATCTTGTTTATGTAACATCCTAGTACTTTGTTTATCAGGCAACACATATATATTGCGAATTTTCAAATTCATCTTTTCTAACACTTAATTTAACCATACAATGAATGTTCACTTTGATATATGCCGTCGTATGTATCGATTGTCATAAACACCAACGATTAAGTGTATAAATGGCAACTTGATTAATGGTACTTACATAGTTTTATTGATGAACAATTAATCAGTAGCGATATTATTTAAGTTTCAATATTCTGTGAATATCAGGTATTAGGGAATGATGGTAAATCAGTTGATGGGGTTGTGAATCTTCATCGACTGAGTTTTTATTTATTTATTTGAACACATGAATATTGGTACAAGAGAGCGCCAATATATATGCGCCACACAAAACAATGAGAATTCGAAGAGAAGTAGAAAAAAAAACTAAGGAGCTCAAAAGAAAAGGAGAACTATGACGAAGAGATTGGTGTAAGGTAGTGTGGTAGTAACGAGGGAACGAAAAGGTACAATCAGAAGAAATCTTTCAGGTAAAGGAGACACAACCACTTTTTATGAAGAAAGTAAAAGAAGGTTACAGCAGGATCGCCACTGGCTTCTATTCTGAGCCATATCTGATAACGTCTCTAGCCACTGTGTAGCACCATCTCTCAGACCCCAACCAGGGAGTCGTGAAGGACCGACAGAAGCCAGCCCTTTGCAGCTTTCTTTCATACCACGACACCATGTCATGCACTGACCACCTCTCCGCTTCTTCCAACCAGTCCCAGAGTCGGCAAATAATGCACGACGTGGAATTCTCTGGGACGACATTCGTAGAACATGTCCAAGCCACCGAAGTCGATGTTTCAAGATGGTGACACCGAATGCATTATCGTCTCTGTGCCCGAACACACGATGCCGAACCTCTGCATTGCTGACATGGTGTTGCCACTGAATGTCAGCAATCCTTCGGAGACAGCGATGATCGAACACAGAGAGTCGTCTAACGTCCTCAACTCGGAGAGACCAGGTTTCACAAGCATAGAGCAAAACTGCTCTCACCGACGCGTTGTAGATCCGACCTTTTACAGCCAGACTGACATCACGAAGGTGCCAGAGATGACCCAGATTGGCATAAGCCGCTCTGGCTTTCACTATTCGTGCATTGATCTCATCACTCACACCCCCACCAGCACTTATGCAGCTACCTAGATACACGAACTTCTCGACTACTTCTATCAGCTCACCATCCAGGGTGAGTACAGGATTAGAATCCTGCCAGTCTTGTAGAAGTACTTTGCACTTCGAAGGTGCAAAGCACATACCATACCTACGGACACTGATTGCCAACTGATTAAGTGCGGATTGCATGGCTTGGGCATTATCGCACAGTAAGACAATATCGTCCGCATACTCAAGGTCGAGAAGTCTTTCTCCAGGCAACAGATCCACACCACCATTACTTGCATCCATCAGAGCTGTTTCCAGAATGTCATCGATGGCAAAGTTGAAGAGGACTGGCGAGATTGGGCAACCCTGCCTAACCCCACTGCTCGAATGGAACAATGGAGAGAGGTGGTTGTATGCCCTCACTCTGCCTGAGGTGTTTGTATATAGGGCTTTTAGGATGTTAATAAACTTCTCAGGCACACCCTTCTTCAATAGACAATCCCAGAGAACAGTCCTGTCCAACGAATCGAAGGCAGCCCTGATGTCAAGAAACACTACGATTGTTGGCTTTTGATAAGTATGGCGGTGTTCAAACATTTGGCGGAGGTTGAAGATATGATGAATACATCCTCGACCGGAACGAAAACCAGCCTGCTCCTTGCGAGTCAATCTTTCTCGGGTTTTGAACAACCTACGAAGTATGACAGAAGCCAATAGCTTGGACGCAATTGGAAGTAGACTTATCCTCCGATAGTTGTTACAGGAACGACGTGAACCCTTTTTAAAGATAGGGACAACTATCGACTCATTCTATGACGTTGGTGGATCAGTCGTCACCGGCCATGGAGGACAAGACAGTCTGACCGATGTTGCCGGAGCAGCAGGCCAGTTGAACTGCCCTTCGAAGAATTCTGCCTATCGTCCAAGACGTCGATGGATGTTAGTGATTGGCATCCCATCATCCTCGCAGATTGTTTCACTCACACCAGACTTCTTGCTGCCAATGGCTTGGGTGTGTTGGAAGAGCTTCCGGTGGTTACCAGATGCAGCTGCTGCTTCCAGTTCATTAGCACGCTCCGACCACCAGGCTTCTCGGCCCTTACGCAAGCTTCGGCCGATTTCCTTACGTAACATCCTTCGTTTATGGTCAAACTCACGGTCACCCGGAGTAGACCGACGGGCTTCAATGAGTTGTAAGGAACCTGCAGAAACCCAGTGCTTAAAAGCGGGACGTTTCGCAAACCCACAACTGACTGTACCCACCATTTTCATGGCGTCATGCAATTGCAACCAATGCTCATCTATACTTTTCGGTGGAGTGGTAGCTAGCCTAGAGGCTAGCTCGGTTCGATACTTACTTGCAACAGAAGTTGCAACCAGCTTGCTAACATCAATCTTTTGGTGGTGGTCACTTCGTTGGCCACTGAAAAGTAAGGCAAGATTGGCGCAGACCAAGGCATGGTCAGAGTCCAGATAGGTACTCCAAAAGGAGCGGCAGTCTTGTACACAACCACGCCAGCGGTAGCTGATCGCGATGTGATCAATCTGAGTCCAGGCTTGAGATGCAGAGGGAGGACGCCAGGTGGCACATCGGCGGTGACTGTGCCGAAAGTTAGTGCTAGCCAGAAACAGGTTGTGGTCTGTGCACCGTTGCAGTAGACGGTCCCCGTTATCTGTCCTGCGACCAACAAGTCCCCATCGACCAACTAAACGACTCTCTTCTGTGCCTAGATGCCCGACCTGGGCATTCAAGTCTCCGGCTAGTACTACAATATCTGTCGAACGCACTTTCTGGAGAAGAACAGATAACTGGTGGTAAAACTCATCCTTGATTGCATCCGGGCTGCAATCTGTCGGGGCATAGGCGGAGATGATGAAAAGACATCGTTTCTCACGCCGATTTCTTCTCACTTTGATGGAACTTTCTAATCTAACAGCACATAACCGACTGTTAATGGGGATCCAATCGACTAGTGCTGCCTCAGCTCTAGCGCTTAGTGCGACACCAACGCCAGCAAGACCAGACGAAGATGCCACAGGGTCCCCGGATAAGCGCACATAAAACAAGCTTGGGCCACGTGTTGCGTCGTATGCCTGAACACCGATTACCACGACACGCTATGCTAACCAGTGTTGGGAATGATTGGAAGAAAGTTAGGGGCGGCCAAACCAAAACGTGGCATCAGTGCTTGAAGTCACCAACTTCTAGTCTTAGCCATATTGGTAGATACAGACTACTTTGTTAGGGTCCGCGTGACTATCGTAACCAATGGTTGGAGGACCATTGAAAAGCACGGGGAGCATTGGGTGAGCGTATCGTTCTAGTTCTAAATAATGCGCATTCACACGTTATCGAACTAATAGCTTGCAAGCTGCTCGGCAAGCACCTTATACCTTTTATTTCACGGTTTTCTATTTCATTGGCTATTCCGCTGACCGTGATTCATGGTAAATATTGCATTTAAACAGGTACTGCTCTTTTTTATTGTTATTGCATCCATAATATTCTTTTACCGTTTATTTTCTAATTCGTTGTAGGCATTAGAACGGAGTTTAGTTCGAAATCATTTAGAAAGAGCATCTGTTGATGAATTACTGAGTTATGAATATGTGTCTAGTACATCAGCTGCTGACTTATGGTAGTGTTATATTTTACTTTTAATTTCTTAATTCTATTTTATATATATATATATATTTATACAGAAAATATTTGACAAGAGCACCCCAGTTTATATTCATGATTAGGTTTTGATACCCAAAAAGTCCTATGAAGATAGTGAATAATAGCTTGATATTATTTCACATTTATATAATTTTGTTGTAACGTTAACTTATCAGTGTCATATATATTCCTTGTGTTTTTTTTTCTTTCAAAATTTTTCTAGATGTCTAAAAAAACAGTCCGTTATTCTTCAATACCGGGACATATTTTTTTGTATATATATGTACATATTTCTTACTTGTATTATTTTTTTTACATTTATAGTTTTGCAACCTATTTATATCATTTAGTAATTTATTTTCCCTTCCTTTGTTCATTCTTTTTGTTTGTCACAATTACTTCCCTGTGTTTACATTGTTGTTTATTTTCTCCATCCAGTTATGTATTTCAGAGAATCTGAAGACTCAATCACAATCAATATATTGTAGTGTATAAGTTTATAGTAATACTTATCATCATACGATTGATTGAATATTTATATCATGAATTGTTTTCTTTTTTATGACGAATAATAAATTATGTTTCACAAACATTTATAACATTTTCCTAGTATGACTTTGTTATACATTGAGTTAGTGATTGTTTAGAAGTTTCAGGTTCCCAATCCAATCACCTAACTAGGTCACACTACCTACTCGATAGACTTGAATCCCTGTATTTTGGTTTCGTTCACAGTGTAAAATAATCATGCATAGGATGATTAGATGTGAAACGACGAAGCAGCTAGGTCTGACTTTTATGGACTTTTGAGAATGCCCTCAGTAATGATTTAAGTGTATTATCATAAATGAGGGGTAAACTTTGAAGTAAATAACGTTGGTTTACCCCAATGTACTAAAAAATATTTCTCTGATCTCCCTCGAGGTATGTATTGGACGGACTAATTGTTTTAGTGGTACGGGAAGATATGTGTAGTTTGGAATTGGTGTTCTATATCATATAATGTCTGTACTTGCCATCGATTTTCGTGAAAACTATCTTCGAAAACAGCTGACTAAACTGAAGTAGATGAAGCTAATTTAGGGATTGTGACTCACTGGTTATAAAATGGAAGTTCCAACTTATAAGTTATCCCAATACATAGCTACATAAACCTTGGTGTTCACCCTCCGTGTGCTTACCTTTGCCTACTTGAAAATATTGACTAGAAATGTATCGTTATGTCAAAGATTCCTACGATGATTGGAACACGGTGTTGTTGGATCAATATGAAACTAGGGGAGTAGAGTTGTCATGTAATCCTACAGTTACTGCAGCGAAGTAAAAAATGAAACAATTACGCTGCTATAGATTAGATGATCAGCAGTGCGAAGGAGTGATGGGTGACCATTCGATACTTTCGTGTATGTGCTGCAATATTTTATACTGTTGAGATATTTGGAGACGTCTTTGAATAGAATCACATACTTCGAGCACGAGCTTATCTAAAAAAAGAAAGCGTTATATAACCTCCTTCTGTGGATGGCTAATAGCTTTTAGAAAGACGGATTATAGCGGAAAGCGAGTCTGCGAATTAGTTACGTTCATTTACTACTATTATCAAGTTTTGGCTTGACATATCGAGTTTAATGAAAATCGGGTACGATTGCGATGGCATTGATATGAATTTTGCTTAAGCCAGTTGTTAAATGCCTACAAATCGTCTTCATCTAAACGTTTATAGATCAAGTTACCATTTAATGCGGTGACGTTCAGTTTCTGGAAGTCAGCTTATGTGTTTGATTATGCCTAGTAATAATGATAGTATTTAAAGATCCCTGAGTGGTTGCGGCTATTTTTAGCTGGAATTAAGTCCAGTCTCTGAATTTGAATAGTCGCTACATTTTTTGACGTATTGAAATGCTTCCATTAAATTAAATCTTGAAGTATGGTATCAGGATCTTAACGTTTTGAGACGATTGCACTAATAATAAATATACCTTTGTTACATTACATTTGGTAGAAAAGTCGTATTTCTGACGTTTCGTGGCTTAATTTAAGCCACTTCTTCAGAGTAAATAAACGACCGACATTAACTCAAGTTTACATAGCACAAAGGAAACAATGCAAAATATTTTTAGTACAATTAAAATCATAATAGGTCTGAATATGTCAATGTGAAATTATTATTGATCAAGGGATCTCCAGTATCGACGATCGTCGCAAATTTATTTATGTCCCACATTGTGACGATCGTTTTGGCCAATACCATCTAGACCACTCATCTGGCTCAGATATGTAGATGACACATTTTTCATTATTGAAAAGACTTCTTACTAATTTCTCAAAACATCAAATTCACTGTCAAAAAGGCAGATGAACATAGTGGACCATCGTTTTTAAACTGTTTGGTTAAAAGGAATTCTAATGAAAGCTATATCCCGAAAAACGACACATCCAAATCGGTATATTGATTTTAACTCTGCGCATGCATTTAGTACCGAAATTTCCCTAACCGTAAATCTCTTCAGAAAAGCAACCAAAAACATTACCTCAGAAGACAAGCTGAAAGAAAAAGAGAATACAACATACGTCCTACGTTCTAACAATTTTCCTAAAAATATTACCATAAACATATTAAAACAAAACTGTCTTTCGGTAAATACAAACCTAATGAAATTTCATGTATTAGTACCGTAGTTTTACCTTACCACCACGGCACAAAAGAATTGCAGCGGATATTAAAAGCTTTCTATAAGACAACTAACACATTAGGAAACGCTTTAGTTGGAAATAAAGATAGGTATCCGTTCACTTCCACTCAAAATTGTCTACAGATTAGGCTGTATCGATTGTGATGCGTTCAATGTTGGAGAATCTCCCCGTAAGATCTCGACCCGTACCAAGGAACATTTAAGTTACACAAAAACCTAATAATTCTCTAAAATTGGAAAATTCACAAATCAGCAATAGCAGTACATGTTATTTCCAATATTCACCAAATTGATATTAAAAATATCAAAATAATTCAGAAAGGGCTTTCTGACCACAAAGAGATGCGAGTAGCTAAAGCGTTTCACATAATGCTAAATCCCACTACCCTAAATAGGAATGAAGGACTGAATGATTCATTCAACCTGAACTGTTTTTCCAAACAACCACATCCGACTTTATTTTTACACACACAATCTCAACCTACTACTTTTATCACAAATGTGTACATCTCTCATGCCTACATTCTGACACACAAATTAGTACAGTGACAGGCCATGCAAGAATAATTTCACATTGACATATTCAGACCTATTATGATTTTAATTGTACTAAAAATATTTTGCATTGTTTCCTTTGTGCTATGTAAACTTGAGTTAATGTCGGTCGTTTATTTACTCTGAAGAAGTGGCTTAAATTAAGCCACGAAACGTCAGAAATACGATTTTTCTACTCATTGTAATATGACACAAATATATTTATTATTAACTCTCTACACAATGCTCAATTTATTTGAAACTATGAAGTCCAACCTTGGTATGGATACCTGCTTTGCACTGATGTTAATAATTTCAACGATCATAGTATTCACATTGCATATTGACAATATCTCATACAAAATTGGACATTTTGACCAGTCCTTTCGTTAATAATAACGTAGAATGTTAAAACTTAACTACCAAGTCAATCTCTTAATTGTAAAGTGTAAGAGTATTGAAATCAGTCGAGAAACCAGTTGAAGTTTGGAAGCGCTGACAAGTTATCAACCAGCAAACGGTTATCTTTTTCGTTCGTATATACGGGTTTCGGCTTGTCACTACTTAGTACACAATTATCTTTCTCCAATATCTCTTTATTCAGTTATTTTTGTGAAAAAATATGGTGAATTAGCAGAAGAGATAAATCTGTATTTGATATTAAGAAGTATATATGTATATTAAACACAAATAATTAGAAGAATAGACATAGAGAAAAAAGCCAGCTTCATAGATGTCAAATATGAATATATGTAGACTTTTATACGTTGATTAATAGATAACAAGAGTAGAATTCACAAAGAATAATGGTGTATATTAATAATGTGTCATTGTAAATCAACTTGGAAAATAAATTAGAATTGTCGTACTATAACACATAATTATCAATATATTTTATACAATGTACGGTATATATACGTAGATGAATGGGAGTTAATAGGTTTGCAGTCGATTATGTAGACAAAAGTGCAATTTAATGGTTTACCATAATACATCATGCCTACTGAATATCAATATCAGTAGTTTGAAAGCATCTTAACAATAAGCAATGATTTGGTACATTGTATTTGAACTGCAACCCACCCATATACTTGAAATTTAGGATTATGATTGAGAATTCTTAGAATTAACAGAAAATTGAATCAGATAATAAGATTAGTGCAACAAATAAATGCCCGCAATACAATTTACACACCCTTAACCAATAATAATAATATATAAAGATGTACGTTTCTGGTAAAGTGAAAGACTTAAGTGTAATGTAATGATATCAGCAAGAACAACTTTAATGTATAATAAGGATTATCTGAAAGGCAGGATGATAAAATCTCATATTTATATTTTAACAACGAGTAATCAAGAACGAAAACTAACATATTAGCTGCATAATTAAATGAAATGTCAGGAAACAAGTTGTAGACAAGCAATTTTAAAAAATAAAGTCAGCAGGAAAATTCGAGAGACTAATGAAACGCAGGGATTTGTCTACTTTCTACACATTCAATTGAGTTGAGTTTGTTTTCTATTATTTTCTTTTCATAGTTCAGATCCATTCTGTTTATCCCTGTATATATTATTAGTATTGTAATCTTATTAATAAAATGCATAAGATGAATGTCCATACTTTATATGAATTAAAATATTAATGATTTCCGTATTTAGAAGTAAAAATAGGGAGAAAAAAAAATCAATTAATTAATCAAACAATACTAAATATTTATTCTAGTAAATAATGCAATTTTCTTCTAGACGAACTTGAATAGAAATGATAGACATCTCAGCATGTGATTATAGGATTAATTATTACATACAATTTAGATATAGACTGATAGGCTGAGCGAGTTAGGCATATCACACGTAGGTGCTCAAAAGTTATCTTAGGGTTAAAGCGTAAGTGAAAAATTGTAAATGGAACACGCTGTTAGAGGACATCGATTATATTCTTAGTCAAGATCTCAATTTAAATATATTTGACTGTATTGGAAGGATAAATGCAAATATAAATTCTGTTAATAATATCTTATTTCCTTTCACTCATGTCATATTCCTTTCAAAAATTATTGGTTTTTTCTGTTTTGTACGTAATAAACTATTGTAGTGTAGGATTTATTTGATTTAAAGTATAAACATAGTTTTTTTTCATATAGCGATATCTGAGATGAGATTTAAAATTACAAAGATGATAAGACATAATACTGACAACGTGAAAACCGTTGTGGTTTCTCAATTTCAAATTAAAAACGAGACGTATTATTCTATGGTAAAGTTTCGTAGAAAAATTTTAAAGGGCCGAATAGTTTAAAGCATTCGTCCCATATAAAATCGCGTTCTAATTGAATGATTGTCATTAATGTGGAAATTATTGGAACATAAGATCGAAATAATGGAAAATGTCATCATAAAATTACGTTCTGAGTATTTAGAATGAATTTACGACAAACCATTAACACACATATTAAACATATAATTGTGGCCTAAAACAAGTGACATGTTGCAAGCAGTTGGTTAGTATGATTTCTCATATTACAATCACGATATATATATATATATATATATATATATATATATATATATATATATATATATATATAGGCTCAGAATCGATCACAATGGCGTCGGTGTATACACTCTCTTTCTTCCCTTAAACTAAGAGATTGAAATCGCTTCATATCTTTCTTTATACGAACTAATTCCTTCTTCATGTACTATACCCTTATTGCAATCTTTCTTCTATATATTACCACCTCTGAATTAACTACTTTTATGAATCCGGTGTCCATCTTGTTGTGTTAATGAGGTATGGCAACTTGGACTGATGCATAAATGTACCTGGTCCTATGTTGTAGCTGAATGACTGACTGATATATATATATATATCCAGTATTTTAAGTAGTAATTCAAAAATTCCTCAATTATATTACATCACCATGAGTGCAGGAAGTATATCAATCCGAAGTATTTATAGATATGATAAATAAGCTGTAGAATAAAAAATTGACATTGGTAAAACGTTTGATAGGCATTATGTAACACGATAAAAAAATGCAGTTTACACAACATTAAAATGTGACAACTACTACAGTTGATATTTAGACTGTGGATTACGTAAGTGATCAACAAGGTCAATATGATGACAGTGATAATAAAGAGGACAACAATGAATATATAGATGAATAATTATGTGTGTACGAGGACCATGCAATCTATGCAGCCGAATATATACAGACATGGATACACAAACGATTAACAAATGGTGTATATATGGTAACCAAAATACTATTAAATTATGTAATCAAAACTGTATGATATCTTTACATACTTTGTGATACTAACTGGTCATTTTTATTTTATTATTCTGATCCTGTATTTAATGTGTACACACTAGGATAAATGTATGGCTAACTATAAACATACGAAAACACACACATACAATATGCACATGTGTGCTTCTCATTCTAACTCACACGGATACGTTTACATTTTATAATCTAGAAAAAATATAATTAGTTGTAAAGAGAAAAACGGCAAATAACGAGATGTCAACATTAAATAAAATTAGTAACATATTATACATTAAATTTGTTTAATTACAATCACATGGGTAGGTAGATGTAAAAATGTAATCAAAATTATCATTGGTAAAAAAACATCACATCATAAATGATGGAATATTCATTTGTTTGTTTAATGTCTTTTCTACGAATTCAACTTCAAGCGATTGAAAGTGATGATAATAACAATACACTTTAAACATGTCATGTCAAGAGTTATGCGCATAGAATTGAAAAGTAATAGGCAGATAAACAAAATATAATTATAACAACAAGGATAATTACATTGAATTAATCTAAATGATGTTTATGAAGTAGGTGGCAGTTAAAATGCTTTAAAAAAATAAATCACTAACTAGGTTGTTTCATGTTTGGAATCTACACTTCATGATAACTTTAAATTAGTTGATTAGTAGTAGTATAGATGTAGTTCTTAATATTGAAAATATAGTTGATACTTGCAACCAAGTACATAGGTATAATGCACTTGATAAACGAGTTGTGTTACAATGGACAAGACTTATAGTACAGGTGGATGGATATTTTTGATGTTGTGTTTTTCAACTATAACATGTTTATTTAAATAGTGTCATGAACTCAAAAGAACGAAGATTCTATCAATATATGCACATGACTAAACATCATATGTGGGGTTTCTTAGAATGTTATATATTAAACTTAACAAGTACACATTTATAAACCTGGCTTTCAGATATACTTTAGGTATGAGGTTAAGCGACACCACCCTTCATATCTAAAGAGAATTAGATGGAAGGCAGATCGCGAAACTGAGACCTAGTGTTTGAAAGTTATTGCACTGATGGTCTATACAGGAAGAAATATTCGGTGGGATTTTCCAGTTTATCACGAAACTTAATATAAAGTCTTATAGTCCCATTTTGTTCAAATGAGATTATTACATACAACTATGGCTAATAAAAACAATTGAGATGAAAATCTCTAAATAGAAAATTATAAACATGAAAGAAGTCGTGGAGTATTACAAATTAATCCAATTTTACGTGCACCATGTATAAATAATACCAACTAATAATCATCTATTCAATAATGGTTTATTGATATCGTTAACGAACTGGATATATGTTTCGCCTTAGTATAGGTTTCCACAAAATTGGGCATATAATCCCATACAATGAACAACTAGCTGTTCAGTGCTTCTTAATTTCCAATAGTCGTCTAACTAAGATCAGTCTGTTATGTAAGCTACAAAATTTCAAATAACTTTAACACAAAAACGACATATTTTACCATGTGTATCCTATGCTATAAACATATGGTATGATTACCTGATGTTCTATTTTAATAAAAGCATTTAAAATCAGAATTCCTAAAGAAAAGTAGTCGATAGTTTTTTTCAACATTCTCTGCTGATGAATATTTGGTAATTACAGCTTGCTATTTTCAATGACAAAATAACTCATGAATACACTAATTGTATAAAATAAAGAGCATATTTATAAGCGGGAATTATTTTCAGGAACTTTGTCTTCACTTTTTAAAAGTATTGAAAATTCACTCATAATTTATTACAATTGGTATTATATTAGAGAATTATTATAAAGGTTTTAATTATATTAATCAGTGTGTTTAGATTGGAAATAATGAACTTCATCCACATTAAATCTTAAATCTATTACAAAATACGTCATATGAAGCCAGAAAGTTGATGAGGTTATAATCATTAGTGAAGAGTCATGTGAATGTGAAATTGAGTAAGAGAAATGTTATTTTGTTGTTGTTATTTTGATCAAAAGTAACGATAATTTTAATGTCATGTGAATTTAAACAGATGAATGAGTAATCACTAATCTTCTACGAGTATGGACATGGCAAAGCTAAACATAAAAACAATATTGGAAGATAAAATTCTTCAACTGACAAAATCAGTTAAATTAAGAATGAGATGACTATATTGTGTGGAAAAAAACAACAGACAAATGGGTTGAAATAAATAGAATACAGTAATATAATAGTAATAAGTCACATAGTGTACAGAAAAAAAAAGGATTTCAATTCCTATTGATCGACATCTATGACACTGTAAGATTAGCACTGGCAGGCTTATTGTAGAAAAGTAATTTCTACTTTGAGAACTACAATGAAGTTAGAGAAAAACATAATAGTTTGAGTTAATGTAGAACTAAATCGCAAAGAAATTGCACTATCATCCGCTTATCATAGTATGTATTGAACAAAATGTGACTCTTAAAAAGATGTTTTGTGTATATTTGTCTAATTTGTGAGTAGTATCTATCGCATATTAATTCCAGTGAAGTTAAGTCTTAAGAACTCGGTTATCTTGGGACAACATTCTTGATAGGGTACCAGGGCAGTATCACAGCCTTCACACGTATAAAATGAGATCTGTGTAGCGCATATGTATATGTTGCCTCTTTGTACCAATATCTATGTGTTAAAATAAATAAATAAATAATAGGATCATGAGTTGTTATAACTCTCTCTCTCTTACGGTAATGACCCAGCTATTCCTATTGCTTAGTAATCTTGGACACCGATTCACTAGACAAGTCCCCAAATCAGAACACGGTTGAACAGGAAGGAGATTATATTCCAAATAACAAGGTTAGATGGAAGCAAGAAGCAAGTCAGAAGCCAGTAGGAAGCACAATAGAGAAAACATCAGTATATTTATAGTTTTTACATGAGAAGATTCTAGAGTATTCTCCAACTATCGACTAGTGCTGATTGGATAAGAATTAGCCAATCAGAGTGCACCAAAGCAATCATGCATTGAGCATGTTTTAATCCAGCCTATGTCCCGCTAACATGAGTCCACACTGTTGAGAAAGAAGGAGCTCTTTAGTGCTCCATGTTTCCAATGCTGCGTCAATTGAGATCAGTCTGTGAAAAACACAGCCTACATCTAATACAAACGCTGTATTGTGTATATGACCAGAATAATCAAGAGAAACAGTAATATTTATGATGTCTTTTGATTATTCATTCTACACAGTGGACAAATACGTATTTATTGATATTAATTAAAGCACATTGACACTAATCTAAAGGTATGTATTACACCATTAAACGTGTTTCATCATCTGTAGGGACGCAGGTGCACACTGCTGATTGGTACAAAATTAAGAAAGAAACAATTGTCTACTAGTCTCTGGTTTTCGTCAGTTTATTTTCTCTAATTTTGATTTCTATAGAAAATGATGTCCAAAATGAACTAATATGTTCACCAGAAACCAAACTATAAAATAGTAGGAAAAAGTTTCTACTTCACACACAGAAATGGTTAAAATACGATCAGATTGAAGTTGCGATGCATCAAGGTTATTTTTGGTATATGAAATGGAGCAGACAGAAAATCTAATATCTTACTACAGAAATCAAATGTAAAACATTGTATGTGATTACACAGAAGTCATTATTATTAGAAATCTAAGAAGGGTATTTGGTTATTTTGTTAAATAAGTTTTAAAATAGAAGGAAACTTAACAATCAACCATTATTATTAGGGGCTTTACATGAAATTCGACGAGTTTTACAGGGGTATTTGATGAAATTATTAGATAAATAAACTATGGTACACTGTACTGGAGCAAATGTAGAAGTGACACAACTTCACGTGAAACGATACCAACCAGTAGTGATTTTCTATAATTGTCAGTGTTAAAATTCGTATTCAAAATGGTTAAGCAGGTAATAATAGTGATGATTGTACACTATTTACTTTATAGTAAAAGGTTTACGACCTCGATGACTTTCGTATTAAAATTGAAGTAATTTGTGTTAAACAAAAATAACGTATAGATAAAATTGTTTGAACATTAACAAAGTACACGAAAAGATTTGGAAAACATTTGTTGTTTTTTCGAATGGACGTCGATGCCTTTGTATTCGTTCCACTCTGAAACTCATCTACAAATAGTAAGTAAACTATCCGAATGGATTGACCTCATTAAGAACGTGTATACCAAGTATATCTATAATTGAAGATTCGTCTGAGTTGAAAATTATGACGATCTGAATTAAACAGATTTAGTTCATGATTTTAAAAATGTTTTGCTGGACTATCCGTTGGAAGATAAATGTACTTTCAACACGACGTGAGCTCTTTCTGAAAATATCTTTCAGGATTAACTTGATTAGCTTTACAAATAATTGTGCAATCCAGTCAGTAGTTTCATTCAGGATAGTTGTTTGCCAATACCAACCCCTTCTATGTGGCTGTTCGGAAATATAAATTCAGAAAGAAACAACCTGGATCCTTCTGGGGTTAGAACACTGGTCTTCAATTTACGAGTTTTATTTGTTCACATTGGTTCTGACGTCAGCCTTACTCTAGACTATTGATATTTCCGAACAATTTATAGCCAAATCAGTTTTATAATAGATTATTACACATGTCAAGTTAAACGTACATAAAATTGTACAACCTAATTAAATGATATCGCCGAAAAGAAAATTTTCTTCGCTGATAATACATATGAATATGTTTAAAAAAATACAAAACAGAGAAAGACAAATAGGCAGAGAATAAATTCCTATACTTGGCTTTTTACTAATAATTAAAATTTGAGCGTTTCAATGTGCTATTAGAAGCTAACACTGTTGGTAAAACTGTTATTGTATAGAAAACAAGAAGAACTTTTAACGAAAAACGAAACTTACATTAATATGATTCTGATCATTATTCTTTGTTACATTCGGATGACGAAAATGAAATCTTATTGGAAGTGAAGCAAATGACAAAGGAGTTTGAGTGTTATTTGACGCTGACAGTTCACTAAAAAATGATGATGGTGATGGACTGGTGTAAAGATTAACTGATGTATTGGAATTTTGACTAGTTGATGGTAAAGAATCATAAGTCATACTGCTACTGCTACTACTACTATTATTTGAATAATCAGATAACTGTGATCCAATTAACAGATCAGATAAATCTGTCATAGAAGTATGTAGTGCTCGAGCACGAACAGATCTAGTAAAATATGGTTCTCTGGCAGTTTTATTAATTGAATATGTAACTGTTGGTGATGATGGTTTGATTGTTGTGGCTGCTGATGACTGATTATTCCGGATGAATAAAGGATCTTGAGAGTACAATGTCGTCCTAATGAAAAAGAAACATAGTAACAATATAACGTGATTATGACTACAAACTATCAAAAAGTTATTACTACTAGGATGTAATGAGAATACACATATTTAGGCCAAAGTGGAAGCGAACCACTTTATTTATTAAAATTACACCTGTTTAGTATCATTCTCAAATAAATTTTACAGTTGCAATCAATGTTACAGTAATAGTTATTTGTATATATGCTTTATGACAACTAAAGAAGATTACTTTATAACTATATTATAAGTTATATTCTTCAATCAACAATTAGATTACGCGTACTTCAAAAAGAAAAAGGATAGTTGAGGATAAAAAAAGAGTTTGCAATTTCATGCATGAAATCTATTTCAGGCGAAACTGGTTTGCAAGAGAGTGTAAACTTGATAGGTAAAATATACATACATTACAAAATTATGCAACAATATACATGTGGGACTAGTCAACCAATCACAAACACACAAAGACTACTTACACAGGTAATCGGATTGTTTTTGTTCCTGGACATTTTGTAGAATGACGATTGGAAGAAGAAGTATCGACAGTTGAATGAATATGATTTGTTTCAGTGAAATAATCACTAGTGGTGGAAGATGTTTGTTTGCATAAGTGATGTCTTTGTTGTTGCTGTTGTTCTTGGCGGACACTTTGTCTAAGATTATATGTCGGGGTTTTTATTGAACCATGACTCTTATTATTATTATTATTGATATTAAAATTATCTATATAATTCAGTGTAACTGGATTTAAAACATCACTAAAACTATATCGATTATTGGTAGACATTGGAGAATAATTCGTATTGTTTAATGGATCTAATTCACTTTGTACAACATTGTCATATACAGGAATATTAGTCAAATTACTATTGTGATGACCATAAATACATTTTGCATTATTACAGTTATTGTGTTTGATATCAACAGAGGTAGCAAATGGGACTATATTACCTAAATCAAGAGATTTTCTTATTGTTGATGATGTACGTTTTATTGGTACTGATGTATGATCCATTGTCATTGGTACTGAAGTATCGCTTGTGATAATTGTAGTTGTTGTTTTCATTGATGGTGATGCAACTGATCGGTTAGTTAATGGAACTGAATTGCCAATCAACTTCTCTTTATCAACGTTATTTTTAGTAATAGTTAGATTGTTATTAATATTATTATCATCAGTAGTCGGTTTAGTACGTTTCACTCCGATTCTATTGCTATAAAGTACAAAGACAAACAAATAACAAACTGAAGTCTATGAAATTCTGAGTATAAAAACTCATAATGTATCATTGATAATTAGAATAAAACGATAGACTGACATTTATTTATTACGTTTGAACAAGTGTAGTTATTAAGTAATACAATTAAACAGTGACTAATAGTGTTATTATGTGAAATTAATCGGTTAAAAGTTATTGTAAATTAAGGTGTACATAATATAGTCATTAGGTTAAATGACTTTGAAGACCAGAGAAAACTGTAGTCAGAGAAACGTAAACTACACAAATTTTTATAAAATAGATGGGTGACAGCTAGTAGTGCAATCTGAGATATATATTTTATTCTATTTTGAACTTTTTAGCTGGATAAACTTGTGTGTCAATATTGATGTAGCTCAACGGATGTTAGGAGTTTGAAGTGAAAAAATACTGAATTGAAGTTTCAATGTGGTCATCAAAATTTGAATCCAGATACACCTAGATAACAAGTTTCAAATAGGACAAAACCAGCGTACTGAAGTTCACTGCTAGCCACAAACCATCTATTCTCTAAAAGCTTATGACAAAATGGCCTGGTGGAGGCAATCCAGACGGAATGAACAGATGCTAAGATTGATTAAAATAATAATTTGAACCGCTAATAATAATGACGTGAATTGCATGTGAATCGATAAAAGAATTTTGCCACTATTTATTTATTTTGGTTAAATGAATACGGAGAAAATTTATCCATCAATATAAGACTGAGAAACGATATCAACAAGATAGACTGATGTGATATAACTGAACGGTATGACTGCTAAAGAATCACTAATTACAACTTCAAAAATCTCAGAAGCCAAAGTTTTTGTCTACTTAAAAATTTACCTCATGTGCAGAATTATTTCTAACTGACAAGTAAGTAGACAATTAAAGTGGTCTAAAAATATTGCTACAAACAAAAGTTATAGGGTAATCTATCATTAAATCTATAACGTTTGATGGTATTTAAAGAAATCACTTTCGATTTTACCAATTTATGTCCTCTACCACGGGTATCATCTAGAGCACTTTATTCACTTAATTTTGATGAATTTCGGCCAGAATAAATCAAACGATTTATGTGTAAATTGTGATGACATAGAACTAGATATGTGTCTCTGAAAGAAAATATTTGCAAAAGGACTTTTTATGAATAATTGTCGAAGGCTTAAGTTTGAAGAGGTGTATGATTCGATAAATGCATATCGAAATAATCGGATATAGTAAACTCATGGTGTTTGTTGTGAATGGATAAAAAAAACATGACAGTTAGTTTGTAAAGCACTGAATCAACAGATTTCTCTATTTTTTATTATTACTATTTTGCACTTTAAACTCTAATCATTTATTACTATTACCTTTTACAAGTTTTCTTGATTATTATTCAGTCTATTATTATGACCTTTGTTGTTTTCACAGATTGAAATCATGAGTCAGTTGTTTTGTCGTTTTTCTTCATATCTGTCAATTGGACTATTATCTGACCCTTAAATTTTGTTCTTCCTTACCCCTTGATTAGTACGTTAACCTCATTTGTTATTTATTGTCGAATCCATTTTTGTGATACAACCCACTCTATCCTTCTATAGACATACATTTTCCATATAACTATATATACGAATGTACAGCTTAAGTAAATGATTTCGTCGAAAAGAAAATTTTCTTCGCTGAATTCTTCTTTTTCTTATTCAATGACACTATGGGTTATTTTAATTTCTCTATTTATTAGAAGTAACATCTTAGCAAGTAGTGTTGAATCAGTTTGAATCTCAGCTTCACAAGTTATCCGATGATAAGTTCCGCATACTTATTTTCAGTTGAAATAACTTTGAAAAAAGAGTTTGACAATATCCAGAAAGTTGAATTTACAGATTTTATAATGCACAATGAGCATTATATTTTAACTGTAAAAACTTATTCGCGCACTGTTGCTCATAGAGATCGATTTAAGATCGTTTTATCGTTTCAGTTTGTATAGTAAAATATCTAAAAACATTTTTATCTCACACCTTTAAGTTAACATGAACTTGAACAGAGAGTTATCCCTTAGAAATGATTTTGGATATACGTAGGCCTTAATTGGACTTCAGTATTCAAAACCACGAGGTTTTGTGAAAAGTTGGATCCCAGTTCAGTGGTTTGGAGGTTAAGAGTTCGCGCGCGACCAGCATCCTGGGTTCGAGTTAAGCGTGCAGGATCATGAATACACACTGCTGTGGAGTCCCATACTACGACGATAGGTTTTCAATGGTTGTCTAACATTGATCTGTTCATGATCTCACTGAAAACTCAAATAATACTACTTAATAATCCCCATTAGATTCGTGAAATAATGAAGAACATTTGCATAACAGATGGATGTTTTTGGTGATGTTGTATTCCTTGAGCTAGGGAGTTTAATTGTGGAAATTTCATTGTCATTCTGAACAACATTGAGGTCTAATACTTCTGCGGAAAATGGACACAGATGCTGTTCAGAGCGACAAGCAACGTGCAGTGATTTAATCACTTAATATGTATTTCCCGCTTTATATAATATAATCAAAAACAAAATAATCATTCCTGATTCCATTTTCGTGATTAAAATTATTTTATAATATAAATTATAATAACACTGAAGTTAATTTACTATAGTTAGACTGGTAAAATGTATAACATTCTGGAGGAAGAATGTATTTTTAAAATATTTCCTTGAAAAAGCTTGGACCAGATTGCCAGGAGAAATGTTAGATTTACTTTAAATTCATTCGCTGAGATTATACAAATACATTCTTCCTCCTTAATGTCTCACATCAACTCGATGCCCAAATACTGTGATACATAACATTCTGCCTTGGTAAAAGTATTTTTTTCAAGAATATAACTATAAAAGAATATTAAAAATCCATAAAGTGATTAATATGAAGCTTTTGTCAATATGATTTCCACAGGTTTATTTGATAATCTTATGCAATAAGTGAAAAGATTAGTTCTTTTCAATTTTACTGGTTGCGCTGAGCATCGAAAACATTTATTCTTCAACCGAACCAACATGGGGAAAAAAGTAATCTAAGGGTGATTTCAGACTATGTCACGCTGGTTATCCAACCATAAGTCAAGATTAGCTTGTGGGTCTCAAATGATCTTCCATGTTCTGAAAAGCCAATACTTCCAGGCAATAAAATATACATGCATTGAAATCAAGTACGCCAATCGCAAACAAAATAATGGTTACCCAGATGAACTTAAGCATTGTACTTCATAACAACAATAACCACGCAAGTTACAGGCTTTTGAAGACAAAGGATATCTGTTATTCTGGGAAATATAAATTGTGAGCTTTTTAACCATTGTTGACGTAAATAGTGATGTAGTGGAAATCTTTCGGAGTTTTCTGTATTTATAATTGAGAAAGACAACATTCTACTTCACAAATTTAAAATAACGACATAAAAATAACTTTTCTCCGTGAAGTTAAGCAAATAATTCCTATCTACAGATCAACGTAACCAACTTGCGTCTATAGGACTAAGAAAAAACTCCAATTTACATTAAACATCGACGTAAAAATACCACTCAGATAATATATTCACATAATCATACACTTTACAGACAATGAAAGTATAAGTTATAAAAGACGAATCCTAGAAACCTTGAGTTTGACCAAGTAAATTGAAGGAAATTATGATCTTTAATTAAATAATATGCTGATATAAACGGGTGGAATTTATTGTGGTAAACAAAATAGATTTACACAGTTGCTATGGGAATTGAAAACAGATATAGTTACTACCCTCGAGAACAACACATCCCACTAAACCACGTACCACCAGAAGACACAGTTGGGTCTATGAGTGAGAATTAATATTGAGGATAAATACTACTTTATATACATAATTTTAAGCAAAAAAGATGATTAAATGGTTTGTGGCAAACAGTTATATTAGTATTATTAATGGCTTTGTTCAATATTATATTTTTGTACAATATAGAATGCTCTCTAATGCCCTGGTATGGCTGAGGGTAGGGAGAGTCAGCTCTCCCTATCGAAATGCTCTCACACGGTCACACGTATACAACGACTGCCAGGAAATTCCCACTCACTGAATTCTCGCGACGAGGGTGTTGCTTACGAAGTTGAAAGGACGAAAAGCGAATGTCCGGTGCTTTAACCGGGTTGGTAGACACGGAGAGTCCACCTAGGGGAGTTGGAAAACCTCGATTCCAAACCAATGGTTCAAATCGGCTCCAGGATCCTAAGGGAACAAATGACGTATGAACCAATTATTGGTCACCGGCTACCATGGGACTGCATCTCATGACGTTGCTCCACTACCATGTGGATCAGACCTTTAGGTCGAAGGCTTGGGGAGTGGCCACCTAAGAAAACCACCTGATTCGGTATGGGCACACGGGCAGTATTACAACTCACACACAAGTCAAGTGACTTGTGTGGTGCCTATGTGTTCGGTGCCCTCTTGTACCAATATTTATGTGTTAAAATAAATAAATAATAACAATATAGAATTTTGAGAACAAAATATTTCAAAAAGTTTCCTTTCTTCATTTCTTGATCCATCCTGACGATAATGAGCGATCCCAAGTTAGATACTAGCAGTTCAGGAATTGACATCTGAATAATGTTCATTCTTTCAATGTATGTTCCCAGCCATCATGATGTCTCTGATTGTACGTTTTTGTAACTTGTACAGTGAAAGGTCGTAAACCTTTCGTAAACGCGCCTGAATGGGTTATGTGATTAATAGACATAAAGAGGAGTTAAAACAAATAAAAACAGATCACTTGTTGAAATATATAGATAGCAGGGACAGGTAGCCCAAATATTCGAGCAGGCCGTCAATGAATAGATTATTCAATAAGGCTTATTCTGACTTTGGAGCAGTGAAAACCATAATCTAGGGTAAAAGAATTTCTTACATTACTAATTATTCAGAGAAAATTCTGATCCCTACAACAGCTGCTTTCTTACACTTGTTGTTTTATAAGCGTATAATGATGGAAATATTTATCATTCAAAAGAAATTTCTTTTAAATAGAACAATACAGTACAAGGAAACTCAATTGCGTTATGGATAATCTGTGTCACATGTTTTCACCAATATTGTTACATGTGTAATAAATTGTTGAAAATAAGGACATTATATTTAACCAAAGTGAACTTGGAATATTTTGTGTTACAATAGTTTGTTAGTGATCTAAATGAGAAGAGGATATGAATATTAACTCATTTTTAAAATAACAAACTATATACGCTTTATGTATATTATGGTTATCCATAATTTCAAGTAGGGTTTAAAGTTTAGTTGGATATTTCTATACCTATATCATAATCAATGAATGAAATTAACCCCATGTGTCTATTTAAAAAACTAATTATTTGCAAGTACCTTGAATGTTATTGTCAATGAAATGTCGAAAAAAGAAATATATTATGAATAGCATAAAAATAAACTGACTAATGAATATCATTGTTTAACCGTGAGTGCTCTGATTTCATACAGGAGATTAGTAACTAAAACTGATACCTTGATTCAAATTGTGATCTCTACGTTATGTCTTTTGCCTCTGCCAATTATCACGTGACAAGATCGTCAATCATAACACTGACTTATGTGACCATAACTCTGTGCCAATACAATGATGTGCTAACCAGCACGAACTAACCAGAGTCAACTCTGAATCCCTATGGGCTTTTCCGACCTTGCCTTAACCGCTGATTCCAGAACACAATCTCAGCTTCTACTATATGAATCATGTATTTCGGACATACATAGTTTATATACAAGCAGACTAGACCGCATCACATCAGTCAATCAGCTACAAAGTACAACCAGGCACATATACGCATCGGTCCAAGATGCCATACCACATTAGCACAACAAGATGAACAACGAATTCATAGTAGTTAATTCAGTGGTGGTAATATATAAAAGAAAGATTGCATATAAGCTGTTTGTATATCTTTCCAAACAACATCTGGGTCAACCTCATTTTCATAACGACCTAAGTGTGACCTCAGTTCTTCCTGAAACCTACTTTGGTTTTCTCATTGCTCAGTTCACTTCTAATGGGACTTTTTAGTGTGGCTTTTTTGCGTCCAGTGAGGCGCAAGCAGATGTGTGCCATATTATAACATGGCCGGAGTCCAACCGGGTATTCAAGAATGAGCGACAATCTTCTGTCGACCCTCTCCAACGATGACTGATGGCAATATGGTCTATTTGAGTCCATCACTGGTTTGGTGTAGGGGGTCGCCATGTTAGACGATGTCTCTCCTTATGTTTAAAATTTGTGTTTGCTAAAAATAAACGATTGTCTGAGCACAGTTGCAGCAGACGATCACTATTATCTGTTCGCTGAGGTGGGATACTAAAATACCCACCTAAATGTCTTTCTGCTTGGTTTAAGCTACCCATCTGGGGATTAAAGTCACCTGCTACGAGTACTATGTCTGAGCGTTTAGCTTTCTGTAAAAGTCATCTTTCACTCCATCCGTGTCGCAGTCAGTGGGAGCGTAGGCAGAAACGACGAAAATGCAACGACGTGTTTCCCTATCCTTCCGAGTTCTTACGGATCCGTTTAATCGAACAACACATAGACGACTGTTAACGGGGATCCACTCTCATAGTGCTTGTTCCGCCCTCGTGCTTAGTGCTATTTCTGCACCTTCCAGTCCACACGAACTGACCATCGGATCGCCAGATACACGGAGGGTGTATCTCGTCGGCTCTTCGTTTTGGCGAGGTGGGGTCAAGTGAAAGACCACACTAGGATCCAGTATACGTGTTTCGGAGACGCAGTATTCATCAATGGTACGAGATTCTAGAGTCCCAACCAAAGAGGCCTGCAGACCGATTTGACAAAGGGTGCGTACGTTGAAGGCTCCAATGTGTAGTTTGGAGCGAGGTTTCAGTAGACCTGGGACAGTGTTTTGAGCACTAGAATCGTTGGCTATGATGATATTTGAGGAGGAAGTCAAAAGAGGAACTTTAGTGTTGAAGGTCGCCGTAGGAAAAATAATAGGAACTGAAGAAAGACGTTGATTATGAATAAAGTGGTCTTCAGTGCTGTTAGAGGTATGAGGGCGGTTATCACTTCCCGGTTGCCCACACCGTGGAAGGGTTGTTCTGGAGGTACCTGGAAAGGAAATCGGATTAGAGGTGGTCTTAGTGACCTGAGAGCCTGACCGCAGTGCCCAAGGGACAACTGCTTGAGGCCAGTCACACACGACCCCTTTGTGAGTAGTTTTCGTGTTAACTCCGTACTTGTTGGGACCTTACCGCTGGAGACGGATATCCGTGGGATAAGGCGAGGTGTACATTTTTAGGGTCGACCTTTTCTAACCCCACCCCTCCTTGTGGGAAGGCAGTATCGCTGTCACGCTGATTGTCTGAAGGAAATACCTTACTGCTGTCACACCTCTGTACAGTCAGCAGTACGACTTCGCCTTCGGACCTTGGGTTTGTTGCTTTTAGTCTTACTGCTCTTTAACCGACCTGTCTGACATGGTAGGACCTTGAGGAACGGTTGTTCCAGCCAGTATAGCTCGGTTGGTTCATCACGATAGGTAAGCCCAACCACCACGTCAAGGTAGCAACGACGGTCGGGGAATACGAATATACACACAATCTAGTTACTTTACAGTTATAAAATAGGAATATATGTAATAACAGTTCATAGATAATCCCTAACAGTTACCATTCATTTTTTCTTCGTTCGGATATAATACTTTTAGCTAATTAGTTTGGTTGTAGAGCTATCCTTGCTATTTTGAACAATGTACAGTCATAGGTTATTTCAATAATAAGTAAGCTTCTTGAATTATTCCACAAGCGACACAAGTTTAGTGTACATGTTGATTTAAATTAGTCACTTATGTTGCTCATAATAAGACAATAAAAGCTTGGTAATTTAAACTATTCAGTTAAAAATAACAATAACTATCGATTGGAACAATTCTGTCAAATTATGTTATCAGTAAATCACTCAAATCCATCTTTCCTTAGCAAAATACCTAGTTAAATGCAACCACTCACCGTACTTTAACTGTGATTGAACCACTGTTGTTACGATTTGACGACTGACGAGTTGAATATCGAGAAAAACGTGGTGGAACAGTTGGAGATACAATAGTAGATGGAGTACACTTTGTGTAGGTATCAGGTTGAGTTCTTGAATCATTATTACCCGAATATATAGGAGACATATTTCCACTTTTTTTATTCTTAGTGTTTGAGCATAACGAATTAGTATTATTAAAGTTGTCAGGACTAGATGAATAGGTTAATGTAGATCCAGGCAATTGATCTTGAATATTTGTCATGGATGATGTACATGAAACAGAACCACGATCCAAATCATGTATATCAGTTGGAGTACTTGCCGCACGATTGAAGGTACGATTCAAATTACTATTACTGTTTGTTAATTTTATATTACTGCGTTTTTGGGAATCTGATACACGCTGTTGCATTGGACGTCTCATTGCTTTTATTCTATTCAACTGGTCACCTTGACTAATACGTGATTTTGAATTTAATTTAGCTGGTATTTAAAAAAATTAAATATTGTTTAAGGGTATCAGAAATTGACAAACTGTTGGGTGAAACTTAATGGTTCTAACAACTTTGTTAGTGTTTATTAATTCTAGTTCCACGACTAAGTATTAACCAAAGTATTGATAAAATATTAGATAACTCAATAAGATATCGTTGATAGAACATGTTTTTAAATATAGTAACAGAACTAATCAGTTACAATATTAGATCGTTTATCAGTCATTCAGTTTTAACAGAAAAGAAAAATGTGGTGAACTAAATGTGGCTATAAACTATCTAAGTTTTATTAAATAATATTCTGTTTTGTATTTGAATAGGATTTAATGTAGTACAATAAAAAAGATATTTAGCGACGAATTCAACAGTTATCTATAAAACTTCAGTTATTTGTGTTGATTACACAATAGGGAATTGAGACCAGATTTATTACAATTATCTCATTGTACATGATGTAAGTGATCAAAATAATGCAGAATCCAGAAAAAATAGAATGTTGGTAAGTCTGTTTACTCCTCAAAATGTCAGTTATTCTGAGAGAACCGGGTACTAAGTAGTTACATAAATCTAACTTCAATACTTATCTTCTAAGATCCACTCGTTCGTCAGAATCTCTACGAAAATCCAGAAGTTTCGCCTGGCTTCAATCTTCGCTCGCTTAGTTTATCATCTTTCAGGCCAAATAGATGATCATACTCTGCCTCAAAATAAGGTCACGTGTCCATGTCATGGGACGGGTAGGAGATTTTCTGTCTGCAGCTTAAATGAAATGCGAGTAAGACGACAGGATGAAATATAACTTCGGAGACAAGCCAAACCTTTACGACCACTTCGCCTTTGGGTTTCATACAAACCCGATGACTTGCACATATGTTAAACTCCCTGATCAACGTCTTAAGATGAGTCAGGTGAATCGTCTAATACTGAATTAGTGAAATAAAAAGAAAGCATGAAAAATTAAGTCCGACGAGGTAAACAAAACTAGACTTGTAAAACGTTCAATTTCGACAGTATGAATAGCAAAAACAAAATAAAATTTTGATAAAAGTCCCAGTAGATAGTTCAGGACTATCACTCAAAGACATGAACGATCGAAGGGACATTGTGAACAATAGAGTTTCGAAGTCAATGTCATAGATTTTAAATAGCAATAAAACGACATGATATCATCATTAAAGAGATTTGAACTATTTCGTTACTGATACTTTTAACTGAGCTTTGATTAATCTTAATTAGTACAAATGCAGCATGTTCGAATTATCTAGACATGGTTATTGATTCGTACAAGTATTGACTTTATGTTCTAAATGCATAATGATCCGATATACACATATATATGGGGACCATAGACACAAGAAGTTAGTTTCTAAGCCATATATGCATGGTTCAAAATTAGTGTCAGTGACCGAGGTATAATCAGCCTCTGTACTGTTCCAAAGTTTAGTCTAGACGATAGTTATATTAAATCCCAAGTTTCGTGGTAGTTAGCACTTGTCAGCAGAGTGTACCTGGAACATTGAGAGAATTAGTGTTCTCTGTGGTATTGAAACTTGAGCCACCCAGCTCCACAGTCTGCGACATTAACACTGAACAGTTTGAACCGCAACTGACATTCTACGTGAATTGAACATTTACAACTGGTTGATCACTGAGTAGTGAGCTTATTAGTATTTATCTAGTCCCTTGGTAATCATCGAATCCTGTCAATCAGGTTGAAATGTCGTCCCAACCTTGTAAATCTTTTAGTCCCATAGGAGGTCAATCATGACATTAACAGCTCAGTGGTACTATCTCTGTCTACGAAGATGGGTGACGCAAATTTAGATACTCCAGAGATTATCAGCTTCCTAAGGATTTCAGATACACTCTGCTGACGAATGTCAACTAGAAAAAAACAAAAATTCAGATTTTCCTAAGACTACCACCAACGATCAAATACAGAATAGGCTAACCCTGCTAAGCAATTTCCCCTTACTTTGTTGTTTCCTTGTATTGTGCAATACTTCAATCATTTATTTGGCCGGTTGATCAAAGTGAAATCACGCTACAAATATTTACGATTCTGATAATGAACAAGTACAATATATGGATATGACCGACGTAGATTTTCATATTGACTCTTGCTTTTAATCTTCAACTCAAAGACGACATTAAGATCTAATCATTCGCTCCTGAACAACCTAAGATCGAGGTATTATACTCATCAACACAACATACCGAAACGCCACAGAAAATATTGAAATCAGCAAGGGAAATTAAATTAGAAAGATATAAATAAAAGTGTAGGATAAAAGATACATATACTCCTCAACGACAGATTTTGCGATAATTGACAGCGGATCTTCAACTATAGATTATGATCACATATCTTGGAGATCTCGATTAATAGGTCCACATCTCCCTTGATGTAATTCACAACTTGACCATCATTATTGTCCACATCCAATTAAGAGATGGCTTTGTGGTCAAAACGTGCGACTTTCAGCCATTAAGTGCCGAGTTCGAACCATGCTCCAACCATTTCTTTATAGGCGGCTCGGTGGCATCAGTAGCCCTCAGACTTGAAATGTGATTCATACAAATGTCTGGTGAATTAATTAATTATATAATTTTGTTTGCCATAAATATATGCCCATATCATTCCACATGAAGTTAAACATATTTTCTTTGACGCAAATGTGCTTCATTGGCCGAATGAGAAATCAACTGAATGATAATTGTACCATATTAAGCAGTAAATGGTTTGAATTTCTAAGGAATCAATGGCTTAATTTTCTAAATTACAGAAACTTATATGTATGCATGAATGAGTTTACATACATTCCAATTCGACTGTTCAACTAGGGCTTCTTTTCCACTCTTATTCTACTTATTCATATAGCCGGTTTAGCTCGAACTTAAGCAGCTTATGTATCCTTATCAAAATCGAACACTATACAAAACAATATCTTTCATAATGATAAAATTCGAAATAGATATAAAAATAAAACAACAGTGTTTGTTTACATGTTGAAATACAATTGGAATTGTACAGAACAATCGAAAAGAAAGTTAATAAAACTTACATAATTTCTTTGATTTTTGTACATTAATTAAGTTTGGATTAATAATCACTTCGCGATCAAAACATTTCGATGAAATATCTGAATTGGTTTTTGATAAAGATTTATTGCTTTTTAATTTTGATGCATTTTTTGATTGGTCATTAGATAATTGTGATAAATTAATATTTTTAACAGTTATATTGTAACATCGTGGAGAATTAGTGAGAGTCTCGGTGATAGATGCACTACTACTACTATTACTACTAATACTAAGACTGTTACTCTTACTATCACTAATACCACTATTATCATTATTACTATCATTACTACTGCCAGTATTATCAGTACTAATTCCAAGAGAACAGATACTATTATTACTAATGTTATTAGTAGTAGTGGTTGTTATTGTTGTTGTTTTTCTTGCATTGCCGATATTCGATTTGACGTTTTTATTCATATTCATATTATTATTATTGTTATTACTCAAACATCTTTTATGTTGGTTTTGAACAAGACTGTTTGAAAACAAAATTTCGGGAGATAAAATAGGTGGAATAGTGCAAACATTTTTAATGCCAAGATCATTTGAATTATAATTTGACCTATATGATGGGGGAAGGAGAAAAATGGGACAAAGAAAAAACAAACATTTTATAGAAAAAGAATCTAGTTTTGTGTTGAACAATCATATTTGATAAACGAATTAAAGTATCTCGAATTAATTAAAAATAATAATCAGTAATTTCATGGTTAATTTTTATTATATATAATCAGCATCTATCATTTTAAGCATTAATGTTATGTTCTTTGATCAGTATACTGTAGATGTGTTGGTAATGAGTTATATAATTGATGTCAAGTAGTTTGAGGTACTTAGTAGGTAACCCTGGATCTAGGTTTCTTATTAGTTGTTACTCACAAGCAAATTATTCATGTGGAATTGAAATACTATAAGAGACAAATCCGAATCAGAATAACTCAGTGGTAACATCTCATACTGTGAAGCTAGGTGACCCGTGTTTGAATCCCACAGGGAACACCAAATCCCTCATGATTCGAAGTACCTCTTGCTGAGAAACGTCATTACTGTCGACTCATTCAAAATAAAATGAAAATATAGTGCGTAAGATTTCAAGTCACTTAGTCTAGTGGTCACAATGCAATTCAAACGATAGAACTCAATCAGTACAAAGGATTAGATTAACATTAGATTGACCACTACTCAGTGACCAACTAACGAGTTATGAAAGTTTGAATTCATGACAATATAATTTTCGTTTTAGCAAATATAACTAACAAAAAATTTAGCAAATCTAACAAAAAGTATTTATTAATTTCCAATAAGTTGGTTTAAATAGTTGATAAACTTCAGTTAATGAGAACCATGAAACGGAGTAATGGAGGGGGTGACGTTTATTATAGAATGAATTAATTGTTTAATACGTTTTTCTAACTGAACCATCATGATATAACTTAACAAAAGAATTAGAAGAAAAATTTGAAAAAATGTTAAACATGAAAAGTATGTATACGAAAATCAAACTTACAAAAATATAGTAATTCATACATTTGTATAGGAAAATACATACAATTAGACTTAAATGTAACATTCCATTATACACTGATGTTAATTGAAGAATTAATAAAAAAATGATGCAGAAAAATAACATTCATCTGCTTTCACATAGAAATTCAAGATTAGATTAAAACGGTTTGAGCTGTAGATATAGGATTATAACAATATCTTACTTCAAGATTATTGTGATGTAGGAAAGGAAAGGCTTGGTTGACTGGGCATGAATATTAGTCATAATCAAAGAACACCTTCGCAAAATTATTCCTTAAGTTTCCAAACTATATTAGCGCAGCAAGATGAATAACAAAGGAATCAAATCAATGGTAATACGGATGATAATGAGAAAGACTAAATATTGAGAATATTTTTCAAGAAGATGGGACGAAAAAGTATGTATAAGGGAATAATGGATCTCAACATTCAGAGTAAGATGAAGAGGTAATGAATCTACATCGCTGTGATTGATTCTAAGACATATCATTCGACATTTCCAACGACTACTGGGAGCGGTTATCATGTGCACTCAGATCAAGTACTCTGCATCGATACGACTCAGACAAACAGTGAATAAATTCATGAATGGACGCCACAGTTTGCCCGTCCATAACATTTTTTAACCTACTTCCGCACCAACCAATATATTCTGTAGAGGCAGTCGATGTTCGGGCATATCTGACACACATCCTAACTAACTCAGTTAATAAAAATTCATTATCTCGGAACGATATTGAAATCTTTTGATTGAGATCATGAACCGAATGATGTTAGACCACCGTTGGAAACCTGGAAGCACTGAACAGTCGTTTCATCCTATTTCTGGATTCCTCAGCAGTGCACATCCACGATACCGCCCGCGGGATTCGAAACCAGGGTCTTCAGTCTCGCGCGCGAACACAACCTACTGGACCACTGAGCCGGCCGTCTAGTGCTTCCAAGTTTCCAACAGTGGTCTAACATCAATCAATTCGTGATCTCAATCAAAAACTTTATGATCTCCACAACCCCTATACTGATGATTAACATGTGTGCTCACTAGTGACTAGTTTCGTGAGGAAATTCTCGGAGTTCTAGTGAGAAGCCGCGACCAGTGGAGCTAATCCGTGTCGGGTAGAGATAAGTATCTACCTCAGTAACTTCGTGGATTTGGTTTATGTTAGACACTAACACCGTTGGATGCCGGCTCAGCAGTCCAGTAGGTTAAGTGTTTGCGCGCGAGACTGAAGATCCTGGTTTCGAATCCCGCGAGCGGGATCGTGGGTGCGCACTCTTGAGGAGTCCCACAATAGAATGAAACGGCCATCCAGTGCTTCCAGGTTTTCACAGTGGTTCAGCTTTATTTGACTCATGATCTCAACTATTGAAAAATATTAAATACTTGTCAGGTTGTTGAAATAACATCTAGATAAAAGTATTTGAAATAAATCGTCAACCATCCAGTCATAAACAATGTTAGAACCTGATAAAAATGAATATCGGCTCAAGTTGATGCATAAGTGACCAATCTTACTGACTGTGGACGGTTATTAACTGTATTTCATTCTCTTACCTTCACCCTTCTGTGTCAGTCAGTTTGTAATTGACTCAAATAAATGCAGTACTTATTCATATGATATGTTCCAGATCACTTATTATTTGTCAGTTTGAATCTTTAGTAATTCAGTTGTATCTCTGATATTCTATTATATTGTGTTCTAACTTTCACTTCCAGTCTGCAAATTGTATCAATACAGTCTGCGTTATTCATACCTCAATTCCAGTTACTTAGTTTTAGTCACATAAGTCAATCAGTCGCAACGTAGAACCTTGTAAGTGTGTACATTGGTTCAAGTTCATATATCCTATCAGCACAACACGATGAAATTATCAGGCCAAATCCCGGAATAACGTAGGTAGTAACAGTATCAGTGATAATAAAGAAGATTACTCATCGAAGATACGATTCGAGAAGAAAATCTAAATTGGTGAATTGAAAAAAGATTATGAGGCATTCCGAAGAGTAGAATCTGGGGGAAGACAAAGAACGAATGCACTTGTATTTCAAAGTCTCTAACCACTGGTTACGATAATCATGTAGGCCTCAATCAATTATTCTACACCTGTTAAAATGGCTCAATCGAATTGGCAGTGACCTCATGGAGTGATGCGACGTTTTGGTTCAACCGCCCCTCGGATTCTTCCAGCCCACTCCTAAACCAGACAACACCCGTCGAGGTAGGCAGTGACGGGGTACAGGTAACACATGTCCCAACCACCTCAGTTGATGGAAATTCACTACCCCATCAAACGATTTCTCATCACTACGTAGTACTCTGTGCCTCCAAGACACCCAAACAAATGTGATTGAATACTAGTAATTTGTGAATATTCTCTATCCCTAATGGCTATACTTCACATTCATAAAGTAGAACGGAACGAACTGCTGCACAGCAACCTCGCCCTTTGGTGAGAAGACAAATATCTTGCCTATGCCACAAGTGATGCAAGTTGGTAAATGCCATCCGACCGTTTTGAATCCGTGACGAGATTACATTAGATACCAGACCAACAAGACTGATGAAACCTCCAAGATAAGTGAATCGGTCGGTGTCTTCAACTACTTCACTTCCTATCATTAATTCGGGTGATGATGAAAGCCATCCCTGAAGTAAAAGTTTACATTTGGAATGAGGAAGAAATGCACCTCAAACATACTTGAATTCTTGTTTAAGGTGGTCAAAAAACTAAATTTTGTCAGCGCCTTCACAAAACAGAACTATATCATCTGCATATTCTAAGTCAACAACTGAATCTCCTGGTAAAAATCAATACCTAAAAAGTCAGATGATAAAAGCATTATCTCTAAAACGTTTATATGACAAAGTTAAATCAAGATGAGGAAAGCAGATAGCCCTGAAGTAATCAATTCCTAAGACAGTTCACCATAAGCTCTGACTCGACTAGTCAGAGCTTATGGGGAACTGTCATCTACTTTTGCAACCTCAAGTGGTGTCCGTCAAGGCTGTCCACTTTCCCCATGTTTGTTTAACTTCATCATAGATCTACTGATGGAAATAACTTTCTCGTCGACTGAGTTCTCGGGTATTGATCTCCTTCCAGGAGGTCCACTTATCGACTTAGAATATGCAGATGATATAGTCCTGTTTGGTGAAGACGCTGACAAAATGCAGAGTCTTCTGGTAGCACTAAGCAACAATGCCAGAATGTTTGGAATGCGCTTCTCTCCCTCTAAATGCAAGTTGTTGCTTCAGGACTGGCCTGCGTTAACACCTGAACTAAGGATAGGGAGTGAAGTAGTCGAACGCGTTGACAACTTTGCTTATCTTGGAAGTCTGATCAGCCCTAATGGGTTGGTGTCCGACGAAATCTCAGCACGGATTCGAAAAGCTCGATTGGCTTTTGCCAAATTGCGTCACCTATGGCGAAGGCGAGATATCCGTCTATCAATAAAAGGACGAGTATACTGTGCGGCAGTCCATTCTGTTTTACTTTGCGGCAGCGAAACATGGCCATTAAGAGTAGAAGATACTCGTAAGCTATTAGTATTTGACCACAGATGCCTTAGAAATATTGCTGGCGTCTGCTGGGATCACCGGGTAAGTAATAGTGAGGTTAGACGCAGGGTATTAGGGAAGGATGGTAAATCAGTTTATGAGGTTATGAATCTTCATCGACTGAGATGGTTGGGCCACGTGTTACGTATGCCTGAACACCGATTACCACGAAGTGCAATGCTATCCGGTATTGGAGATGGTTGGAAGGAAGTTAGGGGCGGCCAAACCAAAACGTGGCATCAGTGCTTGAAGACACTAACTTCTAGTCTGAGCCATGTTGGTAGATGCAGACTATTTGGTTGGAGTCCGCGTGACTATCGTAACCAATGGTTGGAGACTCTTGGTGACATGGCTCAGAATCGATCACAATGGCGTCGGTGTATACACTCTCTGTCTTCCCTTAAACTAAAGATTAAAATCACTTTATATCTTTCGTTCTACGAACTAATTCTTTCTTCTTGTACTATATCTCTATATGCAGTCTTTCTCTTATATATTACCACCTTTGACCCAACCACTGCTATGAATCCGGTGTTCATCTTGTTGTGCTGATGCGGTATGGCAACCTGAACCGATGCACTTATGTGCCTGGTCCTACGTTGTAGCTGACTGACTGACTGAGTAGAGGACCTGTACAACGTTAATTTACTTCTTTGATACATCCTTCAATGACAGATACTGTCACAGAACCTCACAGTCAACAGAGTCAAAGGCTGTTTTAGTGTCAAGGAACACAATTATAGTCGGACGTTAAAAAGTGTATCTATGTCCCATAACCTGCCGAAGGGTGAATAATTGGTCTATACGTCTACGTTCGGTCTGAAATCAGCCAGGTTTTCTTGGGTTTGCTCTTCACGTGCTCTAGTTCGACGTCAAAGTATCATTAAAGCTAATATTTCAGACGCTATTTTAGTTAAACTGATTCCTCTGTGGTTGTCACAAAAGGGCTTTTATCCCTTCTCATAGACCGGGACGATCAGAGATAGAGATCAGTCAGACGGGATTACGTCCAGTTCCCACATTCTGGCTAAGATTTCAGTTAATCTAACTGCTGAAATTGGACTACCACCCTTAAAAACGCAGGAGTTAGTCCATGATGCCCTGCTACTATCCCTCACTTTAGATTACTTTTAGCCTTTTTAACCTCACTCCACAACCCCGTACTGATAGCAGGAGGAAAATTGAAAAGTGTTGTTGTTTTTGAGTAAGTCGTAAACAAATATTCTAAATATTCGTTTGGTAGTATCCGTATACAGACGATAATCAGAAGAATATACCAATGTGCATTAGGTGGCATCCATGATAGAACATCATTTAAGAAACACCAGAAGCTAAATACTAATTTAAGGTAAGAAGATTGAATGATAAAAAGTTCTAATATGTTAATTAAATATATAATTATGTTACCTATTTAGATCTATTGCTGATGAATCTGAATCTTTATGTAACTATATAATGTAATTTGTATTATTATGGAATTTCATCAATGCTAAGTATTGAAAAAACATGACATTTGTTAGGATTCAGGAATCAGCTCAACGAGACGTTAGTCTCTACACAAACAGAACTGTGGTAAGCGTCTACGACAGTGAAAAACATGTGTTTTGAAACCAAATCTAAAGCATCAGTTTCCTCATGATTACAGATCTGCTTTGCTAAGCATTGTTAAGCAGCACCAAACCTAGGTTCGTAGATTCATGGCAATACCGTACGACTAATTAGCCCACATCATTTTCCTAAACATAGATTGCAGTGAATTAATTCAATTCGGATCAATGAAGTATTATCCGATACATACATTAATTTCGTCCTTTGATGTGATTTGCAACTTAAATGGTTACTTTAGATGGTGTTGCGTTCTCTGAGCTAGATATCGTAGTTGTTGAAATATCATTGTTTTTCTGGACATTATCAGCCCCTCATTCATGCGTTTTCCAGAACGATAATGAAAGCTTCTCAATCAAACTGCGAGCATCAGATAACCTAACACCATCAAAATCAATATTTTCTGTTTCAATACTAAGTGAACTTATATAAAATAGACAGGATATCGCTAGCAGTGGAATTCACAGTGTGTGCTTTGCCCTTTTTGAGACTCATCAGCTGGATTTGCCCACATCCTAAAGTTTATGGTAAATCCAGGACTCAATTCAGAATCCTTCTCTATAAACGTCAGCCCGTTATCCGTTTAGCCACTCATTTCCACCAGAGTAAACGTTAACTTTAAGATGGAAATACATCCAGACGATGAGTCCCAAGTAGGACGAAACGTGCGTCCTAAATTATACTGCTAGACATATTCTATTTATTTTGCGTAAACCTACCTCACAGTGTTTATATACAGGCAATCACAACAGAATGAACATATGTCAAAATTAACCAAATTTAAGTCAAAATAACAACAACGGGATAATTTAAAACATGAATTAAATAAATAAATTATCGTGTATTAAAAAAATGCTTACCTAACCAATGGTACTGGAGTAACAGATTTACAGATTCTACCATTCTTAACTAATAATCCATTTTCTGAAGATCTATACGTTAATAAATCATTTTTCTTTACAGTATTTTGTAATTTTACTGTTTCTGCTACGTTGAAATCTTCATCACTACTCATGGATGATTCCGCTAAATGTGTTGTTGTTAATTGACGCTGATTTTCTCTGTAAATTTCACCAAATTGCCAACAAATTGGTTGTTTTAAATCTAACCAATGTTGTTGTGGTCCAATAATCGAACCAGGACGACAGATACGAATCCAACCTATCACTTCACGTGAAGTAAGTTTATAATGTTTCATTAAATAACATCCAATCAGTGTACCAGTACGACCTAAACCAGCTGAATTTTTTTTAATATTTAAAATAAAAGATAAAAGAATCGAAATGTTGAAATTCACATCTATGCCAGACTTTAGGTTAATTGACTTATTGATTAACCAAACAAAGTGAAACAAATCAAATAACCTATTAGGAACTGAAAAGTTAAATAGCAACACAGATTTATTGTCTATTGACGTTTTTGTCAGTTAATACTGTCTAGGTTGAGGTTGTCCATGAAATAAGAAGTTATCAGTTATTTGAATGATCGTTGAAAAAAAAGGATTTTAAGTGGGAAAAACTTTCCAATATCAATTTGGAAATTACTTCCAATGTACCTTATTATGTGGACAATAAGATCTTTAAATACAATTTAATGTACTAAACATCATTGTATATAATGAATAATGTTTCTTCAATCTGTGTTATTGATATATCTGTAGGTATAAGTGAATAATTTGAATGGAGTTTTGTTCTTTGAGTTGGATGATTTGGTCGTGTAGCTTCCATTGTTTTTCTGAACATCATCAGCACAAACTTCAGGTAGAGGTCTGTGCTTGTGCTGGTGATGTTCAGAGAAACAATGGAAGCTCCACGATCAAACCATCCAGCCCAGAGAACAAAACTCCGTCAAAATAATCCACCTGAGCTACAAATCTTCTCCACCATCTCATAAGTGAATAATTACGATTTTATTATAATTAAACATGAGTCCGATATATTTACAGTAACAGTGAATAGTTTGACGACACTTTGAACAATGATACAACAAACTGTTCATATAACCCCGTTTACTTGAAAATTTATTTAACAATGACCACAAGAAGATTTCAAATAACATTCGAGAGCAATCAGTTATAAAACGATAAAAATTCAGTGGATTTTGATTATCACACTGATCAAATATTATCTCAAAAGCAAACAGTAACGCTTTTGTGATGCCAGCTCAGTGGTCTAGATGTTAGGCGTTCGCGCACAAGACCGACGGTTCTGGGTTCGAGTCCAGCGTGCGGCATAGTGGACGGGCACTGTCGAGGCGTCGCATACTAAGAGAAAACGGCCGTCCAGTTCTTCCAAGTTTCAATGATGGTGTAGCTTAGATTGATTCATGATTTCAACCATTAAAATTACTACAATCTACACAAGTCCCCATTCTGATAAAACAATAAAGTTAAATCGAAAATCGAAGTTCAGGAAGTTCACATTCAATAATTACCAAAGTTAACTGAATGAAATCATGTCTAATAAATACAAGATATTTTTCTTGATTTCTTGGATGGAATTATATTTAGTGATTGAATCTGGGCAACAGAGTTTTAATAATTTACTATTTATAAACATTTTACATGATTGAAATAAATTCATTATCTCTATCAAGTATTTGTATATGACCATGTCAACAAAAAAAGTAAAATACCAAATCACTATTTAACAAGATACATTCCATAAAATAACAATCAGCTTGATAGAAAAATCGATTGACCAACTGACATTAAAAAGCGTGGAATAAATTCACCTGTAATTAATTGTTACCTCATCTTCTCGGCAAACTAAACTTGTATGATAATATAAATTATTTTCAAATAAAACAATATGTACAAAAATCAAATCAAAGAATTTAGTGAGCAGAGATGAATGGTGGCTAGCAGTGAAATCCAAAACATGCGTTTCATCCTATTTCAGACTCATCAGCTGGATGTACCTGCATCCCAGAATGAACGAAACTATATTAAAGGCACTACATTAGGTACAATATTAATTTACATAAATGCAGTAATTTGTTGAGTAACAGCATCCAATATAATGTATGTAGAAGTATAAATAATATAGAAGCAAAAAATCTTAGCAAACTGGTCTAATAATTAGCCTAATTTACTTAAATAATTTAAGGATTAAACATTCAAATACTGTACATCTGATTACGATCAGTTCTTGCAGTATAGGCCAAATAATGACTAAGGTGGTATATATATATATATATATATATATATATATATATATATATATATATATATAATGATGAAGAATAAATAATTCAGTACAGACCAAATGTTACAATGTTTTTCATAGTCAAGCCTTAAAAAACAAACAGATTTCGATAAGACAAAAACTAACCTTTACAATGTACAGCAATTGCTCCCGTAACATTTTCGCATATTTCTAAAAATCGATTCATTATATGATCAGATGGACAACTCCCATCAGTAAAAAATAAATCATAATGAGCGAAGCCAGCATTGGTGAAACGTTTAGCATCGTAAACTTTTTTATTCAACCTAATTATAGTGGTTACATTTCTTTTACGGAAATATGGAAAGTAAGCTTCTGGTGAATGTAGAGGATAACCTATATAAGTGAAATAAAATCAAACAAACGAATAGATTAATCTCAATCATTCAAATAAGCAAATGTTAATTAATGAAGAGATTGTAAGAACATTGAAATATTACTGAAGTCTACGCAAACTAGTCAGTAATACTGAAAGTATTTCAGCCTAGGAAAACTAATCACTGAACGTTGAGTTACTTTTCATAACTGGTCGAGGTCAACGGTGATCCAACACTGATTAATCAATCGACCGCTTGGAACTGGTACTTGGGGCATCTTGGTAACCTTTTATCCATGTTACAGTTTTATCACCTTCCGCATTGTAAGATTTTATTTGTTCTCCAAGTGTACTAACAACGTCCAATAGCCAGGTTGGGAAAGGAAAAACTTATGAAGCATCAGATGAACTAGCTTTAACGTAAGACTATGTGATAGAAGCTGCTATACAATTTCTGTTAACTTAAGTGGGTTGAAACTATTGGTAAAACAACATAAGTGAGTTCATTCCGTCAAATGTAGTGTAAATCAACAGAAAATAAAACGTCAATAAACATAATCAATTTAAGCTTAAAAGCACATTTACGCAATGAAGCAAAGGAATTTCAGAGAACGCTTTCAATAGTAGGTTTAAATGAAAGTGTGTATTTCGAGCGGATAATAACATGATTAAGATTTAAATAAAATCTTGACAACAAATAAATTAATATATTTCACAAACCTTGTTGAATTATGTTTTCATTTAGGCAACAGCAGACTCTAATTTTAATAGGTGAACAACGTTTTAATAATTCTGACACAACCGCTTAATAAATCCCACACACAATAACAAGTAAAATACTTTTTTTTTGGTATTCTCTTAATTTAAAACCATAAGCATAGTAATACTGATGTGAACGAAAACTTAGGTGGGGAAAACCAATTTATTGTCTAATGCCAAATTACAGTGCCTTCGTAAAATATGAAAAACATACACTAAATACATTATTTGCACATTTTCCTTCAGTTGTCCTTTACATACTTTATGATTCTTTCGACTCTGTTTTTATTACTTTTTCTCTGTTTCGCTTCCTATTCTCTTCAATTCAATCTTTTGCTGTCCACTTCAGATTGCTGCTACATACTACTTATATCTGTCAGCATAAATAGCATTCATTACAATGCCACAATATAATCGATTTCTAGTTAACTAACCACCGGTGGTAGTAAAGTGGTCTAAGAAGAAAATACTGCATAAATTTTAAATAAAACATGCAAGTTTACACTTGATACTTTTGAAAAAATCAATTAGTTACATACATGTTGTCATCATACGTAAACTTTTAAAACTTTGCACTGTAATAGTACTGGTGATTTTATCTGACATATACGTTTATCAAAACATTTACTCCGAATAAATCTATAAGCTTGGAAACAGTAAAAAGGACTACCTTCATCATGTTACCCTCCATGAAATCTCATAATGATGCCTATCTGGATTCATAATTTCGAAATTGGAGCTTCAACATAAACAGATCGGACTAATATTCTTTTTTAAATGGTATTAATAATAGTACTGGTCTGCACATAATCAATGTAGCCTATAAATTAATAACATGCTGGCAGAAGATAATGATTTATTTCTAAATAAATATGGTAGCTACATGGAAGAAAATTTTTCTTGGCCCACAGACTACAAATTCTTATTTCAATTAAGTGTTTCATAATAATATTCAATCACTTACAATGTAATAAGAAAAACAAATCTTTATACAGTTCTTATTAAAGATTGATCTCAGACAAATCAGTGAAGGCTAGAAGATACTAGATAGCTATCTCATCCTAGTACTGAACCCTTTGGAAGTGGGTAACCATTGAGGGTCAAACTTAAGACCATCGGTATCTAGTGAATAGTGACCGCTAAGGAGTTCCATACGAAATAACTTTCTAGTGCTTCCTAGTTTTCAGTGGTTTTCTAAGATAAGTCTATTATGTACCTTATAAAAATTCAACTATTTACTTAAACCCTAGAGTTTTAAAGTCTAAAATCAACATACCATTTTCTATCTTCGTTTGTGAATGTGGTCCACAAAACGCAAGGAATTTATTCGGTATTATCCAAGAGAGATCACCATTTTCTACTTTCTGTAAAATTATTTTAAAAAATGAAAGATTTGTAGAGATGATAAAACACAAAAACAAATATTCGACTTACCTCAAAATGTTCATATTCTTGCAAATCAAATGTATCAAAGTCGAGAAATTTATTAAGTAAAGCCTAAAATAAAAAACCAAAAGAAATCAGTTTCCAAAAAACGATAAATTTCATGTATTATTGTTAAATACTGAGTTTTGTTGTTGGAATTACATAATCATAATAAACGATTAACAATTCTTGTCAGTTAAATCTGTCCAGGCTGAGGTTGTTCGTAACCTTTTCAATATCCAACAAGTTTGTTATATCTAGCCCTATCGGACGCTTGTATTTATTTGATGACATAAATAGTTCACGTTATACCCCAATTTCCACCAGAAATTTCATTTCGAGACTTCACTTTCACTGTATTGTCAATGTTTTGTAATGCAGAATGCAAGGGTTGCACCATAATACACGAACATGATCATAACAGATAGTTATATATAATTTAAGATGTTTGAAATGAAATCTTTGATGCAAGTCACCCTTCGATATACAACATTCATTCATTAAATGAAAAGAAATATGACCGAAAGTTATTGATAAAATATCCTTATTGAAAATTAGAAATGTTGTGGATAAAATAAGCAACATAGAACAGCAACTCTTAGGGCTGATATTCAGTCGCAATTTTTCGTTCAGCATCAATCATAAACAAAAAAACTCCACTGGTAAACGTTTGGACAAGGTAATGGATAACTTGAATCAATGGCTCAGTGGATAACGGATTGTAGCTTTAAGCAATAGGAATTAGATTTGAATATCAGTATGAACGTCAATACACTATGGTGGAGGTATTTCCCAGCTGACGAGCTTCATATTGTACGAAACTCGAGTTTGGATTCCACTGTTAGCCATAACCACAATATACAAATAAACCGTAATTAACTCAAATACTTTAGTAAAACTGATTGATAAGTTAATAAAATGACTAGTTGTTAATATTATGTAGTTCATTCCTCAGTTCTAATCAAACCCTATCGATAGTTCAAATTAAGGCTATTAGTTTGATAGATTTAATATCCAGGTTCAATGTTGCACACGACTGATTGGTTATAATTTACTTGATGTTAAACGCTAGTAGCAAATGAAAGGAAACCTTAAATTTGCTAGTTCGCAGTTACCATTTATATAGGCATCAATGCCCTTTGTGGAATACGAGCGGATATAATTCAATGTTATAATCAATGAACTTTCTGCTAAGGTAATTGAGTCGTGACTTACAATGAAACAGGTATGTCAACAAAATGATTAGGAATATTAAGAGATTAAAAAACTGCTCATTTCAAGCAGGGATCTGAAAATATTAGATTTTCTGAAATCATGGAAAACAGACACTAACGAACACAGCTATAACTGTGATGATTTAGTTATAGAACCAAGAGACAATTTTATTTTGAGCAACATAATTCAACTGTGTAAGTTTTTAAATATTAAATTAGTATTTTGTAATTCCATCAGAAAAATCATTCATCGACAGCCTGTATAAATCTTTGAGTCATCGATTTCCAATGTGTTTCAACTAGATAAAAAGGTATATTAATTCAAGGATTTTGATAATTATAAAACTGGTCATTATGTAAACGATGACAATGCATTGATGGTCCTTACATGTTTCTCTTTATCAAAGTGAAATGCAATGTACATTATATGATTAAGAGCATCGTAATACCACAATTGGCTAAAAAAACTTACGATGAAAAGAAAAAGTCATAAATAATAGCCTCAAACACATCTAGCAGAGATGGATTGTGTCTAGCAGTGGAATCCAGGATTCTCGCTCCGTCCCATCTCGGACTCGTCAGCTCGATGTACCTGCATAACAGTGTTGATGTTCACTCCAACCCTCGAAATTAGTGCCATCTGCTTCAAATGCCATCGCGTTATTGACTTAGCTACTCAGTCCAGATAGTCACTAGCTTCTGCAATCGGGTCGTTTCATTCATTTTTGTATAGATTGTTTGAATCTTCCCATTGATAATTAGGACTGCAATTGGTCAGTCTCTTGTTGGTATATGTGCATGGTGTGCAGATTGCCTTGATATTGCCTTAAGTCACATGAATTATAAGCTCCGAGTTAACATCAACTCTGAAATGCAGGTACATTCAACTGACGAGTCCAAAGTAGAACGAAACGCGCGTCAAACTGGATTCCATTGCCAGCCACTAACCATCTCTGTTAATAATGCCTGTGAATTAAGGCAATATCGAGGCAATCCGCACAGACGCCTATAAGAGACTGATGAATTGCAGTTCTAAGTATTAATGGGGAGATTCAAATAAACAGAACAAAAATGAATGGGATGTATCTTAGTGTTTTTTTTCTTCAAGTTCTAAAAATTGGAATTTACATTAGAAGTAAATAATGTATAAAAATAGATAACTATGAATAATATAGGTTTTGTTCATTATCCCAAAGAAATTCAACTAAATAGAATAGGTGGGTCGCCATTGGTAAGAGAATCAAAGACTCGCGTTTCGTCTCGTTTAGGAGTTATTAGCTAGATGGACTAGTTTTCTTATTGGGATTCAAACGCAGTACCTCTTGGTTCAAACGCTAACACGTTATCTATTGAGCTTCTGGATAATTTAAACCGTTGCTATTAATGATATGAACTTAGGCAATGATCATAATTAATTTTATATTAAATTTAATTGATAGATACATGGATTAATAGAAAAAAAAACATAAAATCATAGTGGATGTTTTATAAGGAAGCCTTTAGTCAAGACTTGGAACAGATTGAATTCCTGTTATATCTAGAGCTTAGGTTCTTGCTATAGCGCATACTACTTGAGCGCTTGAACGCTAGAACTCTCCAAGTCGCAAGTTACAAGACAGAAGACGAATGAGAAGGGATGTTATCCCAAACAATGTCAAATATGGTACAAAACTACCAGGTATTTGTAGTCTTCAGTGAAAATGAAATCATCATTACAGTCATCCAATCCTCATACAGTGGTTTTTAGCATTTGCCCAACAGGGAAGCTACAAGTCGAGATTCTGGGGTGTTCTTCCAAAATATGATTGAACGGAATGTCTGGCGATTTTTAAGCAGCTTAGAACTTCCCTGAGTTCACTCGTGGGCCGTCCTCACACTTCCATCCTTTGAATACTAAACACGGTGGATTGTGATCTTGAGTTTCTGAGACTAGTTATAGTAGCTAACATTCGGCTTGGTCGATAAAGCTCGTTCAGTACTCAACACTAGACTACGGCAGTTGGAAGCGGACTAGTTTAACAACAAGCATATCTGTGTGTGAGAGTGGAACCAATAACTTTTTCCCTACTCGCTTCAACCTTTTGGCCCATTTTTTTGGTTCTAAGGTAAATAAAGTATACACATTTTTGTATCTGAATGAACAAAACAAAAATTTGATTTGCGGATTAATTGTTTCCAGGGTTCTAAAACTACTAGGTATTAGATTTATTTGTAAACATCTGTGTTTTCTGGTCGTCGGCGTTAAGGTTTGCAATCGATCAGTGTTTATTAGAAAACATGCATCCTAAGTGGACCACTTTGATACTACCATTTTGTCATATGTTTCTGCTAAAGTTGGAATTCAGGAAGAATGTTTTATCCTATTTGGGACTGAATCTACCAGCATCTCAGTGTCAATCTTTACACTAGGATGACATTATGACATCAAATAATAAAATAACACAAGGAGGAATAATTATGAAAACATATGATGATAAAATTTTCATCTCTACTATTACCAAGTCTTGACAAGCCCAATACACTACGGAGTCGTCTACCTCTTTTTTTCTTAAACTTTGAGCGTAAATAGCACGAAACTAAAAGGGTCACAAATCTATTTTCAAACTTCATTCACTACATATATATGATCATACGCGTGAAATGTTGTTGTCAATCTCTAAAGAGGTACACCCACAAAAATATACGCTAACAAAGTGTCTTTAGAAATAAAATTGAATGGCATATATATGTTCAACTGATGGTTAGAAAAAGAAATTTTTATTGTGTAAGAGACAGAATAATAATTAACATTTAGATGACATTTATTAAGGAAGATGGACATTTACCTGTTAATATACACTAGTATAAACTTCAAAACTAATAAAGTTCACTATGTAGGAATGTGTACTGTAAGTCATAAACTGTTATAAAGCTTTGATTGATTGGTTAACAATGGAATTAATGAAGTAGTTGAGTTAATCACTGGCCTCAAATTCCAATGCAACAGATTTCAGACAGTAAAAATTATAACCTCACTAAGTATGAGAATAATTTAGTACGTTTAAGCATATGTACAGACGTGGCAACGAAAGTTCTGTTTTGTAGTTCACATCACGGACTGACTATAACAAGACAACCACTGAAAAACAGGAAGCATTGGGCAATGGTTTTGTTTTAGTGTGGGACTCTTCAGGAGTAAGCATTCACAAACACATGTAAGCTTACAATATTGTAAGTATACAGTTGTGAAGTTGATTGAATTTCATTAAAATCCTAGACTGATCTACGTTATACCACCATTGAAAACATCGAACGGCCGTTTTACCCTAGTATGAAACTTCTCAGCAGAGCATACACGATCACGTAGGCAGAAATCAAACCCAGGACCCTCGGTTTCGAACGCCAACAATCAAGACAGTTTATGAGTCAGTAGTGACAGCAACATAAACTATACAACTAAACTTAATAATGAAAAAGTACAAATTGATAGTGTGATGACAGATGTACTAGTTGTGATAAGAATAATAAAGGCTTGGACTAGTGTCTGGTAATAGGAAGTATATCAGAAACTTGGAAAAATAAACATTAAAATAACATTTGTTAAAAATCATTCAAGTTACACAATAAGTGTTGATATGAATAAACTGTGAAGAATATAAACGAAAAACAGGTGAATAAAAGTAAACGAACAGATGTTATGGAAATTAAGAAATAAAATCGTTTTTAACCCCTTTTTGTCCAAAGAGGGGATAACTTCAAAATTTCTTATGTAGAAGACGAGATCGAACCCTTCTAAAAAAGCAGAAATATGATAAATTACTTTGAATGAATCGTTCCTATCTACTACCTGACCGCTAATGGAATAATTTATTGTTTTACTCATACTCTTTCCCAAACACGAAAGGGGTGTTCACTAACTTGTTACTTAAGTTATCGATCAACACCAAAAGAAATAAAAAAGCATCAGATTAATTACCCCTCTATGATCAATGTGCGTATTTTAATTGTAATTTGAATTTGCTGGCCAAACAACAGTATACTTAATTTAAGGAAATAACTATCGGTGTAGTAGCAAATGCAATTTTTTATATGAAACAAACTAGTGGCATAGCGATTAGTGTGCAAATATTAAGTATAAAATCATGTATACCGGACATTAAAAACATGAAACTATCTTTAGCGTTAATAATTCTCAATGGAAAATAATACTAATACATATATAATGAGGTCTGTGTAGATTTTTAAATTTCATGGTTTATATTACGGGCTGATCTTGGTTAGATAACTATCGGAAACCAGGAAGCACTGAACAACCTTTTTGTCCTAATATGAGACTTATCAGCACTACTCATCTATGACCCCACCAAGGATGGTTACCAAGACTTCCAGGTCACAAGGCAAGCGCCCATCCTTTAAACCAATGAGTAAGCATACAGTGGTTTACATTCCTAACAAAGGTCAGTTCTTGATGTAAACCATAGAATAGTACAATTTAAAAGCTAATAAAACAATAAACAGATTGATCCTGTTTAACAGATTAGACAATACATCTAGTAACAGCATTAGGCATAACATCAAATAACATTAGCTAACAAAGCACTATTTGCTGATTAACTTCAAAAATACCGCCTGTAAGAACTTAAGTTATTCAGAATTTTCAGTGATAATTTTTAATCAGTTGAAGTTTCACACTCAAACAATTACCAGCTGAGGTTACTAAAGTATTCCGAAATACATTTAAAATGATTTAGAGTGCTGTATATTCTATGAAACTTTTAACTGATTATGACTGTTAATAAAAGTCTGACTTAAATCTATTTGAGTTTCGAAAAAAAGGTCTTATTTTACAGTCCGGATAACAAAGACGTTCAAAATAATTTTAAACCAAAGTACTTTGCAATTCATTTAGTAATACTCTCTATTTGGTATACGTATATTAAAAATACATTAAATAACTAATAACTTTATGAGGATATTTGGTATTGATGATAAAACTCTCGGTGAACTCATAAAAGTCTGGAGAGTTTTATTATGAATTCTCATATTACGACCCAGCTACTCTTATTGCTTAGTAATCTTGTACACTACTTCAATCGACAAGTCCCCGAATCAGAACATTATTATTATTAATATTATTATTAGCTTTACTCAATATTATATTTTGGTACAACATAGAAATTCTCAGCACAGGGTATTTCAACAAGTTTCTTACACAAAAAACAGAAACGAAGACAAAAAAAAGGGGGAAAAAAGGTATTAAAAAAACATGATTGAACATGGATGTAACTATGCTCCAAATAACAGGGGTGGATGGGAATTGGGAGCAAAATAAAAACGTTAGGATAGATTTATAATTTTTACACAAGATTCTACAGCCTTCTCCAAATATCCGCTAGCACTGACTGGTTAAGAAATAGCCAATCAGAGTGTCCCGACACAACCCCGTACGGAACATGGATTTAACCCAATGTATATCTCGCTAACAAGTCTACTAGGAACTTTGAATAAAGTTAGCAAGTATAGTAAATGGATGATCGACATTTTGATGTATACCATTTATTTTATCCATATTAAACGTAAGCTTATTGCACGATTATTATTAAGTACAATGAGTCATATGAACCAATGCGTGATTAGGATTGATATGTGGTTATGAATGTTTTATTCACATAATACCACATTAGATTTAGCTTGCTCTTATGGAGATCGGTAAAACAGAACCAAAAAATTACAGATAACAATAAATAAAGTCGACAAAATCATGGACAGGTGTAATAGGACAATTAAAAATTATTGTAATTCATAGGATCATCGTTAAAAGAAAAATTCCTTCTTTCTTTGCAAATGAAATAAGTAGTAATCATCTTGAATACAATAACCAATTCATATTAAAATAAAAATACACTTATTCAATTATTTAGTCATTTGATTTGAAAAACTCTAATTCGAATCATTTGATTTTATTGTCAGGTAATTTAATTCTAAAATGTGATTTTAAGACAATAAGTGTGGTTTAGAATTTACGATTCAATGGAAAAATGTATACATAACTATGATTCAGTCAGTCAGTTAAATGTCTTGCACAATGTATATATGTGTGCATCTATTCAAATGGCCAAACCACATTATCATGACGAATCTCAGAGTAGTAGAAATAGTAACAGTATTAGTGGTAACAGAAATAATTAGGCATGGACTGAATGAAAAAAAATAACGAATTTACTAGATAAAAAAGGAAGAGGACAATTTTAAAGTTTGTAATCAAAAGGAGGACAAAGAGTGACCGTTCTTGATTTATTTTGATCGGGATATATATATGAGTACTTATGTGTGTGAATCGATCTAGCCCAATAAACCGCCTCCTCTGAGCTTAGTCTTTTCACTCAGTAGCCCGTTGGAGTTTGTGCATAGGGAGGTTGACTATCACTAGCAGTCTCAAACAGCGCATCCTAACAGATCGCCTAGAAGCTAAGTCGTGTCTCTGATGTGCGGGCGAGAATAATAATGATTGATTGTCTGCTTAGTCAGACATGCAAGCAGTCTGATAGGTGACAGATGAGTTATATATTCCCTATCCTTATAATTATTATTATTGATTGTTCATTGTTGTTGGATTGTGTCGGGTTTTGGTGCGGAAATATATATATGTTGTGGTCAGGCTAATCACGTGTTCTTGATTTGAGTTGTGTTGAAGCCCTGTAGAATAGACACTGGGAGGGAATCTAGTGTGGATAATCGTTTAAGGTAAATTAACGTCCCATACGCGTAAACGTGGAAAACCAACCGTTATAACATTGGCGACGGTGATTAAAACGGGCCTACGCCTATATATTCAGTTAAAGTGGATTTTATAACAATAAAATGATCTGAAAACTTCTCTTATCGAATTATTGGTCAAATGTATGTCAATATCCCTAAGAGCCAATGTATCTAATTCCATTATGACTCCGGATTCTATTGCAAATTCAATAAATGAATTTAGATTTGATCCATAATGTGGGATTACTTTTGAGGCATGGTTTAAGCGCTATGAGGATTTGTTTATTAATGACTGTAAAGAGTGGTGCAAAGGTTCAAAACTGAGATTATTATTATGGAAGCTCGGAGTGTCTGGACATGAAAAGTTCTGTAACTTTATCCTCCCAAAGAAGCCAACAGACATAACCTTCAGAGAAACCGTCGAGTAATTGACACGTATATTTGGTGAACGATCATCAGTTTTTCACACTAGATGTCAGTGTCTCCAGCTTGTGGAAAAACCACAGGACGACTATGACGTATGCAAGCATCATGAACCGGGAATGTGAGCGGTTCCGTTTACAGGAAATGTCCGCAGATCAGTTTAAATGCATTATTTTTGTCTGTGAGTTACAATCTGCAGTAGATGCTGTTATCAGAACATGGATTTTAGCGAGAATCGAACAAAATCCTAATATCAATCTGCAATCAGTATCTGAAGAATGTCAAAGATTGGTTAATTTGAAACATTACACAAATCTAGTAGGAAGGAACGGTGAACACGCGGAAGTTAATGTTTTGCGGAAATCCTTCAACAGACATATATGCTTGCGCAGTCGCTACGAATTTTATTTATCAGAGTTTATGCTTTTCCATCGTTGATGTTAACGACAATGACAGATCGGATTCTAGTAGCCACCAACCAACTTGAATAAAAAATCTTGACTAAACGGTAATACCAAAGTAATCCGCTTAGGATGCACATGTGTTGATTGAGACTGATTAATTGCAGTCCTTAACATAAATAAGGGATAAATATAAACTCTTGCATATAAATTGCGATTCAATGCATATTAGTATTCATCAGCCATAAATCAATGATTAAGTATTTTATGCAAAAATGTAGGGATTGGTGATTAGTCTATGCGTACGAGTACCAAAATAACCACACAACCATCAACCACCAGTTTTAAAATCTTCATACAAAACTTTTTGAGTAAAATAAAGACAGATTTATGTATCAGAAGGGGTTTTGTGAAGATTGTAGTAATTTCAACAGTTGAGATCATGAGTCGATTGAAGTTAGACCACCATGGAAAACCTGGAAGCACTGGACGGCGTTTCGTCCTATTGTGGGACTCCTCAGCAGATTTATGCACAAAATAGAGACACGAATTATACTCCTACTACTACTGTGGTGTATGCTACTTATGCTGACAGATAAGAGTAGTGTATAATACCAATCAGAAGTGGAATGCCCACGGCAGAACATTGAAAAGATTGAAGAAAACAGGAATGTAAAAAGAGAGAAATAGTAATAACAAGGAGATTGAAAGTATCGTGAAGTATGTAAAGGAAAAGTGAAGGTAGATGTGCGAATAATGTATTTAGTGTATGCTTTTCATACTTTACAAATTCACTGCGTAATTTTTCATGGAATAATAAGATTGGTTTTCCCCACCTGATTTATCGTTCACTACACTACTGTTACGTCCTTCATCTGTCTACCCACTTTTGTGCAGGGGATAACTGGTCTAATCTAAATCAAGACCTTGACGCGATAGGCTGACTGCTTAACCTTGAGACCAATTGATTGGGGTAGAGAGACGAAAACTATTGTATCACCTGATTGGCTGACAAGCACGCGAGTGAGAGAAGACAAGTCAACTGGAACACCATTCGATTTATTACCAATTCCGATCTGGTTCCCGATTTCAGGTCAGTGTAAGAAGATACATAAATAAATAGATGACTAACACGACCACAATTAGGAAAAATACAATTTCACTGATCGAAATCATGAGTCAATTGAAGCTAGACCACCATGGAAAACCTGGAAGAACTGGACGGCCATTTCGTCCTAGTATGGGACTGCTCAGCAGTGCGCATCCATGATCCCGCCTCTCGAGACATTCGAACCCAGGACCTATCAGTGTCGCGCGCGACCGCTTAATCATTAGACCACTGAGTCGGCATCCAACGGTGTTAATGTCTAACTTCAACCAATCCACGAAGTTGCGCCTTCGTACACCATTGTCTTCCGTGAGTTGATATCTCACAACAGACCTCGTTGAACTCAACTGGTAACAGCTTCTCACTAACACTCCAGGAGTACCTCTTGAAGTCGGTCACTAGTGAGCAGATGATTATTATCACAAGAGGTTTTGTGGAGATTTTAGAAATTTCACTGGCGCGAGACTGATAGGTCCTGGGTTCCGATCTCGCGAGGTGCGGGATCGTGGATGCGCGCTGCTGAGGTGTCCCATACTAGGACGAAACGGCCGTCCAGTGCTTCCAGGTTTTCCATAGTGGTCTAGCTTCAATTGACTCATGATTTCAATCAGTGAAATTCCTAAAATCTCCACAAAACCCCTTCTGATACAAGTACAATTGTCCAAAACTGGAGATTAGCTTAGAAAATAGAGTACAAAATATTACGTTTAAATCACAATAACTTTGGAACAAAAAGGGCTATAGCAGTGAATCAAACATCAAACGAAAGCTTATGATCTGTAGAATAGATTAGGGACAAAAATAAATATTACCGTTTTACAAGCTCTGAATTAAATGAAATAACGTCCCGAAAAATAGCTCCTGTAGTTTGTCAAGGCTTCTCGTTTCTCTGTTCACATCAACTACCATTAGTCACTTGGGTCAAACTATCCTTTCTCGTCTCGATTTCTAGATTTTTTTAATCTGAGGTTTGTGTTAATGCTCATTTTTGTGGATCGCTTTGCTGAATAAATGTAAGTGCATTATGTGTGCTTGCTAAGTCATCGAATAATCGTTTTTACTTCTCCTCTTTTCCAGGCCTTCTTAATCATGCTAATCTGCGTGATCTAGTATACAAAATACCTTCTGACTAGATGCGAACCACTACACTAATACCACGTGGTTGAAGCAATTCTGGAGCATTGATGAGTTGAAAATCAACCAATCAATCAATAACCGACAATTACTAAATAAATATACCAATTATGAAGATAAAATGAGTTAAGATATGTCATTACAATATAAAGAAAACAGTAAATCTAGTCAATAAACAGATATACTGATATTGATTTTCGGATGAATAACTACATGTTGCACACCCTTAAATCTTGTAAAAATTTATAGCTCTCAACAGTTAATCAAAGTATGATCATATTCAATTGTAAGAGCCATTCAAATAGTTTGATATATAAGTGTTCTCTACACACATCTTTTTAAAACACAAACACATGAAATGGTACATCTTATGATATAACACAACAAAATCCAGTCAATCATTGAATTTATCAAACTGTTAATAATCAATAGAGGAAACAAAAGTGACAATCACTATTTCCACTGTTCAGTATTCGATTTTAACATGTTAATTTTCAAAAGAAAAACAAAACGTTTTTCAAATAAACAAGAAGATTATTCAAGGGTAACGAAACGTAGTAAGAATGTCTAGCCTCAAAAAAACTATGATATATATGTATGCCATAGTTCATATTAACAAGAAACATACAAGGATTAAGGGAAATTTGCTATAGAAATTTGTAGTAAACCATTCGTGAAAAGTTAAAACAAAAAAATAAAGGATCAGGTTTAATTGAAAGTGTACATTAATAGTGACCGGATAAATGGTGGACGAAAAGAATGCTTTCCACTTTTAAAGAGAAGAAAATTTTTATTGAGAATAACATCTCAAACTATTGATTTCTAATTCACGGAATACGAAATACATTCGAAACGACTATCAAAACGATAATATTCTGTCGATTAGATATTAAGTATAATTATTCCACTCTTATCATCACATTTTATTAAAAGATAAAACTTTTTGTGATACTTTCAGTCACCAACTACTGTTTGTAGAAAACTCAAAGGAGATCAGTCTACCGATCATAGTCAATATAGAGCTTAGCACACATTTGAGCCATACCATAATAATATGATGCGATGAAACTAACAAGATGAATAGCAAAGGAATTAAAAAACCAATGATAATGAGAAAGACTAAACATTGAGATTTTTCAAGAAGATGGGACGAAAAGGCATGTAATTGATCTCAAAATCCAGGAGAAGATAAAGACTGAGTGGATCTACATCATTGTGACTGATTTTAAGACATGTCATTAGACATCTCCAACGACTGCTGCTAGCGGTTATCACGTGAACTCAGAACAAGTAGTCTGTATCTACTAAAATAGCTCAGATTAAATTTAGTGACCTCGTGGATTAATGCTGCGTTTTGATTTGGCTGCACCTAGCTTTCTTCCAACTTCCACTAAAGGTAATTTAACTCCGCCTGGAGTCCCCCTAGGGCTACTGCCGGTCTTAAGCCCGGATAAAGGAGGGTTAGGTATAAGGTCAGCGACCTCATCCTGTAAGAACTAACTCGCTGATAAACGCTAACCAGAAACAATATTTCAAACCATTTAAACTCTGGCCTGGGAGTTGGGTCTTCATATGCAAGAGTTTTCACGTCTCATAATGAAAGCTGGGTTCCTTCGGAAGTCACGAGTCTGATGTCCCTTCTGACAACCAGAACAACCGCTAATTTAGGTACATGGAATTTTCGTACAATGTGGAAGACCGTGAGTTATCCAAGTTGCTTCACTTAAGGCCATCTGTTAAGATGGACGATTGGACATAGATAAACCTCTCAAATGAAACGCATCATCAGCATCACACATTCGAAATACTCCAAATGCCCTGGTAAGGCCGAGAGTAGTGAGGATCCCGCTCTCCCTATCGAAATGCTCTCACATGGCCACAGGTATATAGCCACTGCCAAGGAATTCCCACTCACTGAATTCTCGCGACGAGGGTGTTGCTTACGAAATTGAAAGGACGAAAAGCGAATGTCCGGTGCTTTAACCGGGTTGGTAGACACGGAGAGTCCACCTAGGGGAGTTGGAAAACCTCGATTCCAAACCAATGGTTCAAATCGGCTCCAGGATCCTAAGGGAACAAATGACGTATGAACCAATTATTGGTCACCGGCTACCATGGGACTGCATCTCCAGACGTTGCTTCATTGCCTTATGGATCAGACCTTTAGGTCGAAGGCTTGGGGAGTGGCCACCTAAGAAAACCACCTGCTTCGGTCTGGGCACCCGGCAGTATCACAGCTCACATACAAATCAAGTGACTTATGTGGCACATATCTGTTTGGTGCCCTCTTGTACCAATATTTATGTGTTCAAATAGATGAATAAATCAGTTATAGTAAGAAAGTGCTGCACTTTTGATTGACACGTTTTATCCCGATGGATAAACATTTCAAACAGTAACCGATTTATTATTTTTCAAAATTCCTTATGAGATCTGAAAACCATAAATTTAATCCTGTACGAAGACACATTTTAATGAAAACTATCGAAGAATCCCAAATCACGAAGAAAATATTACAGAACTGTGAAGCTTTCATAAGAAGAATTGTGGTATTGGGATTTCCTGTTGGTCTACAGTAAATTCTATTTGCAAACGATTGAGGTGACACAGACGAATGTCCGTTGCACGACAACACCTCAATGTTAGTAATCCACACTCTAATAGGGAATGTAAGACTTTCTGGATAATTCTATACTGAATACAGAAGTTTAAAATTGAAAAGGAGTAAATGTGCTTTGTAGTGGTAGTAGTAGTAGTAACATATGGTGATGTAGCGGTACATTACAAGGTTAAAAAACTGAAAGCGATAACATTCAACCAGGTAAAAGCAAATGTTATCGTGGAAATGTGAAGTAAGAAAAAGTCGTCGAAGTTATCCTTTAAAGAAAGAACTAACATGTAATAATCAAACAAACTAGATAACTTGATCTCTTCTTAATAATAACACTCTCTATGCTTCAACGATTATTGAGCAATCAAACCTTAACAAAAAAATCATCTTTAAAATACATACAAGTCTTCATACTGAAATGCAGTTTGATTTAATCAAAACAGCCAAAAATACAATTACTTTCATTCGCAACAGGAAAAAACAATTTGTGAAAACGATACCTTTAAATTATTACTACTATTAATACATTTCCAATTTACTTCAGACATATTTTGTGTCCTATTTACCAATCAGTCAAAATTACAGAAAATAACAGTTTCAACAATTAATCAATGGTATCATCAACAATAGTATTTTACCTGCCATGTAAATGCTCAATGATAACTGAACAGTTATAAAAGCATCAACGTTTAAAAAGCAAAGTGGCATGTTACAATTTACATCCAGAAGTTGTCTTGGTTAGATAACCACTGAAAACCAGAAAGCATTGGGTAACCGTTTCTTCTTAGTATAGGAAGGTGTGATAAACGGACTGTAAGAAATATCGAATGTGAACTGACTACCTACCCATAGTGTAGGGATTTTGACCAGAAAATCTGGTAGTCAGTAACACATTGATTCATTTTCGTATTGCTTTGAACATAAACCTTCGTATGTATGTATGTATTGGCTAGGTATGAAAACTATATTGCTTGTTTGAAGAGCTGCAAAACATTTTATCAACAAAAATACTAAAAAACCGAAACCCTCAATATATTTTAAAAGATAACTAAGGTATCCGATATATTTCCTATACATAGTAAGCAACTCACTACCTATCATAAAGCTCAGATTGTCTGCCAATCACTCTAAAATATCAACACATATTACAGGAGTAAAGAAAAATAGAACTCTGGTCATTGACTCATCAAAAATGTCGACGCCATTTTAAGAAGTATGTAGAAGGAAAAATAAAGAGATATGACAGCTGGAAATCGAATGACATATAAAAGTAAGAAAACACGTTCGGAATTTGTAGTAGTACCAACGCTTGAATCTTTTTGGATTAATAAAAACATTTTTGGTTATATACATATATATCATGTCAGGTGGTTGGGAGTAGTAGACAAGAAATCCTAAGCATTGATTTTGTGCTAGTTTGTACTCGTCACTGTTTACAAAGCTCAGTGATAATATTTCAGACTGTGAAATTAGTTCTTAAAATCGTATCTTACAAAGTGCATCAGTGAATCCGGATACGCCCTGCTGAAGAATATCGACTAACACGAAGTCAAGATTAAGGATTTCCTGTCAGCTTCTTGTAACAACCTAAAACTCAAACAGACTGCACGGAGTATCGTGGATTGATTGAAGTCTGACTTCTACACCGCTGGATCCCAGTTCAGTGATCTAGAGGTTAGGCGTTTGTAAGTGAAATCAAATGTCCTGGTTTAGACTCCTGGTTGCAGGGTCGTGAACGAACACTACTGAAGAACCCTATACTGGGAATAAACAGTCGTCCAGTGCCCTCAATTTCACGATGACTGTCTAACTTATATTAGTTTGCGATTTCAATGAAATATCGAGTTACTTAGACTAGTGGGTATAATGCAATTTAAACAGTAAAATTCGTTCGAAACCAAGGACTAGACAAATATATACAATTTTCCACTCACTTTATTGACAGCAAATAAACAATCCAACAATGTTAAGTGATAAGTAGATGCACCAAAAGAGGCATCTCTGAAAAAGATTCGGAAATATTTGGAAATTATACGATCAATTAACAGATAGAGAGATTGTAAAACAAAAAGGCAATAAAATTAATAGTTATTGTCAAGATTGTCACAAATTTAATTTAGCATTCTTCATCTCTAGTCAAAACATACAGAAAATCAACTTAAGAACGAAAGTGATGGAAAACCACTTTTCATCTCATCATTTAATTTCATAGAATAGTAGTAGTTAACAAACTTCATCATTTTTGTACACCAATGAACTTAATTGAATTGTTAATTTATTCAAATCAATTGTTTTTATGAATAGTGCATAACATAAATCAGATTATCAAAAACTGCAGTAATATAATCCACTTCAATATTTCTGACAAGTAAATGAAATTACAAACAAATAAAAGCATTAGTATGTAATTATTCATAGTTACGAATAACTTTTAATCTAACTACTTGTCATCAATAGATCTTTCAATATAACATGTACAAATATTACTAATTAATCGGTTTTGTAGACTTGAACTCTGACCTTATAGTTGCAGATTATGTGTATTGTTAACTGGTGAATAAAAATTACTCATTGACTGGAACACCTTCAATTAAAAGCTTTGACATTTTTCATTGGAATTCGTATCCCCAAATTTGAATATGTTCATTTATAATATGTAACAATGAACTGATGTTCGTAAAATTGAAAACAGTAGTTAATTTATTGAGCATAATCTTTCGACTAATTGTAGCAGATTAATTCAAAGTTCATATAAACCTTCTTCTCTTATTGTGTCCAAGAGACTGTATAATATTTAATAAAGAGAATTTTACAGGTTTGTAAATTATCCTGAATCGAAAGAATTTCGATGATCTAACTGTAACAGATGAGAAATTTCTTATATGAAATAAAAGTTTTTTTTTTCTAGTTTTATAAGACAATTTGAGATTTGACAATAAGTTACATAGGTAGTTTCTAACATTTCATAAATGTTCATTATTTTCGAAATTTAGAAATTAGTTCTCATTTCCTTAGAAAATTTATATACTATATCTCTAACTTTTTCAAATAACGATTTTACGCAAAAGCATTCATGAGTAGTCAAGCTGTTTGCCAGTGTGGCTTAGGATTCGATGTGGTTTAACTTTTTAACAAACATGTTTTTTTGTAAATGGTTTCCGTTAGAAATTTGTTTCGAAACTATTACCCGAAACAACTGAACCAAACTTTATCTTTCATCTGTTCAAAAGATATCTTTCTCAAGTTGTATATTAAATTTCTTGTAGACACGTTCATATGGTTTTAGTGATTATATTGTGTAAGCCAAATTTGTCTCAGTATACTTCTGATAATCTATTCACTAAATATGTTAAATGGTTATTCGATGATTAGACTATTTTGATCTGGCTAGCGAAAAAATAAATCTACATCAAACTAAATAACCCTATGATAAACAGAAGACTCGTAAAATTTCTAATCAAATTTAAATCATAAAACAGATACTATATATTTCAATTAAATGAACTATTTTAACTCAAAAATAATATATTTCTCTAAACTTGTGATTATTGAGGAATCTAGTTTTTTTAAAAAAAAAAAAAGACGCGCCTCTCTGATATTTTCTTGTTCTGTATAAAGCGAATGATTTCAGCAGTATTAAAAAAAAACTAACCTCAAAAAACCATTTGAAGTAACTAATAGTAATCGATTTACCGAGTCTTATTATTTCCCTCATAAACATCAAACCAATTTATACACATACGTAATCAATCAATAAGATTTCATTAGACTACTTATTTTCTAAACTAGTTTACAATCAAATCTTATATTATCCAAATAATTTGAGACCTTTGTAGTGTTCTTTTCAGTATCATGTAACACACATATACGTATTAATTTTCCTCCTATTATTTTTTCAGAATCAATATATGATGAACTTGAGTATATAAAAAGCTTGATAATTAATATAAGGTAAATATTGATGAATTATTGATCCACAGAGTTTTTAAATTTGAAAACAGAAGCTGGAAATATGGTAACTTCAATTGACGCGGTATGATTGATTACTAAACAAAATTCCTTTCATTAAATTTAATTCATTTATTGCTTGCTAATCTATCAAATAATCCATTTAAATTGAGCTGATATCTAAACTTATGTAGTTCAACTAGTATCATTAACAATAGAATAGTATTAGCTAGAATTCTAAAGTTAAAAATATACAATTTTCCAGCAAATAAAGAAAAAAAAGTGAATTGTTGTAAAATATGACAAATTAGATTGATTATTGTTGCTATTTAGGAGAAAGTACAAATTTAGACTATTCAACTACAACATGTAAATAGATAAATGGCTGAAACAGCACAGCAAATCTATAAATGGTACGTGTTCAAATAAAGATCAATTAACAAACTATCTTCTTGCTGGGGAATCTGATACCAATAAAACTGATATTGTCAAAAATAATTAAGAGTAATGACAATTACAGGTTTTCACCACACATATAATCAATGATCTTTAGAAAATGCATATTTATCACGTAAAATCCGTGATATGAGTTTGTAAAATTAAGAACATGTGATGTTGTGAAATTACATGAGAATATGAATACAAACATGAAATCATGCTTATATTATGGAGAAAAATTTCATCGACTATTATGATAGAGGTGATCACAATCAGTTGCTAATGGAGGTAAGAATATCAATTTGACTGCTGTACTAAGTTACATTATTCAACAGTTATAAGTAATCATTATTACAACTTATTGTTTATAGCATAAAAACAATTTTTTCAGCGGGTCATCAAAAAATGTCCCAAGTAAAAAGAAATGACTATCATGAAAGTAAATCCGATTGGGAGATTATGTACTAGTAATAGTAATAAGAAAAAGCATATTACAGGTTATAATTTAAAATAAGAAGATAATGTTGACAGAGAGTGATGATGATTAGAATCTTATAAAAATTATTAACTATCTCAAGATTGCAGATTTATCTTCTTGACAACTATCGAATAACAAGAAATCTATGTCTAGAACATACTTTCTACTACCTGGCAACATTCAACATAGCTAAAGCATATTTCATTTGTTTCAAAAAACGATATTGTTAAAAAATGAAAGGACCCGCTGGTCACCTGTGTGCTTTTATCATTCAGTTCCAATAAAAGCCTAATTATATTTGAGACGAAAGTTGCTGAAAGTAAACCGCTTTAAGACTTTTAAAATCAATGTCTCTGAAATACCGAGATGAAAAGTCAAAATTAAACTGATTTATTTTGATTGAGATCATGAACCGATTGATGTTAGACCACCTTTGGAAACCTGGAAGCACTGGACGAAACGGCTGTCCAGTGCTTTCAGGTTTCCAAAGGTGGTCTAACATCAATCGGTTCATGATCTCAATCAAAAACTTAATAATCTCCACAACCCCTATACTTGTAAATTGATTCACTCATTATGATTTTTGTTAAACATTACTTCCGCTTTAATTCAATGTGATGAGTACTCAGCATAGTATTTGTTTCATTTCCCCCTATGACATTTTATTCTGTATCACATACGATGTTCTTGTATTAAGTTAACATAAACTATATTCAGCATATGATTTGTTATAACTAAGTATTTTTCATATATGTTATTTCAACCTAATTATTAATCAAAAACGGGTGTATGAATCAATATATAAATGAGTGTTATTCGATTAGACTTGTCGTGGTTGTTCGTGCTTCTGGCTGCTTGTGGAATATATTTCCCTCTTCGAACTTAGACTTCTCTCTCAACTTAGCTGGGCTGGAACGTGTCGGATTAGTTAGCTTATCTGTCATTGTGTCACAGTCTTCGTTCTGTTCTCAGATTAGTTGAACTCGTAATCTCTTCAAACATAGTATTTTCGGAAGTCTCATCAGTATTCGTTAATAAACCATTGCAATAACTTCATCATATAAGTGAATCGGGCATTCAATTTCACTATAAACTCTCAGTACAGACCAGTCACCTTTAAGGCATTTGTTAAAAGATAGTTAACAAAAAGCTCCATTTAGCCGAAAATTGTACCAGGTCATAATATTCATTTCATGAAAAAGAACGGCTAAAGGGTGCAAAAACTATGCAACAAAATCCAAGCTATATACATGATGCTCGGGTTTATTTGATTTATTACTATAATTTGAAAGACACACGATTTGTGAGAAAGGAGTATATGAATTGCAAAATCATAGACTTGCATATTACTCTGGTGAAATAAAACATCTGCTGATTCAAACGATGCGTAGTATAGACAGACAATCGACTTTCAGTGAATGGGTTTCAAGTTATAAAATATAAAGTTCTTACTGCGATGTTCATCACAATAATCCTCGTTAGTTACATATTTTTTTTAATAAAAAAGATTGGTTTAGCGAAGAATTCTCTGTTCGGCGAATTTATTTTCAAAACTGTACAATCGCAAATATATATACTTATTTTAAAAATATGGAACGCTTCACGATTTTGCGTGTCATCCTTGCGCAGGGGCCATGCTAATCTTCTCTGTATCGTTCCAATTTTAGTATATGTACAGCCGAGGCGAGTACTCGCTTGCGACTGAACAGCTTTGAAAATGAATTCGCCGAAGAGAACTCTTCGCTGAACCAATCATTCTTATTTAATGTCTTAATGGGTGCATTCCGTTTATATATTTTTTTAAAATCACAACAATAATCTCCAAAGGTAATTGAGTTATTTTGTTTTATTTATATATACATAAGTATTTTCACTGATATAAGCTGCTGCGAATAGTATAACACTACAGTACTTTAAAATTCCAATAGTTTTAAGACGTTCTGCAGTTCAGCAAACTAATTTACTCCATTTTTAACAACCTACTCTCAAAAAATTTATCTTATGTAGATCAGATGACCTTACAGTGATTTGTTTGGCAGATATGGCCGTTATTATATTATCTACCAGTTTAAGTCTAAACTTTGCACATAAAAACAGTATGTTCAGTCATTCAATCACCCACGGTCTTGAACTCCATTTTCATAAACCATCGTTTTTTATTCTATTATTTCTACTCATTCCCAATTATTTCAAAATTATTAATTGGCAATTATTACAACTTTTAATTAACGAATTCAAGATAGCTATCAGCAACAGGATCCAAACCTTACAAGATCTAGTCAGGAGAAACCACTGTCGACGACAATTAGAAATGCATTAAAGTGGCACTAACTTCAACGTGTCAAGACGTTCTGGGCTCCAAGGAACATCATCACGAAGAATGGGCCTCCATCGAAACCGTCGTCAAGATTCAAGAAGGGAAGAACGAGAAGACAGCAATTAACAGCAGCCAAACAAGAACAGAGAAAGTCAAGGCACAAGCTGAATAAACAGAAGCAAACAAGCAAGCGAAGAAGAGCATTAGAACTGACAAGCAGAAACACATCGAAGAACTAGTAATGACAGAGGGAAAAGCTGCAAGAGAAGGAAATATGAAACGTTTATATAAAACAATGAAGAGGCTCACAGAGAAATATTGTAAACCAGAGAGATTATTCAAAGACAAAGAAGGCAAGCCAATCACTGAAATTTAAGAACAGCCGGACAATTGCGTAGAGGACTTTGAAGAACTCTTGAACAGACCAGTCTCACTGAACCCACTGGACATTGAAGCAGCACACACAGACATTCCTATAGATATCACTCCACCAACGATGGATGGCTATTAGACAAATGAAGAGTGGGAAAGCAGCAACCTGACTAAACCAGCTGGAGCACTGAAATCAGATGCACTACTATCGGTACTAGGAAAAGCTCTCAACAGTGTTGTTGAGCCAGATGAAAGGTTCAGTAGACGCCCGACTTCGAGATCAACAGACCGGATTCACTAAGGATCGGTTGTGTACAGACCGAATCGCAACACTACGGATCATCGTTGAACAATCAATTGAATAGAATTCGTCACTATACACCAACTTCGTTGACTTTGAGAAAGTATTTGACAGTGTGGATAGAGGAACCTTCTCTAACACTATGGTGTACCTGAGAAAACCGTCAACATCATGAGAAATTCATACGACGGACTACACTGCAAAGTCGTGCATGGAGGACAGCTGACAGACTCATTCCAAGTGAAAATCGGTGTTAGACAAGGCTGCTCACTCTCTCTCTCTCTCTTTTCCTTTCATCTGGTGGTCGACTGGATTATGAAGACCTCCGCATCTCAGGAAAGCACGGAATACAATGGAGAGCTTGGATGTGGCTACATGATTTGTTCTTTGCAGATGACCTAGCTCTTCTATCCCATACACACCAACAAATGCAGATGAAGACAACTAGTATAGCAGCAGCCTCTGAATCCTTAAACCTTAACATACATAAGGGAAAAACCAAGATCCCCAAATACAACACGGAGAACACCAACCTAGTCACACTTGATGGAGCTCTGGAAGAGGTGAAGACGTTCGTGTTACTGGGCAGTTTCATTGGTAAACAAGGAGGATCTGATACAGAAGTAAATGAGAGGACTGACGAAACAAGAGCAGAATTCCTACAGTTGAAGAACATATGTAACTCGAAACAATTGGCAGCTAACAACAAAGTCAGAATCTTCAATACGAACGTCAAGATAGTTCAACTGTACGGAGCTGAAACTTGGAGAAATACTACAGCCATCATCAACAAAGTACAGGTATTTGTAAACAATTGTCTACGCAAGATACTCAATGTTCGTTGGCCGGATGCCATCAGCAACAGCCACTGTGTGTGTGTGTGTGTGTGTGTGAGAGAGAGAGAGAGAGAGAGCAAACCAGCATTCAGCTAAAGTGGAAATCAGGTAAACACACTTGTAGCGGATAGGTAACACACTGCGGAAATCATCAAACTGCATCACGAGGCAAGCCCTAACTTGGAATACTAAAGGGAAACGAAAAAGCTGAAGACTGGAGAACATGTTGGGCTGCGAACTGGAAGCAGACATCCGAAGGATGAATAGCAACTGGAAATAACTGGAAAGTATTTCCCAGGACAGAGTTAGATAGAGAATGCTGGTATGCAGCCTATGCACCTCTACGAGGGGTAACAGGCGTACATTAGTAAGTACAACTCCTAATTATTCTGTCCTTAATAGCTACCAAGTAGACAATTATTGTCACTTTACAACTTTTCGCCAGCCGATTATTACATAAATTCCTTTTAATATATGATTCTTAATTCTTGACAATACACCACGTCAGGTATTTTAAACATTTAGCACCATTCTATATTACTATAAAATACTGTTTTAGCAAATAAAACTATACTGTGCAGCTTAAGTAAGTGAAATCGTTAAAAAGAAAATTCTACTCGCTGAATTGTCTTCTTTGTTCTTCAATGACACAATGTGTCTCTCTCGTTATTGTTAAAAGTTGTTTTCAGTCAATAAATCATCATACTTTTCTTTCGAAAGTGGGTTAAAAAATATTTCTTAATGTTTAAAAGAGATCACTGTCTATTCTATACGCAACACAGAATCATTTCTAACTGACACAAGAAAAAACGAAATAATACTAACTATTCCATTTAATTTTGTGATGGAAATTGAGGAACAGTGTATCTGTCTGCATCACACAATCACAGAAAGTCAGATATTATTGCAATGGTTCGACATATTATTTTGAACCAGGAAGATGAAATCAGTCAGTCAGTCATAATCACTGCAAAGCCTGGAGCAAATGTTCACCAACATAAGTTGCCACACAGTGTCAGCATAACGACAAAAATGGAGACAGAAATTAAAGGTGGATGTGAAGAAATAATGGAACTAAAGACCTAAAGAAGGATAAAGAGGGGATGTACCTGGACAATTGTAAAGGACTCCAATCCATGCTACCCAATGTCTTCAACCACTACTCGTAATGATTACCACATGGACCTCAACCAGATATTTTGTACTACCAACATGACCAAGACCAATAGTTGGTGACTCCAAAGACTGATGAAAAGTACTTGTTTGGTCTCTGTGGGCTATCTTTCAATTTGCTCGTACACCAACAAACACCTCATGTTGATGTAGGGGTGGTTAGGCATACTTAAAGCATGTTTTAACCACCTCAATCGATAAAGACATACAACCTAACCAACCGATTTCCCAACACTGTGCAATACCGAGTTTAACATCAACATTTAACGATACGCGAGCGATATGTTCGAAGACACCTACTATGAAAACTATATGTCCTACCCATGACTTTTAGTTTCATAGACCATATTTCACAGCTAGAGTTACACCGGGAGGACTACTATATATATATATATATATATATATATATATATATATATATATATATATATATGGATGTGTGCGATGCTAGCACAATAATAATCACCAGGTAATTTTGTACTTTTTTAACAAATGCACTTATTTTTTAGCTGTTCATATGACGGTAACACCAGTTTGAAGTGAAACTAAGTCAATTTTTCATTTTTCAATATTAGCATACCCGGTTGTGATAATTTTTTCTGACTGATCATCTTTCTTTATGACAATCTACAACTTTATATTTGATAAATGACATATATAATACAGTTTTTTCAACAACAAAAAATTCTTATTAATATCATACGTTTTAGTCATGTATCTTATGTGAAATATACGGTAAAATTTTCAAGGAGAAACATTTAACACATTAGCTGCATACCATGTTTCAAAAGTCTAAATGACATCTAATTTAAAGAAATGAGTCTGTAAAAAACTATTTTTTTTTAGAAAAAATTGATCTCAATTCAGAAAGAACTTCCAGTTTATTATCGTTTTTTTCTCGATTTTTAGCATTTATTATTTATCAAAATTACCCTGAGAATTTAAATCAATGCCTGTATTCAGTACTCAAGTGTTTAATCGGTGATCATTTGAATGTAATTGATTAATTAATGTATGAAGATAAAATATACTCGGTTATTGATCTTAAGTCATCAGTTTCTGAACTAAATATTCAACATACAACTAAATAAAATGTCACGCTTAATTCCTAACTAGATATCAATCTGATCATCTTTCTACGTTCAACTGACTTAGTAGTAAGAAAATAAGCATCTTTTTATCAGACAAAAAGCCATAAACAAAACAGTGTAATGTTAAGATTAGTTAACAAGTCTAAGTGTACAAGCCTCGACAACACGAAAGAACTATTTTATAGCCAACGAACTGACCGTATAAAATGTAAGCACTACAAATCATGAATGTTCCCTCTAAGTAATCCTAATGATCACAAATCTCACAAGTGTTTTAGAAGTTTAGTTAAAATTCATTTTAGGTACAGTGCTTATTGTTCTGAATTATTAACTTTCAATCATTAAATGACGAATTCACGTTCAGTCAGTCAGTAACAATGTAGAACTTTGTACGCATGTACATCAGTCCGAGTTGCCATACCACATTAGCACAGTGATACAATTTTCTATTCAAATCCCATAGTGGTAGAGGTAGTAAGAGTATAAGCAGTAATCGAAAACATTAGTGTTTAAATATGATATTCAAGGAGTATAATCTAGTGAAATAAATTTGGAAAGAGGAAAAAAGGACATGAAAAAATCAGGAGATTAGAATTTGGGAGAACACAAAGAGAAGATGCACCTGCGCCATTGCAAACGATTTTGAACCATGTCATTCAAGGTCTGTAACCATCTGTTGCTATCATCTCACGGATCCCAACCGGGTAGTCTACACCTACCAACATGGTTCAGTCTACTTGTCAGTGACTTCATGGATTTGTGCCATATTTTGGTCTGGCCGCCCTTAGCTTTCTCCCAACCTACTTCTACACCATAAAACATTGCACATCGGGCAGTAACAGCACACGAATTCACGTTAATCTTACTGAATTGACCCATCTGTTAAATACCGATAACTTGTAAAACTTCTGTAATTTGGTGTGTCTATGTGTTAATTGATGTTGATAAACTTTACAGCTATGTACACAAGCAAATATAAATGCACATTTCACGACTGGATTCAAAAACTATTTTTAGAAGCATGAATCTACATGGCTACAATGTATTCCACCGTTCTAACTCTAACCTTAAATATCAACCTTAATTCCTATCTCTAACTTCAATTTTCTAACCGCAATACTTAGTCCTAAGTTTGCATATATATATCCGTAGTACCCATCATACTGTGCAAAATCCACCTCTTTTATAAACTTACCGAAAAGGGAGAAATGGTCGATTATCATTTAAAGTTAAATTTTTATACGCTTCTTCTGGTGTGCGTCCCAAATATATGATCTAGTAAGTTATATACAAATATATATATATCTTTTTTCGAATTTCAATGTGTACCTGATAACTTCCAATGAGAAATGCAGCATTCGCTCGTTTACGTGAGTCATGTGATGTAAAGTGTGCAATTTTCTTTTCTTTTAAACTACCAGACTAATATAAAGAAAAGACAAGAATAATGAAAGCTTTTCAATAATTGTTACCTTGAGCTTTTTGTTCAGTTTATTACAGTATTTGTATAGTTGACCAAGACTCAGTGGACCGAAATCTGCATAAAAACTGACAAAAATGGATAATAATAATAATAATAATAAGTGATAATAGTAATATGATTAACTTAAACTACAACATACTTTTCATAGCATAATTCTTCATCAATGGAAAAGAAGTGAATGGAAGAATTACTTCTTGGTGGAGTTTTGCAAGATAGGAAATAAAGACGATCTAAGAGAAACAGAAACATAACAGAAAATAAATTTTTGGAGATGATGTAAACTAAACATCAGATTATTAATTCTAACTGATGATGTGACAACTTAAAGCGATACAAAAACTTTTGCAGGTATCAGAGAGAAAATAGGATACCTTTGAAATATAGGTATTTATATTCATCATAACAATGTCAGAACCTTTATCTGGACGACTTTAAAAAGAAGACCAATCCAAACCATTGGTTCTGTTAAGAAACAAAAAATTTTGCTTGCTCGTATTTCCTTTACGGCTGATTAGAATGGTAAACAAAGAAGCTAAAAGGACATAAAAGCTTTAACATCCTGTAAGTAGAATTATTTGAGGAAATTTTGTTTATTTAGCATATTTTTAATAAAACAAAATGTTTAGTTTGCTGTGAACCCAAACGTTTTCTAAATGTTGAGTTCAATAACTAGCGGTAACCTGATCATCCCCAAGATTTTGGCAAGGACACAGAAGGCTGGACTATCGTTTGTCAACCTAAGTCGCGCATGAAATTTGCGAGATTTTAGCATTATCAAGTTCACTAAGAAAGATGATTTAGTTGCGAAGCGTTTATTGTCTTTTTTCAAAACTTCATCAGATTCTATTTCATACTGATATGAGCTTTAAACTATTCCATGACTCTTGGATCAGTTTGTTCTGGTGACCTTATTTGTGGTTTGCTGACTTCATATGTTTCATTGTCATCAGAAATGTAGAAACAGAGGTATCCGATATATTTCCTATACATAGTAAGCAACTCACTACCTATCATAAAGCTCAGATTGTCTGCCAATCACTCTAAAATATCAACACATATTACAGGAGTAAAGAAAAATAGAACTCTGGTCATTGACTCATCAAAAATGTCGACGCCATTTTAAGAAGTATGTAGAAGGAAAAATAAAGAGATATGACAGCTGGAAATCGAATGACATATAAAAGTAAGAAAACGCGTTCGGAATTCGAAGCATTACAAACGCTTGATTCATTTTGCTTCAGTAAGGAAAATGTATATATATATATATATATATATATATATATATATATATATATATATATATATATATATATATATGTTTTCTATCCTCGACGTTTAGAAACTTTATTGACGTATAAAGATATATAAGGTTGTGTATATTATTGGACCTCATTTGAGGCAAACAAGTTAAGAAAATGATAATAGTTAAATAACACCCTATGTGAACTCTTCAAAGACAGGCATTAGTAGTTAAGATATTCTGTTAATATGACCGAACTGTGTATGACGTTTCTAATTCAACAGACTCTGACTAACGTAGAGGTTCATAATAGCGTTTAATTATTGTGTTAAAAAGTTTAACACAAACAAAATTTTGAAACAAAATGCAATGCTTTTATTGCCACAATCAAACAATCACCATTCACAATGTTAATCAAATTTAAAATTTGATGATTGCATGATTACCTACCATAACGTGAAGCAAAAATCCATTAATAACAGTTTTATGTTCTAAACACGAGACAACCGCAAAGATTACTCGTCTAAACTTAACCGTTTATGAAGTAAATATTATTTAAAAACAATCGAAAGTAAGCTATATTTTTTTAACCGAGCACATAGTTCTATGAGTTGTTAAATGGTACTTAAAAACATAGTAGTGAAAAAGTATACTCCTGTGAGAATATATGTGTTCTGGAGATTGATAAAGAGCGTTCGTTTCCGTAATCTTTAAATTTAAATATTAAACAAATACTAAACGATAACAGTTTATCCCTTACTGGATATAAACGCAAACAAAAGTATTTTAAGTGCACTGAGTTGCATTGTTTTCTCGCACTTAATAACATTAGTTTTATTGTGTTCTTTAAATAAAAGTACTTTACCTAAAGTTTCTTACGTATTCACAGTGGCGTTTACTAGGCCATCAATTCAATGCTTTCGCTAATTACTTTCGTATTTATAACAATTTCCCAAGTGCGCTGGTACGGCCGAAGGTGAGGCGAGTCCGCTCTTCATCTCGAAATGCTCTCACATGGCCATGTGCACACAACAACTGCCAGATAAGTCCTACTCACTGCCTTCTCGCGACGAGGGTGTTGTTTACGAAATTGGGAGGATGAGAAGCGAATGTCCAGAAAATAAACCGAGTTGATGGATAAAGAGGGTTCACCTAGAGGAGTTGGAAAACCCTGATTCCAAACCAATGGTTCACATGGGCTCCAAGATCCCAAGGGAACAAATGGCGTATGAACCAATTATTGGCCATCGACTACCATGTGACTGCATCTCCTGACGTTGCTTCACTGCCCTATGGATCAGACCTTTAGGTCGAAGGCTTGGAGTGTGACCCCCTAAGAAAACCACCTGCTTCGGTCTGGGCACCCTGCAGTATCACAGCTCACGCACAAGTTAAGTGATTTGTGTGGCGCCTATGTATTCGGTGCTCCTTTGCACTAATATTTACGTGTTCAAATAAACAAATAAATAATAACCGGTCCCAATCATTCCCACGACAAGTCTGATGGCTAGCCTAATTCTCTCGTCTGTTGTAATTTACATCACTGACTTTTCTCAAGTTTTCCATCTTACCTACTTGTTAAGCAGTGTGACATATTTTAAATGGGATTCTAAAACACGAACGAAATCAATTTTGATATGTGCATCTATTACAGTAGGACAAGTTAAATCTGCCATAATATTCAATCAAATGAATCCTTAATCTACAATAGTGAGTTGATTGTCTTAAAAATACAGTATTCAGCGGATGGAATCGCCAGTTGTTCCAGCATGATCAAATAGAATCTAGGTGAAAAAAAACTTTAGTATCAACTGTACGACCTCTTGTGATTAAGAATGATCCGAAAAATAGTTATCCGGAAAACACCTATCATCTGGCGATAGTCCATCTAAATGAAACAAATAGACTACATCTGTTGACAATACTAAAATAACACCGAAATTTTGAGCACTCGACAAACGAGTACGCCTAAACGAAACCACTACAAAATTTACTGTTTGGCAAGGAACACTGACAAACCAGAAAATCCGGACGCTTGTCCGTACTAGAACAAGGTATTAATGTATGGTCGATTAGTAAGATTTCCTCTCATGTATTTTAAAAATTTTCAATACATCATAAGTTTCTCATTTCCGATTCTTGAAGAGTACTATATTTACCTATTGGTATATCTAAAGCATTTTGTCTGGTTGTTAAGCATACCTTGAAGTTAAAGACCGAATTTATCCTGCCGTGTTATTCACAAACTATTATTCTATTGACGGGGACGTAATCATTATTGCCTCCCGCTGTCAACTGTGTTATTCGATACTTCTTATATTTACATTATTACATGATTTTCCTTCTCTATTTTGTGCCAAAGACTGACATGTCATTTTATATAGTCCAGTTCTAGCTACATCATTACTTCAAGCGTAATTTGTGAAAAAAGCAATAAATATACAAAATTTAATTAGGTGAATAAAATGTACAGACAAATAGCTTTTAAGCTAACTATAAATAAAGATTACTTGCAACCGGGCCGTATTATTAGCCAGTACAGTTCGTGGCCTGCATCCAAGTATCTTGTGAGTGAGTTAATTAAAATAAAAACAGAATAGAATGCACAAATCAAATCAATAAAACTAGAGCAGCACTAGAGAAAAATATTTTTTGCTTAGCAGATGATCAGTGTTAATTTAATCAACATACGTAACACTAAGTTGACTGTCAATCAATATTCTGAAATAATCACAACATAAGAACACTATGGTTGTCTGAACAACCACTGTACGAGAGCCGCAGATAAAGGTTCAGGGTTAAAACTTTGAAGTAGGGTTTACCTAATTTAAAAGATTTTATAAAACGTCTGAAAGAAATTGTAGACTTTGTCAACTACGACTGTTAAACAACAAATTTATTCGTCACACTACGTATTCAAAGACCTGTCAAAATGGAAGGTTATTCATGGCATTTTTGACACTTCAAATCCATCCTAAACGGTGTTATTTATTGTCATAATATTGATATTGGGTTCTCTATACGACAATTGTTTATGATCAGAACCCAGGTACTCTTTATTTATAGTTAGCTTGAAAGCTATTTGTCTGTACATTTTATTCACCTAATTAAATTTTGTATATTTATTGCTTTTTTCACAAATTACGCTTGAAGTAATGATGTAGCTAGAACTGGACTATATAAAATGACATGTCAGTCTTTGGCACAAAATAGAGAAGGAAAATCATGTAATAATGTAAATATAAGAAGTATCGAATAACACAGTTGACAGCGGGAGGCAATAATGATTACGTCCCCGTCAATAGAATAATAGTTTGTGAATAACACGGCAGGATAAATTCGGTCTTTAACTTCAAGGTATGCTTAACAACCAGACAAAATGCTTTAGATATACCAATAGGTAAATATAGTACTCTTCAAGAATCGGAAATGAGAAACTTACGATGTATTGAAAATTTTTAAAATACATGGGAGGAAATCTTACTAATCGACCATACATTAATACCTTGTTCTAATACGGACAAGCGTGCGGTTACCTAATTTACAATTACCACTCTCAACACTTCATCATAAAAGCTGCATCACAATTTTTGTAATCATGAAATGTTCCCTATTTATCATCGGTTCTACACATTAACGTTGAGCACTGTTAAAAATCCTGTTACAAAAATTCAAACTGGAATAATTTACCACACATATGTAGCTGGTGCAGAGTGAACTTACAGAACAGCATACAATTATGTTTTACGTATTTATATGACTGAATACATATATGGTAATGGCCCACCAATATAACACAACTTCAAAATATATCAAGCTAGTAAATTCGAATTATAAAGCACCCATATATCTTCACTGACGATGAAGTCATTTGGTACTTAACTAAAGATTGTAAGCTATTCTAGACCATGTTGATAGATGCAGACTACTTGGTTGGGGTTCACGTGAATATCGTAACCAATGGTTGGAGACTCTGGGTGACATGGCTCAGAATCGGTCACAATGGCGTCGGTGTATACATTCTTTGTCTTGCCCCAAACCGTGAGGCTAGAATAACTTTATACCTTTCTTTCTACGAACTAATTCTTCCTTCCTGTTTTATATCCTTATACTCACACTCTTTTATATATTACTACCATTGAAGTAACTACTATGAATTTGGTGTTCATCTTGTTGTGCTAATGAAGTGTGGCAAATTGGACTAATAAGCATATGCGCCTGGTCATATGTTGTTGCTGACTGACTGATTCCGGGATCACATAGCTATTTAGGTACTTTCATATCTAATTAAAGTTTAAGTGAGCCCATAACCACATTAAAGTTAATAGGCAATCTTTCAGAAATGCTGGCTAATTAGAGTGATCAATTTTCTCCAATGTCTTTGCATTGAGATACTGAAAAAGAATAATCCCATAAAGGAATAAGTACAAGTCTAAACTTCTTTATACACGTTATTTGTTAGGAAAACGACGTATAAAGACGAGTTAAGACTTGACAAAAGATACGTGAGTTCCCACTCAAGTACCGTACACCACTTATTGATATTTACTGATGTTTAATCTAAGGCCTACAAGCGACTGAACAATGTACTAAACCATTGATCATAAGGTATATGCTTGACATTACTGGTGATCGTATCATGCCAGTGAATGGATTTACCAAAGAAAATTACTTAAAGATGGATTATCATTCCGACAAGTATTAGTATGACTTATAGTTAAATAAACGTGGATAAATATAGTAACTGAACGACGAGATCACATAAGTAGATTAACCTACTTACTTTACGAAAATAATCCAATAATATGCATCAAACAGATAAAATCGTTCACAATATCCGTTACAAATGTATGGTTTCTAGTTTTATGCTCCTCTTATAGACTTACCTCTAATTATACAGGACGCAACTGATAATAATCGTTCATTATCGATTTCACTTTTATCATAAGGCTTCAGGACCATTGAATTGAGATATAGCCGAATCAAAAAGTATCTACGTATGTAACGGCCTCTAACAGGTATAAACGAAGACAGTCCTAATTCCAAAAGGACGATACAAGCTATTGGAGGAGAACTGAAGCAGATGTTGAAGCTTTTTTAGAAAAGTACTAACAGACGACCTTGAATGGTCGACAAAAATCTATCCAAAAAAACATTCTGATCTCTCAGTCAGTCATTTTCCTATCCTATGCATGCCTTTATGGAACTAGAAAACCTGAAAATTAGGCATTTCACGTATTTTCGGGTTTCCGAATGAAAAGAAGACTTGAAACCTACTAGTACAATTCGAGGAGTGACCTTCCTAGACACATCAGATGTTGTGGGACCTGTAGGGTCAGTCATTATTTTAGGCCCATGTATCTTATTTTAGCTTTCGGACATTCCATTCTATTCATTCTACTTGAGTCATATGTTGACCTTGTCAATTATTCGCTTATCAGTCTTGACTGTTTTTATATGAGCGTATATGTGTGTACACTTCATATCCCATGACTCACTGCATGTCTGTAGCTTTATTTTGTCTGACTATAAATATTGAGTAACGCTTGACTAAAATGGAGTTGGCTTCCCAGCCATCTTCCCTGCGTGTCATTTTGCTTTGCTCTGTTTCATTCGCTTCATGTACAAAATATATGTATTCACAAGTCAATTCTCGTTATTCGACTTATTTAATTCCGTTATTGACCAACGCGATTCAAGTCGACGATGGTATGTGAAAAAAGGTTAATACAAACATTCGTACGCTCTAAATGGAGTCGAGAACTACGGGCCACAAAAGACCCGACTTTGATCGTGAAGACAACTTTAAAATGCCGAATGGAGTACACGTTACTGTCGGCTGACTTTGGTCAGCATGCCATGATGTAGAACACTGAGGCTGAGACGCCGCTAACGAGGCACGCTGTACTGGAAGAAAACGGAGACGTGAAGTTCCTAAACAACTTTCCAGCCCACTTTAAAGAATGATCTTTTTGTAACCTTGAATGCATGTAATCCTGTAGAGGTTTTGTGCACGTAGATATCCCCCTCGTTTTGCCCATTCAAGAAGCAAGACTAGTGGTTGAACAGTTTTTTATTCCGATCGTGGAACAGATCATTTTAAACCCAGAGTTCTCTTTTTCAAACACACATAATTTCCTACATTGCAACGTCAAGGAAAAAAGGAGTAAATCAAGAGAAATTGGAAACATGTACTCTCAGTTAAATTTGACGACTACGATTTCAGCTGAGGCTTAGCTATCCGCCGATGTCATGGACGACAACTTAGCATGCAACATATGACACTTTTCCTATGTGAGAGAGTAAATAAAATAATACCAGGAATTTAAGTAAACAATAATAGCCACTTCAAAGCCCTAAAAACGAACGACCAAGTATGATATGGTCGTATTGGTGTTTTTTAACACCTAGAAATATGAGATAATCCAAGTTCTATAGTAAACACTACATCTGGATTTCGACCAGAAAGCAAGTTTCCACATCTATAAGGCGGTTTCATTAACGACTTATCATGCCCTTTAATAGTTCAGGATTGACTGAACATATGGGTGACATGATAATATAGGGTTAGTGACTGGACAATTTGATAACCCAAGGTCAGCTTCTGTTCAATGTTCATGTAAAATCACCAATTCGGAGTAGTGAACAAGGACGATTATATTCAGAGTGATCAAAAACGTAAATGCTCCCTAATCCAGCTACTCTAGGGAAGACTTCACCATAATAATGGACCATTTTCAACAATCTCCACGACCAACAGAGTAGTAGAGGCCTACGATGGATAACCGCCGGAAGATAGTGTGGGATACAATTCGGAATGCGATCTTACACAATGTACCTCATGCAAAGCAAACTTCCGAAAAAAAGATTCTGATTCAAGAAAAACACAGAACGCTTACAACAAACAATAGGAGAACCTAAATACGGTTCGAAAGTATCGATAAAGGATTTTGACGGCAGCTTAAAATTAAGGGAGAAAAAAGTTCAAAGTTCATGGCTCCAGTACGCTTTTACAGATCGATCTTGAAGCTAAAATACAATAAATAATAATATATTTCCTCATGAACAGGTACACGCCATTACTCACGAACTTATTCTTGTTACGAGTACTGGTTGAAGACATTGGGTAGCATGGATTGGAGTCCTTTACAATTGTCCAGGTACATCCCCTCTTTATCCTTCTTTAGGTCTTTAGTTCCATTATTTCTTCACATCCACCTTTAATTTCTGTCTCCATTTTTGTCGTTATGCTGACACTGTGTGGCAACTTATGTTGGTGAACATTTGCTCCAGGCTTTGCAGTGATTATGACTGACTGACTGATTTCATCTTCCTGGTTCAAAATAATATGTCGAACCATTGCAATAATATCTGACTTTCTGTGATTGTGTGATGCAGACAGATACACTGTTCCTCAATTTCCATCACAAAATTAAATGGAATAGTTAGTATTATTTCGTTTTTTCTTGTGTCAGTTAGAAATGATTCTGTGTTGCGTATAGAATAGACAGTGATCTCTTTTAAACATTAAGAAATATTTTTTAACCCACTTTCGAAAGAAAAGTATGATGATTTATTGACTGAAAACAACTTTTAACAATAACGAGAGAGACACATTGTGTCATTGAAGAACAAAGAAGACAATTCAGCGAGTAGAATTTTCTTTTTAACGATTTCACTTACTTAAGCTGCACAGTATAGTTTTATTTGCTAAAACAGTATTTTATAGTAATATAGAATGGTGCTAAATGTTTAAAATACCTGACGTGGTGTATTGTCAAGAATTAAGAATCATATATTAAAAGGAATTTATGTAATAATCGGCTGGCGAAAAAGTTGTAAAGTGACAATAATTGTCTACTTGGTAGCTATTAAGGACAGAATAATTAGGAGTTGTACTTACTAATGTACGCCTGTTACCCCTCGTAGAGGTGCATAGGCTGCATACCAGCATTCTCTATCTAACTCTGTCCTGGGAAATACTTTCCAGTTATTTCCAGTTGCTATTCATCCTTCGGATGTCTGCTTCCAGTTCGCAGCCCAACATGTTCTCCAGTCTTCAGCTTTTTCGTTTCCCTTTAGTATTCCAAGTTAGGGCTTGCCTCGTGATGCAGTTTGATGATTTCCGCAGTGTGTTACCTATCCGCTACAAGTGTGTTTACCTGATTTCCACTTTAGCTGAATGCTGGTTTGCTCTCTCTCTCTCTCTCTCTCACACACACACACACACACAGTGGCTGTTGCTGATGGCATCCGGCCAACGAACATTGAGTATCTTGCGTAGACAATTGTTTACAAATACCTGTACTTTGTTGATGATGGCTGTAGTATTTCTCCAAGTTTCAGCTCCGTACAGTTGAACTATCTTGACGTTCGTATTGAAGATTCTGACTTTGTTGTTAGCTGCCAATTGTTTCGAGTTACATATGTTCTTCAACTGTAGGAATTCTGCTCTTGTTTCGTCAGTCCTCTCATTTACTTCTGTATCAGATCCTCCTTGTTTACCAATGAAACTGCCCAGTAACACGAACGTCTTCACCTCTTCCAGAGCTCCATCAAGTGTGACTAGGTTGGTGTTCTCCGTGTTGTATTTGGGGATCTTGGTTTTTCCCTTATGTATGTTAAGGTTTAAGGATTCAGAGGCTGCTGCTATACTAGTTGTCTTCATCTGCATTTGTTGGTGTGTATGGGATAGAAGAGCTAGGTCATCTGCAAAGAACAAATCATGTAGCCACATCCAAGCTCTCCATTGTATTCCGTGCTTTCCCTGAGATGCGGAGGTCTTCATAATCCAGTCGACCACCAGATGAAAGGAAAAGAGAGAGAGAGAGAGTGAGCAGCCTTGTCTAACACCGATTTTCACTTGGAATGAGTCTGTCAGCTGTCCTCCATGCACGACTTTGCAGTGTAGTCCGTCGTATGAATTTCTCATGATGTTGACGGTTTTCTCAGGTACACCATAGTGTTAGAGAAGGTTCCTCTATCCACACTGTCAAATACTTTCTCAAAGTCAACGAAGTTGGTGTATAGTGACGAATTCTATTCAATTGATTGTTCAACGATGATCCGTAGTGTTGCGATTCGGTCTGTACACAACCGATCCTTAGTGAATCCGGTCTGTTGATCTCGAAGTCGGGCGTCTACTGAACCTTTCATCTGGCTCAACAACACTGTTGAGAGCTTTTCCTAGTACCGATAGTAGTGCATCTGATTTCAGTGCTCCAGCTGGTTTAGTCAGGTTGCTGCTTTCCCACTCTTCATTTGTCTAATAGCCATCCATCGTTGGTGGAGTGATATCTATAGGAATGTCTGTGTGTGCTGCTTCAATGTCCAGTGGGTTCAGTGAGACTGGTCTGTTCAAGAGTTCTTCAAAGTCCTCTACGCAATTGTCCGGCTGTTCTTAAATTTCAGTGATTGGCTTGCCTTCTTTGTCTTTGAATAATCTCTCTGGTTTACAATATTTCTCTGTGAGCCTCTTCATTGTTTTATATAAACGTTTCATATTTCCTTCTCTTGCAGCTTTTCCCTCTGTCATTACTAGTTCTTCGATGTGTTTCTGCTTGTCAGCTCTAATGCTCTTCTTCGCTTGCTTGTTTGCTTCTGTTTATTCAGCTTGTGCCTTGACTTTCTCTGTTCTTGTTTGGCTGCTGTTAATTGCTGTCTTCTCGTTCTTCCTTTCTTGAATCGTGATATTGGTTTCCGTTAAGATACATTCCTTTTGAAGATACTTGTTGCTATGCAGTATAATCTGACACTTCAAAGTCAATGCTTTGAGTAGGTCATGTAAAGCTCTTGTTGAAAGTTATCTTGAATTCGTTGTTTGTCAGTATCTCGAAGGAAGGTTGTGTTGAACTTTTTAGTGCTGTTTCCGCAATTGTCCAATTATCCTTTAGCTTCAGACACATCTTGGCCACAACTAGGTGTTCATCTGAAGCTATGTCAGCTCCTCTCCTGGATCTTGTGTCCCACATTGTCTCTCGGAATTTTTTGTTGATACAAATATGATCTATCGTGTTCTCCATAGTGCAGTACAGTGAGATCCATGTTGCTTTGTGTGTTCGTCTGTGTGGGAATATTGTGCCGCTTATAACAAATTTGTTGAATGCGTATAGATTTGCAAATCTCTCCTCACTTTCGTTTCTCTCCTTCAGTCCATGTCGTCTCATGATATCTTGATATCCATTGTTGTCCATTCCGGCTTTGGAGTTTATATCTCCCCTCAGGATGGTGAAGTCGTTTTCGGGCACTTAGCTATGATTGATTGCGGCCACTCATAGAACTGATCCTTATTGTCATTGCTACCATCATTGGTGGTTGTATAATACTGGATGGCATTCATCATGATTCCCTCCGTTGTTTTAAACGATACTTTGATGATTCTGGTTCCGTAAGATTCCCGTCCCACAAGTGCTCTACGTGCTTCTTTGGATGAAATCAGAGCAACTCACTGATTATGTATTGCATTTTCTCCATCGTGAATAGAGTACAGAAGCATCTCTGACTTATCTAACCTTTGATGTCCAGCTTCGGTCCAATGGGTTTCGAGTACTGGTCCCGAGTACTGCTCCTCATTTCCGTTGCTATTTGAATGATCCTCCCGATCTCCCACATTGTCCGAACTTTCCATGTTTCTATAAAAATTGTTGCGCCTGTTGGTAGAAGTGTCATAAGCCTTCTGATTTCGTAGGATCTACGCTTTCTTCTTGAGGCGTCATAATTCTCCCTTTAACTACCAGAGAAGGGATTAAATGGTTTGGTTTGTTTAATCTGGTTGGTGTTTTTAGCAAGATTTTTTTCCACAGGATGGGTTTACCGATCCCATGTCCAACTCTCACCCTTTACCCCGGCATGAGATCGGCAGTAATTCTGGAAGGACTATAGGCCAACTTCACCGACCAACTAAACCAGGAAACTGCAAGCTTAGAACACTGTTGGACTCTAGCACCAGCTGAGGATCTGCGAAATACTCATTTGACCCCCGGATTAACACTAAGAATACTGGAATTCCCGGTCCCTGGAATGACACCATGATTCAACAATATGTTTCCTGTAACCCTGAAACAATGTGTGATCTTGCTTATGCAATATTATTTTTATCTATTTTAAATATGCTGTTCTATCTCCAGCCTAAATATGTTCTTCATCATTTATTGATGATCTTTAAAACGCGATGAATCAAGATAGACAAAGATGTGACTTCCACGCAAGATCTTATAGATTGGGCAGTTACATCATAACTAATCTACAATTTTAGGATTGGGTCTATTATTAGAGCAGTACTAATATCGAAGTAGACCACAGTTCTACCGACCTCTACCAGACAAAGTAATCATACCCTTCAAGGTGGATAATTTAAAGAGAACTCTTAACAAACACGTGCTCATCCATAGATTGCCATCGCTTACTTGGATCACCTGGTCCTGATAGATGTCTCAGTTTAACTTAAGATATGATTACCGCTTATCAGTAACTATTTCATCATCTCCACTTCCTTTCTTACAGCTCGATTGTTTCAAACTATATGCATCACTAATTAATTCATTTACTTATTTTTTCTCTCTTGAAATAGTTTTCTTCTCCTAGTGTTCTAATTTCATTATTTTGATTTTTAATCACGATTAACCAACCTTTTTCTGGTAATGTGAGAGCTGAAGATATCTAGAGACCCTACTGCCTTGAGACTAACGCTTTTCCTCGAATTACAAAATATACAAATCCACAAGTACCTACTAGATTGACTGGAATTAGTGAATTCGAGTGGCTAGACCTCCAGATATTGTAAATTACTAGATGCCTGAAACCGTATAGAAACAACAAGAGACAAGCGTAGGCTCTTAGTAAATTGATGAATTTTGGAAACCTTTCACTCAAAACTATAATCCTTCTGTGTATCGGTTGAAAACTATTGACGTGACAGTTATTTGAGTTCAGGGAAATTTTCACTTTTTGCTTTGGTTAAAGCAAACTTATTTCCAGGAGTCAACGAGCTGGATAATCCATTCTATTATCTGGTCATCATTTACCACCAGGTAATTAATTTCATAGTGTTTTTAGCGTTCATTCTTCATTTAGCGGCAGTGAGGAAATTCACCACATACTTTTATATTTCCGTAAATAAGAAGCAGCGTGCATAAATAAAAATAAATCTTAGAGAACAGTTTTTATGACACGTTTTTCTACTGTATTAAGCTCTACGCATCCTACATCCTAAATACTTATTCAAATTTGAATTTTAGCAAGGCATTAAAATCTGGGAGAGCTAATTCACAACATCTACACCCTACCATACTCAATATCTTAGGAGACCTTGGCTTTATGCCTCGGCTAACACATTAGTTGGGCATAATTTTCATACATAGACAACATCAGTGTCACTCGCTGTTTGCTTCGACCCAAACTATGATAAGAACATTGTGGTAAGCAGATGTTTCTGTCCTAAAGACATGAGTGGCTAGAAACTGCCTTCCTATTCACCACTTGCTCTAGTCAGTAACTTTATATTTCCTTTCATTTTTTATTTCAGTCTTATTTTATCTGATAAATCGAGTAAATAGTGTTTTGCTGAGATCTCTGTGTTCTAGAATATACATCATTCTTTCAAGTATAACATTATAAGTTTGTGTAAGACCTATCGTTGAATACTTCTCGTTCTTATTTTCTAACCTACGCTTATCTGATATACTAAAGGTGGAAGGAATACAACGAGACTTTACCCGCAAAATACTTAAGACTGACTCAGTCATTGACTACAGTTCCCCGATACCAAAACTTGGGAATAGCACCTTTTTGAGAGAGAAGGCTTAAGTCTAATTTGATTCTCTACTTCGGACTACTCAAAAACCTTACTAATCCAACATGTAAGATAGTTCTTGGCCGAGATTCACATGAACACGAACTTCGAAACAAAGTTTCTACAGTCAAAGTTGAGAAATACAGATCAAAACCTCGGGAAAACCTCTTCCTCATCAAGTGCGTGCGCTAATTAAAAGGACAGTGGTATTTTTCCTCGCTGAGTAAATTTTATTGTTTTGATCGTTTATTACGTATCAAGATTACTGTTTCCACTTTAATCGAATTTATTTCAATTCAAGTATTCGATAAAAGTATCGTTTATGTTCCCAAATTAGTTTGTCGTCGGTACTTTTGTGTACGTTGTTTTTTATTGTATCTGTTAGTACTTTTGGCGCTAGCAATCTACAGTTTTCCACTTCTTTTGGTCATGGATAGTTTTTGTCTCTGAGTATTGTTGCATCTAGTTCTTCTTTCTAAAAAGACCCCTGTTTAATGACTGGAAAGCGCAAAAAAAGCAATTGACAACGTTTGGGCTGTCGTTACCCCGTTGAAAGCGGCATGCAGTGTGATGAGTGAGAAGACTAGTGTAAGATCCATTTTGAATGCTTTGTGTGTTTGTGAAAATCCCTCCATGTATATACTTGCACTTTGTTCCTATTGATTCTTTTAGTTGTACATTGTTAACTTTTTGACTACATTTGAATTGTTAATATTTGTATTTTATTATAGTTTTCGTTTTTACTACACCTTCACCAATCCCCCATGTTTCTTCCCGAACTGCACTTATGTTGTTTTACTTTATACTAAGTCTGGGCGGCAGCGTTTTTGGTTTATCCCTGCTTTTGATTGCTTGACCTGTGTTGACTGGAATTGTGCATTTTGGTTGTGAATTGAAGCACTCTTCCAGAATTGAAAACACTCTGTTATAGGGCGACCAATTATTACCTTTTGAACGAATCTGTACGTGATCTATCCAGACAGGATAGAATAACAGTTATTTGTGGTGATTGTTTAGATTTGATCAACTGAACGATTGTTGGTTGGATAGCTGAGTGGTTATATTTGTTTAGAACCGTCATCTTACCCAATTACTTTGTTTTGGTTTCAAACGGGCGAGGACGCGTATCTAACTCATTCCGACAGCTGTCCGGCAGTCCAAACCATAGTTTGGATCTTACAACTAGTACCACGAAGCTTGCACGAATAAAACGCCTGCGGCTTTCAAATGGTTGAGTATAAACGTTTGCGTATGGCTTTGTCAACAGTGCTGTTCGGATGCAAACAGCTTGCTAACCGAGGCCATCTCATTGGTAAGTGCTGCAAAAAAGTGTTTTGGCAAGCGTGGTCGGGACACAGCGAACAGTACTCGCTCTATCGACATGCAAATTGGTGTGAAACAAACTCAAGTCAGTTCGAAAACAGGTGGCTCACACCGACCAAAGAAGGAAAAACAATCTTCAAAGAGGTCTGTCTCAGCCAAAAACTCAAGAAAATAAGTTCCTTCTGTCCACCGTCTTCTAAATGGTGTCGAGCAGGAAACGCCTAGAAGCCTCAATGGCAAGGCTCGATCGGTTTCAAGCGGGAAACATAACCTTACCTCCCAAATCGTCGACAATCCTCCGGAATACCACAGTATGTTTGGCGCAACTGTGGTTGCCTCTCATAGCAACTTTGACGAATGGGTACAGGTTGTAAGGAAGAAACAACATGACGATATAAAGGTGAATCCTGCTCCCATAAAAGCATTCGAGAAATCGAAGGGTGATCACAGTGACAGATTAGTTATTTTTCATAGAATCAAGAAGAGTGAAAGCTCTGAACCAAAAACTCGTTTTGAGCATGACACTGTGCTGATAAAACAGCCATTTAATGAACTCATGCCTCAAAATATCCTCGGACTCACCCTGCAAAAGGTGTGCAGACTAGGTAGTCTATCGAACTTGGAGCTTGATCAATCCAGACTACTTAAAGTTGTATTCAAATATTCGAATGAACGCGACTTAGTTTTACAGAATGGACGTAAATTAAAGGGTTTAGGAGTTTTTATCTGCAAGGGCATGCCGTTGGCAGACCGAGTAAAAAGACGGGAGGCCAAAAAACTATAACTTAGGTTAGACGCTGGTGAAAAGGACATCAAAATTGCAAATTTTCGGGTTGTAAGGCCTCGACAGAGAATGATGCCGAAGCCACTATGGGTGAAGCACGAAACTGCTTAAGTGGGTTTCGGATCTGTTACACTAATGCTCGACGCTTACTCAATAAGCGATCGGAACTAGCTGTACAGATTGACTCTACAAAGCCAGACATAATCGGTCACAAAAACCTGGCTGACACAGTCTATAGATAGTATGGAACTTGATTTCGAGGGTTTTACGTTAGTAAAAGCCGACAGAATGCCAGAGCGTATAGGAGGAGGAGTAGCTCTATTCATTAGGAATGCTATCCCATCTTCCATTATCGACAGTGTATCGCATGAGAGTGGGACGTGTGAATTAGTTAGTTGCCGGATATGCCCTCATTTTTCTTGTCTTCCAAAACAGAGAATTTGCGAGGACACTTCAAAAAAGTTCAGAAGCGCAGAACTAATGAATTGTCAGCTGACTATCGACTTTTCCATCGAAACATCGACGAGTGGGGTTCATTAACTTAACACGTGGTTGAGGCTCCATCCGTCGACTCTTTCAAAAGAAAGTTGGATCAACTGAGAGATCACCATTGCCAGAACTAACACAGGCCATCAAGCTTCCTGTCCTTTCCAAACTGAAACTGAAGTATGCAACAATATGGAACAGTCTTCCCTCCGAAATACGCATGGCAGATGAATTACATACGTTTGTAAAACTGCTTGATCAAGCTCTCACTTGCACTGATCTAGCACGTACGAACACATCTGCGCCCCACTCAAACATCATAGGCTCTCTCCATGTCTAGACAAAAATGAACTTTAAGTTCATTTTGCCTTATTTTTCCTACTTTGCATTCGTACTAGTTACTTTTCCACACTATTTCTTCACTTGAAGTAGACAGGCAACTCCCTGGACCTATCGATACTGTTCAAATAAACACGGTAGATAAGGGACACTTACTACCACCATAAAAAGTCAAGAGAACCGCACAATCGACTGCCTACTGCTAGTGGTCTTGAATCTATGGAGCCTGTTATCCATCAGCTGGTTAGGACAACACAAAATAACATCAGCACCAAGCTAGTGTGAGTTTCTGTTTATTCTTTATTGGCTTTTTACTCTTCTGTACACTATGTTGACTGGCAGTTAACATTGTTTCTCCATTCGTTACCTTATCTACAACTCATGTACTTCTGTACTTTTCCGCCCGCTTTAATAAACAACTATCCTACATTATACCCTTCTTAATGCTTATACTCTAATTGGCAACCTATACTTTATACTATAGATAATTAAATCATTGCACCGATGCCTTACCCACAGTCCATAACTTGCAAATGCCTGATAAGCTTGTAATGTGATACTCATAGAAAGTGTTTTCCAACAAGATGTGAAGCACAGAGGATTTTGTGAGGTATGACATATATCCAAAAATAAGCTTAAATGAGCCTAACATCACAAGAGGAGGGAGGGTGGAGTTACTGACCAGCAAGCATTAATGGTAAGGGCGATGACTTCAATCCAACCGGTGTTTGTGGGGCAGAACATTTTGTATGTATCAGGCTCTTTATGATTCAGAATAAACCAATCAATCTGTGATAAAGATTGTCTTCCTACGCTCACCACTCAGACTAATGTTCCCAATTTTATGCTGGATTGGCTATTCTACTAAGACAACCTATAACATGCTAACTCGGACTTTTACACTAGAATTGCGTGGCTGACATCGGATGGACAAAAAAGAAAAGAAAGGAAAAATTAGACAATAAAAGATATGGTCATTAGTATTCTTAACATTTCAACCTCTATATACACACTCCTAATAAACTGCTTTCCTTTTACCAACCTTGACTTCCCTTCCTTCATGTGGGCTTACTCCGACGTGTTAAACATGACAAGTAATCGTTCTCTATTACTACATTCTCTTATATGAAGCCTCTGACATCATTTCACTCTAACAAGAGACACTATGAATTTAATCTATCTGTTCTACTACACAGTGTTAAGCGACGTTTGGCGTTCATATCCAAGTGCCTTGCTGCTCTTCTGTTTCTCTTTCTTTTTTTCTTCAGAATCTTGCTCTGAGCGCACAGCTGTGGGTATTATGACATCTGGAACAAACTTGGCGTACGCGTCTTCTCAATGTCATGTTTTAGAGCAGGCGCTCTACGAGTCTACTTTATAACAACCATAAACGTAGTAAGTTGGGAGGCATACTGTGCGCCGACAAGTGTAATTTATAGATCAAGCCCGTAAAAATGGCGTGTACCTGCCCATGCAGAAACACATTGTTATTTGACTTATTTAGTTCCGTTGTTAACTAATGGGATTCAAGTCAACGGTTATACACGATGAATGACGACATGTATGTTTCAAAAACGATCATTCATACGATCTAAATAGAGTCAGATCTCGGACCACTTAACATTGTCTGGATTTATATGCAAATTCATGATTTCATATACTTGAGGAAGAGGAAGGTTGAATAGCGTGAATTTTTTATAGAAAATATCCCTTTACTTAGGCACCAGCGCAATAAAGGTTTTGAGAATAGATCCTGCAATAAGTCGCGTAATGAGAGTCCATTCATGCCCACACAATTGACATGTAGTGCTTCTTTTAGAGTTGTTCATTTATATCTCTGAAAAGGAACGACATTATTGGAACGATTTATTTTTATATAACAGTGTAATGCCTGTCAATCGCTTTTAAATATGAACCAAAAGCCACATTGACTGTTCACCATACGCTTCACTAATGATCCGCAGCACAACTCTCAACACAGAAAAGTTTCCTCTCAAAAGTCCAGAACAGAATAATCACGAACAATAACAGATAATCGTTAATACACAAAAATTTTAAAATCATAAGATGAAGTGTGATTTCATGCCAAAGATAGCTGACATCTGTATTTAGTTCGTTAAACGAAAAACTTTCTTCGGATTTGTTGAAATATGGAAAGATCACAAGAGATCAGACGAAAAACATACATCAAGATGAGTGACACTAAAAATAGTTTTTGGCACTAAACCTTAAATATTATGAAAATCATGTGACTTTAGCAGGTGTCTAAGTAATTTTTGTGTTTCAAACTGCAGTTAACAGCTTCGAATTCCGAAAAAATTTGTACACGTTCATCTAAACTAGACGGTCCTTGAATGTGTTATAAAAATCCATTAGTTTAAAAAGCAGTTAGAAAAGAAACCAGATGGCATTCGTACAGTGAAATAGTTGTCACGTTGAACCAAATACTTTGTGGATGCCAGTTCGGTCGTCATCCCCACAGCGATATGTCTTTCCCGAAATGTGAATAAGTACTAATTTATAAATCTTCGGTTTATCAACCATATTGTCTAAACTTTTTAACCGGCGTTAATTTTATGGTAAGATGGTTTGTTCAGTACATATAGACACACTTCAAAGAAAAGCTCGTCAATTAGGCTGTCATATTGAATTCATTAAGAAATTCATGAGTTTTGCCGTTGAAAATCCTTTTTTGTTCGAATCTGTCTGGTAATTAAAATCAGTGTACTCACTGTTGAATCAGACAATATTTTCGTGCATTTACCGTGATAAATGCACTGACAGACAATAATAAGTTCACACATAAATAAAAAGTGTACATTTATAAAAATTAACAATTGACCCTGTTAAAATACGCAAAATAAATGGTAGGATGTAAACTAATCATTCGTTTAAGTATTATCTAGTCTTTAGTCCATTCTGACAAAACAGATTTTAGTGGGTTTTAATGTGGATCGCAGGTGTATAATGTGAAGTGTAATTCAAGCCAACTATACTTACTAATAAAATTTTGAATGCTGAACTCATATAGGCTGGAAATCGAACTTGGTTATTTTAATTAAATCTTCATATTTCTATATATTCAATATTTACAACGTTTACAATACGGACATGAATCAGTGTCCAGATCTGGGATGAGGAAAGCAAAGTCAGGAGTAAAAGTTTGGATCTAGTATAAGATTCTTCATCATGAACCAATATCCACTGATTGCTGATTGTGCGAAGTCGCTTCATACCTTTCCTTCACTGCTAAATGGTGTCAATGAGTATTAAGGCCAAGTAAAATCTCATTAGTTCACTCATTAATTTTGGTTCTGCACGCAAACTGTAGATAACGTTTGCTAACTCCATAAGTTAAGCATCACTTTGATCTTATGACGAAGCGCATTGTCGCTTTATATGAATGCAGTAAGCAGGTGTCTGGGGCGATGGATATTATCATGGTTATTAATAGTCAATGCATCATGAGAGTGTTACAGAACTGTATATATGATAAAGTTGTCGGTCACTATTTTGCAAACATTTTATAATGAGAGGTGATACAGTGGAACGTGGGATTTCGGCCATTGGAAGTGTGAAAAGCTACTCTTCTGCTTTAATGTATACTAGCTAAACGACCACAAATGCATGCACGTTCATCATATAGAATGCTCCATCGGAACACGTAACGTCGAACTTATTGTATAAGACTGCAGTCATTGATCCAATTCCAGTCTGACATGAATTCGCTGACTCGTCACCACCAAATGTATATATCAAGTTTTAAACCACCATATCGCAATATATAAACACTTCTTGGGATACGAACTGTGCCTTCATCTCGCCAATAGACAACTACAGTAACGAGGTTAAATCGATGTGTAGTAGTTCTAGTTATCTTAATCAACTGCTCTCTTAAAAGTTGCTTCAACTGCAACATGCACACATAAATTGACTTTCAAACACAGGTGCTGTGGATAAATTATTGACTTCACTCAAAGTCACTTGCTGGGACGGCCAAAGGTAATGTAGTAACTTTAAGTGTCACTCAGGTTCTATTCTCATGTAGCATACATTCACTTATCTCTGTTATTTTCCTCCTTCGTAACTTTTGTTCCGCATACTTCTTCCTTAACTTGCCACGCACTTTACGTTTTAGTCTTGTGAGTAGCATGTATAGTGACAGTCTTGCCACCGATAATTATTCTACCACTACAATGACGACTAGCAGAGGTAGGGGTCTAAATCCAGAGGTTAATGATAAGCCGAAAGCCTCAGCCTCTAGCAAAGTGATTATAAAGAATGTTAATACGATACCAGATAAGGAACCTTAGAGTAACATGAACAGTATAGAGCACTCAACCCAAACACCAAAACTGAAACTTCGACTAAGTAACCAGAATCACACTCCTTCCCAGGTGCCTACTCTCAGCAAAACTACTGAACGAAAGCGAAACAATAGAAAAGGGCATTTTAACTGCTCATAACACAGACTCCTGTGGAAAAACAGCACAAAAAGGATAGTTGTATCGCATGTCCGTCCCTCTCCAAAACTGCGACTCAGGATTTGAAAATAATTTCTGTAGTGGCTGGGTTCACTGTTACTGTGATTCTGCAGTACCTCGGCAGTACTTCGGGCGTATGTCAAGTCATCCCTGTCCGTCTTTCTAGTGCGTTTTCTCAAAGTGTAAAAGAACACAGCGATGAAACCAGCAAAGGAGAAGGACGAAAGCCCATCGAGTGCGACCATACCAATAATTACTAGTAGATACAAGTCGTCCGATAGGGGCTCAGCCGAATACGCGACTATGAGAACCAGTTCCCGATCTCATACTTCAATGCAACTACGTCATTTTTACAAGCATGATCTAGAAATTACAACATTTGTTGGCTCACATTGTGCCTCCCAACTATGTCGTTAAATAGATATAATCGATAAAAGTGAATAACAGTACATTCGTGCGGATATCTTGGAGCTTTTGTATTACACTGAGTACAATCTTTTATAAACCTCCCTTATTTTATTGAATGTTCCAGTGTAAGAGAATAATTTGTTAAGAAGAAGGGTGGGTCTATATCAAAAAATTGTGGGACAAATATTGCACAGACAGACCAGTCAGTGTTTGCAGTATTTCTGATAAAATCCATGATGTTGTTTTGACCCAGTAAAATTGCAAAAACATTTTCTCCCGACGAGTTGACAGTCTGCAATTTTGTAATCACTGCCTAAAAATTCAACACTATTCTGTTCAGTATGTGTTAAGGCATTGTGTCGAAAAATAGTATTGCATAGACTAGCTTTAATTGTGGGGTTACTGTCTCTCTGTGTCCAACCGTCCAATCCTAGTATTCGAAAAGATTTTCGAAATCAGAAAGATAACATTGTGGATTCTAACCAAAACATGGCATACTGAAATCGTCACCTATGAACCCAGACATTGGTATGTAAATGTTTAATTCAAATGAGCATCCATTGCACGAGCGGCATTTGATGGCTCATAGATGCAGGCTATTATGAGGTGCTAATGGACAGAATTATGTACAGTGACAGATATATCGTCTTACATCAGTCCATGGATTTCTGGAAAGATCACAGTCGACACAGTCACACATATACTGTGCACTATCAGCATTTGTCTGAATTTCGAACTTTACGACGTCCTTATGATGTTAAATCAGAAATATTAGGTGTGCACCAGGTTTTAGTAATTAGGATGTAGGATAGACTGACCAAGTAAGCTATAGATCTTATTGTAAATAAAGTGAAAATAAAGTTACAGAAAGTTGTGAAGGAATGATGAAATCGCATAAATCACCAGTTAACCTAATGCATGTAGAGTTATTTTGTTCGATTTTTAGGTGTCTGAGATTTAGAGATGTTTCTTCATAATTAACCGACAGTCAAAGGAAAAACTTGTGTTAGTTGTTCGAAACAGTAGGGAAGATTCATTTCGAAGGTCATCATGAATAGAATAATGAAGTCAGGACAAATCAATTATTGATGTATCTGGAGATTGTTCAGAGGGCCGAGTTATGTAGCCATTGCAACCAAGAGGGATGGCTAGTAAATAACAGTCCATTAAGTTAAAGGTAAGAGTATCCCCAGTAAAGGAGTATGATATGGGTTTAAGGAGAAGGGTAACTTGATAGCTCGTTTTGCTGACAATGAGGTGACCTGCTTGAAAAACCCGAACAACCTGCTCCTGACACCTATATATTTCAACAAGTTACTTTGTTCGTTTATTTTAACACAATGTTATGTCTAGTAATCGCACAACCCACCTAAATGCGTATATGAAATGTTTACAACTGTTGCTTTGCAAGACACGAAGATGTACTGCCAAGGATATCGTACTGACTTGTAACGTGCACTGAAAAGAATAAAAATTATTTAGATGTCAATTTCAGAACTGCTAACTTCTTGTTGAATAACTCTAGTTGGTAGGGTGGACTATCTGCAATTCCTGCTTAGTCTAATTTTGGTATAATTACAACTCAAAACTCTTGGTTAAATGATTTACAGTACGAGTGTTTAGCATCACTACCACATGGCTTTTATATCTATCGACAGTATCGACTGAGTAATGAGAAAAGTTGTGGCAGCAGTGTAGTCACACTAACAAATATGAATTATTGTCGATCTACTTTTGTATTTTTTAAGTTTTCAAACGACTTTATTAACTGTTACACTTTAAGATGCTGCCCCAAAATCTTGGACAAATACAATTAGTTTTACGTTGCCAACACCTACGTGACTCCGGACGGAAAATCATCTGCACTACCTGTTTTCGTTGATGACTTCGCTGAATTTGCTTTTGTTGTCTTAGAGATGAGAGACGCATCAGAGATTTTGATCAGATGAATGTCTCTGACTTAAACAGGTCTTTTAAGTCAGTCATCTGCCATCATACTTCCTAAATCCGCAGATTTAAAGAATATTCATGTTCCGGTTTTCACTGAAACTGACATACGAAAATGTCAATACTCACTTAAATCGTCCCAATCTTTGGGACCTAATGAAATTCAAAACCTCCATTTTAAGGAATGTACGGACGTTTCGCGTTATCCATTGACGAGCATCTTTAACAAATCCTCAACTAATCTTATGCCGAAAATGTGGAGAAAGTTTAAGATAAACCCAATATTGAAAAGAGTATCTGACGATAAGAATGTTAAACGTAGACCCATAGTAATAACTTCACATTATCTCAAAACAATGACAAAACTATAGCTACCCGTACTTCAGCCTGAACTAGAAGAGCACATTGATCCATATCAGTCTGCCTACAAATTTGTGGATGCTGCTGTTGTCCTGCATCCTAATATAATGTTCATCTTCGAAAAAAGAAGTATGTTCGATGAGCTTTTCGAGAACGTACTTCTGCCTATTACTATATTCCAATACGACGTCTGCTTAACAAGTGAATCACCATCAACACTGACAGCTGGATATCCAACCGACTGTGTTCCTACCTCTCTGGAAGAGAACAGTATACTGTGTTTGGAGGGAAGTGTCCATTGTCTTCACTAAGTGTTGTGCCACAAGCAGTTATTTTTAAATCCTTCGTTTTTCTGATTTTTTGCGCATGATCTGCCGTCTACAGAAAATACTTTTGTTAAGTTTGTGGATGATTTCACTGTATGTACACCGATCTCTGTCTTTTCATATTACTGTGAAATGAGTGGGTTTCTGTTACCCATTGAATAATGGCTTGTTCTTGCTGCTAATACACTCAGTCCTTCTGAATGTTAGACTGTTGATTTTTACATAAGGTGTAAATATCACTTGAGCATCCTGTTGAAATTTTATAAAGCTTGTATTATTAGAGATTCCTTATTAAACACAGTATCAAAAGTCATTTATCTCAATGTAAATTTTCCTCCGATATTTCTTGATCTTCACTTGTCATACCATTGTTAAAAAACGTTTCCCGACTAATTTACTATATGAAGAGGCTGCATGCTTTTGAGATTACTCGACACTTACTCCTACAACTTGCCAATTTTCTCATACCGCCTACTATTCTTTATTGTTCTTCATTATTCTTTCCCGGGATTTTGATGAAAGACTTTGCAGTGTCGCAGAGAGTCCTAACGGGAGTTAGCAGGGTATGTGGTGAATTTTTAAAAGTCATTTTTGGTATGATTGTAGACAGGCATCTAAGATCTCGCAAACTCCTGGCAGGTGTTATCAGATACTAGCCATCCACGTCATTCTTATCTTTTTCTTTGTATATATTCCGGTAGCATGAGATGTCAATACATTTGAATGAATACATGCAAGCAAAAGTATGGAAGATCTACGATGCATTAGTTAGCAAATATATTGTGACAAATAGGTCTTAAGAAGTGACGTGGCCAATAACTTATATTCATAAACATGTTTCTAATTAAAAAAATTGTACGCATTCGAATCTTTCTAAAAAGGTACATTTCATTTAATTCCAGGTTGCTTACTCATTTTATTGATGTGAATTTGTATTCACTTGTCATTTTTCTTCTTTGAATATGTAAAATAAACTTGTCGAAATATTTTTTCTGAGAGTTCTTTATTGTACGAATAATATGACATCAAATAAGGCTATCAGCAATGAAAATTATATTAGTGTGGTGAGATATTTCAAATGACCCACGATATTGCGCCACCATCTCCTCTTGTCTTCGATGGATAACTGTCCCACATTTGGGAAAGTTGAACTTCACTGATCACGGCTTCAAATTAGAACTCCGAAAGTTTCCTCTCGAAGCTGGTCGGTTGAGAGCAGACGTTTATTATCAGTATAAAGTTTTGCAGATTGTTGAGTTTTAATTTGAACCATGGACAGATCAACATTGCATCACCATTAAAAATCTGGAAGAACTGGGCGGCCATTTAGACCTAGTGTGGGACTCCTCGGCAGTGCGCACCCACGATTTCGTATGTGGGACTCCAAACCACGATATTCAGTCTCGCTCAACGGCTTTAGTGAGTGAGCGTTGTGTTCAGTACGTTGATTGTATATCATTTACGAAGGCGATATGTGTCGAGGGATTGGAGGCCTACTCGAGGTATACGGGAATGGTGTTGCCAACTAGCTAATTTTGAAGTTACATCTTGCGGTTAGCACCTAACTTGAATTAGCCTTTTGTCGTATCACGGTACCATGACTGCATTGATGACCGTACAGCATAAACGACGTTATTACAAAAACATACCAGTAAGAGTAGGTGCAAGGAACAGAGTGATCACCACCGCATGGGCAGCCCATAGCGTGCAGTTAGTTGTTTTTGACCTTGACGGGGATCAGTGAACTGTCCCACATACGATGACGATGATTTTGCTAGGGCCCAATTCCCATTTCGGTGACACTACATGATCATTATTATTAGTTTAGTGTTCAAAGGTTGATTACACTCCTGCCTGCATTGTTACTTAGAGAGGTAGGGGCAAGGTTTCATGATATCGAGTTTTCGCGCTATAACTCGTGTTGTATGGCTCATGTTGCAGCACACACTGCCGCGGTAAGTTTGACTTTTAGTCTCGTGACATTAGATAATACGGTAAGGTAGAGACGAACTTTGATTTGAAATTACTGACTGATTGATTGGTTAGATCAATACGTTTAGTTGTACAGTTTCGGTTAGCTGCTAATTGAGCTGAGAATATACACGCATGTCATCGGGAGATTTACTCAAACGGCGAATAGACATCACGACAACCCTTGTATATATCCGTGTGGTTGCCTGCGGCGACCAGGTTGCCCATTCTCGTAGTATTACGGTATCGTCAGCTAGTTTAATAATGATCCCAATCTCCCACTTTTGAGGGGGCCGCAATAGAAATCCTTGAGGAGATGGCACAAATTTTCCTCAAGCTTTGGGGAAAACTACCAAGTTTCTTACGACTCTGATGAGAACCCCAAAATAGGAAGATTGGGGTATGTCTAATTAGAACCTGAACTATTGACAGAGGCGGTTGTATGATAATCATATTCAGTACCTGTGTACAGGTGAGCGTATACCCATTGTTTCACATAGAGTTAATCGTTTTTGTCTTATCAAGGTAGAAATACAATAGATCCTGTTTTCCAACATATACGACCTATCCTTCTTGTTGATCATCATTAGGGTTCTTGTTATCTATGTAGTAAAAATTGTTACGCGCACTCAATTTCTAAATAAGATTGGGTGTTATTTAAGCTTGCTCTTTTGCATAAAGCAGGGTTTTTCTGAGTAAATAAGGTTAATCTAGTGAGTAAATTATCAAACTTGTATGTTTGACTAAAAACCTGGAGTAACAGTTGTGGTTTGGAGATTATTGATCGCCGCTTACCCTTCAAGATAATTGCTTATCAACATTTACCGAAACACTTCACTGGCTTAATGGGAAGACAGCTTCGTGGTAAAAACCCATGTTAGCTGCGCTGATTTTATTCTGAAGAATTTTTGCAGATACCCTTTTAAAGCTGTATAAGAAATTTGCTTTTTCTCAACTAGTCATAACAGTTATATGTTCAAAATCTGCCTTAGTAAATTCTTAACCTGATTTTCCGTAGATCATCTGTATTAGTTGGGCAACATTTGTGAGCCTGAACTCGTACTTTTAAGTGTCACTTTAAACTGAACGAATGATTACAAAAGTATCACCAACATCGCAGCTTATCTGTACGGTGACATCTCCAGATACGTCAGTCAGTCAGCAACAACGTAGGACTTTGTACGTATGTATATCAGTTCAAGTTGCCATGCTACAGCAGTGATACAATTTTATATTCAAATCCCATAGTGGTAGATGTAGTAAAAGTATAAGCAGTAATCGGAAAGATGAAGGTTTGAAGATGTTATTTAAGGAGTATAATCTAGTGAAATAAATTTGGAAAGAGGAAAAAAGGACATGAAGAAATCAGGAGATTAGAATTTGGGAGAACACAAAGAGAAGATGCACCTGCGCCATTGCAAACGATTTTGAACCATGTCATTCAAGGTCTGTAACCATCTGTTGCTATCATCTCACGGATCCCAACCGGGTAGTCTACACCTACCAACATGGTTCAGTCTACTTGTCAGTGACTTCATGGATTTGTGCCATATTTTGGTCCGGTCTCCCATAGCTTTCTTCCAACCGTAGCTGCTACCTTGACGTGGTGGTCGGGCTCACCTATGGTGATGACCCAACCGAGCCATGTTGGCTGTAGGTTCGACCATGTCAGGCTAGTCGACTGGAGAGCGGTAAGACTAAAAGTAGCAACTCAAGGTCTGAGGGCGGAGTACTGTTGACAGTAGAGAGATGTGACAGCAGTAAGTGTTTCCCTCGGACAACCAGCATCTGCAGCGATGCTGCTTTGTCAAAAAGAAGGAAAAGATTAGAAAAGGTAGACCCTAAAAATGTCACACTTCGCGGATTTTCGTCTCCGGCGGTAAGGCTTTTTGAAAAACGGAGCTATCACGTTAAGAACTTCCCACAAAGGCTGTGCGTGACTGGCCTCAAGCAGTTGTCCCTTGGGCTGTACAGTCACGCTCCCAGGTCGTTAAGACCAACGCTAACCCATCTTTGGATAGTGATTTTCCTTAACGTTTGTATTCGTTACAGGTTGCAAAGCCTTAGAATGACTTTCTCCAGACAAATGTATTCGATTAACCTATTACGGACAGGTTGGCTGCATTATTATGTTAGCAATCGGTACTCAGTAGTTCCAGTCACTGGATTATCCGAAGCATCAGTAGCTAGTGACCAGGAATCTGAAACTAATTCCAACAAACTTAAATCCCTCAATTTCTCCGTGAATTCAGTTACGTTACTCGGGACTGTCATCGGAATAAAAGTAAGTTACCAGTTCTATTGAGGAGATACTGTATTTTATGATAAATGAACTTACTAATAATTAGCTCTATTTATCCTTACAATATTTCACTGTCTCATCTACTAGTCGTTACTTTTATCTTTTATTAAACACTTGGATGTCACTTTCTGCTAGTCATACATCTGTTAATCTCTCTCTCTCTCTCTCTCTCTCTCTCTCTATATATATATATATATATATATATATATATATATATATAAACTATAGTCAAATGAATTCTGATTAACATAGCTTGTTTAATAGTTCTATGTTAGACAAACCTTTCATCTGTATAACTGTGGCGTGTCCGATGCTCACCCAGAAGGGAAGTTTGTAATGACGGGCTCCAATTCAAATTTCACAAGATTGATTAATTCGTGGGAAAATGTAAGTCTCAAATGTCATTCAAATCAAAAACCACTTTTCGTGTATCCTTGGATTAAACGTCATAAATTACCGCGCCCAAATTACGTACGTTCTGCCTTCCTGTCTATAAAACTGAGTTTTTTGGGAATTAATGTTTCAACATCCTGGGGTGAGTCTGTAGTCGTCCGTGACTTTAAAAAGGTCACTTCACCTAAGCAAAAACCATCGGTTGATAAGTCCGCTTCCGATTGCATCCAAATATTGGCTTTCATCATGCTTTGGAGATTGTTCGAAATCCGTGAAAAATAGATTTGCGAGGAACAAGCCGGTTTTCGTTCTGATCAAGGATGTATTGGTGATATCTTCAGCCTTCACAAAATGTTCGAACACCTCCACACTTACTGGAGGCCAACAGTTTTTGTTTTTCTTGGTATCGAGTTCTACTCATTAGACAGGACTGGTTTATAGCAATCTGGGCCATCTTTGGCGTCTTCGTGATGTCGGTCTGGCTATTAAATGTTGGATCTACAACTAGTCGTTAAGAGCAGTTTCGCTCCATGCTTGTAAAGTCTGACCTCTCCGGAATGAGGATATTAAGTGACTGCGTGATTGATCGTCATCGCCTCAGATGGATTCAGCGGCAACATCATGGTGGCAATGCGGACGTACGGAGACAATAACGATAATTGAACTGGAGTCATCTTGGAATGCCGATTTCTATAGCTTGGACATGTACTACAAATGTCCCAGCGAATTGCCATATGGTACATTATTTGCTGACGCTGTAGCCAGTTGGAAAAAGTGGAGAAGTGGTTAGTGCTTGACATGGTTTCTTTGTATGTAAAGAAACTCTGCAGGACTCGCATCTCTTGACACGTCACGACTCTCTGATTGGAGTTTAAAAAATAGTGCAACATACTGGTTTGAGTCATTACCAGACATGACTAAGAATAGAGCCCTGTGAAGATCCTGTTATAACCTTTTTTACTTTCTCCATATAAGTGAAAGAAACTTCAACTGAAAGGATCTTATCTGGTTGTATTTTTTTTTAAAATGAACTCCCATTATTATTATTTTCGGTTTCACACTTACTGCTCATTCCTGTTACTCCTTGTGGAGCATAGGACAATGATCAGAATTCTCCATCAGACTCTGTAATGGGAGTACTTTCCAGTAGCTATTCATCCTTCTGATGTCTGCTTCCAGTTCCCGGCGCAGTGTATTCTATAGTCTTCAGCTTTTTCGTTTCCCTTTAGAATTACGAGTTAGAGTCATATTGAAACGACGTTATGTAATAATCGGCTGGCGAAAAAGTTGTAAAGTGACAATAATTGTCTACTTGGTAGCTATTAAGGACAGAATAATTAGGAGTTGTACTTACTAATGTACGCCTGTTACCCCTCGTAGAGGTGCATAGGCTGCATACCAGCATTCTCTATCTTACTCTGTCCTGGGAAATACTTTCCAGTTATTTCCAGTTGCTATTCATCCTTCGGATGTCTGCTTCCAGTTCGCAGCCCAACATGTTCTCCAGTCTTCAGCTTTTTCGTTTCCCTTTAGGATTCCAAGTTAGGGCTTGCCTCGTGATGCAGTTTGATGATTTCCGCAGTGTGTTACCTATCCGCTACAAGTGTGTTTACCTGATTTCCACTTTAGCTGAATGCTGGTTTGCTCTCTCTCTCTCTCTCTCTCACACACACACACACACTGGCTGTTGCTGATGGCATCCGGCCAACGAACATTGAGTATCTTGCGTAGACAATTGTTTACAAATACCTGTACTTTGTTGATGATGGCTGTAGTATTTCTCCAAGTTTCAGCTCCGTACAGTTGAACTATCTTGACGTTCGTATTGAAGATTCTGACTTTGTTGTTAGCTGCCAATTGTTTCGAGTTACATATGTTCTTCAACTGTAGGAATTCTGCTCTTGTTTCGTCAGTCCTCTCATTTACTTCTGTATCAGATCCTCCTTGTTTACCAATGAAACTGCCCAGTAACACGAACGTCTTCACCTCTTCCAGAGCTCCATCAAGTGTGACTAGGTTGGTGTTCTCCGTGTTGTATTTGGGGATCTTGGTTTTTTCCCTTATGTATGTTAAGGTTTAAGGATTCAGAGGCTGCTGCTATACTAGTTGTCTTCATCTGCATTTGTTGGTGTGTATGGGATAGAAGAGCTAGGTCATCTGCAAAGAACAAATCATGTAGCCACATCCAAGCTCTCCATTGTATTCCGTGCTTTCCCTGAGATGCGGAGGTCTTCATAATCCAGTCGACCACCAGATGAAAGGAAAAGAGAGAGAGAGAGAGAGTGAGCAGCCTTGTCTAACACCGATTTTCACTTGGAATGAGTCTGTCAGCTGTCCTCCATGCACGACTTTGCAGTGTAGTCCGTCGTATGAATTTCTCATGATGTTGACGGTTTTCTCAGGTACACCATAGTGTTAGAGAAGGTTCCTCTATCCACACTGTCAAATACTTTCTCAAAGTCAACGAAGTTGGTGTATAGTGACGAATTCTATTCAATTGATTGTTCAACGATGATCCGTAGTGTTGCGATTCGGTCTGTACACAACCGATCCTTAGTGAATCCGGTCTGTTGATCTCGAAGTCGGGCGTCTACTGAACCTTTCATCTGGCTCAACAACACTGTTGAGAGCTTTTCCTAGTACCGATAGTAGTGCATCTGATTTCAGTGCTCCAGCTGGTTTAGTCAGGTTGCTGCTTTCCCACTCTTCATTTGTCTAATAGCCATCCATCGTTGGTGGAGTGATATCTATAGGAATGTCTGTGTGTGCTGCTTCAATGTCCAGTGGGTTCAGTGAGACTGGTCTGTTCAAGAGTTCTTCAAAGTCCTCTACGCAATTGTCCGGCTGTTCTTAAATTTCAGTGATTGGCTTGCCTTCTTTGTCTTTGAATAATCTCTCTGGTTTACAATATTTCTCTGTGAGCCTCTTCATTGTTTTATATAAACGTTTCATATTTCCTTCTCTTGCAGCTTTTCCCTCTGTCATTACTAGTTCTTCGATGTGTTTCTGCTTGTCAGCTCTAATGCTCTTCTTCGCTTGCTTGTTTGCTTCTGTTTATTCAGCTTGTGCCTTGACTTTCTCTGTTCTTGTTTGGCTGCTGTTAATTGCTGTCTTCTCGTTCTTCCTTTCTTGAATCGTGATATTGGTTTCCGTTAAGATACATTCCTTTTGAAGATACTTGTTGCTATGCAGTATAATCTGACACTTCAAAGTCAATGCTTTGAGTAGGTCATGTAAAGCTCTTGTTGAAAGTTATCTTGAATTCGTTGTTTGTCAGTATCTCGAAGGAAGGTTGTGTTGAACTTTTTAGTGCTGTTTCCGCAATTGTCCAATTATCCTTTAGCTTCAGACACATCTTGGCCACAACTAGGTGTTCATCTGAAGCTATGTCAGCTCCTCTCCTGGATCTTGTGTCCCACATTGTCTCTCGGAATTTTTGTTGATACAAATATGATCTATCGTGTTCTCCATAGTGCAGTACAGTGAGATCCATGTTGCTTTGTGTGTTCGTCTGTGTGGGAATATTGTGCCGCTTATAACAAATTTGTTGAATGCGTATAGATTTGCAAATCTCTCCTCACTTTCGTTTCTCTCCTTCAGTCCATGTCGTCTCATGATATCTTGATATCCATTGTTGTCCATTCCGGCTTTGGAGTTTATATCTCCCCTCAGGATGGTGAAGTCGTTTTTCGGGCACTTAGCTATGATTGATTGCGGCCACTCATAGAACTGATCCTTATTGTCATTGCTACCATCATTGGTGGTTGTATAATACTGGATGGCATTCATCATGATTCCCTCCGTTGTTTTAAACGATACTTTGATGATTCTGGTTCCGTAAGATTCCCGTCCCACAAGTGCTCTACGTGCTTCTTTGGATGAAATCAGAGCAACTCACTGATTATGTATTGCATTTTCTCCATCGTGAATAGAGTACAGAAGCATCTCTGACTTATCTAACCTTTGATGTCCAGCTTCGGCCCAATGGGTTTCAAGCACTGGTCCCGAGTACTGCTCCTCATTTCCGTTGCTATTTGAATGATCCTCCCGATCTCCCACATTGTCCGAACTTTCCATGTTTCTATAAAAATTGTTGCGCCTGTTGGTAGAAGTGTCATAAGCCTTCTGATTTCGTAGGATCTACGCTTTCTTCTTGAGGCGTCATAATTCTCCCTTTAACTACCAGAGAAGGGATTAAATGGTTTGGTTTGTTTAATCTGGTTGGTGTTTTTAGCAAGATTTTTTTCCACAGGATGGGTTTACCGATCCCATGTCCAACTCTCACCCTTTACCCCGGCATGAGATCGGCAGTAATTCTGGAAGGACTATAGGCCAACTTCACCGACCAAAAGTATAGATAAGCATTGGTTGCAATTGCATGACGCCATAAAAATGGCGGGTACAGTCAGTTGTGGGTTCGCGAAACGTCCCGCTTTTAAGCACTGGGTTTCTGCAGGTTCCTTACAACTCATTGAAGCCCGTCGGTCTGCTCCGGGTGACCGTGAGTTTGACCATAAACGAAGGATGTTACGTAAGGAAATTGGGCAAAGCTTGCGTAAGGACCGAGAAGCCTGGTGGTCGGAGCGTGCTAATGAGCTGGAAGCAGCAGCTGCATCTGGTAACCACCGGAAGCTATTCCAACTCATCCGAGCCACTGGCAGCAAGAAGTCTAGTGTGAGCGAAACAGTCTATGAGGATGACGGGATGCCAATCACTAACATCCATCGACGTCTTGGACGATAGGCAGAATTCTTCGAAGGGCAGTTCAACTGGCCTGCTGCTCCGGCAACATCGGTCAGACTGTCTTGCCCTCCATGGCCGGTGACGACTGATCCACCAACGTCATAGAATGAGTCGATAGTTGTCCCTATCTTTAAAAAGGGTTCACGTCGTTCCTGTAACAACTATCGGAGGATAAGTCTACTTCCAATTGCGTCCAAGCTATTGGCTTCTGTCATACTTCGTAGGTTGTTCAAAACCCGAGAAAGATTGACTCGCAAGGAGCAGGCTGGTTTTCGTTCCGGTCGAGGATGTATTCATCATATCTTCAACCTCCGCCAAATGTTTGAACACCGCCATACTTATCAAAAGCCAACAATCGTAGTGTTTCTTGACATCAGGGCTGCCTTCGATTCGTTGGACAGGACTGTTCTCTGGGATTGTCTATTGAAGAAGGGTGTGCCTGAGAAGTTTATTAACATCCTAAAAGCCCTATATACAAACACTTCAGGCAGAGTGAGGGCATACAACCACCTCTCTCCATTGTTCCATTCGAGCAGTGGGGTTAGGCACGGTTGCCCAATCTCGCCAGTCCTCTTCAACTTTGCCATCGATGACATTCTGGAAACAACGCTGATGGATGTAAGTAATGGCGGTGTGGATCTGTTGCCTGGAGAAAGACTTCTCGACCTTGAGTATGCGGACGATATTGTCTTACTGTGAGATAATGCCCAAGTCATGTAATCCGCACTTAATCAGTTGGCAATCAGTGTCCGTAGGTACGGTATGTGCTTTGCACCTTCGAAGTGCAAAGTACTTCTACAAGACTGGCAGGATTCTAATCCTGTACTCACCCTGGATGGTGAGCTGATAGAAGTAGTCGAGAAGTTCGTGTATCTAGGTAGCTGCATAAGTGCTGGTGGGGGTGTGAGTGATGAGACTAATTCACGTATAGTGAAAGCCAGAGCGGCTTATGCCAATCTGGGTCATCTCTGGCGCCTTAGTGATGTTAGTCTGGTTGTAAAAGGTCGGATCTACAACACGTCGGTGAGAGCAGTTTTGCTCTATGCTTGTGAAACCTGGTCTCTCCGAGTTAAGGACGTTAGACGACTCTCTGTGTTCGATCATCGCTGTCTCCGAAGGATTGCTGACATTCAGTGGCAACACCATGTCAGTAATGCAGAGGTTCGGCATCGTGTGTTCGGGAACAGAAACGATAATGCAATTGGTGTCACCATCTTGAAACATCGACTTCGGTGGCTTGGACATGTTCTCCGAATGTCGTTCCAGAGAATTCCACATCGTGCATTATTTGCGGACACCGGGACTGGTTGGAAGAAGCGGAGAGATGGTCAGTGTATGAAATGGTGTCGTAGTATGAAAAAAGCTGCAAAAGACTGGCTTCTGTCGGTCCTTCACGACTCTTTGGCTTGAGTAATAGAGATGGTGCAACACAGTGGCTAGAGACGTTATCAAATATGGCTGAGAATAGAAGCCAGTGTCGATTCTGCTGTAACCTTCTTTTACTTCCTTCATAAAAAGTGGTTGTGTCTCTCTTACCTGGAAGATTTCTTCTGATTGTTCCTTTCCGTTCCCTCATTACTACACTACCTTACACCAATCTCTTCGTTATTGTTCTCTTTTTTTTGCTATCCTTGGCTTTTTTTTCTATTTCTCTTCGAATTCTCATTGTTTTGTATGGCGCATATATAAATTGGCGCTCTCTTGTACCAATATTCATGTGTTCAAATAAAAATAATAATTCAGCTTGTGCCTTGACTTTCTCTTTTCTTGTTTGGCTGCTGTTAATTGCTGTCTTCTCGTTCTTCCCTTCTTGAATCTTGACGACGGTTTCGATGGAGGCCCATTCTTCGTGATGATGTTCCTTGGAGCCCAGAACGTCTTGACACGTTGAAGTTAGTGCCACTTAAATCCATTTCTAATTGTCGTCGACAGTGGTTTCTCCTGACTAGATCTTGTAAGGTTTGGATCCTGTTGCTGATAGCTATCTTGAATTCGTTAATTAAAAGTTGTAATAATTGCCAATTAATAATTTTGAAATAATTGGAAAAGAGTAAAAATAATAGAATAAAAAACGATGGATTGTGAAAATGTATATCTTATTCGGAGCATCTACAGACGTGCTACTCTTTGTGCTGATGCTTTTTGCGTCCCAACACTTGAATCTTGAAGTTGATTCATTCTTAATTCTTTTCCAGTTTTTCTCTGTATTATTTTTCTCTTACTTGAGTAGATCTTGTAAGACCTTTGTAGTGGTGTTTGCCAAGTTACTCACTATTTCTTTAGCTTATGTTTTAACTTTAGCATCATCAGATGGTGATTTGAGTCTATATCATCCCCTGTCTTTGTCCTTAAATCTTCCATAGACCTGAACGTTTTATTTGTGCAAACGTGATGGATCTTGTTGTCACTCATGCACTAATTCCCATTTATTTTCGCTCTTTTTCTATTATACTCATTTCCCTACCTCTTAACTACCCCATTTTTATTGTGTGGCGCATGTATATTTCTCTGCTCCTTAGTACCAATTTTTGTTTTCAATAAATTTACTTGCCAGGCCATCTTAGGAAAAAAGTCTTTCCTATATTCTGCTACATTTCAGCTACTTACAGCCATATATGCATTAAAATGTAACATTGAGTTATGATATATTGTGACACAAAATTGATAACAGAAAGAATTAAATCATAAGAACTATCAATGATGATTACATATATATTGATATCGATATTTGTAAGAACAGGTGTGAAGTCATTTGGAGATGGAGTACATACAACATAGGGGGCGGGCGAGGCAGTAATTAAATGAAGTTCGGAAACAGATATGATAGATTGTGTGATAATTCAAAGTTTATGAAGAGTTTACATAAGATTACAATTATTGTCAAGAATTAGAAATTAGTATGATGATGATAGCAATTTCACGGGACTTGAAGAGTTTGCAGAGAATTGAGTAAGTGAAAAAATGGATGAGTGATGGGTTGAATTCGGTCTGCATAAAGTAAGAATTAGTTTGACGAGAATCATATCACATAACAAAGACTAATAAAATAATCATAATAATGATATTAACAACAAATAACTATTTAACTTAGTAGTGATAAGTTGATTACTACCTCTTTCTGAATACATAAATTAAGTCTGAGTTTCTTTATTGCTGCTGCTTCGGCAAACCGGAGACACGCTGCGTTTTTTGTCTCCTAATATTATTGAAGTTTTGTGGAATTTCAATGGTATATCCTGTATCAGTTAAATGCTGAGCTATTGCACTGTATAGAGCCATTGTGTCTCAGTTTCAAATTCTTTAGAAGTTGTACTCTTTTTTCCGTTCTTCCAATGTGCTTTGGCATGTACATGTAAATTGGCAAATGCAGTTGCTTAATTGCTAAGTTTTAATTGCCATTATGGTCAAATTCAGTGTCTACTTCATGTAAAAGTGCGCTTTTTAGTTATCCCACAGGTTTTGTATCAGTTTATTCCGATGACCTTGTATGTTATTGGCTGTTGTAATGTACAATACGAATTGCACCAGCTGCGAAAACTATCAAATTACACAAGGTGGGCGCCCCCTGTACTTATGCTTATGCATAAACAGATTATCATTGAGGCGACACTAAAGAATATCATCAATATCAATGTGTGCAGACAACCGTGGACGCGGATTCGATTGGAGAAGTTCCAACATTTTAGATCGAAGAAACCCCAAGATGCTAGAAAATTTTTAGAAGCATGGTATTCAAATTAATTAATGATTAACACAGGTATATCAACGTAAACTCAGTCTATGAAGCAATATGTATGAGGTCATCTAATTAAGATATCCAACATGGATGCAAAGGTAAACGAAAACAACGAAGCCTACAAAATCAGCTGATCGTAAACAGGGTCATCAGAATAAACTGGAATAATTAAAACACTCGCTTCTACATGGAGTAAACATTAGAGATGTCCAGAATAACAATGAAAACTCAGAAATCAAGCTATCTAGCTCCTCAGAGAAAGCAACTTTATTTATGTATATATATTACTCGGTAAAGCGACTGTGAGTTTAATTTACCTTGTTCGTTAAGGTATTTCTTGCTGATAGCTCAAAAATAATGTGTTCTAGAGTTAAATAGATACTATTTAACTTGCCTTTTCGTTTTCCAAAATAAATTCCTCTTATTTAATCTTAAATCCGTTTAATATTTGTGATTTGTATTCTCTTTTTTTCCAAGACATTCCCAATGCAAAAAACTCCAGATCGCAACTGGACTCTGATATTTTTGAAAACCCAATCACCCAGATATATAAATGCTGAAAATAAATATTTAACGGAGACTTCTGATGCGGATGAATATGATTTGAAATTTAAAATGGCATGGTACAGTACATCGAATAGAGTCCATGTTTTCAGTCCTAAATTGGTCTGCGCCCTTAGAGATGTTAAACTTGGTGAACGTTTACTAGTCACTGGATTTCTTTCTTATTATCAATCACCTAAACCTGATGGAACGACTCAAAGAAACTGCTGCGTCACGGCTCAGCGCATCGCTCATATGGGTTGGTCTAGTGATTATCAACCCAGTGAGAACCTGGCGGAAGTTTTTGAAACATAAATTCTAGAAGATTTATCACTATGTGTCTCACAACATATATATTTTATCTTCCCATTAATGCCATCACATCCATCCAGTGAGTGCCAATATATTATTTGATAGCCTCTTGTTTTTGAATAGTTGATTTGTTGTATGCATCCTTTAAGTTCCACTCATTCATTAAGCAGTAATTATACTATGTTTTGAACACCTGAATTGGATTGCTGTTAACTCAATAGTTAACAAATAATAATTTCCTACTTAAAAATAAGTATAAATAGTATCTCAATTATGAATGTATATTCTAATCTTGATTTAAATTTAATCAATCAAGCATTGTGCAATCACTATGTGACTAGGCATAAATGTCTCTTGAACCAAGATACCACACCAGCACAGCAAAAATAAATGAGCGTGATTAGTGTTAGCGAAGTTTGAATTATTATGATATCAATGATAGTGAAAATAATTAAACATAAACAATATGATATTTGAAAAAGAAGTGATGAACTTGTGAAATAATACTGGAACTCGGAATCCAGGAGAAAATTATGAGTAGGTGGATTTAAATGAATGAGACCGATCCGGAGGTATCTTACCTAAATTCTCCGACAGTCGGCCACAAATATCATAAAAATACCTAACATCTCAAGCCTGTAGTCAGTAACTTAATGGGTTGATGCCACACTTACGACCCCAGTCAACATTGTTTCAAAGTTGGCAGTTCAACGTTCATAACATAAGTCCTAGTTACTTTAACCGATGTAAATTCGTAGCCTATTCAACCGATCTACCACCACTACCTAGTACTCTACGTCTAACCTCAATATTGCGTACTCAGTTGTTTCAATGTATGCCAGCCACACCTCTAAAACAAATGATCAAATACTAGTAACCTGTGAATAGTTTTGACTTTGGAAAGTCATATTTTACGAAGTAAAAGAAAGTGAACTTCCTAGTAGTGTACTCGTTTTTAGATAGGAGCGTGAATATCTTGTTTGTACTAAAGATGGCGCAATTTCTTACAAATCAAGTAAGGTTTGTAAAATCGTGCTGAAGTTCCGTCAGGCATCATCTTATTACAGCTAAATGGTCAGCTGTCAATTACTTCAATTGTTTTGCTTACTCATTGACAAAGTATAGGTTAGTGTATTCAACTTTGAGTCACAATTGTTTTGCAAGAGCTGCTTTTTATACCAGAGTATACAGACAGAACTAAAAAAGATGGGGTTCGGACCTGAAACATATTGCTTGAAAGCTAAGCGTTTTAACCACTAAGCCACCTCTCAAAATTTCATTTCTTCCAGTCAAGATTGACACATACTTGTCGTAAAACAAAATCCATCACCGATATGGAGAGATGTCCACCTCAAGTATTCTAGCGTCTATCTAAAGTGTCCATAAAACTATTTTATTAGCGTCTTCATTAAATAGAACTGTCATCTGGGTCCGTAAAAATACTGAGTTAGTAGTTATCGTATATTATTAGACCCTTTTGCAGTATGTTGTGGGAACAAGTATAAGTAAATATAGTGCTAAATTGATACATTACTGTGTGATATTTATTCTTAAAATTATTTACAATATCATGTGGTTCGATATAATTAACTAGAAGTCATGTCTTTTTGAAATTTCAATGCAGGCAATCAAAAACTAAACGGTTAATAGAATATTCAACGAAGTAAATACATTCACAGTTCATAAGATGGGATTGTGTCCTTAATCGATTGTCTATTGTTCAAAAAATAACATTTAATATATACCTATTTCGTTCTATATCTTGGATATGCAAATATTTTATTGAAATAAACAACGAAACTGATTTTTTCCTGTATGTCACTCGATTAAGGATAGATTGTCTTTTGAAACTTCGTAGTAATTGTTAGTGCCGTAATTAGCTGTATTTTTATCACTAATACTTACATTTTAACTGAAAGGTCGAGTATTTCAAATTCGTCTGGAGCGAGTTTTACAAAATACTGTTTGAAAATATAAATCTATGCTAGATCCAGAGATATGCTACTGGTTTACCGCAAAATGTAATCAACTTCATGGTACATTGTTAACTGATGAGTAAATTCACCTGAAGCTTACAGAATAAACTTGAGGTACTTGTGAGTTCATCATGTATTTCGAAATGACGGAAATGTCAATAAACAAATAACTACAGCACAGTGCTGGGACACTGCCTGGGTGTCCAAACCGAAGCACGTGGTTTTCTTAGGGAATACACCCGGAGGTTTCAACCTAAAGGCCTGATCCAAAAGGTAATGGAGTAACGTTATTTATTTATTTGAACACATAAATATTGGTACAAGACGGCACCAAATATATATGCACCACACAAAACAATGAAAATTAGAACAAAAAAAAAAGAAGGTAAGGAGCGTAAAAACAAAAGAACTATGACGAACAGACTAGTGTAAGGTAGTATAATAATAATAGTAATAATGGGGGAAAAGGAAAGGTACAATGAGAAAAACTCTTTCGGTTAAGGAAGAAACAACCACTTTTTATGAAAAAAGTAACAGAAGGTTACAGCAGAATCGACACTGGCTTCTATTCTCAGCCATATTTGATAACGTCTCTAGCCACTGTGTTGCACCATCTCTATTACTCAAGCCAAAGAGTCGTGAAGGACCGACAGAAGCCAGTCTTTTGCAGCTTTTTTCATACTACGACACCATTTCATACACTGACCATCTCTCCGCTTCTTCCAACCAGTCCCGGTGTCCGCAAATAATGCACGATGTGGAATTCTCTGGAACGACATTCGGAGAACATGTCCAAGCCACCGAAGTCGATGTTTCAAGATGGTAACACCAATTGCATTATCGTTTCTGTTCCCGAACACACGATGCCGAACCTCTGCATTACTGACATGGTGTTGCCACTGAATGTCAGCAATCCTTCGGAGACAGCGATGATCGAACACAGAGAGTCGTCTAACGTCCTTAACTCGGAGAGACCAGGTTTCACAAGCATAGAGCAAAACTGCTCTCACCGACGTGTTGTAGATCCGACCTTTTACAACCAGACTAACATCACTAAGGCGCCAGAGATGACCCAGATTGGCATAAGCCGCTCTGGCTTTCACTATACGTGAATTAGTCTCATCACTCACACCCCCACCAGCACTTATGCAGCTACCTAGATACACGAACTTCTCGACTACTTCTATCAGCTCACCATCCAGGGTGAGTACAGGATTAGAATCCTGCCAGTCTTGTAGAAGTACTTTGCACTTCGAAGGTGCAAAGCACATACCGTACCTACGGACACTGATTGCCAACTGATTAAGTGCGGATTACATGACTTGGGCATTATCTCACAGTAAGACAATATCGTCCGCATACTCAAGGTCGAGAAGTCTTTCTCCAGGCAACAGATCCACACCGCCATTACTTACATCCATCAGCGTTGTTTCCAGAATGTCATCGATGGCAAAGTTGAAGAGGACTGGCGAGATTGGGCAACCGTGCCTAACCCCACTGCTCGAATGGAACAATGGAGAGAGGTGGTTGTATGCCCTCACTCTGCCTGAAGTGTTTGTATATAGGGCTTTTAGGATGTTAATAAACTTCTCAGGCACACCCTTCTTCAATAGACAATCCCAGAGAACAGTCCTGTCCAACGAATCGAAGGCAGCCCTGATGTCAAGAAACACTACGATTGTTGGCTTTTGATAAGCATGACGGTGAAGATATGATGAATACATCCTCGACCGGAACGAAAACCAGCCTGCTCCTTGCGAGTCAATCTTTCTCGGGTTTTGAACAACCTACGAAGTATGACAGAAGCCAATAGCTTGGACGCAATTGGAAGTAGACTTATCCTCCGATAGTTGTTACAGGAACGACGTGAACCCTTTTTAAAGATAGGGACAACTATCGACTCATTCTATGACGTTGGTGGACCAGTCGTCACCGGCCATGGAGGGCAAGACAGTCTGACCGATGTTGCCAGAGCAGCAGGCCAGTTGAACTGCCCTTCGAAGAATTCTGCCTATCGTCCAAGACGTCGATGGATGTTAGTGATTGGCATCCCGTCATCCTCATAGACTGTTTCGCTCACACCAGACTTCTTGCTGCCAATGGCTTGGGTGTGTTGGAAGAGCTTCCGGTGGTTACCAGATGCAGCTGCTGCTTCCAGTTCATTAGCACGCTCCGACCACCAGGCTTCTCGGCCCTTACGCAAGCTTCGGCCGATTTCATTACGTAAAATCCTTCGTTTATGGTCAAACCCACGGTCACCCGGAGTAGACCGACGGGCTTCGATGAGTTGTAAGGAGCCTGCAGAAACCCAGTCCTTATAAGCGGGACTTTTCGCGAAGCCGCAAGCGGCTTTACTTGCCATTTTCATGGCGTCATGAATTTCATTTATGTAGTTTTGAGTTCCATTTACACAGTTTAAAAACCAGCCAGCTGCTCAGAAAAACAAGAATATATCAGTATTACAATACGAAACCTAAAAGCTGAAAATGTAACACCGTTAAACAAACGAACACTCATTTCACCAATAATCTACGTTACCCACAAATACCGTGGTATGGCTGAGAGTGATGGTGGCCCTCCGTCTCGAAATGCTCTCACACGGCCATGCGTATACAGCCTCTGCCGGGGAAGTCCTACTCGCTGCCTTCTCGTGGCGGGGGTGTTGTTTACGAAAATAAGAGGACGAAAAGCGAATGTCCAGCAAATAAATCGAGTTGATAGATACGGGGGTCCACCTAGGGGATTTGGAAAACCCTGATTTCAAACCAATGGGCTACGGGATCGGTCAAATGAAAGTGTTCGTTTGTTTAACGGTGTTACATTTTCAGCTTATAGGTTTCGTATTGTAATACTGATATATTCTTGTCGTTCTGAGCAGCTGTGTAGTTTATAAACTGTATAAATGGAACTCAAAATTACATAAATGAACCTATATTTGTTAGTGTCGGATTAGCCTATGGTTGAAGAACCTACGATCTTGGTAGTATATGGTAATATGCGTAATAGTAACTGGGGTGACTTGGTACATTTTATCAAAACCCTTCATAATAGCGTTTGAATTCAAATCTAATCTGTTGCCTCATCAGCTTGAAAAATAACTACTCATTTCTCGACATTAGGGACAGGAATGTTATTGTCTAAATATAGTAATAAATTCACTCGCCAGATTTTAACTTACAAGAATGAATTCTCATGATGCTTCCAAGACTTCGAAACGTATAGATTGGTTTAACTTCCTAACCGCACTCATTTCTTGATATTAAGGAAATTTATCATGGTATTTAGATACAGTCAATATGCATGGTATTTGATGGAACGCTTCAAAGTTGGCATTGATTGGATTTTACTCATTGTTCACGGAGATCAATTTTCAGTGAAATCATGAACCTGTCTAGTTTAGACTGTAAAACCTGTAGGGACTGGATGGTTGCTTTGTCCTAGTAAGGAACTCATCTGCGACTCAACAAGCAGGAATCGAGCATACGACATTCAGTTTTTCACGCAAACGCTCGACCTCCAAAGCACTCAGTCATCATCCAACGGTGTTAAGTGCCTCTAGGTTCTCAATGAGATTCAGCAATCTCCACAACTTTTCACTGATAGTCTCCCGTCCAAAAAATATCACATGTCAATATTCTTTATTTGGATCGACTAACATATAAATAACCGTTTTCATGTATGACGTCTAAGTCCATATCATGACTTAAACAAATTTAGAATCAATATAATGACTCCTGGGTTATAACTCAAATAAGCGATGAGACTACTAGCTAACATAATTCCTTATAGAAGTTGGTTATTTCTCGGAACCTAGCTAGGGGAACGATTATTAGCGTAACCACCGTAACTCCAAAATGAAACAGCATTTCTTAATACTTTCAGTCTCCAGTCATAAAGGTTTGTGGTGCACTTAGCATAAATTGCACAGCACAAAACAGTCAAATTCCATTGGTCTCTGTATTGTGGTTTCCCACGATTATAAGATGCAACCTATTAAGCCTATGGAGAAATAATATTTTTGAATTCGTCCACATCACTATAAACGAGCTATTTGAGATAAATAGTATTAGATAAGTATTGCTTCGGTATGAACCCTGCACTAGCATGATCAACTTCTGACAACTGACGTAAAATAGTTAATGTCTATGACAAGATACTGGGGTGGATGTATATGATAATTTTCTTATCAATATACCATTCACTTTCGACCTAATGGACTAAAAAATTATGGTTACAACCCAAAGAACGGATCGCTAAGAGGTATTAGATCATCGTTTCATTAGTAAGCTGGACGAACTGATTACCATTTTCACAAACGTAAATCCATATCGTATCTTCTTCACAAATTTGACGAAAGTAATAAAACGATCGCTTTATTAAGAATTCGAATTCTTAATGTAGGTATTTACCTAACTTTATTGTCCCCAGATTATTTTGTAATCCCATCATTTGACAATTTGATCGATAAATAATGACACCAGTCGAACTACCTTATGTTGAAATAAAATAATTACTTAGTCATCAATAGTAAGATTACAGTCAATTCAATACTTGCGATATAATGAAACTCATCAAAAGTGAGTAAACCAAGCTGAATAATTATTAGAGGTAGTTGAATACCTAGGATCTGATTTCTAGTTTATTTCACTGAATAGAATAAAGTTATTACTTTTAGTAAATAATGTTTTCCCAAGGGTAACATTGAATACAGTCTATTATGCAATGGATAATTAAGCAAGACTAGGGAAGAAAATTATCCGGCACTCAAATAATTCATATTCACTGGTGGATGACCTTAATTTCCGACCAGCATAAAACCTCTATAACCATCTAAAGGCTAGTTTTACTGAATACGAGACATAAATCCTTTCTCGGTTTACATGTATATTATTAACTTTCCACAGAATGTTCAGTTTATTTGACAGTTCATCATCTGTGTGTGGGTTGTGATACTGCCCGGGTGCCCAGACCGAAGCAGGTGGTTTTCTTAGGGGGCCACACCCCGAGCCTTTGACCTAAAAGTCTACCCCACAAGGCAGTGGAGTATCGTAAGGAGATGCAGTCCCATGGTAGCCGGTGACCGAAAATTGGTTCATATGCCATTTCTTCCCGCAGGATACTGGAGCCCATATGCACCATTGATTTGGTTTGGGATCCAGTTAAAGCGCCGGACATTCGCTTTTCGTCCTCTCATTTTCCTAAACAACACCCCCTCCACAAGAAGGCAGTGAGTAGGAATTCCCTGGCAGAGGCTGTGTACGCGTGGCCGTGTGAGAGTATTTCAAGAGGGAGGGCGAACCCACCCCGCTCTCGGCCATATCAGGGCATTCGGGGACCAACTCTCGATATTTATGGAAACTACTTTTCTTGCTTCGACTAACAATCAAATTCTTCTTCTTCTTATTATTATTATTTACTACGTCGTTATTCATCCTCTTTTATTCCTACTCTATCTATACTTGTTTTTTCGACTTATACAGCAGCTTGTCTATGGTGGAAATTCGACTCTACCTAAACGTTCTCGAGTCACTGTCCGGTTGAAAATTGTATGTTACCACCGAATATGAGTAGTGAAGCAGTTTTTCTGAAACCACGTGCGCCATTCAAACTGGCTGACTTCAACGTTCGCACACTTATGCAGGTTGGACAACAGATAGGGCTGGCTATGTCTTTAGAAAGTCTTAATATCGATGTTTTCTGTCTATCCGAGACCCGTATTCAAGACTCTAGTGAAGTACTACAAATTCGCTCTCCATCTGTCGCTTCAAAAAGCTTGTTTTACGTGCGCTTATCCGGGGACCCTGTGGCATCTTCGTCTGGTCTTGCAGGCGTTGGTGTCGCACTAAGCGCTAGAGCTGAGGCAGCACTAGTCGATTGGATCCCCATTAACAGTCGGTTATGTGCTGTTAGATTAGAAAGTTCCATCAAAGTGAGAAGAAATCGGCGTGAGAAACGATGTCTTTTCGTCATCTCCGCCTATGCCCCGACAGATTGCAGCCCGGATGCAATCAAGGATGAATTCTACCATCAGTTGACTGTTTTTCTCCAGAAAGTTCGTTTGACAGATATTGTAATACTAGCCGGAGACTTGAATGCTCAGGTCGGGCGTCTAGGCACAGAAGAGAGTCGTTTAGGTGGCCGATGGAAACTTGTTGGTCGCAGGATAGATAACGGGGACCGTCTACTGCAACGGTGCACAGACCACAACCTGTTTCTGGCTAGCACTAACTTTCGGCACAGTCATCGCCGATATGCCACCTGGCGTCCTCCGTCTGCATCTCAAGCCTGGGCTCAGATTGATCACATCAAGATCAGCTACCGCTGGCGTGGTTGTGTACAAGACTGCCGCTACTTTTGGAGTACCTATCTGGACTCTGACCATGCCTTGGTCTGCGCCAATCTTACCATACTTTTCACTGGCCAATGAAGTGACTGCCACCAAAGGATTGATGTCAGCAACTAAATATTGAACCGAGCTAGCTTCTAGGCTAACTACCATTCCACCGAAAAGTTTAGATAAGCATTCGTTTCAACTTCATGACGCCATGAAAATGGCAAGTAAAGCCGCTTGCGGCTTCGCGAAAAGTCCCGCTTATAAGGACTGGGTTTCTGCAGGCTCCTTACAACTCATCGAAGCCCGTCGGTCTACTCCGGGTGACCGTGGGTTTGACCATAAACGAAGGATTTTACGTAATGAAATCGGCCGAAGCTTGCGTAAGGGCCGAGAAGCCTGGTGGTCGAAGCGTGCTAATGAACTGGAAGCAGCAGCTGCATCTGGTAACCACCGGAAGCTCTTCCAACACACCCAAGCCATTGGCAGCAAGAAGTCTGGTGTGAGCGAAACAGTCTATGAGGATGACGGGATGCCAATCACTAACATCCATCGACGTCTTGGACGATAGGCAGAATTCTTCGAAGGGCAGTTCAACTGGCCTGCTGCTCTGGCAACATCGGTCAGACTGTCTTGCCCTCCATGGCCGGTGACGACTGGTCCACCAACGTCATAGAATGAGTCGATAGTTGTCCCTATCTTTAAAAAGGGTTCACGTCGTTCCTGTAACAACTATCGGAGGATAAGTCTACTTCCAATTGCGTCCAAGCTATTGGCTTCTGTCATACTTCGTAGGTTGTTCAAAACCCGAGAAAGATTGACTCGCAAGGAGCAGGCTGGTTTTCGTTCCGGTCGAGGATGTATTCATCATATCTTCAACCTCCGCCAAATGTTTGAACACCGCCATACTTATCAAAAGCCAACAATCGTAGTGTTTCTTGACATCAGGGCTGCCTTCGATTCGTTGGACAGGACTGTTCTCTGGGATTGTCTATTGAAGAAGGGTGTGCCTGAGAAGTTTATTAACATCCTAAAAGCCCTATATACAAACACTTCAGGCAGAGTGAGGGCATACAACCACCTCTCTCCATTGTTCCATTCGAGCAGTGGGGTTAGGCACGGTTGCCCAATCTCGCCAGTCCTCTTCAACTTTGCCATCGATGACATTCTGGAAACAACGCTGATGGATGTAAGTAATGGCGGTGTGGATCTGTTGCCTGGAGAAAGACTTCTCGACCTTGAGTATGCGGACGATATTGTCTTACTGTGAGATAATGCCCAAGTCATGTAATCCGCACTTAATCAGTTGGCAATCAGTGTCCGTAGGTACGGTATGTGCTTTGCACCTTCGAAGTGCAAAGTACTTCTACAAGACTGGCAGGATTCTAATCCTGTACTCACCCTGGATGGTGAGCTGATAGAAGTAGTCGAGAAGTTCGTGTATCTAGGTAGCTGCATAAGTGCTGGTGGGGGTGTGAGTGATGAGACTAATTCACGTATAGTGAAAGCCAGAGCGGCTTATGCCAATCTGGGTCATCTCTGGCGCCTTAGTGATGTTAGTCTGGTTGTAAAAGGTCGGATCTACAACACGTCGGTGAGAGCAGTTTTGCTCTATGCTTGTGAAACCTGGTCTCTCCGAGTTAAGGACGTTAGACGACTCTCTGTGTTCGATCATCGCTGTCTCCGAAGGATTGCTGACATTCAGTGGCAACACCATGTCAGTAATGCAGAGGTTCGGCATCGTGTGTTCGGGAACAGAAACGATAATGCAATTGGTGTCACCATCTTGAAACATCGACTTCGGTGGCTTGGACATGTTCTCCGAATGTCGTTCCAGAGAATTCCACATCGTGCATTATTTGCGGACATCGGGACTGGTTGGAAGAAGCGGAGAGATGGTCAGTGTATGACATGGTGTCGTGGAATGAAATAATAATATCAATAACAACAATAATGAATCACTCAACGTATATACATCCACGACCTAGGATCATGAAAATAAATCCTATAACGAAGCTGATTTTCTCTCATAACTGATTCTTCAAGCCTATAATGTAACAGCCATATAGTACACGATTAGTAATTAAATAACAAAAATTAAATCACAAAATATAAAGTCACCGATTGTAAAATAAATGGAGTAGCAAATAAAATCGTACATATAACAAACAGCTGATTTTGATAAGTATAATTGTTAATTAGGAGAAAAGAAATGATTATTTAACGATGACCGGGGCTGTGTAGAATACACATATAAGAGGCTACAACATGATACAATTGTTATACACATGAGTAATGGACAATATGTAAAACATGATCCACAATCGGTTGGTTGTGCATTAATTTCAGTGTAGAAATAAACATTTACATGCGTGTAATTCACAGCGTATTCCTGTATAAGATGGATAATCATATTCAGATAATGGTTATGGAATTTATAACATTACCTTTACTGTAAATGAAAATTATGATGACTGCAACGCACGTGAGTGTATATAATTCACATGTTTCTTTATAACACAAATAAGATGTTAACAATATGCATGTTTATCGATGATACAATTTTGAAATTACTAATTACACAATGATCAGTCCAATGTAAAAATAAATCAATATGATCCTGGTGATCAGTTCCGTTTTCGAGGGATCAGCAATTAGCTTATCGAAATTGACAACCCATCAAAAATTAGCAATATGATAATAAAAAACATGACAATTAGAAGTAAGGATTGTTCTGAGATGTGACGATTTTTATGATTCCCATGATAAATATTTAACTAGATTTGTAAAGTAGGTACTTCGACTGAACTGACTGGCATGATCATGAAAACTACTGCACGCGACAACAGAACTAGAGCGACCAGATAAAGAACTGTTCAAATAGAAATAAGAGATGGAGTTGCCAATGTTGTTATTGTAATTAGAGGGAAATAACCCAATAAAATATGAGAATAAAGGATTAATTGTTGCTGCCAATCTGTGTAAATGGTGCAAAGCTTTCGGTAGAAAAACTACACTCTAAACAGCTTGAACCATTCAGTTCAAACAAAATACTTTTGACAGATGCGGAACTCAACTGAATTCTTTCCCAATTATGTGGTCCATTAGCATTTCACCGAGAAAAGTTATGATGTCTTAACATCCTAACGCAACAGAAAATTCCAGTGGAAGAAATCTATTTTATACGAGTAGGGTATATCTTGCAATTGCCAATAAGTTTATGAAGAAACGAGTAGAATGTGGAATAGAAGATAAAGAATCATACGGTCAGTAAGGTAATATAAAATCATCACGAGGTATACAAAACAACACATTCCGAATAAAAGGCAGTCAGTTGCTAAGGGTAGACGTGTCTGTTTGAGCGTTCACATAACGAAGATGGCTTTTTTGTCTTCATAGGTATATCCAACTGATTAATAAAAATACATGGAAAAGGTAAATCTCCACTTAGTAACCCATATCTAACATTTTATTCTACGAATTCACACTTTTCGAGCCACATACTCTATTCCCAATGACTTCTTACTATCACTTTATTTAAAGGCACCCTATGCATATGCACCGCGCTTCATCATCCGATTTGTGTGAGGGTTGGAATACTTCCCGGGTGACCAAATCGAAGCAGGTGGTTTTCTTAGGGGGGCGAGCCCGGAGCCTTCAACCTAAAGGTCTGATCCATAAGGTAGTGGAGCGGCGTCTGAAGATGCAGTCCCATGATAGCCGATGACCAATAATTGGCTCATACACCATTTGTTCCCTCAGGATCCTGGAGCCCATGTGCACCATTGGTTTGAAATCAGGGTTTTCTAACTCCCCTAGGTGGACCCTCCGTATCTATGAACTCGGTTTATTTGCTGGACATTTGCTTTTCGTCCTCCCAAATTCGTAAACAACACCCTCGTCGCAAGAAGGCAGTGAGGAGGATTTCCTTGGCAATGGTTGTATGCACGTAGCCATGTGAGAGCATTTCGAGAGGGAGAGCTGACTCCCGTCACCCTCGGTCGTATCAGGGCATTTGGAGGATCTTACTATCACTTGATATTCATCTCGCTGTGCTGATGTGGTGTAACAACTTAGACTAATGCACATATGTGCTAAGTTCCACATTGTTTATAGCTAACGGGCTGGTAGAAAACCACAACAAGATCACTACGTGTCAGGCCACTGAGCTATATATTTTTTACGAACAAACCAGGAGAGTTATGGATAATTAATAAACCCTATTGGGGTACACCTTATTCCACATATTCATTCCCTAAACCAAAAACCTCACCACCTTTCGCACTCATTCCCAGAGTTGGTAGAGCTAAAGTATCTGTAGGTCATATCACCAAGTTACAAAGATAAATGCTTCGAAATGATAACATTTACTGACTCGTCCCTATATATACAAACATTCTCTTAGCTTCAATATCACTTAAAGTGATGCAACTTCGCTTTATTCGCAAGTGGCTGTTCATGATTCCATAGAAAAGTGGATGAAACAGTTTTCTTATTCGTTTAACATGGCTAGTATAAATTAAGAAATCGCTAATATGATTAATTTAAAGATGTGAACTGCAATGAATGATTAGTGGCAGAGTAAGCATCCATCACAATATATACTGAGTACTAATATGTGCAGTAATGATAATCTGTTATTTGTTGCGAAAAAAATATAACAATGTATGTAGGTAATTTCCCTATCACTCAATATTTACCATAATAAAAAGCTTCAGAAGAAAGACCAACCTTAGTGCTGATCAGTGATCTGAACTGTTATAATGACATGCAAGTTATGAAAAGATGAATACCAAATAACCAAGATTATCGACTTACTCGACCAAAGGAAGTACAAAGCATTGTTTCCTATGGCAGCTTCAGCTGTCCCTGCAGTTACACTAATAGCTATGATAATAGCAACGATAGCAAGTACACCATAACCTATCCAGTGTGCACGAGCATAGGCTGGGCCAACAGATGTAACTTTATGACAATGTGGACATCTTGCTGTTATAAGTCCTGCGGCATTGGAAGCGTTCCTGCCAGATAGAAGTGCGGTAAATGCATTCATACGTCCAAACGAATGAGATTCGGGTGATGGTATGGAAAATGGTGAATTACAATTACCGCAGGACAGGCGTAGACTTTGAGGAGTACCAAACGTTCCATGTGTAGCTGGACCCTGCAAAAACCTATTGCTACTACCCATAAAGCCCACACCATCTTCCTATTATAAAACCAAAAACAAGGTGGAAAATAAATGTATAATCATACGAATAATCGACACGAACAAAAGTAAAGAATGGCTACATATACTAGAAATTATGATGCCTGTGTGAAACAAAACTAGTTAGTGTAAGCGCAGCAACCTGTAACAGCTTAATAGGATTCGTTTGCTTATACACATATATAAAATAAGCGGTGTTTAAGTAAGTAAAGTACTTGGGTTTTAAATGAGTCACAGTATGGAGTATCGTCCTATCTATTTCAGCCCGAGTTATTAGACAGTAGTCTCCACAGAAATGTGCTTCGAAGCCGAGTGCACAAACTTTTACATGTATACATCCAGTTCGTTACTTACAAACTAACATCAATACATTTTATCTCCAAACGAAAAACTAAGATAATATGCATTAACACACATATCTAGTAGTTGTGGTTAACACTAATTCTGAAAATGATTCATAGTTAATCAACATGCAAGTAAAGTGTTTGTCACTACTGATTGTTTGAATAACAATTGTGTCTAATATAACTATACAACTATAACCATGTGTACATACAAGAACATACTTAAACTGAAAAGTATAATTAAATTGATCTGGTCTTGACCAATTACTATATTTCAATTACCCTATCTATAATATATATTTTTACATCCTTATGAAACAAAATATGATAAATTAAACTTTTCGCATGAGGTAAGAGGTGAGAAAATACTATTCTGAATTTACAATGTGGTAAAAATTCACAATAACTGGATCAAAGCAGTGTATATTTTAACTATTTCATTCAATACAAAAACATAAACTTATAGCTAACTAAAAATAACCATTTAACCTTATCACTGACTATTCTGTGATTCTAGTCTATTTTAAAAAAAGGATGAGAAAACGATGGTCAATATCTATAGATTTTCAGGTCATCTGTCGTTAGTTGTATTTTATATTTTGAACGACAGAAGCCCTATAAGTATAACGTGAATTCTGAACAGTATTTCCTATCCTCGATGGTATATATTGGGCATAGTACAACTACCAACCTACGTGAAACACGAATAATTTTCTGCAGGTTTACGCAGATTACATGTCATTCTTGACAACAATAATTGTCAGTCTTAATGTGCTACCTGACATAATTAATTTTGAAACCAAAAAAACTAAAGTGTAATTAGCTGAAGATAAACTGGACGTGCATACACATTGATTTCGATCATGCTTAAGCATGCCGCTGTCATAACTAACGAATTAATCATTATAAATGAAGTGAAATAGGCTGAATAACTGAACCAAACTTTACAAACAAGTAGTAAATACAGCTGCATTTAATGTTAAGAATCAGGAACGTAAAAATGTGGCGTGAAATACAACACAACAATTTATTGAACTCAGCTGCCACGCCGTGTATAGTTCTGAAATGGGGTTCATAAGGTGAAGAGAGAGTTTAAGCAAAGCACGACTTTTAAAAGGTCAACTTCCCATCAAACAGAGCTACGTTATCTGTACACTTGAAGTTGAAAAACGATTCTCCAAGCGGGAGATCAATGATTGAGTCAGCGGTTGAGAGAATAACTTGTAAGTATATCTACGACTAGATGAAAATTTGGGAATTAGGCAGCTATTATGGATACTAGTGTGATTATTTAAGTTGACAGTTATTCCGAAGTTTCGATTCGGCCATTTTCAAGAATGCAGTCTTTCCCGACAAACAATGTCATCGTCAACACAGTTGGGTGTCAGTAATTATGCCTTAGTTTTGAAACCTGATGACAGTTGATCTTTGATTGAAACCCAATACTTTTATGACTTTTATTTTTTAATTTTGAACAACGGTCGGATGATTACAAAGGTCAAAATCTGGGAATCACATTACTCAAACTGATTCCCCTGTAGTGATCACAGCAGTTAGGACAACCGATGGTCAATATTAATCAATTGGAAATATGTTTAGCCCCTAAACTTCGAAGAAAAGCCCAGTCAATCTATATAGAAAAACTTGCAATACTTCCAACCAACATTTCCATTCACTGTGTAGATCGCCTTTTTCGGTTTGAGAACAAACGTCAATGATGGGGAGACATGATGATTAGCTTAGTGAACTCAGAGAAAGCCATATGAAGACGACATCCAATACATGGTTACCCAGAACCTACTGAATTGACATGTTATGTTGACATGCGACGATATATCACAACAGAAGACAGCGAAAACTAAAAGATTGTTCTTTAAAAGTACTTTAGTGAAATAAAAAGGGACAAAAACAATGTTAACTAGTATGCAGTAACGATACATGAAAAAATAAACGAAAACCTAGATTATGGTTACTTGGGATCGACCATACACCAAGTAGTTAGAATGAGTAATAAAAATATGAATGGCTTTCTCCCTGCCTTGACATGATGGTACTGTGTTTACCGCTGTTTTCACAGGAGACTATATATGATAACGAGCTAAAACATGATCAAAATTGCCTCTTTACGTTAGCTATTGTTTAAAAAGTTTTTTACTTGGTTTATTTGACACTTTCAACGTAGGTTAGAAAGGTTTCCACAATTCTTATTGCAAGTAAATAGCTGGTCAACTCATTACTGGATTCTATAGAAAAGCTTTATGTAGAATCTACTCACATGCTGGTTTGAGATGAGATGTTAGCCATCAAGTAGTCATCTGCCTAGTTAGCCGCCATTTTCACTCACGTTTGGTGATAGTGCTGATCAAGATTATGCGCCTGTATGAAACTAGGACAAACATTTTGATGTTTCCATTGATTTAACACGGATACTTGATCTCTCAACACACAAGCCTTGTGATATAACATAATAAATAAACAACCACTAGGTAATTAAGTCTTAACAAAAGCTAGAATCATTGTAAAGAAGACCAAGATTATAGATTGCTTCCTTAAAAAATAAACTGTAACACTAAGTTCCTGTGTGACTTGTGTTTCGCAAATTAATGTTAGTCAAGAAATTAATCGCTAGCCTGCCGCTACCAGACGCTACATTTGAGCAAGCATGACACATATGCGCACCACATAAAATCACCCTCTTAAGTCTCTGTAACCAGGTGCAGTTCGGACAAAAGGTAGGCTTTATTACGGCTCTGGACAGTTATGCAGGTGACATCTACAACACCTTATAGATCTCCACCACAGATTTCAAGTCCACCTTCCACCTATTCATTGAAAAAGCATGCTTAACTTGTGCCCACCCGCCTTGAGGTTTGAGAATAATTAAACACCAAAGTCGAAGTATCGATAAACAAGTAAATATTAGCTAGGTACTTTACATGTTGCTACATTAGGTGGCCCAATCAGAGCGAGAAAACGGCTGATATTAGAGATCATCACGATAACTTTTTACGCCCCAACGGGTTATTTCTTTCAATAGTAATTGACAAACTATCCCAACAATAGTTGTTTGACAAGTATTGTGGCGCTAGCTGGTGACCATGATGGATATTTGGGATGTTTCGACCCACAAAATAGCCATGTGAATGATCAATAGAAACATATTAGTTATGGGTCAGTGATAATGATTTAACGACGTTAGGAAGATACAGTCGCTTTTAATCTGCTAGATGCTGAACTTAAAACAATCTTATAATGTCTCTTTATATAACAAACTTATTTCTTGTCAAATTAGATCGTCCACATTATTATTTTCTACTCTTATTGATACTGTTAATAACTCTACTGCTCTGGGGAGTTTTAATATTTTTAATTCAGTTAAATAACGTGTTGTGGTAACATGGGCCAATCATCCAATGTTTTAAGCCCTACGTTGAGAATGACTAAGCTCGACCCTAAGACTTGAAAAACTGACATTCTAACTAACCATATAATAAGCGAGTTTGTTCCACTTGAAGCGACTGTTAGGTTTTGCAAAGCATCATGCAGCTCCTTACAACATTTCGACAACTATCAGCATAAAATACAATACCACGAAGATAATTGTATGAGAAAATAGTAAAAACATTAACAGGAATGAAAAACTGATTTTCAAAAGGGAGAAATAAGAACAAAAATTGGGAAGTAACATCAATTTTTTGAGCACTATATTCCCTACGCATAGTTTTTATCTTCACCAGTACTATTAATATTTCAAATACTTCGCTGAATTCTAGTTGTTTTGATAGTGTGGCAACTTATGCTATTACTACGTTGTTGATAACTACATCAAGGACCCTACTTTCAGAAATATAAGGGTGCAGATGAGTCTCGCCATAGCAGTCCGATGGTAAGGATACCGGGTAAACTGACGTTACTTGACGTACACACAATTATCTATTTGAGGATTGATCTGAATCCTACTAAACATTTACCCGCACATAACTAGTACTGCGGTACAACGTCATCGCTGGTAATCGTTATTATAACAGTGCCAAACCGCTCAACATAAAACACTTCTACTACAATGGAGTTTACACTGACACCAACAATAAGCAAATTTAGCTCTATTAGATGTGCAATTCAAGAAAACTAAGTAGGGAAGAGGTGTAACCTACTTCACGAATAACAATAACTTTCTGACATTCCGGGCGAGGACAACCAACTTTGCTTGTAGATTCATTGCATACAAGTAAGCAATTGCAAGGGCATCTAACATACTGTTTCCCAGTTGGTGGACCTTTGATAGGCTAGAAAAGACATTAGATGAGGAAGTAAGTACCGTCGCCTCAGAACAGTGTGAACATCGAACCACCATTTGCTTTTCACGAGGAGTGAACGTAATAACTTGCCTGCATACTTGGCAGTTCACTGTGGCTTGGGAATCTCCATCATTGGTAACTGCTCGCTCAATGACTGGTTTGATGACGGAGCGTCCAACATGGGTATCTATTTGTTAAAAGTTTTGTTTGAATGACAGTTACCGGCAGATACTAGAGGAGTATTTTCATCCATTCTGTAGTAAAGCAATCAGTGTTCTACCGGCAACTAAAGGTGATATTGGGTGCGAAACTACAGTCAACTGCAAAAAATGGAAGTAAACAAATATAAACTAAATTAAAGTACTAGAAACCACTTACCTTTAGATTTCAAAATGGCTTCGAGCCTAAACTAGTAACCCGCACAATCGTATAGGAGGCAGTATTTTCAATTTAGGCTGAGTTGAGATGTGTCTGTTCAATATTTGCAATACACATAAACTATTTAAAGTCAAACTAGCAACCAGAAAAAGGAAGTTAGGAATGGAGTTGAATTTTCATGTCCAATTGGTCTTCAAATTATTCAGTCCATTTTGCACAGCTTCTCTAATTGAAAGGATTTTAATATCAACAGGAACGTCTATTTCGAGCCTGTCTGTTTTTTCGTATTTTTATCTAGTTTGTTTGTGATGAGATTATATAGACCAACTGATCCATTTTCTGATATTACGGTGTGGTTCCAGGTCTTTGGTATTACCCAATATAGGATGTCTAACCACTTGGCTGTGTTTACACTGTGTATAACAGTTAGTTACTGGTCAATGTTCTTAGAACACCGGGGTTGCTAAAACCAGCAACTTTCACATCAACAGGCAGAAAACTGGTTTGTTACAATATGAAGGGTTATAAGAATTAGTAAATGATGAAGTTTATGCAAACAACATGAATCAGCTGGATGGGCTGATGGTAGTTCTAGTGATAATATTGACAGCGACAGTTATGACAGTAAGATTAGTGATAATGGGAATAATAGTGATGGCAATGGGAAGACACATAGCATACATCTGCCAGAGCTGTTCCAAGCGAAGGACCGTAAGGTGAGAGCGTGTGTCTGTCAAGCCAATTCTTAAGGTTACCTACTGAAGGAAATGTGGTCCAGTAGTTCAGGAGAACATTCCAGGCAGAGCGGACCCTTTGTGAAAAGAGGTTTAATCTTGTCTGATTATTGGCTCTCTGGTGTGCGATTCGTTGTGGATTAACTCGTGCGGTAAAGCGATGAGGCCCATACAGTATGTTTTAATGTGGTTAACCAGGAGTAATTCATGTGTAGGGCGTTAGTTGTGTCCGATGACGTTGAATGTTTACGATGTGACACCTCGAGATACTAGACTTTGACTTATTGTCTACGTCCTATTTCCCTATTATTGTGAAGCCATTTTTGAGTTCAAGAGATTCGTTTTCGCTTCTTATGGACCTCCATTATATGGCATCGTCAGTGTATGGGAGAGTCAATGAGCTAATTTGTCTAGAAGCTCATTTATAATTATCAGAAAGAGGGGTGAACCTCTTAATCCTTTATACAGACAGCATGATTTGGCTGGAGTGATACTCTTTCCTAGCAGTCTGCAGCAGTTGTTACACTGCTCTCTATCAAAGGCTGGCCAACGTTCCAATAAGCCACTCTCCGACTCCGGAATTCTAAACCAAGTCAGGGATTTTCGTAGTATATGGTAGTTACTCTTCGTTTTCTGATTTGAAGAAGCTGGACTGGTGGCTGAAGTTGGTTTGTATCACGATCGTGGACACACAAAATTTGGAGCGCGAGCATAGACGAATAGGTTAACACTAAACCTGTCAAAATGTTGAAGATGCCACAAGTATTCAGTGTTTGACAACGCTTTAACCAGTAACATCTAATATAACTCGTACCCACCAAGACAAATCAAAAGACAGAATCGAGGAGATTGGAAGATATGTTAGATGACTATCAGTATATTGAGAATAGTCTGATCTAATCTGGCTAGTGATTGCAGTAGATGTTGAGCACGGCGTTCCCACTCGTGATCTGATGCGGATGCATGACCGAGCGCCTTCAGCTAGGTGGATCCATTAAAACATGTAGTCAGCATCCAATGTCGGAAACTTACAGAGCTATTTATTTTGAGGATTTATTTACCTCTACAATGTCATGCCATGGATACTCCGCCTCATTTGACACAAAAAGCTTATGGCCTTCTTGGAAATCCGCTCTCAGTCAGCTCCTAAGAGCGTGGTCTCAGGCTTTTACCCATGAAGCGCTTGTACACCAGCCCAAACTACATAGGGGATGCAGCGAAGGCAAATGCAACTCCCCATCTTGATAACTTAACATGCATATCGTTACCTCATACCAGTAATTGATATCCATGTCCCTTATTACCACTATTTCCCTAATTATTTTACAATTCCGTCCTCCTACAAATTAAAAATTAAGTAAACCATTTTTTTATTCTTGAGACAATCGTCTTCTCTCAACACTCAAATTATCACTTTATTAATTTACGTTGCAACCAACTAGCATCCTGCCAGAAAATGTGATAACGGCTGGCATCCAGAATCGCATGAAACCCAACCTGGTAATCGTTATCTACTAACACTAAACGCGAACAATCATCTCCATGCTTCACAACCACATAGCAACGCAAAATTGAACAGTACACCTCTACTATTACTCTGCAAGGATAATTTGATGGACATATAAATGAGTGTGTGTAAGACTGAAGAGAAGTTACAATTTCAAACGTCTTGTTATCCCCAAGTATAACTGTGATCAGTTAGAACAACAGATTCTGACTATGTTGAAGATGGATTGGGGAAATATGTCTTTGCATGATTCCAAGCATGAACGGATGAGAATATCAGTCCGAGTTTCACCAAGAGTGTGGATTGAGTGATACATATTAATGAACATCTCCATCAGATTTTTATTCTCTGTGGGACTTTGCATGTTGTTCATTGCATGGAGAACCAAATCAATAATTTAGTTCCTTATTCAACAATCGCTGTGTTGAAATAAATCTGATTGTTATAATGATGCACACTTAACTCTAAGGATTAGATCTTTGGCACTGGGATACAAAATGTGACTACACAGCAACATATAGTCATTGAAACACAAACACATTGTGCACACAGTATCAACCACACATATTATTCCTTTGTCGTAGCAGCGGATGATTTATCTAGCTACCACTTCGTGTTTTATTCTCCTAACCCGTTTGTAATAACAGCTACAATTCCGGCTGAGATAATTGTAGGCCCGTTCAAAAGGATTCGCAGCAACCTTGGAATCGGAAACTGACAACACTTGTAAATAAATCTCGTACTTCAAGCTTTGGGAAACGATGAAGGTGCTTGCATTGTATGGACCCGAACCTAGGTCAGGGTCCGTTCTACTAAAATTTTTCCAGAACATCAACGTCTTCGCATCGTTGTCGCCTGCGCGCGTTGTTGTGGTGTGCGCTTTCTAGAGACCGTCAGATATGACTAGCTTGAATGGTGGAAAACTTCAAAATAAAGTTGTTATGATCAGTTACCTAGACAACTTTGTTGATCTGATGAGTCGAGTGAATATATACCACTCCTGAAAACGCGTTGTAAGCTGTTGTTTGCTTTTGGCAACTACAGTAAATCATGGACATATTCTCATTTTCTCGGAATGCTTCTACTTCTGTGGTTGACGTGACGCACTGTTAAATAACTTTTATATGTCTAGTGTCTGAAATCAATTAATTAGAGCGTACTTTTGACAACCCGGATACGACTGTGACCGTATTTCGGCGACATAGACTTTGATAAACTGATCGTGGAACTTCCAAGAAACCAGATATCGAAGGTTACGTGTTGTAGTACTACCCAGCAAAAACGGTCCTCAGTATTACTGTTCAATCGACATCAGCTGTAGGTTCGGATGATCGACAGAAATGTATCCGTCTGTGCAAAGATGGTTGTGCACGGTTTCAACCTAGGTGACCTTTAGCTCACCTTTCACTGCACATACTGAGATTCCGGGTTGGCGGTCATAATACTTAGACCCAAAACATAAATTTTTATTGGATGAAGCATGCGTGGATGATCAACATCACATTTGAATAGGTTGTTGTAGTGGGTTAGAAGGTGTATGGTCTTTAGGAGAATGATTATCAATACCACCATCTGCATTGTAAAGGCAAGGAAGTAATCCTGATGCACTGAGTTTACGCGCGTATGTGCAATAACGATAGGAGGTCTATAGACCTATACTAATCCTTGCAGTATATAACACTATAGTTTTGAGATCACTGCTTATAATGACTCCTAAATCTTTATAGTTTCTTACTTTGGGTAATACGAATCCACATGTTGTGTAATGATACGAATCATCGTAATTATATTATTATATTATAGAATTATGGTCCATTATATTATTAATACCGCTCCAATAATAGGCCTAATCCTAAAATCGTAGATTTGTCATGATGTAACTGCCTAATCTGTGAGATCTTACGTGAAAGTCACATAATTGTCTACACTGACTCGTCATATCGTAACAATTACCAAAATATGATGGAGAACGCGTTCAGGCTGGAGATGGAAGAATATATTTAATATGAGTAAAAGATATAAGGTAACATTCAACAGGAACCACGCCTGCAACGTCGAGCCATGCCACCCGATCAACTCGAATTAATTCAATCCATCGTTCTCGCCTTCTCCATCGTTATGTTTTTCCCCGCATTAAATATTAAATATCTATACCCCAGTTGTCTCGTGTTCAGCTTTGAGGATTGTGTAGTTATAGACCGATACCACTACAGTATCACCACACTCTTGTTGGGATTCACTCCTAGTGACCATCCGTCCATACATGCCACCAATGAATTGAGATCATCCTGTAATACTATTTGACACACTGTGTATAGGTCTCCAAATCTTTATGTCATCGGCGAAGGGCAAAACGTTCATGGGACTGATCGGCAAACGTGCGATCGTAGGACAAAAGGGTTGGCAGGACAGAAAGCGGTCGTTGATCCTCGAGTTGTCACCGAAGGTCTTTTATGTAGGACGGCACCAGGAGAAACGTGCTGTAATTGTTGCTTGAATTAACGTGCCACACCAGAGTGGTTCGTATCCAGGATCTGAGGATTGAGTTCGTCGGGGTCCGGACTAGAAAACGTTGCAGACGTAGGGCGGAACCACATTGAGCCAAGAAGACAGGAGCGACCGTAACGACCAAGTTCAAAACCAAACATATAACTAGACAGATTCGAAAACAGAATATCGACTGATTGCGTTGACAAGAGCTTGGACGATCAGGCCATCTTTCGCCAAAATTGACTGAAATCGACAGTACCAAATGGACGATGGTCAGAGGCGTGGGCTCAAGATACAAAAAAAAACAGAGAAAAAAAAGAAAAGGTGTGGCGTGCAAGTAGTACAGGGATAGAGTCCTATACCGTATTCGTTGTTGATTGAGAGGTTGTCACGAAAGCGTACGGGTAGGCGTACTCGGCGACCGGAACGTGAGACGGTAGTCCCGTTTTTACCTCGTGAGACTGCAATCTCATCCGAAGTCAAGGGCGGTGTGGTCTGCTGATCTGGACACGAGGCTAATGTCTCGTCCGCAGATGGTGCAGATGACGCGTGCCGTTGACCAGGACATGGGAATGAGGTCTCTGAAGTATCTGGCGTGCGATCTGAAGTAGATGTAGGGATACCGCTAGTAGGATTGATGGGTCTAGCATTGGGTCTCGACTTATCAGGTAGGGCACTGTGATCGATATGTGCTGGCTTGAGACGATCAACGCTGACTATCTCAATGCGGCCGTGTCGATCAACCTTGGAGGTCTTTTCATGAGGGGAAATCACGCGAAAGGTTCTTTCGTAAGGCTGTTGCAAAGGTTTGCGTACCGAGTCTACTCGTATGAAAACATATGAACAGGTAGATAACTCTCGAGGGAGAGCGACCTGTCGATGCTGTATTCGAGTTGACACCGGAGGCAGTGTTCGCATAAATTCAGACAATCGTTGGACGTAGTCTGATTTACCAAAATGGTTATTGCTCCGTGGTGTGAAAAATTCCCCAGGCAGACGCAATGCCGTGCTGTATACAAGTTCAGCGGTGGGACATTGAATATCTGCCTTTAAGCTCGTTCTGATATCTGAGAGGACGAGCTGTAAGGTTTCGTACCAAGTGTTGTTTTCGTGTGATCGAAGAGCACCTTTAAGATGGCGATGAAACCGTTCAACTAAACCATTTGATGCTGAGTGGTAGGCGGTAATGCGTATGCGTTCCATACCAAGCAGCCGGGTCAGTGAGTAGAACAATGTGGACTCGAATTGTTGTCCTCGGTCAGTCGTGACAGTTAAGGGACAACAGTACAGCGCTATCCATCGTTATATGAAGCGGTGAGCAACTGTCTCCACCGTAATAGACGTGATGGGAATAGCTTCGGGCCATCTTGTGAAACGATCGATGCATGTGAGTGTGTGATCACACCCATGCGATCGTGGCAATGGTTCCACAATATCTATATGGACGTAATCGAAGCGAGCATCAGGCGTAGCGAACGTGCCAATGGGGGCAGCTACGTGCCTGTGCACTTTTGATCGTTGACATTGTAAGCATTCCTTTACTCATATACGGAATTCTTTATTCATGGACGGACGGACGTATCGTTCAGCGATGAGGCGTAATGTGGCTGGGATACCTGGATGAGACAGTCCATGTAGAGCATCGAAGACAAGAAAACGGTAAGCAGAGGGTACGATGGGTCGGGGAAGACCGATAGAAGTATCACACAGGGTAGTACCTGAGTTAGTAGCTAGGAGTACTTCCCGGGACTTAAGGGATGTAGAATGTTGTGCTTCCGTACAGGAAGTATCGCTTGCTTGGGCGGTAGCCATAGCAGGGAGATCGAGCACCGGCAAAGTGACTGCATTCACTTGGATACGTGACAGAGCATCAGCGACATAGTTCGACTCTCTTTTAACGTGACCAAGGTCTGTCATGAACTGAGAGATATGGTCCAAATGCCTGCACTCTTGTGGTGGGTAGCGGTCAGACTTGGTATGCAGAGCATACGTTAAAGGCTTATTTTCGGTGAACAAGATGAAATTGCGACCTACTGCGTGCCGGAAATGTTTGTTGGCACAGTAGGCTGCTAGCAGTTCTCGTCTCTATGGGAGTAAGGAGTCGTGAGAAAAATTCGAGAGGTTGCCAACTACCGGAGATGTTCTGTTGCATAACGGCTTCTATAGCAAAACCCTATACATCAACCGCTATACTAAGCGTGGCTGATGGGTCAGGATGAGCGGGGAGTGTGACTTGTGCCAGAGCCGTCTTGATCTCTGAAAATGCAATACGTGCGGCATCGTTCAATTCTAATTTGCATGGATTACTGTGAAGTAAATCGGTTAATGGTCGTAACCGTTCTGCTGCATGTGGGATGAAACGTCCGTAGAAGTTAACCAAACCGAGAAATGCCTTCGGTTCCTTGAGTATGGACGGTACGGTGTACTCCCTTATTGCACGTACTTTATCCTCGCAAGGTGAAATACCCTCTTGCTTAATGGTGTGACCTAAGAACATTATTTCCGATTTTCCTAGTTCACACTTGTCTGGGTTAACTATTATTCCATTATTCGAAATGCGTTGGAATAAAAGTGTAATATGTTGATAATGTTTATCTACGTTTGATGATGCGATAAGCGGGTCATTAATATAGATGTGAACAAAATCTATGTCTCGTACTATGCTATCGATAAACCTTTGGAAAGTTTGAGCAACATTCCGTAATCCAAATGGCATTTGCAGGAACTCAAACAAACCCAAAGGAGTCGTGATAGCGGTTTTTTCTATATATTCAAGAGCGACTGGGATCTGATGATATGCTCGTACCGAATTGATCTTAGAAAAAATAGTCGTGCCCTTGAGCGACGCCGTGATGTCATGTATGTGGGGGATGGGATGGCTATCAAGGCGTGTGATTAAGTTTAAAGCTCGGTAGTCGCCGCATGGTCTCCAACTAACCCCATCCTTTTTGTGCACCATGTTAAGAGGTGGGGCCCAGGAACTGTGAGAAGGACGAATGATACCAGTAGCTAATAAATTGTCAGACTCACGATTAGCGGAAGCTAATCGGTGCCAGTCGGCGAGGTTTTGCCGTGACTGGGGGTCCGTGGGTGACTATGTGGTGTACCACACGGTTGTTCACCGATGGGATTTCCTCAAGAAGTTTAGTTAATTGGGTGAATTTCCCGAATAAAGTATGGAATATATCGTCTCGCGAATAAAAGGTTCCTAAGATTTGGTACGCGTTTGTTTGAGCCTAAAAGCCCATGAATTTACTGTTCGACGGAGTATCGATTAACTGCAGCCTACGTGAATCGACTAGCAATTCATAGTGTGTAGGAAATTGATACCGAGTATGGCTGCGGGGACATCAGCAAAGAGGAACGTCCACAGATACCGTCGTCGGTTGCCCAGGTTGACCGTGAGCTGTCGTATACCATAGGTAGGAATGACTGAGTCATTATCAGACCGTAGCCGAAGTGTCGTAGCTTGTGACCTACTGTTACCAATAGGTATGACAGAAACTTGAGCACCTGTATGTACCAGGTACCTAGCGTTAGTGTGATGACCGTGCACATAAAATAAACGGCCAACCTGGGATGGGAGCCGGCGAGTACGGTCGCATTTACTCGCCGGCTCGGGAGTTTCCTACATTGTATGAGCATTTAGCTCGACAGCGGTGGGCACCGTACATGAAAGTACGATGGAACCCGCACCGACCCGCACTCGCTTCAGAAGCTACCTTTTGGCGTGGCTTGGAAGATGTACGCGTTGGGCGAGTAGTTACGGCTTTACAAGAGCGCGACCTGGCTCGAGGGACGTAGGGTTCAAATATATCGGAACGATTTCGGAAATTTAGACGTGTATGAATGCAACCACCCCTTTCACCTTGAGCCGAAAGGCAGCTAGCGTCGAGGTCTACGTTCGAACGGGATGTTGAGGCAACCACAAGATTGTCTCGAATGCTAGTCCTTGCTAGTATCTTATCTCCTGTGAGGGCCACCTGGCTAAGTGGGTTGTCCTCGAGCAGAGCCGTAACTGTTGATTGTATACTTGCTGGTAGGGATTCGAGCTACAATTCTTTAACAATTTCAAAATCTGTTGTCGTAGGTCTTGCAAGAGATTGCAGGCGCGTGAGATGGTGGCTCGGTTTAGCATCACCCAGAGGGTGACGTGCTAAACGTGTCCTCAAGCGTTCCTTCATCGACGGGAGGAAATGTCTGAGAATCGCCTCCTTGAGACGATCTTAAACGTGAGGTACATTCGGGTTGAGGAAAACCTCACAGACAGCAGCTATGTTGTCCCCGGTAGTGTTTCCAGAGCGTAGGCATACTTCTGCTGTTGGTTCGTTATGCGGCGGATCTCGAATTGAGATTCCAGTGCTGCAAACCAAACTTATGGATCGTGGGGAATAAAGGATACAGGTCAAAAATTAATGACCCGTACGTCTGAGTCTAACTCCGCCTGTAGCTCTTCTAGAGTTACTGCCGGTCCCAAGCCCGGGTAAAGGAGGAGGGTTGGGCATGGGGTTAGCGTCCCCATCCCGTAGAAAACTAACTCGCTAAAACAACGCTTACCAGAAAAAATAATTCAAACCATTTTAACTCTGCCCTGAGAGTTAGAAGGTCTTCATTTAGAAGAATTATGACGCTTCATGGTGAAAGCCGAATTCCTTCGGAAGCCACGAGGCCGATGCCCCTTCTAACAACCAGAGCAAAAATTTTTATAGGTACATGGAACGTTCGAACAATGTGGGAAACCGGGAAGACCAGCCAAATAGCAACGGAAATGAGGAGATACAACTTGGCAGTACTGGGAATCAGCGAAACCCACTGGACCCAAGCTGGACAGAAAAGGCTAGCTACGGGAGAGATGCTGCTATACTCCGGTCACGAAGAGGAAAATGCTCCACACACACAGGGAGTTGCTCTAATGCTGTCCAAAGTAGCACGAAATGCACTTGTAGGATGGGAATCTCACGGATCCAGAATCATCAAAGCATCATTCAAAACAAAAAAGGAGGGGATCTTAATGAATATTATCCAATGTTATGCACCCACCAATGATAGCAACGACGACATTAAAGATCAATTCTACGAGCGGCTGCAGTCAATCATAGAGAAATGCTCAAGAAAGGACCTCACCATTCTGATGGGAGATCTAAATGCCAAGGTCGGAATAGACAACACTGGATATGAAGATATTATGGGACGACATGGACTGGGAGAGAGGAACGAAAATGGAGAAAGATTTGCAAATTTGTGTGCATTCAACAAATTAGTCATAGGAGGCACAATATTTCCACACAAACGTATACACAAGGCTACATGGATCTCACCGGACCACACTACAGAGAACCAGATAGACCATATTTGCATCAAAAAAAAATTCCGAAGGACAATGGAAGATGTGAGAACCAGGAGAGGAGCTGACGTAGCTTCAGATCACCACCTAGTTGTAGCCAATTTAAAACTGAAGCTAAAAAAGAACTGGACAAGTGGTCAAACAGCAATACAAAGGTTCAATACAGCCTTCCTTCGAGATACTGACAAACTCAATGAATTCAAGATAGCTCTCAACAACAGGTTCCAAGCCTTTCAAGATCTACTGAAGGAAGAAGAAACTACCATGGAGGACAACTGGAAAGGCATCAAAGAAACATTGACTTCAACGTGTCAAGAGGTTCTGGGCCTAAAGAAACACCATCACAAGGAATGGATCTCTATAGAAACACTGGACAAGATCAAAGAAAGGAAGAACAAGAAGACAGCAATTAACAACAGCCGAACACGAGCAGAGAAAGTCCAAGCACAAGCTGAATACATAGAAACAAACAAGCAAGTGAAGAGGAGCATTAGAGCCGACAGGAAGAAATACGTGGAAGAATTAGCAACGACGGCAGAAAAAGCTGCTAGAGAAGGAAATATGAAACAGCTCTACGATACAACGAAGAAACTATCAGGGAAATACAGTAAACCAGAGAGGCCGGTCAAAGACAAAGAAGGCAAGCCAATCACTGAAATTCAAGAACAGCGAAACAGATGGGTAGAATACTTCGAGGAACTCCTGAATAGGCCGGCTCCAATGAATCCACCGAACATCGAAGCAGCACACACAGATCTTCCTATAGATGTCAACCCACCAACGACGGAAGAAATTAGAATGGCCGTCAGACAAATCAAGAACGGGAAAGCAGCAGGACCCGACAACATACCAGCTGAAGCACTGAAATCAGACATCGAAGTAACCACAAGCATGCTTTACCCTCTATTCAAAAAGATTTGGGAGGAGGAACAAGTGCCAATGGACTGGAAAGAAGGACACCTCGTCAAGATTCCAAAGAAAGGAGATCTGAGCAAATGTGAAAACTACAGAGGCATTACACTACTGTCAATACCAGGGAAAGTCTTCAACAGAGTGTTGCTGAACCGGATGAAGGATGCAGTAGATGCCCAACTTCGAGATCAACAAGCTGGATTCCGAAAGGATCGGTCGTGCACAGACCAAATTGCAACACTACGGATCATCGTCGAACAATCAGTTGAGTGGAACTCGTCACTATACATCAACTTCATTGATTATGAAAAGGCATTCGACAGTGTAGATAGGAGGACATTATGGAAACTTCTTCGACACTACGGAGTTCCTGAGAAGATTGTCAATATTATCCGGAACTCATACGACGGACTACAGTGCAAAGTAGTGCATGGAGGACAGCTGACAGATGCATTCCAAGTAAGGACCGGAGTCAGACAAGGCTGTTTACTCTCTCCCTTCCTCTTTCTTCTGGTGGTCGACTGGATTATGAAGACCTCGACATCTGACGGAAAACACGGAATACAATGGACAGCTCAGAACCAATTAGACGATCTGGACTTCGCAGATGACCTAGCCCTCCTATCACGTACACGTGAACAGATTCAGATAAAGACAGCCAATGTAGCAGCAGTCTCTGCATCAGTAGGCCTCAGCATACACAAAGGGAAAACCAAGGTCCTCAAATTCAAAGCGGAGAACAGCAATCCAATCACCCTTGATGGCGAAACTCTGGAAGATGTAGAATCCTTCACATATCTGGGAAGCATCGTCGATAGACATGGAGGTTCAGATGCAGACGTAAAGGCGAGGATTGGCAAAGCAAGGGCCGCATTCCTACAATTGAAGAACATATGGAACTCAAAACAACTTTCAACCAATATCAAAGTGAGAATCTTCAATACGAACGTCAAGGCAATTCTACTGTATGGAGCTGAAACTTGGAGAACTACAACAACCACAATCAAGAAAGTACAAGTATTTATAAATAGCTGTCTACGCAAGATACTCAACATCCATTGGCCGGATACCATCAGCAATAGCCTTCTGTGGGAGAGAACAAACCAACTTCCAGCTGAAGAGGAAATTAGGAAAAGACGATGGAAATGGATAGGACATACATTACGCAAATCGTCAAACTGCATCACGAGGCAAGCTCTAACTTGGAATCCTGAAGGGAAGCGGAAAAGAGGAAGGCCAAAGAACACATTACGTCGGATAATAGAAGCAGATATGAAAAGGATGAATTACAACTGGAAGGAGCTGGAAAGGATTGCCCAGGACAGGGTTGGATGGAGAATGCTGGTGAGCGACCTATGCTCCTTCACGAGGAGTAACAGGTGTAAGTAAGTAAGTACGTCTGAGTCTATCATATTGATGCTATTCTTATCGTTATCCACCATAACAAGTTGTTGCCTGGATTTTATATACTGAAAACCACATATTCCCTTCTTTTACCGCAGCCCGATTTTCTCTCGTAATGAGCAGGTTTGTCAAACACGATAGGCCACTCCGAAAACCATGTTGTTCCCTGGATAGAAGATAATGCCCTTCCACATATTTTATAACAACCATCCGAATAATCTTTCCATTAGTTTTACAACTGAACTGGTTAGACTAACTGGTCAATAGTTACAAACTATGTCTCTACTCCCCACCTTATACACCGGACTAGTTATTGCATTTTACCAGTCTCTTGGCAATCTGGACTGCTACAGAGACATATCAAACAGTATGGCTGTAGATTCAGCAGTTACATCCGATAGAGCTTTCATAATCTTAGGATGAACACCATCAGGACCACTGGACTTAGAGGTTTGAGATGCTGAAGTATTCTTAAGATAGTACTTTCCTCATTAATTACAGGGTCCACCAACAGGCTGCTACAACCATAATTAATTGTTGGTCGTTCCTCATTGCTGATAGAAAACACTTTACTGAGATATTGTGATAAAGCTTCAGCTTTTTTAGCATCATCTATTGCCAATATTAACGGATTTTCTTGTACCGAAAGTGATAGAACTCCATCGCTTACCTGAATTCTCCGTTTTATCTATGAGAATGATCGTTTCGGACTATTTTTACAATCCCTAAGCAATTGTTTTTTATATGACTGTTTAGTCTTACTTATTAACGCTTTTCAACCATTCCTAGTCTCACAATAACTGGGTCTGTACTGTTCTCAGTCAGCAGAGGATAGACGTATTTCGGTGCTTTTTCCTACGTCTAAGAAGTTGCTTGACTTGCTTAGTTATCCATGGTGGACAGTTTTTCGCTCTACGTGGTACTAGGTATGGTATGAAAGAGGACGTAACTTAACTAAACTTACCTTTAAATATAGACCATGCTTCTTCAACTGATGAGCTAGTATCTAAAGACCAATCCATCTTATCAGCGCACTCTTAAATGGTTAATGTATTAGTTCTTCATAGATTTGGGTGAGGCTTAATCTGATCTCATATCATGTCACTAGCTCTAAACATGAGTGACAAAATAGCGTGATTGCTATTCCCTAACGTTAGAAGAATAGTGAAGCTGGCAATGTCCTCAGTTGCACCAGTGGTTACCAAGTCTAACAAAGAAGAACCTTGGTTTGCACTGAAACGTGTAGGTTCAGTTACACGCTGCGCTGATGAATGCTCCGTCATGGTCATCAGAAACCTACCATCAAAAGAGTTTATAGATCCTACCGTGGTCATCTCAGTTCAACTAATATCAGGTGCACTAAAGTCTCCTAATGTTAAGCATCTGCTATTTGCACTCCATAGCTGGATGTGCTCTGAAACAAAGTCATCAGCTAAGCAGATTGGGCTGTTATAGATGACACCGAGTATAAATGTACAACATCTGATAGTGAGCTCAAAGCTAATGACATCACAAGTTCCACTATCATGGGACGCGCAAGTAAAGGAGCATATATTTATATTATTGGCTATGTATAAAAGGACGCAACCTCCTTCCCTATATCTGTGTTTACCACTTCTTAGGTCATGGTATCCGGATAATTCTGGGGTAATTTCTAAGTCATGAACTAACCAACCTCCTGTCACAACTACTATGAATGGCTTTAATTTGTCCACTAACGCTTCTAGTTCGTAGAATTTATTTATTAGATTACGAGCATCGGTATATAAAACTCCAAGGAAGAAAGGACTATCAACACAGGCCTTGATAGCATTCACTTCCAAGACCCATCAATGGGAGATTTTCCTCACCGTTTTGTCGACGAGTTTTTAGTTCAGCTAGTACCATCCTTCTTTTTATTCTATCTTCAAGAGATATATACTATCAAACTTTGGTAGTGTATTTTGTGACTCATAGTGGAAGTTAACCAATGGTTTGCTAACCAATTGTGTACCGCTTATGGCTTTTTCCCTCTCACTTCTTGTTCTCCGTACCGTCGTCCATTTTTCATCATTCAGACAGTCACATATGACCATTCGGGACAGTGAGCCTTTTGTCCGGGTCTTCAATTTTCACTGAAGGTACATGACTACCCATGTCAATATCAAGTGCACTTCATTTCTCGTTAGTTTCAACTGAGATTTTACTTTTTCCTCAATTACAGTTGGCTGTTTAACGCGTCCCTTAACAGCAAGTACCACACTGACACATTTTTCACTGCCAATACTCCTGTTACCATTGCAACCACCATCTTTCTTCTAACAGGCCAGAGCTTATAGGCTCACAGCCTCCTGGCTCAGTAACATCTTATTCGTACAGCATAATATACAAAACCAATGCGAGTTAGGCTTTGAGCATCTTTTGTGTGCGGTGGTACTTAAACGGGTACACATCTTTTGGAACCACTTTTTATGCTGACCACATTGCATTCCTCCCTGCACGAGGAACAAACAATTTAGCTATCCATATTTATAAGTACTACCAACCATTGTAATCCGATTAGGAGAGTCTAAAACACAATATGATCACAATATGTACACAACGGTCGGAGTCAATGAGAAAGAAGGTACCACAAGACAAAGTTTGGCAAAATTTCAAACCTCAACCGCAGTACTCCGAGTTAAAGTATTCCGAGAATGCTTTTTGATGCAACAAGTGCATAAAAGCAGATATAAACTCAACAAGTACTAAATCACTAACTTTTTTTAAACGCGCGGTTCATAGAATCTGGCGAAAAGTTAGTAGAGTTGGGTCAACTTCATTCGTTTTACATGTCGATATGATATACTTACTGTGGGTATGTTTTGCAAGGATTTATTAACCACAGAAGTCGTATTACCTTCCGTATTTCTTTCACGCAGGTCTTGAAGTCATCTCAAATGGTCACTCGTTGTGATAGCAAGATTGAAGATTCGTCATACATCATGCATTACTACGATGGCATCACTTTCATTACTTGGAGGATGGACGTTATCAGGCAGTGTGGCTGAACTCGAACCAAATCTAAAACCGTCTTGCTTTGATCGCTTCTGCAAAGCCTTACAAATTGTCGAGGTGACGCACCAATCGTTTTATGACGGTTTGACCTTCAAGTGCTCAGCAGCCTCCAACAAACGACCATTGCTCACCGCGCCAGGAGACACGCTCAACCGAGTGAGACAAAAATATTCAGTAATGGATGCAAAACGAAGTGGCCTTGAATTTGACAAGACTGCTGAAAAAGTAGGTCTCAGTGTTTTCTCCATGTACAGCAGGTGGTTATGGAACCATATAGTTACATATGTAGTACAAATGGGAAAGGAATTCGCAGTGCATTGGTGGCAGCCTTTAATTACTGGCTAAAAGTTCCTGAAAGTGTTTTGAGTGTCATATCAAGTGTAATCCAAATGCTGCACAACGCCAGTTTGATGTAAGTCTTTTCATGAGTTTATTGCAGTTACCAGTAATACCTAGCATACACACATATACGTAAGTATTCTTTAGTAAATTGGTGATTTAAGAATCTGGGATTTGGTTTTTTCTACCACAGACTTGCAAGTCTAACGCGCTTACTAGTCAATGGGTTACTCAAATGTATGGGTGTTGTAGACAAAATTTCACTCGATGTTGATAATAACAGTACTACATCATTACACTCCCCAGTTTTCAAGATAGTGAAGTAATGGAACTCTGATGGGTTCTTCGAATTGCACCAAAACTACGTCACTTTACTGTCGAAATCAATTTTTGTGTGGAATGCAGGACTTGTACCCTATTGATCGTAATTATCTCTTTCTTGCGCGTACATTATGATAATGAGGTACAATTCTATGTTTCCCCGAAGTAAGACTCCTAGGATAGAACAAATAAAAACAGTTAGGATGGGTAAAAAGCCTGGACAATGAGACCTGGAATCCAGAAATGAAAACAGTATGCACACGTGCTACTGTGATTGGATACTAACAATCACATTTTGTACCTGGCTACCGGCTTCTCGTGTCTGAGGTCCTAGATGAAAAGCTTACACGGCTCAGATTGCCAGTAATTTCTAACCTACATGTAGGATGAGGCGGTCGTCTGTATTGGCTCTAACGATTTCTGATTTCAAACACCAATATATTACTAAATAAAACTCAGGAACCACATGTAGATTCATATGCTCAACCTTGGTTTGTCTATTTTCCCTAGAAGTCCTGCCCGAATGTTTAGAATGTGTCAATCGGGGGGTGGGTGAGAGTCTGAAATAAGTTTATGGTTGAAAGCCATCACCGGCCCATCGGTGCATATGTAAAGATGGTGCTCCTGAATCGAAAAGGCTTTATTCCAAAACTTTGCCTCCATTTTTATTAACACATTTTAGGCGAAATTCGCCTGACTATTGTGTTTATACGAAGTTTTTGAGTAGTCTATCAGGATTCTGTTTGTTACTGATTATTTGTAAGTAGCAAGTCGGTTTTGTTTAGTTTCTCTTGGTATCAAAGATTTGTTACTGGTAGGATTTGCTGAAAATTTTGTCATTCCGGTGAACTACCTTGATCAAATCTCATTTATCAACTGTAGCTTTGTGGATTCGTGTTACTACCCCACTCGTTATGCCTAAGTGGGTAATGCTAGTTTCAAACATGAGACCCACTGATGCCACTCATGCTACAGGTTTCCTCGTATCGTTTACGTACTGTAGAAAGCAAATCTTATAGTTTGTGTTGTTCACACTGATATGACTCATCCAAGTTGGGTCATCGTCTATGGTGACTTATGAGAATCTGTTCTTTAGGTTGAATGCTTGTATGGCATATCTGTACAAAGTTTGGTCGTGTTTTATGAGATCTGATAAAACAATTTGTAGTTAACAATATTAACACTTATAATTTCATTAATTTGTGTGGTGATAATTCAGTGGTTCAGTTACGTGCTTGTCAACTACTGAGTCAAATATCGTTACACTTAACTTGGCTTAGATAACTGGATTTTATCGCTAGCCCTCATATAAGTCTCTTAACTCAAAATTAAGTACATAAACCCGTACTTCGTGAAAAGAAATTTCATGTTATCAATATTTGTATATTTCATCTTCATTTCCGATAAAATGTCGTATAAGTATTTTCCAAATTCGTCTCAGTCATACTTGAATTCTTGTTCATATGTGGATTTGCTCATAAAGGTTGAGTAAAGTTATATATATATATAATTAATGAGGAAATCAGTGTGTTTTGATTGTTTTGGTCTTTATAGTGATAAAAATTCGTTTTTGATTTAAATTTTTAGTATTGATGACATCGAAGACGGTTCTCACTTACGGCGTGGTAAACCAGCTGCTCATTGTATTTTTGGAGTCGCACCGTCTATCAATTCCGCAAACTATGCTTATTTTCTTGCCCTAGAAAAATTATCTCTACTAGAACGTCCTGAATCGGTAAAAATATTTACAGGTGCTTAATAGTTATATTTTCTAAGAAATGTTTGGTTGGTGTGATTGTATATTGATTAGATATTGATAATGACTTTAGCTACGAAACATAGATTGATGTTATTATTTCTACAGGAGTTTGTGTAAATTTCTGAATTTCATGACTTAAATCTCGGAATTGTCTTAGACGGCCAGGGCCTTCAGGTCTCCGTAGAATAAAATGACGAAATTTAGCAGTCTATAAACTCTCATAGTAATAAGCATGTGCTCACTAGTGACTAAGCGCAGGTGGTAATTCCAGGAGATTTATTGAAAAGTAATTTTTGGAGTTTAACTATGTCGAGTTTAAGACAAATATCACCACTGGCTATGAATGCCGATCTCTCAGTATCCCAAGTCCATTATAGTTCGATCACGTAAATAACTGGTTGTGTCGGGCCAGTTGTCTAGCGTCTAAGTACTCGTCGTGAGGATTGAATGTCCTGGGTTCGATCTTTTCAATTCAATGACTCCACACTATTAGTAAGTCCAATACCAGAACGAAACCGCTGTCCAGTGCTTTCTGTTTTCCAATGTTTAAGGTCATTAGCAATGTAAACTATAAGATTCGTGTTATTTTGCGATTCTATTGTGAATCTCTTATCTTACTTATTTGATTCCTTTAATTTTCGGAACTATTTCACTGTAATGGATAACTTGCGACTTAAGTGGTATGTCCTGGGTTTCACCACTGATACCAGTTAGATTTTTCTCTTTGACAATTTCGCTGTTCTGCATAATATTTCTGGTTAACGTTGATTTATCAAAAACGTACACTTCAGTATTTTCATAAGCTGAGATTGGTATCTGGACATTTTTCAGTCACTACAAAGCTGTCCGTTCTCGTTTTCATTTAAAGCATGTTTCTGAGCAAATTATTTCTGCATTGAACTAACAGTCTGGTTTTTAACCTATAGAAGAAGGTTTGGTTTATTGATCGTTGGTGCAATATGAAGTTGTTTAAAGTGGTGACTTGAGTTATTCGGTACACTGTCTACTGATATGCTAGAATAATTTTGGACGGTTTATGGTATAATCCATACTCATTAATCTAATGTAAGTTCTCGAGGACAGAGATTTTAATTATATATATCAGGCAGTCAGTCAGCTACAACGTAGGACCAGACACATACATGCATCGGTCCAAGTTGCCACACCTCATTGGCACAGCAAGACGAACACCGAATTCATAGAAGCAGTTAACTCAATGATGTAATATACAAAGGAAAGATTTTGTGTAAGGATATAGTACAGGAAGAAAGAATTAGTTCGTAGAAGGCATAAAGTAATCATAGTTTAAGGGAAGACAAAGAGTGTATATACCCACGGCATTGTGATCGATTCTGAGCCATTTCACTCACAGTCTCCAACCATTGGTTACGATAGTCACGCGGACCCCAACAAAGTATTCTGCATCTACCAACATGGCTCAGACTAGAAGTTAGTGACTTCAAGCACTGATGTCACGTTTTGGTTTGGTCGCCCCTAACTTCCGACCATTCCCAACACTAGTCAGCATTGCGCGTCGTGGTAATCGGTGTTCAGGCACACGTAACACGTGGCCCAACCATCTCAGTCGATGAAGATTCACAACCTCATAAACTGATTTACCACCATTCCCTAATACCCTGCGTCTAACCTCACTATTACGTACCCGGTGATCCCAGCAGATGCGAGCAATATTTCTAAGACATCTGTGGTCAAATACCAGTAACTTACGAGTATCTTCTACTCTTAATGGCGATGTTTCGCAGCCGTAAAGTAGAACAGAACGAACTACCGAGCAGTACACACATCCCTTCCATCGGAGACGGGAGCGGCTACTTCAATGTCGTGTCGTCTTTTTCCAAGATAGTTTCACACTTGACCTTTTAGTTCCAGTTTCTTCCATGAATCTGAAGAGTTGTGTTGTGTTCTCCATAGCCGCCGCCTTTTCCGTCTCTTTGTTTCGATGCCCACCACTGCTCACGGTTGTTCCTTAGACTTTTGCTTAACCTAGATCTGATTTTCTTTCTTTCATCATCGTGTTCAGAGCCTGATGGGACGAGTTTACGAGAATCCAACAGTGCAACAGACCTTGAAAGAATCCAATGGTTCTTTGTAACCCTTTTGTTTAAGTCACTATTAGATATCACCGCTGTTTTCACAGCTGCTTGTAAATCTTTCCAAGCAACATCTGGGTCAGCCTCGTTTTCAGAACTACCTAAGTGTGACCTCAGTTCTTCCTGGGACCTACTTTTGGTTTTCTCGTTACTCAATTCAGTTCTAATGGGTCTTTTTAATGTGGCTTTTTTGCGTCCAGTGAGGCGCAAGCAGATGCTTACCCGTATTAGCGCATGATCGGAGTCCAAGCAGGTACTCCATAATGAGCGACAATCTTGTACCGACCCTCTCCAACGATGACTGATGGTAATATGGTCTATTTGAGTCCATCGTTGGTTTGGTGCTGGGGGTCGCCATGTTAGACGATGTCTCTCATGCTTAAAATTTGTGTTTGCTAAAAATAAACGATTGTCTGAGCACAGTTGCAGCAGACGATCACTATTATCTGTTCGCTGAGGTGGGATACTAAAATACCCACCTAAATGTCTTTCTGCTTGGTTTAAGCTACCCATCTGGGGATTAAAGTCACCTGCTACGAGTACTATGTCTGAGCGTTTAGCTTTCTGTAAAAGTCATCTTTCACTCCATCCGTGTCGCAGTCAGTGGGAGCGTAGGCAGAAACGACGAAAATGCAACGACGTGTTTCCCTATCCTTTCGAGTTCTTACGGATCCGTTTAATCGAACAACACATAGACGACGGTTAACGGGGATCCACTCTCATAGTGCTTGTTCCGCCCTCGTGCTTAGTGCTATTTCTGCACCTTCCAGTCCACACGAACTGACCATCGGGTCGCCAGATACACGGAGGGTGTATCTCATCGGCTCTTCGTTTTGGCGAGGTGGGGTCAAGTGAAAGACCACACTAGGATCCAGTATACGTGTTTCGGAGACGCAGTATTCATCAATGGTACGAGATTCTAGTCTCAGCCTAAGAGGCCTGCTGACCGATTTGACATAGTGTGCGTAATTTGAGGGCTCCAATGTGTAGTTTGGAGCGAGGTTTCAGTAGACCTGGGACAGTGTTTTGCGCGCTAGAATCGTTGGCTATGATGACATTTGAGGAGGAAGTCAAAAGAGGAACTTTAGTGCTGAAGGTCGCCGTAGGAAAAATAATAGGAACCGAAGGAAGACGTTGATTATGAATAAAGTCTTGAGTGCTGTTAGAGGTATGAGTGCGGTTATCACTTCCCGGTCGCCCACATCGTGCAAGGGTTCTTCTGGAGGTATCTGGAAAGGAAATCGGATTAGAGGTGGTCTTGGTGACCTGAGAGCGTGACCACAGTGCCCAAGAGACAACTGCTTGAGGCCAGTCACACACGACCTTTTGTAAGCAGTTTTCGTGTTAGCTCCGTACTTGTTGGGACCTTGCAGCCGGAGACGGATATCTGTGGGAAAAGGCGAGGTGTGCATTTTTAGGGTCGACCTTTGCTAACCCCACTTCTCCTTGTGGAAAGGCAGCATCGCCGTTATGCTAGTTGTCTGGAGGGGACACCTTACTGCTGTCACACCTCTGTACAGTCAGCAGTACGACTTCGCCTTCGGACGTTGGGTTTGTTGCTTTTAGTCTTATCGCTCTTCAGCAGACCTGTTTGGCATGGTAGGATATTAAAAAATGATTGTTCCAGCCAGTATAGCTCGGTTGGTTCATCACGATGGGCAAGCCCGACCACCACGTCAATGTAGCAAAAACGGTCGGGATATGTATAAAATATATATCTAAGCTATTATTAGACTGATGTAGTATATACGAACTGACTCGTGATGTAAATTCATCGGTCTTATCATTGGGACGGTTATACTTTACCACAATAACAGCTTCCTGTATGCTTTTTTGTTTTGCTATCAGAATTCAGTGTTATCAAGTCTGGTTTGTTGAGTAAAAGTGAAGTTGTTTCATTTGAACTTTTAGAGCAAATGCTTGTATTGCATCGTGGACAAGGTATGGATATATTTTGGCGCTCCTCTTTTAAGTGTCCATCAGAATCAGAATACGAGGCTATGGTATTATGTAGTAAGTTTAATGAATTATGAAGTAATTTATAGTCGTTTCTATTGCCTACATATTTTTCACTTGAGATAGATATTTAGTATATTTTAAGTATTTTATTAAATGAACATTCAGTAAATATTGCCACAATGAATACAATGTATAATGAAACATTAGTGTGACAGTAAATATATCCAAGTACTCCTAACATTCACTGCTACTGATTGTAATGCTACATATTTTTAAGTTATTTTATTATTTTCGTCCATTTGTATCATCTCTATAAAGACTGGTATTTTCACTTCAAATTTATCGTAGCTGTGCCAGTGTTCGGAGTAATTTGTCTTTGCTTTTTACTACGTATTAAGTTTGATCTCACCAGAATATGGTTACAAAATACCTCAATACAAAGTAGATTATCCATATTATAATGATTAACTCTACTCTACAACTACCAACCATTCCCAAACAACCTAAATGAAACATTGAAGTAGCCGCTCCCGACTCCGATGGAAGTCCAAAAAAATATAGTTAATCTGAAACGAGGAAGAGCAGCTGGTCCGGATGGATTGGCTCCAGAGGTGTTTAAGGATGGTGATCCAGTTTTAGCGATTCAGTCAGTCAGTCAGCTACAACGTAGGACCAGGCACATATGTGCATCGGTCCAGGTTGCCATACCGCATCAGCACAACAAGATGAACACCGAATTCATAGCAGTGGTTAGGTCAAAGGTAGTAATATATATGAGAAAGATTGCATATAGAGATATAGTACAAGAAGAAAGAATTGGTTCGTAGAAAGAAAGGTATGAAGCGATTTTAACCTCTTAGTTTAAGGGAAGACAGGGAGTGTATACACCGACGCCATTGTGATCGATTCTGAGCCATGTCACCAAGAGTCTCCAACCATTGGTTACGATAGTCACGCGGACCCCAACCAAGTAGTCTGCATCTATCAACATGGCTCAGACTAGAAGTTAGTGACTTCAAGCACTGATGCCACGTTTTGGTTTGGCCGCCCCTAACTTTCTTCCAACCATTTCCAATACCGGATAGCATTGCACGTCGTGGTAATCGGTGTTCAGGCATACGTAACACGTGGCCCAACCATCTCAGTCGATGAAGATTCATAACCTCATAAACTGATTTACCATCATTCCCTAATACCCTGCGTCTAACCTCACTATTACATACCCGGTGATCCCAGCAGACGCCAGCAATATTTCTAAGGCATCTGTGGTCAAATACTAGTAGCTTACGAGTGTCTTCTACTCTTAATGGCGATGTTTCGCAGCCGTAAATTAAAACAGAACGGACTGCCGCGCAGTATACTCGTCCTTTTATTGATAGACGGATATCTCGCCTTCGCCATAGGTGACGTAAGTTGGCAAAAGCCAATCGAGCTTTCCGAATCCGTGCTGAGATTTCGTCCGATACCAATCCATTAGGGCTGATCAGACTTCCAAGATAAGTGAAGTTGTCTACGCGATCGACTACTTCACTCCCTATCCTTAGTTCAGGTGTTGACGCAGGCCAGTCCTGAAACAACAACTTGCATTTAGAGGGGGAGAAGCACATCCCAAACATCCTGGCATTGTTGCTCAGTGCTACCAACAGATACTGCATTTTATCAGTGTCTTCACCAAACAGGACTATATCATCTGCGTATTCTAAGTCGATAAGTGGACCTCCTGGTAGGAGATCAATGCCCGAAAATTCAGTCGATGAGAGCATTGTTTCCATCAGTATGTCTATGACGAAGCTAAACAAAAAGGCGAAAGTGGACAGCCTTGACGGACACCACTTGAGGTTGCAAAGGTAGATGACAGTTCCCCATAAGCTCTGACTCGACTAGTAGTGTTCGAGTAAAGAGCCTTTACAAGGTTTATGTACTTCCGAGGTACGCCTTTCGATGACAGACACTGCCACAGAATCTCGCGGTCCACGGAGTCAAATGCTGCTTTTAAGTCGAGAAAGACCACCATTGTCGGACGCCGATACGTATGTCTGTGTTCTAGAACCTGACGAATGGTGAATATATGGTTGGTGCAGCCACGACCAGGTCTAAAGCCAGCTTGGTTCTCTCGTGTTTGCAGTTCACGAGTCTTAGTTAGGCGTCTGATAATTATCGAGGCTAGTATTTTAGATATTATATTAGTTAAACTAATCCCTCTGTGGTTGTCACAGGATGATTTTGACCCTTTCTTATATATTGGGACGATAAGTGATTGTGACCAGTCAGATGGAATAACGTCTAACTCCCAGATTTTAGCTAAAATATTAGTCAACCTAATCGCTAAAATTGGACCACCATCCTTAAAGACCTCTGGAGCCAATCCATCTGGACCAGCTGCCCTTCCTCGTTTCAGATTAACTATAGCCTTTTGAACTTCAGCAAGAGTTGGGGGACCTACTTCAATGTTCCATTCACACTGTCTGGGAATGGAGGGTAGTTGTAGAGTAGCTGAAGGCCAGCTGAACTGTTCTCTGAAATGTTCCGCCCATCGTTCTAAACGTCTGGACTGAGAGCAGATGAGGGTGTCGTCTTTTTCCGATATAATCTCACTTACACTTGACTTATTAATTCCAGTTTCTTTTATTAGTCTGTAAAGCTGTCTTGTATTCCCTATAGTCGCCGCCTTTTCCATCTCTTTTGCTTTCGATGCCCACCACTGCTCACGGTCGTTTCTTAGACTTTTTCTTAACCTAGATCTGATTTGTTGTCGCTCTTCCTCATGTTCGGAACCTGATGGGACGAGTTTGCGAGAACTCATCAGTGTGATAGACTTTGAAGAAATCCACTGGTTCTTTGAAACTCTGTGGTTTAAGTCGCTAACAGATGTCACTGCTGCTTCCACAGCTGCTTGTATATCTTTCCAAGCAACATCTGGGTCAGCCTCGTTTTCAGAACTACCTAAGTGTGACCTCAGTTCTTCCTGGGACCTACTTTTGGTTTTCTCGTTACTCAATTCAGTTCTAATGGGTCTTTTTAATGTGGCTTTTTTGCGTCCAGTGAGGCGCAAGCAGATGCTTACCCGTATTAGCGCATGATCGGAGTCCAAGCAGGTACTCCATAATGAGCGACAATCTTGTACCGACCCTCTCCAACGATGACTGATGGTAATATGGTCTATTTGATTAATATTTTAGCCTAGCTTTGGGAACTGAATGTAATTCCATCTAACTGGTCGCAGTCACTGGTTGTCCCAATATATAAGAAGCGGTCCAAATCATCCTGTGATAACCATAGGGAGATCAGTTTGACTAATATAGCATTCAAAATACTAGCCTCAATAATTGTCGGACGCTTAACAAAGACTCGTGAACTTCAAACACGAGAAAATCTGGTTGGCTTCAAACGTGGTCGTGGCTACATCGACCACGTATTCACTATTCGTCAGGTTTTAGAACTCAGACACGCTTATCGGCGTCCGACAATGATAGTTTTCCTTAATTTAAAAGCAGCACTTGACTCCGTGGACCGAGAGGCTCTGTGGCAGTGTGTCATTGAAAGGCGTACCTCAGAAGTACATAAACCTTGTGAAGGCTCTTTACTCGAGTGAGAGCTTACAGCGAACTGTCATCTGCTTTTGCAACCTCAAGTGGTGTCTGGCAAGGCTGTCCACTTTCGCCTTTTTGTTTAGCTTCGTCATAGACATACTGATGGAAACAATGCTCTCATCGACTGAATTTTCGGGCATTGATCTCCTACCAGGAGGTCCACTTATCGACTTAGAATACGCAGATGATATAGTCCTGTTTGGTGAAGACACTGATAAAATGCAGTATCTGTTGGTAGCACTGAGCAACAATGCCAGGATGTTTGGGATGTGCTTCTCCCCCTCTAAATGCAAGTTGTTGTTTCAGGACTGGCCTGCGTCAACACCTGAACTAAGGATAGGGAGTGAAGTAGTCGATCGCGTAGACAACTTCACTTATCTTGGAAGTCTGATCAGCCCTAATGGATTGGTGTCTGATGAGATCTCTACAGGGATTCGAAAAGCTCGATTGGCTTTTGCCAACTTACGTCACCTATGGCGAAGGCGAGATATCTGTCTATCAATTAAGGGATGAGTGTACTGCTCGGTAGTTCGTTCTGTTCTACTTTACGGCTGCGAAACATCGCCATTAAGAGTAGAAGATACTCGTAAGTTACTGGTATTTGACCACAGATGTCTTAGAAATATTGCTCGCATCTGCTGGGATCACCGGGTATGTAATAGTGAGGTTAGGCTTAGGGTATTGGGGAATGGTGGTAAGTCAGTTTATGAGGTTGTGAATCTTCATCGACTGAGATGGTTGGGCCACGTGTTACGTGTGCCTGAACACCGATTACCACGACGCGCAATGCTGACTAGTGTTGGGAATGGTCGGAAGTTAGGGGCGACCAAACCAAAACGTGACATCAGTGCTTGAAGTCACTAACTTCTAGTCTGAGCCATGTTGGTAGATGCAGAATACTTTGTTGGGGTCCGCGTGACTATCGTAACCAATGGTTGGAGACTGTGAGTGAAATGGCTCAGAATCGATCACAATGCCGTGGGTATATACACTCTTTGTCTTCCCTTAAACTATGATTACTTTATGCCTTCTACGAACTAATTCTTTCTTCCTGTACTATATCCTTACACAAAATCTTTCCTTTGTATATTACATCATTGAGTTAACTGCTTCTATGAATTCGGTGTTCGTCTTGCTGTGCCAATGAGGTGTGGCAACTTGGACCGATGCATGTATGTGTCTGGTCCTACGTTGTAGCTGACTGACTGACTGTTTATTCTATTGCTATCAGTTATCAATCGTTTTGTTACTTATTTTGAAATCGTTAATTCATATGTGTTCTAAAGTACTTACACAGATGTATGTTCCGCTTAATGTTTATGATTTGTGTCACGATCGGTGTGAATTTAGTATATCTTAAGAGTTTATTCATTGTATTTTTCTCATAGTTGCACTAATTAAAGTAGCTCAGTTGTTATGATACTCGAAAATGTTGGTACATTACATTACTTTCACCTATTAAGGTTATGTAATAAGTTTTAAAAACTATTTCTTTAACATAGCTTTTTATGAGATAGTTTCAATTCTGAGTGAATTCCAGGAGTTAGGAAGTTGAAGATTTGTTGTATATTGTCGTTTTCTAGTTTCTAATCTTTCTATTGAGGTGTTCACAACCAAGTATTCTGTTTGTATTGTGTATTGGTGTACTTGAGCGCTTTGTTTTTTTCATTTTAAATAATACATGTTTAACCTCAACTTTGTTTCCAGAAACTGGTGGTCTGTTCAGTCTAGGTGTTCGTCTAATGCAATTGTTCTCTGAAAATCAAACGTACGTTAAGATAACTGTCCATTTTTCACTCAATTAAATATTTTAAACGGTATACATCAAATTAATTTCTGTCTGTTCATGAAGAAATTAGATATTCCCACTGATTTACTTTGAAATGTTTTAAAATATCTTTGTGTGATATAACAATAATAATAATAATACTAGTAATAACAATAATAATAATGTAAATTGTCATTTGAGTACGTTTCATCAAATTTCATGTTGAAGCTATTTTATGCTTTCCATATTTAGCAATTCCGTTACAGGTTTGAACACTAGATTGATATCTATATCTTATATTTTGATATTTCAATTAGAGACTTCCATGTAGATATTGTAATCCTCCCAGATGAGAAGACAGTAGAAGATTCTTGTATGAAGTTTATACAAATGCTCACATTTTTACGCCATCATCTTTTGTTATCCGGATTTTCTGGAATTTATTTTCATGTAATTTCAATTCATGTTCTGATTCCGGACTAGTCAAGTGAAGTATTATGTTTGCGGGATATTAAAAAGTAGAATGATAACACTAGTACGCTATTCTTTTGGGAGCATTGATTTTGAGAATTAAAATTAAGCCCTTATAATTAGCAAATTTGTTAGTGTTTCTTCCGTTAATTAAAATCAATGTCAAAATGAAATAAAATTAGTTATATATATTGTTCATCTAACTACACTTGTAAATATTTGTGAGCATAAACATCAATGGAACTTTATTGTCCCTCCGTAACCAAAAAAGACCATATAGATTTGACCAATATTGTTTGAAGTACTCAGGTCCATTCTGTGATACTACTGTAAAGTAAAGGCCCCCAAATGTCCTGGTATGGCCAAGAGTGGGGAAATTACAACGTATGATATGTATACACAACCTCTGACCATCCATTTGTATCTTTCTGTGTGTTCTGCAGTCTAGTTAGTTCTAAGCTGTATTTTCTTCCAGTTTTTAAGCGTTCTACCTACGCCATGCTTTCCGACTTACTGAAACTTCTGTCTGTCGACTGTGACAGCTTCCTCACCACGTTCCGATTCATATTACTTACAGTCTGTCTTGTTGATAGTATGCACCACACTACTGTTGATGCTATTAGTGAACATCGCTTTATTCAGAAGTATGTATTTGATTATAATAAAGAATTGTCAACACAAAGTATTCAACACTAAAACGAAATCCTCGTTTTATATTCGCTTCAGGACCGGTCTGCGTCAACACCTGAACTAAGGATAGGGAGTGAAGTAGTCGATCGCGTAGACAACTTCACTTATCTTGGAAGTCTGATCAGCCCTAATGGATTGGTGTCTGATGAGATCTCTACAGGGATTCGAAAAGCTCGATTGGCTTTTGCCAACTTACGTCACCTATGGCGAAGGCGAGATATCTGTCTATCAATTAAGGGATGAGTGTACTGCTCGGTAGTTCGTTCTGTTCTACTTTACGGCTGCGAAACATCGCCATTAAGAGTAGAAGATACTCGTAAGTTACTGGTATTTGACCACAGATGTCTTAGAAATATTGCTCGCATCTGCTGGGATCACCGGGTATGTAATAGTGAGGTTAGACGCAGGGTATTGGGGAATGGTGGTAAGTCAGTTTATGAGGTTGTGAATCTTCATCGACTGAGATGGTTGGGCCACGTGTTACGTGTGCCTGAACACCGATTACCACGACGCGCAATGCTGACTAGTGTTGGGAATGGTCGGAAGTTAGGGGCGACCAAACCAAAACGTGACATCAGTGCTTGAAGTCACTAACTTCTAGTCTGAGCCATGTTGGTAGATGCAGAATACTTTGTTGGGGTCCGCGTGACTATCGTAACCAATGGTTGGAGACTGTGAGTGAAATGGCTCAGAATCGATCACAATGCCGTGGGTATATACACTCTTTGTCTTCCCTTAAACTAAGAGATTGAAATCGCTTCATATCTTTCTTTCTACGAACTAATTCTTTCTTCCTGTACTATATCCTTATTGCAATCTTTCTTTTATATATTACCACCTCTGCATTAACTGCTTCTATGAATTCGGTGTTCATCTTGTTGTGCTAATGAGGTGTGGCAACGTGGACCGATGCATATATGTGCCTAGTCTTACGTTGTAGCTGACTGACTGTTAATGTTCAAAAGATGTGCATAAAAATTTCTAAATAGTGATTACCTTTCATTCATATTCATCTGTAAATGTTTGCAGTCAATTATTCTCACATAATATTTGTTTTAGTTACCTAATATATTGAATTTGTGAACTCTGTGTTACAGACAGGTAGAGAAACAAATATGCCATCCACTGCGGTTACTTCCTGTATTATTCAGTAATTAAGATTAGATTTATAAGGTAGATGGTAAATATTTTATGAAAGTGTGCAAGTACACTTGATTATTGTATATAATTTGTCTTCTAAAACAAAAGTTTTTGTCAATAAGTGCCGGGAAATTTGAGCAGTCTGGTTTCTTACTTATATATATTTATATTGAAACATAATGGCTATTCAAATCTTATGCTTAAAGGTAGTTCCTTTTTTAAAAACTTGCGATCTGTGATCTTCTGACTTGTCTATTTACCATAGAGATTATAAACCTCTTTTGGATGTGATTGGTCTGTTTTACCAAATTCGTGACGATTATGCAAATTTAGTTGATTTAAGTGTAAGTTGTGTAAACTTGCCTTTTGTTAAGTAATATATATAAGAATGTTTTCGTATTTTGAATTGCATGGTGCAGGTTTTTCACTAATCACAAGATGTTAGTGTAGTGGGTCTGCATCGTCTTTTTCCTAATATTGATGTGTCAGCAAAACTTTCTACCTATGGCCGAACACCATGAAGGTTGTTGTAGTGAACTATAACAACTCGTTTGTATACTACTTAGTACTTCTTGTTAAAAAAAACATAGTCTATATTCCAACTAGACTTCCACTTCCATATTGTACGTTGCATTTTCATTGTTTTAAATCCTCGAGGTGGAAATAAGAATATCGTTTTAGATATATAGTCTTAATGAGTTTTATTACAAAATGATTCAATTAATTGCAAGGTGACTTATGATTTACACTCTTTAAATTGAAGTGATCTTGTAGGGATTTTCTAAGGCAATTCTCATGAGGCGTGGGATTATGGGGCGTGTGTACTTTGTATGTAGTCTCAAAACGATGACAAAATAAATATCCAGTGCAAAACATTTCATCAACTGGTATAATCAAATTTCGATGTAAACTAAAAAATTGAACCCAGTAAATCCATTGCTTAACGAAGTATAATGTAGTGGCAAAAATAAGACTTGGTTTCTTAATCATCTTACGTTTGTTGTATATCTCAGTTGACATCTGAATTAAAAAAATTAATTATCAAACTTCCGAGTCTCATACTGAGTAAGTGTTTTTAAAATTATTTGATCGGCGTCATACATCTCATGGTTTACGCAACTACCATTTTATTAAAGGATGGGCGTCAGTACTTTTGATTTACAGTTGCCTGATCATGGAGCTAGTGACCAATGTGATGTTTGTTTACTGATATTGTACCGATCGAATTATGTCGGTCAAGTTGTAATATGTTCATCACCCGACCGTAGCTGCTACCTTGACGCGGTGTTTGGGCTTGCCTATCGTGATGATCCAACCGGGCTATATTGGCTGGAACATATGCTCCTGTAGGTTCTACCATGCCAGGTAGGTCGATTGAAGAACGGTAAGACTAAAATCAACAAACCAAAGGTCTGAAGGCGAAGTCGTACTGCTGACTATAGAGGGGTGTGACAGCAGTAAGGTGTTCCCCTCGGACAACCAGCATAACAGCGATGCTGCTTTATCACAAGGAAGGAAAGGATTAGAAAATGTCGACCCTAAAAATGTCACACTTCGCGGATTTTTGTCTCCGGTGGTAAGGCCTTTTGAAAAACAGAGCTATCACGTTGAAAACTTCCCATATAAAGGCTGTGCGTGACTGGCCTCAAGCAGTTGTCCCTTAGGCTCTGCGGTCACGCTTCCAGGTCAATAAGACCAACACTAGTCCGATTTCCTTTTCAGGTTCCTCAAGAAATACCCTTCAACTGTATGGGCGGCCGGGAAATGATATCAGCACTCATACCCGTAACAGCACACGAGACCAAGTTGGTCACAGTCAAATCCTCTCCACACCTCCTAAAAACTCTCTTATCTCAACGACTAACCCTTCTCACGTCCCTTTATCACCTCGCACGCACACTCTAAACTACATGTAGGAGCTTTTAACGTCCGAACGCTGTGACAAATAGGACAACAGGCTTCCTTGGTTAGGACTTCAGATTCTCGCGCCATTCATGTGTGCTGCGCCTCTGAAACGCGCATACAGGATCCGAGTAGTGTCATTCATTTGACCTCACCATATCAAAATAAAGAACCATCTCAATTCACACTTCTTGTATCTGGAAGCCCTGATACTGCTTCCCGTGGCCTCGCCGACGTACGTATAGCATTGAGTCCTAGGACAGAGCTAGCTCTCTTAGACTGGATCCCAGTAGACAGTCGTTTGTGCGTTGTCCGACTAAACGGGACAGTAAGGACTCGGAAAGATAGGAACACTCGTCGTGACCTCTTCGTCGTCTCTGTTAGGAAACGGGTACTAGGTAAGGATGGCAAATCAATTGATGAAATAGTGAAACTTCAGCTGAGATGACTGGGACACATGTTACGTATGGCCAACCACCGACTGCTCCGATGTGTAATATTCAATGGTGTAGGAGTAGATTGGAAGAAAGCTAGGGGTGACCAGACCAAAACATGGCACAAGTCCGTGAATTCACTGACAAGTAGACTGAGTCATATTGGCAGGTGTAGACTAGCCGGTTGGGGACTGCGAGATGATAGCGACCGATGGTTAGAGACCCTGAATGACATAGCTCAAAATCGTTTGCAATGGCGCAGGTGCATCCACTCTTTGTGTTCTCCCGAATTCTAATCTGAATTCTTCATGTCCCTTTCTTTTTTCTCTTTCCAAATTTATTTCACTGGATTATACTCCTTGAATAACATCTTCAAACCCTAATTTTTCTGATTACAGCTTATAATTTCACTACATCTACCACTATGGTATTTAAATCGACCACTCTATCTCTGTGCTAATGTGGTGTACCAACTCGAACTGATGTACGTACGTACGAAGTTCTACGTTGTTACTAACTGACTGACTGTTGTTCATCAGTTTGAGTGACTCGACATCGCGTGCGGTATGTTGAGCTCTTAAGCGGTTTGAGTTAGTCTACAGCAAACTTTTGACTTAGGTCACGATTAGTTGGCGTGCCCGAAGTTCGGAGATTACTGATGCTTCCTTTAGTGTTTGAATCCCCATCACCCAGCTTCACAGCTGAAGACGTTAACACAGCTATTTGAGTCATAACTGACCCTGTAGGACCAATATGTCTTTACAACTAATTGATCATTGGGTGTTGACGAGTGCTAAATAGCACGTAAACTAGGTATGTGATTTCGTGTCTATTTCCTCAAACTATCTACTATACTATTGATTTATTTGTTTCAATACTTTATGAATCAGTTACAACGCATCGTACCCCTACTCAGTGCTTAAATTTTTATCATAGTCAACATTATTATTTTTTAACTACCTATTTCTAGTATCATAGAAAAAAAACATTCGCAGAAGATTTAACTGAAGGAAAATTCAGTTATCCTATTGTTCGTGCCATTAACGATTATCCTGATGACAACCAAGTGATGAATATTCTCTCACAACATACCTCAAATTCATCATTAAAACTTTATTGTGTTAAACATTTGTTAGAGTTGGGTGCATTAGAACAAACTGTATTGAAGTTAGCTAAGTTGGAAGAAAGGTATGTATGTATGTGCAGCCATCCTTAGTCGATGCTTCACATATAAGTTTTGTTGTTCTGAATTTTTTTTTGATTGGTAATTTTTCACACCATATGTTCCGTAAGTACCACAACGAAAGGTCTCTAACCAATGGTCAATATATTATCAAAACCTATCATCGATAGTCCTTGGTCCTGATGTGTATGTTTAAAAGGGAAGGTAGCATACGCCACTATTACAACAGTAGTCATAAGAAGGCATATAAGACCAAAATGTTTTCAATCAATATTTTGTGTTAAGTAATCATAAAAAAATCTACTCATCTAACAAAACCACGGTCTAAAACAACTTTCATACTGTCATAAAATTTTAACAACTTAGTTATTTGATTTCCCATTTGAATGTGTGATTGAGCTACAACATGATATTTAGACTCAACTCTTTCATCATTCAACAAAATAAAATATTTGGTTAAGAAACAAAATGAACTCGCTTCATCATTTATTTAGCACAGATACTTGGTCTATTGCGTTCGTGTCAAGTTTTACTATAAGTTTATAGAGTATCAGTTTCCCCTTTTATAACAGAATTGGTAACGTTATTTGGCACATTTTACAATATGATGGAAAATCAGTTTTGGGTATGATCCAAACAAACTATTTGATTTATCACTCGATCATTGAGATAAACCAGTTTTATTGGTGAGAATTTGATAAGGTCTTCAGAATTTGTGTTTATAGTCACAGATACCATAATATTTAGTTGACTTGTCTAAAACAATATAAATTCAGCAGCTCCAACGTTCTATAGTTCCGGCAATTCATGTTGGTCATATAATATGCATTAGGTAATGTGCCGAGTTCACTAGTTAACTGAGTCGAACGTTAATTTCAAAACTAGATACAGTTTTTAGGTGTTCACAGATCCTGTCATCGTAGTTAACAGTGTCCTAAGTTTTATCTAAAACTCTATATGATACTACTTGTGAGCTCTAATGAGATTCAGCAACCCTGTTGAGTATTAATCGAGCTAACAGTTCACTAAAGTTGAACGATTGACATGGGTTGCATAGGGCTAAGCAGAGCTGCGTTCTTTTTCTCGTTATTTGAATCACCAATGCCCAAAACTCCTGATGTTTTCTGCAAAATTGCTTTAAATGCTTTCGACGAGAATACCATTAAGTATTTTGTTTGTACTGCAAAATTCAGTTAATTATAGTCGGCGTTATTATATTGTTGTGGTCTTCAGTCTAGTTCAGTCACGTTGCAGGTTTCCTAACGCTTGCCCGACCAACCATACAAAGTAAAAACAATAAGAATGGATAGGAAGCTGTATATTGAAAGTGAATAATTATGTGCAAAAATTATGCATATACATGTTATTACACTGACCCAAACAAGATATGTGAACGGTTACCTTGGATAATTCACTTACCAATAAATCACCCATACTTACATAGCCTACCTTCCATGTGAGGTTGCGACCAAGACACAGTATATTTGGCTTTTCAGCAACCTAAAATCTGCCTGGAATCGTCCTGGCCATCATAAACTCACCCGTATGACATTTTGACAGTTAGAATTTTGTACCAGTTTACTAAATGTAGTTCCTTTATGAAAAGTTGCATTTATTGGGTACTGAATTTAGTGTCGTAAGAGCTGTTTATCTTGTTCACATGTATAAAACATCTTAGTGGATGCTTTTTGGTTCGTGTTTAAGTTAGGAAATGAATTTAATGAAAAAATATTTTTACAGTATGTAGCTACATTAGAGTTTGTTTTATCATGATCCTTGTCAATAGAAGCTCTAATGCGAAGTATCCGAATTAAGAGTATAAATCAATATCGTGTTCAAGTTAGAAAACAATAAAAGTCTGTGAGTATCGAAACTGTAAAATCTTAAGAAATTCTGGGGCATACGTCAAGTGCAAAATAACTAAATTCCAAAGAATGATCAATCGACACAACAGTAAAAACAATCGACCACTCAGATTAAATTCATCAACTGTACTGAAAAGGAATCAATAAAAACTGTTGTTCTTGTAAAATAAGGAATACGATCGTTAGGTACATGGTGTCCAGTAATCCTCGTACAAATCGAATACTCTGTTTTCATTTTATTTCATGATATAAGAGGAGCTAAATAGAGTAGGTAACGAAAGTGATCAATTTGCATAGCTTAAAAGAATATCTCATTTCGTTTATCCGTATCCTAGATGACACCTACTGAAATCGCTTATTCTTCATAAATCCACATTCATCTTTTGAATAATCTCTCTTCAATGAATTCTTTTTTCTGTAGATGCAGTCAGTTAATTGTGAAGTATGGCAATAATCCCTTGCTTTCTGAGGTAATCCAAAAACTAACTGACCTACATCGTACACCTGATGGTCATTTACGGTTTATTACACCAAGGGATCTTAACTATGACTCATTCGATCACAATGAGATATCTATTGCTAGCGGTCATATTAATCCTATTCCTAAATGAGAGATACAGTAATAATGATAGTGGATGTGAAGTATATAAAAATTTAACAAATTAACTACACTTTGTTTATTTCCAATTGAGTGCGGGAATGACCGATCTATTTAACAAAATTTATTTGCAACACTTATAATTAAATATGTGCATCAGTAAAATATATTCCACGATATCTTTTGTTATACTACACTGATAGATTTGTTTCGTTTCAGTCTTGTGTTTACATAATTCTTTTGAAACTGTGATGATCATTTCCACCTCTGTATCATTTTCTCTATCTCTTTGCTCTGTATTTTATTCTTTACATTTTTATATATTTGATCTCTTTCCTTTAATTTATGTAAACAGTGTTCTTCTGTATGTTTGTTTTGTAAATTTCGAAACAATTTATTTATAATAACGAAACCTTTATTGAAATTTTGCTGTTATCTACTTCTCTAGTCTAATATTCTAATTTTTGTGTTGTAATCTGACCAGTTCTCTGTCATATATCTGCGTAATTCTTTTTTAATACAGTCCGATAGTTTCACGTATATGCTTCAATTAAAAAGCTACTAAATTTCGGGTGTTGTGTTCAAGCCGGTGACAATGTGAAGGAAGTTTCAATCGATTGCATAACATTTGTGTATCATCGTTACGGTTTTGAAGGAAACTTGTTGGAGTTATGATTGATCTATAATATAGCATCACTATCAAACCGTAGTCTTTTTTCGCTTAGTAAATGAAAATAAACCTGATAACTCAGTTACATTAACATTTATTTTACGGTAGAATTTGATGTATCAATCTGGTAATTTGTACATTAATTGTAAGTTTATATAATTGATCGATCCCTGAGTAGTGACCAGTGATTAGATATTATTATAATACTCAGTTTTCCTGTCTACGCCGACTGAGACGTTAGTTTACCTTAGACGAATACTACACTAGGTACCCTCTCAATATCTATTTTACAGGACTTCATCAACTCATATCAAGAACACATTATTTGTCTGACTAGAACGTAAGTATATTTCCACCGGAAACCAATAATGATAAGGAGGGGAAAATATATAACTCATCTAATACCTGTCAGACTATTTGCTAGTCCAACTGAGCAAACAACCAATCATTTTTTTCGCCCACACCTCAGATACTGTCGATCAAGTTGCAGTCTACCCGCTACTCTGATTCGACATCGTGCTGCATGTCAGCTGGAGGTAGTTGACACCAAGCCCAAAATCTTTCATGATTAACTAGCTTATAATTTTAAGATAGTACGATGCACAACAGATATTTGATAGTTATTTACTGTTCTTTTTATTATCTGCAGCTTTACAGAAAGTGACTAATGAATGAAACAAATTCAGAGGACGAAGATGGGAGATTGGATACAAATCTATCGGACACTTTCGATGACAAACATGTAATTTTTCGTGCATAATTTCTTAAGCGTTTTGACTTCATTGGGAGTATCTTATGTGATTTTCTATACGTTAAACTTATGAGGTTAAAATGATCTCATGTTATTGAATCCAGTTTAATGCAATATGTATATTTACAAAAGTGAATAGTTATGCACAAAGAAATGTTTACTTATGTTCACTCCAGGACTCAAACCCAGTACATTTTATTCTAAACATAAGGATAACTCAGATCCTTCCTAATAAATACCTATCTTACTGTTAATCGTTAGGATATATCGAAGTGTATAATCAACACTTGCCTACCTACAATCGACACTAGTTTTCTAATTATTCTACGTAAGTTTGAGTCACATTTACTACAGGCTTATGATTATTTAGTCGGATAAACGCAAATCTACACTGGTACACTGTTAGCATTAAAAAAATCTACCACTCAACTAATCAACCAATCTTTATGAAGTGAGCTATGATGATTTCGGTGAAATTCTTCTCAAGCTTCTCATAAGTATGTGAACAGTGATTTAGTGGTTCAGTCCTCAATCCTGGTAGTAATATCTAGTATTGTAGCGCTTTCTATATACATGAAACAATAAAGATTTAGTTAGATTTATAATCGTATTATGAACTGGCGACAGATCGTTACAAGCTGTTATTTGAACTTATCCGATTTTTGTATATGTATTTGCAACGTTATTGGTTCTATTTTGTGTTAATATCCAACTAATATTGATCTTTAATTTATGTACACTTTTATAAACAGATGTATGTCTATTTCTCCATGTCTACACTACTTTGTCTGTTCTTATATGTAAACTGATCCATACTTAACTAAACGTCTTTTGGCCAATACTAAACAAAGGCTACTCCGTGTTTGTCGTTCATACAGTTTCTCTGGTAAATCATATCCATGAAAGTTACACATCCGCAATACTACTTTTATTCAACCTTTTAATTTCGCATTGTTTTAAAGGGATTGGTTACAAAAATATTTACGAAATTACCAAGCATACATATTTCATCGTTCATTATCTTTTGGAGTCAAAGTGATGAGTCCTTTAGCTACAAAAGTATTACTAATCCTAGTTGAATCATAAAAAAGAACAACCTTTCCTCAGTTGTGCTGATAGTGTCTTTTAGCAGTGATCAGCTATTGGGATTGACGGTTATTCGTCATATTTTTCACATTTTTTGCTTATTGCTCAATTCAGTAGTCGTTTGTATTTTTTATTCTTAGGATAATTTTAGATTATTTAAAGCGTATAAAGAAGGTCAGTTGGATTTGAACATTTTAAGTACACAGGAAGCAATTTCAGCTGCGACCGCCGCAACAGTTGATAATGCTACAATGTCATCAACATTAACATCAAAAAACGGTCAAAAAGATGAGACTTCTTCAAATCAAGGTATGCCGAAATCTTGGTGTGCGCCTCAGTCATCATCTAGTGAAACAAACCAATCAGTATCTCCTAACAAACAGTTTACTTTGGGTTCACTTTTGAAACCTAACTTGATAAGTGATATTGCTAAACCTGTTTGTGAATCTCAGCTGCCATCTCTATCACGCGTTCTTGTCTCATCTGCTAACTTAGCGGAAGAAAACAAGAGGTAATTTCAATTGTAACTAAGTAGATAAACCATAGGACTGAATTCTTTTATTTTCATTTTTGCATTAAATTCTACACTTAAACTCTCTCTCTCTCATAGTAGTTCGGTTTCAGCTTATGTCAAGAGTAGTTTTAGAAATTATGCAACTGACATGTCCGTAACGAAACCAATAACCAGTTTTGTTATAATTTAAACATCCACCACTGATTTAATCTAACATAATACATACAGTCTTTACTTGACTGCCAGTCGATGAGTACTTTGACTTCTATCGGAGTATGTTAGCTACCTGTAGTTTGTGCATCTGTCGCATTGAAAACCAATGTTCGGATTGTGTATATTTTATTATTCCTTCTTTGAATCATATGATATGTATATTGATTATAACGTATTGAAGGCTAAATTGTGTCTTTTTAAATTATAGATTTGCACAGATTAGCTTGATAGTATCTATAATCATATAAAATATGCAGTGTTCCATTTACTTTATACATTCATTCATCTGAGTTTGCAGAAATATAAAATCCCGATACAACAATGAGAATACGGAGTTGCTCTATAGAAATTTATAAAAGGGACTTATTACTTTAAGAATTTAAGTCTTAGTAAATTCGCAATTTAATTAGTTTTGGTTATTCGAAGAATTATTCATTAAACAAAAAGACTTTATAGTGCAGAAAATCTTCTTTCCTATGATCATTGTAACTTCTAGAGCATGTTATATTAGCCGAATAAAGTGCACTTGCCAAACACATGTTTAGGAACTATCCTTATTCGGAATCTTAGTTAATCCAAAGCTGAATGCTTGAGCACGGTTAACTGTAGTCACTTATCATCACGGGGATCATCGTTTAGGATTGTCTGCCGACTAAAAGTTTGAATCAGAAATTTGTGAATGATTAAAACTATATCAATCTCAATGAAGTGATTTAAATAAATGAATAAACTAAGACTTTCTTTGTAACGATAATAAACTTATAATCAAATAATGTAATGATAAAATGAAGTTCAATATCATACAACATATCAACTAAGTGCATGTCGAATAGTCTGTTGATAAATTAAATTATTTTAATGCGAAAAATTCATAATCCAGATAAATGTTTAAGACTGCTTGACATCCTTTGGGCTTGGTGGTCTAATTGTAAAAGTATAGTTGTTGTTCTAGGCAATATTATCAGCGCTTATTTCACATCGAATCTGTGTGCTCAAAAAACACAGTCCAAACAACAATTGTTTACATATTTATATGATAATTAAAAAGTATTTAATAAGGATAATAAAGGACAAATAACAGGGTTATACTTTATATAAAAATAAACTGAATATTATCAGGTTGCTTCTAATATAAGTACAATTAGTTTGAATTTCCCTATAACTAAAGCCTTAGAAAAAATTGAAATTTTTTTTGGTTATTTGTATAGAGCATTTATTGAAGTGCCTGTTCTCAAATTAATCCCATAACGTCTTTTTATTATATCAGAAGGGTTTTGTGAAGATTTTAGAAATTCCACTGGTTGAGATCATGAGTCAATCGAAGCTAGATCACCATGGAAAACCTGCAAGCACTGGATAGCCGTTTCGTCCTAGTATGGGACTCCTCAGCAGTGCACATTCGTTATCTCGCCCTCCACGAGATTGGAACTCAGAACCTATCAGTCTCGCGCGCGTACGGTGGCGCAACTTCGTGGATTGGTTGAGGTTAGACATTAACACCATTGGATGCTGGCTCAGTGGTCTAAAGATTAAGCACTCGCGCACGAGACTAATAGGCCATGGGTTCCAATCTCGCGGGGGCGCGATCGTGGATACGCATTGCTGAGGAGTTCCATACTAGGACGAAACGGCTGTCTATTGCTTCCAGGTTTTCCATGGTGGTCTAGCTTCAATTGACTCATGATTTCAACCAGTGAAATTTTTATTATATGTTCAGCAATAAAATGAGATAGTTGTATGCCATCAGCTGTCACCATACGGATATCATGTAAATATATGGTATAACATTTTAATTAAGTTGTAATCTAACACTTTCATACACATAAATTTACACTCTTTAATATTATTATTTCATGTCGACACTTGTTTTTCTATTTTTTGGAGTTGTATTCTTTGAGCTGGGTGGTTTAATCGTGATGCTTTCAATATCTTTCTAGACAACATCATGAGTACATACTTAACCTCACTGTCCTGCTCAGAAAACATTATCTCCGAAATTCTCATCCCAAGCTACAAATATTCTGTATCATCTCAGTTTTCTGTTACGGGGAAAATTGATTACTATAATTGCATAAATGATAATGTGTAACGATATTTTCTCCTTTCATTCACTATTCACTCCATTCCATTTTCTTCGATTTACGTTAGTATTTCTGTAATTTGTTACTGATTAATGTAAATGTGATTAATGATGAATAATTCATACAGTTCCATAATTATTACATTCACACATTTGTAGAATACAAACAGGACCAATTTTAACTTCTGGAAATGCTATCCTTGTGAATCAGCGTCAGGTGATTTTAAAACTATGATGTTATTTTCATTATGTTATGGGTTGTTTCATTATCCATCTAAGTTGACTGCTGTTCTCCTCTCTCGTATTCTTCATTAACTTTCAGTACGGATTCTTATTTATTTTGAGACGTTATAGATATATTATTTTTATTACTAACAATCTAGTTAATACTCAGCTTATTTGAGATTATCAAGTGACATGTCGTTAATAATACGTATAAACTCAAGCACAATGAATAGTTCGGGCCAAACTGGAAGCCAAATATAATTCGCTTATGTCTATATCTTAAAATTGACAGATATATCTTTGATGCGATTACACAATTAATGTAACATGGTATGTAAGCTAAATTCCCGACCGTTGTTGCTACCTTGACGTGGTGGTCGGGCTTGCTTATCGTGACGAAACAACCGAGCTATAATGGCTGGAACAACTGTTCCTCAAGGTCCTACCATGTCAGACAGGTCGGTTGAAGAGCGGTAAGACTAAAAGCAACAAACCCAAGGTCTGAAGGCGAAGTCGTACTGCTGATTGTACAGAGGTGTGACAGCAGTAAAGTGTTCCCTCCAGACAACCAGCATGACAGCGATGCTGCCTTTCCACAAGGAGAGGTAGGGTTAGTAAAGGTCGACCCTAAAAATGCACACCGCATTATCCCACGGATATCCGTCTCCGGGTGCAAGGTCTCAACAAGTACGGAGGTAACACAAAAATTACCCATAGAAAGGTCGTGTGTGACCGACCTCAAGCAGTTGTTCCTTGGACACTGCGGTCACGCTCTCAGGTCACTAGGACCACCTCTAGTCCAATTTCCTTTTCAGGTACCTCCAGAACAACCCTTCCACAGTGTGGGCGACTGGGAAGTGATAACCGCCCTCATACCTCTAACAGCACTCAAGACCACTGTGATGTAAGCTAAATTAAAAGAAACAGCTGCTTATGATGCAGATTGTATCTCAGTCAGTCAGTCAGTGGTATCCGAAATAATAATTATTCGTTGATGAGACTTGATGTTATTCAGGGCACAATCAAAAAGTATTTGTGATATCTTTCAAGATCCTCTGTACATTACGGCCTAAATGATGTAGAAAAATTATCCAGGTAATCGTTTGTAAACGTTATTTAATCCACCCTATAATTGGTATCCACATTAATAATGTTTAGGTAGTGTAGTCACGACTAAAAGTATATGCCTTGCAAAAGCTCTGAATGTAAAATGAACTGAATTCATGTGAACAAGCTTTAGTATCTCACCCATATTGATTTTTTGTACCGGTGAATCTACTGTTCAACTTAATGAGCTTAGCAATCATATATATATATATTCTGTTGTGTTTGAGTTTTATTTAAATAATTAATTCGTATCACCTTCATTCTGATTGGGCAAAAGGCTACTCAAGGTCATTAGAAAAGTTTAATTTTGCGATTTTTTGTCTTGTTCATCAGAAATTCCTATTATTTTGACCTTTTATTATTGTGAATTGTTTATCTAGAGAGGTAATCCTGTTTTAAAACAGATACGTAGTGTTGCCTGGGAGTATGCAGATGTTGATCCGGATTTTGTTGTAGGAAGAAATAATTGTATATATTTTCTAAGGTTAGTTGCCTTATATTATGTTTGTTCTATCAACTCAGAGAGATATTTCGATGTTTATATTAAAGTTGACCAGAAAATTGAGATTTGATAGAACTATTTGTTTAGAGCTAGTCAACTATAAAACGATTTATATGGTTTGGAAATGGCGTCTTTATGCGTATAACTCAGCGATTATCGTTGCAGAATAAAAAAACAGTGAATGCTGTTTACGAGCTCTGTAATTAAAACCAGATAAATCCCGAGAACATAAAGTCATAGCCAAAGGACTTATGACTCCTACTTCATGTCAATGATATTTATGTGACTCGTTATCACCATTGAGATATTCGTAACAATGCTGTTTTCAGTTATGGATGTTTACTTGACTGCGTACATGGGTAATTCTCATGCATGTTCTTATGTTGTACCCATCAGTTTTCAAAGATATTTCATTGTATAAGTAATTTTTTCCAGCTTTATAGCTGTTTCACAGTTAGTGAGGTTGAACGAATCTCTCTCCAACTACACAAGCCACTTAAAGCGTAACTACCTAACGGGAACACGAATTTAGATATGTTGTTTTCGCAGTTATACTTCCATTCCTTTGCATACTCTTTTAATGTATATTTAACTTGGAATTAACATATGGGTTCACAATAGCGACTGAAACATACATTAATGTTTCTTTTTAAACGAATGATATGATACATACCGAGTATGATTTATCAGTGCCGTTTTTATAATATCACTTGAATATTATTCTACAAACAATAACTTTGTGCTATGTAGGGAATTACCAATCACTTGAGTAATACTTTTCTATAGAAACTCACTAAAACATGCTTGTACTCAGTTATTCTATATTCATTAATTTTTCGTCGGCTTCACAAACATTCTGCATTCGCCTTTAAGGGGTTGATTAAACTGCCATTCATATACGTATATTATAGACGTCATGTCAAATTTGATTGTTCCCATTATTTTTTTGTTCATACGTACGCAGTGCTTACAATTTTTGTTTACCTAAATATGGTATTTTAGTGTTATATCCATTTTATTTTTTATTCATTTCTTTTCTGCGTATCATATTGCGCGTATAAATAGTATAAATTGTGCACATCCCCTTTTTCTGCTTTAAATTGTTATTGTTTCAGATTCTGTTGGAGCACAGACATTCACTTTATTTTATTGACGCCTATTCTGCACGTTAAGATAATACTTTTTGAATGAAAGTTTGGGGTCTGTCTCGACATTTTAATTTTTGACTTACGGTCTTTTGATAAACTTTATTGGATAAAAGTTTTCGACTAAGATTCTTTAAACAATTTCCACCTAATTATCGGGTGCATCTTCGAAATATAGTCTGGTTACTCTCAAGAACAGTGTTATTACAAGACTTCTTTTAAGCTGTTAAAATGCACATATTACCCTGTTTAGGGAAGGCTTATAGTAAGTAGAACATGCAACCGGATAAACTTCATTTCTTGTGATCACTAAATGCAAGAAATTCATTTCATTTTGTAGTTTATGATCACTTATGAATTTTAAAATTAGGTAATTAGAAATTGAGGCATCTAAATCCTTGATCAGGATAACTTGTTATCGTGTATCAAAATGGAAAATCCCAGCTTTTAGTTCTAAATATATTCCTATACTATGGAATTATCTCTACTAAATATTATTACATTTGAAAGATAAACTATTGTCTTAACGATGTGATGGAATAAACGCATCTAGTAACTTTGTTTCTGTTTCAATTTTGTTTAGCTTACGTTATCATAATTTAAATCCTGAATATATATTTGAACGTTTACGTCAAACAAAACAACATTATCAATTATCTGTACTTCTTGTTCAAGTGGATGTAGTAAGTTTATTAAGTTTACTACAATTAAAGAAAACAGTTTTTTTCAAGGTATGTGGGAAATAAAGTTATATCTGCGACTAAATTGAAGTTTTTAATTAACAGGTTTATTAATTATTTAGTATAATGTTTCCTTTATTGAAATTGCTAAAATCACAAACTGTTATCATTTACTTACTAGGTAGTTAATCCAGAGTTTCGGACATAGGTTTTATTTTTGTTGACAATTATTATCAAGAGATATCCATGACCTTGTATGTAATTATGATCAATTTAATTGTAATGAGTCCGAAACCGAGATATTCGACCGCGAAATCGACTACGAATCCTAATTTCTTGGTCTTGATGATATGAGTAATATACAATGTGATATTTAGGCCTTTTGTGTTTATCATATTGTCTCTGTTAATGGATCATGATTCTTTCAAGTCTTTTTTACTATTCACAAGTATGCTATTCATTTAATAATTGTTACTCTTATGATAGAGATCATCAATCATAAGATGCTTTTACCGTAATCTCAAGTCCTTCTTTAAGGGTTCGTTTATTTAAGGAGCTTTAACCTTCAGCTACTGGGTTTCAGGCTTGAATCCCTATCTACTTCAGTTCGGAGTGTTGAGTGTCACTGGTATCCTTCACACAAAAATTTGACTCAAAGCTAAGTTCAGAAACCTATGTAAGACTAATTGCATTCTGTACTTGTAACATTTATTTATCGTCGTATTCAGAGGATTCTATTATTGTCTGTCATTTACCGTAAATTAGTATTAAAAAAGATACCTCACATGAATCCAGTCAGTAAGCTACTAGATGTGAATAGTTGCTACAGAACAAAACCTAACGAAGCCAAAACGAGTATCTTGGTAGATTCCAAAAGTTTAAACCTTTGTTTCTTAATCTGATTGATTAAACATATAAATTACTGCTAATTTGGCCACTCATTCCAGAATGAATAGGTCATAATCAACGTAAAGCCTTACTTATGTGTGTTAGCCGAATTCTCTAACATTAACTCAAGATGAAATTAAGATGAGTTGTAAACGAAGTAAAATAATATATTACCAATGATAATGAGGAATACACACTGAGAATATAGTTTTTAAAGGTATGGTAATAAACTTTAGAGATCCTGGCAACTTAAAAAAACCATTGATCTCGGAAAAATGCTGGAAGTGTCAGTTGTTTGTTTCGTAACTTTTTCAAAAGTCGTAGGTTAGAGAAAGTTTGAAAGCTAACTAGTAAGCTCATTTTACAAGAAATAAATTTTTCTCACGTATTTTATGTAAATGCATATTGTAATCAGTCACAAAATTATTTCCGGGTTAGCTTCGTTCTTCACATCAGTTTGTATCAGATAAACGATTGATTATTTGATAATAAAATTATCTTATAAGCTTCATTTAAAATCAAATATTTTCACTACTCAATGTTGTTTAGAGTCAATCAACCTAAATTCGGATAATTTCTACAGTCTGTCTCGTTAGTTTGAATGCTCTAGTTTTTATCAAATTCATCAAAACCAAATAAAACATATTCACTTCATTTCAGCCAGATCCATACTATCCTTTAAAAGAGTTGTGTAAAATTTGTTGGACTGAAAGATTAACCTTGATGTTGGCTTGGAAGTAAGTGTATGCGTTTTCATCTTTGTAATTTATTAATTAATGAAATCAATGTCGAAATGATTTCGTATGATAAACTTTGCCTGTAACTAGTCGACGAAAAATCCTGAATATAGGTTTCGTGCTCGTCAGCGAATCATTTTTTCTGGTTGGCCCGGGACAGAGTGCGTTGGAGAATGCTGGTCGGCGGCCTATGCTCCATTGGGAGCAACAGGCGTAAGTAAGTAAGCTCGTCAGCGAAACGTACCTTCAATCTTAAGGAAACTTGCTCCCCACGTGTTTCGTACTCGCATCACCCATCTTCACGGCCTGAAACGTTACTACTGAATTTTTTGAGCCTCTGCTGACCAGTGAGAATGAGATGTTTTTAATAGACTGATCACTAAATGGTAAACCAGTATTATGTTTATTTAACTACAAGTGCTGATCAAATTCCATCGATCGAATCGCAGCGTTGCCATTAGTCTAGATGATTTGACATTGGTCAATACTCAGTGATCAACCATTTATAAATAATGAATTTTATTCTTCTGTCAAAACATTTTGATTACATAGACATTCAAAATTGATACATTCTGTTTCGTTGTGGCTAATAAAAGGAATTATTTCGACTGATATATTTCTGGTTACACCCAAAAGTGTAAAATAGGAATAGCTTGTTTTCTATGTGAGAGGGATACATGTTACAGAGGCTTTATAACTGATACCGTAATGTATATGCTGATATATAGTGATAATATTTAAAGAGCTTTTATACTCCAGTTTTTATGCTTTATTTGTAAATGGTCTCAACAATCATTCAGCATTGGGCTTACTAAAAGAATAGCAAGTGGATGACACCTCTTTTATAAATAGGCTACTAATTGTTCAAGAGCTGTGATAGACTGTCTATTTGGATCTGCAACGGTAAGTTACGGTGCTACACTCCTTTGCAATTGATTAATATGCAAACACTTATCCTTTTCAACTGCCACGTCATATATTACCTGACTCTTGCTTCCAGTCACAAGTTCCTCTGTCCATGCGCCGTACCTCAGTTTGTAATCTCGAACCAATGTTGGGGTCCTCAGTGTTACCCACAGTCCTTTTGGTAACATCAGTTGTTGGTGTGTTTTCAATATGCAGTCCATAAGGACTTGCTTTCGCAATTTCCGATTTGGTAATGCGTCATGGGTTTTTGTTCTGTACACATTTGGAAAATACACAGTACCTCCCCCACCCAACTTTACCTGGGCCTTTTCGAATGTTTTAACAGATCTCTCTACTTTTCTGTTTGGTTGAGAGTTAATGTGGTGGTGAAGAGATGTAGATAATAGATTTTCAACTGAAGAACTTTCAAAAATGTTTGGAAGTAAACTGCGACCTCTTATCTGATAGCCCATTCTGAGAAAAGTCCCGGTCAGCGGAAGACTTTGTTAGTTCTTAGTGCTACCACGAGGATAATTCCCAGTCATTTTGAGAACACATAAGCGAAAATCAGGTGAGTGATGTCATTGATTAGCCCGGCTAAACGTGCGTGCTCTGGATGATGGGTCTTCATGTTGTGGCCATAGGGCTGGTGGTACTCGACCGTCCAGTTTTACTGCTTGCCGAAAATTAGAGGCCATCCACGAATTTGCACAATCCGTTAGTTTTTAAACAGTCAGCAAGCCAAACTTTGAACAACGGACTTCATACGCTTAATGCCCGGGTGACTGCGGTAAAATTGATGTAGAATCTGAGAGAGATGTCTAGGAACCACCATGTGGTCCAATTGTAAGTCGCAGAAAGATCTACACTCTTTAATCTGGTTCCGAGAAACGTGCTTACTTAGAAAAAGTGGGGACCGAGGACGGTGTATTTATGGTAAAAATAGGCTTAATAATCAATAATTCTCAACAATGAAGCAGATAAAATCGTTAAAACTGACATTTTATGTGTGGCTTGAATGCTGTCTGGATCTAACTAGCAGCATACATAGGCTACAAGTACTAAACTGGCTCCATCTGTCAGTGTCAGTTCCTCCAAAACGATTTGGCCTGAGTCCCCTATATGGTCAAACCGACGGTGTATAGTTCAGTTCTGAGTAATCGAGAGAGTAAAATTGGAGGTGCTGGGGATATTGAGTCCTTAAAGAGAACTTAATAGGAAGGAATTAAGTGAAAGATTATGCATTGATTTAAATGCGATTCCCAGTATAATATTTATTTGTAATAGTTCTCTGCGAAAATTGTTCAGTTTTGCAATCTTTTAACTGTGTATAATGGAATGAATTAGAATGTTAGTTTATCTTGATGGAACTTTTAGACATGCTTCGACTTCTGTCCCTAGTTAGTGGCCGTAGGAAAATTGGATAGGAAGCAGTATCATCCACTATCACTGAAGTTAGAAATTATTCGCGTTATGCACAGGAAAATCAAAATTGTTAATCGTCTTTTTTAATTTCAAAATATACCGTTTTTACGCACTTACAGTATGGAAGAAGCAGCAAGATATTTAGAAGCTTATAAAGCCTTGGAAAACAAACCTCCAGATAACTTAATGGTAGAGCCAGCCGCACAAACAGATCATATCGCACAAGTTACAGATTTCTTAACTTCGGTTCGACGTATCACAAAAGCTGATGCTGTTTCAGCGTTGAGAAAATTCGATGTAAGTGTGAATATCTTCTTAGTTTGTATTGTGTGTGTTGAGACTATAATTTGTGGACAACCTTCGAGCGACGCTGAAGCGACCTTGAGAATGTCCATATTACTGGGTTATGAACAAGTTTGAGGAATTAAAATTATGATTCACAGCCGATGGTTAGGGTAAGGAATTAGATTTAGGGTTTATAGTGCGAACTGGCATCAACTAAAATGTTAAAACGCTATTCAGCCGGTGGATGAATGAATTTCGCACCAAAATCCAAGACCTGTTATCCTAAATCTGATTGGTTCGTCCATAAAATCTTACCTTGTTTGCTTGGTTTTTAATTGCTTGTGTAGTTAGCAAATTGTTAGCAGGAGGTGACATAAAATAGATATTACTGACTAATAGTTGATAAACAACTAAGCTGAGTAGCATATTGCTAATGAAGTATTCAGTCAACTGTTTTCGCACTATACAACTCTAAAGGTTTACAATGAAAAATAACTTGAAAGAACTTTAATCCCATCAACATGTTCTTGAAAGAATTAAACGGAGCAGAACAACGTACCATAACGTCTCTAATTATGGCAATAAGTGTTACGAATCTTTGAGTGAAATACACCTGGGTGATTTAGACCTACGATTTCCTGTTCATCATTTTTAACGATCTATAACAGATTTAGTTAAATTATAAAATAGCTTAGATCCTGGTAATCCTAATAGTTATTTAAAAATACTCTAACAAGCATCAAAGCATGTTAGTATTCAATTCATTTCAATTTAGGATGATGCGATAAAATATTTATTTCACTCATTATTATGCACAATGATACAATCCAGATTGTACGAAATAACAACTCAGAACATTTTCAACTTAATAATTGACTAGTATACATTTAACCAAGGCAGATGAATTAAAACGAACATTTGGAGGTTTATAAAAACTGATTTGCTTTCGTATTCTATTGATAAATGAATAATAAAATTAATAATAGTAGGTAAATACGTAAGTCATAAGTTGTTTTTTAAATGAAAAAATTTAATTGTACATGTTGTGACTTTAAGGCCGGCTAGTTATCACGTGATTTATTCACCGATCGAAATACGACTTATTAACTCTTGTACTGTACTAAACCAATGACGTTCGACCGGTATGAGCAGCCTAGCGTCCTTATTGATCCTTTGCTTACCTAGCCCGTCCAGTTGAGTCCCGAACACCAATAACAGCTCCCGCCATGCGAATCATTTATTTCAAACATGCTTGGTTTATATACCAGCCAAACAGACCGCATCGTACCATAAATTAGGAAATAACCTCTATACAAGATCAAGCCAAAAAGTGGATGTGAACATGGGAGACGATAACCAATAAACTGAACATAATTTAAGAACAGTAAATCGTACAGTAATAATCTATAGGTCAAAATGAAGCTTATAATAAGAGGAATATATATATATATATATATATATATATATATATATATATATATATATATATAAGTCCATTAATAGATCTCAGAGGTTACCCGTAATTTGATCTTCACTAGGATATAACAGTACAAGAATGAGATAGTTTTTCTTATTCAATGTAAACTTTCAGACTGTAGCCGACATAATACGAGCTGATCAATCAACTTTGGAGAAGTGCCCTGGTTTCGGTCAGCTTAAAGTATGTTGAAATTTTCAAATAACTTTATGTTGAATAGATTTATAAAAGCTTTGAGGGGAGTTCATATTACGTAACTATAGGTCTTATTCAAAAGCTGAAGGCCGAGTGAACATTTCGCTCTTCAGATAATTTTGTAGTTGTAATACACTTATTGAACAAACCGTCAATCGTATGTTTCTACTTAGGTAAATAAGCACTGTGTATATCTTCAGTTCATTTAGTTTCCGATTAGTTTGTGTTATAAAATTTCACTAAAAGATGATGGTAGTTACCATCGTTAGCTGTGGTTATTCTGTATTCTGTGCAGTTGCAGATTACTGAACATACTTTTGGAATTTCAACAATTGTGCATTTTCAGTTTGTTTGTGTGTTCAAGAATGCTTCATAGTTTCTTCAGTTGTTGATTCTCTTAGCGGTGTTTTCGGAGTTTGCTTGCTGGTTATGATTTGTTGTAATAAGCTCTTTGTATTTCACGTTCGTGGTCCTTCTTAACTACATAATCCATTGTGAATGCTATATTGCGAATAAACCTAAGTGTTATTCGTGAATAAGTTGTACAGTAATAACAGAGATCATGGTAGTACCCAGTATTCACATATGTACTCGAAATGAACTGTGTGTAACAGATATTATTATCTCAAAATTATTTCTAACGTCGTTACACGTAATAACAACAAGCTTTCCTTTTTCATTTGCAGGCCCGTAAACTCACTGAAGTTTTCAGAATGCCATTTATAAAGAAAAATGATATGAAATAGAGCAAAAAACATTCTGTACATATTTTGCATAAATAAAAGTTTCTATTCTAATCGATAACTACGATTCAATAGTAAACAACACAGTCTTTATAGTGTTCTTTGCGTTGATATATAAAACGGTTGATTAACAAATTATACCACCATTTTAACTATAAAAGTTTCGGCGTGACTATAATTTATGGACGAACCAATGACATCAAGAATAGAAAGTCTTGGATTTTGGCATTATAGCTGATGTCGGTTCCAGATGGAAACCCTTCATCTAATTCTGAACCCTAAATCCTAATCTCGATTCCTCATAGTAATTTATTGCTCTCTCCCTACCCTAGTGTAGTGTGTAGGTGAGTCGTCTCAGGATCACTAGTATCGCCAGAGGTCGTCCATAAATTATAATCTCCGCAAAGTTTCTTGTACCAAATCTCATTTCTTGTGTTATTAGTATATGCCAAAAGTTGCTATCTGTTTGTTAATATATAATTTTCATTTAAAAACTAAAAAAATGAAGTTCAGCGAAGGGATATCTTTCTCACGAATTTATTATCAAGATGTACAACCGTATACATAAATGTAACTTTTTGTTGAAGTACTAGTTCTGTGAGAAAATGTGAACAAGAAATAACCAAGATGGTCTAATAGAAAGATTATGTGTACAAACAGAAAATCTTGTAAAATTAATAAGTTAGGAACGGATTATAGTGTGCATGAAGATAATAAAATGTTTTTGTTACAATAATTAAAGTGAAAAATTGAATGAAGTGATATCAGAAACAATTAATTAATAAGAGCACACAGACGATAGAAGCTGAAAACCAGATTCAAAGAACATATTAGAGGTAGTTGAAAAATTTCGTTTTTCTAACTACTCATCAGTACGAATGAAACCTGAGGCCCTATGATGATGTGCCTGAAAATGCTGTGGTACGGTCGAGGGTGAGGAAAATCCTCTCATATGGCCAGACATATATATCCACTGGCAGGGAAGTCCCCGTGGTCTTCGTGGCGGGAGTGTTATTTACGAAATTGAGAGGACGAAAAGCGGATGTTCGGCACTTAAAGTGGATTGGTGGATACGGATGACTCACCTAGGAAAGTTGGGAAACCTTGATTCAAAATGGGCTTCAGGATCCTGAGGGAACAAAAGGCGTATGATACCATTCCTGGTCACCAGGTATCATGGAACTTCATCTGACGTCGCCCCACCACTCAGGAAGTGGGTCCTTAAGAAAACCACCTACTTTGGTTTTAGGACCCAGACAATATCCCGGCCCATAAAAGTTTAATGATAAACACTGTGGCGCATATATATTTTGGTGCCCTTTTATACCAACTCCGCCTGTAGCTCATCTAGGGTTACTGTCCCAAGCCCGAGTAAAAAAAGAGGTTTGGGCATGGAGTCACCAACCACATGCCGTAGAGAATAATCTTTCTAAAAAACGCTAACTAGGATAAACTATTTAAACGCTGTCTTGGTAGTTTAGGATCCTTATTTAGAAGAATTATACCTCATGGAGAAAGCTGGGATTCTTCGAAAATCACGAGGTCGATGCTCCTTCTAACGACCAGAGCAACAGTAAATATCGGTACGTGGAATGTCTGGATAATGTGGGAAATAGCAATAGACAACAGACGAACAAGAGCAGAAGTCAAGGGACAGGCTGAATACCCAGAAACAAACAAGCAAATGAAGAAGAGCTTTAGAGCTGACAAGCAGAAACATGTGGAAGACCTAACAACGACAGCGGAAAAAGCTGAAAGTGAAGGAAATACGAGACAACTAAATGAATATGCCCATTATGACATTAAATAAGAAAGAAAGATTAGTTCAGTGAAGAGTTCTCTTTTCGGCGAATTCATTTTCAAAGCTGTACAATCGCAAATATATACACTTATTTTTACAGGGTGATAATAATACTGATAATAAACTTCTGTTATACATGGTGACAGTGAGGTTAAATAAACAAAGGTATTAAAAAATTTTAAACAAGGGAAGTTTACTAATCGTTTGATAGTTAATGGCTCAGCATGATAAAATAAAATGTTGAAACAGAGATGAAATGTGATCGGAATGATCGTGGAAATAAAAACAAACCGGTTGGGGGTAGAAGATTTGAAGGGAAGATGGAAGGTGAAGCAGGTGACTGTAAAGGAACAAGAGTATGAAAAAATAGAAAAAAAAATTAATACATTAAGACCATAGTAGAAGAAGAGGTTGTACCAGTCTCTTTTGTACACATAATTCTGGTTTTTCAAAATGTATGGCTATTGCCTCGGCAATGCAAAGAAGATGCAGTCTAATTGTCTTAGGAAGGCTTCTACTTACCTTGTAGATGACTTTGAACGCAGAGTCTGTCTTGATTGAGTGACCTGTGTTCACAAGGTGTTCGAATGTAACCAACAAATTAAATCAGTCTCCACAAAATCACTTCAATTTAACTGTACAACCGTTAGCTCGATAGTGATTTATTTCACAATGTAATTATGAGTTTTGTTCCTTATCGGGACTAACCAGACAAATCGCTCCACCAACTAAGAACGGCCATGCACCACCACCCACCGAACCAAGAAAAAGCTATCAGTCTGTCAATCCTCACAGTGTCCGGGCCGGATGAGCTTTCCCGTGTTGGGTCGAATTACACCGTAGACTCCACTCCTGGTGGTGCCCTTCCGTCAGTTCCTTTAAGTTTCAGCTTTGCAACCACAACCCCCCCTGGAGCCCAAAGACTTAAAGGTTTACCAGGGACTGCCTGCGATGTCAATCAACACGGAGAACATCAACCTAGTCACTTTTGATGGAGAAGCTCTGGAAGGGGTGGAAACGTTCATGTTCCTGGGCAGTATCATTGGTAAACAAGGAGGATCTGATGCAGAAATACGAGGATTGGCAAAACAAGTATTTGTAAACAATTGTCTACGCAAGATACTCGATGTTCGTTGGTCGGATACCATGAGGAATAGCCTATTGTGGAAGAGAACAAACCTGCTCCCCGCTGAAGAGGAAACTAGGAAAAGACGTTGAAAAAGGATAGGACATACATTGAAGTAATACCAAACTGCATCACGAGGCAAGCGATGGCTTGGAATCTTCACGGGGAAATGAGAAGAGGAAGGCCGAAGAACACTACGTCGGGAAATGGAAGCAGACATCAGAAGGATGAGTAGCTACTGGAAAGGATTCCCATGACAGGATGGGATGGAGAATTCTGATATGCTCCTCCACGAGGAGTAACAGGCGTAACGAAAGTGAGTCACTTTGCATCGATGTTTATCTGTCTAAATATAATATATAAAATATTACCTTAGTAACATATAATAGGCACCACATTGTCGAATCATATGATTTACGATTTATATTGCAAACTTGGTTGACCGAATTTTACCAATACTAATAGCTACTTAACGACTGACTAAGACAGCATTTAAAATTTACCGTTTGCACTGACGCACAGGAATACTTGCAATTACACTTTAGTTGTGTTTGAAAACATTAATACAATGAAGATGACAACTGTAATGATAGAACGAAGTTCGTAAGATCAGTAACTCGAAGTAATCAATTATATGTACACAAAAGTATGTAATATATAGTTGGCTACCTTTCATTTTAATGTTACCAATGAAAACAGGCAGTATTAGGAAGACCGATTCAATCGTCAAGCCTAAGATTCCAGAATTCCTAACCTGTATAGCAATGTCCCAAATCCTACAATCTAAATTCGAAGCTGCAACATTATGTTTGGAAGCATCGCAGCTAAATGAGCCCTTACAAACCACGATTTGGTTAGCCCGTGTCATAATCATCTATGAAGTCGATACCAGTAACTCCATGTGAACAACTTTCCTTTCAAGGTCGACATTAATACTACATAAGCAGTCCCATTACATGTGAATGCCGTGTTACCATAGCTACCAGGCTATTTCTTAACCACTTATTAGAGCTTCTTGAGAATATACAGTTTTATCACTTTTTTAACTGAAGACTAAAGAGATGTAGACGAGGTGATAAATGTAAAGTACCTTTCTCGAAATAGAGGAAGTGTAAAGTGTGAACGACTGGTCTCATGAAAACAATCGATTAGTTACTTTTCATTTGCAGCAAGAAAACTGTTCGTCACTGCTAACACTGAAAGCAGGTATACTCCGCTTCAATTTAGGACATGCCATAAACACGGCTAGATTAAAAAGTTATAACATGATAATTATACACACAGACGTAGGAGTCATCAAATATCAAAACCAGTTATAAGAAGGGATTTATTTTGATGTGTAGATTTATTGACTCACAGAAATACGAATTTAGACAACTAGAACCAAATGCAATTAAAAGAACGATTTTGGTTAAGTCTGTATAATCCATCGAGCTGAGTTAACGGCTCTGCGAACCAGGAACCACTGGACTTGTAAACGACTAGACATATTAATCCTGATCGCACTACTATGATTGTAAGCTCTACTTGACATTGTGACTAGTCTTGTGGGGATAGTGGAACGTCATGTGCTTCCGAACAAGACGGTCTTCTTAAACCACATTTTGACCTTGTCACTTATTGGTTTATTTATTCTGTTTTTAAATGAGTGTATGTATGTGCACATCTTATCCTACTCATCACATATCTGTAGCTTATTTTTATCTGGCTTAAAATATTGATTACATCGAGTTGGCTCACTTGTCTTATCCGCCGCATGTCATTTCGCTTCGCTCTCTTCTCTTCGTTTCTTAGCTCGTTTGTCTGGATCAACGATTGTATGAAATATATGTTTACGAAATTGATTCTCGTATTTGACTTATTTAATTCTGTTATTCACTAACGCGGATTAAGTCGATAATTGTATACGAGGATAGCCGACATCACAGCAATCATTCAACAACGACCATTTGTCCGATCTAACTGGAGTCAGGTTTCGGGTCACAAAAGTCTAGTCCAATTTAAAATCCCACAACTTCAGAGGATAAAACAGTTCAAAATCACTATACGGCTCACAATCAAGAAGTACTGATACGATTTCTGTCTCATTTTGTCTACTTTTGGGCTTGAATATAGATATTCAATCGACATAAAGATACACTCCTAAAGTTCAATAACTTCATAGTGGTAAATAGTGATTTGATAATTCTGATACTTATAAGGATATGTGCACACGAGCTACCAACTAAACACTAAAAATGTGATAAAGGATGTCATACGTTTTTCACAAGGTAACTACCATTAATGAATCGTAAGTAGTATTATCTAAGATTTGGGTAGAACTCCAAATCATACGCGTCAAAATAGTAATAATTGAAAAAATTGGTTCTCATAATGTCGAGTGTATACTATATTTTACTAATGTCTATGTATGTTACATATCTAAATTTTTATAAAACTCCTAGTTCATCGTCAGTAAACGTCTTAGGGTCAGGGAGTACTGCATGGCCCTGGAAAAAAGGGTTAAAGATATACCATACTTACAGTCAATTCTTCAGGATGATTAATGAGAAAATAAGTAATCCAGGCCCAGAAAAGAGTCATTACAAACTGGCTTTTTCTTTCTTCTTCAAAATCTCGCTCAATGTAATCCCTGTACATAAACCTGAAAAAGGCAGGTTCGTGGTTAAAAAACAAAGGGCAAGTCTGCAATATATAAATAAAGCATGAATTACAAATTTAAATGTCTGAAAATCTGCTAAGACGTCGAGTTACAGTAAAATGGTTCATCTAGTTTAAGTATTTAAATAGTTACGGTTGTGAAGGTGGACACAGGTAGTTGCGAAAGATGTTCACTGCTATCAGTTACTGATGACTTCAAAATCCAGTGTAGGACAACACAGAGGGCTATTACTAGGATATGGCTATTAAGCTCATTAAGTTATCAGTTATCTACCGAATTTGTTCAATATTGGTTACTTACAATTGGGGGTACGACTTTCCTGGACAAAACTTTACTGTTTTGAACAAACAGAAAACTGCACTCTGAAATCGCACACTTATTCATTTCTTATTAAAATATTACATATAGAAATAAACGCAAAATGAAAACAACCTTGGTTTCGTGCTATAAAAAGGAACTTTTTCAGAAGAACTGTCGCTAAATTCTCGTAGGGTTACAAAGCGTGATTTGAGAAATGGTCTCAGTCTCCCAAGAAACATCGCACCCTTCATTATATGGTCTCTCGGTTGTCTAATTCTATCCTGAAAACTTGCAGGACAAGTTGCTTTTGTCTCGTCAAATAAGATACTGAAAAAAGCAAAAGACAAAAAAGGACATGATGACCTGAAGTCGTGTGACAGTCTAAATAGATATTCCTATCAAGGAATTATAGGGCCTTGATTGGTAATAAGACTATTATAAGATTTCTGGTGAAAAACAGTCGTCACATCAAAAACCACATGAAAGGTAGTGAAGATGTCGAATTAGATTATCTTGGAATGCAAAGTGTATGGTATCATCGGAAAGACTCATTAGATAGGAGCTTGTTCGGAATCAAGTATATCAGAAGCAGAGATGCTGCATTATTAAACCTGATGCTTTTCCGTTGTCAGCTAGCTTGAACGAAAGTAGCAAAACCAGTAAGAATTTCGAAACATTCAAAAAAAGCAAAAGCCTAACAAAAAACCTATGGCCTAGATAATGAGCTTCTATTTATTCTTGAATCCCTTAAACTGATACCTACAGCCGTATCTACAAAGAAAGACAATATAAGGTAGAATCGAATGGATGTAAATCTATGAAATGATGTGCAGGAAATTATCCTCAAACGAAGTCGATTGGATAGTAAGTATGTCACTGCCATAATCCACTTTTAGCGAGTTCAAGTTTTATCTCGCCACACACTACTTTCAGACAAGCAAAGGTTCTCGAATTTGGGGTCTAAAAACTCCGCACCTTGTTCCGAATAAAATAGCGCGATAAAAAATCGTTAGGAATGCGATCAACCATAAAGAGGAATTCCGCTCGACCTGTGGCGAAATTAATATACAGAAAGTAATCATAATGACCTGGAGAACATTTCAAAATCGCAATCGGTGTTCCCATGACAGCTAATTATGCATAGCAGTTGAAGAGTTATGTGGGTACTCCGCAACCACAGGCTATTAGATAACAAAACCCCGTTGATTGTTTGCTAAGGGGATCGAGAAGTTGCATCCGTCCCTTGTTAGCTCTGAAAATCATCCGCAAGTTATATATATATATATATATATGACAGCCTGATCAGCGTCATGGACAGAATCGGTTGAACAACCACAGGATGTACATTTATGTCCATTAGCAGATGTATAATGATGATGAGATCCCAAAATCCAGATCGCTGAGAACTTACGAAAAATACCACCTGAACACAAGGCCAACTAATACGTTTTTATCGCAGCACAATTTTAGTGGGGACGAACTAAAGCACGTTATTATTTATATCAAAGATATGGACTTAGGTCTGACTCAAAGTCATAATTACACAAAATATCTACAAAACATAACTAAAATAACCGACCGTTTAAAAACTGAGATAAGCGGCATAGTATGGGCTCACTACCTATGACTTGTATGTCACTACTCATCCTAAGAAGATTCTACTCTCAGATGGATCAGTGGCCATATATTGAAAATCACAAAACATATCTCACCGCAGCGCGCCAAGTGTGTTTACCGCTATACAGTTATCCAATATCCAATATATATTTTAATATTAGCACGTTATGTTGTGCAGTTTTTGGAACCCCTCAGAGTTCTATTACCTCATTATTATGAAAACTGAATTGTGTAATGATGCAGTACTATTATTATCAACATCGAGTGACATTTTATCTACAACACCCATATATTTGAGTAACCCACTGATTAGTAAGTGCGTTGGACTTGCAAGTATGTGGTAGAAAAAAACGAATCTCATATTCTTAAATGACCAATTTACCAAGGAACACTTACGTATATCTATTTATATGCTAGATATTACTGGTAACTGCAATAAACTCATGAAAAGACTTACATCAAACTGGCGTTGTGCAGCATTTGGATTACACTTGATATGAAACTGAAAACATTCATGTTTACAACTGATGGTACCTGAGGTTCAACATAGTCAGAATCTGTTGTTCTAACTGATCATAGTTATACTTGTAGGTGGCAAGACGTTTGAAATTGTAACTTCTCTTCAGTCTTACACACATTCATTAATATTTGTCCACCAAATTATCCTTGCAGAGTAACAGTAGAGGTGTACTGTTCAAGTTTACGTTGCTGTGTGATTGTGAAGCATGGAGATGATTGTTCGCGACTAGTGTTAGTAGATAACGATTACCAGGTTGGGTTTCATGCGATTAGTTGTCCAGGCCGTTTACCAAATGCTGCGATCATGAACTTGACGTATTCAACTATTAGGTGGATATGTTTGAGATCAATATGTCTTATTGTAACATGCATTACACTAAGATTATTATGTTCAAGACCAGGAACGTCACCTAAGCTTCGCTCTAAGTGGTTTGCTATCTGCAAATATATTCAGTATCTTCGTCACGAGCTTGTACCAACTGATTGAATTCTTTGCACTTGCTTGCTGTTGTTTCGGTACGGTCCTAGGTATTCGGTTACGTGCTATGGTTGGTGGTCTAGCTACTCGACTTCACTAATTCTAGTCAGTGTGATAGTTGTTTGCGGGTCTGTTTATCTTGTAGTTGAGTGAGTGCATTTATCTTAGGAAAGTGGGGATTATGGATACCAGCCGTTATCACATTTTCTGGCAGGAGGCTAGTTGGTTGCAATGCAAATATAATGTTTTGAATTATTTGAATTATAGCACGAACTAAGAGTCCCAGAAATAACGCAATTGAATCAAGAAGTAAGACACAAGCACAAACGGATGTATTGTATTTGGAATTCGAAATCAAGCATTCAACAAGTACAAAGGTATCATTGGTTCATTCAAACACCACATCCACCACAGCTTAAATTGGAGTCTAGGTGTTTGTAATCAATCGTTCATCTTCTCAAATTCATCCTGAGTCTGTCTGACATTGTATTGGATAAGGATTCTGTATTATCTAGAATATGCTCATAAGCATTAGAATTAACAATCGAAATTGGAACTGACTCACCTGGTTCCTGAAATTGTATTTGATCTACATGGAGACTATGTGTACTTAAGTCATCGATGTCTAGAATTCGCACCATCGATTTTCTGACATTCTTCAGAACAATACCCGTAGATGGTCGAAGATCATTTCCTCGATAGTATGTAACTTCTGCAGACTCCAAACATTTCATATTCGACCGAAGAATTCTTCCTTTCAATAGCTTCGCTGGAGTCTCCTTCGTCACCGAATGTCTGGCATTTCTATGTTGCAATAGAAAGGTATCTACTCCCCTCTCCAGCTCATTAAATGTTGAGGAGGCTATAGAATCAATAGCAGTCTTTAATGTCCTAACGAAATTCTCTGCCTGACCATTGGAACACGGATGTCTGGGAGCAGTAAATAGATGTTTGCACCCTATACCGTTCAACCAGGTAGTGACTGCATCTGCAGCAAAATGTGAGCCATTATCAGTCACCAACACCATGGGAACCCCTTCTCGACTAAACACCTTTCTTAATGCTTGTATTGTGAAATCAGAATTTGGTGAAGTTGTGAAAAAAACTTCAGGCCACTTTGAAAAAGAATCAATGACTACTAGTGCGTAGTATTTACCAAGAAATGGTCCACAATAGTCAGCATGAATCCTCTGCCAGGCCTCAGACGATACTGGCCATGGCACCCACTTCGAAGGATGATTTTTCAATAGATGACATTTCTCACAATTGTTTGCCGTACGACATATATCTGCATTTATCTCTGGCCACCAGCATGTGAGTCTTGCCAAGGATTTCATTTTATCAACACCTAAATGACCACTATGAAGATCTTCAAGAACAGATTTACGCAATGAAGGAGGAATGACAACACGATCATTTAAACACAGAATACCATCAGGAGTAGTAGATAGCTCATCCCGCTTTGAAAAATAGATAGGAAATCTACGTTTCAAATTAGCATTCCAACCTTTCCTTATAGCACTGAGTATACATCCAAAATATCTACGTGTTTCTCTAATGAGATCTGAACGTCTCACTGGTAAAGGTTGCACTAACAAACAATCCGAAGTATTAATAGGTTCATCTTGTAATGACTGTCGAGAAATGTAATCAACATGTTGAATCTGTTTGGCACTTCTCTGCTGAACCGTATAGTCATATGCACTCAAAACAATACTCCATCGCTGAACCATAGCAGCTGAGGAATGTGCTAAGGATTTTTCGGGATGATAAATAAACTTTAAAGCTTCATGATCAGTAACAATAGTGAATTTCTTTCCGAATAAATATTTATGAAGTCTTTTAACTGCCCAAAACACAGCTAATGCTTCCCGCTGAGTCTGTGAATACCCTTGTTCAGTAACAGTAAGTTTGCGTGAAACACAAATAACTGGTCTACCTTCCTGTTCCAAAACTGCACTAATTCCCACAGGTGATGCATCAGTAATAAGCACAGAATGTACACTAGGGGATTAAGTTCGACGAACATCACTACTTAGAAGAAACTTAGTAGACTTCGTAAGCATGACTCTTGTTCCTCACTCCATTTGCATGAATTGGATGTTAAAATATTAAATAAACAATTTGCACGACAAGAAAAATTAGGAATAAAACGGGAATAGTATTGAAGAGCACCCACTAGTGAACGTAATTCTGTAAGATTTTTCGGAGACGGTGCATTAGTCAGTGGAGCTAGTCGTTTCATATCTGGTCTAAAACCATTACCATCAACTAGGTATCCAAGGCATTCAAAACTAGATACACAAAATGAACACTTATTTGGATTCACTGTTATATTCTTTTCAATTGAACGACGCAATAAAGCAATAAGTCTCTGGTCATGAACTACCTTATTAGAGCCATGAACAATGAGATCATCTTGATAAACTTCAACACCTTCAAGATCACTAACTACTTTATTCATAACTTCCTGAAATATGGCTGGAGAACAACTTAGACCAAATGGAAGGAAATTGTATTTGAACAGACCAAAAGGAGTGTTAATTGTCGTCAAAATAGATGAAGATTCATCTAAAGGAATTTGAAGATAAGCATCTTTTAGGTCGACTTTCGAGAACACTTTAGAACCATGAAGTCGATTTAGAATATCTTCAGCTTCTACCGTCGTGCACGTTTGCTTCAACAAACGGGTGTTCAGAGTTAATCTATAGTCACCGTAAATTCTAGGGGTCTTGCCGTCCGACTTCAGTGGCGTAACGATAGGAGTACCCCATGCTGAAGACTGAATTGGTTCAATTATGCCTTTCACACACAAATCGTTTAATGTCTTATGTACTGCTTCTCGAAGACCATAAGGAATTATTCGTCTTTTAAGAAAGACGGGATCACCCTGTACTTGAAGTTTTATAGGCTTAATTTTCATACCTCCACTGCACTTAGCACACATAGCTATCAAATCTTTAAGTAAAGTATCAGAATTTTCTTTAGAAACTAAGAAGGACAACTCCACCTTAAGCCTTTTCAAATTCTTTAAACCCAATATTGACAGTCCTGTTTCGCTAACTAAAAATTCACAAGGTATGTATGAAGAATTATCATCTCTTATTAGCAATTCACGACATCCTCGTATGGGCAGTCTGTGTCCAGTAATCCCCAATATTGATACTTCAGTGGGTCGTACAACAACGTTAGGATCTAAAACTTTCAAGTTCTTGAATGAAATAATGGACTCTATACTGCCTGTGTCCAGAATAAAGTCATGAAATGAACCAAGCGATGTATATAATCGCTTCTGAATATGAGCATTACCTTTCGAAATAGTGGACAAAGACAAATGATCACTAGAAACATCCGAATTATTGAAATTTAAATTACAAGATTTAGTACAGCTTGAAGCAAAATGGACAGTAGCTTTGCATACTGACTGAATGTGTCCTACCTTACCACATTTAAAACATTTAGCATTACGAAATACACATGAATTGCGAGCATGAAACTTTCCACATGATAAACATTTACCAAACTTCATCTCACCTTTGTGATTTGCTTTGTAATTCGTCGTTGAAACACCTTTCATATTTACACGGGAATAGGAATCACTGTTAAATGAACGCAAGTTTGATTGACCCTGAGATTATAGTTCATCACGACGACTAAGCAAAGTATTAGAAATCTTCATCGACTGGATATCAAGTTCATTGACTGCTTCGTAGTTAATACACGCAGTTCTAGCATCTTGAAAGGAACAGTTTGGCATTCTTAACAGCTCTCTTTCCAAACTCGGTATGTTAATTCCTGCAATCAATCGATCTCTCAGTTGCACATGAAGTTGATCACCGAAATTACACTTGGCAGCTTGTTTCTGTAATTCAAGGGTGAATTCCCGAGCCTTTTGGTCATTTTGACGAACCATCTTATGAAACTTCGCACTTTCACGGCATTCAAAACTGGTGCAATTTACATGACTTAATAATAGCTGTTTAAGAGTTGCATAGGGGAGTGAGATAGGTTTTTCTGGATATGCCAAAGTTTTTAATAAGCTGTACGCTTCTCTCCCAATGAATGTCAGAAAATGTGCCACAATTTTCTCACCTTTAACATCTTTCTTGGTCATGCTCCAGATTTCAAACCTTTCCAAGTAATCCTCAAAAGCTTCAGGAGTTGAATGAATATCTAACTTTTCCATTGCAGGCTCCATCGCGACGCCAATATAATGTTTTGAATTAATTGAATTATAGCACGAACTAAGAGTCCCAGAAATAACGCAATTGAATTAAGAAGTAAGACACAAGCACAAACGGATGTATTGTATTTGGAATTCGAAATCAAGCATTCAACAAGTACAAAGGTATCATTGGTTCATTCAAACACCACAGTAAATTAGTAAAATGATAATTTGAGTGTTGAGAGAAGGAGATTGTCTCAGGAATAAATAAATGATTTACTTAATTTTTAATGTGTAGGAGGACGGAATTGTAAAATAATAAAGAAAATAGTGATAATAAGGGACATGGATATCAGTTACTGATATGAGGTAGCGATGTGCATGTTAAGTTATCAAACTTGTATCAGATAGTGCTGGTACAAGAGAGAGATGGTGATCCATATGTGTTAGCCACTACCAGATCGCCTCTTTTTCTCCTGTAGCTCAATTGCAATAATCTCAGATGTTGGAGTTTGTCCTCGTAAAATTTATGTTTTAGATTGACCACTCATGTTTGTACTTGGTTTACGAGATTATTGTCTCTTTTGAAAAGAATGGGCACAACAACATTGTGGACTTTGATGAAATCTTGCAACACCAAACTCTTCGTTCATATACTTTTATCTGCCGTATATCCTTATCTTCTCCAATCCACATGCCATCTGACCACGATATTGTAACTTAATCCATTAGTTGGCTTCATAGCAGTGTGGTTTACTAAATGGAAATCTAAATAACACTACAAAACTTTAGCCATTTTCATTTGCTTGAAACGTTGAATTATTAGAGTCAGTTCATTCCCAAAACGTGTGCAACATGGATTTTAGGCTGGAGCAGCATTCACACATACTACAAACATAAAAAAGCCTGACATCACAAAAGGAGTAAGGGCAACGACACTGACCAGCAGATCAGGTGATCGGTGAGATAACTTCAATCTACTCATCTTTGAAGGGAAGGACATTTTATTAAATTATGGTCTAGCGGGATACAACTAAGCAATGATATTAAATATAGTTTCTTATGCCAAGTACCTCTTTATCTCGTTTCTGTAGCCTTGAATAGGTTTCACTTCCTACCGAGGAGTCCTATCATAAACAAACCTGGGTAGTTACACCAACACGGAGTTCTCTGATGACTCCACAAAGCTATAATAATAAGAATGAACTGAAATAGTCCTGACAAAAGAAGAGGGAGAGTTATTTGTGTGTTCGAACACTGTATTCCGTGCTAGATTTAAAAAGTACACGTAATCCTAAACTTTCTGCTCCTTTTTAAATTACCTCCATCTATACGTTCATTGTCCTACAAACTCCATACTAGGGCTTGTTTTATTGAGCTTATTAAAATGCTCTTGACAAAGAATTGACTTAATAAAAGAAAATAAGTACAAGTATTCACGCCTTAGTTATTCCATCATAGAAGGCTCAACTTCAATTTTCGTGAGCGTTGTCTGCTTTGCTTCTTGTTCCCTCGTGATGTGCCACCGAAAACACATATGAAACATGTGACTTTGATTTAGGAGCACAGAAGAAGCCCACTCTGTTATCCGCTTTTCTGGGAACTGCCTTCCACATAAAATAGGCATCACCATATCATGATGAGGGCCAGGACAGTCATACATGACAACGTGCCTATCAGCTACATACACTATTGCAATAGGTTTTGGTAACAACATCTTTTGTTTCGAGAGGCACTGCTGGCATAACGACAGGCATCCAGATCTACTACACATTTTAAGAGTTAATGTATTTGTCCTGGATGTGGGTCACGTATGGCTCTTTGTGATACAACAGACATGCACTCCATCAACTTCAGTAAGGAATGCATGGTTTTGTAGATCACCAACATAGATTATCTACATCAAAATGATTGGGGTCTACTAAAGTTAGACGGGAATGGTTTGACCAACAGCCAACTTCGGACTCACAACTCATGGTCAGCATCTAACGTGTGTTAGATTTTCGAAGTATCAAAATACTATGGCCGTTTTGAAGACCGAACGATACAAAGGACGTTATTACGGAAATATATTGGTAAGAATAAGTATAAGCGAATGTGCGACCACCACCACAAGGGCCCGTCCATGGCGTACGATTAAATGATGCGCACTGGTCGTCCCTGACCTTGACAAGGATCGATGACCTGTTCAATATTCACTGACCCAACTGCCGGATGCTATGGCTAGGGCTCAGAGATATTTCACTGGCCCTACAGTTTTGTAGACAGCTAATAAACTGCACAGCCATCGCTGCTACATATGGAGAAGTAGATATGGAAATTTTACTTATTTGAAAACAAGCAGCGCAGTTTTGGTAGTTTATAGTCTCTCCAAGATCTGACACAGACCCCACCTACTTCCAAAGTCGGCCTCTGTTGGCCTTTACTGTTTCATTAATTGTTTGGCACACAGTTGTAAATCTTTAAAGGCAAGGCATATCCAGCACTAAAAAATAGAGCACTAGACTCATATCACATTGTCCATTCAGTTGTTGATCTCAATGTAACCAGGATGAAAACGATATAATTAGATTTCGCTTCACTTTCCCAGATGTTCCTTTAAGAGAGACCATTTATTTCGCATGTGATCATGTTGAAAAGAGACTTGTTATTGGTGTTTTAAAACACTAAGAGGGATACTCTTACCTTCAAAATTTAGTTCAGATTCAATATTGAGTTTTACAGGCAAACTAACGGCGTAAACATAGGTTAACCACTCGTCCCTTCTTAGAAGACTGTTTCATCACGTCTTAAGAATACAGTACTTCAGTCAATGACTGACAGCTCACAATTATAAGAGAGATATAGATTACGTCTTATTACTTATGATGAAAACACCCACCTCAATACCATAAAAGATAAGTTCAATTCTTCTCACCAATCAATTAAATTTACATTGAAATCAGATTTGAGTTCTGAATTTCATTTCCCCCACATCTTATTTAATGAAAAGATAGACAGTAAATTGCAAGGAACAGTATATCTAAGACCAACTTCGAATGGACAATACATGAATTATCACAGCTTAGTCTAATTAAACAGAAAGCAAAACCTAATTAAATCTTTATTATCAAGGGCTAAGTGAATGTGCTGCGAAGACATACTAGGGGAGAGACTATCCAAGCTCTAACAAATATTCATCAAAAACGGCTATCTATTCAAGTTATTTTTGAGGGAAACATGAGATCGAAATTGCAATCTGCTAGACTTCCTATAGTTCTCAAGAATTTCTTCATGAGCATTGGGTTCAAGGATCATACTAGTGAAGGAATTTTTGGAAAACCGTCTGATGAAATATTTGTGTAAATCTTTCAATTCTGTTAAACTTTGCATCATCTTTCCATTATTCGTAACTATGTTAAAAATAAACCCCTGCCTTTTCAAAGTGTATAGATGAGTTTACTTGCTCATATGGAGTAAGTGAAATCGCCCACACAAAGCGAGTGCTTCCCCAACGCACCTCCGAACATAATCCTGCTTGAATTTCGAAAGACAAATGTAAACAATCAGCAGTTCGATATTAGAACTGCTTATGAACTCTGGTCACACTGCTTCCCTTGAAAAATTTCATAGAATGATTTATTCAGTCGAATAATCAGGTTTAGGAGGAGAGCAACTTGATAACTTATGCACATCAGAGATATGAGCGATTCATCTTTTCAAAACCGAATTTTGTACGTAAAATAATGTGTGCAAGCCACCATTCTTTCATTGCTCTAAAAAGTGATTTTCGAAAACGGCAGTTTGATTTTTAATACATCTTTCTATTGTTTTCCATCTCCTCAATTTTAATTACTCGTTATTATCACCTCCATACTTTAAATTTCTTCTTCACCCTTCCCATATTCGTCAAGTGGTTGATTGTTTTTCATAAATTTGATTTCGGCTTGCCATCTTTCTTCAGGTTCTCGATCATTAAGTTCTTTGACAAATACGTAATATGATGTTTTCGTTCTCCCATTTTTCAATAGAATATTTAACTTACATAAGACGATGAAATGACCTGAAATATATATAACGTATGTGATGAAATCACAGTTTAACTATTGTTTATCTTTGAAAATAGACTGGATATCTAGCTCAACAATTTAAAAGGTCAATTTAAAGTTGATTTCACAACCATTGAAAGAAATGAATGTTTTTTTTCAAGAAAAGAGATGTAAAAATGTCTAATTTTGTTTTATATATAGAGTTTGGTTATCATTATAGTGTCTGTGATATAATTCATCAAAATGACTAAGTTACATTGGTCACCTTTATGTTTCTCAGTTACAAATAGGGCAATACACATGCTTACACACATACATTCTATATTGATAAATTGTGATTGGATAACTTGTAATGTTAAATCGATGAACAACTATATTATTGAATTTTTAATACTATGGTGTGGATGAATACCTCAAAACGAACTAATTTTTCAGTTTTATACCTATCTATGTAATGAAAATGCAGAGTAAATCGTCATCATTACAATCAGAGCATCTTTCTGGTTCTCGCCATCAACATCGTAATCATTACATACATCATAAACATGGAGAACACTTTGTTAGATTACCGTATTACATTTTATTAGTAGCGTTATTCTTATCTTTATACTTTCTAGCAACATCTCTTATCATGGATGATAATTTATTTGGTAAGTGTATTTCATTTAATTGACTAATTAATCAAATTCAAATTCAAGTTTTAAAAGTAGAATTGTGTCTTCCTACATACACATAACCTGTTTTTTTTACTAACTTGACATGAATTTAAGTAAGTTGATTTGCCAGTATAAGAAATATTATATTTATATATTAATTGATTGGTCTTTGAGTAAAGACAAATGTCATGTTTTTCTAATTCTAAGTGATGTTCAAATTCTATTGATCACGTTCCATTCTGGTCACTAGTCTACATGATTCAAAACAGGGTGAAAAATTTGATTGGGGTTAGATTCCCCCTAGGAGGATCACTTCCCGTAAGATTACAGGTAAATCTTTCTGTCAAGGACTAACTAGCATGAGTCTTAGGCGTAGGGGTATTTTCCAACTTCTTCTGATCCGCAAAAAGAAAATATATCAAGGAGGAGAGTCTGTAGCGTGGCGTCGAGTCGGGATTGACCATGAACACCGCTACAAAGAAACACGTGCCAAGTAAATCAGAAGGCGAAGGTTGAACGTAACCAAATAAATCCATAAAATCCCCGAGAAGCCAAATATCAGAAGACAGTTAATGGACCAAGTCGAGACATATTTGCTGGCGATCTCGTGATATCCTAAGGATACCGAGATCGTGCCAGGATACAAGCTTGGTTACAGAACGTAACCGAATTCGCGCGAAGTCACAATCAAAGTGTAAGAATAAGAATGGAAGCACAATATAGCTGTCATTAGCACAGTCAAACAAAAGCACATTTAAACAAACACTGGTACAGTTGGTTATAATAATAATTGTTTTTATTAAACCAGTCGTGTTCTCGTGATAAATGTGAGTCACTACAAGTCATATGAAATAGTATTAATCCATTTGTTTGTGAGCTAGAGTGTATTATATTAGATAAGCTATGTTTGTTCGATTTCAGTAATGTCAGACTTTTATGCATCTAGTATGGACGGCATGTTTGCAGCCCTACATATAAACCATTCAGATAAGTAACACGTGCCATACAATGCTTAGCATAATGTTTAGCTACATTACTAAAAAAACTTTTGAAACCAGTTAAAAGTTTGTGTATGTAGGCCACACTGGTGTGTATTTTTATGTGAATATTTGAATAAACCACAGAGTTTTCTAAATCGAATATTCCATTCAAATTTCTAGAGAACTTAGTGACTATAATACCATTGAATAAGTGGTTATCAATGAATCAGTTTTAAAACTTCCCTTTTTTGTGACAACATAATTGAATACACATCAGAAAACTAAAATCATTATTTTGGCACGAAGTATTCAACCAAAACAGTATGACAATCAGTTAATTGTCATTTAACGAACGAATAATGAGGGATAAAATTTAAAGTCCTAAACAAGTGACGATTATTAGTTCCGATCCATCTTAGTACAAATATTTCCACCTGTTCTATTAAACAATGAAGCTTCTTTAGTTCCTTATAGGGTTAAGTTAGATTATGTAGTAACATGAGAATCATTTTATTACGAATGCAAGTAAAGCTGAGGAGTCCCACAATAGGACGAGACGGCCGTCCAGTGCTTCCAGGTTTTCAATGGTGGTCTAACGTCAATCGGTTCATGGTTTCAATCAAAAAAGCTAAGCTTATTTCCGCAAACTTAGTGTGACATTTTTATTTAACACTGATCTTAATAACTGAATCATTTAAGCTCAGAACGGTCTAAAGGATTAGTCACAACAAATGCTAAAGTAAAGATATTTTACAGTTCATATTTGGTGCTTGTTTTACTAGGAAGATACTTTTATTTAGATAAAGCTTATTCAATAATTTAAACTTCTTAGGTTCTCTTCTTTGCCTTTAAAACATCGCCTTCCTCTAATTAGTCGAATGTCAGTAAGTAAAATGACATTCGCATGAAATGTGACCATTTAATCGAATGTAATCGAATGTTTGTATACTAAAATTCCAGCCCAAATTAATGTTATAAGAAGGTAATAACCGAAAGCAATTGAAAGCAAATGACTGATTAACTAGTCTAAACCTTGTTTACTATACCATTTAAAATAACTAATCCCTTTGATAAATTCAGATAATAAACATTCGACTCCTCTTCTTAGGCAGAAGAAGATGATGGTTCCACCAAACATTCCATATATAGAAAGCCAACATGAACAAGACAGTATCTTCGTTTTCAAAGTTATTGCCCTGTCTAGCACAGACGTGCGTTAATAAAGGGCTTATTCAATAGAACTAATCGTATTTTCACTGAATATAATATTGAGGGAGGTGTAAAGCCTTTGACTGAAATATTGATGAAACATCTTTATTCTTTAAAGTTTATAAACTGATAGGAAGGCGAAAATATGACGAGACCTAGTATGTCTTTGACACCCGAAAATTGGGTCTATATCACCCTGTCATTCAGAGGTGACTCATGTAGTCGTATGTTGAAACGAAGACCTAAATTTACTAACATTAAGACATTTTATGCAGCCCAACTCATCACTGTTGAAAAGTCAAGGTTTAGGTTTCCTCAGAAACCGAGAATGTACGTGAATGATTGTGTCACATCCCACCGATCGCGTCTATCAGTTTGCATATACGTAAGGAAATACCTACATAGGGAGGAGTAGATGTGGTCTGCAAGTAAGGGTGGCTGAACACATATCTAAATGGCTACGACAACAAATAAACTCCAATGGTCAAATAGGATTACAGCAAAGACAGATATTTTCTTCTTTTGCGATACGTTTAGTTGAAACAAGTTATAGGGCTGGTATCAAATCAGCCTTTGTAGTGTTATGTAAAAGTAAACAACAGGGTATACTTAGGTTTATTGAAGTCATGCCAATACGAAAACTGGATTTTCGTGTATGTGCTCAAAAGGAGTTTACTCTTACCTTTAACCTATCCCAGGATTTCTGATTTATTATCCAGTGCCGTTTACACATAAATTATTTTGATTCAACTAACCTTCAAATTTGTCTAGTTGATTTTTCATTTTTACGTGTATAGTTCCTTAACAAGTATATACTTGTGACCACGTCATTCAAAATGTACTGCACAAATGTATCATATAGTTCTGATAACCTTCATCGTCGTATTGCATTATACAGATGCGATATCATTCGAAATACATTTTGAAACACTAGTCTGTATTTAAATTATATAACTTCATAATTCTAGCCTTACAGTAGTAGTTTACCACGATCCTGATACACATTTTAAACCAATTATTGTATATAACATATTTATTTGAAATATTTGACATAATCCTTTATTTCTATTTACACATTTACTACACTATGTTGCTGCGCTTTCAAAGCCTTCTGATTTGCTGAAAATGTTATGTGATATTTCGTGGGCACTTAATAAGAATCTCAATAAGCTAATATGAATTCATGTAATTTTGACCGAACTCCTATTGTTGTGTTGTTTTTAAGCTGTCAATGAGATATAATGTAAAGAAAAGATAACTGCTGTCACTGTCTGCATCATTAAAAGCGACCAATCAACAGAGTAATAGTTATACATAAAGATTCCTTAGCAGTTTGCACATCATAATTATTATATGTTAAAGTAGTCAGTTCTATTAGTTATTAGATGAAATACGCAAGTTAAATACATATATCGTTTCATTGACAAGTAGAAATATTTAAGATATGCTTAAGTTACCATTGTGAGATCACCGTCACTTAGATGACTGTGATATAGGCAGTGACTAAAGTAGGTAGTTTAAGTTTGAGGTTAAAATTTATCTGCCGTCCAGAAAAACTTTATTTTTTGACGCTTGACTGAAACGTACTGAAAAAAATTATTAAATTTACTTTGAAAATCTATGACAAGTAGCTGGAGTTGAGTTATTCTCAGTAAGATTCTTTGGTAAACTTGAGATAATGCCATCGACTTAATGGTTAATTTACAAAATTTAAGTTTCTTACAAGTCGATCAATGTTGAGAGATATTTTTGAAACGTTCAACTTAACCTTCTCATATTGTCAGGATTAGCGCCAAAATGATGGTTGAAATGCTGCAATATAACGAGTACACTTATATGATAATTACAAATGATCACTCTAACAGATCACTTGAAAGAATCTTACATAAACTTGTTATTATTGTATTATGGCAATAATAACTATGTACTTATTTATGAACTTATTTTTTTGAATATGGTTCTCGTCACAGATCAGAAACAGGTGCAGGGGGAACCATTTTAATGCCGCAACATTGATTGGTGACTACTGCAAGGAAGAAAGTAATTGATATTTTTTAATCATTCAATACAATCTCTAACATACGGTATTCTGATTGAAATACTTTTTTTCACCGGAAACAAAAATAGTCTAGAAGTTGTCAGATTTCTATCTGATAATGCAATAGATTTATACAAAAATGTCTTACATAATTTTCAAGATTTTCGTCCCCCTTAGGCTGTTACATATATACTTTCAAAAAATAACAAATGTTAATGTCAATTTGTAAACAATTAATGTGATATTGGGTTTGATCCCCACTGACACAGTGAATGCTTTCTACTCCCGATTTCAACACCAAGATGAAACAACGTTTTTAAGTTTTTTGGTTTTCTCTGTTTATCTTGCTACGTTTAATTTATGAAATGAAACTTGTTTTTTCACAAAAACAGCTTCTCATAAAAAATGCAATATCTTCGTTTTGTGAGTATGGTATTAACTTGATCATTTCAATGTATCAGGTTGTATTTTTTTGCATTAATTAATACCAAAACCATTCTGGTCTACATGACTACATATATCAACAGAACGTTTAAACTGTCTAATACTTATGTAATTAGCATTGTAAATTATGTATGATATTTTTTATCATGTGATTTCAATGAATGATCACGTTACATATTGGTTATACAACTACTTGATATGCGACACTACTTTTGCGTGAATCTATAAACCTTTTGATATTTACACCTCTGGTATGACATTGGTCACTGCTTAGAGATCAGTCAGTTGTAAATATCCCATTTCTATAGAAAACCAGTTGCAACCTAAATAGCTTAGTGGTAACGTCTCAGACAGTGAAACCGGGTAATGTACGTTAGAATCCCACAGTAATTCTTAATTCTTAGAAGATTTCAGCTAAGCTTTCCTTAAAATTGTCAGATAGTACGTAACCTATGTCCAGGATTTCCTGGAGACTATATTTAACCAGCTAACATCACAATATAGCTCACACGATGTTGATTCATATAAACTGTTGGTTACGTTAAAACTTGATAGATTGGATTTGATCAGCTTAAAGGACTAGACAAACGTGACACTGGTCACTACTCAATAGTCATTAGATCCTACATTTTAAATATCGATGAATTCTTTTTACATAACGATGTTTTCCAATGTTTAGGCAAATTATCATAGTACGGTGGATTATAACTAAAACAATAAATTAACTTAGTGTACTCTGTCATTAGTGTCAAAACTTATGTAAAAAATTCATTTGTTTAAATAACACTATGAATGTTCGGTTCGTATTTTCTTTTTTTTAAAACCATATTTACATTAAAATAGACTGTTACAGGTGGAATTTTGATTAACAAAAGTTTATTTTATTTTAATTTAGCTCCTTATTCCTTAACCAATCATTCACAGTTATGTTCACAAATACTTTTGACTTTATGGTATTGTTATCCAGCCTACTACCATTTAATTAGTGACAATTTTATTATTATTGTGAAATACATTTACATTAATGTAATCTCGTGATGTAAAACTAAATGAAAAGAAGAGAAAACAATCTCTCATCTCGTTTTTGATTTATTTTCTAAATGCCGAAATGAGAGCTTATACTGTAGCGAACGAGAACTACTTATGTGGATATAAGTAGCTCACACTACAATACTAAACTGAAAAGTTACACTGTAAAAGAATTTCAGAATTCAGTGTATATACATATCATAAGTTGAGTAATATCTGACATTCAGAACATATAAATGTTTGGATAAGCTGTATTTTATTGGTTTTAATCAAAACAAACTGAAGCTTTTTTTGTACAACTTTTGTTAAACATTCAATAGATATGAGTGACATATTGATTTGATGGATGACTACTGCATATTAGAAGGTAATTCTCAATAAAGACTTCTTTTTAACGTCTTACTATGATTGTGTCATCCACTCTGAGTGTGAAGCTGCGACATTTATGCATATGGAATAGTTGTAAATAATCCCAGCCATTTAACTTTATTTCAGCTGATTTAATTAAATCTTAGCATATGCACATTGATGATTAGTATAATTGATCCTTAAAAACTAATATTCAGAAAGTCGAGAAGAATACAGAAATCTAGATATTAATATTAGCAATCAAGACAAGTCGTTTATCAATAGATAGTCGGTAAGTGATAAATAAAGCATATTTTGCTTCAAATATATACACATTATTACAACTTACAGTTGTCTAAACAACCTGAACATCCGACCGTTGGATAACTTTGAAGTACCAGCGTAAAACTCTAATAATTGGATTAAACAACAGTTTGTGGTGTATGAAGAACTGTTAGTTTTATTTTTAGTTCTTAAAAATTCTCCATAAAGTGTTCTGTATAATCATAAATGGAAAATGAAATCCAGAAAGCACATTTCGTCCTCTTTAGGACTCATCAGCTAGGTATACTTGCATTCCAGTGTTGATATTCACACCATGACTCGAATTTAATTACCTTCGCGTCAAACTCTCAAGATCCACTCAACTACTGAGTCTAAATAGTCATTGACCTATGCGAAGGGGATAAATTTTATTAACTGTTCTTAACAGTGATTCTAATAGTTCAAATCATGTGTCAATTTAAGCTAGACCACCATGGAAAACTTGGAAACACTGGATGGGTGTTTCATTCTATTGTGGGACTCCCTCAGCGGTGCGCATCCACGACCCCTCCTCACGAGATCTATCGGTCTTGGGCTCGAGACTGATGGCTTCACGTTAGTGACGTTCGTAAAGAGATCAAAAGTCAGTCCATAAAATAAACAACAGGAATATTTGAACACATACAACTATTTTCATCATTTTCATAAATAATAAAAAATAAAAGCAAAACCTATAATTATATTAAATAAAATCTAATTTTCTTCTTTTTCAAGAGAAAAAAAACATGACCATTTTATTTGGTTTTTTTTTCTTTTTCTCAAATATTTAGCAAAAAATCAATCAGCTAAAGATTTAGCTCAACAAATATTCAGTATACTTGCAATAGGAACAATTCTAATTGCAATGATAATTGATGTGATACAATTTTTTATAATTAATAAATATCAAAAATTATGTACAAAATGTTTATTTGGTCTCATAATTCTAAGTTGTAAGTGTATTGTTAATTAATCATATTTTCTATGTAACTTAAATTGTCCTCAAATGACTTTTAATGAAAGATAATGAATCTTTTCAGTATAGTATTGATAATTGAATATTGATTTTTATGTTCTGTAGTAAAATACACTGTTATTTTGATTAGGATTAACTCACTAGCTAAATATTTTAATGTGGAATGATGGCCAATTTCTGTGATATTTTAATGACTCAAAAAAAGAGTGTTGACTTTACCCCAATTAGTGACTATGGAACTTCAGCCTCACACATGCGTAGTAATATTTGAAACCTACAATCTGGCATTTTTTTGTATTGGTATTGTTCTCTCGAGTTTAGCTTAAATGTAAGAAGCTACTAAATATTCGAATATGAAATCGTACCATAATTAGACATCATCATTAACTCAAATTTTGCGTTGTCATATTTGATTCTATTCGAGAGTGTCTCTCAACTTTGCTCACGACCTAAATAGGTGAACGGACACAGTAAATTGATGTGAATAAGCATATTGATAGTTTTATTGCTAAGAAGCTTTCAAACACAATCTATAGAGAGTGTATACCTTTTTTGATACCAAAAGTATTTAATGAATTATTTGGAAACTAAAGACAAGTTCATTTTAGTTGATCCCATATTTTAATTCACTTGATATTGTTCAATTAAATCTTCTCATTGATGTTTAAGACTGCAATTGATCAGTCTGTTATTGGCATATCTCCATACTGTGCGTATTGCTTCGATATTGCCTTAATTCACAGGCATTATAAGCAAAGATGGATAGTGGCTAGCAGTGGAATCCAGGACCCTCATTTCGTCCCATTTGGGACTCGTCAGCTAGATTTACCTGCACCTCAGAGTTGATGTTCACTCTGGGATTCGAAATCAGTACCGTTTACTTCAAACACCATCGCGTTATCCACTTAGCTACTGAGTCCTGGTAGCCGCTGTTATTTTGAACTGTAAGTAAACATCAAATGTTATATTACAACACCATTTCAGTCGGATTTTTATATACTCCATCAGATTCATTTTCTAAAATTTGTTAGTCTAAATTTATCCTAGGAGAAATTACCCGAGATTCCTATTTATCCAGATGACGTAAACTAAGTATTATCCAACAATTTCTATTAATCTGGTAACGCTCGTAAACTGGTTCGTATTCTGTTGTAAATTTCTGAATATAAATTATCATCATGATTCCTGATCACAGCGATTTGAATTTGTCCAGCCATCTAACATCATGAATACGAATTGTTGAACCAGGATATTTACACAGTTCTATGAATTTAGAAAGCATCCTAACTTGTGATGTGAAGGTGATTGAAACGTAAAAGTTTATTGGTCACAATTTGAGCAAAATGAAATTTGACGTTGTAATTCTGATTGTATATTAGTCGGCATTAAAATAGGTCCATTGGTGATGAAGATATAACAAGACAAATTTTACGTGTAACAGCTTCTTTGTTCAGTAATTAATGAACAGATTTACTGCAGTCACCTCGACTTGTTGGTTGTATTCTCTGTTAATATTTCACTTCGTTTTTGTACTAGATCTTCGTTTTAAGGTTGAATTCCTAAAGTAAAACACACTTTGTAAATTACATTTTTCTGATCACACCATTATAGCTCACAGACTCTATAATTTTTATCTAAAGTACTTTCATTTTACCGATTCTCAGAGATTATACACAGATAGCCAGCATCTGCCAATGGTAATCTCGTTCATGGAATAACAGTATAATTAATTCCAATGAATATACCGATACTATGAATTGTGTCACCGTAATTACAAATGTAATAATAATTTGAGTAGTGTAAGTTTTTATCTTGCCATAAAAAACGATAAATAATTTGGGTTGGTACAGAGGTAATCATATTGATCGCGTGCGCGACTATCTCGCTGACTTTTGTCATGGTTTTCTAGCTAATAAAACCTTATACTTTGTCCAGGTTCACATTTCAGCTCACTTACTTGAGAAATATATTGTATCAAACCTAACAGAAAAAGCATGAATTTGATTTATGCGATTTGAAAATTTTATTGGAAAGAAAACCAACAAGTTAACATATTTTGATACTAATAAAGTATTTCATTAAATATAAAAATGCTTACGTAATGTGAATTAGAGGAGAAAGACGCATCGTTGAACAATAAGCATTACACTATCCTAAGAAATTGTTGCGAACCACGAAATTGATTTATATTGTATGCATCTTATCATCTTAGACTAGGGTTAGATGTCAAACGGTTGACTCTTGATAATTATCCATTCTCTAACCAATAATATTTACCAATAAAAGTTCCAGACATAATCTTAATTATTCAGTGATATGAATAGAATAAAATGAAATATTAGAAAAATTCTATTCCACTCTATTTCTTATGTTAATTGATCTGTGATTTTTCTGATTTTATGCCACAGCTCCTTGATTGATTATTGATACCTCAACAACTGAAAATTAATATGTCGTAAGTGGTAATAAAGCGATCACTTAAACGATTGGAAACTATTGAATTTATATCTTTGTTACTTATATCTTCTTTTCATTTGCTTTTGGTAGCATAACACAGTATATTGACGTAAGCTGTGATTGAGAAAATCAAACATCTGAACACAATATTAGATCCAGTCTGATGCTCAACTCTATGTCTGTTTTTATTCTGTCTGATATAAATGTATCAGATTCGTGTAGAATTTGCAGAACAAAAGATATATTTAGTGAAATGCATAATTTATAGATCTCAGGTTATGAACTGATCTTAGTTAGATCACTATTGAAAACCTGGAGGCACTGGGTGGACATTTCATCCGATCATGGGGCTCTTCAGACGTGTTTCTCCACTATCCACATCAAGGAATCAAATCTGAGACCCTTAGTTTCTCTCATCAACGCTGACCTCTAGACCATTGAGTCGTGTGATATAAAGTCTATACAAATTCTATAATCTCCTTAAAACCTTACACTAAAAATACATATCTGTCAGTACTAATTTTTTCTGTTCATTCTTTGTTCGTATTTATTTCAGTTATTTTAGCAATGACTGCAGCAACATTGGCTAATATTAATTCTCAGTTTTATGGAACCAGAAAAATACCTCATCCATCAACATGTTTATTAGCTGGAAGTGCAATTACTTTCCTAACATTTTTAATTGCAATTGTTCCTTGTCTTGAACGACAATTAGATTAATTACAATTATTAAAATTGATGATTAATTTTGCATAAAAAACAGAAGCAGATTTTATTTTCTACACTAAATACCATATATTCAAAAAATATAAATGATTTAATCAAAAAAATAATTGTTAATTACTCTAGAGCACTTGTGAAGATTATCGACTTTTAAGCCAACATCATCGACTGAACCTAGTAAGATAACTATTGAAAATTGATAAAAACTAGCTAGCTGTTTCGCCTTATTACGAAACTCCTCGATAGGGCGTATCGACGTCTTTGCCTTGGATAAAACTTGGGATCTTCTGAACTCTCAGCGAGTACTTAACCTGTAGACCGTTTGGCCAGCATCCTGTGGTGTATATGTTTAACTTAAATCAATTCGCGATACTGCACAATCATGTGAAACAATGTATAGAGGCTCAGTGGTTAATAGGTTGTCGAGACCTGAAGGTTGGATCTCAAGTATGCTCACGGATATGATGAGGATCTCCATATTAGGACTAAATGGCCGTCTAGTCCTAGCTAATTTTCAATCGTTGCCGGAATAGGATGTGTTCATGGTGTAAACTATGAGAATTAATTATTCATGCCTCAAAAGATATGTCTTTGTTAAAACCCGTGTTTACCTTATTACTAATTTTGTCAATGTCGGTCAAAATCTGAACTTTATGATTGACCATCATTGATTAGTATCACAATTAAAGTTAAAAATCATTTTTCATTAATTAATTTATGAAATGAGTGAGATTCAATGTTTCTGTTTGAGGTAATGTCAAATCTCAAACCACGTTAATATATTTCAGCAAGGGACCTCAGTATTTGGCTTCGATAATTGACTTGTCATACTGTGTTACATCTAACATATATCATGAAAATATAGAGAACTAAGTGATGTTAATGAGCGTTATTTCATCTTGAAATTGATCCAAAATACTTTTATGATCTGACAAAAGTAATCAGGTAGGAAATACAGTGTAATGAAGCACGAATATCAATTTTTTGACAAATGACATGCTTCAGAAAGTTCATCAAACAAAGTCGTTTTCCTAAAAACTCTGGGGTAAAACCAATAATCATATCAGCAATTACTGGCTTAGTGACAGATAAATACTTCGTTAAAGTATCGAACACATTAAAAATCGATCTGTTACATCTGCTCTCATTCTATCATCATTGTTCTGAACCCCAACATGTACGATATATAATTTTTTCAAACATCAACGTTTGACTGGACGAAAGTGATGAACTCTAAAGTTAATGTACTCAAAGACAAATGGTCGATACCAGGAAAATACTGTTTAATTTGTAAGACACAATGATGTATTAATGTGTCTATTTTCTCAAATGATAGCAATCAAGAAGACACAACAAGCATCATGGCGCAAACAACAGAACATATCAGTATTGGTGTTATTTCTTCCTCCGTCTATTATTTACAGTAGTATTTATTTACACAGCTAATGTAGCTAATACTCACAATAAGGAAAGTAAAAAATGAATAACGAGTTTATTTATATAGGAATTATTAAATTCATAGCACAAATTAATTAGAAATTAAAGTGTCTTTTATAAATTATCTTTTCTAAATCCTTGTACTAAGTAACATTTATGATCACAATATAGAAAATTAGTAGTCTATTATCACTAATTTTATAGCACTGATCCCTCGTTTGGAATACTAGCTTAAAAACTATTATGTTTACTCTCTGAAGTGTTCATATTTCTCACTACATTCAAGCAGCTCTCCGTTACACTTTGGATTACTTTGATGAAGTAGAACATTAACTATTTTTCTTGAATCCATCTTAAATCTTAACGGCCGTTCAATGCATACCACTGAACAGTATTTCCGGATATATAAACTGATTAGTGAAGATTTCAAATGAATAGTTTAATAATAAGATCGGCCGTCTTGGTATTTTTATCTCTCTAACTTGGTTAAACAATAATAAATTCTTTTGAAAACTGTGTGTAACCGATACTGTAACTGATTGAATGGAGTGTCGAACAAAATATACTAAGTCACATTATTACTTAAAGAATAGAGAACAGTTCAAACTAATGACTTAAATTAGGAGGTCAGACTTTCTACAACACAGAAATAAATTTAATTCACTGTGTACCGTGAACAAATGACATGAATAATATTGAGCACTATGACAAGAAAGTTTACTTCCGACGATCATCAGCTTTTGAATGATAAAAAACTATGTTGATTAACAAAAGTAGAATTGAGATAGCCCATTTTAGATATCAACAAATGTTTGTTATCCGAGGAGCACGTTTTTGTTTCATTCCACTGAATACCATCAAGATAAATTTACTCCAGATGCTTGGGGAAAAACGTTTTGCAAATTTACACTTGGTAATTTATAAATGAGAAACTTGCTGATCTACCTTCACTGAGCAACTAAGAAAATCTTTTTACTTTATGATAACATGATGAAACGAATAGAAATTACAATTAAAAATAATTCACCATGAGGGATAACACGGTATATTTTGTATTGAAAAGCCGTTACTAATGCATAAGATGAATTATTTATATTATCAAGGTCAAATGTATCAGTTTGACAATCAGACTAGATGAGAATTCAAACATTTCACAACCATGTAGGAAAAAATTACTGGGATATACATAGAAATATCATTTACAAACTTAACAGAAGTATCTGTTATCTGTAAGATGAGTTGTTTATGGGAGTGAGGAGAAAATAAGTGACAAGAATGGCTTATTAGTGTATACCAGGTTCAGAGATTAAAATTATCTGCCTATTTCACAATACAAGGAACAAAATATTTTATTTAAGGGAAAATTTGAACTTTTTGATTGAAATCATGAACCGATTAATGTTAGACCACCACTGAACACCTGGAAGCAATGGACGGCTGTTTCGTCCTGTTGTGGGACTCCTCAGCAGTGGGCATCCACGATCCTGCTCGTGGGACTCGAACCCAGGGCCTTCGGTCTCTCGTGAGAACGCCTAAACTCTAGACCATTGAGCCGGCATCTAACGGCGTTAATGTCTAACCTCAACTAATCCACGGAATTGCGCGGAAATTTGAACATAAGTAGAATAATATTTAGAACTGCAAACTTGTTAAGTAGGATACTAATGTTAATAGCATCAGGAAACTTTTTAATCGGAATGCTAAGCATATCGTTATGTTGAAAGTGGTGATGTAGCCAATAAATTTAAACACTTTAAAACGTCGTTTTCAGCAAACTTCTAGAGAATTGTTATGGAATTCAGTTAGACAATACATTTACCTTTAATTAAATCCATTATTTGCTGCTAGTTACCGATTGGTCTTTAAAATTTTTTACTGTGATTTTTCTTTAATAACCAACCTTGCATGTTCAGATTACTTATCATTTCATTTGGGTCAAGTTTCTCTAATCTAATTAAAGAACGTTTTACGGTTAATCTTTAGCTCATTTCTTTGTCCAGCTCTATATTAATGTAAATAGCCTACTTAATCTACTTTGTTAGTAGTCAGTTGACATTTCACATCATATAATTCATTCAAACTTTTTATATTATAGCATTTTACTCCACGAAACCACAACGTTCATTATTGCTACTATAATGTTATTCTAAGTAAACGTTTAATCTAAACTAAAGACACTGTTAGCAGTATATTTAGTTAGTATAATTCTGTAACCATTGTGAGTTCAAATTTTCATAACACATTCGCGGAATTGTTAAAACTTGCATTCGACCTCATTTCGTTTGTGGCTATTAGAAAAATAAATGCAATATATACGACTTCAATGAGTTTTTCTTATAGAGCTTTAATGGATGATTAATTGTATCAGCAGTTTACTATTTTTACTTCTAAAAAAATTTGTACCAATAACAATAATTATTATTAAATTCATTGGATATTGTTTGTTTGAAACTTCTTATTGATGTTTAGGACTTCAATTGATCAGTCTTTTATTACCATATGTGTATCCCGTGCATGTTGCCTCAATACTTCCTTAATTCACAAGCATTATATGCAAAGACAAGTAGTGGCTAGCAGTCGAATCCAGGACGTGATGACGTTTGAAGCGGACGTTACTGGGTTCGAATCCCAGAGTGAACATCAACTCTGAGATGCAGGTACATCTAGCTGATGAGTCCCAAATAAGATGAAACACGAGTCCTGGATTCGCTGTTAGCTAACATCCATCTTTGTTTAATAATTATTATTTATGTTATCGTATTTTCGAAAATTAATGATGAAGAAATAATTATCTTATTTTAAATAACACCTGTCACTGTTGTCAGTTACGTAACATTTAGAACTATTAATCTATTATCCTAAAACGTTTGCATTAGTTCAAAGTAAGAGTAAAGCAATTTCATTCTCATTCTGAGGAAAATCCTAATTTTAATTTCCTATTTAATAAAAGTATTAATAACAGTAATAAACAGGAGGAATATATGATAATCCTGTAGTATTTCATATTCTATTAAAAAAAAACTCTAATATTTCAAAATGTTTAGATTATGTTTGAAAAAGTGGTAAATTATAGAATACAATGTAGATTTGTAACTAATTTACAATTAGGTTATGCAAATGATGTCAAACATTAGATTGTTGGATTTAGTCCAATAGGGAAAAATGAGCCTCCATTTAATGGACTTTGATATAATGACCCTTGTCAAAAGGATGTATCTTGAAATGTGAAACAATTACCTCTTCCAGTAAGATTCTAACTCACATCACTCTGTATCAAAGTTTGAGACTCTATCATTTAGGTACGACCGAGATTTGTAAACTGATTAATCACTGAGTAGTAACCAATGTTATTTATCCAGTCATCAAAGTCGATAATATCATATTTCAATAAGCATTATAAAATTACCCATAGATTTTAATATTATTGATTTTACCAAACATCACTGATGAATCGATCAAGTATGTTATGCAAAACGTCATAAATCGACGACTGTTCACCTAAATGACCCATATAATTCAAACACATAACTTTATCATTGTTAATGTCGCATATCTACAAATACATTATTAAGAAAATGCTTACATGAGCTTGAGCTGTGGCTTTCACAAAACTCAGTGTTCATTTATTATTGTCCCACAAGGCGTATGACGATCATTTGTATGGATAAACTAATATTAGCTGTTTTTATAATTATCTTTAAAAGATGATAATTTAGTTACGTTGTTCAATAGAAAGCAAAAGATAACAAGTATGAATTCAGAGTTCTTAAAATAACTTAATTATCTTAACGTCTTCAAATTAATAATGAGAAATTGTTTTCCATATTTATTTGTTTTATAATTTAATAATAAAGTATACATATATATTAAGAAGTAGATTAACAGATTAGAGTACTTAACAATGATGAATCAACATTCCAGAACATTATTTCTGTGAATAAAAGTCCCAGATAATTCAGAAACGTATGCAGACCCATCTGAGAATAAAAAATTCGTCAGTAGAATATATAGGATAAAAAGGTACTAGCGTGTGTATGATAAACGAGATAATCGTCCTGAATTATACATATACTCTTAAGACAAGAATAATACATCTGCAAATGATTCACGAGATGTGAAAAAAACAGCTCATATATATGTTGACGTTCCGTGTTAATATTGTTACTTAAATGGTCTGATGCGTCATCTGAATTTAATTTCGTATAAATGAATGTATAAAATATAATAGGGATGTCGGACTGGTTATCACTGGTCTTATGTTCTTCCAATTTGTTAAAATCGGGTAAACCGTTAAGCAGACTATTAGTCATCTAATGCTTATTGCATACTGACTGCTTAAGGTTGCCTATAACAATTGGTCACTCTCAAAACATTACGTATACTTTTCAACAATTTAAAAATCTGTAGGAGATTTCATGTTGATTAAAGTACTTATGAAACCTATTGTCACATACTAAGATGATGTATGCACAGCAAATGACAACTACTTTGTTTTCAATATGTAATTAACATTTTCAGCGTTTAATAGCTATGCTTTAGGAAAACATAATGAGCCATGAGTTTCTATGCATTCTAATCATCATTAGGTATTTCAAAATGTTTGTCACTTAGAAAATAGGCAATGGCTCTAGCAACACTTTAAAATACGATCGTACAAATTAAGTAACCAGCTTCGTTGGAAAGAAAATTTTCTTTGTTAAATTCTCACCAGTTTATTCATTAACTTGATGAGTGACTTCAGTCATTTAAATCCACTGGAATTTAACCTTGAAAACAGTTCACTTCCATACCAGAAATTCACTTAAACACTGCCAATCACATGTTATTTTCATTATCTAGTTTAGCATTCAATCACCACTCTTTTGTACGGTGAATATTCTTTTCACTATTCACAGAACAATGAGAAATGTTTTAAAAATGAGGTCAGTATGTGCTCATATGATCAGCATGTTTGCTGCTAATTATAAAATATGGTGTCATATATGGATTCCGTTAGATGAATAACACAAATCATGTCAATCTTGAAATTATTTTAGAAATTCGTGCACGATCCTGCTTTTATTCAGTGAATGACACATATCAATCAGGAATTCCACTGGACAAATGGAAGTGTGTGAATGTTCTGAACACAGCAAAAGCGTATCATCAAATAAACCCCTTCACTATAATTAAGTACATGTCGCTTGAAACGGCACGCTGACAATCCGAGAACAATTGATGTTTTAATTTCAGCTGGAGGTGAATGCAGTCAACATAAAATAGGTGAATCGGTGATAAAGTATTCATCAATCATGATATATTTTTCATAATCATGAGTACCAGATTACACATCACCACAATTCATCATATCGTTATCTGTGCCGAAATCACCAACCTCAGTGACATTCTAGTTGCTGCTCACTAGATGTTTCGGGTCACGTTTGTACACACCGAAGTCAGAGGAGAGATTGGAATTTCGTTTCCTTGATGTTCTACTATAAGGAATGACAGCTGGTTCCATCTAAACATTTTTGTTACCAGATTGTGATGGTTATCATACAAGTTCCAAAGTTGAGTTTTGTTGATGAGAAAGAGGAAGTTTAATTACCCTGTCTGTATATTAGATGTGAATAATGTGTACTACTGATATGATGAAGGAAGAAGCAGTTCACTAGTGCAGTATGATTATGAGAGATGACTTTCATTCCAGGTTTGTCGATAGGAAGTGGAGAGAAAACTACATCCTGAAAGATGCACAACATTTCCAAAGGAAAATTATTCCGACTATCGTCACATGTAGAATAGATACTGTAGAGGAAGTATTTGAAAACGTGACTGCTGAAATCTTTGAGAAAACGTGTTTGGTGGAAGGTGGCAGTGCAACATATCAGTAGTCTAAATGTCAAGTATTCGTAAACAGGTTTCAACACCATGAGATCGATCGTTGTGAGGTTGTGGGTAGGTACTGCTGAACAGTTTCATACACCAACAAAACATCGATCCAAGGCGTTTTCGTTCTCACTGAGTGTCTAATTGAGATTAATGTGTGGTGTAATCTATGAGAGATTTCACTTCATGTACTCAAATGTAGGAATTACAATTAACATCATCTTACATTAAACTATAATTATCCTCTGAATAAATGCAATCGCATACAACAATGACGTCATTTCTGTGTGAAAATAGACACAAATTCAATAATATCAGACACACACGCACGCACATACACAAAGTCATTGTTCAGTTTTGGCATGCAGTTGTAAATGATCAAGAAATGTGAATCTTCATCCATATTATGCGATTCACAATTACACAAAATAAAGCTCACAAGTAAAGAGTCCTATTCACATGCAATTTATTGGGTGAATAACAAAAACAACCACTAACAATGACTAAGTAACTACTATTCAGGCATGATTACTGACGTCATGAATCAGAAGTGATACGTTAGCATTGTTATTGATAATTCTGACACATATTCACGTGCATCGGTTGTTTTTGTCCCATTGATTAGATTATTAATCTTAACAATCAACAGAGACATTTCCATTACCAATAAATGTGCAATCCTCATCAGCATGAAAAACGATTTTACGAAGAAGAAGAAGAAGAAGAATGATGATGATGATGATGATGATGAAATTCTGCACGAAACATTTGAGGAAATCAAACTAATTCGTAGTCGATTTCCACTTCAAAATGTAGGCGGAATTATTGGATGATTCAACACACAGTTTATTACCAATACTTTCAACCACATCATTATTGGTTGATTGCCTTAGTCTGCATTACATACAACGTCGTCATACTGATGTACTGTCACTCTGAAAACTGTTTATTTCACCGAATTTACACATCGTTTAAACCTATGGCACATGAATAATCAGTATGAACAAATGGTCGATATTTTACTGTTGGTTGTCATAAGAAATAATAATGAAATACACGAGTCGAAGCACCCTACTCCACTATGTTCAAAACACACACGCCATCCACACAACCTCCACATTTTATCACTATCGATAATTACAAGTGGCATTAACCAGACTGTGATATCTTAATCGTGATGTATGACAGCATTTTCCAGACTCTTTACTCGCTTACCAAAACAACCGTGATTCTCCTCAATTTTATTCATCTACGACGTCACTTGTAACTACTTGATTGAAACACGTGTTTCCTCGTGGTGTGTGTAACACACCACATAATTACGGCTATTTGAACACGCGACAATCGGTTTGATGAATAAATGTCATGAACATCATGAGATCATCGTGAATCAAGAGGTAAATTCTGCATCTCCGAATCACTGATTATCGGAATGAAGAAAGTGTGTATGAAGAGCGACTTCTAACTACGTGTCGACACAACGTCAAAATCTGTACAGTTCACAAATTATGCATTCACATAAACACTCATGCTCACATACATATACGTCCTTGTTCGTAAGTGTTTGAAATGTGTTCATCACGATAGACAGGACAGAATTTCCATAGGACGATTTTAGTACGGACACGTGCTTTACGCATTCACTCGATATACATATTCTCGAATCAAGTTCTGTAGAATGGATGGATGGATGGATGGATGGATGGATGGATGGATGGATAGATGGATGTGATAATAGCGACATTCTGAACAACGGAATGAGTAAATCTCTAGACTCAACTACTCAACAGATAACGTGTTGACGTTTGAAGTGACAGGTACTGGGTTCGAATCACAGTGTGAAAATCAAAACACTGCAATTCAGAAACATCCATCTGACCACAATTCACTTATTCTACTGTAGTCACAGATTGTTTGAAGTGAGGTACTAGCAGTTGTTTCATAGATAGTCAGGATAATGGAGAATGGATGTGTCGGTTATTAAATTTCATTTTAATGTTTGTGTTCTAGTAACAACCAAGGTGTTATCAATCACTGACATGAGTGATGTTAATACATACCATTGAACAATATGAGTGCCTTGATTTTACACTTATTTATTTTCAAGTGTTTTTTGTCGAATGAATATTATTCGATTTTGTTCTTTTATGTAACTGTGTTTGTTGATTCACTTTGTAGCTTTAAATCTTCGATATTATATATTTTGTCTTGGTAATGATTTATAGTCCAACTACAGGGTGCCTCAGTGATATAAATTTATTTACACTTTGGTTTGTCTATATTGGTAATCGAGAGAACCGTTTTGTTATTTATATAGCATTAATGTAATTGTTAACTTAATTCTACTCATTTTCATCATACTCAATTAGCTTGATAGCATTTTCTTTCAGTTCATGGCACTATTTTTACTTGAAAACATTATCTGAGCTCTTTGTAAGCAATGATGGATAGTGGCTAGCAGTGGAATCCAGGACGCGCGTTTCGTCCTATTTGGGACCCGTCAGCTGGATGTACCTGCGTCTCAGATAGTTGATGTTCACACTGGGACTCTAACCCCTGAGTCCCGATAGCCACTTGCTTGTGTATAACGCGATGGCGTTTGAAGTGAGTGGTACTGGGTTGGAGTCACAGAGTGAACATCAACTCTGAGTTGCAGGTAAATCTAGCCGACGAGTCCCAAATAGGACGAAACGCGCGTCCTGGATTCCACTGCTAGCCACTAACCATGACTGCTCACAAATAGCTTGTGAAATAAGGTATTATCGAGGCATACGCACAGTATGGAGATATGCCAATAACAGACTGATCAATTGCAGTCTTAAACCTCAATGGGAAGATACAAGCCAAACAATGCCAAGTGAATTATCTGAGCTCTTTGGTAAGTGATCTTCTGTTGGAACTATAAAAACAATGAAAATTTAATTGTTTTTCTTGGTCACAGTTCGTATCATTTACATTTGGTTTTGGCAAATGATGATTGAATAGTTACTTAGGAATTAATGAAGAATATTTTGGTAAAAGTATAATATGTTGACTACTTTAGACCATTTATCTGCTACTCAAAATACCGTATTTAGTTATTAAAAGATTTATAAAAAAATAATGAAATTACAATTGATCACCATTTTTGGCGAAGATTAAGAATTAACAGTTATTTCATGGTTAAGAATTATGGTTAGGGTTAAGAAATCTAAGGTTAGGAGAGTTATAAAGTTTAGGTTAGAGTAGAGAATACTTTTTAGGCATACAAATACACTCGACTATGCGTTGGATCATATGAAATACGTTCAATTATTAATTAGCTTTCCAGATACTATCTACTTCCTGAGCATTTATGATTTTCAGCTTACATATCGTGTTACATTCATTGTGTGGTTGTACCTCAGATCTGTTTATCAGTTTCATGCATCTTAAAAACTAAATATAGACAATTCTTACTTAGCTTCTAATTAGATACGAGTTATCAGTCTTCGTATTTGTTTTTTGCGTAAAATTCCAAGAGGCGATATCATAAATCTGATTCGTATGTTACGGTAACATAATTTCACCATTATTATTAACTGATTATATGGAATTAATAGAGCTACATCAATCTTTAAATTCGTCAGTGACTTACTTACCTGAAGCCTGTTGTAGCAAATCCATTAAAAAACGTGAATTAAGTGGCTTCAGGATTTGTATATTAGTTACCTACCTTTTGCTTAAAGCTTATGATTGATTCTTTTAAGGACATTGTTCATCTGATAACACTGACCATTTTCACACACTTGGGTATTATTTTTATAAATATGATATTTATTAATCACGATTTTAACAATATTTGGCGTTCATGAGTAGAGAATATATGATTTGAAACAATTTAGTTCAGCTTATAGATAAATTTTACGACACTAAAGTTACTTTAATAGTTGGCTATACCAAAGTGTACGTAAAAAGAAAAGTTCAGAAAAATATGTCATATGATTCGACACCGATCTCATTTATTACCTATTCGTTATGAAGCAATTTTTAAAGATAAACCATAATACTGTACTCATGAAATTTTCGTTAAGTTGTTTAATAATGTATATTTTAATTATTATTCTTGAAATTCATCTGTATGAAAACGACAACTTCGTTTCACTCAGCCTAAAGGAAATCTGATTCTATCGATTTTAATTTCCTGCACATTTTTCAACTATTAATGAATGATTTATTGTTAATTCACAAATTGAGATCATGAATGGATCAATATCAGACCACCATTGAAAATCTGGAAGCAGTGAACGGCCTTTTCCTTCTAGTATGGGTTCGAATCCCGTGTGCAGGTTCGTAGATGCACACTGCTCAGGAGTCCCATACTAGGACGAGACGGCCTTCCACTCCTTCCATATTTTCAATGATTGTCTAACATGGATCCATTCATAATCTCAATCAAAACTCAACAATCTTCACAGCCTTATAACTGATCACTCACAAATTGGTTAACTTCAATAAATAAAAAAGAACGAAACACTTTGAACAGTACACTCATTATGTCAGAAAAAATATATAATATTTCATGAATACTTATTATATGTTGACCAGTCTATAAAACTTTCTAACTGTTTACTAATAATAATGTTAGAATTAGAATTACGTTCAAGAATTCTTACTTTACTGATGAAATTTCATAATAAATTTGTGAAAAAAAGAAAGTATTTCAGTTAAAAATGATACAGTCTCAGGTTTTGTGAACCATGATGGTGTGATCAACAAAATGTAATTTACAAAGTATGGTTTACTATCGGAATCTAACCTTAAAATGAAGATTTAGCATAGAAACTAAACGAAATCAAAATAGATATTAGTAAATTTGTTTAATAATAACTGAACAAAGAAATTATTACACGTGAAATCTATCTTATTATACTTTTACCATTATTTCACTTCATTAATGAAATTCCAAAATAAATTTCTAAAAAAACAAAAAAAAACAAAACTGTACAGTAAGAGGTGTAGTTGTGTTTAAAAGTGTTCATTCACATAGTTAACAACAATGACTCTGATACTAGTACAACAATTATAACTGTATGTTTATTTTATTCATTAGTATACATGCTCATAAACAAATTCACAAAACACATAAGTGTACATCAAAAAAAAAAAATTAAAACATAATAAAAACCCTATATAAGTAGTGTGACATCATTTGATTATAATAAAATATAGAACACAATTACTGAATATAACTATTCAGGTAAAAAAAAGGTAACGACAAAGTTTATAAATGTATACATTTATATCCCAATAATTCAATTCATAGGGCTTGAGAATATTGAGCTAAAAAGTCAATTGTCATTTATTTAAAAAAAAAGCGGAAAGCCAAAAACAGTCATGGGAGAAAGCCGAAACACAAAAATTTTCATTTCAGTCAGTTTAGCAATAGCGATATGCTTTACAGTGGTAGCAATTGCTGAAGATAAAACCCTTACAGGTGAGTGTTATATTATTATGAAGTGTTTTTTTTTTTAATAATTTCAATGAATTAAATTGTACTGAGAAAAGGGTAACATACTAGTAGTTGTATTGTTTTCATTTAAAGTCGTTTTTTAAAACTAGGCTAGGTTTTAAAATTTTCACAGTTAGATTCACAGACCAAATCTCTAATGAAAACCTTGGAGCACTAAAACACAGTTTCGTCTTAATCTGTAACATATCGACAGTGCTTATCCACAGCTACTCACTTGGGAATCGAACCCAGGACGTTCAGTCTCCAGTAAAACATAATGAATGGTTTTCTGCAAAGTTGAATAAATAAGAAATATCGAGATAATTCTCTGAGTAAGTGCTTCAGCAAAGCTTAACTATAAACCTCACAAATAACCAAAGAACTGTTTACTGTCTCAGTAGTTGTTATGTCGATAAATAATTTATTCCATTTGAATCATATTGAGTTTCTGTAACACTATTTTCTTTTGTATGTTAGGATTATATAATTTAGAATCTCATTAACCGAATAATTATTCAAATCACTGGTTTAACTAAAGCATCGTACAGATTGTTTAGTTAATGCGATACAAGTTAAAAGTAATTGCTTTAATAGTAATTAATATGTATTCGAACAACATACTGTAGAAAGAGACTACCATTAAAGTGCGTGAACCTCGTTAACCAGAATATATTCCATTTGTTATGAATTGAACTAATTTAGAAGCTCACTTTCATCATTAAATGATGAGATGCATTTTAAAACTTGAATCTAATTCAAAATTAAAACGTTTATTGTTATGCATAAACATCAATGCAATATTTTAGGCGGTTACATGATTAGTGATTTATTGAAATATTTTATAGTATATGCTAAAATAAGAGAATTCTATTTTGATGTCATATTTGTTTTAATAAACGGTGTAGTGCAGAAATAAAACGAATATCAGGAATAAGGAAGCATAAATATCCTATGAAATTACTTTGTTCTCAATATTTCTAATTTGTAAAATGAAAACGATCATCTTATAGTGTTTCACGGCTAAACAAAAATGTGTTAGTTTAACCACCATTTCGATAGATCAAATTTGAAACTGAATACCTGCAATATTGTGCATAGTAACTTATTAATAAGTTGTCAGGTTTATTGATATTGTTATGTGAAATCATGTTTGTCACCACAATGACACATTTCCTATTTCACAACAAGTTTGTTAGCTCATAGTAAACAGGAATTAGTTTCAAACGATATTAGGTTCAAAGTTCACAATATCTTTTCATCATGAAGTTTCAATCTCTTCATAATACTTTAAATAGTTGCAAGTTCTAACAGTATTCGGTGTTAATTATCACCATTTAATAATACAATAACATAATAGCGAATCATAGTAACAATAATTTTCCGCTAGTCAAATATTAATTGCAGAAATTAATGATAAGGTGAATTAGTCATTAACAGAATTCCTATGCAAGACAAACATCTTTACAATAAACAGATTTACAAAATATTAAGATCAAAATAAATTCTCATTTGTTTGATCTCGATTTCTGATGTGTCGGAATTGGAAACAACGTGTAAATTCTATAAAATAAATATTTTATAGAAAAGCGATGCATTTATATGGTGACATATGTTGTAAGACACCTTAAAATAACCATAATAATGAACGTGAGACTAATGAAAATAAGTTAAGTTGAATCATAAATTATTGTGCTAAGTTTTTTAAAAAGGATATTTGATTATAATTTATTTTGATGGTTTGTGACAAATTTAACAATTCCATTAGCATAACACAAGATGTGATGACAATTTCACTAATTTATTAATCAGAAAACGAAACATCATGATCAATATGTGTAAACTCGAGTCACTCAAATTCTTCAATGGTATGTATTAACATCACTCATGTCAGTGATTGATAACACCTTGGTTGTTACTAGAACACAAACATTAAAATGAAATTTAATAACCGACACATCCATTCTCCATTATCCTGACTATCTATGAAACAACTGCTAGTACCTCACTTCAAACAATCTGTGACTACAGTAGAATAAGTGAATTGTGGTCAGATGGATGTTTCTGAATTGCAGTGTTTTGATTTTCACACTGTGATTCGAACCCAGTACCTGTCACTTCAAACGTCAACACGTTATCTGTTGAGTAGTTGAGTCTAGAGATTTACTCATTCCGTTGTTCAGAATGTCGCTATTATCACATCCATCTATCCATCCATCCATCCATCCATCCATCCATCCATCCATCCATCCATTCTACAGAACTTGATTCGAGAATATGTATATCGAGTGAATGCGTAAAGCACGTGTCCGTACTAAAATCGTCCTATGGAAATTCTGTCCTGTCTATCGTGATGAACACATTTCAAACACTTACGAACAAGGACGTATATGTATGTGAGCATGAGTGTTTATGTGAATGCATAATTTGTGAACTGTACAGATTTTGACGTTGTGTCGACACGTAGTTAGAAGTCGCTCTTCATACACACTTTCTTCATTCCGATAATCAGTGATTCGGAGATGCAGAATTTACCTCTTGATTCACGATGATCTCATGATGTTCATGACATTTATTCATCAAACCGATTGTCGCGTGTTCAAATAGCCGTAATTATGTGGTGTGTTACACACACCACGAGGAAACACGTGTTTCAATCAAGTAGTTACAAGTGACGTCGTAGATGAATAAAATTGAGGAGAATCACGGTTGTTTTGGTAAGCGAGTAAAGAGTCTGGAAAATGCTGTCATACATCACGATTAAGATATCACAGTCTGGTTAATGCCACTTGTAATTATCGATAGTGATAAAATGTGGAGGTTGTGTGGATGGCGTGTGTGTTTTGAACATAGTGGAGTAGGGTGCTTCGACTCGTGTATTTCATTATTATTTCTTATGACAACCAACAGTAAAATATCGACCATTTGTTCATACTGATTATTCATGTGCCATAGGTTTAAACGATGTGTAAATTCGGTGAAATAAACAGTTTTCAGAGTGACAGTACATCAGTATGACGACGTTGTATGTAATGCAGACTAAGGCAATCAACCAATAATGATGTGGTTGAAAGTATTGGTAATAAACTGTGTGTTGAATCATCCAATAATTCCGCCTACATTTTGAAGTGGAAATCGACTACGAATTAGTTTGATTTCCTCAAATGTTTCGTGCAGAATTTCATCATCATCATCATCATCAACATCATTCTTCTTCTTCGTAAAATCGTTTTTCATGCTGATGAGGATTGCACATTTATTGGTAATGGAAATGTCTCTGTTGATTGTTGAGATTAATAATCTAATCAATGGGACAAAAACAACCGATGCACGTGAATATGTGTCAGAATTATCAATAACAATGCTAACGTATCACTTCTGATTCATGACGTCAGTAATCATGCCTGAATAGTAGTTACTTAGTCATTGTTAGTGGTTGTTTTTGTTATTCACCCAATAAATTGCATGTGAATAGGACTCTTTACTTGTGAGCTTTATTTTGTGTAATTGTGAATCGCATAATATGGATGAAGATTCACATTTCTTGATCATTTACAACTGCATGCCAAAACTGAACAATGACTTTGTGTATGTGCGTGCGTGTGTGTCTGATATTATTGAATTTGTGTCTATTTTCACACAGAAATGACGTCATTGTTGTATGCGATTGCATTTATTCAGAGGATAATTATAGTTTAATGTAAGATGATGTTAATTGTAATTCCTACATTTGAGTACATGAAGTGAAATCTCTCATAGATTACACCACACATTAATCTCAATTAGACACTCAGTGAGAACGAAAACGCCTTGGATCGATGTTTTGTTGGTGTATGAAACTGTTCAGCAGTACCTACCCACAACCTCACAACGATCGATCTCATGGTGTTGAAACCTGTTTACGAATACTTGACATTTAGACTACTGATATGTTGCACTGCCACCTTCCACCAAACACGTTTTCTCAAAGATTTCAGCAGTCACGTTTTCAAATACTTCCTCTACAGTATCTATTCTACATGTGACGATAGTCGGAATAATTTTCCTTTGGAAATGTTGTGCATCTTTCAGGATGTAGTTTTCTCTCCACTTCCTATCGACAAACCTGGAATGAAAGTCATCTCTCATAATCATACTGCACTAGTGAACTGCTTCTTCCTTCATCATATCAGTAGTACACATTATTCACATCTAATATACAGACAGGGTAATTAAACTTCCTCTTTCTCATCAACAAAACTCAACTTTGGAACTTGTATGATAACCATCACAATCTGGTAACAAAAATGTTTAGATGGAACCAGCTGTCATTCCTTATAGTAGAACATCAAGGAAACGAAATTCCAATCTCTCCTCTGACTTCGGTGTGTACAAACGTGACCCGAAACATCTAGTGAGCAGCAACTAGAATGTCACTGAGGTTGGTGATTTCGGCACAGATAACGATATGATGAATTGTGGTGATGTGTAATCTGGTACTCATGATTATGAAAAATATATCATGATTGATGAATACTTTATCACCGATTCACCTATTTTATGTTGACTGCATTCACCTCCAGCTGAAATTAAAACATCAATTGTTCTCGGATTGTCAGCGTGCCGTTTCAAGCGACATGTACTTAATTATAGTGAAGGGGTTTATTTGATGATACGCTTTTGCTGTGTTCAGAACATTCACACACTTCCATTTGTCCAGTGGAATTCCTGATTGATATGTGTCATTCACTGAATAAAAGCAGGATCGTGCACGAATTTCTAAAATAATTTCAAGATTGACATGATTTGTGTTATTCATCTAACGGAATCCATATATGACACCATATTTTATAATTAGCAGCAAACATGCTGATCATATGAGCACATACTGACCTCATTTTTAAAACATTTCTCATTGTTCTGTGAATAGTGAAAAGAATATTCACCGTACAAAAGAGTGGTGATTGAATGCTAAACTAGATAATGAAAATAACATGTGATTGGCAGTGTTTAAGTGAATTTCTGGTATGGAAGTGAACTGTTTTCAAGGTTAAATTCCAGTGGATTTAAATGACTGAAGTCACTCATCAAGTTAATGAATAAACTGGTGAGAATTTAACAAAGAAAATTTTCTTTCCAACGAAGCTGGTTACTCAATTTTTACGATCGTATTTATAAATGTTTTGTAAACTTATAAGTGTTAAGAAGAGTAGAAGGAATTTACATTATTTAGTTTTCTGTATCGCAAGTATCCAATGCAGGTTGCATATTTCTAACCGACAACCTATTTTCATTGTCCTATTCTCCTCATATCTCTACGCCGATCTTCAACGCTCAATGAATACTTGAGATCTCAGAACACTTCACAATGTAAACGCTTTCTATCCTTCTGTACACACATATATTTTTAAGATCACAATGTATGCGTTTGTATGGCCTAAATAAATGATTTAGTTGAGAAGAATACTTTCTTCCCAAATTTCCTTTGTTCTGTTGGGTTTATTCGAATATATGTTAGTTTGAAATACACTAGTTATCTTTTATTGCCTAATTCCACAATATACGTACTATTTATTCATGTTGATGTTCAGTTTGTTTTTTTATTGAATTAATTAATCAGTAAAACGTTTCTTCTAATTCCTCGTCAGTGTATTGTTACCACGTTTTCCTAGTACACTTGGAAATGCTCATTTTTTTCGTTTACTGTTATAAGCCGAACATAAATCAAGTTCGTTGAAAGCATTTCAAGCATTCTACTTCCTCGCTCTCATCGCTTTCATTGTGGCGCTCGTACTATATGCAGTGACTATTTTCACAGAAACTCGAAAAATCTTGAGCATTGGATTTTTTGTCGCGATTGTAATAGGATGTAAGTGATTTTTACAGTTATTGTTATAACAGTCTACGATGCTATTGTAGCGATGACATGTCTTTCGAGACAATTGTGTTGTTTGTGGATTGATAATAAGTTTTCATTATTGCATTTACTTTGTTTCTCTAGTGACCGACTCTACTCATTAGACAGAAAAACATATGAGTGTTGTATTTTAATGACATCGGTGAATTAATAATAAGGACTAAATATTTCTGACAGGTTCTTTTAGAATAATACAACTGTACATTTGTAGTAAGTGAAAAATTTTACAGTATGATTATACAGACTAGTTGATCGTTGCTAGTCCTATGACGAACAGAAAAGTAAATGAAGAACGTAACTTTCCCACCAACTGATCAAACAAATCCATTTATTTCCATCAGAAATGGATGGTGACAAGCAGTGAAATCCAGGATGCACGTTTCGTCAGCTGGATGTTCCAGCAGCCGAATTCATGTTCACTCCTAAACTCGAACCAAGTGCCTTCCAGCTCAATCACGATCACGTTAGCCATTGAGCTGCTGAGTTCTGGATTCCACTGCTAACCACCACCCATCTCTTCTTAAACTGCTTGTGACTTACTGTTAGTATCAAGACAATGCACACAGAATGCACGTACTCTAAAAGAGACTGATCAGTTGTAGTCCTAAACATCGATGACGACATCCAAACAACCAATATATATATATATATATATATGCGTTAAAATTGTTATTCGAAATTCAGAAACAGACCATATTGTTAGACGGAGTTCTGGAATTTCCACATTTGAAACTATCATTCTTCAATATTATAGATTTTAATGACCATACCTATGTAGTTGTCGCTAGTTATAGTAAGCATTTATAAAAATCGTCTACTACGCCATCAGAATCAAATGAATCTTTATCACATGCATTGCTTCTTCACATGGCGAAATTACACCCTTTCAGATAACAAATAACCCACTTCATCGCCACTGTATCATTTTTATACACGGCTGCATAATTTCAAGCGAAGCCAGAACACTCACTGACATCCAGTATAGAATAGCAGAGACAAATCAACCGAATTCTTCAGATTATCGACGAACTCAATGTCACTTTCAAGATTGATAATATTCACATTGTTTGTAGAGTACAAGAAAATTAGAGTATAAATAATGTATTATGAAGACTTATAACTAACACTTTACAAAAGATAACGATGAATCCACTAGTCTTTTGAAATACTAAGAGTTCCTCTCTATATCTGATACTATCATTCATAATCATTTAGATATTTTCTGCAAAGTATAACTCAAGAAAAGTAGCTCGCCTGTTATAGTTAGTACTGATTAGTGAGGATTGTAAACTAGTTAACTACTTAACGATAAATTGTTGCAATATTCTGTTTTTTGTTCAGGTATATGCTGTATTATCAGCGTGATTATGTTTTATCAAAACTATTCCAGCTCTCACATGAGTGTTCGGCCACATTCCAGCTCATGGTTACTCGGCGTTATTTTGGCTTCGTTTCAGCTTGTTGTATTCGTATTCATGTATATTTTCTACTGAGAAGTGACTGGTTTTCATATTTACAAATCATGAATGTTATGAAGATGGAACATTATTTACCTAGTATTAAACTTAATTAAATGAACAAGTTGATAAAACTCCAGGTTTTTCACATAATTTTATTTTGATAAATCATGAACTTCACGAATGAAGTAAACAAAAATATTTCATGAATGTTTTTGAAGTAAATCGTTTTATTAATCTCAAGTTTTACTTCGATTAAATTTGTGAGATCAGTTGTAACAGACTGAGTTAACTAAAATATGACGTTGGGCAATCAATCATTCACTAATAATAACTCAACAAAAGGTGAATATCGAGTCAAACATATAAACCTTTATAGAATATCCGTAACAGGAATATTTCACAAGGAACAATCGAAGAATAAGTGTCCCATAAGAAATCAGTTTATCTTACTGCAATGTGTTCATGTGTGTATCATAAGAATGTTATTTAACGGATTTGGTATCATGAGAATACTGTAGTTCTCTTCGAAAGATGGAAGTAGTTTTTTCATAAATGATAAATCACTAACGGAAAATTTTGTTCTAAAAGAATGAAAGATATTAAGAATTCTTATAAATTAGAAGTGTTCCTGTGTTCTTAATCAGTATTCACTGAACAGCGATATACACATTTATCCACTACAGTTCATGCTGTTTAAGTCTTCCACGAAGATACCAAATTCAAATTCATTTCCATAACACTATATTCGATGATCCATTTTGTGGCGTACTAGTTAAATTAAGGTTAAATTCAACTATGGATGAATGAATTCCAAGTGAAATACGTACTTGATTCACACACTGTTACTCAGTAGTAACAGCTTGAGCACTAAAATCCTAGTAGAATATTGGACGTCATTAGTAAATCAGTTTCTGTATATAAATTTGTCCTAATCTCACCGATGTCTAGGTTTCGCAACATTAACTCACAGAGGATGAGATTTGTGACTGACATCAAACTACATGGGGGCTAATAGTCGAAAAAATATATTCAGATAGAAACACATATTGGTAAGTTATCGTCTGAGGATGCTGTGTCAAATTGTGTTCAGAAGGGATATTCATAAAACGAATGCCTTTGAATTCAGTACAGAAGTGCTCAAGAGGTGATGGTTACCGAATTTCAATATTATGACTTCAGTTTTATTCTCTCTGAAGATCTCACAATCATATTTAAGTAAAATGATAGCTTCGCTCTATCAAATTGTGTTGAGGAGATTCGTAATAATTAAACTGAAAATAATAGTGTTCAGGAATCTATGAACGGATAGTATCATAGCAATTAGGCCCCGAGTTATTTTCAGACATCAAGGAGGAAAAATCAGTTGAAAACCTGAGACTTTTACAAATATGATTGTCTCTCCTTACCGTTCGAGAATCGTTATAATATAACAGATTAATAATATTGCTACTAATTTGGTGAATGCATGTGTTTAACAATCACGTATTAATTAATCATTTCATCTGTATATTCAGCTGAACCATTTCGGTGAGGTTGGTGTGAGACATGAAATAGATGAGTAGATTACAAGTATCTGGTCATGAATACCTTCGGTACGTCGTTTGACTGTTGTCAGACAAGCGAATGTGTAGTGTTAAGACTAGAAGTAGAATACCAAATAGGAGAGAAGTCACGCGGGGAGATTATGGTGTGTGAGAATCATGTACCTTACGCTTAGCTATGGTCTGCCTCAATGCACTATGTTCACTGCAAGAAGAGGGAGGTGGGGAAAATGTACAGTAGTCAGGCTAAGACAAAGTGCCAGTCTAAATGATCTGACCATTAGGATGCAGAATATGGGTGATGGTAGGCTTTCTGGTCAGTGTAATAATGTATCGATAACTATGACCATTCAAATTATGCTGAGATGTGTTACAATACAACGGTATATTCAGAAAGAGATTTTGCGGAATTGATTACAAATTAGTAATGCATATTAATGTTCCAAAATGAGTAGTTTTGCGATGAAATAGATAAGTTGATGCTAACTAAAAGCGGAAGGTCATGGTTGTATTGTTTGAATGTTGTGAAAAGTTGGTATATCAGTGGCATCAAAAAGTTTAGTAGAGCCATGGCTTAGTTTCTAATTGACAGACAACTTGAAACACTTAAAGATGATGAAAAAGCATAGAAATTCAAGGCTGATTAGGTTTTTCTAAACCATAGCTACTAAACACTGAAAATGTAAATTACATATTGGAAACAAAGTAGTTATCAGTTGCTTTTTATTCTGATAATAATGATTTTCACCATTCTTGTGACTTTTGCTCCAGTAAAAAAATGGATGGAAATTCGATTATAATCTAAGCTCTTTATTACTTTGTTTCTTCATTAATATCATTCCATATAATTATTTTACGTTCATATATATTTTAAGTTATATCATTTTTTTATTGCTACACAAATCGACTCTCCGATTTTCTCCTCTGGCTATGATATTTATTTTAAAGCCTAAATATATAACAAACTGATACTAGCAGGAAGTTAATTAGAAATCAAAGAGCATTGGAATCCTTTCGCTTTAGGTCAAGAATGCTTGTTGATTACCGAGTATAACCGGCACATGAGCTCACACTAAAACGTTACAAGCCCTGTGGTAAGAACAATACCACTAAACTGTTAAGTTAGATTTTACCATGCCTTAAACCCTACTTAGATGGATTTCCAATATAACGCCATCCTCAGTCAATGTCAACTAACTGGTCGGTCGGCGACCTCCGAAAAACACCTTATATTGATAACTATCATGTGCTTACTAGTGAAAGGAAATTTTCGTAGTTCTAGTGGAAAACCGTAACCAGTATCAGTCAGTCAGCTACAATATAGGACCAGGCACATATATGCATCAGTTCAAGTTGCCATAATTCCGCATAGAACCCCTCTAGAGCTACTGCCGGTCCCAAGCCCGGATAAATGAGGAGGGTTGGGCATGGGGTTAGCGACCCCATCCCGTAGAAAAATAAATCGCTAAAAAAGTGCTAACCACAAAAAATTATCCAAACCATTTAAACTCTGCCCTGAGAGTCGGAGAATCTTCATTTAGAAGAGTTATGACGCCTCATGGTGGAAGCCGAGTTCCTTCGGAAGTCACGAAGCTGATGCCCCTTCTGACAACCAGAGTAACCATTTATTTAGGTACAAGGGCTGATCAGACTTCCAAGATAAGTAAAGTTGTCTACGCGTTTGACTACTTCACTTTAGATGTATTAATGCGGTTATCACTTTCCGGTCGCCCACATCGTGCAAGGGTTCTTCTGGAGGTTCCTGGAAAGGAAATCGGATTAGAAGTGGTCTTAGTGACCTGAAAGCGTGACCGCAGTGCCCAAGAGACAACTGCTTGAGGCCAGTCACACGCGACCTTTTGTGAGTAGTTTTCGTGTTAGCTCCGTACTTGTTGAGACCTTGCAGTCGGGGACGGATATCCGTCGGATAAGGCGAGGTGTGCATTTTTAGGGTCGACCTTTACTAACCCCACCTCTCCTTGTGGGAAGGCAGCACCTCTGTTATGCTGGTTGTCTGAAGGGATTACCTTACTGCCATCGCATCTCTGTGCAGTCAGCAGTACGACTTCGCCTTCAGACCTTGGGTTTGTTGCTTTTAATCTTATCGCTCTTCAGCCGACCTGTTTGGCATGGTAGGATCTTGAAGAACGATTGTTCTCGTCAGTATAGTTCGATTGGTTCATCACGATAAGCAAGCCCGACCACCACGTCAAGGTATTAACAACCAGTATATTTTAAATGAATCGAGTGTGAAGCAGTTATGCAGTGAAGATGATGAACGATAGTTACACAGTTTCACGGATTGATTGAAGTTAGATATGAGAACCATTAGAAGCTAGTTCAGTGATCTAAAGGCAAGTTGCGAGATTTCTTCCTTGAATCTCTGGCGGAGTCGTGGATGCACAATGCTGAGTCACACAGCAGGAAGAAACACCTGTCCAGTGCCTCATTGTTTTTAATGGTTACACAACTTAGTTCGGTTCATGATTTTAGTGTCAACTAAACTGGGAGTGAGACATAGGAAAAATAACAACATTTATTCAGTAATTTGATAAATATATGCAGACATAAAATAATCCTACCGTACAAAGCTGGCATGTACTGAATGACTTCACTTCCAACTACCCAGCTTTTTGTACTTTTACTTTACAACATGGTTATTTCTCTATCATATCTGTTGATATGAAGAAACAGCACAAATGAAAACAAAGTTGGTCAAGATATATTACTGATATTTTATTGATTAAACTATAGCGAATTCGAGTATGTACATTATTTCATATTAACAAGTGACTCTCATCAGACGATGTACAATAATACTATCCCATTGTTTAATCTACGCATTAACTTGTTCATTCACTTTTCTCTTTATTATGTATGTTCTGTTCTAATTTGTCAAACTGTTCTTTGGATACCGCATCTAATTCATCTTCAACTTGTTCGACGCCTAATACGTCTGGTATATAAAACTGAAGCATATTCTGTACACCATTTTTCAAAGTAACTACGGAACTAGGACAACTTGAGCAAGATCCTTGTAGTTTTAATAGCACTATACCATCTTTAAAATCCTGAAAAAAATGATACAGTTTTGGAATTCATAGAAAAAAATATAAGTACGGAAACACCTACCATCAGGAAAAATGAATTCCTTACGATAAGTTAAGTGACCAACGCGTTCAACTACTTTGTTGTCTATGGTCAGTCTAGGAGCTGATCCGGACCAGCCCTAAAGTCGTATTTTGTATTTATAAGGAGAGAAACGAACTACAAACTTGCTTGTATTGTTTTTAAAAGTGTTCATAAGACTGTAATTTGGTAGGGTTTTCACCAAACTGAACCACGTCGTTCGGGCAAGTGGATCCCCTAATGTGACCATTTGAAACCGAATGAGGAGCCCTCTGGAACTTTACATATTTCTCTGATACACCTCATAGTGGCAAGTATTGCAAAAAACCAACCGACCCCCAAACTCGAGTCCCAACTTTAAGTGGGAGAATATGATTTAAGTCTGTGGTCAGTATATGTTTCCGCGTTGTAAAACGTAATGAAGGCTAAAAATTTGCACAACACATCAACAACCACATCTAAGCCTGTTTTTTCAAATTTGCAGTGTTCCTTGCTCCATTTAAACGTTGAATGATTATAAAGGCTAATATTTCAGTCACACTCATCCCTCTGTGGTTATCACTAGAGGAATTTAATAATTCTTATGATTTGGAACGACCAGGGGTCAAGACCAGTTAGGAGTGATCACGTTCAGATACCAGATTTTAGCTATTATTTTAGCCAACATAAGTGGTATAATTGTAGAACAATACTCAAATAACTCCGGGAAAATACAACTCGAGCATCCTTGGGTGCTGAAAAGACGTATTATCTTAGGTGTCATACCATACAGGACCATGTCACCTGTATAGTCTTAACTAGTAAGTTAATTTCGTTATATCCTAGTGAAGATAAAATTACGGGTAACTTCCGAGATCTATTAATAGACTAATATTATATATTCCTATTGTACAACTGTTCCGTAACTAAATTAGGTATATCTATATTCCTCTTATTATAAGCTTCATTTTGACCTATAGATTATTACTGTACGATTTGCTGTTCTTAAATTATGTTCAGTTTATTGGTTATCGTCTCCCACGTTCACATCCACTTTTTGGCTTGATCTTGTATAGAGGTTATTTCCTAATTTATGGTATGATGCGGTCTGTTTGGCTGATATATAAACCAAGCATGTTTGAAATAAATGATTCGCATGGCGGGAGCTGTTATTGGTGTTCTGGACTCAACTGGGCGGGCTAGGTAAGCAAAGGATCAATAAGGACGCTAGGCTGCTCATACCGGTCGAACGTCATTGGTTTAGTACAGTACAAGAGTTAATAAGTCGTATTTCGATCGGTGAATAAATCACGTGATAACTAGCCAACCTTAAAGTTACAACAAATGTACTGGGAGAAGATGAGAATAAGAAAGCATTTTGAACCTATTAAGTCAGTAAGTGGTGTACCGAACTTGGTGTTGTATAGAATTATGTTCAGTGTCATAAGTATATCATTAAAAATTTACAGCCAGTCTAAATAAGTGGGCCGACTTCATAGGCTTTTTTCACAGTTATTCAAAAAATAACTTGAAATAAGGTAACAGTAATGTGATTACAAATCACACTAAATGGAATATTATTCATGTCATATATGCTAACAAATACCAAGCTATTAGTTGTCTGAACAAAAGACAAAGAATACCACACTACATGAACAGCTAAAATATGAGATTACCTTGAAAATAATATCACCGCCGTCTTCTTGAACAGTGGGTCTTATTCGGGTATCCAGTAGTTCTTTTATCATTAATACTGTTTCATCTTCTTCATCACAGGTTTTGTCTAAAATTGTGAAGCTAAATTTCTACATAACTATAAAACATGAGTAAAGTTATAGGGAGCTGAAATTCGAGTTTTTTTACGGAAACTATTTAAAATAACCATCCTTCGGTCATAAGTACTAAGATATTAGTAACACATAATTTCCTAAGGCTGAGAGATAAGTAACATTTGTCAACGTCAATGACCCTATAGTTTATAAGTTTTCGGAGAGTACCATTTTAGCATTCGGAAGTATGTACAAAGAGAATAGTTGAAAGTTTACACATATTAACTTCTGCTGAAAACGATATGATAATAGATCCTAAAGATTACCAGTTATTTGATAGCAACGAACCTGACTAGTTTACAAAGTTCAAATAGGAAGGATTTGTAATATTAACTGAACTCATCTTTGAAAAATTCTTCAGAATACATAGTATATAAACAGTAATTAACCTCCAAAAGTTATGCCACCGATTGAGAGTACATGGACGACTGAATAAAAGCTTTTCTCCAATTAACAGAAACAGCTGATGTAAAACTGAGATGTCATTTGACAGGTATATAAGAATAAGTTCGTGTAACATCACCTCCAAAATTGCAGGTTTCAAGAACATTTAGTAGCTGTATGGAACTCGTCAATGTAAAGAAGTAAAGCAGCAAGATCAGAGTTTCGTCGGATTTTTTTTACTTAAATCGTTATCACAAATCAGGATTTCGAATAAGGAATTAATTCTATCTATATTTGTTGGTAGTGACAAGATAATTCGACTGTCTCCAGGAAACGCTTTGCGTAATTGGCTGGTTATAAAAAAAGGAACATCAAAAGCTCCTTCATTCGAAATTAGATGGTCACAAAAGGGTTAAATAAATATTGTCATCTAATCTGACGACAGGAAACAGTGTTCACATGTCAGTTACTACAATTCCATGTCAACTTTTTTAAACACTTACGTATGTGGATATGTTTATCTTTGACGTTTCACGGACGGATCCTCTATCATGAGGTCCTTACGTTGACGAAAATTATACAGATGAAACACTTCAATTACATGAAGACTATGAAAAAAACAATTAAATATTTAGTTATCTTAAGATTTTTTGTAAATTACAAGAAAAACACTTCTGAACTGCTTGACATCAAAATTAAGTATTAGCAGTAGGTAAAATGGTGACTATAGGAGTAATAGATGAAGTGTGATTTGAAAACGCCTTTTATTTCAGTTTTGGACAAACACACAGAAGCAACCATAGGATGATAGTAAGAGTAATTATTAATGAACATTGAGAATTGTTAAAATAAGTGATGTCGTTAACCGTAAACCAGTTGAGTGCATACTGACGAGCAAGAGCCACATGGAACTCCGAACCCCTGATAATTAACATGTTAGAACATTGAAAGTACGACAAACTAAAAGGTAATACTTAACGTTTGAAATATTTTAAAATTTGAACATCAACAAAAATGACAATCAAATTACTGTATATCGCAGTATCTTACTTAAGTCTTGTGCTTTTTCTTCACTGACAACAGGTTGTCCAGAACTGTAGAAATCCATTATAGTCGCATATACATCAGGTTTTATTACAGCCCATTCGAAGTCGTCATTCTACCACTTGTCATATCGGAAAAATCATAAACCGACCTTAGTAATCGTGATGAAATCAGGACCAAAGAAGACTCGTTCAACCCCTTCGATTCGAAACAACTGTCTAAAGTTTTCAATAATTTAAAATAATTTGCACCTAGCCAACGGGGAAGACGTGGATTGCGTGCAAGATGGAAAGTCTCTAGTACCAGAACCTAGTACAGGTTTACCAGGAAAATATTTTAAGCTGTTAGGATTGGGAGTTTCTTGGACTTGAATAAATAATTTTCTAATCCCTGATAAAAAATTACAAGGTTGAATCGAGAGACCTACTTGGTTGGAATGATATCGACTGAGTGTTGATTAACCGACGAAAACTGTTGAGTACAAGCATATTTTTTCTAAAGCTTTAGTTGTTAACAGCAGTCAGTGTAGTAAACATCGACGGTGAAAACAATCGGATGAGTAATAAAACATGTAGACGATAAAATAACTCCCTCAAAACATTTTGTATCAATTTACTGAAATATGTAACTAAATAGAAGTCACTTATGAAACGTCTTCCTAAAATGAAAGTCTTCTGCTATTAAAACAAATTCAGATTTAATCCCCAGTCACTTTAGTAGGTATTGCAAATCTGACTATTCAGTTCAAGCAAACTGGAAACGTATATTTATACACATGTCCACAGGTGATAACTTATGATTATAAAAAATGTAGACCGAGATCAATAGCCGATATGTATACAAGAGGTATGCAAACTTCATTCTATTTAAGCACACAACATATTAGACGATTATAGGTGTGTGCAAGTCAAAACAATTCCACCTGCGCATATCAGCGATTTCAGCCCGTCTCAACCGTCAGCTCGCTGACTAAGTTTGGGGTCAAGTAGTTAGCATTCTTGAAAAGGATATCTCACAAAGCGTATGTTTTGAGAGCTACCACGCTGCGTAGGTCGAGTAGTTACATGATTTGTCAAGGAAACTATAAAGGTCGACTTAGCTAAAAATCAGACTTGTCACACTTGACGGAAGGGTGAAAACGATAGTGAAATAAACAAGAAAGTAATTCAATAGAGGAGAAGTTAAACTCGCTTATCTATCTAATAAGTAAGATCCTACTTTTCTTATTTAACGTCAATATACCAGCACTCTTTGGCACATAAGAATTCTGTTTCCTTAAAGAAAGAAAATGATATATGTTTATCGACCAAGGTATTTAACACCATAAATAAAATAGGTTATTTGATTTGTCCTTTTAACATTATGGACTACATGCACAAAACCGATTATTTAGAGTTATATTTTTGCACTCCCTTTTCAAAGAAACGATCTAATCAACCCAGCTTAACATAGGCGAATAATAAATTGGCAAAAAAGTTTTCAGGCCTTGAGTATAGGACTATCAACTCGTTTTAAGAGGTTAAAATACTTTAGTTCAGTTTACTAAGGAGCTCTAGTTAGCAAAAGAATCAATGGGAATTAGTAAGTAAATCATATCTGAACATATTTAGCGAAATAAAACGAACATAACTGTGTACTTGAAAATAGTTACATTGGTTAAATATTTTTGGATTCACAGATACTAATTGCGCACTGTAAGGACTTATTATCCAGTCAAACTGTGAAACCAGTTTGTTGAGAGCTCAAACGTAAACACCAACATTTTAATTACTAAAGTCTCTTAGAGAACTACATCCTTCAGTGAATAGTAATCAAATCGGGATAGTAATACCAAAGAAATTCAGCAGTTAGTACGCCTATTACTTCGAAAAAAAATACTACAGGCCAGTTCAAATCACTTGTTGGCAATAATACCGGTGTACCGGCAACTCGGGAAATGTTAGCTATCTCCAAACTACAGTATCTTCTGTTCATGATTCTTTGCTACCAAAAAACCTCATAGTAGTAGGTTAACCAAAACGCAGTATTTACTCTGTCTGCTACTGCCTTGTTTCTGGCCTTTGGTTGTTTGAAATTATTGAAGCTTTAAGTAAGATTGTCATGTAGGTACTAAGACGGTCAGTATAAACACGAAAGGAGCTTTCCAGTAAACAAATTAATGTGCCGGAATGTAACGTTTTCATTTATTTATTTGAACACAAAAAATATTTGTACAAAGAGGCACCGAATTCATATGCGCCACACAAGTCACTTGATTTGTGAGTGGACTGTGTTACTGCCCGAGTGCCCAAACCGAAGCAGGTGGTTTTCTTAGAGGGACACAACCGGAACCTCCGACCTCAAGATCTAGTCCACAAGGAAGTGGAGCAACGTAAGCAGATGCAATCCCATGGTAGACGGTGACCAACAATAGGTTCATGTGCCATTTGTTCCTTCAGGAACCTGCAGCCCATGTGCAAAATTGGTTTGGACTCAAGGTTTTCCAACTCCTCTGGGTGGGCTCTCCGTGTCCACCAACCCGGTTAAGGCGCCGGATATTCGCTTTTCGTCCTCTCAATTTAGTAAACAACACTCCCACCGCGAGAAGAAAGTTGGTAGGACTTCCCTAGCAGTGGCTGTATAGGCGTGACCATGTGGGCATTTCAAGGAGAGCTAACTCTCCCCACTCTCGGCCGTACAAAGGAATTTGAGAGGGTGAAGCCCCTAACATTGCTACTTTTAACTTACAACGGTAACATATAGAGCCGGAAAGCTAAGGTAGATAAATCTCCTGAAAGTGAGAAATCCTACGAACAGTGTTCAATATAATTTAATAGGTATTTATGAAAGCATAAACACTGAAACATAGCGAAATGAACTGTGAAAAGGCATCTGTTACGTAAATAGACACGCTACACTAGTTAAAGAATGGTTTGACTAGCTAATTAACAGTGACTTCAGGAATATTGACATACTACAAAAATGCACTGAAGTTTTGAGTAGTTTGTGATAAGACGTGTGCATAATTAGTGTTTAGACGGCGTTCGACTTTATCTGAAGCATGGCAAAAGCCATTATTTAACGTTAATTCAACTGCAAAATCAATGTGGAATAAGAGATATATCTTGCATTATTACTAAGTACCCAATCTCCGGAGATTGGGGCCCTATTTCGGGGTTTACCCAAAGTCAAATGGTCTTTCCCAGAGTTTGGGGAAATCCGTATACCTGAGGAAATTTTGGGGTTTTTGTACTATTTCCCCAAAAATTTATATAGCGGCTTCCCAAAAATTTCCCCAAAACGGATAAAATTTTCCGCAAAATTAGGAGATAGGATAACACTACATTTAGTCAGTCTTCAGTAATAAAGATAGTAGGTTGGTGAACCTGTATTAATCCTGACACATTGCTTTCCAGTGAAGGTCCAGCTTTTCCTTGAAAGTATTCACTGATGGGGCTGATACCACTTGTTCATGTAAGGCGTTCCAACGATTGACTACTCGATGAGAAAAACGGGACTCCACTTTAAGTTTATTAGATCGTGGTTTGTGAACATTCTTGCTATGACCTCGGAGATTATTAGTGCTGGAGGGAGCAAAAGGATAAGATATATTAACACCCAAATCATAATTAAAGATACGAAATGGCAGTATTAGGTCACCTCGTGTCCTACGATACGACAAGGGGAAAAGATTTAGGCGTTTTAAACGCTCATCGTAAGGGAGTCTAGAAAGACCCTTCACTAATTTCGTTCTTACACGCTGGACACGCTCAACGGAGTTAGTATCCTTTACCAGACACGGGCTAGCTGCTTGGATACAGTAGTTAGCCCGTTGCTTGAATTATCCAACCATACTAGTGATCAGTTTAGTTTTCAAGAATTAACAACGTAAAAATGCTCCCACATGTCATCACTTTTGACTAACTTCTTTTACTACATAGGTACCTAAATTTGTATGTATCTAGTAACCTGGGAATATCATCTCCAGTGAATTTGAAAGTCCGCCAACGTTTCAACCCAACTTTGAGGAACGTGATGGTCTATTAATCTTGAGGTTTCCAAACGTGAAGGACGATCGAAACTATACTAGAAGACTTAGTTGCAGAAACCAAAAAAACTCAGGGCAACGCACCCTGTAAACTAGGCGCCACTATCTCAGAATTTCAATCGATAAATATTGAATCCCAAATGTGATTATTATATTTTATTTATCTCAGTTGTCGTTCTCATACTTGCTGTCAATTGAATTTATGAATGGATGATGGTGTATTCCATGCATTAACTAATTCTCTGACTCGCTTTTTTTCTTTCACAATAACTGTTTTAACATTTCTCCACACGATTTCAGAGTGCAGCATCCATTCTGGGTAGACTCCAGGCGTTCATTATTTGCCTCTCCGACAGAGTTGTATGACATACAGTTGGTTTATTTGCTTCCAACTTATTGACAATATTGCGCTGAATTTCGCGCCAGTCCTATCGCATTATGTCTGGAATAAACGTTACTTCAGGTGTGACTTCTTTTTCCCAAGTTTCAATAATTCATTCGACTGAAGTATATGATCTGTCATAACTATAAATCTCTAATATGTTTAAGTTGTATTGGTTGTTTATTAAGGGTTTCAAAGGGAGTTGAGTAGTTTGCAATTCTTTGGATGCGTTATAAGAGGTTAACATCCATATTGTTTGGAGTTGCTGTGAGAGTTTGTTGTAACTATACTTAACTATGAGGGGTGTAACACTCTTTAGTGATGGTACTTTATAGTGAGATCAGTCCACTAACTCAGCTGTAAATGTGGTTTGTTAGACGATGCTTATACGAAAGCAGGAGCGAGCGCGAATACATCATTAAATTTTTACAAATACGTCATCAGGTTATTACATATATTGAGTTCATTCAGTGGACAGACTATTTTCTATTGCTAGAGGTAACTTAAGAGGTTTTTAGACTTGTGGTTCTTAACCATATGGTCTCTGAAGCTGAATATATGATAACTGAGAAAGTTGCCTTTCAAACTGCAACACTTTTTCTAAGTCGAATATGGTGAATGTTGGAACGATCAACCGAAATTACATACCACAACCATGCTGGCGTGGTCACTCGGTGTAACCTCTAGCTTTTTGTTTCAAATATATCATACTCTTCCTAGCTCAAATGTGTTCTTCGTATGGGTGATTGGCACGTAGGGAAAGTCAGTGTAGACTATGATGTGGCTTCCACTTGAGATCTTCTAGATTAGATAGTCTTATCATGACAAAATTACAATTTCGGGATTAGGTCTCACTCTACAGACTCCATTGTGACTCTTTAACTCAAATAAGTTTAATTATTGGCTTTCCTGCGTAACACTACGCACTGCTTTTAAATCAAAGAAGATTTGTGTCAAAATCGATCCAATGTGTATAGTACGATAATAAGTACTAGTAAAATTGTTTTGGTGATCAAGAATTACCAACTTAAATCTTATATGACCAGATGAATACAAGTGGAAGTGTGATATATTGAATTCGTAATAGACGTACAAATAAGATCGTTGGGATTACCAGTTCATACAAATAACACAACCACCTCAGCTCTGATGTAATTCCAGATTTCTGTTGTCCATTCTACATCTCCTTAGACCCATTAGGTGTCTGTTTTGTTGACTATTATATAAAGACTCTGATGATCTAGAATGTATTCATTAGTGTCAAAATAAATACGCAAAATTGGAACAGACCCACATGGCTCCTGAAATTGTATGTGATCAACATGTCAGTTGTTCGTACTTGAAGAGGTTAATTCCTTTATAGCTGATTCAAATAAATAGTTTCTCGTTGACTGTGTATCTACGCAGGCCAAATCTCCTAGTAATATTATGAGTCTACTCGAGATCGTTCAAAAGCCAGAACGCCAGTTGTAGGGATACTACATTGTTTATAATTAGTAGAAATCCACAATCAACACAGGAAGCGAGCACAGAAGGAACTGAATGAGAGTGAGCGTAGAGAGCAAAGAAAAACGGACCGGAGAAGCCATATGGGCCAAATCAATTTAACTCAACATTTATAGTCAAACAAAAGTACGTTACAGACATGTTGTAAGTAAAATAGGTAATCCACGCATACACTTACATAAAAAGGTCAAGGTTGATTAGCGAATAATTATCAAGGTTCAAGTGTTACTCAAGAAGAATGAACAAATTAGCTTGTCCGGAAGTTAGAATAAGCTATGTGGGCTTCACATAGCGACCGACACTTCATACTTGATTCATCGGTATCGACAACTCGAACCGTAGATTTTCAAACACAGTTCGTCACAATCCCTGAGGCCGATCAAAGATCGTTTCCACAATAATACGTAGCTCTCATGGACACTAAACACCCTACATTCTAACGTTTAATCCATCTCTTTAATACTTTCAGAGTCTCATTCGTTGTAGAATGTTCACTTTTCCTATATTTCAGCAGAAATGGAATTATTAGCAGTTTTTAATAGCTCAACAAAATTTTCTGTATGACCATTGGAACAAGGGTGTTTACGAGCAGCGGACAGAAATGTACGCATCATACCATTCAACAAGATAGGGACTATATCTGAAGCCAGGTGAGAGCCGTTATCAGTCATCAAGCTATGAGGACCTCCTACAGACTGAACACTTCACTTAGTGTCTAGATTGTGATATCAGAATTTGGGGAGGTTGTGAAAAAACCTCAGGCTTGGAAATGGATCAAAACAACCTGCATGAATTCTCTGTCAGGTTTCAGACGATACTGACCATGGAGTCGCTTTTAAAAGTAGATTTTTGAACTTTCTGGTCTATCTCCCTGCTCCAAAACTGCACCAATATCAACATATAGCGCACCAGTAATGAGTACGGCATGTACACTTGAGGAGAAAATTTGAATAACGACATCACTTTGCGTAAAGGGGTGCCTTCAACTGTGTGAGTTCAGTAAAAGAAATACGATCAGCATCAAAGATTAAAGACTTACACAGCTATTGATTTTGGGGATTTATTCACCGCCATTTACTGCAGCTATCCATCTTCAAGTGAAAGATCATAATTTTTCAGGATTTGGGTGTATATCTAACTGTTCAATCACAAACACCATCGTGACGCAAATAAGATTGAAGATGTCACAGGTATTTGGTGTTTGACAACGCTTTAATCAGTAACATATTCTACTATGAATCGTACACACCAAGTGAAATCAAAAGACAGAAGCGAGGAGGTTCGAAGATATATTTGATAGACTATCAATATATCGAGAATCGTCTGATCTAATCTGGCTAGCGATTGCAGTAGATGTTGAGCACGGCGTTCCCACTCGTGATCTGGTGCGGATGCATGACCGAGTGCCTTCAACTAGGTTGGTCCATTAAAACTTACAGAGCTATTTATTTTGGGGACTTATTTACCGTTACAAGATGGTAGTGAAATTGACGTGATAACTAAGGATTACTAGAACAGTCCAAGGAATTTCAAACATGATCTGTGTTACGGATTGTAAACCTCATACTAACACCTTCAATTTTGATTATTGAATAGCATTTGTCCCACGCTATTACTAATTATTTTCAGTTGCATTATTGTCGATTACATTATAATGACAAGGACGTTTCGCAAACTTTTCTAGGGTTTCGTACAATAAGCAAAAGTATTTCTGGAAGGCACTTTTTGGTAGACTAAAAAAATAACGTTTTTTCTGGTAATTTAACCGAGCATACTAGTCTAAGACCCTGTAGGTGCTCTAAAGCACTTAAATTACAGAACAAACACTGTAAGATTTAACTCTAGAATTACGAATTTCCACTTTATTCAGTTCTTAGCAATGGAAATAAGTGGATGTCTAAAAGTCCTTATCGGTGACGGCCACTAAATTGATGACAAATGAGAGTATTTTAAAAATTGGAGGAATCTGTTAGATGATAAGTTGTGTTTAAATCTACCGTGGATGTGCGAATAGAAGTAACTTCATCGCGAGACGAATATTGGGAAAGTTGAAATAGTCGGTGATATCCTTCGGGTTATTAATAATATCATTTATGTCTTTATTATATTATTAGCAGACGATTTTATTGTCAATTTCTAATTATTGTGAGCTTTCAATGAACATTTGAATGTTGTTATACGCTTTACAATCCCTTAATTATCGCTAACTAAGTATGTTCTGTCACCTTCGACCTATACAATTTATATTATAATTGTAATTGAAGTGCTGCTAGACCAGACGTTTACAGTATATTCTCGAAGGGGTTTTTGGTCATAATCGAATTGGGGTATTAAAAGACTTGTCTGTCATTTACTATCATTTTCTGATTGACTACTAGGTTAGAAAAGGCCTTGAGGACCAATAGGCGTTAAGACCTTGGTGCTCTCTCATTGATATTTGTACAAATTGGCAAAACAGGTCACCGGTCCGACTGGCAGTATAGCATGAGATAAAGATCGAAAATTTCAAGTCATTTCAAGTCCGCGGTGTTCTCGAAATGTGACAGGAAAAACACCTCCTGAGGAAACTCCCGTCTTTAAAAAAAACTGTCTGCTCTTTCATATGGTTATTTAAAACCAATTGTTGCATATCGTTTTCATATAGCCTGCTCCAGTATGTATAGAACTTCATAAAAAGTTGATTCATAATTTGAGCGATGACAATATGTCTTACAAATTCAATGCCAGGAAAGTCCTACCAACTTTCTTCTCGCGGTGGGAGTGTTGTTTACTAAATTGAGAGGACGAAAAGCGAATATCCGGCACCTTAACCGGGTTGGTGGACACGGAGAGCCCACCCAGAGGAGTTGGAAAACCTTGAGTCCAAACCAATTTTGCACATGGGCTGCAGGTTCCTGAAGGAACAAATGGCACATGAACCTATTGTTGGTCACCGTCTACCATGGGATTGCATCTGCTTACGTTGCTCCACTTCCTTGTGGACTAGATCTTGAGGTCGGAGGTTCCGGTTGTGTCCCTCTAAGAAAACCACCTGCTTCGGTTTGGGCACTCGGGCAGTAACACAGTCCACTCACAAATCAAGTGACTTGTGTGGCGCATATGAATTCGGTGCCTCTTTGTACAAATATTTTTTGTGTTCAAATAAATAAATGAAAACGTTACATTCCGGCACATTAATTTGTTTACTGGAAAGCTCCTTTCGTGTTTATACTGACCGTCTTAGTACCTACATGACAATCTTACTTAAAGCTTCAATAATTTCAAACAACCAAAGGCCAGAAACAAGGCAGTAGCAGACAGAGTAAATACTGCGTTTTGGTTAACCTACTACTATGAGGTTTTTTGGTAGCAAAGAATCATGAACAGAAGATACTGTAGTTTGGAGATAGCTAACATTTCCCGAGTTGCCGGTACACCGGTGATGATGTCACAGGTATTCAGTGTTTGACAACGCTTCTACCAGTAACACCTTCTAATGTATTTCGTTCCCACCCAGAGAAATCAAAAGACAGAGTCGAGGAGATCGGAAGAGTATATTTGGCGATGACCAATATATCGGAATTCTCTGATCTAATCTAGCTAGCGATTGCGGTTGATGTTGAGCACGGCGTTACCACACGTGATCTGGTGCGGATGCTTGACCGAGCGCCTTCAGCTAGATGAGTCCACTAAAACATATGATCAGCATCCAATGTCGAAAACTTAGTGCTATTTATTTTGGGGATTTATTTAGCGCTACAGATCACTCCCCCCGTAGTGAGGCAGTGACGACCCTAAGACGTGGCCAGCAAGAAGTTCAAACCCAACGAGTTTGTCGTTGGTAAACACTCTTCTGATAGCTTACTAAGTGTAGCAGCGTCTGGTCGCCTTTTCTTACTATATGGGACCGAGGTACAACATAGTAAAAAAAGAAAAAGTTACAACGAAAAATTTCGATTCCTCGTAAACTGCATTGTTCTTTTCCAGCCGTCCTGGAAAAGAAAAAAGAAAGTGTAAGTGCATGTCGAAATACACTCGTATGTGCGTAAAAACACAATGTCGGCGAAAAATGGAAAATATACTCAAGCACACATAATAGCGTTAAAAATGTTTTTTTTGTTTTGTTTTTTTTAAGTAAAAAAAATAAATATATAAGCATATTAAAATTCTTTTTTTTAAAAAATATATATCGCAAAAAAAGATCGAGATAATATAAAATGTCGAGTAGTGATTTACGTGCAGTAGTCGTTTAAATGTTCTGGAAATCTTACTCTTCCGGAACGCGTCGTTTTAGGTTTATTTTCAGATACATTCGGAGTATCATCGCTAGTGTTGGTTGTCGGTTGAGGAATTATGAGTGGAGTCGTGTCGTTTGATTGTAACGAAGGAAAATCGACGTAGATAGGATTTCCTTCTAAATACGCTGCTTTGAGGCGATCGATGCTGATGCAATCGTTTGTTCCGTTCTTATCGACTATATAGTACTTCGGTTCGCGTTGAAGAACGTTGAAACGTCCTTCGTATGCTGATTCGAAAGGTCGTCGATGCGAGTCTCGACGAATGAAAACGTGTGTACTATATCGTAAGTCAGGTTGAACGAAAACATCCATGGATTGTGGTCGAGTGAAAGCAGGTTTAACTGAATGCATTGCGTTTGTAAGCCTGTTCGTGTAGGAGGTTAGATCCATGCTCATTGAACAGGATGAAGGATCCACGAATTCTCCTGGAAGTCGAAGTGTCGTTCCATAAACGAGTTGAGCCGCAGTGTATCCAATGTCAGCTTTCACTGCATTGCGGATACCTAGTAAGACAAGTGGAACAGCGTCGGTCCACTGTGAAACGTTTGCAGCTGATAGTGAAGCTTTCAGTTGTCGGTGAAAGCGTTCTACCAACCCGTTTGCTTGTGGGTGGTAGGCAGTCGTTCGGAAGTGAGTGATTCCTAAAAGTGTAGTCAGACGACGGAAAAGATCAGATTCAAACTGACGTCCGCGGTCTGTAGTGATGGTTGAAGGGCAACCGAAGTTTGCTACCCATCGTTCGACGAAGGTGCGGGCCACTGTTTCAGCAGTGATGTCCTTGATAGGTACTGCTTCTGGCCATCGAGTGAAACGGTCTACGCAGGTTAAAAGATAAGAGTATCCATTTGAATCTGGTAAAGGTCCTACCAAATCCAGATGAACATGGTCGAAACGAGCATCGGGAGTTTTAAACGAGCCTAAGGGACATTTATTGTGTCTGATAACCTTAGATTTTTGGCAGCTTACACAGGAGCGTGCCCACTCCCTCACGTCTTTATTCATTCCAGGCCAGCAAAACCTTTCTGTTATAAGCTTGATGGTTGCACGAACACCTGGATGCGAAAGTTTGTGCAATGTATTGAAGACATTGCGTCGATAATGCTTCGGCACGATTGGGCGATCCCTACCTGTAGATGTGTCACAAAGTAAGGTTTGGTTACCTGTTCCCATCTGTTTGATGCGTAGTTTAAGTGTTGTGGACGATAACTCGTGCTGAAGATCACTGTCTTCTTTTTGAAGCTCGGCGAGTTTAAGAAGGTCGATTCCTTGGAAACTGTTCAAGGAAGTTATGCGAGATAAGGCGTCTGCAACTACATTGTTTGCTCCAGAGATGTGTTGAATATCCGAAGTAAACTGCGAAATGTAGCCCAGTTGTCGAGACTCACAGGGAGAGTACTTGTCAGAAGGAGAGCTTAACGAGAAAGTGAGCGGTTTATGGTCCGTGAAAAGAGTGAATTCACGGCGTTCGATATAGTGTTGGAAATGCCGTACAGCACAATACATAGCTAGGAGTTCCCTACCGAATGTGCTGTACCTCGATTCGGTGTCTAGCAACCTTCTAGAGAAAAATGCCAAGGGTTGCCAAGAGTTGTTAACCCATTGTTGTAAGACGCCTTCGATTGTCGAGTCCGATGCGTCTACTGCGATACTAATGGGTGCTTCGGTGTCCTGATGTGCGAGCATTGTCGCTTTAACGATCAGTTCCTTAACTGTGGAGAATGCTTTTCGTGCGGTGTCGTCCAAATTAATGGATTTCGCATTTCCACGAAGTTGGTCGGTCAGAGGTTTCATAAGTAATGCGCATTTCGGTATGAAACGTCTATAGAAACTTACGAGGCCGTTAAACGTGCGTAGTCGCTTGACGGTGGTCGGTTCTGGGTAATCCAGAATGGCCGCCACTTTGGTCCTAAGAGGTCGAATGCCTTGAGCGTCGATAGCGTGTCCTAGGAAGTCTAACGAGTCGGTTCCGAATTGGCACTTCTGAACGTTTACAGTTATGCCATGTTTTTGTAGTCGTTCGAAAACAAGATCCAGATGCTTGAGATGTGTTTCTCTGTCCGGACTTGCGATTAGACAGTCGTCAACATACGCATGTACGAAGTTGAGACCTCGGAAAACGTCGTCTATGAATCTTTGGAATGTTTGAGCAGCATTTCGTAGACCGAAAGGCATTCGCAAAAATTCATAGAGTCCGAAGGGAGTTATGATAGCTGTTTTCGGTATGTCGTCAGTAGCCATAGGTATTTGGTTATACGCTTTAACCAAGTCGATTTTCGAAAAACACTTGTACCTTTCAAGGTAGATGTCAAATCGTGAATGTGAGGCAACGGGTAACGATCGGGAATGGTTTTCGCGTTCAGTCGCCGATAGTCACCAGTTGGACGCCAATCGTTGCTGTCCTTTTTAGGGACCATGTGCAACGGAGATGCATAAGGGCCACTTGACGGTCGTATGATTCCTAAGTCTATCATGTGATCGAATTCGTTTTTCGCTAACCTGAGCTTTTCAGGAGCTAGTCGTCGTGCTTTAGAAAATACAGGTGGTCCTGTAGTCGTGATGTGATGTGTAACATTGCTGGTTACACACGGTAGTTTCGGTTGAGTTTGTTGTATCCCAGGGTACTTATCGAGTAGTGGTTGGTAGAGTGGGTCTATCATATGTTTAACTGTGACTGGGGATAATCTACAACCAGAGAAGGAAGTTACACAAACGGACAAATTAGTGTTTCCGTCTACTAGCCTCCGTTTGCGAGTATCGATGATCAGATTGTGGTGTTGTAGAAGGTCCATACCAATGATTGGCATTGAAACATCTGCAATAACGAAAATCCAGTGAATGGGTTTGCGTAAACCCACGTTAAGGTAAACGTACCTTTTGCCATACGTAGCGATCGGTTTTCCGTTTGCCGCCTGTAGGTTAAAAGCCGATTCCTGAAGCCGGTCGTTGAGATTTGCTGGGAGAACGCTAACTTCTGCGCCAGTGTCGACGAGGTAGCGAACTCTCGTTGTCACATCTGTGACGAATAACAGACGGCTTTGTTCGCCGGCTACGGTTGCCGTTAACGCGTGCCGGCTTGGAAGTTTCCCGAATTGTTTTTCGAATCAGTCGGTTTCGTGCTGGGAAAATTGCAGGGTTTTCTGCAATTTCTGAAAAACTTTCCGTACTGGGTATGATACCAGCACCAGTCGGGGTTATCTGTCTCTCGTGGTCTAGAGACAGATCGCTTACGAGAAATGTTTCTACGTGGTGTGCGCGATCTCTTACGGTCGGTACGAAGACTGAGATAACGCGTGAGTGTGTGACATAAGTCGGTTATATCATTCTGAGTCGTGTGAGGCTTTTCTTTGACTGAAAATACCTCGGTAGTAGGTTTCGTAATTTCTAAAATGCGGTCGGCTGATGCAGCTAGTTCGTCTAAGGCGTTGTTCTGAAACGAGACCAGAACTGCTTGCACCTGTTGGGGAAGTTTTGACAAAAAGAGTTGTTTGAATAGACCTTCGTCGAAAGTTCTTGGGCCTATAACCTCTCTCATCCGTTGCAACATGTCTGTCGCAGAACCATGTTGCAGGTCGATGTTATTGAAGAGTTGATCTAACCTTTGTCGATCGGTTAGATCTCCTCTTTTAAGAATCGAACGTTTCAAGGTTTCGTAAGGTTCAGAAACATCACTGGTAAACATACTAGGTGTTACGTACCTGTTGAATTCGCGTGGTAGTGCCTTGACTACTGCGAGGAATTGTGCACGTGTGTCGATCACGCCGTGCTCGGAGAAGTCGGCTTCTGCGTAGCAAAACCAAGCTTCGATGTTGTCGGGCCAGAAAGGCATCAGTTGAAACGAAGGCGGGGACAAAGTCTTAAGCTTGAGTACTTTAGGTGTCTGTTCAGTCATGATGAAGTATGAAGTACGATAATGAACGAGGGGAAAATATATATATATCCAAGAAAAAACACGAAAAAAAAATCACAATGCTTAAAAAAAATAAAAAATAAGGCAACGATATATAATAATCCCAAAAAGGAACAGACTCACAGTTGCAAATAGGTGTACCAGATCACGTCGGTCTCACCAATGATGATGTCACAGGTATTCAGTGTTTGACAACGCTTCTACCAGTAACACCTTCTAATGTATTTCGTTCCCACCCAGAGAAATCAAAAGACAGAGTCGAGGAGATCGGAAGAGTATATTTGGCGATGACCAATATATCGGAATTCTCTGATCTAATCTAGCTAGCGATTGCGGTTGATGTTGAGCACGGCGTTACCACACGTGATCTGGTGCGGATGCTTGACCGAGCGCCTTCAGCTAGATGGATCCACTAAAACATATGATCAGCATCCAATGTCGAAAACTTAGTGCTATTTATTTTGGGGATTTACCTACCGCTACACCGGTATTATTGCCAACAAGTGATTTAAACTGGCCTGTAGTATTTTTTTTCGAAGTAATAGGCGTACTAACTGCTGGATTTCTTTGGTATTACTATCCCGATTTGATTACTATTCACTGAAGGATGTAGTTCTCTAAGAGACTTTAGTAATTAAAATGTTGGTGTTTACGTTTGAGCTCTCAACAAACTGGTTTCACAGTTTGACTGGATAATAAGTCCTTACAGTGCGCAATTAGTATCTGTGAATCCAAAAATATTTAACCAATGTAACTATTTTCAAGTACACAGTTATGTTCGTTTTATTTCGCTAAATATGTTCAGATATGATTTACTTACTAATTCCCATTGATTCTTTTGCTAACTAGAGCTCCTTAGTAAACTGAACTAAAGTATTTCAATCTCTTGAAAGCTAAACTGATCACTAGTATGGTCGGATAATTCAAACAACGGGCTAACTACTGTATCCAAGCAGCTAGCCCGTGTCTGGTAAAGGATACTAACTCCGTTGAGCGTGTCCAGCGTGTAAGAACGAAATTAGTGAAGGGTCTTTCTAGACTCCCTTACGATGAGCGTTTAAAACGCCTAAATCTTTTCCCCTTGTCGTATCGTAGGACACGAGGTGACCTTATACTGCCATTTCGTATCTTTAATTATGATTTGGGTGTTAATATATCTTATCCTTTTGCTCCCTCCAGCACTAATAATCTCCGAGGTCATAGCAAGAATGTTCACAAACCACGATCTAATAAACTTAAAGTGGAGTCCCGTTTTTCTCATCGAGTAGTCAATCGTTGGAACGCCTTACATGAACAAGTGGTATCAGCCCCATCAGTGAATACTTTCAAGGAAAAGCTGGACCTTCACTGGAAAGCAATGTGTCAGGATTAATACAGGTTCACCAACCTACTATCTTTATTACTGAAGACTGACTAAATGTAGTGTTATCCTATCTCCTAATTTTGCGGAAAATTTTATCCGTTTTGGGGAAATTTTTGGGAAGCCGCTATATAAATTTTTGGGGAAATAGTACAAAAACCCCAAAATTTCCTCAGGTATACGGATTTCCCCAAACTCTGGGAAAGACCATTTGACTTTGGGTAAACCCCGAAATAGGGCCCCAATCTCCGGAGATTGGGTACTTAGTAATAATGCAAGATATATCTCTTATTCCACATTGATTTTGCAGTTGAATTAACGTTAAATAATGGCTTTTGCCATGCTTCAGATAAAGTCGAACGCCGTCTAAACACTAATTATGCACACGTCTTATCACAAACTACTCAAAACTTCAGTGCATTTTTGTAGTATGTCAATATTCCTGAAGTCACTGTTAATTAGCTAGTCAAACCATTCTTTAACTAGTGTAGCGTGTCTATTTACGTAACAGATGCCTTTTCACAGTTCATTTCGCTATGTTTCAGTGTTTATGCTTTCATAAATACCTATTAAATTATATTGAACACTGTTCGTAGGATTTCTCACTTTCAGGAGATTTATCTACCTTAGCTTTCCGGCTCTATATGTTACCGTTGTAAGTTAAAAGTAGCAATGTTAGGGGCTTCACCCTCTCAAATTCCTTTGTACGGCCGAGAGTGGGGAGAGTTAGCTCTCCTTGAAATGCCCACATGGTCACGCCTATACAGCCACTGCTAGGGAAGTCCTACCAACTTTCTTCTCGCGGTGGGAGTGTTGTTTACTAAATTGAGAGGACGAAAAGCGAATATCCGGCGCCTTAACCGGGTTGGTGGACACGGAGAGCCCACCCAGAGGAGTTGGAAAACCTTGAGTCCAAACCAATTTTGCACATGGGCTGCAGGTTCCTGAAGGAACAAATGGCACATGAACCTATTGTTGGTCACCGTCTACCATGGGATTGCATCTGCTTACGTTGCTCCACTTCCTTGTGGACTAGATCTTGAGGTCGGAGGTTCCGGTTGTGTCCCTCTAAGAAAACCACCTGCTTCGGTTTGGGCACTCGGGCAGTAACACAGTCCACTCACAAATCAAGTGACTTGTGTGGCGCATATGAATTCGGTGCCTCTTTGTACAAATATTTTTGGTGTTCAAATAAATCATTATAAATAATTTTCCTTCAACCAAGTTGGTGTGAAGTTTTGTCAGCTACATAGTTAGAGTTGTTTTTGATTAACGGAAAAACATCAAAAATAGATAAAGAGCGCATCTAGATGGAATCGTGCTTTGTGTAAAGGGTTAAGATTATTTTGGTTGTTAGAGTTGATTTTTTAGCTTCTTAGCCGCAACAGTTCAAGCACATTCACTGAACATTATTTCACCAGAGATAAAAGGTTTGATCCATCTAATTTCGCCAAAGATTTATCCCTAAATTTATGCAATAGTTTTACTACACTACAACACGGTAAATGCTAGCTGAGAACTGACTTCTTAGGAATCTGGAACGAGTTCAGTTAAACGAGTGACTGAAATCTTATATGCCTCTTTATTTTTTTGCATATAGTAATTGAAAACTTAAGGATTAAAACCTTCGAAATTCTATATAAATTTACAGCAACTTATTATAATACCAACTATACACAAGAAAGTTATCGAAGTAGCAATAAACAAAAAGAGCAAATCTGAAGTTTTCAAAGTATTTGGACTTTTGAATTCAATACCAATATACATAGTAATTGTCTGAATATTAGTGGTTGTGTAATACTTGTAGAATATCCACCATCATTTGTCAGAATCATTATAGTTCGATTGCTGCCAATAGTAATTAATTTGTGAGTGTTTACTTAAAAAAACGGATCTGAATCTCAATTACCAGACTATTTTTTTCCCAAAAATCATTTCATAGAACTTGTTATACATTGTTTGACTAACAAAAAATATACAAAACTAACTGTTTGCATATAATTGCAACCCAAGAAAGATGAATACGAATTAAATATACTTATATTAAATTAAGGAAGCAGTTTTGAATCTAAACGACTATATGGAAATTGCATTTGATGAATACTTATATGTATAGTTTTAGCTCAACCTTCTGTATGTTAACAAGCTGACTAATAATTTGATTTTAGTGTTTCGAATAATGTTTGATAGGGGGCTTATTATTTCGAATAACCCAAGATTATTCAGGTAATAAGTGTTAATTCATTAATTGGTCACTGACGTTTGTCACACATTTAAATACTTGTTATTACTTTAAACAACAGAATTAAACAGCCGCTATTGTCAAATTGATTCAATGGACAGCTTGTTGATACTTTTTAAAAATATTAAAATGTCTGAAATGAATCTACAGTAGAATAGTTAGATTTGGTGGATTTATCCGAAGTAATAAAGGAAGAAGATTATCTGCTCACAAATTTGGTTAGGTCTTTTGATGCTAATATTTATTCGATAGATCGGCATAAGATAGAAATATTTAAACACATCAGCCTGAAGTTAAATAAAGTTTGAATTTTGATTAAGTTGAACAGAACACACATAGTAAAGCATACGTCAACCAAATTTACAAATCAGAAACCAACTTGTTTGAATTTGTTTATCTGAAGTAAGTAACATTTGCCATTAGATATCTGATCTACACTCTTATTTGTTGATATCTACTAAAATGATCTTGGAGATCAAAATGGATCAGATTTTTTAAAGAATACTGAAAATAACATAAAAAGTTTGGAAATATATAGTAACTAATTGTTTAACAAAAAGTGGTCTTTTTGAAGGAATATAAACATGTATAAGGTGACAGGTTTTCTAAAATAAAAGTAATAATTTAATGACATGAGATTTTGTTTAGCTGAAAATCACCAATGTGGTTTAAACATTGATTTAGAGCATATATTGCACATATAAATTAAAGGAATGAATGATTCTTCAATGCACTTTTCTTATCCTGTCTGTTTGTACTGATTGTATCTGTTTGGATGATTTCAAGTAGACTTATGATCTAATTAATTTTCTCCATTCTAAATGATCCTTGGATAAAGATTTATTCTTGAATTACTATCTTTTGTGTTATACTTTTCTGTAGGTCTATAAATTGTACAAGAAGTGTGCGCTTTATTGACGACTGAAGAATTTTCAACGCTGTCATCATCTTCATCGTAGATTATTTGTTTCTCATCCGAGAAACTTATGGTATTGCTTTTTCGCAGTTTTATGGTTTCATTTCGTGATTGTGCTTGGATTGTATTTGATAACTGACTTACATAACCAGTGTGAATGCTACCATCTTGATAAGTTTCAGAATAATCTGTTGAACACTGATATATCGGTGGTAAACTTCCAATTTGAAAACTGTTTGGCCATTGCATGAAAAATACTGAACTCATTAACGGACCTTCAAACAAAATGTAAAGTGGTTTATCAAACGGTCAACTTTAAATAAAATTCAGTGTTCACTAAAATGTGCGATACTGAGTTTGTAATGGCTTTGCTTCGTTAATCGATCACCTCGATAACCGTTATAATATAACTTTCAACGGTGTTTGAAATCAGAAGCGGCAACTACAGTTTATTAGCGGGTAGCGCAGATCACAAAGCCATAAGCACATCAAACGAATTTCAAGCAGAGGAGAATATGTATGTGCAAACAAATACCATAGGCAAATTTATAGTTAAATCTCATAAGGGCACAGTAAGGTAAAAGAAAACCTAATAGTAGGATTTGAGTACATATATACCTGGGGAGGAGAGTGAATCATCAAGTGATACTTAAGGGATCAACATTTTAGCTAGATTCTGTTATGTGATCTAGTGACAGTACAGTACAAAGAAATATGCGAATTGTTACTGTTCTAATAACATTATCTGTTAATTAAGTTAATAAAAGGGCTTAACCAAAATTAACCACAATTGAAATTGGTTGTAAGATAGTTGTTATAATTTCTTTGTCACTGTACACAAATATGAGCGTAACAATTAAAATACCCATTATGATATTAAGTAAAAAGAGCGGAGAAATCTCTTTCCAACTAGCACTACAACTCCTAAATGATGCTACCGAAGAAACTAACTCAGTGGTTACGAAAGGCGGTGCAGAAAACATTTACTGCAGATAAACTGAATATGGTTTTCTGTAACCACACGACAATAAAAACCATCAATAAAGATAGATTGCTTGAATTCTTCACATCCATATACATTTACCAATTCAACTGCTCCATTGGAACCAGCTCTAAAGTGTGTATCATTCGGCAAGTACATTATCACATGGCAGAACACCATCCATCTAAGTTGAGCAAAGGACAGATAAATTTGATTAAGAGTTCCATTCTCGCTTACTTGGTAAACACAGGTCACTAAGTTGACTTGAATAAAGATTTTAAGGTTATCCACCATGTTCCATCACGTTTACCACATGGTTCACGAGTTCGTCTGTTGCATATTCCTGAAGCTATCAGAATCGATGTTCACAAATTAACTTTGGGATCCAAAAGAAGTTTCTACAATCGCTCGCGCCACCATGACCATCGGTATCGGAGTTAGTGCTTATCTGGATTTTAACCCTTTCCTTCAAAAGTATTTAAACAATGTTCTAATTTCTTCTATTACTGTATTTCTACATATTTTCAACATTCATCTCTTGTTTCTTACATAACTACTATATTACCGACCTTTTATCGAAATATCTTGTTAGCTCTTTTTATGTATTATTCAATGTGACAACTATTTGATTTTCCAGATAATTACTTTGATTGTTACGATCCTCTTTCATCCAGTTATTCAATACTATTTCATAATCAAAGTGACATTATATAATTATTGCGTAACACAACAACTCGACGAGAGTTATTTAATTGTTGTAAATCATACATAAATATTAGCGTAAGGCAGAGATGAAAAAACTAAATGAGAAGGGATTTCTCCGCTCTATTTGTTCTTTTTATAAGCATTTCAGAAGGTTATAGGAAACGCTATTCAACTCAAAACTTTTCATGATATCTTCAATGATGTAGGTGGTTTCAAAGCAAAATAACACAGGTTTTCAAATGTTGTGAAGGTCTATTTTGTTCCAAACTGTAACCGCATGTGACTTGGCATATGCAAAATTTCTTTTCATCAAATATAACACATGTAAACATAAACTAAGCACCCGAACCTTTGAATCACACTAACTGAATCATATACTGGTGTCTAATATCCAAGACATTCAAGTTAATTGTCGAGAAAATATTAAATCACTAGGATTATTATTCACATAAAAAACGAGCGAGAAATTAAGGTCACAAAACTGTCAAAACTGAGAGAAATTACAACTATTGGTTTATTTAGTAGTTCTGTGACATCAATGATTACAGTTTTGTGCTAATCTGGATTTCAACTTCTGATCTACTGGTTTTCCGAAGGCTATACATTATCAATGTAGTTCAGTATCTACAGGAAGAAGCTTCTCTTTAGAGATTTTTGTGAAATGTGATATAGCGTCTACATCGTTACAAAATTCCGGTCGTAATATACTCACTGCTTAATTTAGCAGAAAATCTTCCAAAGGTCCCGGGCTCGAACCCTGAGCGTGGGATCGTGATTGCGCATTGCTGGTGAGTCCTTTACTAGGATGAAACGATCGTTCAATGCTTTCAGGTTTTCAATGATGGTCTAACACTGATCAATTCATGATCTCAATCAGAAAAGTTTCCATTACCAATCCATTCTTTCATCTTTTTAACTTATGAGCGAATATTGTTCATAAAAGACGATGAAAGATAACCAAGATATCTAAATGCTACTCATATCAATTAGTTATGTTGGACACAGAATCAGGGAGCTCTAGTTAACCAAATATATAAGGTTTTTTATTAAGGATACAACTTTCCAAATGAGATTACATAAATAAATGTCAATTTTCATCGAATAACAAGTATCTATAATATTATATTTCAAAATAACTACTTAATTCTCACAAATCCTGACCATGTTTTTCATGACAGCCAAGTATTACTAATGTTAAATATAGAGATAAATGTACAAGTTTAAATATTCAAATTTATAAAAATATATCATATTACACTTCATATTTAAGGGGTTTCTTTTATGTAGGTGTAAACATAAGTGTAGTGATCTGTATTGTTTTACAAAGAAAACATGTGTCATTTCAATTAAGGTAAATTCTATCATTTCGTTTGGTTAAGGTTAAATTTTAGAGGAAATATATTTGATTAAAAAGAACTAAAAACGGTTAAAGATTTTGGTTTAATTCACTGAAATCCGATGACAAATGACTACATGGATAAACGTTATTCACCGGTAAATTTCATGATCATTAAATTATTTTCAGACTATGTTGTGAACTCCACAAGTTTTTATATGTCACATATAATGATCAGAATAACATCTGATATTACCAGAGAACTGTTTGGGTTAATATGCTAAGATTATCAAAAGAGCTAACAAGGGAATTCTCCCATGTTGTTCTTTGTTATGTGTAAAAGATTACAAGCAGTATGGCGGGACATAGTTTATATCGTCAACCCGTGGTGATACATTTACAATACGTGTAATATAGTATATAATGAACTAAAGTGAAATTAAAACAAGGCTATCAGTTGACAATATCAACTTACATTCAGTTTGTTGTGATTCCATTTGATTGTAAGACTCTATTTGTCGATCATTTGTTCCAATAATAATCGGAATGGGTAGTAAAAGATCGTGATGAATACGAGCAAACCGTTTAAACTCCTTCTCTTTACCTCGTTTGCACTGTTGAAATGTAATAATTTGAGGTTTCTTCGACATTAATTCATATGTACCATTGCTACTGCTACCTGTTTCATGCATATAAACAAATTCCATAAATTTATCTGGTTTAACTGAAGCAATATCACTCTCTAAAATCCATTTAGTGACCTTCAATGGATGCTTTAATTTTTTCAGTTTGAAACTAACCAGTCCTAGACTGTATGCAATGTCTATACATGAACAACCTTCTAAACCAGTTGGCGGTAACGAAGGTAAGTGAAATGTATGCTCTAATGCAACTCGTAATAAGTGTTTTTCAGACGTAGGACGCTTTCTCATTTCGCCACTGTAAACATCTCTCTCCTCTTGAGCAATAACACGGTGAGTCCAGTCTCGATAAGTTATTACCTGGGGAAAAAAGGAACTATATTTATATAGTTTGAAATTGTCTGAATTGCATTGCAAACCTGTAAGAAATTTGTTGAGTGGATTCACAAATCACAAATTCAGCAGTAATCTTTCGTTGAAATCGAAATGTTGTCGTTCACTATGATGTATATTAATACTGTACATACTTTGCAAAAATTAATGTCCCTAACATGATTTCCAGCTTACTCAATTTGTACTTTAGAAAAAGAATTTGTTTTCAACCATTTCGTATGACTTGAATTGATTAGGTTTGTGTTTATTTTAAGATATTTATTGAAGAAATGTGTCTTCGATCACTTTTAAGCTGAAATCAGTCTAATGAATCAGATGTTTATGCAAGACATCCTATTTCGTTATTATTAAGGGTTAATTGAGTACTAAATTCTAGATGGATTGGTAAAGTGAGAAGTTGTGGCAGATAAAATCTATTTTCACTAGAAATGAATCAAGTTTAACCAGTGACATTAGATGATCACTGTGTTAGTCTAAGAATCAAATGAAATTAAGATTATGAATTACTGGATTCCCAGTGTGATGTGTGCGCTACATATGCGGACATATATAAGTAGTATGTAGCAGGACTTGAAAGTAGAATGCTTACCAGTAGAAGATTGGAACAAAGAGAGAAAAAAAGAAAACAGCGGAAGATCAGAATAACAACGGGATTGAAAGAATGATGAGTATATAAAGGACAACTCGGGGAAGATATGCAAATGATATATTTCATGTATGAGTTTCCCGATCAAGTCCTCCTTCATTATATTAGTCAGTGGTCTTTAAGAGTAGTTCTTATCAAATGAACTAAATGTTTCAGGCTTTGTACATGATGAGCCGGTGTTTATACATTACTGAAGAAATCAGTACTACGATGAATTAGTTTAACTCTCGTTGGTCTTTAATAATTCCCCAAATATTACCACTCAGTAATGGAATTCAGTTTCAGTAGCCCGTAAGGACCTTATTTTCAAAATATAGTATTAGGGAAAACTAGACTCTAACACAGTATAACTTACAAAACTCACAGTCAGTAACCTAAAGAAGTTTATAATATTTGTATATTTTCCTGGACTAACCAAGACAGAAAGTGGTGTTTATCATTTTATTACTGATATATTCAAACGTTGCATTTTCATACCCATTACATTTGATTATCAGACACATATCACTAGTTATATGCCTCCTCAGCTAATCATAAATTTTGACTTATGTGGAAATTGTAAAAACAGTGATCGATTTCAACATTTTGGATATGTAATCTATATATTAGTGCTTTAAGTACTGCTACTATCATTACATTTGTCATTATGATTAGTTGTGTAAATGTACATAATAACAGAATGTTAGTTATACTAGCATATATAATTTCTGTCTACTGACCAAGTTAATCCAATGTAAATAATAAATAGTCAAATATGAAAGTGTTTCTGATGTATATATTTCATACATTCAATTTCACAGACAAACGAAGTAAAATAAACGTGAAGTAGAGAAGGTGATTGTTCCTGACAGAGTAAAACAAGTGACTATTTCTTGAAATAATGAAGTCACCTAACTTATATTATTCGAAAGTAATGAAGTATCTGCTTTCAATGTAACATATTACGAACTTAATTACTATGTAATAATAAAATATCGAAAGGAATCCACTTAAAATATCAGATTTCTGAATGATCGACTGTCAAATAGACAGTGTATTTTCGAAGATTTGGTACTAGACATTCTTCTATGATATTTTTTAACCATATTCACATCTGGGAAAATTGAGTAATTTACTAAACCAATGCACGGTTTGTAAACGCACCGTCTCAATGACAGCATATGTACTGTACTGTACTTGTTCGCTTATGTAATATTTCAATACTGTTATCAGGGATGTAAATATCTTTCTAATAAATACTACTGAGTATAAGCGAAACGAATCTTTACGTATCTTATTTGTAAAGGTCATGTATCTGATGGCTTGTAAAGTGAATTGTACCGTTATTCTACCTAAATATGGGTTCACTGTGTTCACTAATCAATAATTTTTTTATCAGAACATTGGACAATCGATTTTAAATAATGATCAATAAGAAGCTGGTTTATTTATATTTTTCTTTAGCAAAAATATTATTTTCAAACTGAAACCAAAATAATTACTGATTACATAATTTACTCAATATTTTACTTAATAAAAAGAAAATAAATTCAGACAAATTATTCACTACAGCTTGAATATTCCGAGTTAATATTATTTATAACTGCTAATAGTATAAACTCAAACTAGATACAGGTCTCATATATAAATGTTACATACCTGGCGTAGTACTAAAAATATTCTGTGTCGTTGTTTAACATATCCTGACCACCATATACCATTAAGTTGTTGACTCTCGTTACTAAATTTTTGTCGTATACAATCTTCTAAATAATATGAAACAAATGCTCTTGCCAATGGACTCCATAAGTCTTTTTTGCATGAACTAATATTTGTATTAAATTTTGCACACCAATTCAAATCACTCGACATACCATTGAGTGATGGAGCTATCAGAAGAGCAAACGGATCTTCCACTAGTAAACTTAAACATGCTGTCAATCGACTGCCTGGATTAAGTTGACGTTGACTGACAGTTAATCTGCAAGAAATTGGATATCCTGTTTGAGCACCAAGACATGTACGTGGATATATTGCATAAGATGAACCGTATGATTGAGAAATCCATGTAGAAGGTAATGGATATGGATTATCACTGCATCGTTGTACAGTTAGTGTTGTTTTACTTAATGAATTATATAGTGCCTTTTTCATTTTCGTAGCACGGTTAAAATGGGGTTTACATATTGATTGCATGCTATTGTTATTTCGATCATTTTCACTATTTGGATATTGGTTCTCATCTTCTGTTGATTGCATAGAATTTAAATATGGATTACTTTGATGAGAATCATTTAAACAAGAACTCAACGAATATTTAGTTAATTTAGTCGTATCATCTAGATCAGTGTTAGAATAAGCACTCTGACCTAACGATGATAAATGATCTGGTATGTAATCATTTGTGAAAGTGGAATCGAACACTGAATTTTTCTCAATTAGTTTTTCACTACTGTTATCATACTCATCTAGAATATTTTCCGTTTCATTTTTACATAAATTTGATAATCGTGAACATGTTCTTGATAAGTTTATAAATTTCACTGTGTTGCTACTAGATGATATGAATTGATCAAAACTGCTCACATAATTTCTGGTAATTGGAGGACAAGCCAATGTACTTGGAATCACCTGTAAATTGTAGACAAAAAACAAGATTAAAAAGACTATTCTTTTATGGCATTAAATTGATTAACTTCTCTGAATAAAGGTGAACTATACGATGAAGTTTGCGACTCAATTTCGTGGATTAGTTAGAGTTAGACATTAACACTATTGGATGCTGGCTCAGAGGTCTAGTGGTTAAGCGCTCGCTCACGAGACTGATAGGTCCTAGGTTCGAATTTCGCGAGGCGGGATCGTGGATATGCACAGCCTAGGAGTCCCACAGTAGGAAGAAACGGCTGTCCAGTGCTTCTAGGTTTTTCATGATGGTCTAGCTTCAATTGACTCATGATCTCAACTATCCACAAAACCCCTTCTGATATTAATAAATAATTTATAACATTCGAGCTATGGTTATGGTTTATGGTTAAGAATCGAGAATCGGATGTAGAGTTAGAGTACTGATATACTGCCCCCAGATGCCCTGGTATGGCCGAGAGTGGGGTGGGCCCTCCCTCCCTCTCGAAATGCTCCCACACGGTCACGCGTATACAGCTTCTGCCAGGGAAGTCCTACTCACTGCCTTCTCGTGGCGGGGGTGTTGTTTACGAAATTGAGAGGACGAAAAGCCAATGTCCGGCGCTTTAACCGGATCCCGAACCAATGGTGCACATGAGCTCCGGTATCCTGCGGGAACAAATGGCATATGAACCAATCGTTGGTCATCGGCTACCATAGGACTGCATCTCCTCACGATGCTCCACTGCCTTGTGGGTCAGACCTCTGGGTCAAAGGCTCGGGGTGTGGCCCCCTAAGAAAACCACCTGCTTCGGTTTGGACACCCGGGCAGTATCCCAGCCCTCACACAAATCGAATGGTTTTTGTGGCGCATATCTACTTGGTGCCTCCTTGTACCAATGTTTATGTGTTTAAATAAATAAAACTGATATACTAATCGTAAAGCCTAACGTCAACCATAATTCATAACCTTAAATCTTAAAACATAACTGCAAATCTTCCTATAAATCTTGGTCTCAACCCTAATAATAATTTGTTATTAAAATATACCACTGTGATCTCTGAAAATATAAAGATATTTTTATTGGTGAAGTTATTCATCATACAATCAACAGTTGACAATTCACCAGTAATAACATCTATTTTGTGATCGGTAGATGACATGTTGTCTTGATATATACACCCTGAACTTGTAATGATTCACTCATTTATATTTGGCTTGACAGCATAATTCAGGTTTACTGATTCTGTACTTTTCTGAAGTTTGTTTATTTAAAAAAAATACTATGAATGTTCGCGGCGTAGAATGTTCATTTTTCTTTTTGATTAAAACTATAACTTTTAATTAGAAATAAATATTAACTACATCCTTCGCGAGACTTAAAACACTAGTTTACGACAACTGTTTACAGAGTTGAATCCACGAGTCGATCTAAGCCAGAACATCATTAAAAGCCTGGAAGCACTGTACGGCCGTTTCATCCTAGTACGGGACTCCTGAACAGTGCGCATACATGATCCCGTACGCATGGATCCAACTGTGAAAGTACTCCAATTTCCACAAATTCTCATATTGATAACAATTGTTTAATTGATTGACGTGGTTATTTCACAATGTTCATATCAAAAATGAACATTTCTAGAATTAGAAAAGATTCATGTAATGATGAAAAAGACTCTTAAACTATCGATGAACTTACTTAGACTGCCATGATTACACTCTACTATTTTCCTAACATTAGTGTCCGTGAAAATGTCTGAACCACCTATTTTTCAACTGTGCAAACATTTCAGTTAACCTTACTGCTTTATATTTGTTTGAACTGAGTCGTTATAAATGTTAACTAAATTAAATAAAATAACAGAAACTTTTAATAATCACATACTTGTTGAGGATATTGGTTGCTAAGAAAATTTTTAAAACATAACATGGATAATTGTACATTGAATGTATATTAAAAAGAACATTTCTTGTATTCATGTACAAACGGTACCAGGAATTCTGTACTACAACATAATTTACAGTATTAAACGAAGCTCTTATTAATATCATTAATGATATCGTTAATCGACATTGAAAAATATGATTACTTGTTGATGACCAACCTTGAAGATCTTAAATTAATTTTGAGTCATCCTGTCAAGTCCCAATTAGGATAGCTCATAAAAAATACGTTAATCTCTTCATTATTTCCTAGTCAATGATCATTCATATGATTTTAATATGAAAAAAATATTACTTAGGAATTGTATTTTGTTACTGAGATTTATCAGTGCATATTTAGAAATATAAAAATAATACAGGTAATGGGCAAATTATGTTTGTCATGGATGTGCACTGCTCATAAGTTTCATGCTAGGAATTAATAGTTACCCGGAGCTTATTGATTTTTGTTAATGGTCTAGTTGAAATTCATTCATAGTTTAAATTATGAAGATAATTTTTAAGCATTTACTTTGATACCGAATAGCTCATTCAAAACTGAGCATTTAAACAATTCCAATATTGATTATTGATTTATTACGTAAGAGTTACTGACACAAAAAATTTTATTGATCAAGTATACGAACAAAGAAAGAGTTTTTCCAAGTACAAATCCTTTATATAGCGGAAAATGGATTGGAAAAAAAAACACCCAGTTAACTCAAATTAATTTCATTCAAGTAGTTAAAAGGAAAATGTTTCAATAATTCAGTATCATACCATCATTTTGTTAATGATCGTTTTACGTAAAACTTTTAATCCTTTATCCGCACATAATTGTTCCCCATTCGATAGTAATAGATAAACTCTTAGCCTGTATTCAATACTACCTCTTGAACCAACAAATGAACATGGACAAGCTTCAGGTAATTCAAATTCAAAAGGAAAGTATCGTTTACCAGCTAAAATAAGTTCACAACTTCCAGGGATACCTGTAATAAATTCAAGGAAGATACAAAGAGAAAAATTTATTTTATTAGAAATTTTGGTTAATACCAGGGAAACGGCTGTTTTCATATGCATACAGCTTACTCACTAACCCGAAAGCTCAATAGTAGTATCTATTAAAGTTGAATGCGTATGAATAAAGGTATAATAATTTAAGAAAGCATGGGGATTTATTTAGATTGTAATATTTTAACAACTGAATTCACGAGTTATTCTAAGCTAGACCACCGCCGAAAACCTGGACGCACTGGACGGCCGTTTTGTCCTAGTATGGGAATCCTGAACAGTGTGCATCTGCGATCCCACATATGGGACCCGAACCCAAGGCCTTCTGTCTCGCGTGCGGGATCGTAGATGTGCACTGTTGACGAATCCCATACTAGGACGAATCGGCCGTTCAATACTTCCAGGTTTTCAATGGTGGTCTAGCTTAGATCGACTCATGAATTCAACTGTTTGAATTTAAGAAAGCATGGTCATTTTCAGTGTCATAGGTTCCTTCAATGATATATCTCAAGAAGACCATAAACCAATGACAGAAATATCTGTTGTTTATCTACATCCATCAATTACAATAAAAAGCCCTTTGAAAACGGCAGATTCGAATAATCTAAAATGAGAAAATACACAGTTCCACCGTTATACGATTTAAGTCACATAAATGAATAAGCTTCCTGCATCTGTACCACAAAGTATTTGCGATCGTTGATCACTTAGTAGTAATTAGTGTCTAGTTATCAACATTTATCAAATGCTGAAGATTAGGTTACTGCTTAACAGTCCAGTAACTTTGTTTAAGTGGAAATTCTCTATTGATTGATTGGATTTCCATCGTTTTATTAAGATAAATGTGAACCATTAAGGTTTATCCTGACTAGATAATTGGTAGATACAGTTAAATAAACCTACAGTCTTAATAATCCAGGAATATACTAAATAATGATCACATTGTGATTTAGTCAAACTCATTTTAACAATCGTTAGAAGCATCTATGGCATTGGTAGGCTGTTATTTGTTCAAATTATGTGTCTGTTGTATGAATAACTTAATTTGATTTACATTAACTGAGTACCCTCCGAATACAATGTAAAACGAATTTTTTGTGTGAATATTAAATCTAGTGGTAGTAATATTTTACGATGAATGATTTGATAATAAACATCAGTGAGAGGTCAAAATAATCATCTAATCTAAAATTGTTTAGTTAAATATAGGGAAACACTTTCAAGTTAAATTACCAAATACCCAGAATCTCCATTAACTGTGACTTATTTTTTGTACGAAAGTATACTTGCACACTATTTCAGTAGTGTTTTTTAGAGCTAACTGTAACACTAAACCACTTTTATCGTTTTTACCTTGGAAAAACAATCAGGAAATAATCAGCTGATCATTTATACTTTTGAGACTTTAAGAAAAGATCAACTAGGCTTTGAAGATGATTTCAAAAGTTATAGGGAAAAGCTGATACAGAATATCTCACTAAAATCCGAGAACCATACAGTATATAGTTAACTTGCAAAAATATCAATCAGTTGTCTCAAACTTGACTGTTCCTTTTGCAAATCTCAGTCCATCGTCTCAGATTTGTTTGTGTATTTTCATACCAATTTCTTTCCGTTCCCGTTGTTTCCTTCTCGATCTTCTACCAAAATACATTCTATTCCTGACTATCGTCATATACTACTTATGTGTATATAAGTAGCGCACACCACAATACAATACAAATGTCAGTAACAGAATCATGATGATATTGAAAAGAACGACAGTAAAAGCTTCTAAATTATACCATCTAGCTCAAGGACCTGAAAAATACTTAAAGTATTCACCGAAACTGTAAATCTCCTCCGTTTCGAAATTTCAATATTGTCATTGCCAAAGTTGTTACTTAACACTCAAAGATATACAGCTTTTGAAAAAGTGTAATTAATAACTGTACTTTATTTACAAGGAAAATTAGTGTTTACTTTTAAATTAACTGAAATCGCTCTAGCTAAGTTATCACTAAGCTTAAGGAAACTAATTCCGAACCATTGCTCACGGCTGCTAGCTCATTTATAATTAGACTTTAAAGTTGAAATCTAACTTTTCACATCTCTTACTTCAGTCAGTGGACGATTTTGGTCAATATCTGTCCTACGTAGCTAAGATGCACTAGTCATAGCTTCTCACTTGAGCTTCAGTTAATTCGTTTTGTAATATATATTCATACTGAATAAATCACATAAAAACTATCTCTAAGAATATTTAGTTATGAACATATTTGCTTGTCCAGGTATATATGGTAGGATATTTTAGAACTTTATATAATCACAAATTTCTCAGAAAACCCTTTTACAAATAAGCAACTTATGGAGAAATCAGATGGCCTGATGAGACTATCTTCTCAAGGAAACTTCGACCATTTATGAGTAACATATCAGGGAAAATTTACATAAACCAGATATGATTACTTTACAAACTGAAAATATGTTACTGAGATACTTTGCTCACTAAATACTCAGGAATCTCATTAATATAGTTTTTGTAGAGATCGTCGTTGAGAAAGTAGTAATCCATCTTAAAGGAACTTAAATTTACTCTAAAGGTTCTATTTAAAGAAATGGGATGTTAGCTATGAGCACCTTCTTTTATGAATTATTTACAATAATATAAAGATACAAGAGCGTGATCACGTTGCTGAAGATAAATTCCTTGTATACTGGAAATGAAAGAATGACATTTTGTATGAGGTTATTGTAAGCTATACAAAATGACTTCTATATCTTAGAAAAACTTCCCTCCATTTCCACTAATAAGTTATTCTAATAATCTATCATCAATGAACCACTACAAACAAAATACATCAGATTCTTCATGCAAACTTATCAATTCTCTATTATAGGGGCGTTTCACTACACAATATTTTATGAGGCATTTAAATATAAAAAAGATAATGAGGAGGATAGCAGATTTTTAATTGATGTAGAAGTAAAATTGAAGAATTTTGCAGACGAGAGAATTAAGAAATGGTATCAGTTCATGGAGTCATTGACTACTGATCGGGTTGATGATGACACATTACCTGGTTGAGGTAAGGAAATTAACCGTAATCTGTAGCTAAAGAATTTGTGTGATATGGCTTGTATCAGTCATAAAGGTCAAGATCCATTCACTCTTCCACCTTGAATCACAGTATTCTTTTAGGTAAACTTTACATTTCCATTTTTACCAATGATGTACCCAATGTTTAGTTTTTCTCAGTATCATTGCTGCTAAATTATTTGGATCTCTCTAGCTATTGATCTTGTCATTTACATTTGATCATACTAATGTGGTATGGTAACTTGGGCCAACGCACATCCATTAGGCTCTATATTCGTGATGATTGACCAACTTTGAAGTAACTGGATAATCTTTTATCATTAAGTCATCAAGAAATGTTTTTTGTTGTTGTGCCTTTTATGTTCTCTCAGAAACATCCCAAAATCAAATTTTAACTGAAAAGGTACTTTTATTTAAACAAAATTTCAACCAGTCAATATTGGTTAATAGATTTTAAAATAAATAGCTGTGAGTTTCCAAATACCCGACACTTGTGCTCTTCGTATTTACTGAATAACTGGAATATATATATATATAACTCCATAACTGAAGTCTTTGTTTTGACAAAATAATATTTTTTATGTCCACTTGATGTTGCTTTACTTTTATCTTCCCACTGTTATTCAGGACTGCGACTGATGAGTCTCTTATTGGCATATGTGCATCTTGTGCGGATTGCCTCGATATAGCCCTAAGTCACAAGCTTTTTAAGCAAAGATGGATAATGGCTAGCAGTGGAAACCAGGACGCGTGTTTCGTCCCATTTGGGACTTGTCAGCCGGGTGTATCTGCATCACAGAGTTGATGTTCACTCCGGGACTCGAACCCAGCACCGTTCGCTTCAAACACCATCGTGTTATTCACTTAGCTACTGAGTCCTGATAGCCACCTGCTTGTGCACCTGGTGTTGTTTTACTTGTATCTTCCCATTGTTATTTAGGACTGCAATTAATCAGTCTCATGTTGGCTATGTGCATTTTGTGCGGATGACCTCGATATACCCTAAAGTCAGAATATTCTTTATGTATATGATTAAAACAAATAAAATAAAACTGTGATATTCTCTATTTAATATTTTGTTATTCAAAGTTAATCATTCACTACTTAACTTCTATATTTCAGTATACAAATCGATTCATCTAACTTATATCCTTTCTTACTTCAAGATAAATGAGTCATTATCATCATCAACATCATCATCATCATCATCATCATCATATATCTCTTTGTTATTATCGAAATTTTGTCTTATTTTTCTATGTTTATCAAGTCATAGATGACAAGTTACCGTTTCAGTCTAATAACCTTATGTGATATCAAAAAGAAAAAAAAAGAAAAATAAGAACTGATCAAATTTTTTGATGTTTAGTTGCTTGTTTGTGTGTTCACAAAGAAAAAAAGAAAAAGAAAAATGGAGCACAAACTGACGTTAAACAAATAAGTGCCATTTATCAATTCTTTTCACGATTTCAATTTAACATTGTTTATAAGAGTGAATAAAACAAAATATATTTTGATTCAGATAGCAATTTTTTTTAATTTTGATAAAAAACCATGTAAACAAACAGATAAATAAATGATTTTCAAATGTGATATAATTTAGATAATAATAATAATAATAAGCTTAACTTAATCTGAACCATTTCATCCTGGTATTAATAAGGGATTAACATGAGAATAGGATTATCCTATGAAAATAGATGAGTAGAAATGTATATTATTGATATCGATATAATTTCTGAAGAATATGAGTATGAAATTTATTTAGAAGTTTGACTTTATTAGCTAAAGCATTGAAACCTTAGATCTTGAGCATAAAACATAACATTCTTATATCGTTGAATAAAAGTGGAATGTTCTGCTTATGCCTAGCTTAAATGATTATTTCATTTCATAAATTATACAAGTTTTACTTAATTAAACGTTCTTGGTACAGCTTCAGGAATCTATATCAAGTCTAGTTATTATTATGTACATAATTTTAATACATAAAAGAACATGGTAGATACTGATCGCTGTTAGAATATACAGAAAGCGTTCTGTTTTTGTGATTCATCGTATAAATCATTAGTTATCTGAATACATTGGAATATTCAGCAAATATGAACCTGAAAGTGTGATGCTGGTTAGCGTAGATGTATGTTGGAAAAAAGCATAGGATTATTCCTGATTAACAGTTGAACTGAGCTTCGTTGGTAGATTCTAACTATCTGATTTGAGTCTTGGCGACTACCATAACCATTAGTTAGAGAGGTTATACGACATAGTTTAGGAAAGGTTACAGTGACCCAAGTGCGTTCACTCTTTATCTTCTCTTAGGTTTTTGAGTTTAAAGATTGTCGTATACATTTTGTATTCCAGTAATTCATTCTTTCTTCTGAGATCATATTGTCTATGTCTAATCTTTCCTATTGCCAGTGATATAATTATTACTTCTACCAATCTAGTGTTTGTTTTTAAAATTTCGTCCTTCTTTGCTGAAATGGTGTAGAAAATTGTGCCTATGTACATATGTGCAAGGTCTTATATTGCTTATCACTGACTGGCTAGTTTATATACAAAAGGAATTTATCGTCAGTATTAGATTCGAAAATAAATCACATTACAAACCGATTTAGTGGCAGTAATAGGTGTTCTCAAATTTAAAAAAACTAAACTGTACACAAAGAAAGTAAGTCACTACAGGTAGCAAAATATTAGAATGAACCTACATTTGGCTAAAATTAAAGATTTCAGCGTACTTATTTTGTTGTTACGAAGTAATGCTAATTGCCATACTTGATTTATTATGACATGATATTTTAAACAGGTTTTTAAAAGAAAACTTACTTTACGTTCATTCTATAAGATTATCCTAGACTTACTGCAGCATACGGTAGGTGACATGCTGTTGATAATAATTATTTGTAATTAATAAACTTCTACTTCGATGACATTTTATTTCTTTGATTATAGGCAAATATGATGTTACAAACTATAAGATAGTCCATTATTGTATTGATTGTTTGAATCATCCCATTGATGTTTAGAACTGTAATTGATTAGTCTCTTATTGGCATATTTGGATTTTGGGCGCATTGCCTCGATATTGTCCGTAGGTTACAAGCATTATAATCTGAGATGGATGGTGGCTAACAGTGGAATCCGGGATTCATGTTTCATCCTATTTGAGACTTGTCAATACATATGCCTATAGGAGACTGATCAATTGCAGTCCTAAACATCAACGGGAAGATTCTAAAAACCAATACACAAATGAATTAAACTTCACGTCATTGCACAAAGCAGTGGCTATCTGAAATCATTAGCCACCATCCATCTATGCTATAAACCATAACAATTCAGATTGTTGGCCGTTTGTGTTGGAGGATACTTATGCTAGTATTTAATAGATATTTTTTTGGGAGGTAAATAAATTATTGTATCAAATGCTGCATTTTAAAACAGCTACATATGTCTTCAATCCTTACTTGTTGCTTTTAAATAAAAAGACTTGCAAGATTTACATGACTAAAAATTTCATTTCATTAATCAGGTTTATGGATTAAAATTGAACTGTGCTAAAGAAAATTAATTCAGAAAGACAAGAATAACAAATGTATCAGAATAATCTAAATTCATTTATTTCATTGATTCTTTTCAACTGCTTAAAACCTAGATATAATAATACTACAATACTATTTTACATGTACGTGCCGAAGCACATAGATTGGAAGAACAGAAAAAAGAGTTATAGTTCTCGATCGCAAGTAAGTTATAACTAGGAGGTCAATATGCTATCAGGAGATCGATAATTCGTCAACTATTTGACAGTGAACAAGATGGTTTCATTTCGTAATCCTTTAAAATTGTCGATAAACAAACTGAATATTATATCTCGATGTGACATTTTAGTGTGAATATAACTGTAAATAGCTGATAAGAAACCACGAAATAAAGCGAATTCATGTTAATGTGTCTTAACTATTGTTTTCGGTTTTATTCAAATTTGTAAAGGGAATCAATTTAGTAAAATCATTAAATATACTGGTACCTTTTATACATTTATTTATTTGGAACATAAACATTTTGAAATCATGGTGTAAGTTAAGATGATTACTAAAGTGGGAGATAAAATGTATGACCAATTTAGGTACATTCAACAGTTTTAACAAAAAATTGAATCTAGAACCCTTATTTCGACGTAGTTGAGACTCGTCATCTTGAAGTACCACTATTCCAATCTTGGTATTAATGCTAGAACTGAAACGCATTACCTTTCACCTCAAATTCCTAAAGCCTTATGGACTAAGCTACTTATTTCATAGAGTTACTAACTTATTTAATGAGTGTAATGTTAATATCATTAGTATTATTGGTTTGAGTTAACACATTGTTCATATTATGGACTGAATTTTGTCCGGTCTTTTTTAGCATAACTACATTTTGCTTATAGCGACAAGTAATTTATTCCAAAAAACTTACAACATAAAGTGTATATAGAAGCAATCCTCACAGTGATATATTCGATTTCGTCACGAGACATATCAATTGTTGTATTGATCTAAGAGGTTTATTTTTATTATTTCCAAAAACTACTGATTTTCATAAAATCGCAAACACAATTTAACATACCTCCTCCAATTAAAGTTGAATTCATAGAACAGTAAATTTCTTCGTTAACAGTTTGAAATGTCGGTACAAGTTTATTGAATCCTTTCATAGATTTACATTTTAAACGTGTTTGTAATATTTCAGGATCTACTGGTCCATTTATACCCGATATAACACAACCTACGCCTTGATAAGACGGAAAGTTTTGTTGTAATGATTTTCTCTCTTTTGTCCAACCCTTTATGAAATGTTTAGAAGAGAATATCTTCTTGTAAGGTGTGACAACAACTCCTCTTCCAAGCAGTTCCACTTGCAAAACTGAAGTATGATAAACAAGTACATATTCTCAATTTTTCACAATAAAAATTGTGGATCTAAATAAGTATAAACATCAATGGCATAGTGGTTAAAGCTAAATATTTTTTTATTTTTCAGCACTAAATACAGACTTAATTTTATATATATATATATATATATATATATATATATATATATATATATATATATATATATATGTCTGAGGCCATGATGAAAAACTCATTGAAAAGAAATTTTCTCGCCTTATTCCTCGCTTCACTAAGTTTCAAAATGAGAATTTTCACTATGATTGATTACAAGTTCAAACAACCATAAGTGATAGTTAGGATTAAAGGAGAGAAAGATGATATGACACAGGAAGTATAGATCTTGATCCTTAAAATGAATGTATAATTGCTAGTGTAGATTTGGGCTTAGAACAAATTATTTTTTGATTGTGTTAAGAGGGTCTAAGTTTATCACTAAACGGGGCTTCCATAAAGTTACGAAAGCGTTTATGACCATTTCTATGTAAGGATCAAAAGCTGTTTTAAGACCAAGCTTATGACTTGTTTCATTTATGTGTTTCGCATTCATGAAGCACGATTTTCTTGTCCGTACATTTATTGGGGCACTGAATGCTAACAGATTATGCAGCTATTTATATACATGTTCTATCATTCTTAACTGTAGTGTTCCGCTACTCTTCCACATGTACGTGTGTCTGAACACAAATGCACATGCATGTAATTACATTTTAAGTCCTTGATTGGTATAAATTCTGATACTTTCCATATTATGTAGTTTTTTCTGTGCCTTATTTTGAATCATCTATTTTCTTTTTGCTACAGTGACCTTTATTAGTTTTAGTGCCTTGAATAATGTGTGTGATCAGACTGTTCGAAATATATAGTATAAATACATCATATTTTTAAAATAAACTCCATCTTCTCATTACGCAAACTGAAAATTTGTAAAAGGGCACTAATAATTTAATTTTCTTTAATTCTTTAGTTATCAGCGATTTACTAAACACAATTCAAATATGAAGTGGGGAACTGTTTTTTTATAAGCAAGTGTATTGTCTGTGCTTATTGTCTGATGATTACGTATAATAAACTAGAAACAGGCATACTGGTTTTCTTAAAAAAACCCAAAATTTCAGAAAGAAATACTAACTTTAATGGAAATATACTAAACATGTATGGAAGCAGTGTTTAATTACACAAAAATATGAATTCTCGACTGTATATTCAATATAATCCATATCCCCTGTTACTCTTCGTGGAGGAGCATAGGCCGACCACCAGCAGATATCTCCTTGAATTATTAATATTATACATACAGACAGACATTAATTTGAAGATAAAAAACTATGAATACAACTGTATTCAACTGATGCGTTTAAAAATTGAACGAAATAGAAATTAAAGATTTCCTTAACAGATATTATCAATAACATAATACTAATAATTTGATCAAGTTATTGAGGAATTGCACATTTTTACTAGTAATGAACAATACACAATATTATTAGCTGAATTCATGAGTCGATCTAAGCTAAATCACCACTGAAAACCTAGAAGCACTGGATGGCCGCTTCGTCCTGGTATGGGACTCCTCAGCAGTGAGTATCTACGATCCCGCAAGCGAGACTCGAACGAAAGACCTTTGGTCTAGCGCACGAACATCCGACCTCTAAACCACTATGCCGGTGTCCAACGGTGATGATGTCTAACTTCAATCGATTCATGATCTTGCACAAACCTTCATCCATTGTCTGAGTAGTCCCATAGCTTCCAGGTTTTCAGTGATGATCTAGCTTGGATTGACTCATCAATTCAACTATTCAAATGACTACAATCTCCATAAATCCTAATTCTGATCATATTCAATATCAATGGTTGAGATCATGAGTCAATTTAAACCAGACCATCATGAAAAACCTAGAAGCACTGGACAGCCGTTTCTTCCTACTGTGGGACTCCTAGGCTGTGCATATCCACGATCCCGCCTCGCGAAATTCGAACCTAGGACCTATCAGTCTCGTGAGCGAGCGCTTAACCACTAGACCTCTGAGCCAGCATCCAATAGTGTTAATGTCTAACTCCAACTAATCCACAAAATTGAGTGACACACCCACCATTGTCTTCAGTGAGTTACTATTTCACAACAGACCCGGTTGAACTCCACTGTTTACTGCTTCTCACTAGAACTCCAGGAAATACCTCTTGGAGACCGTCACTAGTGAGCATATGTTGATTATAATGATGGTTATACAATATGGTTATAGCAATAATAATTATAACAATTACTTACTTTGTATACTTAAAGCTTCTTTAGTCTCTAGATAAACATAACCATGAATTAATTGTCCACTAAAACATACCGGTAGAATAGATGAATCTAAAATAATATCTAAGAGAATACGTTTTTTCAGTTCATCCATATTTACATTTTTATATGTAATATATGCATTAGACATTTGAAATTAGTTTTCTTATTATTTAATCACAGTATAATCGAAATATAAAAGTTAGCCGCTGTTTTGTTTTCTTTTCTTTTTGTTGTTTTGGAACGAATTTCAACATAATGTACATAATTTCTTTCTAGCATATACTTTAAGTACCGGAATATTAATGATTGAATATATTATTTTTCTTTTCTAAATATGATTTTATGTCATAGTTGAGATTGAATGTTAAAAGTAAAGTGGAAACGTTTAAATTCTTTATATGAACCCAATGTACATATTAAACTGTTCTCAACAAAAGTATATTAATAACCATTTACTCTTTATATATACATATATATATATATATCTGCATTGAAACTTGAATTTAGCACTTCATTAAAACAAAACAATATTAGTAAGCATAAATGTGAACTGATAGTTAGGTATTCATTGTTATTGGTTAATTTTATTCATGTGAATCACACACACACACACACATCTCTTCATCATAATTTAGTTGGATAAAAAAAATAATGACAAAGAAAATAATAATTTATATCGGATTACATGACTTATTATAAGTATCTAATTCAAAATAAAAAAAAGGAAAGGAGATGGAATCATTGAAAAAAAGCTTTAACTAGTTCTATGTGTGTGATTTGAAAGTCTTAACTAAAATAGATGTCCAGTCAAATAGAAACAGATTGTGTAATATAAGGATGTTCATATTACTCAAGCACATAATACAGTTGTAAATAGTCCAATGCTGTTTATGTTAACAAGACAGTTATACAATATGTAGTGATCAACAATATATAATGTATATATATATTCGATACTGGTTGTCTGGATTGATACTAATATTTATGTTAACATAGGTTATAGATATACAACAGTCAATGTACATATAACACTCAAAACATTTCATTATTAGGACGGTAAAAACAAATACCTATTCACATACCTATATACAAACATACACAAAGTGAAACGATATTGACCAAGTTCACGTTTACTAGAGAAAAATCAACAAAACAACAACTACAACAACATAACATTGAACACATTATTCCACTGAAGTTTTTTGTGTGCACAAAATCAATATAACTAGTGAAATGAGTTGTTAGCAATGTAAATCACTCATGTACACCTAACTGAATGTACCATGCGTTTTTATTTAATGTACATTATTATTATTATTATTATTATTATTACTATTATTATTTAAATGTGCAATATACATCCATTGTCATTTAATGTTATTTTATTCAAGGTTTCTAATCAAAAAGTTAGTCTTAAATAGTAAAATGACTAAGTGCTACCAAAAACGTTTTGACTTCACATATACTTTAAAAGTAATAATACCTTAATGTGTTTTGGAGAAGAAAAAAGAGAACACGAAGAAGAAGAAGAAGAAGAAGAAGAAAGAATACGTAAATTTGTTCAGTTATCTTGAGTTTTCATCATTTTTAAAGATGAAATAAAAGATAGAGAATTGTGTCAAGTTATTATGGCATTGAATATTGGATGATAAACGTGTTTACACTTATAATAAATTTAAGGTTAACTAATTAAAAAGAATAAAATATAATAATGTTTAAGGTGAAATTTCGTCACATAGTGCATAGGTAAAGAAATGTATGATACAATTTATAGTAAACTTATTTGCCACTGATTGAATGTAATTGAAAAGAAGAGTGATTTGAAATAAGAACTGGAGTATAAACAGTTGGGTGAATTATTCTTGGTGGTTTCTCAGAATTAGGTTGATAATACTATCGGTCCGACAACATGATACTGTTAAATGCTGTGTGACGGTTTGATGTAGAAATTAGAACGAACCACAGTTACATAGATGGTACTGTGAATGGATGGTAAGTTTATTGATGAGGATGTGAATCATGATCAATTGAGATGGTTGTGAAGAAATCTAGGCGAGGTCAAAACCAAGAAATAATATTAGTTCATGAAATCATTGAGACTGAGGATTAAATTCAAACTGCTTGATTGGCGCCTCTGGGATTGACGTTAAAGATAGTTGGTTGGTATATTTAAGGATTAATTACATTAGAGTAGATGCAATCATTTCATCCTTTTGTACTGATATGGTGTGACAGCTTGAGTTGAAGTACGTATGTTTCAGGTTCTATGTTGCTTATAACCAACTGTAATAGATGAAAACAGCCAGATTACTCAGAACAAAAACTGATAGAATAATAAAACGTCACTTGAAGATACAACAGTTTCATTACTTTTGTTTTAAATATGTTTACATGTACTCCTTATGCTTATTTAATTAATATAATAGTTATGAATTGAATAAATTCGTAAACACACTATTTGTTAAACAAATAACTAGTGAAATATTAAAATACAGATTAACTTTCCATAGCTTGATATATCAAATTTCGTTACCTAGATCTCTATGGAAAACTATAGATATAATTCATCATCAAACATAAAACATAGTTGTTGCAGTCAGATTTACTTTACATCAACACTAAATCATGTTATATAACAATTGAAAACCTATTGGAATCACACAGCTGTCTTGTTTCAATATGGTGCTTTTCAACAACGTGGTAGCCTTAATCATACTATGAATCGAACCCTGGAGATTCAGATATCACGTTGAACGATTAACGTTTAAATCAACGGGTTACCATTTAATTTATGATGTTGTACTATCGATTCTACTTGTCCTATCCCTAACTCACATCACGGCTTCTCATTTGAAACTCAGGAAGACTTTTCATAATTAGACACCTATGAGTACATGACTTTTATTCATAGTATGGTTAGTTTGTAGAGATTGATCACTTTGTTGTTTACAAACTACATTGATCAAAAAAACTATTCATCAACATCAAGTATACGGGACCTAAAAAAGGTATTTACCTGTTAATCAACTTTCTCTCTACAAATCAATAATATTTCGTTACAGTTTAATAATTGAGTATTTGTAAAATGAAAAATAGTTAGTTTTGATAGGAAATATATGTGAAATACTTTCTTGAATAAGCTTGGACCAGATTGCCAGGCGAAACGTTGGATTTACTTCGAATTCTTTCGCTGAGACTTTATAAATACGTACTTCCACTTTAATATATATGAGTATTATTTGATGTTCAAAGTCAGTTTATATAGCTTGTTTATATTTGTTTTAATGTCATTGTACACAATGCCTACATTAGTGCTCATTTCAAAACGTTGTTGTTTTTTTCAAATATAGTTCAACACTTCACATTCTACATCTTTTTCATACTTCTATACTTACGGATTAAGTTGATATTTTTCAACTATTGGATGTTACATTAGTTTATGCTCATTGTAGAAACTTTCCAAACAGTTATTACTGATAATCGATTGATCACTGGGTGGTGATCAATGTCATGTATGTCAGGTCCTTCTTATTGCAGATCGAATCCTATCGATCGACATAGTGTACGCAATTTGGAGTTACCTAGACTGGCGGCCACATTGCACCTTGGTCGAGTCCTACAGGATGTCAGTTGCGACCCGGATAGCTCAATGGTAACGTCTCTGACTTCGAAGCTGGGCGACACGAGATCAAATCCATAAGGGAGCATCGGCTCCTTCAAGATTATAGCTTGCTGACGAGTGCTAAGTAGCACGAAGCCTATGACCGGGTTTTCCTGTTGACTACCTCCAACCACTAAGTTATTACTGAACTTAGTTATTTATAAAAAACACCATACCCTTCAAAAATATACATAGATGTTAATGTGTTACCTTTAAATGAAACTTTAAATAACTTATTCCACTTCGGTTCGAGTCAGTCGGTATGAGATCATCAAGTTAAATTTGTCTTTACTGAATTTTTAACTAAGACATCGTTACCAGTTGATAGGAGAACGTGTAATAAATTGAATTCGTATTTTACGGAAATAGTCACAGATTAAATATAGTTTTAGGTTAGCCGATAGACCACTTGTATGTGAATGTAAGTCAGCTAATTGTCCATGATATATAATTGGTTTGTAAAAAAATTCTACTATTAGGGTTCATATGACCTTAATAATGCATTTAATATATCAGTTTTTAATATGCAATACTGTTTAATCGAAAAAAAAACTATTTGATATAATCGCTACTAATATCAATGTTACATAGTTATTTTAACTTTTTGGCTAACGGTCAAAGTTTCTCATAAAAATAAAAGTTTTCATTAATAAGAATGTAATAAAAGGAGAGTTAGTCTAAGTTTTCATTTGAGATTTTCAATAATCTTATAACATATATGCAGTGGCTTGAAAAAGACCGATTTCACCTAACAATGAATCACACAAAAGACTGATAATTACTATTCGTAAACTTTACTGTGACTGCAAGACAACCGGTATCTGCTACTTATTGAGATGAAACAAGACTGCTACACGAATGCAGGGAAGAGAAACAACACTTTATTAGAAGGTTGATTTATTTAACAGCCACTAGTTAAACAGCACTCACGGTGATAATGATATATTACATATTTTAAATGTTCGACCAATAAACATATCTGAATGAATTGACCTGACAGTTGATCAACAGTTTAATACGTGTATGTCATTTACATGTAATTTATTAATTGACTAGTTTGAGAAATATAATTGATCTTTGGGTTATACATTGATTTATTTCTTTTGCAATGCCTATTTGGCTAAGTGTGTGTAAACATAAATCATCCCAATCTCCCTGTTTGGGTGAAAATTTTATCTGTTTTAGGGAAGTGGAGATAAAACCCCAAAATCTTTCCAGAATTTTCGAAAATTTTGGGGAAATCAATCTACAGTCTGTGATCGTATCCCAACATTTTTTCGCATTTTGGGGATATTCTGTGAGATTTCGGGTCATCCTCAATACTGTAATCGGAAAAACCCCGAGATTGCCGATTGTACAGAAAGGCCTGTCGACTTAATAACGAGTACCCAAAAGTTATTATGCATCTATTTGTTATGTCTTCTTTTAGAACGCCACTTGTTATATCTGGTCGTTGCTGATTATTATGTGAAAATCGCTTATTACTTATACTTGTAAGAACGAGGAACTACTGCGATTCCCGCGACGCGAAAGTAAGAACATAAAGACTGGTATAATTGAAGATTTATGAAACCAAAAACATAACGACGACCATAGTCGAAAATACACTCATTTATATGTTGGTTTGTAACGCCCATTTTAATTAATAACTAGGATAAAGTCATATACATGAAAAATACTTATAGTTATGACAAGATCATGTGCTACATGTCATGCTTAGCATAGTTCATGTCAATCAAGTACAAGAATATCGGATGTCATACAGAATAAAATGTTATACGGGGAAAAAAACAAATACTATACTGAGTAATCATTGCATTGAATTAAAACGGAAGTAATGTTGAATGAGAATGATGATGACTAAAAGAATGTAATTTTAACTTTGCTTCCCGTCATATCGTTATTCAATTTTTTCGCAATGTGAACGCAGTTCCAAAGCAATTTAACCAGAGTTGGTAATAAGAACCGGTCTGTCGCGATAGATAAGCACTGCAGTTATTACAAGACTAACGCGTTATAAATAATATTGCTTATTAAAGTTTAGAAAATATATAAATGGTCCATTAATAATTAACATCTTCGAATTCTTAACGATTGCTACAAGCACAGTATCAAGACGTCGTAATTGCTAATAGTAGACAAACAAGTGCCCAACGTCATAGCAATCATCCAACCTATGAATCTATAATGCCATATGAAACGTAGATTACGTACTAATGGTTTAACAGTGATATTTGTTGAATTAAAAATTTACAGTTAGGTCTGTGAACACTTGCGAAGCCAGCTGAAAATAAGATAGACAAGAAATAAGTATTTCAGAATAAATGTTCCAAACAAAAAATTCGTGCAGCGAATGACATTTCCTTTGAAAGCCACATATCGTGTGTTGCCTACAAAATTCTACGGCTACACCGATGGATATGAAAATAGATTGATCCATCCGCTTTAGTCGCTTAATGGCTAGGTTCTTCTACAAGAAAATTAGTTTTCTAGTGACGCCCAAATATATCATGTACATCGTTTCTGAAGGAAAAACTTTCAACGTATCTAGTGGCAGATTTTCTAATGAACTTCTACCACGACGGTGAATTTACTGGGACTTACTATGAAAAGTGACATCACTTCTCAAGTCGTGTTCACCGTTGGGGAAATTCATTCGACCAAACAGTCGTGTCCCTAAGACCTCACGTTTGTCACAACCAGCTGTACTATTGTATTCAACGTCATACCTGAATTCGCTACGAGCTAGAGTATCACAAATAACATCTACTAACTTTACTGTCAAATGTAGTTGACACTTATCTACATGAAGACCCACTCTCAGCAACTCTCGTAACTCGGTTACAAGGTCTGCGGACATTTCGTTGGAATCAGATGGTTTTACTTCACCACCATAGGTACCAACTATGAATACTTTTCTAAGAAACGAAGCTATTAGACAACGAGGGATAGGCTATAACTGGTGGTTAGAGCTTTTGAACAATGGCAGGCCATCGTAGATGAGTTGCAGTTTCATTTCGCCGAAATTGGTTTTACGTAGCCAAGTTTTGGGCATCCTCAGGAAATTTGATTTCGGTCCAGTATGGCAGTACGTACCTGTGTCCAGAAACTTGGGGTCCACATTATTGAAATGACTAAGTACACTTCGGACGGACATAGGCAGTTCAGGAAGGTACACCAGAATAAGGTCTAGAATTCCGTTGGCCCTCCTCACAGTTATGTCGCCTCCCTCATCATCTCAACTACAACTCTGTCTAGCTGTTGCTTCACTGAAAGATGTACAGGTGGAGACATTTCGGTGGTGGCACCGTCTGCAATTCGCTAATAAAATAACCTAGACTATACCGTTTGCTGCACTAGATGCACAATGAACGTAACTATGGGAGTTAATGGCCGATTCTGGTACAATACCGCTACACTGCTCTGTAACTACGGCATTGCCTACTTCTTCTATGTCAACCGAATTGCAGTTTGCATTATCAGTTGTTGTTAACTGGTACTTACTCTCAAACTCGGCTCTTAACTTCCTCGACCCTCTGTAAAAGGGAAATCGAGGGTAGCCCATCAATTTTGACACTCTGTTGGCTGTAACCCGTCCCTCATTCCTTTTATTACGTTCTACATTATTAGTCTAAAAGAAACAATTAGCTGCAGTCATTCTGGACAAAAGCAGCAACTGAAGTCTATGACAGTACAAACAACCCACCTTCATGGCGTAAGATTTTTTGAAAAAGTGGTGTGAAACCGACACTTTTTTGTCTCGTGTCTATTTGATATACTAAACCAAGACCTAAACGTTAGTACTACAATACCGACTGAACATCATTATCATATTAAAAATTATTATGATTAGTTGTAATTTCGTCGTAAAAGGATTAAAAAGTACACTGGTTATTAAATGTTTGTTCGGAAAACTGCGCAGCACAGATTTAAGGATTTTTCCCCAAACTTTGAGGAAAACTGCCAATGGTCATTGAACTTTGGGGATTTCCCCGGAATTGGGAGATCAATCTACATCCAGACAGATGAGTTTATTTATTTCTAACACATACTATGGAGAATCCTGAACATCAATTATTCAGTTGTCTGTCACAAGTCGAAAGCTGTATTTTATTGACATTAATTTAAAGGTCAAACTAGACGTCTTAATACTTCATGACCATTCAGTAACAACATGTCGACTTGTACTTTTTGCTTAACAATTATAAATGTTTTTATTGACAAATATGTTCAACCTGCTTGTTGTAATTTGTGAAATACTTAACAAAATAGAAGGTTTGTGATTACTTAAAATCTAAGGTTCAAAGCTTCCTGCTGATTGATATCAATCGTTTAAAATGATTCCAAAAACTATTTAGTCTCATAATATCTGATAATATCATTGGCGCTTCTTCTAACCTTATTTATAGATTTCACTATATCTCTATTCCATAATATGTAAACTTTTACGATAAAAGTAGTCTATAGGTTTTCTTTGAGTTTTCTTATTGTGCAATAGGAATCATATTATATTCTGAAAATTCCAGCAAACTGATAACCGTTATAATTCATAGACTAGGTTTACACTGGCAGTTATAGTTTAATAGTGTATCTGTAGTCATACGGTATATCCTGTATACTTTCCTATGATATTTCCTTTACTTTTTATTTGATTCACCTCAATTAATACTGTTCTTGTTCTTCTCGATATTCATTAAGAAATTTGTGAAACGCTCAAGCCGTTTTCAAAAAAATCTGTGCATTGTTATTTGAAATCGGGAGTAAATTCGTAATATCAAGTAATAATTCATTGTTGTTATGTACTATATTGGAAATTAAAATGACACTAAGATATTGATTATTATGATCAGTGAATTATTTTGTTTTACTTATAATCTTATTCATAATAAGACTGTTTATATTATCATGATTATTTTAATTTAAGCCTACTTGACGTATGACAACGATTTATGTTAACCGATCACGTTTAATTTGTGTATAGTTTCGTTTATTCTACCAATTCATTATTGGAATTCATCTAATAGTTATTGATATGGAACGTAGAAAAACGAGATCTTTTACTTAGAAGATAAATACTATTTTCAATAGTGTGCCAATATTTTACTTAGAACAAGATGTTACTGATAAATTGGTATAAGAAGGTGAGTTCATGTTTCCCTTAACCCGCTGTAACATTTTATGACATTAGTTTGATTCCTAACGTATTGTTTTGACATTCGTTTTATTCTAAGTGTAACATTTCAGTCGGTACTATATTGGTTTTATATTCCACAACTCAATTTTAATTTCGAGTCAATGGTTTTGTACCATTTAAGTGTGAATTTCATTCACCATGACAAGTGTAAAATTTTGCTCATTGTAATAATTATGTCCTTTGGATTGTTCTCTGTGGACTTCCTATATCTTTATTAACTGATCATCAATCGTGTGTAATACAGGTACATCAATGCATTTGTTTGGTTTATTGATGTCGTGATATTGGACGATTTGTTTCGGAGACGTGTTCTTAGAGCCAATAAATCTTCATTTGTGCTAATCTTTGCATTTCAACTTCGTGGAAAGCACAGTGATCCCCATTTCCAAGTACAAGGAGTAGGATCACGGATAAAACGAACTTGATAGTACATAACAGAGGTTACTTGGAGACAGTAGTTACTGGTCACTGATTACTATGGCTGACAAAATGCTAATAGCCTGGTGCTCATTCCCAGAGGTAATCCGGCATACTTTAACATGGCCAATTTAGGTTTTTCACATTTGGAAGATAATTCGTTTCATAGGAATTAGTAAGAAATTATTATACATTCTTACAGTAAATTTTAATTTACGGTGATCAAATTACAAGTCAGTAAGAATTATGTAAAGCATTTCTTAAATAAAATTCTCATTAGATGATATTTTCAACCATATTATCATATTAGTTCACTATTTGATAATCTGAATGTCCATAGGGATTTCAATGGGTACCGTATGAGTTAGTTTTACAAACACTTCGATTATTTTTAAAACTTGTGATTATGTTGCTTTAAAACACTTAAAATTGAATTGCCTTCATTTACAATTCTGTGTTTTATACTTAATTTAGTTTATCACATGCGTTTTCTGTTTCTGAGCGATCTAGACCATAATTCAAAGCACGAGTTCATTATAATTACTTAATAAAATAACTAATATTCTATGTTTACTTAGTGTTGAAGTTTAGGTCCACTTTCCATTTTTAGAAATGAAACTCATTACAAACTGGAACCTGAATTTTTAAAAATGAATGCTAAGATAATAAACATTTGTCCACCAACGTCTTCATTTATTCGATAGTTACATCTATTATTACGTAGAGAAAAAAAGTAGAACTTGATATTATATCAGTACTGTTAGCTGAGATGATGTAAAATGTAAATAATCTAAACGATAAATGTCACAAGGCGGTGGAACCTTTGATAAATAAAAGAGACCAATTGCCTTAATGATTACATCATATAATATAGTTCTTATTTTGATTATTGTAAAGTTTCCAGTCTATTCACTATTCTATGCAAAAAACACTCTAAAACTTCAACGACATAACAAGTGCATAGCCCACCTTTCTATTTTTTATTTGTATCTGCAAGTTGCCATTTTATTATATAATTATGTCATCCAGAAGGAGCATGTGTATTTTTCGTTCGGCAGGAAAACTTATATTTACGCCAACAAACTCAGTCTACCTTAATCATGGATATTATTCAGCATAAACATCTGTATTACAGTCCTTTGAAAAGGTCAAGAAGTTTTCTATGTGTGAAGTTTTACTGATACTTTGATTTCATTTTCCGCTATGATGGACGATTAACTTGATTAGTGATGCAAGCAGATAACTTTTTGTTGCTCACAAACTACTGACATATTTATAAGTAATATAAATTGACATACTCAAATATTGGAGGTAAAGTTCAAAGGACAAAATTCTCATCCTGTTAAAGGTGAATAAACTAGATTGCCTGATAGACTATCTATGCAACGAACATTATAGCTGCAACTCACTAATAACAAAACAGTAATTTTATTAAGTCCACACGTTTTGGACTATACACACCATCATATGCGAATAGTACATCAAATATTTTCGAACACTTATTTTTTCAAAAATATTTCGGGATATTAGCTTACAGATACTATAAGGATTATTGACACTTGTCCTAAGTTGAATTTCAATATTCTGTGAAATTTCATCGATGCATGAATCAGAATTCGTGGATTTTGATCATTTTGGTTTTCAACAGTTAAGTGTTGATTTTTATGACTTGACGATTAAACTAGAGCCTAGATCTAAAATAAACGTATGCAGACTTCCGATAAGCTCAAACATCATGATATCTGAATTTACAGAGGAGTAGTGGTAAGTAATGAATGTCTATGTGAACTTTTAACCTACAGAAATTGGTTAAAGTATTTGTGACTTGAGATCTGAATGATCGTTGAGTATTTGCAGTCTTATTATCTTGAACAAAAATTAATATTCAAATTGTGAAAAAACAGTTGTTTTTCTGTGAAATCTGGAGGCTCTTCAGAGGTACAGATGTAAATTTCATAGTTACTTCTTACTGAATAACCAGGCTTGGAATAACCGCATTTTGACTTATTGAAATATTGTAAAAATAAGCATACCACAGATATAGCTGTTCAGAATTTATGTGTATACTTATCCTCTTTGTCTGAGATCAACTAAATTCAAAACGTCAGTTTGATAAAGCCGAGATAGTACATATGTTCACTGAATAAAAGCTATTTTCGGCCACAGCTCATTTACGAGGGAATGTTATGTTCTATGGCATGACAATTTCGCCAGTCAGAATAGCAACTTCTATCACATTTCCCTTCTACTAAATCGATAACGTGTTAACCAACTCCAGCAGCCTTGTGTCAACTTTGAATCCTTATTGATTCTCTGTACAGTAGCCTTACGCCTAGTCCAGACCGTTCAGTCTAGAAGACAAATTTCAGTCTCCTCTATATGAATCGTATTTTTCGGACATATGGAGTTTAAATACAATCAGACGAGACCGTATCACACCACATGGTGCAAAATAGTAATTATACAAGATTAGTCCCGTAGTGGCTGAGTATGAGATGGTGTAACTGCTAGACTGGGAATAAATCAAGAATGGTAAGTAGTACAACGCAGGACAAATTCCGTAACCACGAACAGTAAAGTTTAAGAATAGCTAAAGAGATAATAAATGACCAGCTCAATTTTATCAAACGAATTTTAATCATACGAATCAATAAAAAGGGAGTAAGCACTTCAACTGTCAATAAAATGTAATTATAGAATATGGCTCAGTAACCCAATAAGGAATCATCAGCAATATTGTCAAATTTTAATTTATGTATATCACAGCGAATGTCTAAAACATAATACGTGATAGAAGGTTTTAATTTTATGTTACTCTCTCCAGTTATGGTTTGCCAGTGTTATTCATAGGTACTATATAGTCAGTGAACTTACTATAACAATTTTCACATTATTTTCCAACCTTTAAATCTTTACTGCTAACAGATAAATCTCCTCCCTTAAAAATAAATAAGCGAAAAGATTAAAGTATTTAGTACATCCAAAAGATGTTCAGTAATGCTAATTTACGAATGATAAGTGATTCTCGATGAGATGTGTATATGTATATTCGTGAATAACTGAGTAGATGTGAAAAATGTGATATATATGAAGGTGTAGAGCTCATTATCGAAATTTATCAAAGGGACTAATTGTTTTAATTTGTATGTGTTAAACTTATGATATTTGAGCTGATTAAATGTGATTGGTTGGAAAAGATGATCCGAGGTGTTTGGATAAATAGATCTTCCTTTTTTATTGAACGTGATGTGGTTTTGTAATCTATGAAAATTTTTATTCACTTACCTTTATTTATAATTACAAACAATTTTTCAAATTATTTTGGTATTTTTATTATGGTTGTTGTAAATACCATTCACTGTTATTGACAATCCGATTTGTTATGGATTATTTGGTCTTTTAGATGTTACTTAACAAGAGACGACTCTCCAATACGGAAGGTATCGCACTCAGTATAACCTAATCTGTAGACACCATTTTGTGAAGAAGTAGAGGAGATTTTCGACTTTATTCGGACTAAATCATTTAGAAGTGTTAGTTGTTGCTTTAATTCAATGTAATTTTGGAAGTCAATGAAGTTCACTCTATTCATTATTTAACAACGAATCATTTCGTATTAATAGGTTTTTAATAACATTCACAAGAATATTGTTAGAATTCAAGACGTTTATTTAGTGCTTCTGCTCCTTTTATTTATCTTCTTCAGATGTAATAATCTTGGTGGCTTTTCTGAAATAATATTTAAACAGAAATTTTTTCTGGTCTGAATAGATCTGCTGAATTGAAGCCAATCTACTGATTTATTCGTGTTGCTTTGCGGTAGATTGTCAAATTTTGAGTTCTATTTACATATCTTCTAACTTAGCAGTCTACATATGTCAGCTAATTGAGTTAACTTTTATTTACGAAATTGGACTTGGTATGAACTGAGAATGTATTTTTCAGTTAATAAAAGGATCTTAGGAAAGTCGTTTTAGTAAGGGAAAATGTATCATATAAATATCAGAACCGAAATCGTTGACTAATGACACTGGCAAAATGTAAGTCCAGGCATTTATCAGCTGGACTATAAGAGTATTAGATTAGAGATATGCTCAAGTGCTTTTAGTATACTACTCAAATATATGGATAATGTACGTGTTAGGCTGTCTATGAAATCCAATATCAGTCTTATTATGATATCAAGTCAATAAATCTCTGATAAACCACAGAAACGTGACACGTTCTTCTTGAATTTAATTAATTTATTACACATTAATTTCGATAATGCAGTGAGAAGACGAAGGTTATGTGGTGTTTGTATGAACTAATGATTCCTTTTAAAAAAATAAATAATATATTTGTAATATCCCGATGAGTAGAAAAATTAGATTTTCTGACGTTTCGTGGCTTAGTATAAGTTACTTCTTCAGAGAATAAATAACCTAATTAAAATTAATCCAAGTTTAAATAGTACAACGGAACAATAAGAATAATATGTGATCAGTCAGAAACCAATCAAAAACAGGTCTGAACAAGTTAATGTCATGTCATTTAGGTCAAGGTGATTCATAAGTGATATGTATGTAAATTAGTGTGTGTATGTATGCCTGTACCGTTTAAGGATGAAAAATTGTGTGACATTTATAGTGAGAAAGGATAGAGTTTAATTTGTGATATAATTGTGTGAATTGTAAAGAAGATCAGACTGAATGGCTAGGATAGATAGTCCACGTAGGATGTGTGGTAAGGTCTTCTTTTCTATTGAGAGAAGTAGGATTAAGCATTATATGGAACGCTTCAGCTACTCTCCTTTCTTTGTAGTTGGAAAAGCCTTTTTGCAATATTTTGATATTTTTAAAATCGATTTGGTGGTTGTTGAAAATGGCATGAACTGCTATTTCCGATTTAATTTGAAGTTGGTTCAATTCTACAGGATTGTTAGGAGGTTTCTTTGTGTACCTAATGTTCTTTGGCTCTAGTCACGATTTCGCGGGATGACTCTCCATTATAATAGGCATCACAATCGATACAACCTAATTTGTAGACGCAGTTCTGTGTGGACATGAAAGGGATTTTTTCTTTCAGGCGAACTAAAGTATTACGTAGTGTTCGTTGTTTTGTAATATACTTTAATTCTGTGATGTTTTAAGATTCTTTGGATTTCTTCTGTTGTGCCATGTAGAACTGCAGTACCAATCCATGGCATTTCATTCGAATCATTGTTTTAATATGCTTCTAATAATCTTCATAGGAAAATCATTAGATTGTAAGATGCTGATTACATTCATTTGTTCTTTTTGTTTGTCTTCCTCTGATGTGATGATCTTGTTAGCTCTTCTAAAGAGATTTAAGGCTAGCGAGATCTTTGCACTGAAAGGATGTGCTGAATGGAAGTCAATATAACTATTTGAGTGCGTCGGTTTTTGGTAAACGGATAGGATTAGACTTCCATTTGGATTTCTTTTTACTAAGCAATCCAAGAATGGTAGCTCACCATGTACATTTTCATTGGTGAATTTGATGTGCGATGAAAGTGTATTTATTCGTTTTGAAAAAGATCTTAGATGAGTCTTTTTTATAACAACAAATGTATCGTTTACATATCTAAGTCAAATTCGTGGTATGATGTTGTGGGCGAAGATACTTGATTCTATGTATGCCATAAAATGGTTGGCTACAATCGGGGACACGGGGGATCCCATTGCTACACTGTTAGTTTGTTTGTATAACATCCCGTTAAAAGTAAATAGAGTCGAATTTAAGCAGAGTTTTAAGGATCTCATGATTAGACTGATGCTCAACGGACATCTGTCAGAAAGAGTATTGTCGTTCTCTAGTAAACCACTAATACATTCTAAGCATTTATCAGCGTGAATATTGGTGTATAAAGAAACGACATCAAAGCTTACCATGATCTCATTCTTCTCGATAGTGATTCCTTTGTATTTGTTGACTGCTTGATTTCGAAGTCAAAATACAATACGTTCGTTCGTGCTCATCCAATACTTCTTGATTAAATTGGGTTATTTCTGGGATTCTTAGTTTGTATAATGATTCAAATACTCCTAGTTATCACAGGTTATCAGAATTATATGACATCTGCGCAATACATTTTGAACAATCTGATCACACATATACTTGTTAAAATAATATGATAACCACTCTGGACAATAAATCAGTATTACTAGGGTAGGTCAAGGGTAAAAACAAATTGTCCAGCGCTTCCAGGATTTCTATGGTGGTCTAGATTTCAACTACTGAAATTACTAAAATCTCCGCAAAACAACTTCTGAAAAAACGAATTGTTTTTGAACACATAAAGGGGGTTTCAGGTTCCGTATAGCCAAGGCTTCAATAAACCTTAGTATACACCCTTGAAGGCTTTTGTACAATACTACAAATGCTGACTTATGACCAGTCTCAATCAAATGTTTGGCAATAGAGGAAGATGTCTGTCTATCCTATGTTATTTGACCATTGGAATTCACTTGTTTCTGCAGGACAAATACCTAAATGGCTGCAGAGTGGTTATCACATTGTTTTTGTATGCTTTGTTTTTCTTTGTTGTAGCTTACCTTTAATCTGTCTAGTTGACTTTTTAGTTTTCATATAAAAATTTCTTAACAAGTATATGTGTGATTAGATTGTCCGAAATGTATTGAGCGAATATATCACATACTTTTGATAACCGTCGTCTTCTCATCGCATTATCGAAATTCTATAAATAAACCAACCGTTAAATAATATAATATGAATTGTACTGCATCCATTTGCAACTCTTCAGTAGTTCCTCATAAAAACTGTAACTGAAGTTATTCAAATTTTCACACAAGGTCTAGAATGGTCCTTTTGCTCAGTCTGACATCAGTCTTCAAGTTTAAAGATGTTCGCCCTAATGGCAAGTAAATAGTTTTCCTACAATAATGGATAGTTTCTAAACCCAAAACCATTTTTATCGCATTTGCGAAACTTCCATTTGAGATAAGATGGTGGTTGGAGATAGTCGACAGGAAACCCTGAACTCGGGTTTCGTGTTACTTGGCACTCGTCAGCAAGGTGTACCTGTAATCTTGAGGAAACTGGTACTCCCTGACGGATTCGATCCCGTGTCACCCAGCTTCACAGTCAGAGACGTTACCACTGAGCTATCCGAGCCGCGACTAACCTCCTGTAGGACTGAGATGTAATCACAATTGATTGATCACTGGGTGGTGATCAATGTCATGTGTGTCAAAAATGCCAAGTAATTATTTAATAAACAAAAGGTAGATCAATCTAAAACACACTTTTTAGACAAAAAAGCATGTAACATCGAAATGTTAAAATTGGTCAGTTTTAATTCATTCAAATCTTATTAAATAGATGTACATCAGAGTAATTACTAGTTTAGATGAACTAAAAATATTTTAATCTCTTTATTCGATCATGATTAATATATCAATGAAATCAATATTCGTGGTAATACTATCTCATATAACTTACCTTGTATTTACACTAGTTTTATCTGAGTAATGAACATGGAGATTGACCTGAATATCTTAATAACCAACCATTAGTTTAGACCTTGATAATAAATTAGGCTTACCAAGTACATTCAGAATGAAAAGTTAGTATATTCAGATGTATATGGTGTTCAACATGTGACTCTAAATAACACAAATATAAGGTTGTAATGATGAATGGAATGAATAAAGCACTGATTTCAAGACCTATTTCTGGATTGTGTTAACAATAATAGTACTAGTTACAGGATATATTTTCCTATGAACTGATATCAATAAAATAATCATTATAAACCACTAAAATTTAGTTGATAGTTGTTTCGTCCTAGTTTGAATACTTTTAGTCCACTGATAAACCCACTTGCCTTCTTGTAGGTATCATTACGAAGGTTTGATTTGATAATTCCGAATAAATTGAGCACCGGGTTGATTGTTATAAATAAAAATAATATATTTGTAATATCCCACTTGCCTTCTGTTGTTCCCTAGTTCTGTATAGAACGTAACTTTAGACCATTTTGTGAATTTATACCATCGAATTCCAAATAGTAAAATTTATTTTTTAGTCATTCAACTCAGTCGTCATAATGTAAACGCTATGTATAGAATTGAGTCAGCACTGAAGACTGTATAGTATGATTTTAGCTACTAAGACCAGGTAGGTGTATATTGAAAGATATGTTCTAAAGCTTTTGTGCTAGAAAAACCGTGATCGATAACTGTAATGTACTTTATGCCAAAAATCCATGATCCGTTTACTGGTTTTCTACGAATTAGAAATAAACCAATAAAGAGAGAATGAAAATGATGATTGGACTTGGACGGGAAACAAATCTCAACGGTCTTCACAGAAGCAGAATCGATGAATTCGTGGGCATACAAGACTGTTTCGAACCAATGACAAGTCAGTATACGGTTTATGTGTTTAATAGTTAGGTCTATTAATTGTTATAAATAATAGAGATAGACAGTATTTTCGTTCAAATAACTTCCAGAATGACTTGAATGGTTTATCATTTCTGTGATACCTTGGTGTTTACTTTTAAACGGAGACTAATTACCTTCTCTACTTTGTTCTGATTACACATAAATCTCCGCATCAGTTTACTGAAGATATAAAAATAACTCAAATCTTTCGTTTTTTCAGCACATATTTTCCTCAACTTTTATCATCTATTCTCCCCAGTCTTTAATATTCTATCAGTATAAATGTGTCATATAACAAAGATATTAATAAGTTTCTTTTCTACGATAAAACCAAGCTGATAATGGTGTGAAAAGTTATGTAGTATACTAGTTGATTTCTCTAAGATTTTAAGTAAGGCAGTCTTGCTTACATATACAATTTGCTAAACTTTTTTCTATGAGAGTTATTCTTGTCTTAATATCATAAGCTCAAGATCCTTGCCTTAGTATACCGTATTTTCTAAGAAAATTCCCTACTTATAGTTTCCTTGAAGTCAAAACCCTTTATCATGACACTAAAAAGTTGCTCAACGACTTCATACTTTGAGAACTGTGAATATCAATATTGAGACCAGTTAAATTCGATCGTGAATTATTATGCTGCCAACTAGACGACGATATACTTTATATAATAGGGAAGTCGTGAAATGTTTCCATTAAATATCAGCGAAAAGAAACAAGACATAATCTCGACAGGCGCACCACACTAGGGTAGAAAATAAAATACAATGATACGAATAATCGGTTATCTCAGGAATGCTAATCAAAGAGTTTTATATCCTTGCTTAGAAGAACTCGTCTTATGAAAGTCCGCTGCTTGATTTTTTGAGCTAAATAACAATTTTGTTCGAATAAACGAGGTAGAAACTAATACTGTACAATATGGTTAAACTGTGTAAGAAAATTCCTCACACAAAAATCTTCAGATAATAAAATCCAATGAGCGAACAATAAATGAATGATAGACACTGAAGGCTCACAATGGATTAAAAGTCAGTTTTATTGTTGGGGAATTTAAAATCTCAACCAACTCGTCATAGAATATTTACCAATACTATACAGATGGAGACTGGTCCTTTTGTACATACTAATAAGTAATATGTATACTCAATTCATACTACAGATAATTCAAGTCAAGTCTGCTAGTAATCTTTATCTGGTTCCTGATAGGGTAAACCTTCAGTATGTTTAAAGGACGCTGATGAGATATATCAATTACCATTTATTCACTTCAAACACATTGGTAAGTTTTATTCCAGATTGATTCAATTATCGTAGAGGGTCTTTCATCAAATTACACAATTCTGCTCCATCCTATTTACTATCAAAAGTATCTTTACATTCATTTTGAACTTGCTCAGAATATCTAGTATATTAAGACCAGTTACATAAGGTAAAATTCTTTCAAATCAAGTGCTAGGTTATTTTCCCATTGATAAAAGAACACATTTGCTTCCTTATCGTTTCAACATTTAAATAAAATGAAAGTGTATTATACTCTATATTTATCATAGTTTAGTTACATAGTATCATCTATTTATAAGTTGAAATAAAGTTTAATGGATGATTGGTCATTTAAAAATCTAAATAAATTCAATCAACAAACATTATAACAACATAAGTTGAAATACTGAAGACTTTTTCATCTAAAATATACGGAATAAAGAACTTTAGAGAATTATGTTTTCTGGCTAGTATCTACAAGCAATGATCACAAACATCTATATGATTTCGAAGTAGTTTCATTTTATGCATCGTACTCAGAAAAGCAAGATTGTATGGTGCTGGATCTATGGTAAATACTCTATTAAAATTTGTTTTCAACAAAGATAGTAGAACTTCTGCAATTAAAGCTGTGAACAACTAACAATATGAAAATTTTGATCGAAAACTACGAATCTTAAGTTATAGTAAGATTTCACTCAATCGCTGTGTGAAATAGCTCACTGCTTTCTACATGAGTTTCATTGCTTTGCTATACTCTTGAGCACAATCTATAACACCAATCTAAATGGACCTCTTCGGTAAATGATATCTATTTGCATGACGTTGGATGTCGGCTCAGTGGCTAGAGGTTAAGCGTTAGTGCGAGAGACCGAAGGTCCTGGGTTCGAGTTCAGCGTGAGGGATTGTGGGTGCGTACTGTTGAGGAGTCCCATACTAGGACGAAACGGCTGTCCAGTGCTTCCACGTTTTCCATGGTAGTCTAGCTTAAATCACTCATGAATTCAACTATCACATTACTACAATCTCCACAAACCCCCATTCTGATAAAAATCAATATTTGTTAAATTAGTATATACTTGACCTCAGTTTCGCATATAATAATACTGCACTAAATATAATCTTAAAATTATGTTAATAAAGCTACATAAATAAGAAATAACTTTTGTTAATGAAAGTATCTAAATAAATAAATGAACAGTGCTTGTTTTCGCTATCGATTTAGCTTTTAACTAACAGTACGTACTGAAATTGATTTTTTCGACAGTTACGTAATACATATTCACCAGTTTACGTTCCAGCTCTTTTGTCTGTCCATCAATAATCAGGAAGTGAGAACAAGTTGATATTTTGTAGTTTGATCTCTAGGTTGACAAATTACAGAATTGTTGCCACCAGCGTCATGACCAAGAGAAGTTCGAGTGCTATTGAAAGTATGACAACCTGGTTCTCAACACCGTGGAAATATACTTCTTTTAGAGGGATCCGAAAGTTGATTAGTAGTGACTTTAACCAACCGACCACAAAATCCATGGGATAGTTGTTTGAGGCCCGTCACACATGATCATTTTGTAGTTGGTTTTTAATGTGTTAGCCCCGTATTCTTAAAGCCTTCATCTTGGCAACGAGAATCTGTGGACAAGGTGGGAAGTTTTGTTTCTATGTTCAGTACTTTCGCTTGTTATATGAAGGCGTCTTTACTAACGATGCTAGTGATCTGAGGGAAATATTCTGTTGCAGTCACATCCCATTACAATTAGCAGTGTGACTTCTGACTTGGGTATTATATTTACAGTTTACGATTCTATAGTTATCCAACCGACCACTCAGCAGTGGAAGGGCCTCAAAGACCAAATGTATCTAAATTACGCCGTCTATGTTTGTAAACCAACAGCTAAATCAAAGTGGCGCGTACTTAAGGGTAAGCCCACCAAATGTCCTAGTACCGCCAAGAGTGGGGAGAGGCAGCTCTCCCTCTCGAGATGCTCTCACATGGCCAGGTGCATACGACCGCTGCCAAGGGAATCCTACTCACTGTCTTCTCGCACCACGGGTGTTGTTTACGAAACTGAGAGGACGAAAATCGAATGTCCGGAGGTTTAACTGGCTTGGTGGATACGGAGGATCCATCTAGTGGAAATGGGAAACCCTGATTCTAAACCAATGGTGCACATGGGCTTCGGTATCCTGAGAAAACAAATGGCGTATGAGCCAACTATTGGTCACCTGCTACCATGGGACTACATCTCCTGATGTCGCTCCACTGCCTTGTGGATTAAACCTTTTGGCCAAAGGCTCCGGTTGTGGCCCTCTAAGAAAACCACCTGCTTCGGTCTGGGCGCCTGGAAAGTATCCCAGCCCGCACACAAACCAAATGATGACTACTGGAAAAACTATTCTCGCTTCAATTCGCATTCAGACAGATCCCACTCACAATCATTTGATATCATTCGTTTTTATTTTTTTATACTACGTCACGTATTTCCCTTTATTCTCGTTTTGCGTATTTTATTTTTCAACTTATACAGCAGCTCGCGTATGGTGGAAACCCTGTCCTATCTAAACGACCCCAAGTTACTGACTGGTTGGAAGTTAAATGCTACCACCAACTGCGAACAATGAAGCAGTTTTTCTGAAACCACGTATACCACTCAAACTGGCCTCCTTCAACGTTCACACACTAACGCAGATTGGACAACAGATAGGGTTGGCTAAGTCTTTAGAAAGTCTTAATATCGACGTTTGTTGTCTAACCGAGACCCGTATTCAAGACTCCAGTGAAGTACTTCAAACTCACTCTCTATTCGTCGCTTCGAAATGCTTGCTTTACGTGCGTTTATCCGGGGACCCTGTGGTATCCTCCTCTGGTTTTGCAGGCGTTGGTGTCGCACTATGCGCTAGAGCTGAGGCAGCACTAATTGATGGGATCCCCATTAACAGTGGGTTATGTGCTGTTAGATTAGGATTCCATCCAACTAAGAAATCAGTGTGAGAAACGATTTCTTACCGTCATTTCCGACAGATTGCAGCCCAAATGTGATCAAGAATGAGTTTTACCGCCAGCTAACAGTTCTACGGATATTGTAGTACTAGCCGGAGACTTGAATGCTCAGGTCGGGCGTCTAGGCACAGAAGAGAGTCATTTGGGTGGCCGATGGGGACTTGTTGGTCGCAGGACAAATAACGGGGACCGTCTACTGCAACTGTGCACAGAACACAACCTGTTTCTAGCTAGCACTAAATCCCGGCAAAGTCATCGCCGATGTGCAACCTGGCGGCCTCCCTCCGCATCTCAAGCCTGGACTCAGATTGATCACATCACGACCAGCTACCGCTGGCGTGGATGTGTACAAGACTGCCGCTCCTTTTGGAGTACCTACCTGGACTCTGATCGTGCCCTGGTCTGTGCCAATCTTACCTTACTTTTCAGTGGCCAACGAAGTGACCGCCACCAAAGGATTGATGTCAGCAAGTTGGTTGCGAATTCTGTTGCTAGTAAGTATCGAACCGAGCTAGTTTCTAGGCTAGCTACCATTCCACCGAAAAGTATAGATGAACATTGGTTTCAACTTCATGACGCCATGAAAATGGCGAGTAAAGCCGCTTGCGGTTTCGCGAAACGTACCGCCCGTCAGTCTACTTAGGGTGACCATGAGTTTGACCACAAACGACGACTGTTACGTAATGAAATTGGGTAAAGCTTGCGTAAGTACCGAGAAGCCTGGTGGTCGGAGTGTGCTAATGAGTTGGAAGCGGCAGCCGCATCTAGCAATTGCCGGAAGCTCTTCCAACTCACCCGAGCCACTGGCAGCAAGAAGTCTAGTGTGAGCGAAACAATCTATGAGGATGACGGGATGCCAATCACTAACATCCATCGACGTCTTGGACGATAGGCAGAATTCTTCGAAGGGCATTTCAACTGGCCTGCTGCTCCGGCAACACCGGTCGGACTGTTCTGCCCTCCATGGCTGGTGACGACTGATCCACCAACGTCATGGAATGAGTCAATAGTTGTCCCTATCTTTAAAAAGGGTTCACGTCGTTCCTGTAACAACTATCGGGGGATAAGTCTACTTCCGATTGCGTCCAAACTATTGGCTTCCGTCATACTTCGTAGGTTGTTCAAAACCCGAGAAAGATTGACTCGCGAGGAGCAGGCTGGTTTTCGTTCCGGTCGAGGATGTATTGATCACATCTTCACTCCCCTCCAAATGTTAGAACACCGTCATGCTTATCAAAGGCCAACAATAGTAGTGTTTCTTGACATTAGGGCTGCCTTCGATTCGTTGGACAGGACTGTTCTCTGGGATTGTCTATTGAAGAAGGGTGTGCCTGAGAAGTTCATTAACATCTTAAAGGCCCTATATACAAACACCTCAGGCAGAGTGAGGGCATACAACTACCTTTCTCCATTGTTCCATTCGAGCAGTGGGGTTAGGCACGGTTGCCCAATCTCGCCAGTCCTCTTCAACTTTGCCATCGATGACATTCTGGAAACAGCTCTGATGAATGTAAGTAATGGTGGTGTGGATCTGTTGCCTGGAGAAAGACTTCTCGACCTTGAGTATGCGGATGATATTGTCTTACTGTGAGATAATGCCCAAGCCATGCAATCCGCACTTAATCAGTTGGCAACCAGTGTCCGTATGTACGGTATGTGCTTTGCACCTTCGAAGTGCAAAGTACTTCTACAAGACTGGCAGGATTCTAATCCTGTACTCACTCTGGATGGTGAGAAGATAGTAGTCGAGAAGTTCATGTATCTAGGTAGCTGCATAAGTGCTGGCGGCGGCGTGAGTGATGAGATGAATTCACTTATAGTGAAAGCCAGAGCTGCTTACGCCAATCTGGGCCATCTTTGGCGCCTTCGTGATGTCAGTCTGGCTGTAAAAGGTCGGATCTATAACGCGTCGGTGAGAGCAGTTTTTCTCGTGAAACCTGGCCCCTCCGAGCTGAAGATGCTAGACGACTTTTTGTGTTTGATCATCGTCGTCTCTGAAAGATTGCTGACATTCAGTGGCAACACCATGTCAGCAATGCAGAGGTTCGGCATCGTGTGTTCGGACACAGAGACGATAATGCAATTGGTGTCACCATCTTGAAACATCGACTCCGGTGACTTGGACATGTTCTACGAATGTCGTTCCAGAGAATTCCACGTCGTGCATTATTTGCGGACACCGGGACTGGTTGGAAAAAACGGAGGGGTGGTCAGTATATGACATGGTGTCGTGGTATGAAAGAAAGCTGCAAAGGACTGGCTTGTGTTGGTCCTTCACGACTCCCTGGCTAGGGTCCGAGAGATGGTGCAACACAGTGGCTAGAGGCGTTATCAGATATGGCTCAGAGTAGAAGCCAATGGCGATCCTGCTGTAACCTTATTTTACCTTCATAAAAAAGACGTAACCTCCTTAAGTGGAAGCATTCTCTGTGGCTGTTCTTTTGCGATTTGAACTGGCCCTCCTATTGTTATTATTTCACTATCATACACTAATTTCTGTTTATTGTTGTTTTTCTTTTTTTTATACGCACCTTAAATTCCTTATATCTTCACATTCCCATTATTATTGTGTGGCGCATATATATATATATATATATATATATATATATATATATATATGGTGCCCCTTTGTACCAATATTTGTGTTCAGATAGATAAAACCTGAGGGTAAAGTTCCTTTTAGATATTGATTTAATAAGATATTCCATCCAGAAAGTACTAAACATTTTCCGCATTAATGGATTTAATGCGATGGATAAACTAATCATAATACTTTCATTGTGAAACCGAGAAATGCCAAAGAGATCTACAAAAATAAAGTCAATTTGGAACACTTGCTATTTTTTATTTACAAACCAACTGTTAAACATTTAAACCAATACAAACAATATAAATGGAACAAATTCATTGCATGTGTGTATATTTTACTACAACAATGTTTTGAGCTGAAACCAATTATGATCGATTTAGAATTTATTACAAATGAGAAAAGAATAAAACAGAAGTAGACTTTGAAATTATTGTTTTCAGGTGAACTAAAATGCATATACAAACAACGAAATATCAAATAAATGAGGACATCAACAATGAGCTGCCAGTAAGAAAAGTTAGGTAGCGTAAATACTTTTTTTAATTTCTAGTAAATAACTATCAATACGTGCTTTTAATAATTTAACAGTGAATAAGGTGCAATGTACGTAAGTAAAAATTAAAAAATAAAAATAATAAACAGTATTTTAACAACAGAATTAACTTACTATCTAATGCGATAGTTAAGATTAAAACGATGGTTGGGAAGAGAAATACATTTTCAGATCATTACTGAGTAGAAACAGGTGAATTAAAAGATGGTTATCAAAAAAACAATTAAACATTCAATTAACCACTTTCATTCGTATACATTGGTTGTTTGGATTTTCTCATGGATATTTAAAACTCCAACTGATTTGTATCTTTCGGCATATGTGTTCTCCGTGCGGATCACCTCGATATTGCCAATAAGTCAGAAGCATTTTAGGCAGAGATGGATGGTGGCCAGCAGTGGAATCTAGGACGCGTGTTTCGTCCTAGTTAGGACTCGTTAGCTGGATGTCCCTGAATTCTATTGTCGATGTTCACTTCCAGACTTCAACTCAGTACTTTTCTCTTTAGACGCCAGCGCGTCCGATGCACGACATTGCAGTGAAGTCCGTCGTGTAAATTCCGTATGATGTTGCCGACCTTCTCAGGTACTCCATAATGTCGAGGACTCCAAAAGGTCCTCCTATCCACACTGTCTTTACAGCTAAGGAAGTTGATGTATAGTGACGAGTCCTATTGAATTGATTGCTCACAAATGATCAGTAGTGTTGCGGTATCTTTAATGATCCTCTTCACTTTCCCGTTTGTTTATGTATTCGGTCTGTGCCATGGCACTGTGTTCTTGTTTGTCTATTTTCAACTGCTGTCTTCCTGTTCTTCCTTTCTCGAATTCTGCCCAGGGTTTCGGTAGAGGCATATTTCTTATTATGCTTCTCACGGCCCAGAACCCCCTGGCACGCTAAAGTTAGTGCTTCTTTGAACACTTTGCAGTTGTTCTACATAGTGATGTTTCTTCTTTAGGCAGATCTTGTAAAGCTTGGAACCTGTTGCTTAGAGCTATTTTGAATGCGTTGAGTTTTTTAGTATCTCAATGAAAGGCTGTATTAGACTTTTGTGATGCTGTTTCGCGATTTTTCGGTGCTTCTTTAGCTAAAGTTCCGTTTGTCAACTACCAGGTGGTGATCTGAAGTTACGTCAGCTAATCTCTTGGCTCTCACGTCTTCCATTGATCTTTTGCATTTTTTAGTGATGCGAATACGACCGATCTGGTTTTCTGTAGTGAGACTTCGTGCGACCCATGTAGCTTTATGTATGTGTTTGTAGGGGATATAGTGCTATTTATAACCACTTTGGTGAACGCGTATAGATTTACAGATCGCTCGCCATTCTAGTTCCTTTCTCCTAGTCCTTGTCGTCCCATGATATCTTCATAACCGTTGTCCATTCCAACTCTGGAGTTTAGATCTTCCATCAGGATTGTCAGGTTCTTTCCTGGGCACTTCTCTATGATTGACTGAAGCCTCTCGCAAAACTGATTTTTATCGTCTTTATTGTTATCATTGGTGGGTACATAGCACTGGATAAGATTAATTGTGATCCTCTCTGTTTTGATAATCATGGGTCCATGAGATTCCAGTCCTATAAGTGCATTTCGTGCTTCTTCGTACAGCATCAGTGAAATTGCTTGTATGTACGAAGCATTATTTTCTTCATGACCAGCGTACGACAGCACCTCTTCCGAGGCTAATCTCATCAGTCCAGCTTGGGACCGATGGGTTTCACTTGTTCGGAAAACCGCCAAGTTGTATCTCATTTCCGCAGCTACTTGACTTCGCCTTCCAGTCTCCCACATTGTCCAGACATTCCACGTCCCTATGTTACTTGTTGCTCTGGTTGTTAGAAAGGGCATCGGCCTCGGCTTTCACCATGAGGCGTTACAATTCTCCTAAATGAAGGTTCTTTAAATCCCAGGGATGAGTTTAGATGATTTTTTCCGGTCCGTTTTTTTGGCAAATTTGTTAACGGCGGCATGAGGTTGCTGAACCCATGTCCAATCCCCCTCCTTTATCCGAGCATAAGACCGGCAGTAACCCTAGAATAGCTACAGGCAGGTTAAAAAGCTGTACTAAATACATATTAGCGTTTTCTATCAGCTCCTGGGAATCCGTTTGCCCAACTAGATGACTGTACACGACTCACAAAAATAGACATTTCTGATTCTTATATTTTAGTTGAAGTATTCGATGGTTCTAGATAGCTTCTATTTATCACAATCCGCAGAGTTCTATCACTATAAGCGCCTGAATTTGATATCAAGTATACAACTGTAATGTTTCAGCAGATAATGGGTCCGATGTTAATATATACCTGGAACGGTAGCATGGTTAGATGAAATCATTTTGACAGAGTGAACGAAGAATGAACTTTCTAACTGTTTACACCAATTTCTGGCGCGATTGATAGTGTGCTTTTCACCTACATGAAAAAAAGCTAATCTTTTTCGCGCAATCCATCAAACATCTTAGTTTCACCCTAGATCGCAAAAATCGATGATTATTCGTATCCGATATTAATGCTACTCAGAAAGTCTCGTGAATTTGGTTGAAATTAGCAAGCGCCTAAATAACAGTTTGGGACAGATTCCGACCAATGAACTATCAGGTAGATTACTAACTTGGCTTTTCCTGCCTTTTCTATACTTAAAAGAATTGAAACTAATATAAAAGACGAAGACAATTATTCCACTTCACAGGAAGCAATTTCATCACTACTGGGAAAAAGGTTTAATATTAGTAATCGTTTAATTTAATTTTAAACTGTGTAACATAAAGGGCTATAATAAATGTAGATAGGCATTTTGCGAAGAAATTTAGCAATTACAAGATGTGCGTATTAACGCAATGTGACTGCACATATACGAGTTATCATAGTATGCAAACTACTGGGTTCGGATAAAATAAAAACGAAGTGTCAAATAGATTAAACAGTCAACGTTTGACATACAGGTGATGGTTACCATAATATTCCTGAGATTGAAAGAGCTAGGTAGGAGATCTACGATTGGTACTTTCTCCTGATTTCATTGCGATCACTTTCGCTTTTCACATACCTACAAAGATCACTCACTATGGTATCACACTTACCAGTAGTCGCAATAACGAACCAACTGACAAGATTGGGCAGTTTCATTAGCAAAATGGCAAGCAAATAGGAGCATATTTCGAGGTTGGACAAGGTATGCGAACCTCATGAAAGCAAGAGAGTAAAACATAAGGGCTCCAAAAATATACAGATAAAATCTCGATACCTGTTGTCATTTTACCACTGATTTTCTCTGGGTTATTCTGTAAATCCCCAATAGCCGCTAACGGCAAACCCCAGTTTGCTATAGGACCCCAGAAGTGCTAAAGAGAGGGGTTTGTTATGAAATAACGAGAACAAAAGTGAGTGAGATGACCTGCAATAAAACTTACGGTACTATGATATAAAATCTTCCTATGAAAATAAAATTTACCTGGTTATGTAGTCCCTGAACTCTTTCCTGCGCAAGTAGTTAAGCAGCCTCATTTACGAAGTTCAAAGAGAGCACTTGAGAAGGGTTGATGCTAATGCTGCAGTCAAACAAGATTCTGATATTAAGAAGATCTATTGTACTGTTGGATTCACACTCTCTACTCTTTTCCAATTAGTTTTTCTTTCAACTTTTGTGCCGAATTACACAGACATGTTAGTACAGCTCCATGAACACTGAAGAAATAAGACTTCACTAGAAAAGATAATCCAATCTTGCATCTGTTGGTCATATTATATTGATGATGATAGACAATAAGATATACGGATAGTGATTAACTTGAGAAGTTTTCATCACATTCACTGACTTATTCAGAAATAGTACAGGCGAAGACTAGAAACGGGGTGAATTTATCCGCAACGCAACCATGTAAACTTAATGTATCGCTCAGTGTAATAACGGTCATCTGTGCGTTCAAGTAACCACAGATTTTGTCATTCCATAATGTGTTTTTAATTAAATAACTAGATTATGATGTTAATTTTGCTCTGTTTTTAATTTTTACTCGCCACGTCTGACTGCGTTACACTGTACGTTCATTGCACGATGGAATGATATCTCAAGTCATAGTTAGTTTAATCACATAGTTTATTGTTTCCAGATAGACCGTCAGTGCATGATGTTACTGAAGAAATGTTTGTTGTACTGTAGACTAAGTTTTTATGAACAACTGCCTGTTGTCTTCAGTCTGAAAGCTATATATATATGTATCATTCGTCTTCTGTTAGGTAAGTCCAAATGGCACAGGTATTCAGTGTTTGACAACGCTTTTACCAGCAACACCTTCGAATATAATTTGTACCCACCGAGAGAAATCAAAAGACAGAATCGAGGAGATCGGAAGAGTGTATTTGACGATTACCAATATATCGGAATTCTCTGATCTAATCTGGATAGCGATTGCGGTAGATGTTGAGCTCAGCGTTACAACACGTGATCTGGTGCGGATGCATGACCGAGCGCCTTCAGCTAGATGAGTCCACTGAAACATGTGGTCAGCATCCAATGTCGTGTAGCGGTAAATAAATCCCCAAAATAAATATCTCTGTAAGTTTTCGACATTCGATGCTGACCAGATATTTTAGTGGACTCATCTAGCTGAAGGCGCTCGGTCATGCATCCGCACCAGATCACGTGTTGTAACGCTGAGCTCAACATCTACCGCAATCGCTATCCAGATTAGATCAGAGAATTCCGATATATTGGTAATCGTCAAATACACTCTTCCGATCTCCTCGATTCTGTCTTTTGATTTCTCTCGGTGGGTACAAATTATATTCGAAGGTGTTGCTGGTAAAAGCGTTGTCAAACACTGAATACCTGTGCTATCTTCATTGGTGAGACCGTCGTGATCTGGTACACCTAATTGCAACTGTGATTCTGTTCCTTTTTGGGATTTTTTATATATTATTTTTTAACTTTTTATAAATTGTGATATTTTTTCTCCGTGTCCCAGGATACCCTGCAATTTTCCCAACACGAAACCGACTGACTCGAAAAACAACTCGGGAAACTTCTAAGCTGGCACGCGTTAACGGCAACTGTAGCCGGCGAACATAGCCGTCTGTTGTACGTCACAGATGTGACAACGAGAGTTCGCTACCTCGTCGACACTGGCGCAGAAGTTAGCGTTCTCTCAGCAAATCTCAACGAATGGCCTCACGAATCGGCTCTAAACTTACAGGCGGCAAACGGAAAACCTATCGCTACGTATGTCAAAAGGTACGTTTACCTGAACGTGGGTTTACGCAAACCCATTCACTCGATCTTCGTTATTGCAGATGTATCTATGCCAATCATTGGTATGGACCTTCTACAACACCACAATCTGATCATCGATACTCGCAAACGGAGGCTAGTAGACGGAAACACTAATTTGTCCGTTTGTGTAACTTCCTTCTCTGGTTGTAGATTATCCCCAGTCACAGTTAAACATATGATAGACCCACTCTACCAACCACTACTCGATAAGTACCCTGGGATACAACAAACTCAACCGAAACTACCGTGTGTAACCAGCAATGTTACACATCACATCACGACTACAGGACCACCTGTATTTTCTAAAGCACGACGACTAGCTCCTGAAAAGCTCAGGTTAGCGGAAAACGAATTCGATCACATGATAGACTTAGGAATCATACGACCGTCAAGTGGCCCTTATGCATCTCCGTTGCACATGGTCCCTAAAAAGGACAGCAACGATTGGCGTCCAACTGGTGACTATCGGCGATTGAACGCGAAAACCATTCCCGATCGTTACCCGTTGCCTCACATTCACGATTTGACAGCTACCTTGAAAGGTACAACTGTCTTTTCGAAAATCGACTTGGTTAAAGCGTATAACCAAATCCCTATGGCTACTGACGACATACCGAAAACAGCTATCATAACTCCCTTCGGACACTATGAATTTTTGCGAATGCCTTTCGGTCTAAGAAATGCTGCTCAAACATTCCAAAGATTCATAGATGACGTTTTCCGAGGTCTCAACTTCGTACATGACGACTGCTTAATCGCATGTCTGGACAGAGAATCGCATCTCAAGCATCTGGATCTTGTTTTCGAACAACTACAAAACCACGGCATTACTGTAAACACTCAAGAACCCATTAACATCGCAGTAGACGCATCCGACTCGGCAATCGGAGGAGTCTTACAACAATGGGTTAACAACTCCTGGCAACCATTGGCATTTTTCTCCAGACGGTTGCTAGACACCGAATCGAGGTACAGCACATTTGGTAGGGAGCTCCTAACTATGTATTGTGCAGTACGACTTTCTCAACACTAAATCGAAGGTCGTGAATTCACCCTTTTCACTGACCATAAACCACTCACCTTCTCTCTAAGCTCTACTTCAGACAAGTACTCTCCCCGTGAGTCTCGACAACCGGACTACATTTCGCAGTTTACTTCAGATATTCAACACATCTCTGGAGCAAACAATGTAGTTGCAGACGCCTTATCTCGCATAACTTCCTTGAACAGTTTCCAAGGAATCGACCTTCTTAAACTCGCCGAGCTTCAAAAAGAAGACAGTGATCTTCAGCACGAGTTATCGTCCACAACACTTAAACTACGCATCAAACAGATGGGAACAGGTAACCAAACCTTACTTTGTGACACATCTACAGGTAGGGATCGCCCAATCGTGCCGAAGCATTATCGACGCAATGTCTTCAATACATTGCACAAACTTTCGCATCCAGGTGTTCGTGCAACCATCAAGCTTATAACAGAAAGGTTTTGCTGGCCTGGAATGAATAAAGACGTGAGGGAGTGGGCACGCTCCTGTGTAAGCTGCCAAAAATCTAAGGTTATCAGACACAATAAATGTCCCTTAGGCTCGTTTAAAACTCCCGATGCTCGTTTCGACCATGTTCATCTGGATTTGGTAGGACCTTTACCAGATTCAAATGGATACTCTTATCTTTTAACCTGCGTAGACCGTTTCACTCGATGGCCAGAAGCAGTACCTATCAAGGACATCACTGCTGAAACAGTGGCCCGCACCTTCGTCGAACGATGGGTAGCAAACTTCGGTTGCCCTTCAACCATCACTACAGACCGCGGACGTCAGTTTGAATCTGATCTTTTCCGTCGTCTGACTACACTTTTAGGAATCACTCACTTCCGAACGACTGCCTACCACCCACAAGCAAACGGGTTGGTAGAACGCTTTCACCGACAACTGAAAGCTTCACTATCAGCTGCAAACGTTTCACAGTGGACCGACGCTGTTCCACTTGTCTTACTAGGTATCCGCAATGCAGTGAAAGCTGACATTGGATACACTGCGGCTCAACTCGTTTATGGAACGACACTTCGACTTCCAGGAGAATTCGTGGATCCTTCATCCTGTTCAATGAGCATGGATCTAACCTCCTACACGAACAGGCTTACAAACGCAATGCATTCAGTTAAACCTGCTTTCACTCGACCACAATCCATGGATGTTTTCGTTCAACCTGACTTACGATATAGTACACACGTTTTCATTCGTCGAGACTCGCATCGACGACCTTTCGAATCAGCATACGAAGGACGTTTCAACGTTCTTCAACGCGAACCGAAGTACTATATAGTCGATAAGAACGGAACAAACGATAGCATCAGCATCGATCGCCTCAAAGCAGCGTATTTAGAAGGAAACCCTATCTACGTCGATTTTCCTTCGTTACAATCAAACGACACGACTCCACTCATAATTCCTCAACCGACAACCAACACTAGCGATGACACTTCGAATGTGTCTGAAAACAAACTTAAAACGACACGGTCTGGAAGATGAGTAAGATTTCCTGAAAGATAAACGACTACTGCACGCAAGGCACTACTCGACATTTTATATTATCTCGATCTTTCTTTTTACGATATATAAAATTAAAAAAACAATTTTAATATGCTTATATATTTATACTTTTATTTAAAAGAAAAACAAAAAACAAAAATTTTTTTAACGCTTTTACGTGTGCTTGAGTTAATTTTCCTTTTATTTCACCGACATTGTGTTTTTACGCACATACAAGTGTATTTCGACGTGCACTTACATTTTCTTTTTTCCTTTCCAGGACGACTGGAAAAGAACGATGAAGTTTACGAAGAGCCGAAATTTTCATTGTACTTTTTTTACTATGTTGCACCTCGGTCCCATATAGTGAGGAAAGACGACCAGAAGCTGCTAAACCTAGCAAACTATCAGAAGAGTGTTTACCAACGACTGGCTGGCCATGTCTTAGGGTCATCACTGCCCCACTAGGGGGAGTGATCTGTAGCGGTAAATAAATCCCCAAAATAAATATCTCTGTAAGTTTTCGACATTCGATGCTGACCAGATATTTTAGTGGACTCATCTAGCTGAAGGCGCTCGGTCATGCATCCGCACCAGATCACGTGTTGTAACGCTGAGCTCAACATCTACCGCAATCGCTATCCAGATTAGATCAGAGAATTCCGATATATTGGTAATCGTCAAATACACTCTTCCGATCTCCTCGATTCTGTCTTTTGATTTCTCTCGGTGGGTACAAATTATATTCGAAGGTGTTGCTGGTAAAAGCGTTGTCAAACACTGAATACGTGTGCCATCTTCAGTCGAAAACTTACAGAGCTATTTATTTTGGGGATTGATTTATCGCTACAGTGTTTTGGTTTTATCGGCTGAATTATGTTCATTTTACTCCGTTTAGCAACATGTCTGTGCAAATGGAACAATAATTATGACACTTGCTTAGTTTAGTATTCTTGGTTGACGTTTTAATTTAGATTAGTCGATAGAATTATATTATACTTAAGTATAGTGCTTAAAGCCTGTGACGAAACGGATCAGTTTAGTAAGTAGAGCTGCCTGTTTTTAGTGAGTATACTGACTCAAATCAGTCTGATTAAAAATAGGAAAAAAACGTGCCTTTGATGCTGTTGCTGTCATACATTATAAGATAGCTTTAAGTACGTTTGGCGTTTATTTGTAGACAGTACGTCAAACACTGTTCATTAAACAATTTCTCCAGCAATAACATCGGTAGCAGGATAGCTAAGTGTCTGAGCTTTTATTTGCCTGAAGAAGAGCAGTATACAGTCTTAGAAGATGAGTGTTCTGTGTCTCAATTAAATGTAGTTGGCTGTGGATAAATGTTAAGAATCTTTTTGACAACTGGGACTTTTAGTTTATCAGACACTAACTCTGCTTGCATGTCTTCCTGTTAAGCTAGACGCAGATGCATGGGAATACTTAAAAGGGAGCAAAATAATAAAAGCACTAAGCCCGTGTGATGCTTTGCACAAGTAATAGTAGCTGACCTGATTTTATATTCATGAAGTCAAGGTAAATCACAGCTGCATAAATGCTTTGCTGAAAAAACATGTAATTTGGTTATTTACCTATCCCACATTTCTGACTGAATTCATTATTATTTTCTCATTTAGAATGCAACAGGAGTGAGCCTTCACAGATTCTAAGAACTGTTTCGCCCTTAGAACTATGGCCCTATGGAACTTTACGGGAGACCCAACTAACAGCAGACTATAAAAAGGATGCTGGACGTTCATTTTAGTCTCACAACCACTTTCAGTACTTTTTGAGTTACTTCTTTTACCTTTTCGTTTGGAAAAAATCAACAAAGACGGCAGCTTAACATTACCAGCGCGACTTTTAAACGGCGAGTTCGTTTAAACCTTTGTTTGATATTCGATTCTTAATGAAAGTTCCTGAATAAATTTTTAAATCTAATGCTACTTTGTTTTATCTACTTAGTCGTTGCAAGAAACTTGTGATATACGAGCTTCTCAGCATTTAGTTCATATGTAGTAAACTTAGGTGATTTTGTACATATCTTCGTCATTTTCTCGGGAAACCTACAGACTCAGGTCCTCTCATAACTTACTCTAACCAACATGAGTTGTCACGGCGGCTGACGGATGGACACGCGTTACACATCCTAACCATACCTGCGTCTAATCTTACAGCTCCTTATTCAAATGCCATATTATAATCAAGCAGTGCCTCTAGCCCCACTAATGGAACACTAGTAAGTCAAAGGCACCCTGTATGATACCTTACATTGGTCTATGCACTCGCTTAGCTCTTTAGTGAGGATATTACTACAGTCCTGCCAAAAATCCCATGAACCCCCTACCTCCATCAAAACAAATAAGTCTGTATTCGCTGCATATAGCAATTTTATTTTTCAGAAGTAAGATATAACAGTTAAAATTGGAGTAAGATGGCAGTATACAGCAGATGTACGTGGTACATGTCTTCATAGATTAACTGAAATAGAGAATACGGATATTAGCTTAACAGGCTTACTTAGAAAGTCGTGTCTACTTTGAACTTACTGCGTGAGAAAGTTATACTGGAACTACTAATAATGTAGGAATCTAGTCTCTCAGAGCGTACGAAGCACTCAAATGGGAAGACAGTTGTCCAAAAATAATTCGAATATGAAGGTGGGAATTTGCAGGTACTTTTCATCGTAAGGGTGAACATATTAGGTAACGGTTGACATCATACTGTAAACAAACACAAATTTGCGAGTGGTGAAATATGATCTATGAAAAAGTTAGCTTAGTAACAATTAATTACCATTTTACTCCCTGATTATGATCCTTCGGCTTCCTTTAATGGCCAAAACTGCAAACATACACTACACACTGATAGAAGATTTCCGGCTTTTCAATGTTAAGCTTGCTTTAACGCACGATGTAATGAGTACAACCCCTCTATTACTGCTAAATGGCATATTTTTCATAAGAAACCCTCTGCAATAGAATGTTAGCATCTGTGACTTCATCTATGGTTATCGGAAATCTGGGTCCTTTCGAAAACAATACTGATATCCCCTACTGCTGGGCACTCAGTATTAGTTTGACTCGTTGGGATAGTGTCGTCCATAATACTGAAGAAAATTGAAAACCGGAGATTGTTTCCTTTCATTTTGCCGATAACATCATAAAGGACAGGAACAAACATGCGGACAGTTAGTCACAGGCGGCAGCATCAATTATTTTAGCTAAAATACGAGCTTCGGCTTTGGATATCCAGAAAACAAGTCAAAACAAAAGCCATAACCATTTTAAAACATAAGATGAGTCAGCTTGGCTTAAGAAATACATTGACTTCAGTAGCAGCAGCAAAAACCCAGAAAACAAAGCAAAATGAGGGAAGATTTCGCTCTAACACTTAGAGTATTACGTTAACTTCTGGATTGTAACACACTGAAACATTAAATTCTGTAGCTACACAAAAGAAATAGCGGAAAAAGCACAGAACGAAGAAAGCCGGCCGCCGTTGCATACCAAGATGGCGGATATAATAATTCCCGCTTCATTCTGATTGGTCGCTAAGCAGACTGTCACGTTTACGAAATTGAGTTGCGTTTAATAGCAGCCCTAGAAACGTTGTTCCGAAAACATGACGATTATACACTCGACCGATTTTGAATAAATTCTGAATAAATAGACTCCAAAAGAGTGAATAAAATTGTAGGCTGAACTTGAATGGTTTTTCAACCGTTATGTCGTCTTTCATTTGTGCCTGTAGTGGTTAACAAATCTCCAGGATAAATAACTTTGTAAGTCTCCATTGTCGGTCCTGACATAATTGGTTCCACTGTATACACCACTAAATGAAAGTGGTCGACCGAGCACCTGATTCGGATCATATTTGAGTACAGCATGATTCTCAGCACGTATAAGAGCTAATCAGATTCAATATGGCTTCGACATATCGTCCGTTAACCAAATAAACCTACCCAATACTTCGTTTTCGATTATCGGTTTCATTTCCCTTGAACATTTGTATATGAAGAAGTTCCCGACAGTGATGAAATCGAACTCCGAGTATCCGAGACGTCTTTACCCTCGAATCTTTGGCCAATTTCAGGTTTTCCAAAATTAGAAAAGTCTGGTCGAAATATGACATAGATATTTAAGAGTTGATGACGCTATTGTCCTCAACAACTTTGCAATAGAGCATCTCAAAAACAGCCAAGTCTGGAGTCAGGAATTAGTCATTTCAAAGATGTGTTTGGAAGATAGTCGATGGGTTGAGAAGTATGTGAGCTTAGCTGACTAGTTGTTGTGTGGGGTATGAAACACAACGTACCCAATATTGATTTGATGATGATGGTTGATCGCGTGATTTCAGCTATAATGTGTCGGGTAAACCTGATGGAGTCAGTATCAATGTTGAGTGCCCACAGAACTTTTTATTTTGAGTATTTATCTACTGTTACAGTCTTAATAGCAAGAAGCTATGGTAGTTGTAGACTTATGTAGTTGTAATTCGTAAATTTACTTGCTCTTTTGGGGCGTATTGATCCAAAGATATACAAAATCGATGCACCTTTATGTCGCTGAATGCCATTCATAGTTGTAGGACATTATCATTACAAAGTACTAGATTTGAATACATTGAGAGAATTTCTGACCGACTAGTGAACACTATGACAGCACATACAATGACTTGAACGGTTCAAAACGCTAAAATCAACAACGGCTACTTTGGACACACTAACGACTCATCAACACTAAATAAGCCCATCTAAAACGATTCTTCAACTTTATCGATCTTTAGACTCAATAATCTCCAAATATTTTCAGTACAACCAGTATAACTTTGAAAACGAACTCCGTTGATCGACTGACTAAAATAATTGTTCATTACATGAGGTACTGTTTCTAATTTATCTGGTGAACGATTTCGCTATATATGTCGGCTGTTCAAATACAACATACCGAGTTCAACTAACAGTCTGACGACACAATCATTCATGTGAATGAATATCTTATAAGTTAAAAACGACAATGATCTAGAAATCCCAACACTGGAAGCGCTTCACACCATGTACTGCCCGAAAGTTTTCGATTCACTTATCTAACTGATATATTGCATTTGTCGTTTACCGTACTACAGAGACAACGTTATTGTCCTAATTGAACTTTTGACATGAACTTGTTATTTTTGTAACGACCGAAACTTTAGTATTTACTCTGAAAGTAGGACTAACGAACTAAAGTTTACTCCATTAGGCGTAGCGTACAAGGCGTTGTGAATGACTCGTATCAAATAATATGAAAACACAAAAACTGCTCAATTCAAGCGTTCCTAATTTAGGAGGAAAAACAAGTTATATCAAAGTACAAAGTATCTCAAATGGTACAGCTTATATTATAAACTCAGATGTTTCTCTGGCATACGATAACACGCTAAACATTAAAAAAATGGTTTATGAACAAGTGTTCCGTATCTGAAAATCAATAAGCGTATTGCTGAAGGCACTAACTCACATAACTATCTACACGGATTCGAGTGACCTGCTGAAGGTAACAAGCTATTAGTAGAGTGTTTATCAGTGATGATTTCACTTGGCTTAAACTTCTGGCTGGTCATCAATGCCCCACAAGATGTAGAGTGAGCTGTAATAGTAAGTAAATCCCCGAAACAAATAAGTCTGTAAATCTTTCATGCCGATAGATACCGCGTGTTTTATCAATAAGAGACTAGTTGTGAATAGGTACTTATTTAGATCGTGGGACAGAAAAGCTGGGGAACGATGTTGTCTTTTGGAAGCACAAAACGTTCATTAACACTTAATATAAAGTAATAGGAAAAATAATGCCTATACAAAATGAAGAAGTAAATGACTACTTGAGCTATGATTTTGTGACATGATTGAGATGTTTGTGATCAACCTTTAACCAATCAACTCAAGTCCCTTCATCAGCTTCCCTCTGTAATCAACTTCCGCAGGAATGAAGGTTCGATCAGCTTACTAAACAAGCGCATCTCAGTTTGCTCCCCGCAGCCTAAAAGTGTATAACTACCTCGTTCGATGTTCGACTGTCAATAAGTGATTGTCCAGTCAATACTCGAAGATACTCCACAGATGTCACCTACCTTACTATCTCCTTATCTTATCTCGTAGCACTTAGTTTTTTCCACAAATCGTTGCCCATAACTTGTGAAACGTGTCCTCTAAGTGAGGAACACAGCTTGTAAGAGAATGGAGGGTAGCAAAATGAAACAAGAATGTCAGAGAAAATGCCACGGGTGGGCTACTCAACATCATTTTGGTGAGGTATGATTTCCTTGTGTTCTATCCGGCCATCAGGTGTTTACTCACCTACCTCTTAAGTATCTTTCGAGCCATAAACAAAGAACAATCTACTTCGAACAAAAAATAATTAGAGTTTGTCAAACCTGAGGAGCTGCTCTACAGTTTGTATAAGAAAATCAGATACTAAAGGGAATGTACAATTATAAGTGATAAATGTTCGGTTCTACATGAATGTTTGGCTTACATAACTTGAAGTCATAGTTCACACAAAGCGCTATACAAATATACTTTATAACAACTATAAACTCAAAAAGTTGTATTGCATAAATACTTAACACTACCAGAATTCCGAAATAATTATACCGATATTGGACCTGGTGCGTAACGTATGAGCGATGCAACTTTGGAAAACATTTTAAAGGCTATACTCGGTGTAATACTAAAGCATACCAAATCATTAACGCTCCCAGACATCTGCATGAATGCATTGTTATTCACTTTTATTGATTTTGTCTATTTGACGACCCTACTGCAAGCTAACTTATGTCTCAAGTTATAGATCGTGCCCGCAAAGATGGCGTGTACTTGCAGAAATATACTATTATATGTGTACGAAGTTTGTGGTAAGTATAAGCAGAAGTTAACGTTTACGACCACGAAAAAACTAAGCAAAGCAGGAATTAATGATTGTCTCCGCCGATTTCGCACAGGTGGATACCCCTTGTTCTGGTGACAAAATAAACCAGACAAGTAACAAACATGTATTTATTTAGATCGCGGAACAGAACAGTTGGGGCACGAAGTTTTATTTTAACAACACAAAACGCTGCCCAACATACAACATGAAATAAATGGACATATAATGCCTGTACTAAATATGGAAGTAAATGACTAATTGAGCTATAATATTTAGACATTACTGAGACATTTATGGCCAAACTAAATTGTTGCACGTCCTCAACATTGTTACTGACTCCATCAGGTTTACCCGACACATTATAGCTGAAATCACGCGATCAACCATCATCATCAAATCAATATTGGGTACGTTGTGTTTCATACCCCACACAACAACTAGTCAGCTAAGCTCACATACTTCTCAACCCATCGACTATCTTCCAAACACATCTTTGAAATGACTAATTCCTGACTCCAGACTTGGCTGTTTTTGAGATGCTCTATTGCAAAGTTGTTGAGGACAATAGCGTTATCAAACCCTGAAAATCCGTGAAAACTTTATGCCCTTTAGTAGGCTAATAACTTAGGTTGATAAGCAAACGAGGAACTAAATAGCCCTAACACTTGTAAAATGTGGTCAGAAGTGCTGGTTGACAGTTACCGCTAATCCATGGCTTCACATTTTTCAGACAGATTGGCACACTTATTACCTTAGTTGCCGAAGTTACCAGTGACCCGAGAATTTACTAGAATGATGAGGGGCGACAACAAAGAATTTAGTGAAGTTCGATAAATAACATTTAATACATCATAGGTATATGGTGAACAACCACTTTGATTCACTATTAATGATTCGTTTTAATCCATCAAAGTGCATTAAGTTGTCATAGTAAAGCTCGTAATCTTTCAAAACATTCGACTCGGGAAGATAGAAAACGACTGTCGATTTAGAATTATCTGTCAATAGGCTAGTTGCATCAATATTTTTAGTTAAACAGTTAGTTGGTAGTCAAATTAATCTATACGCATCTCATAGGGGAATTTACACCAACGCCTATTTCACCTAAATTGTCGTTTTTCACACTATATGAACAATGGATGAGGAAGTTGGATTTGAGAAGCTCAAACTTACAGGGGTGATAGGCTTTAATGGTTTGATTGTTTTCATTGCCATGACTATCCGCTGTTAAGGAAAAATTCAGAACGGTTTCCTGGTACATCCTGATGGACAACATGTTGTATTTTCTCTAGGAAGCAACGTTATTATTGAAAATATAAGTACAGGAGAGCAGTTCTTTTTGCAAGGACATACAAACATCGTCGTTTGCATGGACATTGACAAGTCAGGATCATTTATAGCTTCTGGTCAGGTTACATATATGGGATACAAAGTAACTGTTTTTATTTTCAACTAGATATATTTTAAGGCAACAATTATTGTGTGGAGTTTTGAAAAAAAGGAAAAATATGCAGAATTTGTGCTTCACAAAGTGAAGGTTCAGGCCCTAAGCTTTTCACGAAATTCAAGTTATCTCGCAAGTCTTGGGGGGCAAGATGACGGAAGGTAATTCTTTTAGTATTTCTCACATTTACAGCGTCGTTATTTGGTCTGTGCCAAAAAAAGAAGCTGTTTGTGGAAGTCCGGCGCAGCCACAGAGTGCTGGAGTAACATTGGCGCTAGCTTGCGCTAATATTTCTGAAAACACATTTATTACAGCTGGAGAGTATGTCACTCTGAATTTTGTAAACGTTTTTAAGAAACACGGTGAGAGTGTGGAGCTTAGATTTGGAAAATCGTAAAATCAGGCCAGCAGATTGTAACTTGGGTCAAGTTAAGCGAACTATTCACTGTCTGTCTGTATGTGTAACGTTTTAATATTGATCTCTTTATAGGTTTCCCACAATGACGAAATATTTTTTGCAGGAACTACAACTGGCGATGTTTTGACGATTAGTATGAAGCATCACCTGTTACAAGTTATTGCACCTGAAAAAAACGGATTCAGTATGGGTGTAACCACACTTAAGATATTAGGAGAATCAATGTTACTTGTTGGATCAGGGGATGGAGTTGTGCAAGAATTTTGTTACACCGTTAGAAAAGAAGGAAAACGTTGCTTCCCAACATTGATCAAGACAAAGTGAGTGAATCTGCTGAGTTCACTTTTAGAAATGAAATGTCAGTCCTTATAACCAAAATTTATTGTACATTTTGACTCCAAATCTTCTACGATTCGCAATTCTAATTTATTACTTTCTGCATTAACAGACGAAATAAGGATTTGTTACAAGAATATACCCTCGAGCAAAACTATTCATATTTGGGACCGGTGTTCTAAGCCATCAAGTTGTAACCGGTTTACAATTTAGAAACAACAATAAAGCTCTCTTAAATTCAAGATAACAATATTGACCTAATCAGCTAAGAATAATTTAACCGGTTAAATTTGTGAAACAAAATACTTTTATTCCTTCAAGTTCCAAGATTGCAAATAACTATTTCAAGCTTGCGTTCTATCTGAAGTCTGGTAAAAACCAGTTTGCTAATACAATCGATTGTCAGGTCAACATATTTAATCAGTTTTATCACTGTTTCTAGAACCTCACTTGGTGTTTTTCTCGAGATTATTAGTATTCTGAATAGGATTTGACCTCAACAACCTGATTGACTCCTGAGTTATTGCATCATGCAACGTCTTAAAGGAATCGCACTCAAAATCCAGTATCAGTTTGCAGTTTTATTTCAGTAAGAAAAGTTTCATATTTGATTGGCTTCTGTATCTATCTACTCTATGTTAATCTTTGTTCATAGTTCGTATTCTGATAACGTCCTAAACCGTTAAGAATTGCTAGTGTATGATGCATATTGTGCAACGTTTTGCCAACAGTCAATGAAAAATCGGGTTTGCTATTTCACAACATACACAACTTCAAGTTTTCTGTTTACGTGTAGTTAGGTCTGTAGTAGTGTATCTACCTAGCTTATTCTCCGGTGGAACATTTAATCTTGTTGTGACCTTTGCCTGATTAATTATCACATGATATAATTTCCAATCGGAGCACAGCTTATACAATCTTAGCACTGCACCAAACCAATGACTCGCTGGCCGGTACGAGCAGCCTAGAATCCTTATTGGTCCTTCTAATCTAGCCCTGCCTGTTCAGTCCAAAGAACATCAATATCAGCTTCAACTGTATGAATTATATATTTCAGACATGCCTGGTTGATATACAAACAAATCAGATCACATCATACCGTAAAATAGAAAATAAAAACTATAGAAGATCAAACCAGAAAGTGGCTGTGATTGTGAGAGAGTATAACTAATAACTTGGGAATAACTTAAGGATAGTAAATAGTATAATAATAGTCATTAAGTCAAACGGAAGCTTATGACAAACGCAATATGAATATATATAATAATTGTCCATAAATAATTATTAAAAGCTACTATTCAATTATTCTGTGTTGGGATATAACAAATCATATACAAGCAAGTCGAATATAAGGGTAAAATGGTCTCACTTGTTTAACTAAAACTTAAGAGATTTCAATTCAGTGACCGATCAAATTATTATTTAGTAATCGTATACTTTATTTTATTGCATTGATTTAACGACTTCTCATGTCATGGTTTTCCATAAACTGATATTAGACTGGAAAGCTTGAATTCTGAATATAAATAGGAAGACCATAAAAGCGTATTATAAATACATGCACATGAAATTAACTAACTCTTGTTATGCCCAGATAAGAATAATGAGTGGTAATTTTTGGGACCGCTCGTTTCTGGCTGTTTGCAGAATATACTTTTCCATTCCAAGCTTGGACTTAACCCTCTAGTTAGCAGGACCGGGATGCATCAAATAGCTAGCTAACTGGTCTTTGGTCACTGAGCCTTTTTTCTCGTTCTCAGATAAAGTGAACTCGTGATAGCTTCAAACCTAGCAATTGTTGGGGTCACAAAACGCTTGTTAGGTATAAAACAATAATTTCAAATAGCAGTAAAGTAACCAGTTGCTATCAAAGGTCGGAAGTCAAAGTGAAATTGCAACAGAGAGATATTGGAAAGCACTTGTCTTTATTTTAAGATAAGTAAATAGTTCAAGAATAATAATAGTCAGTCAATATAAATATCCTACAAGACCGCTCAAGCTGTAACATATATAAATCTGCACGTGTTACCAATAAGAGAACTTTATATCACTAAGGCAATAATAAACCAGTGTTAATTTCTTGAAAGTTTATTTCACGTACAAGAATCAAACCATACTATTTTAGCTGTTAATCGTAATTCAGTTTAATTCGAACTAACTGACTAAAACTCCTTGATGTTCATAATTTTAAGTACATTTTGATATCATATTAATTAGTAGTTAATGAAAATTAAAAAAATAATAGAAGCTTTTTTCGCTCCCTTAAAGGATTCTATAATTAGGAATCATCAATAAAGTTTCTGATTATGTTGTCTTTAACCCTTAGAATGATATACAGTTGTTTTTTTTTAAAGGTTGAAAGCTTACCTGAACGTTTTGAAAACAATTAGTCTTTATTCTGCTATATTTCCAAGAAGAACAGATTTCTGTACTGTATTGCAACTCGTGTGATATTCGTCATGTCATAACATTTTCACTTAAGATTATCAGTGTGAACTTTGAACAAACATGTTAGTGTTTTAGATGTTCGGTTACAAAATCTGTATATTTTATTATAGTAAAATGAAAGAGCTTCTGGGAAAAGTCACAGCTATTAGTCTTCGTGGAGAAGGACACCAGTTCTTTGTTACAACTGATAAATGTCATCTTTACCGGTTTAATTATTCAGATTTCAGTCATGAACTAGTTAAAACATGCCATAATGCTGCGGTCAACGACATTAAATTCCCATAGTAAGTGAAAACATTATATTATTATTTTTAATAACAACAATATTGTAAAGTTAGAATTTTGTGTTGATTGTTATTGAAAGGCACAAATTTACACAGAAATATTCGAAATTAGCGGTCATAACAAAGAATTGCTACTTATTGTTACACTAAAGGATACAGTTTAAACGGAATACGGTAGATAGATTCAGTAAATGGGCATCAACTATTTCAATGTTATGTTTTAAACCACCCTATGGTAAGTTCAGTCAGTCATCTACAACGTAGGAGCAGACACATATATTAATCGGTCCAAGTTGCCATAACTCTTTAGCACAACATGAGCACCAAATTCATAGAAGCAATTACTTCAGTGGCAGTGATATGAATAAAGGTTGTATATATTGACCCCAACCAAGTAGTCTGCATCTACCAACATGGCTAAGACTAGAAGTTAGTGACTTCAAGCACTGATGTTACGTTTTGGTTTGGCCGCCCCAAACTTCCAACCATTCCCAACACTAGTCAGCATTGCGCATCGTGGTAGTCGGTGTTCAGGCACACGTAACACGTGTGAAAATTCATATTTTATGATGTAATCAAATAAAAGTGACTTGATTTTAGAATAATTTGATCAACGACCACTATAAAAAGTGTGAATAAGCTCATCCTACTTATTAACCCGTATAATCACTCGGCTAGTCATGAATAGCTTGAGACTAGGAATAGATGTGGATCAAGCGAAGTTGCCAAATCTCATTAGTACATAAAAAATCAATATGATCGACAGTGAAGTAGAAATATAACGGGAACAGTAGAAAAAATCAATATTATTTAAACAGAGTGATTGAAATGTAAGAATCAGTGACATGAAATTATGAATAAATTCAAAATCTAAAGGGGGGCAAATAGTGAATACGTTTAGATAGCTGCGAAAGTTTTTGATCTGTATCACACAACGACTTCACTGCTGTACCCAGTTTTGAAGCACGTACCTACAACCCGATGGTTGAAAGTCAATGTGATTTAGTTACCAACTGAAGAATACAATTTGAAAATATCATAGATTTAAATATATTCTAGTTATCATATGTTAGTTCATTATCTTTTACAGCTTTTGTGACTGATAAGATTATATTGCAGAAACAAACATAAAGTATGAGGTTTGGTATTGGTATTAAGTTCAATAAACGTGTTTTGTAAGTAAAATAACTGTACTAACAACCTAAATAATAAATTCAACCAAACAACTTAAAGCTGACCTAAGTAAGAGTTATATTGTAGACGAATAAATAGTGAGAAAAACAATTGATTTAAATCTTCTAATGAATTAGTTATGCTGGGTAATGGGTAACTGTGGAGTGCACGACGAGTGCTTTGTTTTATTTACGATTGATCAGCTGAATATACCTGGATCCTAGTGTTGTTGTTGATATTGGTACTCAGACCTACTACCTTTAGTTTTATACAACGAAAAAACCCGAACAGTTGCTAATTATGGCATAAAAATAATACCCTTCCAATATGTTAGTAGCTGTTTGAACTCAGTATACCAGTAGATAACTCAATGGTGTTTGAAACAAGAGGTACTGGGTTCAAGTCTCAATACGGGCATTTACACTGCTATGGCAAAAAATTTGGCTGACGAGTTCCAAATAGAACGGAATTTGCAGTCTGGATTTCATTGCAAATCACAATTCAATTTTACCGAAAACTTGTATCTAGGTGATCCGCTCAGAATGCACATTTATCGATACTGATAAAATACAGGATTTGGTATCGGCATAGGGAAAACTTAAACAATTACTAGCAATAGTATTTTAATGATTTATTTTAAACGTGTATTAATTAATGACCAAATGTTTTTTATTTTGTTAGTAAATGCTCTGATTTGTTTGTAACATGTGCCTACCAAGATATTCGTGTTTTTAATAAAATAAATCAACATGAACTGTTACGCATCAATATACCAAATATGACGTGTTATTGTATAGACATATTACGTGATGGAGCAGCTATTATATCAGGTAACGGAAACTGTTCGTTAACATAGTTTTATTGAAACTGACAGTAAGTTTCATGAAACCTGTACACTTCAGATAATTTTATTACAGCGACCAACATATTGAATTTTCATTTTCATAGTATGCTTATTTGTAATAATTGGTAGTTCACATAATTCATGAGACGAAAATGGTATTATTAATGTGATCACTAGTGACTCATTTCAGGAAGTAAATCTGAAATTCTAGTGAAATTCATGACCAGTGGAGCGCAATCGTACCAAGTTTGAGACAGTAAACCACTGAACAGATGGAATGATGGAGATAAAACTGAGAATCTATTAAAGTTAGACATATGCATTGTTGGATTTCGGTCCTGCTGTCTATCGATTAAACGCTCGTGTGCAAAACCGAAGGTCAAGAGCTAGGTTCCAATTGAATAATGGGTGTTTACTGTTGAGGAGTTAAGTACTAAGAACGAAAATCTGTTTGATATTTCTTAATTTCCAGTGGATGTCCATAATAAGTCGATCAGTGATAGCAAAAACACCCAATAATGTATATTAGACTCTGTACTGATAATATTATCAATAATAATAGATATCAGAAAGCTGAAGTTAAATTAATAAGAGGTGAAACATCATACTGAATAACCGTGAAATAATAAGACTAGTAATAATGGACACAAATTAGAAATGAAAATTTGAATGGAATGGACAATGGGAGTGTTATTGTGATAAAATTACTGATAACGTTATAAAGTTGGAATCATACACTCACTCGGAGACGCAGGTGAAATTATCTAAACCTTTAATTCAAGAATCTGTCAAGAGAAAGCAATTTCAATAAAATTCATAAGAGCGTGGTACAAATATTTCTGACACTTGTTTGACCATATTAGAACTGGAAGTCCTAACCTTAGCTACCAAACTTCATATCTCATATAGAAGACTGAACCGAATAGACCTAGAATGTTAGTGTAAAGTGTGTATAGTCAGTTGTCTAGAGAGACAAAGAAGATTGGTTTAAAATCACGCTTGTGGACCTAGCGAGTCAAAATCCTATCACACCAACAGTTTCTTTATGTTCTTAACTGAACGATCATAGAAAAGCCATATATAATCAAATAGTTTTGTTAAGACCTGAAAAAAGATCCAGTCTTTCTGTTTTTAGTAAACAAGAATGAATTTCAAAAATGTATATCAGTACTTAGATGGAAGATTTACAGCATACAAAATGAAATGAATTCACATCTTACAATATTTATTTTTGATTTACAAAAGTACCATAATGAGACAAATTGAATAAAACATAGTTCATTATTTAGCTACTTATTAGTAGCAAAATTATGAGAGTCACGTAAATCCTTATGTTAACCGAACTGGTAAACGTAAAATAAAACCATATATGAAACTAAAGGGGAGATAAGATCGTGTATGTTCGTACTGTCAATTGAACTATAAATATTAAAAATTTATTCTATATCAAATAGCAGATTTTATAATTGGTCTAATATGTGTAAAACTGCAAAGGGAACATCATTTATATGAGTCATTTAATATTTATCTGAAAGAGTTTAGAATAATGCCCTTAAATTATAGCATATATTAATCATTTAACCTGGATAAATTCATTTGGGAATGATAAAATTTAGTCACATTTATTATCAGTTGAATATAGTAGATTGTATTAGGAAATATCTTTTGATACTGATGTTTTATCTGAAGTTGATTTGAGTTGTAGAAAGTTGCAACTTCCCTAATATTCGTCCCGGTAAAAGTTTACTGAACAAATAGTTTCAAAATAAGTATTAAATGACTTTTATTCACAACTGATTTTTTTACGAATGAAGGATGGGATGACAGCAAGATAAGAGCATTTTACCCCGAAACCGGAAGGTTAATGTATACTATCCAGAATGCTCACAAGAAAGGTGTAACCGCATTATGCACCACATCAACATGTGATCGGATAATTAGTGGTGGGGGTGAAGGCCAAGTACGTGTATGGGATATTAGAGAAGCTCAACCTGCGAACAATCAATTACATCGTAGTAGACTAAAACGTACAGACAAATCGAATAGTATACAAAACTCTAATTACTCAAGTAAACTAGTAGCTGCAATGTATGAGCATACAAATGCCGTTTCGTGTATTCAAATAAGCAGAGATGATAAATCATGCGTATCAGCTTCAGCGGATTCTACGTGTATTGTTTGGTGCTTAGAGTAAGTCTTACTACCATTATTTTAATTTTTTAGATGAATAATGTCAAATTGAAAAGATTTCCTTTTACTGTTTCTAATTTGCAAGAGATACCAACATGATGTACTGTGCTAGCTGTTACTCATTGAAAATAACTAACGTTTGGGTCAATTTATATAAGATTTTAATCCATCACATATATAGAGCAAAGAATGTTGTACCAGATTACGATTCGATGTTAGTTTATTTGTTATGGATATGCGAGACAAAAAACAGCACTAATTACTTGTTTAAGGAAGTGTTAGGCACAATTCACAGTCATCTATGAAACCCTGTCTTACATGATTCTGAGGATTAAATTCTATTCCAGACGTTATTAAATAAATAAATAAATTAATTAATTAAATAAATAAAATTTTGTTAAATGTGAGACTGTTGGGGACGATAGATCCCCAAAACTCATATTCTGTAATTTCATCTTATCGATTAAATGTTAAATATTTGAATGACTGTCGATTGATGAACTTATTGATTAATGTTTAAAAACATTTTACTATGACAATATCGATTGTAAATATTTGTATAAATACGCTTGACTTGTGTGCTTGACCTGACCTGGTATCTGCTGTTTGCCTGTAGAATACACTTTATACGCCTCACCCAGATTTCTTGATCGTTTTAGCTGAATCGGGGACAACGGACCAGAATAGTCTATCGAGATTCTGAATCCCTTGATTCGATCGATAAGTCACTGTCCTATAATCAGCGGACCCTTGAGATATAACAGAGACTAACTTACATAAGAAGTATACTTAATCAAGGTATAAAGGATAAATACTTTTAAAAATATTTCATATTTCATAGTTCGAAGGACGTCACCAACCACCGAAACCAGGTTTCATTTAAGACGGGACTTATTTCGAGGAAGTGCACGCAATCTTAGTTAAAATTAAACAAAACAATAAAATTATTCAGTCCGCTTTTAAAATTCTTCGAGTTAATACAATGTAAAGTTACCACTAATGTTTCAATGAGTTATTCTTTGTAAAACATGATGAAACTGATTAAATAAATAAAGAAAATGATATTTACAACTAATTAAAGCGTTTGAAGAAAATGCTCAAACTGATGTTCATATCACAAACTTCAGTTGATGAACCATTGGAAGTTAGAAAGCAGTGAACATATGTTACATTTCAATTCCAGTGTACATTTAAAACGATATATAAAGGATCAAACTCAAAACTGTACTACCGACTCAATATTAAAGGGTAAAAATTTCCGTTTCCAGTTAATTGGAGATGTCTCGCGACTGTAGCAGGAATTTGTACAGTCATTGCTACTATATATATACTAATGATTTCTAGTGCACAAGTTATTATAGTTTCTAAAGTATCACTATTTATCTTATTTTTACTACTCATTAATTTCCAGAACATTCCGTCGTAAACAAGTTATCTTTTCAAATACATTATTCCGATGTGTTTGTTATCATCCAACAGAATGTCAAATTATTACATCTGGTACAGATAGAAAAATAGGTTATTGGGAGGTATACGATGGTTCATTAATAAGACAATTAGATGGTTCACGAACAGGCTCAATTAATGGCATGGACATTACAGATGATGGTGACACATTCGTTACAGGTGGAAATGATAAACTCGTCAAGGTAAGAAATATTTATCATTTTGCGAAAATGATGACAAAAAATGTTACTACAGTGATAGTATATTTTAGAAAAGTAAATAAACAAAGTAGTTATTTGTTACGTAATAATAATATATACAGCTAACTTCTCAGTTTATATAGACATGAATCTACCTGAAGTAGAAACCATAAAGGCAGGAGGAATAATTACATAACCAAAAACAATAAACCTCTTAGACAAATTTATGCACCAGAACACCATTTCATTTTGAAAATAAAAACACAATAGCATTATATGCAAAGATGGATAGTGGCTAGCAGTGGAATCCACGACGCGCGTTTCGTCCTATCAGGGACTCGTCAGCTGTATGTACCTGCATCTTTGCATATAATGCTTGTGAATTAAGGGTATATCGAGGTAATACGCACACATGCCAATAAGAGACTGATCATTTGCAGTCCTAAACATCAACAGGAAGATTCAAACAAACAATAGCAGGTGAAGATAATAGCGTTATTAAATTTTAACTGAAAGCTGTCAGAATATATCTATTCGTTCGGTGGTCGATTTAACGAAACCAACAGATGTATGAAGATAATTTATCAGTAAACATTTAATAAAAAGTTTGACTTTTAGATAGGCTAAATGTCTTATCAAAGCAGCTTGCTAGAAAATAACACATAAGTAGTAATAAGCGTGATTTTTGTAAGCAATTAGAACTACATTTGAAGTGAATATGTTTGACTGCATATTTTTTAAATGATAGTCAGCGTTTGTTCTTAACAGACTGTTTATAAGATGTGAATGTAATTCTTTGACCAATAAATACAAACTGTCTTTTATTTTATGAAAATCAAAATTTGCTTACCATACAAGACTGGGTAATAGAATATGGTAGTTGCCTACGCTTTAGTTTTCATTACACGTTGATTATCATGCTTACCAACAACTTTGAATTGTTTACGTGAGTAATTTCCAATTACTACCCAATTAACTGCTGAATGTTTATAATATTATTTGTTGTTCAGTATGGTGAAGACATCATGAGTAATACTGGTAAGTGAATACATGAGTAGACAGAGTATAATCGGAATGACCATCAAGTGTTCCTTCGTATTAAGTGATATAAGTGTAGAATTTCCAATGTAGAAGACATTGTGATGAGGCGTGCGACACTAATGATGAAATTCAATCACATCATTATACATGATACAATTCAACTGGAATTGATTGAGGAGTTATAACATAACTATTCAATACGGAATATTAATCCTTCACAGTGGTTGTACATAAGATAGTTTGCCTCTACTTGAGGGAAAACCACCAAATTAATGGCTTTTTGAGTAAGATTTCGATAGTATTCTTTCCTCTATAGTGTTAGCTATATACTAATTATGACAAGAATGTAAATCTTCATATTTTTCGAAGGTAACCTGTTTAAAGGTTAAAGGGTTCGTCTATTACAGAAAGGAATCGCAGAAATAACGTATGATTTGATAAACAGTTGTCAGACATACGAGTTAATTTACGACATTGCAGTTTGCAAATATAAACCAATTATTTAACACCTTACCTTTAAGACGTATATAGTTCATCAGTTAAATCATATTTTTAAAAAAATATATTAATCATGGACATAAATCTACAATTCAGGTCTGGAAGTACAATGAAGGTGAAATAACCCATGTAGGGCTGGGACATACATCACCAATAACAAGATTACATATATCACCAGATCAAAAAAGTATTGTCACGGTCAGCGAAGATGGAGCTATTTACATTTGGGAAATGCCAATGATAAATGGAAGAAACTAGACTTTATCAAGAGGAAATAACTTGATGAACTATGGAGTACATGCACTAAAGAACTCATTTTAGTCTATCATAACACACAGCTTGATTGCATTGCTCTGAATATTTATCTTTCTATTTACGAACATATCAATAATACTGCTCACGAACATTATAGGCAAATTCTATGCATATAGGAATTTTTAAAAATTAATTGCGCATTAAAATAAACAATTTAATGAATAATTCTTTGTGATTTTACCTAAAAAGGTGTACGAAACAACTAATGTGGTGAAAGGTTTGTTCGTAACCTTAAACAGAATAATCTGAGTTTAGTTAAATAGGGTATACTGAGTGAAGGATTACTTATTTAGTATACACTTAACTGTTTATATTCGATAATTTTGACTATATTCTCATGAAAAAGCTTGGATCAGATTGCCGAACAAAATGTTGGATTTACTTGAAATTCAATCGTTGAGATTTTAAAAATATATTCTTCCTCCTTAATGTCTTACATGGAATTGGCGCCCAATTACTGTGAAACTGTTAGTTTAAATTTAGATGAAAGTTCTTATATATACTGATAATATGGTGTGATATTTTTAGGTGTACAAATGGGAATTACTGTCAATAAGGAATTAAAACTTGAACTTTACACAAGTGTTATAATGTAGAACGATGGACGATTAAAAAAATTATGTACATTAAAGATAAGGAGGAAAATGAAACATAAAGGAATTGAAGAAAACTTGGATTACGACAATGAAAGCAATTGGATTAATTGTTTCTGTACATAAATAGTTGACTTAAGATTATGTAAAATTAACGCTTCCATAATGAATAGGTTCAATTTAATTACACACAACACAAAGACAAACAACCATTCAGTCGTAATCAACATAAATCATAATACTAAAATAGAGAGTAGCTGCGAAAATATTTGCTTAATGTATGCTCTGAGTGCGAATGCATACGTTCATATAATATAATACAAAGTATAGAGAATGAAACGTTACAATGATAGAACAGGATGTTATCAAGAAGCACTGTTACATAAAGAGTTAGTCGTAATTTATTGATAGTTATGAGACAAAAGGGATATGCACTTTTCGCAAAACATCATAAAAGTGTTTATATTTCATTTTACTTGTATAGAAATATTAGATAATAGTTCATAGGGTTTAGCATATTTGCATGTTGAAAGTCAAAATAAGTCAGTTTAAACAAGCAACTGATGTAAAAAAACATTATATTTCAAATAACAGAATCCTGGGGTGTATACTGAAGTATGAACCCGACCGATATGATGTAGTCCAATAGATTTTAGTCGAGATCATGAACTGACCAATGTTAGACCACCACTAGAAACCTAATAGCACTGGAAGGCTGTTTTGTCCTAGTATAGGACTCTTCATCGGTGTGTATCCACGATCCCGTGCACAGGACTCGTACCCCGGATCTTCGGTCACGCGCGAACACTTGGCCTCTAAACCAATGGTGTTAATGTCTAACTTCATCCAATCGACGATAGTGCTCGGCCAACTCAGCAGTCTCCACAACTCTATACTGACAATAGATATTATGATTCATCGGGCTACTTTTTAAGACGTCTATAAATTTTATTACACCTGTCAAAGACCATAAAATTAACTAAGTACACCGGTAGCTTATCCTTTGCTCACAAGTGTGCCAAAAGTCTTTTAATTTAGGATACTCGTGGTGAGAACGTGTATAACGCTTGAAACAACAATTAAGAACCTCATCAGTTACATTAACTTCAAACCTCAGAGTAATATACGCAAATATATATCTATAAGGTACACAAACAATGTTTAAATAGCTGTTACATGTTCAATATTTTTATTTGTACAACGTAAGGGATACAAATTGTCCATGGCATTAACTTAACGAGTCAAAAAATTAAATCTGAGTAAGATTCTCTAGTTCATTAAGTGAAAGTAGGGATTACAAATTTCTTCAGTTTAATAAAGCAAAGTTTGTATGTGAATTTCTATGCACATGAAGCTTTTGGATATACTTAAGTAGATAACTTTCAGTATGGGGATTTGTAGAGATTGCAGTATTTTCAGTTGAATTCACGAATCGATTTAAGCTAGATCATCACTGGGAACCTGGAAGAACTGGACAGCCGTTTCGTCCCAGTATATGACTCCTCAGTAGTGTGCATCCACAATCCCACACGCGGAACTCAAACCCGGGACTAGTAGTGGTATAGCTTAGATCGACTCGTAAATTCAACTGTGAAGATAGCTTTCATCTGCTGAATGATCTGTATTTGAAAATCAACACAATAGTTCATAAAAGTTTTTATATTTCATCACCAAAATTGATATCAAGTAAGGGAGAGGTATACAAATTAAATGAGAGTAAAATTTATTCATGCACTCTCATGTAATCAATCAAACGTATATAGTATAACTAGTAAACAAAACCCAAAAAGAGCAGTACAGGAGACCATACTACTCACTAAGGTGACAGATAAGACAAAGTAACTAGAAATTAAAAATTATTCAGATCAGAATAGTAGTATCAATATTTCAGTAATCATGCGATCATTTTATATCACAAATATATAACTATTAACTAATGAAAAAAAGAAAACTACACAGAGCCGATGAAGGTTATTGGCCGACAGTTTAAACAATAGTTCAGTAATAATAGTAATAACGGTAATTGTTATTGATAGTATCAAAATTTTCTACTTTAATATTGTCTTACTACTAACTATCAAGAAATTGATTAAATCAAATATAAATATTAAATTTATTCATTAAAATTGTCATTATAATTACGATTGAATTCATTAAGATTTTCCGGTTGTTTTCATTATTTTTTCCGTGTGGCAACCATGATTTTACTTTCGATGATTTTTAATAAATGCAATTAATCCATTTGTTGAAGAGTCATGACTAGTAACCAGCTCATTGGTAGTTAATTCTGGTTGAATTTTCTTGGCTAACACTTTTCCCAGCTCCACACTTTTATGATACATAAAAGAGAAAGGAAATTGTTTTTAATTGTAATATTTGAAATTTATTAGAAGTCTACATACACATATGATTATAGAAGTATAATAAATAAACTTAAAGTAAAATAATCATTGTAATTATCTAGAAGCGTCTAGGCATATTTGAAGTAATAACAATGTGTACAATGTTCACTAGTGCAAGTATTAACAGTTGTTGATGGTTGTGAATAAAAAAATCCCAGTGTTTAATCATTTGATCAATTACCAGTATTGGGTTGTGGAGATTACAGGGTTCTAATTAAGATCATGAACTGATCAATGTTAGACCACCATTGAAAACCTGGAAGCACTGGACGACCGTTTCGTCCAAGAATGGGACTCCTTGGTAGTGAGCATCCACAACCCGGAGCTCGAACACAGGACCTTCGGTCTCGCGCGTGAACGCTTAACCTCTAGACCACTGAGCCGGTACCCAACGGTGTTAATGCCCGACTTTATCCAATACATGATATTGCGAGACCGAAGGTCCTAAGTTCGAATCTCGTGTACAGGAACGTGGATGCGCACCACTGAGGAGTCTCGTACTAAGATAAAACGACCGCCTAAACATCACAGTTATGCTTTTCTCCTTTCTCATTTTACATAGAGTTTGACGCTTTAACATACTATTCAATCTCTACTATTATTTTTGATAAACAAAACTTTGGTATTAGATAGAGAATAGAATTATTCACTGAATTTTAACATAAATGTGTGCATACGTACGTATTCATCCATTTCCGAATTACTCCCATCTCATGGACTCACGTTCCTCTACTAAAAAAATGTGGTGTCTGAATATGATCGGATAAGGTTTTAGTGTAGATTTGCTCATTAAACTCTATATTCTCCAACAATCTCGATTATTATGCTGAAGAAGTCAAAACAAAATTGTTGGACGAAGTGTCGGAATTATTTAAATTTTAATCGCTGCGATTATTTCAAATACGACTTTCGCACTGTGTACTGGGATAGTTTTTCTCGATGGACAATCTCTATTTGCTACTGTCATATGACGAAGTAAGAATTAAGCCAGATAGTTACACGTTAATTTTATGGAAAAGTTAATGACCTATGGATCTCATATGTTGTAATCGTTTATATACTAAATGACGTCTAATCCTGTTTATTCTTGAGTTCAGTTATTTGCAGATAAACGCGTTATTCAATGAAAAATGCCCGACTCCAGTAGGCAGTTGAATTGGCGGCTTATGTCAATAGTTTAATGGCGTCAGCAGCCATCGATTAGCATTCTTCTCTTGAATTTGTTGATGAAATCACGATTCATCACACTATTTATTTTCATTTGTTTGTCTTTATATCGAATAACTCGCCTAATTATGCTATGAATAATTATTAGCATTTACATACATCGATTTACGGTAGTCGATACAACTTTATTTATGGTTATTCACAATGTCTGAAAACAAGAAACGACATTTTATTGATTTGCAGTGGGTCGACTTACGAATATCAAATAGTTATTGATGATGCTACTCATTTCTCAAGTACAGATTCGTGTACTCAACTTTCAGCAACACTTTTTATGTGAGAGCTAATGATAACATTCAACTGCCCAAGCCGAAGTAGGCTGGGTGGGACTCAATCTTGCGACCTAGTATTTGAGTGTCAGACATCATAAATAAGACATTGTTCCACACTATTATCCAGTTAAGTGTAATTAAAAATAAACATATCACATAAATCAACACAATATACATAGATAAAGTCATAACTTACCCCCATTGATCAAAAGAATTAATATTCCATATAATTCCTTGAACAAATATCTTATGTTCATACATAGCAATCAAAGCGCCCAAAATATATGGTGTCAATTTGGTGAACACAATGGAATTAGATGGACGATTACCCTTGAAACTTTTATGCAATGCAAGTGAATTTAATAAGTCTCCAGTAACTCCAGCAGCAAACAATTCCTTATGAACTTCTTCTTTTGTTTTACCAGTCATTAAAGCTTCAGTTTGAGCCAAAAAATTAGATAGGAGAATCTAAATAAGTAGATAGAATAAAGAATTCTTTAGAAAATACTTAGGAATGTTGGTAGGTGTATTAATTGACATAATACAATTATCGTCAATCACAAAGAGAGTTAAAACATTACATGAAATCAAACGTTTCAATAACTACAAGGAGGAATCAAACAAAACAGAGTTTGAGGATAGACAATTATTATGCATAGATCTTTTGAGGTTAGCATGTTTATTATAAAGTCTAAATATATGTTTGTTGTATATATGTATGGCTTACATGAATGTCCTTAATTATTTTTGTTAAAGCGCAATACCTTAAAGAACTACTGGTAATTCGATGAGATCAACATTAGTTTGACAGATAAGATTCATAATTCTAACGACAACTGTTCTAGACAATGAATGGAGACAACTTCCTTTTTCTTGCAGTAGCCCCACAAGTAGTCCAGAGGAATTTTTAAGGCATGTTGTGTTCTATGTGCTGGATGATTTAATCATGAAATCTTCATATTCTTTATCTGACATGAGAACACAAATAAACAAATAAAAAAATAGCTGGTGAAAACATGCGAAATTCTATAAAACTGAGTACAAATTTTCGAGGGCCATGACTGCTCCCTACCCGTTAGTCTTACGACAGAACACGAAAACAAAACATTTAGAGAGCTTAGTGTAATAATAATAATGTTATAATGTAATGATATTATAATAATGTTCGAAAAAGATCATGTAGTATAGAAAAAGTATCGATGTTTCCAATCGTCCTTTAGGACTAATTGTTTCTTGTTATTAACCTTAGACTGATTACATAAGCAAAATCTGCGATCGGAAATGTATTGTACAAATAACTTGAAACCAACTCTATCTGCTCATTGCATATTGGCAATTTATAAAAAGGCACTGATGTTGTGAACATTTTTCTGTTTGATATGAATCGAAAGTTTTTATTAATTTTGAATGGCATTTACAAAGTGAATACATTTTGAACTTAGTTGAATTAAAGGACTTTTCGTACCGAAAGACAAAACAACTGCTTCAATGTACCAAAAGCATGGGAAACCCAATAATTGACATCAGCCCATGAAGTCATCGACTGTTGGCTTGAGTCAAGTTGGTTGATGCAGACTAGTCGATTGAAGTTCTTGCGATAACAGTGATCAGTGGTTGGAGGCGTTGGGTGACATGATACAGATCTAATCATTCCTTATATTTGTTTAGACCATGATATTCAGTATTCATATACACAAAGTCTTTTTCAGTTATTAGTCTTGCACATTATCAATGCAACTAGATCATTTGGACTCATTTGCTGTTCATTATGTTAATATTTTTTATGTCGTCCTGATGTGGTATAATAACTTAGGCTAAAGTATATTTGCTCCGGATTCTACATTGCTTATTGTTATATCCTAGTGAAGATTAAATTACGAGTAAATTCTGAGAACTATTAATGGACTAATATTTTATATATATTGTTATTGTATAACTATTCAGTAACTAGACTGTGTATATCTACATCCCTCTTATAAGCTTCATTTTCCCCTATAAATTATTATTGTACGATTTACTGTACTTATGTTCAGTTTATTGATTACTGTCTCCCACGCTCATAGCCACTTTTGGCCTTATTTTGTATAGATGTTATTTCCTATTTTATGGTGTGAAGCGGTCTGTTTGACTGGTGTATAAACCAAGTATGTTTGAAATAAAGGGTTCACATAGCGGAAGCTATTATTGGTGTTCTGGATTCAACTGGACGGGCTAGGCAAGCAAAGGATCAGTAAGGACGCTAAGCTGATCAGACCGATCGAACGTCATTGGTTTAGTACAATGCAAGAGTGAATAAGTCGTATTTTGACTGGCGAATAAATCACATGATAACTAGCCGGACTTAAAGTCACAAAACTTATGACTAGTTGATAAAACCTATTCCAAAGAGAAAGTTTTGGAGTAATCAATATTTTATTTATTTTTATCACACTAGTTTTAACGGTTAAATGTAATGTGTGAAATGGAGATGTCACTTAGATTTTTTAAACTGGAAACAATACAGTGTGATTTGAACAAGGAGTTCAGTTATTGATGAACTGAATGCCTAATGCAATTCTTAAAACAGAGAGCAATTGTGTTGTGAACAGATTTCGTTAAAGGAATGTATTATCATTTACAGTAGGTTTAAAAGATACAAGTGTTTCGTCAGTGAAGATTTGTCTCCATAAGAAAGGCGAATCTTGTGATAAAGTAATTATGAATGTACTAAAATTTACAACCACATGACTGATCCACCAAATGAGGCGGAAGTTCGCAAGGAACTCCCACTCTAAACGCTACAAATCACCGGGTCTAGATGACTTACCTCCGGCCCTTTCTAAAGATGGTGGTGACTTTTTGGTTATTTGCCGACGCTGGGACTGGTTGGAAAAAGCGGAGAGGTGGTTAGTGTATGACATGGTGTCGTAGTATGTTAGCTGAAAAGGGCTGGCTTCTGTTGGTCCTTCCTCCCTGGGTGGGGTCCGAGAGATGGTGCAACACAGTGGCTAGAGACGTTATCAGATATGGCTCAGAATAGAAGCCAGTGGCGACCCTGCTGTAACCTTCTTTTAGTTTCTTCATAAACAGTGACCGTAACTTCTTTAACTGTAAGAATTCTTTCTGGGTGTACCTTTCTGTTTCCCCCATTATTATTACTATCTCACTACCATACGCCAATTTGTGGTCATTATTGTTCCTTTTTTTCTTTTTACACGCACCTTACATCATTTATCTCTTCCCATTCTCATTATTGTTGTGCTGCACATTTGTATCTGGTGCCCCCTTGTACCAATATTTATGTGTTCAAATAAATAAATACAACCAGATATTTTTCCCAGTGTAGCTATGGAATTACCAATACTAGGTTTATTCTGTGACAGACTGTTATATGCTAAGACACTCAATTTGTATAATGTACATTTGACAGCCATTTACCTTGAAGAACAAGACTAGTTATAACAAGAGGAAGATAACAAATATTTAAAACTACCATAGATTTAACTATAAGACCTGAACTTCCTTGTAGTCCGTTTGATCATTGTACAGAATGTGGACTACTAAAATAGGGTTGATGAGGATGTATAACAAGTCGACTGGAGGAATACGCAAATGAAAAAGCAACCGATTCGTGGTAAATATACGTGTTTTGTTATTTTCGTGAACCTCGAGAAATTTACTGACATGTATTTATTACTAACTCACATTTTATAGTTGCAGAAATGAAGTGTCTAAACTACTTTTTGGTTTCAAACAAATTAGCTGGAACTAATCCCAGAAAAAATTATTTCGGAGGAACTCATATAACTGTAAATATTAGCACCATACATAAATACCGCACTAACCTCATGATGTAAGCCACCTTGAACTGGATTGTGTGTATGTACTGGTATCAAGAAATCACATGGGATTAACCGTGTGCCTTGATGAATAAGTTGATAAAATGCATGTTGACCATTTGTTCCTGGTTCACCCCAAACTATGGGACCAGTGGAATAATCAACTTCTTTGCCATCACGTCTAACAAACTTTCCATTCGATTCCATATCACCTTGTTGGAAATATGCAGCAAAGCGTGACATATATTGATCATATGGTAGAATTGCTTGAGTTTCTGCCCCATAAATATTGATATACATTACACCTAACACAGCTAGGATGACAGGAAGCTATAAAGTAAAATATATTTATTATTTTGTAAAACTACTTATATAGTTAGACATAAAAATGATACTACACATCGTAAGTGAACATAGGACTTCAGAGAACAAAATGTCACGGTTAACATGTTTACTTTTAATTAGAAAGCCATAATCATGTAAAAATGAACGAAGACATGGGGTAGCACAAAAACTGAAAGCTGGTGATATATCTAAATGGCCCGTTAACTTTAAAAATTTACAAACGACGGAGAGTATAATAGCAACTTATGAATCATTTTAACCTTCAAATTATGCAACATATTCTTATCCGACAAAAAATATACATTTTCAAAGACCAAGCTAGGGAAGGATAAAGAAAATTTAAAAACGCACAAATATAAATGAAGCCAGTAGTTCGTCTGTCAAATTGTTGACAGGTAGCCATCGCTATGTCGAATAGCTGTTGATTAAAGTTTAATCATTTATTTTTTGACAAAATCTATTTAGAAAATATTGGTGCTACTGAAAGATTTACATTCTTGTCATAATTAGTATATAGCTAACACTATAGAGGAAAGAATACTATCGAAATCTTACTCAAAAAGCCATTAATTTGGTGGTTTTCCCTCAAGTAGAGGCAAACTATCTTATGTACAACCACTGTGAAGGATTAATATTCCGTATTGAATAGTTATGTTATAACTCCTCAATCAATTCCAGTTGAATTGTATCATGTACAATGATGTGATTGAATTTCATCATTAGTGTCGCACGCCTCATCACAATGTCTTCTACATTGGAAATTCTACACTTATATCACTTAATACGAAGGAACACTTGATGGTCATTCCGATTATACTCTGTCTACTCATGTATTCACTTACCAGTAGTATCTATAATATCTTCACTTTAGCAGGTGATATCTGCTATACTAAATAACAAGCAATGTTATTATAAACACTCATTTTGGTGTCATAACTTACGTTGGTCACCGAGCTTCGTTAATTCAAGTTATATTATCTCTGGTCATCATACATTAAACGTCTTATATTGACTTAGATCATGACCTCATCAACAAAATATCTGGCATTATAGTTTACAAACTATTGATACATTTACTAATGATGGACAGATACTCGAAACGAAAATAAAGGTAATCTGTTATTTATTTGTATCTATTTGAATATAAGTTTGGTGAATTACTATCGGATTTTTGATAATAAAATAGTTAATCTATACATTTGTATAATCACACATTAATGAACGTTGACGAATAATTACATAAAATAACAATAAATATTATATACAATATACTGATTTGACAAGCTTACTGACTAAAATTAAATATATGAAATATATGTTAACGATTCGTATAATATGATAAAGTTAGCAGTTTGTAAATGGGACAATGGTTAACTAAAAATTATTTTGTTAAATTCAACTTAGACTAAATTTTATATATTCTAAACTATATTAACCCAGTGTATCAATATCAAAAAACACTGTTATTCACATTGATATTGAGGTTGGAGTTAATGAATTTTGAAATAGGTTAAAAGATTGAAAGTTAGTAATGTAAGAGAATGACAAGTGGGTTTGAATGAATGCTCATACAACACATTATTGGGGTGTGGCCACCTAAGAAAACCCCCTGCTTCGGTTTGGGTGCCCAGACATTATTCCAGACCTCACACAAATCGAATGATGAAGTCTGGCGCATATATATTTGGTGCCTCCTTGTACCAATGTTTATGTGTTTGAATAAATAAAGATTAAAATACATTAGCTCATTTTAATTCTGACATACATGTTTTTATACCTAAACACGAAATTCATGATTTGAGTTCCTTGTTTCATCGTAATAGGGTTATTAGAAAAATAAATTTTGGAGAAGTTAACTATTCAAATATGATCTGAAACTCAGTTCTTTCTTAATGCACTGGATTCTCTAGTGTGAAAGGAGAGTTTTAATAGAATGTAACAACTCATCACTTTCAATAAAGTATTATTTCTTCACTAACAAAAGTTGTGATCATCAGCTGGTAGATTATTTAAACCAACGTCCTGAATCAGAGTTCCAACAATATTAACACCGTGAACAAGGAACACATTGCATCGGGGATTGGAAGCAAACATCAAAATAGTGAATAGAATCTCGAAAGGATTTTCCAGGACAGAGTTCGATGGAGAATGCTGGTGGGCAACCAATGCTCCTTCACGAGTGGTAACAGACGTAAGTAAGATTATCTATCAAAGATAATCTATTAAGAACTATGTGACATACTAAAACATGTATGTTTTTATAACGCTTTGATACCAATTTCGGCTGATAAAAATGAAACAATCAAACAATTGGAGAGAATTTTGCGTAAAAGAGGAGTGATGTGGAATTTAATTTTAAAGATGGTCATCTTCATATTTGAATTTTGAAATACTGTTTATTTGGTTGGTTTTGTGCACTGCTGTTTTGACTACTTCTTAATCCTTCGCTAATATAATAGTTGCAGGAACGATACAGCCGTTTTTTGTCAAGTGAATTTCAAGAAAAACGTCTCGCTTCTTTAAAAGCCATTAGTTGGGGGTTATTTTCAGTATATTCTAGATGACTATAGAATATAATGACTTTATAATTATTACACTATTGTATAAGAAAAGCGTTACTTATAATTTATGTAGTTTTAAACTGACTTTAATACAAATAAAAATTTTGCTCTCATATTTATCCTTATTATTTAGGAATATTAGTTCACACATAATTTACTCGGAAGAATAACAATTTAGAGCAGCATTAATAAAGAAATTTATAACATAACAACTTACGTTTTTATGTAATGGCGTTTCTTTGAAATGTTTATCCATTTCATGAGCTCCTTCCAACAATTTAATGAAATTCTCCATACCTTAGTAGATAAAGAAAGTCTATACTACTACATATGCGCAAGTTACAAGCATACATGTTGATTGTTAGTGCTTAATCAATAAACGAGACAAAAATAAAAAGCAATGGGTCAAGGCGATTTATCTGGTGAATATTCAGTTTAGTGAGAGATTAATAAATGTCTCGGACAAAAGTAAACGGTCACCAAGACTTCTATAACTTGGTTGATCATGGAGAAAACGTTGATAAGTATGGTCGCTTATCAACAACTTTTAAAATCTACAACAGTCCAAATTAATTCTATGTAAGGACTATTTTGGTTTAACATCGAATTTTATGAATACAAATTCATGGCAAATTGTAAATGAAATGTATTGTTTGAGAGTAAATTATTGTATTCTATGTGATGAACATTTAATTCTACACCGAAAGTGTTTAGACCATTAAATCACAACTTCGTATGAAGAGATACACAATATTAGTTTAATAACCAAGTGGATTATAAATTATAACTACATAACAACTTACCTACGTAAAGAGCTATAGATAAACCTATGGCAGACCATAATGAGTAACGACCTCCAACCCACTACAACAATTAAAAGACAGAAATTTCAGTTGATTCATAGAATATAGAAGGATAAACGTTGCGACGAAGGAATTTTTCAAATTGACGGATGTTCATATAAATTATTTTGAAGGTAACTGAGAGTATCTAATTTACTCGTATTCATAATTATAGGACAACTAAATGGCACTACGAAACAACTAATCTGAGAAATCTAAGCCGGTTTCAGACCTGATTGAGAAGTTAGTGACCAAATAGTTACCCTCAGACACAGATATATATACCAAGCCCCGACTGTGGTCGCTATCTCCAAACTAAAGGCAACATTTGATTCCACTGACTGATAGGCTTTGAAGAAATTTTTATCATTGAATGGAATTCAAAAGAAGGATATAAACCGTTTTTTGTTTAAATACTGTTAGTCATTCCGAGTTTATGGATGCATGTCACTTGAATTGGCTCCGATGAGAAAGATTGGAAATAATGATTGTACTGTGAAACTTTGGGAAACAATAAAGAAACAAAATCGTGCGTTTGACAAGGAACCAAAGCCTTATTTAGTACACAGGCCTGGTTACTATAAATATATATCGACGGCTTAAAGATACTATTGAAATTACTGAAATACTGAAATATGCAAGTTACTTAAGAAACTCTCAGGATAATATTCATAGTACTTTGAGGTAGACTTACATCCCAAAACTCAAACATGTTTTCCGGTGCTATGCCAAATTTGCAGACTTCTGTTGCATTAGTTGATAAGGCGACAAAGTGCTTGGCCACGTGAGAAACCTGTAAAAGCAGGTAAGAGATAAACAACTTACATTACTGTTATAAATACTATATGATGTCACTTTTAAGTATTATGTTGCATCAAATCTATGAAGTATTATACTCAACCAACATCAGATAAAAAATCACCTAACAGCGAAAACTGATTCATTGAAAACGAAATTTAACGGAGAATCCTAATACATTACCGGTCGTTACCTACATTTTTCGCATGTTCTAAGAACCATTCTTTGGCAGAGTTAGCATTGGTCATCGTTTCAATGGTAGTGAAGGTCTAAAAAGAAAAGTGTTTGGTTAGAACACTTACACAAGCCATAAAATTAAAATAAGTGTGACGATCTAAGATAACATCCAGATCGGAACACAAACAAGAAACAAAACCTGAGTTCCAGCCATCAATGATTTTATGGAGAAATAGAATTGGTCGATTGCCATTAACGTAAACCCCGGTAAAAATATGTTGCCCAACTTGAAATACCACACTAACAAAGGAAATGAAATGATGTAGCAACAATAATGTTGAAAAAAATTGAGGACTGGGAATCCGGGTCAAGGGAAAGAAATGGAAAAATAGGACCTACGTTACATGGGTCCGTGTCACTGTGATTTAAGGTGAACCATGCTACTCGTCTCCAGACAATGAATGCAGCTATTACACAGACTTCAACAAGGTAGTCTGCATCTGCTAACATGGTAAACTAACCGTTAATGACTACATGAACTGACACATTTCGGTTTGACCGCCCTTAGCTGTTTTTTCAATCTACTCCCACACTGGCCCATATCGAGCATCAAAGGTATTGATTCGGCATACGTCACACACGTTCTAAACGCCTTAGTCGATGGATATTTGAAACCTCAACAACGCACTTTCCCCTTTTGGCTAGGTTATTGGAAAACAAGTAAAGGTTTAATAATAATATTTCAAAATTATGTAACGAGTATGAAGTGTCAGACACTCAGAGGATACCTACCTTGGAGGCGATGATAAATAGAACTGTCTCTGAATTTACTTTCTTTAATGTTTCCGCAATGTGTGTTCCATCTATATTTGAAACAAAATGTACCCGAATATGTGATGCATAAGGTTTCAAGCATTCTGTAACCATGACTGGACCCTGAAAAATCAAATTAAACAAAACTAAAATATCGTACTGCTAGAATTTTATAAATCATATTTAACATACCAAAACCGAAGAAAGCAAAATACCTAACTATTTCATATTTATAGAGAAGGCTACGAGATCCTCCAAATGTGATTGAGTGGATGATACTACACACTCCTGATACCTGGATAAAGAGGAATAATTTCTGGCTGTGGTTACGTGTCGCTTGACCTTCTTAGTTACACTTTCACAACAGAACACCGATGACAATTCCAAATACAGAGCGGGAACCACGTTTGCAAAATATTTAAAAACAAAGAATATTTAAGCGAACAATTGTTTTCGATAACGTCATCATCAGGCTCTACAGTCATAAGTCCATAATTATTGTGATATTTTACAAAGGTCAAAATAAGTCATGCATTAATGAATTCGGCAATGTTATATGTCAAAAAGGGCGAACCTTTGCATCTATTATAGTATAAATACTCCAAAATTGTGTTATTTGTAAATTAGTAGGTCATTTAATAAGGGTCAGAATGATTTGCAGTAAAGTGTCAAGTCACGATCAATATAATATAACGAAATAAAAAATCGTGTGAGTAAAATGCATAGTATAAGAATTTAGTCTTGTTACTCGAGGTAGTAATAATAATATGAACATTGTGTGAATATAATTTGTAATAAGAGAGGTAGCTACGAAAGTAGCAACAAATAAGAACTGTTTCAATAACGTCCTTTCAGTTAATAAATTCACCAGGAAGAGGAGAACGACAATGGTATAGCTTTCCTCGACGTCCTACTTTTTAGAAGGATAGACGGTTCCATGGGAAGTAATGTATTTGGAAATAATACATGAACAGGTCAGTATATCCATTTTCATAGCTTTACAGCTCGTTAATACAAAATAAATTTGGTTAAATGTCTCAACCACAGAATTAAACTACTATTCTCTGAAGATAGTGTAGATAACGAAGTAGATAATCTAAAGAACACACTACGGAACAACAACTATCCAGGTAATTACGTTAGGAATTTTCCATTAGAGGTAATGAAAAAAGAGCAAACTGACACGGCCAGTAAAAACCTCCATTATCTGAAAGTGAGCTTTAAATGGGACATAGCGGGTGATATTTTAACACGTCAACTCAAAAGATCTGCTGATAGGACGTTTCACGCTGCGAAGTTACATGTAATCTATATCGATTAACAGCGCCATTCTTTCTCACTTGGTGGACGGTAAGCATCATATCAAAATAGATGGAGCTTTCTCTTTTTTTATACGAAGTTCCAAATAATCTACCTAAAAGAGCTAGATAACGGCTACTCTACATCGCTGAATCCATGTGGATCAACTCCAAAAAACTGAACTTATGTGTACAGGAGTATACCAAGCATCTATGTTTACTTTGCTCCGCGACTGGATCACCGGATACCTATATTGGATATTATAAACCTCTTATTCCTCTTTCCACTTCCTTTTGTGTTTACATCTTTCATAAACTTCACAATCATTTGTCCCAATTCACATGAATTCCTTTCCATTGCAACTGCCTTGATAACACCTCTCTTATTACAAATTATATTCACACAATGTTCATATTATTATTACTACCTCGAGTAACAAGACTAAATTCTTATACTATGCATTTTACTCACACGATTTTTTATTTCGTTATATTATATTGATCGTGACTTGACACTTTACTGCAAATCATTCTGACCCTTATTAAATGACCTACTAATTTACAAATAACACAATTTTGGAGTATTTATACTATAATAGATGCAAAGGTTCGCCCTTTTTGACATATAACATTGCCGAATTCATTAATGCATGACTTATTTTGACCTTTGTAAAATATCACAATAATTATGGACTTATGACTGTAGAGCCTGATGATGACGTTATCGAAAACAATTGTTCGCTCAAATATTTTCCATTTTTGAATAAACTATTTGTGAATGGTGGAAATAAGTTAATTAGATAATGATTTGATGTAATATTATATAACACATACGTATAGTAGTATATTATTGTTAGTAATGTGTGGCGCATATATATTTGGTGCCCTCTTGTACCAATATTTGTATTCAAATAAATAAATAAATAAAAATTGTCAGTAATAAGTAGTATTTTGAAAAATCACATTTAAAACGATATATATATATATATATATATATATATATATATATGGCATGTAGGTCATTTCATGTGACAAGATTTATAACAATGTCATGTGTTGTGAAATGTACATGTTGGTCAAAGGATTTTCATGTATGAAAGAAACACAATTGACTCAATATCATTCTGGCTAACCGACGCGTCTTTAGATTTCGGTATTTTGTCAGGTTTTGTTGCAAGCACTGGAAGCGATTTCATTTGTCATGTAGGTTTAGGAATGAAATTTGAATATATAGTTCCTACCGTCAATATGCAGATCAACAAAGAAAGTAGGTGTTACTTTATCAATTTCAATAGTGTTAGTCTTACCTTGCTTGTTAACGGTAGTGAGTTAATTGCTTTTCCTTACAACTTTGTAGCTCATTGTACACTATTTGTGAAGGGAACGGGATGTTGTCCATTTTCACGAAAAGACGTACGTGATCAGCCAGTTGTTGAACGCGTGTTCATCATTGTCATACAACACGTGATTTCTTCAGTTCACTCATAAGTTATATAGGGCATTACACATAACTAACTATACCAAGTGGAACACTTATGTAAGGTAGAGAACTTTTCAGGTAACCTTAAATTAGTTATATAAACCAACTCGGCTGCTCAACATCCAGTATGTACATTGGTCTATGAGAGAAAAGAAATTAAACTCATTTGATAGAGATGATGGTGTATACACGATGATATTTTCGAAGTTAGTGCTGAGGTTACGAAAAGAACTGAGTGAAGAATTGGTATGGTGATTAATTCTAACTAAGTATTTGACTGCTAGAAAAAATTGACAATTCCCTTTAAAGGTGTAGTGTTACATCTGTATGGGGTTTAACCTTGAGGAAGCCAAACGGTTGACATTTTCTATTTGTTTGATGTGGTAGTGGAGCTTTTATAACTATATCAGAGGTATCCTTTATGTGTTCTGAAAAGTGCTGGTTAGTTCTATTCAATGGTGCCTGATTCTTTAGAAGATTCTAAGTGATTTTAAGCCAATGGATGATTTTAGCTGAAAAGTGTAGAACAATGACGCCACCGGGAATGAAGTGGTAATAAAAATGGGCGAGTCTCAAGAAATGCTAGCTATTTCGATGAGTTAGGGTGTACGTAATCGTGAGCACCAAATTTTTTAGCCCAAATCATTCCACTATTTGTATAACTAGTATAACAGTAGTATCTTTCACCACTTCATCAACAGGTAGAAAAAACAAGCTATCGAGGTCATATGAGTGAATTCTAGCTACGTGGGCTAACCCTTAACAGTAAGAGAAAACAAAGCTACTTTATTACAGTCACTAAAAAATTTCATTCAAAGCCCCGAGGAAAGGTGCTGAAATAGAGCATTTGTTTCGATGCCTCATATAAGGACGCTTGGATGATTCTATGAAACTTAAAACAGTGAACAATAATAACTCCGGATGTTAAAGGTGAGTGGAGTGGCATGAAGTTATTCAGTGGTTTTTAAAAACAATTTTTCGCAACACGTACTAACCATTCAACGTTTACTTGATTAGTAAATTTACAGTTAAAAATGAGATGTAAAAAAGGTGACACTCACAAGGTCTGAACCACCAATGCCAATATTAACAACATCTGTTATTTGCTTCCCTGTGTAGCCTTTCCATTCACCAGATCTAACAGAATCGCAAAACTTAGACATGTGTTCAAGAACTGCGTTAACTCCCGACATAACCTAGTTAAATGGTTAAATAAAAGAGGCAGTTACATTTTTCCCATCGACCATAATCGGGACATTTGATCGGTTTCGCAGAGCTATATGCAGGACGGCTCTATCTTCCGTGAAATTAATTTTTCTTCCTTCCATCATGTCATCACGCATTTTTTCAACATTACTATCTCTAGCCTAAAATGGTATTAAGAAAAATATATGGATAAACCAATTTGATAAGCTGGTCAAAACTCTGAGTGTCAATTAGGTTTTTTGAGTAGTCCAAGAGAATAGTACCGCCAGGAAGACTCAAAACCTGACTGGAATTGAAACAATGAGAATACATATAGAAGTAACCTGAATTCTGAAAATCTTTTAGGATTCGCAGCAAACATTTCTCTCATTGTTTGCGGAACTTTTTTGAAGTTCCGAACAAAATCATGTAACGTCGACATCGCAATTATGAAGAGGTTACGTGACCTAGCCGACAAAGTACCGCAGCTATTGAAAAAGGTGCAACGGATCCAGGAAAAGATCTAGGAAAACGTAAAGCTAATAGTAATATATTGAAATAGATATCAATGGTATGAATCAAAAAGGTTATGTATGAGCATAGAGGATCTAAAAATGGCTTTCACAACAAAATCGCATATTGACTAATAAAATAACGGCAATCCAAATTTCTCAATTTCGGGGCAAACTTTTATTAGTTTTGTGGAAATTTCGGAGAATCTGAAACAGCGACTTCTTGGTTTATACGACAAAAACCCAGGAATTTTCTGGTCAGAGGTTCTTCCTCAAAATCCTAAGTCATTTTGGGACATCATCAAATCATTCGGGTTAAATCCCAAAGTTCGCCAAAAACTTCACGGAATTTTCCGGGAATCCGGAGGTAGGAATAAATTTTACTTAAAAGCACTCTTTGAAACAACCGTCAGAAGTGAAATTCACTTTTTGGTTGGCCCTGACGGCATGAATCGAAATATAAATCCGTTAGCGTCACTGAACAACTAACCAGGCCAATGGTCCCATTCTGTAAAGAGCAGCGTAACAGGAGTTTACAACATCATTGCAATTTTCGAATAGCATACAATGGCAACCAAATCACAAGTAAATGACGTATATTAGATTTATTTTAGAACCTAAGGTTACGTGTGCATGGATTAAGCATGTAACTATGTCCATTCATACATGATATAAATAAGCAATAGATACCGAATGTCAATGTGATCACACATAAAGAGCCACGAAGAAAGAAAAGACACTTTCTTATTTGTGGTTACGAAATTTATTCAATATACATGTTATTCTATAACTTCTGCCTTAAAACATATGGATGCTGAAGTAAACCCAACGCAAATTCTGAGAGATCATAAGGCTAAAATTTCGGATGTCCCACCGAGTCATACATTATTCGTGAAAAAACGTGTTGACGGACATTATACTCCAGTGAACTATTGTAATTCCGTTTTCGTCACAAAAGTGGCAGATTCACGTTCACAACATACTGATAGTTTAGTGAACATTACAAAAAAAGGGAGTATTGAAATCGATGGTTTTCGACTTTTTTGTAAGAAGAAGCTATGGGCGATCCAGAAGGCGGATGGTAGAACAAACGCTCTCAGAGCCACCGTATATCACGAAATCTATTTGAGAGTACTACGGCCGATACCGAAACAAAGCAAAAAATGTCTGATAACTAGCAAACTTTCTTAAGACTTTTTTGGTGTCAAAATATTGTAGGACCAGACAGTAGTGGCAACAACCAATACTGGCCGATCTTTCAGTAGCTTTTCGCACCTACTGGATAAGACTTCAAATTACGATTCTCTTGCATATACAGGAGACAAAGCGCAATTTCCGCGACTAGGATTAGTGGGGTGAACTTATCCGCAACGCAACCATGTAAACTTAATGTATCGCCCAGGGTCATCTGTGCGTTCAAGTAACCACAGATTTTGTCATTCCATAATGTATTTTTAATTAAATAACTAGATTATGTAGTTAATTTTGCTCTGTTTTTAATTTTTATTCGCCACGTCCGACTGCGTCACACTGTACGTTCATTGCACGCTGGGATGATATCTCAAGTCATAGTGAGTTTATTCACATAGTTGATTGTTTCCAGATAGACTGTCAGTGCATGAACAACTGCCTGTTGTCATCAGTATGAAAGCAGTTTATATGTATCGTTCGTTTTCTTAGGTAAGTTCGACTGGCCTATATTTCGTGTTTTGGTTCTATCGTCTGAATTTTGTTCATTTTACTCCGTTTAGCAACATGTCTGTGCAAATGGAACAATAATTATGACACTTGCTTAGTTTAGTATTCTTGGTTGTCGTAAAATTCAGTTTAGTTGAAAGAATTATGGTATTCTTAAGTATAGTGCTTGAAGCCTGTAACGAAACAGATCAGTTTAGTAAGTAGGGCTGCCTGTTTTTCATGAATATACTGACTCAAATCAGTCGATTAAAAATAGGAAAAAAATGCCTTTGGTATTGTTGCTGTTATGCATTATAAGATAGCGTAGATCACCAACGTAGATGATCTATGTCGAAATGGTTGGAGGCCTACTCGAGTTAGACGTGAATGGTGTGACGAACCAACTAACGTCGAAGCCACACCTCGTGGTCAGCACCTTACGTGGACTACCCCCATTGACGTATCAAGGTACTATAGACGCTTTGAAGACTGTGCAACACAAAGGACGTTATTACAGAAATATATTAGTTAAAGTAGATACAAGCGAAAGTAAGACCACTGCCGCATGGGCCAGTCAATGGCATACGATTAACTAATGCGCGTTGCTTGTACATAACCTTGGCAGGGAGCGATGATCTGTTCGACATTCAGTGATCCAACTGCCGGATGATTTGGCTAGGGCTCAGTGACATTTCACTGGCCCTACAATAACTTTAAGTACGTTTGGTGTTTATTTGTAGACAGTACGTCTAACACTGTTCATGTTTCAAGTCCGCTGTCATTAAACAATTTCCCCGGCAATAACATCGGTAGCAGGATAGCTAAGTGTCTGAGCTTTTATTCGCCTGCAAAACAGCAGTATACAGTCTTAGGTGAGGAGTGTTCTGTCTTAATTAAATGCTGCTGGCTGTGGACAAATGTTCAGAGTCTTTTTGACAACTGGAACGTTTAGTTTACCAGATACTAAATCAACTTGTATATCTTCCTGTAAAACCAGACGCAGATGCATGGGAATACTTAAGTGGGAGCAAAATAATAAAAGCTGTGCGATGCTGTACTTTGCACAAGTTTTAGTAGCTGGCGTGATCTGATATTTATGAAGTCGAGGTAAATCACAGCTGCATAAATTCTTCCCTTAGAAACATGTAATTTGTTTATTTAACTTTTCAACATTCTTGACTAAATCCATTACCATCACAATTGATTGATCACTGGGTGGTGATCAATGTCATGCTTGTCTAGTCCTTATTAGTGCAGATCGAATGCTATCGATCATGTTGCAATGTGGCTAGCAGTCTACAGGAGGTTAGTCACGGCTGGGATAGCTCAGTGGTAACGTCTCTGACTGTGAAGCTGGGTGACACGAGATCGAATCCGCCAGGGAGCATCAGTTCCCTCAAGATTACAGGTACACCTTGCTGACGAGTGCCAAGTAGCACGAAACCCGGGTCCAGGGTTTCCTGTTGACTACCTCCAACCACCATCTAAATCCATTACCATCTTTTATTTAGAATGTAACAGGAATGAGCCATCACAGATCTTACAAAGTCATTCAGCTTTATAACTTTGGCCCTATGAAACTTTATGGGGGACCCAAGTAACAGCAGATTATTAAAAGCATATCGGACGTCTACTTTAATCTTATAACCACTTTCAGTGTCTTGGAGTTACTTCTTATACCCTGTCGTTTGAAAAGAAACAACTACTGCAGCTTCACTTTACCAATGCTACAATGTAATTTGGAACCTGGTGTAAATATTTGTTTCATATTCCATTGTTAATTAAAGTTCGTGAATAAATTTATAGACTTGATGCTATTTCGTTTTATCTAGTTAATCGTTGCAAGAAACTGGTGAAACGCGAGCCTGTCACCACCTAGTTGATATGTAGTAATTTCAGGTTAAGACAGTTGACTCAGTCACACATCCCAACAGTCGCTGCCTGTAACCTTAGTTTCTGATTGAAATACCATATGATAAGCAAGCAACGGGAAACCCCTAAGTCCGGGCCTCCTTAACCTATTTCAGCCACCAAGATGTGTTGCAGTAGTACGTTGATAGGTACGCGTTTAAGCCATAGTTGTTCATTGGGATGCCGTCGGACTTCCAATCAATACCTTAGCTACGTTGACGGGTCACTAGTATCGTGAGGGTACGCGCTAGTCAAAACACAACTACAGGCCCATTCAATTTTTTCACCCCCTTATACGATATATAGCAAGAAACTCTGTATTTAGTGAATACAATACTTTTATTTAATAAGGTATTAACAAAAACTGGCAACGCAGCAGATGCACATGACGAGATTTGTGTTCATTGATTATCTGAAATAGAGAGTACGAGTATTAGCTTAATAGAAGCATTTATAAATACCTAGATTTTGGTTTCCAAAGAACCAGTAGACTTACCATGTTCGGAAGCTGTAGCCAAACGTGTTAGGATGTACAGAAAAATATACCAATAATTATCATGTTCAGTCTAATGGTGGCCTTGGACTTCAAATGTACACTCCCTATTGGTCGATATCTATTTCACTTGTTAAATATTGTACAAATGTTGTTTTCTATTTTATGGTACAATGTGGTTTGTTTGGTTGGTGTATAAACAGAGTATGTCTGAAATATAATGATTCATATCTCAGAGGCTAAGACTTGCGTTCTGGACTCAACTGACTGGGATAGACAGAGAAGCAGGGCCAATCAGAACTCTAGGCCAATCTTACGTGTTTTCCATGTCACTAATCCGATCGATAAAACGCTTCACTCTAATCTGCAGTCCTCACGTTACAACAAGACGCCTCATGCGTATTAATTCATCAACTTGATCTACCAATTGCCTTAGTGTGTCCTGCGCCGTCGTCTGTCCGAAAAATGTACTGAGTGTGTGGATTTTACTGCGTAGAGTGCGAAAAGTCTGTTCGTTTCATTATAATCTGGAGACAGAATAGCTGGTATATTTCCATCTACATCTTGGACAGCCTGCCAAGTCCATCTGCAACAGAGCTTCAAAATTAAGTCAACTACTTCATGATACAAAGATGAACATAACATACCTGTGAACTCTGGCATTTGTAGATGAGTAAAAACCATTTGCTTACATGGAATTCGACAGGTTTTAAATAAACGGCAGGTGCAAGTGCCGTTGCTTATATCCACTACCGGACATTGATGGCCGTCTACGAAGAACACAAAGGGTGACTGGCTATTCTTGATGTACATCAGTCCCCTTTTTTATATTCTTTAAGGACTATAAAGCCAGCATATGTGGTTAGCTTGCTTAGTAGAGGCATTAAGCAATCTTCAGCTACGTAGCTGCGTTTGTGACTACAGTGTAAGCTGGATTGTAGTGACGTACGTTTGCCTAATTGCCTCTGCCATGTAAATGTCTTCCACATACATTTACTCAACGCGTCTCGGTTAGACAACTTTCTCTTCAGTTGTCTGTGCGCACTTTCAACCCGGTTGTTCGTGTTGTTACCCGACGTGACGACATTGCTATTGAAAGCTGCGGCCCAAGTTTCTTTCCTACTCATCCAGTTCTTGTTTAAGTAGGCTGCGATGCGTCTGCTGCGTACACTGATTATGCGACGTGTCTGATTAAACTTAGCTACTGTTTGTTCACGCACCAGTTGACATAAGTACTGCTTGATTATTGGATTGCGGGTTTTCTTACACATAGCTCTACACACGTGGAAAGAGCATAGAGCTATATGGGCAGTACGGTGCGTTAATTGAACAGCGGATATGATGGATCTTGCACAATCCGTCACAAACGTTTGCGTTTGACTGGTTCCATTCATGATCTTTTTAAAATGATCCAGTATTCATACTACATCAACCTTCTCTTCCTTGGTCCAAGCAAACATAACTGGAACTCCATGCCCGCAGTTATCTGTACAAACCAACTGAAAGAGTTTATAACTAAAGACAATTAGTACGCAAGAAAATTTTACTTACTTTCCCCTGTTCGTGTTGTATGTTAAATCCAAACACACAATTCAGGGAACCGTTTGTACGTTACAATTTGCTCGTGTGTGCTAAATGCTATCTTTGTGACCTGGTTAGCCACACCCCCATAAGAAACGAACAATTTTCCATTGTTCCGTAAGGTTGCAATTACATCGTTTAAACTTCCACAACCTAAGAAACCGTAGATATATGGGATAAGCTTACGTTCGACAAATTTATATTTTAAATTATTGACATAATGCACTGTTATTGTCTTTTCGAAATTTTCTTCTGCATACTTAACAATAGATTCAGCACTACTTCCAGTCTTAACCATCGGTAGAACAACCTTCAACTGATCTTCACTTAGTCTTCTGAACAAAGGATCATTCTTCACGCACTTCTCATCACAAGGTTGGTTATGTATCATCCTCGACGACGATATGACGAACCAGTTCACAGCATACCGTAAACGAAACATGGCCTTGCAACCACCGAACTTTGATCTATTAAAATTGAAAACAATAATAATAATCATTTACCCTTTTACTCTCTGACCATAGCCCTCCGGCTTCTTTTTATGGCCAAAAGAACATACATACACTACATACTCACAGCGGATTTCCGGCTTTTCTATGTTCAGCCTGCTTTCACGTACAACATAATGAGTCCAAGTCATCTATTACTTTTTAGATGGTGTATTACCAGTAACAAACCTTTTGCAACAGATCGATAGCTTCTCTAACTTGGTCCCAGCTTGTCAGGTGCCTGGGTCTCGTAATCATTTCGAAGACATCAATGGTATCCACAGCCACTGGACACTCAGTATTAGTTTGACTGGTTGATGGAGTAGCGCGATCCATAATACTGCGGAAAATAATAAATCTTTCATTCTACCTGATAACAATAAATAACAGTTAGGAACGAATATGCGGCCAGTTACGGCCACATGCGGCAGCAACAATTATTTTAGCTAAAGGAAACTAACTTCCGTTTTCCATATCTAAAAAACAATGCTCAAAATATAACGGATTAAGATTTTATGACATAAGAAAAACGAGTTTGCTTGCCAGTTAGGAACGACTATGCCGACATTTCGAGTTCCATACAGCCGCAGCACTTATTTAAGCTAACAAAACTAACCTTGGCTCCCGATATCTGAAAAAAAGAACTCAGAACAAAACGCATTAATATTTTATAACACAAGACTAGCCAGATTGCCTGAAGAAATACATTGACTTGAGTAGAAGCAGCAAAAACCCAGAAAGAAATCGCTGATTCATAGTAAATTTCACACTAACATATAGAACATTACACTAACTGCGGCATTTTAGCACACCGAAACATTAAATTACATAGCTACACAAAAGAAATGGCTGAAAGAAGCACAGAACGAAGAAAGCCGACCGCCATTGCTTACAAAGATGGCGGATGTAATAATTCCCGCCTCACTCTGATTGGTTGCTAAGCTGAAGGGCACATTTACGAAATTGAGTTGCGTTTAATTAAAGCCGATTAGTGAGATTTTGCTGAGTGCCGTTATCAAAACCAAAAGGATGACATTCTTGGAGCAACTGCTTGTTTCAAATCTGGAAATCAGACGTTGACTAAGCTGGGTGTTTATAGTAGCGGATGTTCGATACCCCACACAGATTTTTCGAGTACATATAATTAGCTTGTCGTAGTTAACAGAAGCCAGCTCATTAGTTGTCGTCCATGGCTACAGGTTTGATGGATTTGTTCGAACTACCAGGTTCATAGTGTCAATATAAACGCATCGATAAACGATGACTTTACCTCTTTCGCCTGGTAATACCTCGAAATTGCAAACCACTTGCCGCGAAGACGAAGTTAAGGACTCAATAGCAATCTATATTATACAGTAAGGACAGCCAATGAGACACAGTCACGGATGTTTGAGCCTGGCAGATTAGCTACAGTAAATACAGGATTTCAGCTAATGATTTAACTGGGACTGACTTCGCAATCAGACAGCTCTTTGGCACCTCCGCTGTGCATACTAGTAGAGAAGTCTGGAGGCTGATGTCTTTGTGTTGATTAAGGGAGTCCGGACAACCTGATTATACCAAAGAGATATCCCCTCCCACAAATGAACAATTTTTGTTGTGGTTTTGCATTTACGTGGAATTGGGTTTTCGAATGTATGATAAGTACAATCGAGCAGTGAAGCGATAAATGGATTGGTGAATAGTATTTATCGTTGCACTGCAATTTATGGTAATTATGAAGTGCGAGGTCAATATACGTTTTCATCGGTATTATAACCAGATCCACTGATTCATAACATAACATTTCCAATCATCTACATTGATACTGACCCTTTGAATTTCCTTGAAGACACTAATACTCGAAGGCGCTTGTTAAGACATCCACAACATGACACGTTACATTACAGTGTGCGAAGCATTCCCTCCAGCAACTAGCCAGCTTAGTGGTTATACATTGCGACGTATCAGCTTTTTATCCAGACGTATCTTCTCCTCGCGTCATCCTCGGTTTCTGGTTCCATTGTCTTTCAAAAGAAGAGACCTCGACATCATTATTATCAAGTCCTTCACATTCGACATTTATTCGAGGATTATTGTAGAGTCAGTATGTAGTAGAATATCGAATGCTCTAGCTAGTTGGTGCATGTATAAAAACATCTTGGTTCCAGTAGATTGGTCAGTTATCCTATATTTAAAGAACATAACTATGTACGCCTTAATTTTCCTGAATGTATGCAGATGTTCGTTTTGTCGACGAACGCCACATATTTGTAATCTGTTGGATTTTTCACAATCCTTGAGCCTAATGAGGATAATGCTGCTGATATTTGTATATTCAACCTTTTCTATTCTAGAGACCAGCTTATACGTTGGTACTCACTTAGACGCTTTCGAAGTCTTTTTAGAATATTAGCACTATATGTATGTCATTAACAACAAATATGAGGATTTCTTCGGCGGTAACGACGATTTAACACAGTTATCGTACGTTTTCAACTTCGGATGGGGAAGGCATGATACACAAATATAGAGCAAGATCAATCTTACTGGTGCGTTTTGGAATATAAGCGATTCATGCTTGAAGCCAGTGGGTTGGAAGAAACCTATGATAGACCTATCACTCGATAGTTTTTATTTCGATAACGTAGATCTTTTCTAACTATATGAACGATGGTAACTTTGTTTTGGGATATTAGAGGCTCAGTCAGTTCTGTAATCAACAGGACCCAAGTATTCCTAAAAAGGACTACATTTTGGCACTCTGGGTCTAATGTCTTGTGACCTGCTGTGGTAGAATAAAATGTCTCAAAAACGTATAGTGAAACTAATAAAATTATTGCTTTTTGTTATGTCCTTTGGTCTGTCTACCCACTTTTGGTGCTGACGGTGCTTATCTAATACAGATTAAGACCTTGGCGCGATTGGCACACCGACCTAACCTTGAGGCTAGTACACGTGAGTTTGAAATGGGGTAGAGAGAAGAAAACTATTCTATCACCTGATTGGCTGACAAGCACGCGAATGAGAGAAGACAAGACAACTGGAACACTACTCGACCTATACGTGATATCCTGATTTCCTCTGATTTCTCAGTGTAAAAAGGTACATGAATAAATAGGTAACTAACCTGACCTCAACGTACAATGATTAGGAAAAATACAATTATATCCAAACCCGGGAATTAGCGTAGAAAATAGGGTGCAAAATATTATGTTTAAATTACAATAGCTTCGGAACAGAAAAGGGTATGGGAATGATTCATACATCGAACGAAAGCTTATGTTCTATAGAATAGACTAGGGACAAAAATAAATGTCAGTGTTTTACAAGCTTTGCATAAAGTGGAGTAATGTCCTGAAAATAGCTTTCGTAGTTTGACAGGGCTTCCTGTTTCCCTGTTAACATCATCTTCCGTCTTGACAAAATAGTTAAAACTGCCACCCAACCGAGTGCATAAATAAGTGAAACTGGTTGACGTTGTGATCCTTGTAAAGTGTAACCAAAAAAGAAAAATGCTTAGTCACTAGGTACAAGTAATAGCTAAGATATCATCATTGATATCTTCCCTCAGAAGCATATACTCTTCTCTTTGGGTCCACTTGCAGAATAACTGGTCTTCTATGTTTTAGTAATGATCTCCTAATAGGATTTTGTTCGGGTTGCACAGTCTTCCGAGTCGCTGAACTTTGTAAATCGAAACTCTCCAAAAAGATTTTCCACATTGAGCCCAGGTTCCCAGTTATCTGAAGTTCCAGCATTTTCCAGTATGTGGTTGACATGATGTGTCCACTTTTGGCCTTCAACTTTCACCACATACATTACATTCCCTCGCCTCTGAGGTATGCGTCCACTGGTCCATTGCGGAGGTGAGTATCAGAAATCACGGACGTATACGTTTTGACTATTTTGAAAGATTCTACGTCTCGCCCCATGATGGCGATTAAATTGGATTTCCATCCTTCCGTTTCTCCTTGCTATGCCATTTTGCTCTGGTTTTATAGAATCTAGGGCAGTTTTAACTTTTCCACCAAACATAATTTCTGCTGGAGACACTTGATTTCCCTCCCCTTTTGCCTTCACATATAGGGGGAACATTTAATGTGGTCACAAAACAACTAAGTCTGATCCAGATTGATGGAATGATTACTAATATTGAAACAAGCTTTACTTGACGCTTGTTTGAAACTGGGGCTACAACCAATTTTGCTGCAAAAATCAGTTTTGAAATCTAGATCTGCTGGCCATCAAACCCTAGTTAAGGTTAACTCATATGGAATTTAAACTAGGGTTTGGATTGAAGAATAACTACCTAGGTAGTTTAGATACGCGCTATTTCCCAGTCAAAATGAAAACAAGGCGACTGGGTTTTCATTATAAATATAAATGTACATTATTACCTAAAAAAATATTACCACCCACTTATTCAACCAGTAGTTGTCCGGCCAGTTGTAGTGTGGCGTCGAGTTGCAGTTGACTATGACCACCACTGCAGGAAGAATAGTTGCCAGTTAACCGATAAGATCCCCTGTAGGCCAAATATTAGAAGGCAGTTGATGGCTGTAGTCGAGATGTATTTGTTGGCGATCTCGTGGTATCGAAAGAATACCGAGGTCGTACCAGGTTACAATTGGGGTTACTGAGCGTAACCGAACTCGTGTAATGTCATAATCAACGGAAGAATGTATGTTCTTAGTACCGCTAAACAAACAAGTACAGTAGAACAGTCCCTGGTACAACTGGTTATAATAGTAATTGTTTCCATTACACCAATCGCGTTCTCTTGATAAAAGTAGGTTACCACATAGTAATCAAATCAGATGCAACTAATAAATGTTATTTTATCTCTTCTGGTTAGATCACGTAGGGGTTCTTTCGAAAGATAATATTTGACTGCATTATAACATCGAGTGTTTCCAACTCTGGAACAGTGCTTCAATATGCAATCGAAAATGCACAGTTCCAGGAAATGCGAACAACACAATCAAAAGGGGAACAAATCAATATGGCTGCCTGAAAGACTAAGTATAGACTAAAAGAACATAGATTCAGTCCAGATAGAAACATGAAAACCTAGTGAAGGCATAAGGAAGACAAAAAACTACAATAAAATACAAATATTACCACCTCAAATGGACTCACAAAGACTGATGGGATGTACAACTGAAGGAATCAATAGGAATAAATTACAAGTATATACATGGATGAATTTTTGCACACAAAACCTTCAAAATGGATGTAACACCCATCCCTACTGTCAATGAAGTTGTGGTGTTGTAACTAATAACTCTCGTTCAATCTTTAGGAAGATAGAATCCTTAGAGTTTTCCAATTCATTTTCTTCTGCTTGTTTGCGTTTTACCTTGCTATCTAGTACACGCATGCATCGTGGTTAAAACAGAGAACTGCAAGAGAATAATGGTTAAAAGTGATGATGTTATCTGTTATTATCGTTACTGTGGTACTCAGAAGTATTTGAATTATAGTATGAACTAAGAATCCCAGAAATAACGTGATCGGATCAAGAAGTACTAGATAACCACAAACGAATGTACTGTATTTGGAATTCGAAATCAAGCATCCAACAAGTACAAAGGAAGCATTAGTTCATTCAAACACCACATCCACCACAGCCTAAATTACAGTCTAAGTGTCTGTACATCTTCTTCTTAAGTTCATCCTGTGTCTGTCCGGCATTGTATTGGATAAAAACTCTATTGTCTAGAATGCACTCATTAGTATTAGAATTAACAACCAAAATCGGAACAGACTCACCTGCTTCCTGGGATTGTGTAATCAGCATGTCGGTTGTGTATTGAGACCGCTGTTACCTAGAATTTGAACCATAGACTTTTAGACTATCCTCACCCACGAAGTAATGTTGGGTCTTTATATCCCCAATTTATGAATAATGTGGCTTCATTTAAAACATATTTCTCACATTGACTAGAGTTAATATTAAAAGTGATTTCGTGATAAGGATAAACAGAAGTTGATATTAAATCATCCGAATTGTAATCAAACTCGAGCTCATTTAGTACTTGTGCTTTTCATTGAGAAAGTTTCCCACAAGCAACAAATGTATTATGAGGACAGATAATATTTGATATGACATCGAGATTTGATTCTTCTGAAATAGTTTTCTCGAATTTATTAAGAATGTCATTGCAGAGTAAAGGATCATTAGAAAAACCAGCATCTATCAAAACTACATCAGTTTTTCGATCATGACTAGGTTCATTCAACATATTTTCCTCAGATTTGCAAGGAATTTAGTCAGAAATAAGTGAATTATTAGGGAAAACCATATCTGGTACAATAACATGAGAAATCTGATAAGTCGATTGACTAGGAACTGTTGTGTTGCACGGATTCTGAGTTTCATTTAACTCTGAACTGCTATATGACTCTACACTGTCTTTTGAAATTGTTGATAAGGATAAATGATCATTAGGGACACTGGACTTAATAGAATCAGAATTACAAGACTTAATATTCGTTGCAGCAAGATGAACAGTAGTATTACAAACTGGCTAAATATGTCCAATATCACCACATTTAAAGCACTTAGAATTACTAAATTTACACGAATTAAAAGAATGGAACTTGCCGCAGGACAAGCATTGACCAAAATTGTGCCCATTTTCGTGAACTGCATCGCAACTCCTCAATGAATTATCTGCATAACGTTAAGTATGCACTGGGTTGGGATGACGAAATGCAGTAGAATTTTTTATATCCTCATGAATCCTTTTACGAAATCTTCGGAATTTGTATACAGAACATAGTCTAGCAGTAGATCCCTGAGAATTGTATAAGAAAGCGAAATGGGCTTTTTCGGTAAAGCCAGAGTTTTAATAAGCTATATGCTTCTTTTCCGGTTGAATGTGAGGCAATGTGCTACAATATTGACATCCTCATCATCTTCCTTGGTCATAGCCCGAATTTCGAACATTTCAAAGTAATCCTCAAAAGCATCAAAATCTGAATGTATGTCCAACCGCTCCATCACAGGCTCCATCGTGACCCCGATGTGGTACTCAGAAGTATTTGAATTATAGTATGAACTAAGAATCCCAGAAATAACGTAATCGGATCAAGAAGTACTAGATAACCACAAACGAATGTACTGTATTTGGAATTTGAAACCGAGCATTCAACAAGTACAAAGGAAGCATTAGTTCATTCAAACACCACAGTTACCCTACAGACTTTTATCCGCAACATATTTACTGAATTCAGTTGTTGTATGGTATCGTTAACAGTAAACACGCATTTTGCGTAATTTCTCTTCTTGTTAATGATGAGCAGGTCAGTTGATAGTATCCCAAATCTACTCTTTGTCATCAGTACATTAATTATGACACAGTGGCTTGATCAAAATTCATTAAGACACCTCGATGTGACTGTCCAAGTTAAAGATGACACAAATATTCGGAGTTTGACAACACCTTTACACCTAACACCTGTATAGTCGAAGGATACCAACTCAGTCAATTAAGAAGTCAGGAATGAAGTGGTTCGAGAATATATTTGAAAGGCCATTGATATATATGGGAAAGCATTCGATCTAAGCTGTCTAACTGTTGCAAAGGATACATAGCACGGTGTACTCACTCGTGATCTGGTGTGGATGCGTAACTGAGCACGTTCAGCTAGGTTGTGTCCAGTTAAACTAATGAGGTTAGCTTCAGTGTCGAAGACTCACAGAACTAGGTATTTTGTGGATTTATTTGCCGCCACAAGAAAAATTGTAGCTGTTTACTTTATTCCAAATTATTCAAATGTCTGATAATAAGTATATATACAAAATAACTTGGGTTCATTCCTTGCTTCTCTCAGCATACTTAAAAGTGATTTACACAGATATCTAACCATAATATGAGGTCAACTTTTTTCATGTAGCACGCCATTAAACTAGGTAGATAAGTGAAATACTTTATTAGTTATAAATATTTTCTTACATCAAAGTGCTTTTGATAGATCAAGATAACGGGGCATATTCACATTTTTTTCCAACTCAGCGTATCATTTAATGACGTCGGCTTGATTCGCAGTGTAACATTTTGGCTTAGTTTTTCCTCTCGAGATAACGTTTCAGTCAGCATAGAGTTCATTTTACTTCATTATTATGATATTGGTTTTGTATTTTTAGCGTTGTTTTATTTCACGTTAATATGTTTTGTATCAGTAAAGGGTGAATTTCGTTCAGTATGATAGTTACGAACTTTCTATTGTGACAATTTTATTCTTCCATTTTTCTGTGTGAACATCGTTTGTATTTCCCCAGGGATCTTAAAATGTGATCACATTCGACAGCAGATATTCAGATCTCTTTGGATTGTGAATCAGCTAATCCGGACAACCATACAAGAGTTCGTGCTCCTCTCAGGAAGTTGAGAACTAGTGAATATGTCAAATATACTATTTTTGTTGTGTTTAAACCACGTAAAGAGAATAATTTTGACGACATGGTTATCAGCACTCTGAGAACTTTTAGAGAACAGCCATATTTGTTTAACGTCAAACACAGTTGTCTATAAGTATAGAAGAAACCTACTGATAATTTTCTTATTTATTCTAATAAGATGAATAGAGCATATGAGTGTTTTAGTCTCAGCCCTTTAGCCTAAGATTGATTCGAATATTTGAATTTTGCTCGAGGATTAGAGTCACTAACTGATTCTGAAAACTTTACTTGTATCCTAACACTATAGGAATAGGATTATCCAAGATGTGATGGTAGAGGACCGAAACGTTATGATTATAAAACATGACAGAAAACTATACAAAAGCAGGGAAGACTTACGCGTAATAGGTATATTTAATGTGCAGTCGAAGCAATGCGGTTGTTCAGTTACAAAGGCCGAAACCAGCTTTTTAGTCTAGCTGTGGTTGGCATTATGGAAAAAGATGTTCTCAAAAAACGAATAAACGCAAACATTGTCACAGGACCCGGCATAATCACGGGTTTTGTAGATCACGTACCGGTGAAAAGGGATTCAAGTCAACAATAAATATGTCTGTCTGAATGGTCAGTGGTAAGTTGTAAAGTCTCATTTTCCTGTCTCTATTACGGAATATTTTCAATTTACTTGATTGAGTAGTTGATTAGTCATAATCATAATAAAATGCCATCGTTATCTGATTATGATTAGCAAAGCCTTTCAAGTTCACCGATAATGTTAAACTAAAGTAAAAATATTAGTCACATAGATTGACTAGAACAAGGTATCCACCAACTAACTACTACCTAAATAAAATTAGAGATGCTAATTTACTGAAAGATTGTCATCATCATTTCCAAAGGCATATGTAAAGTCGTCGTTAATAATGATCAGTTTGTATACTGCAAGTAAAAACAAGTTTCATACAGAAATGCAACTACACCTGGAATGAAAAATAATAATAACAACTCATATTCATACGTTTTTCTTATTGTCAAATGTACCTACAACTAATCAAGGTCTAGGAAATATTACTGATTAGATTCACTTCATTATGATTACTTTCTTTTTTTTCTCCTTTCTCTCTAGTTGTTCTTCACTTTAGTATAGTCTTTAATTTTATAAGTTAACCAGAACTATTTAAAGGAATTATTTAACTTTTGTTCTTTTTGTATTAACCTTTGATGGAGTAAGTTACGCTTACTGTATGCTTAAGTAGTTATGTGCGTAAGTGTATTTACATGGGGTTTTTTCTTTTCTTTTCGTTTCTTTTGTTGCTGTTGTTGTTGCTGAATAAAATGTAAAACGGAAATCTGATAAATCCTAATTTGACTTGTTTCATTTTTATATTCAAATCAACATGTTTATAATGTAAATGAATAGTTTAAAAAGTAATTTGAGATATAATACAACTAAGTGAATAAATCTTATTGTAATACAGTGGTAATGGGCAAAAGAAATATGAAACATTTAAATCATAAGCAACTCAATGTTACCTTCTAATTTTGAGCAAACTTCAAATAATAATAATAATAATAATAATTAGTTGTTCTTTTTGTTTTTTTCTTTAAAAAGGATGATTCTAATTGAAATGTTGTAAATTATATTTGATAATACGACTAAAAAGGATTGAAATAGGAAAGATGAAAGAATAAAGGAATTATTCATTATTTATCTCACTCACAATAAAGCTATCAATTATAAAATATCAGTAAATTAATAAGGACTTATTTATCAATGATCTAGTTCAATGATGTGGAAAAGCGGTCGTTTTAAGTATTTTTAAACGTAAAGACTATTATTCAAAGTATGTTTTAAAATCCATTTAAATATAGCTAGAACAATGTTATCCACGGAATCAACAAACAATTCATTGTATTTAATTGTTTCCTGTTTAGTCAATTAAACGTTAATGTATATGACTGTACACTAAGTGTTATTCGTAGTGTTCAGCTAAAAAAGAAGACCATATGCAATCATTTAAATCGGTTGTAATTTGTTGTGTGCTACTGACGTCGATAGATATAAGTAGTATGTATAACCAATCGAAAGTGAAATGTCTGGTGCCATAAGATTGAAGTGAAGAGAATGAGAACCGAGAGTGATTGGTATGGAAATCAAGGAACCATTAAGTCTGAGACAATTGATGGACATTTTGCTAATAAAGTATTTACTGTATGATTTTCAGATTTTACTAAGAGATTCTATAATTTTACATTTAAATACATTTGGTTGTCCTTATTTGTGTTCCCCTCCACTATACTAATGCACTGTTTGTTATTGGTCACTGAATTTATACTAGTCAAACAAAGGGAAATATACATTGCATTCGTCTTATCATCCGTTAAAAAGGGTTAACTGGGGTTTCCAAATGAAATAAAAGTAAAACATCACGTTTTCAGCTTTATGAGTCCCAAGATATTAGGAGATATTTTAGCTTTATGAGACAAAGGTTTGATTAGGTACCAAGTAATAAAAATAGTATGTAACTTATGTTAGAAGTTTAATATACAGCTTAGAATAAATGCAGTGTCCAACCTCAAAGAACTACATACTAATCTTTAAAGTTGTTGGCACAAATTCATTTCAAAATATGAGACGACGAATGAAATTTCTATATTACATAGATATTTGAGGTAGTTTTATTTAATTCGAGTTGATTCATTTATCTACAAAATTTTACGGTTCTTTCGCACGACACCATAAGAACCTAATTCAAGCAGGAGTAAACTGTAATATTATTCCACAACGACTTTATCAATCGGTATTGATAACGTTGTCTAAGACTGGTTCTGTTACTAGGTATTTTTATCTTATGTATAGTTATATTTTGGTTTATGTTTTACGGCCAAGTTCCGACAACGTGACTGATCGCCCTTTCCCTTACAAATTACTAACCTGAATCTATAGTAATGTCTCTGTTGATTACAAACTGACTTCAATACTACGCGGGAGGCGTATAATAGAAATGTAAAGATAAGTAAAGGTAAGAACGCCTGGTAAAATGACCGGTAATATGCGAAATGATTAGTAACCAAACTGATTTAGCGGTTGTGGAATAATTTTTGAAATATAACTTCTACTTAATGTAAGTGCTAATGATTTTGTTCGAAAAAACAATGAAAGGTCCATAATTAAAAAAAAACGACTGAAATGATAGACAGATTGAATGAAGTTAGTATGCTTTACGCATTTTGCAACAAACCTGTGTTCTGTTCAATCATCATAAAACTTTTCATGGTAAATTACATAGCTTCATAGTATGATAAACATGAATGTATTTTTGTCTGATGTTTGAAACACTGAATATTAAGTAGTTTGCTAGACTTTGTCATTCATAATTCCAACTTGATATTCATTCTTATTAAGTTGACTTAAATTAAAATATTCCTAATGAAAAAAAATGTCACCTAAGAAAAAGTCACTATAAAATCCAGTGAAATTTTTCGAGAACAATCACCGTACCTGATGGATTTTAATATTTTACCGTTTATTTACATTCATTGAGAACATTCTTATTGGTTATTAGTAGTATGTATCTGTTGAACAAAACAATCTATTTAAAAGAAATTTCCAAATAACATGCAAAACAAAACAGGTGTCATGGTGAAAGTTGTCCTAAATATTTGTTTTCATTTATTTAAAATTGTTCGTTTAACATTATTTTTGCATAATTTTTGCAAGAAAAGGCGTTTTTCTTTTTTTTTCGTTGTTTTGTTTTTCAAGTCCCTAGTGACTTTAATGTCATTTTAAAAATGACTTGTCGGAAAGAAAGTTGTTAACTCGCTTTTTTTCCGGACAATTTAAATCATGTTTTGACAAAAAAAAAATGTACGCGTTCTATTTTGTTATTGAACTGATAAAGGAACACTAATAACTGAGAGAGAAAAAAAGTATTCTGAAAATGTTGTGATAACAACAAATAGAATAGAGATTAATGTTGAGATTGAAGCCATTGCCACAATACAGATGATGCCACTGAAGCAAATCATTCGTAAAGTATATTATTATTTATTAGTTAGTTAAATGTTTTTCATTTCAGTGTTTAATAAAATTTTATTTGTTTGGAAATTAATAGAAAAGTTGATACTGTTTTGAAAATTAACAAACTATTTTCATATGGACTGCTAAGATGTGACTAGCCTTAAGAATTTTAACACTAGGTCGATTGATATTTCTAGAAAATATTAATGGTTCTTTTTTAACGTTTATCGTCATAGGGGTTTGTGTTATAATTCTCAGATTTTATATGAAACTTCATTGAAATTAGTAATTTAACTAACATCTACAACTTTATTCATATAAATTAAGTCTCGGAAATCAATAAATTATCCTTTTCCATAGCTAAAAACAAACGCATATAAGCAAAGATGGTTAATAGCTAAGCAGTGGAATCCAGAATGAACGTTTCGTCCTATGTGGGGCTCGTCAGCTGGATGAACTTGCATCTTAGAGTTGATGTCTACTCTGGGACTCGAACCCACTGCTGTTCACTTCAAACGTCATCGCGTTGTTAACTTAGCCACTGAGTCCTGATAGTCATCTGCTTGTGCATTGGGGTGAGTCTCAAATAGGACGAAACGCGCTTCCTGGATTCCACTGCTAGCCACTATCCATCTTTACTTATAAAGCTTGTGACTGAAGGCAATATTGAAGCAATCCGCATAGGATGCACATATACTAACAATTGATTGATCAATTTCAGTTCTAAATAACAATGGGGAGATTCAAGCAAACAACACCAAGTGATTTTAACACATATAAAGTGATTTATATTAATTCTATGTTTAACTCAGTTATTACACTGCATTTATTATCTTACTTAACATTAGAAATATTACAAATATATTAATTTATTTATAGCAATCTACCCACTGCTCAATTTATTCGAAATTGCCAAGACAAACCTTGGTAATGATACATACCGATTAGAGAATCCTTCACAAAATCAACTAAAATAATAATTAATACAAGCATTGACAAAAAATTCATTTGAGTACTAATAACATAATTAGCGGTATAGAAGTTCTATGTAGTTAACAAATTTGGGCTTTCAAAGATAGATGTTGAAGTTTATTCTGATAACATATGCAGTTTAACACAATAAATGGATACATTTAACTACTGGTAAATATTTTACTATAAATGGCATAGTAATGCTAAGATAATAGTCATTGATTAAGAACAGTAAATAGTGAATTAGCTATAGTCGTTCTTCAAGCACTTTGTAATGTATTGTTTCCTATTTGGAAAAAACATCCGAATTTTGTCACTGCATGAAGGTGTGGTTGAAGAATTCGACAGAAAATAAGTCGCAGGTCTTAAAAATCAAGCGAAAATTATTAGATAAATTTATTTATTTGATTGTTAGACAAGTGGTGTCATATTCGTTAATTTAGTCGAACAAATTTGTTAACCAGTTGAACAATCATTAAACCATCACAAATGGGGGGGGGTAAACAAAAATTAATAATTCCGATGAAGCGGGTAGAAGTTTTATTTACCCCTTTATTACTTAATCAACAATACACTTCATACGGTATATACCTATATCAATAAGTTTAAAATATTTTAAGAGTTATTTAAAGGTTCTACATATATGGTTGAATTAATTGATAATTTGTGAATATATCATTGTATGAGTCCCAGATTTGAATACATGATTAATTTTTAATTTGTTTTTTATGGTGGGAAAACTCACTTGAACTAGGATAAATCATCGCTATCATAATGGATAAAAACAGAGCGTAGACTGATAAGAATGATACTTTTGCTGTCTATTATACTTCAATGAATTACGTTCGATTGAGTTTGAATTGGTCGGGATGTAAAATCCTAAGATAAGTGGTAGTGAAACAGAGGAACATGTGATCGTGAACTACAAAATATCAGGCAATATATTTCACTTGTGTATGGTAACTCTCGGAAATGTATATATGTTAGCTATATATATATATATATATATATATATATATATATATATATATATATATATATATATATAAATTAACTGTGAATCCGGTTTATATTAGCCTACTAAATTAAGATAGTATAGAGTGGGTTTGACTCCGAAAGCTGAATGGATACAACTGATGTTATTGATCAGTGGCAAATTGGGTTAAAACATCTGTTTAGTATTAAATATTCTACTTATTTAACAATCAAAATCATTCTGAAAAAAAACGATAATTAGAAATAATCAGTATACATTGTTTATGTGAATGACTTGGGAAACAATAACTATTATTTCTTCCATAAACCATCAGGAACTCTGTAATTTAACCATGATATGAAACTGAATTTTTTCCCGTATAATACGACAGTGGATTTGCAAATTCAAAAGTTTGCATCTAATGAATGAATAGAGTTGAACACGAATCCATCAGAACTATGAAAACATCTAATAAACAAGTATAATTAAGACTACAATATTTACAAATTCTAAGATACATTGGTAAATTGTCAAAAGTTATACTCTGAGAAGACAGTAACATCGTAAGTTACAAATGCATGATATTGTCTACGATTGATTTTCTGTTCATTTTACGTAACTTTTTCCTTACTGTAATATGGATTTATTCTTGTTAAGACAAAGAGAGTTTTACGGTTTCACGCTATATCAATCAACTTTTTTTTATTTTAAAAGAAAAATATATGAATACAAAAAGAATATAACAACTCAAACCCACAGTGTCAATCAAACATAATGGATAAAAATAACTTAATAATAACTGTTCATAGATTTAAATAGTTTTGTAGTTGAATAAAAGTGGACAGAATGAGTTACTGGGAAAAAAAAGTTAAAATCAATGCAACTATGACTAACATCTAGAAACGAAATATTTTTGTTGATTAAAAGGTACGATTAAGTTTACATGATTATCTCGTGCAATTATTTGGAAAATCGCTTTGTCTAAGTGTATGTCCCGTTATCGATCATATTTTGTAATCATAATAAGACGAACTATGAACGATAAATATAAAGTTAAAATACAATTTCTGGGAGTAATTGTTCAGAACGTTTGATATTATCCTGAAAGTCAAAAAAATTATTTTTGTAGTCTCCCGAAGATGATAGTATACTTCTGTCAACACATGAAAAAAAAAATTAATTGCCCCAATAATAATATACAGTTGTTGACGTACGCAAATAGTCAATTTTGTTACTCTTTTAACCTTATTTGTAAATATTGTCAATTGTCGATTATTTAATTACACGATATAAGGGTAAATCAGAGTAAAGTTAATTCATTAGATAAAGCTTTATCATTTTACAATTGATGTTGACCCATTCAAATGGGTTACTTTATGAATAATAAGTTCCATGAAATTGGTTATTAATGTAGTGTTTATATGAACTAATAATCTCTTTGTATTCGTTGACTGCTTGATTTCAAATTCCAAATACAATATGTTCGTTCGTGCTAATCTAATACTTCTTGATTAAATTAGGTTATTTTTGTGATTCCTAGTTTGTACCATAATTCGAATATTCCTTATTATCATAATATAATACTGATGTCGACGGACATTAGTACTATATAACACTAGTCAGAAGTGAAATTGAAGAGAATAGGAATGTAAACATTGAATAATTGTAATAACAACAGGAATGAAAGAACAATGAAGTTTATCAATAACAACTGATGAAACATATGCAAATGAAGTAGTTCATCTAATGATTTTGATATCTTACGAAAACATTATAATTGTACAATAAACAATGAATTATTTATCTTCAAGAAGTCTTCATTCATTACACCATTGACATTCATTCTAAAAGAAATTTACAAAATGTTACAATGTACAAATGAGTCAAGCTACATAAATTAATTTGTTTTATTAAGTGATAATATTTATACTTTTCAAGTTTTCAATTGTTGCTTTAAGAAAAAAAACAAACGTTTTGAACAAAATGAAATGTAATACAATACTTAAAAATAATCTTGAGAGTTAAGTTATTTACAGGAAAAGCCGATTGCTCTGTACGTATGTATGTATGTATGTATGTTAGGCTTTTTTTGGAATAGTTTTTCTATGACACTTCATACAGGATGTTTCTATTAATAAATGTAACAGTGACATTAATGATAAAATTGAATACTACAGTACTACTACTACTACTAGTACTAATACTACTACTACCAATAATAATACTAATAGTAATAATAATAATGGTCACAATAATATAAATTGAAATCGTACTGAAGTACTGCAAATTAATGCAGAAAAACATAATGAAAATTAAACTTTCACTTTTAAATGACATTTCCGCTAACAAATAAATCAAGAGTGAAGGTATATAAATAATAATGGATTGTTTAAATACTTTGTTACTGTTATGGTTGTTGTTGTTGGGTTTTCTTTTTTTGGATTTCCTCCATTTTTCAAGAAAGTAGCTACATATTTTGTTTCTATTTTGTTCTCTGTATTTATTTTAAATAAAATTGATTTATACTATTTTCTACTTATGATGTTTATTTGTTTGTATAATTAGTGCAAAATATAGTTCAAATGAAGTTGAATCTCTTTATTTTACAAGAACTGTTCTAAGTTTTCTTATTTTAAGAACAATGAAATCACTTTCAAAAAGCAATAGAAATGAATTCCACTTCAATATAAGATTTTGTCTTTGAAACAGATTATTATTTATCGCGGAAAATATGAAGATTTAGTTAAGTATATATATATTGTGGCATTGACCGGTATGTTAAACTTGGATGTTCCATATAATACTAGTTATGTGTTTATACATACAAGGCACTTGAGAGGTTTAAAATGGCACTCTTGAAATAACACTCTTACAAAAGTGCCTTAAATTTAAGTATATATAAAAAGCCTCAAGTTAATGATCTTTTATACAACTTAGGTTAACTAATGATATAAACAGTGGTAGTGATATTAATAGCTGTATTAGTAGTATGTCACCTAAACTATTCATGTGTACTTTTTTAACTGATAAGAATGTCGCTGTGACTAGAAAGAAGCAATGCCTTGGTTATTGGTATGGTTACATTTTTATCCCCACAGACAAATTTGGTTACTTATTCCTGCATAGATGGATAACATCTTATGCTGTCTAATGCAAGGATAAATACAAAACTGCAAATGTGAATTTATAATAACCACATAATTAATCAACAACCAAAGTCATATATCCAATTTACAATGACAGTAGATTTAATTGTACTATGCCAAAATACAAATATATTATTAAGTTGCATATATAATTCATGCTAACAAATTCTTTAAACAATGGTAAACCAGCTATATTTGATTTTATGTGATCAGATAAATAGTTGAAACACTTTGATTTGTTTAAGAAACAATCTAAACAATGTATTCATACAACAAAGACAAATCATTCATTTTTGTGTTGCTTGTTTGAATCTTCCAATTAATGTTTAGGACTATGATACTGCCTTCAGTGACATATGCCAATAATAGGTTGATCAATTGTAGTCCTAAACATCAATGAGAAGATACAAGTAAAACAGTATCAAGTGAATTTATACTTCATTCCATTGCATGAGCAAGTGGTTATCATAGCTCAGTAGCTAAATGGATAACGTGATGGCATTTGAAGCAAACGGTACTAGGTTCGAGTCCCAGAATGAATATCAACTCTGAGATGCAGGTACATCCAACTTCTTAGTCTCAAATAGGACGAAATGCAAATTCTGAATTCCACTGCTAGCCACCAACATCTCTACTAATAAAAACAAATAATGTTCCTTCTCCACAAATTAATTTACATTTTTAGTTATTAGTAGAATATTTTTTAATTACATTCATTCTATGCTGAATTCATAACTAAATAACTTATTTTATAACTCCATGAATACAAAATATTCGTTTAAATTTAAACAACAGCAATAATCAAATCCAGTGTTACATTTTCAAAGTTTTCAAAGTATTTTTACGAAATTCAATGGAATAAGTTTAATTTGAAATTAACGGAACCAACATTCATAAAATTAAGAAAACTTGAATAGGTGTGGTTGTTATTTGTTTATTTTTATCCCTATATACATTAATAATATCAATGTTGGTTAAAAGGATTAGATTAACTGTCATACTGATGTAAATAATTGACTTTTTACTGAAATGAATTGTTAGAATACAGTAAATACAGCAAATAAATATCTGCGTGTGAGATAAATAGTGGTGGATAAAAGAAAGAAAAAGCAAAACAATTTGATGTTTATAAAATAGGTGAGTCATTTTACCACTTCACTTTGTCTCTTGTAAAAGATGATCTTAAGTTAACTTTCTTTTCAAGACTGGATATTTCTTTAAATATAAATACTTGTTTTTTTTTATAAAAAAATTGGCACCCTTTCCCATAGTCACTGTCCAAATTTTCGTGATCAAAAAAGAAAAATTAAACCCGGTCGTGAATAATTGTCAATTGAAGTGACATACAAATATGGCGTTGTGATAAGATAATCTATGCTGTATTCCGTTCAATTATTTTATAAATGTAATCAAAATAGTTTATTTTTGATTAAAGCATATAAATGGCAATGTTGTAGCAAATTTTCATTTAATTATTTCGATCTTCTGCTCAAAGTAAGATTTTAACCATTATATACGTCAATGGTCATCTAGATTCAGTAGCTCAGAGGATACCTTAGTGGCGTTTGAGGCGATAGATATTAGGCTTGAGTTTTAATGTGAACATCATTTTTTTTTATATGCAACTATATCAACCTGAGGAGTCATAAATTGAACAAAACTAGATTCTTGATCTGTACTGCTTGTTTTAATCTATATGTCATGAATGGCTAAATGAGTAAATCGAGCTGTTCTGCTCATTATACAAATATGCCAACAAAAGTAACTATTACTCGGTCCTGGATATCAGCAATCAGACATTACAAACCTACAAAAATATAATAAACAGATAATCCATGTATCTTGAGAGTTTTTAAATATAAGGTTTCATAGGGTAAGAGAATGTTCATTTTAAACATATTAAATTAAATGCGTCTGTTCTTCGTCTACTGTGTTCACAGCTAACAATTTCAACTTCTGTTATTATGCAATGCCTAGAATTATATCCCATAAGAATAATATTTACTCCACTTTTAATGAAAGGTTGCTAACTACTTAACCAGAAAACTGTTCAGAGTAGCTATTGATTTATACAATAATTTCACCAGACAGTCTATAGCGTAATAAAATAAAAAACGTAAAAGCTAATGTGATCATAATTGTAGGATGTCAATTTTCCTTTGGATTATATTTTGCCTAATTAGTTGGTATATTATAAAAATGGTGTGCTGTGTACTACTTATGTGGACAGACGTAAGTAATATGTAGCAGTAATAGGAAGTGGAACACTAACCAGCAGAAGTTTTACATGAGGAGAAGAAGAAGGAGAGTAATCGAAATAGCATCAGGATTGGAAGGATGGTAGAGTGTGTAAAAGACAACTCAAAAAAGATATGCAAAGGATATATTCAATGAATGATTTTCACATTTTCAAGGGGACTACGTAATTTTAAGTCAAATATTAAGTAGGTGTTCCGTACCTGAGCTCACATTCACTACAATGGAACTGTATCAAGATGAGAAAAAAAAATCGTTTTTCTTTAACTAGATCCTACTTAGTTGATAAAATAACACAGATCAGTAAATTACGAGAAACACAAGACAGGTTCACATAGCTATTTAAAAACGGGAATCGGGGTGTACAATATATTCTAGGATGAATATGTTTCAATTATACGAGAATATTGTTGTCATGAGGACTTTGCAGAGAATGTTGAAATTCACTGTTTTATATGTAAAGAAAGCATAATTTTAACAGCCCTGAAAACCATAAAGTGCTGAACGGGTGTTTAGCCTTATTATGAGACTCAACGGCCCTGCTTGGTATCAAAAACAGGACCTCCAGGTTTTCAGGGCTTGACATCTGGTCCACCGTGCTGGTATTCAAAGGTTTGCGCAAACATATCTTATGAATCAACTGAACTGATTTAAGTAAATGTTTGCATGTCGACTCAGTGGTCTGAAAGTTTAGCTTTTGTCTGAAGACCTGAAGGTTCTGATTCAATCCTAGGTGAGGTCACAGATGTGTGTTACTGTGGTGACTCGGACTGAGACGAAACATCTATATAGTGCTTTTTGATTTTAATTGGTTATTGAAATAAAGTCAGTTTGTGATGTAAACTGTAAAGTTAAAAAAATGATGAAATGAAATACAGGAAAATCAATATCGTATCAGTAAGAGATAGTCGAACTATATTTAGGATGATACACTTGATCTGAATTATTCAGGATTATATAAACAGGTATTTCTACTACATCAGTGGTGAAAGAGTATACTATCTACTTTGATATAAAATAAGTGACATAAACCAAATTCATTTTTTGCCCAAATAGTGTTCAAAATACATCTCTGAAGAGGATTTATAAAATCAGATATTCATTAGTTCTTTACATGAATCCATTGACCGTTCGTATGAGCCATACAGATTCATGCAGATAACCTGGTTGAGTTTTGCGCAACTGTGACCCGTGGTTGATGACTATAAATAATATAGCTGAGAATCAATCACAATGGAAATGATTCGTTTAACGAACCATTTACATGCAAAATAATGAGCTCTAGTATGCTTTCTGACATATCATTTTCTTCTTTCTTCTTCTACCATGATCTGAATGTTCAATCTATTTGAACATTATTGTCGCTACATTGTTTAGATTAATCTCGTTGTGTTAATATGTTACGGAAACGTGTAGTCCAGGCTCTACGTGAATCAAGACTGAACAACTGATATGAGGAATAAAACCTCTGTAATCTGCTTCTCCATCAAATTTTTTATTTTCCAGTTTATATTAATTAGAATGAACTATAAACTATTTCACAGGTAACAGTTGTATAAATAAAATCTAGAATGAAATAGAAAACAATTAAATAAGAAGCTGCTCGTCTACTCACGCGAATTCTTTTTAAGTAGTATGAATTATTTACTAAGCAATTTAGAAAATTCTACAAATGGAAAATATGAAACTAATTTAAATCCCAGACAGCTTATTATATATATATATATATATATATATATATATATATATATATATATATATATATATATATATATATATATATATATCTATATCGTAAGGAGTATTTTATTTCTCTTCATACTCCTTTTATTAAAAGAGCAATTAAATGAGAGAAAACTGAGAACAAAAATTCAATCAATAATAAATAAAAACCAACTAGCTATTTAATCATCCGCTTATAGGCGAAAAAGATTCAATTTTAATTTTCCCTTCTTTCTGTCTTTTTCATTTCGACAGTTTTATACATTGCTATTTACAACTGGAAATAAATCTGTGTTTGAGTAGAGATGCTCAGGCACTAAGCACATAAACATAAATCCGTATATATACAACAATACTATATGTATACATCAGCCTGTAGTCACATAAATATACATCTTTTTCAGACATTCACACGTAGAAAAGTTTACATAAAGAGATATAAAATTTTTAATAGGAAGCAACCTGACAAAACCAATTCGATATATATACATATATAAGTATCTTTCTATATGTTTATATGTATAAGTAAACAATTTGAACAGATGTTGGTTAAAGTGATCTGTGCGTTTGTTAGTTTTAGCATGCAATATAAATACGGGTAGTGTGGTTACACAGAATTAGGTGCGTGGGTAGGTCATTTTAGCAGATGTCAATAGGTATTGGCATGCTTTAATACATTAGTATATTTAGGAACACGTAATATTCACAACACAGGAAATAAGATCAAAAAGTGACTAAGGCCATAGGAACTTCTTGAGAACGTGGGATTAATATTGTACGTAAATATATATATATATATATATATATATATATATATATATATATAATCGTACCTCACTAAAAAGTTTTTGTTGGTACATATTCACTCAGAAAGTTGTTGCTGTCATCTACCTGTTAAAAACAAAACTTTATATAATAACATTTCATTGAACTTACATTGAAAGTAGGTCATTGCGGAAAATGTAGTGATTAGTAAGAAATATTACATCTCAGTCATGATTATCATAAGTTTTGAAACAAATGTACCCTGTGCGAGTTACCATAAGTTTACAGTTTCAGTCGCATTTCAGTCATGCATCTACCCGTTTTCAAACAGCTACTTAAGATAGACTATATTTCGTAATTTTAAAATAGCGCTCATTTGTGTTAATAAAGCACGTTGACGGATTATTTCAGTTTACGTTCGAATCATCGTCATATTTGTGTTTCTCGTCTCTGGTCACTTTAATCTTTGATTCCTTGCCTAGTCTTATTCGTAAATATATATGTAACCTGGTATTGTGAAGATTTTGGTTGTAATGCATTTTTCTGAATATCCTAGAACAAATTTGACCTCATTGATTGTTTGACGAAAAGAAGGGCAAACTTTAGAGAACTCATCAATTTTAAGTCTTTCTACTTACATTTTCGAGAAAAACCCAATATTTTCAATTTTTTTAAAAAATCGGTATCTTGTATAACTCCGCCTGTAGCTCTTCTAGAGTTACTGCCGGTCCCAAGCCCGGGTAAAGGAGGAGGGTTGGGCATGGGGTTAGCGTCCCCATCCCGTAGAAAACTAACTCGCTAAAAAAACGCTTACCAGAAAAAATAATTCAAACCATTTTAACTCTGCCCTGAGAGTTAGAAGGTCTTCACTTAGAAGAATTATGACGCTTCATGGTGAAAGCCGAGTTCGTTCGGAAGTCACGAGGCCGATGCCCCTTCTAACAACCAGAGCAAAAATTTTTATAGGTACATGGAACGTTAGAACAATGTGGGAAACCGGGAAGACCAGTCAACTTGCAACGGAAATGAGGAGATACAACTTAGCAGTACTGGGAATCAGCGAAACCCACTGGACCCAAGCTGGACAGAAAAGGCTAGCTACGGGAGAGATGCTGCTATACTCCGGTCACGAAGAGGAAAATGCTCCACACACTCAGGGAGTTGCTCTAATGCTGTCCATAGTAGCACGAAATGCACTTGTAGGATGGGAATCCCACGGATCCAGAATCATCAAAGCATCATTCAAAACAAAGAAGGAGGGGATCTTAATGAATATTATCCAATGTTATGCACCCACCAATGGTAGCAACGACGACATTAAAGATCAATTCTACGAGCGGCTGCAGTCAATCATAGAGAAGTGCCCAAGAAACGACCTCACCATTCTGATGGGAGATCTAAATGCCAAGGTCGGAATAGACAACACTGGATATGAAGATATTATGGGACGACATGGACTGGGAGAGAGGAACGAAAATGGAGAAAGATTTGCAAATTTGTGTGCATTCAACAAATTAGTCATAGGAGGCACAATATTTCCACACAAACGTATACACAAGGCTACATGGATCTCACCGGACCACACTACAGAGAACCAGATAGACCATATTTGCATCAAAAAAATTCCGAAGGACAATGGAAGATGTGAGAACCAGGAGAGGAGCTGACGTAGCTTCAGATCACCACCTAGTTGTAGCCAATTTAAAACTGAAGCTAAAAAAGAACTGGACAAGTGGACAAACAGCACTACAAAGGTTCAATACAGCCTTCCTTCGAGATACTGACAAACTCAATGAATTCAAGATAGCTCTCAACAACAGATTTCAAGCCTTTCAAGATCTACTGAAGGAAGAAGAAACTACCATGGAGGACAACTGGAAAGGCATCAAAGAAACATTGACTTCAACGTGTCAAGAGGTTCTGGGCATAAAGAAACACCATCATAAGGAATGGATCTCTATAGAAACACTGGACAAGATCAAAGAAAGGAAGAACAAGAAGACAGCAGTTAACAACAGCCGAACACGAACAGAGAAAGTCCAAGCACAAGCTGAGTACATGGAAGCAAACAAGCAAGTGAAGAAGAGCATTAAAGCCGACAAGCAGAAATATGTGGAAGAACTAGCAACGATGGCGGAAAAAGCTGCTAGAGAAGGAAATATGAAACAGCTCTACGATACAACGAAGAAACTATCAGGGAAATACAGTAAACCAGAGAGGCCGGTCAAAGACAAAGAAGGCAAGCCAATCACTGAAATTCAACAACAGCGAAACAGATGGGTAGAATACTTCGAGGAACTCCTGAATAGGCCGGCTCCAATGAATCCACCGAACATCGAAGCAGCACACACAGATCTTCCTATAGATGTCAACCCACCAACGACGGAAGAAATTAGAATGGCCGTCAGACAAATCAAGAACGGGAAAGCAGCAGGACCCGACAACATACCAGCTGAAGCACTGAAATCAGACGTCGAAGTAACCACAAGCATGCTTTACCCTCTATTCAAAAAGATTTGGGAGGAGGAACAAGTGCCAATGGACTGGAAAGAAGGACACCTCGTCAAGATTCCAAAGAAAGGAGATCTGAGCAAATGTGAAAACTACAGAGGCATTACACTACTGTCAATACCAGGGAAAGTCTTCAACAGAGTGTTGCTGAACCGGATGAAGGATGCAGTAGATGCCCAACTTCGAGATCAACAAGCTGGATTCCGAAAGGATCGGTCGTGCACAGACCAAATTGCAACACTACGGATCATCGTCGAACAATCAGTTGAGTGGAACTCGTCACTATACATCAACTTCATTGATTATGAAAAGGCATTCGACAGTGTAGATAGGAGGACATTATGGAAACTTCTTCGACACTACGGAGTTCCTGAGAAGATTGTCAATATTATCCGGAACTCATACGACGGACTACAGTGCAAAGTAGTGCATGGAGGACAGCTGACAGATGCATTCCAAGTAAGGACCGGAGTCAGACAAGGCTGTTTACTCTCTCCCTTCCTCTTTCTTCTGGTGGTCGACTGGATTATGAAGACCTCGACATCTGAAGGAAAACACGGAATACAATGGACAGCTCAGAACCAATTAGACGATCTGGACTTCGCAGATGACCTAGCCCTCCTATCACGTACACGTGAACAGATTCAGATAAAGACAGCCAATGTAGCAGCAGTCTCTGCATCAGTAGGCCTCAGTATACACAAAGGGAAAACCAAGGTCCTTAAATTCAAAGCGGAGAACAGCAATCCAATCACCCTTGATGGCGAAACTCTGGAAGATGTAGAATCCTTCACATATCTGGGAAGCATCGTCGATAGACATGGAGGTTCAGATGCAGACGTAAAGGCGAGGATTGGCAAAGCAAGGGCCGCATTCCTACAATTGAAGAACATATGGAACTCAAAACAACTTTCAACCAATATCAAAGTGAGAATCTTCAATACGAACGTCAAGGCAATTCTACTGTATGGAGCTGAAACTTGGAGAACTACAACAACCACAATCAAGAAAGTACAAGTATTTATAAATAGCTGTCTACGCAAGATACTCAACATCCATTGGCCGGATACCATCAGCAATAGCCTTCTGTGGGAGAGAACAAACCAACTTCCAGCTGAAGAGGAAATTAGGAAAAGACGATGGAAATGGATAGGACATACATTACGCAAATCGTCAAACTGCATCACGAGGCAAGCTCTAACTTGGAATCCTGAAGGGAAGCGGAAAAGAGGAAGGCCAAAGAACACATTACGTCGGATAATAGAAGCAGATATGAAAAGGATGAATTACAACTGGAAGGAGCTGGAAAGGATTGCCCAGGACAGGGTTGGATGGAGAATGCTGGTGAGCGACCTATGCTCCTTCACGAGGAGTAACAGGTGTAAGTAAGTAGTATAACAGAAAGTAGTTAGAGTTTTGCATTACCAATAAGGGGTTATAACAAGCATTTACCAAATTCATAACTATATTGATTTCCATATACTCTTTAGTTGTTTTATGCATTCAGAAAACAGATGTAAATCAAGTAAGTGATACAAATCTCATAGGTGGAAGTAGTTTCTAGATAAAACACAATAATTTTAAGTACTTAATAAGTTCTTTGTGTAGATAAGTAAGATGTAGTTAAACCAGTGATTAGGTGGAATCATTTGTTAGATAGATATCTCGAACTTTCCTAATAAAATAATCCATCTAAAACAACTGAGGAACCATTCGTATAACTAAATACAAATATTAGTTAGAAGTAAATATAATTTCATACTAAAATCACAACCATTTGGAATGGTGAAATTTAATTTGGTTCAGAAATTCCTAATTCTGATGAGACACGTTTTACTGAATATTCTATTGTCGGTTACAGTAAATAATTCTGACCATTCAATATGCAACACTCTAACTGTCTTCTGTATAATATCTATCATATATTATATATGGAATACACGTATAAATGTCATTTTACTAACCGTGATCAATCGGCATTTATTTTTAATTATTATCAACAGGTCTTCCTACTACGATACAATTTTTTTTGTCTCAAGCAGGTCGTTTAAGTCCTGAATTCCAAAAGTAACCGCCTTTTTATCTTCAAGTAGAAAATTGAACTTGAAAATAATATACCAACTGTTAGAGTATTTCAGCTTGAATTTTTCAGAATTAATGAAAATAATTCATCATGATGGTATAAAATTCTGACATCATCGTTTTACGTAAAATGAGTCCATAAATCTTGACATTGTTTCTGGAGTGATTAATAGTATTGTTACAAATTTTCTGTGGTTTCACAATGAAAAAGCAATATATAAGTTATTGTATAAATAATGGAAAAAGGAATGTTAACAAGACATGTTAATTAATTGTTATTAATAATTACTATTATTATGATTGATTCTATAAATGAAATCAGGGCAAACAAGTTCATTATACACAAAAAACGCGGAGTAATTAAATAAGCTGCCTAGTAACGAAACAAAACGGAAGAGAATAAGAAAGGGATATATAAGGCTATAATAGACATTACATTAAATACTTGTTAATCATTGTGTAGAAACTAGGTCAACAGTAAAATAGAATGAAATTAAAACACAAATTAATTTACTTTCCTAATTTTTTTCTAAAAAAGTAAATGAATATACCTTTGACAAATACTTAGATAACCTTGCTAGTTGTATTGATTAATTATATACAACAAAAAGAACATTATGAGAGGTTATTACAATCTAAACGGATTAATCGGTTATTCCGAATTCATGGACTAATGGAACTGATTATTTTGTATGTGCTTTTATGATTATTTATTTGTCTGTGATATAAAGAATAAAAGAAATCTTAACACGATAAAGTTAACCTATTAACCATGATTAAAATATCTATCCTCTTTCTAGTTGATATACTTTATTAGGATGACATAAACTGTTTGTAGTTTGGGCTATAATGATTGCCGAAAATTTCTTGTGAGATGATGTGATCAACAAAGTTCAAACATGTCAAGTGGGAGATAATTATTCATCAATAGCATTGGGAGATGATTACTTAATATTATTGAGTGTTTTGGGTTGGAAGTATAAACCATTTGGTGTTGATTCACTGATCTAAAAGTTGAACACTCGTCTCAAGACTGAAATCTACTGAATTCTATCCTACGTTGTGGATGCACACTGTTGATGAGTCTCATGCTAAAACGAAACAGCCATTTAGTATTTTCTGATTTTTAGTGGTTTTTTAAGTAGTTAGTTCGTGATGCAAACTATAAGATTACTAAAAAATTTTCACTATCAACTGTACACCATAATGTAACTTGGAAAACTGCCATTTCTTCCGAATGACGCATGTTTAGTAGAAATTAGTTTAATGTTTAGCTTCACTCGTCTTGTAAACTTGTTCACACAGATATTTGCACTAACAGGAGAAGCATGTAAGTAAATTCAAAAAATACATTGAGTCTATAATGAAATTAGTTTATGTGCTGATTACTCTACTATGGTATAAGCTTTGTATAAATGGTAGACGGATGGATAATTTAAAATACTGTTTATTTCTGGGAGGCATTTTTCGTCAAGATTATTGTAACTACTCTTTCAATATCATATCATCTAATTACTTATGTTTAGGATACATTATCAACTTGCGGTTAATTGGTAAATACTCATAAAAACTTTATTAACTTAATACATTAAAAATGAATGGCTTGAAGTTGATCAAGTTTTCAAAATAGACAAATACACACTAAGTTTAATTTGTATAATAGTTATGCAGTTAAATTTCATAAGATATCACGAACTTACAGTACTGAAAAAATTCTCCCTTAAATTAAAGCTCTCATTAAAATTGCTGATTCATTCACTTCAGCAGTTTCTAACTTCAGTTGGTTATCATACCATAGTCTGTTTAACAGATATACTAAAAGATATATTGATTTCTAATGTTTTTATTTAAGTTAAATCATGACTGAAAAACAAGTAAAACTCTAACGACTTTTAAAGATGCCTGAGAATTATTCAAATGGCGACTCATTTTGGTGAACATATGAAACAGCTACTCATTATTAAATATTTAGTAAAACCTAATAACACATTAATAATATCCGTAAAATATTAAAGTGTACTAACAATGATAACGGTCTGTAGAAAATAACTTTTCCCAATAGATTAAATAATTCAGTCAGGCCAGTAAGGACTACAAGAACTGTCACCGATAAGACAGCTAACTATGTTGATTTTTGAGGATTTCTTAAAATATCGTGAACATTAAAAACCGTAATAGAAGCAATTTATTGTTTCAAATGAGAAATATTTGGTGGAAATAAAAATGATGTTCTATAAAGTTTATAAAATAAATTTTCCCCAACTTGATTTAACATATTTGCTGGACAGTTATGAGTACTTCATATATAAATGAGACACGCATCCTAGATTCCATTGATAGTTACGTACAATTTGTTTTAATAGGTAAATATTAAAAAAATATTGACAATTCGTATAAATTTAGTTGATTGAATACCATAACAGTCTGTCTTCCAATGATAATTACTAATAATTTCAACATTTATTATTATTATTTTTTTTAATGAATAAACAATTAACTAATCAAACCTATCAGTAATTTGATGTATTATATATTCATAAAATATATTACATTATGACGTAAGAGCAAAATAAAATTTTTAAAATTGATCTGTCAGGTTAATACAACATGTGCTCACTAGTGACTAGCTTCGTGAGGGAATTCTCGGAGTTCTAGTGAGAAGCCGTGACCAGTGGAGCTAATCCATGTCAGGTAGAGACAGGTATCTACCTCAGTACAATGGAAGTTGGTCGCACAATTTCGTGGATTGGTTGATGTTATACACTATCATCATTGGATGCCGACTCAGTGGTTTAGTAGGTTAAGCGTTCGCGCGTGAGACTGAAGGCCTTGGGTTCGAATCCTGCGAGCGGGATCGTGGATGCGCACTGCCGAGGAGTCCCACACTGGGACGAAACGGCAGTCCAGTGCTCTCAGGTTTCCAAAGGTGGTCTAACATCAATTGGTTCATGATCTCAACCAGAAACTTAATACAATATATATTCATTCTTCATTTAGATTAAACTTATCTCTAACCAATAGATGATCATTATACTAAAAAAATCAATAAAATACAATGGATGTCAATAAATCAAAGTAGTTTATAACCCATTAATCCATTTTCAATGTAGTTAGATCGAAATAAAATAAAACAAATAATGTTCCTTAAAACGTTATCACTAACTACTTACTATATTGTTAATCAAATTGATAAAATATCCTATTTAGTTTGTTTTTTTCCTAGAAAAAAATAAAGAATAAATCTTATGGGAAAATTTATGCCATACAGTAAAGATTAATTTATCATTATTGATAAGTGAAAAAGAACAATTAAACAAACAAAGAAACAAACAGACAAACAATAAATATACACACAAACATATACTTTTTATCTTATACACAAATATACATTAAATAAGGAAGTGTGATTGTGAATTTAACTGGAGATTTGTAAATAATTTCCGTTTTAGAATGAATAAAGAAAAAAAAAATAATCGATAGTTTTTCTTTTTTCTTTTTTTGTTTTAATTATTTGTCTAGTGACCAATACTATTTTATTTTGAATTTGATCTCCTTCACAAGTTAAACTAATTACTTTTAATAAAATTGTTTTAAAATGTTAAATTATTACGTTAGTAATAATTTATTTCTCCTTTGGTTAATTATCCAGATTAAAAATGAAATAAATTATTAATCAACACAGTATTTCTATTCAATTATAATCAATTAAACAATGATTAGTTTAATTCAGTTTATGTCTGTGAAGTTGGGTGACACGGGATCGAATCCGTCAGGGAGCACCAGTTCCCTCAAGATTACAGGTACACCTTGCTGACGAGTGCCAAGTAACACGAAACCCGGGTTCAGGGTTTCCTGTCGACTACCTCCAACCACCATCTAAATCTCAATATATAGTGCCCGCAGTGTCGAGTCACCTAGACTGGTGGCCACATTGCAACATGATCGATAGCATTCGATCTGCACTAATAAGGACTAGACAAGCATGACATTGATCACCACCCAGTGATCAATCAATTGTGATCAGTTAGTGTATACATTTTTATGTTATTTATTGTTGACTATTATTTAATGTTATGCAACGTTTAATGGAGCTTGAATCAAATTATAGGACTTAAATCTATATTTGTTGAACAAATTAAATAGGAAAATTATTTTGAAAAGAGGGAAGATTTTACAATTTGGATTATCAGAACTTTAAGATTTGTTTTATTCAATATAAGTATTTTTTGATTAAATGGTTATCTTTGATTTAGTGGGGATGAATTATGGATATTTTCTAAATGAGGAGATAGTTTTTTTTAAGATAGAATGAGACAAATTAAGGAGATACAGTATATAACCACAGCATATATGGCATTTAAAGAAAGTTATTATAAATCCATAGGAATGTAAAGGAGATTTCCAAACAATAGATTATTTGAGTATGATATTACTTCTTGCAATAATTATTAATAAAAGTGATCAAGAAGTACTCGATTCAGTTAGCACTAAAAGTTATGGCCTTGTTCATCACGGCATATATGCTTAAAATACTCTTACTGGATAATGAGTTGAAATGAATACTTAATATTTCAACCGAACGTATAAAGTTTATCTGGAAACAAAAGCGCGTATATTTGAATAGTTGCTGGAATTGAAGCCTAAGGCGTATTTCATTATCTTTATAACTCAAGCCAAGAGTCCATCACTTCAAACAAACACTAGGCTAATCAGTCCAGATTTAGTTGAAAAGTCTTTGTTTTTTCAGTAATCTAAACGGTAGGGGATAAACAGATAATAATACACTATCACTTAGATGAATGAGGTGTTTCTGTTATTCGATCTGAGATATGAACAATTCTCCATGTAAATTTTTATTAAACGCTGAAGATATTCCAAGAACCGTCGAATTTAGGTTAGATTGTTGTTTTAATTTCAATCCGTTTTGTCAGCCAAATTAAAACACCATCGAAATCATCTAAGATTGCCACAAAAGGTAATAGTTATTTGTAGTGATGACAATGTTCTTAGATACAAATAGACAAAGTCTATTTAATAAAATTTAAAGGTGAAACTATAAACAGAACTTAAGCTTAGCTTATTTTGCTTGAAATAATCTATATTAGAGATTCACTTAAATTTTCCTTGTAAGAAGTGACTTACTTTCCTGTTAAATAGATAGTTTTGGAATATAAGTTAAATCATCTGTGTTAGACAGAGGAAATTAATTATTGGGCTACTTGTTTGTGTTTATAAGAAAAATATATTTTAAAAAAACAATTGGTTAGCCCTAGTTTAGTTGAACACTTCGTTATGCTTACTAATAGGTCTAGAATATATTAGCCTGATACATTCATTAACAACTGTAAGTGCCGTTTATCAATACATTCCGTACTATTTGTCACAAATTACAATATCACAAAATCAGCTAATAGTGTTGTTAGGATGCTCTGAGAATTTCCCGATAAGGTCTTTAGACGTAATGAAATAGTTGGAAACATTTCGCCCTATTCTCTGTAAAAATGTTTATAAAATTGATGAATTGTATGATTACGTATTAAGTTACCATATTTAGAATGCATCTAATAATTTCCGAAGGTTCGAAGTTATCAATGAACCAGTAAACACTGTTGTTAGTAAATGACAATTAAATTATAGATCCATTGGTTTCCTTGGGTCTTGAGTCTGAAATGTAGAAAAATCCTGGGGATCTAGAAAGTGGCAAAGAAATACCAGACATGTCAAATAAAATTTACATATTTTGTCAGTTGCGCTTAAAAAAAGTTATTAATAATTTCGTAATTAACTTTAAACTCATTTTCTGAAGCTAAAGAACAATCTGTTAGATTTCGGTATCGTTTTCGTATGAATAATATGATCACATGCATAAAACTAGTGAACGTGTTGTATTTAATTTTTGTTTATACTTCAGCATGATTTTGTTTTATTTAACTATATCCAGTGAGCAAAATTTCCATTTCCAAACTTAAAATGTAACACGTAACAAAAGTTTAAACACATTGCTACAGGCCTCCTAACTTAGATGGATTGACATAAATACTACTAATAGTGATTATAGTAAAAATGGATCGTGGTTGGCGAAGCTATTCAGAAAGCCGTATGTTGTCCAATTTGAGTCTCTTCAGCTGGATATAACTGTATATGCCAACAGGAAACTGATGAGGAGTCAGTCACTAAAACTTGCAACGAAGGGATTTAAGCGCTTATAAAACTAAATAAATCTTTAGGTAATGGTTTCATGAAAACCAGGTTCCCATTCAACCAAAATAATTTGAATATTGAATAAGACTGATTATTGGACGGGAGATAAAATGGTGATAATCAAACGAACTTTTAAATTCCGGTTCAAGTTATCAGTTTTACTAATAAATGTGGTGAGATTACTGGATTTGTGAAAGAAAATATAACATAGCAATTAAGTAGCAAACTTAAATTTACTGAGATGGGAAGTTTTATTCAGGATTTAGTACTATATTAATCATCCATTTTTTATAATCCAGTACTTAATTACATACTTGAACAAGCGGATATTGATTTTCAGTTTATTAGACACGAGAATATTTAATCCACTTGAGTATTGATTGAAGTATTCCGTGAAATCTTAATGAAATATATATAGTTACTATGAAATAATTATCGACAAACGGTAAATTAGATGCATATTTTCAAAGTTTTTATCATGGTGTATATTTCAAGTGCTTTTTAACTTTTACACTGTATATTACTTAAGCTTAGCTAATGTCATCATCTGACTGTCTGAATATATAAGCTAATAAATCAAAATTAACTTTTCTTTCAAAAGAACACATTTACAATTGGATCAGTTTGATAAATCATTTTAACTAAAGTTTTGTACACAATATATAAGTAATTATACCGTGTAATGTATGTAACCTGTAATGCTTACCAAGCCGTAAATGTTACGTTAACTTACCAATGATACTGATCTGAGAGCTTGATGTATCATAAATCAAATATATCATGATTAGTAGGGAACCAGGAAATTTTGATTTATATCTACCGTAAAATCACAGATGTATATTGTGGTGTTCAGAAGAAAAACAAAATTGTTGCTTTTTTGATCTTTCATGATGCTCTGTCTATGTGTTAGTTAGTTTTGGAAATTACTTGTTGGTTATCTTAACAAAGCAGTTTCATCAGATAACAACATATTCCATATAGTTTTGAAGGTAAAATTGGGTATATTTAAATAGTATTTATTTCAACTTAATTGTCAACTGAATAATATGACTTCGAATTAGCTAATTATTTTTTACAGGATCAGGCTTACGTCCTTTATTCATTTCATGACTTAGGGCTGTATACTGGTTCATTTCTTGTCTATCAATATAAGTAATTCCATCTGGGTAACAGATCGTTCATCAGTGTTTTTATATTCAATGAATTGTTTTTCCTCATTAAAAATTAACTTCTTTCAGTGTACCATCAGTATGATCTATAAGTAAGATATTGCCATACAATAACAATGTATTGACCTAGTTACAAACCATCTCTTCTATGCAATGCATTAATTACGTTCTACAAATTCACTGATACAATGATTAAAGTATGAACAAATAAATCTCATCAATCGTTTTATTAAGACCTACTTTGTTACGATAAATATGGTTCATGAGCTATGGTCAAAAATTAATTTCCAGAAATATCAATGTCATTTTTTTTCAAAGTTCCGAAGATGACAAGATCAGAACCTATGATAAGTTATTTGCTTAGTTTCAAGTTGATTTTTTAGGATAAATACTGTGAAAAATATTTTCCGATTGGATTCAATAATATGAGCGGTATGCGTCATAGTTTAAAATTATTTGCTGAACTATCGGTCAACGGAAGGAACTGAGGGATATCCTGTTTTAGTATAAGATTCCTCCTTATAGCTCACACATTTACGCTTAGCATCATGTGAATTAGCCTTGAGTTACTTATTCGTATTAATAAAAAGCTAATTAAAGACTGACCAAATTAAATATTAACTGAATGGTAATGTTGACATGGTTGCTAATTAACTATAAGAATGCATTAAAATTAATGAAAATAAAGTCACTTGGTAAATCTGATTTTATGAATAATTTAGTTTGGTCAGCCTTAATGCGTTTAGAACATATATGTATTTTGCTAGTCATATAGTAAATAGCATAGACTAAGAAAATCAATTGATGCTAGACCACCATTAAAGACCTGGAAGCACTGGACGGCCGTTTCGTCGTATTATTGAACCTCTCAGTAGTGCGCATCCACGATCTCGCTAAAAGGACTTGAACCCAAGGCCTTCAGTCTCGCGCGCAAACGCCTAACCTCTAGACCAATGAGCCGGCATCCAATCAAAAACCTGACAATCTCCACAACTCTATACTGATATTTAAAGTTCGTGGAATATTTCAAAATAGATAATTTGATACACAGATATTTTGAAACGTTTATAAATTAAAAGTTAGAAAGCATTCAAGGTTATTCCACGTAGTTTTTGTTTTCATTATGTATTTAAACAAACGTTCCAGTTATTTATTAACCTGATTATTTATACTAAATTAGTGAGTAAATTAGTGAATATTCTCATTTATGTACTCATGATTTTCACTGGAAAATGAATTAGTATATTTCAGTACTTAATAGGGTATAGTATTATATTTAATTGTACCTACTGCTGGAATCCAAGATGGGCATTTCGTTTTATCTAAATTTTATGTTATGGGTATGCCTAGAGCGCAGGGTTAATGTTTACGACAAGAAACTGATTTAGTATCAAACACTTGAAAACGCCGAGACTGATTCCAGTCAGCTACTAATATTTCAAACGGTATGATACTCATTTCAAAATGTCTATAGTGGCTAAAATTCAAAACTCTTATTTAGTGACTTATTACTACATGGTTTCGTGGAGTCTTCAAAATGTTTAGTATTTTTTACATCATAAACTGATCTTCACTCAACCACCAGTGGAAACCTGGAAGCAAGGATGCTCAATTGTCTTCAGTAGCGAAGATCCACGACCCCTAATTTAACAGTCAAACTTCAGACCATCGGTTTGGCATTTCAAAACATAGTTTCTACAACACTGAGCAGAGATACAGCAGTGCTACAGACTGAAATTTTCATTATTCAGAGTTAAAATCACAAAATAAACTTAGTTATACAGTCACTGAACCCTAGTAGACATTGTGCATCTGTTTTGTCATAAATTACAACTCCTCAGCAGTGCACATCCATAAACTCAGAGCCTTTAAGTCATGCACTAAGAACCTAAATGTTAGATCAATTATTCGAAGTCCAATAGTTTACATGCTTTAGATAATTAAAATAACCCATGGTGTCATTGAATAAGAAAAAAAAGTTCAGCGAAGAAAATTTTCTTTTTGACGAAATCACTTACTTAAGCTGTACATTCGTATATATAGGTATATGGAAAATGTATGTCTATAGGAGGATAGAAAAAAATTTGCATCACCAAAATGGTTTCGAGGATAAATAACAAATGAGGTTACGTACTAATCAAGGTGTAAGGAAGAAAATCGTTTATGGGTCAGATAATAGTTCAATTGACAAGTATGACGAAAAGCGACAAACACATAGGTTGTAATAATAGACTTAATAATAATCAAGAAAACTTGTATAAGGTAATAATAATAAATGATTAGAGTTTAAAATGCAAAATAGTAATTTTAAAAATTCGATAACAATCAAATAAAAGTGCAGAAAAAAACAGAAACATAGCCATTAAGGGAATCAGGGCCAAGCAAGGATGAGAGATTGGACAGATCGTTTCTGCACGCAAAGTTCGAGGTTGAGTTCGTGAATTGCCAATGCCTCAGCAGTGCACAGAATATTGACCCGACACCCCTTCGATCAAATTCCTTTGACCCTGTAGATCACTTTAAAAGATCATTCTCCATATACCTATATATATATACGAATGTACAGCTTAAGTAAATGATTTCGTCGAAAAGAAAACTTTCTTCGCTGAATTCTCCTTTTCTTACATGTTTCACTTCAATCAGTTCATGATGTTATTTATTCGTATTAGCTCTAACTACAATTCATGACATTAATCATTTTTCTGTCAATATTCTCACATCTATTAGCTTCTTTATGCCTGCGATGGAACACAGCATTATTCATGCTCTCATAGTTTATAATGAATAGAAAGAGGGAAAAAAATCTTCGTAAAATATCCACTTACTTTATAGATACATATTTACAAAACCTAATCAATAGCTTAGATTTGTCATCATGTCAAGATTTTATATCTCAGCAATCTTTCTCATATTCTGGACATATATATATATATATATATATATAATTAAACAATAAAGTTTTATATTAGTTTAAATAAATTCGGAAGTTTGCTTGAATAAACAATAATAATTAACTGTGACATGTTTTTGAAAAAGAATAAACTTTTTTTTCCTGGATAAAAAACAACGAAAAATCTTTCTTATACACACAGATACAGAGATAAACGTTGGTTTTCTTCTTAAAAATATCAAAAAAATTTAGAAAAGAATAAAAATAAAAAAACAAACAGAAGAAAAACTAACTTTACAATTCAGTGAAATATGAATTGTAAATTCCATTTCATTATTGAAGTTAAGTATTTAAAAAAAACATGAGCAAAACCGAATTGTTGTGATGCAACAAAAGGGAATTTAGTGGATAATAAATTGATTTACTGTATTTCTATAAGATGGAAATTCACAAATGTGCACTGATTATTATGTATAGAGAAAATAGTTTGAATTCGTGGAATAACAAATAAACGAATGAAAATTATAAAGATTTACGTATCAGGAAACAGATTGAATGTAATGTAATAGTAGAATGCATTAAGAACAAATGACAGATAAATATATATTGCAGTTATGCTTATTCTCAAAGTAAAATCGATAATATATATGTATATATATTATCGATTTTGCTTTGAGAATAAGCATAACTGCAATACTGTTCACTAGCTTAGTAACTATTTGATGAGAACAATGAACGATTCAAAGTTTGGTTGTATGAAGACTATTCAATAGTATTTATTGTAAGAAATAACTTAAAAGTTTTCATATAATCCATTTGAAAACTATTTGATGCAGGAGAACTTATTAATAGTTTGTTAACATAAATGTGAATAAAAAATTAAAATATTTTACGTGTTTCATTCAAAATTCATTACAGTTATCTAATAGTTGCACCGAGGACGGTTTTGATTTTGCACTGATCAATAATCGTTGCATGTAATTTAATGATTTTAAAAATTACAAAAGTACGTGTGAGATAAAGTTGTGCAAGTGTTCGCCTACGGAATAATAACTTCCAAAGTTATTGTCCTGACCTACAAATATAATTTATCAATATGGGGATTTATGAAGATTGCAGTATATTCAGAGTTGAATGCTGAAAAGATTATCAATTATGTTCATTTCAAATTAATACATTTCTCCAAATCGTCTTATAGGATTTCTAAGTTTACTTCAAATACCATAATCAATTAAAAATTAATAATATGACAGGTTATTGATGGAGTAAGGAACGCAAATTCAGAATAGCTAGTGAATTAATGTATTCGTTTAGTTCACAGATCACACATTGATAGTTCTACTGGTTTGTGAATCATTTAGTTTCTCAGTGTACTCTTCAGCAACAGATGTTACAGGCTATTTTATCAAACAATCAGTGATTATACAAACTAAAATTACTTAGTTTACGAATGAGTATACTTCATTGTGTTTACTTTTTGGAACTGCCAATTAAAGTTTTGGCACAAATTCTGCATAGAAAAAAAGTACAAAGCAGAAGAGGAAATTGTTAGCAGAGGGAAAAGACTTGCATATTGAAATTTTAATGAGTAATGTTTCAGCTATGCAAGATATTTTCTATGCTACGAGCGTGCCACTGTAGGAAAATGTATAAACTGGTATGAAAAACCTGACTCGAGAATATAATAGCTACTCATTATTGCAATATTTTCAAGGCTTATCTAGCTAGAATTCATCTTAATATCAACTTCATTCAAATAAATCTATCTCCACAAACTTTCATTCTTGTTAATTAAATAATTTTATACAATAATTCTAGCTTCTATCAACAAGTCGCTTACTAATCAAATGAACAAAAGCAAAGGGAGATATTTTGAGCGTAAAAACCATTTTTCTTCATTTTCCTTGTCTCAAATAACATACAAATCTACAAGAAAATAAACGAAAAGAATGAATTAATCTACCGCATATCACACTGCCACCTTACGTTTGTTGTTTTTCTCTTTCCCTCGCTTATCTTTCTTTTTATTTGTTTGTGTTAATATAATAACAAGTAAATTTAAAAATTATATCGAGAAAAAAGGCAACAAATAAAACGGAATGATAATTAAAAATAATATTTTTTTCGCTCAGATTACTACTTTAATACACATCATAGTGATAATAATAATAATAATAGTAATGAAAATCAAAGCTGAAACACAAGAAAATAATCTCTAGTGTATAAAACAAATATATATATATATATATATATATATATTCAATATGATTTTTTGATTGTTTACTCATTAGGTTTTTTTGTTTCTGTTTACAAGTTGTTTATGCGACTTAATAACGATTAGATTATATATACTACGTATATATAGGACGGTGAAGAAAAATCCCAGTTGTCGATTTACAACTCCTACTATTTCCGATAGAATCTATACACATAAAAGTCTAATCATCTATGTTTGTATATGTATATATGTATATATACATGATGAAATAGGATATCTTTTATTGTTCAAACAATAATATGATGTAGAGTATTCGTTTACATCTTTCAACAAATGCCTATTATTCAATACAAGCAAACATATTCACATGCATGTTGAAAGTAGGGAAGAAGACAAAAACAGTGGATAAATCTTTTTGATTTAAAAAATTACTAAACTAAATAACAACTTTGACTAGCAATATAGGGTTGTGAAGATTGTTGAGTTAAGCGTTGGCGGGTAAGACTGAGGGTCCTGAATTTGAATGCCGCGTGCGGGAACGTGGATGTTCACTAGTGGAGAGCCCTATACTAGGACGAAACGGCTGTCTAGTGACCATCAGTGATGGTCTAGCGTTGACTGATTCGTGTTCTAAATCAAAAAACGTTGTTTAATTTAAAAATAAGGAAATAAAGTTGACAAGATCTATCATCATTCATTTATTAATTGTAATTTTGTTGATATTCAAAAAAATATTACACTACTGCTGATGATGAGTCCGTAAACCTTTTACTTTCAGCGATATTTAAGAAAAATAACGAACACAAGACCTGGTATGCAATTAACGTTGAATTTCAGTATTGTCAATATGGTGTTGTACAAATAGTCATATAACTGACTATTAGAATGTCTACTTATTTGACGTAAATTTGTAGATATTGATCACTTGAAATGAAATAAAAATATTGAAGGATATGACTGTATAATCATACTCTTGGCTCATATGATGGTCGGTAAATAGTAATCAGAAGTGGCGCCTGTTTGATTTCTATTTTATTCAAAATTTGTTGGTAAACGTGTTTTTATGCTCATGATTAAATATGTACATCGAAATAACGAGAATATTGACATATGCTTACCTCGATGAATACTTTTACAATATTCTGATTTCAGTTGCAGTCAACATATTGTCATATAGGTTTTAGCAAACATTTAACTGTTAATAAAAGTATGTACAGTCTTGTAATTGCTCAACGTAAAAGGGAGATAACATGAGTAAATAGCATTTATTTTAAATAGATATCTGAAGTACAGCACGTATTGGTTTCAGATACATAGACATTTAAAATCAAAGTCGTTGAACAGCTGTTTCGTCTTTTAGTGAAATTCCTCCAATAATTCACATACACAAACTGAAAGCTATCAAATTTATGACTTTCGAGCTTTTCAGTAAAGTTAACTGTAAACTGAATAACCGTTTTTATCTACCTGATAATTACAATTTAAAAAATGTTGACATAAATGTTGAGAACTTTATATTTTGGTTTGGTTTCTTGTCGGACAGACTGTTTATTTTAACTGATTTCTTATTAGTTATTATATCAGGAGTAAAAAGGTAAGCTGACGTTTAAGATACTTTCTTTATCGTTAGAATAAGTCAACTATATGGCACATTGTATGTTTACACGGCTGATGAGTCTCAGTTTCATATGTTTGACTGAGTGAATGTGAAGCATACTTAAACTTATATACTGTCTTTTGGACTGTGAAGGTTTTGAAAATGATATTGAGTGCTCCATTTCATTTGAAGTCAAACAACAGGTTTGTTCATTGTTGTATTTGTTGTCAAGCCATCATATAATGACATATATATAACTTCCTTTGTTTAGTGTTAATAAGCATCTTTAAGTTTAACTTCCCAAATTGTCAATCAAGAAAAGTGTTTCATGTTTGAGTTTCCAGAGCGGACAATTTAAATTGCTCAGAAATATTTGTACAAGGAAATGTAAATGGATATTTTGGTGGGATCACTTTATTAAGATTTCATCCAAATTTCAATAACTGACATTTTCTGTAACGGAATGGCGTACATTAAGTTTCAAGATCTGTTACGATCAACAACCACGTATGTTATTTGAGTCTCTTAGAAACTCCAGCTGAACCACTATCAGACAAATGACAGAAATTAATAACGATCTTCCATCTAATGTATATTTTGGAAATAAATTTCAACTAGGAATGCCAGTGTTTATACTGACAACTTATTTCATTTTTGATTTTGAATCGCTGACATTATTGTAGTTTCAAGATATGGTACGACTGAGGCTCTGAATCAGTTACATAACGGATTGTACCATAACGATTACGAATGTTATTTCTAAGTGAAGTATCAAACTTTTGCCTTGCAAAATGATGTTATTTATGTTCAATAAAATCAGACGTTTTATGTAAGCTTGATAAGATGATAAAAATGAATGATGACCATTATTTGGCTGGTTATCTTTTGCCTTTTGCACAATGAAAAGTTAAATTTTGCATTTCTATATGACTGACCGATTTTGGTTAGATAATCACCACGATATAGAAAGCAGAGAGCAGCTGTTTCGTTTCTATATAAGACATTTAAGAAGTATGTATCCAAAATCCTACCAAAAATCAAACCTTCGAGCTTTAGGATTATTAGAGAGTACTTAACCTGCAGCCTACTAATTTGTTAGTCACTGAGCTGCGATTCCAACTTCAATAATTTGTTCATTTAACGGAAAAGATAATGTAACTTATATGTTTTTGTTTTTGCTAAAAAGATCAATTACTTAACTAAATCGGTTGGGGTAACCACCATAAGATCGACAAAACACGTAAATCCAGAACATTTAAAACCAGATGATTCGTTATATTTATCACTTATTACCTAATTCTCCTGGTGATCGACTGGATCATAAAGACGTCAACGTCTGAAGGGAAGCACGGGATACAATGGACATCTAAGATGCAGTTGGACGACCTAGACCTCGCAGATGATCTGGCCCTTCTATTCCAAACGCAACAACAAATGCAGGAGAAGACGAACAGTGTGGCAGCAGCCTCAGCAGCAGTCGGTCTCAATATACACAAAGGGAAAAGCAGGATTCTCCGATACAACACAGAATGCACCAATCCAATCACAATTGACGGAGAAGATTTGGAAGATGTAAAAACGTTTACATGTCTGGGCAGCATCATTGATGAACACGGTGGATCTGATGCAGATGTGAAGGCGCGGATCGGCAAAGCAAGAGCAGTATATTTACAACTGGAGGACATCTAGAACTCAAAACAATTGTCAACCAACACCAAGGTCAGAATTTTCAATACAAATGTCAAGACAGTTCTACTGTATGGGGCGGAAACCTGGAGAACTACGAAAGCCATCATCCAGAAAATACAGGTGTTTATTAACAATTGTTTACGCAAAATACTTCAGATCCATTGGCCGGACACTATTAGCAACAACGTACTGTGGGAGAGAACAAACCAGATCCCAGCGGAGGGAGAAATCAGGAAGAAGCGCTGGAAGTGGATAGGACACACATTGAGGAAAGCACCCAACTGCGTCACAAGACAAGTCCTCACATGGAATCCTCAAGGCCAAAGGAAAAGAGGAAGACCAAAGAACACATTACACCGAGAAATGGAAATAGACATGAGAAAAATGAACAAGAATTGGATGGAACTAGAAAAGAAGGCCCAGAACAGAGTTGGTTGGAGAATGCTGGTCGGCGGCCTATGCTCCATTGGGAGTAACAGGCGTAAGCAAGTAAGTAAGTACCTAATTCATAATTTCTATGATGATAGCTTACAGTAGGAACTGTAATAAGGAATGTCAAATTATTAATCTTATCAAAATAGTGAATAAAAACACAAAATACTTAATCAAAGAAAATCTGCCAAGTACCATAAGTCGCATTTCTCACCTCGTCCATACAGTTTATTATTCCAAAAAACCTTAGAAAAAAGATGTGAAGTATATATATTTAAAATAAAAAATAAAAACACTAATTCTTGTTAATAAAAACTACCCTTAACATCCTGAATGTGTTAGCGGTAAGCCCTGAAAAGTAGATGTAACCATTGACAACCCTTAAGCGGATATTAAATAAAAATGTCTTTTTTTCTTCAATTTGTCTCATAATGTGAAATATAATCAATAAAAATAATCAAACTGTTCACATGAACAAATAGTAATTATAACCTTTTTAGAAAAAAAAGTGAATGCATCCAAAAAAGGTACACATTTCTCAATTCTTTATACTTTCGAATGTTATACAAATAAAGTTATATAACAAATAATGTAAACTTTATTCTACTATTATTCTTAAGAAACTGAGCATTCGTTTTGTTTATAATAGTGAAGTTTTTGACTTGTAAACTGCAATAAATTATATTCTTTTATTAACAAAGATGAATAGTGGCTAGTAGTGGAATTCAGGATTTGCGTCTCGTCCTATTTAGGACTCAGAAACGGAATATAACTGCATCTCAGAGTTGATGTTCACTCTGGCACTCGAACCCAGTATCGTTTGATTCAAACACCACCGCGTTATCCACATATCTACTGAGTTCTGGTAACCACTTACTTATGCAATAGGGTGAAGTTTAAATTCAGTTGATATTGTTTTATTTCAATTTTTCCAATTGACTTATATGCATATTGTGCTTATTGCCCCCATATTACTTTAATGCATTAGTATTATATATAAAGAGACTGATCGATTGCAGTACTAAATATCAACGGAAAGATTCAAGTAAAACAACATCAAGTGAATTCATATTCTATTGTTTAAGAACTAAATATGAACAACTGTATTCAAAATAGAATGTGTTAATCATAGTAAAAAGACCGAACAGAATATTTTCAGTTAAAAAATTATAACTATTATGTTCTGTAATATTCCGCATATTAGAAAATCGGAAATATACTAATCATTTCATAAATGCTGATATTATTATTTTAAAACTTTAAACCTTTAAATAAAACAAAAGAAGGAAGACTAAAGTAGCGGAGAAATTCTAGTGAATGACGGAAGTGCCGAAATCTATATGAAAACCGAAAAAGGTATTGAAATTGTATGATTATTTTTTAAATGTATGAAGGCTTCAACTGTTTTAGGATATTGTATTATTATTATTTGTCTTGATGTTTTGATGAATACTGGTACATAATTTTGAACATACTCTAAAGTCGAGTTCAGTAAAATATTTCATGTCAAACCTTTACATAAGAACTTCATCTATTTTGGTGAAGTTTTGTTCTCTGAGCTGGATGATTTGGTCGTGGAGCTTTCATCGTTCTTCTGAACGAAATCATCAGCAAAAACTTCAGGAAGAAATGAAGTGTTTGAATTTCACCACATGTGGTTCACAGCTTGCCCTGTACGCCTCGATGTTGATTAGTTCTTGTTGACCTTAAACCTGTCATTGTTTACTTCTTTGTTTTAGTAAAGTAGTAAATTAAAGAAGTAAACAATGACAGGTTTAAGGTCAACACGGATCAATTAGCATCGAGGTGTTCAGGACAAGCTATGAACCTTTATGCAGTGAAATTCGAACACTTCATTTCTACCTGAAGTTTTTGCTGTTGATGTCGTTCAGAACAACGATGAAAGCTTCACGATCAAACCATCCAGCTCAGAGAACAAAACTCTACCGAAATCACCCACCTGAACTACAAATCTTCTCTACCAACTCAACTTCATCTGTCTTTTGGCAAACATCACCAAATGTTTATGTTCATATTCTGAAAATCATCACATCATAAAGTTTTCATGTTTGATTATTTAATAAAATTTTGGCAAATCAGTATAGAACAGTTAATCTATACATGCACATATGACAGCACTATTACTGGAAATAGATAATTCAAAGCTCACTATAACACAACTATCAACCAAGAGATCTTTAGTTTCATATTTTAAGATATCTGCGAATCAGAATTTTCGTCAGATCAAGTGTGTTCAAGTAAAATCATAATTCAATAACAACAAGATTTAATTCGTCATAGTACCTGAGAGTAGCGAAAACAATAATGGCTCACTAATACATGTAGTGGTAATTTTCAATAAACGATGAAATCTAGTTTCTAATTGGTGCATTATAGCGAGCACTTTATACATATGGTCAGACATCAGTTGCTTCATTCATCCGTTGTTCTTTTAAGTTCAAGTGCAACTTTTGGGGTTCATATAGTTTCACTTTTTTAAACAAGTTGGATCGTAAATTGTCTCAATAAGTTGATATACGTCAAATATTGTATATACTCAAGTGTCTAACAAATCTTTTGAAACTTTTTATATTACTATAGTTTAATCGAAGACATGCAAATCTTCGTTATTCTTCTCTTGATCTGCCTAAGTCGAAGAAGGTAATTAATTGACAATAGATCAGCAACAGACAATTGCTCTATCATACGTTTTAGACATTCATCAATATGAGTTCGAAAATACAGGGGCTCTTAATTTAATCTGATGCGAGTAGTGGCTGCTTACTGTTTAAGAAAACTGAGCTAAGGTAAAACAACCGTCAAGTTATGCTCTTTTTTTTCATTTCCGTACTTTTATCTCATCACCAAGTGAGACCTGTGCAAAATGTATCCATTAGATTTCAAAAACGAACATAAATTTTTCTTAATAGATACTTTCTTTGGATTCCAAATATGATTGTTTATATTTACAGTTTTTTGCACAGTATTTTACGTAGCTTATTTAGAATATTCTTTTCTGAATTCGACAAAAACTCAAGTCATTCGTCTATATTTAGAAGCAAATTGACTTTTTAGAACATATTCACAAATAAGATTAAAACTAAGCATTTTAACACAAAGATATCTCTTTATATATATTAAGTTAAGTAATGGCGAGACTATAATTTATGGACGAACCAAACAGATTTACGATAACAGGTCATGGATTTCGGCGATAAATTCTTTACTCATTTGGCTAACTAGCGTCTTGACATTTTAGCTGATGTCAGTTCGTGATGAAAACTCAAATCTAATCCCTATCCACGACCATAAACTATAAATCACAATCCTTATCCTTTCCACTGTTTTAAAACACTCATTTAGCCTTAGTCAGTAGGTGGACATTCTCAAGGCCATTTTGGCGTCGCACAAAGGTCGTCCATGAATTATAGTCTTACTTTAAGTAATTAGTTTTAATTTTAAAAATACAAATAAATGAAGAATGTTCGTCTTAATACTTTCGCGTCAAGTTCTATGGTTATGCATTGGAATTAATACTTCGAAAGATAAAAGAACCAGTCATATTTGAGGCTAACAAATCGTCTAAAATTACAGCAGATGAATTAAAGATTTTTGGTAAATAGAATGGTTACTGCTAAAGTTTCTTGTATGTAATGTTACCATGAATAAAGTTGTAGATCATTTAAAATCGTGAAAATAATAGAATAAGTATCGTTGATATAGGATGACCGAAGCATTAGTATAATTGTAAATAAGATCAAATGTTTGGCTGAAGATCAATTAACGTACAGAGTGCCGTGAATAAAATAGAAAATAATTGGGTGAAATGAGTGCCATTTTTAATTCCTTGAGTTTATAACATTCATAAGTTATGTGAATAAAAATAACAGTAATGTTGGAAAAAAAAGATAAATTGCAGTTTTGAATATACATATAAGAAGATAGTACGTACAACAGTTAATTATATTATAACCACAGTGTAAGAGTTCTCAATCCCAAAATGCGAATATTCAGAACATTTGATGATAATCTTTGCTTCACAAGAGCATTTTAATTTATAGATAAAATACTAATTGGCTAGTCTAGCTAATTTACTTTTAAATTACGATGTCTTCACTGGACGTGCAAGACATTAGTTGTAGTTTTCATGTGTCGAACATACTTTGAATTATTCTGTTTAAAATCGACACTAACACTAAGCTCAATGTGTCAATTCCAGATGGCATGTATATTAAAATCATTTATTTCTGTTGAGATCATGAATCGATCGATGTTAGACTACCACTGAAAACCTGGAAGCTCTGGGTGGCCGTTTCGTTCTAGTGTCAGAATTCGTAGCAGGGCATATCCGCGATCCGGCACGTGGGATTTAAACACACGATTTTCTGTCTCATGCGCGAACGCTTAACCTTTAGATTAGTGAGCCGACATCCGACGATGGTAATGTCTAATTTCAACCAACCCACGATATTGCACAACCATCTTCTATTGTCTTTGGTGAGTAACTGCCTCAGACCCAACACAATTGAAACCCACTAATCATATCTTCTTACTAGAACTGAGAAAATTACCTCTCGGAGTTAGTCACCACTGAGCACATGATATTTTGGATGTGCACTGCTGAGGAGTCCCATACAAGGGAAAGAAACATCCATCCATTGTTTCCAGGCTTTCAGCAGTGGTCTAACATTGATCAGATATGCTGATCTCAATAAGAAATCCAACAAGCTTCATAACCTTCATACTGATAAAATATTATTTACTCGCAAGTTGTTTATTCATTACTACAACAAAGTTTATTTTAATATTTTAATTTGAAGCACATTCTCTTCATATTCTTATTCTCATCCATTTTGTGAAAAATAGTATTTATAAACATATGATCTTTCTAAGAAAAAAACCTTTGTTTATATGTATATATGTGTACCTATATATGGAATAATCGATCTTATACCTGACATTTTAAAAGAGCAGGAGAATAATAAAAAACTTAAAATGATAAAATTATTCATGGCAAAGAAAAATTTTTGGCAAAATCAATAAGTTTGAACAGTAGAAGAAACGTAAGGGTTACAGAAAGCACCCGAATTATTTTTTCCTGTTAAGCTGACAAATTTTCTCACTGTTCTGTTATTGAAATAGATGGTAATCTGTTCAAGCATTTTCTTAATTGACATATACTTACTTACTTACACCTGTTACTCCTCATGAAGGAGCATAGGTCGCTCACCAGCATTCTCCATCCAACCCTGTCCTGGGCAATCCTTTCCAGCTCCTTCCAGTTGTTATTCATCTTTTTCATATCTACTTCTATTTCCCGACGTAATGTGTTCTTTGGCCTTCCTCTTTTCCTCTCTCCTTCAGGATTCCAAGTTAGGGCTTGCCTCGTGATGCAGTTTGACGATTTGCGTAATGTATGTCCTATCCATTTCCATCGTCTTTTCCTAATTTCCTCTTCAGCTGGAAGTTGGTTTGTTCTCTCCCACAGAAGGCTGTTGCTGATGGTATCCGGCCAATGGATGTTGAGTATCTTGCGTGGACAGCTATTTATAAATACTTGTACCTTCTTAATGGTGGTTGTAGTAGTTCTCCAAGTTTCAACTGCGTACAGTAGAACTCTCTTGACGTTGGTATTGAAGATCCTCACTTTGATATCGGTTGAAAGTTGTTTTGAGTTCCATATGTTCTTCAATTGTAGGAATGCGGCCCTTGCTTTGCCAATCCTCGCCTTTACGTCTGCATCTGAACCTCCATGTCTATCGACGATGCTTCCCAGATATGTGAAGGATTCTACATCTTCCAGAGTTTCGCCATCAAGGGTGATTGGATTGCTGTTCTTCATTTTGAATTTGAGGACCTTGGTTTTCCCTTTGTGTATGTTGAGGCTTACTGATGCAGAGACATATATATATATATATATATATATATATATATATATATATATTTCAGTGCACTTCGGTCAGCTACTAACGTTCGTCATTTATATTCCGTTGATATTTTTTTGCCACATCATGGTTCGAAATCTTCAGTACAATTCATCTATCAATAATTCATTTTCTGGTAGTAAACAGACGAGTAGCTCATTGTAATAATGACACAATTTTGACCAAACATTACTGACTGTTATTTGATTAACAAAAATACAATAATTTGTAAAATAGAAAAGAAACCCAGATTAGTTATTGAGAATTCGAAAGACCATTATGCTATTCTATATGTATTATGCATAAAATGTACACTTTCGAGACATTAACTTCAGATGGTCTAATGTAGTTAACGAAAATTATTAGAAAGGACTAATGGATAAGGCTATTTGTTTGATGATGACTAACTAGTAGAGTATAGGATAATGAAATGATTTCAGTTCAGAGAAAAGGAATTACATTGAATATAAACATATTGTGACTAAATTTCATACATCTTGGTTAAGATTATGGAGAGACCTCCAGAGATTGTTCATAATATAAATGGTGTGAACCTTTTTTCAGATTTCTCCTGGAACTCATTATTTATTTAAAGATGAATATTTCAGTCATTTATCATTCGATTTTTATGAATTAAATACGTAAAATTTTATCAATTCTGTTGACATTATATCAACCGTCGATCATCATTTACTTAGATATTAGTGCATTCATATTCACATATTCTGTTAATGCGCTTTTATTTCACAAACTATGACCCAGATATATTGATTGAGATTCAATTGACAAAAATTCAGTGATGGATTTCAGCAATCTGGACAAAATTTCCTTTCATGTACACACTTTAATTCTGAACTAATTAATGTTTAATGGTAATCAGCAAATCAAACCTTTAAAGTGGTGGTTAAAGGTAGTCAACAGGAAAGCCTGGGTATAGTTTTTGTGTTACCTGACACTCGTCAGCAAGGTACATCTGTAATCTTGAGGAAAGTGATGCTCCGTGGTGGATTCGATCTCGTGTCGCCCAGCTTCACATTCAAAGACGTTACCACTAAGCTATCCGGGACGCGACTGACCTCATGTAGGACTTAGATGTATTTACGATTGATTGATAACTAGATGGTGATCAATAACAAGATTACAGATGCACCTTGCTGACGATTGTCGAGTAGCAGGAAACCTAGACCTAGGCTTTCCTGTTAACTACCTCCAACCACCATCTTATCTCAACATAGTGAACGCAATTTCGACTCATCTAGACTGGTGGCAACATTGCAACTTGGTCGATAGGATTCAATCTGCACTAAGAAGGAACTGACATACATGACATTAATCACCACCTAGTGATCGATCAATTGTAAAAACAAACCTTTATCTAAAATTCATGCTAGTTGAAGTTCATTGTAAAACAATCTATTCATCATTTCACACTAACTAACTAATAAAAGTTAGACATTTTACAAAAAGTAACTTTATTTCATGATTTATTTAACTATATACTATTATATAAGACAATACATGCATAGCAATAAATCATCACTCATTTATACATTATTTTAATGAATAACTATATACAATAAGTGATTATGTATAATGGAGAAATGTTGTTAGCAATTTTAATTAATTACCTACAATTAAAAATAGAAACACATCACATTGGAAACAATTCTATGGATTCATGTATGATAATTTCACCTGATATTTATTCATTAATAAAACCATACCTTATCATGTATATTATCTAATTACTGTGTGGTTTATTTTTATGTTAAAAATTAATGATTATACAATTGTACTTTTTAAATGACAAAGTAGGGAGACAAAAAACTGTATGGTTTGTTTTTAGATGGTCTCTTACTATATTAAGATATATATATTGTAATTCATAAAAGACAAAAAGAAATTGCCAATAGAATCAGGGAGTACATAGGATTTAAACTAAAAATTTCAAATAGATGGATAATGGCTATACGTAAAATTCAGAGTAAATGTTTCGTTTTATTTAAGACTTCTCAGTTGAATGTACCGGGATCTTACTGTTAACTTTCACAATGAAACCTGAACCAAGTACTTTTCACTAAAAGGATCTGTTTATGGGAAGTAAATAGTGAGATTAATTAAGAAATTATTCTACACGCAATATTGTGTTTAAAGTATATTGTCTGTGAATAAGTCAAGGAAAATATTGCATATTTCATATTATCATCCATCAGTTATCTAAAGACATAACTGAAAAGCGATTGTGACTCATTATAATATAGATTATTAAGTAGGAAGTTTTGAACCAGTTTTATCCATTTGCTATTCATCGCTTGAATCTATATGAATCCTGTTAGCGAACGTAAACAAGTACTCATAATAGCCAGATTGTATAACTAAAGCTATATCACAGGGATATCAGCAAAAAGAGGAAGCGATCAGTAAAGTTGGTCATTTTATATGGCTAAAATGACACATTTTGGTGCAAGAGTTACTTGGCTCAAAATAAATAAACATTCCTTAAAGCATAAACGATGGTAGAATATTTTTTCGCAGGTCATCCATAAGCATAAAATAAAATCAACTACAAAGCCTACTTACGCATCACCATATATATAATGGGGACTATGTTGTAAAGGTATGTCGATTTTCTAAACTTGTTTTCCTATTGTCATCATTTGAGTTTATGGGCCAAAATCTTCAGAATACTAAGTAGACGTCTCCCTTGTTACAAAGCATATTAATATGGTTGATAAATGAGAAGTAATTTACAATTGCCTGATCAGTGAGAAGTTATTGATGTTACGTTTGTGAAGAATTTTAGAACCAGTTGAATTCTATTAATCTTGTCACTATACGGTCACTAGATCAACTAACGCGACATTCAGTACACCATGTTGAGAATGTGTAAGGGTTTTGTAGATAATCTGTTAGAAACCAAGATTGATCTAGGTTTCGTGCTATACGGGGACCATCAACATGATGTACTTGCAATCTTCAGAACACTGACATTCCATGTCCTAATCCTGTCACTCAGCTTAATAGTAGGAAATGTGATTACTGAGCTATTCCAACCACAAATGACTTCCTACAAGACCGGTGTTTTCGCAGTTGATTTAATATCGTGGACTAAACTGAAGCTATAACTTAAGCCATAAAGTTTTACATTCGATAATTGTAATTTTTTCTAAAATTAGTCCAATCAATTTACACTTCATGCGATCACAACTCCATTTTTTAAATTAATCATCAAGTAATTTCGGTACTTCGGGTGTCCTTTGAGCAAAACAATAGAAAATACTTTGTAGGAAACAAATGGATTATATGATAAACATCAGTTTCAACTTGTGTTGTATTGTTAAATATGGAGATAAACCTAAGATCCTCAAATTGTTAAGAAAGCCTCAAATATATTATGTTGAAAATAAGACAGACAATACTAATTACCTTGGAAGAAACTTCGATAGTATCAAAATTTGTTTAAGTTAGAAGTGTCAGTGCATGAACCTAATAGTGTTGCACTCGTCATGAGATCTAAAGGTTTTATGCTTACTCTCTTGTATTGTCGAGATTGGTTGCCGCTGAAAGTTTTCTTACCAGAATAAAGCCAGTGTCCATTACAGCCTTTCTTTCAGTCGCGGCTCGGATAGCTCAGTGGTAACGTCTCTGACTGTGAAGCTGGGTGACACAAGATCGAATCCGTCAGGCAGTACCAGTTCCCTCAAGACTTTAGGTACACCTTGATGACGAGTGCCAGGTAGCACGAAACCTGGGTTCAGGGTTTCCTGTCGACTACCTCCAACCACCATCTAATCTCAATATATAGTGCCCGCAGTGTCGAGTCACCTAGACTGGTGGCCACATTGCAACATGATCGATAGCATTTGATCTGCACTAATAAGGACTGGATAAGCATGACATTGATCGCCACCCAGTGATCAATCAATTGTGAGCCTTTCTTTCAAAAGTTATGCACATATTCATTCAGTCAATAATAAATGCTGAATGCTAACTACATATTCTTGTATTGTTAATGTGTTTTATATTAAGGCATACAAGGAAGTACCAGGGATCATTTTAATAACTTTACAAAGGTACAATTACTATTTCGTGATAGGAAATAAGACGTATCACGCTATACTGACAAAGCATCCATATATTTTCAGGATTTAAAAATGATAAATATGAATGGGTGAATGAAACTAGAGAAAAAATTGCTTTTTCATACCTGATTTACAGCAATCACTCTATTGAATTCAATTTCTAATTCATACGACTCTCCTTGGTTTGTTTCTCTATTAGGTTTATTTAAGTGTTTCATACACGTTTACAAATAATGGGTTGATAAAACTTATTAAAATATTTATTTACAGTCAGGATTGATTTTGTCCTAGCAGTAATCGCATAGTGGATTACACTGTATAAACGGTAAAAAAAAGAATGGTAATGATAAACGTAATTAATCGTGTAATGATTTCTCGTCATCTCATCGGTACATGTTGCAGCTGGTCAGGAGATGAAATACGATTTTGGTGGCCTTTACAAAAAAATCATGCATGAAATACATTTTATGATGTATGAAAAAGTTGTTTATATGATCTTTAACAAAGAACATGTATACAACGTAATAGTGATTATTCAAAACAATTTATTGTATAAGGAAAATATGCAATGAAATATATTTAGTAAGATGAAACAATGATTTGGATTTAATAGTGTTACGTGCTTTAAAAATTTCGTTTGAACACAGTGCACTGGGTTAGGTTTGAGTCCATCCATATGGTGTACTTGTAATCTTGTTCTGTGTAGTTTTTGAATCCGTGTCATTCGACTTCACAGTCTGAGACAGTCATTGAGAACTTCGGATCACAACTGATGTCCTAAGGAGTGGAATATTTGTGACTTTATTGAGAAATGACAGGTACTTGAGTCCCGTAAGGTTCGAGATTACAGGTACATTATGTAGATGAGTGCTTAGCAACACGAAACATACATCAATCAGGGTTTCTAACAGACTATCTACAAACCCTTACACATTCTCAACATGGTGTACTGAATGTCGCACCAGTCAAACTAATGACCGTATAGTGACAAGATTAATAGAATTCAACTGCTTCTAAAAATCTTCATAACCATAGTTTACGCTATAATTTTATGATGGAGCCACAACATTTGATCTGCACAATACCATAATTTGAAGTAAAGTGGAATATTTTTACTAAATTAAGTAATTAGTAATAGCGAATTCAAATCATGGATACGAATGATTATTTTCATAGAGATTAATTTAGAAGTTTGTAATTGTGTTGGTAATAAAAGTGAACGGCAAGACTATAATTTTTAATCGACCTTTGGACAACGCTAAAATGACCTTGTAATATCTACTTATTGACCGGGGTTAAATGAGGGTTGTATATTAGTGTGAGGAATTAGGATTAAGATTTACAGCTAGGTTTAGGAATTACATTTAATGTTTTCATCACGAACTGATATCATCCATAATGCCAAAATAGTATTTATCCAAATGAGTGAATAAATTTCTCAAAATCCAAGACCTACTCTCTTAAATGTGATTGGTTTTTTCATAAATTATAGTCTCCCCAAATGAACTGTTGTTATCCTAATAAGAATTATGTTTTAACGTATTTAAATTGTAACTATTCATGATCATATGCATTTTTTGCGTTAAACTACGTATACATCATATCGTGGTATATGCTACTTATGTTGACAGATAGCAGTAGTGGAATGTCTATCACAAGAGATTTTAGAAGATTGAACTAAAGAAAACCGAAAGGCAAACAGAAAGAAATTGGAATAGAAACAGTATTGAAAGAATCACAAATGATGTGAAGGACAATTGCTGCAAGATGTGCAAATCAAGCGTTTTAATGTATGTTTTTCAGATTTTATGAAGATACTTTGTAATTTTGTACTAAAGAATAAATTGGTTTTCCCCACCTGAGTGCTCCTTCACTACAATATTATTAGTAGTGTAGTTATTTATAGAAAAAAAATAACGTTACATTTCTCAATGTCATCATATAAATAGTGTCAAATTTCAATACCTTTCTAATGAAATGAATAGTTTTAAGAAAAAATTACCATATTCAGATTGTACAATTTTTTCGTGTCATTTTATAAGCTTGTTATTTATCAAGCAATAAAATGAAATGTGATCTTCTGTAAACGAAATTTAATTATATTATTATTATTAAAATATTGATTGTATTTGTCTGTTATTATTAACAGTTCTGTTTTTCACTGATTGAAATCATGAGTCAATTGAAGCTAGATCACTATGGAAAACCTGGAAGCACCGGACGGCCGTTTCGTCCTAGTATGGGACTCCTCAGCAGTTTCAATTGACTCATGATTTCAATCAGCGAAATTTCTAAAAAAATCTCCACAAGCCCCTTCTGATTCGGTTTTTACTAAATTAAGATGAATGAAAATGTAAAGAAATCATAATTGTTTTTAATATATATATATATATATATTAGTTTTAAAAATATTCGACAAATACACATTATCGTATAATGGGATATGTGAAGATTGTTGCTAAATTGAAATAGTTTAAATCACGAATTGATTATAGTTGGAACACTACTGAGAATTTGAAAGCATTGGACGGAGGTTTCATCCTGGTATTTTACTCTTCTGTAGTGTTTATCTGAAATTCTGCATTCGGGAATTGAATTCAGGCACTTCGATCTCACGTGCAAATGCCTAGCCTCTAGATCACTGAACAGGTATCCAAATGTCTTCATATCTAACATTACTCAATTATTTCTGAGACAGTTGTTTACCATACTCGATAAGTAAAGATGATACAATATCTTTAACACTGAAATACATATCAAGTTTATAAAGAAGAAGTCACAATTCCCACTTTAAACCAATATGACATTTTGTATTGCATTTAACTTCGTAAAATAATTTGACCGGTGAAACTAACTTAAATGTATCATGTTGAGTGTCAAAATTTAAATGAACATCTCCTTTAGGTAAGTTGTAAATGAATAAAAGTCGAAATATTTGAAGTACCATGACATACAATTGAGGAGGTTACTAATAACGTTTGCTATGACTTATAGGGAACTTTTGTTTCAGTAATCTCTCTTTTAAAGTATTCTACATTTGAACAGATAATAATTTGTTCCGAATGGCGAAAATAATAAAAGTAATAAAATCACAAGGGGTTATTGTTCTCTTTTAGTAAAATAAACAATAAATTAGGAATAAATATAGAACAGATAGAAAATATAATGAACTGAATAGTCATGATCGATTCACCTTTCCATGAAAGAAAAATATTATATTGAAATGAACACGTTGAATCTTACAATTGACTTAAGTCTCTCATATATGATTATTATTCTTTATTATTATTAACATTTTGTCATAACTTTATGTGGACACAATATTTATTTGTACAATCAGTGAACTAAATATCTGTTGATGTGTACGTGTATGTATGTATGATTGTCATTAGTTGAAATGATCTTGAAGTATACTCATTTAGCAGTATAATATCTTCATTGTGAATATATAAAAAACAACAACAACAACAACACATAACTTATTAGCATACATACAAAACTATCAGTTCAAAAGTTCTGAAAGCATAAAAATATAAATATATGAATAGATAGATGAACAAGGTAATAAATCAGGGGAATACTTAGAAGATAAAAGTCACAATTATGAATATGGGAAAATTGTTCTATATATATATCATCACTATTTATTGGTGCATTTTTGCCTTGAGTTTATCTTTTAAAGAGGTTGACCTTAAAGGTATGAAGGGAAAAGAAGACAGTCTGAAAATAAATAAGATTAGGTATCGAAATCTTTAGTTTAAATTTCTGAGCAAATAATTCAATAATAATAATAATGAATGAATGAATAAGAGAATGGAATCGATTTAACTGATCTAATCAAGAAACAATATCAAATGAATGAAAACAAAAAAATATTTTTTGAAGTAGATATATTTTAAAGAGGGAAAATAGATCTCACTTTATTATTTAAGTGTCTTACGTCCTGGATTTCACTGTTAACTGTGATAAATCACATTTTTAAATGTAAAATAACTTGGTTTCTTTTCGGTGTGAAAATGAGTTAACATTATTTTCTAAATGTACATTTACAGGTTATGTGCCTTCGATAGATCAGTCTATGTTAACACTTTCACATTCCGGATGAATTGTCTCAATATAGCGATTTATTTATAAGCTTTTATAAAATGGATGGTTTGAGGTTAGCAGTGGAATCCGAGATATGCTTCTATTCTATTTATGACTAGACAGCTAAGTATGCCTACAAATTAATGCTGATATTCAAACTCAACAGTTTCGCTTTCGATTCACTTTTCAGTAAAAAAAAATAGGTACAAACAGTTGCAAATAATATTCTATTGGTTGTTTTTTATTGATAATTACTAATTGTTACTGATAGATTGAAACCATGCATCAGTTTAGTTTCGACAATGCTGTTATGTATGAAATGTAATTCCAAATGTTGGAGAAGAAAAGTAATCAAAGTTTTATCCTTTGAATCGCCATAAAACTGAGTGACAACATAAAAGATTCCAGTCAATGGATTCAGTATTCATACCAAGACTAATTAATTATAGCATATACTGTTGTTTAAAGGTAATGCAGAAACTATATGGGGTTTGTAAATTTCAAATAGTTCAGCTAAGGAAACATATTTCCTCGTTTGTCATCTGTCAAGGTTGTAAAATATATATTACATACAGTTATATAATAGTTCCGAATAATTTTTATTTTAATGAAGAATTATATCGCTTGATAATCAACTTACAGGAATGAAATTTAATATGTAAGTCACATTTGTAACTGAAATTGGCGTGAATGACATACTTGTTGACTAAAACACCAACCTCTTAAACCGCATGTACTAAAGACGCATCACTAAAAAAAATTGATTTAATACGCATACAAGTCACTGATACGTCATCAAATGCTTATGTAAACAATAAACCGCCTCCTAAAGAAGTCACCAAACAGTTTTATTCTCTTAAGCGATAAATAAAATTCCGACATTAGAAAAAACGAAATTTATTTAAAAACAAAACAGAAGAATGTCAATCTACAACACGTGGTTTCGCCTTCTTAAAAATTCCATGATAAAGAAATTTCACACATTCTAGCTTGATGATGTTGCCACATCAAACTATGAATTAACAAGTAGGAGTACAAATCAACATTATTATGTTTTGAGTTACATTAGGGATCAAATTTTAAACGTTTTATGATATACCCTATGTCTAAAATAGACAAAGTTCATGATAATAATTATGACTTAGTCCTTTACAACATAAATAAATAAAAAAAGGTAGTTCATTACTAAGCGACCCTTATTTACCAATGTTTCCTTAGAACAATCACAATTTTATTCTATTTTCCAAATAACAGTCAGTCAGTAAGTGAGTAAGGATCTTTTTGTATCTATAATTATTTAAAAAATTGAAAATGATTTGCTATTAAGTGTTACCTTTCATATTGTTTTTTTAAACATTATTTGAATCTGTTCAGCCATTTTCATTCGCAAAACTGAATGATAATTTATGTACGTTCATAACTTGAATAGCTTAATCTTACTTAAAATAGGGTTTTCTTGTTCACTGAACATTTAGAAGGATAATCAATACAGTAGTGCCTGAGTCTGTTGAAAAATAAACATCATCATTGTTTGAAGCGATTCATATCAAATGAATGTTCATTTTGTTCTGAAATGTTTTCTTTGATTAACATACAGACATCAAGAAAACGTTATATTAAAAATATTTCAGTCATTATGTGGTGTATGCTATTTATGCTGACCGATATATGTAATATATAACACCAATCAGAAGTTTTTTGATGAGGTTTGTTCTCTAGGCTAGATGGTTTAATCGTGAAGCTTTCATCGTTCTTCTGAACAAAGTCATCAACACAAACTTCAGGTAGAAGTGAAGTGAACAATGAGGTACACAATGACGGTTTTATGGCCAACAAGGACTCATCAACATCGAGGTGTACAGGACAAGCTGTAAACCACATATGTAAAAATTTGAATACTTCATTTCTATCTAAAGATTTTGCTGATGACTTCGTTCAGAAGAACGATGAAAGTTCCACGACCGAATCATCTAGCTCAGAGAACAAAACTCCATTAAAATCATCCACCTCAGCTACAAATCTTCTCCATCACCAATCAGAAGTGGGATACCTGTCAAAAGAAATTTGAGAAAATTCAACTGAAAAAAAACATAAATGAATCTTGTAATCGGAATAATCATGAAGGATGTAAACGACAATCGACAGAAGATTTGCAAATGAAGTATTTAATGTATAGTTTTCTCATTTTATGGAGGAATTCTGTAATTTTGCATTACAGAATAAATTGATCCTCCCCACCTAAGTGACTGTTCACTACGATAACTACACGGTTTTCTTATATTTTGATAATCTTTAAATAACTAAGTCATAATTTTGATTCCCTATCAATTCTGTTGTCCCTAGACTTTTCTCTTATATTCGATTTTAGTTTCGCGCAATCACACTACAAAATGTAAATTTATAGTAAAAAAAATGAATTTTACTCGCCAAAAACTGATTGTTTTATTTCTAAAAATAATAGATAAGGATTGTAAGAGCATCATAATTATCTAATAATTAACGGGGTGGTAGTTAGTGTGAACATCAGTCAAACGTTAAGAAAGATTATCGTAATATATTTTTTCAATGTAAAACTATGTTTACTATAATAATGATTAGTTTTTAATAGAATAATATGGATGGTGCTTAATATTGGAATGTATAATCTATTTGGCATTAATCAGCTGAATGTATTCATACTTTAGTGATGTTTAATTTGGGACTCAAACCAGATTTTGAGTAGGAAGTTATCAGTAATTACGTTTTTCACTTTGTTTTGAACCCATCAACTAGTTGTAATCGAATCCTAAAAAAAAAACTTGTGTTCATCTGGACTTAGTACTATAGTGAACACCATGTTCCAGTCCTAACGTGAACAATCATCCTGAACCCAATATCCGGCTATGTATTTCACAATAGGACGATATACATTTAACTCTTAATAACAATTCATTAGTTCTACAGTAATTTTAATAAACCTTCAATATCAAATAACATGGTGTATACCAAACATAATATGGAATATTATTGATTATTGAAAAAACGTATCCATTGAAATCAAGTTAACAAGTAAATAGTTTTGTAAACTATTTCTTGTTTACTTAACTGTAATACGATTCACTGATCTATATCTATAATTATGTTGATAGAAAAAAGAACAATAAAAGAAAAGAAAACATTTTATCAAAGGCGTATACTTGTTACATTCAATTTATGATTATAATAATGTTGAATCTGTAAATGATTCAACATTAATGAATTCCTTTTTGTAAAAGGATCTGATTAATTGATTGTTTTTTGCTTTCAAGATAAAATAAGAAATATCTTATAAATGGATACTATCAAATAACAATTAAAGTATTGGTAGTTACATTAATTGGACGATGTGTTCTGATGTTTATTTATGAGAGTATTCCGAAATTAACAACTGATTTTGATCAAACTAATGAAATTCATAAAGATGAAATAAATGAACAAAGAGTCAAGTTGTAATTTAGTTTTGGTTATCAAGTGACTGAATGAATCAGATGTATTATTATTATTATTATTATTATCGGAATGGGTATATGAAGCTAATAGACATGACAAAAAGAAATGCATACATTCAGAGAAATAAAAAACTTGCCTGTTTTCCTTTCTTTCCTATATGCACTCAGTCAAATTATCATTATGTATAATGTTTATACGTTAGATGTAAAAATGTATGTATACTATGTTTTGATTCTATATACCGTGACAGCAACTGTATGAAATTAATAGGAGACAGAAAGACCGTTAATTTATCGCTCCATGAAAACTCGAATCTATAGCTGCTCACTGGTGGCAAACTGTAATGTTACTTCAAACTCATATATCATTAGAACATTTGGTCACATTCAATTATGAAACTGGGTGGGAACAGTTTATATATATATATATATATATATATATATATATATATAATAGATGTTTAAATCTCGTTTATGTCTATTACAAGATAAATGCATTATTTTCTATAAGAGAATGTGTGTGTTCTTGCTCTAGGTTTGTTTTGCTGTAATTAAAGTTGAAACAAATAGTCATGTGACTCATGCTGTATGACGTATCACATTAGGTACAAACCAAAATTATTTTGTAATGTAGGAAATGGTAAGTAAAATGTTTGCCTCTATTGATCATTGCAAGGCTAACCCCTTTGAGAGATTGAATAGTTCGCTACAAAAATCGAAAGCGACATAGTTTAGTTGAAATACATTCATGGAAGTATTTTTTCTATCAATAAGGTTTGTCCCACTTTTTAATCTTTCATAACCAACGTAAAATCTTCCTTAGATATTCATCGGTTCAAGTTGATACACTACTTGAGACCATTTAAAAAAGTTCTCATGACAAATTCTAGACTAGTGGAAGTGGTAGCAAAAAACGTTATGCATAGAAAATATTATTCAACAAAAAAATCAATCAATTCATTGGGGAGTTGAATTAAGGTACTTTTAAAACTCAAGGTATAAAGGTTGAAAAAGAGTGAATGAATATGAGCCACTGAAATCGATTGCGAACCCTCTCACAATATGACAGAAAACTAAAATAAAGTAGCTACCGACTTCTCCATTGAGTCTGACAATATTTCAAATCATTTGGCCTTATGATCTATGTGAACGTTCAACATGATCATCTCTAGCAATGAGGTTTCAGAATAATATAGCGGTACATTTCTTACTGACAGAAAAACATGACAATAGCACCGAAAATGAATATCTCGGTTTTTAATATGAATAGATTATTTTCACTTGACATGCGAGCACAAGCACTCCCACAACCATTGGGATACACCAACATTTCGACCATTTTCCACTGCTTATCACTAAGAGTGAGTGATGATGAAGGCTTTTGTTACAATTGTTGAAGTATTTTACCTTCTAAAAGGTTCTAACACATATAATTGTGGACAGTAATTAACAAATGACTACATACGACATAATACCGTCACACCGTAAGGCAATTTCGTATTTGCACTAGATGTAAAAAACACTTTCACCCAGACAAATGATCCATACCAACATATCTTGCTTTACTATGAAGAATAAAAGTAACGGTTGCTTATTTTTCACTTTTCACAACATATTCAAGTGTGAACCAATTGTGAGTATAGTTTGTTTTGGAAATCATAGAATTTTCATAGTTAGAATCATAAGCCAGTATTATCTAGACCTACGTTTTAAAGTCTGGAAGCACTGGGAGGCCACTTCATCCTGGTGTGATATACAATCACGACCCCGCATCTAGAAATTGGACCTCTAAACTTCGATTTCACTCAAGAGTGCTCAAAATCCAGCATCCCAAGTTATTAATGTCTGATGTCAATCAATCCACGGTATTGTGCAGCCGTCATGGATTGGTTATGGAAGATAACTATCTCACAGGCGACACGGTTTAAACTTTTATGTTTTATAACTGGATACAACATCTTTCTCTCCAAAGCAAGTAGCAGTAGTTCAAACTATTAAAAATGCTTTACTTTTATAGAAAAAATAATAAAATGATCCCTAAATTACTAGAAAATTCGATATCAGAAAATATTCAATGTCTTGAGACATCTATTGATCAACGAAGCCTATATAGGTGTTACACTTTTCAAATGTTACTCCATAATAAACATTGTTTTCAAACAGTGAATTATCACATACTCATAACATATCAACTGATTGTTTTTAATGACTTCATAAGTTCATATACTCAGAAAGAGTATCCTTTTCAGTATGTAACAATTAAAAAGTCATTTCAAATATCATTGGACAATCATATTGATAATAGTTTTACACACCGTCATAAATTATTTTATGGTCAGTATTTACCTGTCTGTTCTCAAACAATTTTCTTAAGAATATTATGATAAAGAATAAAGAAATGACCCGTACATAGATATACCGGTTTTCAGGTAAAGAAACTGTATAATGAACATTTTATTCAATTTTCAAGTTATATAATATTTTTATTGTCCAACTCTATCTACTACTAACTATTTTCATTTCCTATGAATAGATCACCTTTAGTATCAAAAGGGGTTTTGTTGAGATTGTAGTAATTTCAAAAGTTGAGATCATGAGTCAATTGGTGGTCTAGCTTCAATTGACACATGATCTCAACTGTTGATATCACCTTTAATTAATAATTTATTCATAATATCGTTAATAAAAACTCTTCTTTGACAATTCTCATATTCTAAAATCTATTTATTATTTTCACTTGGTAATGTTTTGCTTGAATCTTCCCATTGAGGTTTAAGACTGCAATTGAACAGTCTGTTATTGACATATGTGCATACTGTGCGTATTGCCTCGATATTACTTTAATTCATAAACTTTATAAGCAAAGATGGATAGTAGTTAGCAGTGGAATCTAGAGTGAACATCAACTCTGAGATGCAGGTACATCCAGCTGACGAGTCCCAAAAACAGGATGAAACGTGCGTCCTGGATTCCACTGCTAGCCACTATCCATAATTTTTTATTTATTTATTTGTCCATAAATGTTTTTTTTTTTATTTTTTAAAGTTGGTTTAGTCTGAATATCAAACTTTTTATGTGAAAAATTTGATAGAAAATTAGTTTAGATCAGTAGTGGTCTCTCAACATCAGGTGATTGATTACATTTTTGTAAAATGATTCATGAAATCTACTTTATATAGGTCAAGAAGAGTTTTTATATTCAGACAAAGAGATCACAGTTGAAGTGGCTAGTAATTACATAGAGACTGAAGTTAATTTTAAGCTATGGTAAGAATACAGTGCCTATCAAAGCAATCGTAAGATCATATATTCGTATAATATGTATTCATTGAGCCAAAAATGAACAAATATTCAAGCTAGTCTTACGGAAATCAGTGTGAGAATGGCTTAAGCCTAATGTAAATTATATTTTACATGCATAAGTAGTTAACATATAAAGTCTATGGTTGAATCAGTTAAACAAACCTGATATATGTAATTTACATTTTCAAATGTTTGATGAGAAAAGTGTTTAGCAACTTTTTGAATTAAATTCAAATTGTTCAAATACACATTGTTCATTCAATTATGAATCTATTTCAAACATTTAAACACTAAAGAAAGGTTAATGTCAATGAATTCATCATAGAGTCCAACTATATTTAAAAATACACCTTTAAAACATAGCATACAATGTTAAAACACTCTATGATTGAAAAAAAAACTTTTGAGAATGCTAAATCCTAACAATAATTAGACTGTTTATGTAACTAATACTTGACAAAATAAACAAGAAAATATCGGTTACTTGAAATGACGTATGCTTTCAACAAAAAACTAAACAGCACACAAGTTATTCACTAACACTGAATGGATGATAGCAGTTTCAAAATAATTTCGGAGATCAGAGATTTGTTATCATGAATCTTAAAATTTATATTTCCATTGTGGCACACAGTTCCTTAAAGTCGATTGCAATAAAACAGATAATTTTGCTGTTTCCATCATATAAGCTATATTAGTTCAATTATATAAGTCAAAACAGTGGCTGCAAACAATTGATATATACTATAGCATATATTTATTACGTCTCATGAAATCTACATATCATTCTCAAGGGTTTGGCAGGCTTAAACATTTTTACGTATTATGACTTAAAAATGTTTTTATCTATCTCAAAGAGACTAAAGTAACTTCACATATATGATAGATTAATCAGTTAAGCTTGTTGTAATACCTACATATTATAAATGTTACAGATCTCTTCTGAAATACTACATCATTATATTCTTTTAAGGGAAGGTATCAAACTCAAAATAACTATATTGTTACTGACACCGATTATATGAATGGGTTTTTTTGTCTTTGGCAGAAAATTAATGACAAACCGATGTTTGATTACAATCGAACCTATCATATTAAGACTATAAATCATACTATAAACATGAATCATTGTATAGTTTACTATTTACTATCAATTAAAATTCCAGACGAAATTGCTTTTAGATAATGTATTTTGTAAGAATTTGTCAGAATTGACCTTTTTTTTATCTGATCACAGACTAGAGTCAATATATATATATATATATATATATATATATATATATATAATGAATGACAGTAGCAGTGATTTCACTTACGAACTGATGGATTTAAAAGCATGTGTACAATATGCAGATGAATATTCAATATGCTTTTATATTTCACTAAGTAACTATCAAGTAGAACAGTCTGTTTAAAGTTTTTATTTTTTGAGAATAGTCTTGTTTCATTTCTAAAAAATATAAAGACCAGTGGTACACTGTCAAGAAAGAAATCAACGTTCAATGTTATGTACGATTCATTCACACATTTTATACCTTAACAGCAACAGAAAAACATTTTTTTCGACTATTTCGTAGAGAAATAGACCTAAAATGATTATTCAGAAGGAGTATTATTTCTTTAACTATAAATAATATGTCTTGATAGTTATTTATATAACACTTTAAGCAGAGATGTATGGTAGCTAGCAACGGAATCCACAACCTGCTTTCCATCCTATTTAGGACTCGCTAGTTAGATGTGCCAACATGGTAGAAGTGATCTTCACTCCGAAACATCAACCCAGTACCTTTTGCTTCATTGCGTTCTCCACATAGTTACTGAGTTCAGATAGACACTGACTTGTGCAAACGTAACTGTTTTGGATTCACGGAATAATTATAAACCCAAAAATAAAGGTACATCCAGATGAGGATTTCAAAGAAAGACGAAACAAATGTTGTGGATTCCACTGTTTAACACCACCCTTTAAGGCTATATGGAAGAAACTACATTTTCATTTCTTCATAATTTAAAATTGGCTGGTTATAACTTATTTGTCAACCTCCTTCTAATTTTTACATCTTCAATTATTATCTTAAATGGATAGCACAAATTTCTGACTTAAAACAGTTCCTTTCAGTTCAAAGAATTTCGATTGGCCCTAATGTATGGAAAAGTTTGATTACTTTGAGAAGAATAAATTTAAAAAGAAATGATTAAGAGAACCTTTAATATACAAGTGCTATTCCTGCATTTTAATAAACCAATATAATGTTGACTTTCGAGTAGGAAAATTTAATCCCCTGAAATATTAAGCGCTATTTCTAATAATTAAACACTGAGTAATTCTAATTCTTTTATCTCATGCTCCCTCCATACTGAGCGTAAATGTTTATTCATCTTATCTTAGATATAGGCTATGTTTTGTGTGACTAATAATCTAGATGGTCAAATATTTATTCACGTGTATTCGACTGATTTTATATACACTCAAAACATGCGTGTCATATCTGAATGCTAATCATTTATGAGACCAATAGCGATTATATACAATTCATTTCAAATGAAACTGTTGTTATTTCGCCTGTAAAACTGGAATCGATGCTTATTTGTTGTATTTCTACTATGAACTTAAATTGTTCCCACTAGGATGGTCTAGATCAAGGAACAAACTGAACTTTGTGTAAAGGGATGTTGTAAGTTTAGTGATTTAGTCACGTATAAGAACTGCCTGAATATTTTGTGCTTGTTCAACTAAAGTGTTACAGAATCATCATATGTTATTTATTATAATTTATCAGCTCATTGTTATATGAGTTTTACAATATTAAATATGACCAACCCATCTATGACGTAACATTTTCATGTATCATAGTAACTAGTGTTACTTTAAGGAAAACATTATTCTTTCATTTTCTGAAGCAACTATTCTTGATGAAAATCTAAATAAATATTGAAGAAAAAAAATCGTATTGTTGCATATAACATATGAATAGTGAGGAATTAAACTTTCATCAAAGACAACTAATATAAAAGAATATATTTTTTTCGGAACATTTTCATCGGTTCGATGTGATTTATATTTCAGTTTAAAAGAACTTTAAATTATGCAATCAAATAAAGTCAATATTCTAGCATTTGATAATCTCATTAATGCTAGTTGGATAAATTCTAACTATAAAATACACTAGGCAAACTGTTACAATTCTTAACTTAATACTAGGATAAATGAACCATTACGTGGTTGTTTTAAATACTAATGTCTCCATTATTATTTCTTATAGGATTCTTAGAAGAAATAAAAAACTAGAAATAAAATTCGGGAATAAATCAGTTCACTTTTCCTTGCTTATAGAATAGCATTTAACATTCATCTTAAACTATGTCTTACACTACGCTATTCATCACCCTAGAATAGACCATTGTTATTCCAAATACACCAACCTAGTTTTATCTGCCACAACTTTTGACAAATTTTTATTATTGTAATTTTTCTTCTAAATGACTGACTTATATTTTTTGTCTTCTCCCAAATGTATATTTTTTGTGTGTGCTCTTTTTCAAATAAAATATTATGTAAAGAGACGAGATATTTTCAACGGACAGAAAAAAACTGTACGCTCATACACACACACACACACGCTCACACAACAAGATTCAAATGCGCAAATCTTTCTACACTAATAGAAATAAGATTTTGCCTTGGGAAAATGAGAAATGTGTTTTTTGTCAGTTTGATCCTGTTGATGCATATTTGTAACACTGATGATAAATGAGAATATATATATATATATATATATATATATATATATATATATATATAATATGACGTGAGGTTGAATGATACTTGCTTGTTGGTTATTATGTAAGACAACAGAATTAAAAGCATAATGAAACAAAACATATATTTAGTGACATTGATTAATTCAATGTTTACTTTCTATTGTAAGAATAAAATGATTAACATGTCACATTAAACGAAGCATATATATAGATATTTGGATGTATATATGTTTAGATATTTGCCAATGAAATTGTTAATTAGTTGTTTCCATTTTCAGTTTTATAAAATAAAATATAAATATAAATAAGAAGATACTGAGGAAGCAAAATCAAACAACTTTGATGAATCATTATTGGATTATTATGAAATAACATTTGGAAGGGGCTTGCTTGCTAAACCAGAGCACATAGATTGATAATCACGATTTGAGTTGGAAGAATATATTTTTGAAAATGTCCCCTAATTAATTGGTAAAGACAAGACCAATTAATATTTTTCTATGTGGTCTCGTCAACCAGTTTTTAAAAATATGCGCTACAGTATTACCTAAGAATTAAAAGTTTATTTGGGAAGTAATTTGGTTACTTTTCGGGATTTCATGTTTCTTTCATGCAACATTAGGTAGTGTAGTGGTCTTAGGCAAGAAGCCTTCACTTTTGCAATATTTCAGTAAAATGTTGAGCTTGGATCCGATTCTTCGCTGGATACCATTACATTCGCTGTCTATTCATTTTTAGTCAAAATGAAGTATTTTATAAATTCACCATCTATTAGGGTTTTAGAATAAAACCCAATGGTGAAGTCAAATTAGTGCTAATGGCTGACTTGCGACTTAACAGTAGTTCGTTCAAGCTGTATTTAGGGATACGAATGTAAAAGTTGTTGCTTTCAATCTGGTTTCATAAAAATTTGTGTGTTGGAAACATTTTTGACAGGCAAAACATCATTCTTTTTAGAGAAACCTTTGAAATCAAAGAAATCATTAGCATTATATCTGCTAATTTAATTTCAGACCGACTGTTGAATTCCAACTAATATTTACGGAATGATATGTTATAAGAAGTTAATCATAAACTTTATCTAGAACTCTATTCTTAGGAACTTTTGTAAGATTTCATGTTTGTGGATGTTCTAAATCAGATGGTCTCAATTCTTCAAAAGCATTATCTCAGTTTTATGACTTATATATTTTAAGAATTTTGTCAGCTGTCACTCAGTTTATTCCGTGTTAACTTGAAAATCATCTGAAATGTTTATAAGAATAAGCATTATTGTTTGAAACAAACTTGTTTTGTAGCAAAGCTAGAAAACTGACCCGAAATATATGATAATTTGAAGTGTTTCAAGTTATGCCATCAAATTATCTTCATAATGTAACAGTTAATACAGTCACTACATGAAGTGGTAGATCAGTCACTTATTCAGAAAATCGACATTCATACTTCTGGAAGTATTTGTTATATGCGCTTTGAACCACTTTGAACACGGAATCTATTTATAATCATGGAGTGATCAAACATTGAAGCAGTAAAATATTTTACTGATTTTTATTTCCGAATTCAAGTCCGGTACTTTACACTACAAACTTTGAACACATTATTCATTTAACTAATGAGTCTAGGTAATCCACTACTTTTAATTTAATTTTTAATGGTTTAAACCACTTTGTTATTGACATTCCAACTGACGTTTGGCTAACGAGTTCCTAACAAGAGAAAAGGCATGTCAACAATGAAAGCTGTGAGAAAGTTGTTTGTCAATGACGTTGGAAAATATTTGCAAAATCTTGTAGATCATTTGAGATTGGACACATAATCATCTATCGGATAACAATTCAGGTATCCAAAGTTTGATCACCGCCATTGTGACTTGAGTTTCCTGTGTTCCATCTTAGATGAGTTTGCAGGTATTGATTCCTGAAAAGCTTCATAATGAGACGAAACAATTGTTTATCATTTTCTGGTTTTTGTCAGCTGTCTAACCAAGATTAGTTCATGTTATAAAACTTTAAATTTGATAATGTGAACAAAGCCTAAATACTAATTATCTTTTGTCAGTACATGATCAACATTTATGCATTAATTAGCAAAATATGTATTCAAAATATGTTTAAGCTACATGGAAAACCATTGTTGTCAATTTGAATCATGATCCATTATCACTTCCCTGTTACATAAAATTTTTACAACTCTATCAAATCAATCATTTGATGTACCTTATTTATCAAATAACTACCTACCAGTTCAGTGTTTATGTAAAATCTACAGTGGAAAATTGTTGATTCCATAATATAAACAACATTATTTGTGAATTGTTGACGAAGAACAAGGTTAATTCAGAGATACTATTTCAGAATTATCGATGACGAAACATGTAATATACGTAAATATCCAAATGAATCACTATTATGCAGATAGACGAGTTATATGCCACCTGCAGATGTCATAATGTTGCATTTTTCTTATTGTTTACTTATAGTTACATGTAATAAAAGTAGATATTATCAATTTCGTAACATAGTTTTAAACGTTGTAGGTTAGTTCTGTTGACTGGGACGCGAACTATATTGATTACCACCAATAAATGTATAAAAATTAATGTACTTTGATGAAGCAAAAATATTTTAAAATATTCCAAGGTTATGTCTTCGTTACTAAAATCTATAACAAATATCCTATTTGATATTGAAAAAATCAAGTTATGATGCTGAGAGTATTGTACAAAGCCAAGTTAACCTAGTCTGAGAAAATAAATTTAGGGTTTTTGGTTTATATTTAAAAACAAGTGACGTTTATCAGATATCACTCAAAGAGAGTATTTAAAGTGTATATATGTATTGCTAAAAACTTTTGATAAAATGAAGTAAACATATTCTTCCCATCTTAAACCAAAAACGTTTAAAATACTTAATTGTTATTATTTATGATTAATAATCGGCTTTATTCTATATTACATTATTGATATAATATAGAATTCTTAGAACAAAGTATATCAACAACTTTCCTTCACTTATTTTTTTATAGATCCTGACAATAGATATAGAGTAATCCGAAGTTAGATGTTAGCAGTTCAGGAATTGACATCTGAATAATGTTCATTGTTTTCAATGTACATTGCCTGCCGCCTCTATGTCTATGCTTGTACTTTTTTCGTAACTTATACAGAGACATGTCATAAGGTTTTTGTAGACGCGTCTGAATAGGTTCTGCGATTATTAAACATAATGTGGTAAGACAAACAAACACAGATAACTTGTTGAAATATCTAAAAGGCGGGAACAGGTAGACAGATACTCAAGCCTGCCGCCTAAATTATATTTTATTAATCCTATGTAGATTGTACATAACAAGAAAATGAATTCTGTCAATAGATTTCTATCCTTGATCCTTGATTTAAATCCTGAATACCTAACTTAAACCTCCTTGATTTCATCCCTAAACTGACATTGTGAGCTGACTACCAAAGTTTATTTGTGTTTATGGGTAGGTTTGGGAAGACTGATTATATATATATGCGCTAATTTACATATCATTTCCAGACAGAACAAATTGAAAAAGAATTGAAAAAATCAATCAAAATTTGTTTACCGAGTTGAGTACTATTGCAGCCAGTTTCTACAAGTTATTTTCTGATTGGCTAGAATCTGATTTAAAGTTCGTCACGTTTATATTTCAACTAGTTTGCACACCATACTTTTCCTACAACTATTAAGTTTAGGTATATGATACTCTGAAACCATTTTAAGTATTATTTTTAAGGAAACAAAACATGTCATTCTTTTCATTATAATTTTGATATGTGTACTTTGTTATAAAACGTAATTGGCTGTTAAGCATGACACTATTGATTGTTTGTAAGCGTCGAATACCATGTGGATTCAATGAAATAATTATGCTGAAGTTGTTCGAAATCATTTATCGTTTTATTATTTCACAAGCATGAACTATTGCGTATTGGTTAACAATTTAAATGAATGATTTGACCAATTACTTTGTAACGGAATATAATTTTGTATAAACTACAGTTTACTAATGAAATGAACAAGAACTCAAGTAAGGAAACAAGTTTGTTATTCAATGCAAAATTGCAGTGTCTTTGTACAATATGAAAACCATACATTAAATACGTTATTTGCGCATATTCCATCAGTTGTCTCATACAAACTTTATCGTCCCTTCATTCTTGTTTTTATTTTTATTGCTTTTAGCTTTATTCTCTTTTCACTTCAATTGTATCAACTCAGTCTTTCGTTGACAGGCATTCAACTTCCGACTGGTACTACACACTACTTATGTCCGTCAACATAAATAGCATGAACCACACTAGCACTAGTACCTTAATTGATTTATTCTTTTATAAAAGTTAATTAATTAGAATATAGTGAAACATTATAAATATTTTTCTAATAGAAATTTACATTTAATAATTAACATTCAGCGAACATTATAAATTACACATATCATGACTGTGATATTATTTTGTGTGGTCTAGATCCTCCACAGATCAATAACAGTATTATCATAAATAGTTCTACCAGTTGGAAAACAAAATGTCAATTTTGTTTTTTCCGAAATTTTCCGATTGATATGATAAATGTATTAATGTGTGTGTACAGTAATATCACTTAAGATAATGGTTCTTGGTTTTTCTGCGACTTTGAAAGATGAATGAGAACTAGCAAAGTATATACCCAGGAAATAAGACACTGTGAGGAAGCCTAATTATTAGAAATGTCTCCTCTTGATTACGTCTGGACGTATTTAATGAGATTTAATCCATTTCATAGAATATTGTGTAGATGAAAAGAATTTCATCTGTTTAACATTCCTAACACTAAACCCTAGGCCTAGCACACAAGACCCAGACCCTAGTACCTAAAACACTAACAGTCGGGTTTGTCACCCCTAACACTGTTAATTCAAACTATCGTTTACTGGATTAGTTGAAGTTGGGCATCAAAACTGCCGGATGCCGGCTCAGTGCTCTAGAGGTCAGACGTCCACGCGCGAGCCCGTTATGTTCTGGTTTCGAATATCGCGAGCGGGATTGCGGGCGGGCACCGATAAGGAGTCTCGTAATAGGACGAAATGGCAGTCCTGTGCTTCCAAGTTTTAATGACGGTCTAGTTTCAATTGACTCATGAATTCAACTATTAAATTACTATAATATCCACAAGAACTCCTTTCTGATAATTATGTGTTCACCAATAAGTTTGATCACATAAATTTCAACCACTATTTAACATTATTTAGTCTTCATGATGATATCTGTAAGGCCGTAAATTACGTTTAAGACGAAGAGGATTGATCTATTTAACGAATATTCGTCATTTCAATTAAATTGCTGTTTACTATGAATATGTAGTTATGTCACCGATGATCACAATACACAATCGTATTGTTAGGTATAATTTATTTTAGAATTAATTACACTAAGTAACTTATTAAATCGAATCACTGTACCTCCTCCTATTTTTACTTTAGTTAAAATATTCACACTTAATCATAATTTATTCGAACTGGTATCCCTGTTATTGTTATTTGACGAATGTATTAACAATGTAAATAGAAGAATATGTTTCAGTCATTAAAATTGGAATCGATGAAAATAAAACAAATAAAAATACGGTAAGTTTCCTAATAACTTAATTCAACCGAAAAACACTTTGAAAATCAGGGAATCCTCGATATTTATCTCATTTCCGTTTAGATTATATCACTTTTATGTTATATAAACTCACATGGAATCAATTTCAAGTTCTATAAATCTTTAATGGATTACGAAAACTCAAGAAGGTGAACGATATTTTAAAGTTGTACAAATATACCCATTAATAGGCCACTTATAGGATCGCCTATTAATTATTTGGGACTGAGTTTAGGACAAATTTCCCGATGTCATGATATAAAGTCTTTATCAAGGCATTTGATCAAACAAAAATTCGGATTTTTTTGTTGACATCATGAACCGATTGATGTTAAGCCACCACTGAAAACCGGCCTTTTCATCCTATTATAGCGCGACTCAACAGTGCCCATCCACGATCCTTCTTGAGGGATTTGAACCCGGGGCCTTCAGTCTTGCTCGCGAACGCTCAACCTCTATACTATTGAGCCGGCACCCTACGATGTTAATGTCTAACCTCAACCAATTAAAGAAACTGTCCAACCATCTTAGATTGTACTGAGGTAGATACTTGTCTCCACCCGACACTGATTAGCTCCACTGGTCCGATGAATGAATATGGCTTGGTAATGTTGAAAATGTTAATAAATAAATTAGAATTTAACAATCTTATGAACACTATATGACCTACAGATTCTACGCTTAACTCTATGTAAGTTCATGTGTAAGCACTAATTGAATGTTTTGAACCGTTTTTTTTTGCCATATTTTATTATGATTATCTTCACAAAAAAGGTTTTATAGACATGGTCACACTGAGCTCATTTACTATAGAAATTAAAAGAAACAACTATCAACTGACAACAAATTACCACACAACGATAATAATAACATCGATAGTAATTGTTGATTTATTCGATGAATCTAATTATTCTCAATAAAAAATAAAGTTAATATCATATTTGTATCGTCTACTCAGTTCATATGTAGACATCACGTGTGAACCGTTAAAATTCCATCTGATAGACTATAAACTATAATTATTCAATACCATGTTGAATAAATAATTATTGTTATTAGCTTAAATGACATTTCTTGTTTTACTATAGTGAAATTATCAGCAGTTAATTTGGTCATATTCTATAGTTTGAATGACAACCAATTATCTAAATTATTTATTTGTAATTTAAGTGAAACTCTTCGATAACAATGTAATTAGTAATAGCTAATAAATATCATTTAGTTATCATTAAATTTTTCAGGTAAATTTTGATATTTCACCTTGTTTATAATGTATAAGTCTTATCTACCGTACGTATATAAACATGGTAATGCCCGAAAGACGCTTGTATTATTTTATAATGAATCTTTAATAAGAAAAACAAACGTGTACAATGACATTCTAATTTAAAATGTAATAAAATAGCATAAAACTACCTAGTTACACTATAATGATTCACATGTTCCTACTTTTATCTATGGATAATATTGATTGATATGCACAATATTAAGCAAACTTCATGAAATATCATCAGTAAGCATTCATAGTGTAAATTTGTTACAGAGTAGACTGATTGAAGAATGACTTTTATTGTGATTCTTTTTATTTGATGTCCATTATTTTCTGGTAGATTTTGATGATTCCTTATTCAATGATCAAAATATAGGATTTGATATCATTTGCGTGTATTTACTGATTCAGCTGATCTTGCGACAACAGTTATATCGATTGTACCAAAAGTTAACTCTACTTTTACTATTACACTTGATTGCTATTGGCCATTTAGGGGAAAAAAAACTAAAGCATTTAGATTGAAACACACTGTATTACATTACGTTTGCCTAACATAGTATGGTCTTATATTTCACATGTGACAAAAAGCTATGATGGTGTTTGAAGCAAACGATAGTGAATTCAAGTCCAGGAGTAATAGCCACCCCTGAAAGACAGGTACACCAAGCACACGAGTTGCATTTGGGATGAGGGGTGCCTAATAGATCCCACTAACAAACAAGTTCCATCTATTCGATGTAACCCCTTGTTTTAGCTTTCAAAATAATTTATAACACACATGTCCCTTCCATTTTGAAAATAAGATGTAATCGACTATTTTATTGATTCATTAAACCATTTATTTATTTTCTTTATTCTTTTTATATCTGTTGCTCATCATATATGTATTTAGGGGTATTGGATATCACCATGAATAAACATTCAAAATGATATTGGTTAAGAGTAAAAGCTACATACTATTTCCATAATCTTGATTAATTGCTTTAATGAGAATTTTTAGGTTATAAATTATTTTAATTCCAACTGAAGCATTTTGTTTTAAAACAACACTCAAACAACTAGAAAGCAATAACAACATAACCCACACTGAATGTTTTTACTCAAATGCGTTAAACTATCTCAGATTTTAAAAAAACTATTCAAAACTCAATGATGCAAACGTGTTATATCTTATACGTTTGTTATTCAATGTTCATTTCATTTTTGATCATTGTTGAAAAACAAGTTCTTCTTAAAATCTGGTTTTATTTGCTTTAGATAAAAATGTCGGATTGTTTATTAGCCTAAGGTAATGAATTCAAGGGAATTGAATGCACAACTATATTTGTGGATTTAAAATGTAATATCCAGTCGTAAGGAGGGTCTGTACACTGATGCTTGTAAATAATCCTTAAGTGAATATATACGAAAACAAGCATGTCATCTATATGATCTATTATGCCTTAAATAATGTACATATTATTTTCATTTGAATTTAACATTTTGATCATTTTATCCATTTGGTTACAGTAACAAGTGATTCATTCACATGGAGATTTATGAGTTTTAAAAACTATTTTCAATTCCTTAGTGACATCTGAACTATGGTTGGTAGAATAGTTACTGTAGACATGTTGAAAAAATATTAAATTTACAGTTTAAACACAATCTTATAGTATTCAAAGAGAATTATTTCCGTATATGCACTGTTCTTTTTTTTCGGTATTGGCTAGATTCCAATTAAGATATGCTCACTTTTCATTGGTCACTATAAAACCATTTCTTTTAACCAATCAAATTCATTGATAAACATTACATTTCACTCGTAATAGAAATTATTAAGCTACAAATTATTTATTTTTAAAAAAAAACAAAATCGTTAATTGAATCTTGTATACTTTTATATGACATCTTTCATGAATACCTAAACGTACTCCATAGTAATTGAAAGAATGTCTGAAATTCAGTGATTACTATATATTGGACTGCTGAATAATATCGATGAAGATCGATATTCACGCAGTAATTTGAATAATTAAGCAAGAAAAAAACCTTTAAAACATTACTGTTTTGTTAGCGATCACGCAAACTATATTAAAGAACATGTATGAAGTGATTCATTCCTATTTGTAGAATCTATACAAACTAATAAATACGTTTTTGAGGATACTAAAAATACCAGTAGTCAGATAAAATTACATGATCAATTGGTAAGTACCGAAGTCATTTAAATGGTTTTCATTATTATTATTATTATTAAATGCTTATTACAGGTTTATTAAAGATCAAGCAGAATATTAGTAGAAATATAGTTAATCACATAATGAATCTTGATAACGTTTTATTGCAGTTATTACATTACCTAATTAGACCGTTCATTAAATAAGGCAAGCGTGTAATCTTTAAATAAAAGTACTTTTTGTGTGTTCCAATCAGTATCAATATTAATTATTCATTTTGTCACTACCTTCGTAACATATACAAATTATAAAACAGCGTAAAAGTGAACAGATTATATAATCATTCTATTATTTATATATTTACTATACATTTACAGCATTTATGACATACTAAACAATATAAACCAAGTATGTTTAAAATAATGTTTTATTCAAAAATTGAATAACATTTCATGGAAAACACAACGAAATTAAGGGAACAAAACATAAACTTAGAATATTCTAAATAAGCTTAATATTCATTATACTCAGTCAGAATTCAAATTATCAAAAGGTAAGTCAGCAATAAAATGATCAGTTTTCTTTTCTCATTATATTGTCTAAGGGAACATTTTGACCTTATCGATAACCATCATCATCATCATCATCATCCAAATCATCATCATCATCATCATCATCATCATCATCATCATCATCCAAATCATCATCCAAATCATCATCATCATCATCCAAATCATCATCATCATCCAAATCATCATCATCATCATCATGTCGTACAGACGATTTGTCGACATTTGTCTAAAAGCCGTTATATGCTATTTAATCATATTATTTCCTAAATCTACTTTTTGCCAAATGGCACATTGGAAATCTTAATTAGTTATAAGTAGAGACAGGGCGATTGTATAGATCTTAAAAAACATCGGTTAATCATCTTAGGTTCTTTTCTGCGGAATGCTATCATAGTTTATGACATAAAAGTACTTTTATATCTTTCATAATTAAACAACTTGAAGTTCAACTTTGTACTCTCTGAAGTTATATGAAACATTTTTGTGGACCATCTATGTTCACAAAATTTTGAAGTCTAAATAATAATAATAATGATAATAATAATAATGGATTGAAATCATTTTATTGTGTATAAACATTTTAGTCACACAAAAGGAAACACTGTAACATGTCCGGCATTATTTAATACAACCTGTTAATTAGTTCAAGTAGAAAGTGTTAAATCGATCTGAAAAATAGGGAGCATTGGAACAAGGTGATTGATTAAGGTGACTATCTCATATGAAGAAACTATTCTATTTAACCATATTTTATTATGTTCAAATAGAACAGTATTTACTATTTTTCAGTTTTATTTAAAACAACGATTTTAATGAACACAAAGATCAAATTTTGGTAACCAATATATTGGGTAGTTAATATTTTACGAATAAATTTAATCACCTATTCATGATTTCAATCCATTTGGATGGATTTAATTTTTGACTTTGGAAATCATTCTATAAATAAAGAGTTTATGGGATCAAAATCCATGCTTCATTGAAAAAAAAATGATTACAAACAAAATGTGTTTGAACAAATCTGGCAATGTTTTATCTTATTATGAGTTTGAAACTCTATGATTGATTAAATTAAAAGTTTAAACATGGTTTTGAACAAACCGGACTTTGAACTATCTTAATTTTTATTGGTATATGAAATGCAGATATTTACAAAAACAAGATCATATCTATTCTGAATACATTCCTAGTGATCAAAAAGGTTTGTTTCTACTTACTTGTCTTATGGCAAAAAAGGCTGTGAAATTTAAGAAAATCCAACATTTGTACTAAATGACTGAAGTATTTTCAATTATTTAGTATTGATTTGAAAAGAAACTGAACTGGTTACAATGTACATAATGAAGTCGATTTACTGCTCAACGTATCTAAACCGGTTTATTGATGACATCATTTGAAATACCATATTTTATGGAATCACCTGTCCTTGTAAAATAATTTATATCTTTCAAATATAAGTCCATATAGTTGAAGTAATTAATTCACTAATTTGTTTTCATTGAAACAACAGTCTTAAGTAAGACTATTAAAAAAATATAAATCTGATAGTTGTTAAGATGTTTATTTGTACTTGAAACAAACAAACAGTATAACATTTCACTTACACTAAAAACAAGAAAAAAAAGAGCTTTTCTACAATGGATTCATTTATTAAACGTTTTTGAATTCTTCTTTCAATTAAACAGTTTTACAAATACATTATTCAAAAGATTCACATGTGTACTTACATCTACATAGAAGCTGAATGTAATTAATAATAAAAATAAAAACAGGGGTATTTAGAGAATTAGATAAGATCACTAGAAAGATTATTTATATCAAATGATACTCAGCATTCTATAGAAAGGAATAAAAATTCTAAGAAAAGAATGGTTGGTTAGGGGGTTAGTTTTTGTTGTTAAGTATAAAAATGATCTAATCATTAAACTATACGTTCTAACATTAGAAAAACAAAACAAGAAGTTGAAAAAATGTTATTTCATAGTTGGTTATAAACAAAATATTGTACTTTGAAGTCCTACAATAGGATGAAAAGGCCATCCAGTGCATCCAGGTTGTTCATTGACTCACAATCTTAACCGTTAAAACATCGTATTATATATTTTTTTTTTAGAAGAAATTTATCAGTGTAATTACATCATATAGTTGCTAGTCTAATATTATAAGTAAGAAGCTATCTATTATCTTTCAATGATAAAAAGTGTGATGTGACATAGATTACAAAAAATTTGATTACTGGTTATATTCAGTCGTAAAACATTTATTTATGGGATTCAATGTTTTTAGCATATTCACTAACTAGTACTATCGGATGATATTTATGACATGATTTATATAATTTTATTTTAAAGAATTAGATATTATTCATGAAGATATTGTAGATAATAGAACAGTCGTGTCATATTATGATCAAGTCTAGTTGGAATTTAATAGATAGATTTAAAGAAAGAAATTAATAAGACACTAATTGTTTTTGATAAGTTATTATGGTAACATGAAATTGTAATTAATTCAATAAAATAGTGAAATGCAGTTCAGTAATCACTTGTTCTACACAGCTGAAACTTCAGTTGTTTGAAATGGTTCTTATGTCATATCACAGGAACATTTATAATATTAATTATGAATATTATCAAAATCATGTATATAAGTAATGCGCGATTTTTATAAGGAAACGTGTAAGGACAGATCAATGAACTGGCGTTACTGTTACAACAATATCTTCATTTGGTCTACAGTAATGGACATCAAATTATTTCCGCTGCCACTGTTTACTTTCACAGCCAGTTAGTGCTAATTAATAACTATATAAATTTCCTGTCTTTGTAAAAAAATTTATTTACTGAGTGAATATTAAGTTTTTTAGCAGTTGAATTCACGAATCAATCTTAACTAGATCACTGATCGCACATGTGCATTGTTAAGGAGTCTCATACTAGAACAAAACAGCCGTCCATTACTTCCTGATTTTCAATGGTAATCTAGTTTAGTTGGATTCGTGGAATCAACTTTCAAAATTGCTACAATTCTCACGAATCCCCATACTCATAATTATATTTTCTTGACCTATAAGTGGCGTTTATAAAAGTAGTATATATAAACTGAGTGGAAGTATAGGGCAAATTATTCTTCTAAAACTTCAAACTCCTATAGATTCATTAGTATTTTCAACGTTTTATCACTGAATAACTACCAGGATGTGCTATTTTGTCGCAACGAGTTATAATGCATCCAAAAAAATGTGAACTCGGATTTATTTCTCAAATTAGTGACTTCATTACAATGTCAAAGCTAGTCATAAATGTTAGTTGTGCTGAAGTTTATAAGGAAAGGATATTCAAACTCAAGTTTATTACGTATCATTATAAAACTCACTAGATCATTTTGTTCTTAATGTAAACTAGTTTAACTATATTATGTGGATTTTCAAGAAATCTTTTAATGATCCCTGTAATTATCAAATAAAAGGCATTCAGTAAAAAAATATAAATTTTGACAAAAATACTCTATTTATCCTTTACGTAAGGTATATAAGAAAGAATTAAACAGGCATTTTTCATAGATTCCTAATTGTTTTTATTGAGATCATAAATCGATCAATGTTAGACTACCATTAAAAACCTGGAAGCACTAGATAGCTGCTTCATCCTATTATGGAACTTCTCACTGGTGAACAACCACGATCACACATGTGAGATTCCAATTCACGACTTTTTATCTCATGTTAACATTTAACTATTAGACCACTGAGCCGGTATCCAATGGTAACAATAATTTTAATTATTTCGAAAATTACTCACTTGTTTCACGCTTTCATCAAACAAACAATTTTGATCAATATTTGAAATGAGTTTGTTTTTCTTTTAATTACCGTGACAAATATTATCCTGTGTCCAATCGATTTTTTTTTCTAATAAAATAAATCCAATTTTAAATTGATCAACTTTTATTCAGAAAATAACTAATGTATCATCGGTTAAATGGTATGTATATTAAATTTTGATTTATGCTTTTAGAATAGTGTAGAAATAAAGCGATTTATTTTGCCTTTCTTTGTTTTGTTCTTCTTTTCATTTCTAACATTTCAATAGCGTTTTAATAGGAATAATTAGATTCAACAAAGTAAAATAGATAAAAGATATTACTGAAAGTGTTTAATTACGATTATAGTTAAAGTACATAAACAAAATTAGAAATTATTTTTCTTCATTAGATATAAATAAATGAAACACCCGCTAAATTTATGGATTTTTCCTATAGTGAATCATCATAAAATATCTAATGATTCATCTTTAAAAAATTTACTGATATATAGAGATTTGGGTAATTTTCAACAGTTTTATTCACTTTTTTTGAGTATTATCAAGAGTACTAACCTGTCGAAGTTTGGTAATCATTGAAAATCCATAAGTATTTGATAGCCATTTTGTCCTAATATAGAGTTTCTTCATAGTGCTCATTCATGATCCCATCATCATTGCAGATTGAACGTAGAAATCCCTTTCCAACAATCAACTGATGTAATATTTGAAATTATTTTCTTTTCACTGAAATTATTATGCGTAAATCAATTTATCTCCCACCTAGCGTGTTCTTACTTTTTTTTATTTTTGAGCCAAATCAATAGTTTATTTAAACTTTATACACTTATTGTACATCTCGTTCTGCAAACTAACATGCATTGGCAGATTGATACGAAAAAGGTTGGGCAAAATTTAAAACTACGAGCTCATTGTTTGAGATGAGATCTACAAAATATTTTGACTGATCATTTGTTAAAGGGATGTTAATAATGTAAACCATACAATTCGATTTAATTGTTCTTGACAGTATTTTATATTCACTTATCTTCGGAGTATATGGAGCAATGACCATGGATTTTGTCAGGACATAGTTATTATTATTGGTGGCTTTATTCAGTATTATATTTTTGGTGCAATATAGAATTATCAGCACAAAGTAGCTCAACAAGTTTCATTTTCTTATTTCTTGATCGATCCTGACGATGAATATTTAGTGATCCCATGCTAGATGTTAGCACTTCAGGCATAGACATCTGAATAATATTCATTATTCTCAATGTATAGTGCCAGCCACCACGTTGTCTCTCATTATACTTTTTTGTAACTTGTACAGCTAAAGACGGTAAACTTTTCATTAACGATGTCTTTATTGAGGGATACATAAAAAACAAATATACATAAAAAACACCTGAAAAGTGACAAAATTACATTGTAAGAGTTTCTGAAAAAAACAGATATTTCATAATTGCTGTAAAATGATATTATGCAATAGTGCTAAATCTGAAAACACCTATTATTTGTTAACTTAACATTGTCCTAGGAGATGTAGTCAGTATAAGGTATGATCCAAATATGTTATAGTGATGATTTGAATTTTCTTATCAGACAATAATAAACGAATTACTTGAGAAAAATAGATTTTTTAGGTTATTCACAGAATCTGTCATTTACTTAATAAGTTTGACTTGATTAAATGTACTTATCTAATCTGAATATATAATTACGTGAACTAATTTGATTCCTAAATATTATGTGAATGCTATTGCAATCCTAATAGTCTTGATTCGTATATATATATAAGGAAATATAATCTAAACTATATCCAATAATATAAACATTTATTTGTGACATTTAATACAAAGGATGTCGTTTCGTAATTTGGTATATATGCATGTGTATTACGTATATATATATAAACTTCATACGGACTATAACCAACACACATTGAATGTCTTTTGGTTAATTTTACATAAATTGTCCAACATTTTTTTTGGTTTTGGCTTACGTGTTGATTTGTTTATTCAGAATCAAATAATTCAATAACCGTTAATTCATTTCTAATAAATCGAGAAACAGATATAACCAATAAGGAAAGACTTTAAGTCTTTAAGGGTGGGAGTTTATCCGATTTCTTAGTCATATATATATATATATATTCTTTCATTAATATTGTTGTTGCTATTATTATTACTATCGGTATCGGACACACAAATTGTCTGCTTTTTATTGTCTCAGTATATTAATAGATAACTAATGAATGTGTATTTGACTAAAGAAAATAAAAAAGGATTTGAAACGAACTGTTTACTTTAATGAACATTGAGTTTAAGTGTTTTATAAATCAACCGCGGTATCAATATTGTTGTAATAACTTACAGGACGTAAACAGACAATTATTAAAATATAAATTTATTTTTAGTATGAAGCCAAAATACAAATAAGTGTTTCACTGTCATATAAGTCCTCTCCGGTATTTAAGTTTCGTATATTGTGGGTCCATAAGTAAACTTTATAAATGCTCACAATTTTGCGGTCGAATGAGTGATTTTACAGGAAATCATATGTTGCTCTATATCTTCTCACGTCTATACTGTGTCAAACATTATTTGAACACATTTCTTTCTCGAACAGCGACCCTAATTTTGATATGTATTCATTGAGGATCATAGCATCAATCAGTCTGTTTTATCTCAGTAGTTATCAGTCTGTCAAACTCGTTAACTCAGCTGGAACAATATAACAATAAGTAGACGTATTCGTATATATTTTAACCGAGTTCGAACCATTGTAAAATAATAATAATGATCAGAACTTTATTTTACAAATCATTCATGTCTAAATGAGAGAACAGCCGAAAGACAATGAAATATGTAAGGAATAAATGAATTTCATTTCGGTTAATTTTTTATTGATCAATTATTTACAACAGTATGCGACAAAGTAATATCACGGCGAGTCTATAATTTATGGACGAGTCGACCAGAAGCAAGTGAGCGATTTCAAGGTCATGGAACCTATATCAGTACCCATCTCTCACGTACGATCGCCTTACAGAAGATTTTAAAGACATTTTATTTAAGCAGCTACAAAAAGTGTGATTATTGAAAAGTTCCATTATTTGTGACCGTGGTAATCAAATGGCTGGACCTTGTGCAAACTATCGTGATGATGTGTTTTGATGTAATGTATGTTGAAGGAAAAAGTCTCAAGCTTAAGAAACTGTCAAGCCACATCTATAATACCAATTATACAACAGTATGTGCAGGCGGGTTCTCCAATATACACGGATGACTAGAGATCATATGGATGACTATCTGGACTTCTTTATGTATACCATATCGTCGTTCACAAGCGAATGTCTTGTACTCCATCACGGGAGTACACACCAATGATATATAAACAATGTAGTCGAGGCTAAAATAGTTTTCACGAGTTTATCCTAGCTTCAGAGGTTGACTACTATAAAGCCCCACAGATGAGATCCTGTACCGCATACATCACGACTTCAGAACCGGGCAGCCTCTTTCTAACTTTTGAAAGTTGGTAAACCATGTTAAACAATTGTATCCACCATAATTTTCCGGTATTGAATACTACGTTCTTATTCGGTACTGACTGTTTCCTGATTGTCTTAAATTTATCGTCCTTTTAAATTCGTTAAAAGTCGTCCATAAATCACAGTTTTTCGGTCAGTTTTGTTTCACCATAAGTAAAAACGTGTTCATACATTATATATATATATATTACGTATTCAACTGATTTAGTGAAACCAAATTAGGTTTATAGTAGAACGTGCACTTTAAGACAAATTAACTAGATGTATCTTCATCGCAATGGTGGTAAAGTCTGATTCAATGAAAATTTTTAATATCAATAACGCAGAAACTTAAACTGTTGCATATATATCCAAAACGTCCGGTTAGATAGATAAAACCTACTAAAGTATCTAATTTCAGGATGTTCAATGATTTAATAGTAACCAATAGTAGAATAAATGTAATTCGGAATAAGTTATTAGTGAGTGACTATAATATTTATACTTATTTGTTTAGTGAGTCGTTTAATTCTAAAGAAATGGAAAGAAAAAAATCACTTACCCATTTTCGTACAGAAAATTATTTTTAGAAGAGGTTTTGTGGAGATTTTAGTAATTTCAATAGTTGAAACCATGAGTCAATTGAAGCTAGATCACCATGGAAAACCTGGAAGAAATAAACGGCGTTTTCGCTCTAAAGTGCGACTTCTTAGCAGTGCACATCCACGTTTGATGCCAACTCAGTCGTCTAGAGGTTAAGCGTCCGCGCACGAGACCGATAGGTCTTGAGTTCGAGTCTCGTGAGGTGAGATCGTGGATGAGCACTAATGAGGAGTCCCACAATAGGACAAAGTGGCCGTCCAGTGCTTCCAGGTTTTCCATGATGATCTAGCTTATATTGACTCATGATCTCAATTATTAAAACTACTGATTTATCATACAAGTCAGTTAATGATCCACATATATATGTATGTTTATTCATTTATATATAATATAATTGACCACAATATTGAAAACGAACACTTAATACAAAGCAACCGGTAGTATTTTTAAGGTTATCTAATATGTTTTGCTACTTTCAATTATTTCATTAGAGAGAAATTATTGACATTGTTTGCTTCTATAATCTTGTAGGAACTTCATGGAATGAAACTTTTTTTTAAAAAAATATAGAGTATTAAGTAATCACCAATTTTGCACACTTTTTGTGTTACTAAATAAAAAAACTTTAAATCAATGAAATTCACTTATATCCATTCACTTTTAATTACTTTACAGTAACACAAACACACACACGAAAAAAAATAACACTCATAAAACATATGGATACCTATGGATAAAACTATAGATTGAGACAATTTAAATAGAGATAAAATGATATTTAGTTCTTGTTTGTCTCGATAAATAAATATGCACTTTGGATATAATATAAATATTTATAATATTCTCTTTTAATAGATTGATAACCTTTATATTATTAGTGGAATTATATCCGTCTGTCTATATATATATATATATATATATATATATATATATATATATATATATATATATATATGATCATTAGTTCACTGAAATATTGAATTGAACCAATATTTTCACATTATAGACTTAACTGATATTTAGCTTGCATATTACAAAATAACAATAACAATAATAATATTAATAATAATAATAATTCAATTTGGGATTTACATAAAACTTAAGTTGCATTAGATAGAATATAATTTACGATGTCATTTTAAAACTTTCTTATATAATCTAGAATTAATGTGGATATACATTTGATTTATATTTAAATCTATTGGATGTAAGTAGTTTATAGTGCACACCAACTCAAACGTTTTATGGAATGTATATTAATTGTGTGTGTATTGTTTACTTGAGTCTTCTCATTGATATTTAGGATTGCAATTAATCAGTCTCTTACTTGCATCATGTGCAAATTATAAAATGAATTTAAACTTCACTCGATTGCACAAGCAAGTGGCTATCAGGACTCAGTAAATAAGTGGATAACGCGATGACGTTTGAAGCGAACGGCACTGGGTTCGAGTGCCAGAGTGAACATCAATTGTGAGATGAAGGTATATTCAGCTGACGAGTTCTAAATAGGACGAAACGTGTGTCCTGAATTCTACTGCCAGCTACTATTCATCTTTGTTTATAGTGCCTGTGTTACATTAGATGTCAAAAATTATCCCTGTTTTTATTATCTAAACAAAATATGAAAAACCTAATGTAAAACATTTCTATATAATATATGTATGAGGTGTAAATGAGATATTTTGGTATAGGATAAATTCAGTCTACGTCAGCTTTTATTAAATTAAAATTTCGCAATAAACTGAGTCATTCAATAACTAACTATAAAACCTAACTGCTTCTACGTCTAAATATAAAGAGCGTGTCATTCAGTTCTGGAATTCTTTTAACATTAAACAGATGATTAATGTAGCATTGGTTAAACGTTAACAGAGCTAGCTTTTTCTAAATATAAACAAAACACGTTTAGTTATTCTTCTGAATGTTTTTCCTTATTTTCCGCCATATAAATTAAACAAAAAAAGATAGAATGAATATTATAAGTGAGTTGTTTATTTTGATAGAAGTAATAATTCAATAATTTGTTTAGACTAATTCATATAACCAATGAGAGATTAAATTAGATAGAAAATATATGTATGTTCACATATCCAGTGTAAAGGTAAATCATTTTACAATATACATAAAACCTGATTAGATTAGTCATTATTAAGAGGTTTTCGTCACACCTTAACATCGAATTACTTGGTATTTAGAATGTATTTGAATTGATGAGTAAGTCTAAGCTAGACTAATATTGAAAACCCGGAAGCACTGGATGGCCATTTCATTCTGGTATGAAGCTTCTTAGCAGTGCGCATCCACGATTATGCACGCAAGACTCAAGCTGAAGATCTTAAATCTCGCGCCAAAACGAATAACCTCTAGACCATTGAGCCGGTATCCAACGGTATTATGTGTGACTTTAATCAATCCATGATCTTGAGCAACTCTTCGTGGATTCAAATATGAAAATACTGCAATTTCCACAAATCCTCATACTAATTTAGAAAGTAACTGAGTAATTAATTACCATATTTCCAAAAGTCACTTATTGGAACTGTTTGAAGTAGAAAATTTCGTCTATCCTAAAATACAAATATATAAGGATCTGTAGTGATATCTTACAAAGGTTTTTGCTTGAAACAAGTAAGATATTCCGTTTGCATTACACTCATATTTTGATTACGATTGCAGTGATTCTGTTATAGATGTTTATTTACTACGAGACTAAGCGAAACATTGGATAAAGGTTTAAATATTACAATACTGTGTTATATTTTCAGAGATTATAATGTAAATGTCTTAGAGAACAAATCAGGTGTATGTACGTAAATAAGAATGAAGGGCAGCACATAGACTCATTCGAAGTGGAAACGTATATTTAATAAGGCTGCCTGCTATCTGCTTTTCTATTTCTGTTAGCTGTCAACTGTATTGTAAAGACCATTTTATCTCAAGATGTGTGTCAAATACAGTGATCAACTTGGATGGAACTGGATGATTTGAAGCTTGTGTATGACTAAGCATTTCCATTGCGTACACATCAACAAAGACATACGGAGACGGCCAGTGAAGCAGTGGCTTCTGGCCTTAGAATTCACAAGGTAAATAACAAGATTCTGAAATATAAAGCAGCAAGTGCCAACTAAATCACTCTTTCTTACAAAGTTCCAGAAGAGTTAGGTGCATTTACATGCCTGAGCAGCATCTCTGATAAAAAAAGCGAATCTGATGCAGACGTAGACTCACAAGATAGAGAAGCTGGGACACTATTCCTACAATCAAGTAATACTTAAAACCCAACGCAGTTGTTGGCCAAAACTGAAGTCAGAATTATCAATCTAAACAGTTAGTTAGTGCTATTATTCGGAGCCGAAACTTGGAGAGTTATCACAACGATCGTCAGCAAAGCATATGCATTTATAAAAAGCCATGCATGCATGATATTTCAAACCAATCGGCCAGATATCATCAACAATAATGTACTCTGACAGGGAGCAAGTCAACTGCCATTTTATGAGATGGATAATAAATTATTTTCAAAAACCATTAAACTACATCGTAGAGCAAGCTCTTATATGAAAAACAGAAGACCAGACAAGTCATGGAGACGAGAGTTGAAGGGAGAAATCAAGACCATTAGTAGAACAAGGAAGGAGAGACTAGGAAAGAGAAGCCTAGAGATCTTCGACCGATGCTCCTTGATTCATGCGATATAACAGGCATAAGTACCAAAGTATATGCAAGAAGCAGGTCTATACTTGTAAGCAAAATATTCATTATTGTAGAACCAAAACTAAAACTAAATATCTTTCAATGAGTGTGTAATCACAATCAAAACGTCATCATAATCACTCCTATATTTCTACCTATACAATATAACTTTTTTTGAAAAGGCCTAAAAAATGAAATTATCAAGAAATACAATTTTATGTTGCTGACATTTGTATCTGGTGAGGAGTATCAACCTTTGGTCATTTAGAAAAAAAGAACACAAACAAACAACAGAACATGGCAACAGTGAAATTATTCTAGAAAATCTTAATATTAAAATATATCAAAGATTATTACATTTTATTTTTATTATGAATGAAAATATCTTTACTTTTAATGGTTTATGTTAAGGAAGAAGATGTAACAATATTTGAATGAACTAACATCAACACTATTTTTTGTTTAAACAAAAGGAACAAAAGAACAACAACTTAAAATATATACAACATTAACTCATTGAATAGGTGTGATTAGGTTTTATTTATAAAGAATGATATTCAACAGATTCCTTCTAATATATAAAGCATCCCTTTAAGTTGAATTTCCTTCTTTTGGTTTTTATTAAGTTTATCATAAAGTAGGCGACGACATGTATATTTCATTTATTTTATTTATCTTTTAACATCTAAAATTCATTTTATTGACAGTCTTTACAATGATTTCTATTTCAAAATATGGTCGTTTGCTTGCTTACAAATCAAGTAAAAACTGATATTATATGGTTGGATTCAGTTGACAAGTAAACTGTAAATCTAAGTTTCATGGAAGAAGCCATTAGTCAGTAACTGTTAACCTTGAAGTAACTGCTGTTCATTGATCGATTTGAACCATCACAAACTAGTCATGAGAGTTTTATAATCCCCCCCATTTATTCGGCCCAAGATCGTTCGGTTATAAGTTTATGGTTTCTTTTGAATAATTTATCAAATTATCACCTTTTTAAGGAGAACTTCCATCACTCAACAAGCAAATATAATTGTGTATTATTTTCTTTTTTTCAAGTTTTTACTATTGGATATGCACAAGTATGTTGTTTTATTTATTGTAGACGTTGTACTGACTTGCTGCAAGATAGCTTTTCGAAATTTAATTAACACGTAATTTTTAATTGAGATCATGAATCGGCCAATGTTAGACTATCAATAAAAACCTAGAGGCACTAGACGGTCATTTCGTTCTGATATGGGACTCCTCAGAATTGAACATCCACGATTCAGCGCGCGGGATTAGAGCTCAGGACACTTGGTCTCGCGTGAAAACGTTTAACCTATAGACAAAATAAGTTGAGTTTCAAATATGACAATAATTTGACAGCAATCAACAGTTTATTTTATTGATATTTATTATTATATGATAACAGATACATTTCACCCGATTGTTGTGTAATTCCAAACTAGAACAAACTAAAACATAAAACTATCAATTTGAAATACAGTTATTATTAATTGTACAGAATAGGTAATGTGAATTGTAAATTAACTGAGAGTATCTTAAAAGAAATAGATAAAAATCATGTTTATAAAACAAACTGGATCACCTTTACTGGTAATGCTGCACTGAGAGAAAAAAACAGGAAACTTTATTGCCATTATTATCTATTGAAATGTATGCATGTACTGGAATAACAAAGAGAAATTTTACTTAACCACTTGTTTTGACATTTAACATAAACATGAATTATAAATATATGACAAAGGTTTATTTTCCAGACAAGTAAACGTTATTCAGGCTTTGTTTATCTTTATCTTATATATATATGATTCACTTTGTTAAGTACTTCTGAATACCTTTAATTACAAGTTTGTTCGGTGACATAAGAATTTATTGAAGAATAAGACTTAATATGAACAGAATGGGTTTTCGTGGAGAGTTTTAGAAATTTCACAGGTTGAAATCATGAGTCAGTTGAAGCTAGACCACCATTGAAAACCTGAAAGCACTGGACGGCCGTTTCGTCCTAGTATGGGACTCCTCAGCAGTGCGCGTCCACGATCCCGCACCAACGCGGGGCTCGAACCTCAGGACCTACTGGCTTCGCGCGCGGGCACTCAACCACTGGCTCGGTGGTCTAGTGGTTAAGTGCTCGCGCGCGAAGCCAGTAGGTCCTGAGGTTCGAGCCCCGCGTTGGTGCGGGATCGTGGACGCGCACTGCTGAGGAGTCCCATACTAGGACGAAACGGCCGTCCAGTGCTTTCAGGTTTTCAATGGTGGTCTAGCTTCAACTGACTCATGATTTCAACTTAATATGAAATTATTTAACTGTCTGTCTACGGAATAGTTAAGTCCCATTCTAGATTCTGTTGAGAAACTTTAAAAAAACAACTGAATAGTTTGTTAAGAGCAAACGGTTCTATGAATAAAGAGGAGTTTGTGTTAAGCTAAACATGTTTCATTGAAGTATATAAGATAACACCACCAGCAGCAAATTGAAACTAACTATATTAACCACGTTTGTACTGATTTTATATCATTCTTAAGATATTTTAACACAAATTAATCACAATCGTTTCATCATTTAATTATTCTGTATTACTGCAGGGCAAAAAGATCTCTATATCAGATGTTTTGTATGAACTTCGTCTAAAGCATTCGTTTATGCTTAACAGATGAACTTACTTTTACATGGTTAAATCATTGTGAATGTATCTGGGTTAAATAGCTCTCAATGAGTTCATAGATCTAGTTATATTAAAAAAAGGTCTTATTAGAAATGAGTGGGTTACTATTTAAATAAGTGAAAATTGAAAAGAAAGCTGTAGTCAATATTTTTAAGGGAGGATTATTATGTGGAATGTAGTATAATAACTAAGATCCTAAGATCTAACAATCTATCTGCTTCTATCTGAACTTTGTGCTGATGATGTCATCCAGAAGAACGATGAAAGCTCCACAACCAAACCATTTTGCTCAGAGAACAAAACTCCATCAAAATCCAAGAATCTACCTTCAATGAATCAGTCAATTGATATCAAAGTCGCGTACGGAATGTAACATGTAATGTTAAAAACGTTCGTCCAACGAATTCACGAAGCTTTTACAGACGTAAGAAATGTTTTATATACTTAAAATATAATTATCTTTATATACTACATACTCTATTGTCTAAAGTTTAAAGAACGATACAACACACATGAAACATATTAATATTTATCCAAATTATCAGAGTAACTATCTATTTTGCTCAAGTTCATAGAAGCAGATTTTTAGCCAGATTTCAGGTTTACTGCTTAAAATAACAATCATTCAGTAACATCGATTAAGAAAACCTATGACAACAGATTTTTCATATCTAAAGATGTTCACAATCTAATTCATCGAGAAGCAGTTTACGGTAAGTTTATTAATAAGTACTATTTCTTATACTCTATGACATAAACTGCAGAAACATTATTTGTTAACCAATTGTTTTTACGTGAGTAATAAGGCTTTATAAAAACAATTCCGAATTAGTACCACATGAGCTTAGTAATAATACTAATAATTATAGATACGAGCAATATGAATTGAGCTTTCTGAGGAACTGGATTTAGTAAAAACTTAAATAAAATAATGTGGAATCACATTTGATATTTTACACCAACAATTTACCTTTTCCACATAACTTTTGAAAATCATGAAACAATGTATAACTATTTCCGTCTAGCATAAATCTACTCAGGAGAATATGTCCACGACAATGTTTGGGATCGAATCCAAGATAGTTTAGTTTTCGGTGTATCATTTTACCCTTAAATAACTAGGTCAACATTAAATGATTTAAAAATATAACTCCAATAAATTTGTTACCTTAGTGTGAACGTGGTTGTGCAATGTCGAGTGGTCTAACTATGAGACGAATTGTCTGTTCACTTCATCCTAGTTTTCAAGACTGTTAAACAAATCTCATTCGATGGTGTTAAGCGTCAAAATGAACAATCCAGACAAATGCCATCTACAGCGAATAGCTTGAGGGGAAGGATATTCCAGGAATTTATATTTTAACGTATTAATAAATTCATATATATAAGTAAATCATCCATAATAACTTAGTTAAAAGTAAACAAACAGTTGTGAGGTACGAGAATGGCTGAATTTATTATAATGTCTGTTTATATTCTTTGTACTATCTTCTTTTAATGCTTTTTTTCTGGTTCAGGTTATTGAATATGCTTTGAATCTTAAGAGCAAACAGAAGAATAGGAAAACATATTCTTCCTAATAAACATTAACCTCTTATTGTAGGGAACTTTGTAGTGGAAATCTATTTCATTACGCTCGTAGTAGAAATGATATCTTATGTTTACCTAGTATCATATATTAAATTAATAATAATATTAATATAATTCATGAACTTTTATCATTCAATAACAATTTACGCTAACAATGACCATTTAAAGCCTAGTTTAATCTGAGGAGCTGTTAGTGAGAGATCGGGTGATCTAAAGTTTAGTTACTATACGTTAGTTCTATCTGTGAAGTATAAACGAAATGATGTTTTTTCTAATTCTTATTCTCACAGTTATTTTTGCAATTCTCTTACTGGTTTTAATCATTTTCAGTTTGATATATCTGTTATGTTTCAACATCATTGAGTACTACCAAATAAGTACAATTGTTTCACTTCACTTTTCCACTACTGTACGGAATTTGAAACTATCCGAAGATTCCCATTTTGTTTGTCTCATATTAACATATTGTCTTGGAATGTTGAAATGTTGTTTATGAATTATTTTTCCATAAACTCCACCATAGAACGCATTTATTTTAGAACAAACTCACTCGTACCGTAACCAGATTGTATAGTAGTCCCTATTTGAAGTTTGATAGAAAATTATAACAAGATTTTGAATAGTTTTTACACTACAGGTATTTCTACTATACGAGTAGACATTTAGAACAACAATATAGTAGGTCAGTTGACAAAATAATGTATGACATGGTTGTTAGAACAAAAATAATAACAGTATTATTGTAATAAGTATGTTAATGTCTCAGTACAAGAATTAATAGTGAGACCCTGAAATCTTCATTGTGAAGATCATTTATAAAATCTTTTTTTCAAACATTCTTGGTGAATAATTTTAAATGAAGAATGTTTTTATTATCATGTTAACTCCAAGATCAAAGAATAGAACTTCTGTTCGGTCATAAAGATCTAGTATAACCAAATTACTTTCTTCATTGAGTAACCCAATAAAAACCAACGCACTCTTGGATTAAAAAAAACGTTTATGATTTTTCAATTGAAATAAGCATGAGATCAATCAGTTTCGCAATATTTTACACAGAAGTTACTGAAATAGATTCCAAAAGAAAAGAAAAAACTCTGTTATAAGTCATTGACAAACTTCTATATATGCTACCTAACTGAAATATACATTATTTTGCGAAGAAAGATTACAGAAATATTTTCAGAAATGGAACAAATTTGTTCTCTTTTCCAAATTTTGTTAATATCAACAAGTGGCCTTAATTCATAGTAATTTATTGGGGCATGCACGAACGTGTTACATTTTTAATTTATTTACTAAAGTTAAAATGGTTGTTAAAATACAAGGCATTAAGAAAAATTGCAAAGATTGAATTTTCAATTTGATTCACTTATGGAGAAAAAAATAAAACCACCATGGAAAACCTGGAAGCCCTGGATGGCCGTTTCGTCCTAGTATAGGACTCCTCAGCAGTGCACATCCACGACCCCGCCCCCCGAGTCATTCGAACCCAGGACCTACCAGTCTCGCTCGCGAGCCCTTAACCATTAGACCACTGAGCCGACATCCAACGGTGTTAATGTCTAACTTCAACCAATCCACCAAATTACGCCACCGTACACCATTGTCTTCAGTGAGCTGATATCTCACAACAGACCTGGTTGAACTCCACTGCTCACGGCTTCTCACTAGAACTCCAGGAAATGCCTCTTGAAGTCAGTCACTAGTGAGCAGATGATTATTATTAGCAGGGGTTTTTTAGAGACTCATGATTTCAACTACTGAAATTTGTAAAATCTCCACGAAACCCCTCTTGATAAAAAAAATTAGGATTTGTAAAAGTTGTATTGGTTTATAACAATGATAGTTATCAAAAGAAAAGGCAAGTCATCCGTAATTTCACCTTCCAAAAATTAATTAGGTTGAAAACATATGATGATATTGGACTATGAGAAGCAAAGTACATGATATTTCCTGTAGTATTAATAGTGTGAATGTGTAGTTTACTGTACATCTTCACGAGGTATAATATTGACTTATACCGTTCTCTACTTTGTTTATGATTTGAACATTATGACATAATCAATTTATAAAAAGACATCAACTTCACATAAGTTTACTTCTCTACATAGGTTTGATAATTATAATGGTTATTCCTCTATTGTATATCATAATTTACAATCATCCATTTTAATTGTCGATCACTGTAAAATAAACAAAAATACCTTCTTTTAACTAGTTATTGTGAGTAATCATTTTGAAACTGCCCTTTCTATATCGACTCATTTATTAATTTATATAGTTCATAGTAACACTCAATAATATATTTTGTTATAGGACCCCCCCCCTCCCAGAAAAAGCAACGGGTCTAAAATAAGCTTATCAACATCCATGTAAAAGTCATTATAACAAATTTACCTAGGAAATTTAAGTTTCTCATATGATTTATTATTGATACATTAATTAAACATATTACGTAAACATAACTTATTTGATTTATGACAAAAACCCTAGCGGACTAAAACACAAAACTATCTTAAATGACTTTTTTTGGGTATGATAATATGTGTTGACAGAAAAATGTCTACATAGAATGTAAATCAGTTATATTTCCCACTGATTACACGAGAGAAAAACAAACAGTGAGAAAATTTTTAAAAAATATCAAAAGTAAGCTGACAAAAAGTAACAAAAACGTCAATTATAAACGTAGAGTCTAGTTCAATTGAAGATGTATTCAATGATAATGTTGAGGACTTTCTAGAATTAAAATCAATTATTTGAATAATTATCCAATGTATCAATGTTCAGTAATAAACTTGATACAGTGAATAATATACTTAACTGATAAACATATAAGCACACGATTGTATTCAACTGATTTCATAATAAAGTAGACATTCAAATTTAATGAATGAATGAAAAATGAAAGGTTAAAATATGAGAGATCGTCTTTTAAATGCTTCAACTGTGGAGCTTTCTTTGAAGAATCATTCATACATTTCACTTCACCTAATAATCAAATTGAAATAGAAAGTGCCCATTGAAACTTGTCTCTGTCTTTTTAAATCCATTTTTATGTTTATTTTTCTTTTTAAGTAACACGATAAATGTGTCTTTTGACATGTTATTAGCTCTGAAAGTGGAGCAAAATACTTTATTTAGGTACATTTGTAAAATACTTGTCTATTAATCTCTTATTTACACAACAAAGATATAGGATATACAAACAGCTGATAAGTAAATCGATGACACCAATTACTTCAATCGGCTCTGCCAAATATATAAAATTTCGTTTAATTCCATTAAAGATGTTCTTCTAAAACTTGGGGTACTTTCAAATCTGGGCGCTCAAGCAAAGAGTATCTCCTAGGTCATGGTAGAGAGAAGATATTACTCGGGATGCCGGTGACTTTGGTGACAAATAAACTGATCCAATTGACTTAAGTAACTATGTCAATTCGTTGAGGTGTATTAGTACCTAAATATGTAATGCTACCAAACCGATCAATAATACTATTATCCGATTGTCAATAACATTATTAGCCCAGATTCTTTGTGCTTTGTTATGTTAATTCTCACGATGTCTGTACTGATATAAAGTTTGGCTAAAATTTCCTAAACAGATTCATGTTAACTTTTGTGTTATATATAAACAACCAACTATAATATGAGTAGCATGTACAACAACAAGAGAACCACACTAAATATGACTTGAATAAATATTAGACAATAATAAGACCCATTTAATTTAATTGATATCTATTTTGTTTTTAATAAATTAGAATCAAAATCGTATGTTGATCATTACAGTAATTGAATATTTTTTTAGTTTTGAATAACATTCGTTATTCTATCGGAATGGCTTTATTAAATTAGCTAAAATTTAAAGTAATTTCAAGTATAATTGAATAACATTTCCAATAAATTGTTCTGATATTTTGTTCATCTTTTTTTGTTTTTCAATTCCCATGATTAGCCTGACATCAATAATTACCAATGTTGAGATTAGATGGTGGTTGGAGGTAGTCGACAGGGACCCCTGGACCCGAATTTCGTGTTACTTGGCACTCGTCAGCAAGGTGTGCCTGTAATCTTGAGGAAACTGGTGCTTCCTGACGGATTCGATCCCATGTCACCCAGTTTCACAGTCAGAGACGTTACCACTGAGCTATCCGGGCCGCGACTAACCTCCTGTAGGACTGAGATGTAATCACAATTGATTGTATATTACATTGTATTATGTGCTATTGTAATTGATGTTATACTTTTTAGTAAATAAGCAATTAAAATGTTGGATTTCAGTCTTATGGAACAAGAACTGTTTGTTCGGTAAAGAGACTAACTTTTGAATCATTCAATCTTAAAAATGCACAAACATCAAAATAATAAATTGTAGTTTTTAAAAAAATCTTATGTGAAACATTCCAATAATTGAGTACATTGAATAAAAGTACAAAAATTATTCCCATTAAGAGACTTGTACTTGTTAAGGATATGAATATACATCAGGAATGTAAGAACTATTAGACCAAGATCAATTATTGTTAAATAAGTGGCTACATCATTTAATAAGAAAATTTTTTATTATAAACAAGAAACAATTCAGAAAGAGAGATTAGTTATACATAAATATGGAAAGTAGTTAGAAGTGGATTCTAGGACACGTGCCTCGTCCTATCGTGGAATGGTTAGTTGGATGTACCCTTATTCTAGAGTTGATGTTCACTCCGGGATTTGAACATTCAGCTGACCAGTCCTAATATCATACTAAAAAATAATAATGTGCAAATAGCTTGTCACTTTGTTAAAAGTGGATAGTTGATGGTTTCTATTGATTATTTGTTTACAATTATGAAACAGCAACAGGCTCTTCGTCAAGATTAGAACGAATAGTTTGACAGAAATTGGGCGCCGAGTATAGAGAAGTCATTATATGTGAAAATTATATTTGAAATAATCTCAGCGATTGAAATTTAAATAATTCCAACGTTTCGTCCAGCTAACTTGATTGTGATTATTACCCTGAAGAAGTCCAGACAAGTTAGCTGGACGAAACGTTGGAATTATTTAAATTTCGATCGCTGAGATTATTTCAAATATAATTTTCATATATAATGACATCAACAGGCTCATTTATCATACTTTTCAGTGAAAAATCATTCATAGACATTACTTCAAATATTGATTTTTAAAACATCTATCCTTCTTACGTTTTATGAGGATTCCTCAAATTACTTAAAATATACAAGATATTTTCTCCATAGATAATAACTTTACAAAGTCTGTTCTTTTTTCTCTAAATAGAGCTGTATGTAACCTAATCATTATTTTATCTTTACTGAAATTGATAAGTTTGATAATTATCTATAAAAAAATAGATATTCAGTTACATACAAATAGGTCAATAGTTTAACAAGTAAAAACAAATACAAAACTTAACACTATGATAAAATCACTGAACTGAAATGCCATCTGTTTAATGATAATGTGAAAATGAGGAGATTTAGAAAGATGATTTGTCGACTATAGTTTTGTAGTCAAAAGTAAATTTGTGGAATATTTATATACTGTTTCAATAGTTGAGATCATGAGTCCATTAAAGCTAGACCACCATGGGAAACCTGGAAGCACTGGATGGCCGTTTCGTCCTATTGTCAGACTCCTCAACCGTGCGCATCCACGACCCCGCCTCGCGGGATTCGAACCCAGGACCTGTCAGTTTCTCGCGCAAGCGCGCAACCACTAGACCACTGGGCCGGCATCCAACGGTGTTAGTGTCTAACTTCAACCAATCCACAAAATTGAGCGACACATCAACCATTGTCATCAGTGAGTTACATCTCGCGAGGCCGATGGTCCTGGTTTCGAATTCCGCGAGCCGGGGTCGTGGATGCGCATGGTTGAGGAGTCTGACAATAGGACGAAACGGCCGTCCAGTGCTTTCAGGTTTTTCATGATGGTCTAGCTCTAATGGACTCATAATCTCAACTACTGAAAGTACTACTATGTCCACAAAACCCCTTCTGATATATATATATATATATATATATATATATATATATAATTTATTACATTCGATATTATTCAATGATGAACTGTTATGTTTATCAGCAAATACGTCAAATTTACGTCACTTTTGAGTAATATAGTCACAAAAGTTTGATCATAGCCCATATATATGAAACTAATAGTTATTCATTTCGGTAGATATATTTATATGTCCAATTTTATATTGGTTTTTGAATCTCCACCTCAGTGTTTAGAACTGAAATTGATCTGTCTGTTATCGGCATATGTGCATCTTGTAAGATTTACCTCGATATTACGTTAAATCGCAAGCACTATAAGTAAAGATATATGGTGGCTAGCAGTGGAATCCAGGACGCGCGTTTCTTATTTGGGACTCGTTATCTAGATGTACCTGAATACCGGGATTAATGTTCGCTCCGGGACTCGAACCAGCTACTGTACACTTTAAACATCACATTATCAACATAGCTACTGAGTAAATACATATTTAACCTTTAAAATGTGTGGTGATTTTATACATTAATATAGAGTGGGGTTTAGTATGACTATTTTTAAGTTTATTACAGATAATGATAAAAATTATCTCATTATATTTTGTAAAAAATATAGTTCAATGAAAATTACAGAATTGAAATACACAATCGAACGTATGAATGACTTGTGGTCCCATTCTTCTGGAAAGTAAATTAAAAATGATTAGAGGTAGTATTGTACTCATAATTTCTTCATAAGCAATCACTTTCAAAGTACACTTAAGTTTACATTTTTTAATTAGCTAACCGGATCTTTAGTTAAGGTTAGTTGAGTAATTTCAACAACATTAGATCAAAACAAGTGAACTATTGTGTGATAAAACTTTGATTTTATTCCATTACACAAGTCACTTTAGAACTTAATAATTTACTAGTCTTCATATATCAAGCACTTATGACAGATTGCAGCAACTATAATAATTATAAATAACTAATGAATATATCAGTCATCTATCACCTTGTAATACAAAATATATATATTTATTCCAAAAAAAATCGACTATACTAAACGTTTCTTCCTTTGTTTAATGAAACTGAAGTTATAACCAAGTATGTAGAAATGAAATAAGGCTGAACTGATATAAATTATTCAAACTTTTCAGTCTGAAAAATAAGCAGAACTGGTTCATAATATAGAGAATATTGGAACAAAATATATGAAATAGATTGTTAAGATGACTATACTTTTTTTAGAATTTTTAGTGGATAGTTGTAGACAAAGATGAATGGTGACTAGCAGTGGAGTCCAAGACGCATATTTCATCGTGTTCAAGACTTTTCTTCTAGATGTATCTGCATTTCAGAGTCAGTGTTCGCTCTGGGACTCGAACAACTTACCGCACGCTTCAAAAATACTAAAATTAGTTGTTACAATTGTAAAGTTTTGTCGTGGATGCGGAGGAATAGACCAATAATTATCATGTTAAGTCCAATGGTGTCCTTGGACATTAAATGGGTATTTTCTATTGGTCGATATCTGTTCACTTGTTGTATATTGTACAAAATGTTGTTTTCTATTTTATGGTACGATGTGGTGTGCTTGATTGGTATATAAACAAAGTATGTTTGAAATATAATGATTCATATCTCCGAGGCTGTGGCTTGTGTTCTGGACTCAACTGACTGGGCTAGACAGGGAAACGAGACCAATCGAGACTCTAGGCCGTCCGTTCGTGTTTACGTGTCACTGTAGTCGATCGATAAGTACGCTGCTCTCTAATTTTCCAGTCAAGGACACAACAATTAGCACAGGGTAAAAATCGACCCAACTTAAAGCCATAACAAGTTTTTTTTAATATCAGACTAATATATGAAAATAACTAATTCATTCTATTTTTCGACCGTTATAAGACCATGTAAACGATGTAAATTACGGGAATCAAAATAATGTGAATGATCAATCGTACTGATGATTGTCTCACTTATTTGATAACTATGCAACATACTTTATACAATAGGTTTCAGTTGACCTTATGTACTTCTGTAAATAAAAGCCTGAAATTTTAGTAAATGTCATTAAACTTGCTACTCAATAATCAACGATTCTAAGTTGATTACGTACGACGTAGTTGTCAGGGAAAATCACAAATATTTGTTTAGAAGAAGTAAAGTTTTAAAAACATAAATTATGTAGAATCTTCATGGTATGGCTTTATGGTATGGATCATTGAACAACCTTGGATAAATAAGCTCTGAAAACCAGAAACCGCTGGACAGTTTTTTTCTTCTAGGTATGAGACTCTGTCAGCGTTGTACATTCACTTCCCAGGTGATCAAACTCACGATCCTCAGGTTTCGTTGTGAGCGAATAAACTTCAGATCATTAATCAGAAATACAAATGTCTACATTTTTAATGTCAACTAATTACTAACACTGATTTACTCTCTTTTGGTAATAATCATCTGCAAAAAGCCTGGTACGTTTGAATGATTATTTCTGGAGTTCAATTAAGAAAACATAATTATGAGAGTTCAACCATGTGGAGTGTGAGAAATTTACCTCAAGTTTGGATTGAGTATCATTTTAGCAGTATAACAGTTTACTACTCTTCTTGAATCCAGAGAGTTCTGAATTCAATCGGTAGGCAGATTATAGCAATGCACTGATGAAGAGTTACACACTAGTATAAAAATGCTGCAAAACACTTTCTCGTTTACAAAGACTATCTAATAAATGCTAGTCATTGATGTGAAATATAAAAATGAATATTTTTATAAGAGCATTAAATATTAACGTAATTATACTGCCACATGTAATTATGAACTAACTCTTTCTCTTTATAGTGTAATAAGTACTTAATTTACAAAAAAGAGTAAAAATGATAGGTATCCCATTACGGTTATGTATTGAAATAACATGAATGCATGGCGAAAGCAGATAGAAAACGTAATTGAATTTTTTTTTGCTTTAAAAAATAACACTCCGATAAGATTTGGAAAAGTACTTGAAAACTCAAAAAAATATTTAATCTACAGTCACTATAAACACAGTCAATGTGAGGTTATAAATTGTTTTCAGAGTACAAGTAGTTATTTACAAAATGTTTTTAGTACACACTTCATAATCATAAAGGAAACGAGGCGTAATAAGTTTTTTTCAGTAGACAATACCTTAATCCATAGTATACTTTTATGACGTATATACTGCGTATTTTTTTTCAAAAGTTACCTTGTTGTGAATGACGACTCAGGTGGGGAAGAAAATTTATTATTTAATGTATAATTATAGAGCCTTTTGGTAATATATGAAAGTCATACATTAAATACATAATTTGCACATCTTTCATCAGTTGTCTTCTACATACTTCATGATTCTTCTAGTTCTGTTGCTATTATAATTACTTTCTGTCGTGCTCAAATGAGTCTTCTCAATCTTCTGCTGACATGAATTCTACTTCCGATTGATGCTGCATACTAGTTATATCTGTCAACATAAATAGCATATGTTACATTTCCATAGACTAGCAAATTTCATTTAATAAAGCATTTCGAACTAGTTTGTTTGATCATCAAAAGTATAATAACTATAACGCAAATAATAGGACACTAATTAGATTTTATTGAAAATCGAATTGGAGTTAAATCGCTATGGTTGTAAAATACGCTAAAGTAATGACAGCTTAAATTTTTTTTAAAAACTTACATACCTTATTTTATGTGACATGAAGAATTTCTTGATTTAAACTTTGTACACCAACCCAGTATGGAGCTAAGTAATTCGTTAGATCCCATTAGTACTTTTTAAATAACAAACTTTATCACAGTTTTCATGCTGAAACAAATTCAGCTAGAATTCAACTGCTGGATGGAAGGAGCGGATATATAATTCATATCATGATGTCAACACTATTATAAGCTTGATAATTTCAGAATATTGATTATGAATGACATATGTTATAGATTTTTGATGAAGGTAATGTATTAACAAAGATCCATAATATTGGTCTTTTTCAAATAACATTGTGGTTTAGCAAATGTACAAACAAGTGATCAAGTACAATTAATTGATAAATTAACTTATAATTTGTAATAACCGGTAACATTTTAGAATTAGTTAAATACTTGAAGGTCAAATGATTTATTTTCAATACTCCTTTTTATTTGTGTTGTACACACAATTTTTATATCACTTGAACTATGAAATCGTAGTTCAATTAACTGATCCTCAAAAAAAAATGTGTTGATTTTAAAACGAAATCTTCCAGTAGAAATATACAATATATTTTGAGTTCATCCAAGTAAACCTGTCAATAACTGATGGTGGACCCCATTTCTTGATTCCAATGCTTGGAAAACTTTTGTCACAACTACATACCAGTAAGGTTCATTTTAACTTTGAAGCGAAAACGTTTTGAAAACCTCATGTAGTAGATAGTAAGTGTTATGTGATATTTGTAGAAAATTAGATTAGTGATTCCATGTGGTAATGTTTCTATGTGTAAAATATTTGTGCATTATTTATGTTTGAGAAATCGATGACATTATTAATGTGGTAAGCGCTACATATATACACATAAGTAGTATATAACGATAGTCAGGAATAGAATGTATTTCAGTGGAAGATCGAGAAAGTAAAAACGGGAACGGAAAATGAAAAATCAATTAAATCTGAGACGATGGACTGATATTTCCAAAAGAAACAGTCAAGTTTATGATAATGGATTGATATTTTGCAAATTAAAGACTTGCTGTATGGTTCTCAGATTTCAGTGAAATATTCTATAATTTCGTATTCAAACATACTCGATTTTCCCCACTCGTGTTCTTGTTCACTACAATAACATATTCCGGATATAATCATTTTATTAGAATTATTCACCCAAAAATTCCAAATCGTTTTTTCGAATTTGTGCTACTACACAGGTTATCAGTAGGAATTTCAAGGAGAGTTTATCATAGTTGCACTGCACTAACTGTTCTTTTGTTCCATTTTCGATACGGATTCTATTTTTTTTAAACCAGCCTGTTGATTAGAGTGAGAAAACCGTTCTTTTTTGCAAGGCACAGGAAGATATGATCTAAATTTATGTTCGTCCAATTAGATGTTGAATACATAGACATTATTAATTACAAAACTTTGTCAATTGGATAGTGATCTCTGAATGTTTAACCAAATGAAGGAAATTGTATTGCACAATCAAATAGCTACAAGCTGGATGAAATATTTCAATAGAAAATACACCAAAAGTGAATGAACAGAATAAACTTTGAATAAATTAAATCAATAAAAATGCATTGAAAGTACACTGAAAGGAAAGTCACCTTATATCGATATGGAGATTTTAAGATTGATTTTTTCTTCATAGATTATATGTAGGAATGTTTCAACCGAAACAATTGGTGATTTAAACATTATTAATGAATTATCACTTTTTCATTCCTATAAATAAAGACCGAAATTAATTGTCATTGAAATCTCTCAATGAAATGCTTGACTGATTTCATTCAATTATTTGGGAACATTGAATTCGAAATACTAATTAGTTGTTAAACTTTCCAAAAAGAAATTGTTTCACATAAGTAACTCACGTCACCCTTAAATTAACAGCCGCACAGATTTCATAACGGAGTAGGTTTCATTGAACAAACTTCTAAAATCAATTGAACTATATGGTTATGAATTTTTATCTGCCGCTTTTGAGACTTGTTCATCAATGTTACTTCTTATGAACAGATTCAACACATAACTATGATATCAGTCGACCATACTGAGTATCATCGACTTGAATTTCAACTCTCTAAACTTTAAGTACTGTGAATGATGCTTATAGCCATTAGTGTACTAAAAAGTTAAACAATATCTGTGTCTAATTCAAAGATGACTAATTTTGAAACTTATTCAATGTGAAATTTTAACAATTGCAATCAAAGACTATGTAGACTAAGTATATAAGTAGCTGACACTTTGATGTTTGTAACGAAAAATATCAGGTTCGAATCCTGTTGTGAACATTAACTCCTGGATCAGGTACATTAAAATGATGAGGTGAAATGCACGTCTTGGATTTCATAGTTAGTCGCTACCCAACTCTGCCAAAATGCTTTTGACTTAATGGGAATATCAAAGCGATCCACATGGAACAAAATAATCCAATCGCAATCGTAAACACCATTGGAAAGATTTAAGCAATCAATTCAAACGGACTAATTGGCAAATGTTTTCCAACAAACAGCAACCACTTTACTTGAACTATAATTTCACATAGCTTGATTGATAACTGAATTATCTACAAAATATACTTTATGGAATTTATCTAAGTATATTTGTCGATGTCAAGCTAACCGTTTTTAAGGATAATATTAGTAAGAATACTTTAGGATAAATTACATTTTCCAGCAACTGCATACGATTCACAACTCGAAAGAATTTGATATCCGTCAAGCGATTCACATTATTCTAAGATTTTGATCTGAATAAAAATGTTTGTCAGAAACTTCAAAACTAATTTGACATATTATACTTTTATTACTATACTAACACAACTGATATACATATTATTTAATATTCAAACTAATTACACAAATGTGAGAAACAATAACAAACTCTCATTTTAACTGTATTTAATGGGACATGTGAAAAAGTAATATACAAAGGCGAACACGAATTTATTCTTATAGTTCGTAATATAAAACAAAATAAAATAAAAACACAACAGCAACAAGAAACGACGAAATGATGGTAGAAATGACAGCACCAGTTCAACTGATAATTATAAAGAGCTAACTAAATGTAAACGAAAAATGCAACAACAAAAAAAGAGGGAAGTTATCATAGAAATAAAACAAAACATAAATGTCATTTTTAGTTCGGACTATGGATTAAATTTTCAAACTTTAATCCATCTAGTTTTAATGTTCAAGATGTTTTTCAAATTTTGTTTAAATTATCCCATTTTTGTTTTTGTTGCTTCTCTATGTATGTTTTCCTTTTTTCGTCTTCTTCTTCTTCTTGTTCTTATGAGAGAAGTTGTTGTGTTTTATTTTTGGGGTTATTTATTTTGAAAATCAAATAATCCATTACGCCACATTTATGTAGCTTGTATCAATTTAAAATGCAATGTTACTTGTATATTGGAGTTAAAATTTTGTCAAGTGAAGGATATATCTGTGAAATTATTGGATAAGACTAACATTAGTTACTAGTTATATATATATATATATATATATATATATATATATATATATATATAACGGTCAATGTTCATAAGTCACTATGAGATTAGTATTAACTCTTTCGTATATTATTATTAACTATATTTTTTATTATTCAATAAGTGTAATGAGAAAACTTTATGTTAATCCATAAACATATATGTTTTAGAAAAGAAAAAAACACAAAACCAACCAACCAAACAAACAACCAATTTTACATTGGAAAGTGAATAATAATAAAAACAAATTTACAATTGATAGTTCTAGATAATCTTGCCTAGATAGTCAATATCAAAGTTCCTTTATAAAACTTTACAGTAAAGTTGATGTTTTTATTTCGTTATATAAAGTTGTTTGTTCTTTTTTCTTGTTTTTTTATATAGACCTGACTGAATTAGCCTAATGACTAATTTACTGCAACTTACATAAACATTAGAATTATAGGGGAGGGGTGATTCGAATTAGCGCTAAATATAATAAAGAAAAAATAAACAACAACCAAAAGAAAAAAAACAGATCAATTCGTTTTCCTTATCCCTTCAAATTGTGATTATTTTTCAATAAATAAAATAATTCGGAAACAGTAAACTGTTAGTAATAAGCTGGATAATATTTACATTTCTTTTTTAAACTATGTTCTAATAAGATAACCATTGATTGAGAAGTCGGTTCTCTGATTTTCTTGACTACTATGAAATGTATTTTTTTTTCTTATGAAAAAGATCTAAATAGACATAAATCTCTTGGAGTGAATTATATACTTCCGGTGGAATGTTTATTATTTCAAAAGCTCCGACATTAATTTCATTTTATGTTTTGAATCGATAGGTTTTCAAGTAATGAGTGATCATAAGATCTTTTTTTTGCACCATATGATTTTTGGCGAAAACTCCGGATTACCACAATTCACAGAACTTCAACTGTAGATTTGGTTCTGTATCAATAAAATTACACTTTTTTCCTCTTATTCAGACTCCAACTATTTCATAGTGTGTTCATTTGTTACTTTAGAACTCTTTATAGTTTAAATGTTACATCTAGACAGTTAGGTAAAACTTCAGTACTAACGCGAGATGTTTCATTATTTCATTATTAGCATCTTTTTGTTGATAACAATAGTCAAAACTTATTGGTGACAAATTAAATTAGAATTATTGTTAAGTAGTTGTTTTCAGTATGAAAATGTATATCTGGAATTCATTAAAGTACTGTTACGAGTATAAATCTAAGTGACTTGAAACAAAATGTCTCCTAACTCCAAAACTTGGATAAGAACTTTGAAAATCCTGTTTATGCTGTAATCCATGAAGAGTTAATTTCTTTTTTATAAACATTTTGTCTTATCATTCTGTATATAAAACAATATTTAAGGATGTCAAAAAAAGAAAACATGAGTAAAATCAGCATTAAATGCTTTCAGATCAGTGAACTGATATTAGAGAAACGATAAAAGGTTTGACTTAGATTTCAGATAACCTCTCATTTTCAGTTAATGTAAACATACACTATAGACACAATAATTTGAACAAAAGAATAAACTGTCTGCATTAATCGTTTTTATTGCTTTAATTGTTTCATTATAATTATCTATTCAATATGTAATTTCTTTGCATATTAAAGCAGGTATCTAGTGAAAGTACAAATATAGTTTGTTCTATTCGATGCAGTACCTTTTAAAAATTAAGAGAAAAGGTTAGAATATTCATCATTATTATTGTTTAACTGATAACACATCAGTGTTAACCCCTATTTCACAATTGAACACTTTCTATTAATCCTTTTAAATTCATATATCAATAGGATATTAGTGCAGATAATTATATTTTTCTGTCCTTTATGCACTTTAAACAAATCAAACATTAATCTAATGTTCAGTACTTCCTTACTTGCTTACGCCTGTTACTCCCAATGGAGCATAGGCCGCCAACCCACTCTGTCCTGGGCCTACCTTTCTAGTTCTATCCAATTTTTTTCATTCTTCTCATGCCTGTCTCCATTTCTGGCGTAATATGTTCTTTGGTCTTCCACTTCTTCTTTGGCCTTGAGGATTCCATGTGAGGGCTTGCTTTGTGATGCGTTTGGGTGCTTTCCTCAATGTTTGTCCTATCCACTTCCAGCGCTTCGTCTTGATTTCTTCCTCCGCTGAGATCTGGTTTGTTATCTCCCACAGTACGTTGTTGTTGATAGTATCTGGCCAACAGTTCCGAAGTATTTTGAGTAGACAGCTGTTAATAAACACATGTATCTTTTGGATGATGGCTTTCATAGTTCTCCAGGTTTCCGCCCCATACGGTAGAACTGTCTTGACATTTGTATTTAAAATTCTGACTTTTGTATTGGTTGACAGACAGTTATTTTGAGTTCCAGATGTTCTTCAGTTGTAAATATGCTGCTCTTGCTTTACCGATCCGCGCCTTCACATCTGCATCAGATCCACCGTGTTCATCAATGATGCTGCCCAAATATGTAAAGGTTTTTACATCTTCCAAATCTTCTCCGTCAATTATAATTCGATTGTTGCATGCTGTGTTCGATTGGAGAATCTTGCTGTTCAGTAGTTAGGATCTAAATGAGTAAATTATTAATAAATATTTAATGTTTTAATTTTATTAAACAGTATAATTGTAAATTACTGGGATTTATTCACTGAACTGTGAAATGAAATCTCCATTTAACTACATACTTGATCTTCTGTCATTTGTTAATTTGATTCTTTAACATAGTAAGGCAATAATTATATATAAGTTACCAAAATGAATAAAAAACAACCCATTTACATAATTACGTCATTTCATTATAATCACCATTCAGATTTATTCACTGTTACTGACCTAATTCAATTATTATCATTGAAAGCATAATTTTAATTACTTCGTTCAGTAACCGTTTCTTTTTACAAGTCTGCATAATAAACAAATTTACTTTATATCGTTTCGATACTGATTAGCTTAATATATCTGATACTCATCCTAAAGTGTATGAAATGGATAACTAGTTTTTCATGTTTGTTTGTTTGTTTTGACATTGTCCAAAGTTTCGTTCATTTAATTTTTAGCTAATTTAAAAAAACCGGTTAATTGTAGAGATTGGCTGATTCTTTTTTGTCTTCAAAGTATTTAGCTGAAACTATAAGATTAATGGACTGCTGACGTAGTACAATGACGTTTTTAAAAAACAATAATTCACGTCTGACTAAATAGGATTGAAATAATGAAATGTTTCTTTTCAATTGATTCCTTATAATAGATTTAAATCATGTAGGTCTTTAAATTCTATATGAAATCTATACTAAATTGTATTGGATCAGTTTTAACAGTAAACTACAGTGTTTTCGAAATTTTTTATGTAACTCAACAGTTCCTAAACTAGAATAAAATTTTATTAGTTGAATTCATGATTTCATTTAAACTAGACCACCATTAATAACCGGAAATCACTGGACGATTGTTTCGTCCAAGTATCGACTTATGAATCTAACTATTATTCTTACCATTTACAACAACATATATAAGCGAACAATATTGTTTTCGATTAGATCCTCATCAGGCTTTACTCTAATATACAGTTATATTCATATGAATATATGAAATTATTAAACCGATCAAGGCAGTTTATGAGTCAATGATAACTATGAAAACGAATACATAATAAGTGGAAAGTACAAATTGGTAGTGTGATAACAGGTGCATTAGTTTTTGATAAGAATAATAAAGGTTCAAATCAATGTTACATAATCGGAAATAGGTCAATGATTAGAAAAATATAGACAGTGAGATAACATTTATAAAATTATAAGATGACGTAATAAGAAGTGTTCAGATAATTGGACCGTGAAACGTATATTTGAGAGAAAATAAAATAAAATGGTAGTAGGGGGTGAAGAAAGATAATAAACGAAAAGAAAGCTTGAAAAAACAAATAAATTCATTTATTAAGGCCAAGGGAGAGATAAGGGTGTTACAAATTTCTTCTGAACACAAAGACTTGGCTTGTTGGCTCGAATTCCTATAGCTTCTGCTATGTGTAAGAGACGAGATCGAACACCATGAGGGAAACTAGTGGGAATACGATAAATAACTTTGAACGACTTGTTTCTGTCCACTATATGACCGCTATCGATCAAGTGTGATAGAACCGAGTTGCGTATTGTTTTGACGTAACCCTTCCCTAACCACGAAGGGAGGTGTTCACTAACTCGTTGATTCAGTTGCGTGGTAGTGTGCCCAATATAGCTTTCTCCACAGGAGCAGATGAATTCGTAGATACATATAGGAGTGGTATAACCAGGTAACTTATCCTTCAGTTGGGGAAACATTATAGATCGGGTCGAATACGGTAGACAGAGGTTGGCAGCATTAAACGTTCTCTTTACTGCTCTAGTCAATCTATCACGTAATATATCACTAGCTACATCCTCATTGAATTGCAGCTTCAAGAAAAGAGGTTTCTTACTGGCAGTTGATGTCAATATTTTCTTAGTTGTTACATGCAACTGTGTATGAACTCTAATTCCTTATCAATTGTATCGACTGAACATATCTTAATAGCTCTATTTACCAGACATTTGGCTAAGTTTCTCTTATAATGAAGAGGTACGAAGCTTAAGAAATGTGTGTGTTGACTTGATTAAGAACTTTTTCTATACACACTTTCACTGATAGAACCATTTTCTTTTCTATTTAACAAAATGTCAAGGAAATGTAGTTTATTATCTATTTCCTCTTCATATGTAAATTTAATTGCAGGATGTTTGTTATTAAATATTTCTAGTACTTGTTCTTTTCTAATGTTCTCATCGGCAATGATGAAAGTGTCATCAACGCAACGACAGTAGAAATCAAGCTTATTGATAACCTCTTTGAGAGGTCCATTTTCTAGTTTCGCCAGAAAAACTATTGTAATGAATGAACACTCAGGTGGGGACAACCAAATTATTACTTCATACAAAATTACAGAATATCTTCGTAAAATATGAGAATCATACATTAAATACTTCATTTGCAAATCTTCCATCAACTGTTCTTCACATCCTGTATGATTCTTCCAAATCACAATCCCATTCTTTTTCCCTTTCTGTTTTCTTCAATTCAATCTTCTAATCCACCTGCTCTCATGTATTCCATCTCTGGTTGGTGTTACGTGCTACTTAAGTCGAAAGAAATAAGTAGCATACACCACAGTACAATCTCTACAAATCCCCATTCTGATAGAATAAAACTGTTTAATCAATTTTTTGCATAAAAACGAGAATAGAAACTGAGAAAATCTGAAACTAAACAGCTGAACAGGAGTGCATAGTTCTGTATATAGATTTGAAAATAAGCGATTAGTAAACCGGTCGCAAACCAATTTAGACTATCAGATTATTATGAAAAATTAATTAGGGTAACATTAGAATCAAAAATTGAATAAACATGATAAATGTTGAAAAATATATGCGAAACTAAACAAAAGGCTTTAGTTTATTAATAGGTTGCGTAAACTTTCATACACTAAAGTTAGATTTATTTAGGTATATTCATATCACTTCTGGTGTAAGAGGCGAATTCTGAAGTCGTATGATCAGTTCAATGGAGTTCAGCAGATAATTTTGAAAACTGTAAGGAAAACATTGAGATCTACTGTTGAATTGACCCGATATGATTTAGTTTTTCTAAACCGATTTTATACTCTATCTTGAAAACGATGCATAAGCCTATAATGATAACGAGGAAATAGTTTAAATAAATATTTTTCCACCCAAATTATACTTTTAGTATCTTAATGGTAATATTTAACATATTAAATAGTGAGAAGATATCAGTAAGTAGTTAGAATGAATCTATAATGGTCATTTATCATTTTCCAATTCAGCAACTCCTTTATAAAACAATTGATCTCATATTATATAAGACATCGGAAATCAATTATAAAAGTTACTAACTTGAATAATTTGACAAGCATCATTAATGACATTTGATTTCAGTTAGAAACTGATTAAACACTGGGAAAGATTAAATAGATATTTCATCTTAACTGTAAACTTCTCACCGTTAATGACTGAAATTCGGATTTGGCGATCTCCTAGCCAGTGTTTTATAATTTGACCACTATATTGGCAATGAAAAAATTATAACATTAGCGTTAATGCACATGCGATATATGTGTTTCTTTCTCCTACATTTCGTAAAACTTTGTTTATAATCTGGATTCGAATAATGCATAAAATGTTAAATATAAATTTCAAACGTAGCTTCAAATTATAAATTTCGAAGAGATATGTGGATGGCATTCTAGTTATCTGTGAAGAAAAGAAGTATATAAATTGTTTAGTGAATAAATTTGACATACTTCAAAACTACATCATTCTTTCATGTGAGGAGAAGCTCGACTAGCTTGCTTTCATAGACACGCTCATAAGTAGACAAGATGGCTCATTCAAACGATCCATTTTAAGGAAGCCAACTTGGACAGCCCAGTGTCTTGGTTGTAGTAGTTATTGCTCAGTTCAACGCAAACGGGGTTTGATAAGAGGTCTATTTAACAGGATTGATTGAAGTTGCATAAACGACGCTGCTGATGATGGAGCAAGATTGTTGGACAAAACATTGATGGAAAATGATTGTTCTCTAAGATTCATAGATCGATGGAAAGGTCATAGTATAGTGTGACCTACTATATCTTCGGCATAAAAAACATATCTACATCACCTTACGTTCAGAGGTAAGTCAAATAGCCTTTTACTGAAACAAAAACTTAAATCAGCCATCAAGTAAACAAGGTCCATGCTTCAGTAAAATTTAAAAGGCATGAAAGCCTTTGCATAACATCCCACAGTGTTTACCAACTTAAATGTGTGCTTGACCGCACATACACAGGGATGAGTAATCGTGTCTTTAAATTAGGCTGTCTGAGCAGATACCTAAATGGTTTCAAAAACAGATACAATCAGATGACCCGATAAGATTGGATGATAAACATCCATCATCCTCTATTGCCAAACATTTGGTTTAAACAGGCTATAAGATTGATCTTAACACGGCTTTTGTGGTGTTGTACAAGAGTTAAAGGGCGTACACTGTGGTTTATTTAGGCCATGATCACATGAAAATATATACGCCATTTATGTATTCAAAAACAGTTTATTCTCATCTTAAACCTATCCTGGTAACATTAGTTGATTATCCGATGTGACAAGGGTTCATAATATTTTCTTTATTATCATTGTCTCATTCTACCCACCATTTATAGTCTAGTTGATCTTTTAATTTTTTTAACAAGTAAATGTATGTGAGATCGGATTGTTAGAAATATATTGTGTTCATATGTTACACCGTTCTGGAAATCGTTTTCATATTACTCTATTCAAAATTATGATTCCCAAAGAAAACCTTCCAGTTGTTGTAGAGTTTCACTTTCAAGACAAATACTTTTAACTTTGATTATTCTAACCTAAAATCTAATTCATTAACCTACTAGATAAAACCTCTGTACATCATATAGTTAGTAATTTAGTCGTTTAAATATTGCATACTATATATGCTTCAGTGCAACAAATGAAACATACTCAAGTACACATGATAAAATAGTTTTGATTTCGTTTTTTTCACCGAGTAATCAAATATGTCAAACGATAAAACATTTAAAACGAATTTCATGGAATTCATATTCAGTTTCATCGAATTCCGAAATCAGTAGCCCGAACACATTTCTTAATATTTAATTCTAAAAACAAAACATACAATAAGAAAAATACACTACCCTTTTCGCCCATAGCAAAATATCGTAATAGATTAAAATAGTTTTTCTTCATTTACGTAAATCTGTATAGGCATTTTTAGACTAATTACTTGTACCCTAGAAAATTACCATCGCGTATTCTGTATGAGTAACAGTTCTTTCATTTTACAATTCGAAAGTGTTTTTGATTAGAGGATACAATTTCTCTTTACCAATACAATTATATGATTCGTTAATAAAAAGGGTTAACCGATTATTGTCTGTTATAGATGTTCAGGTATTGCTTCTTAATTTCTAGTCACGAAACGTTCATTGATATATTTTTACAAAATAATGTACAAATTCCATTGAACATATACAGTTTTGTTGATATTACCTATTTCAACATACACTTTTTCTTACATAGGTAAAGGGTTACAGAATTTTTTACAATACATAGAATTTGTTTAGATCTTTGTTAAATGTATGACTAACAGACATGCCAGTCGGACAAGAGAGAGCGGTTAATAGATTCTCGTGAAAAAACTAAAAGCATGATGATAGATAGCTTGAATTTTATTCTGTGGTAAGTAATAAGTAAGTAGGACCGCTTAATGCTTTATAACTTGAGGATGCTTGAAACTGTTAGGCCTGATGAAGAAAAGAACGAATGAAGGAGAACTTGTGTAACACTTAGAGTGATGAAGAAAGTGGTTAATTTGTAGTGAACTAATTACGGAAGATGAATTACGCTAACGTGAGTAAGAAACTTACCAAAGTAACACACTTTGTTGAAGTTTTAAATCAAAGAACTGAATGTAGCTGTGTGGGAATATAATTACGAAGCATAACAATTAAGATCTCTATTCCCACATCTAAATATGTGTTCTAACCCCAAATTGTAATCCAAACGTCTTACTGAAATTCCTAAATCTAAGTTCTGATTCGAACCATTCAGTTTTCAATAATTTCACTGGCATTCTGGCCTGGTAAAAGCAAACTTTAAATTCTTCCGACCATTTAAAGATAACTGAAGGTTTTCAGTGAAGCATATATGTGACTTCACTTTACTATAGTTTTTGAAACACGGAAAATTACTGGTTTACTGTAGCCAGTTTATTTTTTATTATCTAAGTAGTTACTACTAAAACAACAAATATATGGAAATAATAAATGTGACAGTTTACGTGTACAATTATTACTTGAATCTAACTGCAACTGACTTATTTCTCACAGTCATTTTAAACGGTGAATAATTATTCAAGGTGGTGATGATGAACTTATGCAACGTACAAAATATACATAAATTTTTTTGTAGTTAACACCATGGATTGATCTTAACCAAACAGATATTCAAAACGAGGGTGCACTGAACAAAAGTCGTATTCTTAGACGAGACTCCTCAGGTGTGTATTCTCTTGTTAAGGACCAAGTCTACAAGGGTTTAAAAACCATTGAGTCGATGTCTAATGGTTTGTCTTTTTAACTTTAGTCGTCTCAGTGACTAACTAGCTGTCTGGTTCTAAAACTTATCTTTAACTAAGATAATTCTTTGATCGATTGTATTAAATCAGCGTCATAGGAGTCGAAAAATCTGACTTTGATTACTCATATACATTTCGTTCCTATATAAGTTAAGTTACTGACTGAATGAATCAATTTTAGAGTCTTAAAATTTATAGGCTTAATGACACGATTTCGAATCCATTGAATGATTCCAGTTAATTCAAGATTTTAACAAAACCTTTCTGACAAATATCAAATCGCATGAAAACTTCCTCTAGGATCCTAAGTCAACTAACATCAACCATAAGAAATGACTCAATCTTTCAAACACTTTGAAATTAAACTATGTCTCAGATAAGCATTCTAAAGTGTTTTTCTAATGTTCTTTCAATATTTCAAAAATGGTCATTTCAAAATAAATCATTTATCTCAATTTTATTTATTTTTATTTTTGTTGTTGCAAAAATGTCACATCAATAAAAATTCAAGTGATCATTAGCAATAAATCCTTAATCAGATTTACCTTTTCCTTTTGTATGTTCTATCATATCTACTTCATAGATTTTATGACCTAAAACAGATTAACAGTAAGGCAAAAACTGATTCTGATTTATTCATACTTCTACCTGTGATATAGCGAAAAACAGCAGTAGCAACAACAACAACAACAACAACCAGTAAGTAGGTTGATCAATATGTATGCAAACATTAAAACATATGTTCATATACAGATGTATATTAAAAAAAACTTGCTTTTTTCATGAAGCACTACTTAACCTAAAGCATAAATCACGTTAGAAAATTTTTTCAGCAAAATTCATTATCCTCCAATAGTTTTATCGACTTTTTCAAGTTTTATATTTGACTTTAAATGCTAATCAACATTAGCTTACTCTTTCTTTCCGTCCCTACGTCACTCCCCTCTCTCTCGGTCACTATTAATCTTTTCTAGAATTCATGAGACATGACTAGAGAATATAAAGCAATGAATAGATTTAATAATTATTATTATTCTCATGTTGTTAATAACATTGATGACCGAGTCAATGAAAATGTTGTATATAATTTTATGTGTAATAATAATTTCTAGGAGAAAAATTATAATTATCACGGAATATTAGTTAATGGAAGCTGAGTAATTAAATAAAATAGAAAAATACAAAAAAAAACTATTTCTTTAATTCATTTTTTTATATTGGTTGTTTGAATTTTCCCATTATTATTTATAACTGCAATTGATCAGTATCTTATTGACAGATATTCATCCTACATATGCATAATATGTAGAGATGAATGGGAAATGTGAACATCAACACCTGAGATACAGGTACACCCAGCTGATGAGTCTCAAACAGGAATGAAACGTATGTTCTAGATTCCACTGTTAGCCGCTATCCATCTTTGCTTATAACTAATTATTCACTCTTTAAAATTATCATCGTCATCAACAGACACTAGTATACGTGTATGTGTAATTGTGTTTTATTCTAAGGCTTCATTCTCCACCTTGTCTATTTTTTTAAATATCTGTTTAATGTAATGATATTAATGTCACCTTGCAATTATCATCATAGTACAAACAATACAATATTATTCTCATTATTATTTACTGTTATTCAATAATATAATGATAAGTTAAATGAAATGAAGCAAAGATAGTTGGAATTGATTCTAGATAATTATAAGAACGAGTTAAATATGATAATTAAAGGCATATTTATTCATAGAAGTAATTTACGTGTTAATAAAGTATTATACAAAATCATACTAAACTCATACTCTGTGTAGTATATATATATATATATATATATATATATATATATATAAGACGTCTATCAACCTACATTAAATAGACTATTCATACTAGATTGTCATTAGATGAATGAACATTAGAAATCATAAGAGCATAGAAGGTTACTCATTAAGCTTTCTATAAATAATAGTAAGATATCATTTGTGAAGTCAGCCAATAATTTCGTATGAGAACACAACTAACTTCAGTGATACATCATGTTGAAATCTGTAGGATTGATTTCTGATAAAATGATCTAAAGTTACTTAATTATCAGAGATTATCAAGTGTTATGTCTAATACCCACTGATAACGTTTTCACTTAAAGCTGTTACTTAAGTTTAAAACAAATGTGGTAATATTCCATGTCAAATTAAATGTCAGTAAAAGTCATTTCAGGTGTGAACTTGAGCAAGTAAACCTTAGTTCTTTAGTGTTTGTTTGATCGCAACTAATCCAAGAAAGTGAATAAAATGTAGCATCCTGATAAATAATAAACTAAAAGACAATATCCAGTGGTAAATATTTTAACAAATGACTATAAGCTATAATTAGCATAGTGTGATCATGTAGAGTGTGGGGCAGATAAACACTGACAGCATGAAACGATGGTTGCTCGATAACACGAACTGATATGTATACCAATGGATGCCGATTCGATGGTTTGGAAGTCGAACGTCCATTGCGATATATGAAGGCATTCAATTTGATTGAAGGTGGGGTTGTTGATGAACGCTGCCAAGCAACATTATACTGTAAGAAAACAGCCATTCACTAACTTGTTTCTTCGGGTTATGATTGATAAAGTATTTTCGTGTTTTGAAAATATTGATTTCATAATTGAACCATCACTAGTTGATTAGTTGTGATTCAATGCATTGATAAACATCGCACCTTTTACATGATAAGACCATAATTTTCAAGCCTTACTGCTTAGTATCCAAAATTGACCATAACTTAAGCTAGCCGACCACCGGGAATAAGGAAGCACATAATAACAGTTTCACCACAGAATCCACTACCAGACATCGGACACAGAACCTTCGAGTCATGCGGTGGGCGCTTGCCTCTACATCAACAAGCCAACATCAGGTCATTTATGTGTCTAACTTCATTCGATTTGTGAATTGTCTAACCTACCCTACACCGGACACGGTTAAAGTTTACTGGACACGATTTTGTTATAAGAACTCTGGTAATCATCACTCAATATTTCCTGCTATTGAGCAGATGATAATCTTTTGGCTAGGGGTTTGTGAAAACAGTTGAACATTCTTCGAATCATGAGTCAACATTAATTCAACAAAAATGAAGTGAAAGAAGAGCTGTGCAGCATTTGTCATCCATTTTCAAACCACAGTGTTAAGGAGTCCCATATTAAAACGAAATAATTGTTCTTTGCTGCTCATAGTTATGCATTGTAATGTTTATGAAACGCTACACTGAAAACTGTAAATTCCGTTTATTTCATTTGTCAAAGCCTAATTTCATACTGAACAAACATAACAACCAATTAGAATTTATTTTATTATTTGCATTAATCAACGTACATAATTATTTTAGCTGGTAAACTATGATGATGATGATGATGATGATGATGATGATGATGATGATGATGATGATGATGATGATGATGATGATGATGATGATGATGATGATGATGATGATGATGATGATGATGATGATGATGATGATGATGATGATGATGATGATGATGATGATGATGATGATGATGATGATGATGATGATGATGATGATGATGATGATGATGATGATGATGATGATGATGATGATGATGATGATGATGATGATGATGATGATGATGATGATGATGATGATGATGATGATGATGATGATGATGATGATGATGATGATGATGATGATGATGATGATGGAAACTACAAAATAATAAGTCTAAACTTATGACATCGAGAAAAATCCATTGCGTCATCAGGCATCATAAATACGATTCAGTTAAGTAAATGCTCATAATGATGATGTCATTTACTAGAGTTCTCTGATATTATTTATAGTAATTTTTACACACAGTGTTTGATAAAAATAGAAAATGGTTACATTATTAACAACGGTATCGAAATTTATTCACAAAGTTTTTAAAGAGTGATAAAATGTAAATAATACATAGTGGCAAGAATTGAGGAATCATCCTCGTGACGAAGGTAGATAAGGCAAGGGTGAACATGTATAAAAACAACTTAAGCAGTGGATGTTAGGACCATGGTAAAATACAAAATTGTACACACTGTTTACGAACACAAAGATTAAATTTGAATTGATGGATTGCCCAAATGCCCGATACGCACAAACGTTTTATTCACGTTCTTTCCGAATCAGTAGTAGTTACCTTTTTGAATAATATGGAATGAAAACTGATGCAGATGGATGACCGAAATCGATGTGATGTTCACAATTAGAACTGTTTATCAATTATCGATCATCTTTTGGAACGTTTTTTTGAACAAGGTTATTAGTCCGCTTGGAAAGATCATGCTTTATGTGGCCAATAGAACACCCTCTATTCTTGAGGTGGTCTCAAGTAGTAATTTATTCTACACAAATACTAGTGAGTGCAATCCATAGTTCTGCTAATCAAAAAGTAATTCTCAAAGATTTCGAAAATCAGCCTTTAAATATATCTGTAGTCGTATTCACCTTAATTACCATATTCATGAAAAGAAATTTTCTTAAATACAATGAGGATTGCTTCATTCTAGCGATATGTTTCAGTATACTGCCTAATAACCCAGCAGGTAATCTGTTTTTCATAAGTATTTGTCAAATTTTACTGAATTTTTGTCAACTGTATCTCTAGTGTGCCTTGAGTTGATCTTCCTACTGAGCAGAACCTGAAATTGGAAATGAGTATACTACCTATTCCATTCTAGTTTCCTATACACCGATCTCTGGTTACATTTTTGGTAGTATTGTTATTGTCATAACAATTTTTTATTTCATTATTTGTGTATAAAAACTGATAAAAACAATTGTATGGCTTTGAAAGCCTTTATCATGTCTTTTTTAAATCAGCTTAGTCCATGGTGTTTAAATTAATTTTGCCTACTTCCTTCATATTTTTTTAAAGTAATATTTGATTGTGTACCGTACTTTATTCAGCACCGCTGTGGTTACAATTTTGATCCTGGTTGTCTAGTGTAATTTTAAGAACATTTTAACTGTGTATTGATACCAATTAGATTTAAACATCAGCTTCCTTTAATGGTACAGGAAAACAACAATATTATGGGAAAGTTTGTAAATTGTTAAGATGATAGTGTATGTGTAACATATAATCTATGTAATATATATTAATCCATAGGACCTCTGCCTCAGTGCTTTTTTGCCATGTCTGATTCTAATTTATATTTTTCAAAGATCAATTTTTCAGTATGCTTAACAAAATGAGCAAATCACAACATGCATAGTCAGTGGAACAGTTGAAACCTAGACGAGGGATAAAAATCGATAAATTGTAATTCGTGATACTTGCACTGATTGAACTGTAAACTATCAATAATTTGCTTTCGTTAAAATAGTTTCTAAATGACTCATTCATCATTACTTCGAATTGCTTATCGAGTTCACCTTTAGGTATTCTGAACCGAAATGAATCGACTATTTATTGTTCCAGTTTTTTTCTGTTCCATCATGACAAATATTTTCGAATCAAAATTGTCTTTAAACATTGTTGAATTTAACTCCATTATTGAATAATGAATTAAGAAGCAGATATATATGACTCTTAAGACAAACCACACAGTAATGATTCCATTACATATGGTAGAAGGACCGTAATAATGACCTATACAATGAGTTACTGAAATTTAACATTAGAATAAGCTGACTTTACTAAGAGAATTTCACGAATAAGTAAAGCAATCCTTTCTTGTATTACGGAAACTTAGAACTCAACAAATTATATTTTTTTAAAAATGTTTCAGATGATGTGAAAGACTTTTAGCTGAAATAAAAGGATTTTTAATGTGTTGCACCTTATTGATCTCAATTGTTCACTCATGAATATTTCACCATCTTTCATAGTATTTTCATATGGACACACTTCAACACTTTAGGATAGATTACATAAGCTGACATGTTTTGATGTATGTATTGGTGGTACTAACTAGAATGTTCGTGACAGTTTAGTATGTAAATCAACTATCATAGAGAACATGTAACTACCCAAAAACTAGTGCGTCAAACACTTCTTTATATGTGAATTCAAATAAATCAAATAGCGACTAAACAAAACAACAAGGATCCCGTAGTTTTCTGAAACTACAACTAATGAAACCATAGTTTTGCTTTTATTTGCTAATGCTTTTGCAGTTCATTCAAAACTGATGTGAAATCAAGCAATTAAAACCTAAGTTGGACTATAGTACTCAAAATATTATGCAATATATAACTAACAAATACCACATTAACATATTGATTGACATACGCTTTAACAATGACCAAAAACAGGACCATATTATCACTTGTTTACATATTTAATTGTAAGTGTATGTACACAGATTTGAAAACCAAATGAATTGTCATACATTGATATGAACATTTGGCAAAAATCTATCACTGAAAATAATTTCGGTAACTGAAATTGATGAATCCATCAACGGAGAGGACGTAAACTCGACATTTCCCAGACTTATAATAGTATGATCAGTTTATTTTGTTTTATTATTATTTCAAAAGAACTAATCTAACTTTGATTACGTTGAAAATGATTTCTAGTTAAATAATTCTAGTTTTCCAATCATAATTACTTTTCACTGATTTACACAAAATACTGTGTAATGAAACTGTTAAAAATGCAATGACGTTAATTATCATTTGATTTCATTATAGAATGTTCAGCTATTACACTATTTAAACAACAACAACAAAATCATCTTTTTTTAAAGACGGATTATACTAAGTGACTAAATAATTTAAACAGTTGAGATCATGAGTCAATTGAAGCTAGACCACCATGGGAAACCTGGAATCACTGGACGGCCGTTTTGTCCTATTGTGGGACTCCTCAACAGTGCGCATTGACGACCTCGCACCACGCGAGATTCGAACCCAGGACCTATCAGTCTCGCTTAACTAATTGACTCATCATCTCAACTGTTTAAATTACTACAATCTTCACAAAACCCCTTCTTAGACTAAATAATTCACAAATAATCTAACTGTTGATTATGTAATATGTAATATACATTACTTAAACAAAGTCGTCGGTAAATAGAATTTTCTTTTACTTAAATTTAATCGATTCATTTCATTTAAACTAAGATGAGACTACTAATGATGTTATGTAGTGTTGATTATCACTCATTGTAAAATTTGTTTATAATATACATGAATTATTAATATGTTTTAACTTTCTATTGTCTAGATATTCATTGTTTATATTAGAATTTAATTATACTTTTCTATATAATCTTGCGTGACGTTTTCCCTCTATTCCAATAAACACATGTTTACAACAAAATATATATATATATATATATATATATATATATATATATATATATACGATAGACACAAGTAACTTGTAAATTGTCCAGGTGAAATTTGATACAAATATATATTATTATTATTATTATTATTATTATTATCATTTCTGAATAGTATTCGCTTATATCTCTTTTTATAAAACCCTTCGTAATTAAACCATTATCCATTAAAGTATATAATTACAGATGAAACTGTCTAAAATGGATGTGTCTAATTCCTATATGTTAGTATTTCAACTCTGTTATACTGTTTCCGCTTACACAACATTCTCATAATTGCTCTTAAAAACAATGTATAAGTTATATGATATCAATTAAAGCCGCAATATTTCGAAGGAATAATGATATTTTTTTATGTAATTGAAATACAGTATAAATGAAAGTAGGATAAACAATGGTCTTGAGTAAAGTGACTGTGATGATTTTATATTAATGTTCGATCAGAATGATAATACAAGTTTGATTTTATAAATTTAATAGACTTTGAGAGCAAATGTCAAACACTGACGTATAGACAGCTGAAGCCGGTTATGTAAATTACTCAATGTCAACTTTAGTGTATGAAGATAGCATGTTTGATGCATAAAGGCTTCCATATAGAAAGAAAACAATGGTTCATAAGTTTCTTAGTTAGAGATAAAGCCAGTTTATAATGAAAAACTCATATCAAACTAAATAATTAATTGTTGAACTGAGTATTCAAGAACTAGATGTATTCGGCTAAGAATATAAACATCTGAATCAGTTACATATGTTATTTTGTCCACAAATATTCCAAGTTAGTCGCTTGAATTGTTGCTTAGAATTCTATGTAATTTACATATTTATGATAACCTTAACATATTCTAGCCCAAAATGGTTTCTATTAAAATTACTGTATATAAGAAGAATTACCAAATGTATTAACTTATTATCAAGCTAATATATGGTTCATTCTGAAAACTGTCACAGCATACGGATCTTCGTGCAATATTGTAATAATTTATAACTGCTGGTTAAGTATTGAACAATTTTAAGAGAGTTCTTCTGCTTCCTATCAGTAGAGTGTCTTCAAAATCAACAAATTTGGAACTTAGATAATGTTTCACGTTGGATACTCATTACATCATACGTCTAATATATTATTTTGACTTGATTTCGTAATATAACGCTATACAAAAATCCTATTTGTAAAACATATTATGCCCGAATTCATGTTTTTAAACTGCTTATGATGGTATCTAGGTAAGTTGTATTTACCACCTTGTTGTTACAACCTATGGCTCTACGAGGGATAACATCTATAAGCCAGTAAGTAAGTAAGGAACTTGTTAATTAATTTCAAAGATGATAAATGAGCCTTTGACCATAGAATTCTGAAAGTTAGGTGATGATATAAAATGTATGTCATTTATTGGATTTCATAATCCAAAAGAAACCTTAATATTAAGTTTCCGTTTGCAATTGAAATATATAATTTACAAGGATTTATCAAAATTGATATGTTTACACTTTTTAAACTGTGAAAATGTTGTAGTACACCGATTCATTATGTCATATCTTGGCTTACTTTAATTGTTCTTAGTCATTAGTTGATATGATTATTCCGATTATCGTTTACTATAGGTTGGAATTACACATTTTATAATGAGAATTTTAGGTTCACAGCAGTAATATTCAGACTGACACAATAACAGTAGGTAAATATTTAGACTGAACCGATCAATGTTAGACAACTATTGGATTGGTTGAGGTTAGACATTAACACCGTTGGGTGCCGGCTCAGTGGTCTAATGGTTAAGTGCTCGCGCGCGAAGTCAGTAGGTCCTGGGTTCGAGCCCCGCATGGTGCGGGATCGTGGATGCGCGCTGCTGAGGAGTCCCATACTAGGACGAAACGGCCGTCCAGTGCTTCCAGGTTTTCAATGGTGGTCTAGCTTCAACTGACTCATGATTTCAATCTGTGAAAACTATTGGAAACTTTGAAGGATTGGTAGTCTGACATTGATCGGTTCATGATCTCAATCAAAATTCAACTATCTCTAGAGCTCTATACAGATCAGTATAACTATATTAGCTTTAACATAATAAAATATTAGGCAGAAACTTTTTTAAAAGTTATTACCACTAATTTCAAGTGCTCTGAGAACATACTGGCGGCCTGCTTAAATATCTGAGCTACCTATCCCCACCATTTAGATATTCCAACAAGTTTTCTGTATTTGTTTATCATAACACATCATTGTTTATTGATCGCAAGACCGAATCAGGCACATTTATAAAAAGTTTCCCACCTTAGCTGTACAAGTTTCAAAAAAAGTACAATCGAAGACATCGTTGTGGCTGGCAATATGAATTGAAAAGGATGAACATTATTCCTGAACTGCTGACATCTAACTGGTGATTATTCTATATTTATTTATATCATACCAACAATATAATATTGAATAGAACCCTTAATAATAATAACGAATGTAGCATCTGATAAGAAAGAAAGCAATCAAGTTGTCATAATTATCTGTAGATACTAGATTAAAATATTAAATATATATGGATTCTCTCAGAAACGTCATTAGCTATACATCCTTCTAAGTTGAAATAAGATTTCCATAAATCTTCTCAATCAAAATAAACAATATAAGAAAACTGAATTAGCATTAGTTTAAAAAAAAGGAAAATTCTATGCGTGATACAACTTGTGCATAGTTTAATCTCTGCTTTAAACTGTATCATGGTTTTGAATCTTTAAAGTGATTTTCTCTATTTTTTTCGTTCTTCCTTTTCTGTTTTTATAAGTAAATGCATTGAAATCTCTAATTTTAAAAGAGAACGTAATGGAAATAAATAAACCATTCGAAACTTTGTAGTTATGCTTAATCACAATACAGTAATATATTTGTAATATCTCGTGGATTGGTTAGAATTAGACATTAATACCATTGGATGCCAGCTCAGTAGTCTAAAGGTTAAGCGATCACGAGCGTGACTGATAGGTATTGGGTTTGAATCCCACGAGCGGGATCGCGGATACGCACTGTTGAGGAATCCCATACTAAAATGAGGCGGCCGTCTAGTGCCTTCAGGTTTTCCATGGTGATCTAGCTTCAATTGACTCATGAATTCAACTATTAGATATCTCAAACTGTCGAACATCGAATTTTTGACATTCTAGGATTTTATGTATTTCGTTTCTGTAGTGAATAAATAAATGAATTAAATTACAATTTCAGATAGAATAAAGAGTAAAACACCAAAATATTTTGTACAATGGAAACACGTCAGATCATACTAATGTTATGTCATTCATGTCAAAGCTGTATGTATTCATATGACATTCTCTAATACAAAAAGTAACACAGTTAACACAAGCTAAATCTGTAGATAGGTTGAATATATATCATTACAAAATATCCCATCCATGTTTATATTTCTGTCTAAATATCTCGACTAATCTAATTCTTTCGGATTTTATTGAAGTCACTATAGATAAGCAATAACGTTACGTGTACTTACGTGCTATTAGTACGGTCAAATTTTGTGATGATACTAGATAGTGGAAGATTCAAGCAGAAACACTGCACTTGGTGGTATATTTTTCGTTTCTTCTATCCACTGATAAAACGGAAGACATATAAATTGGAATTGTGGTCTCTTTTGGTGTGGTGGATAGAGAAATACTTCTAGAAGATGAAAATATAGAGAATTACATCAATTGAAAACATTTTTTACATGTATTTTGAGTAATTGTAACGTGTATGTAATAAAAAGATGTTTGTTGTAATAATGTAGCAATTGTGATGAGAATTCTGTAATGAATTAACCTATTATTATTCATATAAAAACTAATGAGGCCATAAATATAAGATTCAGTATGTTTAATTTAGTTTCTGACTCCAAGATCGTATAAATGTTTGCTATCGCCTATTCTCGTATATAATCGTCGACTTAATCGCGTTAGCCAATAATGGAATTAAATAAGTCGAATAACGAGAATTGACTTGAGAATACATATATTTTGTACATGAAGCGAATGAAACAGAGCAAGGCAAAGTGACACGCAGGGAAGATGGCTGGGAAGGCAACTCCATTTTAGTCAAGCGTTACTCAATATTTATAGTCAGACAAAATAAAGCTACAGACATGTGATTAATGGAATAAGAAGGGCACACACATATACGCTCATATAAAAACAGTCTAGATTGATAAGTGAATGAATAACAAGGTCAAAGTATGGCTCGAGTAGAATGAATAAAATGTGATGTCCGAAAGCTAGAATAAGGTATATGGGCTTAACATAGTAACTGACACTACATGTTAAACTAATAAAATTATTCTGAATGGACTAATCTCAAGATGCTATTTTAACAACTTTAATACTACGGTAAATGTTATTTTGACATGAATCGTTATTGACGTTTTTCAGATGATTACTTGTTTGATACATTGTTTTATTAGCAGACACAGAGATTGTGGTGTCTAATCCTATGTCAAGACCACATGGGTTATCCTATCTTTTGAACAGATTAGTGTATTTATGTTTCTCGAGTTTTTGACCTTGACAACCACGAAATAAAAAGTGACGTGTAGTTTTTTCTCGAATAGTTGGTTTAAAATAAATGGAATGTATGGTGGTTCTGTAGCTTTACAATTTTGGTAAAACTTGTCTATATGAGATAATTTGTTGTCTTTTAATACTTATTGTCTTGTCATTATTTGGATGGCAATTATGTCGATCAGAAATGGTGATTAAATGCTACTTGTATTAAATTATTATGAAATGTATCGATTTTACAACGTTTAATCCAGTTGTTTTTGTTACGAATTATTCAATGCATCAGTAAAACAGTTTTCGTATCATCAAATCTGAAAATACAGCGAAGAATTCGGGAGATGTGCATAAACTAGTACCATAGTATATACAACTAAAAGAAGTTAATATGTTAAGAAAAAGTTGCTTAAAAGTTATTCTTCATTAGATTACTGCAGGATAGATTTATACAACAGTTAACTAAACTGGTTAAGCCTAGTAATCAAAATGATGTATTAAGTTGAGGGAGATACTTTTAATTGAATTGGCTGGTAATTTTAGCAATCTTTTTCACTTAATTTGTTTAATGTTCCAATTGAACAAGTATTCAGTGATATGGAAAATAATTGGAACCGAATGAAAGATTCTTTTAAATAAACACGTCACTAAATCATTGGTTTGAATAAAAATGGATTCTTCATAAAAAATTTTCAATGACGAAGAGTTGCCGATTCATAAAACTTTACCTCTGCATTTATTTTCTATGGTGAGTTACTGTTTTAATTCGGACAAGAAATATCGAATGTAAAAAAAGTGAAATGATTGATCATGGATGTTATTGCTACAGGGTTTATGTAAACTAATATTCATGCATAAGTATATGGTTTATACTGTTTCAAAGAATTACTTGTTCTTTGGTTTTCAAATAGGTCAAAGTCACTGCTATGTTCAAGCCATAATGAAAATGTAAATATTTTTTGAAAATTTGTGGTTACTTAAATAAATTAAAGTAGTTTGAAAAATCAATCAAAATTATTCAGATTTGTGTTTACATAACAGGAAATGCGTGAAAGCAGTTTGAAATTAGATGTTATACGAATAATTTTTATTACTTTTAGTTAAACGAAATACATGTATGGATTTATTCTTCATGTGTTCACATGTCACATTCACCAAAATCTGTGCACTTTGACTAGGTATAGTGTTTTCAGTTGACTGAATTATAACATATACGGTTTTCGAAATAAAAACTTATTATGGAACTTCACATTTAAACTACATTTTCGTGATTATATTATTCATATATTGTTAAGCATCCTGGAAATCTTTGTTTCTCAGCTTTTCTCACGAATTTTTTGAAGAAATCACACAGTATTCACACACAGTATTTGTCGTCATTCAGATAATAGATACAGGATGATGTAGAAGTTGTTGAGTTCAAACTATTAGGATTCTTATCAGGTTGAAGTTTCGGTAACTAAATATCAAACATGAAATATGTGAGAGTTAAAGAACGTAAAAAATATTGCTTTCTCTAAAAAAGAATACCTTGGGACAAGATAATAAAGTCACCCACGTTTGGCTGAATGAAATCTCGAAATCAATAAAATGGTATGTGTCAGGAAACATATCAAATACTAAGTATTATATTAACGCTTAATATGTGATGAACCGAATAATCAATTATTAGATTTACCAAAGAGAATAAACAGTTTTTCATATCAACGATCAAGTACAACTAAAAAAGATTGTGTATTAATTTTGTATCTAGAAACTTTAAAAACTTGTACACTGTATACCTTTTGATCTTATTACATAGAATCACTCACATCAACACCTCTCCTTAATGGGAGAATCTATATTCCTAACTAGAAAATATATGATAAAATGTATGATTGCTGTACGAAATACTACTTAAATCCTTTAGAAAACTAAGTAGAAGTTAGACTCTGAATAATGTAACAATAAAACATGAGTAATATGGTTTCGAAATAATGTTTAATAAAAGTGATCAGTGTCATGGTTTTAAAAGGATGTGAATAGTTCCATGGGATAAAATATTCATTAGTACAAAAGAAATAAGTTATTCTATGAACACCTGACGAAGCATCGACACAATATTACATAACCAACACACAAGTAAATGTAAACCATCAAGTTATTTACAAAGTAATTTATAGAGTACATATTTATAGTTCATGCTACTTATGTTGACAGATATACGTGATATGTACCAGAAATTGCAAGTGGAATGCCTGCGAGTAGAAAACTGAGAAGATTGTACTGAAGCAAACAGGAAGGGAGACAGAGAGCAGTTGTATATAACAGTATAATTAAAATAAGCATTAGACATATAAAAGACAACTAATGGAAGATGTACAAATAATGTATTCAATATATGGTCTTCATATTTTATGAACACACCCTGTAATTTTGCATTGAATAATAAATTGGTTTTCTCCACCTGAGTTCTTGTTCACTATATATATATATATATATATATATATATATATATATATATATATATATATATATATATATATATATATATATATATATATATATATATATATATATATATAGACATCTACCCATTATGATATCCATATATACAAATTCTTTCTAAAAGATTCACAATGTACATAAAGTATTTGGTAGTAGTAATAATAGTAATAATAATAAATTTACGTCTAGCTGACGAATTACTAATTAAGGCTTTCATACAATAAATAATACATTTGCATAGAATATTAACACAAACTACAACTCTATCCTTTGAGATAAGGTTTCTTCTTCTACATTCAAATGATTAATTTTGATAGAAAGTCAATCAAAAATTAATGAGATCAAAACATGAAGTCTTGAAGTTATTCATTTAAATATACAGAAATATTCTTTACTTATCATAATTATCATTAATAATCAAATAATAATTAATCTTGTCTAAATAGCTATAAATCGTCCAATCAAACTGTAAATTTCCAAATCTTAACAAATCAACTGACCAATGAAATTTAACTCCTGAAAAATTTGCGGTAAATTCGCTTATGTTAAGGTCTAATCAACAGTAATTGAATAGTTTATTTAGTTAGAATGCAATCATATCAAAAACATGAATACTATTGATTCAATTTATAAAATTTTAAAATAGTTCAAGGAATAGTGTCATTTATTTGTTACCAAGTTATGGATGGTTGTGAAAAAAATATAAATAATGTTCATATGTTTATGATTTATGTAAAGCTCATGTGGATAATACAATGTGATTTATGCATTTTATCGATTCCAGATTTATATTAATGATCACCTACAATCTTCATCGTCGTCAATATGAAAATGTATCTTATAGTGTTGCTAAATGCAAAATAATAAATTATTAATCTCATAAAGTTTACCAATCATATACAAACATCAGTTTAATCCGGAAGAAGCTACGGGTTTTAAACCTGTTGAAAACAATGAAGCAATCATCAAAACGCAGCTCTCGAATATCTTCTCGATGTTTTCAATCTATTATGTTCTTCAGTTTATCAATGATTGGTATTCAATGTGCGAGCCCACAAAGTAAGTCAAGTTATATTTTACGGACTTAAAGTAAACATTTAAGTAAATATTAATTAGGATCAAGTTGATTAGACTTTTATTAGTTGATTTATCAGAAAAATTTCACCTAAATACCTTAAATCACGTCTCACTTACTATAAATTTTGAAGGTAAAATCGTTTTGACCGACAAACCTGTATCTTTTTCACAATGTTATAAGATAAAACATAAATACTTAATCTTAAGTTTACTTCTTCAACAATTTTATTCACTCAAATCATCCTTATGAATCTAGTCTATAAGTTTGGGTACAGTACTTGAAGTGTCATTTTCAAAAGGATACTTTCACTTGTTCATTGTAATGTTTTTTTTTACCGATTTAAAGATGAACAGTTTATCTTCCAATTCACTGAAGTCAGCATTATCATTTTGATTGGTTCACGGAACGTTTAAATGAGTCTGCGTTGTTCTAGTAAGCATATATGATTTAAAATACCATGTGACAATTCAACATAAAGCTATGCAATCAATGCAAGGTTAAGAATTAAATGTGGCAGTAACATAATACATAACAATTAGACATCAATAAGAGTTTTTAAATGCATTAAATAGAAATCTTTATAAGGATAACACTCGGTTAAAAAATCCCAATAGTGTTATATTTGAAATTATTATGTTTTATGTTCATCCCCATGTGGATATTAGACCTAAATTACCATGCTTTATCACTAAGTATAATGTAAATAGTAACGTTCTTTCTACTGAAGTAATATATTTATGACTGACTAGCAAGCGTCTTTAACTTCCTAATTATGTATCCTGGATAAAAAGAAATATATAAATCTAATATATCTCTATTCAATGCTAAATAATATGGAATGTCAAAATCTAGTTTACTTTAAGTAAAGACCGTATATCATAAAAAGTGAATAATGAATTATATAATCAACCTACTAACAACAACAAAAAATATTCTCTTGTTATCATTTCACTAACCCGCCATAATGAATTTCTTATCTTTCGCTTATTAAAAGATTTATCGGATTCAATTTAATAAACAATCCTGACATGTTTTATTTATTTATTGTTTTTTTTTTCAAAATACACTTTTACTAGAAAAAAAAAGAAGGAACAATTGTGATTGTTCTTATCTCTGGCCTACTGCCTAAACGAATTTATTCAGTGTAACATATTGTTAGGACTTCCTATTTCTTTTTTTTTGCCTCTTTTTGATTATCAAATTTCAATGTAAACAGTAGTGAAACACCTTTTCTGACATGAAATCTAGTATTATTATTATGTAAACCTTTGTGTTATTCCTTTCTTCCCAATAGCATTGTACAGTATTGTGAATATATCTACAATCTATTTTTAGTCACAAAAGTTTCATTTAATATTTATTGGAAATAGGAAAATTATGTATGAAAATTAACTTTAATATGTTAGTCTAAACAGTTGATATATATATATGCAAATGAATAGTGTATCAATATGCATTGATATATGTATTCATAGTAAGTATCCTATTACAGAATGGCTTCCTCATCATCATCTTCTTCTTCTTCTCCCTCCATATTATCCTATTATCGTAATAATTAAATTATTCATGAAGTAAACAAAATAGTTTGGCCATTTCTAGCTTATACCGACATCATAAATCTGATAAAGATGAATACAAAATAGTAAACATCCAATAATTTTTACTATGTGGCTTTATTTCTAGTTTATATATTTGTCAAAGTGAGTTGATCTATGCAAATAATAATAACTAACCCTGTTAATTATCAATGTAAAGTTATTGTGACAATGAAAGTAGTTTGAAAAGAAAGAAAACAGATGAGAAAGTATTTATTATTCCTACAAAAAGAAGAAGAATATAGAAGCAGTTTTCTTATCCGTAGTGATCAAGGGTATCTTTTGATTAAGCATCACTTATATCAGATGCTTAAACATGTGTGCATATATCAGAGATGTGTTATTGCATCTAGTACATAAATATCAATAAGAAACACGTTTAAACGGTTATTATGGTGGGTAAGGTATTTTGGTACATAAAAAACGATCTGATCATGTCATTGGATGTGCTGGCTTATATTGTGCAAATCACAAAAATATCACATTTCAAAAAGGGGGAATATAAATTTAGATAACCCACTTTTAAGTAAATTTATCGTTTATTATTTTCGATCACAAATATCAGGTGTTTTTGATGTTTTCTTATATTACTGATCATAAGCAGATGCACTTTATTTGAGATCATGAATTGATCAATGTTAGAGTACCGCTTAAGACCTGGAAGCACAGAACGGCCGTTTCGTCCTAGTATAGAACTTCTCGGCAATGTGCATCAACGATACCACGCGTGAGATTCGAATCCAGGAACTTCGGCATCTTAAGATGTTGATGTCTAACTTTAACCAATCCACGATATCGCACAACCACCTTCTATTTTCTTCAGTGGGTAACTGCCTAACACTCGACACGGATTTGCTGTGCTGGTCACGGCTTCTTACCAGAATTCCAAGAATTACCTCTTGACGATAGTTGCTAGTGAGCATATGATAATTATCAGTATAGGGTTGTAAAGATTGTTGAGTTTTGACAGTGATCATGAATCGATCAATGGTGTTCTAAAATTAATCAATCCATGATCTCAATCCAAACTGAACACTCTTCACGACCATACACTGATAAGTGTATTTTATTCAAACCTCAAACAACTGGCTGATAAACATCTTTGTAAAAATCTAATATCTAATCAATTTCTATGCTATAAGGTGGTTAAGTCTATCTTCTTATGTTTCATTTTTAAATTTTCCGACATGTAAATGACTGTTTCTGAAAACATTTTAAGATGAAATAAATTGCAGCTATTTCATTTTATATCCCATCAACCTTGCAGCTCTGCCTGTGTACTGTTAATTTTTAAGAAAATGTTTTGAAGTTTCTTCAAATACTGTTTAATAAATACACGATATCGTTTAAATAAACCCAGTCAATGTCACTGACTTAGTTTAGAACAGTTATCACTGAAGTGATGGAAAATCTCCAACACAACAAGTGATTTAACTATCCGACTAAATAATTGTCTGAGTAGTTCTCAAGAAATTTATTCAATTCATCAATTGATCTTATTTGATAATCTTACAAAAATCATTACAGTAATAAATTTATATTTCGTCCTAGATTCTCACCTATGCAAAGTGTTCATTCATTATTTAAGCTTATATTGAACTTAGAAGTTTCGGGTTATTACGGTTATTTTGTAACATTTTCAATAAGATGATCAACTGTCATGGATAATGCTCACAGATGCCTGGTATAGATTTCCGCTAACAAATAATAATAACTATTCACATATTCCTGATTGTTTATCATCAAACTAAAGAAATCTTCTATCTTAACAATAATCTTTACGTTTTACCAACACGAATATGTCCTGTGAAATATTTTCTATTCAACTAGTTTAGAGCAAAAATATAATGCATATTTATATCCAATACATAATATATGTGTGCAAAATATACGCAGATATATATACATATATAGATATAGATATATGCAAACAGCTAGTCGAGCGAATCGTTTTTATATCCACTATTAAAAAGACTACAATGGTTTTAGTTGTCTAACTTAATTTACATAACTTTTCAATATCACATTGTACAGATGACTTTTGTATACAGTTTTTATATGATGTGAATGTTTGTTATTTTTTTTTTAGAAAAAAAGACAAAAATATTTGTGCAATTTTCAAATATTTACAATCATGTATTTTGAATGTTTTCAGACATTGAATTCTTACATTTTATCTCTATTCATTTCTTGTACTAAGATACTGTTCATGAAATGTTGACGTACAAAAATATATATAGTTACGTAATATATATATATATATATCTAGCAACATTCTATTCCAGCACACACACATACAAATGAATTATAGAATATTACAGATTTGAAAAGTCATTGAATTTGCCTTTATAGCTTAATAATGCTTGCATATAACCTATTAGATCGAGAAGTTCTGTTTAATATCTTGAATTGATCAGTATCACTATTCTAATTCTAGTATATATCAATAGAAGATCAAATAGTTGATCAATGGAACGTCCTTGGAATCTTTCAAAATGTCAGAATGTAACAAATATATATTTTTAAGGATAAAATCTGTCTTTTATTTAAAATTCTGATACTTGTAGGTAAAAACGCTTTAGTTTGTCTATCGTATAATAGTTATTTTTTTAATGGCTAAATGCACATGATAATTAACTTTTATGGTTAAGAAAAATAATCTGATGTTTTAAGCGTTGGGCTATTATTATTATTATTATTGTTATTGTTATTAAGTTATGTTTATTCTAAATCACGTCAATAAATCATCCATCTAAGATTATAAGAACCATAATAATAATAATTTGTTCAAGTAATATTGTGTCTGGACACAGTAGAAAATGTTCACCACTCCATATATCAGTACATTTAATGAAGAAATAATTCCCTCTAGTTTTCATCTATCCAAATCGAATCTGACATTGATTCATAGATCATATGATAATCATGACAGTTTTACTTCATCAATCTATTTAATATACAAAGCACTAATGTTGTTAATAATTTAAGAGTGTTCTATTTGTAGTTTATGAAAAGCGTATCATCTTAGTTTTCTTATTTGTTTAGTTCAAAACAAAAATCACCATATCATTACATTCTATAAACGAAGCATAGTCATTCTAAGGGTTAAACTCTTTCTTGATTATTATAAAACACACGACAACAGCAGTCAGTTAAGCCTATTGATCAAAAGAAAAAATTGTTTTTTTTTAATGTTTCACTTGACGACAATAAAAATTTAGAATCACCAACTAATTTTTTTAAAATAAGTTCTCCATTTTTCTGTTTGGTCACAATTTTGAATCAAGAACAACGAATCATAAATTTTGATTATACGCTAAATGAGTTGATTTATGTATTCAATAACTTTCAGTTACACCATATATATATATACATAACATTTTATCCATTCCAGTCTTGTTAATTTTATAAAAGCTGGATATGGTTGGGAAACGGTATAGGATTTCTAAAACCACAGTTGTTTATTGTATGCCTGTTTGGTTGTTTATTTATTTATTTCTTAATATCTTCTCATAAATCCTGATGATTATAAAGATTAGTCACCCGTATATTCTCTACTTTATTTTTTTTCTTTTATAAAATCCAATAACAAATAAAACTCAATATTAAAAACGTTTTTGGTTCTTACATAAGATCTATTCGTCGAACACCCTGTAATAAAATATTGTTTTGACACGTATTTGATTAAATAAATAAATAAATTCATTGTTTAAAATGAAGAAAAACACTTTAGTGCTGTGCTTAGTTTAATTTTCCTGAGAATTTGTTCCGCATAATTTTTCAATGTTATTTATTAGGTTTCAGATTGTATACAAGTTAATTTACAATGAAATATTCATTTGTTATTATGAAAAAGAATGATTAGGTTTAAAGCATAGAAGTCGAGAATGCTGGGCCCCCAGCCCACGAATTCTTTGGTACGGCCGAGAGTGGGGTGTACCCCCTCACTCTCGAGATGCTCTCACACAGCCACGTGCTTACAACTACTGCCAGGGAAGTCCTAGTCATTGCCTTATCGTGGCAGGGGTGTTGTTTAAGAAATTGAGAGGACGAAAAGCGAATGTCCGGCGCTTTAACTGGGTTGGTGGACATGGAGAGTCCACCTAGGGGAGTTGGAAAACCCTGATTTCAAACCAATGGTGCACATGAGCTGCAGTATCCTGAGGGAAAAAATGGCGTATGAACCAATCGTTGGTCACCGGCTACCATGTGACTGCATCTCCTTACGATGCTCCACTGCCTTGTGGGTCAGACATTCAGGTCGAAGGCTCGGGTGTGGCCTCCTAAGAAAACCACCTGCTTCGGTTTGGGCACCCGGGCATTATCACAGCCCTCACACTAATCGAATGGTGAAGTGTGGTGCATATCTGTTTGGTGCCCCCTTGTACCAATATTTATGTGTTAAAATAAATAAATAAAAATAAAACTTATGTTTATCATCATAAATAAACATGAGTTGTATCATATGGTATACATGGGAGAGAAATAAATAAGATTTAGAAATCTTTAGTGTATTAGAAATGATTAAGACAGAGTTCTGTAGGACTCATAAAAAATGAATCTTTTAACTGTGAAATATGAACTAACAAACAGGTTAAATTTAGTTGGTCATACATTGTCGCTTTGTTAAATGTTAAGAAGCGCGAGCAATTATTAATAAAAGTTTACGTAGATCAGTTCATTGAATAGGTTCCGTTTAGAATGCCTGGAAATTTCGTTTTAGTTTACGGCTTAATTGTAAGACTAGATATAACTTTTAGCTCATATATGCGTTTTACATTGATTATTACATTTAATTTTTACTTTGTTTACAAATCCTTCATCGATTGTCTCAGTCTTTATCGTTCCTCCGTTGCTATTACAATCACTCTGTGTTCCTGTTCTCTTCGATTCGATCTTCTCAACCTTCTGCCACAAGACGTTCCGTTTCTGATTTGTGTTACATAGTACTTACATCTGTCGACATAAGTGGTATACAATACATTATGACAGCAGACATTTTATTATTATGAACATTATACGGGAAACAACAAATAAAGAGTTTTAAGTATTTCCTGGAGTTCTAGTGCGAAGTAGTGACCACTGGATTTCAACCAAATCTGTTGTCAGATAGTAACTCATTGAAGACAATGGTGGATATGTAGCTCAATTTGATGAATTAGTTTGAGTTAGACATTAATACCGTTGGATGCCAACCTGCTCAGTTGTCTAGAGGTTAGGCGTTCACGAGCGAGACTGATATGTCCTGGGTTCCAATTTTTTGAGGCGGGATCGTGGATGCGCATTGCTGAAAAGTCCTACAATAACATTTTTTCCAGGTTTTCCATGATGGTTTAACTTCAATTGACTCATGATCTCAAACATTGAAATTACAATTCATTTTGAAATTCCACTGATAACCAAGACAATGTATCATTGTCAAGCTTACCATATCGATAACTATATTTTAGAGTACAGGCATTTAAAAAAATTCAACAGAAAAAGCAAAACCATAATAAAATTGAACAATATTCTTCTTTATACAAAATTATGAAATAACGGAAATTGTTCACTAGTGATAATGACAAATTTATACTTGAAAAATGAAGTATTATTTAAACAATGAAAGGAAGTATATTTTGTGTATTTTATAAGCAAAACCAAAAAGAAACAAACTTTATGCAAACGTTTTATTAAATAAAACGTAAAAAAATTAAAAAATAAAAATTACAAAAAAACGAACTCATGATGAAACCTTTTGAAATAGACTTGTAAATGTTAGTAACTAAGTATAGATTAATAATTTTATAGTCATAGTGATAAGAGCACCTCGATTTAAAATGTGCTATATATAATGTTCATTTAATGAACATAATGAAAACTAACATTTTCTAGAAAGTAATTATTGATTAACTGAAGGTTTAATCAAATGATTTTTTGTAAGTGACTTGATATTCCATGTTCTTTATACTCTCTTATATGTGTTCGTTATGAGTAATTGTAGTGGCTGTGCTTCGTTAACCAATCATCCACGTAACCATTATCATATAATTCTCAACGCTGTTTGAAATCAGAAGGCAAAGAGAAGCAGAGACTATAGTTTTATTAGCAGATAAATCAAACCACAAAGCCGAGAGGTAAATGAATGAGTCAGCAAACCGAGTGTATAGAGTGTAAATGTACATGTATATATACATAGGGAAATGAATAGATCATCGAATCAATTAAGCAGCTAATAATAAAGCTAGCAGAATGAATATATGCATAGGCGGTAAGCAATGTTCAAGCATACATATTTTATACAAGTACAACAATAATAAAGGGACAATAAGTTGTTATAGTACGGGTGACTTTGTTCGCTAAATAAGTTAACAAAAGGTCTTAACTGAGTTAAATGAGAACAAACTCAATTGCACGTGAGTTGCTATATAATCTTAAGAATAAATGAATTAACCTTAAAGGTTTTCTTTCAAATCAATTATATTTCTTAGAATTTTCAGATGTTAAGCAAATTGATCGTCGGAATATTTTGAATACAAATAGAAAGTTATGGTTTAGTTTTGTTGAAAGTGTCTTCACAAATAAATGCATTTCAACATATAAACTCACTATAAATGTATCATTTCATTTTTAGAGATATCAGTACAAACAAGACGTCATATCGAGATGTAATCAAGTAACTTAAAATGTTGTAAGAACTTATTTATTCCAACCATTGGTTCGAACAATATTAAATGTTGGTAGACTGTAAACGTTCAGTGATTTTATAACAGTTTTCGTATAAAAAGTGTTTTAAAATGAGACACTGAAACTTCGTTGGTGATATGAAAACTTCAACACAGTGTAATAACGTTTTAGTTAAAAGTAAGGTAATGATTTATCGACGACTTATGGTTTCCTTGTTATTATGTCAAGAATAGATCGAAGTTGTAAAACGAAGAGCTTGTAATCTGTACCGAACCAGGGGGGGGGTTCGGTGGTTTTTCTTTATAATGAACTGTGGAAGTCTTTTTTTAAGGATTTATAAACTGTTAGAAATTATTTCAATGGTTATTTATGGGTTCCGGTGATTATTTATAATCTCTTAAAATGACAAGCAACATACTCTCGAGAATCAGAGGATTATTTTTAACAGTATAGGGTTGTTGAGATTATTAAGTTTTTGATTGAGATCATGAACCGACTGATGTTAGATCACCATTGGAAACATGGAAGATCTGGACAGACATTTCTTCCTATTGTGGGGCTCCTCAATAGTGCTCGTCTACAATCCCGCCTGCGGGATTCGAACCCAGGGCCTTCAGTCTCGCGTGCGAACGCTTAACCTCTAGATTACTGAGTTGGCATCCAACGGTGTTAATGTCTAACCTCAACCAATCCAAGAAATTACGCTACTATCTTCTGTTGTACTGAGGTAGATAACTTTCTTTACCTGACACGGATTAGCTGGTCACGACCTGTCTCTAGAGTTCCGAGAATTCCCACACGAACCTAATCAGCAGTGACTACATGGTAATTATCAGTACAGGGTTTTAAAACCTATCACTCTTTTCAATGTAAACGATTCCACAGTTTTACCTTTTTTATTCACTAAGCATATTAAGCAGATAGCATGCTCAGTAACGATTAAACAATTAGATCAATATACGACTGTTACATTGAACTGATTTCCAATATGAAAAACTTCATGACTTATCAAATTGATCTAACGTGTAATTCATTCTCTGTCCATTGACAGAATATAAACATGAAGAGAACCGAATTTTATAGTCTTATTGATAATAATTAATTAAAGTAAAAAAGACTTCTGTATTTTGAAATTCGTTTGTCATTCATTGCTTGAATCTTCCCATTGATATTTAGGACTGCAATTGATCAGTCTCTAGATGGGAAACGCGATGACATTTAAAGCGAACGGAAATAGGTTCGAATCCTCAAGTGAACATCAACTCTGAGATACAGGCACATCTAGCTGACGAGTCCCAAATAGAACGAAACATACGTCCTGGATCCCACTACTAGCCACCATACATCTTTGTTTATAATACTTCTGTATTTTGTTCAGATATTTACAAGAAAATATAAATGCAGGAGATAAGAGGCCAAATTACAAACCAGTTGGAAAATTCGTATAAATATTAAAAAGTTGCATACCAAATTTGGTTTCGATGATGAATAATTTTAAACTCAATACACTTTCAATTCATTTTAAATATCTGTTTATATGAACAAAGGAAGCTTATACTTAAATGAATAGATAATAATGTTGTAAATGGCCGTTCCATTGATAGTGTGTGTTTCATGATTACTGTTATGAAAATATTAGTGTAGACTAAAATATAATTAATTATATAGAATCAACCGGAGTTTCGGTTAAATACCAGTTATACGGCTGAATATCTTTTGTCTGAAATAATGTCGAAATTAAGACTGAAGTTCATATTATCTATTACTTTAAAACAAATAAAAAAAAGAACACATTCCGTTGCCGATTACCATAAATGAACAACAATAAATAAGTTCCTATTGAAGTATCTATAGTTGAAAGAATCTGAACAGCTCAACAGCGTTTACGAAACCCATACTCAACTGTCGTAAATCGAATTCATCTCTGTTTGATTACTAACTTGATAACAGAATATATAGTCACTTTTACGAGTATCATCTATCTCTAAGTATATTCTATCTGTACTAACCTATTCCTAAAGTAGATAGGATTTTATCATCCAATAACACTATTTATTCTTGCTTGTTATATTCTTCACTTATTTTCAGTTCTGTCTAAAAAAATGTTTAATAAAAATAACGTATATATATATATATTCAGCTATTTACTTTCAATCTAATATGTCGCCATCATAGAATGTTTATTTGTCTTTGAACAAATCATAAGTAAACATTTCTCATGTATTTTTCCTTTCTTTTTTTATGTTTTATTTGTGGGAAAAAAGAAACAATTAATGAATGTAACAAATTTATAATTAGGAAAGTTAAACGATAGGTGTACATGTTTTAATGAACTAGAATTATCAATTCTTTAATTTCTTTTGAAACTCATTTGAAAGTATCTGATCTAACCTCAATATATAGTGCCCGTAGTGTCAAGTTACCTAGACTGGTGGCCACATTGCAACATGGTCGATAACATTCGATCTGCACTAATAAGGACTAGACACGCATGACACTGATCACCACCACCAAGTGATCAATCAATTGTGATTACATGTCAGTCCTACAGGAGGTCGGTCGCGGCCCGGATAGCTCAGTGGTAATGTCTCTGACTGTGAAGCTGGGTGACACGGGATCAAATTGGTCAGGCAGCACCAGTTCCCTCAAGATTACAGGTACACCTTGCTGACGAGTGCCAAGTAGTACGAAACCCGGGTCCAGGGTTTCCTGTTCACTACCTCCAACCACCATCTAATCTCAATATGTAATGCCCGCAGTGTCGAGTCACCTAGACTGGTGGCCACGTTGCAACATGATCGATAGCATTCGATCTGCACTAATAAGGACTAGACACGCATGACACTGATCGCCACTCAGTGATCAATCAATTGTCGGTATCTGATTATGTTAGAAAAAGAACTGCCAGTCGAATTTAACCAAACAATCAATTATTTACTGAATTGTGAGCAATCCTATAAATATATATAATTGGAAGTAGAAAAGTATTCAAAAATATAGTTCATAGGTATTTATAATAAAGTGTACAATGAGTTTTTAAAAAATGATGTTTCTTCAAGTGGGTTGTTTTGATGCCTGATTATCATGTTTTCAAATTGAATTGTCTGAGTCTATAATAGTGATTAAATCAAAAGTTGAATGGGCTATTTGCGATTCGATTATTCAGCTGTTGTGACGGTAATTAATCAGATCGACTTCAGTCAGTTTTCTCAGCGAATCATTCAACTATTCATGCTGTACTAAAGGTACTATGAATTTAATTTGTGAAACTAAAATTGTGTATGCTTAATGTAACTGAAAGCAGATGAAGAGAACAATGTGTCTGTTTTGTAAATTTGGTTTCAACTTTTGATTATACCGAACGATGTGAAGAATATTGATGATTGTCTGTCATTTATTGAAGCATGAATCAGAAATAAAATAAAACTTTAATAAGAATTAGTATGAGGATTTCTGGAGATTGAAGTATTTTCACAGTTGAATTCAAGAGTCAAACTAACCTAAACCACCATTGAAAACCTGAAATTACTAAATGGTCGTTTAGTCCTAGTTTGAGACTCCTCATCAGGGCGTAGCCATGATCTCGTACTCAAAACTCGAATCCATAATCTTTGATCAAGTTTAATCATTAAATGGTAAAATTTAATAATATTTAAAAAAATGCAGAATATAACACCAGCATTACAACAGCGCGTCTAAACATATATGCTGTTTTTTCAATTGTTCAAATAAACATCTTATCATAAATCTAACGTTTACACCATACTATGCGATACATTCCATTGTGACTGTATAACAGAACTATATACTTTCAAGTCTAAAGTAACTAAACAGTCAGTTAGAAATCTTAAAAACTTACATTTTCCCCAATGACTCTAATATTACTTATCAATATGTGATATTTTTTATAACGAAAAAAAAGGAGAACTACAAACGAATTGCTTGTCAAAAATGAGAATAAAGCGATTTTTATCAGACTTATCATAATTTTGTTGTTGTTGTTGTTGTTGTTTAGTGAACAGGGGGACATTTCATTTTTCTTGTAACAATATTACTTAACATAAGATTGTCATTTTCAATAAGAAATCAATGATTTATATCGAATAACAAAATTTTTACACTATACAACTGATATCCACCTGTTACTTTGACAATTTAATGAACATTCAATGTAGACTTATTACAATTTCCATAAAGATACTATTGAAGTGTTTTGCAGAATATTCAAATGTATCTATTTTAGTTAAAGAGAGAGAGAAAAAAAAGAAGGACGACGACATTTATTTGTGTGACAGAGATAATCCATAGTTATGCATGACTAGATAGATATTTCATATTTCAACAAGATACTAAAAAAAAATATTGTTTTGATTAGTTCAGTGTAGAAAATATGCAACTGTAGTTTATTTAACTCTGGCAATGAAACACCTTTTTATATCAAAGTAAAAGACTCGATTCAATCCAATGTTTAATAATATTAAGCTGTCACTTGTTTATTTAGTGGATTCATTCAAAGCGTTCTATTGACTGAACTATATCTTGCTGCTTATACTATTTTCCATCTTATATCACACCACTAAGTAAACTATGCTCACATATCTAAATATTTCGGTAAGTAAAATACTCAATAAGAAGAAAATTTGTGCGGTTGATACATGTTAATTCATACGAGACAAAGAGCTCGTGCTGAATACTACTGCTATCCACAACCCAACTGGCTGAACCAATAAACAGGTCTTTTTTATTTCGACAGCAGAATCATACATATAGACAAGACTTCTTACCTTGATTTATTTTAGTCAAAAGCTTATCGGATCTTAAATGTATTCACGGATTGTGCTCTTATTAACGAAAATCAACAAACATTTAGAATATTATTTGAGAATTGGAAATCAACAATATTGTGAAATAAAATTTTAATAGTTGAGATCATGAGTCAATTGAAGCTAGACCACGATGGAAAACCTGGAAACACTGGACGGCCGTTTTGTCCTATTGTGTGACTCCTCTACAGTGCGCACCCACAATCCCGCCTCACGAGATTCGAACCCAGGACCTATCGATGTCGCGCGCAAACGCCTAACCTCTAGACAACTGAGCAGGTTGGCATCCAACGGTGTTAATGTCTAACTCAAACTAATTCATCAAATTGAGCTACATATCCACCATTGTCTTCAATGAGTTACTATCTGACAACAGATTTGGTTGAAATCCAGTGATCACTACTTCACACTAGAACTCCAGGAAATACCTCTTTAAGCAAGTCACTAGTGAGCACATGATGATTATTATCAGAAATAATAAATAGTAAAGATCAGTTTCATTATGTTAACAGTATTGTTTTAATTCTGTAAAATGAGATTCAAACTATTCCGGGAACATATACAACTTGATGCTACTAAGTTTGAACTACCCTTTTTGACTAATATAGTTGTACCTGTTTAAATAGTATGAAGTAACAACGATCTCGCATACAATATATCCAATTATGAGATCAAAACACTGGTATGTCTAAGGTTTTTAATGAATATTGAATTCAGTAATTAGGATTTTTCCCTAACCCAGTAATAATTAAATCAGACACAACATGACTGAAATGTTAAGAAGTACAACATTGGAACTAATAATTTTGCATAATAAGTATTGACGTTAAACGACATGCCTGTCAGATTTATTTATTCATTGTGATACATGAATTGGATGTATATTGACACTTCATTGTTAGAATTTGTTTAAACTAAAGCTTGTTTAGTTTTGATGTTGCGGGAACAACTTTTTACATTTTAAAAAGAAAAACAATTAAGCAAACTACATTCTTGCGATTGATTATTTTCATTTGTTTTCTACTTTAACAAATTTAAAATAGATTGAATTGTTTAGTTAATAGGTAGATAAAATAGGATTTTAATCCAAATGGAGTTTTGTGGACATTATGATAATTTAACAATCGAATTCATGAGTCAGTTAAAGCTAGACCACTATGGAAAACCCGAAAGTACTGGACGGCCGTTTTATCCTGGTATGGGACTCCTGAGAACAGCTGAGGATTTGTAAAATATATTTACGATAAACTATTTCCCACTATCTAGACATTAATGATATACATAATTACGATGGAGTTTAGCTAGATATACGTTATTATAGAATATTGTCTATAGGTTGTATACACATGAATATACTACAAATTTCGTAATCATCTTAAGGTTTGTACGACTTTGGAATTTCTTCATCGTTTGAGCGAGACTAATCTGAAATTGAACATTCAGTACTATCGTCAGTGAGGTTAATCAATTTTCGGCAAACCGAAGAGACAGAAGTGTTTGCTATTCGAGGTGAAAAGTTAAATAATAAGCCTGAAATCATAAATAGTGCTATTGTAGTTAAACTGTTCTTACTAATCAGTCTTTTAAAAAAATGTTAATAAGCCATTCATAAAAGCATTGTTTTACTGTCTAAAATGAACTCGTAAAACAAAAGAAGGATTTGATCATTGTATAGATAAAAAATGTTCTACGGATCTTCATACAAGACTGTATCTTTTGTCTTATGGTTCAGTTTTTTTGTGTATTGTCGAGGACCTCCTCATTAAGTAATATGTTGATCAATAATTTTCGATTCACCACAGATGTACAATTAAAATTTCAACTCGGAGGAAATTAGAAATGTATTAGGAAAAATTTAAAACGTGTACAAATTCAAGTGGTCAGTTTGTCTAAAATATTCATTAGAATCTTTGAGAGGTTTTAAAATGTTGTATGTTAAATTTCATTGAGATCACTTTCTAATGGATTCAGAAATGATACCTTAAGCTTTAATGGATCAATATTTTATTACATAAGATTTGTTAAAATAATATCGCATGTCATGTTTATCTGTTCAGAAGGAACGCTGGGGTTTTAATTGCTTTCCTATAAATATATGCAAACAGTTGACAAATGATATGTAATATATGGTTTATATTTACGTACTTTATCAACATTTACTCGTTAAATGCCAATACCCTTCAATCTATGTGTTCATAATGCATTCTAATCTCATAAAAGAAACTCATTGTGATAATCTAGGGTACATGTACTATCATTAACAACATTATAAGTTATTTTAATTAATTACAGTAAGAGTTATGAAATGAAAATGAAATATCTCTATTTAAGCATCAGAAATCATAGGAAACTACGCCAAATTGAGACTAAGTTGTTTTTTAAAAGAAATGTGTAAGCAAAAATGATGAGACTATAATTTATGGACAGACCAATCAGGCATAAAATAACATGTGTCGGCTTTTGGCGCGAAATTCACCTATCCATTTGGCAAAATATAGTTTTGGTATTATAGCTGATATCAGTTCGTAATGAAAACCCTAAATGTAATTTCTAACCTTAACTATCAACTGTAAATCATAATTCTAATTCCTCATACAGGTTTATAGCCCTCATTTGGTCTTAATGGACACTCTCGAGGTCAGTTTAGCGTCAATCAAAGGTTGTCTATAAATTGTGGTCTCAACAAAAAAAGTCATTTGTTTTGATCAGATAACTAACTACATAAAGTAATGAAGTGATTTACGCTCTGCTCTAAGTTTAATATGTTAAGCAGTTTTATATGTTTGTGGAATTAAGTACTTATAATAACAATAATAATAATGTCAAGGAAATCAACACAAATTATTATTATGTAGTACAACAGTGCTTTCAAAAAATGACCATAAAGTGAACTTCAATCAACGGTCACTAAAATCTGAGCTTATTACTTTCAAATGACTTAGTTTCAATAATTGTTTCTTATGTGACTACATTATGTTGTTGTTTTTTTATAAAAAAATAACGAACACTATATAACAACAATTTCTTTGTGTAATATATGCTCAGATAATCATTAGCAAGTTTTAATGTATCCATAATTTGCGGACTGTTTGTATTAAAAACGGGTAACATATAGGATTTCGTGTCCTCTAAAAAAGTATGTTACATTTTAATTGAATAAGTTCGTGTAATTTGTACATACATACATAGATGGATGTGTTAACGAAGTTACCGTTCACATTGTATATATGCTCTTGGTAAACAATACCCGAAAACTACATTTTCATATAAATTGCATTAATATGAGTAAATGGATTTTTTCCAGTATATTCTAACATGATTTTCTTGTTAGTTAGTTAGTTTGTTTCTTAACATCATAATCTTGTCACCATATTGAATTTTAAAAGGATGGAATTTACAGCACGCACATACTAGAACTGCCTTTTTCTTATAGAAAAAAAGAATCTTCGTTTTAAACAGAAATATATGCGTTAATTCATATCTTTTCTTTAGAAAAACTCCATCATTGAATTTGAATTTTTACGAATTTTCTTATGTATACCTAAATGGCAAAATTTTACTTGTTTTAAGTTTAGATTGTTACCAAGAAACTTACTACTGTATGGATTTAAACACATGATTAGACTGAGCGAATATTATATTATAAGCAGAAGTGGATAGTGACTAGTAGCAGAATTCAAGATATGTGTTTCAGCTTAATTGGAACTTGTCAGCTGGATGCATATGCATCCCAGAGTTTCATTCTATTATACAAAATTATAGATTATCTTCATAAATTATGAAAATCACACATTAACTACTTGATTTGCAAATCTTCCATTAATTGTCTTTTACATCCTTACGATTCTTTTAGTTTGGTTTTTATTCCAATTTCTTCCTGTTTCCTTTTCGGTTCCTTTCAGTTCAATATTCACAATGCTCTTTTGACAGGCATTTTATTTCTGATTTTGTTACATACTACTTATATCTCTCAACGTACGTAGTATATATTAAAATACTATTTAGATAGAAATTTATTAACTGTGCTCATTTACCTGAGCGTTTTGTGAAAATAGTTTGAAATAAATGTTAATATCACAATTGCCTGGTAATGGACAATGACATTGAGCCAAGTGTGGTACTTCGAAAAATCGATTTTATCTGATGTAATCTCCTTTAATTTGATTATACCTCAGGGAAATTCAAAGTTTTATTTCCTACAGTGAGTTTAAATTGTTTTTTCTAATTATTAAGCAAGATACCATTTGATTTCTCTGCACAAATTAATGCAGTTTATTTTAAAAAACAAACAAAAAGAAACATTGTTTCCAATGTTGACAAAAATATCATTGGATAACTTACCTTCATTGAAACAGATGTAAACAAAATGTTTTTTAACCGTTTCCGTTTATATGATATTTTTAAAGCTTTACACACTATCATTGCATTGTGCTTGTTCAGTACTGATATGATATCTATTTCAATTTACTATTGAGCTGAGAAACGATTCTATTGAAGTATTTATAACGGATAACTGATAATAGTTAACATTATGTAATGCAGTGGAATTAACAGAGTTAACTGGGGATCATTTCAGGCACATTATATTTTCAATTAGTCTTTCTATGTTTTATTAAGGAAACTTTATTGTTCCACAGAAACAATATTAAACCGATGTCTCAAATGTATTTTATTTCATTCAATGAATGAAGGTTAATGTGACATTTTATTCTGAAAACATCTATTTTCAAACGGCTTTATATGTTATAATACTAATCAACACATAAAAAAAATAGAATACGAGGCTTACAGAATCGTCCAACTCAAATATTGATAACACAACAAAATATTGTTAGTTAAAAAGCTATCAGAAACTGAAATCCATTTGAAAAACTATGATTAATATTGTTCATTGATGTGCGGACTAGTGGGGTGTTGGCTTCATGAATGATAATATAATATGGTCACAGAGTGTCACAAGATCATATAAGTTGTATATACTGACCTTTAGATTTCAGCTTGACATTCTAAATAAATCGCTGTTTTCATAAAAGTTTTTATGTTTCAGAATCAATCCTTGTTGTTACATGTTTCGGTAATAATTGACTGGTAACAGGAAACGTATAAACACCACTTAAGCACTCTTCAGTCATAGTTATTTTTCTGACAAAAGTGAGGTAGTTTAATGTTTTGAGAATTTGGGAATGATCGACAATTCTGTCAATAACTAATTAAAATACATCCAATTACCCTTGTTCAACGAGTTGTGAAAAACAGTGAAAATTACATTACAAGTAAATGTTTCAATTCAAAAATACGAGTGAATAAACCTTTAATACCTAAAAACAGTCAGTAGAAACCGTGATTTCGGTCAATTATATTTGTATTCTCATGGAAACAAGGTTATTATTTTCACGTTCTTTATCACCAAAACATTTTTACGATTGATGTATTCACTTGTTCATATCTAATCAGCTAAACATCATTACTTCTATCTATAAATATCTAAAGTCTCTATTATTGAATACATTTTTAGAACGAACCTTAGAAAAACCGGACGATTCACAATAGACGACTAATAGTAAAAAATTGGATGTTTTCATCATATTTTGAAAATTTTTGATTTGATGCTGTGAAATATTAAAATTCTATATGTATGATATTATGTTACTCACAAGTAGTTTGAGTGGTAATTAGAAAAAGTTGAAAGCTGCAGGAAATTTTCATTGACTAACCTATCTACCCTTTCAATAAATGTTCAACTACGTTTTTAGGAGATGATCGCTCTATTTTACCAAATGTGTACAAAAATAATTATTTTCAGAGAACAATCTTTCAGAGTGTAGCGAATGGGAACCCAGGTGGAGACGACCAATTTACAGAGCATTACAATTGTAGAATGTCTTAGTAAAATCTATGAATTATACATTACATTCTTCGTTTGCAAATTTTTCATCAGTTGTCCTTCACATTCTGTATGGTTCTTCCACTTTATGAATCATTTTTCTTTTTCTTTCTGTTTTCCTCGACACAACTTTCTTAGCCTTTCTCTGCCAGGTATTCTACTTCTAGTTGGTGTTACAAACTAATTAGATCGAAAGACATAAGTAGCCTACAGCAAAACAGAGGACTTGGCATAATAATAATTTATTGAGTTCAAAGTTTATTTTTACACGTTTTAAACATTATGCCACGAACTTTCCGGATGATAAATGCTCGCATCCTAATTGATTAGATTTTTGTTTTGGCAATCTTTTTGTAATGAAATTATCTATTCATAAATCATATAATACAATAAACAGTTTTAAACTACGTATCGAGCATTTAGAGCATTCTAAATGTAAAGACAGAAAACAATTACCCAGGTTATTTTGTCAGGTATACTGAATGTGTTCGTTATCGGTACTGTTATTCAGTTCAGAAGAGAAATAATTTTTATCACTAAACTGAGAATAATGTATTCACAATAGAATATAAATATTATCAGAAGGGGTTTTGTGGAGATTTTAGTAATTTTATAGTTGAATGTATATATATATATATATATATATATATATATATATATATATGATTTATTAATGATGCCGAAAAAAATCGATTGTCATATTTCATTGATGTAGACACAATTTTATTCGTTAACAAGATAAACTAATACGGATCAAAAATTTAAAAATTAAAGGCACAGAACTTGAGAGAATCCGCTGATTTACTAAATCAGCAATCACGACTTGAATAGAACATGAGGGTTGTTTTGTTTTGTTTTTAAATATTTTTAATTAGAGTCGAGAAGTGCCAAGCAGCAAAATAAAAAAAGAAAGAAAAAACAACCAATTTTTATCCTATTAGGAAAATGGCAGTTAGATTTACTTGGATCATAGTGTTAATGTTTACATATCAATTGTTATCCAATGTTTTTCGCTCTAATGAACAACTCGTTTCTCGTAAAAAAAAGAAAGAGAAAAGATATATAGTGTGAAGTGAATACAATAAAGTTTGTTTTTAGTAATATATATTGTTTGATAGAAAATTTAAAGTCTTAGAAAACTTTGCTTTCTCTTAAAGTCTATTTATTTATATGCTACATGTGAACTAACACAAAGTGTCTACTTGAAAAGAAAAAAATATATTTTTCATGTTTTTATTCATAATAACAACAAAAAGAAAATACACAACGACAACAACAACGACTTACGTGTGTATCGTTCTGAACATTTTGAAATTTAACAACAACAAAAAACAGAAAAGAAATATGAAGACGACGTCAAACATCACGAGATTTATAACGTTATAAGGCATGTGATTAATAAACTCCCCCCTCTCAAACGAATATTGTATGTGAGCTTGTAAGTAGAGACACTACTTTTTTTCATTTTTGAAAAAAATTTACTAATAATAATTAAAAACACAAAACATGAGTTTTTACCAATTTTCGTTGGAACCGAAGAAAATCATTTCATAAGTGTCTACTGAGGTATGGGTAATCACAGATTTGTTTATTATTATTATTATTTGTAGTAGTATAGTGAACGAACTTCCAGTTACGGAAGACTAATTTGTTTCTGAATGCAAAACTAGTGTTTTGGTGAAATATGACAATCATACGTTGAATACTTTATTTGCATCTCTTCCAACAATTTTCTCTTACAAAGTTCATTGTTCCTTCAATCTCATTGTTATTACAATTGATTTCTGTTTACACCATTATTCTCTTCAATCCGACCTTCTCAACATTCGGCTGTTAGGCATTCCTCTTCTCACTGCTGATATATACTACTAATGTCTGTCGGCATCAGTAGCATATACTACAGTACGAAGAGAGGTATTTAGCACTGATTATCGTAGATTTCATAAACAATGAAAAACCTTTCATGTTATAATACTATTATTTACTAGAATAATAAAACTAACAATTCAGTACAATAAATCTTATTGCATTGGAATACTGTCTATGTAATAAACAAAACTCTGGTTGTCCAGTTAGTAAACAGTCGTTGAATTTAGCTCTATACTGAATGAAAATTAAATCACACTATGATCAGTGTGTCAGCAGAATTATATTTCTTATAAGAAAACTGCAAGTATTTATCCTTTAGGTAAAATTGTGCTAAAATTAGCGATTACTGTTTTTCGAAAATTACAGCGTTAACTCACAAATTCGTCATGTTTAACAGTTTCCAGCCTAGTGACATACAAGAATAATACAAGGGCTACTTTTCTTGAAATCTTAAGATTTATTTCTTAAATTTCGGTAAACGAACGATCACTTCCAAAAGTCCTCGGTGGGTTATTGATGGAAAGCAGACTTACCTCTCTCTACTGTTTTAGGTCTTCCGTAAGAGTCCCAAAATCTTGTTTGTAAAGGTAGTGTTCAATAATGTTATCTACTCAGGTGTCATATGTATAGATCTATATGTCTTCATTTTTCATTGAAATCACGAGTTGATCCAAGCTAGAAAATCATTATAACCATAGAAGCATTGAACATCAGTTTCATTGTCTACTAGTTAAGCGTTCACAAGCGATATCGACAGTCCTAAGTTAGATTCCCAATTGTACGGTCATGAATGTGTACTGCTGAAGGGTACTGTGTTAAGGTGAGACTATCATACAATACGTTCAGGTTTTCGATGGTTGCCTTACTTAGAACGCTTCGTAATCCAACAATCTCTACAACTTATTATGATTATTTTTTTATGTTTTTACTTCAAATAGTTTGGATACTTCTTAACATGAATGAATCACTGAATCGATCTGCCTAATAATAACATTTCAATTTAAGTGATTTATATGACATAGTAACCACGACATGTGCTAATATAGGGCATAATCTCATATAGCGCACATATGGATTTAAAGTTATTTCAACATGTACAGCTTTCATTTAGTTTTATAAAGTAAAAGAATGAAATAATTATGAAATCAATCGTAATGAAAGACCGTTTAGTCCTACATCTAGATCATTCAACAGTGTGCATCTGACTTCTGTGTCTCACCCTTCTAATTATCAACTAATATCAGCAAAATATTTTATCGACAATTCTTATTTTCTTTCAATTTTAGATTAGTTATTCAATATTTTTTTAAACTGACGACAGTCAGGGTGCAGTCAAATTATCTTCTTTTAAACTGTTGATTACCAGATATCCCATTGATATTATAAAAATCAACTCCCATACGCATTACATCCTTAGTTACATTTCTTAAAGAAGAATTTCAGTCCCATTTTACAGATGGCTACCTATAGACGTGATATCATGTAGATGAACTAAAAAGTTCAAATGAGAGTTTATTACAAACCTGTTTATTGAAATAATGAACGATTAATATTTATTTTTGCAAAGCAATTAACCTATTCCTTCTTTCTTACAAACTATTGGAAATAAACAGTTTTATTATTATTTATTAGACTCATATAATGTGTAAGGTTCTCAATGAGATAATCAACTGGTCATTCTGTAACATTAGAATAGCTGAATTTTAATGAATACCTAATTAACATAGAACTATCTCCAGTATACAAAATTGATCATTTCACAAGCTTCATGTGTATAAATGTACATATATCTATATGTGTATACTATAGCCCACTTAAATAAACTAGCGAGGTGTGTGCTACTGATGTCAATAGATATAAATAGTATGTATCATCAATCAAAAGTGAAATAACTGGCAGCAGAAGGTTAAGAAGATCGAAGAAATGAGAACGATGATAAAAAGCCAGTGGCGTGGAAACGAAAGAACAACGAAGTCTAAGAAGACTGACTGATATTTGCAAAAAGGAACAGTCAAGATTAAGACAATTGACTGCCATTTTGCAAATTAAGTATTTACTAAGAGATTCTGTAATTTTCTGTTGAAATACATTCGATTGTCCGCACTTGTGTTCTCGTTCACTACGCTAGAAACAAAGTTATTTCATCAAATTAAGTAGTGTTGAATCAGTGAAAGTCAACCTAGTCAAATATACATACTTAAGAAAGACATTATTTTATCTCTCAGTTCTGCTTTCATCAAACGGCTTTAAAGGACTTAACTTTGAAAGTTCCTAAGCTAGAGGTTGATATTTTTAATAGCAAATAGAGCAAGAGAGAAACAATATAAAATTTGGGGATTTGTGGAGATTTTAAAATTTCGGAAGTGGAATCCACGAGTCAATTTAAAGTTAAGTGTTCGTGCCTGAGACCGAAGGGCCTAGATTTAAGTTCCGAGTGCAGTATCGTGGGTGTGCACTACTAAAGAGTCCCATACGAAGACGAAAAGGCCGTCCAGTGCTTCCAGGTTTTAAGTGGCGATCTAGCTTAAACCGACTCGTGAGATAATAATAAACAGTAAAAAAATTTTAAAAAAATAGTAATAGTACTCTAAAATGATATCACTTCAGTTTATAAAATGAATCGAACAATCATCGATTACTCAAAGTAGATAACGTTTCAACAATGAATTACCCTGCTGAAGCGTTTCATTCAAGTAATATGGGTATATCTGGTCAAAACACTGAAAATAAAGTAAATTTATGAAATAAAGATCAATAAAAGATTTTATGCCTACATGAACAATATTTTGTTGAGGAAGTTTCATTTTCCCAGTAACTTGATTTCATAAAATTTCTTTTATTTTTCTTTTATTCCAAACAAGTAAATGTAATTACACTAGGTGTGTAATTTATATTGTTTTTAATTGGTTTTATTTATATTTTACCGTTCCAAGATGAAATTTGCAAGAATCGAATAAATAAATTTTATTGATTTTAAATAAATGAATTCAAGAGTTTATTAAAGTTAGACCACGATGGAAAACTTAGAAGTACTGGACAACTGTTTCATTCTAGTATGGGACTTCTCTAAAAAACACCCTTTCCGAAAATTTTATTGTATCTAACAAATTTACGTTTTTAAATACTACTGATATAAACAGTTTTATACAAAGATTTCAAATCAACTTGACGACTTACTAGTAAGATTTGATTTCTTATCTTATTAAATATGCAATAATTCACTTTGAATACATTGGTTTTTATATGACACATAAATCAATAAAAATGTAGCATTAAATATTATGGATGCACACTGCTGAGGAGTCCCACTTTAGGACGAAATGGCCAGCCAGTGCTTTCGGGTTTTCCATAGTTGTCTAGCTTCAAATGCCTCATGATCTCAACTATTGAAATATTATCTACTTTAAGATTTGTAATTTTTCTCATTAAAACAAATATCTGTTTTTAACTTCAATTCGACTACTTAGATTCTGACACTGATATACTAAAATATAATTTCATAACTAACGGTTTAACGATACACACGTGGTTAACCCAGTGGTTTGACTGACTTACATTTACCAAAAGTGTATAGTATTATCAATGTAAGAAACACAATGCTACAGATTGGAATATTTTAAACAATACTATCAAGAAAATAACATAATCTGACCTAAAATACCGATCATTTAAATGATAGAAAAGCTGAATTTTACGTGAAGCCTTCTCTAGGATTTATTAAGGTAACGTGAAATTATGACTATTATATTTACAACAATTTGCATTATTTAGGCTTTGAAGTATAAAGATAATGTTATGAACAAAAATGTCTAGTGGATAAAACTAATCTATTGTTTAATGCAGAAATACAGAGTGCCTTCATAATATACGAAAATCATACATTAAATGCATTATTTACACATCTTCCTTTAGTTATGCTTTACATGCATCATGTAAACTTAAGAAGCGTACACTGCAGTAGTCTTCTTTGAAGCCAGTCTAATTAATCCTATCTTAGAGATTTAATGATGTCTAACATGTAATTAAAGCTAATAGTTATTCTGCAATAATGACCTGATAATCACATATATATATATATAGTCGATTTATTGAGTTCGTCATTAAAACTGATGGGAAAAGCTTTTTTCGTCACCTACCATACCACTGATTAATAAAGAGTAGTTTAGTAAATTTTGTTATTTTATTCAAATAGAAAAAAAGAACTTTCATTCAGGTAACCTTTGGCTGTTGTATGTTTAGTTAATACTCATTAGTTTTATAAACGGAAAAAAATTATTAGAAAAAACGATCTTACCTTTATTTAAGTGAACAGAGTGTACTCATGTCATACCTACTTAAACCTGTTCATAAATATGAAAATACGACATTTTGTTATAGATGCAAGGTATATGACGATAACTCTAACAATAGCTTATATGACATATATAGAAGCTATTCTCTGCATAAGCACCTCCAATAAACGACTCAAATTACCAGTCTCGTTAAGAAGATTTATTGGATACGACCAAAGAAGTTCGAGTTAATGTTGGTGCTAGTTTAGACCTATACCAACTCAGTGATTTATTAACTAAGTAATTGTCATTGAATTCAAAATGGAAATAAGGTAACCATTGCAAAGAAAATGAATAGAACATGAGAAATGATTATCTATTTCATACATTGTATTTAGAAATACAATATTATTAGAAATTTTATCAACTGTTTATTACCATTACAATTACAGTGTCCGAACAAACATCGAGTTCAAATTGCATTAAAAGCAATCTAGTTGATCAGAGTATAATTTAGGTAATTATTAACATACGGTAGCTATAATTATATAGACGAAGGCTGAAATCAAATAAATGGATATTTTTTCACGTTTAAATATTCAACTTGAAAGGTAACTATACAGGCCGTAGAATTCGGAAAAAGAGAAATTGAGTTCTCGGAGAAACCGGACTCAAAGACTTGATAGTTTGGATCAATATCTGTGAAAAAAATAGTTAAAATTCTGCAAATAAAACTTTGAAATGCCAAAGAATTACATGATAATCTAATAAATTAAAAAAAAGATCAGTTAAAGGGACTGTTTCTTTATAGATATAGCTATAGACTAGTTTAGAATGAGCTAACTATGGTATTTTAATTGGAAATTTTGGTTTATATACAAATCTATGAAAACATAGCTTTACAATTACTACACAACTAGAAACGTTGCATAAAATTTTGATAAAGGTATTATTTAAGTGTTTATGTACATCATTTTCATTTGGCGAGTTTCATTTAAGCTTAAATCATCAAGATGTAGTAGATGTTATTTGTAACAACATAAGTAACGATGTCTATCTTGAAAGTACACACTCACTTTCGAAAGTGTATAAACCTCAATCTAATAAAAATAATATTTATTTTCATCATAAATTGTAGACAACTTTTTTTTAAGAAAAAAAGTAACATGTATATTCAGATTGAAAATTAATTGATATATTATTATTTTTTACTCATCATCTATTGGTTAATCCATTGATTGGTTGATTTTTTAACAACCAATCAAATTTTCCCTGAACACTATAGACATTTGTATTTATGTCTAGCCATTCTTAAAACAATCAACTATCATTATATCATTGGATTTATAATTTTATTCAATTTAAAAATGAGTCATTTTTATTAAAGATTAAATAGTAGATTTATAATCATCATTAGTGAAAATAATTCTGATGTTGTCTTAACAATATCTAATCATAATTGTTAATTGATCAATACCTCAACAACAACAACAACTACCACAACCATAGCAACAACAAGCACCACAGCAACAACAAGCTATTTTTCTATGAATATACTAATATATCACCATTGCATTTTGATAATAATATTTTCTTGTCCAATTAAATATAGGACGTTTCAAAATATATTTACTAATGTATTTTTTTGAATGTTATACAAATTGTTTATTTATATTATTCAATGATTGTAAACAATTATTATAAACATTGGAAAACTTATCATCATTATTATAAAAACGTTTACAAATCATGAATTTACGATGGATACTAGGATTTAATAAATATTCAATAGTGGAATCGAATTTAAATAATAGAACATCATTCTCTTATTATTATTATTATTATCATTATTATAATTATAATTATAATATTTATCAGTATTGGATTATAAGATTATTTATTTTAAATTTCATGATTCTTTGTAATATAAATAATTGTGGATTAGCTCAACCATGGTTTAGTTTAGAAGCTGTAAAAGAGTATTTAGATATTGCAAGTAAGTGAAATCTAATTATAATTTCATCTATTTATTTATTACATTTTAAATAATAAAGCTTATCATATTTTCTATCATGGGATATGTTCTTTAATATATGAAAAAGTTGATTATTAATTCAATTCATGAGTCATTTGATGCTAGATCACCATAAAACACCTGGAAGTATTGGACTGCCGTTTTATGCTAGTGTGAGACTCTTCAGAAGTGTGTATCCACGATCCCCCTGTGAGATTGGAACTTAGGACCTATCAGTCTCGTACGCGAACGTTTAACCTATAGACCACTGAGCCGATATACAATGGTGTTAATGTCTAACTTCAACCAATTAAGGTTCAATATTACGTGAAATAACTATTTTTGGGAATGGTATATAGGGTCAGATTTCATTAACTAGTAAGATGATTGATTGAGGTCACACTAGATTCAAGTACATTTGATTATTCATCAAACACCGTATGTCAATCACACTTCCTAACATGTCAAAAATAGTTCTTTTAAAAAACAGATTATAAAGAATCTTTTCGATGATTACTGTTTTAAATCATAAACATTCTCAGTTGATATTAAATAAAACGAGAGTTTATGATTTCTCTGCGAACATTCCTAACTGGTTAATAATCTGTAATTTCCCTGTACAATGAAATATATATTATTTATATCCATGTAATAAAACATACATCTGTTAATATTTTGTTTTCTAAGATTATTAGAAGCTTGTCAATGAAATAATCCTTTGAACACTGAAATCAGATTAGGTATATTGATCACAACTAGAAATTTACATGTTCATTACATGGTGTAATTTATTGCTATAATACACATTCAAATACAAAATCAGTGTATTATTTGTGCAATAATGATAATATACATATTAGATTAAACAGAAATGATATTGTTTTTCAAAGTCAAATCTTTTTTTACTTAATACATAAGTATCAAGTGTATTCCATGCACACCCTTAATTTATTGTCTATACCCCACATTCAAACTATTTAAATAATTAATTCTAGTAGTCAGCGGATAGGAAGAATGTCGATATACAGATATATGTTACTTATCCCCGATATACATTACCAATTGCCAGGCAGAAAACTAAAAACGTCAAAAATAATTCTTCATAATAACATTTTATACCAATGTCTCATAGGGTTGTCCATAAATTTTCAATTCTTTTCTTAGTTAAATAATGGCAAAAATGTCTGTGTTGCTTTTTTCCACTCTTTGTCTTCAAATGGACATAAACTTAAAAATTTATTATCATTTATGTTGTTAAACCTACCACAGATCATATTTTGATAAAAAGAAAAAATATTTTGTTTTCTTTTTTGTGTTCAGTGAGTCATTGAAACTTTAGTAAATAAATAAGCCTTGTAATACATTTTTTCTAGTTTCACCTATTTTGCAAAAAAACACAAACAAACAAACTAGCTAACTACAATGAAAATGAAAGGTATGATTATGACTTGTACTTAGTTTCAGTTACATAATCGTTTTTTTTGTTTGTTCATTAGATTATTGATAATTAAAAGTTTTTAAATTGTGTTTCTATGCAAATTTTATTAGTATTCTAATGATGAGTGTAAGTTTAGTATATCTCATAGTTAGCTCATGTTTTAAAAAAAATTTCTATTTTAATCTCTATTAACTTTTATTTCCTGGGTGTTTACATTTTAAGTATGACTTTAATCAGTTTTCACGTTGTACAATGAATTATAATATTGTTATCGTCATGGAAATAAACACACTATCAGTTGTAGTAATTGTATAGATATTCTGTATTCATAAATTCCAATTCAACCTCAAAAAAAATTTATAAGAATGAATACCAAGGTTGGACTTGTTAGTTACAAATAAGTCGAGCATTAAATTGTGAGCTAATAGTAAATATTTTTTTATGTCAAGATGAGTAGGAAAACTGTATTTCTGACGTTTTGTGACTTAATATAAGCCAATTCTTCAAAGATAGGGGATTACATTAGATCACGGGACGTGAGAAATACAATTTTAATACTCATTGGGCTATAAAGAATGTTTATTTAAGCCGATGACTGTGATTAAAACTATATGGAAGTGGAAGACTGCCACTTTGGAAATACGTAAATATATATTACCTATGCAGTCAGTAAAAACAGACCTATACAGAGTTATTATTTAGCAAACTGCAGATTCGATCAAAAAGTAATTTTTGTAAACAATTAATTAATTTAAAATCTTGAGGCGACTTTATTGTCTATAAAAGAGGATTAAACAATCTGAAGCGGATTGTTCATTTATCGAATAGTGCATTTCGAGTATTATAGTTATAAATGTTATATCCTTAGCTTATACGATCATCACGAATTACGATTACCAATTAAAATTGAGTGACTTATACAACCAAATTAATGATTCATACACCAGTACGGGCAATCTAGAGTTCCTATTGGTCCTTTTTCTGACTAACCCTGCCTGTTAAGTTCAGAACTCTAATCCAGCATCCGCGATACAAATAATACATTTCAAACATACTCAGTTTATATACAAGCAGAATCAGACCACATCACATCATAAAATAGAAAATAAAATTTATACAACTCAAGCCAAAAGTGGCTGTGATTATGAGAAACTGTGACAAATAGATTGGAAACAACTTGAGAAAAACAAATTACATAACAGTAACCAATAGGTCAATTAAGAGCTTCTTATAAGAGGAATAATAATATATATAGTTTATGGTTGAGATCATGAACCGATTGATGTTAGACCACCGTCGAAAACCTGGAATCACTGGACGACCGTTTCGTCCTATTGTGGAGCTCAGTGGTCCAGCAGGTTAAGTGTTCGCGCGCAAGACTGAAGGCCCTCGCTTCGAATCCCGCAAGCGTGATCGTGGATGAGCACTGCTAAAGAGTTCCACGATAGGACGAAACGGTTGTCCAACATCAATCGGTTCATGATCTCAATCAAAAACTTAATAATCTCCACAATCCCTATACTGATACATAATTTAGTTAATTAACAACTATACAATGTGAATATATGTATAAATTTATTCCATAAATAATTCCTAACGGTTACCATTCATTTATCCTGACATAACAATAAAGATCTTAATGCATAAAATAAAGCACTGAAGGCTTACAGCAAAAATATTTCTCTAATGTCATTAGAAAAGTTGCTTCTATGAATTTATTGAGTTAAATTTTAATAAATAAATATATAATTAACAATTGAATTTATGAGTCGATTAAAGCTAGATCACAATACAAAACATGGAAGCACTAGTCGTTCGTTTCATCTTAGTATGGGACTTTTCAGCAATGCGTATCTACGATCCCGCTTGTAGGATTCGAATTGTACTAAGACAAAACGCCTGTTCAGTACTTTCAAGTTTTCCATGGTAATCTATCTTAAATCGACTCATGAATTCAACTATTAAATTACTATAATCTCCCGACAAAATCCCCTTTAACAGTTAATTCATTTACACAATACTTTTTTTTTAAATGACACAAAATGTGTTTTTATTCGGTAAAGATTGATGTTTCATGAGAATATTATGCATATTTCATTTGAATGATAATGGTTTATAATTAAACATTAAAATGAAAATAGATTACAATTCAATAAAACAAACATTAGATTCTTAGTTGTTCAATATTATTTACTGATATAAAGAAATAAGTTCGAAAAACCCTATTTCCTTTTGTGTTAATATAATTAATCCTATTCCCATTAATACTAAATGCATCTAATTTCTTATATTTCTATGTATCCCCCATTTACATTTAAAAAATCATAAGAAATGACTTATGATTATTAATTTTCTTCATGCATAGGGACATGTATCTATCTATAAACTAGTGATATTGTAATGAGTGACGAAAAACACGGCTTTTTAAATAATTTAACTATATTACACTGAACATGATCAAAATATTAAATGAAGTTAACATTGTTATTTTAAGGTGATTTTATTCATAATTTATAAATTAACTATTTTAAAAACAGGAAATATTGGACAATCAATTTAACTATATTCACAGAGCCTAACAATGAACTGTAAGATTGGACAATAGAATGTGAATACCATTGAAGATGGTTAAACATGGATAAAACTAATGTATTGTGTTTTCTGGTTTTAATATTTCTCTAGACGTTTTCATTTGATTTCTAAATTCTATGGTCTTAAATATTATTCACAAACTAGATTAATAGTAAGTAGTCTACACCGAATAGATATTTTTGTTTGTTTAAACAATTGGTTTTTTTTACCTAAATATGGATCTTATCATGTAAAATCATGATAAAGTTATGCAACATATTGCTTCATGGTAAATATCTAAAAATAAACAAACTTATCTTCAACAATTCAGGCATTTCATTAACTCATAATAATGGGATCCACAGTTTCAAATGCATAAAATGCATAAATCCACATGAGCTTATTGATGAAATTCAACAATATATTCAAGGTATACAATCGTCAACGGTCTCATTCAAACATAATTATAAATTACATATCAATGGTGATAATAATAATAATAATAATGACAAATTGAAGATAATTAATCAGATTCCTAATAAAAAGAATAATCAGGCTTTTATATTCGATACGAAACAAGCAATGAAATATGGTTATTTAAAATATAAAAAACAACACATGACAAATGTGAAACGGTTACATAAAATGTATAAAAGATTTAAAAAGAGAACACTTTTGAAAAGCCCACATTATTCTACAACATATGAATATGTACCTTTTATAAAAAGTAAGTTGATAATAAATATTTTGTAAATAGTTACAATAAATATGTTCTACAAATGTAAGTTCTATTAACATACTTCACTTAACAATTCATTTTGATGTTTATTTTTATTGTTAACAGTTTATATATACATGGATTATTTGTAAGAGCTTGTATTTACTATTGAATTTGATGAGTCTTCTTTAGGCATCTATGCCCCTTGTGCTAATGCCTTGATATCGTTTGTAGTTACAATGTGACCATATTTTGAATACTGATTAATAGTAGAATCTACAATTCATGTCTCATTCTATTACGGCATCTCAAACAGAATATCGATGTGGGAAATATAAACTTTAAGGAAAATAATTATTAACATACTTAATGAAGAGATTAGTGATTGTTGCAACTCTGTATTTAAGAGAAGATTCATTGACTTTTGGAGCAATAATTACTGAAATTCAATCTCGGTTCAAACATCAACATTAGGTACACCCAGATAAACAGGCGCAAATCTGATGTAGCACGTATCCTGAGTTTCACTTTCAATCTTTTTCAAAATCATGAATACATGCATGTTTATTTATTTAATTGATGATAACAGTGTGTTTAATAATCAGGTGAATAGTCACCTTATTCAGTAGTATGTTTTTAGTGTAGCATGGAACACAGCATAAAATACTTCAACAAGCTACTTTTATTGTTTGTAATGATTGCAACATTTGTAGAAAAAATAAACGAGATTATTAGAAAATATGGAGATTTATGGATACTATAGTATTTCTACTGTTGAATTAACGGGTAATCTAAGGTAGACCAACATTGAAAACCTGAAAGCACTTGATGATGGTTTCGTCCTAGCATGGAATTACTCAGCACCGCGCATACATGTTGTCAATGTTGGTTTATCTTAGATTTATTTATGAATTAAACTGTAAAAATAAGAATTTTTACAATAATAAACAATATACATATATAAAGGTCAACGTTTTCGAGTAAATCAACGTTTACAACGTTTTGGTTTCATAGCAAGCCGCCTGAATAAAGTACCTTCAATATTTTGCACATTACTGTGACTATACCAGTCCCAGGGTTCTGTCAGATGTTCATAAAGAAAGGCGTGAATAGAGTGGATGGCTGACAATTGGTAGTACAAAATCAGGCCTCCGCTAATGTTGCATCGAAATCGAAAATTAATGAAGTTAAATTGACTCCAACTTACATTTATCATAGTAGTTACATGATACACATATTTTTTCACATTGTTTGAATTATGCCTTAGATAAGTTATGAACCCATATAGTACTTTCCAGTCATAATCATACAAATTATTCAACTAGATTCCTGAAGTTTGATTATACAAATGTTACGATACATGTTTTAAATTAACAGAAATTGGAGATTGTCAAATTTTCCAATGTGATGTATATAGTCGGAAATAAGTATTTTAAGAATAGATAACTAATTAACCTTTATATATATATACATACTGCAAAGCAATTATTGGTAATCATTTTATAGAACTGTGTGAATACATAACAGGCTTTTGGCACAATTGTTTATTTAAAAGTAATACGATAGAATTTCATAGATATCAATGCAAAGGTTGGACTTGATAGTTTCAAATAAATTGAGCATGGGGTAAGAAGTTGATGGTAAATATACTTTTTGTTATATCCCAAGGTGTAGAAAAATTGTATCTCTGACGTTTCGTGACTTGACGTAAGCCACTTCTTCAGAGTAAATAAACAATTAGTACAATTTTAACTTGTGTTAATTTAACTCCCCTATTTATTTACTTTGAAAATATGACTTACGTCGAGTCACAAAACGTCAGAAATACAATTCTTCTACTTATTAAGATATAACAAAAGAATGTATTTATTAGTAGTATAATCAGAGAACTCGGTGAAATAAATTGGTCTACTAAGATGTAGCAGTCATCTATAGTTAATTCTTATGCTTCTATAGTAACAACTGTACTTCATTTTTAAATTTATCTTTGATGGTTCTGTGGTGTCAGTACGAATACTTGTATCAATCTATTTTGTTTATTACTGTTTAGACTACAGAACTACTTATTAGTTCTGGATAAACTGATAACTTATATTTGACTAAAATATCATCAGTTGAGTAAACCTGTTTACAGAGATTGTTAGAATCAGAGAAACTATTCAGCTATTAGAAACTGATAATAATGTTCATGTACAAAATTAGATCTACAGTGAACTCAATCTAACTTTTCTAGCCAAAGAGATAGATGTTTATAGTTAGATAAAATAATGTTTAGCTTCGACAAAACCATCAAAAAATGACTGAAGAAAACAAATCAATGTACTTGACATCCAGCCATATTAAATAGACCAACGTTATCCTCCCAGAAACCTCTTATTAGATCATTTCCAGTTTGAATTGTACATTCAAAATAATAATGATTGTCGTAGTTAAATCATTTTGAATATTAATCAGAATATAACTCGAATTAATAACTGACTACAAACTTGCATTCTTATCAATACAATGATCTAAAAACATTGAACACAAAAAGAAGATAATAATAATGATAAAACTTTAGGACACCGTCTCATGCTGCTATAATTAGAGCGAAAAAAAGTAACTTCATATTTGGATCTAATAACCATTATCAGTCAAATTCACTTGGTGTTGTTTTTACTTGTATCTTCCCATTGTTATTTAGGACTGAAATTGATCAGTCTCTTGTTGGCATATGTGCATCCTGTGCGAATTGCCTCGATATAACTTTAAGTCACTAGCTTTTTTTTAGGCAAAAATAGATAATGGATAGCAGTGGAATGTAGGATGCGCGTTTCGTCCTATTTGAAACTCAACCAATATCAGAAATTAGTGTGAATATTCTTCTCTCAAAATTTTTTAAAAAAATCAATAAAAATCCAATAATATTGAATAAAGTGTATAACTATTTTGATATATCACTATTAATCTCTATGATCCTTTTCAAACTTAATCACTTGATCAATGATCAATTTCGTTTAATTTTGACTTCATGTTAAAAACCATTGGAAAAAACCATTGAATAATGTAAACAAAAACTTTTATTTGAATGATAACACACATTTTATTTTGCCATTATAATATAGTTTGTTTCATTGAAAACAATAGAATAACTTAATATAAGTAAATAGATGGAAAATTATAAGCATTAAATGAAACTATTATTAAATAATAGGCTTTAAACGATAGTATGTTTATTATAAAGACCAAAAATATAAATAAAACTAAAAAAAATATTATTCAATAGAAGAAAAAAAACACACCTCTTTATATTGTTCAGTTATTTAGTAACCATTATCAACCATTCAGTTACATTCTACTGTTTACTAACAATTTACAAAAAAAAAAAACAACAAATAAACATTATGCTACTGTTTTATGATCAGTGTTAGAAAGGATGAAGTAGAACTGATGATGATAATAATAATAAGAATAGTTTGGTCATTTCACACTAAAATTATCTTTTTATCTATTGTTATTATGGTTGTTTTGTATGTTGCCTATGCACATATATAATGTGACCACAATTCACTATGAAAACGTGTTAAATATAAGAAATTCACTATTGTTATATACATTTATTTATTAATGACTTTTACAAGAGATAATATCATGTATGTTGTTAGATGAGCCTTTTTCTGTGTTTTTTATGCATATATATATATAAACTACTGAAGAATGATTTATTAAACAATATAATCGCTCTTATATGTATAGATTGGATACTATTATCAAATAAGTTTGTTACATGATTAGATTTAATTGAGAGAAAAACTTTTCTCTAAGAACTATAATTCACTTAATAAATCCTATTTCAGAAGGGGTTTTGTGGAGATTTTTTTAGAAATTTCACTGATTGAAATCATGAGTCAATTGAAGCTAGACCACCATGGAAAACCTGGAAGTACTGGAGTTCTAGTGAGAAGCCGTTGCCAGTGGAGTTCAACCAGGTCTGTTGTGAGATATCAACTCACTGAAGACAATGGTGGACGGTGGTGCGACTTCGTGGATTGGTTGGAGTTGGACATTAGCACCATTGGATGCCGGCTCAGTGGTCTAGTGGTTGCGCGCTCGCGCGCGAGACTGGTAGGTCCTGGGTCCTGAGGGCGGGATCGTGGATGCGCACTGCTGAGGAGTCCCATAATAGGATGAAACGGCCGTCCAGTACTTCCAGGTTTTCCATGGTGGTCTAGCTTCAATTGACTCATGATTTCAATCAGTGAAAACCTATTTTGTTTTATAAATTTGATAGAAGTGCTCTTCATACTTGTTGTCAAATAATGTTTATTTTACATGAGCTATATTTAAGCTTAGTGTACACGTTTGATATGTTGAACAATTGAGTGTGCATTAACGATTTTATTCATGCAGAATCATAGCAAATACTGCATTATAATTCATATGATATTAATTCAGAAATGGATCCGATAACTCTGCGGGTTAATTGTAATTTATTTGAGGTGATGAACCGATCACTGTTAGGATATCATTGAAAACTTAAAAGTGCAATATCATGGCTTATTTAACCTAAGACATTAACACCGTCAGATCTCAGTTCATTGGTTTAGAGTTTAAGGGAGATCAAAGGTTTTTGGTACGAGTCCCTCGAACAGGATTGTGGATGAAGACAAAACGGTCGTCCAGTGCTTCCAAGTTTTCAACGGTGATCTAGCGTTGGTTCAGGATTTTAATTATAAATAAACCATCTCCGTAACCCTTTACTATAATTTATTCGTTGAATTAACAACTGATATAAAAAATTAACCACATTTAGAAAAGCATTAAAAAATCTGAGTACGTTGAACAGTTACAAATGGTAAATTTTCAATGACTATAAACTTCTACCTGAATTTTATGCTGACGATCTCGTTCAGAAGAATGATAAAAGCTCGACAATCAAATCATTCAAATCAAACAACAAAACTCCATCAAAATCATCCATCTAAGCTACAAATCTATCATTTCAAATAAAACACTAATTTGTATACTAATCTCATTTTGGAAAATAATTTACTACATGAAAATGGAAAATATATCGGCTTATTAAATACGGATCTATTCAGTTTCACTGCATATTATAATTTTGTTTAGTCGCAGACGGAAGCATATAATAATTATTACCAATAAAATTATTATTATTATTTCATAGAAACATTGCAACCATATAGATTTTATTTTTTGTTCAATATTTAATCTGGAAAAAAAGATGCATTTAATCTGACTACAGTTTTTTGTTTTTGTTTTACCTAAATGCTTAATTAGATTTACTTGTTTCAGAGACATTGTCTATTCTCTTATTTTAATAATAAACTAACCACCATTTGAGACTATATATATATATATATATATATATATATATATATATATATATATTCATAGCATATTCTTTTATACAATGTGAACTAACTGCATTTACCACTATATTTTGTGTTTATAATGCGAGTGTGTGCGCGCACAGAAATTAACAACTGTTTCAATGTCTATGATTTCAATGTACACTTAGCTCAATGCCAAATAGAATTATGATGAACTATATATATATATGCTCTCCCTGTAAATATATAAATGATTTACATTGAGAACTGAACGCAGGATTGATTAAAGAAATCAATAATTCCACTGATCGAAACAGGAATTCATTTTGTTCTATCAGCTTGTAATTATGTCAAAATCTTAACTATCATTTAAGTAACAATGCGACAAGATTATTTTTCCACATTAAAAAAAAATTAAATTTGTCGGTGTATTGGTCTTTAGCTATTATTAAAGATTATACAGATCATGAACCAATGAAATCATGATAGATGTCAGGCCAACTATATTAATTAATATTCAACCTAAAATAAATTGCAGATCTTAGCTAAGAATAATAGCAAGAAACTTATGGAAAAAAAAAGTCTTATTAATTCAGTGCTTCAGGATTCCGAGTCAAAATCAATATTTAATTGTGCCAAAATCTTGATTTTATTGAAATTTATCAATAAATAATGTCAGTTACTTTTCGGTTACTCATAAAACTTACTGGTTAACGCTTTGACCATAATCCAGGGACCATTAATATGTACAAAATGAGTTTCCTTGCATTACCATATAAGTTTCATGCTCTCCATGAAATAGTTGGCTAATTTCGTAGATTCCCTATAAAAAAGTTTTATATAAATAATTGACAAAACGAACGAATCACTTTGCTGATCATTGAGTAATGTATGTTCATGTGTTTCACTATGCGGTTTGGGCTAATCAATCAGGTTTTAAATTTATTATCACATAGAGTAATAGATACACCCTATCCTGAATTTATTTTTGGTTCATGAGCCTTCTAATCATGTTCATATTTCTTTGTTCAATCGTATTTTGTAAATAGGCAATTGCTTTTTTCCAAAATTATTATATACTTCCGACTGGTTGTACTGTTTATTGCTGAGACTTCATTTAGTCATACCTTTCAACTCAGTCAGTCATTGTTACAACTTATGGTCTTGTGTCCTATTAATGTATAACATAATGATACCGCCAATTAGAGAACAGTGAATTATCGACTAGATCAGTGTCGCATAAAACCCGTACGAACAGTCTAGTGTCCTTGTAGGTTCTGCTTTCCAACTAGCCCTGCCTGTTGAGTCCAGAACACCAATATCAGCCTCTGCAATATGAATCATGTATTTCAAACATACTGGGTTTAAATACAAACCAAGCAGATCACATCGTTTCATAAAATAGAAATTAACATTTGTACAAGATATAGCCAAAAGTGGTTGTGAACGTGGGAGACTGTAATTAACAGACTGGGCATAACTCAAGAATGGTCAACCGTATAATAATGTTCATAGGTCAAAATAAAGGTTATAACAAGAGGAACACGAATATGAATAGTTTAGTTACCTAACAATTATACAATAAAAGTATACGTACTTTTTTAATCCATAAATGGATCCCAAAAGTTACCATTAATTATTCTCATCGAGATATAACAGTCATATCATTATCATTTCATATTATTCACCGATCAATCATAAATTTATCCTTATTTTATCCACCAAAAGAATTTTGTTTTAGCTCTCCCTAATAACAAACAAAATATTGAACATAAAAATATCAACCTTTTCTTTTCAATCTACAAATAATAATGAAGATCACAATGAAAAATTACAGATTAAATGCAGAGTTACTAAGTGTTCATTACTTTTTCAAATGAAATTCCTCAACATCAATTTCTTAAATGTCAATAAACCAGTACAATTAATTTTTGCGTGTTATATCAATTATAACCTATTAACTATAATGCTCAATAATTAAAAAAAAAATTTGTTCTCCTTTTCGTTTTACTGTAATCAACTGAATTGTAATGCTCATTAAAATATTAATTATCCGAAAATTATATAATGAGGTCAGAATACACTTTAACTACTATAAATATAAACCTGTAATTATCTATGAATTACTTTAAATGAAATAAATAGACTTTGTTTTCTTTCATCTACAAATTAGTTTTCCTTTTTTTTGGATTAACAATAAGTAAATCTCATTTTTATAGTAAATGAATAACAAACAAACAAAACAAATTACATAAGGACATATGTGCATTCTAGTTCTTTATAAGATACACAACCAATTTCGATTAATCAACATTTCTGTTCTAAATAGAACTTTAATTTTAAGGTCATAGAAGTTTAAAACTATGAATAAATTGAAGTTTTATTACTAATGTTCTCAAACAGACAAGTATAGTTTTCAGAAGGAGTTTTGTGGAGATTGTAGTAATTTCAATAGTTGAGATCATGAGTCCATTGAAAATAGACCATCATGGAAAACATCAAAGCACTGGATGGCCGTTTCGTGTTTTTGTGGGACTCCTCAGCAGTGCGCATCTATGATCCTGCCTCGCGAGATTCGAACCCAGGACTTATCGGTTTCGCCCGCGAGTGTTCAACCACTAGGCCACTAAAGCCGGCATCCAACAATGTTATTGTCTAACTACGACTAATCCACGAAATTGAGCCACACGTCCACCATTGTTATCAGTGAGTTACTTTTAGAAATATATTAATACAAGTTGAATGTTTAAGCCCTATTTCACAATGAATTATAAAGAAAATAAATATTAGTATTAGTAGCGATAGTAGTATATATTGTTATCATAACAATTTTATATATATTTTTTTCTCAGTTTTCTTGGATCCCTTCCATTTCTTGAATGATTTAATTACCATTTTGTTCATTTTCCCTATTTAATCTGTTCTTATTTGTCTGTCAATGTTTTTTATACGAGAATGATAGAAGAAAATATCATAACATTAAATCAGAGGTAATTCTAATCCTTTCAAATTTCATACTATTCCCATATGAATCAACTGATATTCGTATACTGATAAATTCACTATGTATGTTAGTATAGTTTATTGGTTTTAAGCGATACCATTTCCAAACTTGTTTTATTTCAATTAGAAATGATAATATCACTATGTTTAAATCCTTATTAAATGACTTAATTGTATTACATAACGAAACGGGAAGCGGATTCAATTACCACTTCATACAAGCTAGATAATTGCAAATACAAAGTGAAATGTATTATTTGGCTACGCATAAATACTAGTTCATAGAGGATCGAATCAATAAGTTTCCATACTGATGATAAACACAACAGGTAGTTCTCAATGGCTTTTCACTAATTGTCAATACATCTTGTCTCTAGATAGATTGTTTAACTTTGTAAAAAATAGGTTTACTGAAGCAATTAAAAGTAAAATTGAGTTAAAATATGCGTTTTTTCAGAGATGCGCGCCCGTTATTATGTTATATATATAGAACGTATGTAGTAAATACTGGGGACACTACAAATTTATTGGTTAACACTTGTCTGGAGTATATTTTGTTTTTTAGCAAGGCAAATTCTTTATGGAACCTTTGTTATGTCTATGAACAGAAAAGTAAGTAGACATGGTTGTCTTGGCAATGTATGTAACGTTTATGGTCATATATATTTCCGATTCACTGAGTATTACTTCAGCTAACCAAGTATGTATCTTAGAAATTGAGAAATTCGCAGGCTGATGATATTTCAACCTTATTTTCGAACAAATAATACACTATTTTAAACTTTACATTCAGTATATCATACTGTACGATAAAATCTTTAGCTGCTATTTGCAAACATGAAACTTAAGAAAATAACCAGTATCAGTTAATTTATCGTATTTCATTTTATTTCAAACAGTGATTTAGCAAATTTATTCTTAATGCTAAGGTCTTCACAATGATCAGAAAGAACTTAATACAAAACATTGTCTCGTAGTGTTAATGATAATAAAATTACAAAAATTACACTAGTGATCTTGAATGAAATATACACCACTATCTGATAATTGATTATCCGTAAAGAATCATCTGAATAATGAGTTTTGGAGAAGCATTTTTAACAAATAAAGTGACTTTTTAATATTCACTGTAATGGCAGTCATTCACATGAATAATTGATGTAAATGCTTTGTCGAATAATCGGTCATTATCAATTTCAAGTCCCTTCTTAATCAGATTACATTTCAATCTGTAAAAAAAAATAGGGAAAGACGTAATTATGTTTGAAATCGGTTGTTAGTGAAATGATGTTCCGTAAATAGAAACACTTCAAGTATCAACATTGCAATCCATGAATATTTTACCCTTCAAATAATGTACACATGTTATAGAGTTTAAACTTTAATTAAAAGCGGATATAACTTTAATTCTAACGGTTAATAGTATACTGTTATGATAGATTATATTAGAGATACTTAAATTCAAAACATTTATCGATTATTGTCTGGCATAGGCATATTGTCGTGAATGGTTCCTCTATTAATTCTAACATTCGGAAATCCATATTATTACTATTATTATTATCATTTTTTTGATTATTATTATTATGATTCAACATCAAACGTTTCAACTTCAAATCAATAATGATTAGTTATCCCTATTTATGTTATATCCTTTGTAATGAATGACAATATTAACAATCTAAACCTATAATTACATAATAAAGTTTCTCTGATCTGTTCATAAGTTTTCTTTTTAATTTTTCAATTAGGTTCATAATAATATAACATGCAATATAAAGTTTATTATTATTATTATTTGAATAATAAAGACAGAATTCTCTTTAATGTGAGAAATATATATGATATGGATTAACCATATAGTTATAAAGTTGTCATAATTATGCAATATTGTTTTATTCTTTTTCTTTTTGTTGTTCTATCTTCCTAATGTTAATGTCTTATCTTAATTTATGTACCGTTGTCTCCCTTTTTTGTTGCTTTTTCTGAGTACTCGATTAAAACAAAAAAAAAGACTTTCAAATTGGATACATTATCTGTTGTGTTCATTTACATGTAACTTATTTAGTATGTTACAACATGTAAGAATATTTCACTTAAAATAATGTGAATTAGGTATATAAAATGTGTGGGATTACTAACATGTATGAATAGATTAAGTGAAAAGTATTAAATGTTTATTAGTAGTAGTAAGAATATGAGATGTAGTCTCAATGATATAATGCTTCATCGTAAGATTTATCTTACTTAACATTAAGCTTATGTTTAAAATAAAGGCAAATTTCTTGTTATTTTGAAGTGATGATAAGAATTTGCAAATCAGGTGAACACTTTTAGTGTTGTCGAGTTTTATGAACTAGATAGTTAACTAACGGTCATTTCATGTAAAAGTGAGCTTCTTGGTTATGAATCCATCTGTTCTGTTGGTCTTAATTATGAATAATTATCGTTATAGAATGTTTATTATCTCCAGAAGTCCTAGTAATCAAATTGATTATTTTGTTCCGTTGATATTTAGTCAGACCGTTAAATAATCTTTATGTAATGCGTTGATGTAACACTTTGGGAGATTCATCATGATTTATAGATTTCTTAATATCTAATAAACCTTTCAGTTCAACGTTGCAATATGATGAGAATTAACGAATCATTTGCACTAAAATGATTTATCATAATACTATGTCATAAATTTGTTATAATTTGAATTACTTATTACCATATCACCGCTTGATGGGAACTTTATACTTACTGGTTACAAAAATATATCATTTAGTACAAATTCTCATAAAATAAAATTTTAAACAAATCGTACCTCAATTGAATTAAGTTAGTAACTAAAATATTTTCGAAATACTTGACTCCAAACACAATCAAGATATAATACTGAATGACAAAATCATATCCATTATCATTGTTGATGCTTTTATTACTATTAGAACTATGAACTTTCAGATATCAATTTATGCCCATTGCAACCCTGAAAGTCTCAAATTCAGTTTCTGGTGTTATCGTATATACGCACTGCCATGAAATCCTCAACGTAAAATAAGTATCCAGGACCCGGTGGTTTCCAACAATTATCTTTTAAAATTCGCTTCGTAACGTAAATAGTCTAAAAAACCTTAATTCTTAGATGAACAGCACTTCCACTTGCATGACTAGTGTGTATCCAAGTGAACTTGAAAATTATTTTGGACACGTTTTGTTGACTTTTGTTCACAACTAACTTTAATTCAGTGGAAGAAACTAATCGTAACCAATTATCATACATAGAAGACATCCTGAGAAAACGTTCATAGTGTGATTATTCTATTTTTAACTAAGTTGTATACTAATTGTTGAATAAACAACAAATTGATGTGCGTTAATTTCTCATAAAATACATTTTAGGAAGTTCAGTTTCTTTTTCAGATGAGGAATGAAGTTACTCTAAGATAAATCGTGGTTATCTCAGTCAGGAAGAAACGTTAATATGACCTTTCTTGTCAAAACGTTGACAAGATATCTTCTCATTATAGTTTATAAACTTCGCTAAACTTGTAACAGTTCTTCTAAATTGATTAGCCATAGTTGTTGGTGGAATACAAGACTTGTATTTCATTTTATCTGAGACCCATCAATTGAATAGGTGTACAATTCAGTGTTGGTGTAGATTGAATCCAACCCAAAAGCAAGAAATGATCATTTACAATTCTATTTTATGCCGTAACCCATCGTTTCTGAAAAATTGTAAGAGAATGACATCGTGGTAATTTTTACAGAATGTACAGCTGTCAAGATAGACTAAATATCAAAAACGGAATGATTGAAACGCTTACTTTGAAATTATTAAGTGATAAAACTAGACAATTTTCTTAAGATTTCTATTATATTTAGCTAAATATTCAGCCTACTAAACCATTCATGCTTCCAAGCAATAACAGTACAGCACATTGCAATACGTTTCTTAAAAAGAATTTTACTTAGCAACAACATGTAAAATGTGATTCGAAGCAGTCCACTACCAATCTAGAAAAAGTTTAAAGTAGAATTTTAAAATTATTCACTGAAATAACACAAGGGAAACAAAATTTATTGTCATACCCATTGCATTCGATTGGAATTCACTACCTTTCTAAGCATGCTTGTAAATATGAAAAAAAATTAAATTTGATAATCAATTGATAGTGATTACTACGAAACAATTGTGAAAAAAATGTCTAGTTATGCCTGTTCAACTAATACAATTCATCTAATATTTAAAATCATGGATAAATAAATGTTAGAACACCATTGAAAACCCGCAAGTACTGGACGGCCATTTCGTCCTACGGTAGAACTGCTCAGCAGTGCTCATCCACTATTTCGCACGCGAGTTTCAAACTCAAGACCTTCGATCTTGTGCGCGAATTCTTAATCTCTATACCACTGAGTCGAGATCTACTGGTATTAATGTCTAAACCCAACCAATCCACGATGTCGCGTGAGTATCTTCCATTGTCTTCAGTGGATATTGCCTTCCACCCGACACGGCTATACCTCACTGATCACGTTGGCATGCAAGCTCGAAAGTCCTGGCTTTGAGTCCTGCGTGCGGGATTGTGGATATCAACTAGTGGAGAGTCCTATACTGGGATGTAGCGACTGTCCAATGCTTTTAGGTTTTCAATTATGATTCAAAATTGGAAGATTCATGAGTTTAATGAAATTCAACAAACCAAGACTGAAGATTATGTTTACACATTAGATCATTCTGTGAAGATATTAATTCATCATATCACAATATTTTACATGGAGAACTATAATATTTTTTTGATTTGAATTGAATAAAAACATAATATTTAGAAAGTTATTCTATTCTGTTATTGAAAACATTGATTTTTTGAAATATACAATTTTGAGATATCTAGTATCAGATAGAATCTTTTGGTGATGTTTGTAGTCACTGCTTTTGCCAAATGTAAATAATGTTATATATCGAGACATAATGAAAAGAAAAAAAAAGAGAAATACACGTTTCTAGAGCAACTTGCAAGTTTTATGATGAATATTGAAACAAATAAAACCATTTATATATACTGTCTCTTACACATCTATCCTATTTAAAACATTTAACTATTGGTGTTTTTTATACGTTTGGTCAAATATATTCATAGGTAAATAAATAATAACAGAGAATTTGAAACAGATAGTGCATAGTAATGAAATGATTACTGCATAACAATTAGAAACTCAAAAATGCATTGAAATATATAATGATTTTATCAAATATTTTAGACAGTCAATGGACTACAGGATTATTAGTAATTTTGTTGACATCCATCCAAATCTCAACCTTACCCTAAATGCTGAAATCAATCTTGATTGTCAGTCACTTATTGAATGACAAAATGGACAATGGATAATGTTGTCAATAATTCATGAATTCTATAAAATCAGTTATATTGTAAACTAGCAATTATGTTTTGTTGTAGTTATTTCATAGCTTACATTTTCATGAACCAGTTTGTAATCCTTTTTTTATAATTTTGTCCAACAACTCAGACCAATTAGCTTGGTATAAACTTATTTAAAAGAATTATGTTAATACTAATGAGCAAATAGAATTAAATTGATGTACGTGACAGGGCAATTAAAAATATAAATCGACTATACTCACAATATTCAGTCGTAAGGTATCTAATCATAAGTGATCAATCTTATTGGTCGTACAATATTTCTTCCATTACAGAGCTTTACGTATATTATCTGAATTTAAGTTGACGTAATTTTGTTCGCTTCTCAGTGTGTAATAATCTTTCCGATTGAGTAGTGAAAATAAAAACTTCTAGTAAATTTTATCTTATAATAAAACATTTTATTACACAATCGGAATTTGAAGTGTCATTTCATTTATTAACACTTTTAGAAAATCGATTGCTTCCTTCCAGATCCACGTTACAGTAATTTGGTGACCATTTAGGGTTTTCGAGTAATTCATGTTCGTTATTTAACAATGCATATCACTTATAATGGCCGGTCTTAAAGATAACCTATTTCGTTATATATATATATATATATATATATATATATATATATATATATTCAGACGATAGCATGTTAAATGAGTTAACAAAGTTAAACTTTGTCATCAATATTATAGGGATTTGTATCTTATCAACACTCAGCCACATTTTGTCTTAGTGCACTCAACCGATAAGCGTTTTAACAGATATTTATACATGAATAAATCTTTCTAATGATACCGTTTATTGAATGTTTTAAATACTACTTCAAAACCGCCTAAAGATACAGCGGTTTATACTGTGTTTTTTTAAACTGATAAACTGTTTACTTTGATCGTTAACTGACTTTCCTTTAACGTTAATAACAACTAACAAAAGTTATATTTATGTCTGTCTTGAGTATGTTGCGTCTTTCTTACTGATAAAAGCAATAACAATAATGGATAATGTTTATGTCTTGCTTTCTCATACAACTTTTAGAGTAATCCTAATTAAAATGTTGTTATTAGGTTATACAAAATGTGTATATACAATCTGTTTTTTATACAAAATTCTGAAAGGAAAAGTATCATAGTGGAAGTATTGAACTGTAATTAGTGATAATTACCGGTCAGTGAAGCGTTTATAACGCCATGATAATTATATTCATTTGCCTATCGATAAAAATCATTATCACTGACCTAAATATTGAATGAACTAAACGGGAAACAAGTATTCTAAATATTTTACTAAAGTGCTTTGTATCTTTCGAAGTGTATAATAGCCGATCGTTATATTACGTTCGTATATAAGAATTTTGACTTGTGAAATCACTTTAGAACTTTCATCTGCATAGAATCAGTCTGTTTACTTTCCAAAGTAACTCAGTTCTAAAGACAGTTTCCATGCTAATTCAGTATGTAGTGTAGCTTAGAAATCTACACCTACAAGCAAGCTGTCTTCACGAAACAAAATTCAACGTAGTACGAACATAATTGTGAACTAAGACTAAAATGAAAGTTGACAGACCAAGGATTAAGTCTGTTTAGAAGAGATGTGATTGAAAGTATTAAAGACACTTCATTAGAATATTTATGACATTTCTGTGTTTATCCCAAATGATCTCCGATTAAGACGGAGAAGAGAACATGAGGAAATTCAGAGTCTTAGAATTATTTAATGTTTGCTCATACTTAACTCAAATAAAATCACGTTGCAGTTCAAAATAAATTATCTTTAAATCGCTTATCAACTGTGATCAGTTGACTATACAAGACATACTACATTACATGACATTGGATAAACATCTGGCAGTTAAAATGAATCATACTAGTTTCATCAATTTCCTTTAAAGATAACAAGGTAATTCACTTTAAACTCATGTACGAATCATAAAATATTTCATCTAGCTGTCTAGTGGTATGGATTACCAGCTCTTTAAATACAATTATATCATTAATATCTTCTTTGTTTTTATACCTATTGTTGACCTTTAAATTATGGTAATTGATTCTTAGCCATGACAACAAACAACACATTAAGTTTCATTCGTGAAAGTTTGACTTTCAATTAAACAACTGCTCACTAATCACTTTTGTGTCACAGTATTAACAAAATCTTTTGTTTTATACTCAATATTCATCTTATCGGACGATGGGTTACAGAAAGGCTGTGTATCAGTTAATGCTGGATCATTATATAAGACCAACTAACGGCATAGCTTAAAGAATTCTGGTTAATCTAGTAAGCTTTTTGACTGATCTCGTTGCGTAATAAGTTCAAATAATAATGAAATTTGAAATGTCTCGGATGAGCTTTTTTCGGGAATTAATACATTACAGGAATACTAAATAACTGAAAAGTCCAGTGAAAAAACGTCAATAAATGTGTTACACAAACATAAGTAATGGATAGCAATAAGAACTACAAATTTACCGCTTAGTCATTTTAGTGATTCACATAAGGTTAAATTTACACAGTCGTGTTGTATCAATCTGCTACAGACCGCCACAATGTATAATTTATTAGGAAATAATTAATGACTTCACATTTTCTTTTCCTATTTAAAATAATTGATTAATTCATGCCCAATCTCTAGACTATCCAAAGATGTTGTCTACTTAAGATAATTGATGAAGGTTTACGAAAGATCACGAATAATAATACCATTGGGTTACGGCCAGTGATCTAGAGATTAGGAGTTCACGCACAAGACCAAAGGTCTTGGGTTGGAGTTATGCGTGTGGGATCGTGGATACGCACTGTTGAACAGTTCCATACTAGGACGAAACGGCCGTCAAATGCTTCCAGGTTTTCAATAGTGGTCTAGGTTAGATCGACTCATGAATTCAGCTATTTAAACCACTACAATCTCCCCATATAAGTTTCAAAACCCTTTTATATTTCTTTATACGAACTTTTTTTCAGAATATTAAAATATGTTTACTGTTTCGATAATTCTTAAAATTCACTCCATAAGTAACACAGGAAATAGGAAAATCGTACCACCTAATCGCTTATATATAATAAACATAATTTTACATACACCAAAGTTCTGTTGTCTTATATATTCGAGTACATAGGTGAAAAAATCAATTTGTTTTGTTCACCCTTATCAAAGAATCAGTATTGATTCTTAAAAACAAACACCATTTCAAATGGATAATTGATTGGAGGCTTAGCATTCTTGTCAATATATTTATCTAATATACTATTGAATCTACATCATACTTATCAATTCACCTATCTACTGTCATATGAAATGACAATATTTTCCATTGGCTATATAACTAAAAAATAATAATAACACGTAAATAGGAAAAACAATTTACGTGTAACAACTATCAGTCTGATCTGTAAAAATGGCTAATAATTCGGTTTATCGTTAAAAATCTTTTGTGTACGTAAACAAAACATGCGTATATAAACGTTCATGAGAATCTGCAAAGTTTAAATCAATAAAAAAGTAAACATTGAATAAGATTAGAGTAAACAAGGTATTTTCAAGAAAGAAGAATATTCAGATAAGGAGAAAGAGCCAACAAAATTTCTTTGCTCATTTTATTTTCCTATATGATCTGTGACTTCATCACCTTCCATAGGTTATTTGCATTCGTTTGGTTTGTTTTGTCATTTTCTTTTAAATTCATTTATCTTTATAATAATTAAACGCATGTGTGGACATTCTTGCAATATTTTGTAGATTTTATCGCATATGTACTCAAATGGAATTTAAATGAAAGATTTGCTTTATAGTTTACATCATGAACTGTCCATAGTTAGTTTGTAGTTGACGCTACTCACAAGAATGTTTGTAAGCAGTGTGCAGCTGAACGTGGCGTTGAATTTGAAACAGTTATGAAAACTTTTGACGTATCGAAATCATGGCCAAAAGAGAAAGTTGTTCAGACTACAGAACATACCAAAAGATACAAATGGGTGATTGAAGGCCTATTTGTAGTATGTGAATACTTTATGACTTCTAACAATGAACACACATTTTTCCTGCTTATTGTCCTGTTTTACAACTCAACCACATCAGGTTCTGATAGCATTGGCAGGTTGTTGCTCGATATTTCAAAATGTAAACCATTGAATACCGACTCATTGGTCTACGTGTTTGGCACTCGACAAGATACCTGAAAATCCTACTTTTGATCACTGCAGTAATAAATGCACTCACTTGTGATGTTCCATAGTAAAAGGAAATACGTGTTTTGACGCTTCTCGATTTTTAATGGTTACGTGACTAAGAACATTCGGTACGGCAAACTATAAAATTCAATAATCTCTACAAACTTTCAAATGAAAAATAATAAATTTATAGTAGGAGGAATAGAAATTTGTTTTGGAAGTTCAATCATAAAAACATAAAGATGAGTTCCAACCGAAAAAAAACACTTTGTAGAAGATGGAAAAACTCCACAAGAATGTTTCTTAACAGTTTCTCCAAACATTGATTTTACGAAGTAAACATTTTGTGTGAATAAGGAATAAATAAAATTCATCTGTCTGTTGTTAACTTTAACTAAAACCAACCTTCTATACTTTTTACATTAAGTTGAAGATGAAGTATATATATACTTTTCTATGTGTGGTGTGTTAGCGAATTTCGAGTCCTACGTGCGCGATCGTGAATGCGCACCTCTGAGGAGTCCCATAATAAGATTAAATGGCCGTAAAATGCTCCCAGGTTTTCAATGGTAGTCTAACTTAGATTGACTCATGAACTGAACTGTTAAAATCTCGTAAGTTAATTTAAGGATATTTGCATTGGGATAACATTTCGTGCACTTTTATTATGTTAATTAATTTAATATGAATAACGTACCTTGTCTTTCGGTGTATTTTCACTTGCCTCCTTTAATTGATTTTGCTTTCAAGTAACGGTTGCTTAATTTAATGCTTTTCTGTAATAAATTCATGCTGAGTTCAATAACTTTACAATTGAACTAACTTAAATGTAAATTAATCCTCTTTTGGTCTTTCTCAAATACATTTTCTTCTCACAAGTTTTTGAATTATTAACACTGAAGTATTGTGGTCTCTTAGTCATTTTATCTATTTAGTTTCCATATATTTAACTTCGTATTAGAAAAATCTTTAAATCATTCATAATTTGTAACTTACAGTACTCAATCTCATTACATGACAGTAATCTATATCTTTGTATTCATTTTTCATTTATTATTATGTCTGGTTATCTTTAAAACAATGAAACAGTAACAATCATGTAAAATAACACATAATAAATGAATCAATCACGCAAAACATTATTTCTCACGAACTTACTTCTGTCTACCTATGCAATAATTATACATTTATTATTATTTTTAAGATTGGTTCACTTATATAAAAATGGAATGGGGGGGAGGGGGTAATAGATTCATATAAAATATAGTATCTAGTATATAAAATAACGTAGAATAATGCTATTATATAATAATATAACAGTATTATTTCGATAGATACTTAGTTACTGTGACGTAATATGAGTCAAAGTGTTTCTTTTTCTCACACAAAAATGGTTTTTATGTAGCTTTTTTTCCCTATAGATTATCGTTTGGAATGTTTAATAACTCTCACGTATTACAATGAAATGAATATTTGAATAATTAAGATATATGCATAATATACTTCATGATGATTTTTACGCTGTTGCAAAAGATTTTAAACCACATAGATACTGTTTAGACTCTCGTAGACTCATTTAGAAGATATATATAGTAAACTGAACTACATAGACTGTTCTTGAGCTACTCTTTCAATGACCTAGGTAAATGTTTCACCATATTCAACTTTTCAGAATACTGCAAATAATAATGAATGATTCAATGTTCTAAAATTGGGTTCAACTTCAGGGTTAGTATTCAGAGTTAATATTATGGCCAAGAATTAGAATTTAGAGTTTTGAACTAAGGGTTAGGATTAAGGTGTAGAACTTAGGGTTATAGTTATGAATATGGTAGTGATTTAGGCCCCCGTGTGAAAGTTAGTGCGAGGGTCTGACAGTCTATTTTACCGTTAGTTTATATGCACCTCAATCCCAAATCTTTAACCTTAAAATTAAGAATCTAATGATAGTTAAGTTATTAAAACTAAACATCCACGGTACATAGACAACATTCTGGTTATGTGTATGAGTCGTTACTCTAAAGCTATGTACATTTTCACCATTGGCTCACCTTTATTGTTAAGCATAATTAACATGCATGGTTGGTAATACATAATCAACTATTAAATCATATAATGCGTTTAGATCGTACTTTATCATTCAAAACTACTTGGTTTACGGAAGGTAACTATGATACAAGATGGTAACAAACCAGTGACCATACCTGAAACATCAAAGAATAACAGTTTTAATAGCGAAGGAAAAACATTGTAACACTGAAAAAAAGCCCAGTTCAGTTCAGTTAAAAAAAACATCTCTTTTCGTATGTATCATTAACTGAAACATTCTTTTAGAAATCATCTGATTTATCAACAATCAATCTTTTACCATTACATTTTCTTGTTGACTTAAAGCACTTACATGAGATGATTTTGTTTGGGGAATAGGCTGGAAAAATGAGGAGACTGTCGAACGCCTAAAGCAATAATCTTAGCATGTTTGAAACGTGTTTTTCTGAATAAATTATGCAATGTGGAGTCTCAGAACTGGTCTGTATTAGCATATAAACTAAGGATGTTAAGTGAAGTAGTTAAGAGTATCCTTTCCTCATTAGACAGGGTGAGTTAGTGTATCACGAGATCTCGGCACAAATTGAGAAAACCTGGTTGACTTTTGCCAGATCTCATCACCTGTGGTATAAGCTAGCTGTCTACGAACTGAAGGGCGGGTATACTGTACAGCAGCTCCCTCCATCTCACTTCATGAGTGCGAAACGTGACCTTTAAAAACAGAGAATATTCGTAGGTTAGTATTATTCAATTATAGGTTTCTTCAAAGCATTGATCGTTTGTTTTGGAACAATCTGGATGCAATTCTGAATTTAAATGCAAAGTATCGCTATATGTTTAACCACAGACTATCTCAAAGTACGGCAATAGTTGATGTAGGAATTAGTAAGACTTGGATTGACATGGTTCCTAATCGTTCGCAGTGGCACAAACACATTCACTCCCTCTTCACTCATAAATATTAATTTCCTCAGTTCCTGATAGATTTTTTAATGTTTCAATAATTTATCTTTTCTTTGTTATTACCATTTACCTGTTACTACCTCTACTGTTCAAGGATTTCTCCTGACAATTTTATCTCATTTTACTAATAGTGCATGATAGCTTGAGCCTGCATACTGATATTTTAGGTTTTACATTGTGTCCAACTCAATGAATAACTAACTGATTCACAACAAACTTTCAGCCTCATTTGTTAATATGCTCAATGAATATAATCACGAAGAACTAGTTAGTGTGATCTTTGAGAAGAAAATTTTCTTGTCTGAATTGTTTTTATTTTATAATTTTTATTTATTAATCCTTTCATAAAAGAAACATACTGAGATTAGTAACAAAAAATATTAAAAGTGAATAAATCACATCTTCCATTAGGAAAAAAACTATCGGTGTATACAGTGAATTCTTTAAATAGACAGTAAATGATATATACAAATCAAATATCCATAGCCTTAAAAAAAAACGTTAAAACAGTAGACATAAATATAGCATAATTCATAAGAGAAAGCTACATGGTATAAAATGATTTGAACTCTTTCAAATCAATCGGTTCATGATCTCGATCAAAAACCTAACAATCTCCACAAGCCCTAAACTGATAATTAAGTCTTAATTTGTTTGACCAATAACATTCAAAAAATACAGTATTATCAAATGATCTTTATTGTCATCGATAAAATATTCAAAAAATGGATAGTTTCATTGTTTCCTAATATGGTCGATATTATTAATTCAGTCAACAAGGTTATGGTTCATAAAATATGGTCACTTTCATAAATAACCATCAATGACTCTTATACATAAGATATAACAAATAAAGTGATTTTAATAATCTAACCAATTTTATAGAATTCAGTTCAGAATGTTTATTATTATCTAGATGGTAGTTTCGTCAAGTTTTTAAAAGTTTTTCTTCTTTTTTTTGGTTTTATTATTATTTTAAAAAAGCCCATCATTTCTGCATACTTAATCAATGAATAAGCAATGAAGTGAATTAACCTTTATAATAACACGTTTATCTACGCATGAAAACACTTGTCGTTCATAAATGCATTATAGCATAAATGAAATTAGATTGTAAATTGAATGTTCATATTATTCAAACAAAATATTGAAAGAGAAATAACAACAACAACAATAATAACAACAAAAATGAAGTCCTATATTTTTTTGCTCACATTTATCCCCATATAATTATGTCATTAAAATGAGGAGAACGAAACTTTCAAAATATTCCATTGTGAAATGTGTCGTTCTATTTTTATTATTTTTTTGAAGAATCAAATGTAATAGTTATCAAAGATGTCAATATTGTAGTAAAAGTTGAAATGAAATATGTACATCAGAGAAATAGGCGCTAATATAGTTTAATTTTATTTGACATAGAATAATGATTAGTATTTTGTTTTTTTTAGATATCTGATCTAATCACAGAAGGTTATATCTTTCGTAAATCAATAGTGAAGACTATCAATTTCAATTCTACTTGTATCTAAGGAAATTTAGAATTCTAGTTAATTTATACATTCATGTACATGTAAAACAATATATTTTGTTTTTCAACCTTATTAGTATTATACGAGACAATGCAGTGAAGTTAAATCAAATTGGTTATAAGATAGGTATCATCTATGATAATGGATGATGGTTGGTTTTAATATTACGAAATGCCTAGAGTTGAAACAGTGAACCATCACATTCAAATATAATGATTAAAAAGGTAGCAAGCACTCCGAGTGACATTATAGTATTTTTGTCCTATCCTTAAGCGAGCTGTGATCGCTCATTACTGAAGAGTTATAAATAAAAACTAAATATATGTACAATGTTTCCTTTTTTGATAGTTTAAGAGTTAGATTCAGTTACTGATCCAAATTATAAACTAATTAATTTATATAAACCTCCTTCATTGTGGACTATTCTTGTGGAAATGAGTTTTCCTCATCGCACATTCAAGTGTATTCTTTTTAATTTTTCATTGATTATCTAGGTCCAGCAAAAATTATCCACTCTCCACTTGATACAAAGGCAATAGCCGGAGAATCAGTCCTATTTTTCTGTCAAGCTGAAGGTAATCCTCTTCCTAGAGTTGTCTTCCGATGGAATGATAATGAAATCACTCAAAATCGACCAGGTTTACAATTTAAAGAATTATCCGCAGATAGTGTTGCCCTACGTGCTAAATTAGAACCAAATCACAACGGTGATACCGTCACGTGTTTTGCACAAAATCATGTTGGATCCGATTCAGCTACGGCACAAATTTCTGTATACAATGCTAATGAAAGTGAGTTGTACAACCATTTCTCCTTCTCTTAACCGTTTTATAAAGGCTACATTTTATTACATATAGTTTTTATGGTTAGTAATGAAGTTAGTTTCTATTGCGTTTACAGTTCAAGGCATAGGGATCACTTACATGTCATTACTACATCTTTATATCAGTGTATTGTTCTTACATCGTTATGTACAGTATTATGTCACAATAAGTGCTTGAGTTATCTTAACTACTTGCTTACAACTATTGTCCATCTTGGGGCATAGGCTGCCACACAGAAATGTTTGAGTTATTTAGCTGTGAATATTTAGAACTGAAGTTTATTCATAATCTGCTGATATATGCGCATTCAAAATTTAGTCGTAAACATCAGCAATCAACTCAAACTCATATAAAAATCTCATCTGTCGAACCAGATAGCGATTACCTGAACTCATTAGCTCAGTAGACAGTATATTGTGTAAATGAAGTTAAACGTGTTGCTTTTGGTTTGCGACATGAACATCAACACTCGAACTCAGAATTATCTGGCTAATTAGTCTCAAACGGTAAAAAAACTAGCCTCCTGATTTACAGGGCTAACTAAAACTTATTTATTCTTAATAGAGAAAATATTTTTATAGTAGCTATTCAAATATAAAAAATCCCTTTACAAATTGTAAATCCGGAAATTCGATGATCTCTCTATTGTTAGCATATTAAGCCCATTTCCGAATATGCTTTTAAATGTCCGAGATCAGAGTTCAGTACAAAGGAGCAGTTAAGTTTTATGACAACTAGATCATCATGCACATTGTCCATGTCTATGGGCTCTCAATGACCTCAGCTTTGAAAAGTTAATAACCAGCATGATTAACTCCATGATAAAAAATTCTCTTATGTTGCTTCTAGTCAAACAAACAGGTTTGTCGAGGCTCTCCTCTACAGCTTTGCATTTAAAAGACTAATTACTTCACTGATTAAAGCTCTACTTCATATATTCTGTACTAGACAAATGTTCCAAGTGTTATCCTCAAACCCAGTTAAGTCAGTGTTTATTTCTATTGGTGCTATGTTTGAAGAGACCACGAGTTCACCCAATCTGAGAACGAAACGAAGACTCTGTGATACGATGATAGATAAGCTAGCGATTCCGACACATCCGAGCTCCGCTAACTAGGGAGAGAAGTCCAAGTTCGGAAAAGAGAAATATATTCCACAAGCAATCGGAAGCACGAACAGCAACATACACAACGCAGGCGTATATATACAGAATAAAAATATCCTTGGGAAGCGTTACAAAATAACATACTAAAAGACACAACGAACCAATAGCGTTTAAGATCCTCCTAAGTGTGAAATACAACATGAAGGTAAAAATGAGCGCTTTTGGAGCGAAAACAAAAAATTCAACTTTTTAAAATAGAATTTACCATGTGAGTTCTGAGAATATAACATCCCCAACAATTGGCTTTGATTGACATATTCAGTAGGCAATCCGAAATTAGCTTATATATATCTAACGAACTAAAAACCAAGTCACAGTTTGATAGAATTGTACAAATTAACCGATAAAACAGGTAATTCAAAGAAATCTTTCTCTACTCTATTCAAAATGTTGATCATCCTTCTGGGATTTCTAATAAAATATTTACGAATACAATCCCTTTTTTCTCCAAAAAAATCAAAGCTGCATTTGTTTACAGCAAAGTAAACAATAATTGATACTCGAGCCAAAATTGGATGTAATTGTGATGATGATGATGATGATAATAATAATAATAATGATAATACTGATACCGTAAAAGGAAACTGTACTACTGCAGAAAGCCCCTATTAATATTCAGTAATGATTAACTATTCATCTAAAATAATGAATAACATTAAATAATTCATGGAATTTTATTCATATAAATCTATTATAATAAATGAATTATAGATGTGTGTATAAGTTTAAAACTAAGGGTACATAAAGAATGGAAATAAACATTTTAAACGTTCTTATTTATTCATTATATATTCTGTTTAAGATGGATATTCGACCAGGGGAGAAGGAAATATAGTTATAACAGAAAAGTAAAACACAGTATACGTGTTTAATGTCGTCAGTATAATTAAATTAATATGAGTTTTAAGTTACACTTTATTTGATATTTCACTGATCATAATAATAATAGTAATAGTGGAAAGAATATATAATAACTAAAATGAAGAACATATTGCGCAGTGTGAAAATTTGGAAAGTTACCGGATATCATATTGTCGTGATGAATTTCTCTATTGGTAAACTTTAACAACAGCTTACCATGCATTAAACACATAACATATTGTTGAATTCTTTAATTCCATCCCCACATGATATGATCCCTCTATATCAATATGGGGATCTGGGGGGATTGTAGTATTCTTAACAAATGAATCCACAAATCGATCTATGTTTCAAGATGAATTTCCTGGAGTTCTGATGAAAAGCCGTGACCAGTAGAGTTTTATCCATGCCGGATGTGAGACACTGAGGACCTCGGAAGATGGTCGCACAATGCCGTGGACTGATTAAAGTTAAACATTAACACCGTTAGATGCTGACTCAGTTGTCAAAAGATTGAGAATTCGTGTGAGACCAAGGGTCCTGGGTTTGAATCCTGAGTATGGGTGTTTGTGGATATGCACCGGTGAGAATTCCCGTACTAAGACGAAACGACCGTCCAGTTCTTCCAGCTTTTCAATTGTGGTCTAGCTAAGATCGAGTCATAGATTCAATTATTGAAATAAATAACTGTTTAAAACTTTATTTCCGTTAATCAAATGTATTTATCAACCCATTTACATACATGATAATCTTCAAGATTTTAATTAATATTCTCATAATCATTTTGTGAATTTGTCAGATTTGGCTAGAAAAAGAAAGACAATAAAAAAAACATTTTTTAAATTTTCATTAAAAAAATATCAGACTTTAACAAACTAAATAATAAACGAATAATTTCTCAAAATTATTTTTTGCCTAATCCGTAAAACAAAACATAGTTTTTAAGATAAAATTTCACCAAAAAAATGCATCATAATATTCTAATTCATTTTTGTAATGCTTGTTTGAATCTTGGTATTGATGTTTAGGACTACAACTGATCAGTCTATTGTTGGGATTTGTACATCCTGTACGGCTTGCCATGATATTGCCTTAAGTAATGAGCTGTGTAATCAGGGATGTATAGTGGCAAGCAGTGGAATCTACAGCTCATATTTTGTCCTATTTGAGACTCGTCAGCTGAATGTAACTGTATCTCAGAGTTGATGTGGATAACGTGGTGGAGTTCGAAGCAAATGGTACTGGGTTCAAGTCTTTGAAAGAATATCAACTCTGAGATCTAGACGAAAGACGCCTTCTGGATTCCGCCACTAGCCAAAATCAATCTTTTGCTTATAGTGTTTGATTTTTAATACTAATGAAAACCAATTTATTTCTCCTGTTTTAAATATAAGAAGTGAAGTAGAATTTTTTTACTTTTTTAGGTGACATAAGTCACAGAATGACTTTAGTTATGATATTGCTACAAACACACATAATATCCTCAAGACCGTAACTGTGGTCGGTGTCTCAAATATATCATCTATAAAATTAAATCAATCCACACAAAACCCTATTAAATAATCCTGTTTTTTAAGGAGAGTTTTATCTAGTTTATCTGATTATACCACAAAATTTCAATTATATGTTCGGTTTCATAACATATTGAGTAGTTTAACCAGGGACACGGTCACTGAATTAGTTGATGAGGGGTTTTCTTCAAAAAGATAATTTACGTTAAAAAAAGTTAACATGTTGCATTGGCAAGTATTTCTAGTTTATGTTAAATGAATATAATGATTTTGATTCATAAAATTAAATATATAGTAATGTAGTGAAAATAAAAAGCAATGCAGCGTACTGTAAACAGTGATTTTGAGCATCTAACAAGTAACCAATTATTATTGAGGTATATAATATGGACACACATTTTGGAATTTACTTACATGACAAAAATTGAATATTACAATGTAAGAAAACATAACATGTTGTTGAATTCTTTAATTCGATTCCCGCATGACATAATCCCTCTATATAAGTAAGGAGATCTGTGGAGATTGTAGTAGTTTTAACAGATGAATTCACGATGAATCCAGATGAATTCCTGGAGTTCTAATGAGAAGCCGTGACCAGTGGAGTCTTATCCGTGTCAATATAGTAATCCACCGAAGACAATGGAAGATGGTCGCACAATACCAAGGATTGGTCGAAGTTAGATTAGATCGTCCTCAGTTGAGTACATGATTATGATATGAGTTATATGTGTTTTAATGAAGTCTTTGATGTATTAAAATCGTAATAATAATACGATTTTGTTATTTGTAAATATCTAGTTTGTTTCAAAATGTTCACCGAGTTTCTGAGTTTTTTCAATCTTATGAAAGTCATTTCTGAAAAAATAGATACGTTTCAACGACAATTATTATAAACGTAAGAACCTTAAATGAACACATCGAATAAAGTAGTCAGAAACTAGTTCAACGAAGAGAAAAGTCAAACAAACAAAGAAAAACATGACATTTCCCTGAACAATCAATATTTTGAGACTAGATTTTAATTACACTTTTATTACTAAGATTTTTCAGTGGGATCATAATTTATGGACATTTATGTCGCTAAAGTGACCTTGAGAGTGTCCACATGATAACTAAGACCAAATGAGGGTTATAAATTAGTGTGAGGAATTCAAATTATTATTTACAGTTGATGGTTAATGTTAGGATTTAGATTTAGTGTTTTCATCACTAACTGACATCAGCTATAATGCCAAGATTCTATTTAGCCAAATGGATGAGTGAGTTTCGCGCCAAAAGTTGATACCTTTTATCTTATACCTGATTGGTTCGTTCATAAATTATAGTCTTGCCGAATTTTCAATGCCCATTGTTAACATTTAACTTAATTGTGTTCTCATTAAAAATAATTTATTACTACTACTGACCTGTTACTCCTCGTGAAGGAGCATAGGTCGCTCACCAGCATTCTCCATCCAACCCTGTCCTGGGCAATCCTTTCCAGCTCCTTCCAGTTGTTATTCATCTTTTTCATATCTGCTTCTATTATCCGACGTAATGTGTTCTTTGGCCTTCCTCTTTTCCGCCTCCCTTCAGGATTCCAAGTTAGGACTTGCTTTGTGATGCAGTTTGACGATTTGCGTAATGTATGTCCTATCCATTTCCATCGTCTTTTCCTAATTTCTTCTTCAGCTGGAAGTTGATTTGTTCTCTCCCACAGAAGGCTATTGCTGATGGTATCCGGCCAATGGATATCGAGTATCTTGCGAAGATAGCTATTTATAAATACTTGTACTTTCTTGATTGTGGTTGTTGTAGTTCTCCAAGTTTCAGCTCCATACAGTAGAATTGCCTTGACGTTCGTATTGAAGATTCTCACTTTGATATTGGTTGAAAGTTGTTTTGAGTTCCATATGTTCTTCAATTGTAGGAATGCGGCCCTTGCTTTGCCAATCCTCGCCTTTACGTCTGCATCTGAACCTCCATGTCTATCGACGATGCTTCCCAGATATGTGAAGGATTCTACATCTTCCAGAGTTTCGCCATCAAGGGTGATTGGATTGCTGTTCTTCATTTTGAATTTGAGGACCTTGGTTTTCCCTTTGTGTACGCTGAGGCCTACTGATGCAGAGACTGCTGCTACATTGGCTGTCTTTATCTGAATCTGTTCACGTGTACGTGATAGGAGGGCTAGGTCATCTGCGAAGTCCAGATCGTCTAATTGGTTCTGAGCTGTCCATTGTATTCCATGTCTTCCCTCAGATGTCGAGGTCTTCATAATCCAGTCGACCACCAGAAGAAAGAGGAAGGGAGAGAGTAGACAGCCTTGTCTGACTCCGGTCCTTGCTTATAATGCGTCTGTCAGCTGTCCTCCATGCACAACCTTGCACTGTAGTCCGTCGTATGGGTTCCGGATAATGTTGACAATCTTCTCAGGAACTCCGTAGTGTCTAAAAAGTTTCCATAACGTCCTCTTATCTACACTGTCAAATGTCTTTTCATGATCAATGATGTTGGTGTATGGTGACGAGTTCCATTCAACTGATTGTTCGACGATGATCCGTAGTGTCGCAATTTGGTCTGTACACAACCGATCCTCACGGAATCTAGCCCTCTGATCTTGAAGTTGAGCGTCTACTGTGTCTTTCATCCGGTTTAGCAACACTCTGTTGAAGACCCTCCCTGGTACTGACAGTAGTGTGATTCCTCTGTAGTTTTCACACTTGTTCAGATCTCCTTTCTTTGGAATGTTGATGAGGTGTCCCTCTTTCCAGTCCATCGGCACTTGTTCCTCCTCCCAAATATCCTTGAATAGAAGGTGAAGCATGTTTGCAGTTACTTCGATATCTGACTTCAGTACTTCAGCTGCTATGTCGTCGGGTCCTGCTGCTTTCCCGCTCTTGATTTGTTTGATAGCCATTCTGATTTCTTCCGTTGTTGGTGGGTTGACATCTATAGGAAGATCTGTGTGTGCTGCTTCGATGTTCGGTGGATTCATTGGAGCCGGCCTATTCAGGAGTTCCTCGAAGTATTCTACCCATCTGTTCCGCTGTTGTTGAATTTCAGTGATTGGCTTGCCTTCTTTGTCTTTGACCGGCCTCTCTGGTTTACTGTATTTCCCTGATAGTTTCTTCGTTGTATCGTAGAGCTGTTTCATATTTACTTCTCTAGCAGCTTTTTCTGCCGTCGTTGCTAATTCTTCCACGTACTTCTTCTTGTCGGTTCTAATGCTCCTCTTCACTTGCTTGTTTGCTTCTATGTATTCAGCTTGTGCTTGGACTTTCTCTGCTCGTGTTCGGCTGTTGTTAATTGCTGTCTTCTTGTTCTTCCTTTCTTTGATCTTGTCCAGAGTTTCTAAAGAGATCCACTCCTTATGATGGTGTTTCTTTAGGCCCAGAACCTCTTGACACGTTGAAGTTAATGCTTCTTTGATGCCTTTCCAGTTGTCCTCCATGGTAGTTTCTTCTTCCTTCAGTAGATCTTGAAAGGCTTGGAATCTGTTGTTGAGAGCTATCTTGAATTCATTGAGTTTGTCAGTATCTCGAAGGAAGGCTGTATTGAACCTTTTTAGTGCTGATTGTCCAATTCTTCTTTAGCTTCGGTTTCATCTTGGCAACAACTAGGTGGTGATCCGAAGCTATGTCAGCTCCTTTCCTGGTTCTCACATCTTCCATTGTCCTTCGGAATTTTTTTTGATGCAAATATGATCTATCTGGTTCTCTGTAGTGTGGTCCGGTGAGATCCATGTAGCCTTGTGTATACGTTTGTGTGGAAATATTGTGCCTCCTATGACTAATTTGTTGAATGCACACAAATTTGCAAATCTTTCTCCATTTTCGTTCCTCTCTCCCAGTCCATGTCCTCCCATAATATCTTCATATCCAGTGTTGTCTATTCCGACCTTGGCATTTAGATCTCCCATCAGAATGGTGAGGTCCTTTCTTGAGCATTTCTCTATGATTGACTGCAGCCGCTCGTAGAATTGATCTTTAATGTCGTCGTCGCTATCATTGGTGGGTGCATAACATTGGATAATATTCATTAAGATCCCCTCCTTCTTTGTTTTGAAAGATGCTTTGATGATTCTGGATCCGTGGGATTCCCATCCTACAAGTGCATTTCGTGCTACTTTGGACAGCATTAGAGCAACTCCCTGTGTGTGTGGAGCATTTTCCTCTTCGTGACCGGAGTATAGCAGCATCTCTCCCGTAGCTAGCCTTTTCTGTCCAGCTTGGGTCCAGTGGGTTTCGCTGATTCCCAGTACTGCCGAATTGTATCTCCTCATTTCCGTTGCTATTTGGCTGGTCTTCCCGGTTTCCCACATTGTTCTAACGTTCCATGTACCTATAAAAATGTTTGCTCTGGTTGTTAGAAGGGGCATCGGCCTCGTGACTTCCGAAGGAACTTGGCTTTCACCATGAAGCGTCATAATTCTTCTAAATGAAGACCTTCCAACTTTCAGGGCAGAGTTAAAATGGTTTGAATTATGTTTTCTGGTAAGCGTTTTTTTAGCGAGTTAGTTTTCTACGGGATGGGGACGCTAACCCCATGCCCAACCCTCCTCCTTTACCCGGGCTTGGGACCGGCAGTAGCTCTAGAAGAGCTACAGGCGGAGTTAAAAATAATTTATAGTTCATTTTAAAAGCACTTTATACTAATAAGAGTATAAAATGTTTCTCATAACTACTAGCTTTCTTACTGACTTTACTATTTATTTTTTGCATTTATGAAACCTTAAGTATGTTCTATTGAGAAAATGAGATTAATGGAAAACGTCTCTGAATGAAAACAATTTTCAAATAATTCTTTTTAACATTTAATTAAAATAATCAGTTTTCTCTTGTTTAACTTGTCACACATGTAACAGTCGTTTTGTTTAATTTGACTTTACTATTTATAGACTATATTGGTAAATGTAGAGAACAACACGGGAAACTTGTGTAAGTAGGTATAAATTACGGAGTGAAACGAATATGCAATTTAAGAAAATCTATTTAGTGGATAACCGTAGTGATAGGAGAACAGTATGTATATGAATGTTCTCCATGTACCATTTCATAGATTGCATTACACATTGATCTCAATTAGATAACTATTGAAAACCAGTTACAATCGGATAGATCTTTCATAATAGTATGAGACAGTGAACCGATACAATCTGATGGTATAACTAGAAATGGAACCGAATTTTTTTTGGCCTTGATATGAGCTCTTAATCTCAAAACCTTGTGAAACAGCATCAAATTGTGCACACTTATATTGGCAATAAACAGATTTACATGTATTGAACTAGAAAATAGCTGGGATAAATTGATCATTAGCTAATTGGATTTATATATAGTTAGCAATGTTAGTGAACTTAACAGGTTTAACTAGTTGCATACTTGCTTCTTCATGGCAACAATTTATCAAAAGTACTAGAAATATTTGTCAGTCTAACAATTTACCATAGTGATCTAAATGATCGCTATTAGATTCTGGTTGATACATTATCAAAAACTAAATAATTAAAAACTGCTGAAAAAATTCAGTTTAGTTTGGTTAGACTATTGATGTATAGCATTGTCTTTCTGATATTTAATGTTTGGATTGTCTAATTAGTCAATTTTCAGTATTTCAAAAGAATACTAATATCAATATACATGAAAAAGAACGTTACAATTTCAGAGCGATTACTTCTCATTATAAAACTATTAGTTAAAACGTTGTACTCGTATAGTTATGCACAGCATACATGCTCATTGGATAGAAAACGGGATCTTCACATATTTAGCTGTGTCCAGACAATTTTTACTGCGTTGAAAATGTAATTGTGATGAATAGTTGAATGAAAATAAACTTTGCATCTGGCCAGTTATTTTTTCAAGTTTAGGATTCTTCTCTGCATTGAAGTGAATATCTAAAAAATTTCATAGGAAATTCACATATGTATATTTATATACTGATTTCTCTAGAATATCTTCCTGTTACCTTATGAACGTTATAGATAGCTTATGTTAGTATATATGCTTTAGAAAATACGTTTTACGGCTCTCTGACTTTATGTTTAATTGTTGTCAAACATACTGGTATTGTGGTTGATAGATTCTGTAAAGGATGAGAAATTGTATATCATTTGTCATCGGTTTGATTTATATATATCGAAAAGCTGTTTTCAAATTAAAATGATTTCCCTCTTATTCAAATAATGACGTCCGTTACATAAGCGCATAATGGAACCAAATTCATTGTTTTCATTTGTGTTATGCAGATATATATAATTTCATGAATAATATCTTTTTCTAAACGACCCTAAACCCATGGTGGTCTAATCAGGAAGAAAAAAATGTTTTTCCCTAATTTACATCGCAGAAAGAACCTTTTTTTTACAAATATAGATAGTGATACCTCATTTATTATATGCATTGTTTCTTTGAACCACTCTTATACAATGTGGAAAATTGCAAAACTAGCCGGTTATTCATAATAAAACAGATAAAGAGTATTCTTTTAAATGATAAGCCATCATTCCACAATCCAAAACTTTCAGTCAAACATAGGTTCTTACATAATATTATACAATCTCTAGCTACATTTTACCTTTCCAACATAGTTGATTAAATTCAAATTTTAACGACTCAAATTTATCTCATCAGCACAATAGAATTCGAAGCAAAACCTTAAACACTTATCACAAAATAACAGTATTTTGTAAATTTCCTTTTTACAGGAAAAAAATAGAGAAAATAGAGAAAAAACAAAAGATAAACCTTTTCCGAAAAAAAAACGTTCTGTTTTCTTCTCACTTAGATGAACTGAATTTTTGTGTGATTAACATTTCATGACATTAACGGTAGATAATGGAAAGGAAATTTTGTTGTTTTCTCGTTCATCTTCAGCTACTCATTTTATTGTTTCATGTGAAAAGTGTGTGCGTGTGTGTTAGTGTGTATGTATACATAAAAATGATTTAGTCACGCCACATAGAATGAAAGTTTGAACAATAATGAAGGTGGAGTGTGTTCAAGTACACGTATTAACACACATACAAACAAGGTCATTGGGATTGACAGATAAGATAAGCTCGATGATGGTCAGTACAAGATTAATAATAATTAAACCTTCATTCTTCACTTAGTGTTAATTGATTTTCTTCTAATTCCTGTACGAAAACAGTATCTCTTTAGCAAATTGTGGATTGTTTAAAATAAACGGAAATATCAGGTTATTGTAATGACAATGACTTAGGTGATATTTAAAAAATATCCTGTTGAAGATTGACTATTCAACTGTAAGCCAGTTACTTTCGTGATTATCTTTTAGATGACAATAATAGACTTAAAGCCTTGATTCATTTTAAAACAGTTTTCACCATTAATTAACAATAAGGAGTTGACTATGGAAACTAGGGGAAAATAAACGACAATCTAGTTATGGTTTCTAGGTGCCCAAATATACTTTGCCATAACCCTATTCATCATACAAACAACCACTTTCAGATTTTATATTGAGTATGATACTAATGAGTCATTTGGTCGGAATCTAGTTTTCCCTATCTCGTAAATCGGACAATTTACGATGTTAAACTATCTCTTAATAGTATCATTGGTTATGTCTATCTTAAACTTAACTTTGCTGAACTCTATCAGTCATGGATATTCACCGGAACCTGGAAAAACCAACCTAGAAATTATTGCATAGTCATTTCGATTATTGCTTAAATAAGTCATTTGTGTACATTCGTTTTACATTTTGCATTGCGATTACAAACAGACCATTACTTTAGATACGAAACTTTGCAGTCCGTTTCAGAGTTCTGAAGATATCGTATTCATTTATGATACATGAAGATTGGATCACATATCCTATTGCAACTTCGAATTCCAAGAGTTTCGAACTGGTAAATAAAAATAATGCTACGTCAGCTTCTATGATTCTCAATCTCATGATACTTTATAACAAGAATTTAGACTTTATGCGAAAGAGTAATAGAATGACTTAGGGAAATGTTAGAGGAAGAAATATGGCCTGGAAAATAGTTAAACCACAATAAATTCTACCCTACTAATACCAACATTTTGTAGTCAAACCACTTTTTCATGTAGCTGGACTTTGGTTTTCGAATGACAAAATGATAAGTGGATTAGTTATAGTCAAAAAACAACGATTCAAAGAAAGTTAATACACTAAGAACCGTTTTTATGAAGTACAGAAAAGTCTATGCTAAATATTGTGAATGATCAACTGTCAGTGAAAAGCCTATATTCAAGTTTACTGTACTTAAGGAAATTGATAAATAATGCTTCTTTTTCTAAGAAAATTACATTAAACAAATTTGTTAGATTTTCTTCGAAATCATTCTCTTCATTTACAAGTTGTAAAAAGTGTTCGTTGATTACAAATCGGTTGTCTTTAATTTCAAAATATCCAGTTACCAACATTGGGAAACTACGATCATGTTTCACCTTATAATATAGATGAAGATAAATTTGTTGTTTGGAATAAGTAAAACATCCAATTCAATAACCTGGCATGAATTAGATAGCATACACATCAATAATATGCATGTAAATAAACAAAATGAATTTTCAATGTTAATTAATCTATTGTTTACTGAACTTCGAAAAGTAATGATTTCTAAAAGTATCGATTAAAAGATCTAGTGTGTTGCAAAAGAAATTGATCAAAACAGACGAATGATATATTGATGGTCAGCATCAGTTTATTATTATCAGGAGGGGGCTTTTGTAGAGATTGTAGTAAATTAGTAGTTGAGTTCATGAATCAATTAAAGATAAACCATCACGGATTGATTGGAGTTAGACATTAACACTGCCCGGTGCTGGCTCAGTGGTCTTATGTTGAGCGTTCGAACACGATACCGAAGGTCCTGAGTTCGAATCCCACGAGTGGGATCGTGGATGCGCACTGCCGAGGAATCCTATACTAGGACGAAACGACCGTCCGATACTTCCAGGTTTTCAATGGTGGCTTAACTTTAACTGACTCATGAACTCAACTATTAAATCAATTTATCAGTTGTAACCTTGTAAGTTCTATAAGGTTATCAAGAAAAGCAAATCCTTGAATGTCAAAAAAATAAAATCACGAACCGAAATATCATTATCAAATAAATCCCATATTTATAACACTTCACAACATACGGTCTTGTTAAATACTGAATTAAAGCAACGAAATTCGATGTAGTCGATACATCTTGACGTTAAACGTTCAATCGAATTACGGTATAGTAACCGATGAATCCCATCCCAATAAATAATTGGATAAGAAATGATTTCACTTTTGCATAATATGAACAGGAATAAACGATTATCGTTCATACAAAAAGGCTACGCCGTTTTTTAAACTAGTGTTAATTTATTTTTAGGTTCTTCATTTATTTACCCTGAAGAAGCAACTAATACTATGTTACGAAATGTTAAGTATACATATTTCTGCTCATTGAGATATACCAGAAAAGATAGTTACTTTATTATTTGTAAATATGCTTTTTTAGTAAGATTTGAGGAACTACACATCTGAATGATGTTTTCATGATAATAAGAATTAAATTAAGTAATACCTACGCAACAACGTTTCTTTGATGTATTCAGTCATAACCGCTCATAAATTTTTACCAAATATTTACTATTAAATAAAACTCGAGTTTTTAATTCATGTATAAACCTGTAATTTGAAAGTTTTATAAAATAATTTATGTAAATGGTAGTATAATAGTTGAAATCATGGGTAGATTAAAGCTAGACTACTATGGAAATTCTGGAGCACTAGATGGTGGTTTCGTCACAGTATAGGATTCCTCAGTAGTGTGCACTTACAATCCCACTCGCGGGATTCGAACTCAGGACCTATGGTCCCGTGTGCGAACGCTGAACCTTTAGACGACTGAACCGGCATACAACGGTGTTAATGCCTAACTTCAACTCCACTGGTTTTCCACTATGGTCTAACTTTAATGAAATCATGAACTCAACTATTAAATTACTACAATCTCCACAAAAGCCCCCTTCTGATAACAATAAGTTGGTGCTAACCATTTATATATCATTCGTATGTTTGGATCAATTTCGTTTGCAACTTATTTACTCATTTGAACACATAAATATTGGTAGAAAGGGGCGTATGCACCACACAAGTCTCTTGATTTGTGCCCGGGTTCCCAGACCTGAGCAGGTGGTTTCATTAAGGAGGCAGACCCGTAGCCTTCGATCCACAAAGTAGTCGAGCAATGCCAGGAGATGCAATCCCATGGTAGTCGATGACCAATTATTGCTTCATATGCCATTTGTTCATTCAGGATCCTGGAGCCTATGTGCACTATTGTTTTGAAATCAGGGTTTTCCAACTCCCCTAGTTGGACCCTCCGCGTCTACCAACACGGTTATTACAACCTCCACAACACCCCCTTTCTGATAAATAGTAATATATTTAATCTGTATGTGTATGTGTAGGAAGAAAACACTGAAAATCATATTTTACAATTCCCTTAACTCTGTTATTATGCTTAACATTTGAATTTAAGCGTACAATATATGTCAGATAGAATAAAATCTTTACTATCTGTACTACTATTCAACCATATTCAACCACTAACATTTCAGAAATCTAATTACATAGATAAATGAATTATTCCCAATGTTACATTAAGATAAATATGAAAATTAGTAATAAAATAAAAAGAGAAAAAACAAAAAAAAGAAGCAGGCAAAAGAAGAAAAATTTCTATTCAATTAGTATGTTAATCATGGCTACACATTAATCTATACTATGTAAAATAACAATGATAAACAATATGGAATGATGTGAATTCATTGTAATTTAATAAGAGAATCATACTATACTAAAGTAAGGCAATCTGTTATTTGAATCAATGTTTGTATATAATTCAGAATGTTCAGTACATATTACATAATTATTTGTTTGTAACTGTGTTTTTTTCTATACACATGAAAGACTAAAACTACACTACTTCATTATAAAGGAGTGTTTTTTTATGGGTTTTTTTTCTTTCAATGTGTAAAATTGATATCCGCTTTACAAGTAATTATGTAACAGTTTCATTATATTCTATATTTATTTAATTAGATAACTGTTCATGCATATAAGTATTATCACTAGACAAATCAGACTGTTTGTTTTGTTATTCTCTTTGCTAACCACTTTTTTCCATTTAACTTATTGTAAATTATAACAAAACAAAATATTACAACTCACTAAAATTAAGAGTTTTGTTACAATAAAGCGACAATAAGTAATATATATTCATTTGATCACCAGATGTAGTATAGTGTCTAGATAGAATGGTTAGTAACAACTTATTGTAAATTTGTTAATAAGATAAGAAATTGAAATAACAACTTAAAACTGCATTCTATTATTAAGTAACAATTAAGCAGTAAGAACATATGCCTCATTAATTATCTGGCTAGTTCAAGTGTTCTACGAACAAATTCAATTCTTACAGTCAAATGCTAAATATTGGCTACAAATCCTTAATAACTTGAACAAATACTTCTCAAAAAATAACTAATATATTATAGCGTTGCCTTACCATCGTTGCTTAGAAAACTATTATTTTTGTCCAGTGAGATTTGATTGGGATCATGAATCGATCAATGTAAGACCACCATGGAAAACCTGGAAGCACTTGACTGCCATTTTGTCCTGGTATGGTACTCCATAGCAGTGCGTATTCAAGATCCCGCACTTAGAACTCGAATCTACGATTCTCAGTCTCTCTCGAATGCTTAACCTCTACACCACTGGGCAGAAGTCTAACTGTGTTAATGTCTAACTCCGACTAATTCATGATATTGTCTTCGATGGCTAATTAACTCACACACAAAATGGTCCAATTGAAATTATTGATATATATATATATATATATATATATATATATATATATTAACATTTATTAAGATGATAGAATTAATCATGATTTAATTTGGAAATTGAATCTGTGAAATGTTTTGCATCAACTAAACCTAATTACGACCATCGATCTAATCAATTACACATCATTATTAAACCACTTCATATGTATCGATCTTTACAACCGAAAAACCAAAAATGTTTGTCGAATGTTGCCGGCTATTATGAAACTCAATTATCTATAACAGACTTTAAGTATGTTTACATATGAACATATTTCAACTGGTAAACTTGATTACCAAAAGTGCCCTCATCCCAATCGGTTTATTGTTAATCAAATAACGATTCAAAAGGTAAATAAAAGCTTCAGGATTTTAAAAAAGGCAATATCACTTAGTTATAGAATTATACGTTCTTTTTTAAAAAAAATAGTCAATCCTTTTTCTGTTACAAGAATGATTCTTATTCTTAAGAAACATAATATAGTGAATATTCTGTCAACCTTGGAGTGAGACTTCCAACGACAATTTTTAAAGAGTGATTTTACATAACATTTTCGAGAGTACTTATGTATTCTTTCACCAACATCACTGAAAATCTGTGTGTCAAGGTGACATATACGTAATTTTGTGGTTAATTTCACTAAGCATTTGTTTTGTTGTGAGAAGGCGAATTTGCTAGAGACAATAGTTTTCTTTTGGATACAGTCTAATACCACCAGATCCTAGTTTAATCAAAAGTATAACATTTATCCTCGGTCCCTATGATAACTAACTTCCGTTTTGTCGCTATCCACTTGAATAACTTGAATAGCATTAAATGACCTCAACGAGAAAAAAAGTGTTCCAGACAGTATGATATTATGATGTCATCAAAATCGGCAATAATCGATCACTGTATAAAATTTAAAGGCTACAATCAGCTTACAAACCTAATGATATAGATTGTTTAAAAATATTCAAAAATTCTATACAAATTCTTTCTAAGAGTAAATAATTTCACTAGAGTATTAAATAAGTGGAAACTGAATCAAAACTTCAATGAATTAAGTAGTTTAAGAATAATTAAATGAACTATTGTTCTGTGACATGATTTTGTGAAATTTCGGTACATTCTACTGGTCATAAATATCAATTGAAGAAAAAATAACTTAAGCGCTTTAGCTTATTGTTTGTTTCAGTTTCAAGACTGATCATCAGTATAAGTCCATAGAAGTTTCTTATCATTATATTTGAGTAGTGGTTTAAAATGTAAACTATAGGATTTTGAAACAGTAACCAAACTATATTATGCTGTTTATGTAAATTGTAAGTCTTGAGTTAAAGGTTGTGTGACTATCTGAATGTACATTACTGAATCGTCTCAAACTGAAACAGAACTTTACTGCAGAGATTCTTATGTTTTAATTGATTTTGGATTATTCGTGAAAATTATATTTGAAGTAATCTCCGCGATTGGAATTTAAATAATCGCCAACGTTTCGTCCAGCTAACTTGATTGTGATTATTACCCTGAAGTCCAGACAAGTTAGCTGGACGAAACGTTGGCGATTATTTAAATTTCAATCGCTGAGATTATTTCAAATATAATTCTCACATATAATGACTTCCCTATACTCGGCGCCCAATCCCTGTCAAACTATTCGTTTTAATCTCGACGAATATTCGTATAGATTTTGGATTATGTTATTAAATCCTTTATTAACCTTGACTGTAATCTAAGATAACTTTCGAAGGAATCTATTTTAAAACATTTATAAGTATCAAATATTGTATTACAAACTCCTTTATGATCAACATTAAAATATTCAACTTATGGAGTATGAAATTACTAAGATTTAAGGGTATAGTTTGAATTTTATATGGATATTTTAGTGGGTATTACTAATATGACATTTCCCAATATCAATACACAATTCCGCTTACAAGTGTAAGTGTGAAGATTAGATAAATGACTTAAACATTCAGCTATTATTTATTAAGCTTCGAGTTTAAATACCAACCATTATTTACTAAATAAGTAGTTCAACTCAAAGCCAACTATCAAGAACTGTACTTCATATATGTGTATTATATACACGTGGAATGAGAGTCACAAGTGTACGATTTACAAATCAACATCACAGATATTAATTAATCATCTACTAATATGTTTAGTAAGCTATGATAGACTGATATTTTATGGGTCAAATGATATAATTTCGACGATAAGTTGAAAAATCAACTTCAAAACAGTTTACATTATGCACTGACTTAAGCTAAACAATTACTGATAACAAGAAAGCATTAGATATATGTTATTTCCAAGTTAAATATACTCTAACAGAGTCTGTAGCGAACAAGAACACAAGTGGGGACAACAAAATGTACTTACTTACTTACTTACGCCTGTTACTCCTCGTGAAGGACCTTTTTGTTTATTTCTTTTTGTATTTGCTACTGCCTCTTTGTTCGTTGTTCAGTAAGTAACTTGTTGAAATACCCTGTGCTGAGAATTCTATATTGTACCAAAATATAATATTGAATAAAGCCATTAATAATAATAGGCCGCTCACCAGCATTCTCCATCCAACCCTGTCCTGGGCAATCCTTTCCAGCTCCTTCCAGTTGTTATTCATCTTTTTCATATCTGCTTCTATTATCCGACGTAATGTGTTCTTTGGCCTTCCTCTTTTCCGCCTCCCTTCAGGATTCCAAGTTAGGACTTGCTTTGTGATGCAGTTTGACGATTTGCGTAATGTATGTCCTATCCATTTCCATCGTCTTTTCCTAATTTCTTCTTCAGCTGGAAGTTGATTTGTTCTCTCCCACAAAAGGCTGTTGCTGATGGTATCCGGCCAATGGATATCGAGTATCTTGCGAAGATAGCTATTTATAAATACTTATACCTTCTTGATTGTGGTTGTTGTAGTTCTCCAAGTTTCAGCTCCATACAGTAGAACTGCCTTGACGTTCGTATTGAAGATTCTCACTTTGATATTGGTTGAACGTCGTTTTGAGTTCCATATGTTCTTCAATTGTAGGAATGCGACCCTTGCTTTGCCAATCTTCGCCATTAAGTCTGCATCTGAACCTCCTTGTTCATCGATGATGCTTCCCAGGTATGTAAATGATTCTACATCTTCCAGAGTCCAAATCGCCTAATTGATTCTGAGCTACTCATTGTACTCCGTGTCTTCCCTCAGATGTCGAGGTCTTCATAATCCAGTCGACCACCAGAAGAAAGAGGAAGGGAGAGAGTAGACAGCCTTGTCTGACTCCGGTCCTTGCTTATAATGCGTCTGTCAGCTGTCCTCCATGCACAACCTTGCACTGTAGTCCGTCGTATGGGTTCCGGATAATGTTGACAATCTTCTCAGGAACTCCGTAGTGTCTAAAAAGTTTCCATAACGTCCTCTTATCTACACTGTCAAATGTCTTTTCATGATCAATGATGTTGGTGTATGGTGACGAGTTCCATTCAACTGATTGTTCGACGATGATCCGTAGTGTCGCAATTTGGTCTGTACACAACCGATCCTCACGGAATCTAGCCCTCTGATCTTGAAGTTGAGCGTCTACTGTGTCTTTCATCCGGTTTAGCAACACTCTGTTGAAGACCCTCCCTGGTACTGACAGTAGTATGATTCCTCTGTAGTTTTCACACTTGTTCAGATCTCCTTTCTTTGGAATGTTGATGAGGTGTCCCTCTTTCCAGTCCATCGGCACTTGTTCCTCCTCCCAAATATCCTTGAATAGAAGGTGAAGCATGTTTGCAGTTACTTCGATATCTGACTTCAGTACTTCAGCTGCTATGTCGTCGGGTCCTGCTGCTTTCCCGCTCTTGATTTGTTTGATAGCCATTCTGATTTCTTCCGTTGTTGGTGGGTTGACATCTATAGGAAGATCTGTGTGTGCTGCTTCGATGTTCGGTGGATTCATTGGAGCCGGCCTATTCAGGAGTTCCTCGAAGTATTCTACCCATCTGTTCCGCTGTTGTTGAATTTCAGTGATTGGCTTGCCTTCTTTGTCTTTGACCGGCCTCTCTGGTTTACTGTATTTCCCTGATAGTTTCTTCGTTGTATCGTAGAGCTGTTTCATATTTACTTCTCTAGCAGCTTTTTCTGCCGTCGTTGCTAATTCTTCCACGTACTTCTTCTTGTCGGTTCTAATGCTCCTCTTCACTTGCTTGTTTGCTTCTATGTATTCAGCTTGTGCTTGGACTTTCTCTGCTCGTGTTCGGCTGTTGTTAATTGCTGTCTTCTTGTTCTTCCTTTCTTTGATCTTGTCCAGAGTTTCTAAAGAGATCCACTCCTTATGATGGTGTTTCTTTAGGCCCAGAACCTCTTGACACGTTGAAGTTAATGCTTCTTTGATGCCTTTCCAGTTGTCCTCCATGGTAGTTTCTTCTTCCTTCAGTAGATCTTGAAAGGCTTGGAATCTGTTGTTGAGAGCTATCTTGAATTCATTGAGTTTGTCAGTATCTCGAAGGAAGGCTGTATTGAACCTTTTTAGTGCTGATTGTCCAGTTCTTCTTTAGCTTCGGTTTCATCTTGGCAACAACTAGGTGGTGATCCGAAGCTATGTCAGCTCCTTTTCTGGTTCTCACATCTTCCATTGTCCTTCGGAATTTTTTTTGATGCAAATATGATCTATCTGGTTCTCTGTAGTGTGGTCCGGTGAGATCCATGTAGCCTTTTGTATACGTTTGTGTGGAAATATTGTGCCTCCTATGACTAATTTGTTGAATGCACACAAATTTGCAAATCTTTCTCCATTTTCGTTCCTCTCTCCCAGTCCATGTCCTCCCATAATATCTTCATATCCAGTGTTGTCTATTCCGACCTTGGCATTTAGATCTCCCATCAGAATGGTGAGGTCCTTTCTTGAGCATTTCTCTATGATTGACTGCAGCCGCTCGTAGAATTGATCTTTAATGTCGTCGTCGCTATCATTGGTGGGTGCATAACATTGGATAATATTCATTAAGATCCCCTCCTTCTTTGTTTTGAAAGATGCTTTGATGATTCTGGATCCGTGGGATTCCCATCCTACAAGTGCATTTCGTGCTACTTTGGACAGCATTAGAGCAACTCCCTGTGTGTGTGGAGCATTTTCCTCTTCGTGACCGGAGTATAGCAGCATCTCTCCCGTAGCTAGCCTTTTCTGTCCAGCTTGGGTCCAGTGGGTTTCACTGATTCCCAGTACTGCCGAATTGTATCTCCTCATTTCCGTTGCTATTTGACTGATCTTTCCGGTTTCCCACATCGTTCGGACGTTCCATGTACCCACAAAAATGTTTGCTCTGGTTGTTAGAAGGGGCATCGGCCTCGTGACTTCCGAAGGAACTTGGCTTTCACCATGAAGCGTCATAATTCTTCTAAATGAAGACCTTCCAACTTTCAGGGCAGAGTTAAAATGGTTTGAATTATGTTTTCTGGTTAGCGTTTTGTTTAGCGAGTTAGTTTTCTACGGGATGGGGACGCTAACCCCATGCCCAACCCTCCTCCTTTATCCGGGCTTGGGACCGGCAGTAACTCTAGAAGAGCTACAGGCGGAGTTACAACAAAATGTAATTGAACACAAAAGTACAGAACATCTTAGTAATATCTGAAGACCATACAGTAAATAACTAGTCCCTTTGATAAATTTCGATAATGCAATGAGAAGACGAAGCTTATCAGAATGATGTGATATATTTGCGCAATACATTTCGAACAATCTGATCACACATATACTGGTTAAGATCATTTATATATAAAAATTAAAAGGTCAACTAGACAGATTAAAGGTAAGCCGTAACAAGGAAAAAAATAATAATAATAAAGTACACAAAAACAATGTGATTGCCACTCTGGATAATAAATCAGTATTACCAGAGTAGGTTAAGTGTAAGGGCAAACTGTTTTTGAATGCACAAAAGGTTTTCAGTTTCCGTATAGCCAAGGCTTCAATAAACCTTAGTATGCGTCTCTGAAGGCTTTTGTATAACACTACATATGCTTGTTTGATGTCAACTTTATGATCATTCTCAATTTCTTAACAAGTATATATGTGATCAGACTGTTCGAAATGTATTGCGCAAATATATCACATCATTCTAATAAACTACGTCTTCTCATTGCATTATCAAAAAATACAGTAAATACTTAATTTGGAAAATACCAATCAGTTGTTTCAAACTTGAATGTTCCTATTGCAAATATCAGTCAGACTCCATTGTTCCAACATTTCCATGCAAATTACTTTCTGTTCCCGTCATTCCCTTCTTGATCTTATTGACCATCTGCTGCCAGACATTCTATTCCTGACTAGCGTCATATACTACTTGTGTCGATATAAGTACACATATTGAAAGTCTACATATGACTTTACCATTACAAGCAGATTTTATATCCTTTATATTATCTCAATGTAGCTAAAATCAACTCCAGTGATTAAACATTTTATGCATTATTATGCAACCAATACTCATTGGAATTTATGAAACCAGTTTCATCTTCATTTTGAATTCCACAAATCATACAGATCCCATTGTAATTCTTAGCAATTCCTCTTCAAACAAATCTCTAAAACGTATATTTTTATTTTTAATATGAAATGGTTGTTCAACTTAATATTAAAGTCACTTCTATTACCAAATAGTTCTTGATGCATGCCAAGTCTGGATAATACATTCCTTATGTTAAATTCATATAACATAACACATTCTATGAAACATGTATCTTTTCGTTGTTATCATTAAAAAAAATTAGATTTATTTCTACCTTAAAATACTGAAAAATAACAAAGTCTCATGTTTGGATAAAATGCAAACTTAATGAACAAAAAAAAAAAAAACAAACAAGTTGATAATTGAGAAGTTTAACAACAATGTAACTTGCTATATATTTTGATTTAATCAATAAAAACGGTAACATTTACGAACAAAAGACATTCGTTTTTGTGTATACATCTTCACTTATCCTAATTCATTACAGTCAGTTTTATCTTGTCAGGTTATAAGATTTCTTCCAGTTTCTTTATGTATTCTTGTTCTGAATAAGAAAGTTAAATAAAATTTCACCCATAAACATTTTAATAATTGAGATCATGAGTCATTTGAAGCTAGACCATCATAGAAAACTTCGAGGCACTGGACGTTCTACCGTGGGATTACTCAGCAGTGCTCACCCACGATCCTGCCCCGCGAGATTCAAACCCAGGATCTTTTGGTCTCGTGCGCGAATGCTTCACCTCTAGACTACTGAGCCGGCATCCAACGGTGTTAATGTCTAACTCCAATTAATCCACGAAATTGAGCGACGAATCCACCATTGTCTTCAGTGAGTTACTATCTCACAACAAACCTGGTATTTCATCGGTAAAGTGTAAAAAAAATCATTACATTTCACCAAACTCTTCCTATTATTTGACAAGTTTATCAAAATATGGAACCGTGAAGCATAAGAACTATGAAGTTATTGCAGTTTTTTTCTTTTTATTACAAATAATTCTAGTAAGTAGTTCACAAATGTACTACACAAAATCTCATAAGATCATTCTATTTTTGAATACATACATATATAGTTAAATTAACTGTAATGAATGTGGAAAAATTAGGGCGGTCGTTAACATGATGAATACACAACGAAACGTAGTTTTTTTTACAAATTATAATCGTTAGTTATTCACGATTTTTACTTGTTTACTTATCAGTTTGTTAATCAAAATCCATTCCGTATAACAATATTGAACCATTGAAGTTTGAATAACCCTTGATTGTCAACAATGTTATGGTTTAATGTGTACGTATGTATCTGTGTTTAACATTTTGTCAAAAGGGGGATTTGTGAAGATTTTAGTAATTTTAACAGTTGACTTTCTTAACATCCGTAACAATAGTGGCTAACATTTGAGTCTAGGATGCTCGTTTGGTTTCGTTCGCGACTCATCAGCCGGAAGTAACTGAATCTCAGTAATGGTAGTCACACTAGCACTCCAACCCAATATCCGACACTTTGAGAGCCCAAGGCGTTGTTGTCTGAGCTACTTAATCCAGTGCTTAACATCAACTACCAGAAAACCAAAAACATTGCAAATACAGTTGATTATACATTTAATATGTATGTACCTTCCATTAAATAATTAAAAAAAGGAAGAGAATCAAACTAAAATCAAATGAACCTTCATTCTTGTTTCTCAGATTTCATTAAATTTTGTCAAACGAAACTGGATAACAACCAAATATTTATGCATATTGGCTGACTTCTCAATGAAAAGATTCCTATTTAATCTAAATACTTTTTTTTCTCTTGAACAAACAAAACAATGACCTTACTAATGTTACCATTATGATTATGATTATTAAAAGAGTAGTATGCCTAATATTCTTTGATCCACTTTCTACAGTATTTTTTTACCTTTTTCCTGCTTTGTTCATTTATTTGTTTCGTCAACGCTATGAGTTCTTTTTCCTTCATGTTTATTTCATCGTTTCTTCTCAACTATTTGTTTTATATTGTCTTCCTTTCTATTCTTCTTCACTGTGGTTCATTTATTTATTATATCCATCTCTTTTTATATACAGTACTATGTAATGGATTAAAACATAATAAGAATAAAGTTGAAAGCATTAATACTAAAAGTTAACATTTCTTTTAGCTATCATTTTAATTACAGAGATTGTAAAGATTTTTTTAAAAATTCTTTTTACATGTATATGTATAGTTTGACCTTTTATATAAGGATTGACAGCATGTCATCCATAAGTCTTATATATGTGCTTGTATGTGTCTTTATGTATGTATTGTCACGAACATCTAATTTTTTTCTTTCATCTACAACAAACAACTAGAAAAAAAAGTACATTACAATGGATTAGTAGATGAACAGAATTAACTTAAGGTCATCTACTTATTACTGATTAATTTCGAGGTGTAATTCTTACAGTTCTAATAAGATTTGATCATGTAGAGGTTGAAGAAGTTACCCATCGCTCTCAGTAGTTTCTCAATATTATAACTCGATTAAAGTTACATATATAAACCATTAGATGTTTGCTCAGTGTTATGATAATTTACTTCAAAATTTAAAAGTCCTGGTTTCCACCTACGCTGAGATGGTGGATGAACATTACCAATGAGTCTCATCCTAGAGTTCAATAGCTGATAGTGATTTCTTATATTTTATAGTGCATCAGTGCTGGAAACTATAAAATATAATACAATAATTTATTCCAGTTAAACAAATACTATTTTAAATATACTAAAGCAATCTTCAAGTCTTTTGTTCGTAAGCACAATAACATACACATGCACATATATTAATTCATTCATTCGAAAAAAATAATCATATAACAAATTAACCTGGTTGTTTCTCACTCATCCACTAGCGCACTCAATCTATCGCTCCCCCCTATTCATAGTCTCTTTCTCTTATTCTCATTAGTTATCTGAAATATCTACACCTTATTTACGCATTTTCATATGATTAAAAATTTTCTTTTATTCAGCGTTTTATGTTTCCATATTATTAATACGGTTATTATTTTTGCCAAGTCAGTCATCATTCATACTTTATTTGAATAGTCTTAAGTTTAAGAAAATTAAATATGAAATTTCGCTGTATTTTTGTCTGAGAAAATAAAACAAACGAAAGAGTGAAATCGTACTTATTTTTTCGTTTGTTTGTTTGTTATTTGGGTTTCACGTTCTTATCTACAGGAAGTTTATCGGTTTAATGTGTTTCAGACTGATTCATTAAAAAAAAGGTTTTCCTCCTGAATAAAATAGATTTAATTGGTTTACTGAATTAAAAGACAAATGAGCTAACTAACTAACTAAATAAATAAATAGAATGAATTATAATGAAATTGTCATACTTCTTCTTTGCATTAAATTACACAGTCACTTAATAAAGTTCTTATTTAATAAAAGTATTAGATTGCAAATTAAAACTTGGTCAGTATTCTAAATTCAAAATGAAGGTCGTAGTAATTTTAACAGCCGAATTTTATAAACATCATTGAATCCTGACTCAATGGTTTGAAGATTAAGCGTTTGTGCATGAAACTGAAGGTCTTCGGTTCGAGTCCTGTGTACAGAATCATGAATATACACTGTTGAAAAGTCGCATACTGGAACGGAACGGTCGTCCAGTATTTCAATGTTTTTAAAATCTGTATGATAAAGTCAATGTATTTCTTTAAAAAAAAATTTTTCACAGTAACCATTCGGTGTAAAGAAAATATTTGCAAATGATCAATTCCAGATTTAAGATACACTGAGTTGATAACCAACATGACTTTCAACTTCATCTAAGCCAATCAAAAAAAATATTCTATCTACAGTAACTAATATGTATATTCGTTTAAGAGGATTGATTTGTTTAAGTGACTGATTTTTTTTCACAACAGTGGGTTTTAATAAAATGGTATATGTAAAGAGTTTTGAAACTGTATATTATAAACCTGGTTAAGTTTGTTTATCCCATCATGTTTTTTTAAATTTTCAATTAGTGTGCTGCTCATAGTAGTTGCAGCTATTTTTCAAATTCATTAAGTGAATGAGTGTTAGATACTGTTTTATAACTTTAATCTAAGATGTTTCGCAACAGAAGTAATGAACGTTATAATAATGAGGTAGTTCCTGGGATTTTATTGATTTTTCGAGGCCTATTACTAGTTTTCCGATCTTCATAATGTAGAAATATTTTGCTATAGTGAATAATTATTTTTGAACCATAAATTTCAGTCATAAGCTTTTTTTATACAAAATTAATCGTTTCCACACAATCTATATTAATGCAACTGCTGAAGAGTCAAAACGATTTTATGTAAGAAACACAACTGTTCCAATATCAACATGACTAATTTATCATTCCTACTTTATTAGTCTACGAATCGTTCAATAAATTTATTCTAATCGAAGTAGACTGATACGAAAACTGAATAGCTTACATATATATATCAATGTAGAAATCTATGTAGAAAACAAAGGAGAACACGACACGTTATAAATTGTGAGTTTTTGTTTTAAAACAATGAAAAGAATGACTTTTCTAATAAATGTAAACGTTCTTGATGAATTCACTACTAAACTAGGCTTTCAGCAAAAAAAATTATTTGGATTGTAAGTGAACATGATAAAAATTCATTAAAATAATTGATAAATGTTTGATTTAAACGTTCTTAGTTGATTCATTGACCTAGTTTTCAAGTTTACTTACTACTCGCCAAGAATATAGAAATCTAATGGATTATGTTTAGAAAAAAATAAGACAATCATTGAAAGAGCATTAATTCTATAATAAGGTTGGAGTTTTTGAAGAACTATTCCTTATCAATAATATATTTAGACAGTATTTGTCCCGTAAAGAGATTATTAAGGGTACTATTGAAAACTAAAAGGAGTTCGATGTGTGTTTCATTATAGCATGGAACATCCTAGGAGTTAAACACCTATGACTTCAGCAGGGTTCAAACACATGAAGAGATAAAATGTTAACAAATATTACCCTCGAATTAGATGAACCTCTATAAAATCCATACAGATAAATTAACACAAGTATTAGGTTTCATTAAAAATGCTGGGATGATGAATATCACCTTTTTCATTATATGATCTCGCTTATATAGTAAGAAATAGATACAGTTAAGCTCATGAATCATTTTACTGTTTTATGCAAATAATATTGACGCTTGAAAGATTTATTTGGCTATTAAACTTCCAGGATTAACAACAGTTTTGAAAAGCCAAACTTATATTACATTATGAACGTCAAAAGCAGAAATAGAATCTAAACCAGTTACTTTTATGGTACACTTATCTCATTGAAAAAATAAAAATGTTTCTGCGAACTATTTTTTCTAGGCGGCTGCAGATATTTAATTATTTGCATTGAGATCGTGAACTGATCAATGTAAGACCACATTGAAAACCTGGGAGCACTGGACAGTCGTTTCGTCCCAGTATGAGACTGCTCAGTAGTACTCACCCACGATCCCGCACGCGGGACTCAAACCCAAGACCTTCGGTTTCACGCGCAAACACTTAATCTATATACCATTGACCTGGCACCTTATGATGTTATTGTTTAACTTCAACTAATCCAGGATGTTAAGGTACAGTGTTGATCAGTCCATGATCTCAATTAAAACTCAACAATCTCCACAACCTCCTACCGAAGATTATTTTTATTTAAAAATATTTTTTCGCATTCCCTGATATTCTTGCCTTTTAGCATAGATATTATTTTGGGTTGCTTCATATAAAAGTGGTTATCAATATCACATCTATCACAGTTTTTCTCCGAGGTAATTTATCTCATTATATAGTTTGACTACTTACTTACTTACGCCTGCTACCTTTCGCGGAGGAGCATAGGCCACACACCAGCACCCCCCATCCAACTCTGACCTGAGCAATCCTTTCCAATTGTTATTCATCCTCTTCATGTCTTCTTCCATTTTCCAAAGCAGTGTGTTCTTTGGCCTTCCTCTTTTCCGCTAACTTTCAGGATTCCAGGTTAGGGCAATTTGATGATTTCCTTAATATGTATCCTATCGTTTTTCAGCCTTGTCTGACTCCGGTCCATACTTAGAATGCATCTGTCAGCTGTTCTCCATGCACGAAATAGTTTGATGACTAAACTAAATATACTTTTTATAAATCTTTCCTAATATTTCAGTTTATCTGTTGAATGAAAATATACTATTTGTTTTGTTACAGATATTGTCTATCATTACGGAATTTCTGTCAACATTTTCATAATTTAACTTTCATCATCTGTGCGTAAAATTTGTCCTGTCTTTAGGCTGCTCAATATTAGATATCTGAATGACGGTTGAAATTATTTCAACTTCAAATTATGATTTTAATTTCATCAAAAATATTTGTCTTCATGTCTGAAAAATAACTATATGTTAAACAGACACCGTTTTTGGGCTGAAAATCATAAATAAGTAGTAATTTATTCCCTGTATGTTACATTCATACATGGTCGATTGAATATTGAAAAAAGTTAGTAAAAATAGTTATTTCTAAAGAATGAGGAAAGAAGGAGAAAAGCAGTTAGTTTACATAACTATCTGATCATAGTTAGATAACCACTGAAAACCTGGCATCACCAATAGCATTTTCGTCCTAGTATGGAATTCCTTAGCACTGCAGATCCACTCTCACAATAGTGATCGATACTAAATTCTTCGTCTCTCTCTTCATTAGTGCTGATATTCATATCTAACCTCTTTCATTTCGTGACATCACTCAACCATTTTCCTAAACCGTCTATAAGTAACTGATTCACATCAATCATCAGTAAATAAATGAAAACTGTTGCAAAAGTAATTTGTGGATGCAATTGTATTTTCACAATTTACACTACGGACTAATTTTATTCAAACAACTTAAAGGTCATGAGTTCGATCTCCAGTTGGGTTGAGGGTGTAAAAAAAACAAAATACTGAGTATTATACTAGAATAAACTATCAGTCTATTGCTTTCTGATTTTCAACAGTTGTCTAACTGAGGCCAGTCCATGATGAAAACTTCACAATTCCCTATAACACATAGCCAAAAAAAATGTAACTAATCAATAAGAAAACAGAAGTAACCTTTACTCAACAGATATTTTCATTCTAAAAAAAAGAGAGGGGGAGAGGGAGAGAGAGAAAAAATAAACAAAGAAATAAACAGTTAGAAGTTATTCATGTGGATTTGTTGTTGTTATTATTATTGTTGTTAGTGTTTAATTCAAAACAAACAACAAAAAAAGCGATACATAAATGTTGAATAAAAAGGAATAGTTGAACTTTTCTAATATTAAAATAAGTGAAATGAAAAAAAATGAAAGAAAAGAGTAGAAAGAGTACAATTATAGCAACAATACCAAAATAAGAATCATCATAAACTGTTATTATTCATATCTTTATTCTTTTACTCTACATTATTGTTATTATTATTATCTTTGTTAATGAACTGGAAAGAAAAAGGTCAATTTATGCTCTGGGAGACAAATCGTGTACATAAAAACATATTTTTTTTTAAAAAATTAAAAAAATAGAATAATAAAAAGCTGAAACTTATCAAAGAGAAGTAAAGTAAGAGAGAAAATCATGAACGTTAAAATTTCCTGTAGTTTTCATGACAATATTGAAGATTTGAATCGTTTATATTATAGTCTAATCTATCATAATAAGAATATATATATATACATATATATATGTTAACCGATGACTAATTCTGATGGATTATCCTCTGTGTTCGAATAAGAAGTTATGGTCAGTGGATCACAAAATATTGTTTAATATAATACAGGTAACTATCAATTGAATCGAGAGGTATTTGAACTAGAATACACACTACTAGAGTCTCAGTAGTTTGAAGGAAAAGTGGTCGAATGGATTTATGAAGGTCCTTGGTGGTGGATACACATTACTTAGAATTCTGATACTAAACTACCAATTACTAACTAATTTTCAACAGTTTTCTAACAAAGGTCAATTGATGATGTAAACTACGAAAATTCAACAACTTTAACAAGCTCCTATTGGTAGTAAAGATTTTTTTAGTTTTAGCTGGTCATTTAAATAATAAGAATATTCGGCGAGACTATAATTTATGGACGAACCAATCAGATTTAGGGTAACAGGCCCAAATAGCACATTGGCATTTTAGTTGTAAATCACTGTCTTTATTCTTCAAACTGCTTTATAACCTTCATTTAGCCCTATTAAGCAGGTAAACACTCAAGATCACTTTGGCGTCTCTCAAGGATCGTACATAATTTATAGTCTCACCGAATATTCATTTGAATTTAAACACCTAAAAATCTACATATATATGGTTTGAATTATTTAAGACGAATGCTTCATAGTAATACATAAAACTACCTAGAAAGACACAAATCTAAGTTTCATGTTGATTGATTATAAACGATAAGACATATTTATTGGGTTTTCTTTTCAGTGAAAGTAGTTCATATCAATAAGCTCTGATGGGCGTAAGATGGACCAGGTTCAATGACCACATTGAAAAAAATGATCGATCCAGTTCAATCAATGACCGAAATGATTGGTGTAATGAATGGATCCTAACTAGAGTTATATGCAGTCCTTATTACTGAATATAAGAACTAACGTCTTCTAAGGCTTGCTTTTCATAAACTTATTCGAAAATAATGATAAAAGTTATAACTGAAATCTAAGTTTTGATTTGAATAGTATTACTTAAGCGTCTAATGTGTCATATCATATATGCCAAATGACTATTCTCCAGTAACTTTTCAATAATTTAGAATAAGTTAGTTCACTGTTTTAGAGTTTATTACGTAATCCACGTCATTAAAGTTTTCTTAAATGCCTAGAAAAATTCCCTCTACTTAATTTATCGTCTGCTTTGCCAACAAATTGTCTATCCAATTAAACAAAAATATATAACTTTGATAATCATTTTTATACACATTTTATCCTTTATTAAATTCTTATAGTCAAACTGCGCAACCAAACTTAATTAACCTATTGTTTTATTTTACTTCTCATTTCGTCTGACAAAACAACAACTCTTTATCCATATCTTCTCTCATGTTCGGTAATAACATGGACAGATAGAGGGATAGATAAATAGACGGATAGATAGATAGATAGGTAATCCAATGAGAAGATGTAGTTTATCAGACTTGTGCAATATATAGTCGCAGTACATTTCGATTAATCTAATTATAATACTGGTTAGAATATTTGCATATCACAAAGGAAAGGTACGGCTAAAGAAAACGGGGGTTAAAAATCAAAAATAATAAAAGGAAACAACAAATTACATTAAAACATAAAGAAATCGGCGAAGTTCATTATGGCTAAAATGTAAACAAACTTAATTAAACCCGAAAAACAACTCTTTTAAAATGAAATCATATTGCCTGAGCTAGAACCAGTTTTACTAATTATTATAAGCATATTGTTAACAACGGACAAACATGGACATTTGTTATCTGCTTTTATTGAGTTGTCAGACTCAATTTCTTCTTGAAGTCATTTCGGCAAACAAATGACTTCCTTAGCTTGTCATTTCTCCCTCTCTCTCAGTAAACACAATCATTCACGTAGTGAAACATAGATATTTTCTTCACCAACAATTGCCAAAATATATGTGAAGTTTAATGAGCAAAAGAAAGCGAATAAAAAACATCCATCTCCTATTGCAAAACACAAATAAATTAGTTACGATATTGAACATACAATCTCATACAATACATTAGACAGTTTATATATTTATGTAGTGAGAAGCGACGGAATTCACCAAGGGAATTTCGTTCTGTCTGATCCTTTCCAGATGCACATAGCTTCACCCCAGTGTTAATGTCCACATTGTTACTCCTAACTAGTAGTTACCATTTCGAACGCCGATGTGACGTTTATTAGAGTGATACATTACTACAACCACCAACATGCAATTTGTTTACTGACCTTTGTAATGATTTGTACCTTTCTATTATTGATACTCGGGACAATAAATGATCAATTATTGTGGACATATAAATGCATAATAATTTTAAAACAGAATACAATCAACATATAACTACTTATTAATTTTGATCATCTATTCAAATAAAAATTGTTACTAATATATTCTTGATCAAGAAGAGCTCTAAGAAAATTTTATTTCACACATTCCATTCACGAATCATATTATGTTTTCTAGCAATATCACTTAGAGCTATTTACTATGACCTTGAAATTCCTCTCAAAGTTCTGTCAATCTTTTTTATCATATATATGGATGTACTACTAAGGACTTTTGTAAGTAACATCCTATACTTTTCTAAAATGTTAAACGCTGCAGAAGTTATATTAGTCTACATTTTCAGACCAGTTATCTTTTTCATTTCTGTACAATCGTTCATTCAAAGTTAAAAAAAACCAATAACATATTACTTTATCGTCCATTAATCTAATAAAAACAAAAAGAAAACATGAAACGGAAAAAAAGTCAAGGAAGCATTTCATTAGTTCAACATGGATTGTATTTTACTTACTTGCTCAATCATTATATTTGATAAGTGATCTATTTAAACATATTTACATAAGTGAAATAATTATAAAAAAATTTTTTTTAGGCATTTGCCGACAGATATTGTGTACAGTTATAATCAGATACAAAAAACTAAAGGTAACAATTACACCGGTAGACTAATAAAAATGCTATATGGATTGGAAATGAAATTTTAACGCTTTTAGTATTACTATTATTGTTACTATAAGTAGTATCAGCAATAGTATTGATTGGGTTTTGTGAAATCAATAATGTTTGTTTACCTATTTATTTTTTAGTTGTATATTAAAATAAATTGAATGTTACTATCATTGAAAAAGACAAGACATTTTCTATCGTTTAACTTAATTTATTTTGCTTAATTTATGATTGACTACTGATGAATGAAAGAGATTTATTCACATTGACTTTATCATTGTTTTAAGTAATTTAATTTCTTCTGTACATAATAACTCTTGATAATGTGTTTATTTTGATGAATTAGCTCCACCAAGAGGATTTCCAAAAGTTCATCAAGATCCTTCAGCAACTATAAGTCAAGTTGGTGATTCAACACATTTACAATGTGATGTATCAGCTGAACCTCAAGCAACAGTCTATTGGATAAAGGATCAATTTGAATTGATTGATACAAGTCTTCCAAGATTTCGAATTGTTGGTGAGTTTAGACCTTGTTTAAAATGTATTGAATAATTATGTTTATAAACATTTTTGATTATATGATTTCTTTTAGAATAAAAAAGATTTAGATTTAAGGTTATGTTGCATTCTAGAAAATGGATGCTCGAATATGAACGTTTCATTATTGTCCTGGAGAATGTCATCAGCACTCTATAAAACAAAAATCTTTAGACGATCTATTATTTTTTCCAGGCATTTAGATTACATATGGCATAAACGCAGTTTGTATAACTTTCTATTTCATGATTAATATTTTGATTATCCATAAAGACAATTACAAATTGATCATCCTTAACTTCTTCCAAAAATATCGTACTAGACAAAATATAGAAAATAATTTAGAAAATGCTTGTTAGTGTACTTTAGATAAAAACAAATACGTTTTTCATTAAGTCTGTGGATAATGTTCACTTTGAAGTAAAACTTCATCACTGACTAATCCTAAACAAAGAAATTGTAAATGATTCTTCACTGTTTTATTTCAATTTGTGACTAGTGTTAGTTGGTTGAAATTGATTGACTGGAAACCCTGCTAGATCTAGATTTCATCTTAGTTGGCATTCGCAAGCAAGGGGTACTTATAATCTTAAAAGGACTGTTGTTTCCAGTGGGATTTATAACCTGTCTACTACATTCAACCATATCATACCTCAATTTGTTCACAAGATTCCAAGTAATTGAGATTAGTGTCTGAAGTGAAGCTTGATCTATGGAATTTGATCATAGCTAGGGGATTAGAAATAGATGACATTGTACTCTTATTTGTAATCAACTAACTGTGCGCTTGCAACCTAGATGTTTAGGTTAAGTCCCAAAAACTATCCATTGAGAATGCTGAACAAAAATATATTAGCTTACATTTCTAACCAGTTGATCATAATAACACTAACGACGGGTTTATGAAAAGAATCGTTTCCAGCATTAACTGTAGATGCTGATATTCACGATGTTAATCACAATCAAACTCATTTACATGCCAATGATGGCAGAAACTATTAGTCTAGATATATCACGAACTTACTTAAATTTGAATAAAACTAAACCATAATAATAAGGATTGTATAATTATTTCCTATCTATGCTTCCGAACAAGAAGTTTTCAATATTTCTTCAGCTGTTAAATATTATCATACATCTCACTAAAATTATTCGATAAATTTTCATTCACTAATCGACTGACATATTCACTTAGTTATTACACTTGAATAGTTTTACGTGTCTTTTTCATCCTTTCAGTCGAAAATAGATTTGTCTCTTTACCTATATGTCACAAACTCATCTTAGAGCTAAACGTCTCAATAACTAATAATTACAAGTTACACATATGAGATGTCACGTTTAAATTCATAAAACTCACCACTGGAACACGATAATAGTATTAAGGGGCCAGTGATTCAATTATGAGTGATTTTAGTAACAATAAATGCAATAGATTTAGGACTTTAAACTCAACTCCCATTGATAAACTTCATAATACAGAAAATATAATGAAGCTATTGAACTTACCAGAAACTTTTTAAAATTGAATTCAAACTATGCCTAATAGATAAGCTGATCCTCGCTGGCGTTTTACTAATCCCTGAATAAAAGGAGTTATTAAGTGCACAATCAAAAATATAAAAATTCTGATATGTCTCTTTCACCCAAATGTAGCTAAATAAAATCATTACAAAAGCATACCGATGAATGAAGACACTGTCAATGTTAACGAAGTACCTAAAAATCGAAACATAGTATAATTCATTATTGTATTGGTTGTTTGAATCTTCGCATTGACCTTTCGAACTGTAATTGATCAATATCTTTCTGGTTTGTGTGCGTCTTGTGCAGATTTCCCCGATATTGTCTTGAGTCACATGCATTATAAGCAAAGATGTATGGCGCCTAGCAGTGGAATTTAGAACGCACATCTCTTGCTATTTAGGACTAGTCAATTGGATTTACCTTCAATCCAGAGATGATGTTCACCCCGAGCTTATAACACAGGTGACTTGAGGCAATATCGAGGCAAGCTGAACATTATGCACATATGCCGAAAGAAGGCTGATTTATTGCAGTTTGAAACGTCAATAGAAAAACACAAACATCCAATACAAAAATGAATTAAACTTCATCTCATTACACAAACTAGTGGCTATCTGGACTAAGTAGTTAAACTGATACCGCAGTGGCATTTGCAGTGAATGGTACTGCTTTCGCTTCCAGGAGTGGATATTAACTTTGGGATCCAGGCACATCGGAGTGATGAGTCTCAAATAAGGTGAGACGAGCATCCTTGATTTCACTGCTAACCACCATCTATCTCTGCTTATAATGAAACACAGTATGATTGCAAAGGGTATTAAAATAGTATTTTCGTTTCAATTTTTGGTATATAAACACTCCTATATATATTTCAAATCAGTTAATATATGTGGTAACATGTGAAAGTATTTGATCATTTCGCCTGTTGATACTTATTGATTCACGTTACGTAGCTACATTTACCGTTCAAATGTATCGAACATATTTTTGTGTTTATCATATTGCATTATTAATGAATCATATTCAAAACTCTCAGTCAATAAAATGTGGCTAATCACCAATCATCATGGTTAAAATATATTAAAAGCTGTTGTTACTTGGTTCTATTCATCGGACAGTTATCTGATTTGCAAATCTTAGTTCAATACACCATAATAATAAATGAAATGAAATCATAATACTCATGAATTTAATGCTTACTTGAGAAAAATATTTTCAAGAAATAAAGTATCTTAACCAGATTGTCACTTTTATACATCTGTTGTTTACAGGATCTGGATCCCTTGTAATAGAAACTTTACTTGAAACTGATTCTGGAGCGTATGAATGTATGGCACGAAATGAAATAGGTACAGTATTAAGTAATTCAGGCCATTTGCATGTACGACGTAAGTTCAATTTCTAACCATCTTTTTATGATTACACATCTACATAAAAATGTGGAGTTTTGATTTTTGAACAAGCTTTGTGAAAACGCTAGATGAAAAAATTGAACCAAAGTACATCAAGTCATTAATTCAAAGTTAGTCTGTGCCATGAAATTTCAATATACATCAACATCCGCAACCACTCATAGTAATCACTTATCATGTACTTGCTGCCGACTAACTTTCAGAGGTAGTTTTCAGAGCTCTAACGAGAAGTCGTGACTAGTAGAGTTCATCCATACCAAGCGTAAGACAAGTAGTACCAATGCAACGGTCTCGCAAAATTATAAACTGACAGGCTAGAAATCCCAGGTTAGGTGGTTTAGAATTTAAACGTTCACTGAGTTATCAGAAGAGCCTGAATCCAACCTCTGGTTGGGTCATCGATGCACGCCACTCAAGAGACTCGTACTCAGACAAAATGCTTGTTGAACGATTTCAGATTTTCAAATGTTTTTCTAGTTAAAAGCATTCTGTAATGTAAACTTATAGTATGTATTCGAAGTTTGATAGTCTAGAATATAGATAAACTTTTCAAACGAATCATGTGAGTTACTGGATATGACATGCCACTTATGACCTTCTTTATGTTCAGTTATGTACATAATAGAAATATACTTAGTGTAATTTAGTGAAAATGACATTTATATGGCGTTGGAATGTGGTTTCATTGTAATAGCATAATGACAAAATAAACTGATTCAAACAATTTACAAGCGACCTAGTTAAATTCATTTGCCACTTCAAAATGTAATAGGGACATTATTTAGACCTCATTGAACATTGACTGCAGTCAAATGAGTAGTGCTTGATACTATAGTCGATTATCAAACAGATATTTTGCAAGCATTCCACAAGTTCCTTTTCAAATGATGTTCGACATTACTTCAAATTGTAAACTTCAAACAAATACATGATGAATCATTGTTTATAAAAGTCTGAATTATTTCAACTATGATAATCAGTATTAAATTCCGCTTATTCTTCGCTGACATGCGTACATGCTCTGCGGATCGCTTCAGTAAATCCATTTTGTCACAAAAATTTCAAAGTGGATGATTCGTGGCTAGTACTTGATTCAAATACCCAAATTTCACCACTTTTTGGTCTCATCAGCCAGATGTATCTATATTTGAGCAGGACTCGGACCTATTAGCCACCTCTTCAACTACCGTCATGTTACATACTGACCGTACAAAGCTTGTTACAAACTGGTCATACGGAAGTGATTCGTACACAATGTATGTATTAAAACAGAATGATTGAAATTCAGTTCCAAACATTAACAACGATATAATGCAAATCCTTACTAATATACGCATCATACAGGTTAAACAAACTAGTGTTTACCCGAATTCAGTAGTTCGGTGGTTAACTCATTGCCGTTTAAGGTAAATATTACTAGGTATGAGTGCCAATATGAATACAATCGTTGGAATATAGTATAGTCAGCTAACACGTCACAAATAGTTTGGAATGGTAGTCCTAAATTCTATGTTAACTTAAATACATATATATTCTATTAAATTTATAAGATGCATTCAAATATATTTCTTTCTGGCTTTCTCAGATTACCATTAATAAAAACAAAAATGAATACTTCTTTTTTGGAAAACTTTTCATCTGTCGATTGTAATTTGATATTATACTGTTCTTTTTCTTTAAATTAACTGTCATTATCCATATTATTTAGTCAATATTGAAACCATAAATTGATAATTGAATATTTTCGATATGAAACGATTCTCCATCGTTGAAATTTAATTTTATTACAATGTTAAGCATACTTTTCTAGTTAAAGTTTATGAAAATAAAATAAACGTGTTTACTTGGATGGTTGTTGATATGAGTTTAAGGTTTAAAGTATAGTTGTTGTTGATTACCGAGTTTTTTGGGAGCAGTAAAGAACTATTTTTAAGATATTTTGTGACTCATCAGCGATTTGTGCCCTGCAGCCCTACCAGTAATCGAATTTTGGAGCATTAGATCTAATGGTGAAAGCCTGACAATTATAACAATGAATTCAAATACAATGGTTTATATTTCCGTATATTTGTGAGCTGGTGAGATGAGCATCTAGTGTCATTAGTAATATCTATTCCATTCATCGCAAAATAATAACGATGAAATACAATAGATTGCACAATTTTGACAAGAAATTATGATTTACTTAGTTGCTAAGATGTTATTTTTGTCTAACGTAATTGACTTTCCTGTATGCATTTGATAATTCACTCCCATTGTACTTGTATTATTTATGTGTGACAAATCATATTTCGCTGAGATTTTACAACTACATTCTTCATCTTTAATATCTTACATAACCTCGGCGCCCAAATCAGTTAAGAGTTTTGATTCAACATAAAGTTAGGATACTTAAAATAGATGTAATTGTCACTATGAAATCTTGCAACCGAATAAGTGAGTTCTCATTAGTGTCCACTGCTAAGACGTTTTGAAATTAGAAAAAATGTTAGCCTAAATGTATATATACTACTTTTGGTGATGTCGATGTCACTAGAATTCGTTCTTAAATTCATAAAACTTTATATAACATCAAGTTTATAGAGAAAAGGGTTTTGATGTTTAAGAGTAAAACATCAAGTTTTTGCCAATCAAATGGTAAAGTTTGATACCATGATTTTTTTCTTTGAACTCTTCAAAAGGATGACGATGATGTTTTGAAAATGTACAATGAACAAGAGTGAAATTATTGTTTCTCCATTTTCCAAAAATGTGTCTTATCCAGAAAACTAACTTGTAGTGTCGGTTACTTAGTTAAGCCCATATACCTTATTCTAGCTTCTGGACAGGCCAGTTTATCCATTCTTCTTGAGTCACGTTTTGACCATGTCAAATTATTCACTGACTATTTTTATACGAGCATATGTGTATGTACTTCTTATCTTATTCATTATATACTTGTAACTTATTTTTATGTGACTATAAATATTGATTAACGCTCGCACGCCTTATCCACTGTGAGTCCTTTTGCTTCGCTTCGTTCTCTCTTCTTCGCTTCATTCGTTACGATTCTAAGATTATCTGTTCCGACCAACGAGTGCACAAAATATAGGTATTCAAACATCCATTATCGCACTTGACTTATTCAATTCCGTTATTAACTAACGCGGATTAAGTCGATAATTATATTTTAATAACAATCAAACATGTGACATAACTGGAGTCAGATCCCAGGCCACTAAAAACTAATCCCATCTACATAATTTATAACATTGAAAAATTCACGTCACCTTCTAATCTAGTTTGTTCCCATGTTTAATTGTACATTGTTGAATTAGACTATATTCAATACACAATGAATATCAAGTTATGAAATCGTTTACAAAATTTGCATTTTATAGACAAAAAGATAAATTTAAATGAAAATTCATTTCCACTTTTTTTTATGTACAGATAATCTTACAATTGCATATCATTTTCTTCAACAAAGAGGCAAGTTTACTAGAGTTACTGGATGGGTCTCATATATATTCGCATTAAAACACTTATTAGATTTCACTAAATAGAATATGATTTACTAACATAATGATAACTGTATATTAGATTTAATTTTTAAAAAATTAAGGTGATTTTCTAGTGAACTGATCCACCTTCAGTCATTTTCTGTAATCATATTTTAGATTTTGGTAAAATATAAAATTTTAATAGTTAAGATCATGAGTCAATTGAAGCTGGACCTGGAAGCACTGGACGACCGTTTCGTCCCATTGTGGGACTCTTCAGAAGTCTAGCGTGCGAGCATTTAATCGTTGGACCACTGAGCCGGTATCCAACGGTGTTAATGTCTAACTTCAACTAATCCATGAAATTGAGTGACACTTCCATCATTGTCTTCAGTGAGTTGATGTATCACAACTGACCCAGTGGAACTCCATTGGTCACCGCTTCTAACCAGAACTCCAGGAAATTGGTAGATGTGTATCTCAATTTCGTGGGTTAGTTGAAATTAGACATCAACACCGCTGGATGCCGGCTCAGTGGTATAGATGTTAAGCGCTCACGTGAGAGACTGATAGGTCCTGTGTTCGAATCCCGCGAGGCGGATCCTGGATGCACACTGCCGAGGAGTCGCACAACAGGACGTGACGGACGTCCAGTGCTTCCAGATTTTCCATGGTGGTCTAGCTTCAATTGACTCATGATCTAAACTATTAAAATTACTATAGTATCCACAAAACGTCTTCTAAAATATAAGATTAACCTAAATTCAAATCAACACTGTCAACAGTTATGAATAGCGATATGATTCATTACTATTGTTCCTGGGCTTATCAAAAGTCAGGTAATTTGAGCTAGGATCGACTATGACTTTGAAAATCCAGATTCATTTTAGACTTAGTTTTCATTTGCACCATGTATTATATCCGTACTTTTTTGAAGACATCCGTTATTAGCAAAACAAATTCAATCCCATTCTCATTTCCACATATTTCATTAATTTAACAGTCGATCCTAGATGAATTCGTATTATGCAAGCTTTGAAGGAATATAAAGGTGTATTGAGTATGAGTGGCTTCTTCATAGCATATAAACGATGAATAGAAATCTTTGAACTAAGTTATACTATTGTGTTCCTGATGAATATACTAACACTTTCATACTGCATCAGATCCTAGTGAAAATGATGTGCACCACTGACCTGTAGAAGGAATTAGAAATTAATAGGCTTAGTGTATTTGGTAAACAGTACAAACATGATTATTAATTATAGTACATACTGAATATTAATTGCATAAAAAAGTAAATCACTTGGAGAATACTATTACTGTAAACTATAGTTTCATTTTAACTCTCAGTTTTAAAGTAGCGGTTTGCATATAAGCTACTCAAAAGATTAATTTGGCATCATTTTTTCGCACTATCCTTCGTAGCTATAATCTACTTTTTTTGCATGTAAAGTATCAAGCACACACTCAAACACAAAATCTGGAATGATTGTCCGCACGCATTTGTATTTATTAATTTTCATGATATCCTAAGTAAAACAGTAAGCAAGCTTGGATTGTTTTGCTTGAATGATATGCTTATTAAATTTTTATATGGTTCCCAATGTCATTTATTGGTAAGTATAATATAGAAACTATTAGTTAAAATGCTCTTTTAAATATTCACTGACTATTTATAGGCATTCAGTTCCCACCAACAATTAATGAAATGCCTGAAAAAGTTGAAGTATCCTCTGGTAAAGGTACAAATTTGACTTGTCGAGCTGGAGGCTTTCCGATACCTATGGTTTGGTGGTCAACATTAGGTACACCAGCTGGACCAAGAGTCTCAGGACCAATTATGCTATCTGAACGTGCTTTAACAGAGCCACAACCACACGAAGCAACACTACGTTTAACAGATATCACAGAATCATCCGGTTATAATTGTATTGCAAAAAATGGTCTTGGTCTAGTAAGAAGAAATGTTAGTGTCATTGTAAAGCGTAAGTTGACATTTAATAACCTAAATATTTATGCAAATATTATTTAAGACAACTCTTTCTATTGAACTGACAGTGAACATCTGATGAGCAATTAATCCTGTATCATGTATTTTACGTTGTCAATCATCCGTCGGTCATATTAGATAAGAATAGGGCAATATCTGAAATGTATCTAAATCAAATTATTGACTACGGGGTTTTGACTCAACAACATAAAAGCACCACGGTCTACATAGAGTACGAAAATACTAAATTCAAATGCATGAAAACTAACGTTCTCAATGTCGAGAAGCAGTTTCTTTACAAAACCATCACAAAATTTAGCTAAACTCCGCAATCAAATCAATAGATATTTTAAACATATCCATAACATTAAAATTCTATTTAGGTTGCCTCATCTAATTCAAATGATCTATGCAGAAATTCTTGATAAACTACAATCCACTATTTATCTGTCATTTTCGAAAATATAAACAACTGAACATTCTTATTTTATTTAAGCGCTGAGGGTTATAAACTTCATATAATTGTCAAACATACATTGTTCTTTGCTACATTCCGATCATTTTTCTAATATATAAGCTAAACATGCATTTTCCAATTCCGATGGAACTGGTGATTACTAGTCGCAAAGTGACAATATATTGCCTTATCAAATTCTCTGAGTCGGTTCTTTAGAACTTTCAACTAAGGAATCTCTACACGGGAACAACATACTCCGACATAAAACTTCCGTGTCTGTGAATATGTTTGCTTAAAATTCAAACCTAAGCTAGTGCAATCACTATAACACATCGGTTTTAAAAAAATGGTTGTACCATAAATTATTGATTTCTTATGTGAATCTTAAAACAATAGTAACTTTCATTCAAAGTAATGAGATTATTTGACGACAAGAGTCAGGGTTTCATAATCGGAAGCTGTGAAATATTTCTCAATAATGGTAAAGTATATAAGAATAATAAATATTAACGACAGTGATTCTAATATATAAGAAACATGACTATCAACATGAAATAAGAAGTATTGAATTCAGCTTTAAAATTGTTCAGATAAGAAATAATTCAGACAGTTTAATCCATTTAATCCTTTACTATTGACTGAATGATTAATTACTACCTAAAGAAGATTATTGAAATCAATCTTAAATATGAATTTAAACAGCTTACAAAGTTACCTTTGCAAATATACTGCATTTAGCATGTATAGTCTAAGGTGATATAATGATTCATTTTGTATCATCTTAACTCTGTTTGCCTATAAAAATATATCAACAGATATAATAATACAATAAAATCATTTATCAGAAGGGGTTTTTTGAAGATTTTACTGATTTCAATAGTTGAGATCATAAGTCAATTGAGACTAGACTACCATGAAAAACCTGGAAGCACTGGATGTCCGTTTCGTTCTAGTATGGGAGTCCTCAGCAGTGCGCATCCATGATCCGCCTCGCGAGATTCGAATCCAGGACCTATCATACTGTATCAGATCCTGATGAAAATGATGTGTGCAACTGAGCTGTAGAAAGAATTAGAAATCCTGCGAGCGGGGTCGTGGATGCGCACTGCCGAGGAGTCCCACAACAGGACGTAGCGGCCGTCCAGTACTTCGAGGTTTTCCATGTTGTTCTAGCTTCAATTGACTCATGATCTCAACTATTGAAAATAATTTATACCTAATGATAGTGCAACTATCCCGCAGTTAATTGTAAGAAATATTTGGATGAGTTTTCCAGTGGAAAATTTTACAAACACTGAACAAATGGTTTTTAGTTTAGACGATTCATGGTTGAAGGTAGATTGTAGGAAATCTTGTTTATTATAGACTTCATGACAATTGGCACCCATCGTCATCAAGGCATACCTGCAATCTCCAATAAACTGATGATCGTAGAGAGATTTTCAGTTCACATGCCTGTTAGATGAAACTTCCGTTTTGTATATACTTTTCAATTCAAACATTACTTAAGATTTTATCTTCTCAATTATGTTTACATTCTTTTAGAACTCCCTGCTCCACCATCAAGTCTAGATGCACGACCTATTGGTAGTACTTATGCTGTATTACGATGGCCACCAAGTATATCATCTGGTGTTGATTCATACACTGTTAGTTTACAAATTGATGATGGTGGTTTAGGTGAACTTAGCCGTCGTCAAATAACAAATATCGATCCATCTGAAATGAAATCAGAAGATTCATTTAATATATTAGATACAAAGTATTCTCAAGAAAATCCAATGATTGTTTATAATCTCACTGGTCTTAGTCCATTTACTTTATATTCAGCTCAAGTTCATGCAGTTAGTCGAGTAGCTGGTTTATCATTACCAAGTGATTTAGTAAAATTTCGTACAGCAGAACTTGGTAAGTTAACATTTGTATAATAAATATTTTTTTTTTAAAAAAACACATCTTGTCATTGAAATTGTTTTGTTTTTAATTTACATTTTTCTAAATCCGATAAGTAAAAGATTAAGTCTTATATTTAAAAGAACCAAATAATTCATTAACTATTATTGAAGTATTCAAACTCTGAAAACTTGAATTTTTATCTTGGTAACATGACAAGTTTTTCTTTTAATTCCCTTTTTTGTCAATAATAACAGGGTTCTTTTATTGTATAACAACCATATCATCATATGACTAAGCATTTGATAATCTTCATTTATACATTTACATGAAAAGACTCATTAATTCAGAGTTAACATAATGTTCATTTATTTACAAGGAATTCCACAAATTCACATCTAATAGTTCTTATATTTACAGATGACCGTAACAAGTGAATGACTGTATTCAAATATTAACTTCTCCATAAATAGTTGTCATTATATACGTGATTTAATATTGTTAATCTGTTGTCAAGTATTATATATAATGTCATCAACAAGTGAAATAAGTAATGATAGTGAATACTCATATATGATATGATTAACATGGTTCATATTAATAACCTGTTTTCATCAAATACGAACAAATATCGATTCTTTAAAAAGTAATAATTCACTTCCGTAATTTTTATATCCAATTATTTTTATTCAAAGGTGAATAGTCATGGAAATTGAGAAGAAAAATGACTAATTTTTTTGAATCAATCAAAAAGTTGACCAGATAACAAAAGTTAGTGAAATGAAATTGGATAAAGCAAATAATCTCAAACTTGTTTTGACTTAGCAATGAATGACTGAAAAGATAAGATATTGTTAAATCATTTTCTGGTTGATAACTATTCATTATTATCACGAGACAATCTAAGCTAGACCACCACAGAAAATCTGGAAGCACTGAATTTTCGACTCGTTATAGTATGCGACTTCTCAACAGTGCTCATCCACGATCCCGCACATGTAACTTGAACTCAGAACCTCTAGGTCTTGCGCTTGAACACTTTGACTTCAGACCACTGAACCGGCATCCAACGATGTCAATGTCTACTTTTAGTCCGTCCATGATCTTACACAACCATTCATCTATTGTCTGAGGTGGATAACTGTCCCACACCTAACACAGAACAACTCACGAATTCAACTGTCAAACTAAATAAGTGGTTAATGACAGAAGACCATTGCATTAATGAGTGATATACACTTCAACAAAAATCAATTGATTAAGTCGTACAGCTGTTTAGTTAGTTATTTTACACCTAGTATTCTGTAATCAGACAAAAAAAGTATTGCGTTATTGATAGGGTTACCAAAAGTTAAGTTCAGGTTTTAAGTATCGAATAAAGTTACGAGGTAGACAAAATATAATAAGAATGATAAACAGATATATGAAAGATGATTTCCATCTTTATGAATATAAAACAAACAAAGAGAAGGAGAACACATGTCAAAAACATACTAACTATAGGATGCTTGGATAACAACGAAAAAAGAGTTTGGATACTGTCACTGAACATATAGACTAGGCGTGAAATGATGATTTACCATAGGGTTGTTACTTCCTTTAGAACCAGTTTATCTATGTTGATAATTTTAAATAAAAACTCCAATAAAGCTAGATGATCAGGGATGATAAGGTCTTCAGTAATAGAACCCATTTTTAAATAACCTTACCAGATAAATTTTGGATAAGCACGCTTCATGAGGTCAGTGTAACTGAAGATGACACTTTATAGCTTTAGTAAATGAGATTGTCAAAAATAAAATTGGTTGGTGGCTTACTGGTTTGTATTTATATCTTTAAATGAGATGCATCAAATTTTGTGGTGATAATGTTAACTTTTGGAATTACTTTATGACGCTATCGTGTACCATTTTACAAATATCTAATTTACGCAAAATTTCTAGCTTCTTATCACAAAATCTGATTGTTCATCTGCAAGAAAAGACTGTGACTTTTCAAATAGAAATGACTTGAGCATATGATTCTTAACATCAAATAAACATCAACTTGTGAACTGATGAAAAACAGAAATTACTGTATGTCTTCATCCTACATAGTAAGCACTGCGTATTCTTTCACGGATATAATTCACAAACCTTCAGATATCTTAACGAACACACACACATTGAGACTACTAAATTACTAGCCTAAGGTGTTTTCGTGTGACCTGTACAATTAAAGAATTGTAAACTGGAATGAAATAGCTATATGATGTTTTTTTTAATTGCCATTAGTTATTTAGGTGGAGCTTTGTTCTCTGAGCTGGATATTTTGGTCCTGGAGTTTTCATCACTCTTCTGAACAACATCATCAGTACAAACTTCAAATGGAAGTGAAGTGTTTGAATTTCTTCTACCTGAAGTTTGTGCTGAAGATGTTATGTCAGAAGAACGATGAAAGCTCCACGATTAAACTATCCAGCTGAGAGAAAAAAAGCACCTAAATCATCCACCTGAGCTACAAATCTTCTCTACAATCCCATTAGTTATTTAGTTGATATTCGTTTGTATTTAGAATGATTTTGAAATTTGTTCAATATTACTCCGATGAATTTATAAGTCCTAATGTAGATTACTTCTAGGTTTAACAGAAAAATCTACTTTATCAACTAATCCAATAAAATTAGGAAAAAAAAAGGCTTGTCAAGAACCCTCTCTTTGAAATGATACAATGATGACAAAAGAACTTAATGCTAAATTATTATTACTATTATTGTGATACAAATGAACAGGTTAATAGTTGATAAGCATAAATTACTGGCCAAAAAATCAACTCTCATTTAATTAGACAGTAATTTAAACAATGATCCATTTTATTCTTTCCACCATACACTATTCAATAAATCAATTTATTATTCAATTATATTATTATTAACCTCAATTTTATATTTAATGACCAATATACCTTTTGTAATTATTGTCATTTGTTCATCATTCAACTGATTAAATTGTTTATTGTTGTTCTTATTATCATTAATATAATCCGCCCAGTTATAAGTATTTCATCAATCCTTAATGACATTTTTTTCTTTAGACTACCTACAAATCATGTAAATTTGTCTATGAATAGATATGTGTACAATCAAATAGATGAGTACATGGTAGATTATTGAATAGAGAGACAAGAGAATAGATAGAATGGTATTGACAATAATTAGTCTATTATTTCTGATAGCTATTTCCATTCATTAGGGTTGAATATTTTATTACCAATATTTATGTTAATATATTCATATAGGAAAATTTCAATTGATGATTATAAATATATATATATATATATATATATATACAAATAGATCAATATGGTTGTATAACAATTTATATACCAAGAACAATGTTATTATCAGTTTGCTTAGTTCTAATTATTTATGACTATATAGGACATTATACATTAAGAATAGATTTGTTGCTATCCAGTTTATTCAGAAAAAATTTTTTTTTGTTTTTATCAGATTCTAGTTAACAAATTGTCCCATTGTCACTAGTTAACGAAATATTTAATACTTACAAATACGATGTCAAATAAATGTAAATAATAAAACGATTAGAAAAAAAAAAAGAAACGAACTAAATTATTTTAATCCCGAGTAAATTAATTGCTATGCAAAACTGCTTGTTAATTAATTTTCAAAATAAAATCGATAATTTTCGTGTAAACATAAGTTTACTTGATCACAATAAGAAAATTAAACTATTAACGTATTTGATGATATTGAAAGTTTAGAATTTTTTTTATATTTTCACTGTTTGGTGATATAGTGATAGAAATCAGATCTTGGAAACTGTTTATCATATCAACAAGATATGAACAAAACATTTGAATTGTGTGAAACGAAATTAACTGATTTCCTAAAACTTTCCAAGATGTTGGTAACAGTGAAAACAATATTGTATGAAATATAATTATACAAATAAGTAGTAGATTTATAGTAACGAAAATCAAAAACCTAAAATCTTATGAAATAAACCTTTGTTGTCTCGTATAATTTTTATTAAACGTACTACGTTGAATAGAGAAAATAATCAAGACAGATGATAAAGGAAATAATGAACTTTTCAGGAATCTATTAATTAGTCAACTGATAAACAGTAAGTATTCACTGGTAACCTCAGTGTACTACTGAATTTGAAGGAAAACACTCAACCAAATAATGTCTTTACTGTGACTGACAGAAATTGAATGATCTCTATTTCTAGTTTTAGATAAACTGTGAACATAATGAGGAGAATTCGTAGTTTAACTAGTGCAAATATACAAATATACTACTGTTATCCCTCGTGGAGGAGCATGGGCCACCCATCGGCACTATTCATCCAACACTGTCCTGGACAATCCTTTCTAGTTCTTTCTAGTTGCAATTCATCCTTTTCATGTCTGCTTCCAATTCCCGACGTAGTGTGTTCTTCAGCCTTTCTATTTTTTCCTTCCCTTCAAGATTCCAAGTTAGTGCCTACCTCGTGATGAGGTTTGGTGATTTCCGTAATGTATGTTCTATCCACTTTCGACGTCTTTTCCTAATTTCCTACTCATCTGGAAGTTGGTTTGTCCTCTCCCACATTAGGCTGTTGCTAATGATATCCGGTTAACAGACATTCAGTATCTTGCGTAGACAATTGTTTATAAATACTTGTACCTTTTTGACGATGATCATAGAAATTCTCCACGTTTCAGTTCAGTACAGTAGGACTGTTTCGACATTCGTATTGAAGATACTAACTTTGATGTTGACTGACAGTTGTTTTAAGTTCCATATGTTCTTCGATTAGAAGAATGCGGCTCTTGCTTTTCCAGTCCTTGCCACAAAATGAAGTTAATAAGGTATTATTTCAACATAGTTTATCATATTCTGTTAGACTTAAAATACGCATAAAATAAAAACTCCGTAGAATATCATACAGCTATAAATTAAATTTTAGACTCAAATTTGCCAGTACACACTGTGAAGTTTCATCATCTACTGAGTACCAGCGAATACCTAAGTATTTGCCAAATGACAAATTATACATCTTATGGATTAAAATAAAAAAGATAACCATGCTCCGCGAAATAAACATCATACCCATTGAATAGGTCGATGGCTATCTAAATTCCAGATCTTAGCAAACTATACATTGATATTTGAATCTATAAGTATTACTTGAAAGCCCTAATGTGAACATCAACCCAAAGATAAAAATACATCTGGCTAACTAGTCTGATATAGGACGAATTGTTCATCATATATTAGATTAATAGCAAACAAGCAAATAGTTTTGAAATATGTAGTTCGAAATGGGTCAGTAAACAATTTTGCACCTTCACTTATTCATCAATCAACTTTCACATTTTAAATTATGAGTGTGGAATTAAATAATAATTGTCATTATACAATCAAATCATATCATATTGTTTCATTAAAATCTTTATATATATACCCAAACGAAACTTATAACGTCTGATTCCCTCCTTCCTTCCCTCCATCATTTCTGGTATAAAATAAAATGTTCTACTCAATCACAAATCAGAACGGGATTTCTCCATACTTCAATAACTAATAGCTAATAAAAATCATTACTAAACGTAACATGTTCGTGTCAGTGAATTTACATTCATACCCCTCTATCTCTATTTCTCATTCTCTCTTTAATATAATCTCAATTTTTTTTCGAAACGCCCACTGAAATTGAAATATGAAGCTAATCTAATCACTCATTATAGAATGAAATACTGATTCTTATTCGTTTTTAAATAAACTATTCGTGATCATATTTATTATATTTAAAAGTTGAAGAAAATAAGAAAACTAAACAGTATACAGATTAAAATGTCTATAAAACTGCATGATGTAGCTAGTAGTAATAGCGTGATGTGTGTGCTACTGATGTTGATATAAGTAGTATGTATCATCAATAGAAAGTGGAATACCTGGCTGAAGAAGGTTAAGATAAAAGAAAAAAAGAATAAGAACACTGGGTGATTGCTATGGAAATGAAGGAACAGTGAAGTCTGAGACGATTGACTGACATTTGCAAAAGGAACAGTCAAGTTTGGGACAACTGATTGATATTTTACAAATGAAGTATTTACTATATGGGTCTTAGATTTCATTGAGAAATTCTGTTATTTTGTGTTCAAATACATTTAGTTGTCCTCCTTTGTGTTTTCGTTCACTACAATAGTAGTTGTACCCTAGAATAATAATATATTACCTGATATTCAATTGTTAGTATATCATATCGTGAAACATTTATAATTCAAAGGTGAACGAGGAAAATAATGTGGACGGAGAAAAAAACATGGATCCAACAAATACTTTTTTTCTCTTCATGAAGTCGGAGATAAAGAATTTATCTAGAGTGACAATAACGGCTCATTAATTAAATTATTTAATTAAGAGGATATAATACCAACAAATTAATTTGTTTGCTCAAATTTTTCATAATAAAATATTACTTACTCGATCTATGCATTCAATGAGTTGATACTTCAACACTGTTTCCATTTCAAAGTTGTATATACTTGTGAACAATGTTTTGTAGTTGGATTCAGAGTGAAGGCTTAATTAGGATGAAAACATTTAGATGTATATGATACTCAGTTTTAATATTCACTCATTTTGTATCCGACTAGCAATAAAATATATATGGCTTATGTCTGCATAACATATCTGAAGACAAGCAACTCTTCAGACAAGTGACTCATTTTATCGAACATAATTACATGCTCTTGGGAAAAATATACTACACGAAATTGAAATTCATTCAAAACTCTAATCATTATGAGAACTGGATTTTGTACGTCTTCCATGAACTTATGAAACTAACCCTTGGTCAACAGGTTTTTTATATTTTCACCATATCAATAACTATCAGTATAGGGTTGTGAAGATTGTTAACTTTCAATTAAGATCGTGAACTGAACTAAGTTAAAACTCAACAATCTCCACAACCCTATACTCATAATTATTCAGTCAGTTACAATGTAGGACCAGGAACATATATGCATCAGTCCAAGTTGCCATACCGCATTAGCACAGAAAGATGAACACCGAATTCATAGAAGTAGTTAATTCAAAGGTGGTAATATATAAAAGAAAGATTGCAATAAGGATATAATACAGGAAGAAAGAATTAGTTAGTAGAAAGAAAGATATAAAGCGATTTCATTCTCTTGGTTTCAGCGAAGACAAAGAGTGTATACACCTACGCCATTGTGATCGATTCTGAGCCATATCACCCAAAGTCTCCAACCATTGGTTACGATAGTCACGCGGACCCCAACCAAGTAGTCTGTATCTAGCAACATGACTCAGACCAGAATCTAGTAACTTCAAGGATTGATGCCACGTTTTGGTTTGGTCGCTTCTAACTTCCTTCCAACCGTTTCCAGCACTAGTCAGCATTGCGCGTCGTGGTGATCGGTGTTCTGGTATTCGTAACACGCGGTCCAACCATCTCAGTGGATGAAGATTTACAAGTTCATCAACTGATTTACCATCATTCCCTAATATCTTGCGTCTAACCTCTTTATTGCTTACCCGGTGATCCTAGCAGATGCGAGCAATATTTCTAAGACATCTGTGGTCAAATACCAGTAACTTACGAGTATCTTTTACTCTTAATGGCGATGTTTCGCAGCCATAAAGTAGAACAGAACGAACTGCCAAACAGTACACTCATCCCTTAATTGATAGACGGATATCTTACCTTCTCCATAGGTGACTTAAGTTGGTAAACGTCAAATGAGATTTTCGAATCCGTATAGAGATTTCGTCAGACACCAACCTATCAGGGCTGATCAGACTTCCAAGATAAGTGAAGTTGTCAACGCGTTCGACTACTTCACTCCCTATCCTTAGTTCAGGTGTTGACGCAAACCAGTCCTGAAGCAACAACTTGCATTTAGAGGGAGAGAAGCGCATTCCAAACATTCTGGCATTGTTGCTCAGTGCTACCAAAAGACTCTGCATTTTATCAGTGTCTTCACCAAACAGGACTATGTCATCTGCGTATTCTAAGTCGATAAGTGGACCTCTTGGAAGGAGATCAATACTCGAGAATTCAGTAGACGAGAATGTTATTTCCATCAATAGGTCTATGATGAAGTTAAACAGAAATGGGGAAAGTGGACAGCCTTGACGGACACCACTTGAGGTTGCAAAAGTAGATGACAGTTCGCCATAAGCTCTGACTCGACTAGTAGTGTTCGAGTAAAGAGCCTTCACAAGGTTTATGTACTTCTGGGGTACGCATTTCAATGACAGACACTGCCACAGAATCTCGCGGTCTGCAGAGTCAAATGCTGCTTTTAAGTCAAGAAAGACCACCATTGTCGGACGCCGATACGTATGTCTGTGTTCTAGAACCTGACGAATGGTGAATATGTGGTTGGTGCAGCCACGACCATGTCTGAAGTCAGCTTGGTTCTCTCGTGTTTGCAGTTCACGAGTCTTAGTTAGGCGTCTGATAATTATCGAGGCTAGTATTTTAGATATTATATTAGTTAAACTAATCCTTCTATGGTTGTCATAGGATGATTTTGACAACTACTTATATATTGGGACGATAAGTGATTGAGACCAGTCAGATGGGATTACGTCCAACTCCCAGATTTTAGCTAAAATATTAGTCAACCTAATCGCGAAAATTGGACCATCATCCTTAAAGACCTCTGGAGCCAATACATCTAGACCCGCTGCCCTTTCTCGTTTCAGATTAACTATGGCCTTTTGAACTTCAGCTAGAATCGGGGGACCTACTTCAATGTTCCATTCACGCTGTCTGGGAATGGAGGGTAGTTGTAGAGTAGTTGAAGGCCAGCTGAACTGTTCTCTAAAATGTTCCGCCCACCGTTCTAAACGTCTGGACTTGGAGCAGGTGAGAGTGTTGCTTTTTTCTGAGATAGTCTCACCGTTGTTGCTACCTTGACGTGTTGGTCGGGCTTGCCCATATTGATGAAGCAGCGGAGTTATACTGGCTGAAACAACCGTTCCTCAAGGTCCTACCATGTCAGACAGGTCGGTTGAAGAGCTGTAAGACTAAAAGGAACAAATACAAGGTCCGAAGGTGAAGTCATACTGCTGACTGTACAGAATTGTGACAGAAGTAAGGTGTTTCCTTCAGATAACCAGTATGACAGCGATGATGCCTTCCTACAAGTACGGATGGGGTTAGAAAACGTCGACCCTAAAAATGCACACCTCGCCTTATCCCACGAATATCCATTTCCTGTTGTAAGGTCTCAACAAGTACGGAGCTAACACATAAGTTACTCATAAAAAGGTAGTGTGCGACTGACCTTGAGCACTGTGGTCACGCTCTCAGGTCACTAAGACCACCTTTTCAGTTACCTCCAGAAGAACCCTTCCATGGTGTGAGAAACCGGGAAGTGATAACCGCTCTCATACCTCTAACAGCACTCAAGACTCATAATTATTATGTGCTCACTATCAACTATGATGGGCAGGTAATTTTCGGAGTTCCAGTGAGAAGTGGAGTTCAGCCGTAGCATACGTGAGACAGCTACCCACCGTAGACAGTGGAAGATGGTCGTGCAACATTGTGGATTGATTGAAGTCAGACATTGCCACCCTTAGATCTCTGCTCAGCGGTAGAGACTAGGCGTTTGCGCGCGAGATCGAAGGTCTTGGGTTCGGTTCCCATGTTCAGGATTGTGGATGTGCATTATTAAAAAGTCCTACACTAGGACAAAACGGCCATTAAATGCTTCCAGCTTTCCTATGAAAGTCTCATATTGAGTGAATTGTGATCATAATATCAATAAATCCCACTCTTCATAAGGTCACCAAATACTGTAATAAATATTGTAACAAATTGACTTTGAAATTTATGTAAAAAAAATGCCAAAAACCACTTCAGTCATATATACATTTTATAGAACCACTCTTTTGTTTACCGTATCGCTATCGCTCACCATAAATTTATCACTCATTAGGGTCAGTTACGACGATTTATATTCAGTATAGAAATACAGAAAAAGTCCTATTTTTATTAGCAAAAAACTATTCGAAATAGCACAGTCTACAATAAATTTTCACTGATACTGACCATGTTGAAACTTAAACCTGAACAAGTATTATGGTTTTTGAGCAAAGATATTTAGTGGCTAGCAGTGACTTAAGGTTATATCGAGGCAATCCGCACAGGATGCACATATGCCAACATGAGACTGATCAATTGCAGTCCTAAATAACAATGGTAAAATACAAGTAAAAACAACACCAAGTGAATTTAAGTATTATGATTGTTGGTAAAAAGTAATTATGCCACAAATCCAGACTCTATTACCAAATTTAAGATTATAATGATATCATTTTTCATATTATCTATATTATTGTTCTACAAATGTCGAGAATTCATAGAGGGTAAGATTTGAAAATCTTTTTTCACAAATAATGGAGTTGACTCTATCCAAAAACCTGCATCATGTTTATGAACATTTAAATAAGCGCTGAGCAGTTGTTGTTTTTTTTTTAAATCTCATAATGAAACTGTCGATAACCTACACAGAAATGACCTATTCATTGTAAGATATCAATATTGAATAGAATTATATCTAAATAAATTCAGATGATTGTTTTCAAATGTCTCCTTTTTTTCCATCCATCATTCACGTTTGTCTATTCCATAGGTAGAATGGAAAATTTTTATCTTAATTTTTTTCTTTTATATTTCTTAAAAATGAGTTGTTTTTTAATACTAAATAAATATATAAATACAAGCTAATACCAACAAACCAAACAACCCCACCCCCTGAAAACAGTATTTTCGTGTTAGTTTTGCCCTTGAACGAATCTATACATTTAGAATAAATTTATTTTTTTCTCTTGAAACGTTCATTGAAATTACAGAAACATGAAACTAATCAAATTACCCATGGTGAGATAAATTATCCATTGATCATACATTATTTTTCTTTTTTCTTTTTTCTTTCTGTATTTGTCCTATTCTCAATTGTAATTGTATATGATGCTGTATTAATAAAAAGTAAGGCTAAACAAATGAAGTTAATAGAAAGAGTATAAAATGTATTTTGATTCTTCAAGAGATACTCCTGGAGTTCTAGTGAGAAGCCGTTACCAGTGGAGTTCAACCAGGTCTGTTGTGAGATATCAACTCACTTTAGACAGTGGTGTACGGTGGAGCAACTCCGTGGATTGGCTGAAGTTAGACATTAACACCGTTGGATGCCAGCTCAGTGGTCTAATGGTTAAGCGCCTGACGCGAGACTGATATGTCCTAGGTTCGAATCTCGCGGGATGCGGGATCGTGGATGCACACTGCTGAGGAGTCCCATACTTGGACGAAACGGCCGTCCAGTGCTCCCAGGTTTTCCAAAGTGGTCTAGCTTCAATTCATTCATGACTTCAATCAGTGAAATTATCCATTGATCATAGATTCTCTTTCTTTTTTCTTTTTTTTTCTATATTTGTCCTATTCTCAATTGTAATTGTATATGATGCTGTATAAAAAAAACTAAGGCTAAACAAATGAAGTTAATAGAAAGAGTATAAAATGTACTTTGATTCTTAAGACTGAATAATTCATTTGAGACATTTCATCAACTAGTATCAGTGAAATACTGTACAGCTATTTCACTTTGTTACAACAAAATATTACACGGAATGATATTTAAAATCTTCAAACTTCTGTAACTAAGATAAAATACTATTTTAATCGATTAATCAAGAAAGATATTGTTATTTCATGAATAATTTATCCATATACTCTTAAAAACGGTTTATAACTTTTCATTGCTGATATTCAGAATTGTAGTTACTGCTGTCATATGTTCATACTGAACAGATTACTTCCATAGAGTGATATTTCACAAGTTTTTGTATATCCAATATAGAGCTAGTAGGGCAATTCAGAATTTGTATATCATCCTATTGAAACTTTTCAACTAAATGAAAATATATCCCTTTGTTGATGTTCATATTATAATTCTAACCCATTGCCTTTCTCTTTAAACGTCAAAATATTATCTAGTGAGCCAATCAATTTAGATAGTCAATGATGTTTTTGACAGGTATGAAGGTCTAAGTAATGGTTTTTCTAATTTCTCATTGTTGGTACTCAAAATGCCAACTGATCAGTTTCTATTTCCGTTTGTTTTATACATTCACAGATTTGTATTTCATTCTTCCCTATCACGCTATCTAACCGTTAGCTCTAATCGAATTCTATCTACTACTTAACATTGCATGACAGGAGGTAATCAATATAAAATTATAGATTTCATGCTAGTCAACAGTAAAATCATCTGCAGGCTTTAGGAAGTCAGTGCTAGAACAGAATTACTAATTCGTAACATCCAGAGCTCGATACCAGTGATGTAACCATCAAGCTACTCCAGCTGTAGCTTTCCTGGTTATGAAATTTTTGTTACAAAGTTTAAATGAACCTAGATATACAGCCGATTTATCCGTCATCATGCTTGCCAAATTCTTCAGTACTGATCAAATCTTATGAATCAGGTTTTGCTATAACACTAACTTAAGCGACTTGATATCAGGTATACCATTTTGAAATGTTTTGTGGTTGTTGGCAGTTAACAAGAACCTCTGGATATAGGTCTCATAATATTTGTCATTTTCCATCAAGAAGAACCTGAAATTTGATTTAACTTATCCCACCTGCAAGATTTCGTATTTGCTTTATTAAGCTATACAATATGTAACGTTCGATTACAACTAATAAGACTAGGTAAACATTTCAATGGTCTCTACTTGATAATCAATCGAGTGTAAATTCCTCAAGGTTACGAAAGTTTTTTCGTTGACTAAATAGCTTAGTGATAACGTGATAACCATAATCTAGTTTTCGTATGTAACCCAACAAAATATGAAGAATTTTATTATGTATTAAGTGTAACCAACCATCACTATAGCATTGAATAACTAACTCCGTGCAAAGAACAGAATATAAAATTATGCACAATGAAAAGTTTATTTCGTTTCTTTCATGAGGAGGAATAAACTCAGATTTATCTTTATCAAATATCTAATTGAATCATTTTAAGCACATCCTTCTCTAATAATAATTAATTACCCCCAATTAACTTTTGTAATTTCAGACATTAATTAATTAGGGTTTCCTGTCGACTACCTCCAACCATCATCTAATCTCACAATAGTGCACACAGTGTCGAGTCACTTAGGCTGGTGGTCACATTGCATCATGGTCGATAGCATTCGATCTGCACTAATAAGGACTTGACACACATGACATTGGTCACCACCCAGTGATCAATCAATTGTGATTAATTAATTTTTCTATGGATTAAACGTAGTTTTCAAATGAGATCGCTTCAATCCAGTTGAGTTTCGAAAAAGAATAAATTTAAAAAATGCAATACGTAATCAGCTTAAATCATTATCTAAAATGTATTTGTATTTCATTAAATGAAGTGAACTGATGAATTACTAGTTATGAAATGAATAGTGAAATATTGTAGGAATTCACTTTACTAACTAATGAAACCTGGACCTTCAGATTTCATCATATTCTTATTAGCAACTAACTTCGAAAACAACTCGAAGAAATTCTAATGAGAAGATAATAATAGTGAATTTTGGAATGTAAGACTAGTATCCTTAATCAGAAGGGGTTTGTGGAGATTTTTAGAAATTTTCACAGATTGAAATCATGAGTCAGTATCCTTAATGCCATTGATTAGTAGTTGTGCACTATTACAAATTAAGTAAAGTTACAAAAATGAATCATAGTATATCTGTTAAATGGTCTAAAAAGTAACACACTGCCAACAAAACCCACATATTCTAACTTTAACACATAAAAGTATTGTATACTTCATATAGTTACCAAGTATTAATCAGTACTCAATAGTTGTTGAACTGTATTCCTTATGTAACATAAATTATGTTCGAATAATATTTGACAGTTGAAACTTTTTTAACATCAGTTAACAGTGTTTCAACCTATTCGATTGTCCGTGGAAGTCATAAATTATCGTTTAACCATTTTACAAACATATATATGTATATATACTTTCTCATCTGTATCAAATTATAGAAAAAGGTGAAATTTTCAGATTTTTCCTATCACATGAATTAACCCAATGGAAACTACTTACACATGAAGAATTTTGTTAATAATGAGGAAAACACACCATTGAAACGACTTAATTTCATCCTCTCACTCTTGTCAGAATGTATACAAATATATATATACGTACATACTGTCTTCACTTAATCTTCCATGTGTGTCGTTCAGTAATTGAATAAATAACGATGTTTGTGTTGGTTAATATATGGTAATGTGGTATTCATTCAACCATATGTTTATTTATATTCAATGTTTTATTTTTCTGGTCATTTTTTTTAAAACATGATTGAAAGACTAATGATTGTATTCGTTGTAGCATAAATTCAAATATCTAGTTATATATGAGAACAATAAAGGAATATGTAGAGATGAAAAAAAAAGAAGAGAGAAACATAAGACTATGAAATTTACATCAAAAACATAAATAAAATATGTTCTTCAATGATCTATATTATTTTATTAAATGAACTCATTACTGATCAACCAATTGCATACAGTTATGATATTTGTATTCTTATTCATCCTCACTCTCTCACACTCTCACTCTCTCTGTTTCTATCCTCTTTTATACTCTAATCACATTCATGAGTAAGGGGATTATGAAATATTGCCTTGATTTAATATGTTTTACCCGTACTAATCCACTAAGTATACATGATATAATTTAATTTTCTTTTTTAATTTTCTTATATTTCACAAACTTATGAAATGCATATTTACATATGAACATGTTCATAATATAAGTAGATTGATTTTCTATCCATTTAAGTATCTTAAAAACAGGTTGTCATATAGTTTCAATTCTATTAATGCTGTATAAGTAAGAGTATATGAACTATGATACTGGTTTTGTATGAATTTCAATCCTATAATAATAATTATAACTTCCCTTAAGATTTCAGTCACGATTTATAAATGATTAACTAGTATGAAACAACCATTCACAGATCAATGTTCATTAATTTCAAGCATTGAAAGTCAATGTTGTCACCATCAAAAGTATTTATCTATATTCATTGCAGAATTATTTACCATATCAGTTATGGCATATAAAGTATATTGACTATTTTGTTGAAATAATCAATGATGTAACATTTGGTACTGGATCAAAATAGAAGTTACATAATATTTCGTTATGTTTTGTTTTGAAAAAAAGGCATTTCTTTGACATGGAAATGAATTCAATTTCAAGATGAAAATCAACATACACCTTAGTTCCTGGAGTGTTTTCATAATACAGATTAACTTTATTAAATGACAATTTCATTTAATGTATCCAAATGATTTTTCTTTGTAAGCAATATTTCACACATATAATTTAGTAAGCAGTGACAATATTATCCAAGTGATTGGATGCATTTATATATAGTGATATTTATAGGATGAATTATGACTCTTGTTATTTTTTTCTTTTCAAAACACCTAGCAGAAATACAGTTGATTACTGGTAACATTGACCTAGATTAAATTAAAATCTCTTGTGTAAATCTCTTGCCATTTCATCACCCAAGTTTACTATACTGACTGATTAACTCTTAATCGTGATGATGCTTGTTAATTTGGGATGAAATATGTGATCGAATTACGAGTGATTCTTCACATAAACTGATTCGCTATGAATCATTTAACACTTTTATTCTTCATCTGAGTTTTAACAAAGATTCTATCTCTTATTATTATCAATTATTACTGTTGTGATTCCGTTTTCAGCACCTGGGACACCTCCTCAAGTATTACAAGCTATTGTTGATTCTCCGAACTCTGTAGTAGTAACCTGGAAACCACCAGTTGAATCCAATGGTCGTATCACTGTGAGTATTTAGATTTAAATTACTATATAATATATAGTTTTTTTCAAGTTTTTGCTCCAATCTACTCTTTAATAATTACAGTCCTATGAGTTTCTTAGGCTGAAATGATTAATCAATTCATTGTACAGTGATTTTCACAAATTTCTGCATCGAATAAATAAGTAATTGGTTTCTCATGTAGTTTATTTGATATATGGTAAATCAAAAGTAAAGATCATAAGCAAGAATCTCTTTTTAAATCTGCACTAAACAACTGTTATATCAGAACGAAGAATAAATGATTGGTAACTGCTAGGATCTATTTGTGGACTATTATCATATATATAGTATAACTATTAAGTAACTAGATTATATGTACATTCATATTCCTTTCATCATAAACTTTCATTTGGCTTATTAACTACGAATATGCTATTTATTGCCCTCACTTTATTCCCAATCTATTAGTTACAGTCTCTCACAATCACAGACACTTTTGGCTGGATCTTGCATAACTGCTATTTCTTATTTCATGGTATGATGCGGTCTGGTTTGCTTGTACATAAACTAAGTGTGTCTGAAATATATTATTCATGCAGTGTAAGCTGAGATTGTGCTCTGGACTCAAACCAGTAGGGTTAGGCGAGAAGGACCAATAAGGATTCATAGTTGACGCAAGGCTGCTAGTGATGGTTTACTTGTCATTGATTTAGCACAAGGATAAGTTCATGTAAGTCAGTATTCTGATTGGAGATTGTGTCACGTGATAATTAACAAGGGCAAAGACCATAACAATAATGTTTTAAATTTCAATCAGTAAGTGAATAAATACAACTAGTCTATAACGTCCATATAAAGACATTAATTTGTTCAAAATATATACAGAATAAATGAATACTGTGCTTAATGAAAATAAAAGTTTTGATTGATGATTGATTATCACCTTAATATAAATAACAAATCAGCAACTATTTATCTAATGCTTTTGTTTAGATTGTTAGATTTTTCTAGTCCAAATAACGAGCTAACCTTAATTAGACAAATAACGAAAACCAGGGATGGATGTTTTGTTTTAGTATGCTCACATCCATGATCACTAAAACATTCAGGTCTGGCAGTGAGTTTTTATATCATTTAAATAACTGAGTTATGATCCAAAATTTTAAATATACAAATTCAATCAATTCTCGTTATTGCACAACCATCTTCCAATCTTATTGGTGAGTAAATGCCTCATACTCGATATTGATTAATTCAAGTGTTCACAACGTCTTAGTAGAACTTCAAAACTTAGATCTAGGAATTATTCACTAATGAAGACATAATTACTATTTGCATAAGGGGTTTGAGTATAAAGCATCAGTGTATTCATTCAAGGCCTAGCCTTTTTTCTATAATCGATATAACCTAAAACAATAGATTTTGTTCTTCATATTATATAACCTCAGTTTATTTCAAATCAGACTAGATAGTTTATTATCAGCTACTGGGTTTCAAACCAAGTCACTGTGATGTCATTATTATCGATTTTTAAAAAAATACATAAATACCTCTTGACGTTTGCTTGAGAGAAGAAAATAATATTAATAATAATACGATGCTTTCACTTTAAAATATTCTATAGGGTTATAAATTGTATTATACAACTCGACCAGAAGATTCACTTAACTCATGGTTAATTGCTAGAACAACACAAGAGAAATATCAATTAACAAAATTACTACCGAATGCAACTTATTATATTAAAGTCAACGCATTCAATGCTGCTGGAGATGGTCCAGTTAGTGAACAATTACCAATTGTAGTTACACCCGGTGGTAAGTTTCAACAATAATAATAATGCGTATAATTTGTTATTATTATCATCATTATAATAAATAAGCGGTATGGTCAAGAAATCAACTCTGATGATTGGTATTTATTTATTTTTCAATTTACTTTAATGAAATAATTTGATAAATATTAAGATGAAATTTTACATATTAATCTCTTGTTTAAATAATCATTTCACATAATACATAAATGTATAGAATTGTATACTTGATGTAACACTGTCAGTGTTTCTAATCTCTTCTTATTCTTATGCTTCTTCTTCTTCTTCTCCTTCTTTTTAATGCTTATTGTGTTCATTTTTCCAGAGAGTGAGTGTTTCATTTATTTAAATGGAAACTTCCTGCATGTTTGTACCTTTGTATGTATGTGTTATTTTATGTGAGTGTATGTACGTCAACCTACTATTTATATACAAACAATTATGTATACCATATTAACCAACTAATCAATTCAAAAGTGTCCAACTTCTTTTTTTGTTGCATGAATCTTCATATTTACTATCAACTAGTGCGTCTGATTATAACTAAACTAAAATGTATATAATAAAGTAAAATAGATTGACTGAAATAGTGTTATTCTTCATAAAGCTGGATGATTTAACTAAGAGGAATGTATTCTTCTTTACGAATAGCATCATTAACATTTGCTAGACAGGATGGGTAGCCCAAACAAAACATATCCACCGTTTGCTATAAATTTTTTCCACCACTCTAAGTTTGATGCATGTTACCGTTAATAATTATTTCAAATACTCAATTCCTCAATATCCATTCATTATCTTACTACTTTGACACAGAAGTAACATCTAAAGTACGATGGCTTTACAATAATATGTAACTAAATGACATAGACAATATCAATAATAACATCTTATGGCTAAGTCTACGCAAATCGTAAATATGAAAACAATAAACAGAGTTTTAGTTCATGTATACTGATTATCTTGATCTTCTCATTAATAGTTAGGACTGCAATTGATCAGCCACTGGCACAGGATACACATACGCCAAAATGAGTCTAAAAAAATGAAGTCCTAAAAATCAGTGGAAAGATCCAAGCAACCAAACTATATATATATATATATATATATATATATATATATATATATATCAGAAGCTAGTGGTTATCTAAACTTAGTAGCCGAGTGGATAACTCTATGGCGTTTGGAGAGAAAGTTACTGAAGTTTGAGTCCCGGAGTGAGTATCAACTGCGGGATGCAGGTACATCTGAGTGACGAATTTCCTAGAATTCTCTGATGGCCTCTATCCATCGCTTAAAATTAAAGAGAGTTATTTTGTTTGTTCATGGTAGACTTGATTAAGAGGGACTTGTTTTGTTCAAACCAACAGATTTGCATTAAATATCAAGAATTAATTCAGTTGAACATACTATGTGGTTAAATGTAACTAAAGTTTAGATTGTGTACCGATGAATTGTGACTCGGTGACCAAACGGAATCATCTACAGTATAAAACAGGAATATTGTTTTGATCTTGTACGAGGCCTAGTGAAAGCACGATTGTCCAGTGCACTCTAGTTTCTATTGGTCATTCTGATGTTGTTAGTTAGTGGTAGAATCTTTTTCGAATGAAAACGGAATTATCATATAATTAAAAATTTGTTTCAGACAAAACGTGATGTTCTCACTGATAATTAGAACTTAACAAAGCAAAGTGTGATCTGGTAGTACCTAACAACCTAAAAAAAAACAAACTCAGTCACTATCAGAAAACGGATATTTCCGGTTATCATGGAGGAATCTACACGTAATTTTGTGATCGTTATATGCAGAACATGCATACTGGTTGTTTTAATACTAAACAATATTGTACTAAAATCATAAAAGTTAGTTAATTATGCAAACTGAGATAATTCTGAAAGGTATCTTTCTGACAAATCATATACTGGTAATTTAATAAAATGTATCAAGATTGTTTTATTTCACTGTAAATTTGATACTAGAGTATTTGTTGTCATAGCATGGCTACATAATACAATCCTCTGAATACCTATCTAGCAATAAGTGAACATGTGTTTATCCAGTCAATGATTGTTTAATATTTTCCTAGCTTTTATCACCATCATCATCACCATTATCAACCATGAACATCTATATGTCATCCTGGGTAAATAAATCAATACTCACTTGCTTGCTCTACTCCTATACTTTTGATGATGATGATGACGATATTATTATTATTATTAACAAAAAATCAGTTACCTTTATAACTTTCATGAATAATCCATTAATTGAATACACTACAGCCGATCGATAAACGTTTATTTCATTATCAATTAATTAGTCTTTAAACAAAAACAAAAAAAATAAATAAATTTTTAATCGAAATTCTCTTCCTGTTAAATGTTTATTTATATAAATCACCCCCCCTCTTTATAACGCATGTGAATAAAAGAATCACCTATCTATTTTTCGAGATATTTTCTCTCTCCAAAACAGAAAAAACTTTTTCTGTCCCACTGTTTCATTTTGTTTTGTATTTGCATGAAATAATTAAACTTTCTTTTTTTTTTGTATTTTCATATCTACAGGACACATAAATTTTTTGTAATTTTATGTTAGATTCAATTGTGATTCCGTTATGATGTTAATTTAGAATGTTTATTTCAAATAACCTAATAGAATAGTAAACTATAGAGATGAATTACTGAAAAGAGTAACTTGTTAAAATTAAGTATTTTTCAACAACAAGAACAAAGAAAAGGAAAGAAAAGAAAACGGATGTGTTATTATAGAAAAATGGTCAAATTATTAGTTTTCGACTTATAGTTAAGTCAAGTTGATTGTTAAGTGAACATTTGAACAATATGTCAATCAAAATGGACAAGAAATATAAAATAAAGGCACATTACTCAGCAACATTCAACTACAGACATGGAAGAACTATCTCATTACACTTCCCATTTAGTTTTGATTCACTGGATATCTGTGTCAGTGAATGTAAGATTTGATTTGGAAATATTTTGCTAACAGGATAGAAACAAAACCTGACATGTTACGGTTTCATACAATTTGTTAACTGAATGATATATTTGGATAGGTGAATTTCAATTATTATAAATAACTTAGTTGATAAATAAACGTAGACGATTGTAGAAGTTTCTTTTTATTACGGAATGATGCCAGTTTAGGAAATGTTGAGAATAAGAGGGTCTTTATATTTGTGTGAACTCAGATTAACACGCGATCGAACCTGGTACGAACTTATATATAGGGAGAGAGAGTGAAGTAACTTCGTCCCTATTTGTGTTACCTTGATTATCATCAGTTCAGTTACATTAACAAATATACAATATCTACCATGAATTGGTTCTAAGATATTGATGCCATTCAGACTAAAAATAAGACGATACTATAACAATATATCATATTATAAATCAATTTTTTATAACAGGCGTCATAACAACAACAAAAAATCAAAAACTACATTTGATACCTTTTTTAAACTACTTAAAGTGAATATTAGTTTTCACAATTGAATTCGTAAGTCAATTTAAGCTAGACCACTGGACCGCTGTCCAGTGCTTTCAGGTTTGTAACAGTGGTCTAATATCAATCGGTTCATAATCTCAATCAAAAATATAAATTTAGTAGGACGAAGTATGTGTGCTTCTGTTTGTAAATGTAGAAATAGAAAGTTTAAAATGATTAGTATAACTAAAGTTGGTAGATTATATATTAACGCCAAAGTTTAAATTCAAAACGAATATAAAACAATATGTGTTGAGAGCATTAGAAATATTACTAATAATCATATGAAATGTAATATGAGCGATTACGTAACGTATGAAATATAATAAGATACAAAAAAGGGTTCAACATAAGGGTAAATATTAAAGGAATTATTCATATATGAAAGAATAAAATATGATCAAATCCGATGAATGAAAATAAATATGTAGATAAGGTATATACTTTAGGTTTAACTGGTCGCGCTACGATCAAAATGACTGTTGGCTTCGCCAGCTAACATGGTACCAAGATGGCTTATATACTTACACCTGCTTCTCTGACTTTAAACAATAAAAATAAATAGAGCATCTGTTGTTTGAAGGATTTATAGCCTAATAATTATCTCCTGACTCTATAGAATTCATTATAGATTACGGAAGAATTAGTGAATAATGTTCATCTCAAAGTGGGCAAAAATTTAAATGTTTATCTTCCAAATCACGTCGGCTTCTAGCTATGTTAAGAAGTATTCACATCAACCGAGACGTAAATTCAGCGAACATCGTTCAACGTAAATTGCTTCATAGACCAGAACTAGTTAATATATCCAAAATTGAGACAATTCATCTTTCACTTTAGATTCTCAGCACTTAAAATTCCTTATATGGGTAAGAGGAATCACTTAATTGACATTTAACTGTAGTTGCATAAGTCTACTCTTAAGCACTGAATATATATATATATATATATATATATATATATATATATATATATATATATATATGAGCCAATAGTGCTCATTGTAAGCCTTCACTGATTAGCATCTTTCAGTGATTTATTTATTATAACCTATCGTAATTTCAGAAATCTACCTGAAAACAGCACTATGAAAACTGAATATAACATAGGTATTCACTTTAAAAGCTTTAATACTTTAGAAATCTGGAATTCACAGCATATGCTTTACATATATTATAGTAAACGAAGACTTGGTGGATAGAACCAAGTTACTATTATTATTTTAAGTAAAATCACACAGTACCTTTATAAAATATGAAAATCGTACATTTAATACATCACTTGCATAACTTCCTTCAGTTGTCCTCTACATACTTCATGATTCTTCTGATCTTATTGTTATTCCGATTGTTATTCGTTTTCTTTCCTCTTCATTTTATTTTACTCTTCAGCTGGTAAGCACTCTTATCCTAATTCCTTCCATATACTACTTAAATATCTCCGCATAAATAGTACACACCACAATATGACGTATTATTTATTTATAATAAACTTAAAACATTTCTATTTGAGTTTCATTTGTCATCATACAACTGATATTTGTTAATTCCAAACATCCTATACTTGTTTCTGGTGCCATATTCACTGAAACATCATCTCAATACATACATACCATTATTATCATTATTCGGGAAAGCAAACAATAAGTCTGTACAGTTTACCTGTAACCAAGGAAAATATGCATAAATAAGGTTAGATAAAATCTCAGCTTGAAATAAACGATTATTGCATTTTAAAAATGCTTAGTTAATCATGTGTGAATTCACTAACAGATTTTCAGATTTTCTTATTAGAAAAATTGAAGGCACAAAAACTAAACAGTAAAACAGTTCTTCACAAATTACGGAACAGCATTGCAATGATGTATTTGGAGTACTTACTTAATAGTTAACATTAACAAAGTTTCATTTCAACTACATAGAACAAAGAAATCAAAAAGAGGCTTAATCCGAATAATCAAGTTGTAATTACATGCATATGCTGAAACTAAATTCCCATTCCTTGTCATCGCCAAATGTAACTTATTTGTTAGTCTGTGCATATTCTACTTTAAAAGTAAGTTGGATATATTGGCTATGACATCACAGATAATGAGAATGATCCATAATAATGTTATTATTACCATTATAACTACGAAAACTATTTCAGATTTCATAGATATTCAGATGGATATTCGTAAGTTGACATGTTTTAATAGTGAGTTTACTTCTCAGTCATTCATTCATATTTATTTTGTCTCTATTTATCTTGTTCTAATCCTATCACATAATCGTTTTAATCAATTCTCAGCATTATTTGTATCCATTGTCTGATTCTTCTAAAATCTAAGCATATAACTGTCAGTCTTTGCAATCACTCAAACCGTATATGAAAATAAATGTTCATTCTTTCACTCAACTCTATCTCTCTCTCTCCCGCTCTCTGTGGCTATCTCTCACCCACACATACTCAACTTCTAGTCGTCTAATTCAACCTGTTTCCACTTTAGATTACATAAGAAGTCAACTATTTTTTTCGCTCTAAAGCAAATGTCTTAATCTGTTAATGTCTATATATCTATGAATGTATAATATAGAGATTAATTAAAAATTTGAAAAATCACATGTCCCTTGACACATTCTCACATTAACATATAATTGTGATGGATATATACATATTTGCATCAAGAGTTATTCACTACTTATATGTAAGGTATCAAATCATTATATTCATGTCTATTTATGAAATACACAAATAGTTATTAGAGTAATGCACAAGAATGAAAGAATTTTCCATTTTAAAAATAATAGAGAAACTCATTACAACTTTTTTTTAAAAAATATTTTAGCGTGAACATTTTAAATAATTTTCATTAATTTCAAACCACTAATGAAGAGTATCGTAGTTTATTCCATAATATTTTATAAAATCTTATAAGTTGGTAACCTTTATTAAGGTTTATTTTGTTAATATCATTACACTACTATTAAATTTGATAGTAGTTAAGAGTGGCTAAAAAAAGAATTTCCGCCATGTATATTGTAGTAGTATTTTCATGCACTTTTTAATGTATTAATCTTTCTTTTCTTAACATAAACCACTACTTACAGATTTATCATATATTGGTTTACTGTATATTATCACTATTTTTCTATGCTATTCTTGTATTACTTAAATTAGTTTACCACATTTCAAGTTGTTTTAACTAATTGTACACACTAAAAATCATCATACTTATGAAATACCTATGATTTGTTAAAAGTAAGTACCTATTTTTCTTTCATATTAAATCTTCCCACATAAAACTGCCTCAGTAACTTGTCCACATTTAATATCTTAGATTACTGAACATTTCAGTCACATTCTCTATAATAATGCACACTATTTATGAATACATATATCTATATCAGCATGCAGACAATATATATATATATACATATACATGTATTTATGTATATAAAGATACTATACATAAATAATGTCAAGTTATATATGTATACCCTACAGTTATATACTATATGTGTTCTACACTGTTGTCATGTTTTTTTTGGAATATCTTGAAAATCACTTACACCTAATTTTTCATTCTTTTTTTAAAAATAAAATATAAATGACAATGCTACAAAAAATTCATTTCATACAATGTTATAGTTCCAACCGCACCGACAAATTTACGAGGTATATCACTGAAACCGACAAATATTCATTTAACATGGACACCACCTGATGATATGTCAAATGATAGAAAACTACTTGGTTATAGATTGAGATTTCGACCTGCCACTACTACCCCTACTGTTGTAGATCAAATAAGTGATATTAAATCACCATTGTCATCAACATCTAATGAAGAAGAAATTACTAAACAGAAACAAAAGTCATTCATCACTGAAACACGTGATATTGATGCGACAGCAACACAGTATTTATTAACTGATCTAGAACCAAGTACACGATATTATTTAAGTTTAGCCGGTAAATCAATACACGGTTATGGAGTAGCTGCTCAAATTGAAGTTCAAACGAATGATTACCGTAAGTTTTAATTAAAAGTCATTTGTTTTCATTTAAATTTTAACTGTATTTAGGGGAACAATTCTTGATGATGCTTAAGGTTGTTTTTTGTTGTTGATATTATTGATTATTTAGTTCAGGTTCAGGTTCAAACGAGCACAAGCCAAACTTTTTCAGTTTGAGAAATCGAATACTAAAAACAATCCACGATATAAGACAGTGTAATGAAAGCTTAGTTTATTCATTTATACTAGTTAACATTGATGTAAATTGAAAGCTTTGAAATTGGGACAGTTTTAACTATTATCAGTGGTAATTGTTCTAAACACAAGAAATCACTGTCAGTAAAAGCTAATTTTAAACCAAGATTTATTTGGTTTATTTGAAATTTGAAATCACTACAAACATAATTATGTCTGAAACCTAAATAAAGAAACACCTGACTTTAAATATGCCCCATTGTTAAAATTTGCATCATGCCTTTATTTTTTTTTCGCCTGTTCATTTTTGTAGACCAGTATAGTCTCTTTGTTTACTTAACATTCTAGAATACTGACCTCTGACCAAGTAATAACATTTTATTAAAGTTTTCCAAAATCCATTGAGAGGAATATCATATCTGCTTTTGAAATTTCTATATTTATCGAACAACGTAGCCTATGCATAATTTGATAATGCTGTTCAAAATAAACTGGTCCAGTATTTAAGAGACATGAATTACAAGTTATTAACCGTGTTTTACTTTTCAAAGCCCAATACAGATACTTGTACCTGAAATCTGTCATTCACAGCAAATGACACTAATTCATATATGAAGTACAATTATTATTATTGTTAACGATTTACGAGATTTCAAAAGCAAAATTTACTTCCGAATTTCACAAACAACCCCCTTGCTGCTACTACTACTATTAATAATAATAATCACTTAAACGAAGTCCAAAAAAATCGAGTAAATTTTGTCGGATAAAAACAAGAAGACTATTTAAAAGTTCATATGACTGATGTGACCTGAATAAATTCAAATCAGTGCCCAACCATAAACTGCTAACCACAATTCAAATATACTAAATAAATGTATGTACGTAATTGTCACCGTAAAACACATATAAACGGTTATATTAGATAAGTTATAGTTGAGATCATGAGTCAATTGAAGCTAGATTACCATGGAAAACCTAAACCTGATAGGTCCTGGATTCGAATCTCGACAGGCGGGATCGTGGATGTGCACTGCTGAGGAGTCCCACAGTAGGGTATAACAGCCGTCAAGTTCTTCCAAGTTTTCCACAGTGATCTAGTTTTAATCGACTCCTGATCTGAACAATAAAAATTGCTGTAGTTTCCACAGAGCCTCTTCAGATAAGTTATACACGAAATACTATATTTTTCATTAAATTTTTTTGTCATAGTTTCAACTTGTACCAGTGTTTTTTATGACACCAGTTTACTCTATATTTGCTTTTCACTATTATCACATAATTTGAAATCCTATTTCCTAATGAAGAAATAGAATTCAATCACTACACTGTAGATTAATTATTATAAACGTCAATGTAGTCAATGTATTCCTACAAGAAATTATTCTTGATGTGAATAGTACAGTAGTAATGTTTGTTTACTATAACACTTGCTGAGATGGATTAAAATGTCACATGACATATCTATCTTCCTCAAGCTTTCATATATGCTTTGAGTATTAGATTCAATCAGCATGAAACTAGAGTCAAATAGAACATCCTACTGTAATAGTCTTCGACTATTTTTGCGTGAAACAATGAATAAAGTACTATTATAATTCAAAACAACTTCTATCTTATACCTTGTTGTAGATTGTTTTTGGCTAGTTTCTATTTCGTTTGTTTTAACTTATTCATTTTTTCATCCAACATCATTAAATTATTCAGCATTTGATCTACCTTCACCAAAAAATGTACAATTACGTACACTGACAAATGTTAGTGCAAAAATTTGTTGGGACCAACCAAATTTACCAGAATTAATGTATTCTATAATATCTTATGAAATTTTATTTGGTTTATCGAATGAATCGATTAGTCCATTAAATGCTACTGGGATTATACCATTACCACAATCAATATGTTGTTGTTTCACTATGATGCATTTACGCCCCGGTACTGATTATCGTATTTGGTTACGTTTAGTCAGTCATAAAACTCTGCCAACAACTACTGTCAATAATTATGATGATAATAATGGATTTATGAATAAAAATGTGGCACCATGGTCGTCGATCGATTCAAAGAATAAAATCACTGGTCCAGTGTCTGAACTACAGGCATTTCGTACATTAATAAGTGGTGCGTAAATATGAATAGTTGGCTATGCTTATGCTAGCTTTGTTGCTCTTACCTTAATCAGTAGCGATGCACGCATGATTAAATATTAACAAGAATGAAATCAAGCATGAGTTTTTTTGTTTTTTTTTTACTTGATAATAATGTTGCATGCAAATAAGCTCTGGTAAACCCCCATTTTTTAACATTAAATGAAACCCATTGCATACAAACAGAACATGAAATTGATTAAATAATTTATCCTCTCGTTCAGTCTGTTTACTAATGCAATGTACCAGATTTAAAGCAGCATGCTAAAAAACTACTTTATTTGCCTTCATTACATTAGATAGCAAATGCGAAGACTGGTTTATTGATTCATATTTTTCCCACTTAATTTCTTCGGTATCCTTTTTTTCTAAGATGTAAACATAATATATTGAATAATGGCTGTCAACAAAATTCATAATGAGCATTTCGTCTTAGTTATGATCTATATGTACCTGTATTCTACTGTTGATACTAAAACTGAGACTTAAACATGGTGTTTATCACTTTGAACCTTTGAGTGTTATTTAGAAAGGTTCTGAGATTCCAATTTTCCTTCACATATTCAATGGATATGATATACAATACTTACTATCAGTGTATATATTTCCCCTTTTTTAACATCTAGCACAATATTCTCATTTAATAGTTGAAATCATTTGAGTCCCGTCAGGGATGCCTTCCTATTCATTGTAGCTATTATTCGATACTTTTTATCTAATACTTACTTTATTTGAAAATATCAAGTCCAACCTTGGCATTGATATCTACAAACTTATCAGTAATTTCAGGTTTTATGCTGATATCTGAAAACTTAGACCATTCAGTTTAAACCAAACGGTCTAAATTTCTAATTTCAATCAATTCGTGATATAACTCGACCATCTCCCAATACAATTGGTGGGTGACTATCACAAGCTCCAGTGATTATACTCCACCGATCATAGCTTGTCATCACATCTTCAGAAACCATATCTTAGAATTAGTCACTACGAATCCCATGAATAACGTTACTAAAAAATTCCCATAATAATTGTGACGTCCTTGTTCCTTCTGTCCACTAATATACAAGTGAGTATTTGTCCTGATCTAGTTAAGGCCTTTACAATATAGGGTATCTACTTCAAGAGTGACGAAAACTATTCCGATAGGTTGACAAGTGAAAGAGAGAAGACAAATCGACAGGATCAGTAAACGATTTATTTGAGATTCATATTAACACAAAAAGATGTAACGCATAAATAATTAAAGAAACATCAGGGTATGAAAAATGGAGTAAAAATAGTTATATTTAGATTACAACAATCTTGAGATAGAAACGAGTATGTCAGTGAATCGTACATCAAATGAAAGTGGGCGATTTATAGAGAGAACCAGGAACAAAACTATATGTTCCCCGAAATAGCTTCCGTTGTTTATCATTACCTTTTTATATTTCTCTCTTCACATCGCTAACATAAAACATATGTCTTATGCTTCCTAGTTTTCAATGGTTTTCTAACTAAGACCAGTTCATAATGCAATCTATAAAATTTAATAATCTCCACAAATTAAATATGGTATTAGAATGGTTACTTAGTTTTGCATTTACGTTGTGACTCGGGTTTATCTTTGACAGCTTATGTACTATTATCACTAATATCTGAGCTACCTATTCTTGCCATCTAGACATTTCAACAAGTTATCTCATTTAGTTTGTTTCAATACATCATTAGGGCTATTAATCACATAACCTATTCAGGTGCGTTTCTAAAAAGTGTACAACCCTTCGTTTTGCAAGTTACAAAAGACCCAGAGATATCATGGTTGCTGGCAATATGCATCAAAAATAGCGTACATTATCTAGATGTCAATTGACTGAACTGATAACTTATAACTGGCAATCACTCAATAATTATCATCAGGATCGATCAAGAAGTAAGAAACGGAAACTTGTTGAAATACTTTGTGCTGAAAATTGTACCAAAAATATAATATTGAATAAAGTCATTAATAATAATACTATGTGATGCCAACATTAACTGACTAAAGTAATTTTATATAGTTTCATTACATATAGTTTACTTCATTAATTTTAAATGTAATACTACAATACTCATAAAGAATAATAGCTCAGTTACCTTTATGAAAACACTTCTAAAGCACTTAAATTAACTAAACCTATTTTATTTTTACATATATTATCAAGTCATTATGTTTTGTCAATTTTCAGTAGTATGTTAAATGAACTTAGTTGTTGAAATTCACTTCCGAAACAAATTCAATCCAATTAATATGTACATAGTTAAACTGTAAGAAATGGATTATTATTATTATTATTATTATTAGTAGTAGTAGTAGTAGTAGTAGTAGTGATAATGTATTTAGGCCAGAGAGGACTTGTACAATTCCACCAAGCAAATAGATACAACTACTAACCTTGACAGAAACGTACAATTTATAATTGTAAATAACTAAGATACATTGTGGTATTGTAAATACAAAATACATTAGGAATAATATTCCAAATCCACTGTGATTTAGTTGTCTTTTCAATAATGATAGTTCTATAATGATTTTAGTACATTTAAATGAGAAGATAAATTTAATGATTTAAATATTAACACAAAAAGAAATGGTATAAGAAACAATTTTGATAAATAGGGAACAAGTACTTAATTTTGATTTACAAGTGACTTTGTTTTCGTCAATAAGGCATAGTTATACTGTGTGTAACCAGTATGATTTAGAATAGATTTTGTTCGTAATAATAGACCAATCGACTACCTAAATATTGCTATGAATATGTTCTTCTTCTTTTTTTTAGTAAATTTTATGATTTTTAATGTATTTTATATTTTAATAGTTGAGATCATGAGCCTATTGAAGATAGACTACCACGAAAAACCTGAAAGCATTGGACGGCCATTTCGTTCTATTGTGGGACCCCTCAGCAATGCGCATCCATGATCTCATCTAGCAAGATTCGAACCCATGACATACACTGAGAAATCCCATGGTAGGACGAAACGGCCGTCCAGTGTTTCCAGGTTTTCCAGGGTGGTATAGCTCCAACTGACTCATGATCGCAACTATTAGAATTACTATAATATCCACAAAAATGCTTTCTGATATTTTATATTTATCATTAATTTCAAGTAACTTTGAATAGTTAGATATTTTCTAGAATCAACAGGTAACACAAATGTTTCCACTACATATTGGAACAAAATATTTCAGTTCGGATACCCCAAAATATCAATTTTTCAGTTACAGTTCAATGTTGAGCTGTAGATGTGTACTGTTAAAGTGTTAAGTGACTGTAGGTAACCGATATGAAACTCAGCTTAGATATGTGTTAATTGAAACTCATCAGCAAGGTGAACCTGGAGCCTTGAACCGGTTTATGCTCCCTTCAAGATTTGAATTCATGCTATTCAGCTACGAATTTCGAGACGTTACCATAAAGTTATGCAGAAAGCTGGTGGTTTGCTGTAAAACAATTGACCGATCACTGAGAAGTGACCATTCTCATATCTGTCAACTCGTATCGTAGTATTTGAATACTTTCGATTGAGCTGAAATGTGGTCACTAAACTACTCGACTGCTAATAAATTCTTAACTGAAATAAAATAGCTAATAACTGCATCCTAACTTTCTACAGTTTACCAGTAGAAGTCTGGACAATGCCAAGAATTACTTCTGAAAGCCATTTTGTTGGTCAGTTATATTAGAAAGTAAATTTACAATTATTTCGTAAAAATGGTACAATTTCTAAGTACAGTTATGTAAAATGATCTCGATAACTTAAATAAAATGGGCGCCCAATTTGTTAAATAGTGTGTAAAATTATTTAAAAATAAGTACTAGAGATTTACTATACTATGTAATCTCAAGATTATGTTGATTATATCAAATTAAAATACTTGTACGGCAGTTATATTTGGTAGTGGACAGATTTGAAACGCCAGATGAAAGTTCAGTAAAAACATTATAACTCAGTAATTTATTGCTTATTCCATATAGAAATAACTCACTTTGAAATTCAAAGAGCTATTCAATACACATTACTTTTTATAGAGATTTTTGATGATTTAAATAACTGTTGTAATGTGTGTACATTAGCACACATACATACATGCATACATATTTAATGACTTACGTATGTTGAATATGATATCCATTTAGTATTGTTTGGTAATGAGATCATAAATGTGTTTTTTTTCTTGTAAGCCACTGGTGCTTGGATAAGAATATTGACGACTTACGCACCTATTAGAAATCAAATAAAAATACCTAAATTTTTTGAGTCCAAAATTATTCTCGGTTAAATATTATTATTTGCTATCAATAAGCTCTTGATTTTACTCAAAAGTTCACCACTTTATCTGCCAAACTGAATGAGGATACCTTCGAAACAGGACAAGTATAGTTTTTTTTGTACTGTGAAACGACTTTTGGTCTTTAGCAGTAAGTCGTTTGTCTGAGAAGTTTGAACAAGATAACTAATCAAATTGTCCGATAAAGAACAAGACATTTTACTTATACAATATACGCTACTTATGAGTAGACAAAGTCTGTTAGATAAAGTTATTCATAGGCTTAATCGAAGCACTAAATCAACGTTTAATAAGTATAACAAAGTTCATTAATAAATATACCATTGAGTTGAACATTAAAAATTCCACGTGATTTCTGTATGATTGATTGGCATTACACAGGTCATAATACAATGTAGGTAAAATAACCTTTTGAAGGTTAAAATTTTATTGTTAGGATGCGATAAATATCAAAAATTTCCTAAGTACACCGGATGTCTTGTCAGTTGCCATAAGTCGAAGTTCATACTGGAATGAATTAGCCTTCCAAAACTTTACAACGTTATATTATTTTGCATTTCATTGGATTACTTAGCCGAATAATTACATGGTATATTTAGTGGTTAACTCGAATCGGATTTTATATTTGATCTATTAAGACATTTGACATAGCTAACTCATCAGTTGTTCATACTCTAGGGGTACACGATGTAGCAGCGTTTCATGGGAAGCCAATGAATCTAAATGCTAGTGGATGATCTGTAACGAATTAATGGGTTATATATGATATCATGGATCATTACCCATATTTATTATCGACATTTTCAAATGAATCGTTAGTAACTTTTACTCATATAAAAGTATATGATAATGCATTGCATTTTTGAACTGTTTATATACGTCATCTAGGCGATCAAAAACATTAGGTGAGTTGTTACACAGTTATGCAGAAATAAACAATCTCAAACCTACGAATTTTAGGTATAGTAAATATTTAGAAAAAACCAATAAACTACGCTAATCCCATCAAACAAACCAAACTCATTAAAGGTTCATTAGTAAATAATAAAAAACAAATAAGAATGTTCTTTACAACTACTTCTCTCCTTTTCTTACTTTGTAAGATTAAAAATATACCATCCTAGACTGTTCACTATGCTAATAAACTGTTTGAAAAAAATGGCTATTTTCCAGTAGTGTATGTTTAAAATGGTATTACCTTTATGTACATGTTAAACAAGTTAATAACATACTAGGCAAATTAGTTTCGTAGATAACTTGTTGGTATTTCAAGCTATAGGCAGTGGGTATGTGTCGTGATATAAATATCAACGATGTAAACTAGGTATACGGAACTGAAGAGTTCGACATAGGACGAAACACTTGTAGATATAATCTACATGGACTGTAAAAGAATAGTATTAAAATTCAATCAAAGGAAGGTTAGTAAAACGGTCCAGTGATAGATAATGAACTTTTAGGAAATTTAGAACATATATTTTCATAGTTCTGCACACGTTCACATCAATTTACCTCAATGTAAACCAATAGACTATATATATGATACTTTTATTAGATTTACTGAATGGTTTGGACATAATACAGGTCATTTTAACCCATAAGTCTTAGGGTGTCCTATACACGTCTAATATACAATCTGCTCTTGTAGACTATTGTTTCCACTTATTTTTCCACCCCCAACCCAGATAATATGAAAAATTTCCTGTTTAATGTAAACATAAAGGCGATATGACATTTAACATAAAAATATTTGACGACTTTCGGTATTATGTTAGATTATTATTATTAAACATGTTTGTTTCCCCATAGGAAATTTTTTCTGAATTAAAATATGCTTTCTTCAACAGATTTAATTGAATAGATGTCTTTCAATTGTCCATTGTGCTAAACTAGAATAGGCCTATACAGTTCTACTGTTAGAAATGAATTTTATCATTGTTTCAACTTGAAACTACCCTACTTATTTATTTAATACACAGAGGTATTAAATTTTGTGAGCTTAATCTAAGCGTTAAATAAAATATTGACCTTAAAAAATCGACAATCGATCAACCTCATGAAAGATTTCACTGGGTAACAATAAATAGTTAGGAGTGCTGAAAATATTATTGTTTTCGTCAACTGTATTAAAAATCATTCAGTCATCTCCATTACTGTATTTGTTATACAAACTATAAACCACAGAAAATCTGAAGGTTACTAAATCGTCAATAAAAACAGCATACTATCAAATGAGACGGGTTGTATTGAAAACTGTTCTAAACATTTTAATTGTTAACATGTAATGAATACAAACAAAAATAATCATCTCACTAAAGGAAAACTAACGATAGATCAACTAAGAAAATTCTCTTTCAGAAGATGATAGTTGCTGAATGGTCATGTATCAATTCATAATTAAGTTTGTTTAAAACCAAAGCTTCCACATATTACTATTTGAGCTTGATTATTCGAATAATGGGCTGCTCTTATTTAAACAACAACTGAAAATTGGGGAGTAATAGACATCTGTTCGACTACATTATGGTACTTCCTGACAGTGCACATGCTTGAATGCACCAAGGATCTAACCTAAGACCATCACGTTTTGCGGAGAGAGCTCAATCCTAAGACCACTAGTTTACATGTTTAAATTTAATCCGTTCTCTGTATTTATTGAGACCACATCAACACTTATACACCAATGAGATTGGTCAGTTATTATTTCTTTTATAATAGTCATTTAATTACTGACTTGAACAGTAAATTATTAAAATAATTGAATTTCAAGTGGGATTTCAGTTCAACAAAACAAATGTGACCCACTCTTCAACAAAACGTAACTACCTGTATTCGATGCCTCAGAGGTTCGTGAATGTCCATGACGGAGTAGTTTCAACCTGGGATAGAAACGTTATTCAGTGATCTTTTCTGTTCTCCGACTCCCTCCTTGATATCAGTCCATAATGATAACCAACTTCAGTAGAAACCTATTTGCTTTAATCCCTGAATTAACAATATATTCTACCACACAAAAAGAATTCCAATTTTAATGAAAAGGTCTACAAAATTCTAATATTGAAACGGCTTTCAATGACATTATAAACAATTATAGGACATTATATTGTTCTAACCGTTTTTGTTAAGTGCACATGAAATTTACAATGTCACTTCTGATGTGCGATAGTATCTCATAGGTGGTAGTCAAATTCAAACCGTTTTGAATAACAAGCTATTTGTTCATTAGTTTAGTAAAACACTATTTTTAAGCGATTCTACCAGTTACCCACAATAAGACCTTAATGTACTATTTTGCTTACATTAAAATATTTTTTGATGAACTTGTTATTTCGGTCACATTGTGAAACTAATTAAAAATTTCTCAAGTGATTAGATTAGAAGCGTCCTGCGTTACCACAAACAGCATGAGCATAAATATTACCACAGATTAAGGAAACCAAACTGCATGTTAGTATCAGTATTAGATTGTGGAGATTGACGAGTTTTAACTGAGATCATGAACCGAATAATGTTAGACCACCACTAGTCGCGCAGTATTGTGGAGTGGTTAAAGTTAAACAATAAAACCATTGGACGCCACTTCAGTGTCTAGAGATTAAGCGTTTCGCGCGCGAGACCCAAAGGTCCTCGGCTTGAGTCCTGCGTACAGGATCGTAGATGCTCACTATTGAGGAGTCCCATTCAAAGTGGTCTAACATTGATCGGTTCATGATCTGCATGTTAATAAATTTCCAAAAAAGAAATAAGCACGCCATTGCAATAAGGATTACGTAATGAAATGATTTTTTTGTAATGGGATCAATAATCATGTGATTACATTATTATATATCGCATGCATTTGAGATTTGATCATTGATCGATAATTAATTATGCTTTAATGTATTGCTAAGTGAAATCGCTTTGATAAAAAGCACTTGTGCCAAAGTAAGTCTTCAAATGTTTTTTTTGTTGATAAAATGATCTCTTTAATAAATCATAAATAAACGTTTTATTTCAAATATATTCACAGTCCAACATAACTTTATATCTATTAGTAGTATAGTGGCTCAGTTTGAAAAATGTTAATTACTATTATTGCCATTAAGTTAAACATCAGATTATATTCAAAGCTTAGATTTTCTCGCCTACTCATTAGCATCTAAGTTCTTAATCACAAGGTTATAGTGACCTGTAAATACGAGCTCGATGAAGTAAATTTTTTAAAGAATTTTGAGGGATTTGAGACACATCAAAGAGATATAATTTTACATAAAGACTCGAAAATCAATTTATAAACGAATAACTCCAATGATTTAAATATAATTTTTCAATTTACCACACATATAACAGTTGAACCTTCGTTGAAATCATGAACCGATCTAATTTAAACCACCAATGAAAACCTAGAAGCACTAGATGGCCTTTTCATCTTAGTATAGGACTACTTAGCAGTGCTCATCTACGACTATGAACGCAGAAATCAAACCAAGGACTCATAGTCGTGTCCTAGAATATTTAATCTCTAGAACACTGAGCTGGCGTCCAACGATGTGAACGTCTAAACTCAATCAATCCATGACACTGTGTGACCGTTTTCCACTGTTTTCTGTTGGTGAATACCTCACACTAGACACAGTCACGGTTTCCCACTAGAATTCGAAGCTAGTTCATCTTGAGTATATGATGGTTGTCGGTATTCAGCGATCTCCATGATTACATACTGATAATAGCTTCTTCGGAAGTTATTCTCAAAACTATATCTGCATGTCTTGATCAAGTGTTATAAATCTAATTGCAAGAATTCAAATCCCCTGATATTAATATTTTCGAGGTAAGACAAGAATTCATGAGAAGTACGTTGGCATAAAGTAAAGCTTTAAGCTGGAGAGAATCAATACATTCCGTTATAATGGTATAATTCATTCAATGAACTATTTAAAACAGGCTATGGAAAAGATGGAATATACCTGAAAGCGGAATTCAGGACTCTGGCTTCGCCTTACTTGCTACCCATTAGTTAAGTGCACCTGCGCCTAGGTTTCAGTGTCCACAAGAGAACGGAAATTCACTACCTATAGCTCTATATACTGAGCAATAAAGTCCAAATTTTTGCTAACTTGTTCTATTAGTGATATTTTCAGAACAGGTTTTATCATATATGTAAATAACCATTTACATCAGTGTGATATTCCATTTAGACTTGTAGGAATATTTTTACAAAGCAAATAACTCAGTGTAAATAATGTTGTTCACAAGTATAAAGTCTTTTCAAAATTAATTTGATCAATGTGAGAAACTCCAGATCTCCTACGAAAGTGATCTCTGTTAAAGTACTGATACAGAACGTGTTTTATGGATCTGAAACGTGTAGAACTTAAGCCATAGCATATAATTTTAGGTAATCATTCTATGATTGATGTGATGAGAAATAACATATGTTTACATGTAATTCAATATCTGGTTTTCAACTGGTGGGACTGAAGTACGGATTTCGACTCACTTCATTTATTTTATACAGTTATGTAGTTTTACACTATTCAAAAAAGTGCAAATTAAAAGCCGTGTAAAAAGCCATCTGTTTGTTATTCATGTTACATTTTCATGCTAACTATTACTGGTACGGAGAGTTATGCAGAAGCAAAAATGGATGGTGGCTAACACTGAAGTTCAGTACGCGGGTTTCGTCCTACTTTGGACATGTCAGCCGGGTGTACCCGCGTCCCAGAGCTGATGTTCACTTCGGGACTCGAACCCAGTACCGTTCGCCTCAAACGTCATCGCATTATCCACTTAGCTACTGAGTACCTGCCTGTGCGATGAGGTTAGTTTTCCGTAAACGAACACTAATGAAGAGTTCTATATTGAAATGAAATAGCTGTATAATATTTCGTGGTTTTCAATTGGTGTCTAATAATGTCACTCCTTGATACAACTACAGAATAATTATGTTCGTTCGAAGCTAAAACATGTTTTGGGACAGTTATCAAACTTAAAATTATGTAATGTATTTAAACATATGAATCCTGTAAGAAATTGACAGACATTGAGAGTAACTTTTATTTTCCGAAGAATTTCTCACAATTATCCCCTGCCAACTGTTGTCCTGTGAACTTTAAATGTTATGCATTGTGTTATTCCATAGCATACCTTTCGTTTGAATAAATAAAGCATATTTATAATGGATTTCTAATTCTCAAATAATCATATACATTCCGATAAACATTCTGACTGAACACTTGATTCGATTTCCTAAGCTCTTCTAATAATCCCAGGCTACACGGCAACTTGAACACGATAGAAAAGGAGCAAAATATGGAAAGAACGCTTTACTCCCAGGTTCATTTATGTACAGAAAATTTAAGGTACTTACAGCATCTGAGATGGACTTTGGCTTCTGGAAGATTCTGGGTCGCCATTAAACATAGGAACAGGATAAACAATCATCCAATCAGGAATGTGACACGTAACTATTCTCTTTCTAGATGTTTCTGAGACACATTTAGATAAATCTGATTGGATAAAATGTTTCCCAGAGTTTTTAGTGCCCCTCTAGACTTTGTTCGAGGAATATTCTGGATCTCCTCAACATATACAGATTATATTATTTAATGGTAATTAAAATAGAATAGTTTTATTTTTTTTCACGAAGTAACTATAAACTATGGTAACTCACTAAACTGCTTACTTTTTAACTCTTCCGTGAGGAATTGTCAGTTAAATACTATTCACAAAGTTTTTAGGATCAGTTAAATAACTGTACCATTTGGTTATGTAAAATAATGTTTATTCAAATTTCATCTAATACATTCCAAATCAATTTTTAGTGATCATCCAATATGAACAACCTCCCGATTTCATAGATCCTTTTGTTGATGGGTTTTTTAACATTAACTTCGACGATTCAATAATAAGTCGAAGATTTGACGATTTTCTGTACTTGACACAGTGTTATTTAAATTTCGCTTCTTATTTATGAACTTATGTTTTATTTGCATCTGATAAATAAATTTAGGACAATTTTTGTCATTTTCATCGTCCAATTCTCTTTTTACTTGTGAACTAATATATGATTTTTTCTTCCCGAGTTGGTCTAAGGTAGACCACCATTGATCTAGGATCGTGAGTGCTCACTGTTGATGAGTCCCGTACTAGGACTAAACGACCATCCAGTGCTTCCACGTTTTCAATGGTCGTCTAAATTAGATCGACTCGTACATCTAACTTTGGAAATACTACAATCTTAACAAATCCTACTATTGATAATTTTTTTCTTGTCTATAGTACCGTTCAAGTGCTGTCAAGAAAAATGGAAATTTTTCCTCTAATTCAAATTGATAGTAGTTAGTTGCAGATAGTCAATTAGGAACATTGTAAATAGTTTTCGTTTTAGTTCACGTCCATATGTAAAGTTAATTTGCAGCCTTTGGGTGAGTTTTCTCATGACGTTTTGAACTGATCTCGGTTAGTACCACAACTAGAGTCATTATCATTGAGCTATTTGAATTGCTACAAAGCATTCGTAGAGCAAAAACCAAATAGCTGTGTGATAAATTCTAAGATGTGACACTGAATAATATAGGTTTCAATCAAATAAGAAACACTGGTTCTCGCAAGTTTAATGAAACACCATGTTGATGAGTGTTAAGTAGTACGAAAATTATTTTCAGAGTTCCTTGCAGATTACCATCAGTTATCGAATATATTATATTATGTATAGTCAGAAAAATAAAAGGTGATCTGTCGATGGCATACTTCGTCACTGAGAAATATTTGAATAATACTCAGTGGTTCTAATTCGAATCCAACAAATGTTACTCTTTAGTAAAGATGGTCTTTTAAATAAAAAAAACGAAGAGTTATTCATAATTGATTTTAGACTTTATTTGTGAACAGAATCAAATTCACTTTTATGGGACAAATAAGCCTTAAAATATTTGAAATAAAACTTTTCTACCACTTAACAAGGTTGATATGTTTTCTTAATGAAACAGGTCAACTAAGAATCGAAGTTAGAAAATAATTCTGTACCTATGGCTTTCCATTCATTTATGTGATTGGTTGATTTGTCTAAACGAATCAAAAAGTTATTAGGATAGAAATAGAGTCAATTTCTAATGTCTACCTATTTGTTGTTACTACTGGCTACAAAGATCAGTTTGTAACAGACATATGATAATAAATATTCTCATTATTGATTGTCTATCATATTGTATGTATGTACGTTGTATGTAAATAGGTATGTGTGGTATATGAGTATAATGCAGTTTCAACATGTGTATGTACCTCTATTCATGCCCCTAAGATTTCGACGAATGAGGCTGAGTGATAGATTTTTTTGAAATTTCGATTTATAAAATATGTGTGTAATATGCTTGTATAGGTGTGTGTGTGTGTTTACAGAATACGAAACATGTCACCGTTTCAACAACAACAACAACAACAACAACAACAAAATAAACGTAACGGAAAATAATTATGTTCACTTTCCTGGTTCATTATTACTATGGCATACTTTTTTTTACTTAAAGAAACTAACAGTAATTTTTTGAAAGACTGTCTTTTTATGATTCATGTGATTAAGAAATTTACAAATGGCTACTTGTTCTCCGGACAAAGTTTACAATCTACCGTAATATAAATCCTTACAAAAATAATAATAATAATAACCTCTATATCCCAACTGAAAGATACATGTGAATCGATCATAAATTGTTTCATCTCTAGTCATTTATCAAACATTTACATACCCTTTTTCTTTTCTTTCGTTGTTTTTTCTTAAAATAAATAAATAAATAAATAACCAACTGTTTTAAATGATGACACAGGATAGTGATAAGAAAAGTATGCATTTTTAAATCACATATATAAATACAAAATAAACAGTATGTTAATTGGTGTATATATTTTAATATTAAATTATAACTGTTATACAATAAGCTATGCACAGTTTGCATTAGCTAATACTATATCGATAAATAATGATTATCAAAATAAGTGGAGTTATCATCAAGCAGATCGATCAGCTGAACAATGGGAAGATTATTGGCAAACAATTTCACCGTCAAAAGGTAGGCAAAGTTTTCAATATAGATCATTGTTAATATACTCTGTTTATTTATCTGTAATCAATAAAAAGGAAATTTAGTATTAGTAAGTTTGTTGTTGTGCAATATTGCATAATGATGTTATGTTGTTTAAGTTATATAGTTTGAATGAAACGAATTATATTGACGTTGTGAACAGCGTTATGTTATGTTGAGATTAAAACATTGATAAAGATATAGATTTAAAAAAATAACTTTTTGCGGCAATTCATCCTTTTTTAAATAGTCCTCTAGTTGACAGGAAATCATAACGTGATCAACATACTGTTAATCAGAGTGAAAAGGATAGTTCCACACCTCCATTCACCTCACCTTCTACTCAGCTCAGAAAAGGAAATACATAGAAATAAGACATACATTATATCGACTCTATCTATCAGTCTATTGTAGTGAATGTAAACTCGGCTGGGGAGGGGACTAATTTATTGGTTTACATATAAACAAACAGTAGATTCGTAAAATATGAAATTCATACGTTGAATACATCATTTACATATAATCATTCAGTTGTCCTTTACATACTTCATCATTATTCGGATCCTGTTGCTATTCCGATTGCTATTCGTTTTCCTTCCTCTTTTCTTTATTTTGCTGTTCCGCTGGTAAGCATTCTTATTCATATTCATTCTACATACTACTTATATCTGTCCGTATAAGTAGTGTACACCACACTATAAGTCCATTGTAAGACACTAAAATATGTAATTTTAGTCGGTTTGTATTGAAGTATTCATGCTAATTTTATATGATGGAGTACGTACAGGTGTACTGATGTGTAGAAGCAGTGTTAGTATTAGTGGTAGTGGTATTTTTTCATACCAGCTAACTTAATCAGGAATAACGATGAGCGCAAATAGTTTAAGCTATACAATAAAGTTGTAAAATCTGACGATTCGGTAGTAGAATAGTTTGACCAAAACAGCTGAGGATCATGAACGCAAATGATTTAGTTATATCACATTATTTTTTATTTAATTTAGCTTGATTTCCCATGGGTTTCCTTTAACAAAGATACTGTATAATACTGGGTTTATGGATGCAGTATTAGACAAAAATAACAAACCAATGAATGATGCTATTAATCATCCACGATTGTGGTGTTCGAAATAGTTGTTACTTGTGCTTAACCACCCACTAATTGAATGAATAATGTTAGTTGATATAGGAGTAAGTTGCAAGAAAATTAGGAGCTCGTAAACCAACTTATGACATCAGTTCATAAAGTCATTGGCTGTTGATTTTTTAATATTTCGTTAGACACAAACGATCACATGATAAGAGGAATCAGTAGTTGGAAACTTCTCGTAAAATGGCTCAAAATCGATCACAATGGAACAGTTAGATTCCCTCATTCCTTAACTCTAGATCTTGAATTCCTGCAATTTTTTTTGTATAACCTCCTTCTTTTTTTCGAAACATAATCTTTTTATACAATTATTCACATTATTATTGCAACTATGTTATTTCAATTACTTATTCAGTTCTTAAAATTTACCTCATTATGTTAATGCGGTATGGTAACTTGGGCTAACTCACATTTGTCCCAAATAATACTATTCCTTAAACGTTATTCTATAATTGTCTACTTACATTCGCATTGTTTATTACTTGTTTTAGAATGTTATTTCATACAAAATTCAATTCTTTCATTTAGGAATTAACATGACATCTTAATAGGACTTTCCAATATTCATAATGGACAACTTTATACAACTTAAATACGCTTAATTTAAAACTAAAAAGATTTTCATATTTTTTAAGAAAAAAAAACTGAAACACCTAGTTACTACTTTTTTTCGATTTTTTTTTCCAAAAAGTATTAAATCTTATAACACTTTTGTTCACATAGTAATCCACAATGTGAGTGTGTATGTATGTGTCTTTTTCTAGGTTGAATCTAAGTGTGTGAAATTGACTTTATAAAAAAATTTTCTATTCACAACAGAAGTCATGAAATTAAGATGAATTTTCAATGTATTTTCGGGTTGTATAAGAGAGAAGAACCAGTTTGTTCTAACTACAATACACACTGATTATCTTAAATTGTATAAGACTTATTAAAGATATTGTGAATGTTCATAGGCTCACATTCGATGATAATTTAATGAATTAAATATGCATCAATTCATTCCATTTTATATAAATCACTTATCTCTGAGCATTGAAGACTTTTCATGATTTAGTTTTCAGTAATGATTAAAATTGATCTATCGAGTATGACTATTTCTACAGGCTATCGAAAAATACAAGATAGTTTCTGTATTCTCCTAGCATTATTCATTCATAGAAGAGTTGACAGAGTTTTAGATAATCGGTATTTGAACTTTATAGTTTACCAGTGCTATAAATTATGTGCTTTGATTATAAGAATAATTTTCATAAAAATTCTATATATGAATATGTAGTTATCTTTTAAACAGATAAATTGAGAACAAAACAGTAATGTAACTTGGGTACTTACAGTAAGGGTAACAATGATAAATTTCCCAAATCAGTCATTGGGCAGCCATTATGGCCATTTTCCACAGTTTGATACTGATAGATTCCTATTAAATAATTTTTTTAACAATGTGAATAATAATATTAATTATTAAACATCGTTGGGCATTATAACGAGCGGTTGGATACAATCGGTAGGAAACCATATTGCGATGCATGCGCCTGCAACAACTTAGAATATATATACATATATATATACTTCTTGGATGACAAATCCGTTGGAAACACATTATTGTGAGATTACCAATCGGTGTGACAATCAATAAATTATGTTTTGCTTATACAATTTTAAACGTGTTCACTTTCAAAAATTTCATACTTGGTATCGATTAGTGTCTAACTTACATGGTAAGTAAGCGTCGTGTAGACACAATGTCAAACATATTAGTACACTAATGTATTCATATATACATATATGTACATGAAACAATAACTTAATTACCAAATGCTATATCCATCATCCAACATTTAGCATAGTTTCCCATATTGATTATAGCAACCATACAAAATAGTCAATTGACAATAAAAAGAATTTACATTAAGTAGATTTCAATATTTTTATTTTTGCAAAAGAAAAAAGGAATAATCTATAAAAATGTCTTTTCCACCATTTGTGAATATTTTTCTTCTCATAAGAGAAAGCTAACTAACTTGTAAATATAAGCAGAGATAGATGGTGGTTAGCAGTGGGATCTAAGACACGCGTCCCATCAAATTTGGGACTCATCAGCTGGATGTACCTTAATTCCAGAGTTAATGTTCCTTCTGGGACTCGAAACCAGTACCACTTGCTTCAAACAATATTGCGTTATCTAGTTAGCTACTGAATCCTGATAGACATCAGTTTGTTGAATAGGGTGAAGTTTTAATTCATTTTTGTATTGGTTGTTTGAATCTCCTGCTTATAATGCTTATGACTTGAAGCAATATTGAAGCGATCCGAACAAGACGCACACATGCCAATAGGAGAATGATCAACTGTAGTCTTAAATATCTATGGGAAGATTCAAACAACCAATATGAATATGAATAAAACTTCACTCTATTGCACAAACCACTGGCTATCAGGGTTCAGTAGTTTAGTGGGTATATATATCAAGAGACATTTATGAAAAGTTTTTCTTTACACCATTAACTGTAAGATAATTGCCCCTGGAATATCTCATAGGGATTACTCCAAAGAAGTCTATTTATCGTCCTCTTGTATAGAAACTTTAATTTATAGAATTTAATCACTCCTAGATTGAGACAGCTATCGGTCAACACGAATAGTATGGTTCATTAGATTTAGATTAAGTAATTTTCAGTCATCTTTTTTTATTCATGGTGAAAAGAAAGATCACGAATTAGGTCCATTTTTTTGATGAGAAGTTCTGAACCAAGGCAAGGTGGCCGTTCAATGTATTTCCCTTGATTTTAGCGCTTATAATACACGTTTCAATACATTTCTGTGAAGAATCTTCAGTATTTAATTATAACTTCCTTCGCAATTTGGATTCAGATGCAGAAGCATTAAATAATTATCTTGACCTAGCTTGTGACTTCTTTCCAATGTGCAATGATAATCCTATACAAAGTTGAACTCAGTATGTTCCAAACATTATTTAGCTGGACAAAGTATATCTCAAGTATTTCTTTGTATTCAGTAATTTGAACATTGATGTCTGTTCGTCATAAAAGCACCTTTTTATTGCATATATGTTCTTTATTAGAAAGATAATCTGTCACATTTCTAATTATATTAAGAAAACTAAGCACCTCCAATGAATAATAGTAATGAAAATAGTGTGTAGCACCCACTAATTCATGCAGAAAATAAGCAGACAGAAGCAAAAGAAGAAGAGTGATGACAGTTAAAGGGTTATCTACAGTTTTCAATTGAGTCATCGTTGAGTAGTAACCAATATCATGTATGTCGAGTCCTTCCTAATGCTGAGCAAACTCTATTGATAAAATTGCAATATGGACATTAGTCTGGTGGTTTGACACCTCCTGTACTATGTTGAGCTCAAATATTCAATATTAGATATGCACCTCATTGACAAGTGGAATAAGTGATAAAATACATCAGTTTAGGCTTCCCGCTCAACTACCTCCCATCTTGAATATATTGTAATGTCAATAGTTGAAATCATGAGTCAATTGAAGCTAAACCACCGTAGGAAACCTGGGAGCACTGGGTAGCCGTTTCGTTCTAGTATGGGACTCCATAGAGGTGCGCATCCACCATGGACCCAGAACCTATCAGTCTTGCGCACCAGTGCTTAACCATTAGACAACTGAGCCGGCATCCAATGTCTAACTTCAATCTAATCTTGTAATGTCATTAGTATCAATCAACATTTGTAGTCAAGCTCATTTCCATAAGTATAAAACTGACTCTAATCTTTACAAATGATTACGTCATAAAAGGACTTTTCATTCGAAAACAATATGGCTATTAGCTAATAATCACACACACGTCTAAATACTGTCATTCTCCACATTGTAACTCAAAATCCCCACCTGTCATAAACAATTTTATTGTACTAATCATTATTATGAACATGAGGGAATGAATGAGTTACGAATGATATTGATCACTTTCTACTGAATTGAAAATAATTTTTAATAAAATTCAATAAAGAATAAAATAGAACTGCAGTAAACATTTATAATATAAATGAAGTAATGTCATTTCATTAAAACAAAGTACAATAGAAAATTGCTACACCAATGAATGTATTATTGTCTATCCTACATAAAATAGATCTACGTTAAACAACAAGAGAAACTAGACTCAGTATTCTCATTCATACAAACGAATATAATAACGTCAAATGATGTCTTTCTTTTTTAAAAATTACTAATTGTAAAGCTATTGTTGACTTGTCGAATTTGATGAAGTTCATTGTTGCTTGGATTCAATTTTTAAAGTAAGAGAAAAGAAAAATGGTTAAGGATGGGATCAATGCTACTTTTGTGGATTTTTTTCTTGCAAAATATTAAAATAATCCATTTTTTGACGTAGGGGCTTTATCTTAATGTTTAGGTTGAATTAATTAAAATTAAAACTGTTTACCATTGTCTATCAACTAAGTGATTCCAATGGTTAAACACTCACCACCCTAACTTAAGGTATCGATCTAGACCTACAACAGAGTTGTGGATGCAAATTCTCGAGGAGTATTTTATTAGAAAGAAGTAATTATGTAGATCTTCTCAACTAAGGTCAAAATATGATGAATACTATCCACAATTTTGCTTACTTGGCAAAAATAACTACTTCATGACATTTTCTTCTAAATAGATAAGAAATTGTGAACTCTTTTTCAACCTTGTCAATTTGAGTAAGAATTAGTCTGACACCCCTCACTATGCAAATGCATTATCACTATGAAACTGAGTCAATAAAATTGTTTGGAACCTTTTTTTGATGAAAAAATGCATTTCCTAAATTAAATTTGAATGAAGACTGTTTTATACGAGATTACTTCAGTATATTGAAGATTCTACTCTACCCTAAATACAGAAGTAAATATCACCGATTTAACAGAGCATCAAATGAGAATTTTACGGTAAGTGAAACTCCTTCAAGACATTGTTAACGAAAGCCATTCATTACCAAAGTCCACTTAGGACTAAAAGAGTACAAACTCATTCATTAGGTGATTGGGTATAAACCACACTCTAAATGTGAGGGCCAATCATACTACTTGATTGCTCAAATCGATTTACGTGAAGTGCGGTTTGAACCCAGAACTTAGTAACCAAAAATCTAACACCTTAAAATTAACCATCCTCTTCACTAAATTATTAGTAACCGGATATTTCAAACCTTACTGAGAGCTGTATAAACATTTTACCCGTTAAACAAGCTAGTTGGTATTTGAACTTATTACGTCTGAGGACAACACACTAGCGAGAGATACTAAATGCAAATTTCGTTATGAACAACGACTCTAGAATGTAGATACATCCAAGTGTCGAGTCCTAAACAGTGCATAATTGTTTTCCAATATCCCACTGTTAACCACACTCAATTTACTGATTTTCATGTTAAATGTCTTATTGAAATCTTTAGTGGGTAATTAGTTTCTTTAATCTGATAATAAATATCAACAAGTACATAAAGATTAATGCAGAGATGGGATAAAATGATAGATCACTCTGAATTCAGTGTTATATTTATTCAGTATAACATTCTTGTGTGATATTCATTCAGTGTTATAGTCAGGAATTTTTTGTGTATTAATTTAGTGAGATGTTTACTCAGTAGGATCATATTTGGTTTCATAATTCCAATGTAATACTCACTTTTATATCCCCACTATTTTCAGTTATGTAGATTGATTAATCATTAAATGCTTATTAAATTTGTATATTATTAAGTGTATTCAGTGAATAAGTTATCATCATCCTTTTTTTGAGGGTGAATAAAATCTTCATCTGCCCTATGTTTTTACCCTCATCCTCATACTGTGAGAATTTCAGTATCTTCTTGTTTCACTTACAGTCTTGACATAGTTATGACATTTCAGCTTAACATTTTATAAGTCAACTGCGAACACATTTATTTATTTGCCAAAAAGACATGGATTAATTACTTTTAACTGAAGTTATGAATGTTTACCATAAGGTACTAATAAATACTAAGAGGGTACAAAATGTTACCACATGTAGGATTTTAAGAGTACAATACGATAGTTCATCGAATAACTCAGCTAACCAATAAAGTTATATAATCTTTTTCGTCTTGAATATATATAATTTTTAGTAAACGATATCTCATATACTTTGAATAAATATTTTAGGAAAAAGACAACCGCCATTTATATAATTAGCCTTAATGAAAATTAATGTAACAGGCTAAAGTAACTCAATTAAATGTTAAGTTCTGCTTACTATCTAACAAAATAAATATCTAACGTTTTTTGAAAAAGAAAATCATCATCCAGATGTTTTCTTTGACATGTTTATCGATTGTTTCATATATTCTTCATTAATCTTATTCTAACAATGGAAAAAATAGGGAAAAAAGTGATTCTCCACTCAAATATATATATATATCCACCTTCTTGTGGTGATCACCTTATGCAGTCACATATGTTTCATTCAATCTACTTCTTTATCCAGCCATTCAATCGTTTATTGTCTAAATTACTAATTGGATTCAGTACTTAAACACCGTAGAAAAATTCAAGTTCAAGATAGCATCTTGTCGACAATAATCATCATAAAACTGCTGGTATTCACTCAGGCACTATGTATATATATAACACCAAAAATGTCTATCCGAATTACATCTGAAACTAAAATTCCTTCTATTGAGTTAACATGTTTTTTACTTTTCTTTTTTTCTTTTTGGAAAAAATTTAAAAAAAGATAAGAAATCTTGTCAAAAAAGAGAAAAGAACACGAGTCACAAATGAATGAACTATGTGTACTAAGTTTTTATGTGTATAAATTTCGAGGAATTTTTTTTCATAATTCAAGTTTTTCACAACGACGAAAACGACAAAAAAAGTTAGGAAGGAAAGGGAAAGATTTTTTCCATGTGTGTGTGTGTATGTATGTTTAAAAGCATGTTGTTTGTGTGTTTAAAATAATTTTCAACATTTTGATTATTGTACACGCACAAGTGTCCATATTACCATGTAAATAGCCATCAACCAATATATATATATATATAAACACATGCTTATATTTATTCATAGTGATTTTGTTTTGGTCATTTTAATGTTTCAATCAATCACATTGTTATTTATTTATTTATAGTATAAATTATTAGAAGATATACCAAATGGGGCTTAGTAGTCATATTAATACTCGTCATTTTAATTTGGTTTATTAATAATAATAATGATAATGATCATTATTTTGAAGATCAATTCTAACTCGATGAGATTATATATTCTCTTGCACACATCTAATCAGAAAACATTGATATTGAGAGATAATAGATAATCTTTATAGTTCAAGATGGAGATTATTGAGATGTAGTGCTTTAGACCAAGTTGGTTAATTCACAAAACTTTCATTTTCTTTTTAAATAATAACATTAATATCTACTTTAAAAGACAGTTCAAAAATCAGCATAATATATGTATACATGTATATAATTATAACAAATGACATTGTATTGAACAACTTCATTATGTAATATAGTAAATAGTCCTAACATTCAATACATCTTAAACATATGAAATCATTCATCAAGTCTCTATTCGACTACAGTAAATTCAGTTCATTGTTTTATTGATTATATTTGTACTAAAAATGGTATCTATAATATTAAAGATAATTTCTCTGTCAAACTCTCTAACAATCTAATCTAGTGAAAATTTATTACTTGTAATTCAAATAGGGATTAGAAAATTACCCACCATTCATAAAGTAACGAAAAATGCAACATGATGGGTAGATCAAAATTCAATATTGTTTTATATTTTTTTATATATATTTCTTTATTTATAAATCCCTGACAAACAGAAATATAGAAGTTGTAAAGCAGACAGAACTTAGTTATTGAACAGTAATTAAATTTTAAATATAAACCAGATTCCAATAGTTGAAATCATGAGTCAATTGAAGTAGATCACCATGGAAAACTTCAAAGTAATGGATAGCAGTTTCGTCCTAGAATGGGACTCCACAGCAGTGCGCATCCACCATCCCGCCCCCGCGAGATTTGAAACAAGGACCCATCAGTCTCGCGCACCAGCGCCTAACCATTAGACCACTGAGCCGGCATCCAACGGTGTTAATTTCTAACTTCAACCAGTCCACGAAGTTGCGCCACCATACGCGATTGTCTTCAGTGAGTTGATATCCCACAACAGACCTGCTTGAACTCCACTGGTCACGGTGAGTCCCATACTAGGACGAAACGGCCATCCAGTGCTACCAGGTTTTCCATGGTGGTCTAGCTTCAATTGACTCATGATTTCAACTATTGAAATTACTAAAATCTCCACAAAACCACTTGTGATAAATCAAACTATGTTCTTAGTTGGAAATATTATCTCCAAAAAGAAATCGATATTCATTATTATAACAAACCGATTTGTGTTGAGAAGCCAATGTTTATTAAAAATTACAGTGAATAATTGGTTCTTATTACAGCCATTTTCCAGTGACTAAAATCGTTAAATCTCATCATGAGTTCACTACCATTTATTAATAAAATGGGAATCAAACAGTTTACATTTAAAAAGTTAACTTCAGTCAGCTAATGACGGAACAATTTAGTTCGTCTTAAAGAGAATATTCTAAAATATGAAACAGAACATCTTTCTTCGTAAAATAACCAAAAGTTTAAACTGTAGTCTTAAAATCACCATGTGAACAAAGATAAATGTCTATCAAGTTATATATATGATTGTTTATTTTTTACATGTGTAAACAGTCATTTCCATATGTTTACCTGTCTATTATTTAAAATTTTCATACTAAGTAACATCAACAATAGGCACAACAAACAAAGTCAGTAAATATTAAATGGAAAATACCCCAACTTGTTTATTTTCATAAAAAAATTGATTGTTTAAGTTACTAGTTAAGTTTTTTTTCTCTTCATATATATATAAACGTATGTTATCATAATTGTCAATCACCTTACCCTAATCTAATCACTATTCACTTTATTTCTATGGTCATTTTGGTTGTCGATTCATCAACCTATTGAATTATTTATTAAAATTTATTACCACCAACTAATTATTTGTAATTGTATAATTAAGAAAACAAAGTGTATATTTTTGTATCTATAGTTCGATGGTAAATCAACTTCGTTTAGAGTTGCTAATAAATGAAATGTTTGTGGCTTCAATCTATTAGTGATGATGATAAATATCTTAAAATTTATGAAGTCATATGAAATAATGAGTAAATTCTAATTGATTTGAGGAGAAATTTGATTACAATAAGAGTTGGTTTACTTTGTATTGTTACGTGAATTCTTCACACTACAAACTATCTCCCTTGTTTGTTTTTGAAGAATGGAACAAACAATTTCCAGGCATTACGAAGAACAATGTTGATATTATTAGTTGTATAGAATAGTGTTACTTCACTAAGGTTTATTCCGTCATACCATAGATCCTACTTTACAGGATAGACCAGTTTAAGATTGATAGAATTACCACTATAGGGTTGTGGAGATTGTTGAGTTTTGATTAGTATCATTAGTCGATCAGTGTTAGACCATTACTGAAAACCTGAAAGCACTGAACGATCGTTTCGTCCAAGATTCCGCACACAGGATATTTTTAGTTGATAATGTTAAAAATAAATAATAACGTCTCTGAATCTAACATTAAGCGATACAGTTTAAAATCACATGCGATGTAGATCAGTTTGATGAAGTGTATCAATTAAGTATGGCACTTAAGTCCATACCTGTTTTCTGATTGCCTTCAATCTATATATTAGTAATTGTAAAAGTAAAAATTCCAATAAAATATCTATTCCTCTATGACTATAGTTGTACTAAGAGAACTAAAGTAATCTGAATAACTAGTTCACCCTTGCATTAAATACATCCTACGACAGTCATACATATATACACAATGAATTATGAATTTTACTGAGTCAATAATAACTTTTATTTGTTATGACGTGTATTACAAGCTAAATTTCAAAGACTGTACTTTCGAAATCGATTTACTATGTAACTTATTCTTCGTTTTTATAAAATGTTTATCAAATGAAATCTAACAGTGATATACAATAAGTTGTCACTAATTAGAATTTAAAATAACCTCAAAAAAAAGTTTGATTTGAATGACCTTTTTATGGTAACGAACAATATTGAAATGTGAACAAAGTAAAAAAGAATCAACATATGAACTTTAGATAAACACAAAAATAGATAGATATTCTTGATGAACTGAAACATATGCTTTATCATATTTGTATCCGAGTAGTATCAACATCATTTAATACATTAAATTGGCTTATTTTAATAATAATAATAATAATAAAGTTATCCTGTATATCAGCTTCAATTATATAACGTTACTTGTTGAACTAATAGAACTTTGTTTCTTTACAACAAATTCTATTCCGTACAAAAAATTTTTTAGGTTTTTTTTTTTAAAAAAAAGATACAAGTTAAAATCAATACATTTCATCTAGTTTCTATAAATACAAAATAATTGTGATTTAATTGAATGATTAATTCACTACTGAAAATTTGAATTTCAGTAATATAAATTATGGAATTTTGTATTTCAGAAAAAACAACAACCAAAATTCAAGATTAATATCATGATATAAAAGTTGAAAAGTTTAAAAGTTCAGTAATTGTTCCATAGTTTTATTTAATTCATTTTACATATTATTCATACATAAAATAAGATCTTATTAGAAATTAAGTAAAGAAACGACATATGATAAGCCGTTATAAAAAAAGTTTGATAAAACTTGTAAGTAATAGATCATTGAAGAGTATCAAATGTCATGTTTATCTGATCCTTTCATTCCAGTTTCCACTTGTCAACAAAGTGTACATACAAACTTAAGGGAACTGATACTTCATTTTACGATTTGAATATGGTTCATTGAGCTTAAAAGCTTGATAAGTTAACAATGATCTATTCGAGGAACAAGTGACTTATTGCAAAACTAGAATATTCACGAATGATCAATGATTGAGCAGCCTTTGATTGCACATATGAAATCATAGGTTAAAGATAAAATAGTTAAATATCGTAGTATGGATTGTTTACAGTAGTAAGTCTTGAAAGTAACTTGATGACAGTCAACACAACGAATGTAAGTGTTAAATTTTTTGCTCAAATCAATCACGCAATTACTCTGAAATGTATTTTTAGATCATGAGTTTCTGGTACTGATGTTGTTGATAAAAGCCTATATATATATATATATATATATATATATATATATATATATATATATATATATATATATATAATGATCATGGAGTATTAAAACTTCCAATGGTTAGTCAAAACTCTGAACCCCTTGTTACATAATAAAGTCAGTAAATTACTATCGTAAACGTGAAACCTATTCGAAATAATGGTCATGTGTTGATAAAATTCTTTACTAGGTCATGTGTTCTCTTCTATTTTCCAGGTGCTTCACTGTAAGTACAGGTAATTTCGTGTGACAGTAATTGATAAACATTCTGATTTTGGGAATAGCACTTTTTGAATAATAAATACAAAGACTGTCGATCATGTAACTGCTAAATATGTGTCTCCACTTCTAATATGTACAAAATTCTATTTTAAGTGGTAAACGGAAGCTGATAACTGAAAAGTATAGCTTTCATAAGATTTAAAAAAACTGGTTAAATCAATTATTTGTATTAATACTGTAGTAAATGAGGCTCAGATACGATAAACTAATTTATTGTTCTATACAAAATTACACAATTGCTTTATAAAATATTAAAATCATACAATAAATATATCATTTGCATATCTTCCTTGAGTTGTCCTTTACATACTTTATCATTCCTCCCAATCCAATAACTATTCTGATTGTTTTCTGCTTTCTTTCCTCTTCTCTCTATTCCAATCTTTTACTGGTAAATATTTCACTTTTAACCTTTACTACATAATACTTATAAAGCACACCACATTACTGGTAATAATAGTAGTACTAACTGTAATAAGGATTGTTAACAATTTTCAACTAACCTAGTATTTCTTAAGAAAAACAGAATATTCCGATTTCGTTTTTTGTTGTTGTCCCATAATGAAACAAACAACAGTAACTCTTCTTTTTAAGTTTAAAGTTATTTAGAATTTACTTTTTATCAATATGAGTCATCTTCAATTCTCTTTACTTTCAAAGGTTCAATTACATTGAATTTATTTTATAGATAAACACCAGTCCTTAACTAACAATAATATGGATATATTTGTATACATTAAGAATTAAGATAATTCATCAAAACAATGTAATTGAATCTATGATAGTTTCAATAGGAAGCTAATCTTAGTATATAATTATCTTACCTGTTCTTTTTCCTGTTTTTTTTCTCTTTCATGATGATTAATGCCCACCCATAATGTTTGTGTATATTGAAATAAAGATAAATTATATGACTTTTAAGTACTTTTAAGTATAAAAGCTTACAAAGAGGAAGTATTCTTTTTCTTGAAAATTGAATAAGATTTATAAATAAATATCAAGGTTTAAGCCCCAGAATGAACATCAACTCTGAGGTTCAGGTACATTTATCTGACTATTCCCAAATAGGATGAAACGCGCGTTCTGAATTCCACTTCTAGCCACTATCTATCTCTGCATATAATGCTTGTGAATTAAGACTATATCGAGGCAATATGCACAATTGCAGTCCTAATCATCAATGGGAAGATTCAAGTAAACAATACCAAGTGAATTTAACTATCAAGGTTTGTTTACATCATACATTAAAATTTAAAAATATGCAAGTATTGAATAAATATTCTTTCCCAATATAGAACTGTTTATTAATTCCTTATACCCAACAAATGGATAAACATATGTATTGAATATTAAGATTTTTTCATGGTGTAAAATCATTGTCTGTGATAAGTAATGAATAAATGAAAGATAGGAATCTAATATATAAATGACAATAACTTTATAATTCAGACTCAATAAACCCGACTATTTCATAAACCACTGAGCCGGCATCCAACGGTGTTAATGTTTAACTTCAACCATTCCACGATATTGCGCCACCGTACACCGTTGTCTTCAGTGAGTTGATATCCCACAACAGACCTGATTGAACTCCACTGGTAACGGCTTCTCACTGGAACTTCAGGAAACGCCTCTTGATGTCAGTCTCATACTAGGACTAAACGGCCGCTTACAAGTTTTTCATGGTGGTCTAGCTTCAATTGACTCATGATTTCAACTGTCGAAATTTCTAAAAAAAATCTCCACAAAACCCCTTCTAATATTTCATAAACATTTATTTTGTTCGATGTTAATTTATAACTCTTTGATACATTGGAATATGTACAGAGTTATTAACTTGTAGCCTAATGTTTTATAGATTAATCCTTCTACCTTGAGTACTATAGTAATACTATAATAAAAATTATATTGATAATTGAGATGAATTAACCAATATGAAATGACAAGCATGTTCATATACATTATAGACAATATACTTACTAAACATAATATATTTTGTTCCTCACTTATTTCTAGTTAGACCCAATTGAACGTATTTGTATTGCCTTAAATTATACTTGTATATTTATACTTAATAAGTGTTTCTTCAATTTGACAATACACTTAACATTAGAGTTATGGTTCGTTAGACTTATTTCTATAAATGATAAATGAATAGATTGCCAAATTACTAAATTGACTTCTTTATACCCTAATAGATATAATAATTAGAACAAGATAATGAATTATTAAATAATATGTTTATAGCAATAAATTAGCGGTATAAGGCTTTGTGTAGATTGTAGTATTTTAACATTTTAACTCATGAGACAATCGAAGCTAGACCACCATTGAAAACCTGGAAGCACTGGACGACAGTTTTGTCCTAGTATGGAACTCCTCAACAGGACTCATCTACTATCCCCTACGCTAGATCAAAGGTACTGGGTTCGAGTCTTCCGTATAGGATCGTAGGTACTGCTGACGAGTCCTATACTAGGACGAATTGGCCGTGCAGTGTTTCTAGGTTTTCTATGGCGGTCTGGCTTAGATCGACTCATGAACTCAACCGTTAAAATAGTAAATTAGTTTATCGGATTCATTATTTAAATTCACCTACTAAAAATTGCTTCAACGTTCCTTTTCAATATCATTATATCTAAAGAAATAGAACATTTCACGTAATAAGTTGACTAATAGTACTTAACCAATGAATAATGTTACCTTTAATTCTTGATGAGGCAATAGATATATATTACTATGGGTCCTATAGGATTACAAACCAGTTATCTATTGATCAGTAGTTTCATAACATTGCCTTTAAATAATGTCAATACGTAATGGAAAATCACCTAGACATATAAATACAAACTGAATTAATACAAGGGAAAATAGTGATGATGGAATAATAGTTATTGCTCATTAAATATATTGTATAGTTTATATGTTGTTTATATACTTTTATACAAGTATGCTGTAGATCTTATTATCCTAATGAAAATCTTACAGCTAAGCATCCATCTCTTGATTCATACAAAATACGGAACAATCGAAAGAAAACGTAACAAAAATTATAAGGGAATAATGATTTGCAAGAAACCATTCTAAGAAATCAAACTACATGACATGGTAATAATATTATAACATAAACTTAAAGTATATCAGTAGTTTAGTTGTAATTCAAAAAAAACTTTTGAAAATTATTTTAAATGATATTGATGTGAATAGGATTAATATATGTAATGATCTGAACAATGAGAAACAAATGCAATGAACTAGGTCTTCATGGATAGGTAATGGTGAATAGTTCAAGGACAGAATTTCAAATGATAAAGTATAACTAGTTATTTATAAATTAACGAAATGAACTTTATAAGTTAAATAGTAATTGAAAAGAATAATTAAATTTAAATTAGGACTAGTAATAGAATCCAAGACTCATGTATTATTTTCTTTGAAACTCATCATCTAAATGTACTCAGATCCCAGTATTGATTTTCATATTTAGACTTGAATTCGGTACCTTCCATGTCAAATATAAATGTGTTGTCTTTTGAATTGCTGATTCTAGATAGTCGGTAACATGTTTCACAAGTATAAATATATTTTTATAATGATTGTGTACTCTTACATTGTTTTAATTGCTTCTAAGATCTGCAATTGAACAGTTTCCGTTGAAAAGATCATTAAATATTTCTGTTACTGATAATCGCTTATTAAATGTATCTACATTCGGTGTTTGTTTTTTATTTTCAAACATTAGAATGTAATACTTCACTCAGTGAAATTGTTCATGAGAAGGTATAATGATGAATCAAGTGTTTAATCTTTAAATATTCATGAATGTAATTTAAGAAATAAATTGTACACATTGATCTTTAATAAGTATGATGCTAATGTTCAACTATCTAATTTGATGACAGATTCTCACTAACCTTTATATTCTCTTTTTTTAAAAATCTGAATAGTTACTAACAGTTGCTTATTTTAATTTTTTTTTTAAAATAATAAAAACAACCATTTTACCATGAATCGTTCAAATATTATATTGTCTGTCTATCGTCCTATATCAATATTGGAAATCATTAAATTTGATAGGTCTATCATTTAAAACTAAGGGATTTAGAAAGAAAAAAGAAAAATGACAGGAAAAGTACAGTTCATAGTAGAAAAATCTATCTTACTTTCATATTAAAAATAAATTTGGTGGAATAGAAATGTTCCAATGAACTTGATGGCAATAACAAAATAGGGACTTAATAGTAATATATACTTATTTAATGAGTAGTCGTTATTTCTTAAATATTGTTTGTCGTAAATCTTTTAGTTAAATTAATTTTCATAAAGAATTGTATTCGTATAGGGACTTGTGGAGATTTTACTAATTTAACAGTTGAATTCATGAGTCAATCTAAGATAGATCACCATTGAAGACTTGGAAATACTGGACAGCCGATTCATCCTCAGCATCCTCAGCAGTGAGCATCCAGCTCAATCTCCACAAATCCCTATACTGATAATAACCATGTACACACTAGTGACTAGTTTCAGGATGGACTACCTGGAGTTCTGGTGGGAGGCCGTGGCCAGTGGATTTCAATCCGTGTCCGGTGTGAGACAGTTATCCACCATGAACAATGGATGAATAGTTGTGTAGGATAAAGCATAGACAATAACACCGTCGAATGCCCGCTCAGTGGTCTAGTGGTTAAGTGCTCGCGCGCGTGACCAGTAGGTCCCGTGTTCGAATCTCAAGATGCGGGGTCGTGGATGTGCACTGATAAGAAGCCCCACAATAGGACGAAACGGTCATCCAGTGCTTCGAGGTTTTCCACAGTGACCTAGCTTCAACTGACTCATGATCTCAATTATGGAAAGTGTTGATTAATTTCAACTTATTTATTTGTGACAACAAATACCTCATAGATAAAACATGAAAACAAATTCTGCATAGTAAATTACCGTACAAACTAGTTTTATTTGGAGATATATATTGATATATTATTATTTACACACCCATCCACACTTTGATTGACCTTATCTCCTCAACATAATTGTCATTACAAAATGATAACATATGAAGAACCGCTGGAAACTAAAATAGGTTGAACAGTCCCTTCTTACTAATTTTAAACTTTCAGTATGGGGTTGTGTAGATTGTTGAATCTCATTGAAATTATAAACCGATCAATGTTAGACCATCATGAAAAGCTTAGAAGCGAGATCAGGGACGCAGACTACTGAGGAAGCCCATACTAATATGAAATGGCCGCCCAGTGCTTCCTGATCTTCACTGGTGATCTAACAATGATCTGTTCATGATTCCAATGTAATTTTCAACTGTTCAGTAATATGAATACAAAAAACATTTCATCATTCAGCTAAGGGATCAAAAGTTTTATTTAAACTTTTAAATGTGTACAACCATTTGCATTTTACAACTAATATTCATATATATAAAGTTGGTTTCCTGACCTTTACTAAAAATAATGATATTTGTTTAGAGATGTGATAAAAATTTGATTATGTTGGTGATCTTCATCTAAATCGAAAACTAATGATTATTAGATGACTCACTAACTTCAGTTTGTAAACATTTTTCACCGGTAAGAACCAATTACACTGAATAACAGTCTAATCAAACCAATAATGAGATGAAATGAGAAAACTAAACTAAGAAATTATACATCAACAGATGAATGATATGATGTTCATTGAACAAACTTAAGATTAAACGTTTCTTTTCGTTTATGAAGTTATTATTGCTCGTTATTAAGATGTTTTAATTTTATCTAGAAAGAAACACCTATTCAGTATTCTATTGTTTTTGACAAGTACAGTTTTATAATGAGAACCGTAACTAAATTAAACAAACCCTACAAACATCAAAGTAAACTACTTTATTAACACGAGAGGTTCGTAAAGATTATTGAGTTTTATGATTTTCGTCAAGGACTAGTGTTTTTAATTTAGGATATAAAACTCAGCAATCTCTACAAACTAACAATCAAATGACTGCTGTTAACTACACTCGAGAGGTAGTTCTCAAATTTCTAATAAGAAGCCCCGGCCAGTCAATTTGAGACAGTTATATGCCAATAACAGTGAAAGATTGCTGTGTTGCATAGTAAATCGATGGAGACTAAAAGTGTAAACTATTAAATGATGGCTCAGTGGTCTTAGGTTCAACCAAGGATGCACGCTGCTGAAGAGTCCCGTGCTTGGATTATATATATAATACCTTATGCTTTCTGGTTTTCAATGACTGTCGAATTAAATCCAGCCTTTGACATAAGTTACTATGCACCATTTACATTTTTATCTAAAATATTATTTTTAGATTTTTCTCAAATTTAATGACCTTAAAATTGATCAAATTTCTTATTCTATTGTCCTCATAATAAGTTTCACTTATTGACCTTTCTTAATCACCTAAATAAATTTACCAAGAATTACTCTCCTTTATAAACGAATAGAATAATCTGAAAATAAAAATTTTTTTTCACACCGAATACTCAATTTAAAACGGTACATAAACAACAAAAAAGGAGTAATGGGTGAACATATAAAATAAAGGGTTTATTAGTATAACATTTCTAATGTTATATTTGAGAAATGCCATTTTTGAAGCCTTGTTTTATAAAGAAAATAATGATTCATAGCATTGTAGTGACAGATTTGACACATGTGTAGTAGTACATGAAATATACATTTAAATATCTATCTCAATTCAATGAGTTCACTTTGACTATGGTTGATATGTATACAAATATTGTGGTTAATATCACTCCCTACAAGTTTGTAGATGTACCTTTTGGACAAATTTCAATTACCATGAGAAATAAGTTACTTGCAGTTATTCAATATTAAAATATATTCATCGAGACTTGTAACATGGTCTAAAGAATGCAGTCAAAAATAATTACTCGACAAAACGGTATTGGTTATTATTTACTGGCCAGTTAGCATGTAGACTTTCAAATAAATATATAACAAACTAAAATGTTAAGTGTCAACTGGATGTACCTGCACCCGAGTTGATGTTCACTCCAGGACTCGACCTCAGTACCGTTCGCTTCAAACGCCATCACGTTATCCACTTAACTAGGATGAAACGCGCGTTCTGGATTCCACTGCTATCCGCTATCCATCTCTGCTCAAAAAGCTTGTGACTTAAGGCTATATCGAGACAATCCGCACAGGATGCACACATGCCACCATAAGACTGATTAATTGCAGTCCTAAATGACAATAGGAAGATACAAGTAAAACACCACCAAGTGAATTTAAAATGTTAAGTGTTGTAAAATAGAAGCCTAGTTATAACGCCTAAGTCTACAATGAGAAATTAAATTGATCTGATTCTTACTGCTGAAAAGGTCTAGTAATGAACACCAATTGGAATGAGAGTTTATACGTCATGCCTTAAATTTAATGTATTGTTATGTTAAATAGTAGTGAATTTCATTTAATTAACAAAAGATACATATCAACAATCACCTTTTGGGGTTTTAATTAAATTCTTATGACTAGCTTCAGTACATTACATTCTATAACTTCTAAATTCACGATAGACTGAGGAGTCCCACAATAGGACGAAACGGCCGTCCAGTGCTTCGACCTTTTCCATGGTGGTCTAGCTTCAATCGACTCATGATCTCAACTACTTAAATTACTAAAATTTCCACAAAACCTCTCCCGATACTTATCGGTATATTTTGATCATCAAGTGTATAATATAACCTTTGACCTTAAATTTGACCATTTGAATCTGACTTGTCTAGTCATATAATTATGATTGATTGTTAATTGGTTTATGTTAACGTAAAATGAAATAAATTACATAAGTTTCAAATACTTTATATGAAGCTTAAAGGATAGATTAGGTTACATCCCATAATCAACAAACAATCTGTATTCGCATCCGTCCATTATCAATTTTCAACTTAATGTACAATAAGATTACTATCTCTTTTCATTTGTAAACAGTTAAACTATAACATGTTATGTAACTGACCATATGAATCCATGGAAAAAATTGATTTATTAGATGTAAGATAAGGGGAATGAAAACACATTTTTTCATCAAATGTAACTTATTGTGGAATAGTTGCCAACTTAGATTAGTAGTATATGTGATTTTCTTCGAAATTATCTTGTAGTACATCTCTCGGTTGTTGTTTTATTTAACAAAATGAATAACATTATATTTCAATTTCTAATAATCAGTCAGTATGGAAAACAGTGAAATTATTTACTTAGTTAAATTATGTTTATTACTTGAAATGTTTAGTCGAACTAACTTTGCTGAGGCAGTATTTTCATTACACAACTTCTTATTCCATTATATGGAAGTCTAGACATAAAACACTCTACCACTTAGTTACTAATTCTGACCTGATTCACTGACAAGATTAAAGTTTTGGATGAATTATTTTTAAAAATACGTTAAACTTACCGTTTAGCCCATGATTATTGAACTGCAAAATAAATAATATGACTTGAATAAGTTACGAAATTCTTTTTAATTTTAAACATACTCTAAGTCTTTTAGGCTTACCTCATAGTTTACGTCACTTATTGATAATAGTCAGATAGCCATTGAAAACCATTAAGGATTGGATAGGTAATTTATCTTGGTATGGGACTTCTCAGCAGTGTACATTCGCGCGTTAACACATAATCTCCATACCAGTGAACTGGCAACTAATGCTGCACATGTTTAACTCCAAGCAATTCAAGATACTGCGGGACCCTCATCAATTACCTGCGGTGAATAGTTGTTTCACACTAGATATGGTTGATCTCCAGTCGTAATGATTTAAGTCTACTATTGTGAAACTGATTGAAGTTAGACATGTATGCCATCAGACGACTACACATGGATCTAGATGTTGTGCATTGACACGCGAGATTGGAGGTCTCGAGTTCGTGGATGCGCACTGATGAGGTATCCCATCCCGGGACGAAACGACCGTCCAATGGTTCCAAGTTTTTGATGGTGGTTTAGCTATGATAATAATATTGAATTACATTTGGTGACTGAAACGCGTAGATTATTATTATTATTCATCCATAAAATTCCTCATCAAAAATCCACTGACCATAAATTCTTAATTTTTTAAGTTTCTAAAAACTGTTTATGTTATGTTAGTTGTATCGTTCATTTTGTTAAAGTTTAAAAAAACGCACCTAAAATTGTGCAACTATAAATTGTTGCATTGAACAATATCAGCGAAGACAACAGACAAAAGTGAGACACTTTGTTCAGCGTCTTTGTTTCTTTCAAAAATCTTGTGACTCATTTCAATTTTTACATTGAAGAAAGTAATAAATTTGTATTACAATCCAGCGACAAAGAAAATACGTTTGTTACATATTTTTTACTAAACTAAAAATGAAATTATTAGAGAGATTCAGAATACTCCTAGAAAATTATCCAGGGGGGCACTGAAAACACTAAGAAACAATCTATCCAATCAGCATTGAATATAAATTTCTCAGAAACACCTGGAAAGTGAAGAGTCACGAGTCATATTTCTGATTGAATGATTACCTATCATGCTACTAAGTTTAGTGGCGTTCTGGAACCTTCCGGAAGCCCAAAGTCATATGAAACGCTATAAATACCCTAAATTTCCTGTTCATAAACGAACATTGGAGTGAAGCGTTATTTCCCTAATTTGCGCCTTTTTTTCTCGTGTTCGATTTGTCGTGCAGATTTAACCTGCGGTTATTAGAAGAGATTAGGAAGCCGATTCAAGCGTTCAGTCAGAAGATTGATCAGAAATGAACATTTGTGTAGTTATTTAACAATGATAGTATAGTTCCTTTTAGTAAATATTATCAAACTAATAAATAAAGGAATAATAAAAACTAGTGCTTTAATAACGAATATAATTCAGTCTTCAGTGATTGTATTGTTTCTTTAAAAAAAAACAGATCATCTACCATATTTGTCTATGTACTTTCATTGGTTTACCTCAGAAATTTTATAAAACCAACAAGATGTTAATTTGTTATTTGTTATGATTATTCACGCCTTCAGTAACGATAATCCTTGAATTAATTAACCTGTCTTAAAATGGAGAATTTCGTGCATTTTCAATCATTTTAAGAAATGACTAATGTAATGTTAACCATACTCTTTTGTCCTTTGAACTTGTAGTCCCAATGAAACCAAGAAAATTACATCTTGTGGACATACACAAAAGAACTCGTTTAACATCAGTATTATCACGAACAGATCAAGCTGGTGTACACGGACAAGTAGACCTACCATATTTATGTGTTGAATTAGCATGGGATCCTCCTGAAGGTCTACATACCACAAAACAAATCAGTTATCAAGTATTTGTTAGACTGATAGGTCCGCAAGAATTAATAGAAGAACTAACAGATACTACTTTAAGTTCCAGTGAATTATATGGGCCCAGTTTAGAACGTGAGGGTGGCCATCCATTATTACAAAGGAGATTACTAGCCAATGTTACTGGAAATACATTTAGATCATCAGAAAGTGACAGGATTGGTAAGTAAAATTGTATAATGTGAAAATTTCAATTTAACTTGCTATTCATCACAACTTATAAACCTTTCCTGTATAAAAATTACAGAAATACATTTTTCGTTTACTATAGTATATGGTTTAGTAAATACCTCAATAATAAAGTTTACTACATTTGGCTTACAACTTAAGAAATAAATCCTTAACAAGTTACTTCACAAATCTATAAAACGAAAAATCCAAAAAATTATATCAGTTAAACATGAATTGATTTCAAAATTTATGAATATCTAAAGCAGTTCTGTGGTGCGTGCTACTTATATTGATCAGAAGATGGGGGAAGATCAAGAAAGGAAGAGCGAGAACACAATGCAATTTGCAAGAAAACTCATGAACAATGAAATGTGAGACAATGAATTGATAATTGCAACAGGAACAGTCTGGTTTGATATGATGGATTGATATTTAGCAAATTAACTATTTACTATATAGTTTTTCTATTTTACTAAGTAACTCTGTAATTTAGTGCTAAATACAATTCGATCGTCCCCACTCGTGTTCTGTTCACTATAGTACCACTAGGAGGTCATTCAATACTGGATAAAAGAAAACCCATTTTATTTAAAAAGAAAATTTGAATAGTATAGGTAGACATAAAACGAATCTGACAGATTACATTTGATCTGTCAGATTTAGTCAGTTAAATTAAAATATGTTCTAATCCAACCTTGAACCAACATGTAACATGATATGTTTTTATTGATTTATTTATAGTTGTTGTGTTATGTAAGAGATGGAAATAATTGTTATCATTTTATTTTGATATAATACCCAAACAGCACAACGATAGGTAATATATATTCCACAGTATTTAATTACAGATCATTGAATTATAGGTTCAATTATTACTTTATTTATTTTTGTTTTGATAGAATAATGAGCCATTACATAAGAAATATGCCTTAAAGTCGACTGTTTTGAGAATGTGTACTTGATTATTCATAAACTAATTGGCAATAAAGGAACACCATACAATTTATAAATAAACTAATTAATTACCCTTAGGTATAAAACAATTAGAAATCCACTTGAACACTATGATTCACAAGCTACTTAATAATGAGAATATGTATTCAAGAAATAATCTTGTTAGTAATATACTCATTAAATTCTATCAGAATGTATCATTTTTTTGTTTACATTTCATAGAATTTCTTATGATTGATTCTTCAACAAATAGGGAAATTTTGAATTTTATCAGAAGGCGTTTTGTGGAGATTTTATAGTGGAATTCATAAGCCAATTGAAACTAAACCACCATGGAAAACTTGGAAGCACTGGAAGTCCGTCTCGTCCTTGCACTGGGCTCCTCAGCGGTGCGCATCCATGATTCCGCCCTGCGGGATTCGAACCCAGGACCAATCAGTCTCATACGCGAACGCTTAACCATTAGACCACGGAGCCGGCATCCAACTGTGTTAATGTCTAACTTCAACTAATCCACGAAATTGCGCCAACGACCAACATTGTTTTCAGTGAGTAACTGCCTGGTGCTTCTGATAATAATCATCGTATGCTCACTAGTAACTGGCTTGAAGAGGTTTTTCCCGCAGTTCTAGTGAGAAACAGTGACCAGTGGAGCTCAACCGGGTTTGTTGTGAGACAGTAACTCACTGAAAACAATGGTGAATGTGCCGCTCAATTTCGTGGATTAGTTGAAGATAGACATTAACACAGTTGGATGCCGGCTCAGTGGTCTAATGGTTAAGCGTTCGCGTGTCAGACTGATTGGTCCTGGGTTCGAATCACGCAGGGCGGAGTCGTTAATGCACACTACTGAGGAGTCCAGTGCAAAGACGAGACGGCCGTCCAGTGCTTCCAAGTTTTCCATGGTGGTCTAGCTTCAACTGATTCAGTAATTCCACCATAAAAGTCGATTTGTTAAAAATGTAGTAAAAATGATTAAAAATAATAAATCTAACATAAGTAAAATAATGAGTAGGGTAGTCTGAGAAAAAATGCCAAAAAATAAACCAAACTTTTGTTGATCAGATAAATAAACCGAGAGTAATCAACTAAAATGTCTCCATTTTTTTAAGGCACCACTCCAGTACACTGAATTTTCTTGTAGACGGCTTTGGATTACAGAAGGTACTCCAACGACTATAACAAAAATGTTTAAGAATTGATTTATATTAACGAAGTCATTATATTAAGAGAGCTACTTCAGATAAGAAGGATCTGGATTAGTATTTTGCTACAGTTCAGTATACATCAGCCGCCAAACCGAATTATGAAACTAGTTGACCAACTGATCAACTGCTGTTTTGATCCATGGTAGTGGAAGCTCTTTCAATTCCCATAAACAAATGATTGAAGACCCTGATTGATAGGGATTAGAATCATTCACAATAGCTTGGGTGCATTCATCTTTCACCTTCCTTTAAATATTTAACTTCAAGATTATTTTGTACTTTTTATTCTCCAAATTCAATTATTCACCTCAAAACAAATTCACTTTGTTTAATGGTCTCTTCTTTTACTAAAACTAGTACAACCGGTCCACATATGTACCAAGTCCTAAGCTACTCATAACTGACTGACTGGTATTCAGTAGTGAATACTGATGTGGCATAAAAATCAATTGTTGCTGAATCAAACATTTCATTTTCAATGTCAAGTGACGGAAAGTAATCCCCAAATAATTAAATTGTATTTCGTAGTTTACATCAAGGAAAAATCTTGGCTAGACGACCGTTGAAATCTGGGAAGCACAGGACAGTTGTTTTATCATAGGATCGGATTCTTCAGCATAAATGGTTTTGCGCTATTGAGAAATTATTAGAATTCAGCATGCTCATCACTAATTGTCGACTCAGTTATCTACCTGTTGATAACTCACTTGGAAAGTCCTAGGTTTGTTTCCCAGTAGGGTGGTGAGTGAGCACTACTTAAGGGTCCGATATTAAATCCAAACAACTGTCTATTGCTTCCTTGTTTTGATTGGTTACTTAAATCAAATCAGTTAGTGATTGAAATAATAAAGTTCAATAGCCTTCACAACGCTACATTATATTATATACACAATTTAACCGTTAACTGGTTACTTCAATGTAATTATTAGATTCAGTTTTCTTAACCCAATTTATTCAAGATAAACATTGTAGGTCTAATTTCATACGCCATTCTACATTTAACAACAACGGTGTTTAAAAGAACTCAATAAAGTGTTACTAATTTTACTTATTAGTATTTTCTAACATATGGCCCATTTGATCTTTTGATAGTATTTAGCCAAAGGAAACACTGTCTTACATTTACTGTTGAAACACAAACTATAAAGACTATAATAAGTCTGAGTAAACACTTTTATCAATATTTAGATGACAGATGGTCATATCAAGTCCAATATAACTAGAAACGATACATTTACACTGATATATATTAGTTAAGGAGTTATTCATTGATTTTATATATTTACCTTTAGCTATTCGCCGAATTTTACAGAGAATTGTGTCTATTATTTACTAGGTAACTACCATCTGTTCACATCAGTAAAAGGATGAGAGTATACATTACTAAAGATTCACTTAAGTTCTAAACTTTAAATGATGGATCAAGTGTTCACGAATACTTTTGACGATCTATATCACACAATGTTAAAATATCTTTTGAATAAACTTTAAAATATAATTTATTGCCCTAACGTGTTGAAAGCTCACCTTAAGTCGAACATAGATCGTTATTAAGATGTATAATTGTTTACATCAATAATTTTGTGGTCACCGAGAGATCTAGGAGTCATCGGTTCGATTCTCTGTACAGTTTTGAATGTGGACTGATGAGCAGTATCGATCGTTGATGGAACAGGCATTCAATGTCTGGTATGTCCCAATAATTTTAAAAATAATTAAACTATATGGTACAAATATCTCCGAAAATAGTCTACATTTCAAATGATTATAACATCCTAAAACTATTCATTTCCCTGTATATATTGTTGGTAATAGAGGTTAGTCTAAATTTGAGAGGAATCATTGAAATCAAGAAACAGTGGACAACTGCTTCATCATCAATAATTGTGACTTCTCAATAGCTCTCTCTCTCTCTCTGGGATTGGACTGAAAACCTTAATATTCTAAAGTGAGCACATTTCATTTGCGTAAATATATCAACACCCAAAGGTTAACATTTACTACTCCATGAAATTTCTGATTTAGTTTTAAAATATTGGAAATTTTAATTTATCGAATACTAAAAAAAGGGATAGTGAGCATTTATAGGGTTCAAATCAATTTTAGATATATCTAGTTATTGAAGTCATATTATATATTCAAAATCTAACCTATTTACTATTCTTGAAATTTAAAGGTTATGGATTAACCTACTTATTTGAAGTTGCACTTATGAATACAAGTTCAGTAGGTCTTACGGCTCAATTAGAGGTGACTACACCAGATGCACGTGAGTTAATTTAACAAAACATTTTTTTAAAAAAAAAATATTTAATTCAATTTAAAAGTGATTTTTATTATGAAAATTTGTTTAAAAGTATGAAATTATTATTTAATAACCAGAAAAACTCTGAAACATGTTAACAATATTGTCACTAAGGGCTATTTATCATCCAAACAAAATTATAACTTAATGGCTTTAAACGATTCTGTTGTAATATCTGTTATGTATGCATACCTTTGACGCGTTTCAAACTTTGACTAAGCAATTAACTAATATTTCCTGATTTTTAAATAGTTTTTTACATCAGATATATCAGTTCATGATGAACGTCCAGCTTATACGCCAACAAAGACCAATGATCAATTTAAATAAAAAAACAACAACAGAAGAACTGAACCTCATTTGGATAGTAACAAAAAATCGATTCATATATATATATATACAGTGACTAACCATTTAAAGTTTGATATTTTACGTGCTATAAATATTCTTGATCAGTAAATGTTAAAAACGTACAAATCACTATAATTTCTACTGATATATTAATAAACAGTACAATTATTTGACAAAGTCATTTCAACGTATAGCTTATTATTTTCTACGTTCATAGTATTTCTCAAGTTGCACATATAAATTGAATTCATTTCAGCATTCATAAACAGTACAAACTAATCAGTTAGCAAGTACATACACAAGTAATTTAATGTAAAATAGTTGTTTATAAACATCAATGGAGTATCACATTGAATGGATCGTTTGTATGGTAAATATCTTATTTAAATCAATACAAGAAAGGAAGAGCAAAACGTGTCCGGTATGAAGAAGGTACCAAACAAAGATAGTGCAATATAGTCTCACAATATGATGGATTGACTGAAGTTAGGCTTATATGTTATTGGATTTCAGCTTATTATTTTGTAGGTTGAAAATTCGTGACTGAAACCCTAGGTTCTGTGCTCGACCCCTGGTCCCAAGGTCATGAATGCCCACTAGTATTAAGTCCCATATTAGGACGAAATAGTCATTCACTGCTTCCATGCTTTCACTGGTTATTTTACTAATATCAGTTTATGATCTTAATCAAATTCAATAATCACTATCACCCCATACTTTTAAGTATTAAAATAATGTTACAGGGAATGGAAGAAAAATAAGTTCCCATCTATCAAAAAAGTAATTATATTTTAATGGATATAATGTTTTCATATTAGGCTTTACCTCACTATACTATTTAATCATAAAAACGACCTTCATCAAAAAAAGAAAACAGTGTAACCCCCATTTTTCTAACAAAAATATTTGACACAGAAAAAAATTACATGTTATACTCTTATCATGATAAAAACGTCTATCACATAAACCATTTCGTAATTTACATGAAAAAGAAATTGTTATTTTCATTAATGTTTTTACTAGAGGAGAGGAGAATCTAGTATTATCACATAACTTTTACATAAATAGTTAAGTATTATGAAATTTTTATAAGCAAATGTAGCAACAGCCTCTGTATCAGTAGGCCTCAACATACAAAAGAGAAAAAGCAAGATCCTGAATTACAATACGGAGAACATCAACTCAATTACATTTGATAGAGATGCTCTGGAAGAGGTGGAAAGCCTCACTTATCTGAGTAGCATCATCAATGAACGTGGAGGATCTGATGCAGACGTAAAGACAGGGGTTGGCAAAGTAAGGGCAGCATTCCTACATTTGAAGAACATATAGGACTAAAAACAACTGTCAACCAATATAAAAGTTAGAATCTTCAATATTTCTACTGTTCGGAGCTGAAACTTGGAGAACTGTACAGCTATAATCAAAAAGTGCAAAAATTGCTAAACAATTGTCTGCGTAAGATTCTGGATGTCCGTTGGCTGGATACCATCTGCAACAGCCTACTGTGGGAGAAAGTAGACCAATTTCCAGCTGAAAGGGATATTATGAAAAAACCTTATAAGTGAATAGGACACACATTGAGGAAATCATAAAACATCACAAGGCAAGTGCTAACATGGAATCTTGAGGGGAAACAAAAATGAGGAAGGCTAAAGAACACACTGCGTCGATAATTAGAAGCAGGCATGAAAAAAATCAATAGCAACTAGAAAGGTTTGCTCGGGACAGAGTTGGATGAAGAATACTGGTAGGTGACCTATGCTCCTCCATTAGAGGTAACATGAGTAAGTAGTAAATGTTTAACTGAACAGCATCAGTTACTATATTGATCTTTATACTAAAATGTAAGTTATATCAGTTAGTTAAAAGTAATCTCAATATTCTTGCTGAAATAATATCCATATTATTTAATCATATACATATTTGAATGTAGGACTGTAAGTCAAAATTTGTGTGAACTACTTGGGTGCCCAAATAAAGACAGATGAATGACATAAAAACCTTCTAACTCATTATTTGAGAGTAAAATTTGTCATTCGTTAGTCTATTACTCTCAAATACCTTTCTATTTAATTTTTTTTTATTAGTAGTAAACCATTTCTGTCACATATAGGATTTTAAGGGAAACCCTGTTGATGCTATACAGTATGAGTATTAGTTATGGAAAATTGTAAATACTCTGCGAAATCTTTACCTGGTTTCTAAGAGTCATTAAGAAAAATTTCGTAAATAATAGTATGGAATACATACGTGAATTAACAGGAACTATCGATTGCGTTTGTTTACATGATAATCTGAATTATTGAATAGATCTGCGGCTCAGGTGGATGATTCTGGTGATGCCATATTTTCTGAGCTTGATTGAAGGCCTTTCACTGTTGTTGTGCATAACATTATTTTCCACTATATCAGTCGGATATGATCTATTCAAGTTATTCCACAAAACCTAGATCACTTCTTACTAATGATCTTAATCGTAGCTCGTTGTCTACATCTACGTTTTGACTTAATATGTTCTTGTATTGATATCAACTGTGTTCTTCAGTTTGCCTCTTACCGTGTGGCTGATTGACCACTTCCGTATGAGTTAATAGACTGAATCTATATCAGTATGGTTGTTGATTCACAATTTTAATCTAAGTTCTGTACTCCTAGACATTCTCTTGAGCTCTTAAAGTTTCCTCGATCTAGAATGTCAATGAGACTTTCATCGATGTATACATGAACGCATATCGTCAAAGAGATTATATGAAATGTTATCACTTATATCTATGCAAATAAACCACCATATAATGAATTGAAACCAATGTATAAAAGAAAATCTCAGAAAGACTGACTCTTAGAAGCATAGTATTCAAAACAATCAAATCATCTAGCTCAAACAGCACTACAACATTACAAAACACACAAACTGGAAAAAAATGTTTTCTTTTATGGTAATTTAATTAAGCACAACAATTTTCTATCAAAAATCTGAAGTTATTTCATATTTTATACATAGAAACTTGTTCTGGACAAATGAAAGGAAAACTTGAAACTACAGGCAACCACATGATGTTCTTCTTATTTTTAATTTTGTTATTCTTTTAAACATAATTCAATTTATTCCAATTGTAATTAGAATGAAAGCAACATCTATAAATTAATAATTGTGAAAAATTCTAGAAAAAAAAATATTCCAACCTTTAAACTACAATACAATGGTTAATGATATCATCAGTTCAGAGAGATAATTAAATTCCTATCCTCATATTTCCCATGAATTATTCCAAATTATAGTGATTAAATAACTAGGATTGGATTTTGTATGAACTTATATTAGTATTATTCAGTAGTATATCATGGATATATATATTTTTTACAATAATGGTAGAACTTCGTAAATGTTTTAGATATACTAGAATTGATGATAAATCGTAATGAATGTGAGAAGTAGTTTCAGTAATATTGATTATAAACTTGGGGTTTTCAATATGAAACAATATGAGTTGTCTCATTTTGATTTAGTGTTCAATAATGCAAATACGTTGTATGATGTTGGGTCGCTAAGGTCGGAATAAGTAATTTGAAATCCATTGAAAAACTATAAGACTAATCAAAGAATATAAATTATCATGATTACATTTAATAGTAGGCTATAGAATAAAATCTTTTTCATCAGTATGAACAGAAAGAAAGAAACAATAATTCACCATATCAGTATTATCTCAAATGTCACATGATAGCCAGTTTAGTTTTAGTTTAGTCTTAGTATACCCTTGTGTATTTCACAATTTACAAGTCGGCTAATATCACTTGGTAGTATTTTATCTAGTAGGGTTCTTATTATTTTTTTTCTAAAAAAAAATTGTTTTATCTATCACATCACCAGCATAGATCAAATCACAGATTTTGGTTTTGATGTTTGTTCTTAGGTTAAAGTAGATTTTATGATAATGTTAACTGGATGCTGTTTTTACACACTTCAATACGGATAAATGCGTACATATATATATATGAGAGCACTTATATTAACAAGCAAATTATAATGGTTATAGAATATTGATATGATATCTGTTTACTATATCATCCTATCTATTTCCTATTCTTCTTTTGGCGCTACTCATTACTTACATACATACTAGATCGTAAATTTATATATATTCATGTGACAGCAAACAACTCATCAGACAACTTACATCAAATAAAGTGGAAAGAAAAATAATATAAATGATAAAGATATAAGCTTGTTTTACGTTCTCCTTTTAAGAACCAGGTCGGATAGTATTCCGAGTTGAGTTTGGATAGTGATCGCTTTGTGCGGCCTATGTAACGTGTCCCACATGAACAAATAAATTTATATATACACATTGGTGTGGCCGAAAGAGGAAGTTTTCCCTTAACACATCTCAGAATGGGAGGTCGGCTAGAGAAAACAATTTGGAGCTTAGCTGCGTAGAATGTTTTATTCAACGATTTTGAAATCCATTTATTTAGAATTTCAGCAGCCGCGTCTCCTTTAAATTCCATATTCATAAACAGAGTTTTCTTCTGTACTGTTGACGCTTTTTCATGAAGTCTGGATGTCAAGTTGCTATCGACGAATCTAAGTGGATAACCATTTCTGATGAGGGTCTGTGGAAGATGAAATAAACGGATTACAAAATCGTTGAATAAAACGTTCTACGCAGCTAAGCTCCAAATTGTTTTCTCTAGCCGACCTCCCATTCTGAGATGTGTTAAGGGAAAACTTCCTCTTTCGGCCACACCAATGTGTATATATAAATTTATTTGTTCATGTGGGACACGTTACATAGGCCGCACAAAGCGATCACTATCCAAACTCAACTCGGAACACTCTCCTGCCTTGCTCTTAAAAGGAGAATGTAAAACAATTACTAGTTCGATACAGGAGCATTTAATTAACTGTGGACACATCGTTCCAAAAGACCCTTCTTTTAAAGATAAGTTTGTACTTATTCGCTAAAACTAATATGTTTAAAAAAGGTAGTTGACCTTCTACATTCACATTTCACTTGTGTTTTAGATTTTGTTAAAACAATTAATAAAAATATTCGACTTAATTTGTTACTTTCTTCTAGCTCCTTCTAGCAGTCCATTACATGTTCGCTTAAGTGGTTTATCATCAAGTTCCGTTGAAGTTAGCTGGGCTCCACCTCCAGTACAATATCGTAATGGGAAACTTACTGGTTATGAAGTTAGAATTTTCGAAGTTGGTGCTGAAACACAAACTGAGACTATAATCAAAGTGACAGTACCAGGACAAAGACAATATACAGCAAGAGGATTAAAAGAGAAAACATTTTATACATTTATGGTTAGAGCATTTACTTCAGCTGGACCTGGACCTTGGTCTGGTGCAAGTAATATACGTACAAGTATTGAGTGTAAGCAATAATACGTCATTATTTATGTATAAATTATTAGGATTTGTTTTAAACAAAAATATTGATTAGTGAAAATAAATATGAACTTCACATAACAACTGATAATCTATTCTATTATGAGACATTTGATTGGTTAATCACTTATCTCTACAATAATACAATCTGATTGTTATCAATATCTTAACTAGATATACCGAGATAATGTATAAAATAAAACGAAAAAAAATAAGTCTTTCGTGAATAGTTATGAAAAGAAATGTACGATTGAAATAGTACGTTGAATTATTTCTTATGAATAATGAAATGAGATTCAGATGCTATTGAGAGATTATAAAACTACGAACTACTAGATCCTAACTCAGTGACCTAAAATCAATAATCTTAACGTAAGACTTAAAGATCGTTTGTTCAACTCATGATCGATGAGTAGCTACAAATAGGTATAAGATTCCATACTTGGTTTTCAGTGAATGTCTAGTCAATTTCGTTCCGTGTTTTGAAGTATTTTAAAAATGGAATAATTTCCTCAATCTTGATGTTCTATTAACACGTATCACAAATGAAGTGCTCAGAAATGACATTCCTTCTTATTCTTTTTTTCCTCTAAATAAAAAAAATCATTTTTAGTACCACCTCCACCATTAGATATTCAAGCCTCAAGAATTAACCAACATCAAATCAAAGTAACCTGGCGTATACCAACACGTGAAGATCAAAGTGGTGTAGGCAGTAAACAAATCTCAATACAAGGTTTTCGTCTACTCTATTCCGCTAATAATAATCCCTATGAATCGGGTCAATGGACGTCATTTGATGTTGGCCCAGTTAATATGGCCATTATAAGTCATTTAGAAAGTAAAACGAGTTACGTAATTTGTATTAAATCACGTGGACCAGATGGTCGTTATGGTGACTGCAGTCAACCGGTAATTAGTCGACTAGCCAGCAGTAATGGTGAAAGTGATTTCTCAGTACGTGGTTTATTTTGTTCTGGAGATGATACTAGTGTGAAGGTTACTTGGCAACAACCTAAACGAACAGAAAAACTAGAAGGCTTTAAAGTGAGTGAATAGTATTAACTCTTTAGCCTAATAAGCTCTAAATTTCGAACAACCTATAATTTAAATTATTGACTTCCCAAACACAGTAGGTTAGTTAATAATGTGATGTTTAAAGCTATTAGCTCTTGGTTTGAGTCCCAGTGTGAACGTCAACGTTGGGATCCAGGTGCATCCAAATAATAAATTTTAAACAGAACAGAACATATCTATTGGATTCTACTACAAATGGCGCATGAACTAAGAAGATTTTTCAAAATGGAAAAAAAAACAATTTCGTCTAAAAGTAAAATAAAGTAACTAAATTAAACAAGTTTAATAAAAGATGTATGTCCAGTTGTTTATTGGTATAAATTCATAAATCCAGTTTAACAGATTTTACACTAATATTGTGGTGTAGGCTACTTATGTCGAAAAACATAAGTAGTATATAACACCAATAGGAAGTGGAAACCCTGGCATCAGAAGGTTAAGATCAAGTTGAAGAGAATGGAGAAGGAAATTTGAAAAGAATTTCGAATAGGGAGAATCATACATAACATGAACTACAAATGATAGGAATTTTAAAATAAAGCCTTTGATATATGTTTCTCACATATTACCAAGATACATCGGTTGTCCCCACCTGTGTTCTCGTTCACTACAGTATGTTTTCAGTCAATGTCCAATATTGTTCTTATTGTCATCAATAGTTAAATTATAATCAGAGAGGGGTTTTGTGGATAATACAGTAATGTAATTGTTGAAATCATGAGTCAATTGAAGCTAGACCACCATGAAAAACCTGGAAGAACTGGGTTCAAATCTCGCGAGGCGGGATCGTGGATGCACACTGTTGAGGATTCTCACAACAAGACGAAACGGCCGTGCAGTGTTTCTAGGTTTTCGATGGTGATCTAGCTTCAATTGACCCATGAATTCAACAATTAAAATAGTTATATTGTTTCAATTGTATTTTTTGTAATATCGCTAATTTATGGATGAAAGAAAAAGTAAATCATATCAAGATTTAGGTTATGAAAATTTGTATTTTGTATAAAGTTTATCCAAATTACAAAGAAATTTGATTGATTTTAGAAACAATATTCTATTAACACTGGAACAATAAACGAACATGACATTATTACCGCTAAGTGATTACTCATTATTAATAATATACTTTCTTCTTTAAGTGATAATAACTAGAGAAACATTTAATGATTCTAGAGGTTTGGACAGCTGATTTTTACTAGACTGTCAATGGCTCTTCAGTGGATATTAGTTTATGATAAAAACACCACCAATAGACTATATATAACTCTAATTCATTTTGTATTGGTACACCTAACTGATGAGTCTCGAATATGACATAACTTATATCCTGGATTCCACTGCTAGCCACCATCCATCTCTGCTTATATATAATTTCGTATTAAATAAAGTCAGGTTTTTTTATTTACAGTAAAAGTTTATAATGAAATGGGTAAAAATATAACTGTTGCCACACATCAAGATTTCATCTATTCTCTGTGTTGGCATTATATATGTAGATATAACACTAATTATCGATTTTGTGATCTTTACAAGTTTAATGTGAACTAAAATTCCATATTTTAAAATGAGATCTCCAAATTATAACCCATTTACTCACAAAATAAACTTGATAGGAGAACATCATAAGTTGGAACCATTTTCTTTTTCTTTTTTTTTTTTTGTTTTCAAATCGATTCATTTTTATTCCATATAGTTTATTCAAATTATTATTCATTTTGATAAATAACTAATTCTTCTATTCTATCTCCATAAACTTTCTTTCAAAACAGATTTAAATTAATATGTATATGTTAAAGACTACTAAACTAATCCTTCTAATTAGTCGCATAGATACCAAAACTAACCATGACAACAACAACAAAAAAAAAGGTTAAAAGTTAATTTATATCAGTTGGTTGTATTGATAAAATTATAATTTATTCTTAACAATAATATTTAGTTTGGTTAAATTATTAAATACTAAATGGAATTCAATTAACTATTTTTATGTTGTTGCTTATGGAAATAAAAAGGCAATTTAATTTTAGTTACCAAGATTTTTTGCTTACATTTATAATTATACATTTTACACATTAAGATGTTTATAAAATGAATTTGGAGAAAAAAAATATTGGCGTATTTATGAAATTGTTATTTATACATGAGATAGAATACATTTATTTCAGACATGCTTTTGTCATTTATATAAGATTTGTGTTATTGGCATTTTATAATTAAAATTTTGTAATATGAACACATTGAACAAGTGCCTTGATTTTATGAAATGGTTATCTAGACTTAGTAACTAAAGTCGATCAAGGGTCAGTGTTGAAATTGTTAGGTATTAGGCTTAAACCTCAGTCTTGATAATAACACCTGGATGATAGTACAATTATTGGATAGGATGGAACAATCATTCTAGTTCTTACTCTTAAACATATTTCGAAATAAAAATATAACCCACATAGTAGTGTATTAAAATTAGTCAATCATAGAAATGAACAACAGCTTATCAAGTTTTACTATATTTTCAAAATAATAATATTATTTTCTATCTTCATAATAGTTACTAAGACCTTTTTATGGCAAATGGGGAGCATTATTTTTAAAATAAATACATATATTTTTTTAATAACCTACTTATAAACTAGGTGATCAATTAGGTTGACTTGATTTTCAATGTAATTTAAGTAGAATGAAAAGAACAAGTCTTAATCAAAGTTAATCAAAGTATAACAGAAGAGTTTTGTGGATATTATAGTTATTTCAATGGTTGAGATCATGAGTCAATTAAAGTTAGACCATCATGGAAAACCATCATGGAAAATCATGGAGTCCCACAATAGGACGAAATGGCCGTCCAGTTTTTCCAGGTTTTCCATGGTTATCTGATTTCAATTGACTCATGATCTCAACCATCAAAATATAACAGTTAATGAAATGAATATTTAATCATATAGTTTTACTAATACATGACAGATTAAAAAAGACGCCGTGTTGAGATTATAAGGTGTGAGGTATATATTGTGTATTTCAATATAGCTTCCAAATTGAACGGATATTACAACTGTTTTTTTGGAATTTTTATCGGTAGAATAAGTCTAAAAAAACAGATTGAGCTTGTTAAACAATTATAAGCCATCTTAATAGTAATCATTTGTAAGAGTTTTCTGAAATCTCAAAGAAGGTAGTTCTTTATGAAATATCTGTGCTTGTATCACACAACATCACAGACATCATCATGTTTGTCACTAACGATGAACCAGCGTATAAATGTCTAAATGTCATTTTCAATAAGTTTTGTTGATAAGTAGTGGAAATTATTAATAAAACGTATAATCTTTTCACGATTCCATCTTGTATAGCTCAGCGATGTGATGTAATTACGAGTCAAATAATCGATAATTCATAAGATATTCAAAAATTACAGCAGATGTACCATTTTACTATTCACAGTTTTCACAAAATTAAGTGACCATTGGAGTTCAATCAGGTCTGTTGTGAGATACCAGCTCACTGAAAACAATGGTGGACGGTGGCACAACTTCGTGGATTGGTTGAAGCTAGACATTAACACCGTTGGATGCCGACTCAGTGATCTAAAGGTTAAGCGCTCGCGCACGAGACTCATAGGTCCTGGGTTCAAATCTCGCAGGGGTGGATCGTGGATGCACATTGCTGAGGAGTCTCACACTAAGACGAAAAGGCCGTCCAGTGCCCCCAGGTTTTCCATGGTGGTCTAGCTTCAATGGACTCATGATTTCAACTACTAAAATTAAGTGTGTTTAATTAATATACTTACTAGAAAAAAGGTAATTTTATTCATTAACAAGAATATCAATTCTGCTTTACTAGATCTGATAATAAGTAAAGTAAATTAATTAAAAATTATAATTGAAGTTCTTTAGATCACTAAACAAATAGGCAACAACACAATGACAAACTATTTTAACTTAATCAGGATTTAAAACTTTCATTACGTGAGTAAAGTTTTCGTATTTCTTTTAATTATTTTCACATTTTTCATGTAGGAAGCATTGTTTACTTGTCAAATAACTTTCTAATGTTCCAATTAAACAGAGCAAGAATAACAAGTTTTGTAGGATAAAATCAATTCATTCTATATCACAGTTTCTCATCAGTTGTCAGAATGAGAGTTTGTGGAAATTATAGTAGTTTAATGGTTGAATTCATGAATCGATATAAGCTAGACTACCTTGAGACACCTGGAAGTATAGGACGGGTGTTTCATCCTAGTATGGGACTCCTCAACTGTGTACATCCACGATCTCATACGTGGGATTCGAACGCAGGATCTTTGGTATCGCGCGTGAACGCTTAACATCTAGAACACTGAGCCAGCATCCACACAGTGGTAATGTTTAACTTTCAACAATCCATGAAATTGTGCCACTGTCCACCATTGTTTTCAGTGAGTAACTGTCTAAAGCTTCCAATTTTTCTAAGGTGGTTTGGCTTAAATCGACTCATGAATTCAACCATTAAATAAGTATAATTATTAACAAATATTTAGCATACATCAGTTTGCAAAGTTTAGATAAATGTTGGAAAAACGTAACCAAAGTAATAATAATAAGACAATAGTACAAAGTGTATGAATAAACACAGTTAGAATGTATATTTATATATTCCAGAAAGTAATAATGCAGAATAAAGCAGCTGTTATAGTTACCAGTAATCATAGTCAAGATAAAAGAGTCTATTTAAAAGAATTGAAATTAATGAGTGATTAGGTAATTTCTCAGTATGTTAAAATAAACAAATATGTGAACACCAATGAGAGATGAATATCAGAGGACGAAATAAAAACAAAGATAAATGATTGAGTACAAGGTTGGGAAAAAAATTTAAAGTTAATAAAGGTTATTAGATAAATCCCTAATCACTATGGTGAAAAAAAGGCTAATTACATTTTCCTTCCGTATACAAAGGTCAGGTCGGAAAGGTTTGATAGAGCGTGCCTCTGCCAAAGTGAGACTGCTTTTTAGCCATTAATTGTTTTAAATGCATTACTTACATTTACCTCATCTCCACTATCCCAAAAGTGTCTGGCGGCTTCACTTGTAGAAACTTTAGTTTAGCCTTAGGTCCCTAGGAATGTGTTTACAAAAGATTGTAGAGGTTTTTTTCTCTGTCCATCCTGTATACTTGCCACCGCAATTACATATAAATTTATAGATGCAATAAGAGGTGACGTCACAAGGGTATTGATCTACCATTGTATAGTATAACGAACACTTGGTGTTGTATAGTGAAAATAACTGAGAAGCAGGAGAGCACTTTTTAGTGCCTCCTTGACTCTTATATCAGTCCTTCCTGAAATATCATCTTCCTTTAACCGAGGGTGGATGACGGCAGCTTTCTTTCCAGTAGCTAACTGTTAATCATCCTTGAGATGCTCTCTTCCATATTTCGTAATAATTTCTTCGGGTATCCATTTTTTATGAGATACTTTTCCAGAATACTAAATTCCTCATTAGTTTTGTTGTTTGTGTATAATATCCCATCTCTATTGAAGTGCGTTTTGAATAGACCCCTAGCTGTTTTACTCTGCATTATTAATACACATATGAATACGCACCCTAACTATGTTTATTCATACACTTTGTAAACCTGTTCTAATTCTTCTTCTTCTAATTGTAATGATATTGATGACGTTTCCACCAATTATTTCAACTTCACAACCTAATATATGCTAAACGTATGCTAATATCTATATTCATATTAATGATTATAATATTAAGTTGTATGCTACAAATAAGAAACTATGAAATAGAGAGAACTCATTATATTCATCAAACTGTGTTGTTCTTGTTCTAAGTAAATTAATTAAGGGATCTTTAATGGTATGAAATGTTTTATTTAACTTAATTGTAATAAGAAATTAATTTAAATAATTAGTTTCTACAATTAAATTAAAAATCTTAATTTTAGTAATTACTATGAAACTATCCTATTCGCTACTAATTTAAGAATTCGTTCTGAAAGCATCTTTGTGATTGTTTGTTTGTTTGTTTAAATAAAGAGACACGAATTCATTGTTGTATATTTGTATAGTATACAATGAGGATTAACTTTAGTTAGACAATCGTCTGTGAACCTATGAAGAAATAAACTCACGAGCTTCAACCTAGAGCCGAACAGTTAACTTCTAGAATATTGAGCTGACATTTAATGGTTTACTTATCTGGCCTCAATTAAGTTATAGTATTGAGCGAAATTTCCTAACAACTTATATTTTCATTAATCTGATTAAAACAATTTACGCTGCCAATTAACACTCGGAAACTAAGTGTTCTTATTTAAACATCATCATTAACAACTGAAAGAGGAGAGTTTACTATTGTATATAATGTTCTTTTTAGTTATCAATTGTATACCACGCTTAAATGAAACTATCAGGAAAAATAATATTCTTCAGCTATTAAACTCAATAGATTCAATCCATCTATAATTCAGCAACTGAAACTAAGAAATAACAATATTAATGTAATAAAGTTGGTTTCTGATAAATCATTTATTGTCACATTTAGTTCTACTCAAGAAGTGTTTGGCGAGACTATGATTTATGGATGAACCAATCAGATATAAGATAGCAAGTCTCGGGTTTTGGTTCGAAATTCACTCATCCATTTGGTTAAATAGAGTTTTGGCATTATAGATAGTGTCAGTTCGTGGTGAAAACCCTAAATCTAATGCCTTGCCTTAACCAACAACTTTAAATCACAATTCTAATTCCTCACACTGGTTTATAACCGTTATTTGATCCTAGTTACTAGGCGGACACTCTAAAGGTCACTTTAACGTCACTCGAATGTCATCCATATATTATAGTTTCACCGAGTATTCTATACGCAATATTGTTTTCCACTTTAAAAGTGATTAATTTTAACAGGCATTCTAAACAACGTTCCTTATTTAAGAATCATGAAATAGTTATCTTTTTGTTTTAAGATTTTGAGGACAATTTTCTAATTTGAAAAATACGTGTTGTTTATTTTTCTCAGAGTAAATCTTTCAAAGGTGACGGATTGTTATTTTGAACGATTGGCTGTAATTTTTCAAAACAACATAACAATTTGAATCGCCTAGAGGTCGTTTAATTAAAGAAAAGATTCTTATACGAACTAAGAAAATCAAGATATTGTCAGTGTTCATTAACTTATATATGTTTATACTACCATATAATGTTTGTTGTTATATTCACTAACCTTTTCTCTAATTTAAGTTACTCAAAATGTAAACATTGATTTGATGATATGAAATGTCTTAAATGTAGCACTATAAATCATACTATCCTGAACTTGTTTTATTGAACCGAATAATAGACAAGAACTGGATGTCATTTATACAAAATACATTCTCCACAAATAATACTCATATTGTAATGAATGAAAGCACAGGTGAGGACGACCAAATGTATTTTAGCACAAAATTATAGTTTTTTGCTAAAATGTAAAAACCATACGTTCAATCCTTCATTTGTAAAATGTCCATTAATTGTCTCAGAGTTTATTGTTCTTTCATTCCTATTACCCTTTGTTCCTATTCTCTTTTATTAGATTTTTTCAAACTTCTGCTGCAAGATTTTCCACTTTTAACTGGTGTTACATACTACTTATATTTATCGAAAGAAGTAGTATAAACCACAATATTTTTGTATTATTATTACAATTCACCATGACTTTTAGTATTAATTTTACAAGTCATTTATTAGCTTGAGTGAAGATTTAATTCATCCATAGAGGTTAAGTTAGTTATAATCCATTTACCATTGAAACATTAAATATTATAAGCCTTATCTATTCATTTATATTTTAACAATCAACTACTCAGTTTATAACTTTACTACTATTTTTTTTCATAATAAAAGGGAAACATCCACTGAACAGTAGTAGTATCCTTTTCAATGATAATTCGGAATTTTTATTAGAAATTATCTTGCTGCATAGATGAGCTTTATGCTATTTATCAAAATCTTTAGGAGAAAAAAAGATGATTAAAGAAAATAGGGAAATGACATAGATAAAATGTATGTACAACTAGCTAGGAATTTATCACGAATATAACCCATAAATTAGACTTATATGTAAGTGTATATACATATATGTATATATACTCATTCTAAATCTAGAACTGTAAATCACCAATAGTGTATATACTTGCGAATATTTCTTCAAGCCAAGAAACCAAATCAAATTGTCAATGATTTATGTTGTCGGAATTTATTTGTTTTTTCTTTCAAAAATTTTCCTTCAGTATTTGATGTTTTGATATGAGAAGTGCCCCTGAAAAGTCCTTAACAAATTACACTATAGTCAATAACACCTTATTCATATTTAAACATTCCTAGTTTATGGTCATAATTTATGTATATTGAATTTTTATTTGTATATTACTATACTACTGTACTATACTACTAATTTCAACTATTCTTACTTTGATAAGGTTTAGTCGAAAAAAAGAATTGAAAGAAAAGTGAAAAATTATAAACTTTATCATTTATCATTTCAAATAACACGCACAAATGTAATTGTTTACATAGAAACAAACGAATGTGTTAAGGAATAAAATAAAATAAAAGGAGAAACTAAATAAGCTTCAATGTTAAAAGCTCCACTTTCTGGTTTGTATATTGTATATAGAAATTTTATTTAACCTGATATTCGATAACAATGAAACTTATATGTAAAGTTAGAAGACAAAATAGAGTAATGTAAATTTATAGGAATATGGTTCATTTTTGTGAATGTACTTAAACTGTTTACCTAATAAATGGAAGAATCAACAACAATGATAGATCACTGAATATCAGATTATGTTCACTTAAGTTTTTGATTATTCGTTATCTGATATTACGTATTATAGCTCTTGAATAAATTTACAAATTTATATTTGTTGTTAAATTGATAATATTCAATGGTATGCTCATCTAGTCTTTTACATTTATAACGAATCCTGTCTATCATGTTGTAATGTGAGTAATAGTAAGTGACTAGAAATCTCGTGCATTATGTTTTGGTGTAAGGCGAATGGAGATAATCAGTAAAAAATTCTTACAATCTTGAGAGAGACAGTAATTGATGAAGGTTTTGAACCTGTGTCATCTAACTTCAAAGTCTGATATGTTACTACTGAGTCATATGGACTACAATTGACCACATGTAGGACTGAGATATTTACAAGTTTTTTAATCGTTGACTTGTGACTGTCATGTTTATTTAGTCCTTAATTCTAGTCAAACCCAGTAGTTTTCGTTTGCTGGCTATCACTTCGTTATTGATTTTTAATATACTTACTTCAATTATTTTCGTCTTTTATGAAATCAATCTTAACATTTTGGCAATAAATATTTTCGACTACTCAAGTTTTCCAATTGAGATACAGTTTTTTTTCAAAGTAGAAACTTGACAAAGGAATTATATTTGCATAGGAAATTCAGAGAGAAAGTCGATGAACATATGACTTAGTTTAAAACATTATTATTCAGTTTATTCATGAAGATATGAAATCTAAAACTTATGCAAAATTACTAACGCTATTCATGTATAACCTTATTCATAACACAGGGAACGCAAACTTGATAATGATAATATTAACACCAATAATCACTTATTTGGAAGTAACAAAAAGTAGTCGATCGTACTATTTATAACAAAGTATACGAAGAGGTAAGTTAAACGTCAGCTTATCTAACCTTTGGTGCTGATCGAGTTCTAAGAGGGCTTCTGGTATAGGTGAGTTAATGTGGTATACTATAGTATACAGTTCTAATATCAGAAAATGAGGAAATTTATACAATTTGAAAATAAATATAACCTAACTCATTTAATAATCCTAAGTTTAAGAAATCAATTTTGAACGACAATGTTTGTTCAAAATAAAGAATACTATCTAACTGTCTTATATAGAGTTGATCGTGCAGCGTTACAAATAGCAATCTGTTAATTTTACCACTGCCCTACACTTTAAGTTTTGAAAATGATGATGAATATCTGCCCTAAACAAAGCTGACAATCTAGAAATATGGTCATATCTTATGGAAATCTGATAAGCAATAAATAAATGAGTAATAATTAACAGACAATAATCAACATGTGTGTCCAGTTAAAAACAAAATGACAGAACTCTAGTATTAATGTAACCAGACCTATCCAGAATCGTCCAAAGCGAAACGTGAGAGATCACCACTGTAAAGATAAGCATCATCTTCCTGTTGCAAGTGGAATCATATTTTATGGACTTCATTGATGAATCAGACCAATATGTCTACCTTACTTTGCCACTCCATAATATCTCTTTGTAAAAAACAATTCATTATCATTACATAAAAATTGATTATTTAATTTAATTACAACACATGATGTTGAAACGTAGATCTAGTATTTTCAATGAGACTTCATTAAAATAATAAAGGTTGTTTTGTGGGAATATTATAAAACTTGTAGTCCCTTTTATTATCTGCTGTTTGATGAGAAATTGCCACAACTTTATTCTGATTAGTTCCAAGGATGAATTTCACTAAGTTCTAGTAGAAAATAATGACTAATGTGTAACACTAACTTCTCAATTGTATCAGATAATGTTCACACTATATTAAGTGGACCACTTGTTCCAACTGAATGATATCGATGTTTTAAGTCCTTTCTTGTATGACATTACATGTATCACTTTCTATAATGAAGCATTTATACAGTACTTACTGGTTTTTATCTATACTTTAACTGATCAAATTTTCTTTTAAATGATCAATAAACCTTTGAATATAAACAAATCTTACTAGATGTTCAATGAAGCATGCAAATATAGATATATGCACGTTTTTTTCCTTCTCCTCCTCATACTGTTTGCAACCTAACTCTGTTCATTTCTAAATTATTCAACATTTACAATAGACATATGCTTTTATTTAACTCTTTTCAGGACGATAGAGTTAGGACTTCATTTGTTTAATTGAATAAGGAACAAACAAACAAGCGAACAAACGCATTTTGATCATTAATTAGATACCAGACTATTAATTTTTTATTCACTACAAAATGATACTGTTCGTTCATTTGAATAAAAATTCAAAATTAGATTCTGGTTTAATAAATCAATTTTTGATTAAGAACAAGAGGGAGGGTGGGAAGTGTTCCTTTTTTTTGATGTTGATTTGATAAGTTCTATCACTAATTTTTCCTGACAATAAAATTAACTGGATGTTTCTTGTATTGTATTACTCGAATATATTTAAGATTAGTAATAACACGTATTTCTTCATTGTTATAATAAAGAGATGATTAGTTTGAAATAAATATCAAGTTTTTGCTTGAATTGAATGACACAATAACTGAAATGCATCATTCATAGTATCCTTAATTTCTCCATACTTCCATCAAGATGTATTTCAGTTAAGTTAATTGAAATCTTACTGTATTTTCATCGATAATTGAAACTGTCGTGTTCACAGTTAACGTAGTGATAAATATACATGAAAACACATTATATTGAATACATGATTATATAAGAAATCTGTTTCATATCAGGTTGATACTCTTCAGTAATGCGTACCTTCCAACCTATATGGGATACAAGAACACAAAGTATCAAGTTGAGTACAATTCCTGTAAATCTCTCTCTCTCTCTCTATATATATATATATACATCATTCGCCACTTATTTAAGAAAAAACAAAGATAAATCTTGTATTGAAGATAGCATATGACTTATTGCAATAAGTTGAGAGTAAACGACTACTAAGTAATAAGTAACGTCATGTTTTTCTAAGTCCTCAGTGCTCATCGAATTTTATAGATCACGTGAACCCGAGTTTTGTTCATGTTAGCATTCAGCTCTATCTATAACGCTAGACGATGCAAATTTGAAATATATCACGCCCATCGATTCAACCTAAGATTCATTATAGGGCGTGCTGACAAATACGTAACAGTATTTAAGATATCTCTAAATAACATGGTGATTTAATAGTGTTTCAATCGGATAAACAATTACTTCCCTTGCAAACATTGTCACATTGAGAACCACCATAAAATTTAAAGTTCACAAAAGTTTTATATAGTGAATGCAAATGAACATTTAATACTATTTGTGTATATTTTCATTACGAAAATTTACAGTTGCGTATTGGTGGCTCCAAGAAATTCGCTGATGATGCTGGTGTAATTAAACGTTTGGAATTTCCAGCTCGTAGTGTCAGTGTAACATATGCTGCATTACATTCTGGTTATACGTATACAGTTAGTGATCTGGAGCCGAATAGTGTTTATGACGTACAGTTAAGTGCATATTATGATTTGACATTGAATATGCAAAGCAACTGGGAAACAACAAGTTGCTTTACTCAAATGCAACGTAAGTTTAAATTTTTGAAAGCAAATGAAAATATCCGTGAACAAGTGAAATTTTCGATTGACTATAACTTGTATAGGCAGTTTTTTACTTCGCCTTATGCTATAACGGTTGGGTTTCCACTTTTACACGTATGGGACGTTAACTTATCTTAGACGAATATCTACACTAGATTCCCTCCCAGTGTCTATTCTACAGGACGTCAACACAACTCAGATCAAGAACACGTGATTAACTTGACCACAACGTAAATATATTTCCACACCAAAAACCGACACAATTCAACAACAATGAACGACCAATAATAAGTGAGTAATAATAATAATAAGGTAAGGGAATATATAACTCATCTGACAGCTGTCAGACTATCTACATGTCTGACTAAGCAGACAACAAATTATGATCATTCTTGCCCACACATCAGTTTCCTATCAGGAAATTCAGCAAAGTCAAGGGATTCACGATGATGTAGAGACTAAAGAAAAGGTTGATGAAAAGCTGAAACAAAATGGACAACATAAACTTCACAAGTATGTAAATTGACCAAACTTCCCTTCAAGTCTAAACATTAAGATTTTCTAAGACGATGTTCCTCGCAGACTAATACTAACAGAAGAAACACTAAAATACAAGGACCGCTTGATAATTTTACTTCTTTGTATAAGGGTTCTAAGCGAACACATCTATGACCTCTACACGGATTCGATTTAAGATCTAAAAGTTTCCGATTTCTTCTAGACTAGTGAATTATAAACCTCTGGTTCACATTTCTAACTTCTATTGAGTTATAATTCGCAATCAATCCATCTCACCTGCATGCATGTACCACATTACTGATATAAGTGAACTCCACCCATTGTTTCTCAGTAGAAATTCAAACCTGTTTTGAAGGGAACTGCTGAAGATTACAACATACTTTTTTAATTTTATATTATAATGATCACATGTTATTTTTCATTTTCTTTCAATGAATATGAAGCTGAGTTCACACAAGACCTTTTATTTTTCATATACCCTGTCGTAAATTATCTGATAATTGTTTTTGATTTACAGGTCCACCATTTGTACCAACACCAATACCAGTTGCTGTATCACCAAGTCGATTACAAGTTTTACTTCAATTAAGTCGTGTTAGTGAACAATATGGAAAAATACGACAATATTTCCTAGTTGTTGCTCCTGTTCACTTAGCTGATAGTTCAACAGAAAAGATAAGTATAGACACAGTAAGTAAAAATACTGTTTTATATTGTTTTCCTTTCTTACGTCTAGTTTATTGTTAACTTGGTGAAAAGTAGCATGATACTTAGTTTTGGGTATATAGATTTCGTATACTGGAAAAAAGCAGTGAATAGATTTGGTGAACACAGATTATAATATATCTATGATTAATAGGGTTTTTATTTGTTTAAAACCGGATTATCTATTACATGCTACTTAAGCAAAACGTCCCAAAATAGAACTAAATTATTCAGCTGTAATGAAAGTATCTTTTATTCAGTCTGTGTCCACCCATATATCTATATATATATAAGGTGGTATCTTAGGTACTGCAAAACGTCACGCCCTTTACAGTAACTTAATGTTTATTTATATTTATTCATTAATGAATGAATTTAGCTGAAATTCCCATTCTTTTAAATAGTTTCATATAAATATCAAATAAGTAGTTTCTATTTTACTAATGCAAACCTTCTCTGTATTTCGTAAAATCCTAAATTTCTTTGTAGAACATAGATTATAGTCCCTGATGCCTTCACTGTTGAACAAGTATTCAGTAGAGATGGTGTTTCAACAGTGAGTGTAAAACAACCTAGCGCAGTTATTTAATATTGAACTATGAAAGGTTTAATAAATTAGTAAATGAGTAGTCGCAATATTTTATGATCGATAGTGTTGATGGAATTCCATCAACTAGGATCACTGCCTTTTCAGCGTACTGTTCTTAGTATTTAGATAGGAGTATATAATCAATACAAGTTTGTAGGCTCAGATTTCGAGCTTATTGATAACATTGTTTAATATTTGATGCACATTAAATACGTATTATCTGAAGTAACTAGTAGAAAATGTTAAAGCTGATCTATTGAAAAACTCATTAACTACACTGATGAAATTATCTAACGTTGATGTATAGGAAGTACAATGTGCATAGTAGTATGCTTAAATGTTTGGGTCACCTATTTTTCAACTGTGTAAAAATTCCAGCGAAACTAAATGTTCCAGATCTTTTTTTAACTGAACAATGATGATTATTATCTGAACGTGCTTGTGCTCAATTACAAAAAAACTATAAATTACTGAGATACTTAATGTTAGAACACTTAGACAAAAACAGTGCATTTTAAGCAAAGATACATGGTGGATAGCAGTGGAATCTAGGATGTTCATTTCGTCCTATTTGAGACTCATCAATTAGATATACCTACATCATTCCGTGACTCTAGAATGCAAGTACATCCAGCTGACGAGTCTGAAATAAGACAGAATGCATGTCCTGGCTTCCACCACTATACACCATTCATCTATGCTTATAATGTCATAACAATACCTCTCCAAATAATCACCGATTTCTAACTCCTTTTATTAAACTTCAATGAACGAATTTCATATGTATGTTAATGTGTTTATAAGGAAAAAAATAAACTTGGAAAAAGAAATAAGATATATATATATTTTGTGAAATTATTGAAAATTGAAAGATGTTTTTTCACTGGAATTGAATCTATGTGACTCAGCATTTTGGTAAGCTAACGAATTTACTTGTTATTTCGTCAACAACAAAATAAAAGAACACAAGAACAACAATGAGTCAGACTACTGTTTAAATGGAATATGAAAATTTATCATTAACAAAAACGAAAAATATACATTCAACAAAATCTGAGTTGTGCACTGTTATTATTCTGAATAGATAAAACAATCTTAATCTATTTCACAATACAATCTCATCGGTAGTGGTTTTGCTTCGTTAATCGATCACCTCGATAACCGTTATCATATAAATTCCCAACGGTGTTTAAAATAAGAAGGCAGTGAGAAGTGGTAGCTACAATTTATTAGAGGACTGCGCAGATCACAAAGCTGGTGGGACTATAATTTTTGGACGGCCTTTTAGCGACGCCAGACTGACCTTGAAATTGTCCGCCTAATAACCAGAATCAAATGAGGGTTATAAACCTGTGTGAGGAATTGGTATTATGATTTACAGTCGATGATTAAGGTTAGAAACTAGATTTAGAGTTCTCATCACGAAATGACATCAGCTATAATGCCAAAACTCTATTTATCTGAATAAATGAGTGAATTTTGCGCCAAAACCTGAGACTTGTTATCTTATACCTGATTGGTTTGTCCATAAATCATAGTCTCGCCCACAAATCTATAAGCACACCGAGTATATTTGAAGCGGAGAGGCGAATAAGTACATACGAGCAATTACACAGGCGAATTTATAACCAAATTGCAAAAGGGCACAGCAAGGCAAATCAAGGACTAATCATAGAATCTGAATACATACATACATCAGGAGGAGGATGAATCATCGAATTATATTTAAGCAATCAGCATTTTAGCTAGAGTCTGTCGTGTGATGTAGTGATCATAACAGCACAAAGAAATATGAGAATTGTAACTACTCGAATAACATTGTCTGTCAAGTAAGTCATTAAAAGTGCTTAACAAAAATGAGCCATAATCGAAATTGGTTGTAGGATAATTGCTATACTTCCATCAAAATTTTTTTATATAACGAATTTTACGTGTCTATGTTCGCTAATATCTTAGCCAAAATTCCAACAATTTTCTCAAATACTCAAGGTATAATAAGTAAGTATTAATATGAATAAATGAGATAACTTTACAGTGATCGATCTTGTTCAAATCCTTTCTGTGATATGTCCATAATCTCATAATATGAGAAGAACCACCTTATTTAGAGAGTGATATGCTTACCATTGAAATTAGAGTTCATAATATCTCTTGACATGTAACAACTCATTTCAGCGCTGAGAACATTTGTTGCATATATCACATGTTTTCACCTAGACGGTACTACACAAAGACATATAATTCATAAGAATTTTATTGATTTTATTGTTTGATAATCGATAAAGTATGTCAGTAAAATCATGCTTCGATATAACTTATATCATTATGCATGTTTATCATTGTTGCACCGTGAAGGGAAATATTAGATCTATCTTCGTTACCAAACAATCTAGGTTATTTCTACAAGAGATACTTAGGATAACCATAAAGATGTAATCAGACGATAGGTCAGTCATGTAGCTCCTGTCCAAGCAATACATAATATGAAACAATTTACAAAGTTTCAAATGCTTAATATCAATCTTAGTGTTAAAAGATATTCGAGTTCACTAAGAAAATCATCAGCTTTATATTTCAGCAATTTTTAATAAAGTAGCATTTCGCATTGAATGATTACGTGTTCGATGGCGTTTACATAAAATGTACATCAAAACCTTTTATTTCCCTAACTAATGATTCACTCTTATTGAAAGTATGAAATATATTATACTTCATTACTTTCTTGATTGGCTCATTTTTTTGAAAAATTCTAGTGTCAAGCGTACAGAAAACTATTTTGAGATAAGTCCACTTTTACTTTTTCCATTTATTATAATAATATGACAAAATTTACTACTAGCATGTTAAATTAAGTAGTTTACTAGAAAATTTAAAAAGCTAGCAATTGTAATCACTTGAAATCATGCCGGAACAAATTAAGGTACATTGAAAGTTATCATGATAAATAACAGATTGTCGTAAGTTTTTCGTTTATAAAATACGCAAATTCAGTTTACAATTACTGAAATTATAATCTTACAAACAAGTGCGTTTTGTATGTAACCGTATGACATTGTCCTGATTACCTAGAAAACACCATTCAAATTCTTATTAAATTTACGTTTCACTTTAACTTTGCTAATGAATGAAGAAATATTACTCTCGATAGTCCGGATGTATTCAATCGTTGTTTATTATGAATTAAACGAACGCTCAGTTTAATTTATTGAATATTTCTTTCTAATTTTTAACGTATTTGAATGGGAATCGTATACAAAAACTTTTACAATGTGTCTTGAATTAAGCGGTATTTTAAATAAGATTCTTTACGGTATAAGATGAGCAAAACAAGGACACAATCCATATTAAAACAATACACTCCTCTTATGTGGTTGTTCATTATTACGAATAAATAATTCAACATACGGCTACTGAGTTGTATTTTGTAAAGTGTACTCACTGTGGGTTGAGCTCATTTGAGATACTATTGAAAACTGAAAAAGACTAAGCAAGTAATTAGTTTTGTAGGAAACTCCTCACCAGTGCACTGTATTACAAACTGATTGAATACACATTTGTGCATACTCTGAGTAGCCTGATAGTCCTAGATCCAATCCCTCTACGGAAAGTGGATATAAATTTCTAAGAATTGTCATATTAGGAATAAGAAGCTTTCTATTGCCTTCATACTTTTAATAGTGCCTCAGTTGTAATCAATATGTGTTGAGTACAATCTATAAAATCCATCCAACTGTAGTGTGTTGTTTTTTTTTTAACCATATTCCAAATGAATCTTGTTAGAATTCGAGTTGCATTGATGGATTATAAATCTGTAACTCACTTCAGAGTTTGCTTTAAACCATTAGAATATTAAAATACCTGAATACAAATGCAACAACATTAAAAAATGACAGCAAACAAAGTTAACATTTAAATTATTTATAATTTATAAGACATTTCGAGGATAATTTAAAGATTTCATCTACCATAATATAAGTTTTATAAGCTGATATAGAAAGATTTCTTTCAAACATTTTACAGATTTAAAAAAGGGTTTATGAAGATTAATCGTTGTGTATTTCATTTTCTTATAAACACGTTTTATTTGAATGTTGGTATTGTGTTTGTATGTACATTCATATCCATTCATATTATATTCTCTGATAATTTCATATGTCAATTACTCTCTATTATTTACTTACAAATGTTTACATATATGGTTACATATAGTTACTTGGGTATACATATTTTTCATGTCCATGTGGGCATGCAGATCTATTCTTATTCCTACTAGAACTAATTTACTGACAACTTAGTTTAATTGTTAACTTTACTGCTAAAAATTAGGTAAGGCTTATGATTAGTTAACAAATTCATTTAAAACCTTGTTCATTTACAATTCAGTTTAGGTATTATTCACTCATCAATCATATCGGTCGGTAGAATAAGTATTGTTTCCCAATCTGAAAAGTAAATTAATCAGCTGAGAAACAGTAGTAATTACAGTCGTAATAGCTGTAATACTATTAGACTAATGAACGAAAACACAGGTGAGAACGATCTAATGTATATAGTACAAAATTATAGAAGATCGTGATAAAATATGAGGATCATACATGATATACTTCATTTGCAAATTTCCGTCATTTGTCTTACAAATCCTATATGATTCTTCCGATTCACAATTCCTTTCTTATTCCGTTTCTTTTTTCTTCAAGTCAACCCTCATAGCCTTCTGTTGTTAGGTTTGCCACTTTCAATTAGTGTTACATCCAACTTATATCTATCGACACAAGTATCACACATCACATTCGTCCCCCCCCCCGTTAAATCATATGCTACCATCAATATCATACATTAATATTTTATCTATTTTTTTCTCTAATAGTATACACGTGACTAGGGGAAAATATTTAAGTCAACGTTCACCTTCTTTGCTGTTCTTAAAAAAATATATATTTACATAGATGTATAGAAACTTGTTGTATCTACATCTTTCCACTGAAAAATTTAACACAGTTTGATATGTACACACAATTAGAATGACAATATTGTAGCAATGTTAACCGAGACAGTTTTTTTTGTTGTAATAACCATTAGAATATGTTTAATATTACAGAAATTCACTATTAAACAAAGGAGACAGAGTGAGAGATAAAAGTTGAATTTTGTCGAAATCAAAAAACAAAAAAACAAAACAAATAAACATTTAAATATATACACTGGGAACAATTAAGAGTTTTTAAAAAAAAAACTATTGGAAAAACCCACTTTTCTAAAACAAAATGTGTTTTGTCTATCCCTGTCCTCTTTGGGTTTGTAAAAAAGGTTGTCATTTGTACACTATTCAATAAAGTATACATTATTGAAATGATTATATACGAGAAAATTGACATATACTGATAAATTCAGTATAACAAACCAGTTCATAATAATAATAATAGGATGCCCTGCTAGGCTCTAGACAAAATTGTGGTGTTTTCATTCATTGTTGACCATTTATTTTTTTTCTAAAAAGTTTTACAATTAACCGACATAGAATGAAATTATTTATTCATATGTATTCATATGCAAATAGTTTTTATTCATTCATTATGTAAGTTTAATAGACACAATTACAAAATTAAGAAAAAAAAAACTAGTCAGAATTTTGTCGAATTAAATCTTGTCAAAAACATTTTCAAAAAAAAAATAACCCCATTTATTTCTATTCATTTTGTTGTTGTTGCCAGGGTAATCAAATCCTATGCAGCGTATAGTTTCATTTGCTCATTCATTTAAAAAAAAATTATTGATAAATGTTATATTGAAAACAAGCAAAATTAGTACAATCGTTTGAAGCGATCAGTTCAGTGATATTAATTTTGTATTTCAAAAAGTGTCTTTCGATGATACGATGGATTATAAGTACCGAGAGAAAATGATAATGTAACCAATTAATTTCATAGTTGAGCTAATAAACATGTTTAGTATAATTAGGGCATAGTAAAAGAAATATTTTCCATATGCTTTCAGATATATCTAGACCTGTGTAAAATATTAAAAGTAACCATATCTAATTAAAATGAAAAGTTAGCCAAATTTATCACTACCTACACCATATTTCTTGGATCTTCACCAGTTATAATAATCCGATAGAAACTTTGGACGTGAAGTAGGATTGTATATATGTTTGATCTTGAATCATTCTATACTAATTATTATCAATATCAAAAGTATTTTCCTGTCTACATATTGAAGTGCTTATCTCAATAACAAAATCGAATCATAATAAAATTGAACTGAATGGAAATAACTACTACGAAGAATGTAAAACAGTCTGAAAAAAGAGATTACTTGACCAACCAGATGGAATATGTACTCCTCATTGCAAAGGACTAATACAAACCAGGTGATTCAGTATGATTAAGTAGGATGATCAAGTAAACATTTATTTAGAAGCAAAATGTGATTATGATTTAATTAAGATTATTAGCATATTCACAAGTTCACAACTGACGATGAACAGAATGATTCATTCTAAGTTATATATCGTTAGATGTCTTGAGAGAAGGTCCTGCAATCCATGTACCTTGATGGAGACCTATCACTGAATACGCTAACAAAGTTCTCTGTTTAGATGAAGCAGATTTTGACTTCTTTCCGTTTTTCAACGATTATAACATCTAATCTAAACCATGTACTATTTCACGTATTCGACATCAAGTTGCATTCTTTTTGTGTAAGGTTTTGTTACTAACATGGTGAATAAATTGAAATAGATAAAGTATAGCTTAGGGCTCGTAACTATTGATTGGTGATGCTGATTTGTGAATAAAGTGAGCAATGAATAATTCTTTCTCATACTTTTTCCTTTTGATCAAGTTAATTTAGATCATTACTATGTCTAACCTGAAATTAATTCTATTTGACTTTGTAATTCATGTTCCATTACATAAGATACAGTGAACCAGAGGTTTTAATTTCCATATTTAATTTACCATTCATTTTAACAGATTCAATGTAATACTGATTAACTTGATAGAAATAAATATTGTATTTGACATAACGTTGTATGTAATTCTGATAAAGCTGTTTCCAATGATGAACAATAATGATTGCTATTTTTTCCAAATTTGAAAAATCAAAGCACAACATTTACATTAGTACTATTTACACATTTGTATTCACTACTCTAATTATTAATCTAAATATGTCACTGACGAAAATGACTCATTAAAGGTAATTGATTAATATACTACTTTGGATTTTTTTTTCACGATTTCATAGACAATTACAGCATCTAGAGGTCTTCCAAGTTCAGAAACACATTATGTTGCAGCTCGTTACCTGCAAGATTATTTTGATCCCCCGCCAAGACATTCTAGAAACTTTACACTTGGTAGTTATAATGTAAAAACAAATCGACCTCAAAGACATGTTAATTCAAGTCGAATTCGACGTCAGACTATGACAACGGATGATGAATTTCTACATGAACAAGACTCAGAAATTATGTTTGACAATAAAGCTTTAGTTCTTGGACAAGAATACAAAGTATGTTTTGAAAATTTAATATGATTCTACTTTTTCTAGAATGACTATTATAACACTCGTTGTTTATTGACTTTTGCTTAAATGTATATTAGGGATTACCGTTTCTATGATTTAACATTTCCTCATTGCTGATATTGAGACTTTCATCAGTTTTTACTAGTACGCAGGAGCATTAAGCGAATACCTCAGTATAATTTTTAGCCAGAATTTAGTAGTAGAATTTAGAACGTTTGTTTTGGCTTTCTATGGACTTGTCGACTAGTTGAACTTGTGTTCTAGTGTTGATATTGAAGTCAGTAACCAAACACATTACATTTTGATTCACACTCACATTAAATTACTAATAGCATAGCTCTTTGATGTATGCTCAAAGATGTCAAAAACATTTATCTCAACTAATCAATTATTTATCCCAGACGTAACATGACGACAGTAAAATAGATTTTAATTTCCATTGATTACTGTCTTAAGCGAATGCTTTGAATTATCCCTGGCTTTAAAAATAAAGAATGCTTTCGTACAACGAATATGCACTTGGTTTTCAGATGTCGTGATATATATAGTACCTTCCTCTGTAAATAATGAATAATGAAATCTTGAATTGGGCTATTTATTCCATGTTTTAAAGTGTAGATGAAATGTTCCTTTGATGGTCTGTTTTTATTTCTTCTGTATTCATTAATAGCTGGTTAGATATTATCTGCATTTTAATACTTGGATTTTATGTCAACCAGAATACCGAGCCATCGTAGTATTAAAAAGGAACATAGCTCAGAATGTTGTTACTTTGTATTGAATACTAGAATTTTCTAATGTTCCATCTTCTTTATTTGTTAACATCCGAAACGTTTTGAATTTATACACTTTACTATATAAAATTTGTTTATCGAACTTAGGTTAGAAATCAAGCAACTTACATCTACGAATGTTTCCATTCTGACAACAAGTTCAAAATAACCTGCAGTGTTCCATAGTGCTAAGTGTTAGGTATTTGCTACCTATGTATAACAAATTCTCAATATATGAATATTAAGTGGTTGAAATCAATCTATAAAAAACTCCATACGTATGTTTTGCACTAGCTAGTACTTACCAACAGGGCACACCAACAACTTCTAAAAACATTTGTTCACTGTTCAGTTCAAAGATGTTACCACGAATGACCTCATTTACAGCCCATTGATTTCTAAATAGAAACAAACGGCCTTCATGACAGCTTAGAGTAATTTATCTATGCTTACTTTATCGTTTGAAATAAACTAGGTTTATGAAAACGGTGTGTTTTAAAGTATAGGAATCCATAACATGTTGCATAATTCCACAAGTAATGTAAATGTTACGTTAGTGATTACTGATAATAAAATGTCATTTACAAGCTCCTAACCATTCATCTTCAAAATATAGTAAATTGGAAGCAAGCGCACCAATTATCTCCTGCAAACTAATAATTTTCTCTATAAAATTAAATTTATTTATTTATATTTTACTCTTTTTATAGGCATTTGTTAGAGCCTGTGTATTTCAAGAAGATCAGTCTACTTCTGATGGCCCAGAAGCATGTACATCATCTGCATGGTCTCATGGTTTCGGACCAGATCGCCATCTTCCACCATGGAGCGAAATGATGAATAAGCATTTAAGAGATAGCGAACTCAGAAATAAAAATAATCTAGATGCATCTGATAATAGGAATAGTAATTCATTAGGATTTAGCCTAACACGTGGTTTCACGGGATCAAACAGAGATCTATTTATTATTGGACTAGTTGCTGTAATCGTTAGTTTGGCATTAATTGTCGTGATATGCATTGCATTTGGATGTTTTATACGGTAAGAATATCAGTCTTCTCTACATAAAATTATTATCACTATTATTCAGATTTTCTCTTGCGAAGAAAATGTTTAATGCAATAGGATGTTGTGGAGACTGTTCAATTTCATAGTTTGTATCACGGACTGACCTTAATAATACAACCAATAAAAAAACTCGTTGCACCGGACAACTGTTTTGTCCAAGTATAAGACTTTCAACCAGCGTATGGTATCATGAACTGATTGAATTTAGACGTGTAAAACGTTAGATGCCGTCTCAGTGGTCTATAGTTTAAGCCCTCACCTTGAGTCTAGAAGGTCTTCGGTTCTGTCCTAGGTGAGATCTTGGTTGCATACTGTGGAAGAAACATATACTAAGATGAAAATGTTTACTAGACTTCAATGGCTTTTTAACTAAACCAACCCATGATGTAAATTAGGACATTGTTTGGTAGATAAGTACTTTGCTTTTAAATAGTGTTTCACAGGACTGAGACCATATTCCACTTTCTTCCATTTGTACGGACAGTATCACTATCTTCCACCGAGATATTTTAAGTTAAATCAGATTACATATACTTGTACTTTATAAATAAGCTAAAGTATACAGTTTTTATCATATTGTTGCAACTGTTAATAAAATGTAACCAACCAAACAGCAATATTAGTGATGAGGCCTGTAGCATGTACAAGTTGTGAAAAAATAAGCTTAACTGGATGAATTCTAACTTTTGAGCACCGCTGTATTCCTCATGAAATCAGGTATTATATTAAATCGTAAAGTCTAGTTGTATAATGAATAAAACATTTGGGTTTATTAGATTACATTTAATTAACTTTTCTTCCTGTTTTAATTAGTCGTAAACGTCGTCCGAAACTAATAAACCATTTAACTCCAAATGATTCGACAATGAAACAACCACTGATGCGAATGAACGACTGTGGCCCAGCTAATGGAAACAGTTTTCCATTAATCACAAGTGGAATAGAAGTAATAAATACTAATTTTACATCTGTCGACAAACGTGGTAGTTCGGTTGTTGGTAATGATAGCTTAAAAAGTGCAACTCTTATCGCTGCTTCTTCACCAGGACCGCCACAATCCTCATTAATTTCGTCAATATCAGCCACAGGTAGACCAAATCTGATCACATCAGCAACATCAAGCCCACTTACAGGCATTGCACAACTGGATCCAAGGCATCACGTTACTCAGGCTCCTTCTCCAATAATCGATATGTCGGTACACCATGGTTATTCCCTTGGTTTGACAAATCTCAATACTCCACCAGCAATCCAACAACCAATGAATCCTTTTATTTCACATCGAGGTGGGACTTCAAGCAGTCATACAGGAAGTCATCCAAGTTCTTTAACTGGCAGTGGAACAGGTGCAGCATACAATGTAATGGGAATAAATAATAATTGTGTTAGTGAAAATAATGCCGCTACAATATGTGACGGTTTAATAATAGCAAGAAATGGCTTACCAGGTTCTGAAAGTGGACCCGAATCTGCATTTGACATGCCGCACTTACCATTTGAAATGAAAGGTAAATAATAACATTAAATTTAACGAGATAAATAGTTATCATAGGGAAATCATTAAGATATATACTAAAAAGGAAGATACCAGTATGAAAGAAACACTGCTTTCTTCATATCAGTGATCCTACCACTATTAGTATGGATTGACATGAAAGCAAATAAGTATACAATAGAAAAATGGACTGAGGATATCCTCAACGTCTTCAATTTTTTTTAAATGTATGATACCCAACAGTTTCGTTCATGTTTTCCGTTTAGTCAGTGAATGCTGAATATTTTAGCATAATATTTATTAAGAATTTCAGCACAAGCATCTAGTTACTAAGAGAAGCCAACTATAAACAAGTCAATACAGAACAGCCCAACAGGCTGAATGAAATCATAAATATAATGCAAATCTCAGCGTGAAATAAAATCTACAATAAAAATTGCATTCTACTATACAGCACTCACACATTTATTGAGCATAAAGTTGGAAAACTTTGCTGTATAAAACATAATGAACATTGAAAACATTGTGGTCAAGTTTAGCCAAAATGAATAGATTAAATTAGATTTGGAAATTATCATTGATTTACTCATTAGTAAGGTAAAACTAACCTGCCTCACAATGGTCTAAACCCAGTTCACGTTCCCTATTAGTGGGTGAACAATCCAACATTTGGTGAATTCTGCTTCACAATAATAAGAATAGCCGATATCGAAGGATCATTATGTATAAACTATTGTTAGACATCTAAAAAAGAAATGAAATTTAGTTAACAACTTGTCAATTAAATAAAAAATAGTTTATTTCATTGAAAAACATCAAATGGAAAAGAAAAAGTGATATGACCTAAAGAATAAATTTCAGGACACATTAAACAAACAAAATACTATTGACTTTATTGATATTGGTTTTCAGGAGGTCTCATAAGTAGTCGATAGATAAAAAAAAGAAAGATGAAAGTGTTCACCTTGAAAACGGGAATAAATTTCAAAGTAATGATGGTGGTAAATAATTGTGTAATGGGAATTAATTATTGTTTTTTTTTACATGATAATCGTTTGTATCCTGAAGACTTAGTGAACTCTACTTTGATTAATACAGAAATAGTTGTTTATCAAATAATATTTTACAAAGTATCTGTTAGATAATTCAGCATTTAAGAAATTTTCAGATTTTCTGTCTATTGAATCCATTTTTGATGGAGTTTTGTTCTCTGAGCTCGACGGTTTGGTCTACAGCTACAGGTAGACCAAATCTGATCACATCAGCAACACCAAGCCAACTTACAGGTATTGCACGACTGGATCCAAGGTATCACGTTACCTAGGCCCCTTCTCCAAACTTCTATCTGAAGTTTGTGCTGATGATGTCGTTCAGAAGAACGATGAAAGCTCCACGACCAAACCATCCAGCTCAGAGAACAAAACTCCATCAAAATCATCTACCTGAGCTACAAGTCTTCTTCACCATTGAATCCGTTATCTGACTGTTGTTTTAAATAAGATGGATAATTATGATGAAATTATAATATAACTAGTTCCCTGATTTCCTAATTTGGTAAAAAATGTTCTCTAAATGTCAGCCTACAATGACGTATAATTTCAAATCTAATAGTTCTCATAAATCATACTTTCTTGATAGTTACTATGTTCCTGGATGGTGAGTTCATATTTGTGCTTGTAGAGACGAATTGATTTTATCACCTGGACTACATGTTCATTTCTTCATATAGTGTATAAGACTGAAAGTATACTTCATTGACAGACAGATCAAGTTAGAACTGATATATTAAAAAATGAACTAATGTTTATTAGTTGCTTGCCTCTAGGCTAATACTAGACTACACTGAAGAATCATCACATCATATTGTGAATGTGAATCGTAATAATAATAATAATACCTAAATGACAAATAAAATAGCAATGTTTTAGAGTTGATACTCCATTATGACGAGCTTGTATTGTACTGTAGTGCTCAGAACTTAAACAAGATTCATACATACTTTCTAGTTTTTTTCATGGAACAAAAATATTTGACTGAAGCTAACGAATAAGTGGGTCTAAGTATATCATGTATATAATACCTAAACAAAATACGAGCTAAAAATCCTCGCGTTTAACAGAACAAATTATTTTCTGAAAGTTGCTCTGCTATATTGAAAACTGTACCTCCATCTATAAATCGACGTATCGACTGTTGAAAATATTTGATTAAATTACTTTGAATCTGTATATTTAGAAAATTTTCACTAATTTATGTTGACCTTTGTTTTCATTGTTCACACTGCTTAAAAAATAAACCTAGGTCATTCGATGCATCACCCGATCCCTGTTAATCTTCTACCAGACCACGTTGCACGACTTTCGGCTGCAGATAATTTATTATTTTCACAAGAATATGAATCTATTGAAACTGAACAACAGTTCACATGGGAAAATTCTAATCTTGATGTGAATAAACCTAAAAATCGTTATGCTAATGTAATTGCTTATGACCATTCCAGAGTTGTCTTACAATCAATCGATTGTGTTCCCGGTTCTGATTATATCAATGCAAATTATATCGATGGTTACAGACGGATGAATGCTTATATTGCTACTCAGGTAGGTCAATCTGATTAGCTGATAAAAATAGATATTTTTACCGAAAGATTAAATTTGTAATGACTTAAACAGACCAATCTTCTAAGTATAAAACCTAAGCGTATTTGTCTTATTTATCTTATCTTTTTCGAAAAGATCTGACAAAGTGATACTTGATCACGTCATACTAGTCAATTCCGTTTAGCATTCAAACATGGACTTTGTTCGTACAGTAGTCAAGCATATTGTTAACAGCCTTTTCTTGAATTCTATTTTAGAATAATTCAAATAAATAAAGTTAACTAGGTGCGTTATATGTGCTACATTATTGTAAGGTAGTCATAAATATGTTATTGACGTTACTTACTTACTTACTTACGCCTGTTACTCCCAATGGAGCATAGGCCGCCGACCAGCATTCTCCAACCCACTCTGTACTGAACATTCCTTTCTAGTTCTATCCAGTTGTTGTTCATTCTTCTCATGTCTGTCTATATTTCTTGGAGTAATGCGTTCTTTGGTCGTTCTCTTTTCCTTTGGCCTTGAGGGTTCCAAGTAAGGGCTTGCCTTGTAACGTAGTTTGTGCCTTCCTCAATGTGAGTCCTATCCACTTTCAGCGCTTCTTCCTGATTTCTCCCTCCGCTGGAATATGGTTTGTTCTCTCCCACAGTAGATTGTTTCTTATAGTGTCTGGCCAACAGACCCGAAGTATTTTGTGTAGACAACTGTTAATAAACACATGTATCTTCTAGATGATGGCTTTCGTAGTTCTCCAAGTTTCCGCCCCATACGGTAGAACTGTCTTGACATTTGTATTGAGTGTTCTGACCTTGGTGTTGGTTGACAGTTGGTTCGAGTTCCAGATGTTCTTCAGTTGCAAATATGCTGCTCTTGCTTTTCCGATCCGCGCCTTCACATCTGCATCAGATCCACCCTGTTCATCAATGATGCTTCCCAAATATGTAAAGATTCTTACATCTTCCAAGGCTTCTCTGTCAAGTGTGATTCGAGTGGTGCATGCTGTGTTGCATAGCAGAATTTTGCTTTTCCCTTGCGTATGTTGAGACCTACTGCTGCTGAGGCTGCTGCTACACTGGCCGTCTTTTCCTGCATTTGTTGTTACGTATGAGATAGAAGAGCCAGACCATCTGCGATGTCTAGATCGTCCAGCTGCACCCTAACTATTCATTGTATCCCATGCTTCCCCGCAGATGTTGACGTCTTCATGATCCAGTCGATCACCAGGGGAAAGGGAAAGGGTGAGAGTAAACAACCTTGCCTGACATAAGTCTTTACTTCGAACAAGCCTGTCAATTGTCCTCCATACACGATTTAGTAGATTAATCCATCGTAGGAATTCCGTATGTTATTGACTATCTTCGCAGGTACGCTGTAGTATCGAAGAAGCCTCCATAATGTTGTCCTATCCACATACGCCTATAGCCCCTCGTGTAAGAGCAGACGCCGCCCACCTCAATTTTTCACCAACTTAGTCTTACGTTAATGTGCATAATATTGATCGTTTTGCACGCTATACAAAACGATCTAGTAAAGTCAAGCGGTAGCTATTGTTAATAAAGTACATTTATGGGTGTGTAAAATATAGTTTTAATAATTATTCTCGTAATCGAAGTAAAACATTTCATTTTTATCATCAACAGATTATTTTAGAAATTTGGATCTGATGTTGAATATAATTACAAACTACCCATAAAGAATTATGCATATAGATATATTCATGTGTATGTATTTATAAATATAAATTATCATAATTGAACTAATCTTAATAGTAACAAACCCTCGCATGTACCTAATTTGGCCTTACCAATATTTCACTATAATAACCATAAATCTTATAAATTTATAGTTGTAACAAATTATGTGCATAACCATTGCAAATAATGAAAGTAGATTTGAAATAATGCTTGTTCAAACTTCCATGGTACAACAAAGAACAGGTGACCACTACATCTAACTGATATAAATTACTAGGTCATCTATATGTTAATGCATCTCAGGTTATTAGTTTCTCTGATGAAACATGCTGGATTAGCTTATATTTATTGTAAACAGTATTATGTTACATTGTACTTTTTTAAGTTTCATTCCCTCACATTTTGATTGTGTTCGTTTTTTGTTCAACATTGAAGGGTCCTACCCCCGAGACATTTTCCGACTTTTGGCGTATGATATGGGAACAACGTGTATCAATTATCGTAATGATGACTAGATTAGAAGAACGTTCTCGTGTTAAATGTGATCAATATTGGCCATCACGTGGACCAGAATCATTTGCAAGTGGCCTCTTATTGGTTAAACCTGTTGATACCATTGAATTAGCCTATTATACTATACGTACATTTCATTTAACAGCTCGTGGAATTGAAGATGAATGTAGAGAAGTTAAACACTTTCAATTTACTGGGTGGCCAGATCATGGTGTTCCTGAATATCCTATACCATTATTATTATTTATTCGACGTGTTCGAGCTACACTAGCACCGAATACAAATAATATGTTTCAATCCAATCATAATGTGGAACAAGCACCAATTGTTGTTCATTGTTCTGCTGGCGTAGGAAGAACAGGTTAGTTAGTTGGTTGGTATTGAGATTACATTAAAATTATACTTAAAAATAACAATGCTCAAAGGTATAGAATCATTAATTTTTTAATAATTCATGGACTCCTCTACTATAGGAACAACAATACAATAAACTATAACTAAACTCCTCTCAATTAGGATTCGAATGCACAATATATTCTAATGAGATCAAATATATCTATATTTTTTTCTCAATCAAAGATAACAATACATACACTACATTTGAACTTGATTACCAATTCCAATATCAAATAAAACTTTGCTTTTAATGCTTGTGAATTAAGGCAATATCGAAACAATATGCGTAGGATGCACATATGCCAATAAAAGACTGATCAATTGCAGTCCTAAATATCAATGGGAAGATTCAAACAAACAATATCAAGTGAATTTAAACTTCACCCCATTGCACAAGCAAGTGACTATCAAGACTCAGTAGCTAAGTGGATAATGCGATGGGATTTGAAGCGAACAGTACTGGGTTGGAGTCCGAGAGTGAACATCATCTGTGAGATGCTGGTACATTCAGCCAACGAGTCTCAAATGGGACGAAGCGTGCGTCCTGGATTTCACTGCCAGCTACTATCCAACTTTGATCATAATGTTTTATTTTAAACCGCTAAAATAAACCTTCTTGCAAACCTTAATCACGATTAGTTTCTGAATAAGCGATCAATTTACTATGTATACAAAACAATCAAACGCCGTACAGAAATTGAATAAGAGATAGAAACTCAATATCCCTATGTTTATCACTTCAAAATAAGAAGGATTTTTCTATGCGCTTACATTATCAATATAGTTAAATGAAGAGTTATTATGTAAAGAAATGTGTATTGTCATTAAAAAAGGCCTAAGCAATGTACTATAAATGAAGATAATGAATTTGAAAGTTGATCTATATTTATTGTAATTTATTACATTCAGTATACGGAAGCCTAAACGAAATTTCTGTGTATCTAATGATCTGCTTAATCTCACGGGATATCAAGATAATAATAATAATAATAATAATAACAGGCATAAAGTTTTGTGAATTCTGTCATCATTGCATAGAAAAACTCACGCACTTATATATACACATATATACACTTACAAGAACAAAGAAGCCAATAGGAATATAGGAAAAATATGGTTTATGTAAAGGGATTATCGATCGACTATAGTTCCTACTCTTATTCATACCATCCTAGTTACCTACTTTCTTTCCCTCCTTTGCTTTTAGATAACTCATTATCTAACTGGTTTAAATTTTCCTACGTAACATTTAGACACTCATCTCTGAAGTGTTAAAGATAATTTTTCTAAGTATTTGAGTGAATAATCGTCCTATATAGCGTCAACATCAGGCTCTCCAGTGATAATATATATTTATTGTATCACAATGGTAAAAACATAGGATTTATAAATAAGTGAATTAGGTAATAATGTACATTAAAATAATGATTTTTTGCATTGGTTTGATTTGCATATATAAGGACAGTCGTCTCACAAATTTCACGAGATTCCAATGAACGAAATGTCAAAGTATTTTATAACTTGTTCAACTATGATCAGGCCTATAAAAGAAAAAATCATTATTTCTCGAGGTCCATAAATCCTTTGAACCTCTTAAATAAAAATTCTACTAGTTCATTGTACTTAGTAGATAACGTGGTTCAATGGGAAGTTAAGTTTTCGAATCGAATAAATCTCCTTATATGGCTTAATTATTGAATGAAGTAACTAAGTTGCCTAGGAAACTGAAATCCAATAATTTTATGGACGTCGAAACTCAACAAATGATGAATCAATTTATAGGCTGCACATTTGAGCATTGCCTACATCTGTTGATTCTGAAAATAAATTATTCTCTTACATGATAATTTATAAACCATCACAGAAGGCCTGAGAGAACAATTTATTGTTTCACCACACTGTATAATGACAATCGTAACAAATATCTTAATAGTTATCATTAGCATTGAGCAATTATACTATTTGATACTGTATATAGCAGTGAAATCGAAGATGCTAATTTCGGTGAATTTTTAGACTAGATATAGCTTCATCTCAGTGTTAATTTTTACACTAGTACTTATCACTATAATATTATATGAATACTTGTCAGTTCTTATATATTTCCCTGATTCGTGGTTGAAACGATTCACTCTTATCAAGGCTATTCAGAAAAATCGTGAATTGCTGAAGATGATCTGTTGTATAATTTAATGAACAAATTAACCGATCAGAGATATTATCTTAAATAATAAAAATCATATCCTTCATGCCAATAATATAAATGTCATCAGCACCTATAAACATTACATATTTCATGTCTATATTTTGTATATTTTATGATAACATTTCAAAGCTGTTACTCAAGACTCATTCTATAAACCAAAACGTAACACTGTCAGTATTCTCAGACTATACCATGAAATATTTGAAACACCAAGGAAATTCATTTCCTCTGTTTTTATCCTTCTTACCAATGTTCAGTAAATAGACGAATCATATATTAGTAAAAGTGTTGAATTTAACTGATAACTTATCGTCTTTATTTTAAAAGGCAATTATATAAATATCAGAAGGGGTTTTATGTATATTATAGTAATTTTAATAGTTGAGATCATGAGTTAACTGAAGCTAGACCATCATGGAAAACCTAGAAGCACTGGACGGCCGTTTCGTCCTATTGTCGGACTGGCTTCAAGAAGTATTTCCCGGAGTTCTAGCGAGAAGCAGTGACTAGTGGAGTTGAACTAGGTCTGTTGTGAGATAGTAACTCACTGAAAACAATGGTGGATGTGTCGCTCAATTTCGTGGATTAGTTGAAGTTAGACATTAACACTGTTGGATACCGTCTCAGTGGTCTAAATGTTAGGCGTTCGCGCGCGAGACCGATATGTCCTGGGTTCGAATCTTGCGAGGCGGGATCGTGGATGTACACTGCCGAGGAGTCCTATAACAGGACGAAATGGCCGTCCAGTGCTTCCACGTTTTCCATGGTGGTCTAGCTTCAATAGACTCGTATAAATTCGTCTTTATCACATCATGAAAAACTACATTCAGTTAATTTATAATTTGTTATTCACTCAATATTATACAATTTCCTTTACAATATACTTTCTAATCAGGTGCATTCATTGTAATTGACATTATGCTAGAAAGATTGAAATATGAAAAAACTGTAGATATTTATGGTTGTGTTAAAGCATTACGTAAACAACGTAATTTTATGGTTCAAACAGAAGATCAATACATTTTCATACATTCAGCTCTTTTAGAAGTAATTGATGCTGGAAATACTGAAGTACCAGCTAGAAATCTATCAGCTCATATTAAAAAATTACGTATGTTAGATGCAACTGGTGGTTCAGGTATGGAATTGGAATTTAAAGTAAGTTAATGTTTTTTTTGAAAATTAATTATTTGAAGTTTATCTTATATGAAGATACTTTAAATCGGCTACTGGATTTAGCTCATAAACAACCGATATCCAAATAGCAGTATTTAACACTAAATACTTATCATGAAATCGAACATAGGAACATTAGAAGTAGCGGTGAAAGTCTAAACTTTAAACAAATTAGATGAAATACTTTTGTCATTCGATTACACTATCTACATATACCCCTCATTGTATTCATATCTTAACGTCGATAATCTTATTAACATTATGAAATTTATGGATATTTTATGATGATACATATGAATAATAACGAGGTTTGAAAAGGAAGCATTGGTTAACACCCGAAATGATAGACATCCGATAGACATTTGATCAAGCGCTTGTACACTGAACCAAAGGTTCGAATTTTAATAAACAGTTTACCGAATTTCAAGTCATTTCACCATTGATTTTGAGTTAGAGAGTATGGGAAAAATCATTTATTTATCACAGTTCTCATAACATGCTATTCGAAATTTAAAAAAGATTTTCTCCATGTAAATAGCCGTATGAAATCACAATGGGTGGTAGAAATTCATTGAGAATTTGTCATTAGGTTTATTTTCAAAGTTAATCTATGTACAAAATATTTGAAGGGATGATCCATTAAGTTCAATGAATGAGGTCATTCCAGTCATTATTTTTCACTAGTAACTCTATCTTACTGTATAGTATAAGGTCGAAAGCATAGTTTCATGAATTTTTTACATTTTACACTAAAGTATATTATAGTCAAACGAATATAGCTCAACTAGGCGTGGTAAAAAAACGAAGTTGAAAAACTAACCTTTGGAGGTGCAGTATATGTTTACCAGTCAGATAAGCAATGAATGAATTTGTTGTCGACTAAGGTCAGCTAAAAGATTTTATCATGATGCATTTGAAGTTTATACGAACAGCATTTTAAACACAACACGTGCTATAAAGCGTTCCATGAGTGACCTTGAAACGTTCATGATAGGTACATTTTTCCTTGTTAAATTCATAACTTAACAAGTACACATTTATGTAATTTAGTATTATTCACGGATCAATTTGTTTTAAAAGTAAAAAAACAAATGTCTTTGGTCATACTGTCTTCTAGCTAATGTTTATTAAATATGATTTCTTTGACTATAAGTGTTTTTAGAGAAGAACCGGCTAACAGGTCATCTCCAATATGAAATACAAAGGTCGTCAGTTTAGTACCGTATAATGCTATAAATGTGAATTGCCTAAAATTCTTAGATTTAAATGAAATAGTACACCCGAACATCCAATACTGTCTTAGCTAGTATCAGTTTCTAAATCAGATCAACTTCATATTACTAAGCATACATTATTTAGAATTGCTGGATCATTTGATACTCATTCAGGTCATGTTTATCTGGCGTTTTAGTACTAGTTATGTTTATATAATCTCTATAATCCCTCAAACTATTGGATACACTAAAACTCTGTCAACAAAACCCGACCAACTAGAAAAGATAAAATAAACATGATATTATTCACTTATTAGTAATCAACCAATTTTACACGTATCTCAATCCCACAAGAGGTTAGTTGCAGTCTGAGTTGCATGACGTAGGTTTAAATATCGCAGAGAAAAATAATCTCATTAAGGAAAGAACAACATCTAGTTGACGAGCACCAAATAGCATATAACCTAAGTTCAAAGTTCCATCGTGACTACATCCAGCCACCTAACATAATATTCACACATTCCGAATAAGCAAACTGACAATAATCGGATTAATATACAAGTATGGCTAGTGACTAGCAGTGAAATCCAGGACGGAAGTTTCATCTTATTTAGGACTCGTCAGCTGAATGTACCTGCATCTCACAGTTGATGTTCACTCTCGGACTCCAACCCAGTACTGTTCGCTTCAAATCCCATCGCATTATCCACTTAGCTACTGAGTCTTGATAGTCACTTGCTTGTGCAATGGGGTGAAGTTTAAATTCACTTGATATTGTTTGTTTGAATCTTCCCATTGATATTTAGGACTGCAATTGATCAGTATTTTATCAGGACTCAATAGGTAAGTGTCCTGATAAAAGACTGATCAATTGCCGTCCTAAATATCAATGAAAAGATTCAAACAAACAATATCAAGTGAATTTAAACTTCACCCCATTGCACAAGCAAGTGACTATCAAGACTCAGTAGCTAAGTGGATAATGCGATGGGATTTGAAGCGAAACGCGCTTCCTGGATTCCACTGTTAGACACTATTCATCTTTGCATATAATGCTATATCGAGACAATATGCACAGTATGCATAATTGTCTTTAAAAAAAAGAATCTTTTCAATGAAATATTTGTATTGAATTCATATGTAGATGATAAATTTCATCCTGAATATCAGCCTTAACATTGATTCTTCTTAATGATATTGCAAAACATTTACTTAAAGATTTATTCAACAATAACATATCACTTAATTGAAAATAAACACGAAATTTGAAAATATATTTTCTTCACGAATTGTTTATTGTGATAATGAGATAGTGGTGAGGGGAAACAGTTTCCTATTGATAAATGAAATGAATTCAATGAAGAAAATGAGGTAACTTAAAGAGAAACATTTTCATTGCATTTTCCTTACTACTTACAATGTGTATAGTATGGTATATAGTTTGTTTAGAGAAAAATGTTATTAGGTTTTTTCAATTATAATGAATTATAGGAACCCAACGTTTTATACTTTGAAGCTTATCGATAAAATACTGTCATACTAAATAAACTTTAAATACAACATTTTAAACGAACAAAATAGGGTAAGATGTTTATTATAATTAAAACAATCGTACCATTATAAGCAAAGATGAATGGTGGCTAGCAGTGGAATATTGGATGTGCATTTCGTCCCGTTTAGGACTCGTCGGCTGGATGATGTTCACTCTGAGGCTCGAACCCAGTACCGTTCACTTCAAATGCCATCACGTTATACGCTTAGCTACTGAGTCCTGATAGTCACTAGCTTGTGCAGTGGAGTGAAGTTTTAATTTATCTTCGTATTGGCTGTTTAAACCTTTCCATTAATATTTAGGACTATATTTGATCAGTTTGTTCCTTGCATATGTACATCTGTGGTGGATTGCCTCGATATTTTCTTAAGTCACAAGGATTATAAACAGAGGTAGATGTTGCCTAGCAGCGAAATCTGAGTCGTGTCCGGAAGCGAACATCAACATTGAGATACAAGTACATCCGGTTGATGAATCCCAAGTTGGACGAACCGCGTGTCTCATATTCCACTGTTAGCCACCATACAACTCTTCTTACAATGCTTGTTACTTGATGGGAACATCAAGACACTCCACATAGGATGCACATATGTCGAAAGAGACCGATCGGTTGCAGTCATATACAAATGGGAACATTTGAACGAACATTGTTATGTTCAGTTGCTAAACAATTGGTAAGAAGGAGCACATATCTACATTCAATGAATTCTAAGTAGTATAAATCTATAAACAAATACTATCAAAATTTATAAGAACTAAATTGGTGTCATCCCATATTTCTACTCTATTTAATAATCATAGTCCCATATATATCAGTTTCGTCATGAAGTTTGAATTTTTTCTTGTTACCAATACTCTTACTTCAGAAACTGGCACAGTTTCGATTACCACATGCTAAATACACTTCAGCACAACAGGGTTGTAATAAGAATAAAAATCGTCTATTGAATATATTACCATATGAATCTACTCGTGTCCCATTGCAACCTATACGTGGTGTTGAAGGATCTGACTACATAAATGCTAATTTTGTGGATAGTTATCGTGATCGAAGAGCATATATTGCAACTCAAGCTCCAATGGCAAAAACAGTGGAAGATTTCTGGAGAATGATTTGGGAATTGAATTCTAACATTGTTGTAATGTTGACCGATCTGAATGAACGAGGTCGAGTAAGTTGTTGCTATTTTTTATTGCATCTTAGTTTAGTGTTCATTGGTTGGAAAGTAATCACTTTATAATATTACACTTTCAGGAAGTATTATTCACCTAAAACAATCATTACTCTATTATAGTCATTGTTACTCGCTACAAGTCGTAAAAATACTCATTAGCTAGCCGTATTAACAGTTCTTTCAAAAATTTATTTATCCGCACACAAGTAATTCACCCTTATTCCAACGTACAGTGCCGTACATTCTGAATATATTTAATATCATCTAAAAACGCTCAAACTGACTATAACTAGTTACAAAGTTAAAATGAACTATTCATTTACCTTTTGAATGTCTGAAATCTAGTCCTTAGTACATTATGTTTGCTGGTTCATATAAGTTACCCACATAGTTTTGACTGTTCGCAGTCGTAATCAAGAGAAATTGTCGTAGAAATGATTTCGGTCGAGAATAATTTAACACGAGACTAGTCATTGTCGCTTGTTCATGAATTTGTTTCAAAAAATTATCTTTAATATATCATCGTAAATCTGATAATCAGTTATAATATGAATAGTTTATCTCGATGTATCTTCATTTCTTATAAGTACAATGAAAGCTGCTGTTTAACAAATGAGTTTTGCTTCAACTTTTTCCTGTTAAATGGTTTGATTGCTGTTTGCTTATTCTGTCATGTAAATTGTAAGGAATAACATATTTGTAAGTCACACAAAAATAACGACAGCCAGCTAGTTCCACTGATTATTAATGATACTATAGTCAAGTAATTAACTGTAGTTATTGGTAGTTCATATCAACAGTCGATTTCACAGCCTAAACTACTAACAGATCTTAGCTAGACCACCATGTGGAAGCACTGAACGGTAGTTTCCTCCTAGCATGAGACTCTAAAAACGTGCATTCACGACTACGTATCTAAGCATCGAACTCAGAACCTTTGGTCTTACATCCAGGTTTTTTTGAAGTAGATAAGTTATAGTGTTACACATCAATAACGTAAACTTGTGCATTTTCATTTTACAGGAATGTTGTTATCCTTACTGGCCAACAGAAAGATCATCTAGATATCAGTATTATGTTGTTGATCCTATGGTTGAATATAATATGCCAAATTACACACTGAGAGAATTTAAGCTAACAGATGCACGTGATGGTCAAGCACGTACGCTTCGCCAATTTCAGTTTATAGATTGGCCTGACCATGGTGTACCTGAGAGTTGCGAAGCATTTATTGATTTCCTTGGACAAGTACATAAAACCAAGGAACAATTTGGACAAGATGGTCCAATTACTATACATTGCAGGTAAGTTGATTAAAATGATATTTTGGCCTTACTTGTAAAATAAAATGTGTGACTAACTGATTGCAGGGCAATAAACCGATGTTTAAAACACTGGAGAAATGCTTTTTCTAAATGAAAAATACGATTTTTCCAATCCTGCTGTGGTATTTTAATCAATGTATTTCAAGTTCCACTGAAGTATTAGAAAAAAAAATGTTCATGGATTGTGTAAGGAAAGAATAATTTAATAGACGATAGCATTAAAGCATCTCAAATACCTTAAAGGAAAACCTATTAGAATAGAGCTAATTCAGCATTACTTAATACTTTACCTGGTCTAAATAAAACATGTGAATTTGAATGAATGTAAGTCGATCAAACTATAGTAACGAACAAAACAAATTAGATATCAAGATAAAATAGTCGAGGGGCCTAAAATGTTGAAATTGTGATTTTTTTAAAAATCTCAATTATTATGAATACTACTGACTAGAAGCAATTTCTTGAGACTATTGTTTATAATGGTTTACATAATGGATTGATCTTAGTTAGGCAACCACTGAAAACCAGGAAGAACTGGATATTTGTTTCGTTGTTAGTATAGAACTCCGTAAAATCACAAATAAATTAGAGTTAAACATACAAACCACTGGATTCCGATTTAGTCATTTAAAAGTTAAGAGCTCACAGGTACACCTGAAGGTCGTAAGTTAGATCCCGGGTGGGGTTATGGAAGCACACTTTCGTACCAGAATGAAAAAGCTGCCGATTGTTCCGTGATTTTTATGTAAACAATTACATACAGAAATCATTTATTATTTGTGAATAAGTGAACTAGTCGATTGTTGTTCGTCAGTAATATAAAGTGTACAGAACATTAGAATACAAAGAAATATGTCATAAATTTGCACAAGTTAATTAAAAAGTAAGCATCTGAACTAATCTTAGTTATCTATACGTTACATTGTTTGGCATGATTTATTAAGGCTTTGGGTATGATAACATACCACTGTTGATGATGAATTTATCGATGCAATCAAATCATTACTTATACTATTCCGAAACAGAATGGTGATCAACTCCGTAATTATCTACAACGAATATGCATAAATAAATAATCATATCCCTAATGTCGGTTGACAAGGATAGAAAACGGTTCGAATCACCTCTTCAGAGTATTTGCAAAGTTACAGCCGTAAAATTAATGATAGAATCTTGACCATTTAAATTATTCATCTACGATTGGTCAAGTCAAACTGGATATAAAACTATTTAAAATCCATATCAGTATAAAATTTTGAAGGATGAAATTTACACAGAAGATTGATAGCACTATCTATTAATAAATACTGTGTATAACAACCTTTCCCCATTATGATATTCGTTAGTCAAAAGTGGGCAATACAGAACAAAATAACACACTTCTACTTCCTTTGTAATTTGTTAAATCTCTAATTAGTTGTAAAATTTTAAAATACTTTAATTAGTAGTCCCGTGAATTCTTTCTCACAACTTACAAGAAAATGTATCAGAAAGTTCTTGGGGGATAAAATTCCATTACTTTCTTGAACAATATATTTTTACTTTGATTATAATTTGAGCTAACATTTACTAGTACTGTGATGTATGTTACATATGCTCACGAAGATAATTAGTATATAGCATTAATCAGACATGAAATACTTGGCAGCAGAAGGTTACAATGAAGAGAACAGAAGGGGAATCTGAGAATAATCGAAACAACAGAACTAGAGGAGTAAGGAAATGTGTAAAGGATAACTCAAAGAAGATGTGCAAATGATATATTTAATGTATAATTTTCACATTTTACTAAGCCACTATGTGATCTAGCGTTAAATAACAAATTGGTTATCTTCAACAAGTCTTTGATTACTACAGTACTAATAATGATTAACTTCTTCAATATATAATAGCACTGTTCTATAAGTTTAACATTTATTGTTGTACATTAATAAATATTATTTAATAGATACATAGAAATATTAAAAAAGCTTTGATTACAAATTATTCGAATTTATTTATTTTTATTCTAGTGCTGGAGTCGGTAGAACAGGTGTATTCTTAGCTTTATCCATTGTTCTTGAAAGAATGAGACATGAAGGAATTGTAGATATGTTTCAAACTATACGAATGCTTCGAACACAACGACCTGGTATGGTTCAAACTGAAGATCAATATCAATTTTGTTATAATGCAGTTTTAGAATATCTTTCATCATTTGATCATTATTCAGTATAATTGTTGACAAATGTCAACATTATCAATCAGATAAATAGATAAAATGAGTTATTTCTTAAAGAATCAAAATGAATTGCCCTCTTCATAACAATTGAAACTAGTCAATATTAATTCCTAACGTACTATTTACTTTCTGTTACTAAGAAGTTATCTGTTGTATTTTATGCTTCCAGTTTTTTAATGTTCACTGAACCTTTAATTCTGTAAATTGTATTACTACTACTACTACTACTACTACTACTACTAAGACACTGCGCTTTTCTTGTGTTTAATAATTATTTACTCGGTTTCGACTTGTACGTCTACATGTGTGTATATGTGTTTGTGTACATTAGTCATTTAAAACATGTAACGTAAAGAAATTTATATCCCGGTTTTATAACCAGTTAACAAAACGTACACTGTTTTTCAATTAAGCTGCATAATTAATTAGTCGGGGTCTATATATCAAATTACCAGTCAGACACTGGCTGTTCGTATTATTTATTAGGTTCTTTTAAAAAATACAAAAAAATCCTATTATTACTGTGCTTATAATTATATAAGATTGGTTCTTCCATGACTTGTCTACTATCATGTTGTTGTTTATGTTTTCGCCAGATTTTGTGGGTCACTTATTTCTCTTTTCTCCTGTATTTTGTTCCCTTATTTCTATGCTACTAATCATAGTTGCGTATCGTTGTCTTTTATATTTCGCAACAAAAGTTTATCATCGTACTTTATTCTCTTTTGGTTACTTATATGTGTCATTTAAAGAAAAGAAACCACAATTAAATGAAAACTACAATGTAAATGCATTTGTAGATCCACTTTGCGTAAGTACACAAAAGCTGAACAATATTTGTGATGATGAAGGCACATATATATATATATATATATATATATATATATATGTACTGATAGGTATGTATACATTTTTAATGTTATAATTGGGAACGTTACTGTTCCTATGAATAACACCATTATTATTCCTATTTTTTATTTGAAAAGAAACTTTTAATGAGCTTGTAAAGATTTCCATTTATGAATCTTATGTCTACGTATATGTATAAATAGTATTGAATATCATGGGTTGTTGTTTAGTGATTATGAAATTCTCTATAAGAGCGCATACCCCTCATACCTACACATACATATACAAACGTTCAAATAATTGCATACATCAAATGATATCATTTTAATTTTATTTGAAAAAACCTCAATGTTACTACTCATATTAAAACAGTTATTTTAACAATTAAGCTTTACCGATACACTACAATATGTATTCTTAACTCTATTTAGTACTTTTTAAGTAGTTGTTTTCAAACAAACAAAAAAGCAAACATATTTATGAGGTCTTATGCGAGTATAAATGTAAGTTAACCAACCTTTAAATAACTATATTGAACTATGATAACAAGACTTTTAAAGAAAACAAATTGAAATCTAGTTCTTTTATTTACTTTGCCCCCGCCCCCAAAACTTCTTGTTCTTTTTCCTTATGCAAGTTAAATAAGACTGAGTTAACCATAAAACAAAACGTTTAATGTGAACTTGTTAAAAATCTTAAGAGAACAATACTTATTTAAATAAGTTACGTATCTTTTTATTTCTTCTTGTTACAATCTGTATTTACCGCAAAATATCAACAATAATGACAAGAAATTATTTTAGTTCTAACAATATGAAACGAATACTGTAATCATTGTGTAAAAAAACAATAATAGCTATGATGAGCAAAGATGAATGTTGACTAGTAGTGGAGTCTAGGACATGACACTAGATTGTACAATGAGGTGAAGTTTTAATTCATTTTTGTATTGGTTGTTTGAATCTTCCCATTGATGTTTAGTAATACATTCATCTGATTAATCACAAATAGGATAAAACGCGTTTCCTAGATTCCACTGTTAGCTACCATCTATCTGTGCTTATAATGCTTGTGAATTAAGGCAATATCGAAACAATATGCACAGGATGCACATATGCCAATAAAAGACTGATCAATTGCAGTCCTAATTGTCAATGAGAAGATTCAAACAAACAATATCAAGTGAATTCAAATTCACCCCATTGCACAAGCAAGTGACTATCAAGACTCAGTAGCTAAGTGGATAATGCGATGGGATTTGAAGCGAACAGTGCTGGGTTGGAGTCCGAGAGTGAACATCAACTGTGAGATGCAGGTACATTCAGCTGACGAGTCCTAAATAAGATGAAACTTCCGTCCTGGATTCCACTTCTAGCCACTATTCACCTCTGCTTATAATGAGTAGGACTTCAAGCAATATCAAGGCAATCTGCACAGTATACACATATGCCAATAAAAGACTAACCGATTGCACTCTTAAATATTAATAGGAAGATTCAAGTAAACAATACAAAATGAAGTTAGAATGATTATATGTGTTAATTAATTTTACAGATCTTACAAACAGGCAATGTTCCAATTAAATTCACATATAGATTTCAATGGTTAGCATTAACTGCTATAAACTAATGAACAAGTTATGATAAATCAATAATATCTAATTAAACTTCAGAATTCCAATTAGGTGTAATATGGTGATAAACGATGAAACTGAATTCCAACCCATGTAACTGATATATATATGTAAGTGAAGGGAAATATTATCGTAAGTGATAAAGTTAAACACATTGTTCTGTCTAATTTATTCCATACTAAGTAAAGCATTCATTCATTTTATTATTTAACAGATCATGTATTCACACTAGAAAACAAAAAAGATAAACATTTTAAATTATTACAGTCACTGTCAGAAAGTTTCTTGGTTAATGACATAAGATAAAGTTTTATTATTCAGAGCCTCGACAATGTTTATTTCTCTAGAAAACTGAGATAGTGAGAAATCCATTCATTGTTCGCTTGTATGTAAAGATGAACTCAATGTTAAAATATGTCATATGGGATTAATACAGTAACTTTTAATTATTTTGAGCTAATTTGAAATATCAGTCAACAGTTGTCTTATAATGAATAAGGTTTCTAAGAAAATCATAAGTGAAAGCAAATTATTCTTGTCTTAGTTTTTAACCAATTTATAATTAAACCATCTGATTGCTGACATATGATCAAAAAAAATTATATCCACGGTTTCCACATCTTTATCTTAGGACGTCATTCTAACTGTACGCAAGCATTATGTAAAGTATAGAAAGTTGTTTCGGAAACTATTTACAAAATCATAAGTAACCCAGACATAAATTAATTTACTATGAAGGGAAAGGGTATTTGAAGAAATATTATTGAAATTTTAAAATGTAGGCATTTGATCATAGACATAAGAATATGCATAATCAACATAAAACCACCACAAAAATTTAAATTGAGTTACTTTTCTAGCGACAGGTTATGAATTATATTATTTAAGTGCTTATTCATAGATGAATGTGTATTAAAATTTTGCAACCATGTAAAGTGTCACTCAAGATAAGTACGATAGTTTCGTTAAAACAAGAAATGTCCCCAAATGTCCTGGTACGGCCGAGAGTGGGGATAGTCAGCTCTCCCTCTCGAAATACTAGCACATGGCCACGCGTATGAAGCCACTGTCAGGGAAGTCCTACTCACTGTCTTCTTGCGGTGGAGGTATTATTTACGAAATTGAGAGGACAAAATGAGAATGTCCGGGCGTTTAACCGGATTGACTGATATGGAAGAACCACCTAATGTCTTTGGGAAACCCTGATTCTAAACCAACGTTGCAGATACAAATTCAAAATAGATTCGGATACTCAGTCATTTAGGAAATTACCTATGTAGGATTATAATATCTTTAATATGGATATCCATATTTATCATACTTAACTTTAATAAGAAAGTCAAAATAATAATAATGATCACTTTACTCAAAACCATCTATTTGATTACAGAGTAAGCAATATTACCACATTCATCAAACCTGTAAATGTTTTACAATGATTCTGAAACAGTATTTATCTAACATTCACACAACCAGCATAGCTCCTACGGGATATCATTTTGTCACCATACAATATATACATGATCCATAAATTCCAATGTCACCTGCATCTTGTTTCCCCAGATACTGGTAGTTCAACTTGAGTTTCGAGATATTTTGCTTCATTATTAGATTGGAAGCATTTTAACACTTTAGGAAGCTAACATATGTAAATAAATAATTATATCAAATGTAAAACATTATAAACTAAATGTGGTATTTATACAATAGGACAATGGTCTTCTTAATTGTTTTAATGAACTATTCAAAAATACATACTTAACTTGAAAATTTCTAATATAAACTAGTAAACTGTTTTCATTATAAGCACAATTAAATGATCTGTAGATTGATATATGGTAGTGTTAAAGTGGATAACAGCCAATATCTTTTATATCAAGACGTTTTCATAAAGTTCTGTTTCCACTAAAAATTGGTTTCTGTCAATAAGGTATAAAGTTCTTTTCATATAATACAAAAATGCTAACGTGATGAATCCAATTAAGTTCCATTCTTGTCAAAATATTTAAGTTCCTAATAAATACCAAACATATATATACACACACACTCAGATGGTTTACGCTAGGGGTGTTAGTTACATCGGTTCAAATGAAGTATGAATAACTTATCTGACAAGAAACATCAAATTTATCATTCTAACATGTTCAATGATCAATATACGCGAAATCAATGTTGTTTTTTCAGATGCTTTAAAAAAAAACAACTTTTGCTAAAGTTATATTGATACGATAATGGTGGAAATAGTTCCTATGATTGAATGGTTGACAGATATGACAATGTATTAAAATATTCATTTAGTTGTATTATTGTTAATTACATGGGAAAGAAACAATTTCTTAAAACAGTGTTGACTAACTCTGTCAATGAATATTATCTCACTTACGAAAATAAAAAGTTTACTTTGGAGGCAAAATATAGCTCAATGACTCCACGTGATGCTTATGAGCAACCTTGTCGGCTGATTTGGGCGGTCAGTAGAGATCGGACTAAACCACCGCTCGTATGCTGGGCTTTGATTACTCGTGTTCGTTCTTCGAGGCTTTAAAAGTCGTAACAGGCTGCCCGATGTGTATGTTTTCATATATATGAATTGCATGAGTCTCGGCTTATATTGCTTGTACATGGAGGGTATGCACGTAGGTTAGCACATGGAACGTAAGCTGAAAAATGTCTGCCCTATGTTTTATAAAATCAGAGGCCCAATCCTTCGGGTCGAAGGTTTAATAAAAAGATATGGTAGCAAATACTAGTAAGAGGTGATCATCAACCACCCCTAAAAGGGTTCTTATGTTTACATGTATGCAGGGGAGAAAGCTCGTAATGCCTAAGAGACAGTCAGCTGTACCAAATATATTCAAAGCGAGTGGTGACCATTTATCCTCTCAGGTGGGTGAACATACTCTTATGTATGCTAATGGATGCATGAGGGAAAATTTGTATGTTACCGGTATGCATGTAGACTATACTTACTCTTGGTGCATCGCCCGTGAGTCAAGACCTGGGAGTTCTAACGATTTACCCCTGAAACCACATTCACGCAGTAGGTTGGTGAACCTCTGAAAGCGGGTTCTAATCCATACAAGCCAATGAGATTTATCGAGTGAGGCTTCATCATCCTCAAAACTTTCCAAAAGTTGATTCTGCTAAAAACGCCTGTTTGTTACTTTGGTATAATGAAGAATATTTCTTTCCCCTAATTAAATGGTTTATTTGTGAATCGTTCACTGTCATTTTATTCATTATCATCATTGTTCACCTTAAAAATATATTCAACTAATTAAAGTCAGAATATGAATATTAGGTGACGATTCAGTAGTCTATAAATCAAGCGCTCACCACTATACCTGAATGTCTAGGATTCGATTTTTGATTAGTTTTTGGATGAACATTCTAGATGAATCTCAAACTGGAACAAAATGACTGTACAATCTTTCAATGTTTGTCAAACTAAAGTCACTCAGTGACTACAAAATCCAAACATATTTACAATTCTTCACACTATGAAATGTAAGACTTTGTAATAATATTATATTTAATGTAATTATGACTATTTAGCTAACAAATATTCAACACTTTAATTTTTATTTTTAGGTGTTGTGGAGATTGTTAAGTTTTTGACTGAAATCATGAGTTAATCAAAGCTAGACCACCATGGAAAACCTGGAAGCACTGGACGGCCGTTTTGTCCTAGTATGGGACTCCTCAGCAGTGCGCACTCACGACCCTGTGTTCGAATCCCGCGGGGTGCAGGATCGTGGATGAGCACTGCTGAGGAGTCCCATACCAGGACGAAACGGCCGTCCAGTGCTTCCAGGTTTTCCATGGTGGACTAGCTTCAAGTGACTCATGATTTCAATCAAAAACGTTAATTTTTATCTAACACAATCGTAAGAACTAGGAAAAAAGGGTATTAGAATGTTCATAAAATTTCAATATGGAAATTTTCTTTAATGTTATGCAAAATTTATCCTTCAATATTACCTTGTATTTAACCTCTAAAGTCATTTGGCTGATAAACAACAATTTTTGTAAATCAATGTAAATTACCGTTTATATATTTATGTATATGGTTTACGTCTCTATTTGACGAGTTGACCTAATTTTTCAAATGTATCGGAACGAATTTCATGATTTAACTATTCAATCTGAAATCTATTTGGAAGCGAACTATCAAATAGTTGCCAATTGTTTAGCCTTTCTTTGATGTGTAGTTAAGAATAAAATATATAAATGGATATCATTGTTAAAAATAATTATAATATAATGATTCAGTATTTAGTGCTATAACTTAGTGTTACTACATATACATGTTTCGGTTGGTTTGAATCTATTCAAAAAGTTTATTTTCAGAATAATATATAAATACGCATGTTCTGGTGAGCGGCCTATGCTTCTTCACGAGGAGTAACAGGCGTAAGTAAGTAGTAAGTAAGTAATGTATCACAGTGAAATTTTACATAACCGAATGGCTTGCAAAATGTTTTACTAAATATGGGTATAATTTACTTTAACTAGCCTTCATCATTTGAAGATATAACTACAAAATAAGCTGATGAAACAAATAAAATGGACATCAGAGCTACATAGTGCAAACAATTGTCATTTATAACCGAGTATACTGAAGAATAATACTTTTAAGTCTGAAGTTATGATCCCTAAAATTAAATCCCGATAATAAGATATAAGGTATGATCATATCATTTGTATAAACAATACAGTCAATCCACATATCGAGTATTACATGAGAAAAATCAAGTATCAATAATTCTATCAACACCAATTAATATATTACTAGGTTGTAACAGATTTCATGTTTCTGCAATTCGTTTGCGCTAATCCAGCTCCATAGATCAAGTTGTAATATCTCCAATAATCTAAGCGACTAAACAACGTTTGCATTATGCTAAGATTTAAGGTTGTTGGAGGTAAACGACAAGAGATCCTGGACTTTGGTTTCGTGCAAGCAAGTTATCCCTGAAATCTTATGACAGCTGACGAGCCCTACAAAATTCAAAGCAGTGTTACCTAGCTTTACAATCCCATCGGGAGTCAGTCAGTGGCATCCCAAACAGCTTAATTGTAACGTCTCAGGATGTGAAGCTAGATGATGTCAGCACAAATTCCACAAAGTTCATCAGTTTTCTTCAAATTGTAGGTATCCTTTGCTCGTGAGTGTCTGCCAGCATGAAACATAAGTCCATGGCTACTTGTCGACTGTCATATATGTGAATAAAATCATATAGAAGATTATGATATCCATAGAAGAATCATATGTACCTGATGCATTCAAATGACTAAGCTCGAAAAATGGTAGTGCTATAAAAACATATAACTTGATATAACAACTAAAATAATAAAATTTTCTTTAGTATTTAAAACATAAGTACTAAGATTTGGAAAAAATCGAGTTATTTCTCAAAGCTTTAATTTATAGGCTCTATTGTAGTTACCAATTAAGAAGTCATAGAATAATTTGTTTATGGTTAAAGAATGTTGAATGCCTACTCCACTTCTTTACGAAATACTTAGGAGACCGATTAAAAATACAAGACTTAACAGTATACATGATCCTGCAGTTAGGATTTAAACCCAGGACCCTCGGTCTACTGAGGAGTCTCATACTAGGACGAAACGGCCATCAGGTGTTTCTAGATGGTCTAATATTGATTGATTCATGATTTCAATCAGAACTCAACAATCTCCACAACTCTAAACTGATACTTAACAGTATAGTTATCAAGTAAATTGTAAATATCTATAGATATAAATCTCAATAGCATTTTATCAGAGTGATTATACTGACTTCCGTCTGCCATAATCAATCACATCTTCTTCAACATAATTCTGATACCAGACTGACAGAACTAATTAAAGGCATACGTTGGGACATCAGTCGCTTTACATGAAAATGATGAATCTATTCTTATTTCAAAACATTTAAGAGACATGAAATTTGGATGGCGTTTTTCAGCAAGATTCTATTCCTACGGAATGGGGTTGTCGATTACATGCTCAAACCTCCTCCTTTACCCGTGTTTGGGACTGGCAGTAACTCTAGAAGAGCTACATATGGAGTTATGAGATCTTAATAAATATCAATAAAGGTTTTCTCACAAATAATCAAAAATTCCACTCCGAAGATGAAACAATGTTATAATTTTACTCAACTTAATCGGATCAAATCTGTTGCCTTTAATAGAAATACTATAATAGGAGTTTTTCGAACAAAAAATTGAAAGCTTTATTCTTGTTAGATTGTCAAGAAGATAGTGTTGTGATAAATCACATGGTAGAATTTTAATGAAAATATGAATATACAAAAATAAAGTCCTTCATTATCTATTCTTTATAAACATACTTCATCCAGTAATCAGGTGACTATATATATATATATATATATATATATATATATATATATATATATATATATATATATATAGATAGATAGATAGATAGATAGATAGATAGGAAAAAGAACATAACACTGTAATATTAACTAATAATACGTGAAAACAGAGATTATTTGTCAGTATACAATTCGAATGTTCAGCTGTTAAGAAGATGAACTACAAAATGTGACCAGTTGGTTCAAATCAACTTCTTCCGGTCAATTTCTATAAATAGTGACGATTTCTTTTTTCTTTTTAAGTTTCATTTAAAAATTAATTAAACATTTCAAGAATCTTAGTAAGTTAAGTTATTCCTTTAAGTTAAAAAGTCTTGAATTCATTCCAAGACTAATTTACTATTTTATAGTGTACTGTATGATCAGGTTTTCTCACTGTTCTTATCTTTACTAAGTCGACCAGTTTGAAGTCTTACATTTTGTTCCTCTGTTACATTTGAACAAAGTAAACAATAGCTCTGTTTTGTTCGATACAAATTAAAGACAAATTTCAAGGTTTATTCATTAAAAAATGTAGAGTGAAGTCTATAAATCAACCCCTGGAAAATTTGGTAATTCAATGATGAAAAAGGAAATCAGTCTTTTCATTTATTAACTAAAGAACAATTAAAAATTATAGTGCATTAAACCATTGTAAAACCTCACTTTAGGTCTACTTAGCCGCGCATATTGAAGACTCCATACTAATTTCAACTTGAAAAGATCTTGACTAGAAGAAGTTTCATCTTGAATGTTTCAACTACATGGATTCTATCAACACTGTTCTAATCCTAATAGAAAAAATATATAACATTATTTATGTTTAAAATAAAAGAAACACAGTTTCTTCCAAGCTAATGTTATGTGTAAAATAAAGAAGTATAAATTCAATAACAACACGAAATTGTTTCTATCCCATTATCTTAACACCTAAATGTTAGATGAATGTTAATTTCATCCTCATTTATGCTTATTTTTTTCCGGCCTTAGTAAATCCAGTTTTTTCTGTGTGAATCAACAATCTACTCATCAGAAAGTCTAGGGCAGTTCTATTAGTTCATCAATCTAATTAGTAAGGGACTTTTTACTGGGTCATCATTAATAACGACAAAGAATATACAACTTTACAGTACGATTAAACTTTTAGATTGTATTTCAAAATCTATCCCTCAAATGTATTCTTCTTTACCATAGAAATTTACTGATGATAAATGTATGCAAACACACATAAAACTATGTTTCACAGAAACAACAATTAATGTCACCTCGAAGCTTATATATATATATATATATATATATATATATATATATATATATATATATGTTAAGAAAGTTTTAAAAGGTATGCTTTACAGATAATTAGTTCACAGACAAATCACTACAGTGTAATAGAGGACTAAACATTGAATCCCGTTAGAAACCGACTTATTAAACCAGTCAATAAAAAATCAAATTACAAATATAAAAAGTTTGTAAGAAATCTCTTGAAATTCAACATAATGAAACAAAGAAGATGAATCACGATCCAATGAAATTTTATATAACTCGATCACTTCTTTAGTTAACGTTGACACTGTTGTTTCCTGCTTAGGATTAGTTGCAACTTTTTTATTCTGTAACTGTTACTTTGAAGTATCATCAACAGATCCCCATTCAAATTGAATGATCTTTCCATTCATCACACATTAATGAAGTTAGCTTTCATAATTCTTCAACAATATTTATACATACATAAAAGTGAAGATGATTGGTATCATTAAGCTACTAGCAACAAACATGTAATTCATCGCTTTTTTTCAATGAACAAACATTTCCCGGTTTTCTCGCTTTAGTGGAATTTTATGTGAAATAAGAAAAATCCCTCCTTAAATACTGGAATAAACAGAGATCTAATTTAAAATGTCAGCCTGTAATTTTCAAGTTTTCTTGATTACTTACAAGTAGATATATTGTGTTGATCCCATTTATCTATGAACTGTAGTCAAAATCTTGAAAAGTCATGATAACACAACCGTTAGATCTAGTAGCCCCAGCAGTGACATTTATAGTGTCTTAAAGTCATATGGTATGTGAGATTTAATTAAAGGCATCCTATTGTACACAAAGGGAATGTTCATCTGCTTAAGATCACACCCCTAGATGTTGCCGTTTAGGCCACCCTACATACACATTATTATGCACGAATTAAGGGGCTTTTCCCAAAATAAATCAGGATTTCTTCGAATCCTTCGTCGTTCTGATTGAGTTGCTGTTTTCAGTCAGGCTACATATATTTTCTTTAATTTTTACACTTCAGGTGAATGATTTTTAGTAGCAAAGTTATTGTCTCTAAGGTAAACGACTTCATTTCAAGGATTTCATCATCGTTATAAAAACCATCATCGGCCTCTACTTCACACAGAAGCATCTGACAGAGTATGACACCAAACGATTTTTCAATATTTCATACAACTGGTTACAGTCTACATTAAATTTAAGATGACTGACCTAGTTAAAAAGAAACCGATCAGTCAATCCACATACACTAGATAATAGTTTAAAGCTAAAATACAAATAACCACGTATGCTTTATCAGCTGACAGATTGTTGTTTTCGATAAAACAAATATAGGAATTTGTTTGACAAACGGTACTTTTAATAATAGAAATAAATTTTAAAAACCTTTCAAACCAACACTTACATTCACTGATGATTTAAAAATGCTTGATAAATATGATTAAAATATTAACAATAATAGCTGAACAAAGAAAAAACAATATCAGTATAGGGTTGTGGAGTTTCAACTGATATCATGAATAGACGAACGTCAGACCACCATTGAAAACCTGGAAGCACTGGATGATCATTTCTTCCTAGTATGGGACCTTTCAGCAGTGCACATCCACCATCCCGTACGTGGGACCCAAACCCAGGACCTACCGGCCTCACGCGCAAACGCTTAACCCCCAGATCACTGAGCCAGCATCAAACGATATTAATGTCTAACTTAAACCAATCTGCGATATTGAGCAACTGTCCACGATTGTCTTTGATGTGTAACTGCCTCTACAACAGACACGGCTTCTCACTAGAACCCCAGGAAACTCATCTTGAAGCCAGTCACTATTAGGCACATGATAATTATTAATACAGGGTTATGAAGATTTTTGAGTTAGCCCGCGAGACCGGACGCCCTGGGTTCGAGTCCCGCGTGTGTGATCGTGGATGCGCACTGCTAAGAAAAGAATAGTAATTGATATGTATTCGTTCGTGTTATCTTGTCAAAAGTTAATGTCACAAGTAAACTGAACTACTAAAAGAAACAGATAATCTAGTGATCTTTTCAGTTACTAGCACGGCTATTGTTATTCTTTGTTATTGTTATCCTTTAACGATCGCAGGCTTGTTGGTTGTTTTAGTAAGATATGATTTGGTTGGTTTCGATAAGATGTTACTTATAAGACTATAAAAATTTTGTCGACGTTTTGTGCGACAACTTACAAAGACTGTTGAAGTATTACCAATCAGAATTTAAAAAAAAATTAATGTGTCTTTTTTGTAGTTGGATACAATTTCTGACAGTGTTTTTTCACAGTAATATCATTGTTGGTATACTGTAAATTGAATGAAATAATAAAAGCAAATTATTGAATATTGACTTCGTGAATCAACGTCACCATGTTAATTATGAATACTGACAATTCTCGGTCGATCTGTGATAAAAATTAGCTCCATAATGGTTAATTTCTTCACCCCTCAAACTCAATAAAAAGAATTTGTACTTACTAGTGAAAAGGTCTGATATAAATCCCAAATATTTACCTAAGTAGCCATGAAAGAACATTCGATAATCGTTGGGATAAGTTCCACTGGTCGACTGAAGTTGGTAATGCATAATGCGATTTTAATTAATGACTCAGTTGTATCACTAAGAGACCTGAAGCTCTTGGATCAAATATAGAGTAAGATGTTTGGATACTGCAAATCTTAAGATTAGGAAAAATGCTTTTCAATGCTCTCTGACTTTCAATAGTTCGCCAGTTGTTGTTAGTCCACGATAAAAATTTATTTTAATACTGAATAATGTCTATAAACCGCCAACTTTAATGTAGTCGCCGTAGTAATGAAAAACAGAGACCATAATTAGAAAGAACATACTAATCGAGCAATGTCTTGATTTTTACATTTTCGCCTAAGAGTATCACTGAAATCTTGAGCCCACTATTGATGAGTCCCCTTGTTCACCTAACTATCGCCCGACATACTGTGCTTATTCAATGTCCTGACACTGATTCGTACCTACAGTTTACCCTACTTTTAGGTTTCTCAATTAGAACACTAAAACCTGGTCGGTTTACTCTATTTTATGGTTCAAAACTCTTATCAACCACGATATATAATAAATGAAAAATCACTAACTATATTATAACCAGGTCATTTGTATTAAAAATCTGAGTAATGGATACATAATAAAAAAGCTGGGGTTTTTTAACAATAACAGCTAATGCATTAACTGAAATATTACAATTAAGACAGTATAAGAATGACGTAAATCAAGTATCTAACAAATGTAGAATAAAAGTCTGTATATAATAATCTACTATAATAACAGTCCTCAAATATCTACTTTTTTCAACTACTCTCCGTGTATATTACTTAATATCTGAAGGGGTTTGTGGAGATTTTAGAAACTTAACAGCTTGAAATCATGAGTCAGTTGAAGCTAAACCACCATGAAAAACCTGAAAGCACTGGACGGCCGTTTCGTCCTAATATGAGGCTCCTCAGCAGTGCGCATCCACGATCCCGCACCCCGCGGGATTCGAACCCAGGACCTACTGGTCCTAAAATAAAAATCTTTGATATGTCATAAAGGATGTTTGACATTCAAGGTTTAAAAGCGATAAACATATGCCAACTCATATCTGAATGTTTCTGTGTTTTTCACTTTAGTGTTTAGATTTCCAATGTTTATTCTAATTTTTTAGATGATTGATTGGTTACCAGAGTCCTCATTTTTACATTTGTATGTCTGGAGCCCTCGAGCATAAGTTTTTTGAAGGTTGACACTCTTCATTAAAATATGATTGAAATCGACGGTAACTGGAGATGACCTAGTAATTCAAGAACCCTTTGGGTAATGTTGATAGCTTAGGGGCAATGTTTTTAACTATGGAGTCATGCAAGTTCAAATTACTAACTTCATTCCATCAATGCTTTAAAAATACACGTTGCTAATGAGTACATTAAAGACAAAACCAAAGTCAAGAGATTTCAGTTAATCGGTTTCAGGTTTATCTCACCAAAATCATTCAGACAAGCCCTACCTTAATGTATATCTTATTTTGACCATAGAACGATAATTTTTAGTATGGCAGAACTATAGTATACTATGAACAAATTGGTGAGGTTGCTAAAAATAACTTTGTTCTTTTTATACTTTTTATCAACCATTGAGCACACATTTGAAGATAACTGAACAATAAGAGTAATGAAATTCAAATGAGTATAGTCTTTTGATATAAATTATGATTTTCTCAATGTTTATTATCAATTTATCTCTTTTAAAACTAAAGAACTCCATTTACATTACAAAAAGCCTATCAATCTGAATACAAATGAATTACCCCTTTGTCCTTTACAAATTTCATAAACAATTTATCATTCACTTTAAGGATTTTAATTAATACACTTTTATTAAGATAGAAGAAACCGTATCATGAGACAGTTTTATTTGATAATCACTAGTGTTTATATCATCATGAATTCGACAATCTATTTACCAGAAGTATGTTCATAAGTCAGTTATCCGATAATAACATAATTGGTAAGTGAATCTATTTAAAAATGAGAAGAAAAAGTATCCAATACAATTCGCATCAGAAACAATTCACATGTTTATGGCATTACAGAATGTGATTTTCATATATTTTTTAAAAATCCTGCTATTTAGTCGTTCACATTTCAAGCACTACACAATAGCATCTTTCTCAGAGGTCTTCATAAAGTAAATAATAGATGAAATGACTTTTCAAACTTTGTACAAAAATTAAAAATCCTGATTCTTTTCAGAAGCATAATATTAGTTTTACTGATGTTACTAAGTGAAGTGAGTAATTTTCAGTGTACTTTAATGCCTTAACGGTGATTGGATTCTACTGATCAATTTACCATATGGCCACTAGTCTAATCAAATCGACATCGCTTAAACTTGTTGTTATACAGCTGAATCTTTATCCATTGTATCCGATCAGAACAAGGCAAACACAAGAGCAATCACTAATAAGTCATCAACCAATTGTAATTGTCTCAACCTACCCCCTCCCCAAGTTACTCAATGGTAAAAACTCAAAATGTAAAGCTATCTAATACAAGTTCAAATCTCACAGAATGCATCAGTTCCTCCATGATTACAGTCATGTTTTGATGAATAATAAAAACGATAAATAATTACTGTTCATATGTTTTTCTTTTTCATTAAATAATATTCATTCTGATTTGTTATTTAATAAACAGATAAATAGAATAGATTTCCAAAATTAAATGTTTTGAAGATTTTATATTAGACATCATTATGGCCTGTAATTTTCCCTTGAGGGATTTGTTTAGGTACAAACAGTTACTTTTTTTATAAATGACTCATATTTATACATTTTTATGATTGAGCTCAAATTACATTAACTTGTATGTTAAATTATCCCTGATTTTAATCAACAAAATCATTTGTGCTTCTTTGTTTGTTTGTTTTTTTTGTTGAGCTTAAACTGACAACTGTAAGAGAATGATGAACATTCCGTGTACCTAAATTAATGGTTGGTATGGTTGTCAGACGTGGGAATCAGCCTCGTGACTTTCGAGGGAACTCAGCTTTCGTCATGAGGCGTTAGAACTTTCCTAAATGAAGACAGGGCAGAGTTTAAATGGTTTGAATTATTTTTTCTGGTTAGCGTATTTTTAGCGAGATAGTTTTCTGCGGGATGCGGTCGCTAACATCATGTCCTACCCTCCTCCTTTATCCGGGCTTGTGGCCGGCAGTACGATATACAACTAACGGCACTCGAATGTGTCGAATTCCACAGTCGCAAATCGGAAGACGGAAGGAGCAAAAACAACTGATTATTGGGTGCGAATCAAAAATGTACAAAGAAACATATGTATTCATAGTTATCACAGTCGGCTATAACATAATCATAATTCAGCTAATCTGCAAGGAGGCAAGTTATGCTACCATCTAGTCACAGTATGCCATGTTGATATTCTAGAGAGCTCTATCATGTTCTGATTAGACGGAATCTCTTCTTCACCTTTAGAGCCTCCGGGAGCTTTGTTGTGCTTCTCGAAGCCCTTCCAACACTTTTGTATTACAACTGTCGTGCTTCTTAATAGACTGACTAAAGTAAAACTTTAAGATCTTGAGCTCAATCACCTGTAATGTTGTGAGTGAGCGGGCTAAAATAAATATACTGCCGTGTGTTGTTTATATTTACACCACTTCTCCAGGCAATATCACTCAAATAAATATCATCTAGTTTTCCATATTCTCAGGTACTGCTTCGATTTATAGTTCATAACTAACAATCGTTTTAAACAAATTTTCTTCTAACATTCTAATGAACAAGTGAGAAACTGCTTCGTTGATTATTTAGTTCACGAATCATTCTAAGCTAGACCACGAATGAAAACCTGGAAGCACTGGAAGCACGTTTCGTCCTAGTATGGGACTAGAAGTTAAATGTTTGCGTGTGAGACCGAAAGCCCTGAATTTGAGTCCAGCATGCAGGATCATGGATGTGCACTGCTGAGGAGTCTCATATTAGGACGAAACGGCTGTTCAGCGTTTCCAGGCTTTCTGTGGTGATCTAGTCTAGATCTACCGGTAATCTCGACCAGAATATGGAGTTACTTTATTTGATTTTCAATTCATTTTTATTACGTTCCATGATATAAGGTTTATAGTTACTTATTTCTGCAAAACTTAGAAAGTTTGAAGTAGATGTTATAATATATATATGCAATCTGTACTATTTAGGACTAATAACTTAAATAGGAAAAACACTTTTTAGAAAACCACAGGAATTGTTGTGAAGTTTGTCTAAACATTTTGAACAACTGTTTCAAGAATGATTATATGCTAATGATATCAGTTTCTCTAATCACTTACATTAAACGAAATATCAGGTTATAATGATAATACTTACGTTACTGTAATTAATGATATTTGTTAGCTTTTGTTCTGGTCGAAAAATGATAATTCATATGATTCAATAGGTTGTGATACTCACTCTTATAGTATTGGTAACTAGTTTATCGAATAGTCAAAGAAGAGTTTTATGTCGTCAAAATCTATTTTAAATCTGACTAATAATCTATGTACCATAGTATAGTATACATGGTATATATATATATTCTATATTATATATTATATAATATTGTATAACTGTTAATATATTTGTGGTGAAAAGTGAGTTTCAATTTGCCGTCATCACTAAGAAATGTCAATGTATAATTTCTAAATTAAATGTCTTATTTTTAATAGTAAGACAGAACCCAGTTATCTGAACATAATTGTTATAACTTGTGACCTTGTGTCCTATTAATGCAGAACGTAATGATACCGCCAATCAGAGAACAGTGAATTATCAACCGGACCAATGACACATAAAACCCGTACGAGCAGTCTACAGTCCTTGTCGGTCCTGCTTTCCAACTAACCCTGCCTGTTAAATCCACAACACCAATATCAACACATGCAATATGAATCATTTATTTCAAACATACTGGCTTTATATACAAACCAAACAGACCACATCGTTTCATAAAATAGAAAATAACATTTGTACAAAATTTAGTCAAAAGTGGTTGTGAATGTGTGAGACCGTAATTAATAGACTGGGCGTAACTCAAGAATGAGAAATCGTATAATAATGTTCATAGTTCAAAATAATGCTTGTAATTAGAGGGACATGAATATGAATAGTTTAGCTACTTAACAATTGTACAGTAAAAATATGTGTATCGTATTGGTCCATGAATAGTTCTCAAAAGTTTCCATTCATAATTCTTGCCGGGAAGCAATAATAATTTAAAATGATTCGAGTTATTGTATTCCCAATATTATTACATAGCAATTTATAGAGCTACAAAAGAAAAATTGATGAGACAGTGATTTATCGACGATTTTTGAGCAATGCTAAAATGACCTTGAGAATGTCCATCTACTTTCTAGGATTAAATGATGGTTATAAACCGGTATGAGGAATTAGGATTATGATTTACTATGCTTAGTTAGTGTTGGGAATGAGGTTCAGGGTTTTCATCACGAACTGACAACAGTTTAAATGCCGAAACTCTATTTATCCAAATGGATGAATGAATTTCATACTAAAATCCAAGACCTGTTATCCTAAATCTGGTTCTTCTCGCCAGAACTTTTTTTTCTTCAGCTAGATAATATGAAATTAGGTCGTCGTAGCTCTAAACAAAAAAGAACATTTCGAATTTCACTATGTCTATCCAGTAACAAAATGTCATGTCTGTGCTACTTGTAACTCTCCCAAAATGTTGTCCTAAGCTTTGCATCTTTCTTCTATATTAACCAAAATTTGTTTGGACTTCTACTTTAAAGTTTATTCTAACGACATAATGTGAGTTGGTTTTAACTATCTTCAGTGTGAAGCAATTACCCACCATTGACATTAGTTACTCAATATTTAGAATTGATTGAAGAAAGCGATATAAAACATTCGATGCAATTCAATGGTCTACGTGTTAGGCGCTAATTGCGAAACCTGAAATTTCACGGTCCGATGCTTTGCAAAATGGTGGATATACACTACTTAAGGGTTCTATAATAAGAAGGAACAGTCGCCCAGTGATGATTGGTTATTAACGTTCGTCTAGGTGAAATCAGTCTGTGGTATGAACTATAAATTTCAAAAATCTATACAAACTCTTTTCATTAATACGAAATTTCATTTGCTACTTTCCTAATGTAAACTTTATAAACTGTTATTCCCTAAACAATTTTTGAAAATGTGACACTTGTTCCCAATTTATTTACCCTATCCTCTCTCCTCTCTCGCGCATTTATACACACTTTAGGTGTGTAGATATGTGTGCAATGCACCCAACTAGACTGCAGTATTAACCATAATAATTTACCTTGTTGCTTTTGTGCAAGATTTAGATACCTACTGACTCCTATTATTGATATTATTAGCATGACGTCCGCTACATAATGAGTTGTAAGTGTGTATTCCAGGAAATGTAGAAGCAGACAAAGAATTTATTGATTCTACCCATTAAACTGAAACATATTTCAGCCGTTTGTCTATGATATGTTATTTGTTGCATAAGATGAGTAGGCGTTTACAATGGATGCCACACACTTATCTATATAATATTTCCACATGAAGAAGGTTATATTCTTAGTTATTTGTAAGATTCTAAATACTAAATAAATATTCACCCAGACAAATAATCATTCCTATTTAGCAACTATGCCAGTATTGACAATACAGTATAAATTATTCAGTGGAATGTAGCTAACACACTATTAAGAACAAAAAAGATTGAACAGGTCCTTTTTTCTTAAAGTTTAATTAAGTTAAGAATTTTACATTGTTTAAACTTAGCACAAATTGAATTGTTATGTAAAATTAGAAAGTAAGCTGACTTATTATCACGAATACGATTACATAATAACTTTGGGAAATCAAACATCAATCAATCGATGAAAAACATGGAAAGAATAGCATTCAAATTCAGAAATATAAAATAAGATATAAAACAACGAACATGAGTTAAATACCCGAAGCTTTACATACGAAATAAGGGTTAATCCGTTTGAATGTAACTCGAAAGGCAATTTACTGCACAAAAGTGATTACGACTGTATGTCGATGGAACTCTTTGATGATTGCAACAACACATTTCTAAAACCTCCTTTCAGATTACTGTCAAAATAAACGTCTAGAAATTACGTAGCCGTACAGTCTCTATCTTTGGCACTAGATGACGCCCCATAAGATGCCGTTAAAAATATCAGTTCTTCTTAAGACTGTAGATACTATGTTGACCAAAAGTTCTGGATAGAACAAGACCTTCATCCAACTCTTTTGAAGATTCTCTCCGACCATTTAACATATAGAAATAAATTCACATTCGATACGGGTCAGAATAGTTGCATCTATTAATCGTGTTTTCATTATAAATATTGTTTCTCAGCATACTTCTTAGATGAATACAACTGTCCGTTATCCTTGAGATATATCACAATTTTTCACTCTATTAAAAATGGACTTTAGTGTGTCTTCATTTCATTATCATAGACAAACATACTTTTATTATAACTTCAATGGATAATTTGAAAGTACTCTTATTATTATCCGATATTATTCAACTTGTATATTAAATAAGTTCTCTTCCTATTCTCTAAGCTACACTGAATTCTTTCATCTGTTGGATCTTATCATGTATGAAATATTTGTTTTTTGTGTATACGGTGTAATTGTGAATTGCTTGTTCTTTTTTTAGAATAAATTACATATACGGTTTTGTTCATATTCGTTTTTTAAATAGCTCGCCAACACTCTGTCAGTTACCTCATTTTTTAATCTTACATTTCTGTCCATGTTCTAATTTCACGTTAGATTTGCTTGGATCTTGTAGAATCATCATCTTATTCATCAACATAATGCCAGAGCCTTTATTTGGTTAGATCATTGTTATATCATCACCATTTTATGGATTTTTTTAAGTGTCATAATAAACTCTCGTTATAAATCTATAGGAAAACATTATGATTTTAGACGATCAAATAAGGATATGGTGAAGATTTGTAGCTCAGGTGGATGATTTTCATAGAATTTTGTTCTCCGAGATGGATGGCTTAGTCGTTGAGCTTTCATAGTTCTTTTGAACAACATCATGTGCCTGGTCCTACGTTGTAGATGACTGACTGATTGACTGAACGACATCACCAACACAAACTTCAGATAGAAGTGAAGCGTTCGAATTTCTCCATATGTGGTTCATAGCTTGTCCTGTAGACCTCGACGCTGATTGCTTCTTGTTGACCTTAAACCTGCCATTGTTTACTTTTTTGTTTTTGTTGTATCTCCCATTAATTGGAATTTTATTCCTATGTTTGTGCATAATTTTCGAACGCTTCACTTCTATCCGAAGTTTGTACTGCTGATGTCGTTCAGAAGAACGATGAAAGCTCAACGGCCAAACCATCCAGCTCAAAGAACAAAACTTCATCAAAATCAAATAGGGATAAATTCGTATTATTAAAAATCTGGGTAATTAAATAACTTAAGGAGCTCAAAAACTAAAGATAATTGATGGTTCTACGTACATTATTCTCAAATCCTACTGGTCATGCCTACCATTTGTGTGTGGACAGTTCAAATTATATAAATTCAATGTACTAATGAGATCAATTATATCCATGAATAATTTTCCCTGTCATAAACTGACCCATTGGTTAACTCACAAACCGAAGCCATTCTGTGAAAAAGTAAACGTAAAAGGCACTTTCAAATTTTTTAGGAGTAATAGACTGTACGGACGGCCTCCGGTGAACTCAAGGAAGCTCTGAAAGAGCCTAAGACATTCGATCCAATCATCTTTTGGAAGGACATCCCAGAATCTCAACGTGTAGCTTCCCGATTGGATAAATGCTAAAAATCACTGCATGCGGATTGGATGACTATCATGTTTTGTTTATGCACAAGTTGCACAACTGATATTAAAGCTTTATTTAAAGTTTTATAATTGTTTTTATGAGATTATTTACCAGTATTGAAAATGTTAACTAAAACCTTTTTAAAAATTCCAAATTATTAAATTTGATATACATTCCTTAGTGTCATATTATTGACACAACAAACAAAATTTTCTTGTTTTCGCTCTTGAACTCAAAAATAAACTATGTACTAAGTTTTATAGTTGAATTCATGAGTCAATTGAAGCTAGACCGCCATGGAAAACCTGGAAGCACTGAACGGCCGTTTCGTTCTAGTGTGTGACGCCTCAGCGGTGCACATCCACGATCCCGCCCTGTGAGACTCGAACCCAGGACCCCTCAGTGTAATCCAGGACGTGCGTTTCGTCCAATTTAGGACTCACCAGGTGGATATATCTGCATCCCAGAATTGATGTCCACTCGGAGACTTGGATTCAACTCTGGGATGCAGGTACATCAGTCTGACGAGTTTCAGATAGGACGAAGTGCGCTTACTGGACTCCACTGCTAGCCACCATCCATCTCTATTTATAATGCTTATAATTTAAGTCAATATCGAGGCTATTCGTACAGGATGCACATATGCCAACAAGAGACTTATCAGCTGCAGTCCTAAATGTTAATGCTAAAATTCAAACAACCAATACAATAATGAATTACCCTGATATTAGTCTTCATAATTTCATCTCGTCGTGCTGATGTGATGTAATAATTTGAATCGTCAATGTCTATATTCACTAGCTATTATTTTGCTTATGACCGAGTGATTTCAGTAATTACTTTGTATATTTTTCATCAAATTAACACATACTCAAACCGAAAGCTTATTTATGTACAAGCCATAAAAAGATAGAACCAAATTAATCATACACAATTACTTTACAGAAAATAACAAAATTAAATATAATTTTTACGGTAATTTTGGTGAGACTACAATTTATGAACTAACCAATCAGATTTAGGATAACAAGTTTTGGATTTTAGTATGAAATTCATTCATCCATTTGGATAAATAGAGTTTCGGCATTTAAACTGTTGTCAGTTCGTGATGAAAACCCTGAACCTCATTCCCAACACTAACTAAGCATAGTAAATCATAATCCTAATTCCTCATACCGGTTTATAACCATCATTTAATCCTAGAAAGTAGATGGACATTCTCAAGGTCATTTTAGCAGTGCTCAAAGATCGTCCATGAACTATAGCCCCACCGATTATTTTTATTCCCGTTTTTTTTTTCACATATTAACAAAATCATTAAGATATTTTCAAAGCTTATTTTCTCCATTAATTTAGATTGTACACGATGTTAATCGGTAAATGTCATACAATCTTTCAAATCTATAAATTTGGATCAAGCAAGAATAACACACGGTAACAGAAGAATATGAATTTGTTTATTTCATATAGATCCTCTTCAACTACTTACAACCTTTAAACAGTAGTAATAACTATTTAAAACCAATGTACATACTTAATATCATATCAGTGAAGATGAATAAAATGACAGCAACAATTATGGGAGCACTCTAAAACAGGTTTCAGTGGTTAGATATTTATGTTAACAAAAGTGAAGATTTTTAATGGTACATGGAAAAACGTTTTTAGAAAATGCGAATCGATTTTTAAAAAGTTACGCAGTAAAGATCATTCAAGATCGGTGAATTAATAGAGTAAAATAAGTAAACCCAAAAATAATGTGGGAATAATGACGAGGAACTTACAAGTTGAATATCATTCTATTGATTCATTCATAAACCTACCTTTACAACAAGTGGCATACTTTACTGATCAGATGCTCGGTTTTTCTGCTCCTATGGAACCCGTTTATCACATAGTTTGTGTACAAATAAAGCTGAATGGTATGTCAGAAAACATTTTTAACGTTTAATCTTGGCCATTTGACTAATTAAATGATTATTCGAAAGTCTCAATTACATTTTTCATTTCTTATTATTATGCTTACGCACTAGGTTTCAATAAATTTATTAGTCAACTTTTCGATTCTTTTATTTAGTACCTAACTACTAAACAGTACTTTCACTATTCCATTTTCATATAACTGTTTGAATTTATCATTAACATATTTTATAAATCCGTAAGACGTTGTTGGCTTGAAATCCACCCATTTCAAATTTTTATGCTTTTATACTTTTATTACCCCCTTACTCTTACTCTTCTACCCTTACAAATGAAATACCACTTATTATCACTATTATAGGAAGTTTCGGAGAATACTGATTTTCATAGATTACCTCACCAAATAAAACTTATTTTAACAACCAGTGGAAATCGGGAGTCACTGAACGGATATTTCGTCCTAGTGTGGGACTCCTCTAAAGAATATCCTGAGGTAAAAATCAATATGTACTTACTACTAACTGATTTCGAGCGTTAATCTCCGGAGTTCTATACAAAAGTTATGAGAACTGGAGCTTAACCATGTCTGAAGTAAGACAGTTACTCACCAATGACAATGGAAGTTGGTTAAGCAATAATGTGAATTGATTGAATAAAGAATCTAGGCCACTGGATGCCAACTGTGTTGTCGAAAATTTAAGGACTCATCTCATGATCTGAGTGTTCTTGTTTCAATCTTCAGTGAATTTATGAATGTACGTTGCCGAACAGTTCCACACCAGAACAAAACAACCACCCATTACTTTCTGGTATTCAGTGGTTGTCTAAGTAAGAACAATTCGTAATATATACAATGAAACTAATTATTCCACTGAAATAAAAAAATAAATCCCAGTTTATGAATTACACATGACTGATTAAGATTTGCATTTTTAAGAATGTAATATGATCATGGATTTCAGGTCAGTCAATAAACCCGAACAACAACTAATAAATAGTTTATTTATATGCATATTCATTATTTATAACCATGTTTTTTTCCGAAATGAAATCAGATCACATGTCTTCAAAATAAGCAACAAAGTACTTTTACAGAAGAGAAAAAATTATCCGCATCGTACAGTTTTCTATACATGTTCCCTAGTATGATATTTTATCTGCACCCTTTGCCTATTTTTACTCTTCGCCCTCTTTATTCCTTTTCTTTTTTTTTGTTTTTTCGTTATTGTCGTTAAAGTTAGCAACTGATTGTCCCAAATGCAGAACGCAACATTTTTCTCTATACTCTTCCTTTCTGCTTCATTCACTTCACATGTAGGAATGTATCTTAGTAAACAAATAGATAAACAGGTGTGTTTTTAAGTGTCCATCTATATATAGTACACATTTCTGGGTTTATCTTTCTGAAAAATATAACAACTCAGTTATACATACGATTCTGTGATCATACTAAGTTGATTTTTTTTCTATAAGAATATTTAAGCATCACATGTATCGGGCTGAAGTCGAAAAAAAAGATATTTTTTATTGATAAAGTAAAGAAACAATTTACCAGAATAATTAGATGTTTATCAATAAAACTGATTACTCGCCAAGTCTTGTACCAGTTGTAAATTTCTTAACTGTAGATAATTCACAACTGATAAATTAATTATTTACGGTACATTCTGATAGAAAAGTAATACTGTTCTAGATAGTCCCCCAGTAGCAATTGTTGTGACGGGCGGTGTCCAAAATTTGATACTGATACAAGGTCTGCTACGCGCTAACTCCCCAAATGACTACATGAGCGACAACATAAGAGGGAGCGAGAAAGTGTAATGGGTTATCGATTAAAATGCACAAATAATCACACATGTATATACTACTCTAATCCTCAGGAAATTGATCGATTACTTGGCCATTAAAATGCATTTGTCCTTCAGGTCACTTATGATTGCCATCGGTTGACCTTCTTACTAGGTTACTTCTGATTGGCTCTCTACCTAAGCAATCATATAACTAATATTATAAAGACTTGATTTAAATTGTGTAATAAATACAACAATGCATGTTGCATGATAAAACATTAAAATTTAGTCTCCAAGCTAATAAACATGCATAAGAATTGATAAAACGATCATAGAACATACAAGGAATATATGTGTATAAAAATACATATCATCCTAATACTTGTAGTATTCAAATTAGAAATGCCTCCTTTAGGTGTAGAACACTTTGGCTGGCGAGAAAAATCTTCAGAAATCATAACACTTTTTAACTATATGCACTGATGATCAAACCATGTTGTTTAAATATATTTCTTGTTTACACAGAAGCTTTTTTTTAGTTTAAAGGAAACTTTCGCCTAAAATTACATCGTCAAAGTTTTTCAAAGTTACATGCATCTTCATTAACTTGATACGAGAATTGTAGAAGATATGCTGTTAATTAGTGTTTCGAAGTGGTAAATTGTCGTCTCACCCTAGACAAAAGGTTAGCTTGTAGATCGTGATCACCACAAATTAATCTAATTTGCGTATCATTTCAAACCACTCACGACTCCATCATAAATAGAACTTTAGACCTTCATGTCCCAAAACTAACACTTAAGTAATAAAACCACTGGTCAAGTGTCCCGTCGTACGATTTTTAATCTAATCAATTTTTCCTAAAGTTTAACTAGTATCGAACCCCATTGGTAAAAACAGTTGTAATCCCAATATATCTGAATTCCACAAGTCACGACTTCTCAGTAGAACTTCAGGAATATCATGATGTGTGCAGACTATTATAGTTTCGTTCAAGGGGTTTCGTAAAGATTAATTTCAAACGGTGTATTTTATTAATCACAGACTAATCTCAGATGACTTATCTTCTTAAATGTTACCCAAATACTATTCTTTATATGAAGATTATTGAACACCTTGTTTTCACAACATATCAATATTCACTATACTTCTCTCCATTTATTTATCAGGTAAATACAACATCCTTAGTCAAGTAATTTGTTTCAGATAGTATTCTCTTTTTATTGATCATTTGTTTTTAATATGAAATAATCATTCAAAAGAGGATTCTTCCATTCAATTTTAAGAAATCACCTGATTTTAGTACAAATAATCAAAGAAATGTGTTGGTCATTTTTAAAATTTGAGAAATAAATTAGGTTTTCATTAAACCTGAGCTATTGACAAACTGCCATTAGTCATTTTCAATGTAACATCAATCAGGTTTTTTTTCATATTTCTAATATTAAATGAAATTTATGGGAAATTGTAATGATGCTACCTCAGGACAATGCCGAAAAACAAACACTTGGAATTGATATATTCTGTTTCTGAAATTCATTTGGAATGTGTATATTCAAGATCATTTTTGTATTGTTAATTAGGTCTTGTTTAAAGCTTCACGTAAAACATTTAATCACGACTATATTCAAGTAGTCAATGATCATGTGGACGATTGGATTACGTAATCGGTGTTATAATTTGTGGGTTTGTGCTCCTATCAATGTATAACATAATGATACCGCCAATTATCAACCGGACCAATGACACATAAAACCCGTACGAGCAGTCTACAGTCCTTGTCGGTCCTGCTTTCCAACTAACCCTGCCTGTTAAATCCACAACACCAATATCAACACATGCAATATGAATCATTTATTTCAAACATACTGGCTTTATATACAAACCAAACAGACCACATCGTTTCATAAAATAGAAAATAACATTTGTACAAAATTTAGTCAAAAGTGGTTGTGAATGTGTGAGACCGTAATTAATAGACTGGGCGTAACTCAAGAATGAGAAATCGTATAATAATGTTCATAGTTCAAAATAATGCTTGTAATTAGAGGGACATGAATATGAATAGTTTAGCTACTTAACAATTGTACAGTAAAAATATGTGTATCGTATTGGTCCATGAATAGTTCTCAAAAGTTTCCATTCATAATTCTCATCGGCATATAACAATTGGAAAGAGTTCCAACCTATAAATAAACTGTGTAAACTATAAAAATAAAAAAATACTAAATTTGATTGATGGTGTTTGCTTGTATCCTCCCACTGTTGTTTAGAACTGCAAATGATGTTCAAGTCCCATGGTGAACATCGGTTCTGAGATGCAGGTACATCCAGCTGACTAGTTCCAAATAGGACGAAACTTGCGTCCTAGATTCCACGGCAAGCCACCATCCATCTTTGCTTTAAAAAATAACATTCTTCAAGAAATTCAAATTTCCGTAGGTATTCATCATAGAGTGAGAAAATTTTAGTTATCAGGTGACATTGATTAGTTGTTCCATCTTTACTTAAGATATGAAACCAGTGTGAACAACTGGACTTTGAATCCCTTCGTGAATGCTACACAATAGTGGTATGGGTTTAAAGACCGACAGAAAACATCTTCAACCTTTTTCAATTCCTAATATAAATTTTATCTGTCACTAATATCTGCCTAACTAATGGATTTATTTACCCCTGCTTAAATCACAGCTTCTTTACTAAACATTCAAAAAATTCATTCTTAGATAAGTCTTTGATATATTTTCGGATTTCCCCAAAAGCTTTAGAGATCAAATACTTTTCCTCTAAAAAACGTAGTTGAAAAGGTACACAGTAGTAAATCATCAGTCTATAGTTTACCTCAAAAAAGTAGGCAAAAAGCATGCAAGATATAAGAAGCATTTACTAGACCATCATAAGGTAGTCAAATGCCTCGTCATCTAATAGGTGATGCATATAAATGGATTAACGAGATTACCACTATCCCGATCTACTATCTAGTGAAACCACAACCAAGGCGACGGGCTGGGCAGAATTAGCGAGGAAAGAAGACCCTGTTAGGTTTGACTCTGGTCCGACTCTGAGGATACATGATGGATGTAGTGTAGGTGTCAAAATGTTTTCTTCGTCTTCGAAATAATCACATTTTCACAAGTATATTCTCAAGTTTTTCTACTGAGAAACTTGTATTCAGTTGATAAATTACTTTAAAACATTTTATCCCTACCGTTTAGTGTTTATGTTTTATAAGAAAATATGAAACTGTTCATCACAAATAAGGCTTATGAAATGTGCACTGTCAGTACTTATACTCAAAGCATCTTTATCATTCAGTGATGTTACACTTGTCTACAATACACTGTACATAAATTTAACGGAAAATGAAATGATAAATATTAGTGGTATAAATTTTTATCATAGAAGCTATTCAATTTGTAGTACACGTCACTAAATAGCTTTAGCATGACAACAATTAGAAAACAAAGAAAAACTAGACAACACTATTACCGTCGTCCAAAACTTCCTAAATATCTACATCAATGACTGCTCCAGGGATCAAAACCTAGATCTACAGGTTTAGTAGATAGCTCTTGGCTTAAAACTACTTAGTGGATATCCAATGATTTACATTTCCAACGTCGACCAGTTCATGATATTTTGCTATTATTATCTATTTCTGACAGTACCACCTACCTCATTTACGGTATAACTGACCTCCGTTAGTCATAACTTCTCATTAAAACCTCAGAAATACGTATTGCATTTAATCATCAGTTAACTCATGATTACTGTTAGTCTAGAATGTTTCGGATGAAACTGTTTAATTTGTAGTTTAGATCACTTAAATGCGCATATCTAGTTTTCTGTTAACCCCTGCCAAACTTTTAAAACAAAAAAAAACTGTTTCTGAGACTTGCTGGGTTATATATAACAATATACAAAGATGAAATAATTTTAAGATAACAAAAACCATTAATTTCACATGGCTTTTACCTTTAAAATTATACTTTTACACCTAATGATCTTTCAATGAAACACTGAAGCCATATAAATTACATTATTTTTCAATGTAATATGTCTTTTTTTTAAAACGAATATAGCTACATAGCATTTGTTATGTCTGACTTTATTATACATTGACCACCTGGTGTTTTGAATACACCTGTTTGAAAGACAAGCATAACATGGTTATTCCTCATGCTACATATAATTTCTTTGGAGTAAGTATGCTGAAATGTAAACGCGAACGGCAAAACTTAGTCCAGATTACAAACTGGTAGTTGGTCTAATGCATATATTATAATACTTATGAATATAGAAAAGTAGTTCACGATATTCAACTAGGGTTGTTTGTTTCTTTAAGCATACGGAAAACTGTCTCTAAATTTTAACAGAAAAGATGAGAAAAAATATAGACGTCCTATCCGACATTACATCTATGAACTACAAAAGAATATCAGCTATTTATTTAATAATAATTTATGTTCTGAAAATAATAATTACAGAATTCACGCCAGTTTACAGGCATGATCAATTTGATATAAATAGTAACATTAGATACACAGAACAAACATGTGATAGAAGAAAGTTTTAAGTATACTAGTTCAGTAATTGTTTAGGTAGTACATGTATTACAGCGATCCAATGCATCAGCTGGAAATTTTTAATATTTCTTAAATGGACAGCCCGTTGATTTATGAACGGTGTAATTAAGGTCATTCCCTGTGCCAGATCGAATTAATGATAATTATCGACAACTAGAGAAATTAAAACGAAAACAGAGAGCACTGAACAACAAAGCGGTAATTGCCAAAATATATGAATCAGGTCTACCTAGATGTATGTGTCATGTGACACAGTGATATACTGTTTATGTTATTCAAATTAGTTAAACTTGCTAGGGACGGTGTTAACATGTTGACAGCAAGTCGGTGGTTTTACTTAGGGGATTCACTAATAAAGATGGCTAAACATTTAAAGGTCCTATAATACTACTTGTAGAATGAGATACACTTACAGGTGCTAGACCATTCAATGCATTTTCAGAGGAGCAGTATGCATCGATACAGCAAACAAATAATGAGAGTGATTTTATCGTGCGGATAGATTGTGGTAGGTTATTCCATACTCTAGAAAATTTACAGGTGAAGTAATTCATATAAAGAGATGATTTAGAATGAGTTTGTTTCACTAGTGCCAAGGAATTACGGATGTCATAATGAGAGGTTTCTGCATATTGAATCGCGTGATCGGATGTAAACGATAGTTTATGCAGTAGTTTGAAGAAAAAGATAAGATTGAGTTTGAGTCTCCTCCTCCATAAAGGGTCTATCCCAAGTTTATTACATCTAGAATTATAAGTTAAGGCATAATCAGCTCCAAGAACACGAAGTGTAAATCGTCTCTGTACTGATTTCAGCCTTAATTTATCCTCTATGCGCGCACTGCTAAGAATAAACGTGCAATATTCTAGAAGAGGTCGAGTACAAACTTTTTACATTAGAATATGTGACTCATTGTTGTAAAGGTTTCGAGTTATGTAACCTATTAGACGTTGAGTCTTGGAGGTCTGTTTTAATACCTGTTCTGTAAACGACAAGTCTTGGGAGTATCTAAGTCCTAAGTCTACTACTGTATGTAACCTAGATAACACTTCTCCATTTATGGTAATGTCTAGGTTGAATGATGTATCGCCGAAGCATATCTATCCAAATTTAGCCGTATTAAGCTCCAGTTGCCATGTTAAGCACCACTGTGCTACCTTGTTAAGCTCCATGCTGATGCAATTTTGCATATTTTTTCAGCTCATGTGGAGAAAATGAATATACTACTTTAAGATCATCTGCATATAGAAGGGACTTACCCACACAAAAACTTTCACAAATATAATTGATAAACACTAAAAAGAGCAAAGGACCTAAGACACTACCTTGTATTACACCACTTCTAACTGGGACAGCGTTAGACAATGAAGATTTAGAATCTGATTATTTATTCCTTATTAACTTAGTCGGCGGTCTATGCTCTACGAGGGGTATCAGGCATAAATAAATGAAAATAAAATCAAAAACTTGTTTTTATTGTAAAAAATCAGAACGAAATATCGGAACAGTCAATGTACAAACGATAAACTAGAATACAAGTTAATTAGAATGAAAAACATGAATGAAAGAAAAATGACAATGATGTAATCAAACGTTAAGAAAGAGTTGAAGTAATGAACAATTCAATTCATTAAATTCAGTAATTTTATAATATATCTTTCTTTATTGCCATTAATCTGTTTTCATTTCCTTCATTACACAATCATCTAATGTTTGTTAACTCTGTGAGTTCTAATCACTAGTTCGATGTTCTGGAACTTTCCATCCCACACTTTATTTCTTTATCTGAAATAAAAAATTGTTATGACCTTAATGACTCTATTGGAATCTTCGCTACATCATGATATACATATTCATCACTCATCACCGTATTTATGAATATTGACATATTCATAATAACTGATTTTGAAATATTATAGGTTGTATGCAGCTGATGAAGACCTAACAAAATAAAATTATTTTAATAGTTGAGATCATGAGTCACTTGAAGCTAGACCACCATGGAAAACCTGGAAGCATTGGATGGTCGTTTCGTCCTGTTGTGGGACTCCTTAGCAGTGCTCATTCACTATCCCGTCTCGCGAGATTCAAACCCAGGACCTATCAGTCTCGTGCGCGAGCGCTTAACCATTAGACCACTGAACTGGCATCCAACGGTGTTAATGCCTAACATCAAATAATCCACGAAATTGAGCGACACACCCACCATTGTCTTCAGTGAGTTACTACTTCACAACAGACCCGGTTGAACTCCAGTGATAGGTCTTGGGTTCGGATCTCGCGAGGCCGGATGGTGGATGAGCACTGCTGAGGAGTCCCACAACAGGACGAAGTGGCCACCCAGTGCTTTCAGGTTTCCCATGGTGATCTAGCTTCAAGTGACTCATGGCCTCAACTATTAAAATTACTATAATATCCACAAAACCCCTTCTGAAAATAAAATGAATTTATATTATTCTGCATCAGTCTTTGTTTTTGTTCTCCTCAAGATAATTCGCTGCATTTCTGATTGAAGAGTTCTGTATTAGAGTTTCAGTATGAACATCAACTCGAAGACACAGGTACGCTTGTTTTATAAGTTCTAAATGGAATGAAAAGAGCCTCCTGTATACCACTGCTGGTGATCCCTTGAGAGTTGCTTCAATATAGCCACTTTATCATTAGCTTTTTAAAACAGATAAATATCAGTTAGTAACCGAATCCAGGACTTATGTTATGTTCCGTTTGGGACCCATAAACTAACTAGTGCCTATCTAAACTCACCAACTTATCGGATAGCACATTGACGTTTAAAGCGATAAGCACTAGGTCTGAGTCTTCGTGTTAACTTTAACAATATGATTCAGGTACATCCATCTTGGGAGTCCTAAATAGAATGAAATCCTCTTCCTGAATCCCACTGCTAGCCATAATTCATCAATTTTAAAATAATAACTAATTTCTTGTTGATTGTCACATAAACAATTTGTTCGCAGTGTACCCTTCATTTTGACTGATAATTTTAATCTTTATTAAATGTACCTCAATAATAATAATAATAATAATAATAATAATAATAATTCATTTCTACCCAATGAGAAACGGTTATTTTATCTAATATGAATATACATTTTATCATCAGCATAAACTAATAATTTGCGTGTGAGAGAAAAAATATCAATAAACTGCAGAAAGTATGAATTGTTAGGCAGTATCAATTCATGTCTTGTACAACATGTTATGTGTTTCCTGTGCAAATGTATATGCCACATCCTATCATTCCCACTAAACTTATCTATTTAAGCCAATTGTATTTAATATAAGGAACCAATCTAAGTCATTTACAACACAGTTAATCTGTGTGATAATTTTGATTGTTTAAGAAATATTTGGTGTGTTTTCATCCCTTGTCCACTGTATGTAAAAGACATTCACTTTAGAAGAGACTGAATAGCAAATTATGTTATAAACATTTATTATATGTTCTCATAAAGATTCACTTTCTTTTTAATGGCTTCTCAACATTGTTCAATTCGTTTAATTCGTCAAGATACATCTATTCCATGGGGTTTTCGATTAGAAGGTGGTACTGACTTTGGTCATTCTATAACTATACAACATGTGAATCCTGGAAGTATAGCTGATTACAGTGGACTTCGGGCTGGTGATCATGTGATACGAATTAATCAATCTGAAACTAAATGGATGAGACATGATGATGCAAAAATGGAGATCATACGATCAAGTAATGATTTAGAATTGTTTGTTCAACGTAATGAAATTGTAAATCAATATACACATCAAAATAATTTTTCTCCATCACCAAAACATTCGTTAAGTAGATCACCGAAACCAGTTTCTCCACAACCAGTTAGTCGACAAACTATTTGGCAACCTAAAATTGTTTCATCTGTTCAAATGTCACCAAATAGTAATCATAACAATCACCAAGCATATGGAACTCATGTTAATTTAGAGGCTACATCGAAAAATGAAGAGTCATCATCTATCGGAGTTAAGCACAATATCTCACCACTTCCATTTGGTCAATCACCACCGGCACCTGGAGAAAACGTACTAACAAAAGTCGGTGAGGGACGTTATAGAAAAATCAGTCACTCATCATATAATTCACCTATGGGTTTATATAATCAAAAAAATAGAAATCAAACATTTGAAAGAACATTGTCTAATGCTACAGGCAATCAACATGATGGTACAGCACCTCAAGTATCACCAACAACACCACCATCAATGTATTGTGGATCATGTGGAGGTTTTATACGCGGTGTTTTTGTTAAAGTACAAGGTCGTATCCCAATGCATCCTGAATGCCTTAAATGTTGTAAATGTGGAATAGGTTTACGTAATATTGGTTATTTCTACATTAAAGAACAATTGTATTGTGAAACTCATGCTAAACAAGCTGCACCACCTCCTGAACCTGGCATGAAAGCTGTTGTTGTTTATAAATAACATGTGAACTTTGAAAAAAAGAAATAATAATTTAAGTTCTATGAAAGATATTTAATATCCAATTACACATGAAGCTATCAAAATGATTGAGTGAGTTTTACCATTTTTTTTTTGTTGTTGAAACGAAACAAACTATTATTATTTCCCGTCAACAAAAATGTTTAGTTTACAAAATCTATTGTCAAAATCGTTAGGATTAGTCCAAAATTGGATATTTTATCAACAAAAAAAACCCATCTTAACTCTCATTATCAGTTGGGCATGTAAATTGATTTATAACATATATATTACATTAAATGATTTGAATATAGACAAACTTTTTAACAAACCGTCTACTCAATATATCCAACTCCTTTTTCAATTCATAAGATTGAATGATTAAGAAACTATTTAACTGAATGATAATTATAGTTGTGAATGTATGATCATTATTATTATTATTGTAGTTTACAAATAAATACCTACAATCTATATACCTTTCTATTTACTTTGAGAAGAGAAGAAAAACAAACAAACAAAAGAGGTGAGGTTTTCCAACATTTAACCTTGACTAAGATTAACATATACATTTCATGTACCGTAGAATTTACAAATTGATTTCCTTTTTTTCTTTTTAATTTCAGCTCTCTTTCTGATTATCTGTCGATTGTTTGTTTTTTCTCTTTTTTTTCCAAGCAAACTCATGCAGCCCTTTTATTTTAGATGTTTCATTCTACTTATTCTATAGTTTATTTCATTATCTTGATTAATATTCACTATTAATGATCGTAATTATAAAATTGTAATTGTTTAAGTATTCAGTAATTCATTATTTTATTGATTAGATTATTGTTAATACGATCAATGTATGAACCGTTAAATATTGATTGTGTATCCGGTAATAAAATAACCAATTTAGTCTTATCAAAATTGTTATTATCATTTCAATGAAGATAATAGAAAAGAAAATATCTTGAACTGTGTTTTATTTTTCTTAAATATAATAAGTAATGAAATTTCATTTTGTCCGCGAATTTATTGTTTAAATTATATGGCCTAATAACATAAGCCATTCCAATGTGAGCTTGGATATAATAATTTACATCAACACTATTTTTTTAATTGTCATAGCTTGGTTATAACTTTGTGATTAATATATAGAACTTTCGACTTTTGATGAGGCAGATTTAAATCTTTAACCATATACTGTGGTTTCAATGATCAGGTCGTATCAGTTGTTTAAATTTAGTTAAGCTAATGTATTGAAATGATAGAAGAGATTTGTAGCTGAAATGGATTTTTTTTAACGTTGATTTTTATTTACTGAATAGTTTACTGAAGAAAATTTCGTTCTCATTCTAGACATCATTAAAGTTTGCCTATCTCAAGTAAAAGTGTTAATGATTTTGTTCATAATTACAACGAACTCTTCACAATTAAACGACTTAGATAAGAGTAATTAGCATTACCAAAAATATCAATATATGGAGACGTTCATTAGGAAAAATTTTTCTTTAAGAAGATATAATTTTCTAGAGCTGCTCAATCGTACTCACGGTTATTTTTACATGTAGTGGTCTATAACAAAATATTGAATTACTGTGTCATTAACAGAGGTACTAAAAGTCAGTTAAAATTTAAAGTTACGTAACACTCAAAGGGTAACAAAAATAAATTAACAAATGGAAGCAAAATATAGATTACCCATTTGATGATTATTAGGAAAATAAAAATATGAGCGAATAAGTGTCTAAACAAGACATAGAACTGATATTTAAAAAATTATTGTCTACTTGAAGAATGCGGGAAAATAAAGAAGAGAAAACAACCACGTTCAAAAATTATCAACAAAATGGCACTTCGTATGTTAGGACCATGGTAAACTAACGAATTGAATATGCATCTTTTAAACACAAAGATCATTTGTGAGCTGACAAATACCCGAAGCACACGCTATTTATAAGTTTCTTGCTCAGCTTCCCTTCGAAACAATTCGCCCTACTTTATGAATAAATTTTACTGGGGGTTCTGGTGGAGGTAGATGACTAGATGTTCAACAGTTAAGCTAGTGGCTGACTTGTATTCACCATTCTATAACCATGCTCGACAGTGCCTGTATAAAGGGTTTGGAATGGGCACACTTTGAGTGACCAGTATTACAAGCTCCACAAGAATAAATAAAACGATGGATATATAGTGTGGTGGCCCGAAGCGGCGATTTATCCTAGACACATCCTGGTATCGCACATCTGCTGAAGAATACAGTTCGTATTCCAACTAAATAAAAGGTCTCCTTCAGGAATTTGGAAGACTAATTTTGTTAGATCTCCTAGACTTTACCTCCTCTAAATTCAATGTCCTAGAAAAAAATCTTCCTCAGTAAGCGAGTTTCTTCAGTTAAGCGTCTGGGCTCCAGGTTGCTGTTAGTGAACCTTAGAGGAAATCAATTTTTCATAGACATTTTTTGGGTCCCTGTAATGTTTATAAGTAATTGAGTTATATTATGAACTAAGAACCCCAGAAATAACGTAATCGGATCACGAAGTACTAGATAACCACAAACGAATGTACTGTATTTAGAATTAGAAATCAAGCATACAACAAGTACAAATGTATCATTAATTCATTCAAACATCACAGTGCCATCCTATTTTACTCCGATTGTGTTCTCTGTACAGACCTATTAATTCTCGAGGATAAGAAATGTATCAAATTTCTCTTTCTACTCGGTGTAACCCAACACTAGAAGTCCTTATATTTCCCATCCCATATTGCGTTTGTATGAACCGTTCTTTGTAAAGAGCCGTTCGGTTTTCTTTAGAATAAAACATCAAGAAAGTGAAATTCTGAGGTTGTCTCTGACCATAGGGTGAATGTGACCGATTAGCGGAAAATATTAAACGTCTGTAGTATTTTATTAGGAACATTCGTTTCATCAAAAATATTGAAAGCATCATCTAAATATCACCTATAGAATGAAAATTACGAGTTGTCAATCAAACAGTATTCCCTAGATTGATCACGAAATATTTCGCTGAGAAGACTTAGTAGGGATCTTGAAGCAATGACACAAGTTTTTTTATAGAAATCATCGTTGAATCTGAATTGTCCATTAAAGGTGCAATGTACAGAAATCCTTGGAGATAATGTTTTAAAATACCAACATTGATGCTGAAATGAAAATATTTTAATGCCTACAAATCTAATGTAAAAAAAAAAAGATTTTTCTTACAGTTACCTTAAAATATAGCAATTTACGAATGTATACAAGAAATCAGATTTCCTGTAGAGTTGTGTAAGATGTTGGTCTTATTAATTAACTCAGTCTAAAAGAAATATATAAATCTACTTAGGTATACAAAAATTCAGCAAGGCGTTCACCTTAGGAAATTAAACAAACAAAATAGAAAAAAACACAACTAAGTATGAAAGTCATTAAAAATAAGAGATTGAACAGAAAGATTTATTTAGTGGGTGATTTACAGCAATATGCCCCTAATAACAGTTACAACGTAAAAGTTTTGAAAACAAGTCAATAACATTTCCTTTGTTAAAAAAAACTGTTCCCCAGCACATAAGTAGAACTAGCATTATATTCAATAAATTCTTGTATGTTTCTACGACTATCAATTCAATTTAATCATTAAATGAAGCAACTAAGTTTAGGATTAATACATCTTTTAAAACGATAGAATACTATTATTTGTAAATTATGTATGTTTATGTGGCGAGACTATAATACCAATCACGTATAAAATAACAAGTCTCAAATTTCGGCGCGAAATTCACTCATCCATTTGGTTAAATAGACTTTTGGCATTATAGCTTATGTCAGTTCGTGATGAAAACCCTAAATCTAACTCCTAGCCTTAACCATCAACTTTAAATCATAATTCTAATTCCTCACACTGGTTTATAACCGTTATTTGATCCTAGTTACTAGGCGGACACTCTAAAGGTCACTTTAACGTCACTCGAAGGTCATCCATATATTATGGTTTCACCGCTTGTCTTTATGAGTGTTCAAATCATAATAATTAGATCGTATGTTCAATAAAAATTGTGAAAATAATAAGTGAAATAATTTTAGATAACAGTGTAAGTACTAACCAGATGTAATTTTCACTCGAGATTTACTAATCCATCAAATTATGTAAATTATGTGGGAAATGATCACGAAATTACTCAGTTTTTTTGTGAATAATGTCAAAGTCATATTAAGGACAGTAACCTTGAGAGGTGTTTTGCCGATTCAGTTTACCGTATAAACTTTACCTTTTTCTGATAGGCTGTTGTGACCTCTAGTTAACTAATTTCATGCGTTCACGACTATGTATACCATTCTGTCCGAATATCGAATCTCCCTTATACTTCGCCTTTTTCCTGTGTGACCAGTTAGTCTTTGAAGTGTTGTATGTCAGTTTTCCTTACTGAGTCTGGAATGTAACCGTTTGTATTAGAATAGCCGTGAGCTACTTGATCTTATGTTCCGCGATAGTCCGAGTCATACATATAGATACACAGGCTTCTTAGACTCTGACCAAATCTGCTTGATATGACGGGATAAAAATATGACATTATTCAGGTCGATATTTTTTGTATCAAGTCAACATAGATTTCGTTAGTGGGATAATTATATTCCCTGGATAAATTCAAGCAAACTATATTCAGTGTTTTACTTTCAGTAACTCTATGTATTTCCCCTTATATCTGTTACTATAAAGTGTTTAAAATTAAGTATATAAATGATTGTATTTTGGTCTAATGTACGATGTGATTTGTGACGTGGTTTTGGAGGAGGGTTGGGCATAGGGCCGGCAATCACATCGCGTAGAATATAACCTTGCTAAAAAGCACTAAACGATTTAACACTTTTAAACTCTGTCCTCCGAGTTGAAGGAAGAATTATGATGCCTCACAGTGAAAACCGATATTTTTTAAAGTCATGAGGCCGATGCCTCTTCTAACAACCAGAGCAACAATTAAAATGGGTGCATGGAATGTTAGAACAACTTAAGAGACCGGGACGGCCAGTCAATTAGCTACGCAAATGAAATACAAATTAGCGGTTCTTGGAATCAGCGAAACACATTGAACCCAAGCTGAACAGAAAACATTAGAATTGAGAAAGATGCTTCAGTACTTTGGTCGTGAAGAGAAAAATGCTCCACACACTATGGGAGTTGCTCTGATGCTGTTTGAATGAGCACGAAATACACTTATAAGGTGGGAATCTCGTGGACCCAGGATCATCAAAGCATCTTTCAAAGCAAAGAAGGGAATCACGATGAATGTTATCCAATGTTATGCATAAACCAATGAACGCAACGACGACGATAAATATCACTTCTACAAGAGGCTATACTCGATCAGAGCGAAGTGTCCAGGAAAGGACCTGACCATCCCGATGGAAGATATAAACACTAAAGTCTGAATGGAAAACACCGAGTATGAAGATATCATAGGATGAAATAGATTAGGAGAAAGGAACGAGAATGGTGAGAGATCCGCAAATCTATGCGCATCCAACAAAATGGTTATAGGCGGCCCGATATTTTCACACAAATGCATACACAAAGTTACATGGGTATCAGCGGACCACACTACACAGAACCAGATTGATCACAACCACATCAGTAAAAAATTCACAAAGTCAGTGGAGGACGTAAGAACCATGAAGGAAGCTCACATATCTTTGGATCACCACCCGGTGGTTGCCAAGATGAAACTGAATCTAAAGAAGCATTCGACAACTGGGGAAATAGCATTATAAAGGTTCGATACGGCCCTCCTTCGAGATATTGACAAACTCACTAAATTTAAGACAACTCACAACGATTGGTTTCAAGACTTGCAGGATCTACCGGAAGAAAAAGACACTGCTATGGAGGACAACTGGGAAGGGATCAGAGAATCACTAACTTCAACGTGTCAGGATGTGCTGGACCGCAAGGGAGGGAAGTATAGAACAACTATATGACACGACGAAGAAACCTATAGGGAAATATAGTAGACCAGAGAGAGTGGTCAAGTATGAAGAAGGCAGAACAATTACTGAAATTCAAGAGCAGAGAATGAAGTGAGTGGAACATTTTGAAGAACTCTTGAATGTGCCAGCTCCACTGAATCCACTGAACCTTAAGGCAGCACCTAAAGACTTTCCTGTAGATGTAAATCCACTAACCATCGAAGAAATCAGGATGGCCATCAGACAAATCAAGTGTGAGAAAGCATCAGGACCTGACAATATACAAGCTAAAGCTCTGAAGTCAGACACAGAAGCAACTGGAAACATGCTTCACATTCTATTTAGGAAAATTTGGGGGAAAAGGACAAATGCCGAAGAACTGGAGAGGAGGATGTCTCATCAAGATACCAAAGAGAGATCTCAGTAAGTAAGGGAACTACAGAGGCTTCACACTGTAGTAAATGAGAACACAAGTAGGGATACTCGGATGTAATTGATCACGAAATTAGAGAACAACCTACTAAAATCTGAAAACTATACAGTAAATACTTCATTTGCAAAATATATGTCAATCATCTAAGACTTCATTATTCTTTCATTTCCACGCCAATCATTCTTTGTTTTCCTTGCATTTACTTTGATCTTCTTAACATTCTGACCCCAGGCATTTCACATTCGATTGATGATACGTACGAACACCCGGAGATCTGAGCAAATGTGGAAACTACAGAGGCATTACACTACTGTCAGTACCAGGGAAGGTCTTTAACAGAGTGTTGCTGAACCGGATGAAAGACGCAGTAGACGCCCAACTTCGATGTCAACAAGCTGGATTCCGTAAGGATCGGTCTCGCACAGACCAAATTGCGACACTACGGATCATCGTCGAACAATCAATTGAGTGGAAATCGTCACTGTACACCAACTTCATTGATTACGAAAAGGCATTTGACAGTGTAGATAGGAGAACGTTATGGAAACTTCTTCGGCACCACGGAGTTCCTGAGAAGATTGTCAATATTATCCGGAACTCATACGATGGACTAAAGTGCAAACTCATGCATGGAGGACAGCTGACAGACGCATTCCAGGTGAGAACCGGAGTTAGATAAGGCTGTCTACTCTCTCTCTTTCGCTTCTTTCTGGTTTTCGACTGAATTATGAAGATCTCGACATCTGACGGAAAACACGGAATACAATGGACAGCTCAGAATCAATTAGACGATTTGGACTTCGCAGATGACCTAGCCCTCCTATCCCATACACATGAACAAATGCAGATCAAGACAGTCAGTGTAGTAGCAGTCATTGCATCAGTAGGCCTCAGCATACACAAGAGGAAAACCAAGGTCCTCAAATTCAAGGCGGAGAACAGCAATCCAATCACTCTTGGTGGCGAAACTCTGGAAGATGCAGAATCCTTCACATACCTGGGAAGCATCAACGATGAACAAGGAGGATCAGATGCAGACGTAAAAGCTGGAATTAGCAAAGTAAGGGCAGCATTCCTTCAGTTGAAGAACATCTGGAACTCAAAACAGCTGTTTGTATGCCAACATCAAAGTCAGAATCTCCAATACGGACGTCAAGACAGTTCAATTGTATGGAGCTGAAACTTGGAGAACTACCACAACCATCATCGAAAAAGCACAAGTATTCACAAACAGTTGTCTACACAAGATACTCATTGTCTGTTGGCCGGATACCATCAGTAACAATCTACTATGAGATAAAACAAACGAGCTTCCAGCTGGAGAAGAAATTAGGAAAAGACGTTGGAAATGGATAGGACACACATTCCGCAAATCGTCAAACTGCATCACGAGACAAGCCCTAACTTGGAATCCTAAAGGGAAGCGGAAAAGAGGAAGACCAAAGAACACATTATGTCGGGAAATAGAAGCAGATATGAAAAGGATCAATAGGAACTGGAAAGATCTGGAAAGGATTGCCCAGGACAGGGTAGGATGGAGAATGCTGGCGAGCGGCCTATGCTCCTTTACGAGGAGTAGCAAGCGTAAGTAGGTAAGTAAGGTTACGTTGGGATAGATATAATTCACTATCTGCTGTTATATGAATAATTTTTGAGCAATTTATGACTGGATGGTGTACAAAAAACCACATTCACGAACCCAATGGAAAAACATGGCTTTCGAATACCTAATATGTCGGAGGTGCTGCATTCTATGGGATGCACGATTGATGCTGAATTTAAAATCAGGATAATGCAACAAATAGTCTGAAAACTTTGTGAACGAATTCAAGGATTTTTAGAAATACTCCTATAACGTATACATCTAGTCTTCTATCAACACTGCTAGGGAACATAAGTTGTTTTCTCTCCACTCTGATGACACTTCAGTTGCACTCCTTCACAGCTACTTCCAAGGACCTGGATTTCTTCAGCTTCCAGCTGGAGGAGAAATTAGGAAAAGACGTTGGAAATGGATAGGACACACATTCCGCAAATCGTCAAACTGCATCACGAGGCAAGCCCTAACTTGGAATCCTAAAGAGGAGCGGATAAGAGGGAGGATAAAGAACGCTATGCGTTGAGAATTGGAGCCAGCTAGGAAAACAATGAATAGAAACTGGAAACAAATGGAAAGAGTTGTGTAGAAAATGCTGGTGAGCGGCCTATGCTCCTCTATGGGTAACAGGCGTAAGTAATTGAGTTACACATCTTTTAATACCATGAGATAACATTACTACAATCAGTTATTGTAGAAGTTTAATCAAAAAATATAACTGCTCCTTCCTAACAGCACTAAACATTACGATTGATTTTATCAAACTATCAACTAATTTGTAAAATATATATGAAACTTTACATATCATTATTTATGAATACGTACGCCGAGGTTTCAAATAATTCATATGATACCTATTAACCTAACTATAAACTTAATGAAGTCCATGTTTATTTCATTACAGACTTTCACATTATGTTGTTTTACTTCCATGATATAAGTAATTTCCATTCGTTACAAATAATAATTTTCCCACACCTATACTACTATTAAATAATTAATTAGCTAGTTTATTATACTGAGAAATGTTTTATTAAATTATCTTATTTGTATAAAAGTTAAAATACTACTTGATCGTAGTACACTTATCAAAACCAAGTAGTTTTATGATTTACACATCATTCACTACCTAGTCACAGAGGTGGGGTTAGGTGCAGCCTACATGAAATCTAGATCTGAAGGTGTAACCTGGCTGGTCACAAGATTGAAACGTATTCTACCTGATTGTTACGATGTAAAGCATAGTTTGTAGTGACTCACATTTATCACGAGAACACGACTGGTTTATTAAAAACATTTATTATTATAACCAACTGTACCAGTGTTTGTTTTAACGTGCTTTTGTTTGACTGTGCTAAAGACAGCTATTTTGTGCTTCCATTCTTATACTCGCACTTTTGATTGTAACTTCGCGCGAATTCGGCTACGTTCTGTAACCAAGCTTGTATCCTGGCACGATCTCGGTATCCTTTCGATGCCACGAGATCGCCAGCAAATAAACATCGACTTGGTCCATTAATTGCCTTCTGGTATTTGGCTTCTCGGGGATCTTATGGATTTATTTGGTTACGTTCTACCTTCGCCTTCTGATTAACTTGGCACGTGTTTCTTGGTAGCGGTGTTCATAGTTAACCTCAACTCGACGCCACGCTACAAGTTCATAGCCTGTTTGAAACGCAATTACATCTCACAAAAAGTGAAAGAATGCCATTTTTCTCCTAATTTTGAAGGAAACAGGAGAGATTCAAACTGCTGTACACCAATAGAGCTCAGAGAATAAAACTTCATCCAAATCATCCACCTGAGCTACAAATCTTGTCCACCATCTCAGAGCTACTTCTTACACCTCAGGAGGTTAATGGGAAACCCAATCTACAAACAAATTACAGGGTTTACATGTACTAACTACATATTCAGGAGAGAGAGATTATGTAGTGCAAACACCATGTCATTACTGTTTGTCGCGTACATAGTTCTTCTAGCTCTATCTAGGAAAGTGCTACCAGCTTACATGTCGTACTGATCAAGATGCTTGTAGAACGAAAACGCTCAAAATCCCTTACACAACATTTCATTGGACAGTGTAAGATCCATTTTGAATGTTTTGTGTATGGAAATCCTTCCATTTATACACTCGCAGTTTGTTCTTATTGATTTCTTTAGTTGTATATTTTGTTGATATTTTTGATTCTATTTGAGTTGGTAATATTCGTATTTTATCGTAGTTTTTAATTTTCTTAAGCCTTCATTAAGTTTTCATGTTTCTTCCTGAACTGCATTTGTGTTGTTTTACTTGATACTATGTCTTGGCTGCAGCCATATTAATTTGTCCCTCCTTTTGACTGTGTTGCTTGTATTAACTGGAATTGTGCATTTTGATTGTGAATTGAAGCACTCTCCCAGAATTGGAAACGCTCTGTGTTATAAAGCAACCAGATATTATCTTTTGAACGAATCTGTGCGTGGTCTATCCAGACAAGATAGAATAACACTTATTTGTTGTGACTGATTTGATTAATTAAACAATTATTGGTTGAATAGCTGGGTGATCATATCTGTTTCGAAACATCATCTTACCCAATCACTTTGTCTTGGTTTCAACCGGGCAATGGCGCGTATCTAACCCACCTAGACAGCTAATCTTCAGTCCAAACCCTAGCTTGGATCTAACAGACAGAACTGCCATTTACTTGTTTCTTCTCGGGTCTTTCAAACCATGCTTTACGTTTTACATCTTTCCCTGTCGGGGCTCATGCAATTGATCTCGGTCAAAGACTTACAATTTGTTACTCAATTTACTGTTGCATGTCACCGAATCATTGGTAATAAGGTCGTGTTTGACTAAACTCGGGGTCACGGTGTGGTTCAGTTTATGACTGTTAACCATTATTTGTCTGCTTGGAAAGGTTTCCAGAATAATTACAGATATATATCTGATCTCATCTTGTTGGGAATACTTTAATTGATTCTCAGGTATCGAAATCTTGTTTATCAACTATTCCTTTCTTTGTTACCACGTTGGTTTGTGTTAGAGAAATCCTTTACTATATAGCACATGCTGCACCATTTGAGGTATCTTGTACGTCTGGTATAATTTATCCACTTTATTAAGTTAGGACCGTGTGGATTGAACACAGGATTTGTGTTTTGATATAATTTAATACGAGTCACTCAAAAACGAGTCGTACGCTACGCAGAAGAACGTAGTTGTTATGACCTTGAATCGCTTTTACCCCGTGATACTTGTTATGACTTGACCTTGATCTGTGTAGTCTAAATTATGACCTTGACGCGTTAGGCTGAGTGGCTTAACCTTGAGTCTAATACGCGTGAGTTCGATTGGGGTAGAGAGAACTATTCTAAATCCTGATTGGTTGGCAAGCACGCGAGTGAAAGAAGACAAGACAGTTGGAACACTAAACTCTGGATTCTCTGAATTCCGATTACTACAAAAATGTACATGAATAAATAAGTGCATATCTTGACCACGACGTACGATAATTTGGAAAAATACAGTTATGCCCGAAACAGGGAATTAGGGTAGAAAATATAGTGCAAAATATAATGTTTAAATTACAATATTTTTGGGACAAAAATAAATATAAGTGTTTTACAGGGTTTGAATGAAATGCAATAACGTCCCAAGAAAATAGCTTTCGTAATTGTCTGGGCTTCTTAATTCCCCGTTCATAACAGTAGTCTGTTCTAATTGAATAAAATTTGGTTTTATTTGTTTTGAGTCCGAACCTAATATTGATAATTTTGCTGTTACAATGCTATTGCAGACGAATATCATAAACACAACCTGGATCTTCTCAACACAAGAATCTCTTAATAGTACCATCCCTGAGTTTAGGACATTAACGCAATTCAACTGTTCAAAATACAACTTCTTGACTCATCTTGACCCCAATCAAGATATCCACTCGATTAGAATTTGAAGTTCACAACACTATTACTCTTCCTTCCAATCAAGAAATCCAGATCCTTGGAAGTAGCTGTGAAGGAGTGCAACTGAAGTGTCATCAGAGTGGAGAGAAAACAACTTATGTTCCCTAGCAGTGTTGATAGAAGACTAGATGTATACGTTATAGGAGTATTTCTAAAAATCCTTGAATTCGTTCACAAAGTTTTCAGACTATTTGTTGCATTATCCTGATTTTAAATTCAGCATCAATCGTGCATCCCATAGAATGCAGCACCTCCGACATATTAGGTATTCGAAAGCCATGTTTTTCCATTGGGTTCGTGAATGTGGTTTTTTGTACACCATCCAGTCATAAATTGCTCAAAAATTATTCATATAACAGCAGATAGTGAATTATATCTATCCCAACGTAACCTTACTTACCTACTTACGCTTGCTACTCCTCGTAAAGGAGCATAGGCCGCTCGCCAGCATTCTCCATCCTACCCTGTCCTGGGCAATCCTTTCCAGATCTTTCCAGTTCCTATTGATCCTTTTCATATCTGCTTCTATTTCCCGACATAATGTGTTCTTTGGTCTTCCTCTTTTCCGCTTCCCTTTAGGATTCCAAGTTAGGGCTTGTCTCGTGATGCAGTTTGACGATTTGCGGAATGTGTGTCCTATCCATTTCCAACGTCTTTTCCTAATTTCTTCTCCAGCTGGAAGCTCGTTTGTTTTATCTCATAGTAGATTGTTACTGATGGTGTCCGGCCAACAGACAATGAGTATCTTGTGTAGACAACTGTTTGTGAATACTTGTGCTTTTTCGATGATGGTTGTGGTAGTTCTCCAAGTTTCAGCTCCATACAATTGAACTGTCTTGACGTCCGTATTGGAGATTCTGACTTTGATGTTGGCATACAAACAGCTGTTTTGAGTTCCAGATGTTCTTCAACTGAAGGAATGCTGCCCTTACTTTGCTAATTCCAGCTTTTACGTCTGCATCTGATCCTCCTTGTTCATCGATGATGCTTCCCAGGTATGTGAAGGATTCTGCATCTTCCAGAGTTTCGCCACCAAGAGTGATTGGATTGCTGTTCTCCGCCTTGAATTTGAGGACCTTGGTTTTCCTCTTGTGTATGCTGAGGCCTACTGATGCAATGACTGCTACTACACTGACTGTCTTGATCTGCATTTGTTCATGTGTATGGGATAGGAGGGCTAGGTCATCTGCGAAGTCCAAATCGTCTAATTGATTCTGAGCTGTCCATTGTATTCCGTGTTTTCCGTCAGATGTCGAGATCTTCATAATTCAGTCGAAAACCAGAAAGAAGCGAAAGAGAGAGAGTAGACAGCCTTATCTAACTCCGGTTCTCACCTGGAATGCGTCTGTCAGCTGTCCTCCATGCATGAGTTTGCACTTTAGTCCATCGTATGAGTTCCGGATAATATTGACAATCTTCTCAGGAACTCCGTGGTGCCGAAGAAGTTTCCATAACGTTCTCCTATCTACACTGTCAAATGCCTTTTCGTAATCAATGAAGTTGGTGTACAGTGACGATTTCCACTCAATTGATTGTTCGACGATGATCCGTAGTGTCGCAATTTGGTCTGTGCGAGACCGATCCTTACGGAATCCAGCTTGTTGACATCGAAGTTGGGCGTCTACTGCGTCTTTCATCCGGTTCAGCAACACTCTGTTAAAGACCTTCCCTGGTACTGACAGTAGTGTAATGCCTCTGTAGTTTCCACATTTGCTCAGGTCTCCTTTCTTTGGAATCTCGATGAAGTGTCCTGTTTTCCAGTCCATCGGCATTTGTTCCTCCTCCCAAATCTTTTTGAATAGAAGGTGAAGCATGTTTGTTGTTACCTCGATGTCTGACTTCAGTGCTTCAGTTGGTATATTGTCGGGTCCCGCTGCTTTCCCGATCTTGATTTGTCTGATGGCCATTCTGATTTTTTCCGTCGTTGGTGGATTGACATCTATAGGAAGATCTGTGTGTGATGCTTCGATGTCCGATGAATTCATTGGGGCCGGCCTACCCAGGATTGCCTCAGAGTACTCTACCCATCTGTTCCGATGTTCTTGAATTTCAGTGATTGGCCTGCCTTCTTTGTCTTTGACTGGTCTCTCTGGTTTACTATATTTCCCTGTTAGTTTCTTCGTTGTATTGTAAAGTTGTTTCATATTTCCTTCTCTTGCAGCTTTTTCCGCTGTCGTTGCTAGTTCTTCCAGGTATTTCTTCTTGTCGGCTCTAATGCTCTTCTTCACTTGCTTGTTTGCTTCTATGTATTCAGATTGTGCTTGGACTTTCTCTGTTCGTGTCCGGCTGTTGTTAATTGCTGTCTTCTTGTTCTTCCTTTCTTTGATCCTGTTCAGTGTTTCTATAGAGATTCATTCCTTATAATGATGCTTCTTGAGGCCCAGAACCTCTTGAAACGTTGAAGTTAATGCTTCTTTGATACCTTCTCAGTTGTCATCCATAGTAGTTTCTTCTTCCTTCAGTAGATCCTTTAAGGCTTGGAACCTGTTGTTGAGAGCTATCTTGAATTCATTGAGTTTGTCAGTATTTCGAAGGAAGGCTGTATTGAACCTTTGTAGTGCTGATTGTCCAATTCTTCTTTAGCTTCGGTTTCATCTTGGCCACAACTAGGTGGCGATCTGAAGCTATGTCAGCTCCTTTCCTGCTTCTCACATCTTCCATTGTCCTTCGGAATTTTTTATTGATACAAATATGATCTATCTGGTTTTCTGTAGTGTGGTCCGGTGAGATCCATGTAGCTTTTTGTATATGTTTGTGTGGGAATATTGTGCCGCCTATGACCAATTTGTTGAATGCACACAGATTTGCAAATCGTTCCCCATTTTCGTTTCTCTCTCCCAGTCCATGCCGTCCCATTATATTTTTATATCCGGTGTTTTCTATTCCGACTTTTGAGTTTAGATCTCCCATCAGAATGGTGAGGTCTTTTCTCGGACACTTCTTTATGACTGATTGCAGCCTCTCATAGAATTGATCTTTAATGTCGTCGTTGTCATCATTGGTAGGTGCATAACATTGGATAATATTCATTGTGATCCCCTCCTTCTTTGTTTTGAAAGAAGCTTTGATGATTCTGGATTCGTGAGATTCCCATTCTTTAAGTGCATTCCGTGCTACTATGGACAGCATTAGAGCAACTCCATGGGTGTGTGGAGCATTTTCCTCTTCGTGACAGAAGTATAGCAGCATCTCTCCTGTATTTAGCCTTTGTTGTCCAGCTTGGGTCCAATGGGTTCCGCTGATTCCCAATACTGTCAAATTGTATCTCCTCATTTCCGTTGCTATTTGACTGGTCCTCTTGGCCTGTCACATTGTCCGGAGGTTCCATGTACCTATAAAAATTGTTGCTCAGGTTGTCAGAAGGGGCATCGGCCTCGTGACTTCCGAAGGAACTCGGCTTTCACCATGAGGTGTCATATTTCTTCTAAATGAAGACCTTCTGAACCTCAGGGCAGAGTTTAAATGGTTTGAATTAATTTTCTGGTTAGCGTCTTTTTAGCGATTTAGATTTTTACGGGATGGGGTCGCTAACCTCATGCCCAACCCTCCTCCTTTACCCGGGCTTGGGACCGGCAGTAACTCTGGAAGAGCTACAGGCGGAGTTATCTCAACGTAACCAATATGATCAAAATGCTTACGATGAAAACCGAATAGGATTGATTTGCCTTGCTCGACAACTACTAGTGTTGTGTGCGTGCAAAATTTACACTTAAACTATCTAGATCTAGATTTGCAATCACTCAGTGCCACTCATAATTGACACAAAATTGATTTTCAGCCAATAATCAAGAGTCCTCGTTGGCATGTGAAGTGCCAGATCATATGTATTAGTCCGTCATTTTATTTCAGGAGGTCTCCTTTGACAGTTGGAATTGACCACTATTTAACTAAGATTCTTCATCATAGTGTGCCGGATGAACCTTATAATGACACATTCTCCTTCAGTAAGACGGTGAGTGGCATTTTAAGGTGTGAGTAAACTTATTATATTCAAAACATGTCCACTTCAATATGTTAAAATCAGTGGCCTGTTGTTCAAGATATTTTCATTGGTAGACTTTCTATCTTCGGCATTTAGATCAAATTTAAAATGGGTCTAGGCTTCAATTTGACTAACTATACTCACAGACTATCAAAGTGTGAGTAATTCCGAAAAATGAACTATATATATCACCAATTCATGCCAAAAAGACTTGTACATAGGTCATAACCCGAATAGATCAGTCTGCTTATCATTGGGTGACTCTAATTGCTCCCTGTGAACTGATAGTTAGCTTATTAGTATAGGGGACACTTGTGCAAATTAAGCAGCTAAATTTTAAATCTAGTCCCTAATGGAAATAAGCGATGATTATGCAATCACATCGCAAAATACCTCCTCGGAAGCATGTAAAAAACGGGGACAAAGTACATTCCTAGTTAAGCATACATGAGACTGAATAGAGAAAATTGCATAAAACGTTTTGTAGACAGATAGGATTGTTACTTTCAATTTATGATGGTTCATATTTCTGTATGCTCTATATTGATGCCTAATGAATCGTAATTTCATACGCGTAAATCAAAATGTTGTTATAAAACAATAGACGTTACTGACTCTTCACAATATTATAAACATGGATTGTGAGAAATACTTGGATGAATAACATCATGGGGCTTTATGGTCAGTGATGCTTTTAAAGAGTTTACTCAGTCAAGTCTAGGAGGCGTCAAGGAAATCAACACTTAGAGTATATAAACTGATTAGTTGTCAAAAACGACAGCCGCGACAATCGAGAAAAGTGACCTCGCTGACAAATAGTAGCAACAGTCCAAATCCAAACGAGTAAAATAGCAGCTGCCAATTTTGAGATATCAGTCAAAATAAAACTAACGTAATCTGTAAAAAATAGATAGATAGGACGATATATTTGCAAAAGCGAAGTCATGGGTTAGACAAACGATAATTATCTGACCTAAAGCTGGAGACAAATGAACTTGGTAAATGAAAATATCACAAGTAAAAACCTTACATTTGTGGCTAGGATAAAGTGTGACTGCAGAATTTAAAGTATTTATGGGGAGATGTGCACAGATATGCAAACAAATACAAACAAAACTACTCAAAAAGTACTTACGTTGATGATAACTTAGTTAACGCACGAACCCTTTTTTCGTTCGTAATTGCAGTTTCTACGCTAAAAATTGATACCAGATCAGTTAACTTGATAGTTCACTAGTTCACGTTACAGCGAAAATTGAAAACACTGATATTGGTTTATATATAAGACATACGCTAGAAGCTGCATTGGATGAATGAAACTCCCTTGATCAGTTTGCAAGTTGTTAAAGTTTTTGTAAAACTTAAGACGACAAAAAAGTTGCAGATCAGTTGTGATGACCTCCAGAAGTTGATCAAAACCTATTCAGATTGCGTGTTAAAACCTGAACTGGCTGTCATTTATATCATATATAGAGCTTAAATTAAAGTAAGTATGGGCAAACACCGATTCTACAGAATTTTCAACTGCTTCTACTGAATTTTCCGCTTTCACGGTAAAATAGTGCGACCTATCCGGAAAACTAAGAAACACAATTGATGAATAGTGTTAGCTAGGTTTTCCTACCAAACGTAATAGATGACGTAAATCGGCACGGATGGCCACCCAAAATAAAATAAGCATAATGAATTTTTATTGAACTGTTGAATATCTGTATGTTTCTATTATTCTCCAAAACGTTTACCTTCAAATTACTATTCACTATACGCATTTTTGGCTGGCCTCACAAATACTTATCGACACAACGGCAAGTTTTTATTTCAGCAAAGACTTGTGCATTGTCTTTCGTACAGAATGAACACTTCATATGGCACTCTCGGCTCTGGAAGCGTGCATTCCTAGATTGGTATTACATGAGGCGCTTATTTGCCTACTATTAGTAAGCAAACAGCTTGGATACTGTCTGCTACGACAAAACTGAAGTGTTTTTTCAGTTTGTAGAACAGCGTTGACGAATGTTGAACTTCTACGTGAGAAACACGCCAACAGTGCATAAATTATTCTTGAAATATGTATATGTATTTTGTAATATTTTGATATTCAGTCAAATTTATAGCACATCATTCTTTTGACTATAGCGATGCTGATATGTACAGCTTTTGTTATTACAAGTATTGACAAGATAGTACAACATCGATAACGTGAATAAAATGTAATTAAGTTTTCACATTATAATGTCTTCAAAGAATCCTTTACTGAGTTTCGTGTAGAAGACAATTGCACTTGCTCACATTACAACTTGATCGACAGAATCCTATTACCATATAGAACTGAATGAATATAACATCATTTACTATCCGTGGACCAATGAACGAGAAAAAGGATATCTAAATGCTTCATTATTGAAGAGGTTCATACTTCTATCAGGATACAATGCCAAGTGAATTTTTTCTAAAAATCATATCTCTGTTGAATAAACAGATACCTTTTCACGAAATCGCTCGAAGAGGAAGTTATATGAAATGAAACGGAAAAAGAATACTAAAATAAGACCATAATTGTGCAACTTTCAGCGGTATGTAGATTGGATCAAAGCATGTCCCGTGCAGCATTGTGTTGGGGCACACTGACTTGCTATCTTCTAACCGATTCATGCAAGTTGATACATGGAGACGACTCTAAAATCTTATGTAAAAATTATAGATATATTGACAATTTTATTGGTGTGATTTCTACTTTTATCCAACCTTGTTAGTTGAAATTTTATGCTCGCTAGTTGATTAACGCAGAATACTGTATACAACTACTGCACTCAAACTTATAGAACCCCACAGTCACAAATCAGAAAACAGAAGTAAGCCGGAGAAGTGTTTGTTGGATAAGCATTAAAATGTACAGAAAACCATGGTATTTATAGATATTATTATTATAATCCAGTCAATTTACAAAGGGGCATACTACGCTGCTGTCCAAATGTAGCATGCCACGTTGATATTCTCGGAAGCTCCATCACGTTCTAGTTGGTTGGAAACTCTTTGGATACTTTTGGGTTTACGGATACTCTGTCGTGCTTCTCGCAAGCCGTCTCAACAGTGATTTTATCTGTTTGACCGAATGGAAAGAAGTAGGAGGGGGATTCGGACCTGTAATCCACTTCAATACGCATGTGTTGTTGAGGTATCTTATATTAACTGTAGTGAAAAACTCAGCTATCTTGAGTGTGCATCATTCTTTTATGTCTATCAATTTGATTTGTGTGTTTGATACATGTCCCAAATTTTCCTTGGACTCTGTAAAAAACTTTTTCCAATCTTCACACGAATTTTCACGATTCCCATCGATTCTTTCCGAGGCATAACTTAATGAACACGCTGTCGTCAGCGTTAAAACTTCGGACATTAAGACTTGGTCTGTGCTAACATGACTCTGAAAATAGTTCGAATAGGTCTTCCAAACATGGCTCCAGCGGGGGATTTTCCACCTTGGACAGTTGGGTTTGGAGTGCTTCTGTAAGCCGTCAAAAATTTTATCATAACCTATTTAGTTTTACTTTCATTCCCCCTCTCATCAATGCTCCCTTAAAATTATCTACTAAACGTTCTGCTTTTCCATTCGATTGAGGATGATAGGGCAAAGAACGTAGATGTGTCATGCTACAAAAATATTTAAATGAGTCTGCAATGAATTGTGAGCCATTATCAGTCACCAAGGTTTCTGGGACTCCAAAACGGCTACACGAAGTAGGCGATTTGTGGATTGCTTCTGAGGCTGTACACTTAGGCATACTATATACTTCCGGCTACTTCGTAAATGCATCCACAATAATTAAAAACATTTTACCTTGAATCGAACCGGCGAAATCTTCCAGGCTTTTGAAGACGTGGGCAAAGCCGTGGTTCGCATTTCGAAGGGTTTTTATCGACTTGAAGACGTGATAGATAGTTACAGCATTTGCCTTCGATGTCCTTGTCCATTGAGCACCAATAAGTACAACTTAGAGCCAATGATTTCATCATGTTGATTCCAGGGTGACTACTGAGAAATAGATTGAGAATGTTGTGACGCAATGATTCTGGAATAACAGTTTGGTCACCGAACGTAATATATGAGTCGACAAACATTAGTGAGTCATGTCGACGAAAATATTGCGAACGTTCTCCTCCAAGACGGTTGTTTGGCCGTTCAGTAGAAAGATAACATTTAACTCTACCCAATGTCTTTCAGTTTCAGTGATTTTCTTGATAGCTTCGAAGGCAGCCGGAAGTCCATCGATTACGTTCGTCAAATACACGATGAGCTTCTTTCTCAGCTTTTATATTTGCTACACGTCTTTTCTGGCGTTCTTGACTGGCAACCTGTTAATCTTGATAACGCGTCAGCTTGCCCGAAAGCGATAGTAGACTGATAGTAGACTTGATCGTGAAATCGCGACTCAGATGTTTTGTTGCCCATCGTTGTAGTCGGCTAGTCGTGTGAACAGGAATCCCTTTCTTCCATCCAAATACTGTAAGTAATGGCTTATGGTCTGCTGTCAGGGTGAAATGCTGACCAAATATCATTTTGTGAATTCTTTTAAGTTTCTGTTCAACCGTGTTCTGATTTATGGACTTACGTAATTAAGTAGTGTCGAATAATACCGAACAATAAGTGTAAATGGGTCAAAATAAGAGAAATCGAGACAACACCTAAACTAATATTGTTTCTCAAGTTATCAGGTAACAAATCGGAAATTCATAAGTGTTAGGCATCTTTTCACCATTATATTTGAGGCCATTTAAATTACACTAACTCCGACTAAACTTATCTATCATGTTCCAAGCATTTCTGCCCTGGAATAATAATGACTAGGCGTTAGGTAGTTTGTCGTAACTCCTCATGTTCAGTCATGGCTAAAGTTGATTATTATATAACGTTGATCAGTATGTAGACCCATCATGTCCAACAGCTTGGTCATAACCTGTCTGTTCTATATTATTCCCATTTACACACCTAAATATAACTGGTTGGTGAGATTTTACCCTAGAAGACCGCCACGAGACAGGATGGCTGGACCACCAAGTTACAGTGAGCCGAGATATGTGAGACTTGGTTCTGCCTCACTGTCTGAAGAGAGATGTATTGAACTGCTAGTGTGGTCATATAAATCACAGGGAATATTAATCAAGATGTAAATTAGTTGTTTAAGTTGACCAAATATTTGTATGACGAAAAATATTGGAGACTGAAATGAGTGATCATCGAACTTTATTCGACGTTGACATCAGTATAGATGTCTCTTACACTCAACAAATTTTCAGCAGAATAGCACTCCGTCGTAAAGTCTCTCTGTCAAGGTCACATTATTGAGAATTAACATTAACTTTTTATCAACATTAACACCAAAGTTTTGACAGAGAAGTCTGATAAGCCCGTTTGAATAATTAAGCAATTTAGAGTCGGTAACACCAGCATATAGGTCTTCATTTCATTATTTACAAGTTTCCACTTCATATCGATAGAGTCCCACAAAAATGTAGGTTGACGTCTTACAAATGAATGTTAATAAGTTGAGGATTTCGCCCTCGAAACATATCATAATAGGACTTTCTACTGATCCCTTCAAAAGAAGGTTTTATATTGACTTTAGTTTCATCTGTACTAAGGGAGACCACTATGGGAGTTTTTCATCTAATTACTCCCATCATTAAAAATTATGAATTATCTTTTCAGATTTCTGCGGGATCACATATGAAATTACTGTACTCCGTAACCAATAGCCTTCTCACACAAATACAAATTCTTTCAACATTTTTCCGACAGAATGCAGGAAACTTAAAAGAGGCAACACCCGAATTTCAGTCTAAGGTAGGCTTGTGTTTTGTCCGAAGGTATGTTGTGTGTTGAGGGAGCATATAGAGTAGTGTATGTGGTAAACTAAAACGGGGAAAAAGTGAGTCGACTGAGTAGACAAATTAGTTGTAGTTATATTTAATGGTTAAATAAGCTATTGATAACACAGAGATGAGATCATGACAATCTAATGATCTAGGCTAAAAGTTAATGGACTAAGATTTCAGATGCGCTATGATCTCATTGATTCATAACACGATTAGCGTACGTAGTATCCACAATAACAGGTATAAAAACTTATTCTCACTAAAACCACCAGATAAACCTAATACGCCAGGTTCAAATGAAGATAATATTTGAACTTTTTAAGAGAACTCACGATTTTTTCTATCCAAATTCTATCATTTGCCCGACGACTGAATGTTACGCAGACATTGATATACTGGGAAATTTCCTCTCCTTCAAAAACAATTTCACTAAGACGGGAATCGAAAGTAAGTCCTTATGGTTCACGAAAACTATTTAATTGAAAGTTTTTACCATACCGTCAACACTAAATCCTCAAATTGCTTATAGATACTTCTTTTTCCACAGATGTTTGAAATGGCACATCAGTAACTTGGCGCTAGTTTCAATCTGAGACCTTGGTCATCTGGAATTTTCGTACGATAGCTTAGGATCGAAAATTCTGCGATGGAGCAAACCTGTTATTATAAAATTTTAGGTATTGAAAAAACTGCTTCAGGTGATGAGATAAAGAAGGCGTACCGCCGACTGGCACTTAAATGGCATCCAGACAAGAACCCAGACAAAAAGGAAGAAGCAGAAAAATGCTTTAAACTCATAAGTGAGGCATATGAAGTACTGTCGGATCCCAAGAAGCGTGACATATATGACAGACGCGGCAGGGGTCCTCATGCTGGCGAGGCATTCGTATTTGAGGATTCTGATCCTTTCGCAATGTTTACGCGGTTCCACTTCCGAGATCCCATGGATATATTCAGAGAAGTTTTTGCTGGCTCTGGGCTCGATTCTTTCTTTGGCCCCAGTATTCATGACTTCCAATACGGTCCTCAGTTGGGTCGAACTCACAGGTCCAACTCTCATCGCAACGCTGGGCGACAATCCGGATCTCCTTATCATCATGCCGGACGTTCTAGTCAAGTGCAGAGCTATGATCCCATGCTCGCAAACCCTTTCATGGGTGGACTCTTTGACTCTCCGTTTGGTGGGTCACTGTTCAGTCCTTTGATGGCTTTTACCGATTCTGGGTTCGGAAATCCCCAGGGTTCTTCATCAACTTCCATCTTCAGTAGCTTTGGTGGGTCTTCATGTGCGGGTGGTTTCAGGTCAGTTTCAACATCGTCCAAGTACGTAAATGGGAAAATGGTTCGTGTGACAAAAGTGGTAGAGAATGGTACTGAGACCATTACGGAAGAAGTAGATGGTCAAGTAACTAACCGAACTGTCCGTCAATGTGGAAATGGAGCCCTGCAAGCAATGTGATTTATCTTCACACGAAATATACTTTGTTCGCATAGTAAAACTATATTAATTTTGTATAATCAGTTTCACAGTTATTTGTTGAGGTTGATAAAGTAATATTTATGTTGTCTAAATGACTGTCTTAATGCGTCCAATTTACTGTTACGTCTATTGGATACTTTGTTCTTCAACTGCACTTAAGACATACCACATTCGAATCCTCTTATAATACTTATATAAAATAAATATATCCCACTGATTTTGTTGTTTATTTTCACTTTTCATTTCAAGGTATGATATTCGTGTGGAATCGCTTAGTTGTGTCGTCAAGTCTCGGTTAGCTAAAATCATGTAAGTTTATAGATTAACTTATCCGCAGCTCAATCTATTAATATTTGGCCGTAGCCCATGTTTCATCTTTTGTTAGCCATTAGTGCATCTTATGGGGGAATTTACTAATTCAAAGCGCTCAGACTTCACGATATTTGCGAATATCTAATTTTCCGACTAGATTTAATCAGTATCGTGAGAGTGCGAACTACGTTTTCAATTAAATCACTGCTGCCATCACCTGCCAGTCTTTTTTAAAACTCAGTTCTTTAAATCCAAAAAGTAATTTACCGATCTCCAAAACAAGTTCATCACCGTACTGACAGTAAAATATGTGACTTATCTGCTGGTCCAGTGAATGAACGACCTAGGTTCGTCCAACAGGAAGAGTGCTTCAAACTGATGTTTTAGTGATAAATAACTGACAGTGTAATGGCTGGTAATGTTACTTATCTATATTAGTCGAACTTCATATTAACAAATACGAAATTTTAACCGTGTAGTTAGTTCCTAGTGGATTAAATTTTTTCCTAAACTCACCCCACCGATGAAGTTGGAGTAATTTTGTGCAACTAATATGTCGCTATCTGGCGTACTTGTATCTGAGCAACGTGTGTACGCGTTAATGGTGTGATATCATTTCTTTTTACATTATTTGTAATAGCAGCAGTGAATATCTTTGTATACTGTATACTAGAGGTATGTTAGCAAGTATTGTGGCTCATATGCAAGCCAGATCTCCGACGAATTAGAACTTCATTACCATATATTTACTAATGTAGTTCATATGTTGTTAGTCCTCAAATGTAGTCACCGATTTCAAACTCCAGTGACCGAATTTTGCAACGTCTGTTGATCACAGATATTTTAGAAATATTACTCGCATCTGCTGGAATCACCGGGTAAGCAATAGAGAGGTTAAACGCAAGATATTAGGGAATGATGGTAAATCAGTTGATGAACTTGTAAATCTCCATCCACTGAGATGGTTGGACCACGTGTTACGAATTCCAGAACACCGATTACCACGACGCACAAGGCTGACTAGTACTGGAAACGGTTGGAAGAAAGTTAGGGGCGACCAAACCAAAACGTGGCATCAATCCTTGAAGTCACTAGATTCTGGTCTGAGTCATGTTGGTAGATGCAAACTATTTGATTGGGGCCCGCGCGACTATCATAACCAATGGTTGGAGACTCTGGGTGACATGGCTCAGGATCGATCACAATGGAGTAGGTGTATACACTCTATGTCTTCCCTTAAACAATGAGATTGGAATCGCTTCATATCTTTCTCTCTATCAACTAATTCTTTCTTCCTGTACTATATCCTTATATGCACTCTTTCTTTTATATATTACCACCATTGAATTAACTACTTCTATGAATTCGGTGTTCATCTTGTTGTGTTAATGAGGTATGGCAACTTGGATCGATGCGTATATGTGCCTGGTCCTACGTTGTAGCTGACTGACTGGCAACGTCTGTTTACGTAAAACAGTGTCTGGTGGTTTAGCATTGGTAAAGTGTTCACCTTGGATATTTACCATCCTTAACAATTCTGCCTTTCCACTAGCGAAAGTCTAAGAGGGTCAGTCATAAAATTGGGGTTCCTCACCTCTCTGGTTATCGGTCTTACTGATAGGGCTTAAAAATCATAAATTCGACAAGAAAACAAATACATACATTTGCACAGTGACCTTATGTGATACCTCAAGCTGTTGTTTATTGTGATTTCTAGCTTTTTCAACTTGTTGCGACTATGGGAAATTACCCTGTTACTTTTCTAAGTTTCCGTAGAAATGTCCCTCCACGATGTTACTATTTAGAAAATGTTGGTTGTTTATTAACCCCCAACGGCGCTCAAGCATATATCTACCACCAACATTTTTATGTAACTAGCCATTCACTAGATACGTCAGGAAACAATCAAGGTTAATGAATAAAGCTCATGAAATAGTCTTCATGGCCACTAGAAGTGCCGTATATATTTACTTGAAAATCTTGACACCTGAACCTCATATTAGATCGAACAGTAAAAATCAATGGTTAGAGCCTAAGTCCCTCACTATATATATGAACTTTTTGAAACTCAAGTGTGGTTACTCTCGTAGCGTCGTTTGGTCAGTACGGTGAACTTCCATGATTTAATCTTAACGTGTCTTTGAATATGACTGAAACTAGTGTTTCTGTAGTTAGATCGAAAAGCAGAGTTAACACTCCAAGTCTGTATCCCACTTACCATCGTCTTGTCCAATAAAACAGGACTGTAAAGATCTAGGATCTGTAGTTTCTGCCCATCCTCGTTCATTGTAGTTCAGACCCAATAAAATGTTAATTCTACCGAAAGCTACCCAGTATCTTTCCAAAACCCAACCATTCGGATTTAATAATTATAGCTGGTGACTTAAGCATATAGAAGGAACTTAACTTAAGCCTTATTCAGAGACGCTTTTGAAATTTAAAATCAACAAACAAATAACCCCAACCGCTTTAAAATTTATACTCTGAAAACCATTGGTTACTGGAACGTATCAACTGTAGACATAAGGCGGTAAGTTGACTTATCAACCGTCTAAGAAAACCAATAGGGAATCCCCACCTGTTCTTACCCCAAAATTAATCTGATGTAAGAGTACTTCTGCGCCTTGTCTCAGCGCATAGAGGATTGCAAGAATTCGAGCTCACTCTGAAAATAGATTCGTCGAGAGTTTATTACAGAAAAATAGATTAGCATTTCATACCGTGTAAAGTTTATTTTAAGTTACCCTATTATGATCTAAACACAGTAAGACAATTCAAAATGTTTTTAACATTCAAAGTACAAATCATTACTGCAGGAATAATCCGCATCAATACATAGTTTGGTATTGATAACCAGCTGGACAAATTGATCGTCCTACCAAGTTTATCAGCTTTGGTCGGTTAGTGACTACAGAAATACTGCAATTTGTGATCATCGTAAAATTAAGCCACGTATCGAGCGTGCACGTCACCCGATTGTCTACTAAAGAAGTTTTATACGGTGATATACTATGTATGACTTATAATGACAATACAGCCGCTAAGAGCTAAACACATATTTATGCTGTAAATATTCGATCATAGTTGTCGTCGGAGCATTTCTCAAATATAGTGGAACCTTCAAGTTAGTGATGGAAGTTTCTGACTCGAAACACTAAATAAACTTAAATCAGCTGCAGCGACTGTGACGTGTATTACAAATTCGTAGTGATTTGTGGGCGACAATGATAGTGATTGGTTGTTTGCTTAGTCAAACTTATAGATAGTCTGACAGGCATTAGGTGAGTCATATATCCTCCTATCCTTATTATTATTGATTGTTGTCGATTTTCGGTGTGAAAGTATATTTATGTTCTAGTCAGGCTAACCACTTGTTCTTGATCTGAACTGTGTTGAAGTCCTGTAGAATAGACATTAGGAGGGAATCTGTATAGATATTTGTTTAAGGCAAATTAACGTCCCATTGGTGTAGACAAGGGAAACCGAGCGTTATAATACGTAGTCACCATGTTGGTATTTATGCCATTTTGTCTGGTGCCTGAGCTAATTGAAAAGTTTAAGAGAAGCCGGACCGAGATATGGCTCTACTACTAGTAGACTATTTGGCTGGCATTTCTCGTCCACTAGCTGCAAGCTCATTTAAAATGACTCGGTAACCAAATCGGTCCCCCAACTTATGGCTCTACATTATGTCCTAATATATGGCCCCCGAATGCCCTGGTACAGCCGAGAGTGGGGTGAGTCCGCTCTCCCTCTCGAAATACTCTCACACGGCCGCGCGTGTACAGCCTCTGCCAGGGAAGTCCTACTCATTGCCTTCTCGTGGCGGGGGTGTTGTCTACGAAAATGAGAGGACGAAAAGCGAATGTCCGGCGCCTTAACCGGATCACAAACCAATGGTGCACATGGGCTCCAGTATCCTGCGGGAACAAATGGCGTATGAACCAATCTTTGGTCACCGGCTACCATGGGATTCCATCTCCTTACGATGCTCCACTGCCTTGTGGGTTAGACCTTTAGGTCAAAGGCTCGGGGAGTGGCCCCCTTAGATAACCACCTGCTTCGGTTTGGGCACCCGGGCAGTATCACAGCCCACACACAAACGATGAACTCTATGACTATGGCAACCACTTTTCTCGCTCCGAAAAACAATCAGTCGATTCAAATAATTATCATTACTATTATTGTCATTATTAATACTATTATTATTCCTATTATTGTCATTATTATTATTATTATTATTGTTATTATTATTATTATTATTATTATTATTATTATTATTATTATTATTATTACTTTCCACATTATTCACCCTCTTTTATACTTATACAGCGGCTCGTCTTTGGTGGAAATCCGACTGTATCTAAACGTTCTCGAGTCACTGTCCGGTTGAAAATTGTATGTTACCATCGAATATGAGTACTGAAGCAGTTTTTCTGAAACCACGTGCGCCATTCAAACTGGCTGCCTTCAACGTTCGCACACTTATGCAGGTTGGTCAACAGATAGGGCTGGCTATGTCTTTGGAAAGTCTTAATATTGATGTTTGTTGTCTATCCGAGACCCGTATTCAAGACCCTGGCGAAGTACTACAAATTCGCTCTACATCTGTCACTTCAAAAAGCTTGTTTTACGTGCGCTTATCCGGGGACCCTGTGGCATCTTCGTCTGGTCTTGCAGGCGTTGGTGTCGCACTAAGCGCTAGAGCTGAGGCAGCACTAGTCGATTGGATCCCCATTAACAGTCGGTTATGTGCTGTTAGATTAGAGAGTTCCATCAAAGTGAGAAGAAATCGGCGTGAGAAACGATGTCTTTTCGTCATCTCCTCCTATGCCCCGACAGATTACAGCCCGGATGCAATCAAGGATGAGTTTTACCACCAGTTAACTGATCTTCTCCAGAAAGTGCGTTCGACAGATATTGTAGTACTAGCCGGAGACTTGAATGCTCAGGTCGGGCGTCTAGGCACAGAAGAGAGTCGTTTAGGTGGCCGATGGGGACTCGTTAGTCGCAGGTCAGATAACGGGGACCGTCTACTGCAACTGTGCACAGACCACAACCTGTTTCTGGCTAGCACTAACTTTCGGCACAGTCATCGCCGATGTGCCACCTGGCGTCCTCCCTCTGCATCTCAAGCCTGGACTCAGATTGATCACATCGCGATCAGCTACCGCTGGCGTGGTTGTGTACAAGACTGCCGCTCCTTTTGGAGTACCTATCTGGACTCTGACCATGCCTTGGTCTGCGCCAATCTTGCCTTACTTTTCAGTGGACAACGAAGTGACCGCCAGCAAAGGATTGATATTAGCAAGCTGGTTGCAACTTCTGTTGCAAATAAGTATCGAACCGAGCTAGCCTCTAGGCTAGCTACCATTCCACCGAAAAGTATAGATGAGCATTGGTTGCAATTGCATGACGCCATGAAAATGGCGGGAACAGTCAGTTGTGGGTTTGCGAAACGTCCCGCTTTTAAGCACTGGGTTTCTTCTGGTTCCTTACAACTCATTGAAGCCCGTCGGTCTACTCCGGGTGACCGTGAGTTTGACCATAAACAAAGGATGTCACGTAAGGAAATTGGGCAAAGCTTGCGTAAGGACCGAGAAGCCTGGTGGTCGAAGCGTGCTAATGAGCTGGAAGCAGCAGCTGCATCTGGTAACTACTGGAAGCTCTTCCAGCTCATCCGAGCCACTGGCAGCAAGAAGTCTGGTGTGAGTGAAACAATCTGCGAGGATGATGGGATGCCAATCACTAACATCCATCGACGTCTTGGACGATGGGCAGAATTTTTCGAAGGGGAGTTCAACTGGCCTGCTGCTCCGGCAACATCGGTCAGGCTGTCCTTCCCTCCATGGCCGGTGACGACTGATCCACTAAACGAGAAGGAAGTCCGCAAGGAACTCCAACTCTTGAAGCGTTACAAATCACCTGGCCCAGATGACTTACCTCCGGCTCTTTTTAAAGATGGTGGTGACTTTTTGACTAAGGAATTGACGACGTTGTTTACAAAGGTTTGGGAACTAGAGAGTGTACCAACGTCATGGAATGAGTCGATAGTTGTCCCTATCTTTAAAAGGGTTCACGTCGTTCCTGCAGCAACTATCGGGGGATAAGTCTACTTCCGATTGCGTCCAAGCTATTGGCTTCCGTCATACTTCGTAGGTTGTTCAAAACCCGAGAAAGATTGACTCGCGAGGAGCAGGCTGGGTTTCGTTCTGGTCGAGGATGTATTCATCATGTCTTCACCCTCCGCCAAATGTTAGAACATCGCCAAACTTATCAAAGGCCAACAATCGTAGTGTTTCTTGACATCAGGGCTGCCTTCGATTCGTTGGACAGGACTGTTCTCTGGGATTGTCTATTGAAGAAGGGTGTGCCTGAGAAGTTTATTAACATCCTAAAAGCCCTATATAAAAACACCTCAGGCAGAGTGAGGGCATACAACCACCTCTCTCCATTGTTCCATTCGAGCAGTGGGGTTAGGCAGGGTTGCCCAATCTCACCATTCCTCTTCAACTTTGCCATCGATGACATTCCGGAAACAGCTCTGATGAATGTAAGTAATGGTGGTGTGGATCTGTTGCCTGGAGAAAGACTTCTCGACCTTGAGTATGCGGACGATATTGTCTTACTGTGCGATAATGCCCAAGGCATGCAATCCGCACTCAATCAGTTGGCAATCAGTGTCCGTAGGTACGGTATGTGCTTTGCACCTTCCAAGTGCAAAGTACTTCTACAAGACTGGCAGGATTCCAATCCTGTACTCACCCTGGATGGTGAGCAGATAGACGTAGTCGAGAAGTTCGTGTATCTGGGTAGCTGCATAAATGCTGGTGGGGGTGTGAGTGATGAGATCAATGCACGTATAGTGAAAGCCAGAGCAGCTTATGCCAATCTGGGCCATCTTTGGCGCCTTCGTGATGTTAGTCTGGCTGTAAAAGGTCGGATCTACAACGCGTCGGTGAGAGCAGTTTTGCTCTATGCTTGTGAAACCTGGCCTCTCCGAGTTGAGGACGTTAGACGAATCTCTGTGTTCGATCATCGCTGTCTGCGAAGGATTGCTGACATTCAGTGGCAACACCATGTCAGTAATGCAGAGGCTCGGCATCGTGTGTTCGGGCACAGAGACGATAATTCAATTGGTGTTACCATCTTGAAACACCGACTTCGGTGGCTTGGACATGTTCTCCGAATGTCGTCCCAGAGAATTCCACGTCGTGCATTATTTGCCGACTCTGGGACTGGTTGGAAGAAGCGGAGAGGTGGTCAGTATATGACATGGTGTCGTGGGATGAAAGAAAGCTGCAAAGGACTGGCTTGTGTTGGTCCTTCACGACTCCCTGGTTGGGGTCTGAGAGATGGTGCTACACAGTGGCTAGAGACGTTATCAGATATGGCTCAGAATAGAATCCAGTGGCGATCCTGCTGTAACCTTCTTTTACTTTCTTCATAAAAAGTGGTTCTGTCTCCCTTACCTGAAAGATTTCTTCCGATTGTACCTTTCCGTTCCCTGATTACTAGCACATTAACTTACACCAATCTCTTCGTTATTGTTCTCTCTTTTTTTTGTTGCGCTCCTTAGCATTTTTTTTTCTTTCTTTGTATTCCTCTCGAATTTTCATTGTTTTGTGTGGCGCATATATATTGGCGCTCTCTTGTACCAATATTCATGTGTCCAAATAAATAAATAATAAATATATGACTAAGATAGTCATTTAAGTTAGAAGACATGTTAATGCTGTAAATATTTTGTTAATGATAATTTCGAAGCAATTTTTGCATGTTGTGGAACTCTCAACTTCCATTTTTAAGACTAAGTGTATCAGTCAAGGCTGTAAACTTATATGCTTGGCTATGACGCGTTTTACACACGCTTATACTAACGTAGCTATGGTCGTTTGAAGAAGTTCAATAATCACCACCACAAAAGCAAAAGACCGACTGTTGATTTGAGTTGCTGACTTTCTGATGTGTTTTGCATGGCAGTTACTTCAACAAGTAGTTGCCTCGGAGAAATCAGAAGGTCTGGAATCAACTAAATGTTATTAGCATGAAGACATCTCATTCCTACAAAGTTATTATCAATAGTTTTGGGTATTCTTTAGCGCCATAACATTTGAACCTGAATTATTGTGATGATTGACAGACTTGTTTATTTAACCACTTTTCTTTATATTGAGATCATGAACCGATCAATGTTAGATCACCATTGAGTACCTAGAAGCACCGAACGGTCGTTTCATCCCAGTATGAAACCTCTCAACAGTGCGCACCCACGATCCCGCGTGCTGGACTCGCACCCTGAAACTTGAGTCTCGCGCGAACGCCTAACCTCTAAACCACTGAGTCGGCACCTAACGGTGTACAGGATCATGGGCGCGCACTGCTGAGGGGTTCTATACTAAGACGAAACGACCGTTCAATGCTTCCACATTCTCAATGGTGGTCTAACACAGATCGGTTCAGGATCTTATTAAAAAACCCCACAACCCTAAACTGGAAACCATTTTTTCATTTGCGCAACCCTTAGGAAATTACGACATTCCTGCTTCAAAATTAAAATAACCTTGGATTCAGAGAATAGTCTTCTGAAATTGCTTATAAGCATACAATGGAGACTCAGCATAAATGACTAGTATAAACCAAAGAGAAATTACAGAGTGAAAATAATTCACCAGCACTTGCAAAAATCTAGACAGAAAAGAAACAAATTCAAAAATGTAAGTAATGCGGTCATCAATATCTAAGGAGAGATAAAACATTGTTGTGCCTTCTCTCCTTTACTCGATCTTAGTCATTATCAAATATCTTCAACCAAAAACTACAATTATCCTGTGGACTCCCAAAGTAAGAGTTTCAAATTAAACAAACATGTCTTACAGTCAGAGTAACACAAAAGAATACCGAATACTACACTCGCTTTCTGATAGATAGTAAGGTATATCACCCCAACAATAGAAGTGGAAAGTTTCCTAAGAGTAAACGAGTGTGTTGAACATATTTGAATTCTGCCATCCTTCTAGGATTGGCACGACTCATCAAATAATTTGACTACACGCGACCAGATTACTATTTTTAAACTAAACTCCAAAGGTAATACAACCAAGTGACACAAATAATTGTCATAGCTCGTATTTCAGATACTGCTACGCTAGTTTATATTATTTGTGTACATAGCGGCGTTTCAATAATACTGTAATATCTAGTAATCTACTGGGACTAATTTTAGCGGGGGATTTTCAAAATCTGATTTCCTGAAATTATTTATAAACCACGTATCTGAAGAAATTAAAAGTGAATTCTGGTTTATGTCAGGTGTCAGCTTTCAATAGCATTTTGGAGGTGCAGTCAGCTGTTCAATTGGATTGACATTCGACATGGTTATCAAACTAGACATTCTGGTGTTCATACGCTTACTAAGTACCACTTATTTTGGAATACTGTGATCAAAGTGAGCTGTTTACATTTGTACGATTACAATTTTTCATATGTTGAACAAAACACAAGTGATATCAGTATAATGCATGTCTTTTTTACAATTCTGTAGAATAAACTGGCTACAATTTCACTAGTATTTTTACGATAAAATTTAAACACTAAGTAGAAACTCGGAAGCCATTTCTTAAAAGATAAGAAATCTGACTACCAACTCTATAAAAGTGCAAATTCATTGCATTAAAATTTGAACGATATGAAAATAGATCAATATCCTAAGTAGGTATGATTCCGATCAATTTTATTTTTTAACAATAATGATATGACTATTTGAAGCGTGATGTAAAGATTTTCTGCAGACTGGTAATAGAAACCTGAATTACTTACAATGACATAAACATCTTTGGGTTCCTCTTGATAAAATTAAATACAAATTCATCATTAAAAACACACCAATGCTTTGCAAAAGACATTATATATGACATAAACGAACATAAAAAGGCTTTATAAGGAATACTTAGAAAACAGGCTATTTAGTTCATTCTTTAAAGGTTTGTCATTGGCACAAAACCTATCCACCTTTGGTGGGATTACATTTAAGAATGATGTGAAAAAAATCTGCGAAATAGGGGAAGGTAAGAAACCTTTCGACAAGTTAGGAACGTGATGCAATAGTCCTAACTCCTAATCTGGTTGTCATAATACAGTACTACAGTGAGGTTGTTAAACTCAGTGACTCGATATTATGGTGTACCATTGGAAATAGAAATAAGACGAAAATCTGAATATGGCTTCCGATTTTCTTCCTGATATTCAGTAGAGTTTGTCGACAACATACAGAACAGAGTTCTCCCATCAGTTTTCAATTATCAATAAGCTATCTGTATAATCTTTGATATATATATATATATATATATATATATATATATATATATATATATATATATATATATATATATATATATATATACCCGACCGTTATCTGATCCTATTATGTATTTGGTTGGAAGCGATTAAACTGTACAATGATCACACAATATAAAGGAAGTACACCGAAATATATTGCCGATTCTGACCAAAAATAAGTAATAATACGTCATACCATAGATGTAAAAGATAGGAATATGGTAATGTTGCTACCATAACGATGTTTATAGCCATTGACCCGAATAATTTACGAGGACTGATATACGGTTCATACTTCATTGTAACAAAGTGACCGGCACAAAATGTTGCCGGAATACTAGATGTGGAGCCACCTACTCTTAGACAAAATGACCATTCCTGAGAATATACTCGAACTGAGTATTGTTTAGAAGTATGGTAGTGAAAAGGTTTAAAGCAAACGTCAACAGTAAATATTCCATAAGGACATCAAATTTTAAATGATTTGTATCGTAATTGTGGTGTCATCACAACTCAAGAATCTTGGTTAGACGATTTACAGGACGATTGCTTAGTACCACTACGTGATTTCAAAATCTATCGTCAGTATCGACCAAACAATAAAATGGTCTGGCGGCGGTGAAGCTACGTTTGTAAACGTGAACTGGTGTCGATCTACTTTTGCGTGTTTCAAGTTTTCAAATGACTTTATCGACTGTCTAACTTTAAGATGCCGTCCAAAACACCTGAATTAATACAAATATGTTTGTGTTACCAACATTTATGTGACTCCAGACTGCACATCATCTGCACTATCTGAGTTCGCTGTTATTGCCCTCAATGATTCACTTTCAGTTGTATGTGGTGATTTCAATCCATGTGACTGTAGCTTCCTTACGTCACTAGGTCACCAAAATGTGGTAGATTTTCCCACTCGTTTGGATGCTCATTTAGACTTTGTTTTCATTAATGATGTGGGTATATATGTGACTCGTAAACGTGCTCCATTGTCTAGCTCGGATCAATGTATAATTCGTGTTCTACCTAAAGTATATGGAAAGCATGGAACGAGTACACTCTTACATCAAGTCAAGAAAGTCAAATATAGGAATTACTCAGAAAATATTTGAAATCTGAATCACATTTACAGATGACTTACTGGAAAACACTACTGATGTTGTCACTTGTTACCTTAAACTCTGCCTTGATATTTGTTGTCCCACTGAAACCATTTTTGTAAGTTTTGATGGACTTACATCTTCACAGCTAAAACGACTACGTAGGGTAAAAGAAAGAATATACAAGGAGAAAAACTCGCAAGCTAAATGGTCTAATACAGCTATAGATTATACGTTTCAACTCTATGTTTACTCAAAAACTCCCCAAGAATGTGGAAACTTTTTAAAGAACTTACAGGTGACAGGCACATTAGAAGCGATAACCAGCTGAATGTGTGTGACCTAGATAAGTTTTTTGTACGTCAGTCATCAGATGTAATGCTCTCTATATCTACAGGTTTGAAGAATTGTTGTGTTCCTAGTTTCACTGAAACTGATGTCCGAAGATGTCTCCAGTCACTGAATTCATCCCAATGTTTATGACCTGATGGTATCCCAAACCTCTTTTATAAAAAAAACATGCCGACGTTCTATGTTATCTATTCACGAGTATCTTTAACAGATCCTTCTCAACTAATCTCATACCGAAAATGTGGAGAAAGACAAAAATAATCCCTATACCTAAGAAAGTATCTGGTGATAAAAATGTGAAACCTAAACCCATAGCAATAAATTCACTTTTCCTCAAAACAATGGAGAAATTATTGATACTTCCACTTCAACCTGCGATAAAAGAGCACATTGATCCATATCAGATTGCTTACAGATGCAGAAGAAGCACCTTAGATGCCGTTGCTGTTCTGCATCACAATATAGTATTCAGTTTTGAAGAGGGTAAGAAGTATGTTCGATGCGCTTTTCTGGACTATACTTGTGCTTTTGATTCTATACCAAGACAACGTTTACTTAACAGGTTAATCAGCGTCAACACTGACAGCTGGATAACAAATTGGCTATGTTCCTATCTCTCTGGAAGGGACCAGTTCACTGTGTTTGGCGGAAAGTGTTCAAAGTTTCTAGTGTCCCATGAAAGTGTACCACAAGGAGCCGTTCTTTCACCTCTTCTTTTCTCTATTTTTCTGCATGATCTGCCATCTTCTACAGAAAACACTTCTGCGAAATATGAGGATGATCTCACTGTATATATGCCGATTTCTACCTCTTTACATCCCATTGAATTGAATGAGTTTTTGTCTCGTGTTGATTGTTGGTCTGTTGTTAATGGTCTCAAACTTAATCTGTCTAAATGTCAAGCTGTTACCTTTGGCATAAGACATGAACGGCATCTAAACACCATTTTGAGATCCCATAATGCTTGTGCCATTGAAGACTCTTTGATAAACACAGTGTCGAAGGTCAATTATCTTCGTGTTACTTTTTCCTCTGATCTCTCTCGGTCTTCTCATGTTTTACTGTTATCGAAGAAAGTTTTCCGTCTGACTTACTACATGAAGAGACTACATGCTTTTGGGATTACTCGTCATTTACTCTTACAATTTGTCAATTCTTGCATATTACCTATTATTATTTACTGTTCTCCATTATTCTTTCCCGGGCTTTTGAGAAAAGACTTTGCTGTATTGCGGAGAGTGCTGAAAGCAGTTATCAAGGTGTGTGGTGAATCTTCCGAGGTCATAATTAATATGGTTATGGATAGAAATCTAAAGTCATGCAAACTCCTGGCAGGTGTTATCTTATCAGATATTAACCATCCTCTTCATTCATATCTTTCTCCTTGTATATCTTCTGGTAGAACGAGACGTAGTTACATTGAAATCCATGCACTCAAGCAAAAGTATAAAATTTCTATAATACCTTACCTAGCAAATATACTCTGTGACGAACAGGTTGTTAGAGTTAACTTAGTCAATAACCTGTATTCTCAAACATGTCTCTAATTTGGAAAGTTGTACAGTTTCAGATTTTTTTTCACCTTTTACCTTTCTTCTTTTGTTGCTGTCTTTTTTGTAGAAGAAACATGTTGAAATACTTTGTTCTGAGAATTCTATATTGTACCAAAATATAATATTGAATAAAGCCATTAATAATAATACTAGTTGGTTACCCAAACGGAAATAGGTGAAATGAGGTTTGAAACTGACTCAACGGTTTATAGTCAATTGTGGTAACTATCGCGGCAGTGAATTATCAAGGTAGTGCAGTGAAGCTTCATCAATTGAAGTATGTAATTAGACCAGAACTTTGTTTCAGAATGTCAGTATATGACAGGTACTTAAGTTACTATGCGCTCACAACCAAATGACTCTCAAGATTGATAGTTAATATTTATGACTGCTTCCTTTATGTACGAAGTGTTTCATAACAAACCAGTGCACAGGAATTGAGATCTACCACTAGAGATGTGAGCTCTTTGACTATAACAACCCAGAATTTATTACTCTTAAATTCATATAATCTTTCCGAATGTGTAGTTCAATTAAACACATTTTTTAGGTTCGAGGAAATGTGTGCCTAAAGGATTTCAGAAAAATCGACAAAGAATGTGATTATCAGAACTTTGTATTTCATTAAGTAATGTACAAGTGAATTTTGTATTCACAGCTATCTTGTGTGAACTCACAGGAAAGGTACTTTCGAGTTCGAATGATAACTAAACTAGATATTTCTGCAGGCAATACTCAAGACACTTCATTCTTTTTCGGAAATGTTGGATCATTTAAATGGAGTTTTTTCGGCGGATCAGGAGTCTTGAAACGCATCCATGCAACTAGAACACGATCCCAAAATGCGCCGAATGAATCTAATGCAGGTCGTACATCCAGAATAGCGAACTGATATGCTTCATTCACAGAACCTCCATCATAATAATCAATTACATAACGTACTTCTTTACCGCATCGATCGATCACCCAATCATGACGATCGAAAGGCAACTCATAACTGAAAAAGTAGATAAAAAAGTCGTTTATGTTTCAGTTTTCCCTACATATAACTATCAGAACAATTTGAAGAAAAAAATGGTAAAAATCCAAGCTAAAGGTCACTAACAACAAACTCTATTCATTGTTTCACCTTGCGTACGTAGTTCAAACTACTCTTACTGCATTGGTACAATTATCTTCACTGAATTAGATTCACAGTAAAAAAAGAGATGCTGATTATTACCTTAGTAATTCACAGTGTACGCATCGTACAAAAAATCTTTCGAATTCTGTCGTGCATTATTTGCCGACACTGGGACTGGTTGGAAGGAGCGGAGAGGTGGTTAGTGGGATGAAAGAAAGCTGCAAAGGGCTGGTTTCTGTTGGTCCTTCACAACTCCCTGGCTGGGGTCCGAGAGATGGTGCAACACAGTGACTAGAGACGTTATCAGATATAGCTCAGAATAGAAGCCAGTGGCGATCCTGTTGTAACCTTCTTTTACTTTTAAATAAAAATAATATATTTGTAATATCCCAATGAGTAGAAATATATTATTTTTATTTATAACAATCAACCCAATGCTAAATTTATTCGAAATGATCAAATCAAACCTTGGTAATGATACCTACTTCTTTAACTTTCTTCGTTAAAAAAATGGTTGTTACTTCCTTAACTGAAAGATTTCTTCTGATTGTACCTTTCCGTTCCCCCATTTTTACCATTATTATTATTACACCACCTTACATCAATCTCTTCGTTATTATTCCCTTTTTTTCCTTCCCCTTAAATTCTCATTGTTTTGTGTGGCGCATATATATTTGGCGCATTCTTGTACCAATATTTATGTGTTCAAATAAATAATAAATACCATTCGAACAAAGCTAACTAAAGAATTTATCCAAATTTTTGACATGAAGATCAAGAATAAAACCTAAAAGTCAAGTTTTAATTTCATTAGCATGAGAATGACCTATGAAACTAGTATTTTTGAATAACCTACATGTCAAGTGACCCTTTAGTTACGTTTACCTTTGCTTCAGAATACTTTGTGCATCACCATGCTATTTGATGATCATAATAAAAACTTAGTCTCATGGAGTTTGTGTTGTCCTTTGATAAACAGTTTATCGTTTTCGGAAATCGTACATTGATAAGTTGAGTATCGTAAGGAGTTATTAGTATTTTACTGTCCCCATTTTAACAGCCCAAAAGTAACTCACCACCAAAAACCCTTATCATAATACTTGTAACCAAAAAAGACTTTTTTAATATGGTGCAGATTTGTGTGCTTAGTATTAACCTATAAATGTGAGGGGTAATGATACTATCCAGTTGCCTAAACCAAAGTAGATAGGAACAGGTATGATTATGGGACTTAGTGGTGGGACGTTGAACTCCTTTACCGCTAAGCCAACGACCCTAGCCAAAGTATGACTTCATTTGAAAACCAATTATCAGTTGCTTTTTGGATTTATTAGCTTTTAGGTTGATGCAAAACTATCGCTGAATGTCTAAATATTTAAAAACTTTCTTTACTAATTTTTATTTTTCGTTCATTTACCATGTGTACACAGTGAACTTCATATCTTGAGCAGTAAATACTGGTTATGAAAATGACCTAAAGTTGTTCACAAAAACAGTACATACCCCATGGCCCGACGAATACGTGCTCTTGGAGAATAGTTTTTTGCATCTCCAGCAAAACGACGCAATTTCGGTGTCATACATTCACTGGAAAAAAGTAAACCAAAGAGAATATAAAATATTAAAAAAGCTGGGTTTTGGCTAGCAATGAAAACCGAGGAGTGAGTTTTGTCCTACATCCGAGTTTTTGTGTTCACACATATTTAAAGCTAGTACCTATTGCTTCAAACGCCGAGTCTCAAGTAGGACGAAATGTGTATCCTGTTTTCCATTGCTACCTACAATTCCACTTGACTAAATGACACATGCAAACATAGACTGATTAAATGTTATCCCTAATATCAACAAAGCGAAGATTTAAACTCTTACAAATAACCAATTAATTTTAAGATATGTTCATATGTGAACAAGAAAGATTAAATTAGTGGGTTGAACATTTAGTCTCGAAGTTTACCTACAAATACATAATTGACGATATTAAGATAAAAGAAAAATAACAAATCATAGTATATTGTTTACATTAATTATGTCTCATAACAAAACTTTCTACAATACACAATTAGTAAAGGTTGAACACTACGTAATGAAAGCAATACGGAAAAAAGCAGTCTTGTCAGTCACGAAAAAAATGTTGAAACTATGCGAAGACAAACTAAATAAGGTTCTCGTGACATTTCAGCTTGTCCTAATATGTTCATATGAAAAATAAAAACAATGAGAATGATGATTACCACTGAAAGTCATAGTATTAGAAATTCCACACACTTATGCTGCATGAACCTGACTGAACATATTGAAGAGTAATAAAATGGGATAATGCCCTTAATAATATTACGGCAGTTTTACTGTAATGAGCGTATATGCGAAATCGCACATTGCATTTGTAAAATAAGAAAACGATAAATTAAATACATCATTTGCATATCTTCCTTGGATTGTCGCTTACAAGCTCCATAGTTCTTTGATTCTCGTTGCTACTTAGACTGTTTTTGTTTTCCTTTTTCTTCTTATTCCCCTCTTCTGTCCATAGGAATTCTAATTTCAACTCCTGGTACATATTACTTATATCTGTCTACATGAGTAGCACACACTACACTATAAAATAAAACTTACTTTCCAAATAGCCTAGGAGTTTGTATCAAAATGTTCACCATGGGAACTAATATGGTGCCAAAAATAGAATAAATTCAAATCGGTAAGGCGTTGCATGATAACTTAAAGCTGAAGACAAAAAGCCTATCCTTCGTATATAGCCCAGGTGTTATAGAACTGATTTATACGCATAATTTGCTTGATGCAAGAAATATAATAATTAACTATAAATTCGGCAGAGATTTTTAACACGATAAACTGACAATTTATTCACAAGTTCTACCTTCACTTTATCCCAACCGTAGCTGCTACCTTGACGCGATGGTCGGGCTTGCCTATCGTGATGACCCAACCGAGCTATATTGGCTGAAACATATGTTCCTGTAGGTTCTACCATGCCAGGCAGGTCGATTGGAGAACGGTAAGACTAAAAGCATCAGCTCAAGGTCTGAGGGAGAAGTCGTACTGCTGACTGTAGAGAGGTGTGACAACCAGCATCTGCAGCGATGCTGCCTTCCCACAAGGAGGGGTGGGGTTAGAAAAGGTCGACCCTAAAAATGTCACACCTCACCTTACCTCACGGATTTCCGTCTCCGGCGGTAAGGCCCTTTGAAGAACGGAGCTAACACATTAAAAACCTTCCACGAAAAGGCCGTGCGAGACCGGCCTCAAGCAGTTGTCCCTTGGGCTCTGCGGTCACGCTCCCAGGTCTTTAAGACCAACACTAATCCAATTTCCTTTTCAGGTTCCTCAAGAAATACCCTTCCACGATGTGGGCAGCCGGGAAGTGACACCAGCCCTCATACCCGTAACAGCACACGAGACCAAGTTGGTCACAGTCAAATCCTCCCCACACCTCCTAAAAACTCTCTTATCTCAACGACTAACCGTTCTCACGTCCCTTTATCACATCGCACGCACACTCTAAACTACATGTAGGAGCTTTTAACGTCCGGACACTGTGCCAAATAGGACAACAGGCTTCCTTAGTTAGGACTTTAGAATCTCGCGCCATTTATGTGTACTGCGCCTCTGAAACGCCCATACAGGATCCGAGTAGCGTCATTCACTTGACCTCATGTTGTGGATGCGGAAGAATAGACCAATAATTATCATGTTAAGTCCAATGGTGTCCTTGGACTTTAAGTGGACATTTCCTATTGGTCGATATCTGTTCACTTGTTGAGTATTGTACAAAATGTTTTCTATTTTTATGGTACGCTGTGGTATGCTTGGTTAGTATATAAATAGAGTATGTTTGAAATATAATGATTCATATCCCCGAGGCTGTGGCTTGTGTTCTGGACTCAACTGACTGGGCTAGACAGGGAAGCGAGACCAATCGAGACTCTAGGCCGTCCGTTCGTGTTTACGTGTCACTGTAATCGATCGATAAGTACGCTGCTCTCTAATTTTCCAGTCAAGGACACAAAAATTAGCACAGGGTAAAAATCGACAGCAACCTAAAGCCATAACACCTCACCATATCAAAACAAAGAACCATCTCGATTCACGCTTCATGTGTCTGGAAGCCCTGATTCTGCTTCCCGTGGCCTCGCCGGCGTAGGTATAGCATTGAGTCCTAGGGCAGAACTAGCTCTCTTAGAGTGGATCCCAGTAGACAGTCGTTTGTGCGCTGTCCGACTGAACGGATCAATAAGGACTCGGAAAGATAGAGACACTCGTCGTTGCCTCTTCGTCGTCTCTGCCTATTCTCCCACTGACTGCAGCGCAGATGATGTAAAAGACGAGTTTTACAGAAAGCTTCCCGACCTTCTCCGAAAAGCTAGGTGCTCTGATGTAGTAATAATAGCTGATGACTTTAATGTTCAAGTAGGTAAACTAAGCGAGAGGGAAAGACACCTGGGTGGATCTTATAGTGTCGTGGCTCAAAGAACAGATAATGGCGACCGTCTGTTGCAGCTATGCTCAGATAACCACCTGTTTCTTGCAAATACTACATTTAAGCATAAGGAAAAACATCTTTTGACATAGCGACCACCGAATTCGTCCCAACGTTGGACGCAAATAGACCACATCGCTATCAGCCACCGATGAAGGGGCTTGAATCCAGATCATGCTCTAGTGCAAGCGCGTATTTGTCTGCGTCTTACTGAACGTAGGAAAGACACTACAAGGAAACCTCTTATGGTCCTACCCAATGATAACCAAGCTAAGAATATGTTTCAGGAACAACTAGAAAAAGCTAGGCAGCCGTGTAAGTGATACCCATTTCAAAGCAGCGTGGAATGATATCCGGAAAGCTGTGGAAACAAGTAATATCTGCTAGTAAGGTAAATCATAAGGTTAGAGGGAGATACTGAATCTCAGCAGCATCTACCGCACTGATAGACGCTCGAAAAATCATCAAATCTGGATCTGAACATGACGAAGAGTGGAGTCAGCTTAAGCGCAGGCTGATAAGAAGTCTACGCAATGATCGCCCCCAAATGCCCTGACGCGCCCAAGAGTGAGAAGAGTCAGCTCTCCCTCTCGAAATGCTCTCACGTGACCAAGCTCATGTTATAACTTGTGGCCTGTGTGCCCTGTTAATGTATAACGTAACGATACTGCCAATTAGAGAGCAGTGAATTATCGATCGGACCAATGACGCGTAAACCCGTACGAGCAGTCTAGAGTCCTTGTCGCTCGTTCTTCCTGCCTAGCTCAGCCAGTTAAGTTCAGAACACCAATTTCAGCCTCTGCGATATGAATCATTTATTTCAAACAAACTAAATTTATATACCAACCAGACAGACCACATCGTACCATAAAACAGGAAACAACATTTGTACAAGAATTAGCCTAATGTGGCTGTGAATGAGGGAGGTAGTAATTAATAGACAGGGCATAATTCAAGAATGGTGAATCGTAGAAGAATAGTTGGTAGGTCAAAATAAAGCTCATAATAAGAGGAACATGAATATGTATAGTTTAGTTATTTAACAATTATACGATAAAAATATACACATAGTAATGGTCCATAAATGGATCCCAAAAGTTACCATTCACTATGCTTATTGGGACATAACAGTATACAGCCACAGTCCTACTCAATGCCTTCTCACAACGGGGGTGCTGTTTACGAAATTGAGAGGGCGGAAAGATAATAACCGGTACTTTAACTGGGTTGGTGGGTATGACAGATTGACCTACAGGAGTTGGAAAACCCTGATCACAAATCAATGGCGTACATGAACTCCATAATCATGAAACAAATGGCACATGAACCTATTGTTGGTCACCGGTTACCATGGGACTGAGTCTCCTAAAGTTGTTCCACTGCCTTGTGGGTTAGACCTCTAGGTCAAAAGCTCGAGATGTGGCCCCCTAGGAAAACGGCCTGCCTCGGTTTGGGCATCCAGGCAATATTCCAGCCCTCACACGAATAAATGATAACTGCTATTGGCCTCATTGTCATTGTGTGGCGCATCTGTATTTGGAGCCTCTTTGTACCAATGTTTATGTGTTCAGATAATAAAGAAGACAGATATGTTTACTCTATTTTCCCCTAGATACTGAGTCTCAAAGTTATTTTAAACCCTATGATTCAGTGGATCTATTCATTATTCTCAAGTTATATTGTTTACGCCTAATCTTTTCTAATACCATTGACACTGTTATCACTTCCACTATTCTAGCATCCGTTTTTATAACTTCCTCTCGTTGTAATGATATGGTGTGGCAACAGATGTACACATGACAGGTTCTACGCTGTTCTTGGCTGGGTGACAGATTTAAAACACTTTCAGCCAGTATTAATTACAGTATTTTGTTGAAGTATTTTTTTAAAGCCTTAAATTCACAATCATTAGCAAACTTAATGAATTATTTGATTCCCATTATAACTACTAACTTCTGAATTGTGAAGACCGATATGATTGATTGTTATAAAATTCAGTAAGCAATTAGAAATAGACAATTACCGTATTCATTATTATACTTAGTGATCAGTGTGAATATCTATGGATTATACTTATAAACTCGAACACAAGTTAGTTGATTAGCACATAAATTAGTATATGCTAAAAAAGTAAATAAGTTTCATTAAACAAAAACTTGTAATTTGAAGGAAAATTCAGTGTATAATTAGGAATCATCTTAACCGTAATTTTCATACTTAATTTACATAACTACATGGTAAATTCGCGAAGTCTTTCATAAAGTAAAACCAAGTTGGGTTGCCTTAGTTCATTACGATCTCATTGTTGACAATGTAGATTAAGAAAAAAACCCGAACAATACATCTGTAAACGACAGCAATAAATAATCCTTCGTCAACAAATAAGTGAATCTGAAAAATACATCTAGATTATTTTTAATGACCACGTTTAGCTGTCAAGAAGTGGTTGAACAAAAAGAGACAGAGTTGACACCAACTTAAAAGTAAAAACTTTATCACATGGGCTGTTATGAATTTAAACAACGATTTATCTACCAAAATCTAAACAATCCGGTAAAATCAATAACCATTATCCAATAGACATAATTCACAGCTTCGAATATGGAATACTTGCACCGAATTGGTGATGTTATTTGCGTCATTCATTTATAGTACAAATACGTTCACATGGATTCTAAATACTGACTTTTATACACTATAAAGGGTTCATCGTGAATAGTTCAAAACGTGTTTATAGAATAACAGAAGCTCGTATCCAAAATTAATGACCAGAAGTTAGCAGGGCCTAGAAAAAATACGCATCGACCTAAATTGTTACATCTCTCTTCAGTTAGAAATCGACGTGATGAAAAGCAAAGAAAGTGCATCAATATTATAGATAATGTTAAATAACTAAATGTAAGAAATATAGCTCAGTTATTATAAAAAGCTTAATATACTGAATTCCATCACTACTAATAGGAAAATGAGCCTAGTTTTTACCTCAAGAGAATTCACACTTACTTAGCATGTAGAGCTTCCCATTTTAAAACCTCACGCCAAGCTAATTCATTATTTATATTATGTATTCGTATGATGTTGTTCATATCTTCAGGTTTGATATCATCATCCCGCCAACGCCAACCTTTACGAAGCATAGCGTTCCAAAACATTTGAGGTGAGGGATATATCCATTTTTCACCATCAGATCGATCTGCTTTTGGAATGGAAGACAATTCGCGTTCAGTGGACAGTGGGAAAGGTTGTCCAGGACTTGGGAGTTGGTTAGGGGGTGGCATCTAAAATACAGCCAATTGGTTTAGAAAAAATAATAAAATATTTAAACCAATTGATAATGATCAGTAATGAAGATTATCTAACAGCAAGTGGAACTGTTGTCTTAAAAGTAGAAGTCCTAAAGATAGGTTTTTAACTATGAAATATCTTAACGTATAGCATACAACAGCAGTTTGCTAACAAATACCCAAATTTATAACACACAACTCATAATACAAAATCTGTGTGACTGTTGTTCGTCGTAAAGCATAAGTTCGCTTGTCAAATCAAGTTTTTTCATGATTAATATAAACGATCAATGCTCTCCCTTGGTTTAAGTGTTTTACACACTAACTTAGGAAACGTCTAGTATTTGTGACTTGGTCAATTTCATTGTTGTCTTATATAGTAGCTTCCTCAAGTGTTTGATGGGTAGGCTAGTTTATGAACTAAATTAGGCGATACAATACAATCTAGATTTGAGTTCAACAAAGTCAGGAGCATTTCTTGTTGTGTGTCTTTTATATCCTCACCTGAGGCAACCAAAATTGAAAACAACTACTTAGCTAACTTGAGAGTTATTCAAGGTCCCCAAACGCACTGACACGGCCGAGAGTGGGAAGAGTCAGCTCTCCCCCTTGAAATGTTCTCACATGGCCACGTACTTACAACTACTCGCTGCCTTCTCGTGGCAGGGGTGTTGCTTACGAAATTGAGAGGACGAAAAGCGAATGTTCGACGCTTTAACCGGGTCAGTGGATATAGAGGATCCACCTAGGAAAGTTGGAAAACCCTGATTCCAAACCAATGGTGTACATGGGCTCTAGGATCCTGAGGGAACAAATGGCGTGAAGCAACGTTAGGAGATTCAGTTCCACGGTAGCCAGTAGTCAACAATAGGTTCGTGCGCCATTTGTTTCCTCAGGATCCTAGAACCCATGTACATCACTGGTTCGGAATCGGGGTTTTCCAACTCCTATAGATGGATCCTCCTCATCCATCAACCCAGCTTTGGAGCCGGGCGTTTGCTTTTCGTCCTCTTGATTTTGTAAACAAGATCCCCACCGCGAGAAGGAAGTAAAACTTTCCTGGCAGTGGCTGTACATGTGTGGACATATGAGAATATTGAGTGACAGAGAAGTCTACCAACATACACTATGTACCTACACTTTGAAGCAACTTGAAACATCCGCGAACTGTCTAGAAATGAAATAGGTGAAAGAAAATTAAGAAGAAATGGTATTTTATTAGTGAAACGTATGGTTTAGTAGTATGCGTACGACCACGTAAGAGGTCAATAAGTCCACTGTTTAACCTCTTTATTATAGAATGCATAGTCTACTTCACTCGAAATATCTTCCAGTAACCGTGTGAAACATTATCATGGAAGTCGCATTCGCCAACTTTAGATACTGGGAAAATTTCCAGCAGTGATAGTTTTTTATAAGACCCTCCCCTCTACTGCAGCAAAATAGGCTAAGTTTATAACAGGAAATAAAAAAAATAAGTTAGGCATAATGCCACATAAAATAATAGCGAATGTACCCGTAACGGACAAAGATTACTACAGAAACTGAACACTAAGTTGTTGCTCTTCATGGAGCCAAACTTGGAAACAACACCATGATTCGGTTTAAGGGTTTGTGGAGTAATAGTAACGGAACTATGAAGACTGACGATAATTATATTCTATTAGCCGACCCAGTGACTCAACACAGGTAGTTCCAAACAAACTTATTCCCAGAACCTATAGTGGACAGTGAACAACATTTATAATCTTGCTTGCAAAAAGAGGCCGAGATTACAGGCAGAACCCCAGCAAAATTTATTTCAACAAATGAAAACTTGTCCTTTGTAGGCGCTTGGTATAAAAATAAGATTCATGAAATACTAAAGACATGGGGAATATGAAACTCACAAGATTGTCTGGACTGAGGTTCTTGTATCCATGATTCATTGGACATCCATCACTTTTCCCAACAGGACATTCACTTGGCATCTCCTTTTCTTGACCCACTTGCTGACTCCGAGAAGAAATCAAGCCCATTATTTCAGCCTATAGTCGGACGACCATACACAGAAAGAACCTTTAGTGAACAAAACAGCGGACGGAGTATGGATTCACTTAAAAATATGGCCTCTGTATATCTATCATTTGCACCAAGTCACCTGGGCTATTGATGCAGAAACATGAAGGGTAATTTTCATTCAAAATCTGTGAGATTTATGCTTTCGAGCTTAAGTTTCATACTGATAGAAACGTGCGAGCTTAACCGAAATCGACCAACAATACATCAGTTTCTGTCGCCAAATAACTGTTGGTTAGTGGATGGACACAGGAATTTCATCAAAACGGCTAACAGTATATTTCTACGACGACCCTTATCCTTTAATGTTTCTTCTCAATTGGCGGTTGAGTACAATATACTCGAGGTCATTCAAATGAGTTTTTATTCCTACTCACTTAGTTTTAGTCGAGCCCAAAATTGTGGATCTCGGCGTAATTCAGTCGGTAAATGCTAAGTAAACGCTTAGGACCAAAAGTGTCCCGTGATTGCCTCTTCTACTACTTTTAATGACCAAACAAATGCTTTTTCGGACACTTAAGTGTTGCATGTAACTTTTCAATATACCATCATAATTTCTTAACCTTGAGAACCCTATGAAAGAATACGGCCGTTTCATTGTATTTTGATCGATTTTAGAAACGACTTTCATATGAATCCAGGTGTTCGCTTAACTAACAAATGTTTTCATGCTCTGAAATTTTTAGGACTACCGTCAGGTCTACTCATTCCACGAACTTTGATCTGACCAAATTTGTTGGTGTGAATATGTACAAACATCTTAGACTGTTTGACCTTCTTATTTGTCTAAGGAATCCATAACCAATAACAGACCACGGTAGCGCTTACTACGAAATACGCAACTATTTCGGAATGTTTCAACATCTAATCCTTTATAACAAGCTAACATAAACCGATGAATTTCCTCGCCATCACTTCTTACTGTTTCAGTACGGTTCCGGGTACTTAGCAATGTTTGATGTGTGGCAGCCTAGTCACTTGACCACTGATTCTCTTCAGTTTGTGAATTTGTATATCTTGTGAGTCAAATGAGTGCATTTGTCTCAGGGAAATGTTTCTGGATACCAGAAGCTAACACATTACCAGATAGGGTATTGGTCGTCGGAAATGGGAGAAACGATAAACAGAAAATGTAAATGCTTTGGGATGATTGTTTCAAGCATAAACAATCTACTTAATTGCTAATTTGTAAGAAGACGGAACTTAAGGAATAAGATGAGAACAAAAATCCTAATAAGAGGGATGAAAATTAGTTACTGGTATGCAATAATAACAACCGTGGTATTTTATAAGACGTTCATTAGACACAGCTGATACAAGAGTCAGACGGTAATCCATGAGATTGTATGCGCCGGTTAAGTCTCTTCTTATGGTCATCCGCTAAGGGGGCTGTGGTTACTTTGGCTGAAAGTGCATTCCAAATGGCGACAACTCTTAATGTGAAAATTTGAGAGCGTACCTGTGTGTGCGCTCTATGATGTGCAATCTTTAGAGGGTTGCCTTGAAGAGCGTGGTGATGACGTTCCGGTATTATCTTCACGTTGGGGTGGCTTGGAGTATTTAATGTGTTGTATGTCCTTATCAGTTAACCTCTTATTCTCCTGTAGCTCGGCAAAAATAACCCCAGATGTTAAAGTATGTTTCCGTGAGATTTATTTTGAATCCATTCACCCACTCAGTTGCCCGTCTCTGCACCTTTTCCGGAGGATTTACATGTCTCTTGATGAGAAAGGATGCGACGATATCGCAGACTTCCAGGTGGGACCGTGTGTACGTTAAAAAGGGAGTGGAGAATAATTCCGGGGTGATTTTGTTAAGCTGTCTTCTTAAAGAGTGGAGAGTTGTGTTCGCTTTGACTGTATCCCTATGTAGTTCGAGCTGGTGTCTAAGCTCTTCGTGGTTATATGCCTGAGACCGCGATTTGAAGAGCCAATCAACAGCGGATTTCCATGGAAAGCGTTAATCGTTTGGGTCAAATGAGTCAGGATGTTCATGACATGACATTTCAACAGATTGTGTTTGAACCCATTGTCTACTGCATATTTCTCTATTGTCTTTAGGTTCTTAAGAGGCTTAGATACATTCGTTTCGTTTTGCATGAACCTCCAAATCTTTGCATCGCCTGCATAGACTAGTGCTTCCGATCCAATTTTATTTAAAAGGTCATTAGTAAGGATCGGGAGCAGGAGTTGATCTAAGACAGTCACCCTGAAACTCATGATGTTGAGACTCGCGATCTCTATTTACCCTAGTAAGAAAAATCCTGTTCACCAGGTAGTTTGGGAGAAATATAGGAGTGGAAGAGTGAATTCCACCTTTGCAATCTTCACTATGAGAAGTGCGTGTGGTACTTTGTTGAAGGCTTTCACGAATTCAAGGAATATCACATGAACCTGTATCTTTCGGTGCCAACAGCTCATACTATGAGAAGATTGAATGCACAGTACCTGCCACTAATAAACCTGTGTTGAGCTTCACAGTGTATGTTGTTTTTTTGACAAGCGTTCCCTCATTTGATCACTGACCAGTTCTTCCATTACCTTAGATATTGTTGGAAGTAACGCGACTGTCATAACGGACTTGATATTCCTCATATACCTCACTGAAGATTGGGGAAAGTAGCCTATTTAAACTTTTCTTGTCTGTTGTTGTGACTCTGGTGAGTGGCTGAACGGGTCACATACCACTATGCTGATGGAACCCATACAGTTTTTCAGAATTACAGGCCCATTGTTGTCACATTCTGGTGACTTTTCTGAGAGCGTGAATTTCAGTTTTCTTAAAACTAAAGCAGGAAATTATTTGCATATTTCCCAAACCATCAACTGATACTATAGTTGAGGGGTATTCCGCGTTTGTAGGCTCCTGATGTAACCAGTCGTTGAAGTTGGCATCAAAGATCTCTGTCATCTCTAAGTAAGTTAATAATCGCAATTTTCCTTCTAAAAGAACAAATCCCTTAGTTGGTAGTTTTTCTCATTGTCATGAAACTGTAGAAATATTTAGGATTAATTTTAATTTTGGTTGCTAACTTGACCTAAAACTCTCTCCTATCCCTTTGAATTCTAGTGCTGCATCTGTCTCTTAATGCCAAATAAGAGCTACTGTTAAACTCCTTCAGAAAGACTTTCCATTTGTCTTAGGCTCCCCTTTTAGTCTGTAGCAGGCTTTCTGTGTCTTACTTAGCTCAAGACCTCCCATTTCCAAGTATATGCTTTCCTTGAAGTACAATGTGTAGAATGGTATTCTGAGTGATGTCCTTCACTTTGTTACAGTGATCACCCGCTGTTAGCCCCCAACACTCTCGTGACCATGGGGCGTGTTGAAGATTATATCTCATCGTCGTGTAGTTTACCTTTGTATAACCACGGTGGGAAACGTCCTCGACGCTCCGACTCATCTCGTTTTTGATAACATTAGATATTACTATCATGGTCAGTACTCACTATTGGTATATGGATATCGATGTCTTTCACTAGAAGATGATTATCTGTTAGCAAATAATTTAATTTACAGAGTTTCCCATCTTCACTCGATAGCGTGGGACCACTCCCGTGTGCAGCCAATCTCGAACTTCTAATAGCCCTGAAAGGCCCCTTAAGAAACTACCATGTAGAGTTCATTTCCTACTTCTAGAAATTCATCGATGGAATGTTGGCGTCTTCAGCTAGTCGCAATTGGCTGTACTTCAGATGTTGTATTTTTGGTATCGTCTGAATAATTTTATCCTTTGGAGTGTCAGTATCGGTGGCAGCACCAGCATGCTTCCGTTACCTAGGTCAGTCCAATACTTTTCGTTATTACGGCTTTTAAGTAACAGTAAATGTATATTAACACTTCCACCCCTGTCTTTATGTACCCTATAGTACTGAAAAGTGTCACTCCGTGCAAGTCAACTTCGTCATCGATGAGAACAGAAAATAGCCATTTTTCTATCAGGACTATAATCTTCAAATCAAACTGAAGGCACATGTTTTTTAATTTCTCCCATTTTACTTCTTGGTCCTCTCACATTGTTTTCAAAACAGCTTGCTGTTTAAACTGAATCCGCCAGTTTAGCACGAGCTAACCTCTGTAGGTTTTCCGCCTGTAAAGCCCATCCTATTCAAGAAACTGTGGTCTCTGTGTTCTGTATTATGAGTTGAGGCTGTTGCTTTATATTTTTAGGTTGGCTCTAACGACATCTGATGTGACTCCGGAGATTTTTTTGAGCTGTATCAGGTCTAAAGGGCCTTATTTGGGTCCTCTCTGTTCCCAGGGAGTGAGTTATAACGGACGAAGTAACCTGGACACTTCAAGTATCGTAGTATTGTGAAGGCCTACGCTACATGATGGCCAACGTCACTGTTGCATATCACGTCCGTGAGGTTCGTGAAGACCACCACTCACTAGTTCACGCACTCAGAAATGCCAAGTAGGTTGGGTCCTGGGTGTTTGTTTATAACTTTCTAGTGTCATCTCTTAAAAACATCTTATGAGTACATAAGTATCGTGAAGAAACCATTTCGGGTTTCTTCAAAAATGCAATAATACACAATCTTCAATAATGTTAGCATTATATTTGCCATATCTAAAAAAGTAATAATAATAGAATAATAATAAATCGGGTCTGTGTAATTGAGAAGAATATTGGATTGAGTTTAAAGAAGGAAAGGAAGAAAATAACGGAATAGAAATAAAGGCGACATGAAATACGCGAATAGGTTGATAGGCGTGTTTATGAACACAGAACATGAATTAACGTCCATCTATATATCGTCAAATTAATAACAAAAAATAATTAGGAAGAAATAACTTATTATTGCAGTACGATATGACGCTAGAATAAATGTTTGTGCAGTTATCGTTTGGAGTGATGCTATGAAAGTCTCAATTAAATAAAAGGGATAACGAAATATCAGTATGTATGAGTCATATATGCATAGTGAGAATAAAACGGGCCTGAGAAGTTAATTTAAATGTAACACAAGTTATTGTCTTAATTACGAATGTCGTAATTTTAAGAAGAATATTTATTTAAAAGGAGAGAAGAGAAAGAAAAGTGGACACCCAGTGAAAAAGTTCATCCATGATAAGAACAATAATTGTGCAATGAATATCGATCTCAGAAGTAAACCAGCAATTGAGAAAAATAAAATAAATATCCTTTAAAGCACTCGGATGAATACATTTAGTATAAATATTTGTGCAATAATAATTAGGAATGATGCTATGAAAGTCAAAATTGATTTCAAAGGACAATCTGGGATTAAATATGTTTAGAAGGATAAGAAGAGATAGAAAGGATATACAATTTATCGCGGGACCAATAATGATAAGAATAACGGTAGTAATGATAAATACGAACATAAGCAGACTTCATATATTAAGATGAATAGAAATAAAATAAAATAGACGTGAAAAGTTTCAAAGGTTTCATTCTACTTTTCAGAAAATTAAATGGATGACGGACCTTGTTTGTACAAGTCATTATTGGATGCATTGATGTTCAATAGATGACATAATCCACTTTCGGAAAGAAAATCATAAAGGAGACTTCTGAACCGGGTTGTAGTTTCACTGCAACGGAGGTTCACTGGGAGTCTGTTCCACATGGTTGAGTAGCGAATAAGGAGAAAATTCTGGCGTAAGTTTGTGTGGGTTCTTGGAATCGCTAGAATATTCTCCTTATTGAGTGGATTGTGGGATGATATCATAAGGTATAAAGGGGTGAATACCGAAGAGTAGGAAATATCGTTAATAAGCCTATAGATAAAGACAAGATTTAATTTGATGCGTCTGATCCAAAGAGGTTCTAAGTTGAGTTGTTGACATCTTTGGTAATAGTCTTCGTTATCGGAATACCCCAGAACAGCTTTGGTGAACTTTCTTTGAACACCTTCAGTTTTAATCAGGTCATTATGCCTGCAATTACTGTAAACTAAAATACCATATTCAAGAATGGGTAAAATACATTTTCTGTATAATAACAATCTCGATTCGATATTATTGAAGTTCATCACTATCAATCCGATGAGCTTTCTAGCTTTGGATACTTGAGATATAATGTGCTCAGAAAAGTGCAGACTGTTGCTATATCTTAAACCCAAGTCACGAACAGTGTTGAGAGGTTTGAGTGTATGTTTGTGAATAGTCAGATTTAAGTTAAGACAGCGACCAATGTGAATAAATCCACTTTTGTCAACATTAAGTGGCAAATTCCACGAAACAGTCCATTCGTACAACTTGTTTATTTCCTCTTGGATTACCGCTGAAATGTAGCTTTCTTTAGTGGAAGAAGAGAATGAATAAACTACTTTCAGGTCATCGGCAAAAAGGAAAGATTTTCCTTACTGAAAGAAGGAACACACGTCATTGATAAAGAGGAGAAAGAGTAATGGACCAATCACACTCCTTTGTATAACCCCACCGGTTACATTCACAGGTTTAGAGTAGCAAGATCCAAAGCGAACGATCTGACTACGTTCTTCTAAAAAAGATTCGAGCCAAGATAAAAGGGGGTTCTGTATGCCAAATGAAGAGAGTTTTAAAAGAAGAATTTTGTGTGAGACACTGTCGTAAGCCTTACTAAAATCGAAGTAAAGAATTATCACTGGCTGACCAACATCTCTTCTCTGGGTAATTTGATTAAAAAATTCCAAGCGTGATGTGAAACATGAGCGTTTAGTCATAAACCCGTGTTGGGATGGGCTGATCAGACTAGCCGAAAGTTAAAATGATAATAGCTGTTAGTGGATGATTTTTTGCATGGTTCTTGAGAGCACGGATGTCAAATTAATTGGCCTATAATAAATAATATCACTACGTGATCCTGTTTTGAATCTAGGGGTGATAAGGGATGTTTTCCATACAGATGGACAGGTCCCATATCCCATAGATAGATTGAAAAGTTTCAAACAAAATAGTGGAAATTCCCTACTACCATATTTCACAAATGATGAAGGTATCCCGTCAGGTCCACCATCATAAGACTTGTTCAGGGCAGCTATGGCCTGCTTGATGTTGGTGGGTGCGAAATCAATTTTCGATAGATGTCTGGATGTCAGCATTGGACATATAATGATAGAGCTTTCAGTTCCAGTTCTGTAGCATTGAGAGAAGTGCTCGCTGAATTGTTCGCAAATAGTATTCGGGTCGTTAACAATGCTTCCGTTAACTATGAAGAATTTAGTCGTGCTAAAGGAAATTTGACTTCACACGGGATTTAAAAAGCCGAAGTATTGATAATTCTGGGCTTTTACTACGTAGGGCTTTATTTTCTATATTCATAAAATACTTACGTTTAGATTAAGCATTTCTGTCGATTCATTCAAGTATACTCTGAAGTGCATACACGTTACTCTGCTCGTAGTAGCGGCATTTTAATTTCCTCAGCTTTCTTTTAAAAGTTTTGAAAGTATTCTGGCCCCTATCAGCATCATAAGCCACACGGCCAATAACTGGAGCAGTGCAGTCAAGACAATATATCAGGTTGTGGTATAGATTGGCAAGCGCAATGTCAACATTATTTGTGGTAAAATAAGTGTCTCATGGTGAACATTGAATGAGAGTTTCAGTCCGTTTCCAGGTTTTTTGATCAAAATGTCTGCTCTGGTATATCATTAAAGCTTTAGAGTTCAATTGTATGGCGTTTAAAGAGTGAATAATACTCAATACAACTCTATGGTCACTCATAAAAAACTCATGACTGGTATGCACTGAGATAGAGTCTATGTTGATTGTGAACATTAAATCAAGTATATTATTCCCCCGGGTCAGTTTTCGGACCTGTTGAACCCATCCACAAATTTCTAGTGTTTCAACGGTCCACAGTTTCCTGTGTCAAGTTCAGATTTGAGAGGGTCGCTTAACCGACTGTCTCTGGGACGTCAGCCAAATTTAAGTTATCCATAACAGAAAGGCCTTTTCTCTACGTTTTGGCCCTTACATAGGTGGCATAGTTTGAGTGCAGTGGTGCACCTTCCCAGCATTGTATAGAATTGGTCCTAGTGTTCTTTATAAAAGACTATCCTACTTTCTAGCAAGCTACTCTCCGACACTAGAATATTAAACAAAACCAGAGAGTTTTGACGATCGCCTATGCCCACGATTTTTTATGTTTTGCAAGCTAATCCGTTTCCATTTTCCTTTTGGACGCTCACCCACTGCTTCTTAATGTTAATGAATTCTGATGCATCAGCAATAGTCGGTAATTTATTGGTGTATGAGCTCAGGTTGCGGCTCCCATAGTTGGTTGTTCGGTTTGGCCTGTGCTTGATGATTTGGATATACTGGTGGGGATTGATGTGGTTGTTTTTAATCAGGTCTTATGCTTTTCTTTTATTAGTTCCGTAGGTGTATTTTTTTATCTAATATAAAACTGTAGTGTTGCCTAGGTACCGCAATGTCATCGAAACAGTGAACCTTTCTGCTACATAAGCTGCATTCAAATGATGAGTTGCTGGTTTTGACGAGTGACAAGCATGTGATGCAATTGTCATCGTGGTCGCATACTAGCAAAAAAAGATGCTATTTATGGTTAAATATTCCAATCTGACAGTGGAAACCAGACATCTACCGCTACTCGTAGGAGATCGGAGAAGTCATACCAGAATCTAAAAGCGCGCTTTATAGCGACTTTATGTAGCCTGGGATTTTTATGCATTGGCCTCTGTCACCTTAATATGGACCCGGGTCTTTGGTGGCTTTTGATGAGGTTAGTCTTACCACTCTGTCGAACTAGATTCATTCAGTTCTATAGTGGATTGTCGACTCACGCAATATGAATTCCTACTGAATGTCTCAGGGCAGTAGTGTTTCCTACTGAAATAATGTGGACAGATGGAAGTATAAGAAAAACAGAAAAATGGAAATGATAGGAAGTGAAATGGAAAGAAACAGGCCCATAGTATGTGATGGTAATTGTGGTTTATAAATCGCGAGACATGCGTCCGATATGGCCAGTCCAGTTGGAGATGTTGATCCGCGGCTGGGCAAGCAATCGTTAAATCTTCTCTCCTTCCTATCCACTGTTCGGGCTGTGATCACTTGAAATGCGACGAATCTTGAGATGGATGAAACATTTTATGGGAAAAGAGTAAGACCGTTCCTTAATTTTCGCTCCTCGATGTACAACTTTTTTGGAGTCATTTGGTAAAGCGCTTCGGTAGGACTTTTGTGTTTGGGTGACTTAACTTTTTATTATGTCTGAAGCCATTGCCAGACCACTCCTTACTCTACTGTAGCTCGACCAGAACAATCCCAGGCGTCGGAGCCTACGTTCGTTAAACTTGTTCATCGATTTTATCACCCACATTTTTCCCGTCTTGTTACCTGCTTCGAGAGATTTGTATCTCTTTTGATGGTGGAGCTATGACGACATTGTCAACTTCGAGTAAGTAAGAAAACGAAACATCTGAAGGCTAAGCCATTTAGTATATAATTTTTTTAGGTTGGTAGAACATGAACTACAAGGAACTCGCAATAATTCAGGACAGTATGGGCTTCTCGTAAATGACCATAGTAGAGGTGCTTCCATAGGTTTAGTGAGCCGTCTGTCTACTTAAATAGAAATTAAAATGAGACATAAAACTTCATGGAGAAATTGATTTAACTTTGAGCATCAAGCAAGCTTCGAATTAACTGTGAGTGGCAGGAGCATGAGGGCATATCTAACAATGAGTAGTGAGAGGAAGGACGCCATACTTTTTATCATTTGGTTATATATATGGATGATAAGAGGGTCCTGTATATTCATGATCAGTCTAGATATTAAGCGGTCCACAAGAAAGCGTCTCGAGGTTGGGTTGTAATTCTGAAAATAGTTGATGAGACGCATTAGAGTTTGAAAATAGGGCCATCAGTCTTTTCAACTTTGTGACTATGTCAGTTACGGATAGATACTATCAGCCTGCTCCACAGTAAACTATACCGTACGGTTAAAAGCTAACAACGCATTAGCTTTGGGTGTTTTACAGGTGGTAGCGTACATGTGTTGTTTATGAGTCTCCATTCAGGGTCATGTATCATGGCGTACTTGAGGTTAGTGGCGAGAGACCACATATTATGTTGCAGAAAAATACTAGGGCGTTCCTTAGGTAACAGCACCATAAGGGTCCTGAGGAGAGATGCGTACATCTAGCTGTGCAGTCAAGTGTAGAGTCACATCCTAATAGTCGATATGTGCAGCTTCTTTGAGTACCTTCTACCCATACTTTGTATATGGTGCTGGTTTTTGTAAAGATAAATGGGCAGTATTCAATGGAGTGTCGTATACACATTTTTAAAAGGGTAAGTGTGGTGTTTGAATGGACTAATGATACCTTTGTACTGGTTGAATGCTTGATTTCGAATTCTAAATACAATACATTCGTTGATGCCTGTGTCTTCTTAATTCAATTACGTTAATCCTGGAATTCCTAATTCATACGACAATTTGAATACCATATTGGCGTCGTGATGGAACCTGCAATGGAAAAGTTGGATATTCATTCAACTCCTGAAGCTATTGAGGATTATTTGGAAAGGTTCGAAATTTGGAGCATGACCAAAGAAGATGATGAGGATGTTAATATTGTGGCACACTTCCTCACATTCATTGAGAGAGAAGCGTACAGCTTATTAAAAACTTTAGCATATCCAGAAAAACCTATCTCACTCCCTTATGCAACTCTTAAAGAGCTATTATTAAGTCATGTAAAGTGCACCAGTTTTGAATGCCGTGAAAGGGCGAAGTTTGCATAAGATGGTTCATCAAAATGACCAAAAGGTTCGGGAATTCACCCTTGAATTACAGAAACAAGCTTCCAAGTGTAATTTCGGTGATCAACTTCATGTGCAACTGAGAGATCGATTGATTGCAGGAATTAACATACCGAGTTTGGAAAGAGAGCTGTTAAAAATGCCAAACTGTTCCTTTCAAGGTGCTAGGACTGCGTGTATTAACTACGAAGCAGTGAATGAACTTGATACCCAGTCGATGAAGATTTCTGATACTTTGCTTAGTCGTCATGATGAACTACAATCTCAAGGTCAATCAAATTTGCGTTCATTTAACAGTGATTCCTATTCTCATGTAAATATGAAAGGTGTTTCAACGACGAATTACAAAGCAAATCACAAAGGTGAGATGAAGTTTGGTAAATGTTTATCATGTGGAAAGTTTCATGCTCGCAATCCATGTGTATTTCGTAATGCTGAATGTTTTAAATGTGGTAAGGTAGGACACATTCAGTCAGTATGCAAAGCTATTGTCCATTTTGCTTCAAGCTGTACTGAATCTTGTAATTTAAATTTAAATAATTCGGATGTTTCTAATGATCATTTATCTTTATCAACGATTTCAAAAGACAGTGCAGAGTCATATGACAGTTCAGAGTAAGATGAAATCCAGAATTCTTGTGAGACAACAGTTCCTAATCAACCGATTTATCAGAATTCTCATGCTATTGTACCAGGTATGATTCTTCCTAATGATTCACATATTTCTAATGAAATTACTTGCAATATTGAGGAAAATATGTAAAATGAACCTAATCATGATCGGAAACCTGATGTGGTTTGGATAGATGCTGTTTTTTCTAACGATCCTACGCTCTGCAATGACAGTCCTAATGAATTTCATAAGTATATTTCAGAAGAATCAAATCCTGATGTCATATCATATATTACCTATCCTCATAATGCATTTGATCCTTGTGAAAAGCCTGCTCAATGCGAAGCACGAGTACTAAATGAACTCGAGTTTGACTACATTTTGGATGATTTCATATCAACTGCTGTTTACCCTTATCACAAAAACAGTTCTAATGTTTACTCTAAACAATGTGAGAAATATGTTTTAAATGAAGCCACATTATTCATAACTTGGGGATATAAAGATCCAACATTATTTCGTGGGGGAGGATAGGGTTGAAAAATCTATGGTTCAAATTCTAGATATTAATGATTTCAGTACAAAACCGATATGCTGATTGTATACAATTCTAGGTGAGTCTGTTCCGATTTCGTTTGTTAATTCCAATACTAATGAGCACTTTCTAGATACTACAAAGTTTTTATCTTATACAATGTCGGACAGACTCAGGATGAACTTAACAAGAAGACGTACAACCGATTACAAACACTTATACTTCTATTTAAGCTGTGGCGGATGTGGTGTTTGAATGGACTAATGATACCTTTGTACTGGTTGAATGCTTGATTTCGAATTCTAAATACAATACATTCGTTGATGCCTGTGTCTTCTTAATTCAATTACGTTAATCCTGGAATTCCTTATTCATACTATAATTAGAATACTATAGTAAGCTTGATTTCCATTGCCAAGAAAGTCTTTATTATAAAACCCAGTGGCCGTCTAGACTTAAAAGTAGTAGACGAGGTATGTCCTTCGAATTCTAGGCTTCCTATGTAATTAATACTTAGACTGTTTCCTGGGTTGTGTGTCCGGATGATGCATTTATCTAAGTAACGAGACAGTTCCCGGTAATGTCTCCAAAAGCGGATGATCCCACATTTGTTGTGCTTAAATGGTAAGTGTCATTTCTCACTCCAGATAGAAATGTTATTGGGATCACTTTGAATATGGGATATACTTTAACTTAAAGCTTCGAACTTAAGGCTGTATAATATTTTGATGTCATCGGCGTATAAGTATGGTCTACCAAAACTTATGATTTTGCACATATAGTTTATATACATGAGAAACAAGGATGGACGTAATACAATACCCTAGATAACTCCACTAATCATCGGTTTTGGTGATGAGAGCGAGTCACTGTACTTTACTATTTGTTTACGTTCGTCAAGATATGAAGCAAACTACGGATGCAGTAGGTTATTGATTTCTAAGGACTTTGATTTTATGAAAAGCCTTTCATGTAAAGCCTTATCAAAAGCTTCCTTAAAGTCTAAGAATATAACTAATACAAGGAGTTCTTCGTCTCATTTTACAGGTATGTCATATAGATAGTCCACCAAGCACTTATTGCATCAGCTGAACCTCAGAAATTCATACTAGAAGACTTATATGAGGTTATAAACCAGTAGATGTTGGATTACCGTCACACTAACTACGTTCTCTATCACTCAAGATACTACTGTGATCACGTTTATAAGTCTATCATTTCAAAATTTGCTGCAGGTCCTTAGTTAATTTTGGGAATGATATATGTAGTTTCCTAGGTAGTAGGGTAACATGATATAGAGAGTGATATCGCAGATGGTTCAAGAAGTATAACACACTGACCATCACTTCCAACTTTTAAAGTGATGATATGGGGAGCCAATCAGAAGTGACCTAGAGGACAGGTGCAATTCATTGGTCAAGAAATGGGTCAATTTCCTAAGGATTGAAATGGTATATATATTACTGAGTATTCGTAAATTTTACTCAGTAATCCAGTACACGTTCTCGCTCAAGCAGTCAGTTTGGCGGTGTGGCGCATAGTATACAGTGTATCAGTATTATATTTTGGACACCGCCTGTCACAACACATGTTATCTGGAGTGCCATTCGGTCCTTTATTGTAGGAGTGTCTGTGTGCTTATTTTTTTAGAAATATTCTGTTCATTAAAGTCTACACTAGTGACTTCGTAGGAATGTATCAGGGTGGGCTCTGACCTATTAGGTGGTTTTTCTCTGTTCAATCAATAACGAAATTACTTTCTGATTGGTTTCATTATAAGTCCAGAATCTTCTTATAATTGATTGTTCTTAACAAATATGCTTCTTCCTCTTGATTTAGAACATTTAAGTCAATTTTGAAGGAGTTTAATGAGTTCAGAGGAGTTCCTATTAGGTTCGAAAGCACATTTTTTTCCTGCGCAGCTGTCTTTTGTGTACATACTGCCTCTGACTTGAAAAATATTTCTGTTGTCGTAGCCAGAGGAGAAAAGTGGTTAAGGTTGTGGAATTGGGTGTAATGCCTACGAAGGTATCTCTGCATATGGACAGGTGTTTACGGATCTTCAGAAACCCCAGATCATCAGTATTTTAAAGATTCTGTTTTTTCATAGATATTACCGATGTTGTGATAGAATGTTATTTAGTCGGTAGTGTTTAGGGTAAAAATGGTGCTTAGGCAGTTCTGGAAGGTCAGCGAATCGTCCTCTGGCTCTAGCCGAATCGCCCGACAGTCGGGTTGCTGCATCTCGAACAGCCGACTGATTCTCGTCGAGGCCAAGGATAACCAGTGGGCATTAGTTAATTACACGCCATGAATTGCTTCATGTAGCAGTGGTCGCTGTTCCTTGTACCTACTCTTACTAATATATTTCTGTAATAACGTCGTTTTTGTTGTATAGTTACCGAGGGGGCCTTAATACCTGGTTACGACGGAGGGATTATCCACGTTAAGCACTAATCATAAGGTGTGGCTTCGACGTCGGCTGTTCGGTCACACCATTTCCGTCTATCCGAGTAGGCCCTCAGTCTTCCAACATAGATCATTTACGTCAATGAACTATATAATCAACCTTGCGATAGTTTCTACGAAGTGTGATATTCGAATATTTACTTGTTGTCCTTCTTATATCACGACTGAAGGTGACAATATTACGGTCTTTACCTGGAAAGGTCCCTCCAAGATACACAGCACTGGGGATACAGTTGCTGGTAAAGACTAAATTCAAGATATTTTGATGTCTAGAAGGGCAACTGACACATTGCGTTCACTGTCCAAGCTCTATGAAGTCAATAGATAACTTAAAACGTTTTAGCCCTCTTACTGGAAACCAAGAAGTTTCAGGCATGTCGAGGTTCTTACAAATAAAATTATCTGTGGACGGTAAGGACGTAGGTAGTGTAAATAATTTTGATAATATTGCCATTTCCACTGTTGATGCGTCTGGTTGACTGTAAACACTACCCAACTATAAGGAAATTGAATTTGAGGGCTTCGGAATAATCCAAACAGAATCACTTTTTCTTTGTGAACCCGTAATTTTCAAAACATTCGAGGATATCAGAACTGCCCATTCGTACTTTTTGGCAACTGTGAAATCGACAATCCAAGATGAATTACGAGGAGATAAATTAGTAGGAATGTACAGCTCGGAGGGAGGATGCTAATGCTTATGTAGTCTACTTACAAAACATAAAAGTTCGATTATCAGAAGTACTCAAATGTGCATGAAATATGCCATTTATACCACTAAGAAAGATACAGATTTAAAATGTGATAGACTGTGATATGAACAATGAAAGTTCCAACGATTGAGAGTGCTTAAATAGATCGATATCTTATGTTTTGATGATAAAGAACAATCAACTGAATTCACCATCAATTTTGAGTTCCAAGGCTCACTTGACACAAAATGATTCAGCTAGTAACCTCAGCAAAGGCTCGAGGTACGATGATTCAGGTTCGAAACGAATAGCTTTTCATAGATCAGCTACTTTCAGGCTCTCAACATACACTCATCGAACATTTTCGCCAGTTAGTTCGGTGATAACCATTTGGCCATTACTGAACACCGTGGACAAAATAGGAAGCGAACACAAAATTTATTTTATAGCTGTACAGCAGCACTCCTGTTGACAAGGATATGTCTGACCTATTAGCAACATTTGAGAGTTGCTACTTAGTTATTTATGAGTCTCTTGAGGCATACTATTGGCCTGCTTAGCCTATTCGATCGTAAGTCAAAGAGATCTAGGCGTTTATTCGGCGCTTGCATTGCTCGTAAGATGATTTTTAGAAGCTGCTCCGAATAAACTATATCCTTAGAACGTGTTCCTCTCACTTACAGAGAAAGCGTCACTTTTCGTAACGTATAAAAGATACTAAAATCATAGGTTTATGCTATGACCGAATATTTCAAAAGGCATGTTATATATATTACCAGGTTTCTATGGCATGAGGGAAACCGCATTAGTGATGTACTCAGTTTTTAAGAAAAGCTTAGATATGTTTGGTCGGAATTTCTACTATTATTTCAGAAATCATTTGTTCACGTATATGTGTAGCTGAGAATAAATTCCCAACACAAGTTGTTCCTTTAATCTTCGACAGTGATATTGACCCCATTAGTTACACTGGACATACCATGGCTGAAGACGCCTTCTCGAAAAATAACCAGCCTGAATCACATACTTTTCGGCCCATCGACTATCTTCGAGCCGCTTTGTTCCAGTCTTTTGGTGTGTTTAGGCTAGAGATCCTCAATCAGAAACGTGTTGTGGACAATGGGGTTGTCAATCCCTGAGTGTCCGTGACATCTTTATAGAGCGATAGGCCTTCATTTACTTGGACTCCTTCCTTCTGATGCCGTTCTCGGAGCGTTGGTACTACTTGGTAACACGAAACTCTTGGTAATACTAGTAGCAATTAGGATGTAGTTATGAACTGAGTTTGGGATCATACACGTGGTTGTCTCTGGTTTTATCATGACGACTACCGTACTCTGCAGCGAAGGGAGTGGATATGGGATCATTGGAAAAATCCACCATATAGAAGAGGACAACTTAAAACCGTGCTTGCTTACATACTTCAAATATTTTTGGAGTATTGCTATGAATAATTTCTGAATTTTAATCAGAAAACCAAATGATGCAAATCAGCTTGAGCTCACAGATAATTCGTCTAATGATAGACAAAACTTCCATAAAAAGCAATCCAGTTTCGGGACTAAATGTCCGTCGATATCATAGAATGGGCTTCGCGGAAGTACTAAAAACAATAGTCTGGTGTTTAATTAAGAGTGAAGTATAGAACAGCGCAATAATTCAATACTTCTCTTGCAGATTGCTCTAGTCTACGATTACATCAGTAGGCTGAGGTTATCTATTGTCTCCAACACGCAACCTCGTCAGATTATTTTTTTTGTTCCGGTTCCTTCGTTTTCCCAATAACCGTTATAAAATGTTTGACCTAGTTAGCCTAGAGCACTATATAGAAAAGCGATCAAATGCTATCGGACCAATTTTTTACGTTACCATTTGACTCATAAGTGATGTTTCACAAATGTGAAATTTAGTTAAGATAATTCATCTAGTATTTTGTTCTTGCTTTACTTTTTGTCATTTTAACTGTTTTTCAGGTCATAGTTTTGTGGCGTTGTTTGAATAGTCCGTTTGAACTTTTGCGCGGACATATTGCTGTCTTCCCATTCTGATGACGGATGACCGTCCTGATATTGGTAGTGGATATTCCCTAAAATTTACATTCTGTTTTCCTCTTCAGCGAGTTCTGAAAATCGGATTATGAAAACTGATGACGAGCGAGATGTTAAAGGCAGTACTGTAGTGTCGGAAAGGATGGTGTCTGTTATTGAAGCTCCAGACTATTTGGCTAGCTTCAATATCGATACGGGTGGCGAAGCAGGTAATTGTTTTGCCATGAATTCTAAGTATAAGTCGTTTTTTGCATACAAACTGACATGATTTTTTGCCCGTCCACTCCACCCTACTATAATTATATGAGTAGTATAAGTTACGCTGTGTAAAAATATTTGTCACCGCTCCCCTTCCCATCCCAATTGAATTCCCCTAAAGTATTTTGCTTTATTGCATATTCAAAGGACTTATGTGCATAACCTTCATATGGAAGTGCTGGAAATATCCTTTGTTCTCCCACAATCCATAGTCTTATGATCAAACAGCACCAAAATGTAGTTAAATTGCCAAGTTTCTGTGGACTATAATATGATCTCCATTTATCCATCACTTTCCACGATGGTCAATGAGTATTAGGTATTTCCTAAACAATAATTCCATACAATTAGGCAGCCACATTGTACGTCCATTATTTTTCACTTTGATTATCATACTGGCAACGGTTTGTACGTATTGAGTGTTAATATCGTATCCTATAGAGATAGGTATCTGCGTTAGTAATAGCTTAAAATTGACTTAATTATAACCTAGTAGCCGAACACTTGTCAATAAACGCCAAATTTTTGTTATACAATCTCTACGTCACATGAATGTTGTTGACTATTTGCATTTTGATTAGTTTTCCTCTATGCGTATTATTAGCGGTGGCTATTTTAATCGTCCATGCTGTTTTCTAGAAGTCAGTGCACTTTATGTAATCATCAGTTGAGTTTTCAATTCTTTCTACTAGCAGGTAGATTACCAATGGACTAGGCTTGACTATTATGCTCTTACTATTGTCAACCCAAGATATTAAGTGTTTTCTGTAAGTACCCATCTTAGACGTCCACTTGTTTGTAGTACCTCACCCAATAAAAACATGATTAGTAGATCATATTCAATTATTATCCACTTTTCGGGTCATTTTGGAAGCTAAATTTGCTTCCCGTCTCCCGAAAATTATCAGCAGCGAACAGTATACTTTAAAAAAGCTACTAGGACATTTTGTGTCAAGTCCAGTTCACTCCCTAATACGACACGTTATGTTGAGTGGAGTGGGATTATTTTGAAGGAAGACTAAAAGTAGTCGAACTAATACGTAGAATCAGTCAATCAGGTCATTAAATATTGGTATAAGCCGTGTTGTTAGGTGCAGATAACTTGGTTAGAATTTGCGCGATAACCGTCACTAGTGATTGAAAGCGTCAGCCCACATGAATTAAAATTGCTTATTGTGGCCCAAATCGATCCACTCTTTGCCTTTCACTAATTCTAAAGCTTTAACATTATTTCGTACTTTTTATTCCTCCACTTTATCCCTTTTTGAACTATATTTTTCGGTGCTTGGTCTTTTTTGCCACCACTGATCCTACTGTCATTTTTACCTTAGCAGTTCGTCTTACTGTGCTAACATGGTAGAGCAACGTGAGATGATGTGCGCTTACCATTCCGTATTGATTATGATCTATTAACAGGGGATCCTGAGAAATTTTAGTTTGATCCAGCTCTAGGCATTAAATAAACCAGTTTGTTAGATTGTGGTTCGTCACCTGAGATGGTTGAAGCATGTATTACGTACCCGCAACCACTACGTATCTCGACGCGCGATGTTGACTAGTTTTCGGGTAGTTTGGATGAATACTAAGAGTGGCATAACCAATACTTAAAATTAGTCTGTGAATTCACTAGCCGTTAGTCTAAGCCATGTTGGTTAATGCAGACTGCATAACCAAGATCAATAGTTAAACACGTTGGTTCATAATGTCTCAGATATATTCACTAGTTTTCCTCTAAATTGTGAGTTTTAGCGTACTTTCGTGGATATCTTTTCTTATCTGCTTGTCAAATCATTTTTTTCATGTTTAGTTTTATTGGTACAACGTTATTTCTACTCATTAACTACTCATCTTATTAACTTTATCTCATACTGTGTTGTGGCACTTTGGGCTAATGCACATTTGTCCTAGGTTCTACGTCGATTGCATTCGACAACTAATTTTAACTGAATACTCATTATTTCTTCATGTTTGATTATCCAATAGTTAGTATGCGGGACTAAGTGTAGAGTTTCAGAAGGCTGTCGTTTTGGATTTCTTCCTTTGAAGATGATACTCGAGGGGTCGTACTCCATAATACTTAAGTCTCAGACTGCTATTAGTACTTTGTGAAATAGACATTTTGTATATGACTTGTTCAACCCAATTTTTCGAATCTTTTCTACTAGGTCAAAAAATTATCATGGTCTAGAGTAAGGACATTGGTACGAATTGGAATCGCCGAATTCCTATCATTCAAAAGGACAAAAATATGTAGGGAAATAAAAGGGAGCAAGTTCGAGGTACTTTCAATAGAAGGTTCACCAGGAAAATAGAGGTATTATAATTCTTACATCAAACCAAGAGAAGGGTCTTTAGTGCTCGTATTAAGTAGGGATTAATAATATCAATCATTATAAACAAAATGTGGCTTAAATTCTGTTTGTACTTATTAACTTTGTGCCTGCGATATTTTAGCTTATCATAACCAGATTTTAAATGCTACGGAGGTGTACACAAATATTTCATTACTGTATAGGCTTGTTTCTATACATGTTAATTCGGGTTCTTTAGCTTTTAAATGTTCGTGGTACTTTAGTGTGACATCTATGAGGTATTAGCACGAACTATTGACTAACAACATAGTATCCAGCATAAAATCTACTATAGTTGTGCAGCCCAAATCTTAAGTTACTTGTAATTTAGTATGGATACAAGAGTAACATTTTAATTATCACAATGGACATAAGTCTTGTGTTTCTCTAATTTTCTTGCATATTGTTACCCTAAGTTCATGTTTACAGAAATTAGTTCAAATGGAAGACACAAAATTGCCAACAGTTGTTTAGACTTGGTAAATTGTCATAGTTTTGGGTTAATGGGTACTTTTTGTTCTCTCCAGAGTTAGTTCATGTCAACAGGTCTGATTTGTTTTTCCTATTCAGTCGATATCTGAGGTATTTCTAACTTTATGACATTCATTTCGCTTAACTGTTTCAGCACACTAGATTGAGCGATTGTCTTTGTACACTTGTAAAAATTTCATTAATCTGAATACTAACTGGCCTCTTGCTAACCACACTCGAGGTTTCGGTTTTGGGGACAAAAATCCAGTTTAAATAAATAGACAGTCTATACTTATTGTGATTGTATCAAATGATTTAGGATTGATGTAGGTCAGTAACTATCTGCTGTTTTTGTTCTTTAAGAGTTTTGAAATACTATACGATTTGTTATAGATGTGATCTATGTGGCAATATGACATTAAGGATCCACAGGCTTACGGGTCCCCAAATATCCTGGTACGGCCGAGAGTGGGGAGAGCCCGCTCTCCCTCTCGAAATGCTCTCACATGGCCACGCGTATATAGCCTCTGCCAGGGAAGTCCTACTCACTGCCTTCTCGTGGCGGGGGTGTTATTTACAAAAATGAGAGGATGAAAAGCGAATGTCCGGCGCTTTAACCGGATCCCAAACCAATGGTGCACATGGGCTCCAGTATCCTGCGGGAACAAATGGCGTATGGACCAATTTTTGGTCACCGGCTACCATGGCACTGCATCTCCTTACGATGCTCAACTGCCTTACGGGTCAGACCTTTAGGTCGAAGGCTCGGGGAGTGGCCCCCTAAGAAAACCACGTGCTTCAGTTTGGGCACCCGGGCACTATCACAGCCCTCACACATACCGAATAAGATTTGTGTGGCACATATGTATTTGGTACCTCCTTGTACCAATATCTGTGTTAAAATAAATAAATAAATACATTAGGTGGAGTACTAGCTAAATATAGCAGATCGGTTGACCAATCTGGGATCTTTATAGGTTGTGGTAGTTCGGATGTGCCACACATTTTCTCTTACGTCTCTCCCATACGATCCTGACAGTTTAGAGTTAGGTTGGAAGAAAGCTAGCTACCAAACTAAGACATGCAATCAATCTATCAAATCACTAACTATTGGTTTTAATCATATTGTTGGGTGCCGACTCTATGGTTAAGGTCCACACAACAATATTGACAAATGATCGGAACAATAAAAATGCTTGAATTTTCCATCCTTCAAATGCTGAGCTTTGATACAGTCTTATAGTTTTTTTCTCCCATTTCACTCCTTTTTGGATCAGATTTTCTGTTTAGTTTCTTGACTATCATAGATTACAATCACTTTAATCTTTTATGTGCTCATTTCTCCTTGTTTCACTAATGTGGCATATTAACTTGTGGAGATGTATGTTCAGTAAATGCTACTCTGTATCTGACACTACTGTTTTATTATGCATTACACGCTTCGTATACATTTTTTCAGTGGTCTGATTTCACTTATTTGTTTAATTACTGTCTAATTACTTATTATTCATACTAATTGTTTTTTATGTATTTTTGTCTTTCAGAGGAGTCCAGTATGCCCCATTACATAGTCAATTTAAATAGTAAGCATTCATTTTTTTAATGAAATTATTTCACAAGTGTATAACACAAACACTGATATGGACGCTCTAACTACACTACCAATTCATGGTCAAGATCCTGGTATCGGTGAATCATCTGTCTCACTTCCGACTTCTGACATGAATTCACCCGTCATTATGAACGACAACGTTGGTTTGATGTGTGGTGTTAATTCGACAGGGCGAGGACAGCAGTTTTTCACACCAACTATGCGTTCAAAAGCACGTGGTCGTGGACGATTTTCTTCTGTTCCATTGGATGATGTGTAAGCACTTGTTTATTTTTAGAATAAAGTTATTTGCTTGGAAGGGAATATGTTGTCGACGCACCAGTCACAAGTAAAAATCCTCTTTCATATTTACCATCAGTTTGGCTCTGTATATGTGGTAAGGTGCATAAAATGTTTGTAAACCTGTTAAGGTGGAAAATGGCTACTTATGTACTTCTAGAAAACAAAATTCATTGTTCTTACTGTGATCCCATAGCTGTTTGCTCACCACTCAAACCCGGCCAACAGGATTTCGAATGGATTTTACGATTTATGAAATTCTTACTATCGACATCAACTGTTTTTATTATTGGATTGTAAGTTCACCCTAGATATAACAGTGGATCATACACCAGAAAATATTATGGTGATGAACTTGTGAAATGAACTATCAGTTCAATAAACTGTCTGTAGTGATCTTTCAAATATTATATGGCTGGACATTAGTATAATCTTTTATTTATTTATTGGTTTAATTCACAGTCTGGGATACTTCCCTGGAGTTTGCTAACTCCCCGCTACACCGCCGTGGAATATGGGGACTCCCACACATCCCGACCGAAGCTGCTACCTTGACGCGGTGGTCGGGCTTGCCTATTGTGATGACCCAACCGAGCTATATTGGCTGAAACATATGTTCCTGTAGGTTCTACCATGCCAGGCAGGTCGATTGGAGAACGGTAAGACTAAAAGCATCAGCTCAAGGTCTGAGGGAGAAGTCGTACTGCTGACTGTAGAGAGGTGTGACAACCAGCATCTGCAGCGATGCTGCCTTCCCACAAGGAGGGGTGGGGTTAGAAAAGGTCGACCCTAAAAATGTCACACCTCACCTTACCTCACGGATTTCCGTCTCCGGCGGTAAGGCCCTTTGAAGAACGGAGCTAACACATTAAAAACCTTCCACGAAAAGGCCGTGCGAGACCGGCCTCAAGCAGTTGTCCCTTGGGCTCTGCGGTCACGCTCCCAGGTCTTTAAGACCAACACTAATCCAATTTCCTTTTCAGGTTCCTCAAGAAATACCCTTCCACGATGTGGGCAGCCGGGAAGTGACACCAGCCCTCATACCCGTAACAGCACACGAGACCAAGTTGGTCACAGCCAAATCCTTCCTACACCTCCTAATACCTCTCTTATCTCCATGACTAACCCTCCTCACGTCTCTTTATCACCTCGCACCGCTAGAGCAAACGATTCGAGTACGCGGAACGTTATTCCTGGTCTCCTGAAACCACGCTCTAAACTACACGTAGGAGCTTTTAACGTCCGAACACTGTGCCAAATAGGACAGCAGGCTTCCTTAGCTAAGACTTTAGAATCCCGCGCCATTTATGTGTGCTGCGCCTCTGAAACGCCCATACAGGATCCGAGTAGCGTCATTCACTTGACCTCACCATGCCAAAATAAAGAACCGACTCGATTCACGCTTCATGTGTCTGGAAGCCCTGATTCTGCTTCCCGTGGCCTCGCCGGCGTAGGTATAGCATTGAGTCCTAGGGCAGAACTAGCTCTCTTAGAGTGGATCCCAGTAGACAGTCGTTTGTGCGCTGTCCGACTGAACGGATCAATAAGGACTCGGAAAGATAGAGACACTCGTCGTTGCCTCTTCGTCGTCTCTGCCTATTCTCCCACTGACTGCAGCGCAGATGATGTAAAAGACGAGTTTTACAGAAAGCTTCCCGACCTTCTCCGAAAAGCTAGGTGCTCTGATGTAGTAATAATAGCTGATGACTTTAATGTTCAAGTAGGTAAACTAAGCGAGAGGGAAAGACACCTGGGTGGATCTTATAGTGTCGTGGCTCAAAGAACAGATAATGGCGACCGTCTGTTGCAGCTATGCTCAGATAACCACCTGTTTCTTGCAAATACTACATTTAAGCATAAGGAAAAACATCTTTTGACATAGCGACCACCGAATTCGTCCCAACGTTGGACGCAAATAGACCACATCGCTATTAGCCACCGATGGAGGGCCTCGGTAGAAGACTGTCGCTCATTCTAAAGTACATGCTTAGATTCAGATCATGCTCTAGTACGAACGCGTATTTGCCTGCGTCTTACTGGACGTAGGGAAGACGCTGCAAGTAAACCTCTTAGGGCCCTACTTAATGATAGTCACGCTAAGAGTATATTTCAGGAACAACTGGAAAACAGTTAGGCAGCCATGTATGTGATGCCCACTCCGAGGCAGCATGGAATGATATCCGAAAAGCTGTGGAAACAGCAGTGATATCTGCTAGTACGGTAACCCGTAAGGTTAGGGAGCAACACTGGATCTCAGCAGCATCTATCGCACTGATAGATGCTCGGAAACTCATTCCACCTGGCTCTGAACATAATGAAGAGCGGAGTCAGCTTAAGCGCAAGCTGACAAGAAGTCTACGCAATGATCGTGAACAGTGTTGGGTAGCGAAAGCAAGAGAGATGAGAAAGGCAGCGGCAATAGGTAATAGCAGACAATTGTTCAGACTTGTTAAGGAAACCGGTATTAGGAAACCGACTGTTAGCGAAACACTCTCAGAGAAAGATTGACATATTATACATTCTCAATCCAGGAGATTGGATCGATGGGCAGAACACTTTAGGGATCAGTTCAACTGGCCTTCAGCCACATTTCGGTTTCCCACGATCTCCAGCCAACCTGAATGGCAAGTTAGTGTAGGTCCTCCGACTCTTTACGGAGTTGAAAAAACCATAGGAAATCTGAAGCGAGGGAGAGCAGCAGGCCCTGACAGGTTTACTCCTGAGATTTTTAAGGATGGTGGTTCAGTATTAGCAGTGAGATTAACTGAGGTCTTAGGTAGAATTTGGGAACTGGACGTAATCCCATCTGACTGGTCTCAATCACTGATTGTGCCAGTCTATAAGAAAGGACAAAAGTCCTCTTGTGACAATCACAGAGGAATCAGTTTGACAAATATAGTATCTAAAATATTAGCTTCAATAATACTTCGACGCCTAACTAAACCTCGTGAAGAGCAGACTAGAGAAAATCAGTCTGGTTTTCGACCTAGACGTGGTTGTATAGACCACATATTCACACTACGCCAGGTTCTAGAACACAGACACACGTTCAGACGCCCCACAATCGTAGTATTTCTCGACCTTAAAGCAGCATTCGATTCTGTCGATCGTAAGGTTCTATGGCAGTGTTTGTCACTGAAAGGAGTACCAAAGAAGTACATTAACCTTACTAAGGCTCTCTACTCGAACACAACAGGTCGAATGAGAGCTTATGGCGAACTGTCATCAGAATTGATTACATCAAGTGGTGTTCGTCAGGGTTGTCCACTCTCTCCATTCTTGTTCAACTTTGTCGTCCATGTACTTTTAGAGATAACACTTTCCTCGTCTAAATTTCCAGGGGTTGAACTTCTACCGGGAGGTTCACTTGTTGACTTAGAATATGCTGATGACAGTTTTATTTGGTGAAGACGCTGACAAAATGCAGTCTTCTGACCACTCTAAGCAACAATGCAAGCATGTTCGGGATGCGATTCTCCCCCTCGAAATGCAAAATGTTGCTTCAGGATTGGGTTGCATTGACACCCGAACTAAGGATAGGGAGTGAAGTAATTGAGCGTGTCGATCACTTCACTTGTCTTGGAAGTCTCATCAGCCCTTGTGGTCTGGTGTGTGACGAAATCTCAGCACGGGTACAGAAGGCTCGACTAGCTTTTACCAACTTGCGTCATCTATGGCGCAGGCGAGATATCCGTCTATCAACCAAAGGATGTGTTTACTGTGCAACAGTTCGTTCCGTCCTACTTTATGGCAGTGAAACGTGGCCGGTAAGAGTAGAGGAAATTCATAGGTTACTAGTATTCGATCATAGGTGTCTTCGAAACATTGCTCATATATCCTGGGAGCATCGAGTAAGTAATGCAGTTGTTAGGAAAAGGGTACTAGGTGGCAAATCGATTGATGAAGTGGTGAAACTTCATCAGTTGAGATGGCTGGGACACGTGTTACGTATGCCCAACGACCGACTGCCTCGACGTGCGATGTTTTCTAGTATAGGAGTAGGTTGGAAGAAGGCTAGGGGCGGCCAGACCAAAACATGGCACAAATCCATGAAGTCACTGACAAGTGGACTGAGTCATGTTGGTAGGTGTAGACCACCTGGTTGGGGACCGCGAGACGACAGCAACCGATGGTTAGAGACCCTGAATGACATGGCTCAAAATCGTTTGCAATGGCGCAGGTGCATACACTCTTTGTGTTCTCCCAAATTTTGATCTCCTTATTCCTCCTTGTCTCTTTTTTTTCTCTTCCCAAATTTATTTCACTATATTATACTCTTTAAATAACATCTCCAAACACTAATTTTCCCGATTACTGATTATACTCTTATTACCTCTACCACTACGAGATTTGAATCAACAACTCGAACTGATTTACGTACGTACGAACTTCTACGTTTTTACTGACTGACTGACTCCCACACATTCATAATAGGCTATATATTGTTTATAGCTAACTGGAAAAAGTCTCTTACAAGTCACTTTTCACTATTAGGTATTATAAAGGGTTTGACTAAGAGGGTTGAGTCAGTCAGCTACAGTGTGGGGTCAGGCACATATACGCATCGATCCAAGTTGCCATACCTCATTAACACAACAAGATGAACACCGAATTCATAGAAGTAGTTAATTCAATGGTGGTAATATATAAAAGAAAGAGTGCATATAAGGATATAGTACAGGAAGAAAGAATTAGTTGATAGAAAGAAAGATATGAAGCGATTTCAATCTCATTGTTTAAGGGAAGACATAGAGTGTATACACCTACTCCATTGTGATCGATCCTGAGCCATGTCACCCAGAGTCTCCAACCATTGGTTATGATAGTCGCGCGGGCCCCAACCAAATAGTTTGCATCTACCAACATGACTCAGACCAGAATCTAGTGACTTCAAGGATTGATGCCATGTTTTGGTTTGGTCGCCCCTAACTTTCTTCCAACCGTTTCCAGTACTAGTCAGCCTTGTGCGTCGTGGTAATCGGTGTTCTGGAATTCGTAACACGTGGTCCAACCATCTCAGTGGATGAAGATTTACAAGTTCATCAACTGATTTACCATCATTCCCTAATATCTTGCGTTTAACCTCTCTATTGCTTACCCGGTGATTCCAGCAGATGCGAGCAATATTTCTAAGACATCTGTGATCAAATACAAGTAACTTACGAGTATCTTCTACTCTTAATAATCACGTTCTACAGCCGTAAAATAGAACAGAACGAACTGCCGTGCAGTATACTCGTTTTTTTGTTGATAGACGGATATTTCGCGTTCTCCATAGGTGACATAAGTTGGTAGTTTGGACCAGCTGCTCTTCCTCGTTTCAGAGTAGTTATAGCTTTTTGAACTTCGATTTGAGTCGGAGGACCTACTTCAATGTTGCATTCAGGCTGTTTGGGAATGGTTAGTAGTTGTATAGTAGCTGAATGCCAGCCGAACTGCTCCTTAAAGTGTTCTGACCATCGTTCTAAATATATGGGCTGAGAGTAGATAAGAGTGTCGTCTTTTTCCAAGATCGTCTCACACTTTACTTCTTAATTCCAGTTTCTTTTATTAGTCTGTAAAGCTGTATTGTGTTTCATACAGCTGCTGCGTTTTCCATCTCTTGCTTTCGATGCCCACCACAGCTCATGATCGTTCCTTATATTTTTGGTTAACCTAGATCTGATTTGTTTTCGTTCTTCAGCGTCGTCGGAACCTGCTGAGACGAGTTTACGAGAATCTATGAGTGCAACAGACTTAGTAGAAATCCATTTGTTTTTCGTGACCCTTTGGTTCAAATCATTAGCAGATGTCACTGCTGTTGCCACAGCTATTCGTATATCTTTCCAAGCAACATCTGGGTCAGCCTCATTTTCAGAACTACCTAATTGTGACCTCAGTTGTTCCCGGAATCTACTTTCGGCTTTCTCGTCACTCAATTAAATTCTAATGAGTCTTTTTAGTGTGGCTTTTCTGTGACCAGTGAGACGCATGCAGATGCGTTCGCGTATTAGAGCATGGCAGTGCTTGTTAACAATAAACGATTGTCTGAGCACAGTTGCAGCAGACGATCACCATTATCTGTTCGCTGAGCCGGAATATAAAAATACCCACCTAAATGTCTTTCTGTTTGGTTTAAGCTACCTACTTGGGCATCAAAGTCACCTGCTACAAGTACTGTGTCTGAGTGTTTAGCTTTTTGAAGTTCAGATAACTTTCTGTTAAATTCATCTTACACTTCATCCGGGTTGCAGTTATTAGGAGCGTAGACAGAAACAAGGAAAAGGCAACGACGTGTGTCCCTATCCTTCCGAGTTCTTACTGAGCCGTCTAGCCGAACAGCACATAGGCGACTGTTAACGGGGATCCGTTCTAATAGTGTTCGTTTTGCCCTCACACCTAGCGCTATGCCTACACCCCCAGTCCACGAGAACTTGTCATCTGGTCGCCAGATAAACAGAGGGTGTATCTCATCGGCTCCCTGTTTTCACTAATAATTGCTCTATGATCTCATACGAACTAAATTCCACAGCATTCAGTTTATTTATTCATTGTCAGAGTTTTATGTTCAATGAAAGAAATGGGTGTTTGTTTCATCCCCATTCTGCACCTAAATAAATGCCAACAAGTTATCTTAAAACCACTTCTTTTCAGTTTATAATAAATTCATAAAACAACATACTAGTTTTACTTTACTTAATTTTTCCATTTCTTAACATTTCCACAGAATGGAAAAGAAAATAAGGACATATGAGGGAAAGGATTGTGTACAAGAGCTAGGAAAGTTGTTAAAATTGTTCCCTCGCTTTAAGAGGGCCTACATTAATCGAGTTTTCACGCGGAACATGCTTAGTTACGAAAAGAGTTATGAACAGTTAAAAGAAGAAGATGATCGAGAGCGTGAAAGATGCTCAAAGGTCCGTCTTATTCAAGCACCAAAGGCCGAGTCTAAACGACGTAAGTGTTATTTCTATTTAATGTTTCCTAGTTGTAATATTAATTTAAACTGGGCTTAATTTGCTAGTATATATTGTACCATTCTGACCTCTCCACCTTCTTGTCTGCCATATAACAGCTGATAGACAACATGTGTCTAGGATATTTGTATCAGAAAAGCCTTTTGAACCGACCATAAAAATTTATTTACTAAATATATGAATATTGAATATATCATTTTATTTAAAATCGTCATCGTAAAGGTATGAGTCCGGTTTCCCTTCAAGTTGTTCGTATTGTAACTATATACTACCGATACTGGTATGAATGTTTACGTAATTATTACTATTTATGGGTTGAACTTCAGCCATGTACTGTGTAATAAAGGTATTAGATTTCAAACACCAGCAATGACATCTTTCTATGAGGGTCAGTGTTGATAAGCATCTTTTCCTCATTATCATAACTATTTATTCGATCGAAGTAGACTCAAAATTATTAATCAATTTATGAAAAATTCATTGACTTTTTAAAAGGCAAGTTCACTAGTGCATCTGGTGGGAAGAAAGATATATATCTCAAATCAAAGAATTATTTATAGGTTCTTCATCTCTTCATTCCCCTCCAACGTTTTAGAAACGTCTCTTAAGGAAGTATGTGGTGATATCGGGCTGCTATTACTAAGAGAATATGTCACATTATCATTGTACCATGAGTTAACTTTTGTATTTTGCATAAATATCGTGCGCTTGGTCATCAAAATCTGTGACGTATTAATCTCACAATTCCAAGCATAAAATATTTTGGGAAGAATCTATATCTCCCTAACCTGACCCTATTTTTTATTCACTTTTGTTTATTTTAGCAACAGATTCGAAAACTCACAACCGTCCGGAATTACCTCTTCAGTCACAAGCTTTCTTATGTATGGGACTGCCTTTGGGTCGTTGCCCTCCCCATGTTGCCAACTCACTGTATCGTCGAGTCATTGTTACTCCTGAGGGGACCGTTGAATCCGCTGATGAACATGAACAGAAGTTTTTGGACTCTACGGGTTTATCAAGTTCTGCGCTGGAAACACCATCCTCACACTGTGAACCACCGCGTCCCAAACCATCATTGTTCACTGGGGTAAGTAGGGTTTTGTTTATGATCCACTTATAATTGAACGAAAACAATTTTAGGACTCAGAATTGTCACTTATTCATAAATAAAAAAATTACAAACCCAGTTGGTTTGTTTTGTCAGAGCTTTAACTGTTGAACACTTGTTCTTATCCAAAAGTGTATTATTGCGGTGATTTATTTAAAGTAAACTACGTATACGACATGATATTTATTTCACTCATATTTGATAGTTTAAGCAAAATGATCATAATTAATGAATAGTGAGGTAATGCTTAGCATATTATTTTTCTTAGGGAGTAGAAGAAACTAAAGATCTGCACAAAACGATTTTTTGTATTTTTAGCTGAAAATATCATCTGTGTCGACTGTCTTGCCTCCGATCCACCAACTAGCTGAATTCAAACAGTCTCCACCTAGACCATCAGAAGAACAGATGTTAACATCGGTAATCCTAAATTTTATGTTTTCATGGTTCATCTATTTCGTGGTTTTGTTAATAAATAGTGTTTTCATTTACATGCTATATCTTTTTTTACATTGTTACTTTGTTTTCCGTGCCAGGGTGTGAAAGTTATTACAATCATTAATATTGTTATTGTTATTACTATTATTACCAGTAGTAGTCGTAATAACACGTACTACTTCTTGCAAGGTACTTCACTACTGCGAACAATGTTATGGTAAATCATTCACTTGACTTGCACTCAAAAGAATAGAGACATTAATTCGCTAGTATTTTTTTGTTGTGAAATGACAAAGTAGAAAACATGAATAATTGTGGTTCCGTTGACAAAAATGGAAAAAATATGCATTTTTATCTTTATTGAATTTTTGAGTTATTTCAGCTTGGTAACAATTTGTTAATATCCACCTGTGTATAAGTATTGGTTTTTTTTATATCTAAATGATTCATTTATATTATCCCAAGATTATCTGTGTAAACTTCTAGAACCCGGTAAGAGTATGATCTATATATTCAGAATTGATTAGAACTTTAAGGGCTGATAAACCATAGTGTGTGTAAAAAATGTTAGTTAACTGTAACGTCCTTTAGTGTAAATTATTTTCCTCGTCACTTAAATTGCTCTTCATTAGTTTATATAAAATCACAATAGATTTAAATACATTTATATCAAAATGACTAGACGTTAATTCATGTTTGTTTTGATGACAAGTATTAATTTACTTGTTTTAGAGTTGTTCATTACTAATTTGGTAGGTTTATTTTATTTAAGGTTATCCCAGTCCAGTTCATAAATGAATCTTGCCTATACATAGGTTAATTAAATCGATGTAAGAATAAACTGTAAGCTCCAGAATTAGCTTTATATTGCTTCAAAAATTTATCTATAAAGTTCATAGAATTTTACACACATGTGGTTTTTTTCTAAAACTCACAGCTTCCTAACAATCTTTCAAAAAAAATCGTCTAAAGTGCTCATTAAATAGAAGAAGAATCGTTAACTTTCTGTTCTTATTCAATAGCCTCTGAAAAGGTCTACATAAAATTCAAGTTTTTACTGTTATACATGTGAGGTTGACCTACGTCTGGGAACTTTTAAATTTAATGGACTTATAAAATAAATAGTATAACTAAAATAACAACTCAAAATCCATGTAGGTCCTCAATAACGTTATAAATGCTCTCCTTGTTTATCACTACCGGTAAACTTGAGTATCGTTGTAAATCATATTATTTCTTATTATTAAGACAGTAATTCTGGACAAATTTTGTTAATTTCTAATAAACAATCAGCATCCTTTTTCCATAATTTCCTGCATGTTCTTTCTAAAATCCAGATTTAGTTGAGTTCCCTCCCACTTTAGGATCAGGTAAGAAGAATGAAACATGTGTTCTGAGTATATTGATTTCTATGTGTACTCATACAATCGTTCTGACATTGGTTGCTACAAAATTAGTTGCTAGTTGCGTTTCTATCGTTTTTTAAGTTTATGCTTTGTCAACGATGTTACTTTTTGTTTTTTTCTGGATCACAATACAGTATATCTTTTTTATTTTAATAAACGGTTGGTTTTCTTATTTACTAGGATAACAATGCTGAAACATTGAATTCCGAAGAGACAACTATTCAACAATCAGGCAACAAATTCTTTCGTACAGATCATGTTAGTGAAGCACAAAAAAAGAAACGTGGATACATTAATCGCGAGATGCGAACTGCCACAGTTAGTACACTCGTTAGTCGAACTAGCATTACAGCATCAGCGGTGAAATCTGATTTGGATAGTGATGATTCTAGTAGGAAACCAGGAGATGCTGTTAAATATTTAGCCAAAGTTGGTGTTGTAAGTAATTCAGGTAAGTTAACATTCTAGTCAATTTTTAGATAGTTTAATCCCTGTATTTCCTTAGTACAGTGTACTTAATAATGTAATTCAGTAGCAAATAGAAAGGCATGCATAAAATAGGACTTGGAATATATGTATGTTATGTTAAGCGACCGAAATTTACACAGCACAGCAGTACGAAGTTGAAAAGAGGATAGACAGAAAAATGGAAATGAAAAATTAAATTAATAGAAAACTAAAAAAAATTACTTTCAAAAGAATCAGTGTAGTCATGGAACAAAATGAATAAAATATCAGTTTATAATTTTGCGGTTGATAAGAAAAGAGTATACTCAACACTGCGACCACTTTTGGGCAGCATCACTCTAAGTTTTCAAGTTATAGATTTCAATTATCTTACAGAGCTCAACCAGAATGTTTGTACCTGCTCAGTCCGACAGTCATTACCCTCATGGACTGATCCCGTATCTCTGTTTTTCATCCTTAACTTTTTTTTGGAGCCTACCAGCGGTTTTTGTACACTGCACATATATTACTGAATATAAAATTAAGTATTAGTAAATGAAGGTATCAATTGTTGTATTCATGCGAGTTGTGAATAATGATCAAATAACATTGGGATGCAAACAAACTGGTTCTGACCATCTATTACATCCAGTCAGTACTTACTTGAATTAATCAATTAATTCTTCCAAAAAGTACATTAAGTGAATGTACAATTTTAATTAATCTAACCAATGGTTTCTTTCATAAGCCATCATTTGGATAGTTATACATTTAAAGTATAATTTATTGTTGAAGAAGAGCAAATCAACAAAGATAGGATCTAATAACGTTTTCCGAACTATTTTTGATGTACTTAAGGCCTATAAATGTGCAATTCGTTTATTAGCACCATATCAGTCAATCAGTCAGCTACAGTGTAGGGTCAGGCACATATACGCATCGATCCAAGTTGCCATACCTCATTAACACAACAAGATGAACACCGAATTCATAGAAGTAGTTAATTCAATGGTGGTAATATATAAAAGAAAGAGTGCATATAAGGATATAGTACAGGAAGAAAGAATTAGTTGATAGAAAGAAAGATATGAAGCGATTTCAATCTCATTGTTTAAGGGAAGACATAGAGTGTATACACCTACTCCATTGTGATCGATCCTGAGCCATGTCACCCAGAGTCTCCAACCATTGGTTATGATAGTCGCGCGGGCCCCAACCAAATAGTTTGCATCTACCAACATGACTCAGACCAGAATCTAGTGACTTCAAGGATTGATGCCATGTTTTGGTTTGGTCGCCCCTAACTTTCTTCCAACCGTTTCCAGTACTAGTCAGCCTTGTGCGTCGTGGTAATCGGTGTTCCGCCATGTATTTTAATTCTTTCTCCCCTGACTAATATTTATACTTGTTGTGTTCGAATTAACTATAAATCCGAATTTTACTAAGTATCCTAGTAATCAAATGACTAAATAGTAGATAAAATATTTTTATCCTTCCAGACAAAAATGATTGTCATAGACTTACAACATCTACAGTCACTTATCGGATAAGTATGATTACATAAACTTAAAGGTAAAAAACACAAATAATTTAATTTTTCGCGAGATTTTATTGTATATAAACGTGCTAACATTTGGCGTTTAGTTTTAATCAATTATAGTGTTTATTTGCTTATGTTATGTAGTTAATCGTAAACGTCCTACACGTCGTGGAAAATCAACTCGTCAAAAATCAACAGAAATTCAGGGCGTCAATAACGAAACAACCACTTCACCTGCTGTCGAGGTTATTACGGAAGACGATGTAAGTCAACTAACTTTTTTATCGTTATCTATGTAATTATGTGATAATTCCCGGGTTTTGTATTTTGATCTTCCGTCTTTTTTATTCAGGTTTCATATAATTTTACTATGTCTAAACGCTGTTTTAAAGCAAGTTAACGTTATAATGTCATGATACATTAACATGATTATATTTATAGTTAAGGTAAATTCATTATAGTCGCTTCTTTTAAGGGACAAGGTACTTTTTCTTTGGTACCACTGAGTGTATTACTCCTAATGATTTTTTACTTCAAACACTTAATTATCAATCATTAGTCTCACCTGCAAGGTTTAGTTTTGTATTAGTTCGTACTGATATTTATGCTTTTGTTAGTCTTCGACGGAAATTCTAGGCGATGTGTTAGGATGTTTTCTTAATATCTAGCACTGATGAATCATCTAACGGAATTCAATAAACTAAATAGATAAGTAGTTTAAACTGAGGAAAATGCTAGCGTATACATATACAGTGGGAGCTAAATATACCTCTTATTAAAGCTGTTTCAGGTATGAAAAAAGTCTTAGCATCTTGTACAAAATACTTTCAAAAGATTGTATCATTGTTATTGATCATGCACTAATATCTCGAGTGGAAATAATTTTCATCGAATTTTAGTTGATTATTTTGCTAAAGATAAGTCCAGGCACAGGCGCTAAATTCTAATAATGCTTATTGCTTTCTCGGTGATCTCAAATAAGTACATCTGATTAGAAAATCTATTTATTTATTTGAACACATAAATATTGGTACAAGAGGGCACCAAATATATATGCGACACACAAAACAATGAGAATTCGAAGAGAAGAAAAGAAGGTAAGGCGCGTAAAAACAAAAGAACAATAACGAACAGATTAGTGTAAGGTAGTGTAGTAATAATAGTAATAATGGGGGAAACGGAAAGGTACAATCAGAAGAAATCTTTCAGTTAAGGAAGTAACAACCATTTTTTTAACGAAGAAAGTTAAAGAAGTAGGTATCATTACCAAGGTTTGATTTGATCATTTCGAATAAATTTAGCATTGGGTTGATTGTTATAAATAAAAATAATATATTTCTACTCATTGGGATATTACAAATATATTATTTTTATTTAAAAGTAAAAGAAGGTTACAACAGGATCGCCACTGGCTTCTATTCTGAGCTATATCTGATAACGTCTCTAGTCACTGTGTTGCACCATCTCTCGGACCCCAGCCAGGGAGTTGTGAAGGACCAACAGAAGCCAGCCCTTTGCAGCTTTCTTTCATCCCACGACACCATGTCATGCACTGACCACCTCTTCGCTTTTTTCAACCAGTCCCAGTGTCGGCAAATAATGCACGACGTGGAATTCTCTGGGACGACATTCGTAGAACATGTCCAAGCCACCGGAGTCGATGTTTCAAGATGGTGACACCAATTGGATTATCGTCTATGTGCCCGAACACACGATGCCGAACCTCTGCATTACTAACATGGTGTTGCCATTAAATGTCAGCAATACCTTTTTACCTCATCAATATATAGATTGAATGCTTTGTAAAATCACTTTGCATTATTTTAATCTAACTAATGATAAGACATCGACTAAAATGAAATATTAATGTTTTTGTACAAAGATTTGCGTGAACATAGAAACCATTATAGTGGTCTCCAGGCGCAACTGTAGGTATTTATCTATCCCAGAAACAATATTTTTGGTTTAGTTATTTGATCCTTGAAAATTTCAAGAGTTTTGATAATTGAAGATAAAATTGCGTTACTTTTCTTATAAAAATTGAAGGCTTAAATCTCTTAAGATGGTGGTTGGAGGTAGTCAACAGGAAACCCTGGACCCGGGTTTCGTACTACTTGGCACTCGTCAGCAAGGCGTACCTGTGATCTCGAGGGAACTGGTGCTCGCTGACGGACTCGATCTCTTGTCACCCAGCTCCACAGTCAGAGACGTTATCACTGAGCTATCCGGGCCGCGACCGACCTCCTGTAGGTGGTGAATACAGTGAAATGTTATCTTGTTTTATATCGTGTTTAATGTATGGTTTTTAATTCTGTTTATTTCAAGTACTTTGGATATTCTGATGTTTTTCTAATTTTTTTATAGGGTCTTGATCTAACTAATGAAGAACGCCGTCACCTTCTATCCTTTTTTAACGATGCCGTATTGGAAGAACTCACGTTGATGCCAGGGTGTTCTCGGAAAACCGCACAGGCTATTATCAATATGCGCCCGTTTAAAAATACGAAAGACTTGGTTTCTCAACTGTCGGGAGTTCGCCATCTTTCCTCCAATTTATATGAATGTTGTAAAGATATTTTAGAAGTTCGTTCTTCAGTTATCCGTTTACTAAATAAGTGTGAGCGTCTAACTGAACAAGTTGCTAGTCATGCGACACGTTTGCTTGAAAATACCATAGATTTGCCTGAAAATGCTATCACTGATCAAAATCAGTCTGATGGAGTTGATCATGAACATGATGACTTCACTATAAACAAAGCAAATGGTAATCCTGTCCAACTAGTGACTCAACAGCCCGCTATTTTAAACCCTTTGTAAGTATGACTTAAAGTTTCTACTGAAATTTACCAAATATATTATATGATGCTTTTTGTATCTGTTTATCATAAAAATTTTTCTCCGTGTATCCTAGGCGTGAATTAAAACCCTACCAACTTGTTGGTTTGAACTGGCTTCGTCTACTACACCACGAACAAGTCAATGGAATACTAGCAGATGAAATGGGCCTCGGAAAAACAGTTCAAGCTATTGCTTTCCTAGCTAGCCTTTGGGAAAGTGGAAATCGCGGACCGCATCTTATCATTTGTCCAAGTTCAACCCAGGATAATTGGCAGCGTGAATTAAGCCTTTGGTGTCCTCACTTAAAAGTACTTGTTTATCAAGGATCTGCAGAACAGCGAAAAGCAATCCGATTGAAAATATATGAATCTGAGTCTCAACCGGATTTTAATATACTTTTGACTAGGTGAGTATTTATTCTAGCTCTTCCATTTTTTGGACTGTCCTATATTTTAAACATCTGGACGATATAAAAGCAAATAGTGTTGTCTCATGTAATGATATCCTACATCAAATCTAGCTTTAGACATTAAAGAAGTATCAGTTTCACTGATTTTATCAATTAGGTATTTGTACCAGACACGATCATTCCACCAACGTGTTTAGATTAAGATTAGTTTTACTGTGATGTTGACTTAACGTCTATGTAAGAAGTACCGTGTTTCATTTCACCAACAAAATTTCATACTATTTCGTATGTGATGCTAACCTAGTTTCAACTTTTATTTTACAGAAAATTAATTCTAAACCTTTCGTTCCTATAATCTTTTTCATGATATGTATCAATATTTTTAAGTCGTTAAAATTCTCCACCCTCCATTTTAGCTATGCTGTTGGTACAAGTGCTATTGAAGACAGAGCTTTAATGAAACGCATCAACTTTCATTATGGGATTTTCGATGAAGCACACATGCTAAAAAATATGACTTCTCAACGTTATCGAAATCTGATGAATTTTAGAGTTCAACGACGTTTACTTCTTACAGGTACACCTCTTCAAAACAACTTGTTGGAGCTCGTATCTCTGTTATCATTTGTTATGCCAGAAATGTTCCTAAAAAGCACAGATTTGCTGAAAAGGATTTTTCAGATTTACTCAGTAAGCTGTACAACTTACTTATTTATTCATTTATAACATGCTGTCTTCTGTTTACAAAATACTGAAGAGCTACCGGTTTATACCTACTCAGATCAAGAGATTAACAGATGTGTGTTTAAAGATTATACCTGTTAACAACGAAACTCACCTTACAGACATATTCTTCAGTTTGAAGTTTTCATTAGTCAGTTTTTAAATTTGAAGATGTATTATTGATTTTTTATTGAGATCATGAACCGACTAATGTTAGATCGTCATTAGGAACCTGGAAGCACTAGACGGTCGTTTCGTCCGAGTATGGGACTCTTCAGCAATGTAGATCCATGGTCCCATACGCGAAGCTCGAACCCAGGACCTTTGGTCCCGTGTACGAACGCTTAATGTCCAGATCGCTGAGCCTGTATCCAACGGTGTTAATAACTACAAATAATCCATGATATTGTGCGTCCATTTTCGATTGTCTTCTGTGGGTAACTGCCTCACGCTCGATACGGTTGGACTCCACTGGTCACAACTTCTCACTGAAACTCCAAGAATTATCTCTCAAAGCTACCCACTAGTGAACACAATAATTATCTGCATAGGGTTGTGGAAATTGTTGAGTTTTAATTGAGATAATGAACCAATAAATATTACACCGCCATTGAAAATTTGGAAGTACTGGACGAATTTTGTCCTAGTATGGGACTCCTCAGCAGTGCGCATCCATAATTCGGCTTGTATTTATGTTTAATCTGATTTTCCTCATTGATTAATCTAAGAGGATATGAATTACCTTAGAATAAGAATCATAGACTGATTTATATGTACCCACTCCGTATTTCAATCAATACTCCACCGATATTTTGATTAAACTTAGAGCAGCTGAGATTTTAGCACTAATATATTACAGTATTTTCATGGATTCGCTTTGTTCTATTTTTCGCCATATAGTCGAGTCTTATTCACCGGAAGGAAAATAATTTAAAATACCAATCTTTTCACCATTTTTGGTCTCATTTATTATAATCGTCACGTGAGCGATGTGAATGTTTGATTAATAGTGGTTCATGTTTTTAATTTAGTTACATTATTTGTCTAATCTTCATGAGTAACTACCGCATGTATCCAGAATCTAATGGAAAGTAGAATGTGGTAGTTATGCACATTCATCAGTGCTATTTTTCTTCATTTACTGATATTTGTACTAAAAGATGAAAAAGATTATCCTTTAGGTACCTCGCTTATAACATTTTCATCTAATTTATTATCTGATGTGAATTGTATGGTACTTCATTCCTATTATTTTTGTGTTTAGAAACCCATGAATTCCCGTGAGGAAGATCAGTCAGCCAATAACACTCCTATTCGAAGCAGTTTTGAAGAAGAACGCTTAGTTCAAGCTAAAAGTTTACTTCAACCGTTTTGTTTGCGACGATTAAAATCACAAGTTAGTTTCCAAACATTTCGACTCTTATGTTTACAAATCTGTAGTATGATTTGAATCCATTCTTTATTTGTTGTTCTAAGTGAATCACACTTTATTTCACATTATCGTTTATGCTCATGATGATCCCAAGTGGCACCCAGCTTTTCTCCGGTTAAAAATTAATTATTGTATGATTATAACTAGGAAGTATTATTTATAAAAACAGCTTTATTATCATTCGGAATGAACAAAAATCGGCAGTTTCAATTTTTGTATATATACTTAAACCATATTTGAATATAGTGTTGCTTATGTGTATATATCTCGTCTTCTCATCATTTACCTTTGCTTATTTTTGTTTCAGGTCCTCGGACAGCTTCCTCCAAAAACCAGTGAAGTAGTTTTAGTAGCAATGACGAAGACCCAAGCTACTCACTACCACGATCTTGTTAAACGACTGCGTTCTCAGCGATCGTTAAAAGACACAAACAGCAATGGTCAAGATCCCTCTCTTCTCTTGAATAATGAATGTGAAGATGGTGATGAAAATGCTGATCCAGATGCTAGTGATCCAAAAGGTGAATGTGCACCAAGAAAAAAAGCCCGTTTAGATAATTATACTGCAGGTAATCAGTTAAACTTTGCATATATTCATTTGTATCTCTTGTTCGCACAGGAATTAATTCTTTGGTTTGATGTATTTTAATCCTTACAATTACATAATCAACCATTCTTAGACGTTCTACTTCCGCTCTTTCTTCATAAACTATACGGATGCATTTCGCTGTAGTTGGGATTTCCTTTTTCCATCATGATTTGATTTTACAGGGTTCGAATTTCATCTGGCCTATACGAACTACTTGTCAGTAGTAGAATGAGAGATATGTTTAAACATTTCCCCGTTTAGTCCTAGTATATTTTTGAAACTAAATGAATTGCAAAGCACGTGCGACAACTATTTGTTGACATAGGTCTCTCATGCATAAATCAGTTGATGTTTTCATACTCCGACCAGTTCCTACACGTCTCTGTTTCCTTGCGAACACTGTAATTTACTTTACTAAAATAGATGTTTGTATAATTTGAACAACAGATTGTTTGTATTTAATTCGCTATTTCGCACCAGTCATTGAGTTATTTCTTTTCATTTTAACTATTTAGTAAATGGAACAAAATCATTTCCTGTCACTTCTAAATCCATTTCTGAGTCTCTCCAGTCACCGTGCAACATGGTTACGGCGTTGCGCAAGGCAGCAAATCACCAGGCCCTTTTTTCTGGTCTTGCATACACAGATTCAAATCTTCGGGATATTGCAGAATCTTTGCACTTAGATCCAAGTCACTCTAATGCTGATCCGAATCTTATTTATGAAGACCTACTTGCAATGAGTGATCATCAGATACATAAACTTTGCCAGTTTTACGAGGTGAGTTTAACCTTGCCGTATGTCACATATTGTAATTTTTATAAATCCTGATATCGGTTGTAAGTTTCCCCTGATTATGTCCTTCAGCTCTAAACATATGAAATCCACTATATATGTAAATTCTCATTCTTAGGTGGGAAATTTCAGTGGAAGATTCGTCCACTAAAGGTATACTGTTTACGATCTTATCTGAATGTAAATGAAATAACTTGTTAGCATCTGAAATAAAAGTGACGATCAAAATGTTATAAATTGTGTAACTTAACAATGCTTAGTTAACATTTATCTTCAGTTTAGCAGCAACTTATTGGTTTAGGCTTTCAGCCATGGAGTTCCAAACTTGAACACCGCTCCACCTACTGCTATTCAAGCAACCAGGCAGTATCATTATCCTTCACACTTTGATTGTGGTTCATACTCACGTACTTAGTGAATGAGCTCATTTTACCATATGAGTTTTAAGATTTTGGTTTTGTATGTTTTCTTTCTAACACCTTTGATCAGAATTTTAGATGGAATTCACCTTTGTGATTGTAGTTATAAAAAAAAACAAATGTACAGTTATGCTTAATTCATAATTGAAAATTAGTGCGAATAGTGTAGTCATTGATCACTTCATGTTATCTTTAATGTAGTCTATCCAATTATTAATTAAATACTGAAGTTGCATATATAAATTAATGGATATGATGAAGCGTTTTATGAGTTCTGTATTTTTTTCAGTAAATAAAAAATGGCGAAGGAAATTCTGTTTTTAACAAACTTGCTTTCATATCCATACTTAGGTAATTAATATCAGAAAAAAATTATGGAAATTTTCAGAAATATTTATTCTGTCAGAGTTTGAAGTCGACTAACGTTAATAGAAATAAATTGATTGTTTGACTGAAAGATAAATAAAATAAAAGTGTGGTTAGTACATGATAAGAATAAATTTCAATTAACTTATATTGACATTTGAATAAATCATTCTTCAGTGTGCTACAGTAAATAAATAACGATCGCACGTATATCTTTTTTTACGCATAATGTCAAATTGAACTTCTGGTTTGCTAAATAATTCGGCTGTGCTATATTTTATTCTTAATCCTTTCTGATTTCGCGATCAAACGTCATAAAATTTTATGATATATTTTAAAACTGTCTGATTGACCCCTGAGTTGACTAAGTGGTCTGTAGTGAAGCTGTATATAATTTTCTGTTCAGTTTACGACAGTCGAGCCGAATAATGTTCAAGGAGACGTTTTACAAGTGAACATCATGGTACAACTGACCTAATCACCGCTACGAAAGCAAGTAAACTGATAAATGTTCATTAATATTTTATTCGAAAACTAATGTGAATATATACAGAACAAATATTCATAACTTCTTAAAAAGTAAAAGGTTGATATAGGTGTTCACTGAGTCCAAAATAAACATCAAATTTTTCCTTACAATTTTTTTGACATATATGTACATAGAGCTTTTCTTCCATTCAATTATCCATTTGACGTTGTCCCTTCCCATCATTTACAATCGTGCTATCTTTGCACGTATTTGCTTCTATCTAAAGTCGCTGTAAATGTAGGTGTTTACATGTTATCTGTAAATTTGTTTCATCTTTATTGAGGGTCTAATAAAACATTTATAATGCAGGCTTGTGTCTAATAGTAGAATCAGGGACGTGCATTTCATCGTATTTTGAACTCGTCACGTAAATTTACCTACATCCCATTGCTGATATTAAGTTGGGCTTCGAACCCGGTGCTTTTCTCTCCAAACGACGACCGGTTATTTATTGGCCTACTGAGTTCACAAAACTAATAACCCGTTCAACCGTTATGTTGTTTATATAATTATCAATAAGGGTTCAAACTATCTCGTTGATGTTCAGACCCCAACTTTGATAAGTCCAGGCTGGAGTATATGAATCATGTGCGGATTACCTTGATATAGTCATTTTGTCACAAGTTATTTACAACAGAATAAATTACTGTTTGAGATTTACATTGTATTTCTAACTGTTCGATTTGCGACTTATCAATACCTACTGAAAATAGTATTAGAGCCAGTATTTTTAGTTGTCAAAGATAAGTTACATATCGAACTTCAAAACTGATTTAGTTGCGATGAAGTCCGATTATCATAATACCAGAAGGACTCAATGATTTCCTTTCGGTTTGATGTCTTTTTTATTTCGATATTATTCTCCAATCGTAGTCGTACATAGTTTGATTGTATCTGTTCGTTCATAAAATCTGCGATTATTGATCTCAGTTTTTTATTTCGGTGTAGATTCTCCGACTTACCCCCCTTGAAATCATGTATATGTCAGTGAACACTACTTAGGTGCAATAACATTAAAGTATCCATTCTCTAATTATCCCCTTAATTTAAAAGACTTCATAACTTGATTTATTCTCTTGTTTCGTAACCCTGTTAATAATAACATCTAATTTCTCTTGACTCTCCTCTATCTGTGGTTTTGTTAACTACGGCAACTTGAATATGAGCACATCAATAAGTCGATTTTTGTATGCTTACCTTTTTGATTTATCGTTCACACTAATGAAGACAGTTGCACTATCTCATCTATAATATTCGACTTATTTTAATAATATAAGCCTTGTCATTTCAAGGAATATTATGTAAATTATTAAGTAAATAGGGCGTTACTGAAACAGATCACACTGATCAAATGGCTTTAATGGATGTCATCGTTATTGATTTTTAATTTCACTGTTTTTCTTCCCGCTTCATTTTACATGGGCTTGTCTACTGCTACTGAATAAAAATTAAGTAGTTTAGTTGGCTCTGTAACTACATGTGTTAAAAGTTCAAACATCTTTTGCCCATAAATATAGTCAATACAAATTGATATTTAAGAATAAATAAATACGATGTCTCTTTTGACATAATGAAATGATATTTTTCTTCATCCTTAGGTTTTATCACCATATACTCTTTCCCCTGAATCGATCATTTCTGGGTCTGGAAAAATCCAATGGTTAAATGACAATTTGCCTAAATTAGTCTCTGAAGGACATCGTATTTTGATTTTTAGTCAGTTTGTCATCATGTTAGATATATTAGAGGAATTTTTAAGGATAACTAACAGGCGTTATATACGAATGGATGGATCAACTCCTGTCTCGGAACGACAAACATTAATAGATCGTTTCAACAGGTAAATATTTGGTATTAGTTTGTCTCCATTTCATTAGCAATGCTCATCTGCATGCTAAAATTTTTATTTAATTATTTGTTCATTATATATATATATATATATATATATATATATATATATATATATATATATATATTCCAGTCACTATATGTATTAAAACATTGTTATTCAACTCACAATAATCAGATTATCAATTCTAGATTTAAAGTTTTATTGTGTTTGATTGAGTGACGTTTATTTCTGTTACAAGTGTTTAACTCAAACATCGAGTGCTTATGTCTAAAGAACGAAATATTCTTTTTTGCTGACCAAAATGGAAGATTTTTACAGGGAATGGGAATTATTTTTCAATAAACTTCCATGCATCTACATTTACAAAATATTAAAAGGGTTTAATTATGCCAACAGTAATTAGTTCGTAAAAGCATAGGTTTATTTTCTGAGAAAGATATTTTAAGGCGTAGAAAATAGAATAATAATAAACTTGGCTATCTGATTGGGATCTACCTAACTATGAACTGAAGTAATGTTCAACCTAGAGCTATAGTTCAACGTAGTAAAACCTGGCACACATAAGTTGTCACATCACGTTAGCATAGCGCGTTGAAATTCTTGATATAAATGTCAGAGTAGTAGAGGTAATAGCTATCAGTAGAATAAAAGTCTAGTTCTAAACGATAGGATCCAAAAAGAAAAAATATTCTTGGAATAGGAATCTGCAGGATAGTTTTTAAACTCCAAATTCAAAGGAAGACAATGAGTGAATGTATTTGGGCCACTGTTGCTGATTCCGAACCATATCATCTGCAGTCTTCAACTATTGGTTACGATAATTTCAATCAGATACCCTTCATCAACGGCTGCTCAGCTGAATGATTTCAGAGACTGCTTTTATATTTTAGTTTGGCCACACCTAGCCACTAAATAGATTCTAAATTTACACTAAGAAATATCAGTAAAATCTTAACTGGTTACATTAAAAAATCACCGGTTAAAATCCTCACGTTTTTTTCTAGCTAAATTACTACTTATATTAAGTATCCTGAATTCACTTAATCCCCTGTACTTCTTTACACAGCTCATCGATTGAAGTTTTTCTACTATCTACACGAGCTGGTGGCCTAGGTATTAATTTAACTGGTGCGGATACTGTAATAATACATGATATCGATTTTAATCCATATAACGATCGACAAGCAGAGGATCGCTGTCATCGACTTGGTCAGAAAAAGTACGTTATATCATGCGCATATTTTGTGTTTTTCCTTATTACAAACTATGTTTCTCTACATCTTTGTTTTAAAATGTTTTTTAATGTCATTGGTCATTGCACAACACTTTTAGCCTCGTTATTGATTACGACAATCGGCTTTGAATTTTAATGATGATAGTTGCTTGATTCAGTACCATATATTTGGTTACAGTAAAGAATTCTCAGTACAAAATACATCCTATTCCTGTAAGTTGTTCAACTTTAACATACATGCCATTTGTAGCTATTCCAACCATATATCAAATTACATTCCCAACAATGTTTATCTGCCATTCATTTTTATCTGTTTTCATCCATTACCACACTACATAATGCGTTTTGTGCATAGATCCAAATACTTTCTCTTTTTTTCCAAAGAATATGTCAACTATTAATGTTTCCGCTTGTTTCTTGTATATTATTGAGTATCATCGTAAACTGTAGGATTTAAGTGCATGATAAGTACGTCTTAAGATTTACATGCATAAGTAATTCGTTAAAAACATGGAAAATAGAAAAACTCATTGTAATGACCATACATTTTTAAAATAGGTTCCCTAAAATTTTAAAACCGGTTACCGTTACCAAAATAAAATCAAAAATGCCAAACAAATGATATCACCTTTTGAAATAATCACCTTAGCCTATTTGGTCAATTGGATTCAGTAAAAATACCCAAGACTTCATCATTACATTGTGATTATTAGGTATACTGATCTCAATTGAATGTAAAAAAATTGTATATGTTTCTCAATATGGAGTATGAACGTTAGTTCATGTTGGCTAATGTTTTTAGATTGCTTTAAATTTCACTATTGTATTAGAAATTACAAGTGATGGGTAATGATTATGTTATATGCCTTTTTAAATAACTAGTTTTATCTGTAAGGTATATTCTACTCTTTCATTGAATGATATCATACCATGTTATTTAAATGTCTACTTTTTATTTTTTTTGTACTAATAAACTATCATGTTTTAATTTTCTAGTCCTGTTCACGTCATACGACTAATCTCTGAAGGTACTTTAGAAGAGGGTATGCTGCGCATTGCATCTGAGAAATTACAAATGGAACAGAATGTAACAGGTTGTGTGTCTGAACACAACACAGAACAGACCGAGGAATCTGAAGACACTACTCGTGTTAGTTCCCGGAGTAGAAGGTCGAAGTCAACTAATATTTTACCATGTTCCAGTCTAGATGGTATGACAGAAAATGAAAATGTTTTCAAAGTCCTTGGTAATTGGAACTCAGCTGCCTCGGATCTCAGTTTATCAATTGTGAATCCTATATCATCGAATCGAATTAGTGAACGAGATGTTCGCTCCCTTCTTTCAGATGCTTTAAAATTGTAGCTATAAACATTTTCTACTTCTAAATATTCCACAATTCCTCTAAGACAAAGACTTATTGATATATTTGTTATAGTCACTGTTTTTACTGCACCGTCCCCTTGTATTAGTTCAGCGAATTCAGTGGTTTGAATATTTCTGCATTGATATAAACCTTAACATGAACGCATGGAAATATTCGAATTTAGTTTTTGTGAATATATATAGGATGCTGATGATGATTTCACGAAAATGCGAAAACAGTGAAATTTGTCTTCATTCTTTACCCATGTAAATTGACTCCACTTTTTGGTAAAAAAAAGTTCTAAATTTTACCTGTGTACCATTTTTTTTGTTTTTCCAAAATCTATTTTTGCTTAATTTGTTATTTTTTACTTTTGTGCTTCGGTTTTTGTGTTTTCGTCTATCTTGTTGAATATCATACGCACATTGCATACGCATATTACTAATTACTATGTGAATTTAGAATTTCCACAGGTTCGTATTCGTCTCACATTTGCACTAAGTTATGGAATTATGTCCGTTTACGTATGTTTATGTGTGTACACTAAGTAGTAATTGTGATTGGATTATTGATGAGCTACAAATCACCTATAAGGTTTTATCCGTCCATCAGTCATTTTAATAGATTATATATAAACTAGAGATAATAGTAATAATAAAAGTAATTGATATAACGTGACTTAATTCATTTCTGAGCAATGTCAAGCTATGTCGCAGTTAATAATGATGAGACTCATTGTAAATCACTAAATTTAAATGGAACTATGCATGAAAACAAATTTGTGACAAATGTTCACTTAGGACGTATCACATTCAGTCGACCGATTGCAGATTGGGATTCACTAATGTCTAAACATACTAACTCAAGCATTAAGAAAAGTCATTGTTGTTTAAAATCATTCTCATGTAGTAAACAACAATGGAAATCATATTCGATATACTTTATCAAGTCTATATTTCCATGTATTGATATTTTGACACATTATAATTGGCGGTCAGATTTTTTGAAAGATATCTCCGGTGGTTTGACAATAGGCGTTATGAATATCCCACAAGGCAAGTATAATCTTTTATTTATATATGATATGAGCGTAAGTAAGAGACTTAGTCATATTTCTTTCAGTTCATTCAACTTCAAAGATCTTACTCGTTATATTTAACTGTAATCTCGAAATTTGGAGTTACTACGTCATTTCATTTTTAATCATCTGTTTGGTTTACACGTCAAACGCTTTTTAAAGACAGAACAAAAACTTTCAAATTCTATATCACAACAGTGAAATGGTTACGGAGATTTTGGCCAAATACCCGATGAAATTACTGAAAATCACATCCAACTTATTGATGATCGCTGTTGGATAAACGAGCTATTGTTTCTTCTGAAATAAAAATTAAGGGTGACACTTAAAGATGAACCGAATTGCAACACATCAAAATTTTCTCATTGTTAGTCAGTTAGGTGACTTAAAACTTACTAATTCTGAATTCACATATTTTCCAAGGAACTCCCGAATCATGCGTCAAGTATTGAAAGCGTGAATAATCGTTTTATTAAAACACGCATAACCTTATATTTGATCTATTTTTGATAAAAGGTTGGTTACAGGAGAGGAACGATATTACAGTACAATTCATTTGTACTTCATTTTATGCTTTTCGTTAAGATAAGCCATATGATGTATGTAATGTGTTACGTCGGCATCATTTGTTATTATTAATAGCTTCAATGAGTCAGCTATTATTGTTGGTATTTAACCAAAACAAGTTGTGCTGTATCTTTTGCAGTCATAGTATGCTTCTTTTGTAAACTGGGAATCTAGTAAATTTCAAAAGAATTCCTAAACAGTTCGAAGGATTCACTTTTAATGTATTAGATGTTAGTAGATTCTGCTTTTGTCTGTAGATAGTTTTGAACCATAAAAAGATATAAGTAATCTTTCCTTATTCGGTCACTAATTTATATCTAAAAACTACGAAGATTTTATGTCTGATGTGAATGGTTGGTCAGAGCAAATTGTTCCCATTGTACTTCAGATTTCATTTATTACAATAAGTTATTTGAATAATGCTGGCGTATTGTAGTATAAATGGTGTAATTATTCTCTAATGATAAGAGAGACTGACTCAGGTTCTAATGTTACATATTACATATATTTAGAATTTGTGCACGTTAGTGGTAAAGGCTTCTGTACTTTAGAATCTGTTATATAGTAAACAAAATATCTGCTGATTGTAGCTCTTTATAAACCCAGAAATACAGTTTTCTAAGCTCTTATCTTGATACTCATGCCGTAGAGTCGTTGAGTGTCGTAATTGAGCCATTCGTAGCAGTGGTGTGAATCTCGTTCCCATAGTATATGAATGAATGCTCCGAAATCGCGTAGACGGCAGCTGTTAGAATATGCACTCAGTGTAGGGGTAAATAAATAGTTTAGGATATAAAAGTATGGTATAAGATAATGTATAACCATACTTTAATGTGCGAGGTTGATAGCTCACCGTTGTAAGATACAGAAACAAAGTACCCTTGCTTATGTGCGAAAACGTAGGTTTTGTATTTGTTCCAAGTTCATGTAGCAAATTGGTTTAATAGAAATCATTTATTGTCTGTACAACAGTATAGAGTTCGAATCTAATCAACGACACAGCGTATTTATCTATGGTAAAAAATAGTGCGGTGGTTTTGTTTTAACCGAAAGAAAAAAAAGGTGTTTATTGCTAGTTTATTCTCATTCATATCATTCTCAGAAATAGTGAACGTTTTTAAAAGTGTTTCAACGTAGTATAAAATAATTTTGAATTGCGGACACTTTTATTTCTCAAAACTTGTTGATTACTAGTAATAATTTAGCCAAGAGTTTTTAATCTAATCATGTTAGACTGAAGTTAACAGTTTCTAAGTGATTCACTGTATGATTCTCATGACAACAAATCAGTATTATTAGTATACAATAAATTCTGTACAGTCTAATTCATAAACTAATAACCTGTCTTCGTAATATCTAATGAAAAAATCACGAATATATAAAAAATAAGGTCAAACGAATTAATCAGACTGACAATCCAAATAATCATGGAAATCGATAGAATGAAGACTGTAGTACAATTGCAACTAAATCTGAGCTACTAATAATTCTAATTTATTGTTATACAGTATTAAGAATACAATAAATTTATTTATATACATTTTACATGGGGAGTGTTGAATAACAATTTAAAAGAGCTATTCATATCAACCATCCGATTCGTCTCACTGATATATTTTATGATAGATTATTTTAAGCGTATGTGTAGCCAGATACTCTAATTCTCTGTATGAATCATTTATGAGTGTTCTTCAAGGTGATTACTTACTGCTACAAAATAGTCATCTTTCTGTATATGTATGATGAAATGTACATATCAACTAATAATCGCAGTTGGGTATGATGGTCCAGTGTGTTATATTTGTAGTGAAGGAACACTCATGGGTTCGGTCTCCGGAGAGGTCACAGATGCGCTTTACTGTGAACTTAATATGAAGATGAAACGACTATCCGATGCTCCTTAGTTTTCTATGATACCTCAAATAAGATCAATATATGTATGTAAGGTCGTCCGTGTGCACTGCTGACGGTTCTAAAATTCAGACTAAGTAACTAATATTTTGCCGATATGAAAAGAGTAAGAACAACTATTTGAGCAGATCAACGTGAATTTGATTTATTTTGTTAAGTTTTCACCAATTGCGTAGATCTTGCATGGAAGTTGATTTAAACATGTATCAATATGATTTAGTAAAGATCTGAACAAAGAAACGAACATGTCAAGAAAAATCAATGACCTATTTGTACTCCTTTCATGTTACAGGCAAAAATATGTATAAAGACTTGTAATTTCCTGTTTTTAATATTCAGGACTTCAAATGAACAATGAATAACGTGTTAGTTTAAAGTAAAATGTACTGACTCGAAGTTTATGTGAACATCAATATTGAGGTGCGGGTACACCAAGTTGATAAATTCCAAGGCTAGCAACACGCTAAATATATTGGAAAGTATATTTTTTCTACTAGTATTTATTCCATGCTTTCTAATAATAAACATGATGTAGGAGGGGTAGGATAGTAGAATATTGTGTTCTTTTTAAAATTTCAGGTATGGCGTATTCATTACTCGCTGGTCTACCACCTGTTTATGGATTGTATATTGGTTTTTTAAGTCCATTGTTCTATGCAATTTTTGGACGTTGTACACAATTTTCTATGGGTAAGTTTTAGTTGATAATCAATATGAAAGTTTAGTTATATATGTTTCTCTGTTTTTGATCCATATTGCCTTATTTGGTGATTGAGTATATTAATCAGGTTTTCAGATTATTTATTTCTCATGTCTCTCTAGCACTCAAATAAAATACAAGTGAAATTTTGAATTACATTTTTTTGACTGTTCTTATTTGTTGAGAGATGGATATAAGGGTCGGTGATTAATCTGCAAACATACATAGGTAATCAACTGTATGTGAAACAATTAAAAATTCACGTTCATTAAATAAAAATAGTGAATTTTGGGTCTACTTGTTATAGATTAACTCAATCGGTGTACTATTAAAAACCACGGAGCATTGAACGACTGTTTCGTCCTTACACGGGGCTTCTCATCAGTGTGTTTCTACAATCTTGAGATTTTTTACTAGTCGGAAGTGAAGTATTTGTCACCGATGACACTGGTTGATCGTTACTCTCGATCTCGAATTGACTGAAGTAGAGATTTTACTATTGGATGCCAAACCAATGGTTACAGTAGTTAAACGTGTTCCAGTAAACATGGAGATCCTAGCTCTAAATCCTGTAGTGGTTGTGGGTGCACACTTCTGGGGAGCGTCATACTAGGACAAAAAAACCGTCCGGTTGCCTCTGGGTTTCGATGTTACCGTGGTGAACGAACACACAGGTAGAGAAAATCAATGCATTTAACACAAAATTACAGAATGTCTCCGTAAAGTATGAGAACCATACATGAAATACATTCTGTATTATGCAATCTACAAATTAAAACAACCTCCACAAAAATCTTTCAGTTAAATATGATGACCGACAGCCACTACATGTACCTGTTTTCAGATTCATAAATGCTTTAAACAATTAGCAATGATTTCGTTCAAAGAAGAAAATAGCTAATATCGATTGATAATCGTGTTTTTCGTAAGAAAGTGATGGTTCCAGGTTTAATCTGATGAGTGGTCGTGGATGTGGCCTGTTACTGAGTTGTCTGTTATGTTGTGACAGTCACCCATAGTTCTTCATAGTTTATTTGAGAAGTGAGGTATTCTAATTTTCTCACATACGACCAACGATGTGTTCTGTATTGTGTTTGAAGGTAGCTAGAAGTAAACCATAGATTTAAGTTTTGTGCAAGTTGGAACTCATAATGTGGGCGTACCTGAACTATTGAAGGAACTAATGGTCATTATGGGATCCGAGCTTAAGTTACACAACTTTAAAGTTCAAGATGTTACCAGTGAACTATTTTAATCACAAGTAAACTGCTGCCGAACATCTTATTCTATCATTTGTAGAGAAATTCTAAGAGCCCACTTCTCTTCTCGTGTTTGTACTACTGTTTTTATTTAAGAAATAATAGTGGGTTCACAACTGAATCCTACATCTCGGAGATTAACAGTCTTCTCAAACTGATGCATTCTAGCTACAGATCGTTGGACTTGTTTTCATGATTTTCACTTTCTCTCTAGTCGATATTAATTCATGAAAATCACCAAAAAATAATCAGCGTTTTCCACCGATCATCTAACTAAACTAATTCTTCAGATTTTTATAGTGAAAAAATGACTGTAAAATTAATGCATATACTAAAAACTTCATAATATGTAAATTAATTCCATTGCTCATCTGCCAAAACAATTTAGATTTTACGTGTACCTATGTTCGAAAGGTAACGTATTTTTAAAAAAAACATTAAAAAACCGAACCTAAGTAACGTCAAACATATATATATATATATATATATATATATATATATATATATATATATATATATATATATATATATATATATATATATATAACGCTAGTCGTCAAACGTAAATTTGTCTGCTTTTTAAAATCTTATATAATTTTTATCGAGTAATTACATAAGTACTTTAGTTTATGTCACACTGATAGAACTCTATGATTTAAAATGAATAAATGTATGGAGTTAATAAGTAAATATTCATTTCAATTTGTAGTAGTTTAGATATTGTTTTGCTTCATACAATAATGTTAACTAGTGAATCACTCGAAACAAGAAGGGATTGAGCAGATGTTTCGTTGTTGTCCTTTGCATTTCAAACTTACGATAACACAGTCATTCGGTTAGTCAACCAGTCACAATGTAGAAACTGATACATATGTACGTCCGTTCAAATTACCATGCCCCATTAGCACAGAGAGATGAAATTGTCAGGCCTAATCACAGAATAGTAAAAGTAGTAACAGTACCAGTAGTAATAGAGGAGATTAGGCATCAAAGATACTATGTGAGAAGAAAATATAAATTGGTGAAATAAGGGAAAATATTGAGGAATTTATAATCTCAGAGTTCGAAAGACGACAAAGAATGGATGCACCTATGCCATCGCAAACGATTTTGAGCTATTTAATTTAGTCTCCAGCCATTAGTTACAATAAACAAGCGGACCCTAACAAGGTAGTCTACTCCTATTAACATGGACTGATACAATGTTTTGGCTTGCTCACCCCTGGTTTTTTCCCGCACTAGAAAATATCGCTCGTCGAGGTAAGCTGCGCTTGGGTGTATATAATACATGTCCCAACGAGAACTATTCCAGAATTCGATTAATCTGCACAAGAAAACACCTAGAAACACCAATCATATGAACACTAATGACTAATTTTCAGGAACATTTCAGGAGTTCCATCTGGGTGTCTTGGCCAGTGCTTAGCTGTGCTGAAAGTAAGATAGATATAATCGATTCTGCTGTATAATCGTCCGGTTGTATTATAAGTTAGATGTAATTGAAGCTGTGGATCATTCGAGAGTGAATCAGTAATATATCTAAGTGTAACTACATCGCCTTGATTCTTAAAAATCCTGAATTATATCTGTAATAATGTTGTAGCTGTATATTGTTATGAAGCCATGAGCTAGGACGAAATATCTGTTTACAATACTATTTAGCTACACTGGTTCAGCAACTGAAGTTAGTCTATAACTAAATTATTTCAAAATTGGATAAATATCCAGGAACAAACAGTTAAAAGTTGCTTTTTAGTTTAAAAATATGATAAAAAACTAAATAGGGAGATGTACTGCTTTTCTCTCTTTATGTTCCATTAAAATCCTAATGGTCTAGTATTCCCTATTGAAATTCGTATTTTGAAACAAGGTAGTTGGTTGTTATTCACTAAATCATAAAACTACGATTCCCAAAATGATTTTGGATCAGTCAACTGAAGTATATTTTTATCCTAATTTCAGTCAAAATGTACTGTATATGAGTTTTTTTCTGTATACTTTGAATTATTTTATGGATCCTAAACTTAGGAAACAAGGTTTATACTTGAGGTTCTAACGTCGATCTTATTTTAGAAGGTCGAAAATAATCTTTAACGTTAGAATCAATTATCTTAAAAAGATTTATCTTCCAAGTTCAGATGAGATTTACTCCAATCGTAGTTTTAAGTGTAATGCTAAAACTCGAACCTTATATTTCTAGCCTATGGAGGTTGATATTATCAATGTTCAGAATTCGTTTCAACATTTCAAGAGGGTAGATATGGACATCATAAAACAATTGTCTATTATTTCTTGGCATTCATCATTTATCTAGTTAAGTTTGCTCCATGAGGAAAATCAACTGATTAATCAATACATGTTAAGCGATTACAAAAATCAAGGCCCAGTTATTTCCAATAACACAGTAACATGAATAAACTTGTTTTCTTTTTTATAGTTTATCCAAAACCATTTCGGTGCTTTAAAACAGATGATTATCGTCTCCTTTTTATATGACAGTAGAAACGTTAATGGTATCGTTTTTATGAAAGTCCCAGGTGTAATGCATCACCTACTTATTTAAATAGATAAGTGGAATGCTTTCACAGTAGAATTCAATATGAATTCGACAAATGGTATCGATGAACTTTCAATGACCGATAGGTAGAACTGGTTAAGCTATTTTTGCTTTTATAACTAGCAGCGAGTTTCAAGAGTTAGCTCTCTGAGTTCTGATGAGAAGCAGAAACCAGTAAAGTTCAACCGTATCGAGTGTGCACCAGTCACCTATCGACGATATGGGAATATGCTTGCGAAATGTCACAAACTGGTTGAAGTTAAACCAGCAAATCATTTGATGCCAATTCAATGATCTAACAATTAAGCACTCGTCATGATATTTGAAGGTAGTTGGTTCGATTCTGAGTTGGCTTGTGGATATTAGGATGAAACAACCATCTAGTGCTTCCTGATCTTTAGTTATTATTTGACTAAGATTAGTTCGTGATGTAAACCACAAAAATTTATCAATCTCCTCAAGTCATTACATCAATAAAATAATAAAAGTTTAATCAGAGAGGGTTGTTTTGGATATTATGGTTTTCCATGGTGGTCTAGCTTCAATTGACTCATGAATTCAACTAATAAGAATTTCTTTCATAACAAATATAATAATCATTGACAATATATTTTATCCAAGTGAATAGAGCTCATCTAGTATGAATGTGCTAAAATAAAATACACCTTACTATACATGGGTACATAGATACTTACATGTACATGTATACATACACTGTAAATCAATCATTCAGTAAAACTGTACAATTGTATAATACATTAATGTTAAATCATTAGATCAAACTAAAGATAATCATGTTAAATCAACAATGGATTAATGCTTTATAGTTAATTTCTTATTAATGATTATCAATAATATGACTTTTATATACATACTAAACATGCATATTAGTTGATACTTATTTTGGTTCTAGTCAAATTATTTATGAAATTGAATAATTCTATTCGAGATTCTTTAATATTTCTTAAAAATAAGATCTCATTACAAATTGTCATTAACAAGAAAATTATGAAAGGTCATAAAGCATTTGATAATTTTTTTCATTTTAGTTCAATGTTTTTCAATAATACACACTTACTACTCCAATTGAAATGGAATACATAACTTCAAGTTTTTATGGTGTTCACAGTAGCATTTATGTGAAATATATACTTCAATGGTTCAAACCTATAATAACACGATGTTTTAAACTTTAATGAAAATATTTGGAAACTTTTCACTGTTTTATTTCTAAGTATTATACATTTTAGGTATCTAATATTTCTCAGCAATGTTATCTAGCTTTCTACGAAATTTTAAGTTCATCGATTGGGTGGGTTTTGATTGCACACCATTGAAGAGTTCAAAACTGTGGTAAAATAACCATTAATTTTTTTTTGGATTTTCTCTGTTTCTTCAGCTGATATTACTTACTAATAAAGAATTACTCTGAAATTGTCTAACAGGTAGTACTAAGTAAGTAATATAATGTGCGGAAAATACGATCAAAGGACGAATAATACTGTCTCGATTCATTATCATACGTTTGATTACAATGAAGAAACCTTAGCACGAAATATTCAGTATTACAATGACACTGCCTTTTTTTCACCAATTAATCTGTCAATATTAAGAAAATATGCGTAAAATGCTTTTAAATAGTAATTAGCTATCATTCATAGTCATTCCTAAATTATCTGTAACCATTCTTGTTCTCTTGAAATCTCTTTTCATTGTCATATACATTTGGCGCATTAATTATACTATAAAAATTTCATGCAATTGGTTCCCTTTATGAATTTAAATAAAGCAAGAACAAATATGAATATGAATTCATACTATTCTGCACCAATGTTTGTTCTTGCTTTATTTAAATACTATAAAAAGTAGGAAAATACATAAATCACAGTGGTTGTACTTTTCGAGTTTCTCACTAATTAGATTCTCCATAAATTATAAACACTCTAAAAAAGAACGTAAGGATATACAGTTAAAAGACGTGATTAGTTACTTAAAGCAACTGTTTAACAGAGAAATTGATGGAAGTAAATGCACATTTGATAAAATGGTAGTACAATGGCTTGAACAATACACTAAATTAAGAGACCTTTTAAATTCATATAGGTTTCAGTGCTATTACTTAGGTTTGTTCATGCTGTACTAATATTGAATATCATATTTAGGTACTATTTACACGGATATGAGTTAATTACTTGTCGAAAGAATTGACCGATTGCCGTAAATTAATGGGATGGGATGGTTTAATGAATTAGTTTAAACTACTTGATAGTAGTATTAGATTGCAAATTTAATTTTGAAATGAGGAGAATTTCCCCATCTATCAAATTTGTTATATTTCTCACTTTGTAAACGAATATTAACAAGTGATAGCCTCATCAAAGAAATTAAATTTAATGAAAAGAAACTATGTAAAAATTTAATTTTATCTCCAATCGACTTTTTATGCTCATGTTTGGGAGGAGTCGGCATGATATATTATCCATCTTAGTGTTTGTGATTAGTGATATTTATTATTAAAACATTGATGTAATGTCGAGGATGTGATATATTAATAATAACTGAAACAGTCATCCCTCATTTCAGCATCGGGGATGTTACTACAGCTGTTCATACGACGAATAACTTCACTTAATAAAATGCACCGCTTGGTCTTCAAGGGATAATCAGTGTAATAATATCTAAGTTTTAATTAATGACAACCGAACTGTATCAACCAGTATAGTAATACGGTAATGTCTAATCCGAAGTCAAGATATTTAGATTATTAGCAATATGGTAATATTAACTAGTAAAAATCGAGGCATATTAAATAAGATTTTACATCTTAAGTTTATGATATGGTCGGAAAGAAAGGTTTTTTTCTCTGAATGGTCTTCATTCTTCTTTGCTTATAAAGCTTGTGACCTAAGGTAATATCAAGGCAGTCCGCATAGGATGCACATATGCCAACAAGAGACTGACCAATTGCAGTCCTAAATAACAATGGGAAGATACAGGTAAACAACACCAAGTGAATTTTTCTTTAATCAGTTTGAACTGAATTCGCTGAAATGAAAGGAAATGGATATAATCGGGCTTTAATTAAGTAAAGGAAGTCAATTAAGTGATGTTTTGGATAAGTGACTCTTTGAATTTCAGTTTTAGAAAATAATTATGATTTTATTTGGAATTAACTTTACTCATATTTTCTTTGATAACTTCAACTAGTTTTAATGTAAATTCCATAGTGAGTTGAGCAAATATTACACTCCTATATAAGTGAATGTAAATAGAATTTATTCAATATATAAATTACTTTGATCAAATACTTTTGAGAAAAGACCTTTTTGTTAGCATAAACAAAGTAATTTGATTGATAAACAAGGTTCAGTACTGTTACTTCATTACATTTCATGCTCAGAAATGTAGAAGGCGGATAAACAGTTGAACAATGAAGTTTTCCATTACGAAATTATCCTAATTAAATAATCACTAAAATAAAAGAAATAACAGTTAACTGTTTGGCCCTACCAGAGAACAGACATAAGACGAAACAACTATTTATCACTTCCTAGTTATCTAATCCTTCTGCTGATTACATTCTGTTGGTTACTGTGCAAAGTAACAACCAGACTAAAAGACTCAACAGTTGTCCCCCCAGGTCTCTAACTGTGGTACTATATGATAAGGGTTCGAATTCAAATCACTGTGTTGGTTGTCTCGAAACTCTATACCTTGTTAAAAAAGTACTAAATAGTACAGGAAGTAGATTTATAGTTACTCACTCATTAAAATGACGTAATTTCAAGTAGCCTCCATTTTTGATGATTTAAGTCACATGCACAACTACTGAAAATGAATTATTTAAATATTTTACGAATAATATGAGTCAACTAAATTTTATCGATATCAAAATATGAGTAAATTGGAAAATCAAACACAAAATACAGTTGTTCTTTATACTAAAAAGTACTGATAATAATTTACAACGAATCCAAGAATTGCGATCAATCGATTTATCAGGATGTCGTGTTCTGTATTCTTGAAAGTACAGAGTCATTTCAAGGTATAGTATTAGTACTGATCAATCATATTGTTCTATAAATGGTTCATTATAGAGCTGATAAAATTCTCATTGAAAATCTTCAATATCTATCTCGCAATAAACTAATGATAATTTTCGTTGAGATCACGAATTAATCAATGTTGGACTACCATTGAAAGCCTGGAAGTAGTGTACCACCGTTTCGTTCTAGTATGGGACTCGTCAGCGGTGCGCATCCACGGTCCCATACGTGTGACTCGAACCAAGAACCTTCGGTTCATTGTCTTCGGTAGTGGCTTCCAGATTTCCAATGATGGTCTAACATCGATCGACTCATGATCTCAGTCAAAACTCAACAATCTCCACAACTCTATACTGATGACACTTTCCATATTATGTAAATAGTGGTAAAATACGTTATAAGTTTGAGATGTTAGGTGGTTGGAGGAAGTACTGGTTAGCTGTTTCATCTTAGTATGCAACTCTTCAAAAGTGGGTATCTACGACCACATTGGGAATAAAAACCGAGATTTGTAGGTCTGATAGCAAATGGTCAGTCATTAGGATTTATTATACCTTAAATTTACTATAAATAACTGTTTTTATTTAATTTAGGTACATTCGCTGTTGTAAGCCTACTGATTGTTGGCCCAATTGAACAGCATAGTTCAAAAGTCGCAGTTAATCATCATAATTCCATCATAAATTCAAACTCTACACTAGTTGAAGATATAATAACTAACAAGTTGCCACTACAATATTCAGAACCAAGAGCAATTGTAGCCGTGACGCTTACTTTTCTAGTTGGAATTATACAAGCAAGTTTTGATATTTATTTAATTCGAAGATTTTAAAGAAATCCTCAATAATCTTTATTTCAACGTTTTCAACTACTCAACATGATTAACTGTTCTCTTAATAATGATTTTTTTGAAAGATTTTCACACTGGGTGCTTTTCAAATACATCCCTGTCTGATTTTACTAAAAAACTGGTTACTAAGTAGATTGCATTTAGTAAATCTGTAGAAATTTAGTTGTTAATTAGGTTCTTTTAATAATTTAAGTCAGTAGACTGTATGTAAATGTAAAGTGTAAAAAATCTCCGATACTTAGTTCATAGATTACATAACAGATTTATCTTAAACAATAATTAAAAAATCATGAAGTACTGGGCAGTTATTTCGACCTAGTATGGAATTCCTAGACAGTGAATATCCACAAGCCAACTCAGAATCGAACCAAGTACCTTCAAATATCATGACGAGTGCTTAATTGTTAGATCATTGAATTGGCATCAAATGATTTGCTGGTTTAACTTCAACCAGTTTGTGACATTTCGCAAGCATATTCCCATATCGTCGATAGGTGACTGGTGCACACTCGATACGGTTGAACTTTACTGGTTTCTGCTTCTCATCAGAACTCAGAGAGTTAACATTTGTAACCAGTCACTAGAATACATACGATAATCGCCAGTATGGGTTTGTAAATTTCATGGAAACATAAGCCGATCCCGAATTCGATTCTTGGTTGAGAAGTCGTGGATGCACATTGCTGAGGATTCCGCGACCAGGAAGAAGCGGACACCCAGTGCTTCTAGATTTTCAGTGGTGGTCTAACTAAGACCGGTTCATAATTTCAATGAAATTCAACAATCTCCACAACTCCATACTGAAAATACTTTAAATATTTTGTCACCTACGAATTCATGTAGTAGCACAACTAAAATAACCAAAGGTTTCTGAATGAGGTGTGTCACTTCATTGAAGAAGCTTGTAATTACAGTGCGTTACTGTTTTATAATCCAGCTCTAAAGGTCTTCATTCTCAGTTATGGCTAACTAGTCAAACGTTCGTAAATATCCTACAGCCTCTTTTTATGACTGATATAATGAAATTACACTATTTGTTGACTGGTTAAATAAAGATAGGGTGTACCATGATCAAAGTAAATGATGGTAACGGATATAGAAAAGATTTTATAGTTATTATAGTTATATAATAGTTTTATAATATACCCTTGTGGGCCAGGGTAATTTTACATTGGTTTTCAGGAGAATCAGACACCATTCAGACTTTCACATGACAACCCAAACAGTACAGCTCAATCCCGCTTCACAGGAGAACCGGACACCGTATAGGCTTTCATGCTACAATCTGAATAGTACAGTTCAACCCTGTGGCGCAACCACACAAGTAAGAAGCACCCTGATGGACCATTCTCACCATTCATATACACATTCACGTCACATGTATAGTTATTCCGATCAATGATCGTGTGAATCAATTATGCACAGCACGAACAGGCCAAAATTGACCTATCCCGCTTACACGACAGTCAAACTCAATAATGTTAGCAATGGTGACATACCTTTCAATGTCCAAATGACAATGGCCCTTGAGAACACTGAAAAGCGACCACCAGTGTGAATGAAATCGGTTAACCAGCAAACCAGTTTTGTGCATGAACAGTCAGCAAAACTCGCCAAAGCAACGTCGAACCATCCACAATACCAATGGCGAACCTCCGGCCTCATATGAAAACTTCAGCTCCACATAGCCATATAGCTTATTATGGTTATTAACTTATTTAATTATGGACATAACAAACAACCATGTGCATAAAGCATGTATTACCAATGGCGATGGATAACGGTTGCGCAGCTTTGAGAATGAATCCAAATTAGAAATGTAAACTAATGAGTGCACTGGACATGCATTCTTACTTAGTTTAAGATGGCTCTTCAAATGTGACTCCATATGTTTAGGCCAGTCAGTGGACAATATGCCGTTTACACCACTCAGTCGATATTAGCGAATTTCATTAGGTTTAAAATAGCACTTTTTATATCAGCCAATACAATAAGCGATAACTGTATTTCTTATGGTAGTTGGGATTATAAACCCGGGTCATTACGGGTGTAGAGTGAGTAAAGATGATACTTCTGGGTTCGATTTGTCATGCATTGTGTCAGTCCACAATTATGACTTATTTATTTAATACTAATGTCAGAGGAATGAATCTGTTATTATTATTATTAATAGTAAAATTTAATCAGAACTTAAAAGTGATACACACATATATATATACCATGAAAGACAGGTTCAATACAAAATCTCACTATAAAAATAGTTCATAGATAGAATTTACATTTGTTTTAATTCACTTCCTTTATAATTTAATATGGTCTAATAATTTCAAAAAATCAAGTATATTAAAGTATGTAGGTTTGTAATAGTTACTTGTAATGCGCATATTCATTTAAAACGGGAGATTAAACATAACCGGAAATTGATCGTAGGTTAAAAAAGGATGAATGGATTTTAAATCAGTGCGTCTGAATCTGTTCAAGCTGACATACCAGATCCACAGGGTCAGAGTATAGAGATAAATCCTACAGTAGTAGGAGTAGCATTAGTATCAGTAGTAAAATAAAGAATTAGGCCTTGACAGCGTGATTCGAGAAGATAGAATCGATTCACAAAACAAAATGTACATAGTAATTTAGAAACTCAAGATTCAGGGGAAAGAAAACAGTGAGTGCATCTGGGCCACTACTACTGATTCTGGGCTATAACACCCATCATCTCTAACTATTGATTGTGATCGTCGAGCGGACACCAATCAAATAGTCTGTACCTATTAGTACACCCCATTCCTGCAGTCACTGATCTCATGAAGTGATTTCATATATTGAATTGGTCACCGTTAGCTTCTTATAATTTATTCCCACATTGAAATCGAGGTTCGAACGTTTTGGGCATAATTAACACATTTCTTTATCACCTCATTTGATAACGGTTCATTATCACTGCATAAATCGATTTTCCCTTCTAATTGGTACTTTGTTTCTAACTTCAACATTTTTTAATCAGTGGTCCCAAAATGCACAAGCAATTCTTCAGGTGTATCTATGATCAAATACTTATAACCCGTGAATTAATAGTGGTAGATTTTACTGAAAAAGAGTGACAAAAGTTTTATAATTTTATTGTATAATCAAGTATTGTAATTTAGTTTAATGAAAGCAAATACATTTAAAACTCTATTTTCGTCTCCATGCATACCATCAAGCTAGATGCGATTATTTTTTTGAGGTGATGGTCGTCTAGAATATGATCCAATTGACAAATTCCACAAATTTATATCATCTACTTATATCAGATGATGGTGTCTGAGATATCTCATACATTTATGCTGGTAATTTGCTGTTATCGCACTACTAAAACTATCATTAACAATAATAATTACCACATTATTCTACCTGAGAGCAATAATTCCTAATTATTACAGATATTTCTTGCTATCGTGGGTCAACTAGAATGAAACCCAAGATCATGGATTTCTATCGACCATACTTACGACTACCTATCCAAATAATATGCATTTAATTTTAGGTCTTCTATGAAAAAAAAATCATATTACAACTCAATCGATGAAATTCGATCAGCATCATGGACCATCATTCAGTCAGGTACATCGTTCCAAGTTGCCACTGCTCATTAGCACAATAAGATAAACACTAAATTCATAGAAATATTTACTGCAATAGTATATATATATATATATATATATATATATATATACCACTTTCCCACTAAGTGGTCAGTAAATTTTTATACTGTTCACTTGTACATAGTAGGGAATTCGAAGTACAATATTTACCAAGAAATTCATTTCTCAGTTACATTCTAATTGTAAAAGATTCTAAGAAAACGCATTCAAAGATGTTCTCACAGCAATGATTAGTAATTGACTACCTGCATCTGACAATTTTTCGTAATAAAAATATATAATAATGATGAACCAATCAAATGTAAGGCGGCGGTTCCTCTATTTTGGCGTAAAATCCAAAATTCAATGACGGGAAGCTTGCATCTTATTAAGAGCTAAGTAAACCATACCAATATCTAGCTACCTAGACTTAAAAGTTGGTAAGCATATGTACTCTATAGAACATAAGCTGTGTGCTATCAATTACCCAAGACAACTTGAAGGTCCTAGAGATTTAAAACCAAGCAACCAACATTGATGGAATGTAGGTGAATATTCATATTTTCTCCAAAATGCCCGGTTCCTTCATTAAAACATCTTCCTATTTCCCTAAAATATCTGAAGGATTTTCAAAACAACAAAAAAAAAACGCACAAATAAATCATACAGTTTTGTAAACTTCAATACTTAGGTCAAACAGGCTGAACAAATAAACGTTTAGACGTAGATAGGTAACTCAGCAAGTTAAATAAAATAATAAACGGATTACCATGAATTACTCAAAAACAAAGGATATTAAAAAGAACACGTGTTTGCAATAATTTATTCATAAGTCTGCACAATTTTAATTCGGGCATTATTGTATTACATTGACCGAAATAAGGCATCCGTTAAAAAATTAGACAATGTTGTGTATTAAAATAGTAAATATTTTTACTTATTACGGCCTAAGTAACTCAGAATAGTGATTTTTAGGTTAGAAAGGTTATTCAAATAGGGCAAGAAAATATGTCGCGAGTTTTCGAGTCATAATACAGTTGAATGAAACATGTGAATAAAATACATAGTCGAACGTTTGGAAAAGTATTTACCTAACAGTAATTTCTGTATTTATTTTCAATATATAAATAACTCCGCTTGGAGCTCTCCTCCAATTAATGTAGGTTTCCAACCCCGGATACTGGAGGAGGGTTGGGCATGGGGTTAGTAAACCCATCCAGTATAAAAACAAACTTGCTGAATAACGCTAACCTGAAAAACCCATTCAAGCCCTTTAAACTTTGCCATCAGAGTCAAACGGTCTTCATATAAAAGAGCTATGAAGCTATATGATGAAATCTGAGATCCTTCAGATATCATGAAGCCCATGCCTATCTCTACAACTAGAGCAGCAATTAACATAGATAATTGGAATGTCAGCATAATGTGCGAGACCTGTTTGACCAATAAAACAACTGCAGAAATGAGGAGATATAACTTGACGGTGCATGGAAAAAGTGAAATCGATTGGAACAAATCTGGATAGCAAATATTAGATTCAGGAGAGTTTCTGTTGTACTCTGATCATGAAGAAGAGAAAGATGCTACGCACACACAGAGTTGTACTGATGATATCGAACGAAGCATGTAGAGCGCTTATAGGATTGGAATCTCATTTATCCACAACCATCAAATCTTCATTCAAAACAGAGTATGCACAAAGCTAGACAGGTTTCACTGGATCACAATACAGAGAAGTAGATCGATCATTTTTGCATCACTGAAGAATGTCATTGGGTTCAAGATAGCACTCAAGTCACACATAGAGGTAACTGCAAACATACTCCACACTCTATTTAGAAGGATTTGGAAGGAAGAACAAGTGCCGACAGACTAGAAAGAACGATACGTCATCAAAATACCAAAGCAAGTTTGAGAACTTCAGTGGCACCACACTACTGTCAGTGTGGTGCGTGCTACTTATATTGACATAAGTAGTATATAACGCGAGTCAGGAATTTAATGTCTGGCAGCAGAAGATTGGGAAGATCAAGAAAGGAAGAACGGGAAGAGATAGCAATTAGTATAGAAATGCAAGAACAATGAAGTCCAAGACAATTATTGAACATTTTACAAATTAGGTATCATAGTATGGTTTTCTATTTCACCAAGTAACTCTGTAATTCGGTTGTCCTCATCTGTGTTCTCCTTCACTACATCAGCACTAGAAAAAGTTTTTAACAGTGTTATTGAAATATTCGGGTCTCGTAAGGATGAGTCATAAACAGACCAAATTGTGACGCTACTGATTATTGGTAAACAATCATTTGAATGAAACTCGTCACCTTACATCAACTTCCTTGACTATGAGAAACCATTTGACGGTGAGGGTAGGAGAATCTTATGGAACTTTGTTCGACACTGTGATGTGCCTGAGAAGATCGTCACCATCATCCGGAATTCGTACGACGGAATACACTGAAAAGCCGTGCATGCAGGTCAGTTGACAGTCGATTCCAAGTAAAAACCGGTACCAGACAAGGCGGATTACTTTCTCCCTTTCTCTATCTCTTGGTGGTCGATTGTATTATGAAGACCTCTACATGTTTGCTTCCGATCCCTTGACCAGTGTGTTCCTTGGTTTTCCTCTTTTCCGTCTCCCTTCAGAATTTCAAGTTAGTGCTTGCCTCGTGATGCAGCTTGATGATATCCTCAATGTATGTCCTACCCACTTCCGGCGTCTTCTCATGATTTCCTCTTCAGATGTGGAAGTCTCACTCGAATAGAATTGATGTGACTCTTCTCTTAAGTTAAAATTTTATATTTCATAACAATCAAACTGTCGGATTTAAAAAAATTCAAAGGTTAAATATAAGAATTTTGACAACCAATTAAAACAGTTTACGCTAAATGGAGCTCAGCTAATCGAACTACAGTAATGCACCATTGACACCCAATTAGGGAATTTATAATGGAAACACAAAGTGTGTTCCTAATTACATGAGCGCACATTCCGAAACGTATGTTAACCAATTACTTATTATTAAATACTTATAATCATACCGTTAAATCTTAATCAATAGGGGTCAGGAATCTCAGTAATCGTTCCAGTAATGTCAGCCGAAGTTTAGTCTGGTTATTTGAAGTAAAATACAACCCTAATGATAATAAGTTCATATGAATATAATCTATACTAAGGGAGATGTTGTCAGAGTAAGAAATACATGTGATATAAAATTATAAGTGTTAAGACTAAGAATGAGGCAGGGTAGACATACACATAAACGTGAAGGAACATTGGCAATAAGGATTACCAATATCTAGTGATTTAATTTTCGACTATGGTAATAAAACTCAAAATTATCTCCCCCGAAATGATCCATTTAAATTTGCTTTTTGAAAATCTATTAAACTATCTCACTGCAAATACACTAAATGTGTGTATTTTTCTTTAGTTTTTAATCTCACTGTCCTCTTTTTTCATATAAAATTCGAATTTTTCATTTCATTTAAAGCTTATTATTGGCTTTTGCCAGTTGGGTACATTTACGTCATATTTAGCGCCATCAATGGTATCTGGTTATACATCGGGCGCAGGTTTTCATGTGTTAAGCAGTCAAATCAGTTCATTGTTCGGTGTAAAGTCTGCAAAGAAATATCAAGGACCTGGTTCATTCTTTATGGTTAGTTAACAAACTTTGCAATTTGAGTCATTTATATCATCAGATTGATGATCATATCATGAATGAAGTTGAGCAGTTTTATTTTATGATATCAACTGTTACTCACATATGATGAAAATTCTCTAAATCATTACAGACCATTAGGTGTGGACGCTAGATATATGTTTTGCTCGTCAAGAATTATTGTTTAATAATTCATTATTCATTGTTTTGTTTTAAATCACGTATACATGGGTGTGCAAATCTATGGTTTGTTACTTGTGGTGCGGTATGTTCATGCTCATAAATCAGTGGGTTTTTGAGCCATTATAAATAAGTAATAATAAATAATTCATTGGCTTACTGCGTTCGTCTCCTGACTGACTATTGAGGATTAAATTTCTTTGGTCCAGTAGGAACAAGGATTTCTGAGGGCTTCGCTTACAGTCTTTTGTTGTCGATTATTCATGTTATTGGTTGGAGCAAAGGTTATTAGCCAGGCAGGGGTAAGGCGTACTCGTAATCAGTGGACTCCGTCTTATAGTTTGATTATGTGAACAGTAAGAGTACAATAGAGAAACGAGGAAATCGGATTCGAGAACACAACTTTCAGGTTCTTAAGCAACACTGTCCTTAAATTCTAAACCTAAACCATTAATTCTGAAACAAACCTTAATCTGGTGTCACTATGTTTTCTAGACGAACTATTCGGATAACGCCTCTTGGATTTTCGAGGAAAGTTTGTGCAACCGAATAACTACAGAGTGCTTTTAGATTATAGCTGACATTAGTTCATAATGTAAATACTAACCTTAAACGTCTATTCGTAACCATATATACCTAACCCTGAATAGCCTAGATGCATGGACTCTCAAAAATCTATTTGAGTCCATTTAAAGGTTCAAGAGGATGGACCACGATGCTCCACTGTCTTATGGGTCAGACCTTCAGGTCGAAGGCTCGGGGTGTGGCCCCCTAAGAAAACCACGTGCTTCGGTTTGGGCACCCGGGCAGTATCACAGCCCACACACACAAATATGGTGTGGCGCATATATATTTGGTGCCCTCTTGTACCAATATTTGTGTTGAAATTAATAAATAAAATCAACTCTTCAGTACATCCAGGTTTCCAAAGCTTCGCCGGTTACCATCAGTTCGTGGTGAAAACAACCAAATATCAGGAACGTTTGGTTTTACCGTGTATCACAAAGGCTTTTAGAAGTATTGTGATGGGAATGCAAAAAACTGATCTGAGTGAATTATCTAATACATTTTATTTATTGAACTACGCTATAAATATTCACAAGTTTTAAGAATAAATCATCCAAGATTCATTAAAATAAAAACTTTTTATGTAGTGTCTTTGTGATAGATTTCAGTGTTTAAAATTAGATCCAATGTTTTTCCGTCAAATTACTTTAGTCTTTAGCTGAATTTAAAGTATGTTTTCTTCAAATTTCTGATTTGTTTTCCAAAATGTTCTGCTAAAGCTTCTTCATACCTTAGACTACTAACTGATCCTTACTAGACAACTATTATAATCTAAGAAGCGTTGGATAGCTCTTTTGTGTCTACCTGTCTACACCCACGACCTCATTTGGGATCGAGTCCAGGACCTTCAAATGTTTCAATAAGTACTTAAACCTTAAGTCACTGGGCCGCTATTTAGTAATTCCTATTTCTAACTTCAATCAATTCGCGATATTAGGCACCTATCTTCCGATGCTAACAGTGAGTGACTTCCTGATACCGAACATGGTTAAACTCTAGTGCTTCCTGGTTTTCACTAATATTAGACCATAATATCTTTATATACACATGTGGTTTGATTGAGTACTTATAGTGATCAGATTTGAAAAATACAGTCCACTAAATTCGTGTATTATGGTGTAGAGGCTGGCACCATGTCAAACCCACATAGGTTATTCTAGCCTCTGGACAGACCAATCTATCTATTCTTTTCAAGCCATATTTTTACCCTGTCATTTATTTGTTTGCTAACGTTGATTGTCTTTTATGTGATCGTATGCCTGCTAATTACTTACCCTATCCACCATGCGACTGTAACTTATTTTTGTTTAACTATAAATATTGAGTCACACTTAGTTAAATCGAGTTGGCTCACTCTCCTTCTCCACTGCGCGTCATTTGGTTTCTCTTCTTTCTCTTTCTCCTCTTCGCTTTCTTCGCTACGAATCCTCAATTGTCTTTTCACATCAATGATTGTATGAAATATACGCATTCAAAATCCATTCTCCTATTTGACTTATTTAATTCCGTTATTCACTAACGCGAGTTAAGTCGATAATTATATGCGAGGATTGGCAACATGTACAAGCCGATAACAATAATTAAACGATCAAATTGGAGTCCGATATTCCGAGGACACTAGAATGGGTTACATTTGACTTTATATCTGTCCTACTATAGAGACTCATCAATAATTTCTAAGCCAGATTTCTTTGTGTTAACATACGTTTATCTCATTCATAGTTCAATATGATAATAAATTTTATTAATTAATCCTCTTGCTGTTATGCTAAAACCCTTCAATTAATTGTCAGAAATATGTTTTATATGATTAGGAAGAGATTTAACATTGTAAATGTGACTACTTGTGAAATGTTTATAAATGTTTGGTATTTATCAAATACATATATTACATAGATGTTTACTGAAAAAATAGTTATACTTTCATACCTGTCTAGTCAGATATCTCTATATTCACTAGGTCTTCATAAATAGGCTCGAGAAATTACGATTTTTCACTATAAACTTAAAAGCCTATCTCAAAATTGGTCACTAATGGAATCTATCTTATGTGATAAGACCGCTTCAACAAATTAAACCAGTCTCAATAATCTTCAAAAATAAATTCTGTTATTTGTTTGAAATTGTTATTTTCATTAAGTTTCTTATAAGCACATCACAAAGTATGACCTATAAATAGTCTATGGCTATATATAAATTACTACGTCTATTTATTGCATTGGTTTATTTAATTGTTTGTAGTAAAGAGCTAATTGATTTTCGTATAAACTTCAAAACAAGTATAAATATGTTTCGAGTATATTCACGTAGATGTTTATTTATTAGCAAATTGATTTCTAGGGTCATCTGCATGGACTATTCTGTAATTTGTTAATTCCACTCTTTTTAATTAGACTAAACATAATTGTTTCCATAGGTGAAAACAACTGGTTTTTAAACTGTTTATCTGGTCACCTTTACGGCCATTTCTTGTAATTAATTTAAACATTATCACTACCGATAGTTATATATATATATATATATATATATATATATATATATAATCAAATGGGGTTATCTACACGCTTCATATATGTCGATGTTCATTTAAAGGCTAATCTCTTAAGGTCACTGGGCTGCAAGACTAGAACTTCCCGACAACATTTGAGTGATTCGAAAATCACCTTGAGATACTCCAACCACCTATTAAGGCATAATGACATTATCAAGTAGTGTAAAGAATTAAGAATAAGACTTGAGGTTAAAAGTAACCGTTAGAAATTCTAGTTAGAGCTTTCGTCACATTAGCTATAATGCTGGAATGCTGGAAGTGAGGTCACATTAATTACTAATCATCAGTTAACTGTTCGAAAATCACACCATATAACTCTTTCCAGGATAGTGTTGACATCAGTCAAAATTGTTAGTTGGGTTTCATGTATATTTCAAGCAGCTTTCCACTGTCGGAGAATGTCTCTATGCAGTTTGTTTGAACAATTTCAAGTAATAAGCTTAGTGATTCCTCATTCAAGTAAACAGGTTTTAACTTCAAATTGTATGAATACACCTAATTTAAGCCAGCACCATACATATTGAGCAGGAAAAATGTGATAACTTGTAGTACATATGATTGTTTATGATAGATCTTTATAATTTGTATGGGAGATGAAAAGCTTGCCATAATACCAAATCATGTGAGTTCGAGATAATATGAAACTTGTATGGTGGATGATTTTAACATTTATAAACAAGATCTAGTAATCAGATTGAAAAAAAGATTAGACTTAAGAAAATTTCACTCTTTTCGTTTTACTTATGAATTTTATGAACTTATTACATAACATCGGTCATACTTTTCTTTTATCTTTTTGCCTGACTACTATTTTCTTGTCAATAAAGACAGTTAAACTGAAAACTTTTTATCATGACTACAAGTTGATCTTAAATCAAGAAATAAGAATTAGGCTACAATCTGTAGCCCAAAACTTGAAAATTAATCGCATACTTTTTATAGTAATATATAGCGGCCTTTCTTCTTTTTAATATTCCGTGCTCTGTAAACTCTTCAACTTTCCTATGAAGTTACTGGAAGTCAGGAAATACTGGACAGCAGATTCTTTACCTTGAAACTCTATAGGATTATGAATCCATAATGTCATACAAAGTCCATAGAAATCATTTTTATTGCAACTACTATTTGTTTTGGAGTTTTTACTCTTTATTTGATTGCTTTTATTAAGATACTTTTTAAATACCTAAGGTAACACACTATGGACTAGGGTTATCCTCAATATGTTCAATGTCACAATATGTGTTATGCATCACACTTTCATTTACTTTTCCGTTCACTTATTAGGTAAGTGTTGTGTATTAGGGTCATTTTTGTTGAAAAGTTCATCCCAAGCCTTCGCTTTCACTATATTTGTAGTTTCCATCCGATACGTTGGGTTGTTCTATACGGAATATGTTCATGGAAAATAGCTGAAGACAACTCCACCTGTTTAAAATAAAGTTTTTAATGAATTACATTGAAATGTAGTACTCGTCCACTAAACGAACTGAGAAAGAAGCAAAACTAAACAGTGGAAATGTTAGCGATAACCCCAGTACGTGTTATGCAAGTGCGTAATCTTTTTATTTTGTTACCTGCCAGCTGCTCTTTATTTGACCAAAAGGAAACGAACCTGGTGAATGTTTTGTATCAACACGCTCAAACAAATTTTTCTCAAATGAAAAAAATTTTCATCGCAGATCAACATCATTTCTGGGTCTAAAGTATCATAATGATAATTATGGTGAATGACTACCTCAGTCATGATTAGAACGATTATCGGTAGAAATGTTTAATAAAAAATAGAATATGCTTTCACTGAAATCCAAGCAAATTCACATTCTGAAATAATGAATATAGAATTTCTGTAACTCATTTGTGTTAAATTAACTGCTTTTTATGTGAAGTTGAAACTATTTCACCAAATGTAAAGTACTCTCATATTTTACCGAAGATAGAAAACATTAAAGACTGACTACATGTGATGTTATGAATTCAGCTTCTATATCCCTACTTGATTGGATTATTAGACTATAGAGTTCACCGATGATGAATTTATTTTAAGCCAATTATATTAATGATCGCTTATCCGACATTACTGACCATCAATGATGATCGGATATCATAAAGTGTATTGGTCCACTCATATTCCTTTATCCATAGTGCACAATCGGAATACGTGAACAGAAAACCGATCTACTTCTGATTATTACAACCTGTAGCCTGTATGCTAATGTACGCCAATTACAAGAACATAATGAACCATACTTAGAAAATCATAATGATAACCGGATTATTCGTAAAAAGATGAATAGAGAGAGGAAATGTTATGAAGCACTGGAACAGCTGTTTCATCATAAAATAAGTTAAAGCTAGAAATACAGATTACTGTATTCATGTTCAATAGTTAAAATGTATCATGATCACTGAGAGACTTGAAGAAATTAAAGTTTAAGGTGAACGAATCGTCAGTTTACTCTCGAAATCAACGGTGAATATTGTATAATCAAAATGTCATTTACATTTAACAGAAATGGCTATCCAAATAGTATATCTTATCACAAAACAAGTGGTTGTCTTCATTAAACCTTACTTTACGTTATTAGTTAACGTAACAAATTGCCTCAGGCTTTATGCTGTTTACGCGTAGTTTATTAAAATTAGATTTTATAACTGGTTGACAACAGTTGATGGATTTTTGAAAACTTATCAACAACTGAACAGTTGTTTTATTCTCAATAGTATCTACTTATGATTTCATACAGAATCAAGCTTAAAGTCAATAGGTTATGCTGCTAACATGCTGCCATACACTTACTAATTCTGTAAATTCTATGACTTCCTGATATATTGACAAAAGCAGTGATAACTTGTATTACAATACGATATTAATATCAAGCTCACTTATCTCCTAACCTCTGTCACTCCAAAACATAAATCTTGTAAGAAAGATTTATTTGAGGTATTGAACTGATGAAAATCAATTCACACTCGAATTCGCTAAGTTATTTAGTGATTACATTCAGTGATTGTTAGTTAAAGAATTCCCCATGTTGATCAACTATTACCTGGATGAAAAATCACACTGAATGAAGCAACGAAAATGCATTAAACACCGAAAAAAATACCCGTTGAAATATTTAATACTGAAAGAACTAAATGGAAATCCCTTCAAATAAATCTGATCAATTTGGATTTTTCTATTATTTTATATTTAAGGATTTAGCAACTCCAACACTCAGTTTTATTTGAAATATAGGGTGTTTATTATCTTTCTTTATCGATCAGTATTTTAATAGTTATACATTCTAGAGTATTTTACACTATATTTAATTAGTCTCAACAGTTTTTCGATGCTGCTATTTTAATGTTATACGGGAATGATTTGATAACAAGTGTATTTGATTTAAGAATCAAATTTTTAATTAGTCTCAGAGAAATGTCATTTATAATTGTCATCATAATGTATTAATATCAAATATTTCTATCCAACTCATTTGTTAAGTAATCGGAGGTAGTCGCTAGGGGACTATGAATATAGATTTAGTGCTAGTTAGGACTCATCAGTAAGACATGCTTGCAATCTTAAGGGAATTAATGTTTTCTGTAGTACTCGAACCCGCATCACCTAACATCACAGTTTGAGACATAACCACTGATTTATTCAAGCGATGAGTGACCCCTGTAGGACTGAGATGTATACAATTGATTGATCACTGAGACGTAACAGGTTGAGTTCACAACTGAGTCTTAAACTCAAAATAAATGCTTGCTTTGATACATTTGGTAAATTGATTCTCTGTTTAATATATCATCGAATGTACACATATATTGTTTACTATTCCAGGTCTATGTGAATTTGTTCAAAAATATACGTGAGACAAATTTGTTCACACTACTTATATCTGCTGCATCGATTGCGTTCTTAATGATTATTAAATTTTGTGCTGAACCCCTGTTGAAACAATATATAGATTTGAAGATTCCAATACCCAGTGAATTGATTTTGGTAAATGTTTGTCATTTTTTAAATCAAATTAATTACCATCTTATTGCGTTCAAACAAATTTGGAACGTTTAATTGTGTTGTGTACTGTGAGACAGATATTTCAGTTGTAAAATCCTTACTATAGATCTAGACAACACTGTTTTGTATTGATCTATAGAATTGTATCTCACAGGTTCCTTCATATATCAATAGTACGTAAAGGTCAATTTTAAGAAAAGTACACTATAAAAGAGGAAAGTGTATTGTATATAAAAACAGAGAAAAATAATAAACTCATAGGTACCTCAAAGTAAATTATCATTCACACTCATGATTATTCACAGTAACCAACGACCATAGTCATCTGGTTTCTGTTTAAACTGTGTAACTTATTACAAAATAGATTTTTGAAGAGTATCAATTTACTACTTACTCAATACAAATGAGTAATCATAACTCATGAGGATTACTTTTCTCGAATTCCATAAAAATATGATGAAATACCCAAAAGGATAAATTTGTTTGCCACCTATTTTAAGTATTGTAACGTTTTTCTCCTTGAAGTAATGCGGAAGATTGAAAATATGGATCTGGAGTTGTAAATTTTACCCACACTAATAATAAAGTCCTGTAACTCATACAACACACAAATTAAATCAGTCTCTATGAGGCCGCTCCACTCAAACAATGATAGTCGATTCAATCCAAGATGTTCTTAAAGTCTCAGTGAGAAATTTTGACCAGTGGAGTTCTGATATCTCAAGAGTGAAATGATTGTCATCGATATTATTGGACTAACATTGCACTATATACCAAATTAATTAAAATCGAAATTATGCTGTGAAAAACAATGTGGCGGTCTTGGTGGTCGTGTACTTACTGCAATAAAAATGAACCATAATTTAATTAAAAATACACTGAAAACATAAATAACTTTTCCAAAAGTAGTTTTCCTTGTTTTTCAATCTCATTTTGACTCCTCTTCTCAGCACTTCGAGGTACTGGGGTTCAATTTAGTTTCAGATTGTAGGAGGATAGGAGGTCTCTAGTAATGGGGAAGAATATGCAGTTTTATTGTTCCATTAGTTAATTTTTATTCCAGAACAAAACTGTATTTAAGTTGAAAAGATGACCATTTACATAAGAGAAAATCAATTTTCACTTTGGTATTCAATGTTCAATTTACGTATCTGCTAATGACTTAATTAGCTGAAAGTGCGAGCAAGTAATAAATACTTGATCCAGAGATACTTTAAACTAAAAACCACTACTAGCTCATCGTAAAGTTTTTTAATTATCCGAAAAGTGGCAAATAATCGAGATAATTTTGTATCACTTAAATATAGCTGACGTTGAGATCTTTGAGAAAAATTTCAATTTCAATTATGAATCTTAGAACATGAACTGGACTATTTTAAACTAATGAGAACGATGATGATTGTCTAAACTCCAGTAAACTAGATGTACGCTGAAATATTCTTGTACAATGTACCTTGATTAACAACATTTATTACTCAATTGCTTGCTAGTTTACTGTTTTCTTTCAAAGCAATCTAATCACAATTCACTTTCACCTCTCATATTAGGTTGCTTTAGGCACTATAATTTCTGGTACATTAAATTTACACTCTACTAAGAATGTTTCAATTGTAGGATATATTGCGAGCGGGTAAGTACATGGTTGAATGTATTCAATAATAAATCTACAAGAAATTTCGTATTTTGAAATATTTTCATTAATTTTCGACCAACTCCATAGATTAATTTAAATATGAAAATAAAAACTTCTGGAGTTATATAAATGGATTCAATGCCCTTAATAAAACAACTATGAGGTTTCGTAAAACTCTATTCGATACATAACGGCCATTATATAGGTTACATGCACCCTGTTAATAGCGTTCATAATCCGTAATAAAACGGTTGGAAACTGTGTCTTTAGACGTGGAAAAAGTAACATTATACTGAGTAGATGACACAATAATAAGGTTAACAAAAATTATATACTCTTCAATACACAATTCTGAAACACTGAATGTGGCTCACTACTATATGATTAGTAAATGAAGTTAAGAGACTTGGAAGAGTATGAAAAGACAATACTTAAACTATGATGTAGCTTACTAATTTCAGTGTGTTTTTATTATCATCAGAGTGAAATACAAATAAAGATACTGAAATAATTTCATTATATACCATTTCAAACGGAAATGTACTTCTGATTTACAATAGGGATTTAAATGAAACTAGTTATATTCAGTGTTCAATTAGTTTTGTACTTCTCCAGACCTACGAATTTGTGTAACAAACAGATATATGGCAATTTAAAAGAAATTCATATCGCTTAAGGCTTGATACGTAATTTTACATACTACTATGTCTCAAGGTATTCTAATTAAGATGCATGCTCATGAATTGGATTACTCCTGGTATGTTGAAATCTTCTTCAAACTAAGGTCGATTTCCCGAAAAATGAATGTTTTAATAATTAATGAGTTATATAACTGATTTACAATTGATGAAATTTAAAAAAACAATAATTGCTTCATGATCAAACCATCCAGTTCAAAGAACGCAATATATATGTATATATATGTATATACGGAAGGAACAACCAGTGAAATTGTTTATTTACTTGGTAAGGAAAACATTTTGGAATAACTCGAGTCCCTCAAAAATCTAAATCCACTGTTCTCTCTGTTAAGTCTAATCATGATGTTGATCAAATACTTAGTGAAGAATTTTAAACTTTAAGTTCTGTATAATCGACTGAACATTGCTGTGATTAGTTCTGTGTATGGAAATGAAGGTATTCACCAAAGTGAGATGTAGGGGGCAGTAGAATATCAGAATGATAACACTGAAATATTACTTATTCTAAATTAACAATATCAACCATAAAGGTAATTTAAAGAAAAATTCATATTACAAATTACACATATACTCGTACAGATGTGCAAACTTGTTAAAAGTATTTACCATTGATGGACATCAGTTTAGGCTGTACTTAAAACCATAAGTCACTTTACAACTGTTTTGTCCTAGTATGGGACTCCTGGGTAGAGTCTTGTTAAGACACCTCCATTAGTAGAATGAAAGAACTTTATATCTAACGTTGAAAACAATACGCTTAGACGATTAAGTTCATAACCAATGCAATATGTTTTAACTTACGATCAATTGACATTTTAGCTTAATGCTTATTTAATACTAAGTGTGATTATAGTCTTATCCCCTAGATGATTAAACTCATTCGGACATGACTACCCCACTAGAATTCGAGGATTTCATCATGAAACTAGTAACCAGTGATCGTTAGGTTACTAAGTGGTTGAGATATCTTTGAAGTTCAGTCGATTTTTTTAAGTAGTATTCTGACGACTCCTCGTACTTCTGAGGAATCTCATACAGGAGTGAAACAACTGTTCAACGTTCCCTTGTTTCCAATCACTCCCCGAATTACATTACACTAACAGTTCAATTGAATCATCACAAATTTGTTCTTATGATCATTTGAAATCTATATAACGTATTCATCTGCTACAATATAGTGCGCTTATGTATTGTTTTTCATTTCCTCCCTCTCCCAACTGATAGAATGCCACAGGTAACAGTACCCCATTGGAGCATAATTCCAGATTTACTTCCAGATGCTATTTTAATTGGATTTGTTAGTACGTTCCTGTCGGTTTCCTTAGTTAAATTGTTCTCTTTAAAGTACAGAAATAAAGTTAATTTTAATCACGTAAGTCAAAATATAATATAAAGAATATGTGACTTTACACATAGTTACAGGTATCTATATGTTTTTCTTTCCAAATGTACAACTACGTTAACGTTGGGATTTTTAGATGTCTTTCAGATAAGAATTGAATAACTGTCAAACCATGATCCTTCAGTCACTGACTTGTATTTCGATGACTATTGATCTTATTGACTGGATTTACTATATTTTTAGTAGAATCTCTCTACTTAATTCGTTTTATACGTCTCTTGATTTATTCACCAATCAATGCCTGATTTTCATTTGATTGTTTAGCTTTCTATACAAGAAAACACTAGACAACTGTTTCATTCTTGTTTTAAAGTTTTCAATTTTAAATGTAATTAAATACTGGCTTATTCACTAATTTTCAAGAGTTTCTCACAACAGAATGTTAGTCTGTGATAGAGACGCACTTCAAAACTGAGCAATTACGTGTAGACAACATAGTGAAATCAGGTACGTCCACCTGACGCGTACCGAATGAGATAAACGTGAATCCCGGATCCCGATCCTAGCTATTAACTAGCTTTAATAAAATCCTGTGAATATATGATAATATCAAAGCAATCCTCTTGGGATGCACATAAACATGTAGAGGCTGATCAGTTTCGATACATCACATCAACAACGGGAAAATACTAACGTTTACAAAAAATTTATTTATTAGTTTTAGAAACAACACCAAGCCTCCTGTGAAACTTATCAGTATTAAATAAACTTAAATTTGAACAATAACAGGTAGTTTCCGGAACAATTTTTATACTATCTGATTAATAAGTTTAGAAATTGAAGCTGAAAAGGTATAGAGATTTATTTTAAGGATATCATTTGTCAAACAAACTACGTAATTACTGGTCGTATATTTAATATTGTTTGTATTCGAGCAATTTAAGTATCACAATGATTCAGACGAGAACTCGTAATTTTCCTTATATGTAAAGCACCAAAACAAGACATGTCATTGGCCCATGAATTCACATACTGTTGAGTTAAGCCGCATAGGTAGGCATAGACCACTTGTGATCATCATAACCAATGGTTGTAGACATTACCTTCACATTACATTCAATTACTTACTTACTTAACCTCTTCTGTTACATTTTAATAGGATATTTTACTACTCTAGGAATCCCTATTAGTCTAGTTAAAATAGCGGTTTGATAATTTCATAACAGTTATCTTACCTAATTATACCATAGATTTTTATTATCATCATGTTCACATATTCGTGACGAGATAATAATAACTCGTTAGATTGTCTGGTTAAGTCGCCTACCTATACACGCTTGGTTTGTAATTTCTTCGAATATATATAATATTTCCCTTTCAGGAAATCTTATCACTGGGTATTATAAATACATTCACATCATTTTTCTCTTGTTTCGTCCAATCTGGTAGTCTTTCTCGTAGTATGGTATTAGCGGGAACAAAAACCAGAACACCAGTGAGTAATTCATTCATTCATTTTCCATCATTCTCCATTATCATTACCTTCTTTTCTCTCTTTTCTCATAAAACGTGACCACAAAACATGTTTTTTTTTTAATTTTTCCATTTGTCTGTATGTATTCTAGTCTGATTGTTTTAGTAATGTAAGAAATTTTTTTTAAAACAAATCTTATTCCATCAAGACCTAAAACGGAGTTACATGGTTAACATATAAAAGGTGAAAAGATCAACTATTGGACAAACTGCAATGTGATATTATATTATTTAGCAAAGTGCTCATACTTTAACTGGACGCATATAATTTGATCTGAATTAGAAATCACAAAACATGAAGTTATCGATTACTAAATGAATTATCAATGGACAATTTATTTAGGGGATCAGTCACTGGCATAGAAGCTCAATGGTAGGTCTCAAACTGTGAATCCAAATGACGTGTGTTTGTATCTCACAGGGAGCATCAGTCCCTCCATGACTGCGGGTACGCCTTACTGACGAGTGTCCATAATACTAAACTAAGGTCTTGGATTTCCTGTTGATTGCCTACAGCCAACTGAGACTGATCAGTGTAAACATCTTTTATGAGTTCAGTTGAAGCCTTACTAGCACAATGGTGGCGTCTCTGGCCTAGAGATTTAATGATACCGTTATAAATCCAAAAGACAATATAAGTTCTCTTAAAACTGCAGATATGCAATAATGACTAGTATCAATTAGTTTAATATTAATGTCCAAGATTTACTACAGGTTTTCGTCGACCACTCGTCATTGAAAGTTTATTTCAAAATTCAAGTATAATGCTTTTTGACATATATGCTCCGTCATCAGTAGGTTTACTAAATAAATTTATTAATTTATACGTCTTTTATTCAAAGAATTGACTTTTATTAGAGAATTTATTTTTATGTATAATACTAATGGTAGCAACGTAATGAGTGGAGTATTTCAAATAACATTTCAAATTTAGATCATACTCTTCAGGATAATTTAACTGTAAATATCTACTTACTTTTATTTTGCAGCTATCAGGTATATTCAGTTCAATGTTGATTGTATTTGTACTGTTATTTTTGGGCCCGTATTTTGAAGCAACTCCATCAGTGAGTTCGAGTATTTAGCATGTACTTTGTTAATAGTAATGCCTTAAATATTACAGACCTTTTACCATGTAGCTTAAAAATGTTGACATCACTATGGTTCTAACCAGTACGGAAATTTATGAAGATTATTGAATGTCATTATGATCAAGAAACAGCCTAAGTTAAATAAATAATAAAAGCCTGGATGCACCTAACAGCCGTTTCGTCTTGGTATTTGACTCTTCGGGAGTGAACAATCATGATCCTACCACAAAGAGACGAATCCGGGACCTTCAGCAGCCTGACCTTTATACTACTAAGTCTGCACTCAGTGATGAATGTGTCTTACTTCAATATGTTCATAATATTGAGCAACTACTTTCTATTGTCTTTAGTGAGTAACTGCATGACATCCAACTCTTCTGAACTCCACTGGGAACTAGAAATCCGGGACTCTTTTCGTAAGTTGATTGAAGTCAGATAGATCAGCCATTGGAAGCGTTTGCCATAAGTCGGTTCTTGGGTGAGCACTAATGAGGATTTACATACTATAATGAAACAGCTATCAACTACTTCCTGATTTTCAGTGGTTGTTTATCTGAAAGCTATTATTTGTATACATATGATAACAGATCAACTCTGCTTTACGTATTCGCGAATATTCAGCTTAACTCTTAAAAAAACACATTTTGTTGGTTTGTTGATGAAATACTTAAGGACCACCTCTCAACAGTAAATTGTGGGCTATTGCATTTGTTTGGATGTCCTACTCAGTTTCTTTAGTAGTACAAAGTACACTGACCCATAAATCTTCGCAATCGGTTCTTAGTTTTGCATTATCTGGCAAAGAGTGAAAGAGAATTTCATGGGTTATTAGGCTTCATGAAGTAAGTTTGGATGGTAGTATTTATGAACCAAATCACTCCCATAGATTTCCCATTAAGGATTATCAAAACAATAAGTTTCGTTTTTATAACAGATTAAGTGATTTATAAAATAAGTCGGGTGACTTAGGTGTGTGAGATGATAGTGTGTGCATAAACACTTGATCGGTAAGTGTCAACTAAACAGATTTCAGAAGACAAAACCACCCACTGATAAACCGATCAAATAACTTAAGGAATCAAAATTGATCATTTACGTACAAACTAGTTAATTCGAATCGTACGACTTGTATGACATTGTTTTATTTACTCAACCCTAGCACTGAATGTCATAAAAAACCAATGATCAGCCTCGGTAGATCGGGAAACCAGTAAGTCACGAGAACATCGTTGTATCACTGAACACTAGGTAACCCAATTAAGTGTACCATTTGAATCTTATTTGTAATCAAACACCAGTTACCTGGCCACCACCATGAAAAGACTAAAATATTGCGATTTAGAACACAGGTATATGAGCGAAGAATATTCTTTCCAATAATTTCTATTCAGATTCTATAATTATATGTCCAAAATTAATGATTCATAAAATTGGCCAGGTTTAAGGCAAAGTACATCATTTAAGTTTTCGATTGAGATCGTAAATCGATCGGTGTTAGACCACCATGGAAAACCTGAAGCACTGGACCGCCGTTTGGTTTTATTATAGAATGTGAATCAAGGATTGTATGTCATATAAAATATAGTAGTCAGTCAATGCTAGACCACCATGGAAGACCTGGAACACTGTTTCGTCCCAGTATGGGCCTCCTCAGCAGTGCCCACTCATGAACACAGGACCTGTCGGTTTCGTGCGCGAACGCTTAACCTTTACACCACTAAGTCGGTATCCAACGCTGTTAACGTCTAGCTTTGATTGACTCATCAATTCAACTATTAAATTACTAAAATCTCCACAAAACCCCCTTCTGTTATAAAATAAAATCGTTAATGTTTGAGTGACTAATATGAAGTGTTATCTTGAATCAGTCAAGTAAAATTGTGAGATAAATGATGATCAGAATAAATATGGTTAACATGGGATATGACAGAGAGAGAGAGAATAATGTAATTACAAATCAAAAATTACGTAATAGGTAAAATGATACGAATTAGGCAAGGATTAGTAGATATGGGGTGGATGCAGAATAAATCTCGCAAAAACATTGGCAGGTGTTATAATAATAATAACAATGATAAGTTTATGCTATGAAAATGAACATTAATAGAATTACTTCGCCACATCATAAACATGATCAACTAATTAGGTCAGAATTTGGCCAGGGTAAAAGGAGCGGTTGGAAATACTTCTCCCGGACGCAAAGCTCCGGAGTTTCGATCCGAATAGCAATTGCTTCAGCTGTCTGAAGGAATCTCACTCTGACGAATTTAGGCAGATTTCTGTTAACACGATATGTTATTGTGAACGATTGCTCCATGTTGGCTGTATAGCCCGTTTTTACCATAAAAATACAAATTCCTAGAACACCTGCCAATATAACTCGCTACACAAGAGCAGTTGAATTGACAGATACAGGAAGAAATGGCTAGTTTAGGTAATTTATATTTCAATCTCAAAGTGATCATCGGATGTGTAGAAAAAAAGAGTTGTAGTTTACCTGCATTAAAAGGCTTTGTATTACACTGTACAACTTTAGTATTAGCATTTTGCTGGATGCATTGCCTCTAAATTGTAAGCGCATATACAGTGACTTTTTGCTCACAGTTAGGGAATCCTTATGCTCTCTTTTCTCGGCTAAATGTTTATTTATTTTCTTTCAAGGTAGCGCACAATGCCTTTGTTTCCTCTTCAACTGCAACTAAGAAGCATATGGTCTTGATTCTGTAATGGAGTATCTTAATCAGATTGATTTTTTATTGTAAAGGGATAAAACTAAGAAAGTTTGTTTATTGACCAGTCCAAGTAGTTTTCTTGTTTAAGTTTGTTCTTGGTGACCCATCTATTCTCCTTGTAAGTAGAACATCTAGAAAGACTGTTCTGCCTCTATTTTCTTCCTCACATGTGAATTTTATAAACGGATAAACTTCATTAAATCACTTGAGTGTTTCTATCAGGTCGGTATGGTCGTTAAAAAGGATGAATGCATCGTCCATATATCAGAAATAAAATGAAAACTTTCCAGTTTGCTGTGCCAGTGAACCGTTTCGTAGTTTGGTGAGAAAAATGTCAGCTAATATGGGACCTAGTGGTGAACTCATCGTGGAATCACCCATTTGTCTACATATTTTGAATTTGAAGTTTACATTTTTAGCAAAAATTGCTTGATTATCTCCACAGAGATTGCAGTCTGTACTCTTTGTTCTCTGAGTTGTTCATAGATATATTCTACAGTCTCCCTGAGTGAGACGTTTGTAGACAATGACATTACGTCTAAGGACGTCGTTGTTTATCCTTTAGAGTTTATGTTTTCGGTCTTGTAGACGAACTGGAATACATCCTTAATACTATGCTTCACTAGGTGTTTGCGGAGTGATTGATTACTAACCACTTTGCTACAGTATGTTATGAATAATTGTACATATCCAAAAATTGGTCTTGTGTACCTTTAGTAGTTCGTATAACTTAAGTAAATGGTTACATATCGGCTTAATTATTTCGCATATGTTTGGCGGAATTACTTGTTGTACTCTGAGACTTTTTAAAGATCTGATCAGTTCATTCTCTGTCATATCACTGAGATCTTTTCAGTGGTTCGGTTTCTGGCATTTTAGATGGTCAATCAAGATGTTTTTCATCTTGTCAATATAGTCTTTTTGTTAAGTAAGCTAGTTCCCCTTTCTTTAACAGGTTTCGTAATAAACAGATTTCTGTCATGAATAAATCCATTAATAGCATCACGTTTTTTAGTTAAAATGCTTCTGTGGTTATATTTACTGTTTTCAAACTGATAGCAGCAATCAACCAGATTTGATTTCAAAACGTTCAAGTTCTTGACCGGAGGTCGGAACTAGATGTGATGTCTGACGATTTCAGTTTAAATTTATTTTATGTTAAAAACAATCCTAAATTCATATTCTATAATTTTAAATGATGTCCTTTGCGTTAAACCTGGCCAATTTTATGGATTATTAAGTTGGATATATAATTATAGAACTCGAATAAAAGTTATTGCAAAGAATATACTTCATTTATGCATCTGTCTTTTAATATGAGAATTTTTAAGCGATATTCAGACTTATCAACAATTTCATAGCTTATCTTAAAAAATATACAATAATTAAATTATTGAGAATTGTTCATTTTCGAAGAGTTTTCCAGAAGATAATCTATTTCATAGATACAATTCATTAAATTAAATTCGAAATTCTTTGGGATATTTTATCAAAGTAGTAAATTATTTATGAAACATGAATAATCTTGAAAGGTTTGTTGTTGTTATCTATAAAATATCACAGTGTATACATATATTATTTGCTTATAGCATAAATGTTTCATAACACACGAACAGAACAATAGTTGTTGAATAAAAACTTTTTCACATGAGATGTTTGATAACAAGTTACTTTTTACACGAATGGGATACCTGAATTTTGACTTTCACATTAGTCAACTTCACACTTCATCGATTTACATTATTGCAAATAGACTGAAATATTTATCTTCAAGAAACAGTTGGGATTAAATACTGATTATTTCAATAATGTATTCAACTCAGTAAAAAAGGTTTTGTATTGTGACAGTGGAATCCAGAAAAATTCGTTTCTTTTATTTGAGACTTGTCAGTCGTATATACTTGTATGAAAGCAGTGCGTTGATGAATATTGAAATATAATATTCACTAAATAATCCGATGAGTATCGTGATTCTACTGCGTAGTGCATAACTCCTTGGCATTTAAAGTGAATTTTACAATGCTTAAAACTTTATAGGAACATGCACAACGAGATTCCCGTAAAACAATCTCATGTATCCCAAATGATACGAAATTCAGATTTTTAGATTCCACTGCTAGTCATTGTCTAAGCTGTTGTTGCACTGGAGATTTCTACAATATTCCGACATCAGTCATCCTATGAGAAACTAGTCACTGAGGTATTGTATACTTAAAAAAAAAGTAAACACCTAAATAAACTATAAAAAAGGCATTGGATCATTATTCATAATTGTACTTTTGTTTCCAGTGTATTTTATCTGCTATAATTGTGGTAGCATTGAAAAATATCTTGACACAACCGAAGAAACTACCATATCTATGGAATACTTATAAACCAGATTTTGTAAGTAACACAACATTGTCTTTTATTGATATGTACATATAAAGCTTAGTTGATTTAACAAATAATTTACTTTTGATAGACTTGTTCATTCTTGTAAATTTATTAATGTGTAGAAAAGTGAAATGAATGACTATTAAACTACATTAAGTGGTTAGTCAAAAAGATGTTTCTTTTTATGTTATCAATTTAGTTCATATTAGTCGAAATCTTCACAAACCGTCTTTAGTAATAGTAATAATGTACACATTAGTAACAAAATTGTGAGGTTATTCTTGTAGTTTCAGTAAAAGCTGTGATCAATAAAATTCAGATGTGGGACAGTTGTCTATCAGTGGCATTAGAATATGGTTACATAATGCAGATAACAGATTAAAGTTTGATATGTAGAGCACTGAGTCTCGACTCAATGAGCTAAAAGTTAAGCTCTAGCTGCTAGGGCTGGGAAATTTGAATTCGATTCTTGGCGGGGTCAATATGCAGACCGAAGGAAACAAGAACAAAGACAGACTAAACATCATATGCAACAGAAATTGAGGCAACTTCTTCAAACACTTCACACGACAATGTGACTCCCCTCTCCATCTACCTCTACATGAACATCAGTTAGGTGTTAAACATCACAACATAGCTTCACTCGCAACAATGCATGTAGACAATTATCGACATGCTTTCGATTGGGGAAAAGTCGAAATATTGAACAGTGAACACAAACAAAACAAGAGGATTTTTACAACTCCAACATTCTGGCCACAGATCGATAACCAGACACATGGAAATCGACTCAATCTATCGAACAATAAGGAAGACGATAAACACCTGAAAGATCAGTTATCAGATGATAGGTGAAAACGACCAAGATAAACATTCGAATAACCACCACACATCAATGAGAAGCGACCAATGAAATTGCAGGTCAGACGATTGTGGAAAATTTCTAATAATTTACTTCTTACTGGAGTGTGTGATAATGATGTTCTCGAGAAAGACAATGATTAACCCAAGATCAAGAAATTCAGCTCAGCGAACAGAACACCACCAGAATCCTCATCATGAGCTACAATATTATCCATTATCTCATACTAACAATTATAATAATCACTCAGGTTACAAAAGATAATTAATTTGATACCTTTATGTCGTGTTGATTGACATTGTGTATTTAACAAACAATAAGTGCAACATTTAAATTGCTTACAAAATGAAATTAAGACAGATAACACATTATTTTATGGACGTTCAATCTTTTTTTCTTTGAACAGTTTCTATTCACTGTAACATTTTTGGGCACTATCATACTTGATGTAACTTACGGTCTGTTAGTTGGTCTAATCTCTTGTCTTATTGTATTAACGGAAAGACAACGAAGCATCAAACTACTGGAATTGTGCAATATCTCAGGCACAGAACTTTATGTTCATAAACATTATGAAGTAAGCTAAATTGTTAATAATTTATTTTGTATTGGTTGTTTGAATCATCCCATTGATGTTTAGGATTGAAATCAATCAGTTTGTTATTGGCATATGCTCACCTTGCGCGGATTGCCTTGATATTGACTTAAGTCACAAGCATAATTAATACAGATGGATGGTGGTCAGCAGTGGGACTCAGGACACGTGTTTTGTCCTATTCGAGGCTCTTCAGCTGGATTTACCTACGTTTTAGAGTTGATGTTCGCTCTGGGACTCGAACTCAGTACCGTTCGCTTCAAACGCCATCACGTTATCCACTCAGCAAATGAGTCCTGATAGCCACTGGCTTGTGCAATGGGATGAAGTTTTAATTCATTTTTTATTGGTTTTTTGGATCTTTACAAATACAATACATCACATTACGTATGCCAGCATTGTGATTAGTTTAGTGTTTTCCTAAGAATAATTTGTCATTCACGTAACGAAAAATAGTTGCTTTCTTTCTATGTTTCATCAGTATAATATAATGCATTTTCCATATGTAGTCGCGTGGTTAGTATTTTTTAACAGTCTCATCAACTTATAATTTGTTGTGCATTTTTAAAAACATCTATTATGATTAAATTACTAATTCAATGTTACGTCAGTTCACTGATACTTTCGCAAATACTCGAATTCGGTGACTGCTATACATATTTTCCCCAACAAAGTTAAGTTACGGAAATTCATGGCGTAGTTATCCAACTAACTAGCGCTTTTTATTCTCCTGCAGGAAAGAAATATTTATGGGGATTATTCACTGAATAGTAACTAATGTCATGTTTCTAAGTAGTATTCATCACAGATTTTTTATAATTGGGGTACCATTAAAAACCAAAGAGCACTAGACAACTGCATTGATCTAGTACGGAACTTCTCCACAATGGGTATCCACAACCCCACTGGGGATAGGGTTTAATAATTTAAAGCCTCGTGATGAGCATTAAACTGTTAGGACTGATTTAACGTCCAGGAGTACAATATTTAATCCAATCAATATGGAATACAGTGGGACGATCATACAATGCTGTTGGTGACAACTACTTCAATCCCATCGGTTCTGACTTTTTATTAGAACTTTAGGAACATTTTGAGGTAAGTCACAACGACCTATTTATTATAGCTTAGTCAGCTTAATTTGTAGTTAATATTCATAGATGTTCTTTTTTGAAGAGTTTCAGTTAGAACGTTACAGCTATCTAGTGTGTCTTAGTTTCAGTGATACTCCAAATGATGAATACGATCTATAAATTAAATAAATCTCTACTAAACCATAGCCCAAAATCATGCCATTTCTGTTCAGACCATAGTGTTAAGCCAATTAGAGCTGTAACCATAACTTGATTGATAGAAATCGATGAATAATAAGGATTAAACAAAAACATCATTGATTACTATTCAGTGATCACCCAATAACGTTTTTTGGTGCTATTCATGTCTGATAGATCGAATTATTGACTATCAAGTTGTTTAAGTCTATTATATGTGCCCTCAAGTAAACAAAATATGAGAAGTAAACCAATACTAACGTCACTTTCGGCTGAGGTTGTTCGTCATATTTTCAACGTTCATTTAACGTGTTTTAAACAACACTGTAGGTAATTTATCTGTCCACTAAGCGGATGAGTGTTGCTTATTGGTAGATAATTTACGTTCGATATTTCCTTTCAAGTTCTCAGTTTAATATGTTTATGCTTTCAGTCTTGTATATTGTACTGCACTATAGTCCTATATTCATAGAAAACAGTTGGGGGAGAAATCTCTATGCCCGAAATAAAACCTTTGGTGAGAATTAAATGTAATAGTCAGCATTCACCTATGAAATGAACTGGTAATTGAGTAGAAACTCTGGGTGATGCACACTACTTAAACAGTGAAGACGGAAAGATGAAGCGACCTAGGAAGTTGTGTATTAAAACTTTGACTTTTCAGTCAAATGCTTAATCTCTAGACCAATGAGTCGGCATTTAACGGTGTTAATGTCTAACTTCAATCGATCTATGATCTTGCTCAACCCTTTATCCGTTATCTGAATTGGATAATTGTTTCACACCCAACACGGATCGGACTTCACTGGTCATGGCCTCTCACTAGAACTCTAGAAAATCCATCTTGGAACTAGGACGAAACGGCCTTTCAGTGCTCCCAGGTTTTTAATGGTGGTCTAGCCTAGATCAACTCATGAATTAAACTATTAAAATATAATAATGTCTGTTATCTTTATTTTCATATTTTTATATTATTATTATTTTCGTTATTATTTTTGGTTCAAAATCATTATTAGTCTCCCTAATACATGACTTATTTACATGGCATTCATCCGACTTTATTATTCCTTACTAAAATTATGTACAGTTTTTACACATTATAGTCTTTTAAACATTTGATCCTGTTTGTAATTGCACTATTATTCCTCTCACCTTTTCTGACCCATATTTATCCCGATCATGGATTTTAAAATTTCACTGAATATATAAGCTGATTCAAGTTAATGTTGCATATGAGCTATTTCAATATTAACAATTTTAAACTGTTTAACATGCTATAACTTCAAACATTGCACTTTGCCCTAAACCTGGCCACTTTTTTGGGTTAATAATTTGGATAGATAATTGTAGAACCTGAAAAAATTTTATTGAAAAGAATATTCTTCTATACACCCATAATCCCCGTGCTGGATTTGGCCAACGCATATGACGAAAATGGATTTCATGCTGAACAAATCATCCAAATATTCCGTTCTTGTATTCATTTTTTTGTAACTTATTTCGCAATAGTATTTTCTGTATATGCAAAAATATTTCTCTTAACAAACAACAAAATACAAAAATAATAGGAGGGGAACGCCCAAAATAAATCGAAGAGAAAAGTCTAAAAAGCCAATCGATTAAATGTTTTTTTTTCTAAGGAAACAACATCCACAAATAGAATATCATACATGTCCGTTTATCTATCATGTATTATTTTTCCTACCAATATATTTACTAGTTTACGAATTTTTTAATGACTTACCTTTCACTATGTACTACACAGAAGAAAGTCACTTAGTTGAGAGGTTTATTTATCAGTTGTTTTAGAATAGTGTATACTTTTAAAGTTGAGTAATGGTACTCCGTAACTTATCGTAGCCCCTTGAATTGTTACCGTCATAACCTGACTAAACCGTAGTTAATTTTTAATACACTGTCGAGATCTATATAAAATTTGAATAACTACTTTTTATCGTAGTTTACTATCGCTTGAGAATTGAATCAGTGACTGACTTTCTAGTTGTTCGAATCGATAAATAGTTGATCGTCGATGTCATATGAAGATAGAACTGACACGAATATATTGTGGTTTAAAATATGCACTGCTGGATGTCAGTCCAGTGGTTTAAAGATATCGTGATCAATGACAAGTTTGAATGTTCTAAGAGTATGAGAAATCTCAAACTATTAGTGTTCAGCTTTTTAGTAATCAACGGTTCTTATTAAGTCTTCGAATAATGTCAAGTTCATGATGTAAATGACCTTCTGTAATGGCTGGTTCTATGTCAAGCTTACATAGGTTACTCTAGCTTCTGAACAGACCAATTTATTCATTCTTCTCAAGCCGCATTTTGATCTTGTTGATTATTCTTTTATTAACCCTGACTGTTTTCATATGATTGTATATGTTGATTACTAACCCTATTCATCACATGTCAGTAATTTATTTTTAGTCTGACTATAAATATTGAGTTACGCTTGATCAGATCGAGTTGGCTCATTTGCCTTCTCATCTGGGCGTTACTTCGTTTCGTTTCATTTCGCTTCGTTTATTTCCCTGAGTTTCCCTGGTTGTCTGTTCGGATCAACGACTGTATGAAATATACGTATATACAATCTATCCTCGCAACTGGCTTATTTAATTCCGTTATTCACTAACGCGAGTTAAGTTAATAATTGTATGCGGGGATTGACCGCATGTATTTTTCGATAACTATCATCATACAACCTAAATGGAGTCAGATTAGGGTCACTAAACTTCAATGAACGATAACTATTTAAAAATAATATAATATACTTATGAGATATCTAAGAAATTACCACTAGAGAATCATGGAGATTGTTGAGTTTTTAATTGAGATCATGAATTAGTCAATGTTAGACCAACATTGAAAACCTAGAAACAGTGGACGCTCGTTTCGTACTAGTATCGGAATCCTCAGGAGTGCAAACCCACGACCCCGCACTCTGTACTCGAACCCAGGACCTTGTGAGGCAGTTACTGAAGATAATGGAGGACGACCGTGAAATATCGTGGATTGGTTGAAGTTAAACATTACCACCGTTGGATGCTGGCTCAATGGTCTATAGTTTAAGCGTTCGCGTGTGGGACCAAAGGTCCTGGGTAAAACTACTGAGTGCAGAATCGTGGAAGCGCGCTGTTAAGGCGTTCCATATTCGGACGAAACGACCGATCGATGCTTCCAGGTTTTCAATAGTGATCCAATATCAATCAGTTCATGATCCCAATTAAAATCTAAGAAAGTATTTTCAATTTCTGTCTTTAAACTCTTTGCGGGTTTTATGTATATACTATTGGATATTATTAATTTTCGTTTTCTCAAGCTATTAACCAAAACGCAAATAGATAAAACTCAATCTGATTATCTATTGTCATCGATCAAAGCAATACGTGTTCTAGGTTCATTAAACTTTTCATCAGCTGAAAACTTCACAAATCGCATTTACAAGACAATTAATAATATGATGTTAGATGAAGATTTCAATTATGTTAATAATAATGTATTAAGTCATCACAATGGAATTAATGATAAAATACAAGATGGGTATCACAATCATTGTCAGTTAAATGAAGCATCTGTGAATACAAAAGATAGTAAGAATAATATTTATCAACTTTCGAAAATTTTAAATGAGAGAAACGGAACAAAATCCGATGATAATTACTTATTGAGAAATAGTAATGTTGTCAGTAAATCAAGTGATGTGAGTAATTGTTTACAAATGTTTTTCTAAAAAAAATTATTATCGTTTTCAAGTAATGTTAAAACGTATATGTGAAGCGGTTGAAGGGAAAGGATTAGATGTTCTAGCAATAGGTTTCGTGCAGGTTGTCACTTTTTCAACAAGGTAGATTTAAAATCTGGAAAAAATTGCTTTCACCTATGAGGTTCTATACCATATCCTTTACTATCATAGAGTGCGTTGCAATACAATTCATATACGAAATAACGTAGGGTACACAATAAAGCAGTTCAACAGTGAAATTTCTTATCTTCGGAAAATATGGTCAGATATTGACAGAAAATATGACGTGCTGCCAATAAATGTTAGATTTTATAGATTTTCTAATTAAATAGATGTATGTAATGGTAAACTGTACTGAACATTTATTCTCATATGATATAAAATATTTAAGTGAACCATTCAAGTTTTAATTATCATAACTGGACATTTGCATAAATAACTATTTCATTCACTGAAGTTCAGCTTATAACCAACCGCTTACGTTTCTATACATTTAAAGTGTTAAATATGAATTTGTTAGCTGAAAAAAATTAACCCATATTAATGTTTTCCAACTCATAATATTATACAAAATTGTAAATGCATGCAGGAACGATGCAAAAATCTAATAGTCTCATGGAACAAACATTCACAAATTTCATCAGACAAAATCACCATTTCAAAAACAATAATATGGCTTATATTATTACTCATACAATGTTTGCTTCCTATAATCGATATATCACGATTCTTTAAGTCATGTTATGTGTTTGATTATCAATGAACATGTGAAAGAACATTACAGGAATTCATCTTTCATGCCGTCAATATTTTCTACATAAAATTTTAGATTAATGACTTGACAAATTTCCATGCCACCATTTCACCAAGCCCGCATTTAGTGGCAAAAATATTTCTATTTGAGATTTATTTTCAGAAAACTTCTTTCCAATCTAATTCAGTTTCTCATTTAACTGATCTTTATCATCTTCGTTGCTGTCACTGTTGAGTATATAGCAATCGACAAGATTCATTGTGATCTCCTCCTACTCTGTTTTGAATAACGATTTGATGATTGTGGATACATGAGATTCCCATCCTATAAGCGCTCTACATGCTTCGTTCGATATCATCAGTACAACTCTGTGTGTGCGTAGCATCTTTCTCTTCTTCATGATCAGAGTACAACAGAAACTCTCCTGAATCTAATATTTACTATCCGGATTTGTTCCAATCGATTTCACTTTTTCCATGCACCGTCAAGTTATATCTCCTCATTTCTGCAGTTGTTTTATTTGTCATACAGGTCTCGCACATTATGCTGACATTCCAATTATCTATGTTAATTGCTGCTCTAGTTGTAGAGATAGGCATGGGCTTCATGATATCTGAAGGATCTCAGATTTCATCATATAGCTTCATAGCTCTTTTATATGAAGACCGTTTGACTCCTAAGACAGAGTTCAAAAGGTTTAAATGATATTTTGTGATTAGCGTGTTTTTTATAAGTTTGTATTCTAGTGGATGTGGTTGCTAACCTTACGTCCTAAACGTGTAACCGTAGAATCTTTGCGGGAATAGTTGTAATCAGGTATAAGATTGAGAATAAACTGAGTTTAGTTATTGATATTATAAATAAAATGTCCTATACAGTTACTCGATGATTGTTCATATACAATTTAGACTTCTATTTTTGTTTTCTGTTTTACACTTCCCCATCCTTCACCTAAATTTGAATGTACCGAAATCATTTCAGACACTCAGGACAGAAAGATGTAATTTGTCTCATCGTCAAACTGAACCAAATCTACCTTCGTTACATGTTGACCTGCATGACTTTCTAATGAAGCATGATGGGGAAAAATTACGAAGATTTCTTTTGTTGGACATATCTGGAATTACTCACATTGATCCAGCTGGGGCTGCTGCACTCACAGAAATACAACGAAATTTGTATAAAAACAATCTCTTTGTGATTCTATGTGGAGGTAAAAGTATTTCTTAATTTTCAAGGTGTTTTGTTCTTTGAACTAGATTGTTGAATAGTCTAGCTTTCATCAACACACACTCCAGTAAGAAGTAAATTATTAGAAATTTTCCACAATCGTCTGACCTGCAATTTCATTGGTCGCTTCTCATTGATGTGTGGTGGTTATTCGAATGTTTATCTTGGTCGTTTTCACCTATCATCTGATAACTGATCTTTCAGGTGTTTATCGTCTTCCTTATTGTTCGATAGATTGAGTCGATTTCCATGTGTCTGGTTATCGATCTGTGGCCAGAATGTTGGAGTTGTAAAAATCCTCTTGTTTTGTTTGTGTTCACTGTTCAATATTTCGACTTTTCCCCAATCGAAAGCATGTCGATAATTGTCTACATGCATTGTTGCGAGTGAAGCTATGTTGTGATGTTTAACACCTAACTGATGTTCATGTAGAGGTAGATGGAGAGGGGAGTCACATTGTCGTGTGAAGTGTTTGAAGAAGTTGCCTCAATTTCTGTTGCATATGATGTTTAGTCTGTCTTTGTTTTTTGATGTATAGAAACAAAATGTTCCTGAACTCTACTAATTGATATTGAAGACGGTAATGTTAACGTTTCCGATAAAGCATTTATATATTTTATTTAGACAATTAAGATTTTTGGCTATATTTGGTCGAGATAAGATAATAGTATTCTCTTAACGTACAGATTATATACGTGTATGTTATCCCTTTTAATTGTTTATTTACCAGAAAAAAGACGAATACAGTTAATTAAAAAAATACTACAAATCAATTTGGGGAACGATGAGATCTTGTGTCTTTTTCCATTAGACTTTAGATAATAGATTTTTCCAAGAAAATAACAACCATATTATAAAACTCATGGCTGAATCTTGACCATCGTTTAGTTTGGACCAAGTTTTTCTGAATAGCTTGTACCATTCAGTATCAAATAAACTTTACATCAATACTACCAAGCAGATTTCGATATCACCTTTGTGAAATGTATTCCTAACAAGTTATTCTACACTTTGATGTACACTCAGTCGTTGTAGTAATGTTTCCCTAAACATGTAATTAGTCTTTCATTTTCAACGGTTTGATATCTATTTAATGTGATAACGATCTTTCCCGCTCTACAACTTTGTAGAATGAAATTCAACTCTCAAAGTCTATCGTTTGTTTTATTGATTAAAGATTCATAACCTTTGATGTTATCACTAGAATTTTTTTCAACTGTTTATTGTTTTATGACAAAAAAGATGATTCGTTTTAATGTCATGTTTAGTTTTTTTTAACCTAATTTAACTGAAGCACGAACAATCAATTTAGCAGAATAACGTGAATCACATATTTCACGGTTCTCCATCAGCTGCTTAATACCTAAACATAATAATATGAATCATTCAAAATCAGTATACACACTTTATATCATAACGTCAGCAGAGGTCTCGTCAACGAGGATGAATTAAAAGAGCAATAAGTATGAAAAAAATGTTAAGAGATGTTTATGTGCTAAATGATGTGAATATTTTTAAAATATGTAAGAATATTCTAGAATAAACGGCCAAGAATATGAAAACATAATTATCCAGGGATAATATATTAGTCTTAAATTTACGTAACTCTTAAACGAATTAACTAATAAACACATATCAGATAAGAATTGAAAATGAATAATTTATGTCATGAAAAGAATAATCCCATGGCAGATATTTGTGAATGAGTTCACTAGGAGCAAGGCAAGACTAACAAATGAATGTTTCTGGATGCATCAACTCGTTTTGAGTCTTTTTATGACAATTGTTTCGGTAAACCGTAGTAAAATCGACGTTTTATCGGAAATCCGAAATAATTGTTAAAATTCAAACAACTATGGTGTGTCTTTATTCTTCGTTTTTTTGATCAAAAAATAATTGTCAATCTTAAGTAAAATTAACAAAAATGAGAACAAATATGGATTAATCACTCGAGACTAGGAAGCATTGAACATCACTGATCTCCCCGAGTATCGAATCCAACACCTTTAGGTAGTGTAACAAACGTCCAAACCTTTGACATTGATTTGGCATCCAATTGATTCACGACTAGTATCATTTCTAAAATTAGACAACAAAAGATAAGATGATATTGACAATCAAGACAAGTTAACATCTACCTTTAACTTGTTTATTTCAATTTAATTCTCCAAAGAGAGTAGATGAAATAGTAAATTTTATTTTTAATCGTTAGTAAATTGTTTTAAAGTTGAGTTGTTTTTTTAATTTGTCACAAACGTCACTTTGTTATTTCGATGGATAGGTTATTCAAAGATCTTATATCTTGAATTAACCATTCCAGGTAATTTTTAAATATATCACAAGCAGTATGCTAGTGGTCGTCTTTGAAGACTGTCATCCTAGTAGATTTTTCTTGAGAAAACACAATGTCGTTGTGCTTTGTCAACACTTTCTAAAAAGTACTTTAAACTCAAAAGTGCCTTCCCATTAATGACAAAAGAACAAATTGACTGTGGATATACCACACAAACAATCAGTGATCAAGTTTAATCGGGAAGCTTGATTGATTTGTTCGTCATTCTTAATTAGGATCATCAATGATTTATTTTGTAATATTAAAATAACTCATCTGTTTGTGTTGAACATTTTAATTGGAGAACGACATTAGTAACATGAAGACGTTTCGAGTAACGTTTTTCTCAGGGCTGTTTGAACGTCAACATATTAAAAGTTATCATTTAAATAAAATCTTTTTACTCATCTATTCACACTTAATACTAAGGATATATGTTAAATGAATCCGCGTTTGCTTGTAGATCCAACTCCATTCAAATGTTTATCTGCATGTGACTGGTATGTCTGTCCTGGTTTGAAATCAATCTATCCTACATTATATGATGCTGGAGCTGTTTGTGTTAAGTTGCTTTGTCAAGATGAATCAAATCCAAGGAGAAGCTCAGGATCACGGGTAAATGGTACGAATAGCGAATAAGTGAGTGAGTTAGTGTACATTTTAGTATTTCACGATTTTATGGTTTAAAACAAACGTTCAGTCTTGAAGAACCATAGGGTATTGAATAGCAATTTTATTCAACCCTGAAATTAACAATAATTATGAAGCTACGATCCATTTTGTACTTAATAGTAGAATACCATAACTAGCCCTTTGGCAATTGGAGGGGGTGTTAAATTGTTTTGTTGTAAAGCTGTTCATAACAGAAATTCATAAACCTAACTTGTGCACTGTCTTAAACTCATTAATAAATAGTATATGGTGTCTTTAAATAAATACTAATGACTGCAAGGTTATGGCCCTCTTGGCTTTCTTTTACGGTCAAGCTGTTGGTCTGATAGCTGTCCATTAATATTTCTTACTGTGAAATAAATCTGAATCCCAAGAAGGGTGACAGTTTCTCAAGGATTGTTAATTCGCCTTGCTTAAAAATCCTAAACAATAGGAAACCTAATTTGAGAGTTCACAACCAACCTCTTTCAAGTTCTTGACATTAAAAGAAAGTTCATCATAATTATGAGTAACTTAGAATAAAATTGGATTTACAAATAAACGTTCTTAAAAGACATTTTTAATAATATCATTATAGGGTTGTGGACGTTATGTTTTATTTAGATTGTGAACCGGTCAGTGTTGGATCACCATTGAAAACCTGGAAACACTAGACGGTCGTCTCGTCCTAGTATGGGACTCCTCAGTAGTGATTGTTTGGTTTTCCGTCAGTTAAATCATCAACCACCTTTCACTTTATTTCGAATGGTAATTCTTCGTTATTGAACACAACGGCATGTGCACACATATATTCACTGATTGTGGATTGACGAGACATTTTAATCAGCAAGCTGCATATTACCTATTAACAAAATCAGCGATATTTTAGACTGATGAAAAATACACTTGTATGCTTAGTTTTTGCTATCAAGTCAAGAGTTGTGTGAAATCTGATCCATTAAAAGTGATAACAATATTCATGCTTATCACATTCTGTCTATACTTGCTAAGCAGTTAATGAGATCTGTCTCACTGACCTAGAAGGTGATGAAACCGATGAGAAAACAATAAATTCGCGGTCTTTTTTTATCGAAAATATTGATCTAGTTAGTTTGCATATGATTTAATGTTCTCGGAGGTTAATTCGCATTTTCGTTCCAGTCATTAGCATCAAGCTAACTTCTTTAAATAGAAAACGAATGTTAAACGTTGATCACAATTACTTTCCATATACCAGATTATATGGAGCTCGATGAGATGACTAGCTATATTGCAAGTCTGGAGTATGAGAAATAATCAGTATTTAATACACTCAGTCATTGAATAAAAACGTTCGTACTCAAACTATGAGCTGAAATGAAGAAGTGGATTCATAGTCTTAAACTCATGACTGACTAAACTATGTAGCTGAAATGGACTCTATTTCAAATGGAAAGTTTCAAGATGGTGGAGAAGATTCAAACTGTATTTTATTTGACACAAAATTGATTGTCTAGCTAAGATCAAATCATGATGTAAACTATGAAGATTCAATAATTTCCACATGCACCTTATATCAAAAAAGAATATTAACGTGTTATTTAGTGACGGGTTTCAAGATGTGATTCCAGGAGTTCTGATGATACTTTGTGGCTACTGGAAGTTAGACATGTCGGGTGTGAGGCACTTATCCACCAACAGAAATAACGAATTATTTCGTGACAGCGCAGATTGACTAAAGTTGGACACATAAACCATTAGAACTTGACTCAGTAGATTTACCATTAGGCTCTTGCTGTAGATGTGAATATTTTGGGTTGGAACCCCTGAAGAGATGATAGATGCGCACAGCTAAGTAATCCCACACTAGGATAAAACAGTCGTCTAGTACTTCCTGGTTTTCATTGGTTGTTTAACTACAATCAGGAAAAACGCGCTAACAACAACAAATAACACATAATACGTATCCTTAAAATGACCAAACAGATCAATCAACTTAAAATGACTCATTCATTTAGTAGTAGCTATGTGGCTTAAAAAGCATAAATTTAGAGAATGTGCAAATAGACTATAATAGTTAATGTTATTGCGAAGCAAACTTACTAAGTACTTATTAAAATGAGAAGAATTAACTGCTCAATTTTCAGTGATTCACGGGACTTAACTCTATATTATGCTACAAGGATCCTAGAAAGTGAAAACAAATTTATGTCTTACATGTGATTTATGGCAGATCATGCTGGAAACATGAACGGTTTAGATATTACGATAGATTACTAAAATATTAAAAGATATTAGTCCAAATCTTCAAACGAAATATTAATTACTTTGATACGTCAGATAAAATGAACTGTCACAATCTTTGTGGACAGGTTATCTTTATTTAATCCAACCTTTCACTATAAAGATTATCACCTAATTTCATCCCATAAAAGTTTCATAAAGCTTTATTTAAATAATTAATCTTTTTAAGTAAATTGTGGACTCCAGGTATTTGTATTTCTTTACTGTTAATAATTAAACTGACTTTGACTATTCCTCCATTCAGCATATGGGTTTCTGTAACAAATGTTTAAATATTGCATAGATTAATAATTCACTTTTATTAAAGATCGTTGGATTAGCAATACGCATTTCAGTTTGTAAATATATGATATCTTTATATCTGTTAAAGGATCTTACCTTAAGTGATTACTCTACAGGGGTTTCAATTACTGAGTACTAGTTTTCACTTTCCGTTTAAATATTAACACAGATAAATTCAGCTGATTAATGTTGGATAAGATAAAATGCTTATCTCTATTCAAATCTTAGTCTTTCCTTAGAATAATTCTGTAGTTACTGGATATGTAATGACCTTCTGTTACGATTAATAATATTTTACTTATTAACACATATTATCTTTGTATGATACTAATCACTATGTTCTTTTTTTCTTTCTTCCAAATTCATATGTTTTAGAAAACTCAATAGTTTTTAACGGTACATAATTAAATTACTCGAAATAATTTAATAATTATATAATAATCATTGAAAAATTTATTTAAATGATTTAGAGTACATTTTTCTCATTAATTAATCAATGTTATATTGAAATACAATATTTCTAATCAATTTATAATTAAACATTTTGTGAATTAGTTCAATAGTTTATTGATTATTTTATTGATCTGTCTTTCAGAAAGTGCTATTTACTTTAATATTGATTCATTTTAACTAAAGATAATATTGATCATAAAACAAAAAAAATCAATAATTCATGAATTTTATGTTATGTATAGAATACTAATTCAATGTAAATCATTTGACGTTTTTATAAGTTCACGTTAATTAATAAAATAATTATTAAAAAAAATTATTTTCGAACTGACTAGTTTTCTAATTTAATTTATTCACTTATATAAGAACTTGTCTATCACATCATATTCATAGCTGAATGTTAGTGATAATGACCTATTATTGTGACCACAATTACCTCTAGTTTGCAAAGAAAGAGGCCCGTCGTATCATTGAAGAAGAAATGGAAACGATTCAGTGAAGTTATATGGAATGGATAGATTATGTTTAGTAGTGTAATCCAGGACATATATATCGATTAATTTTGGACTCGTCTGCTAGATCTAACCTCATTACTACTTTGATGTTCATTCACGTTCAGACTCGAACCGAATATTTTTCTATTCGAACGCGAACTTGTTATTTGCAGATCTACTAGGTTTAAATAGTCACTATTTTGTTCAAGAAATATAGTTTCTATACTATTATAAGTGTGGGTTTGAACTGTCTGGTTGTTAACATTCGTAAATAAATTTTGTATTTGTTGGCGATTGTTCATTTGATTTCGATTGTTTCGATATGGTCCTTTTGTTATACGATATATGTTCAATAAATAAGATTTTTTAAATTTGTACAACTTCGTTCATAGTAATTTAAGAAGTATATTAGCTTTATGTACAACAGAATGACAGTACATCACCAAGTATTCAGAGTCCAAGTATCAAAAGCTAGTTTGAAAATGGTTTAAAAGTTGAAAATGAAAATAATTTACCCACCATTAGTGTGTTACGTAATTGCCCACTTGATAGATATGAAGAAGAAATGAAAAGTGTGCTTGGGGATTGATGGTAATTGCAAGTGGATAAAAATCATGAAGAACTGTAATGACATCTGATGACTGAATAAGAGATAACCTGAAGTAAAAATTACAACCAAACTACTGTCAAGAAACACAAGAACAAGTGCGAACCGCACTCACTAGGTAAATACTAGTGGAATAAACATGAGTTACCCATGATTGTCTTTGTTTCCAGTAAAGCATATTATTCGTCTCTCTATTTAAGTATACAACTATCTTGACTAAACTGGTTATAAAACCTGTTTATGAGTTCTACATTCATGGATAACTTGGGAAACCAATGTTTCTAGTATCATTTAAAAGTAATTATACCTACATCAAATAATAATAAAGAATTAGGTTGGCACATTTACAAATCTTGCTACCTAACTTTATCTTTGTCTACAGGCAAGCCTAAACAATGCATGAGCTAAGTGAGATTAAAAACAGACATTTCTTTTCACATACATATAAAGAATAAATATAAAAAGGTTCTTTAAGCATTGGTAAAATATTCGATCTTAACTTTTTAATTCATATATACATTGGTTGTTTGGATAAGTGAATATTTTATCTTGTTATAGAATACCCCAGAAAAACATACTTATGACGTTTATTTCAGTAAATAATTGTATGTACACTGGAAACACATATCAGGGTGGAGACCTCGGTAATCTTATGAAAATTTATGATCGACAGTCACCCCAACCCAGGGCACAATATTAACTAACCTATAACATTGATTCTGTTAACATTTAATGTTGTTTGCAAATGTTTATCACTGTTCAAAAGTAGCATATTTATTTATAGACATGAAAGCTCTTCACTAAATCTGCTATAGGTATTGGGGTTATGCAATGTGTATATTTCTGATTTATTATTAGTTCTTCATGTCATGTCTATTTCCATAGATAGCCCCATTTGAGCTATGCAAAACAATTCTCTTTACGTATAGAAAAATATGATAAGAATTGAGTTTATAATCAGGTATATAGTCAAACAAAAGGATCATGCAATCAGGTCAACACGAAGTTACCACGGTAACACTAGAATGATTGTTATCTTTCTTATACATAACTTACTTTTAAACTGTTCCATGGTAATCGCAAATAACAATTACAATAATAAAAATACTGATTTTGTGCATTTTAATTAGTTTAAATGTAACATTCACATATCTGAAAATGTTGTAGATTGATTAAATGCCAACAGACTGCAAATGTTAGTGATCGAAAGCTTCTTTCAACCTCAAGGCTCTCAGAACCTATTGGGAGAAAGGTATATTAATTCCTTCATGCACTCTCTACGATAGGCGAAGATGACTTTTCTGACTCAACTGTGAGTGGTTTGCTAGTAAATATTCATCCATTTTCGGCTGGTAGACAACGTGAGTAGCAGTTTGCACTTTAGCAGTGTTAGTAGTTGGGGTATTTATGTATGGTAATTTGTTGTTTACATTCTGAAATATATTTTCACCAAAAGACAAGTTTAAGTGAATAATGTTCTCAATTGAATTAGTACTTATTTGCTCGCTATGCTGTTTTCCACATCTTTGTCGACAAACTTTTTCAACTACCCACGTGTAAACACATTTTGAAGGGCTTTACCACAAGTTTGTCATTCAGTGAAACAAAATAACTTGATCAATGCCTAGTCGTAACTAATTTAGATATAAGGCAGTATTGGTTTTTAATTACTGACAAATCCCGGTATTATTATTACAGCCGCTCTGTTAAACTACAATGTGCCTGGAAATTTGTTAGTAGAAAAATTCTTTCTCTCGCTTTTGATGCTATCTCTTATTCACCAGATTTCTGTACAGTATTACCTTAATGTAATGAATTCGTTAAAAAAATTGTATGATAGATCTTTTAATGTGTTAATTGCTATTGCTTGTTTAAGCCCTTAAATGTTCTGTTACCACTCAGGATGAAGAGATTTCACTCTTTCTATCTAAGTGCTCTTGTAGGTATGTTGATCAAGAAAATAGTTTTAACAAAAGCAGATTTCCGGTGCTTTAACCAGGTTGGTAGATAATGAAAGGTCTCTCTAAAAGAGTTGGAAAACCCTGATAGCAAATGATTGGTGTACGTGATCTCACGGATCCTGATTAAACAAACAACTTGTGAATCTATTCTATTTGTCTGATACCATGGGACACCGTCTACCAACCTTGCCTTATAGCCTTATGGGTCACACTTCTTGGTTAAAGACCTAGGAACTAGCTGCTTGAGAAAACCACATACTTCGATTTGAGTGTCCCAATAGAGACGCAGCCTATATATAAATCTGATAGCGATTATTGGTAACGAAAATGATTTTATTTCTGCATGCTAACAGATTATGTCCATCACAATGAAAATTTATAATTAGATTATACAGGAATGAAATTGTACGAGTTAATCTAAAAACCACTGAATCCCTATAAACTTTGTTACTAACAGATTGTCGAAATTTGTAACGGCATACTAAAGAGGTAACATGGATTTCACGTGATTGAGTAATGATTTTTAATAAATATTAAATGTAAGCTTAATATAAAAAGAAATTAACGAACTATCATAATTTTCGTATCCCAATATTAACATCATACAAAGATTTAAATGAAGTAGAATTCAGCTGTCATGTTTAAATCCTATAAACGTAATAATGTTTGCATCAACAAATAATCTACATCATCTTTCTATCACATGCTTATCAAAAGTGTCGAAAGCTAACAGATAAAGAAAACTGTATATTAAAAGAAAATTAACAATATTAATGGTAGTTCTAAAGTACTGACTATTATTGAACATAATGAATACTAATAATTAATTTGCCTAACATGATTTACATTAAGAACAGGTGTAATCACATTTTACAACTGAATGGATCAAGAAACATTTTCATGATTTATTGTACTGAATAGTTTGTTTGCTTTCAAAAGTGAAATTATAAAGTCGAAAGGCATTTCTTATATATATAGTTTCAGCCCATCATCAAAGATAACTGTTGCCAATTTTCATGAATTATATATTTGGCTAACTGATTTCCAATAGCCATTATAAGTGAAGCTGGATTACCAGTTGGAATTTTTGAAATAACCGATGCATCTCCAACACGAACATTGCTCACACCGATTATTCTGTAACAGGAATTGGAGATAATAAGAAGATAAAACTTTAGGACAAGTACATATGTTAACAAAATAAAAGTGATCTTTTCCATTGTAATATGTGGATTAATATTTAGTTTTCAATTTGCTAAACCGAGCTGATTGATTTTTATTAGTATAGGGGTTTTGTAAGGATTGTTAAATTTGCATAGTTTATATAAAGAAATGATTTGTCAGATAACCATTAAAAGTTAGGATGTGCCTTACAGCTATTTCGTCCTGGTATATGACTTTTTAGAAGTGTGCATCTATAACCCCTCTGTAAAGGATTTAGACCAGGACCAGTGGTTTGGTCGTAAGTCCTTGACCTCTAGGCCACTAAGCCGATATATGCAATTATATTTTGTATGTATCAAACTTCAATTAATTCAGGATATCTCATGGCCATCTTTAATTGCTTGAGGTTAATAACTGTTTTGCGTTCAACATGGTTGAACTCCACTAGTTACAGCTTCTCACTAAAACTCATCGTCACGAATTAGATTTCAGAGTTGTTATATATACATTTATATCAACGAAGAAAACATTCTCAAATCACACTGCACTAAACACTCAAACGAACTCTGTCGTAAAAACCATGAACTGTCGAAATTCCGAAATTTCTTTGGGTTTTGTAAATGTTTATTAAGATAACTAAGTCACGTTGAGACAGTAGGAACAATTAAATTTACGATACCACACTAACGAATCAAATTTAAGCGATCTATCAACCGGTATTACTTAAATAAATTGTTCAGATCACGAAAGCTACTCCGCTGATTAAATATTGTATACAGAGATAAATTTTTTACATTTTTTGTAGGTTCGTTTCTCTATTTATGCTGCGTTTATTGCAAAATATTTAACTACACTATAGGTTATTTGAATTCAACTAACATTGTTTAAAACGACTGTAAATGTCAAGTGCATCATTTCTCATTTTCTGTATTCGGTAGTACAATCTTAGTAATATAAATAATCTCATAAGGTTTCTTATCGAATAAGAATAATTTCGATAGATGGTTAATGATTATAAATGGTTATTTCATACATTTAGTCATGGGAAAAATATTTTTAAAAGTGTAAATGAGTGTTATTATTCATCACGACTTGGTGGTGTGAAGGAATGACTTAGGTTGTTGACATAAGGACTGCGTGACTGGATGCTTCGTTAACGTAATGATAATACTAGAATGAAGGTACTTGTATTTGACGAGTCCCAAAAGTTACCAAATTCACTCTTTAAATTTCACTTTTAGACAGTATTCAAAAATATGGAAATTAGAATCTTCCAAGACTATCAGAGGAAATAGAATTCATTGTTTGTTTCTGGATTGCCTTCGAAGAATATTAACAAAAAATTCATCTTACATATCAAACCAAATTGAAAATGGTCCACAGATTGATAGTGTAAGAAAACTAAATATCCGAAATAAACGAGAACACTAAATTAACTACAATATGCTTGTAAATTAAGGCAATATCGAGGCATATGCACAGTATGCACATATGCCAATAAGAGACTGATCAATTTCAGTCCTAAAACATCAGTGGGAAGATTCAAGTAAAACAATATCAAGTGAATTAAACTTCACCCCATTGCACAAGCAAGTGGCTATCAGGACTCAGTAGCTAAGTGGGTAACGCGATGGCGTTTGAAGCGAACGGTACTGAGTTCGAGTCCCAGGGTGAACATCAACTCTGAGATGCAGGTACATCCAGCTGACGAGTCCCAAACAGGACGAAACGCGCATCCTGGATTCCACTGCTAGCCACTATCCATCTTTGCTTTTAACTACAACATGGTTTGTATGTCATGCAAATTTTCTAAGTTTAAACGCTTTATATGCATCAAACATTTTATGAAATATGTAACATAATCATCTGACTATAATACCTCACTTCAGACATACTTTAGGTTCTTGTCTACAACAGCTGAATTATTTTTACTAGGTAATTGCATTGAACATGTTCCAACTAGATGGTAGTTAGACAGAGTTATTGACTTGATCAAACATTCAATGGCTATTTTCAATTTCTCAATAAATTCAGCCTGTTCAAAACAGTGTAAATATTCAGCTTTAGGAACTTCGGGACATCCAGAAAAATGAGGGAGATGAAGTTTTATGACAATTTGCCGTTCTTTATTTAATTCTTTTAGATTGAGTTTATCTATCTTCTCATTGATATAGTGCATAGTTTTGTAAATCCAAATAATACCTTCAACTAATCGATTAACATCACTTAATTCACGAAAGTATGATGGATTAATTTTCACATTTCCAGTTGGTTGACCGCTGTCATCGTATTCCATAGTGATTGTTCCTCTGGAACGCGGATTAAGTAAACTAATCAATAGAACTATGGGATTTTCAAAATCTTTAGAATTTTCATCCTTCATGTATTGATACCAAGTTGATGGATTGAAGTTACCTAACTATTAAAAAAATCAGTGTATTTTAAAGTTTTGTGTATAATAAATGAGTTACATTCTTATTTACTTAATGACAAAAGAATTTATAACCTAACACAAATTGAAAAATGGAGACTTGTTATTATTTGTCTTTTGCTCAGTAAAAGTGTTCGCTATCCAAGGTTACGTTATGATGCACAAATACTCATTCATATGTACGTAAATCTCTATCTCTTAGAGTATCGATCCGTGTCTTAGCCAGTGATATCCACCTGTCTTACAGGTCACTAATGGATGCCATTGATTGACCTTCTCATTTGGCTACTTTTGATTGGCTAGCCAGCTCAGGTTAATTTTTATTAATTAAGGTCAACATAAAACGAAGAACATGTAATAATAAATATTTAATTAATTGTGCATATTTCGCTGAATTTCTAGTAATGGAATTCTATTTGAGAATCATTAGTTAAATGTATAGGCATCTTGGAGTTAAGAGAACAAATTACCTATTACTTCAAATGTCAAAGATATATCTGCTAAACTACTGATGCCCAAAACTCCTCCTGTAGCTCTTCTAGAGTTACTGCCGGTCCCAAGCCCGGGTAAAGGAGGAGGGTTGGGCATGGGATTAGCAACCCCGTAGAAAACTAACTCGCCAAAAGACGCTAACCAGAAAAAAATTATTCACACCATTTAAACTCTGCCCTGAGATTCAAAAGGTCTTCATTTAGAAGAAATATGACACCTCATGGTGAAAGCCGAGTTCCTTCGGAAGTCACGAGGCCGATGCCCCTTCTGACAACCTGAGCAACAATTTTTATAGGTACATGGAACCTCCGGACAATGTGACAGGCCAAGAGGACCAGTCAAATAGCAACGGAAATGAGGAGATACAATTTGACAGTATTGGGAATCAGCGGAACCCATTGGACCCAAGCTGGACAACAAAGGCTAAATACAGGAGAGATGCTGCTATACATCTGTCACGAAGAGGAAAATGCTCCACACACCCAGGGAGTTGCTCTAATGCTGTCCATAGTAGCACGGGATGCACTTAAAGGATGGGAATCTCACGGATCCAGAATCATCAAAGCATCTTTCAAAACAAAGAAGGAGGGGATCACAATGAATATTATCCAATGTTATGCACCTACCAATGATGGCAACGACGACATTAAAGATCAATTCTATGAGAGGCTGCAATCAGTCATAAAGAAGTGTCCGAGAAAAGACCTCACCATTCTGATGGGAGATCTAAACTCAAAAGTCGGAATAGACAACACCGGATATAAAAATATAATGGGACGGCATGGACTGAGGGAGAGAAACGAAAATAGGGAAAGATTTGCAAATCTGTGTGCATTCAACAAATTGGTCATAAGAGGCACAATATTTCCACACAAACGTATACACAAAGCTACATGGATCTCATCGAACCACACCACAGAAAACCAAATAAATCATATTTGTATCAATAAAAAATTCCGAAGGACAATGGAAGATGTGAGAAGCAGGAAAGGAGCTGACATAGCTTCAGATCGCCACCTAGTTGTGGCCAAGATGAAACCGAAGCTAAAGAAGAACTGGACAATCAGCACTAAAAAGGTTCAATACAGCCTTCCTTCGAAATACTGACAAACTCAATGAATTCAAGATAGCTCTCAACAACAGGTTCCAAGCCTTACAAGATCTACTGAAGGAAGAAGAAACTACCATGGAGGACAACTGGGAAGGTATCAAAGAAGCATTAACTTCAACGTTTCAAGAGGTTCTGGGCCTCAAGAAGCATCATCATAAGGAATGGATCTCCATAGAAACACTGGACAGGATCAAAGAAAGGAAGAACAAGAAGACAGCAATTAACAACAGCCGAACACGAACAGAGAAAGTCCAAGCACAATCTGAATACATAGAAGCAAACAAGCAAGTGAAGAAGAGCATTAGAGCCGACAAGAAGAAATACCTGGAAGAACTAGCAACGACAGCGGAAAAAGCTGCAAGGGAAGGAAATATGAGACAACTTTACGATACAACGAAGAAACTAACAGGGAAATATAGTAAACCAGAGAGACCAGTCAAAGACAAAGAAGGCAGGCCAATCACTGAAATTCAAGAACAGCGGAACAGATGGGTAGAGTACTCTGAGGCAATCCTGGATAGGCCGGCCCCAATGAATTCATCGGACATCGAAGCATCACACACAGATCTTCCTATAGATGTCAATCCACCAACGACGGAAAAAATCAGAATGGCCATCAGACAAATCAAGATCAGGAAAGCAGCGGGACCCGACAATATACCAACTGAAGCACTGAAGTCAGACATCGAAGTAACTACAAACATGCTTCACCTTCTATTCAAAAAGATTTGGGAGGAGGAACAAGTGCCAAGGGACTGGAAAACAGGACACTTCATCGAGATTCCATAGAAAGGAGATCTGAGCAAATGTGGAAACTACAGAGGCATTACACTACTGTCAGTACCAGGGAAGGTCTTTAACAGAGTGTTGCTGAACCGGATGAAAGACGCAGTAGACGCCCAACTTCGATGTCAACAAGCTGGGTTCCGTAAGGATCGATCGTGCACAGACCAAATTGCGACACTACGGATCATCGTCGAACAATCACTTGAGTGGAAATCGTCACTGTACACCAACTTCATTGATTACGAAAAGGCATTTGACAGTGTAGATAGGAGAACGTTATGGAAACTTCTTCGGCACCACGGAGTTCCTGAGAAGATTGTCAATATTATCCGGAACTCATACGATGGACTAAAGTGCAAACTCATGCATGGAGGACAGCTGACAGACGCATTCCAGGTGAGAACCGGAGTTAGATAAGGCTGTCTACTCTCTCTCTCTTTCGCTTCTTTCTGGTTTTCGACTGAATTATGAAGATCTCGACATCTGACGGAAAACACGGAATACAATGGACAGCTCAGAATCAATTAGACGATTTGGACTTCGCAGATGACCTGGCCCTCCTATCGCATACACATGAACAAATGCAGATCAAGACAGTCAGTGTAGCAGCAGTCATTGCATCAGTAGGCCTCAGCATACACAAGGGGAAAACCAAGATCCTCAAGGCAGTTCTACTGTTCGGAGCAGAAATTTGGAGAACTACTACAACCACCATCACGAAGGTACAAGTATTTATAAATAGCTGTCTACGTAAGATACTCAACATCCATTTGCCGGATACCATCAGCAACGGCCTTCTGTGGGAGAGGACAAACCAGCTTCCAGCTGAAAAGGAAATTAGGAAAAGACGATGGAAATGGATATGACATACATTATGCAAATCATCAAACTGCATCACAAAGCAAGTCCTAACTTGGAATCCTGAAGGGAAGCGGAAAAGAGGAAGGCCCATGAACACATTATGTCGGGAAATAGAAGCAGATATGAAAAGGATGAATAACATCTGGAAAGGATTGGCCAGGACAGGGTTGGATAGAGAATGCTGGTGAGTAGCCTATTCTCCTTCACGAGGAGTAACAGGCGTAAGTAAGTAAGTAAGTGAGTAACTGATGCACAAAAGCCAGACCTTATTCAATAAACATTCTATTTACCACTCTTTATAATCAGGAATGAATTTAGCACATCTATATCTCGACGTGCAATTTTTATACGGTCTAAAAGTAAAGTGTACAAAGTAGAAATGCGTCAAGCCAATGATAGTGCGTATGGAATAAAATATCTAATGAAGCATGGATTTATCATATAATCAGATACGGTGTACTAAAGTAACATGAATGAAATATGCACGCAATATTTTCATTTAAAAACTGAACGGATTTCTAATCGAAATTTTCCCTTCTCTCCCATTCATTGCCATACAATTTAGTTGGTTTCTTTCGCTGTACTGCCTATGAAGTAATCTATTCCGAATAAAAAAGAATATTTCATGGTTTTCTCGATAAACTTAAGCAAAGCAAAAATAACGTACATTATGGTACGAAGTGAATTAATTTCGTCTAGTGTGGTCCAAATCACCTACATACACAGTGATTTGTACAAATATATGAAAGGCTTGACAAATGTAATTATACATGCAGCGTAGAAAATCCATTTAGTTCACTAGTGAAAAAAATATATATCTAAGTATTTTTCCATATTTATACAAATTCATTATATAGATAAACGGACTAAACAAAAAAGGTGTCATAAAGTGATCAGAAATGGAAAGCTTTGCCAGGTTTTAATCACAATTGTACAGTTCATTTCTTTTTGTGAAAATCAGTGCATAGGTGGATAACTTAGAGCACAAAAAATGAAATGAATTTACTTCATTCCACAATGATCGTTATTCATGCTTTATAAAAGAGAAAATATTTACCGATGAATACATTAGTGAAAAGAAGTGGCATTAATAAGTAACATTTATATCTCCAAGCGATATAATAATAAGAGTGGTCAGAATAAATAACCTTCACCTAACTCACAAATCAATAATAATAATAATAATAGTAATGATCCTGTCACAAGTAACTTTGGAAAAATTTCAAAAGTCTTAATAAAAAAGCCATGACTCGGGTATAACCAATGAAATTGGATGAAGGTTCTAATATACAAATGCTGGACCGAAGTTGTTAATGTGCACCGTTGAATGCAAACACGTTGATTTAAAGAAAACGGAGATAAATTAAAGTCTGAGGGTACACTATTTGGTAACTGGTGAGGTCATAGGTTTTCACTGTCAAGGAGTCCAGAGCTAGAAACAAATGGAGCCTCTTCGCTTCATGTCTTTCATTAGTCTTCTATATAAAGACGCTCCATGATATAAAATCCTTACAAAAATCAGTGTGAATTTCAAACTAAAGGATAGTATTCTTAGACATCAGAACCTATAATCATTAGAACACTTCAGACTCATCTATTTAGCACTCTTTTCAATAAAAAGACATTATTAGTAACGTTTTTAGAACAGTTAGGTTCTGGTTACCAGTGAAATACAGGACGGCTGTTTCGTTCTACTCGTAAGTCATCTGCCTCAGTTATCCTAATTACGAAGTTGATGTTCACATCAGAATTTACTAATGAATATAAGAAAGGTATAACATAAACCCTTATTATTAACGGTTATTCAAAAACTAAAAACAAACTAATACTTAAAATAACACTTTGTCGAAAATTATTTATTGATTTTAAAGTTATATTCTATAAATTCGAAACCACACATCCTTATTGTTGGATTTTTCACCGTTTACTCAAGAACAATATATCTAGCACGAAAATTTTTAGACATGTTGAATTATTGTTAATTATTGACAATAGATTTACAGCATGATCTGTATTCTATATATTTCCATGAAGTTTTTAATTTATTAGAAGTAAACAGTAAAATCTGATTATGAACACCAATTCATTTTAAGTAAATTTGATTAGGATAAAGAAATGGTGTATATTCATTTTTAAACGGACGTTAGTAAAACTTTGATCGATATTTTCCATAAAAATTTAATCACTACTGAAAGTCATTTGATACTTTGGCGGGCGTGGTTATTATTTCTAGAGTTTAATCTGTTCAGTTTTGAAAGTTAAATAAAAAGTATACGCATTATCCGACTAAGCGCTGACAGTATCTCTACATTATCAAGTTATATTTTAACCCCGAAGATCTTAAGGTTTATTCGTCTCTATTTTCAAAGGTTATCTAACAGATCATCCCGTAATGTAAACTATGAAATAAGGTAACTTTGACCATTAATGACAACAGTAATCAAGATATTTACTAACATTTTCAAAAGTATCCTTTTCAAATGGTGAAGCTGAAATAATCGTATATTGTATATCTGGTCGAGAATCACCCTCTAATTTTTGATAACTTGTTCGATAATAACCAATTGAAGTTAATGCTGATGCTTGTGAAAGTAAACCTGTATGAGAAACAAACAGTTCAATAATAAAACAGTTTAATTCTCGATCTCGTAATAATTTCATAAAAAATCAATATTAGAAAGGATATAACATATCTAATTGTTGATAATCATGACTGAATTTTGATTAGTCTTTGTCAGCATATGTTCATCTTTATCGATTTACCGATTTTGTAATCTTGATTGAGACCGGTAGTGGAGTAAAAAAACTCGGTTTACGTCCTGTCTGATACTTGTCAATTGAATGTACTTAGATCCCAGTGTTGATGTTCATACTAAAACTCTGAAAAAAATGCTGATTTCAAATTCATATTTTCTCTAACTTATCACTACTTAGTTTGGTTTTAAGTAAAGATTCATGGATGATTTATAAAATGGTTATTTGTAATCTTTGTAAATATAAACTGTAGTGAACGAGAACTCAGGTAGGGAAATTTAAATTATTGTTTAATGCAAAATCACAGTGGCTTATGAAATCATACATCAAATACATCATTTGCACAGCTTCTTTGCATTATCCTTTACATACTCCACTATTCCTCCAATTCTTTTGTTATTTTGATTGTTTTCCGATTTCCTTTCCTGTTCTCTTCTTTTCAATCTTCTGGCAGGCATTGAACTTCAAATTGCCGCCACATACTACTCATATCTGTTAAAACAAGTAACATACACTCGGACTGCTTATTTCAAAATGAATTGCTTCATATGTGATCAAGCCTGCAATTAAGATCGATTGCATTTTGGAAATCTTAAAAGATTCATTAGAATTCTTATAAAAGATTGTGGCCATTTACAATTAAAAAATTCCGCGATAAAAGTCCTTGAGAACCTTAAAAATAATCGTCAAATGATCATTTCATTTATTTTCTTACTGGACCTAACACTTCATGTCTTATGTTTTAAACGGGAGCTTTTTTAGGCGATTGCAAAAAAGTTAAGCGAACGCAACACCTGGATTGCTGGAATTTTCAGGGATTACTGTTTGCCTAGAGCTTTTATTATTTGTAAACGTTACTACAATAATAAATATAAAAAGCTAACTTTGGTAGCCTTATGAGATGACTATGGATCTCTGGAGTGTAAACAAAGTTGATAATTGCCAGAACGTTTATTAAGTACACGGCTTTGAGACATACTTTTTGTGTGATACCCGGTTATATCATCAAGCTTCGTAAACCGAATTAAGTGGAATATTTTCTATCTGTAGCCTACTGTATGAAAGCTGAATGCTTTAATCATTAAGCTACCGATTCATTTTCTTTTGATGTGAAATGATAAATATGTAGTATCCCTTAATACTCATAGGTTGATGTATTCCATCATTATTGCTAATTAAAAGTGAACAAAAATTATACACATAAAAAACGATGTACCTAATATAGATTTTTGGTGATAAATTGTAAACATCCAACCGATTTTCAACAATTTGATTCATGTACTACTTCTTAATAGTTCACTAAACTGGATACAACATAATAAATCATTGAGATTAAAATAATTGGTGATACGAGTATTGTGACAGTTATAGTGTTTAAAAAGGAAGGCAATTGTGGCGTACACTACTTATGCGGACAAATTAACTAGCAGAGGGGTGAAGTAAAAAGAAAAGATGGGGAAACAGAGAGCAATTGGAATAACAACCAAACTGGAAGAATGGAAAAGTATGTACAGGACAATTGAAGGAAAATGTGAAAATAGTGTATTTAATGTATGATTTTCATATTTTACCAGGGCACTGTTTGATTTTCTACACCTGAGTTTTCGTCCACTACACAATGAATTCGAGTCTCGATAGGGATATCAACATCGATATGAATGTATAATCAACAAATAAAATTGAACATCTTGGGTTGAACCACTGTACACAATTTAACTCATTTTAAAACTTATAACAAATGTCTACATGAAGGCAGTTCCAATGGGATGCATATATGACGACAAATGCTGATTGAATTTAGTCACGAATATCAACAATGTAAACTCTGACTAAAAATATAAAACAATATGACTATTGAATATGTAAGTGTCTTTCTGAACTCAGTAACTCAATAGATAACGCTTTAGCGTTAAAAACGAAAAGCAATGGTTTTAAGTTTTAATGACAACATCAACTGTAGAGCAGCGATACGTCTAACTGATGAGTATAAAGTAGAACGATACTCTTGTCGTCTGTTTGCTTCACACTAAATTCATCAAAATATCTTGTTATCAAGTGACTTATTCATATCGACAAATTTTATGGATAATGTTAGTGTGATTATTAAGATCAATTTAATTTTATAGTATAAAGAAATAAATAAACATCTTTCATTTAAACTAAATTGATAAGAGTAAACTTTAAACGCTATTTGCAGTATTTACTATCTTGTAGTTCACTTATACATGCATACCTTTGCCTTGCCAATAGTATTTGAATATTTCTAATAAAGTTAAACTTTTTGTAGTCACTGTTGTTCCATTTAGAACTGAGCATATTAAACCAATCATTGGATGGTCGTGAAGATTTTCACCTACTGGCAACGTGACATGTTTATGCTCCTTAATAAGATAAAATGAAAACGAATAAGATGAATATAAGTATCCATCGAAATGACATTTTTGTTTACATTGATATATACATACAGATATTTAGGTTATTTGGGGGTAACTTTCATTATTAACCCGAAATAAGCAGAGTATCGAATGGTGTATTTATTGGAGATTAACTACTTCAAATTTTCATCTACAGATGAACATTGGATCGAATCCACAACTTTGATAAAAAAAATACAACCGGCTTTTATTGAATATTGGAAGACTTCCTTAAACGTATTACAAACGCACTCACTGCAAAAATAATTCAAGATAATCTGTGGAACGAATATAGTCGGAAATGAAACTGCTAGTCATCTTTGATAAAGGATGATGGTGGCATTTTATTATTGAAAAAAACTTAAACTGTAAACATAGACTATTCATTTCTACAATTGTTATCTCAATAATATCGTCTCCATCAAACGATAACCTCAAGAACTTGGGCCTGACACTACGCAATATTGTTTGTGTACACTATTCTGGAGTTCACTGTTTGCAACTATATATCTATCAAATGTTACTTCATTTTCAGTAGTTGACTTGGTGGTAGTCGATAGGAAACCTTGAACCTGGGTTTCGTGCTACTTGGCACTTGTCAGAAATGTATACCTGTATTCTTGAGGGAACTGATGACCCCTGACGGATTATATCTTGTGTCACTCAGCTTCCGGGATATATAGTCCATTGGTAACGTCTCTGACTGTGAAGTTGAATGATATGGGATGGAATCCGTTAGGGAACATCAGCTTCCTCAAGATTAAAGATACACATTGCTGACAAGTGTCAAATAGCACGAAACCTAGGTCCAGGGTTTCCTGTCTTCTACTTCCAGCCACCATTTCATCTCAACACAGTTCACGTAATGTCAAGTCACCTAGACTAGTGGCCACATTGCAACTCGGTCAATAGAATTTGGTCTGCACTAAGGACACACACGACATTGATCACTACCCAGTGACCAGTCATTTGTAGATGCTAAACTCTCACATGATAAAAAATCTCTATACAACTGCTTCATTACATTAATATACATGAGTTATTCAGGTAACAACTTGTTACACAGATTTAGTCTTCCGACTACATGCATAGACAAAACCACATGGGCTTCACCGGATCACACTACGCAAAACCAAATCGATCATATCTGCGTTAACAAAAAGTTCAGGAGGACAATGGAGGATGTGAGAACCAAAAGAGGAACTGATATAGCATCAGATCATCATCTGCTGGTCGCCAAGATGAAATTGAAACTCAAGAAGCACTGGACGACGGGGTGGACAACATCACAAAAGTTTAATACGGCTTTTCTTCGGAATGCTCACAAACTCAACGAATTCAAGATAGTTCTCAGCAGTAGATTCCAGACCTTTCATGATCTAATCAATGGAGAGCAACTGAAAAGGGATAAAAGAGGCAATTACTTCAACATGTCATGAGGTTCTGGGCCGCAAGAAGCACAACCACAAGGAATGGATCACTGTTGATACACTGGATAAGATTCAAGAAAGGAGGAACAAGAAGGCAGCAATCAATACCAGCCGAACAAAAACAGAAAAAGGCAAGGTACAAGCTGAATACACAGAACTAAACAAGCAAGTGAAGAGGAGCATCAGAACAGACAAACGCAAATATGTGGAAGATTTAGCAATGACGGCGGAAAAGGCTGCAAGTTAAGGAAAAATGAGGCAATTGTATGACACAAAGAAGCTCACTAGAAATTATCGTAAACCAGAACGACCAGTGAAAGGTAAGGAAGGCAAAGTAATCACCAACATTGAAAAATAGCGAAACGGGTGGGTAGAACACTTCAAAGAACTCTTGAATCGACCAGCCCCACCGAACCCACCCGACACTGAAGCAGCATCCACGGATCTCCCAATCGATGTTGGCCTACCAACAATTAAGGAAATCAGCATGGCCACCAGACAATCAAGAGTAGCAAAGCAGCAGGATCAGACATTCCAGCAGAGGCAGTGAAAGCAGATGTAGCAGTAAATGCAAAGATACTCCACATCTTCTTCAGCAAGATTTGGGATGAGGAACAAGTACCAACAGACTGGAAAGGACACCTCATCAAGATACTAAAGAAAAGCGATCTCAGCAAGTGTGATAACTACAGGGGCATCACTCTTCTCTCAATACCAGGAAAAGTCTTCAGCAGTGTATTGTTAAACAGAATGAAGGACTCCGTAGGTGCTCAACTTCGAGACAAACAGGCTGGATTCCGTAAAGATCGATGATGTACAGATCAAATCGCAATACTACGGCGTGCCTCAGAAGATGGTCAGTATCATAGAGAATTCCTATGATGGGTTAAACTGCAAAATCGTGCATGGAGGACAGTTGACAGACTCGTCTGAGGTAAATACCGGTGTTAGGCAAGGTTGCTTACTCTCACCCTTTCGCCTCAGTAACAGTGGGTCTCAACATACACAAGGGAAAAGCAAGATTCTCCGATGCAACACAATATGCAACAATCGAATCATACTTGACGGAGAAGATTTGGAAGATGTAAAAACCTTTACATATCTGGGCAGCATCACTGACGGAGTGGATTGGAGAATGCTGGTCTACGGCCTATGCTCTATTGGGAGTAACAGGCGTAAGCAAGGAAGAAGTAGAGTTAATAGGAGTAATATTAAGACAGTAACCACATTTTTTAAAATTAGGGTGGTAAAGTTGTTTTTCTTAAAAGGAACTGAAGAAATTCCATTAGTTTCACAGAAGGGATTTCAACTTAAGTAATCAATCAAACTGAAATCACAGTGTTCGAAATTCAGGCAAGATTATAAGATAGTTGAGATCATGAGTCAATTGAAGCTAGACCACCATGGAAAACCTGGAAGCACTGGACGGCCGTTTCGTCCTATCATAGGACTCCTCAGCAGTGCGCATCCATGACCCCGCCTCGCGGAATTCGAACCCAGGACCTATCAGTCGCACGCCAGGCTCTTAAACAACCCGTTTTGATGATAAGATAGAATGTTTTGCATTACTTTAGCACTATTTAAATGAACTATCTAGCACACAGAAAGTTTGTTTACTTATCTTTTAAAAAAACGTCATGACTGAAATAGATTAAATTACTTTCGACATCAACAAATTTATACACTCTACTTTATAAATTCCATTGTTATTAGTATCGTCAGTATTTTAGTCTTCATTTGAAATCAATATTCACCTTATCGGTTGTCTTAGAATATACATTCGTATCCCACAAATATGCCTGGTTGACATAACGGTACCATAAAAGTATCGCTAATTGACTAAAGTTAGACTTCTGCTGGACACGACTCATTGGTCTTATAGTTAAACATTTACCAGAACGCACTGCGTTCAACCTTTGTTGGGGTAGTGGATATTCTTTGATAAAAACCCACATTCCAGAACAAAACAACTCATCAATTCATTGTTTTCAATGGTTGTCTGACTAAGTTCGGTTTGTGGTTCAAACGGTACAATCTAAAAGCGCTAAAATTCACTGGCAATGAGAAGGTTATGAAACATGAACTGATAAGTTAGCATTCAATAGGCTCCATGTGTATGGTAGTTGGAATTATTTAGATTTCTGTCTGTAAGATAATTATAAGGCTAATTAAATCTATCGAAAGCTTTTGTCTAAATCTTGTGTGAAGTTCTGGTTACGAACTCCTAATGTATTTTAAACTGAGCTAAAACAATCATGCAGAGTTTATTATTGTTTTATGGCTTTTCTACCAATCTCAATTTAAAATGAACTGGGCAAATTTAAAGGATAAAGTGATCAAGATGCCTAGAAAAACAACTGTGTAGCAGAATGATTATTGTATTAAAATAGGTCTTTATGTTTTACTAAACAACTTAAGTACATACTTTAATCTGTGATAGGGATGATAATGTTGTTCTTATGTTCGAAAACCATGGACTTTAAAATCTAACCAATATGGGTAGAATCTAAATATACAGGCTATCCGGATGAGAAGAATAGTTTATGACCTTGAATAATTTGGATAGCGTTATTTTGCTATGATAATAGACATATCATTTACAGAATTTTGATTTGATGACGTTATATATTTCGTTTTCTAGATTATTAGGAATTTGTTCTGAAAGGATTCGGGTTTCATTCAGATTTTTTAACCTAGTAGCTTTCTTAACGTTAATGAAAGAATTATTTTCAGAGTCAGCTTTGTATGTCAAACTACAACAATTTTTGGTTGTTGAAACGCAGCTTGCAGGGTTGGTTTCCTAAATGAGTTTGTAGATCATTCAAAGGCTTCTTGACCAGGATCGAGTTTATTCTGCAGACATTACTTATTTATTTTTAATACAGCTCATTTATCGGAAATTCAGGTTTATGAGATTAGCTTTGAATAAAACTACTAGTGTAAGGCCTGGTAATACTATAAAGTTATTTATATCGAACTAGACGGAGAGGGGTTCAAATCTATAATCTACTGGTTGTAAAACATGTACTATAAAAATTAAGCAACTACTTACAGTTTCTTAGTAAACATTTAATTTACTGAGAATTTTTCCACAATGATAAAAGATTCCCTACCTTTCGAGAACCTGTGAATATGTCAAACAATCTGTATAGTGTATTGTCCCCTCAAAATGATGTTAGTCCTCATGGTGAGAATTTTCGAGTGCTTAAATATATTTGTTTGCTGATGTTGCGCCTCAGGAATCTACCTTTTAATTTAGGAAAGAGAACAGAGAAATATAACATTACATAATCTAGGAAGTCGTTAAATATTGCCAACATACGGCTGGTGAATTTCTGAAATGAAATTATTTTCAAGTTTACCATGAATTAGATCAAACTCAAATACCTTTCATATAAATTTATAAACCTTGAAAATATACCCAAACATGTCTCTCACTTGATTAAAAACAGGATAATCACGACTGGGCCCCAAACCGGAGCGTAGTAAAATCTCTGGGGTTTTTACTGTACCAGCGCTAAGCAAGATTTCAGGCTTTGGCCATATTTTTTGGTCTATACCTGGATTAGTTTTCAGTTTTATTGTGAAAGAACGATTTTTATAGTTAACTAGAACTCCATAAGCAGATAAATCTTCTTGAAAGCCTGTCTTGAAGAGTATCTGTGAAAACCAAAAATAAACAATGTAGCTCTGCTAAAAGGATATGTAGCGTTCATCTAAAAATCTAAGGATCCGTAGTAAATAATCTCAAAACAATTAGAATACATTCAAAATATTGATGTTTTAGAGTTGTTGTACGATTCGAATGAATTTTAAAATCTAGGCTGTTGTGGTCCAACCTACCAGTTTAAAATTATCACTTGGTGGGTTGATGTCAAGTGAGACTGTAAAGTTGTATTATTGAGGTGCTAAGTAATCTATGCTTTTCGACAGATTTCTAGATGACATAGGTTTGTGGTGAAGATCGACCCTCAAATTAGACTTTTTCTACATACATCATGAAAATAATCTACGAACACAAAATATTTTTCGAAGTACAAAAATGACGCACATCGTAAGATAAGGTGAATTCACTTCATTGTACGTGCTGTATATCCTTCGAAATGCACTAATTTCATAGGATATTAAAGGAGAATTTTATATGATAAATGCCTATAACAATTTATTTTGCAGACGTAAACTAATCATGATTAATGTTCAAAATCACTGGTGTTTACTTTACAGAGGACGTGTAAAATAGTAACCGGTGGATTTCAGTCAGGGTAGGAGTAAGGCAGTAGTTAAAGATTGTACTAAAAGCTGTAGTGGTATATCGAGAATTCATTGAAGTCAAGCCAGTGATCTAAAGAATAAATGGACTCTGACAGATTTGTAGGTCTTAGGTTCGATCACTGAAGAAGTGGATGGTTTCCACTTTCGTTAAGAGTCAATGTAAGGCTAAACAGTTGTCCAGTAGTCACTGGTTTTTAAATATATTAGGACTAAATTCAGTCTAAAACTAAATAGAAACAATAATGAACTGTACGAAACCTCTCAGATATTATTTATGGTACTTCAAAGTGGTATAAATATTTCAAGGTGTTAAAACTTAGATGGCAAGATTGATAACACATCCAACATTTTCCGATAAAACTTAAAATAGTCTCTTATACGATCCGGTGTCATTTTGATCAAAATGTATATTAAGCCATGACAGAAATTCACGCCATTTGCAAGTCATTTTCGTCACTAACTAACATCATTTATTGAAATAATAAAACCAAGGACCACTGAACAGAAATTTCAGCTCGGTTTTAAGTTTCTCGGAATTGTGGATTGATAATCTTCATGCATTATGATAACCAAAACTTCGAAAGATTATCAACCAGTAATTCAGTAATATATATTTCACCTATCAGCCATTTGTCGTCGGACACGATCTATTTTCAATGCTATCAGTGAGTTGATATCTCATCCTTCACTTTGTAGGCTAAACAGAACACGGATTAACACTAGAATGCCAAGACATTTATCTAGAAGTTAACGTGGTTAGACATTATTTATATTGGATGCTGGCCTAGTGGTCTGCAGGTTAAGAGTTTACTTGAGTTTTTTTGATGAAAATTTGTAAATTAATATAGTTTTGATTATACAGACAAAGATTTCAGATAATAATAAATTACCTTTTCAACTTGTGTTTCAGTGAGAATTGTCAAATCGGTGAACTTTTGTTTAGTCAACGGTAAAAGGCATTCACTATATGAACTAATACGTTGAGCATTACGAACAAAAACTAAAAAAAGTATTATAAAGATATAATTTACCAATAGAAAATCACAATATTCATCATTTTACTTAACAATTGAAGCTCACATATAATGAGAAATAATTCCTAGCATAAAACATTACGATAACTCTCTTTTACGATGCATTTTGTTCATTGATAGTATTTCAAATCCACCACATGTGTTCGGAAAGGTCGAAACATGTCTTCACCAAAGCAGTTTGTTTATATTCGATCGTATAAGTTGTGGGACAGTTTTACAATAGACATTTTGATATGTACCCAAGACTAACTTTTTCAAAGCATAAACAAATGGAGCAATGAGAATAAAATGAAATTTCTAACGTTTATTCACTGTTATATTATTAATTTTGAACAAAAAGCGGAACTACTAGCTGTTGTCAGTGGCAGGTAATGAATAGAACATATTCATTAATTTAGGTTCAGTAAGGAAGATGGGAACATTTGAAGGGAGACATAACTAGTTCACATGAAAACCCAGAAGCATTGGACGGGGTTTCGACTAGCATGGGATTCCTCAACAGTGCGCAGGCCACGACATGTGTTGGGTGTGAGACACTTATCCACCTCAGACAATGGAAGATGGTCGCGCAATATCGTGAATTAGTTAAAGTTAGACATTAACACTGTTAGATGCCGGCTCAGTGGTTATGAGGTTAAGCGTTGGCACAGAACCGAAGGTCGTAGATGTTCACTGATGAAGACTCTCATACTAGGACCAAACGGTCTTCCTGTGCTTCCAGGTTTTTAATGCTGATCTAGCTTAGATCAACTCGTGAATTCAACTGCTAAAAATATTACAATTCCCACAACTTCCTTATATATACATGGCACTGAACAAAACCAGTACAAAATTTAGTATTAAGAGTAAAATGAATTAATTATTCTGTAAAATATGATATTAGGTAGGATAGTTAAAATCGGTGCGTTTTTGTGTGTTTATGAAAATTAAGTCACAATTACTATCAATCAGTTACTAAACAAGCTTGTTGGCAGTTAAGCAGATGCTCAACAGTGCCCCTGAATAATGGTCTTACGTTGAAATACAAACCATTGGATGTTGACTCAGTGTTCTACAGGCTAAACCGTTCCTGAGATATTTGCATATCATTGTTCTAATCCTGGATCTTGTGCTGTTATGCTGACGAATCAAATACTTGGAAGAGACAACGATCCTGCTCGTCCTGACTCTCAGCGACTGTCTAGTCACATTTGGTTCATGATATAAACTATAAGATTCACCGATCTCCATGTTTTATAGTCAAAAACATCACATAAACTTACTGATGACTAACCTTTACAGGTAATTATGTTAAATTTAGTGAGAAGCTGTGACTGGTGGGGTTCACTAACTTTGTGTCAATCTTATTATTCTACCTATCCTTCATGAAATCTCACTACCTCCTGAATATATGTCATGCAGAAACAGATCTTTCATTGACACTATGGTGTTAATTGTTTTCATGTTATTGTTTATCATAGTTCATAACCAATGTCGTTTGCAAGTAGACGTTTCTCAACTCTTCATTAAATAATTCAGGTAGAACACTTCAGCTCTATTAAAAAACATTTTCACTAGGCGAAGTTCGTAACAAACACCACGCGTAGCTCTTCTAGTGTTACTACCGGTAATGGAGGAGGTTTGGGCATGAGGTCAGCAACCCCATCCCGTAGAAAACAACCTTCCTAAAAATCGCTAATCAGTCTGTTTGTAACTAAAGCGATGATAATAGTCATAGTAGGTTTTCTTGACACTTTTTCAAATTATTACGGTCAACTGAACTTTTATCATCTCATAAAAATATACGATGGATCGTCATGTTGTATATCAAGCCAACCAATAAATACAATTCTAATGTACGAAAGCTTACTAAGTATATTTTCATGTAGTCTAATTGTTTCATCTAACTTGTTCACAGGAGATTTGCAAGACTCCAACAACCATAGAACTAATAAATACAATCATGTCATTTATTTACCCTCAGGCTCACCTGTTTTCCCTAAATAATTCGTTTATTGTTTTAGAACCAATGATATGAAATGTGGTTCATTTTCTTACATTAACATTGATAACTGGAATTAAACTGATGAAAATGAATTACTACTTGATTCCGGTCAAAAATGCTTTCTAATCATTTTAAAAAATAGTCTAAACTGGGGTTGTTCATTGTAAATGTTTCAGTGTCGTAGTAGCACTGACATGGATTGATTGTTGTTGTTAAATGTTTCTTACGAGATGAAACTTGGTGTTTGTATGATCAAGTTATTAAAACTAGTTGGGTCATTCATTGCTATTTTAATTAACACTTAAGCGTATTGCTACAGAGTTACTATGGTATTAATAAAGCTTGTGTGGAAGCAATATATTGTAGTTTTGAGATAAACACTTTGTAAGATACATAAAGACAAAAAGCAAAGATCTTGGTGCTTGGTAAGGACACGTCGTTATGATTCTGTAAGGAATTATTATAACCTAAACATTTTAATAATATGAACCATAATTTTATAATGCCGTTTATATCTTACAATGCCTCACTCTTGATGAATTAACAGACATTTTATTAATGACTTACCCATTGGAATAGTCAAACCTTCAAAAGACCACCCTGGAGGACTGGAATTCACTTTTAATCCTTGCATCTCAAAGGCTTTTGCAAAATATGCATGAATTAATTGGTTATGCTGTAAATGACGAATCGCTTCGGGTTTTAGATTACATCCTTGAGAGAAAGTGTTTGAAAAAATTTTCTTTAGGGAATATAATATTACATGAGAGATCAATTTAAAATTAAGACTGAGTTTTGTCACAGAAAGATATCATATGTGAAACTATTGGACGCCATTAACCATCGCTTAGGATGTCACTTCCCATCATTGTACACCCATGAATTCATCAGAGGTTAGACTTAGGGCTTTCACGTTTTATGGATAGAGCATTACCTTCTCATCAGTGGACTGGAATCCCGAAGTTCACAATCCCAAATCTAATCAACTAATCGCAGTGCGACACCATCTTTTGCTCTTTTTAAACATCCGCCTCATCCCGGATGTGAAATTCACTAACAATCAGCCTTAAGATAAAAATGAGGAGGTCCTAGTGAAAAGTCTCCACTCGTGCAGTTGGTAGCTAAGACAAACAAATGTTTTTGTTCTGTGGTAGTAAAGTTCCTCCAAATGATATCCATCAGCGACAATACCCAACTTAAATCTGGACTAACCTCTATCTATCTTACATCCAAACCATGAATTTTAAAATCACATGGAAATAATGCATTGGAATAAGTTATGTTCGCTTGTGAACTGGTAGTCTAACTTCGTAAGTTAGAATGAGGTTTTAAGAATCAGAATTACTTTGAAATTTTGGATTTAAATTATAATACCCTATATAATCGAAATTCAATCGAAAGGAAGTATATTTCTTCAGTAATAAATATATCAGCCTACTGATAGTTGAGATAATCAAAAATAGCTACATTTGAACTTAATGGATAGTCATTGACCAGTAATCATCAGTAAACAAAATGATATTAATTAATTTTAGATGACCAACCAGTGTGCATAACTTAGTTTTATAGGAGGTTAGTCAAAACACAACGACTTCAGTGACAAAGGTTTGGCCTGTAATACCATGTAACATAGGCTTATATCCAGATGAGAAGTTATTTTTTATTGAAATTTGAAAAATGCCTTGTTATCAAGTTTCACATTTCATGGAAAGTGTGCTTACGGCTTATTACGTATAGTATGCAATCCACTAACATCAGATAAAAGTAACTAACACAAATCAAAAACGTAACTATTTTGGAATATAAACTTGTGGAGATTGTAGTAAATTTAATGGTTGGATTCATGAATCAATCTAAGCCAGATCTTGCTCAAACCTTCATCTTGGCCCTGGGTTCAAGTCTCGCGTGCGGGATCAAGGATTTTCACTGTTGAGAAGTCCCACACTAGGACGAAACAATCGTTCAGTGCTTCCAGGTTTTCAATGGTGATCTAGCCTAGATCGACCCATGAATTCAATTATTAAAATAACTTTTTGTTGGTTTGTTGAATTTATTAACCAGATTTGGCTTCATTAAAACATAAAACTGTTTGTTTAGTGAAGTTTCGAAAAAATAACTCCGTAGAAACAGTTGAATCTAAAGTCACACAAAATTTGTCTTATTTGCTTACTTAACAAAATCATTGCAAGATGCGAAAAATAGTATTTGTTTCCTCAATTCTAAATGTCTAAGTTAATGCCTCTATCCTGCGCTTTGAAGAAAAAAATATCATCTGAAAACATCAAATTACATAACAATGCACTACCTTCCTAAAATTTAGCTATGCTTAACAATTGTGACATATTTAGGAGATAAATATGGTGTAGTGTCTAATTGACTCATTTTTAATGTTTTACTGAAGGCATGAAAGCTATATCACTTCAAAAACTAATTGATGCAAATTGTTTAGAATTTGTCCACTATCTACTTTGATTTCATTTTAAAGTGAAGCAAAGAACAATTTGTAACTATATTTATAGAAGAAACTTCTTGTGAATAGAATACGTTTTCCCGGTTAAATACCAAATTATGATTAACAATTGATTATAGATTTTTTCAACATTTTGACGTTAAATGGTTGAAAGAGATAGGAAATAGACCTAATTTGATCTAAGTTTTGTATCAGTTAGCATTCGTCGGCAAAATAAAAGATATTTAATCTCCCATACATCGTTTGACATCATTCTAGAAATCCAGCCAAAGAACCAACGAGGCGAACCTCTCAACCAACTTTGTATTCTGATAGATTCGGTCATTCACAACTTTAAACCTAAGTTGTGCGTGTAAAAGGGATTCGCTAGATCATTTTCTTTACCATGATATTAGCTTATATAATTATTTTGTTTATTAAATTGTACCTTGTGTTTTACATTTAATTTACATTATAATTTATTATTATTATTACTATGCGAGAAGAAAAATATAAGACAAACCTTCCATTTTATCAAATAATTCAGAGAGGAATTCTTCATTGCTATGTAGAAATTCTTTCAATAATTCATCATCTGGATGACCATAAGAGAATATCATCGCATTAAGTAGTGCACTACCGCCCAAAACATGTCCGCGAGGTAAAAGAATCACCTGTACAATTTTACGATAAACAGAGCAAATCTTTAGTCATTCGTTATAATTAGAACAAATGTTGAGAAAATACAAGTTTTATTTCTATGAATCGCTCATAACGTGATTGCAATGCCATTGCTCTTTTGATTGTGACGATCTCATATGTAGTGTGCGATGTAGCTGATAATCTAAATGATACCAATTTGCATAAGATTTTATGAATCTCATAACAAACACAATCACAATTAAGAAGATTTATTAAGCTACTCGATATGTAGAAATTTTGATCCTGTTATGATTAAGAAATAAGCACTGCTAAAGTCAGTGGCGTCACCACAAAATAGATGAATAATGCTCCATAAATTCCAATAGTTATCCTATCATCAACTAATCTCAACTCATCAAGATTAACACATCGAAGTCGAAATCATCTCAACAATCAACCAACACAATAGTCATAATTAAAAATCAGGTCATTTAAATTTCCAATACGTAATATCGCTAATTACTACTAACAGATATTATCATCATTATCGTCAGTTTTCATGCTCCGATCTGCAAAATACCATTGGTCATCTCATTTAAAAATGAGTTAAACTTGTTCTTAAATAAAGGGAAATGATGTTACATTAAAAATAAATAACCAATCGCTTGTATAAATGTATATGAATAATTGATAGTCAATAGTTGAATGAGAGATGAAAGCTGGATAATCTGGATATCATTTCAAGTAACTTATTAAAACCATGTATTCAGTTCTAGGGAACTTGTTCAGTATTGTGCATTGATCAAAGTTAGACTTGTACGCTATCGAGTCTTAGCTCTGTATTCTAGTGGTTAAGCTTTTGCTCAGGTTACTGAAGGTTTTAAGTTTGATTTCCGGTGGGAGTTTAGTGGGTACTTACTACTGAGGAATCCTGTACTAGGATAAAACGGCTGGTCAGTGCTTCCAGTTTTTCGGTGACTGCACGACTTATATTGGTTCGTGATTTTAGTCAAAATATTAAGTTTTGATATAAATTGTTTACTAGTAGTCTCACTGACTGCGACACTAAAACGTCATCAATTAGTTCGATAGTTGAGATCACGAGTCAAGTGAAGCTAGACCGCCGTAGAAAACTTAGAAGCACTGGACAGCCGTTTCGTCCTATTATGGGACTCCTCAGCAGTGACGATTTATTGAAATATACAACTATCGATTTTACAAAATGCAAATGTATATGTACTTAGAAAGGATAGGGAAATTTATTCTCTAATCTAACCAGTGAAAGATGTTAAGGAAGACAGCCGTAGGTCAAAGTAGCTCTCAAGAATTGACACGAAAAATATTTACTTTGTTCATAACAAAATCAGAAGGAATTGAAATATGAAAAATAATGTTTAGTCGATTGAATATGATCAACCTCGTCAGCCTATGGGCTGGTTGAGAAAATACTTTAATATTGATAACAAGTACAGTTTATTTTCGAAATTAGTCTAGGAATGGAATTCAGAACGTATGTTTCATCCTGTCTGGAATTCATCAGCTGGGTATACCTACAACTCAGTGTTGTTGATTACAACGTGACTCGAACCCGGTATGTATCACCTTTCGCTCTAAGGTATTTATATGCTCCGTGTGTACTCAGTATAAATAATACAACTGCCATATTTGTCTGAAAATTTTAAAATAAAACCACAACATTCAGTCAATTCAGGATGAAGGGAATCTCCAAAATATTCCAACTACTTTATTATAAAACAAAACTATAGCAAATTGAAATACTCGTAAAATCTCTTAATTTCTATCTGATCAAACAAATATGATAAAATATTTAGCAGTTGGGCTGATAAATTAAATACAGAATATATATGTAGACAAAAAAGATAGAGAGAAATCAAAACTTTGTCAAGTAAATTACTTTTTCTTTTAACTTTAAGGCTGATGATATTTGGGGCGTAGTTTGTTCAATAACATCAATTCCTCGTCCATACAATAATGGAGCAAGAAGGGGTATATCACTAATCTTCTTCGTTAACCAACTGATTTCGGATCCAGATTCGAGTAACAAAATCTTTGGTCGATAATTGGAGCAAGTAATTTTACATATATTCACATCATCACTAATACTGTATAATTTATGATTCTTAGTCACTCCTTCTGATGAGCATGATTTGGCTTGCTCTAAAGATTTACATTGCATTTTTTGAAATCCATCCCATAATTTTCGAACAATAATTGAACCTGCTGTACCGCCTCCAACTAAATGAATCAATAACAATTTTAAACATTATATGGTTCACTTTTTTTCTATCGTGCCTACTACATTTATCATAAACATGAACATTATCGATCAAAAACTGAGAAATAAGTGACTATAATATTAATAATAATAACCATAGCGTATTATTAACATTATTTATCTGAAAGAAGCCAACATTGTGTGGTAAGAGGCAATACAAGTTGACAGATTTAGGAAAATGATGAAATCTCATTTACTTTACAAGTCAAAATGATAGTAATAAAACGAAATTGTGTGTTTCATTTGATTAGATGATGATATACTACTACTCGTTATATGTTTGGTCCGCCTATGACTAGAGATGAGATCATAACCAACTCACAAAACTCAATAAAAGGGAGGTTTAATAGTCGACGAAATGAAAAATTTAATGTGTGGATAGCTCTAATGAACTCTGCATAGGTTGTTTATAAATTTTTATTAAATAGGAAGTACCTAACCTCCGAGTATAAGTATCATACTTTTGCTTGTCCAATGGCTAAACAAAACTGATAAATTGCAGTTAGATCTTGAATCGTCACAAAACAGTACACATACTAACTGTAATAAATATCAGTAAAATATATCATTGAATTTTTCATGTTTTTAGTTGTCAATTGAAATTAACGACGATAAAAATTTTTTGAAGATCATATTTTTTATAACCTAGTTTTCTATTTGATCAATTGGGACGCAAGTTTATCAGTTTTAATGCAGAAAATTTACCAAGGTAGATGCGTTGTCTACATGACGGTAAAATCCATGATGTGAAGTCTACGTTACTAGATATAACCTAAATTGACAAAATAACAAATCTTGCTCTAAATGTCTACTGGGAGGTAAAGTGTTAGGTTGATTTAAACACCCGACAAATTCATATAAGTACAATTGAAACGCTTTTTAAAACCAGTCATAGATTAAACATGAATGATTAGGAAGAAAGTACTTTTGGTCTCATGATAAATAAAGTATATCTTCCATGGGAAACTTTTGACGTGGAAAATCAAGATATCGAGTGGTTTTGTCAGTTTCAGCTGTTTGAACATCCTTCAGTAAACCAATAGTTTATAAATTTCAATAGACCTATGAGAAAATGAAGTTTATAAAAGGGACTAATTGTTTCAATGGTTTATATTCAAATGTCAGTTACATTTATTTATTCAAGAAATCAAGGCGCTAAGCTCTTTCTCAACTGCTGTTAATCATTAATGAATAAAGAAGGGCTGTGAAAGGTCAAGGATTGATTGAAATTAGACACTAGGATGGAACGGCGTCCAGTGCTTCCCGGTTTTCAATGATGGCCTAGCATAGATCGGACGGTGATTTCAATTGTGAGAATAATGATTTGACGAGAATTATTCTTAGTTTATTTAACCTATACAACTAAGTCGTCAATAACATCCTGAATCACTTACCTATAATAAAATCAAACTGTGCGTTTCGTAATTTCCAAATTATCTCTTCATCATCAGCATAGTCATAGTTAAGCTCCTCATCACCAAAAGTAATATCCAGTCGGTATCTATTCCTTATGAATAAAATATACATTATAATGATTGTAATCAATGATAAAGCCAATATTTTACTCCGGTTCATACTAAATCGAGTGAAAAGAATACATAAAAAGAAGAAAAGCTTTTTTTATATTGTTTTATGATATAATTGCGCACACCAGAAAACTATGTCACGATTAATCTTTTATCTATGTGTTATCGAATGATTAGTTCTATAAGAACTGAATACATGATTTTAATAAGTTACTTGAAATGATATCCAGATTATCCAGCTTTCATCTCTCATTCAACTATTGACTATCAATTATTCATATACATTTATACAAGCGATTGGTTGTTTATTTTTAATGTAACATCATTTCCCTTTATTTAAGAACAAGTTTAACTCATTTTTAAATGAGATGACCAATGGTATTTTGCAGATCGGAGCACGAAAACTGACAATGATGTTGACGGTATTGAAAGGAAATAGGTCCATTACCACTGTGATCGATTAAGACAAGATGAACTTTGCCACAATTTACTTAGTAGGACTTAACATTGAATAAATTAACATATTTGTTAGTGTTAATTAGCAATATCACTTGTTGGGAATTTAACTGACCTACTTTTCAGTTATGACTGTTGTTTATGTCGGTTGATTGTTGAGTTGATTTCGATTTCAATGTGTTAATCATGATCTGTTGACATAGTTTGGTGATAGGTTAACTATTGGAATTTATGGAGCACTACACATTTGTTTTTCGATGCCATGATGCTGGTCAGTAGTGAGTATACTTAACCGGAAATGCTCATATCTTCATTTAAGGACAATTTCTTGAAAATCCCTGGGTTTGAATTGGTTGTTATATATTTCCAAGTTTAACTGACTGCCAATACAGCTTGATGTTGATAATTTTTTAACATTAGACATGAATGAAATCCTCAGGCTCAAGTTATTTACAGATGAGACTGATACCTATAACTAACCATAAAAATAATGATTTATATAATGACGGACTCAAAACTTAGGTATTCCCATAATTTGTCCATCTCAGAACAGTTCTCTAAATAAACGTCCAAGACTCAGTGACCTCTATAAGAAGTAATTCACTTATTTTAATGGACAAAGTATGTGCTTGAACCCTATTCGAACATTGCAATTTTATTCTTGATGGTATAAACATAAACGATAAGCTAAAATTGGAATCTGTTCAGTGATAAATTATACTTCGCATTCTAGAGAACAACTGTACCTTAAACTACAAATCCAGATGTAATAAGCTTAAAAATGACCCTCTATAGAAGCGGAAAATTAAACTAAATTTAATTTGTTTCTTTATAATACTTAGTAAACTATATTTTAAATCCACTGATACTATCTTATAGTTAAGACATCAGTAACTGTTTTTTATTGGCAAAAAGTCTGTTAATAAATCTTCTCTCTATTTGGATGCGTTACTAGTAAATGTTCGAGACTCTGGAATGACTTGCTGCAATCTATCCGTGAAATTAAATCATTACTATCATTTATTCGTTGTTACAATGTTTACCTCTCTTCTCATACTGTCTTAAACATTTCTCAACCTTCAAATATATCTCATTCTACTAGTGAAACTATAAGGACCTTAAATGTCTAGTCATTATTATGGCTGAGCGTTTCCTAGTAAACTTCCATTACTATAGATATTTCATACTTGCACCGTTCCTGATAGATTGAACTAATTTTAACATTATCTATCACAATCAGTAGATCATAAATCAACTTGGCATTTGCATTACGACTTGACTATCACGGTCATTGTTTTAACTTCTGCTTATTGCTCTCTAATTTTCTTTTTCTTCACTTCCTACATACTTATTTACTTACTTACGACTGTTACCCCTCGTAGAGGAGCACAGGTTACTCATCAACATTCTCCATCGAACTCTGTTATTCCCTCCCAGTTGTTATTCATTTTATTGATGTCTGCTTTCAATTCCCAACACAATTTTTTCCACGGTCTTCCTATTCTCCGTTTCTCTTCGGGATTCCGAGTTAGGGCTTGCCTCCTCCAGCACCTTTTCTTAGTTTCCTCTTCAGCTGGAATTTGGTTTGTTTTCTGCCCCAGTAGGCTGTTGCTGATGGTATCCGGTCAATGGACATTCAGTATCTTGTGTAGACAGTTGTTTATAAATGATTGTACGTTTTCGATGATAGTTGTAGTAGTTTTCCAACTTTCAGCTCCGTACAGTAGGACTGTCTTGACGTTCGTATTGAAGATTCTGGGGTCGATGCTGGTTGACAGTTGTTTTGACTTTCATATGTTCTTCAACTGAAGGAATACTGCTCTTGCTTTGCCGACCTTTGTCTTTACGTCCGCATCAGATCCTTCTTGTTCATCGATGATGCTAACCAGGTACGTAAATGATTACACCTCTTCCAGAGCCTCTCCATCAAGTATGATTAGTATGGTGTTCTCCGTGTTGTACTTGTGGATATTGGTTTTTCCTTTGTGTATGTTGGGGCCTACTGGTACGAAGGCTGTTGCTATACTAGTTGTCTTCATCTGCATTTGTTTTTGAAGTCCAAATCATCTAGTTGCTTAAAATATGTTCATTGTATTCCATGCTGCTCCTCAGATATTGAGGTCTTCATAACCTAGTCAACCACTAGAAGAAAGAGAAAGGGTGAAAGTAGGCAGCCTTGTCTGACACCGGTCCTCACTTGGAATGCATCTGTCCTCCTTGTAATACTTTACGCTTTAGTTAGTTGCCCGAATTCCGTATGATTTTAACGACCTTCCCAGGCATACCATAGTGTCGAAGAAGTTTCTTTAAAGTCCTTCTATCCACACTGTCGAATGCTTTCTTATAATCAATGAAGTTGATGTATAGTGGCGTGTTCCATTCAAATGATTTTCAACAATGATGTTTAGTGTTGCTATTTGGTCTGTGAACAACCGATTCTTACGGCATCCGGTTTGTTGAAATAGAAGTTGAGTGTCTACTTTCATCCGGTTCAGCAACACTCTGTTGAAAACTATTCCTGGTACCGATATTAATATGATTCTTCTGTAGTCCTCACATTTGCTCAAATCCCCTTTCTTTGTTATCTTGTTGAAGTGTCCTTCTTTCCAGTTTGTCAGTGACATGTATGTTAAATTACGTGTATATTTTATAAATTTTACATTCAACCACAGATATATATTTCGAATAATTGAATTTTGACATCTCCGTTCCTAATTATTGGCATAAACTTAGTGATAATTAAATGTAACTGAGAGATTTAAATAGTAATGGATCAGGTCAATATATCTATATGTGTGTAAATCAAAAGGTAATTTATCTCACCGTCTGATAAGAAGAATGCTGACATTCTTATTTTAAAAAAATCATAAAATTATGGTGATTGCATTATACTTCATCACTATCTGTTTGTAGACTCTGATGAAGAATATAATTAGTCTAGACACTTTGATATTCTGCAGTCATTTCATAATGTTCTATCTCTTATAGTAGTATCTTTGTATAGCTTTCATAATGGAGAAATAGTTTTCAGTATTTACCAGTGATTTATAGTATTATTGAAGTTTTCTTAATAATAAAGATCAATAGTTGAATTGAGTCAGTTACTCTAATCGACTAGTCGACATATTTGTTTTTACTATTCTGCTGTTATTTCTGACAGAATTGTATAATTCCTATTCATTACATAAACATCTTGTAAACTGACTTTGATTTTAGTGTTGAAGTAAGGTTAATATGAAAATATATTCTAACTTTCAGACAAATTAATTTACCGATATGTATTTTCAAACTAGTTTCAGCTACATCTCTAATATTTAACTTAAAAACATCAACTAGTAATAATTCTAAACGACTACCTATAGGCAGGTCGTTAGTCTATCGAAATCACAAGCCTAAAAAATTAAGTGCACATCGTCAATACATAATTAAAGCTGTTAATCTTAAAGATTTTTGAGAGAATGAGTTAATGAAAGAATATTCAATGAGATATAGTGACACAGACTATTAACGGTCTTCTTTAAAAGTACATTTGTACACACATGCATTACATTAGAAGAATTCACTATTTTATTCTTGATGTTAGTATCAATCGAACAGTCTTTCAAATTAAATAAATCTTTCAGAAAATACTAACTCAGGTGGTTTCGAACAGCTTTCGAAATTTTTTACAGCCAGCCGAAGAGACTAAATATGGGTAACCAATATGTGAGTAAATTCAGTGTAAAAGAATCCTTGTCTTGAGATTTTTGCCAGTTCATATGAATAAGGATATATTGAATACATTAGTTTTCACTGATTAAATGCCTTCCTATCAGTAACATTTACGTTCAGCGTTTTCGTGAGATTTGAGTTTCCTGTTCTTTGTGATTTGAATATTTCAATCACTATCAATCCACTTGATCACCGAGTTTTGACCAGTACATGTAATCAGAATTGAATAGCAAAACATCAGGATAGCTGTTATCTGATAATTATGCATTATCACCTCTACCACACTCAGAGACCTTGATATTTATCAGTATACAGTTGTGGAGATTATTGAATTTCATTGTGATCATGAATCCACCAATATTCTTGAAAGTAAACGTTAACCAAGACAAACTGCAAGGTTTACTTTCTATTTAGACTCTGCCTAAGTGACCGGAATGTTTATTCACATATTGGTCTAATTTTGTCTTGTTCATGTTTCTTCTGGATCATTGTTGATGAGATTTCACAAATAACGTTTTTTCGTACTTATGACACTAACTCGAAATGTCTACTACACAAGGTTGACTACTTATAAGTAGTTAAGATCTTTCAGCCATGTTTTATTGAGTATAAACTGAGTATAACTCACATATATTTATTTTCGTTTTGATTCATTTAATTTTATTTGGAGAAGTAGTTGGTACGATTGATGAATAATTGCATACCCAAAAGAATAAAGAAACCGAATCTAAAATCCACGATAATTTTTAAATGATGAGATCATGATTTTTACATGTCCGCTTTGTAATTAATTCCTTATGATGATGCTTCTTGCTCTCCAGAACCTACTGACACGTTGAAGTCAGTGCTTCTTCTTCGATACCTTTACAGTTATTCTCCATAGTGCTTTCACACTCTCCGAGTAGATCTTGTAAGAATTGATGATTATTGCTGAGAGCTATCTTGAATCTGTCTAGTTCGTCAGTACCTAGAAGAAGAGCCGTATTAGACTTCGTAATGTTGTTTGTCCAAATGTTCAATGCTTCTTTAGTTTCAGTCTAATCTTGGCAGCCACCGGCTAGTGGCGATCTGAAGATTTGTCAGATACTCTCCATGTTTTCACGCCTGCCACTGACCTGAATTCTTCAGTGATGCAAAAATGATCGACCTAGTTCTCTGTAGTGTGATCCGGTAAAACCCATGTAGCTTTGTTCATACATTTGTGAGAGAATAACGTGGCACCTATAACCATCGTGTTGAGGGCAAATAAATTTGCTAATCCCTCACCATTCTCGTTCCTATCTCTCAGTCCATGTCGCTCCATAATATCTTCATACCCAATGTTGTTTATACCAACCATTTGGATTATCAGTTTCTTTTCCAAACGTTTCTCTCCAATCTAATTCAGTTTCTCATATAACTGATATTTATCATCTTCATTGCTTTCATTGTTGAGTGTATAATAATGGATAAAGTTCATTGTGATTTCCCTCTTTTCTGTTTTGAATGACGATTTGATGATTGTGGGTTCATGAGACTCCCATCCTATAAGTGCTTTACATGCTTCGTCGGATATCATCAGTTCAGTTTCTCGTGTGGATGCGTAGGATTTTCTTCCTTATGACCAGAGTACAACATCACTCATTTCGAATGTAATATTTGAAGTCCAATTTGTATCCAATCTGCTTCACTTATTCCATTTACCGTCAAGTTGTGTTTCCTCATTTCCATAGTTATCTGATTGGTCCTTCCATTCTCCCACATTGTGCCAATATTCCAATTACCTATGTTAGTTGTTATTTTGGTTGTCGGAATCGGCATCGGTCTAGTGATAACCAAAAAATCTCGGATCTTATCATGTAGCTTCATAGTTCTTTTAAATGAAGATAGCTTGACTACTATGACAGAGTTCAGATGGCTTAAATGATATTTTATGGCTAGCTTTGTTTAGAAGTGTTGTTTTCTTCTGATTGTTGTTACTATCTCCATGCCCTACCTTCACCTTTTCCTAGACTTGAGACTGATTCAGAATTTTGGCGATACTTATTTCACTCACATCAATACAAGTAAAGATATATCAAACCACTTGATTGTTTTACCATGATCGCAGTTTCAGAGATTTTTCGGTGAAAGTGTAACATGCTAACGAATTATTACTACAGTAGTGAAGAAATTTCAGCAACATGACAATTTGGTCATTATATGCTAGTCGACTATGAAGGCATAACAATCGATGTCTTATACAAAATGAAATTTAAAACTATTAAGTTACAAAATAAGCACTCTATCATTCTTCCAGTATATATTCATTAATAATTTCATCCAGTTGTCTTAAAAATTATTTAACCTAATAAGTTCACTATAATAAACTTCGTGTATTTTTAACAAGCTAAGAACAATATCCATCGAATAAGATTAAACTAATTATTTTTTCAATGCTTCTAATATACCTGAAACATCGAAGATATAATGTTCCAGAAAAATCACACCAAATCATAAATATTCCCGTTGTCTACAAAAACAAATCACACAAGGATAAAGTAGAAATTCACAATTGATTGACCACTGGGTGGTGATCAATGTCATGTGTGTCAAGTCCTTATTAGTACAAATAGAATGCTATCGACAAAGTTGCAATGTGGCCACAAGTCTAGGTGACTCGGGATAGAATCCGTCAGGGAGCACCAGTCCCCTTAAGATTACAGGTACACCTTGCTGATAAGTGCCATGTACCACGAAAGCCGGGTCCAGGGTGTCCTGTCGACTACCTCCAACCACCATCTAAACTAGAAATTATTAGCTGTAGTCTTTCAGATATAAAATTTAATTTAAAATTATCCATAAAGATTGGTCTGATTATATTAAACTAATCTATCCAATATGTATGTACTTCAACTTAATCAACAGAATTCGACAAACACAAATATGACATTGATCACTATTCAGTGACTAATCAATGGTAAATATCTCAGTTTTATAGGGAGTCAGTGGATTATAGAAACACACAGTGGTAAATTATCAGACTGTGAAACTGAATTTTGCGGGTTTGAATTTCCTAGGGAGAACCAGTTCTCTCAAGATAATAAATACATCCCAACTAGAATAATGTGTTCAGGAATTCCTATAGACCACCTTCAGTCATCTTACATTTCAACACAGCTCATAAAATATTAATTCACTTAGATTAGTAACCGCATATCAACGTTATCATTTGAATTTTAGTAGGGCTTAAAAAGACTAGAAAACTATGACATTAGTCACTACTCAGTGATTAATATATATATACTGAATTAGTCCAAAAATATTTTTCCATAAACATAATTAAAGCTTTTTCATTGTATGATATTAAAAGCCGGAAATGAACAATCAAACAAAGTCGTTGGAATATTCTAACTAGTATCTCATAAATCCGATGTATAGAAGTCAAGTTTTAAGTGAGTAACTAGAAAGCTTATTAAAAAGAGAGATCAATAGAAATAGTTTTAAATTACCTTACAGTTATAAATTTTAAGGAAAAAATATTTAGAATATCAAGTGAATATCTATATATGTATCCTTATTTGTAATAATATTTCGTTTTATCCGATAAATGTTTTCATGTTCTCTTACAAAACGGGTGAAATAGTGTGTCACATCAATGTCGATCACTACCTGATTGTGCTGACTGGGTAGCGTGGTGGTTAAGCGCGAGACCTATAGGTCCTGGATTCGAATCTAGCGAGGCAGGATCGTGGATGCGCACTGCTGAGAAGTCCCATAGTAGGACGAAAAAGCTGTCTACTGCTTCCAGGTTTTTTATGGTGGTCTAGCATCAATTGTTTCATGAATTTAACTATTGAACCCGTACGATCATTTATACTGAAAACATTAAGACATCAGTTCCACAACAACATTGAGAAGACATTTTCTGTCAAAAAAGAGTAAGAATGTTGAAATGGGTTTGGATCAATATTAGCAATTTATAAGCTGAATAAATAAATGTATTTGTGAAGGAGTTACTCTTAATTATTTACATTCGAATGTCGCATTCGTCAAGAATTGTTGTCATTTAAGTCTCTTGAAGATCAGCCGAGGATGATAGAAAATGATCTCCATTTGTGACATTTCTTAACAGTAAATAGTCATGGCGCCTCCAATGACTGAGTTTACGACCATCATGTCCTGCAGCAAACCCTTAACCTTGAGGTTGATGATTTGAGGGTTTCTGGTCCAACTCCAGTTAAATAACGATATTGTGAAGTTGATACCAATCACTGGCGTGGTGTGGCGGTGATGTTGTTCTTATCAGATTAGTTGGTAAAGACTTTTCTAAGGAGGCTTATGTAGGATTTTTTGGAATGGATTTCGTGTTTTCAAGGCTCACAAACCCATCGCGAGGATGCGCTTTCGTGGGGAACCGTGACCATGCGGGTCTTAAGGTCTATCTTAGTATCATAAGAAGGGCAAGCGTCCAATACAAGAGATTGAGCTTGTTATTATTACTATTTATGGTAAATGGTTGATAAAACGTATTGGTCTAGGTAACAACCTCATCACTAATCGTATTGTTTGAAATTGTGATTCAGTTCATGATGTTCAAAAATGTATGATTCTGTTTAAAATATACATCTAATGCTAAATTCCATTTATAAGCCTATCATATAGTAACAAGGTATTTCGTTTAGATACCATTTATTACATTTTTCCTTTTTGAAATAAAACCACCACATAATATTTATTGTAACTTGTTTGTCAGAGACGCTCATCACTAACTCAAAGCATATTGTTCTTTATGATCAACAAACAATTAAGTATACTTAAGAGCTGCACACACTTGTTCATTATTGCACTAGATAAATCTTTAGGTACCTCTAAATTGTAGAGAATTTCCACAAAATCTACCTAAATTCATAGTAAACATGTTTGTAGTAAATAAATAAAACTCCAATAAAATTTGGATAAGGAACACAAAATTAATTATACATCAAATGAAAATTACAGAATTTCGACTTTTCATTGAATAAATCTTTTATTTATTACGGAGCCCGAATATCTATATTCTGTGTTTATTCGAACTATGGAACGAACTTACGTAAATTCATTATTTACGGACATTACCTAAATAAAAGTTTTGGTTTCTTTGTGTTGACTAGCTTTACAAGATATTTAGTTATTTAACATGTAGTTGTGTTTATTGTACAAATATATTTGATATCAAGATGAACGCTATTCAAACTAATATTCATAAGAGAATAATTGAAAACCAAGAAGCACTATACAGCCACTCCGTTCTGCTTCAAGACTTAGTGATAAATAATAATGATACCACCATAGACTGTACTTAAGATTTCAAGTTTCCTGGACAGTGATTTACTTTTGAACTACATGCTTGGGACTAATTGATTTATATTCTTCATATTAAGTAATTCATAACATAACATAGACTGTTTTTCAAAGTTATAAGAGATGACTATTTCACCCCACGATTTGTTTAAAATCACTAGGATTTTGTCTATCACTTTCCAAAGCTAATCGCTATTAACTACAATGATTTATCTAGATTATGAAGATTAATTCAGTAGGAAAAGAGATTTTCGTCATCGACCGATATTGATTGTGAATTAATAATGCTCTAAACCTCTGTTTTATCCTTGTTTTCAACCTGATAAGTCATATCTTATGAAACATTCCATAATATTTATATTAACCTACCATTATAATGACTGTACTACTGAATTGCTTTATTTGTATATAACAATTTATTAATTTTTAACTTAATTAATAAAGTTTATTGCCTTGAAGAGGAACGGATGAACATCATACAATAAACGATGAATTATATTGATGAGTATTCTTTTATTGCATGCAAATACAAATGAATGGTTGTCATCATCAATAATATTTGTTTCCCTCCATTTTTATTTGCTTGCATTTTCACAATGTATGGATTACCAATGAAAATATCGATCCAACAATCAAATCTTATTAGAACAGAATGAATGACAATAACAATATTTCTGATTATAAGAAACAGGCACATTCATGCAAAGAGAGGGAGGGAGGGAAACACATTTCGGTTATTTTAAAAATGAAATACAAAGCAGTATTTTATCATGAAGGATAAAAAAAGAAATTTTTCAAGCATCATAATGTTTTTTCTTTCTTTTTTGGTCAGAGAATCGGAAAAAAGCGATCAGTTGTCTAGAATCCATACAGATTATCTTGATAATTATTTATGCTTAAAGTACAGAATATTCTGTCGGTTCATTTAGCAAGATAACTACATACAATTTACGTTTTCACATAATTATCGATCGGTATTTTAAATTAGCCTTTAAAGAGGATCGATATGCAAGTCATCTATAAGATGATTGGTAGATAGATTACATCATATACATACATATACATTTATATATACTTTAAAAAACATGACTGTAAAAGAGACACCATTATATAATCCATTATATATTAGGCTGTGACTATCAACGTATGTGAAAAACAATTTTCTGAACATTTTGAAAGAAACGATCACGTGAATATATTAACAAATATACACAAGGCAGTAGGCGCTATGACAGTTGAAAGATGGAGAAAACGTTGATGAGAACTTTGATGGAAATATAATAACTTTAATTGATCAGATAATTTAATGAATATACCTTTTAAGCGATCATTTCAGTCTTTAATTTTCATATTGCCGATAGATAATTTATAGGGATAATTAGTGAAGATCAAAATAAAATAATAAAAAGCTCCATATCACCGAGCTTCTCAGTATTATTTATTAGGATCAATAGTTTTCAGATGTAGTTATTCGACATTTCTGATTATGGATTTAATTAATTTTAATTTCAAACTTTATTTGATAGAGAAAGAAAATATCATTTCAATGTTTAATGTATGTGTGTTTTGTTAAGAAAAAATAAAGCATAAAAAGGCAACAGAAAATCTTTAACAAACAAACAAACATGAATGAATAAAATAACCATACTGATAAATGAAATGTAAGTATGGAAGGGAATGACGGGGCAAATAGATTAGGCAGTTAAGAACATGTCCACCATATCTGTTTTAAAATGAAATGCTTTCTAGATTTCAGTGCACATTTTATTATTTCTGTCTCCTGTATAAATTTGTAGAAACACAAATTGTTTAGTTTAAGAAGTACAAAAATGAGAGAAATCATTTGCTGAAATTAGAAAATAAAACAGATGCTGTATTTTTCTTTTCAATGGGTAGAATTTTTGCACATGTAAAGTATCTTTCATTTTTTTATTATTTACGTCTCTTAGTTCACAAAAGTAACTGAATTCATAAATGTATTAAACGTTATTGAATCATTTAAGTATCTTGTTTAATATATATATATATATATATCCATAAATAAAGGTAAAATAGATAAGTGAATGAATGAATACATGAATAAATAGTTAGATAATATCAGGAAAATCAAAGAGATGAAAATATATTATACGACATAATTGAATAATCAATAAAACACTTCTTTGTTTTTCATTCGTCTGTTCGTCAAAATCAATAACAATTATAATCATATGAATGGTTCCTACATTAGAAAGTTAGTGATATTTTGATTGATTATCGTTTATTATTTTTCTAATGTAAAAAATATTTATTATCAATAAATATATTTGACAATTATACTTATTTCATTTTGGTTGGGTGGATATTAGTGTAATGTAGATTGTTAAAAGACATATTATCTGAATATTTACATTATTTTTGTATATTATTTGCAATCCTATATTTAATTTCATCTGCCCCCTTCCCGCTCATCTTTTTCTCAATAATTATTGACTAATAAAACTTATGTATTTCCTGAAGTTGTAGAAATTTCTTCATCATCTTCTGCGGCAGTAGCTAATTTTGGTCGAGCTAACTGAGTAACTTTTATTTTGGATTCTTTTATATGACATTCATACCAGTCACGATTATCTTCTAATGTATCTAAAATTAACTGAGCACAGGGGTGTACTAGATCACACCATGTTTCCCATAATGGGTGACACACAAAATCAATGAAACTAACCTAAAAATAGGAAAATAGGATAGATATTGTAAAAAAGAGGGTTTTAAAGGAGGAAATTATGGTAACACATAAAGTGGAACTTTGTAAAGATTTTCATTTGAACTTGAACAAAGTTTCATAATAGTTCGGTGTAGAGTTCAGAATGAACTTGAAATTATTTATAGATTGCAAATCAAATATCTATCAATTGTCTATTCGGTGATTGGGATGCGACAAATATTATATTATCACTATGGGATTGTGGAGATTGTTGAGTTTCAATTGAGATCATGAACCGATCAATGTTAAGTCACCATTGAAAACCTGGAAGCTCTAAATGGCTGTTTTGTTCTAGTACGAATACACATTGTTGAGGAGTCCTATACTAAGACAAAACGACCATCTAGTGCTTTCACGTTTTCATTGGTGGTTTAACATTGATTGGTTCATGATCTCAATTGAAATTATACAATAAATCGAGTAGCGTTGAAAAATGTGAAATGATTGTACTACATCATTTTCATTGAAAATATGTATATCATTAATCAGTTTTTACATTGGAATTCAATTATTTAAAATAATTACAAATGCAGTGGCTATTCTGGATATTCCATTTAAATATTTTAGGCTTCAAAAAACACTAACTGTAGTCTTGTAATTCATTTTGTAGAGAATAAAGACTTGGTGATGTAAATGTTTTAATGCAAAATTACACAGCGCCTTTGTAAATTATGAAAATCAAACATTATATATATCATCTACACATCTTTCAGTTGTCCTTTACATACTTCATCATTCTTCTAATTCTCTCGTTATTCCGTTTGCTAACTGTTTTCCTTCCTCTTCTCTGTACATAATATCCTGCTGGTAAGCATTCCACTCCCAATTCCTGCTATATAGTACTTATGTCTGTCCTCATAAGGAGCGCACACCACAACATCATTTTATTGCATTGTATTAAGTCTTAGAAATAATGTTATTTTGTGAGTTTGACAACGTTTCATTCTATGAAACACAGAAACTAACACAAAATAGTTCGATATTGTTGTGTTCAATATTGGCTCTTTATATTAACTGAAACTTCTTATTGTTTCTGAGTTGTACTTCATAACTAAGAAGTTAAAAATAATTCTGTTTTCTTTTATGACATTTTTCTGTTCATTCAGTAAAACACTGTTATTAGATAATCGTTCTGATTAACTGACATAAGCACATTGGTTATCTAGGTAAATATGAAGTTTTATTGCTGATAAATAATACTTCAACAGTTGTCAATCTGTGACGAAAATTAGACAAAACTTTCATAACTTTCAAAACAAACTGTAATCATATATTAATTAGTAACTAATTTAGAAATGAGTTTGTGATGTTCAAGACGTTTTAAAAACAAAATTAAACTACATCAGGTGTGAGAGACTTGGCACAAATTGAATTGGATGATCTCTGCTCTATATCAAAAACTATACGAAATCGAAAATATGAACCAACGGATATAGAATTGTCAATCATCAGGGAACTGATAGCCTTTTGATCTCTAACCAAATCATGGACATGTATTTTAATAAACTCCATTTGAAGACAAAATGATTGTAAATTTGTTAATCTTTGTCCTGACAATCTTGGGTAGCCATAATTACTTGGTGGTTGATCTGGATCATTGTATTACGAAGCTTCTTTGCTAAAATTAAACTTTATAGAATTTAAGTATCTGGCACCTGACTTGCAACATTTGGAAATATTATTTATTTGAATTTTGGCGTTTGAAAATAATACTGTTGTGTTTGTTAAAATAGTTCTGGGCAGTTCTGATATTCTCCACTTAGTCAGTCTTCTGTCAACTGCAATCAGGCGAATCGGTTGTTCTTGACACTAGTTCTCCTTCAATTTCACTGCTAGAAAGCTAATTATTAACGATAACAGTATAGACACAATTATTAGTCTATAAATTAACACTTTTCTCTCCTGAAAAGAAGTTGGTAGTCCACTCGGTTGATCGTTTGAACTAGAAAAAAACCTCCATGATTGCCACTCCACAAAATGACATCACATTTGATTATGTTATTCTAGTCGGTAAGGAAATGGCTCATTTTTAACAAATAGATTCCGGGTTCAAACCCTTCTCCCACATAATCTGTTAGAGCAGCTAGGTAGTTTTATTATTAATCTTTGTATAAACACTGCAGCTCAACGAGAAGTACATGAGCACGTAACTCGTCAGTGGGAAACATAATTGTCATTATCTATTGCACTAAATATTTGCACCTACACTATCAATCATGTCGGAATATTTTATGGGTTGTAATAATAATTTACTAAACATATCTATAGAAATAATCAATAATGGTGTTCCGAATAACACTAATAATAATACTATCTATGTAACTAAGACAATTTACTGTACATACTGTTATTATTTTCGGAAAAACAATCAAGCTTTCAGTGTGATGTAATAGTTTACTAAAAAAATCAACATAGAAACTACACAATCATAATTCGTTAGTGAAGAGAGATCAGTCATATTGTTGGACAAGGAGAGAAGCACAAAATATTCTTAAAATAACAAACATTAAAACCAGATAATATTCTTCTTTACAAGTTAATGTTAATAAAAAACACTTTATGTAGTTTTCAGTAATATCTGTCATGAATATTCAGAACTTATAGTATTGCTTATGAGTATCAAGCATTGATATGGTTTTCGTTACAAGGAAAATATTTCTACATAAAAATTGATTAGAACTTAATTGTGAAGTATAAATAAATATATCGGTCTATGAGAAGTACTACGGGAATGACAGCTAGTGATATTACCCAGTTATCGTGATAGAGTTAAGTGGAGTAGGATCTAAATTCGTGATTATAGAGGACAAAAGCTACGTTGTGAGTTAACTATCAAACTATTAATGTCATTGCCCTTATAAAACAAATTTATTATTGCTCATTTACACGGTTAAAAACATAAAGAATTTGTACACACAAGAATTAACAACCGACCTGAGATTTTTCAACTTCTACAGATTCACGATCACACATTGGGCTAATTTCCAATGATAACTTTCTTTCTTTATCCCCCTGTCTAAAAAATTCCTCAATTAAACGTCCAGTCCATTTACGATATAATCGTAATGGTTTAGCTGGATTACTAAGATCAGCACAATGAATCATATTTTGTAATATCTGTGCATTATTTAGGAAAAAATAAACAATACAAAACATAAGGTTGGTAGAATTACATGAAAGATATACTTTCAGTTGAATGAGACATAATAAACAATCTAAACTGAGGATATTGGCTTTAAAATGCAACAGAATTTTAATAAAAATTAACATAATACTACTGAACCATATGTAAATACATCTTTAAATAAGAATGTAATAAATTACTTATCATAATTATCAGGATTAGAGAATTGTGAAGATTTTTCAGCTAAAACGTTAGAAGATCTAACTACTATGGGAGACTGATGATGATGACTATGATGATAAATGATCCAAAACTACTGCTTTGTTTAAGGTTGTGATTATGAAAATTAATCATTGCAACTTGTTACATTGACATGCAGATAGCTAATCTATAAAATTTCGAAATAACCCTATTTTTCGCCCATCAGCTAGTAGTAAACTTAGGTATTTTCGGATCTCATAACATCACTGTACATTCGGATGACTGAAAAAATGTATCAAGTGGTACTTTTGAACATTATTCAACAGTCAGATAATTTCCGATTATTTTACACAACACAACCTATTCTGACTGTTCCATAAGAAAATAACTATGGAATAGTTTGTTTTTTATTCTTAGAAACAGTTAACAACTACAACTGATGAATTATTATGTTCATATGTTATCTAATGTAGCAATCATATATGAAAAATGATATTGACTCTTGAATTTTGATCTCAACAAATTTGTTCCCACTTTTGTAAATAATTGTTAAATTAAATTATCGATGGTACCTTCATTATAGGGGAGTTTTAATGATTTGATAAATTAAGGGATATGATATTGATGGAATGTGAAACTCAGTAACACAATATGGTCGAGTGATGATTGCTCATGAAACCGAATTATTGGTTTAAGTCTTCCGAATGATTTATGTTTGTAGATAAGATCATTAGCCTGAATAATAAAGCTATTCATCTAATAAAGTAACATACTGATAGACAAGATATTAACAAACGAATGTCATAAACAATTGAAAAATATTCCATTTTGAAAACTCCTCACTCTCCAATGTATTAGGACTATCAAAATTATGTGAAACGTGCCTTACAAAAATGTTTGTCAATTTTCCAAGATTAATCAATTAGCAGTAAATTGTCTATAACCAGGAGGAAATTAGTTAGATCACTAGTTAAATCAAATTTAACTTCGATAAGTATATATCTGGATGGTGGTTTATGAAGATTGTAGTAATTTTAATAATTGAATTAATGAGTCGACTCAGTGATCTGGAGGTTAAGCGTTTGCGCTTGATATTCAAGGTCTTGGGTTCGAGTCCCTCATGCAGGAACATGGATATGCACTTCTGAGGAGTCCCGTACTAGAACGAAACGACCGTCCAGTGCTTTCAGATCTTCAGTAGTGGTCTAGTTTATATCGGCTCATGAATTCAACTGTTAAAATACATATCTCCAATTTTATCTGGATCTTAGCCTCTTTCGCCTTAATCCTAGTTTTTAATACATACTAATCAGTTATTATTACTACCTCTAAGTCTTATTTTTCGTCTCATATTCACATCAAATGAATAATGATAAGTTTTATTTCATACCAAACTGTAACTTTTTAATCATTACACAATCTTATTTGGATGAATGAAATGTGAATTATTCAACTCCAACAATCACATACCTGTATACGATCAGCATAATTATCCAAATTCAACATACCGGATCCAGAAACTTTTTTAGTTTCAACCATTGTTCTTAAATCAGCTAATAAACTCATATGCTTAGACATATCTGTTGCTAACACCTGTATACGTAAAATGATTATACAAAAAAATATTTAAACAAATTGATAACTATGAACAAAGTCCAACGGCGAAACTCAATTCTGCAATTTTGCATTATTAATATAATTTAGTTAAACAGTTATTTAAAATAAGGAAGTACCGAATGTCTGTTTCGTCCTATTATTGTACCTCTTTGCAGTAGGACTCCACGACCTCATTGGGCATCAAACCCAAAAACTTTAACTTGACATTTACATCTATGGGTCGGTTACATTTCAAACGTCAGTCCATACGCTATATTGTGAAAACGTATGTTACTATCATTAGTGATATTCATCTGACGCCAGACATAGTTGAACACCATGGTCAGTATCTGACATAAAATTTCGAAGTTCAGCAATCTTTTGAAACCTCCTATAAACTTCAATTAAGCCACATTCAAGTTGTAATCATTGTTAAAGGTTATCAGCAATGCATCTTATTGTGTGTCTATTTTTGAGTCTATTAGTTAAGGTCAATTAAAATAAATCTCAGTATATAGTTTAGAAACTTTTAAAACCAAGTGTCATTTTCCTGTTTTAATCCTAATCAACTTGGAGATATCTAAATAGGGAAAAATGGTGAAGACTAGTTCACGATACTTAAATTTGTATTTCCAAATTTCGTTTAACTATCTTCTGGTATTACTGATTACCATTAGTCTGAGTATCTATTGTTATGGCCCTACAATTTACAGCCACGTAAAATAACAGCATAAATATCACAAAGCGAGTAATTAATAGTTGATTATTAAAAAACCAGTCATCATAAAGAACAAATGTTATCAGATGACATCGTATTGCAATTGAGTTACGTACTTTATAAAATGAAGTAAGAAGAGATAAGCGATAATATTTTAAATCCTTGGTTGTTCTGTGACGCATTAGTCAATCCTCTATTGAAGAATTTGTAAAGATGAATAGCCTTATAATCAAGGTTTTCCATTTGATTTTTAACCGACAGAAGTCCATCATATAAATGATAGTGATTACTTGTTTATTGATAACTAGGACGAACTCATATAGCTCATGTTATCAATCCATTTTGATCATTCTACTTAATTTAAACCCTTAGGAATCAAAGCAACGTTTTGTTTTCATAAGATGATCTAAGCAACAAATTTTTTCATATGATTATGTATGAGTTAACCATATAATCAATCAGTTTGTTTTGGGTTTTCTTCCAATTGCTCTTAGTTTAACATTACCGCTTACCACCTGTTTATTTGCAATTAATAAAAACTTCAACAAACTTAATTTTCCAATGTGTACGTTTTAAGCTTAAAGAACACGATCAATTACCTTTTACGTGTAGCAAGAGATTTATTTCGTTCATTACACTTTATTAGCCATAGAAAACCTAGAGACACACTCATAGATACGTTACCTTTCAAACGAATCGCACATCTAATGACAGTTTCACTATGCAGTTTTTTTTATTTAGTGGCTTTTGTATAAATATATCACAGAATACATAAATATAGTTAAAAATCAAACGTACCAATTCTATAACCATTCTACGTAAAGTTTGACGTTTTTTTCCACCTAAATTAGCAAATATATCACAGTCTTTTTCGGTTAGAATTTTAAATGCCATATAAAGATGATGATTTTCCAGAACGGATGCATCATTATATTGTAAAGCCAATTCATGACCTTTATAATAGATTTTAGAAAAAAAAATACTAAGAAATGAAAATTAAGGGATTTGTGCATATGATGATTTTATAGCAACCCACGTGCAATTGAGTTTGTTCACATTTAATTCGGTTAAGTCATTTTGTTTACTTATTAACGAACTGAGTCATCCGTACAGCAACAGTTTATCTATATCATTGCATCTTTATTATTGGTGAGAATGTGTGAACATGTGTGCTTGAGCATTGCTTACTGCCCACGCATTTATTCACGCTGCTAGCCTTACTACTAACCGCTTAATTGATTCGATGATTCATTCATTTCACTATGTATGTATATGCCCATGTTATTCATGTTCATTGCTCTCTCTCGCTTAACTGTACTCGTATACTCGTACTCATAATCGCTGACTCACTCACTCGCTCGCTCGCTTGCCTGCTTGCCTTTCGGCACAACTCTTTCATGCTTGTTTAACGCACGTGTAATTTTGGATATCTGTGTTTGGTTCCATAATAAACGTAATCAACACTTCGTATTCGCCTTCTGATTAATATACCGTTGGGGCGTTACCTAGTGACGGTTATCAAGACGAATTGTATACGAAGTTTAAGGATTATATTGAATACCGACCCCCACAATCTTTTTTTAAATTTTAAATAAAATAATAGATCTTATCATTATTTGTTAGTGAACTAGGTTATAGTGTATTAATACTCAAATTATAGAAGCATCCCTATTGTGTAAAATCGTACAATGAATATAAACGAACAATATTGTATGCAATTAGATCCTCACTAGGCTTTACTTTACTATACAGTAATATACTTACGTGCATATACGAAAAATATTAAACTAATCAAGACAGTTTATGCTACGGTGACAACAATCAAATGGATTACATAACCTAACGTAATAAGTAAAGATTACAAATTGATAGTAGCATGACAAGCATACCAGCAGTTGTGGTAAGGATAATGAATGGTTGAACCAATGCTTTAAATTCTCAGCAGTGTGCATTCGTGACACCATATCCGTAAATCGAACCGAGGACATTGGTTCTCTCATGTAATCCTTGACCTTCTTTGTAAGGTCATTTGGGCAGATTGATTTCACTCAATCTATAAGCCATCTATCAGAGTAAAGGCGGATGAAAATTCAACTGAGAATAATACTGTTAACCTATATGTTAATATTGAAGTATGTAAAGCGAATATCAGAAATACGCAACTACAGAATAATAAAAGATGTCTAGACGGTCAGTCAGTCAGTAACAACTTAGAACTTCGTACGTACATACATCAGTTTGAGTTGCCATACCACAGCACAGAGATGCAGTTGTCGACTCAAATTTCGTAGTGGTAGGGATAGTAAGAGTATAAGCAGTAATCCGAAAGATTAGGGTTTGAAGATGTTATTCAAGGAGTATAATCCAATGAAATGAATTTTGAAAGAGAAAAAAGAAATGGACATGAAGAATTCAGAAGACTAGAATTTGGGAGAACACAAAGGGTGTATGCACCTGCGCTATTGCAAACGATTTTGAGTCATGTCATTCAACGTCTCAAACCACAGGTGGCTATCATCTCGTGGATCCCAACCAGGTAGTCTACACCTACCAACATGGCTCAGTCCACCTGTTAGAGACTTCATAGATTTGTGCCATGTTTCGGTCTGGCCACCCCTAGCTTTCTTCCAACCTACTCCTACACCATAAAACATCGCACATCGGGGCAATCGATGGTTGGGCATACGTAACACGTGTCCAAGCCATCTCAACTGATGAAGTTTCACTACTTCATCAATTAATTTGTAATCCTTACCTAGCGCCCGTTTCCTAACAACTGCATTACTTACTCGGTGGTCCCAGGATTTACGAATAATGCTTCGAAGAAACTTATGATCGAATACTAGTAAACTACAAATATCCTCTGCTCTTATCGGTCATATTTCACTACCATAAAGTAGGACGGAACGAACTGTTGCACAGTAAACACGTCCTTTGGTTGATAGACGGATATCTTACCTATGCCATAAATGACGGGAGTTGGCAAAAGCTAGTCGAGCCTTCTGTATCCGTGCTGAGATTTCGTCACACACCAGACCACAAGGGCTGGTGAGACTTTCAAGACTAGTGAAGCGGTCGACACTCTCATCTACTTCACTCCCTATCATTGGTTCGGGTGTCGAAGCAACACTTCGCATTTCGAGAGGAGAATCGCATCCCGAACATGCTTGCATTGTTGCTTAGAGTGGTCAGAAGACTTTGCCCAACCTGGAAACAAATAGTGTAGCATATACACTGAAGAATACTCGTAATTAGTTAATCATAAACAATTATTAAGAAGCTTTGCACACAGATGTTTATAAATGACTTTAGTCAGCAAAGGACATTTGTATTGATGATAAAACTATTTATATCTCTAGGTTTCAACAATACTGTGCTACAGTCAGAGTGGTTATCGACCTGTTATCTAAAATGTATCCGACATTGCAGGATGAAGATATTTACTGTGTCTGATCACCAAGTGAAAACAAGTGTCCACCCCAATGTCAAGTTACCTAGTCTGGTGATTATATTAAAGCTGGGCTGAAAGCATTCAAGTAACAATAAAGACTTAGCAATTATGACATGGATTACCATTAGGTAATCAGTCAGTATAAACATCTAAGTTATGATGGAGATCTGTCATTCTTGATCCAAATCACCTTGTAGTAGAGTTTCTGTCTGTGATACCGGATAAAAAAGATCAAGAATCCCTAGGAGAACGCCTGTTTCTTCATTATCCTAGATACACCTAACTGAAGAGAGTAAGTTAGCATGACATCTGAGGCAAAGGAATCCTGTCAACTGTTATCAAATATCATATCTATTATTACCTAGCGATCAACCACCATGAATTTGTAGGTATCAATACCAAGGTCGGACTTGAGCATTGGGTAGAAACTTAACAATGTCGTTCATTTATTTACTCTGGAGCAGTGGCTGACATTAGGTCACAAAACGTCGGAAATACAATTTTCTACTCATTATGATATAACAAAAAATATCTTCATCATTATGAATGCTTTCATAGTATGATGGATCAACTATTGTTAGTAATCTTTAAAGTGGTTACCTATGTATAAAACGAAATTAAGGTGATTACAGTTATGTCTTTTAGATCAATGATTTTATATAGTTTATTTAAAATATTATCATCTGGTCGATGTAATCATTAAAATTAAGATGATTAACTAATTAAATTAAATCTGAAGTTTAAATCCCTAACGGCTTAAATATCATTAACTTGGCAATATATTATGATCACTCATTCATTGTCAGTTGTGAGTTATCGTTTTAAGTATGATATGGTTAACTTCTTGATTTTCACTGGTTGTACGATTAATGTTTCTCTAAAGTCAAATGTTCCAAATGTTTAGCTGATAATTTTTATTTAAATAATATCCGTATACTTCATTCTCTGATTAAACCCCTAAAAATATTCAGCAATTATCTGGACTCTGTAGTCAACTAGATAGCACGTTTCGTGTATGAAGAGAAAAGAAATCGGTCCGAGTCCCAATGTGGTCTTCAACACTAGGACTCAAGTACACCCAGCTGACGAGTTTCAACATGAATTCAAATGTTAGCCACGACTCATGTATTCTAAGAAAGAACGTTTGATTCAATACCGTATAAATCATTAAAAGGTGATATGGTATTTCGTTATTTAATGATGCTAATTATGAAAACACTAAAAATCAGGAAGCGCTGAGCTTGGAACCACTCAGCAGTAAACAGTCAAGACATTACTTGGTATCAAACCTTGGAACTTTGGTCTGGTTTCCACTAATCTTCTTATTAACCATTAAAATATTGAGTGGCATCATGACAATATATTATAATTAAAACACCTAGCTACTGCTCCTAGATTTCGCCACTGAAGTTTATTATTTATGGTGTATGAATAATTTACATTCTGCTGAGGGAATCAAATTCAATACATACGGTAAGAATTAATTTCACTGAACATTTATAAATTGCCTCTTAAAATATTCACAAATTAAGTCAGGTCAACAGTTAAATTATGATATTTAGGAATTAAATTCATTTTAATTCAATGGTATATTTAAGGTAACTAATCCTTAACTTACACGTAATATATATATATATATATATATATATATATATATAAACTGTACGTGTTATTAAAGTGTCTGTTCATTTATCGAAGTATAGCACTAAACGACATTATATTCAAACATACTTATATAGACGGACTAATTAGATCAAATAATTTCCTAATAACGAATTAACAGGATCAAATCTCGATTGTTAATGAACCTTATAAAATGTTCCATACTTCACCTAACCTTTCGTGATATTATTTACTAATGTACACGTAAATAATTGTATATTTTAATTTAGAATATATTACGTTGATTTATGTTAACGCCAAGGAATCCATGGTAACGAAGTTAAAACAAATTATTTAAAAAAATTCAAAGAAAAAGAGAAAATCAATTCGTAAAAATCAATAAAATCATATTTCTTTCCCATTTTATTCACTTGCTTGAGTCTTTTTATTTACCTTTTGTCTAATATAACAAATGATTTTGAGTACAAGCTAAAATTTTATCAAATAAATAAGTTCAACAGATTGACTAAGATAACTCACAGTGAGACCACAACCTTTGATCGACGCAAAATGACCTTGAGAATGTCCACCTACAAACTAGGACTAAACCATTGTAAGGAATTAGAAATAAGATTTACAGTTGGTGGTTAGGGTTAGGAACTAGATTTAGGGTCTCTATCACAAACCGACATCAGCTAAAATTCCTAAACACTATTTGTTCAAATTGATGAATGAATTTCGCGCGAGAATCCAAAACCTGTTGCACTATAGTTGATTGGTTCGTTCATAAATTATAGTCTCGCCTAACTTACATAATCCAATGTATATTTATGTTTTATACAACCTTACCACATAGTCAAATAATCAGAACTCTATTTTTCTAGTCAATGAAAGAGTATCTAATTCAAAAATTATGATAATTTATAGAGACAACATTTGAACATTACAGTGCATAAATAATACCACTGAAAACTTTTCCATATGTCGGTAAAACTGAAAAGTTCAACACATACCACAGTTTGTTCTAGATTTTTTTCTAAACAAATGAAATGTGCTGACTACATCACAAAATTATGCATTTCAAAAGCCGAAATTATTAGTTTTGTTTTAAACAGGAGAGTTAAAATGAAAAGTGGACGCTGAAAACCACACGTACAATCCGTCATAAATCGGGTAAAAAATGAGTTTTACACCACGAAAAAAATATTAGTTTTTAATCATTGCTAACGTTTGAAATATTCACCGATATTATTTTTAGAAAAATTATGTTTCATTTAAAAATATTTTCTTCAACTGACTTTTTTGACTGATCATAAACACTAGAATAATATTTATCAAGGAACAACAAAAGTTTCTGTTTTTCTCGTTGCACTACTTTAATAAAAAACCCACTGATACAAGAATGTTTGTCATGATGATCGTATACTGATGATAATATGGATTTAAGTACCATAAATTCTAACAGTTGAATTCAAGAGCCAATCTAAACTAGACCACTATCGAAAACCTGGAAGCACTGGAAGGCCTTTTCGTTTCAGAACAGAACTCCTTAGCAGTGCGCATCCACGATCTCTCACGTCGGACTCTAACCCAGAATCTTCAATTTCGCATGTGAGCACTTAACCTCTAAACCATCGAGCAGGCATACAACGATTTTAATGTCTGACTTCAATTGATCCAAGGTCTTGCGAAAACCATAACATAATTGAAAGCCAGCTCAGTGGTCTGGAGGTTAAGCGTTTGCGTGCAGGATCGTGGATGCGCACCCCTTACTAGTCTTATTCTAGAATGAAACGACTATCTAGTGCTTCCAGGTTTTCACTGGAAGTCTAGCTTAGACTGACTCGTGAATTCAACTGTTAAAATGCTACAATCTCCACAAATTACCACATATTTGTCATTAAGTTGGATTCATAGTCTGTTTTCATCTTTTTCATGTTTTTTGATTGCCTAAGATAATCAGCGATATTCTCCAGTTATATACAAACTCTTACAGATAGAAGAAATTCGTATTCTTTCTGGATTGGTTATAGTTGGTTTAGGTTGAAAACCATGTACCCTGACCCAAGAGTACACACTCAAAACTTCAAGTCTCTATACAAGTAAATAACTTTTAGGCCATAGAATAGTTCCTATTTCGGACTGCAACCAGTCTAGGGTGTGCCTCTACAATCATCCAAATAACATTAAAGCGACTGTGATGTAAATTTAGTATTCTCACTAGCCGACACATTGGTAGATAATTTTTCACACCCTCCCCTTAGCACTGCTCAAAGGGATATTCATCGACAAATTCCGCCTATCTACTACTTAACTAAGCTGAAATGTTCGTTGGTAAGAGGCAGTTGAGAGGAGTCTCTGGTATTGGAGCTTACAAACAAGACCCACCTGAATTTTCGTCAGAATATCTCTGTGTTCAAATCCGATAAGAAGCATCAGTCTTCTTAAGAATATAAGACATGGCTTGTTGAAGAGTCCCGACCAGCACAAAACCTAGATCCTTAGTTTCCTACAGACTTACTCCAATCATCTTAATACAAAATATGATGAATACGATGCCGAGTCCCTGAAACTCCCGAACATAGCTCAACTGAATAGATAAGATTAGGTTTCTATTAAATGTCTGACAGACATAACATTGGTCACTATTCAGTGATCAATCAATTATAAACTCAAATTAATCACTACATGACATTGTCACTCTTAATTTAGACATCAGAGAACAAGAATAACAACAAAAAAGAAATTAACTTAGAATTGTTATCAAGCAAAATGTTTACAGTTAATAGTGAATGACTAATTATGTCGAGCAAACAATTCATGATGGTAGTAATTAAAGTAGTCAGATGTTGCTGATACATTCAGCGTTTGCTTCAAATCTCATAACAATCTTGTTTGATGTTGGTATCGTTGAACCTTTGTAAACAAGTTTGTCTAAGTTTGTCTAAGTAAGAAGTCAAGCTCTTACACTAGCATACTAGTAATAATAATAATAATAGTCTTATAGGCTTTATTTCTAACCAATGCACATAACGCCCTCAGAAATGATTTAAGTTTCTAATTAGAATAAGTGTTACTTAGGACATGAAGTGTTTTGATTTAATGTTAGACCATATCCTTTTATTCATTTGATTTTGTTGAACACTTAATTATGCTGAATGATTATTCCATGATTTATTGTACAGTCTATTATTTTTTGGTGTTGTTCATTTATCTAAATAAATTAACAATAGTTATAATGATAATTTATTTGTTAGTAAACATATTTCAACTTCAATTATCTTTTATACTTCCGGGCATTGATGATTTTCACTTTCAATTATGGACTTGAATAGACTGTAAAATACATTAACCAACGAAACAGTAGTTTCTTATTTAATTACTTTTAACCTACAAGTGACTGTCTACTCATTCTGCTGCTGAGAAAAAAGCGTGACAAGTGACATATATTTTTCACCCAATGAAAGGTTTTATCACAGCTATATGAACAATAACATCAAGATAAATCGCTTATTGAAAACAACTTATTTCTTGTGAACTAGTCTGTTCAAGTTAACCCATGTCCAGACACATATCTGTTTGTATTTCAAAACATCATAATCTATTATATTTACAATTCTGAAAAGTACCTCCATTAGGTTACTAATGTTTTTCAGAAGTTTAGTGAACTCAAAAAGTGTATTTGTCAAATGTAATAAATCCTCAAAAATTGATATAAATATTCTTTATCTTCTTACTTTTCTTACTTACCAGTATTGATTAGAAATTGATTAGTTACTCCAGGATGATCTACGTCATGTATAGCTGCGGCAAACAGAACAGCTAAAATTTCCAAGTCACTGAAAACATCCTAAAGAAATTATTGAAGAAACAATGTAAATAATTATTGACCTAGAAAACAATTTGGATAAGGAACTCTGAAATAGAATGATTTTGTTTTACAAGATAGTTAGCTTAAAGAGAAATCAATAAATAAGGGCAGTCAATTGAGTCTATTAAGAACCGTATAAACTCAGTCTCACTGAATGTTTTGTAAGTTGTTGATCAACTTAGTATATCCTGTATGACTAGTCCTATTTACCTTAATCAACCTTTAGTGTAGTCCAGTTTATTAAGTAGATTCTCATGATTGTTTCCATCTCTGAACACAACCTTCTGTTGTCAACCGTATTCATCAATTTAGCTGGAATGAAAATATCGATCACCACTGTTGGATTGTGCGGTGCTAAATCTGAAGTGTTGTGAACAAAGAACGTATATTCTGTATAGTGTCTAAATGTTATCAAAAAATAATTCATGAAAGAAACACGTTTATTTATTTGTAATGAAAACGACTTGAAAGTAATAACTTTACCGCGAAATTTAAAACTCACTTTGATTAGTACTTCATTCAGATATAATATATTGATTAGTCCAAACTAGTAATAAATCACTACCGCTGTGGATCAAATATACATTTGGGTTATAAAAGAAATCAATTTCATCCTGTCATGTTCATGAATACGGCTTAAATGATCTGACAATAAACTGTACATTATCAAGATCCATCGCAATATCAGTGAAGAAGTATACTGGACTTTTAATTAACTAAAATTCTGAAGCCCTACTGATATAAATGATCTAGTCTTTCAATTATGATGTTCACCCACAGAGTTCGGACCTACGAGTATGTCCAAAGACCAATGTAAATAATAATACTACTGATCAGAATTAAGAGATGTCTTTTCATAGTCATTCGGCTGAATGTTGTTAACTTTATTTTTCTACAATTGAAATTAGAAAGTGTTTGGTCTAAAATATTACAGTAAATATCATTTAACTCATTTATAATTTTCTTCTACTTAATAAAACTCTGTAATATTTATTGGAGTGGTAAAAATTTATATGAGAATTTTATTTTAAAACAGAAATCAAAGCGAAATAGGAAATATCTGATGTTCAGAATTATTTTTTCATTTCTTTGCCAAATAAATTAGTTTTGTAAGTTTTATGGTCAATTTTGTCATCATGATTATTGGGAAGACGGGAAAGGAATTGATGCTTTAAAACAAACGCCAGTGTCTCAGACAGTGTTAACTTGCCTATAAAAAGTAAGTCTGATACAATGTATTTATTAACTATGAATCAGACATATAGATATATACTTAGTGTAAAATGTAAACCGATTATGGTTAATGGTAAAAGCAGGATGCGCCTTTCATCCTATGTGAGACTAGGCACTTGGATGTACCTATATCTCAATCTTTGTGTTTACACTGTGAAGCAATTTAGCACTTTTTGCTTTAAATAACTTAGAGTGACAGGGTCCAAACAGCCACTAATTGGCTGACAAATTCGGATTTAAACAGAGCTAACTTCCTGAATTCCAATGGAAGTTGTGGTCCATATATATCCCATGACTTGATATTAAATGGTGTGCAAATTTTTTTATAAGCCTGGTTTAATTTTGGTTTTGAATATGAACGTCGGGATAAAAAAAACCCTTACCAATAATACAGATACGTTATTTTTTTAAAATTATTCAACAGAGAATTTAACTTTAAATTTAACTCTCAAGGAATAACTGATGAATGTGATTTTAAAAATAAACCTTTGCTTTTCAAATTAACTCAATATGACACTTCGAATTTTCTTCATATTCTTTTGAGTTCATGATATCTTATTACTCATGAATGTTGATGAAAACTGAAAGTAACTGACGCACTCTCAAACCACTAGTATCCATCAATTCAAATTTGAAATAAAGTCATTTGAAATCACAGTTGAAGTTTTAACCACTAAGACGATTCAAAATCTTTTGTTTTAATTAGGTTTTTGACTCATTTGCTAGCATGATGTACTTTACTATTTCATAGGCTTTTAATAAAGTTAACTTTCAATGAAAAATACTTTTAAATCCAAACAGATACTTTGTTTTCACCCGAAATACACATATCTAAATTTTTAATCTGACTATAAATATTGTTTTCAATTTCCCAACAGATATTTATAAGTCCAACCGATTCATACGACTTACGTCTAATGCTTCCGCTTGTAACAAAAAATGTGCTGTTTGAAGAACATCGGCTGCATGCATTGAGTTATGATAAGGAACATCAGCATGGTAAGTTGATTCAACTCTTAACAGATAACGTACAAAAACACGAGGATCAATACAAAATGTTTTGAGTAAATCACGTTTCTGTAAAGTAAAATATATATGTACATATATATACATAGAATTTTCATAGTAATAAGACAGAACTGAAGATGTACATAAATTTGGTTTATTAAAAAATTTACTGCTACAAGAGGTCGATAAAGTTCGCTCGGTACAAACCTGACATTGGTTACTCCTCATTGACCAATCAGAATGAACATTACAATCATACAAAAGATCTCTGAGCGGTGAGCAGCACATGAATAATGTATTTGACCGTATAACCAGATAATATTGGTCCATACCTTCCTGAAAGCATCTACTGAGTTAAGAGTGCTGATAGGTCTCGTTGAGAAAATCACACGTCTAATCGTCTAGTGCTGCCGAATCCTATCGATTATATTGTAGTTCGCCAATCAGTCTATGTAAATCAACAACTCGTGAACTATGTTTTAATTGACAGTAGTTGGACGAAGTCGATCTAGAACTCTGTAACCAGGTTTCCTGCTAGTTGAAACTCATCGACAAGGGGTTTCTCTAGTCATGAGAAGAATCTGCCAACTTGAATTCCTCAATAACCAAGTACAATAAGCACTAAACTTAAGCTAGAAGTGTCCTGTTAACTACCTTTAACTATCTAATGTCAGTTCATTTTATATTTGTAGGCTAAATACTTTGTTGTAGTATTCAAAAACCTTAAATTATCAGTCAGTTCAAAACAATAAACTAGTTTTGAAAATATTGACTTCAAAAATCTTATCATGAACATTGATTCAGAAGAAAACTCAATATAAACCAATGTTAAACATTTTGTGAACAGATTGACAAAATGTCATTATTACTTAGTGTGATTTTACCAGTCAACAATGATTTATCTATCAACATCTTTATGCTAATGAACTAACTGGTAAAAACAAAAGTCAAAAGCATGATATGAGAACAATTTCATAGGTGATTGAATCTACCAAACAAAAGGAAATTAAAAACCAATAGTGAAACAAATAAACAATGATGCCGATCAATGTTCATATAATATATTTCCTCTCACTCCATTTTTTTCTAAATGATTGACTATGTATGATATGATAGTTCTGCTTTGATTATTTTATTGTGGGAAAGAAATACAATATCAATTTTCATTACATTGTGAACAAAACAAATGTTAGTCAAGATAGTCGGTACACATACGCACATACACAGACTTTTTTTTAGTCAACCATATTATTCGACTAAATACTTCAACTTATCTTCCAATTAAATGCTTTAACTAACTTCTTCTCGCAGTAGTATAATCAAAAGTCTTTAAAACTAGTATTGTTTCATATGTATTGTCGTGTATTTATTCTAGTTTTACTAATTAAAATTCATCCTGATAATTTCAGCTAGACGTGTTCGTGTAGTACAATAGCTTAGACAGATGTAAAAATGTGTTAGGTTCTACATTTCTTACGATTAACTGAATGAATTCATATAATTACAGGCAAAAACTAATGAAAAGCTGTCCACAGTTGCACTCATTTCATTGGCATAACTGACATTAATAATAATGATAGTTGAGTTAATGTTAGTATCATTGATAAATGTTACGTACTAATGATCCGATATTTGTTGACGTAAGATCTATATATACATGATTCTTTGATAAACACATTTGTTAACCTTTCAAATATATATAGTTACTGAATTCCTATGGTCATTTTATAGAGAAACTATTGGGCACTATAAATATCGGTAAATGATATGACATAAAAAACATGACACACTTCCATTTTATGGCTCTGAAACATTTCAGTTTTATACGGGCATCATCGGAAATTTTAAGAGATTCACTTATTATCCTGCTCATATCATATTAATTTAACCATGAAATTTTACATCAAGTAATGCTTACATTCAAAAAATGGTTTCTGATAAACCTATAAACTTTATTATTAAGAATTTGTGTTGTTTTCTCCCCATTAATTCAATTTCATTTTCATCTGAATAACTTTCTACTCGATTGGTTGATTTAGTGAGTAAAGTTTAAACTAATATTTACGAACTGTTATCTAAGGTCTTTCAATGATCAATAAGTTTTCATATCTAATGAAAACTGAACGTTTTTGACTAATTTATCTGTTCATGTAGAGCCTGGTGTATTAGTCGTTTGATACGTATTTTATCCAGAAACATTCAAGAATATTACCCATTCTGACTGAAAGAAGGTGGAAATATCGAAATAAGAAGCTCAATACTCGAATACCCTGTGAATACAGATCACTCAATCAAAGTGCATTATGTGTTTAAAGTCATCTATAAGGTGGGTAGAAAGCTTCCAAAGGCATTTACTTATTTCTGCAGAAAAACTAGCTATATATCTGGGACAACCAGAATTATATGTCCAAAAGGAACTGGTATAACTTCTTCTACTATGGTCTGAATCTATCGTGATTTTTTCATGCTTCTTCATATTTATCTACTTTCACAGACATCTGCTTCTCTTCTATCTTCTCTATAGACCTTTTACACCAAACTGGTCTGTTTCTGTTTCGATAATTCTCCTGATTACAGTTCATCTCAATTTCAACAGCTTGTCTTATCATACTGAACCTTCCCCTCCCTATTAGAATTTCCTTATTTATCTTTATGATGAATATTCGAACACTCAACAACAAAATTATTATTAGTTTCGTTGGTAAATAAAATAACCTTTAAATACCATTGTTTATTCTTTCTCACTGTTATCGGTTTAGCGAAATTTCATTACCACTATTATTGTAAATTTCATCATTTTGGAAAATAAGTATATACTTGCGATTGTACAGCTTTGGAAGTGAATTTGCCGAAAAGTTATCTCTTCACAGAACCACTCTTTCTTATTTTATATTTCAATGGGTATATTCAGTTTACAAAGTTAAACAAGTTGAAATATGAAGAAAATATGTATTTTAAACAATACCTGAAATATTCTATAAGCAACTGTTGTAAGGGCATGTCCATTAGAAAGTCGATCAATTTCAAAGATGTCTAAACCCCATTCATCCAAACACTGCGAGAATCTCTAAAACCAATAGAGGCAATAATGTGAACATTTTGATTAAAGCATGATGAAATAAAAATTGAGAAACTAATTTATGGATGAGCCAAATAAATTTATTGTAGTTAGTTTTGGATTTCGGAGGGAAATTTTTTTCATCAGTAAGGCTAAATAGTATTTCGGTATAACAGGTAATATCAGTCCGTAATGAAAACCCTCACTCTAATTCCTAACCGTAACTTCTCACACTAATGTATAGTCCTCTGAAGACCCTAGTAGGTAGGTGGGTTTTCTCAAGGTCACTTCAGTGTCAAAGTTCTTCCATAAATTATCCTCATCATAAAAAAGAGGGAAATATTAATTACTGAAATGACACGGTATACATTTAAATTATCGAGTTTATAGATAAAACTGTGAATTAGACTTCCGTTTCGACATATTTACCGAGAGTACTGACGAACAAATCTTCAACATAAGAAATTTTGACAGGCAGTAATTTCATAAGACCATGTTTTGTTTGAAATACATTTTTACCAAAGTAGCTTTGATAATTTACAGCTAAATAACTGATTAGTAAAACAGAATAGTAGTCGGACATTTCTTTCTAATTTGAATTTCCCAGTATCAAACATCCTCACTTCTCGATCAGATAAACACACCACACAACCACAATGAGTAAGATAGAATCAAACTGTATACATTATGAATGTTAAACAATTTGTGATCTGTAGGGTTGCACACTGTTCCAGCATCCTAAACTCAAATTAAACAACTAGTTGATGCCATCTGATTTTCATTACTTTATCAATGATGATCAGGTCTTAGTGAAATTTAAAAAGTGTACGTTCCCAAGTTTTACATCAGTTTATATTATTTATTGCAGTGAAACTGAAATTTAGCCGATTTATTTACAAATATCTTAAATGAGCTAGATTTACAAATAAACAAAGAAATATTTTGTTATTATTCATGATTAATTGTTTCCGGTGCATATGATTTTAATGAGAAATTTTTTTTTTTATTGATTTAAGGTAATTTGATAACTGAATTAGACATCAAACTGTTTCTTTATTTACACTAACTATCATAAAAACATTCAATAATTACCATTTTAAACAACTGCTAATAATCGTTAGTTTTTTCCTGCTGCATGCAATAATCTGTACCATAACATGATGTTTAAGTTTTTTTTCTTGTTTTCGGATTTATACTGTTTCAAAATGGAATGTTTCATACCTTTTACTTTATTCTCTCTTGACTAGACAACTAATCTTACAATGATGTTACATTCGTTAAGCTAGATCAGTTATATCTCAGTTACATCATACGAAATGTATACTTTTAACAGTTAACGTTTGGCTAAAGATCAGATATGGTTATTAAAAGTTCGACCAATTTTAGTTACCATTATCTAATTTGAAGTCTACTTATTCAATACCATTGTGATCAAAACTTATGAAATTTGTAAGAGAACCACCATCAATCTATCTCATTTCCGACCAACTTCAAGAAAGTGTTAACAAAAAGTAGATAGTTAGAAAGTTAACTGGCCTTAGCGATTCCGCATTTAAATTAAGTTTTCAAGAGAATTCACCAAAGCACCATGAAAAAGGATATTCCTGTAAGTTATATATTTTAGACATTTAAATATCTAATCTTAACGCTTCATATAAAAATGAAGCAAACATGCAAATGCTAGTGAACTTTGACAGAGGAAATATTGAAATAACGGATTAATGCAGCCAGCATAATTGATACGTTGTCAGTAAAAAGTAAGCTTACATTTTATTCAACTTGTAATACGAAACATACGTAGATGGCACATTATATGAGAAGGTTAATTAAACTTCAAATTTGCTAAACGAGACTGTTTTATATTGTTTGTGTAGACTTTTGGATTTCATAGTCAGCATCACAAACCAGTTAGAGAAAAATTAAAACCAAGAATTCATTTAGTAGCTGTAGTAATAAAAGACTCCTCGGCTGTAAGTATATACCATCGCGCTCAGATTCGAACCCAGAATCTTTGTGTCCTACGGCAACTTCTTAATCTTGACAGAATCGTCATCTAATAGTTTACCTGTCTAACATCATTTAATTCGTAGTATTCAGCAACCATCTTCCAGTGTTGGAACTTTATTGGTCATGTCTCCTCACTAAAATTCGCGTAATTACTTATCGTAGTCACAAGCGAGTACATGGTTATGAATACTACAGTGGTTTGTAAGTGCAGATGCTGAACATCCAACAATATCTGCCATAATAATCAAGGGCTCACTAACTGAAAATTTCAAGAGCTAATTCTCTGAGTCTTAGTGAGAAGTACTTACCAGTGGTGTTTAAGCATGTCAGATGTGAGGGAGATAATTACGCAATATATCCAGTTGATTGAAATTAGACATGAAAACCAATGGATCCTGATCAAGTGTTTCGAGTCTTAAGTAATCGCCGTAAAACATGAAGGCCCTAGGCTTGATCCTCAGTGGTATCTTGATGTAGACTAGTGAATAATCCCATACTCTGACATAACAGCTATCCAATGCTTCCTGGTTTTCAATGAATGTCTAACCGGAGTAACTCTGTTAATATCAATTATGAAGGAACTGTTTTGCGTTGTTTTTATTCTGATAAGAAATTCAATGTACAAACATTGAAACTGAGAACTCACAATATACAATTTACATTTTACTGAAATTAATGCGAATTCATACATAAATCTACACAGAAAGATAATTATCAGAGTAAAAATTCCAATTTTGCTAATCTCAGAACAATCTATCATTATTTTCTTCTATTTAGTTTTCGTTCAGTTGATTTAATTTGTGTTCTCAACATAAATCATGAAAACTATTCTACATTCTTGACTTTTAATTCTTTATGGCTTTGTTTATTTGTGAACAATCTATTTCCTCAGTAAGCCACTTCTTCAGAGTAGCAAATAAATAAATAACCTAATTACAAAATCTGCATAACTTTCTCCATTATGTTACATGAATTTTCGTGCAAATAATTTCAATTATATTTAAATAAGTCAGGATGAATATGGATTTCTCCTTTTGATTTGTTAGTTACTTGATTTATTTTTTTATATACTCAAAGAAATGATCAAGAAAGGTGAGCTACAGATCCATGAAGTATTCAAGGATAATTATAGAGATTTCCAGTTGTAGAGAATACAAGCATGATGAAAGGCTAAGACCTACCATACTAATAAGAACATCAAATATGTACAATCTTTTGTGTTATCCGCATGTGAGTTTACTGTTTGAATTATTGTTGATAAATTGAATTTGAAGAGATCGTTTGTCTCTACATCTTTGGTAAAACATTTGAAGTTGAAGCAAATGAAGAGACTGATGTCTAAAGACATCTGAGGATATTTCAATTCATATTAACGAAGATAGACCAGGTGTATCAACAAGAAATGCAGATAAGATTAGTGTATCCTAAACTAATTAGATCAAAAGTTTCATATGGAAGCAAACGAATTGAAAATGAGATAATGAATCATAGAGGTCTAGTGATGATGTTCACGTTGTAAGATAAATTGGTTGATTTTTAAATGTATTGCCCATATCATACTAACTTAATGAAATAATAGTTAAACCTTCCAATGCATGACTATTCAGTATTGTAAATGTTATGGAATGGGGAATGCCTACTTTTACAGTCCTAGTCTAAAACAAAATAACTGTGAAGCAGATCTTAGTTTCCATCTATCATCTAAATGTAATTATTTTACAATGAAAAACTAGTTGCCGAAAGCTAGTGATCTAAATGAATGGCAGATACCAAAAAAAATTCATTCTTACTTAGATTTGCAATAAATTAAAAACATTTAATAATGAAAATCTTGTTAGTGCTTGTACTGATTTGGGGAAAGATTCGTACGTCTGAGAAATATTCGATATTGAGAGTTGGAATACCTCTTGGCTATCGCATATAACTAGTCAAAATGCATGAAACATAAAATTCAACTAGTAACGTAGAATTAAGGAATGATGATTAATATCTAAACATTTTAAGTAAGAAAACTTTACACTTACAGTTTATGGGATGGATGCGTCTATTATTAGTGGTAATCAATGAGCGTAGCAATAAACTTACGGTATCTAGTGAAATGTACTTACCAAAGAATCAAGTGGTAATGACTGTACTACCTACTGGGATCCACCGAAAAATCCTTCAAAAACTACCTAGAAATTATGTCATGTTGAACTGCAATTCAAAATGATACTAGTGAATAGCATGTTTCATGAATAATGTCTTTGTAAATCTGTTTTTTTGCAAAACCGTTTGACTTTGATGAGAAACAAATTTATATATCAGGCTTTCATTATTAAATCTAAATTATTACTTTGAATGTTAAATGTCGTTAAAGATAGGATGGTTGTTGGATGGCGAAACATTGTATTTTGTAACATGTTTGAATGTGAGTTCCACATAACTTAAAGATGTTATTTGTGTAACGAAGTGAAGAATTAAAATATTGAATACTTAAACCTATCAACATTTTGCAATGCTGGACATTTATGTTCAAGATCACTTCCACCGGTGGACCTAATTATTCTCTTGAATACAAACATATCTCGGTTAATCAAATAACTATATTGTCTACCTGAATATGTTTGCATCTCTTTGTTTTCAGTGTTGGCAATTTCAGATTAGTTTACATGTTTCAAAACTAAACAAGATACTATTTTACCACACCAACTGTCCGAACTTACTTCCTCTAACTCATTATCATTGGGCGTTTCAACTCCATGAATTGGTAGGTATGGCCCATTACCATCGTCTACATTTTGACTCGTTGACTTTGAACTGGATGACAATTTTGTTGTTAACAAACCACTAGAATCATTTAGTTGAGCGCTTTTACGAGATTCAGTTGACATACTTCCAGTTGATCCTAATCTTGTCTTTATAACTGATGAGGAAAGGGAAGAAGTAGTATCCGGTGTCCTTGTATTGGTTACATTAGCATTTGGATCACAAGTTCCTGAAGACTGTCTTTTACTTGTAGTATTCGTATCTTGTCCACTGGTTGAATTGTGCGACTGACCACTACTACGTCGTCTTTCCAGCATAGAATCAATCTCTTCATTGGTTTCAACGTCTTTTTCAGTTTCTGCTTTTTTTCAATAGACCCATCCGATATAGAAGAAAAGATTGATTAGATTTGGAATAATAAACATCTAAAATCATCAAGAGTTAATAGTGATTTAGATTTTTATTTAAGTGTTTATATACACCGATAAGCTAATCATTAGGAGGGGCATACAGAGTATAAGCTTTGAAAGATAGATATTTCAAAGTAGTGTAAGGGAGTAGTAGAAATTTATCGAATGTGCGCTTTAGTAAAATCAGTAAGACAAACCTTCATATGGACGAATATCTATTTACGTATTACGAGGTTTGACAGATGAAATAATAATTTATAATTACGAATTTAAACACGTTCGCAGTATACTGTTTAAGCTTACTAGACAGGCATTCAGTGTTTAAAGTTAAGTCTTATCTCACAGGTGTTGTGTATTTATGTTAAAACTACAAGATCCCATTAAAGTACGAAGAAATGAATTACACTTACCGAAGGAAAAAATATATTAGCTTAGCTTATCTGTAAATTACTTGTGTCTACACAGTTCAGGAAAATGCAATTAAACACATCCATATCAATTAGAAAAAATCTGTGAATAAATCCATGTTAAAATAGTAATTTCTCCACTGTAGGGGTGCGCCGAAGTAAATAATATGCATATTATATTCGATTTCAAACTACTATAAATAAACTTGTAGTACCAATCAGATATTACTTAGAATTTCTGGTAAGTATTGTAGTAGAAGCATTAGTGTTCACTTCGTAGGTAAGTAAAATAACCAATATGATCTCATTTGAGCGAAGATAAACTGTGCGACACAGAGTTACCTTCCTTCGAGAAAATTTGATAAAGCACAGAAATCAAAAATTGTAGAATGCGAGGAATTCACTTGATTTAATGAGTTCAAATCTTCCATATATACACTGATTTATTAAAAAAATACATAGACTATTTTATAAATGTATTTTTTAACATGAATAAAACCATTTAGTTCAATAAAGTTTCAACAGGGTCGAAGAACTCTAACCATCACCTTGCATCTCAACATACTGCCCGAAATGTTGAGTTAGTGAGACTAGTGATCAAATTGCAACTTGATGGATAGAATCCTACCAGCACTAAGAAGAAATTGACATACATGAGATTGATCACTAGTAAGTGATCGGACAGTCGTGAATACCTTTACATAAATGAACATATACAAATATGATGTTGTAGACAAAAAAACTGGAGACTTTGGACTAGACAATTCAGATTTAGCGTAATGCATAAGTTGCATTAACGGCGGTCATGGGTTTGATCCCCTGGCACTGTAATAAGTGCGTGCTATCGAAGAGTCTGAAACAATATTAAAACATTAGTTTCTGGCTTTCATATGATTTCCAGTTGATCCCTATTCCTAACAATTCCTGAAGATGAATATTTTACTAAGGTTGATAGACTTAAAAAATTAATGATGAAATTGACTTTATTAGAGTAATCGGATATTTTTATCTATATAAATCAAAATCAGAGGTTTGAAAGTCTTCTTTTTGTGATTTCCGTTTGTGCATATGTTGATGATCTCAGGGTCGAAGGGCGTATTATAAACTTTGTCCTCCGTAAAAGTCAATTTAGACTAATAGAAATAATTTCAGATAATTATATTTCAGGCAGTTACCCGCTGAAGATAGTGGAAGGTGGTCGCACAATATCTTGTAATATTTAGAGTTAGACATTAACACCACTGGGTACCGACTCAGTGGTCTAGATGTTAAGCGATCCAGGGTTTGAGTCTGTGGTACGGGATTGTGGATTCTCATGGCTGAAGTGTTATATACTAAGATGAACAGGCGGTCCAGTGCTTTTATGTTTTTGGGTGGTGATCTAACATTGATCAGTTCATGATTTCATATAAAACTCAACAGTTTCCACAACCATATACTGATAATTATCATATGGTCACTAGTAACTAGCTTCGTGAGGTAATTTTCTAAGTTCTAGTGAGTAGCTGTGATCACACACCAGCATTCTTAGTGAAAGGCATGTTAAGTGAGTAGTAATTATCGAGGGTTTTCATATTTATCCAGCTTTAACTTTTTTATATAGATTAGTAGTAACTAATGAAGCAGAATAATATGAATTCATTGTGTTTTACTGGACTTTGTCGGTTACTTATAATACTGGATTAAAAATTTACAAAGTGTATCTACTGAAGTGAAAGATAACATAATGTTGCATAATCAAACTTAGTGACCGTAGTAAATGACAAGTGTTAAGCATGAGCTTTTGCCGCAAACAAACATATATATATATATATATATATATATATATATATATATATATATATCTGCATATTTATATGTAAATCGTGTCGTAGATGCTTTACAAAAGAAACAAACCGTATGAAATAGTGACTGGTAGAAAAATTTGAAACGTTAATAATGTCGCTTTCATAATTTCAATAAAAAATGATACATTTTGTTAATTTTATGTAGATGTAAGCCACTTGTAGGAATATAGACATTCTAACTGACGTCTAGCATTTAGCAATATCAGAAAATTCTTGATACTTATATTTCTTTAAAGATTTAAAACTTCCATATATTTTCAAATTACTTATGGATAATTATATAAGTACTGTTATCTACTAACTACCTTGTTTTTCCAGCCACAGATTTGTAAGACGGTTGGTATTGTTTGAGTTGCTGATATTTTTTAACTAAAGTGACCAGGCTTATTAAATGAATGTTTTAATATGCATTGTCAATATTACAGGCAAATCATATGCCGCTGAATACATTTTCGAAGTTTTAGAGACTTGATAGGTGTTTGAAGCAGAGACCTCTGAGTTTGATTTTCAAGGTAGATATAATCAGAATGGGTTTTGTGGAGATTTTAGAAATTTCAATCTGTAGATATAATCGTTGGAATGCACTTACGTTTAACTGAGCAGTTAACACCGGAACAAATCTAGAGTTCTACTACTATAATCATTTTTGGACGAATACATTATTGAAAGATTTATTCAAATATCTCTTCAAAATCAACATAAATTCATTAGTGCTGACCAAAATATCACTACTTAAAAAAATACAATTAAAATGAACAACTGCTCGATTGGTTTTATAAACAGTCGTTAATGGTTATTGATAATAAGTCGCTTACCTAAAAATGTTTCACAAATATAGGCAGATATTTGATGTCTAGACTTATCAGCTTCACCAAAACTATTCAACTCTTTGTTGAGTAGACGTTTAAACTTTGTAAAACAAACAAATAAAAAAAATAGAACTGTAAGTTTAAAATTATTAGGTAAAAATGAAAGTTAGAGACATTTATTGATTATAGTTACTGTGGGTTATGTATTTCGACAAGCGACATTCGTTTTTTGTTGTTGTTCGCTTAAAATGTTTTCTGTGCTGTTCGTAAATTTATGTAACGACCAATTAACTGACTTCAAACACTTACTTCACTACTTACGCCTGTTACCCCTCGTGGAGGAGCACGTGGCGCTCACTAACACTCTCCATTCAACTCTGTCCTGGGCAGCCATTTTCAGCCGCTATTCATCGTTTTCATATCTACTTCCAAAACCCGACGCAGTGTGTTCTTTGGCCTTCCTCTTTTTCGTTTTTTTTTCAGGATTCCAAGTTAGCACTTGCTTCATGAGGCAGTTTGGTGATTTCCTAAATATATGTTCTATCCACCTTCAACGTCTTTTCCTAACTTCCTCGTCAGTTAGAACCTGGTTTGTTTCCTCTCATATTAATAGGATGTTGCTGACTGTGTTCGACCAACGGACATTCAGTATCTTATGTAAACAGTTGTTTATAAATACTTGTACTTTGTGATGATGGTTGCAGTAGTTCCTCAAGTTTTATCTCCGTACAGTTGAACTGTCTTGACGTTCGTATTAAATACTCTGACTTCAATCACTGTGATAGCATTATTAAGAACTATAAAATTACTACTAATAATAAAAAATATTGTTATGCGTCCTTAAATAGAGTGTCGCATAATGCTGTTATGTTCTTCCAAGTGAATGCAATAATTAAATAACTATTTTATTGTGATATTCGATAAAATTAGCCTACTTTAAATGGTAATAATCATGTTAAATAATTTGTCACTGACAAACTCACTTTTGAAAAAGCCATATCAGAGACAGGCCTTTTTGTCTGAATATTTTCCAATTGTTTGAGACACCATTCCAATTCTTCAAGTGTTTCATTTGCGATTATTTTATAATCACTACCTTCAAAAGGATTTAAAAACAAAATATACATTTAGCCACAAATTATATGTCTAGAAAAGTTGAAAACTTATTAACAAATTCCAAAACAAAATTTGTTGACATGATTTACTAAATTTTAGAATGTAGTTAAGTGTTAGGCAGTTAGTTATAATCACAAAACTTCTGAGCAAATGCCACTTTCCATATTGAATTTGATTTATCAAAATTTAATAAACCTTTTCTTCTTTAACAATATAAATATGACACAATAGAATCAAATCATATTAGGTAAACAATGAATTGTTTATTGTGATTTCTCAATAGATTTACATTCTTTGATTCGTCCTTTAGTGTTAGGTGTGTAATGTCACTTATACCTAATGAGGGTTTGAAAAATCTATGTTTTCTGATTGAAATCCCTTTGGTTTGTAAAGAATTCTGAACTCTGTTCATTGTATTCTGCTTTTCAATACTTATATTACCAACATTTGTTTGTAATACTTTAAATTTTAAAAAACTATGTATTTGTTAATAAATATTAGGTAGTATATCACTTGGTATCAAAAATATCTATGTAAGTAAATAATGATGCCTGAAGGTATCAAATCATAAAAGCGGTATAATTGCATTTTTATTCAGCTACGATTTCTTTCATAAAATGAAAAAAAATGTTTCAACGGAATATTCGTCGTACGTTAATGTTGCGTGAAAAAAAAATTATTGAAGCTTAGATTATGACGTTTAGTTGTTACTCAGTCAGTCAAGGAATCATATGCACATAAGACCTGGAATAAATAGACGTTATCTGAATTTATTATACCAAATTAACATGACTAGATCGATCAAATAGTATGAATATTATAAGCCTTCAACATTAACTAGTAGCAGTGATAATGAAAAAGGCTTAACAATGTGAATATGGTTCGAATGTGTAAAGTGGAAAGGCATGTATAACGAAATACTGAAACCCAAGATAATTTGAATGCTGATGCATTATTACCGATATCGAGCTAAATAAATCAACATCTCTAAACTCTAATAGCAGTAACCGCTTAGTCGCCAACCAGGAAGTCTACATCTACATTTTCTAAACAGCTTTAAAGTAATAGAATTTATGGACGTCATAATTATCAGGATGGTGATTCGTGATCATAGTTTTAATAGTTTAATCAATGAGTTGATCTAAGCTAGACCACCTGTGAAGAGTCCCATACTGGAACGAAACGGCTATCTAATGCTTTCAGGTTTCCTATGGTGGCCTAGCTAAGATCGATTCATGAATTCAACTATTAAAATTTCATAGTTATCAACTTTTTTACTGTTAAAATTAAGGTTTTTATGTTTTCAATGTACAATATTACTTTGTTAGATTAATTTAATTAATCAACTCGTATAATAATTACATGGAATAACAACCGGCGAATTATTCTTACTAACTTGAATTCATGAAATTCTATGAAAAATAATAGGATTTAATGAATGTTAAATTTTGGTTCTGTTGAAAGCATTGTAAATTCTAAAAAACAACAACAAAGGAATGCCTAAGATGTAAGTACGATATTTCATAAGGCTATCAGCTTTGTTTTATCTTAAAACTGGACGAAAACTATTTGGGAGTAGTGTTTTTTATGTACTGTTATTTTGTAAATTGACACTCATTCATTAATATTTAATAAAGTTGTACAATTTATGCTATCCTAAAAGATGTTAAATTTAGTCACTGAGCAAAAATAACCATGGAACCAAGAAATCTTGAATGTTTGCATCATTTGTTTACTATTTTGAATTATTAATCAGAATTCTTTCTATGTCAATTCAGATCTCTCATACCAAGAAATCTGTGGTTATATCATACCTTACAAACCAATTCTGCTTGTGTAATCTCATAGTTCACCCTACATCTTTGCATCAAACAATAATTAAAATTATGATAATTTATAGTTACTCTGTTACTCTTAAAATTATAATCATAACGTTGCTGATTCATTCATCTCTATTTGTGTTTAAATAGATTGTAAGCTAAACAAACATATTAAGTCATTCCAGTCTTATTAGTTATTTGTATTTGTTTACAGATTCAATAATTAACATTTATACGTGTACAAATTTTTAAGTATAGGCAAATATGCACATTTGTATCCTTATTAATTTATTGTACTAAATGTATATGCATATAAACTAAGTTAACAATTCATACATTGATTTGACTGTCCAGTTAATCCAAATACCACACGCCTAATTGTCTAATCAATCTACACTAAATACGTGATACACGACTGTTCCTTAATTTAGTCTATTCGTCACACAGCATAAAATGAACATAGTCCTCAATTCCACAAATACTACACATTATACATGTAGTTTGACAAATTAGAAGGTATGGCACAACCTGTTCGCTACAATTTTCCTGTCACATAGAAGGCACAGATATATGAACAAAGAATATTCTTTCAATCGGTTCTCTTCGAGTTTTACAATTACATATCAAAATTCATTTAAAAAGTGGCCAATTATAAGATAAATAAATCACAGAAAATAAATTCCAGATTATTTGTCAAATAAATTTATGAACGTTGAGATGACCAGAATGGAATGTTAGTTTGAATGAATTTGTGCGTTAGATGAAAAGATTACTAATCAGAACGAATATGGTTAATATGATGTGAGAAAAACACTAGTGAAATTACGAATCATAAAGTGCTTGGTCAGCAATTACGTAATCTGAATCAGTTAAGAATTGGTAAACAAGGGTGTGCTCTAAATAAACTTTTCGAAATGTTTGCAAGCGTTATGCTAATAATGATAATAAGATGCATTAATGAGCTTGGGCTGTGAAGATACATAGAGGAGTGTTGGATGTACACTAATCAAATTGTGATTGTTAAATAATTACTTATTAACGCAAACCTCCAACTTTTTGATCCGAACAGCTGTCTTCAGCCGTTTACGTATTCTTACTCTGATAGATTTAGTAGGACAAGTATTACCATAATTTGTAATTACATTATTATGTCTCTCATCACATATTACCCATATTCACTTTGATCATTAAACTTAAGATTCCAATATGACCTATAAAATTGTTAAAATCACTGGTTCATATTATTTATCTCGATAGTGATCGAAACGTTGAGCGTTTGAGTGGTTCAATCCACACTCGCAAGAACGTAGACGTGCACTGCTAAAGAATTCTATACTAAGATGGATTGGCGGTCCAGGGCCTTCAGCTGAACACTGGTTGTCTAACATTGATTGGTTCATGATTTCAGTGAAGTTAAACAATCTTCACAATCCAATAATGAAAATTTTATTTTATTTTACAAATAATCTGGAATACATTGGCTGTGATTTTAAGCCGTTTTAACCTTATAATTAGCCACTTTTCAGATAATTCACTTTGATATATAACCGCAAAACCTGAAGAGAACTGACTAAAAAAACATTTTTCATTCATTTATCTGTATTTTAGATATACTATTCCTAGCACATTTCACGTTAGACTTTACATGTCAAATGGTCTTCTGAATTTTTTACACTACGGAACACGTCAAGAAAATGTATGAAATTCAACAAGATTCACAAACTAACTAAACTTACAAAGTGATCCAGTATCAATCCATAATTCTAGATAAACTCAGTGAAATTACATTCTGAAGATCGTAAGATAAAAAGGTTTAAACTATAATACAAAACAGAAATTTTACAATAGACAACAGTTTTCGTCTTCAATAACAACTAAGGTGACCAAACAAACAATCAGTAGTTAAGTTTCCGATCGAAAAATATCTCCAAATAACTATTTACATAAATTGTCATAAAACAAGGTCAAATCAATAAGTCCTAACATGCTATTTTGGTCCTTAGTACTCTTAAATCTTTAGTTTATTCCATTCTTTTAAAACAAATAAATAATACTAATATGTGTATTTACGCATTCACTACATGCAAACAAATTAAATTTTAACAATCAAAACACTTTTCAAAGACAATTTTCTAGGAAATGATGAAGAAAAAAAAACAAAGAAGAACATTACAACAATTGATTTGAAAGAGAAAAAGTGATTAACATGTAAATTTCTTGTTCAAAGCAAAATAGGTCATAATCATAGATTTCGTTTTTGTAAAGAATTTGTTAACCAGACTACTGGAGAAAAGAGAGGCTGTCAACAGAACATTGGAATTATTATTTTTATGTAAAAATAGTTTAATAAGTTGTTAAGAAAAATCATGTAGTTACTAACACTTTTGTAAAAATTTTACTAAAGCACATGTTAACATTTTTAACTAGCCTACTTTTATTCATAAGCCAGGAAATACTTGAGTATATGAATAATTTAAAAGCGTTACTTCATATATTTATATTGGCCGAGGTTTGAAAATAATTTAAAAAGATATTTCTGAAGATTAATTTGGATTTTTTTATATTTCAATGGATTTATATAAACTGAACAATTAAGAAATAGAAAAAGCACTCAATTTCTCTTTTATACTAGTTTAGAGATTTCTCTACAATGAACATACATCAGTGATTGCAATGATACATCAAAGAAATAAAATTACAGAAAAAAACATCATATTTATTTTGTTACATAGTCAGATAGAAATAGAAGATTGATTTCATTTTTTTATAAAGTTTAGATTAGTTTTTGAAGTGGAAACAACCTAAGCTAGTAAAAGCATTGTAAGCAAGACTACACTGAACTGAATAAACGCAATAGTTTGTGCCTACCGAAGGGTACGTAATTACAGTTTTACATAATACCGAAATGGCCATCACCATATCTGGTGAACAGTAGTGCTAGTCCATACAGCCAAAAATTCATTTTCTTAATAAAAATGATGTAATGGTTTTAATCAAAATAGGGGTTTCTGGAGATTGAAGTATGTTTAAAGTTATATTCATGAGTCGGTCTAAGACTGAACATCGTTGAAAACTTGGAAGCACTGGATGGCCGTTTGTGCTCCAGTACGAAACTCTTCGGCAGTGCACATCCACCATATCTCACACGGGACATGAACCCATGACCTTCGACTTTCCTCACAAACGCTTACCTGCTATACCACTGAGTCGGCATCCAGTGGTTTTTAGTTTCCGACTATTTTTATTAAGGACTGTAAATGGTCAGTAGGTAACATAGACATTTAAGCGGAAACTAGTCAACTCTGGTCTTAGCGAGTACATTAACATTAAGGCATATCATCTAAGAAATCCAAGATAAAATTAAACAGCCTTCTACTGCTACCCAATATAGGTGGTATATTTACTTATTTAAACACACACATATTTTCGATTGAGATCATGAACCGATTGATGTTAGACCACCGTTAGAAACCTGTAAGCACTAGGCGGCCGTTTAGTCCTATTTTGGGACTCCTCAGCAGTGCGCATCCATGATCCCGCTCGCAGGAATCGAACTCAGGGCCTTTATTCTCACGCGCGAACGCATAACCTACTTGACCACTGAGCCGACATCCAATGGTGTTACTGTCTAACATCAACATACATATTTGTACAAGAAGGCTTCAAATATATATGCGCCACACGAGTCATTCAATATACGTGAGGGCTGGAATATTGCCCGGGAGTCCAAACCGAAGGAGGTATATATTGTGAATATATTTCTACCGCTTATTATCAGTGTATAGTATAGAAGCAATTTACTATTGTTGGGAATTTTCTTTGAATTAAGTAACATTTTAATAGCGTGTAAAGGAACGACAAATGTCATGGATTCACTGAATTTGTAAAACATCAAACTATGAAAGTCGGTTTAGAGTAATATAACTTCCTTTATGCAAAGCAAGAACAACAGACAAACACAATTTAGATGAATTTATCTTTTTATTTCGTCTGCCTTAAATCTTCTGCATACACACTGATCTAAATAAACAAATGATACATTTTGTAAATTTAATTCCTTGTGTAACTAGTAAAAAGTCGTTTGATTTATTAATGAATCATAAATTTAGTTACTTTTCACATGCATAAAACTCCAATTTATAGATCAAAGAAATAATTGCGGAAGATAGAGACCATGATGTACAGAAAAAATATGTTAACTGTTATAATTAGGATTGAAGAAGCCATTAAATTGATGGTAGTTATTAAAAAGACGCTCTTACACCAATCACATTATTGATGATAATAATGATAATAACAATCTGTATGAGTAGTGGATATTGTTAAATTTTATTGAAATGCCGAACCAAAGTAAAAAAACCATTAAAAACATAAAAGCATTGGACTGCCTCTTTGTCTTAGTATTAAGCTCTCCAGCAGCGCGCATCTGCGATTCCGCACGCGAGACTCGAGGCCAGGAACTTCGGTTTGGCGGAAGCGCTTAAAATCTAGACCACTGAGTCGCTGTCTAATGGTTTAATGACTAACTTCAACCAACCTATGGCCATCCTGTTGTATCTGAATGAAGGGCGAATGAATGGTGACTATCATTACATATATTCTCATTGGATAATAATTAAGTAACTAGATTACATATATCTTCATATTTTTATTATCATGGGCTATCACTTGACCTATGGACTACTATTATATGATACACTATTCTCAGTTTATTTTCAATCTCTTAATTACAGTCTCTTGTACTCACAGCCACTTTTGGCTCAACCATGTATAATCAGTATTTTTAATTTTATTGTGTGATGCGGTCTGGTCTACTTGTATATGAACCACGTATGTCTGAAATGTATGATTTACACAACGGAGGCTGATATTTATTTTCTGAACTGGGCAGGTTGAGCTACGCGAAAAATTACTATTTTCAGGATCACTACGGACTCAAAGTTAAGTCAAGGCTTCTGGTGCTAGTTGACGTGTGATTGGTGAAGCACGAAGACAAGGTCATAGAAAGTGATAATCTTATTGACGATTTTGTCACATGATATTCAACGGACCATAAGACATACCACGTAAAGTGTTTTTAGATTTTCAATGTTTGTCTGACTTAGATCAGTTTATTTCAATAACACTAAATAATAGCCTGAAAATGTATTTAAAACTTTCTTCATAGCAACGTGCAGTAAATGGAAAGAAAGCAATGTATATCATTACTTCTAACTAGTCCTGTTCTAACTGAGTGATCCCTTTTTTCTTTACCTCATCATTCTTTGTCAATATAAATTAGAAACGACATGTTTTGAAGAGAATCACATAAAAGTTAAGAAATCAAATTCTGATGAATTTTTAATGAGATCTTATGACTAAAGAAGTTTAGTCATACCGTATTTAAGACTTGCACCGTCGATATTAATAAACGATAATCACATAATGTCTCAAATCGTTTCAGGTTCATAATATGAACCAGAATGTAGAGATTTTGAATCTGGTCTCTGATACAGTTGAGGGTGCTCACTATTGATTTTTTCATATTTAACCATAGAAACTAACTTTTTTTAAAAATTTCACAGGTTGAAATCATGAGCCAATTGAAGCTAGACCACCATGGAAAACCTGGAAGCACTGGACGGCCGTTTCGTCCTAGTATGTGACTCCTCAGCAGTGCGCATCCACGATCCCGCACCACGCGGGTCTCGAACCTAGGACCTATTGGCTTCGCGCGCGAGCACTTAACCACTAGACCACTGAGCTGGCATCCAACGGTGTTAATGTCTAACTTCAACCAATCCACGAAGTTGCGCCACCGTACACCATTGTTTTCAGTGAGTTACTATTTCACAACAGACCTGGTTGAACTCCACTGGTAACATCCAGTGCTTCCAGGTTTTCCATGGTGGTCTAGCTTCAATCGACTCATGATTTCAACCTGTGATATTTCTAAAACTCTCCATAAAACCCATTCTGATAATTTTTTTAGTTATGCAAAAAAAAACATTCCGGCTTTTTTTTAGTAAAATCACTTTACAGATCATTAAGGCGAACACAAATTTATGCAATTTAAATAATACGCTTTTATTCATTCAATTTTAACTTATCTGATTTTATTTTTAAAAGTAAACATGTATGTGAATTAATGAATGAAATAATTTTAAACATTTTTATTCTACTCTTTGTTTTTGTATTAAAAGTCACAGAAATAACTCAATGTGTTTGCGTGACTTGATTTGATTACTAACATTCTTAATTTTTTTTTAAAAAAAACAAAAATTCATTATTTTTTCGTGCTTTCGATATTGTTTATTATTATATTCTCTTTTTATTTATTCAGCAAACAGTTTCCTAGTTGAAAATCAATGTGAAATACAAATAAATGAACTTAAATTTGTTCCCTCATATATGTATATATACAGTTAACATGTTATAGATAGCTAGGGAGCAAAATTATCGTTTTTTCCTTTCCTCTTTGTTATTTTTTTCTCTAGTTCATTTTATTTCGCCTCATTTTTTGTAAAAAAAGAAAGGAATCCATATTAATACATTTAATCGCCTAATCAGTTATGCAAATAACTAACATTTATTTTAATCAAACAATAATTAATAATCCTTTTTATGATAAACTTTAGTTGTTTACATATATCTCCTTGAATGACTTATGAATTCATGTAAATACAAATAATAATAATAATATTTATATTGAAAGTTCTAAATGGATATTTCGTAGATATAAATCATAATAAAATAATGTCTTCTTTTTTCCTTTTTCTTTTTCTAAAACAGAATATCATTGATTCTTTTTTCATGAACTTTGTATTTTATTTATTTATTTTTTTTTAGAAAATATATTCACCCTAATCATATTGTTTTACTGTTTTAAAATTGTACTTTTAAAGAAGTAATAGTAATTACGATTATATTATGTTCATATTATAATATCCAATAAAAAAATCAACCAATCAAATTCAAGTAATTGATTAAAAATGCCTATAAATAAATCGATATTTTAAATGATTTAAGAATATACGCTGATATACATTGATTTATTATTCACTATATAAAGTAATATTTCTTATGAAATATTATTTTTTGTTTTGTTTTTCAATACTACTTAAATCTAGATAGCACATCTTAATTAAATCATTTTAACTATACTTTTTTTCCTTTTTTTTCTTTAATAGAATTATAGTATCGAGATGAACCAGTCAAAATCGAGATGATTTGCTCGTTTTCCCTATAAAGTCTGAGATACATGACTTTTATTTAATATTACATCAAACAACTAGTTGATATACTTTTGTTTGCTTGTCAGAATTTGTAAAATGATGACAGAATTACTTTTTACTATCATAGAATACAATCGATAACATTATATTCATCATATGGTCAATTCATCCTGAACAAATTGCATAAAACATGCAAACTAACCCTTTTATTAAATAATGGCCCTAAATACTTAATTCTTAACACATAATCTTAAATCTGTAGTCGTAACAATGTGTGAACTCGCAGAAATCCATCTGCATCCTTTTAAATGTTTTAGAAGACAGATAGTCTATATTTGTATAAATCAACTTATATATCTATGTTTTTCTTAATTAAAGATAAAACAACCTGTTAGAAGTTCTAGTGGATTGATTATTTATGCAAAGTCTGTCTATCTTTTATAGTGTTACTGTCCATTTTATAAAAAAACAGCTGATTTACTAGAGCTGTTTCTTGACTGACTGGCAATTTGTTAAAATGTGTAACAGTTGTTTTTTGGTTCATCCCTATAAGATAATCCTTTTTTAATCAATTTTAACACCGGATAAGACATTTTTGTCGCTCTATTTGCTATGAAGTTATAAAATGATACAGAAAATCACTTTTACTTACTATCTGGTGCTAGATTGCCAGTTGGAACCGAATCAAATACGGTTGTGATGTTATATCTGTAAGATAAACAAATAAACGATTGAAATCAATTATAGTTAGGGAGTTCAAATAGAAACAAAGTAATAAAATTTGTTAATACTAAAGGTTTTTTACAGGGAAAATTAAAATGTTAATAAAATACGAAAACTACTTTGACTGACAAGTAATGTTGTGCTTGAGTTGAAGTTAAATTTGAACACGAATTTTCTGCAAACTGTTGAAAAGATGAGACTTTAAAAAACTTGATGGTATTAGATAACTAAGTGAGTAAGTGATCAGTTATTAATTGAAACTAAGGTATTTTTGTGAATGAAATGCAAAAGAAAACTCCCTTTTGAAAACCTTGAATTTCTGTGAAGCAAGTAAATCATTTTCAAAAAATATCTTACTGATATCTTCCCATGAAAACTTTCTATTAATTTTCGAAGCTGAAAACGCTGAACGCGCTCAAAGACATTTATGTGTGTAACTCCTCAAGAAGACTCTCGTTAAACAAGCTCCAACCTTGCTTCATTGAAAGGTTTAGGTTACGATCTTTTTTCCTTCAGTATTTATTTAAGTCGTTTGGTCGAGATATGAAAAGCATCGAGGACCATTAGTTGAAAAAATAAGTCACTGCCACATTTTTGCAGCATACTAAATTGGATTCCATGTAGTTATTGTGGTACAACTCAAATTTGTTCAGATACTTACCTGCAAATGTATTTAAACCGCAATGAATATCATCAACTTGCTAACATCTCTTTGGAGAACAACTACTCTTTAACAAATACCGTTACACTAAGAAGTTATGTGCTTAGTTGGTCTATACTGAATAAAAAACATCCTTATTATTGTTATGAAATCGTCAACAGACCATTTTGTATGAATGTAAAGTTCACGATTGATAGAAAAACAAAACTAGAGCATCATTCCATCGACTTAACAGATTTTGAAACTGATTGCTAGTCAGTATTTCAGTACTATTTATTTTGAAATTTCAAAAATTGTGAATAAATAGGCTGAATGCAATCGAAAATAGAGATTTTCAGAAACAAGAAATGCTTCAATGAACAGCTGTTTTCAGTAACTTCATTATTAATCAATTTCAGTATGTACTTTATAACATAATGCTTACTTCAATCAAACTAGAACGAAACATAGTATTAATTGCTAGCTGATTTTATCCATTCTATAAGATGCTTATAGTTATTAATGCTAGGTTATCTCAAATTATTCCAAATATTTCAACTAATCCAACTTAGTAATTATTATATAACATTAAATGTTAATCATTGTATCTTGATTTAAATGAAATCAACTGTAATTAAACGTCTAACAAAAAGTAAACGTTTTTGATTTTTTCTAAATATCTAAATCAGACTTTAATCATGAATAAAACAAGATAATAATTCAAATAATATCAATCATATAAGCTTAGAAAATGATTACCGAACACCTGTGGTGATGTAATTAAAGATAGTAGTTTTAGTGGAAACTATTGTTGGGATACTAAATAGATAAATATTCAATATTTTCGGCCAAAACGGAAAAACCATAAAATTTTCGTAAGACAGATTTTTTTCTCATGATTACAGACAATGGTTAGCAGTACTTCGGTAACAAATTTGAATTTACTACGAGACACTGATTTAAAATGGAATTTGATTCATATAAGTGTAAGACGTTTGTTCAAGACACTGTTGCTGATATTCAGGACTAAAATCGGATCAGTCTACTCAGATATTCGAGATATTTGAGTAGTGTTCAAAACGATCTAGACTTTGCAGATGATCTGGTCGTCCTATCGCAAACGCAACAACAAATGCAGGAGAAGACGACCAGTGTAGCAGCAGCCTCAGCAGCAGTAGGTCTCAACATACACAAGGGAGAAGCAAAATTCTCCGATACAACACAGCATGCACTAATCGAATCACACTTGACGGAGATTTGAAAGATGTAAAAACTAGAAAAGAAGTCCTAGGATAGTGTGGGTTGGAGAATGATGGTCGGCGGCCTATGCTCTATTGGGAGTAACAGGTGTAAGTAAGTAAGTAATAATTTGGTCATTGGCTATCAACCATATCCAAGACGTAGATATCATTTTATTCAGAATGACAAACAACTGACTAACTTTTAAAATAAAAACACGAGAAATCGAGTGAATTTGCGGCTAAAATCAATATATAAAGAGACGCTCACTCAAGGATCTCATAGTCTACGAAAGACGTTAGCAGTGTAACAAAATGACTAGTCAACTTCATATAACGTTTTTAATATAAATTCTTGTAACCGTAATTAGTACACAATACTAGTATTTTAAGAATATGTGTTATTTAACACAAATCAAAATCAAAGAATGTAGTGTTAACAAACTGTTGTTCGATCATAAATTTTACTCCCAAGATAGAAGTTCAATAAGTAATCAGAAAATATGGCATACATTGATTACGTAACAAAGTGTTGGTATGACTAGGACATTTCAGATAAGTGATCATCATATAATTAAACATTTTTACTCGACTTCTAATCTTAAATTTGTATATATAGTCATATCATTTTGTTCGCTATTCCATCCGCCAAGTTTATAGTTTTACATTCATTCAATGTTTTACATCTCTGACACTTGTTTCCACTTGTTAAGCTATCAGTATATTTGAATTTTAGACGAATGATTTTCAACCAACTTTATTCTCATATGACTGAAAAGTATCACGTAGTTATGTGTTCATTAGTAAAAAAACAACAGCTGTTCACAGCTAAAACCCTATTTTAAATGTATCGTACACATTTGTGGGCAATTAAGAAAACTCTCGATTTAAGTAACATGCAAGTTTTTACTAGTCAGCTCTTAGTATTTCTAATCTTCGAGGAAATCGATGTTTGTAGTAGGAATTCATCTAAGTTTCATAGTCAATGATATTATCATTACTATTTTATACACAATCTAATATTATTTATAATGTTTTTTAATTGGTAAAATTTAGAGAAAACAAACTAAGGTCTGTTGATTTGATGATAAATGTGCTTACTTATTTTCTTTTTTTTTAAATGAAATTTTTTAGAGCATTAAAAAAAAATTCAACTAATTGTTTCCTTTAAAGAAAATAAAACATCATCCATTATACATTGATTTATTTAATTTACAGTGAAATGGAGAACAAACAAATTAGGAACTAATTTCTACTAATCAGATACTATATTAATTATGTAAAAAAATAATTTTAATCTGATCAATTTTCAATGCCAGCGTTACTCTGAAATTGCATATGATTAATGTTATTACTTGTTTGTTTGTTATATTTAAACGTTTGTCGATTTAATTTTATTTTCATCTAATAAATTAACTATCTTTTTTTTTGTTTAAATTTGAAATATGTTTTAATGATAAACGTATTTATGCACAATATAAACATAAATAATAAGTTAAACTCTTATTTTCAATTTAGTATAACAATATAAGTTATATATATATATATATCGCTCCCCTCAGAGCGTCCTTCAGCCACTGAGTGTTTACATTCATTACCTACTAATTTGTAAGCTCATGGTGTATACTTGTATTTACTTCAATGCTTACATGATACATATATTTTCTCACATATGCCATGTCATGCTGTCAGCCTGATGATTCAGTCACTTATATATAAACTTATTTTGTGTAAAACTTACCGAAATTAGAAGCTTTCGATGACAGGATGAAGTTATCGAGAGTCACATCAGACTTCAGTTGACATGAAAATTATTACTTTTATTTGAGTAAATTTGTTTTGCCAATGATAAGTAAAATTGGATAAAAATGCATCTTATGTATTGCTAAACGAAGGGTCATCCTGCTGTCTTTATACCCTTGATTTGGTTCTGTATTATTTTTGCAGCCTACTAGTACTTGAGATGTAGTTTTGATATATTTTCATATATCTATATAGTGTTTGCTCAATTTCCATGACTTTTATTTTAGTATCGATTTCTAATGTGATAATAGATTGAAAGATATCAGATATCATTGGTAAACTGAGACAAACAGTTGAATGTTCTAAAAGTGGGTGATATAATAGTTTACGAAATAAAAAATTGACTGTTCACTGAGTAGTAAAAACTGTCATCTCTGTCATTTCCTCCAGTCCTAATATACTTCCGTTGATTAAATTGCAGTTTGGCCACTAGTTGAAATCACTCAACGTCTCGTGAATAATTTTGATATGTTACGCAGTTGGAGATAGTGAACAGGAAACATCGGAATAAAGTTTCATGCTAGTTGACACTCGCCAGCAAGGTATATCTGTAGTTGTTTAGTAAACTGTAGACATCTCAGTCCTATGAGAGATCGGTTACTGCCTAAATAGATCGGCAGTAATATTTTATGCTATGAAAATGGTCGACTCGGTTTCGATTCAGCTAGAGAGCATCAATCCTCTCAACAATGCATCGACACCTACTAGGCACGAATGTTCGGGGATTCTTGTAAACTTCTTCAACTGTTTGATATTTATACACCATATCCAAAAATAGTCTGCATGTCTTTTAAAATTAAAAAAACTACAGATTTTCCCATATAAGTTCATACAGTTTTATAAACGACACATTAATCTGAAACGGTTTCCCTATTTTACACTATAATACACTAAGAGATCTGCTGAAAATATATTTAAAATTTAGCTGCTTATCATATAGTGGCCGGTTTTCTTTATCCATAACTCAATAAAATTTAAATAGAATGTATAACAATTTACAGCTGCTAAGCATAATCAATACACTTTAATTTTCTTCCTACTCTACTTCTTCAGAGAAATGAATTCAAAGGCACACCACACTTAAATTGAAAATAATCTGGAAGGTAATAATGAAAATGACTAAGCTATGATACATTTATTTCACGTGATTGTTTTATGAATATATATTACTAGAATTATAGAGAAGATTTGAAGCTCAGGCAGATGGTTTTGCTGGTGTTGGGATCTTTTTGCTAGATGTTTCAATTGTTTAGCTTTCACTGTCGTTATGCACAACAACTTCAGCGTCTGACACTACACAACAACACCAAAGTATCTATTATGGACTACCGTTTTGTTATTCTACATGACTGAATCAAACCAGTGAAATCGTAGAGGAAAGGAAACATTTCAGTCATTAGTTAGAATAGATAGATTAAAGTAACCAGTGCAATTCCTTTTAGGACCAGTAAGTCCTACATAACTGCATCCTACTGTTGATATTCACATAGGAACTCGACCCCAGTATATGTCGCTTCAAACTCCAACGGCTTATCCCCTAAGTTATGAAGTACGGATAATCATTAAGGTGTACAACCAGCATAGTACTTATTTCATTATCAGTGTGATTTTGAATTACTCTACTAATGATATTCAGGACAAGCGTTTGATCAGCTTATATACAGGCACATCCACTCAACGAGTTCCGAATGAGACTAAACGAGTTACGTTGATTCCACTGTTAACCATAATCTATCTATTCTAAAAAACCACAATAAAATTGTCGAATCAAAGCAATCCTCACGGAAGACTAACAAAAATCGACCAAAAATTTAGTCTGCACATAAAAAAACTCAAAATCTTATGAATGATAACAACAATCACTTATTTTGCTACTTATGAGTATTCTGAATAAATGTCATTGAGCAATGTTTAACGACTATAACTACCATCCCTAGATTTATTATAAAATATTACTCTCAAAGATCATATATCTGGATAGGACCAATCAGTTTTAAAGCTGCCAATTTAAAGTGTAAATAGAATGAACGTTATACCTTCCATAGCATATATACACTTTAAACGATCAAAAGATTTAAATCGTTCATTCATATCAGTGAATAAGCCTTACAAGTGGTCTCTTAAGTTTACAATTATGTTAATGCCTAACTTCAACTAATCCACGATATTGTGCGACTATCTCACATTGTCTTCGGTGGGTAATCGCTTCACACCCTACACGGTTGAACTACGCTAATCATGTCTTCCCAACAGAACTCCGTGAATTACATCTCAAAGCTAGTCACTAGTGAGCACATCCCCATACTGAAAATATTCGGTCAGTTTCTAGACTTGCTTCAGTAATCCCAGTCATATTTTTTGTGTAATGCATTTAACAAAAAATGTGCAATACATTTATCAAAAACACAAATCGATTTAAAGACATAGATCTTTACCAAAACATTTAAATTTATCGTTACTGCCAAACGGTCAATACGTCATGTAAAAATCATAGTTATAAATCAAATTGATAAGTTCAAGTTAACGGTCAATAAATGAATCCTCGGTTAAATATCTAAAGAAGAAATTAATATAAAGTCTATGAAAAAATCTTTTAAATTTGAAAGTAAAAGTTCATTTTGTTGTATTCCCTCATCTTTTTAAAATAAGTAAAAGGTATTTTTTGCTTTGAAATTCTGTAAATTAAAGTCCACCTCATTAGAATGATGTTTTTTTAAGTCTATAGGTGTACTGTTGTAAATTAACTGTAAATATGAACCTTAATCATTATGAGATGCTAACTCAATAGGCTCACAGTAATTCATCACTCACAAAGCTTAAAATTCTCGAATTCGATTCCCCACTGAAACGTTTGTGATGGTAACTATTATCAAGTTGGATAGTCTTTAAAAATATCGCCTTATAATCCAAGAAAACGGGAAAATGTCACTTTACGAAATGATCTTAGTTAGAAAGCATTTGAAGACCAAAAGATTGTGGAAAGTTCTTTTGACCTAGTATGACACTCCTGAATGTAATTTATGAAATTTCACAATCTCCATAAACCCCCTACATTAGTTGTAGGTTTGCATTATTATGGTGGACAGATTACAAACTATGGATGACATGTGACCTCGGAGAGCTTAAAGCACTATTTAGATTCCTAATAGGGTCATGAAACGAGTTAGAGCTAAAAGTTATAGTTAAAAGTAAAGCTAAGACTTAAAGTTAGTACTCTTACAAGGAATAAACGTCAGCTAGAATGCCGGAATTCTATTCACCGTACAAATAATGATTTTTTAAAAGTTCGGGAGAATTCAATTGATTCGATCATAAATTACAGTCTAGTCACAACACTTGATGAATGAAACCTACATTTTAATTTATAGAAATATGTAGCCTCATAAAGGAAAATACTTGCAACTGGAAATTAAAATAGTGACTTGAATATGAAAGTATCAAAATGAATAGAATTTATCTTTATAATTCATAGACAAACATCAAAAACCTGGATCACTAAAAAGACATTTCATCCTGGTATAAGGCTACTTAACAGTGTACATCTTTCACCCAGCCACCGTGAATGGAACCTAAGAACTTTGGTCTATCACAATAACCCTTAACCTCTCTGACGTTTCATCCAATAGTACATACATTCACCTTCGATTGGTTCTCGATCTTATTCCACGGTCTTATTAGTTAATGACAGTTACCAGACTGTAATATTTCTATACTTTGAGTAAAAACTGAAACTCGTCATGATAATATTTAAAAAAACCAAATCGTTTTTCAGACCAGTTGACTATAATTTAAGCATAAAACTTTGGTAAAAATGACAATTACTCGTTTTGTCGTGATGTTTAATTATTCCTGTTGCTCAAAGTATTGATTCGCAATGAAATTCTTTTATATTCGTTTTACACAATAGATTCAGTAAATAAAAGTGTGTGCATGACATACAGTAATGATTCATTCTTAAACCTAATTTAATGATTCTTACATTTTGTTATGTGATCAATCGATTACAAGTGTTTCAGTTTTATAGTAAATCATAGTTCAAACAACACAGTGGTTATGTCTCAGATTATGAATCTGAGTGATAAAGGTTCAGAAACCATATGGAACATCGATTTCCTCAAGTTTGTAGCTACGCTTTAGTGACAAGTACAACCTTGCTCGAAAGCTAGAAACACAGCTTTTTGTCAGCTACCTGCAAACACCTAAAAACATTTGGATTGATATACGTTTTAAAATATATTGTAAATTGAAATCCCCTTATATATAGTAGTGAATAAAAAGGATGATAGATATCCAGATAAACATCTCAAAAAAATCTAGTCATAAAATGATAGGAAAATAAAATAATTATTAGCGATAGAAATATTGTTAAATATTTATAGTTTTTTAGATGAACTGGATTTGAAATTGAAATCAAAGAGTTTTATGGTTATTCAAACCCTTGGAAAAATACGTTATCAACGTCTGCGATCGCATAAACAATGAGTATTAAAGCTGATATTCAATATTTCTCCTTACGGACGTTTATTAACAAAACACAATAGTAAATGTTTGCCATTATCTGATTATTACAAGGCATTAAATGATTACACTGATCGTTGTAGACAATCTGAATAAACGAGGGATGAGAAGAGATAATTCATCAAATCAATCGACCATGTATTCTACCCTTAAACCATGAAAAAAGTGTGTTATCATGCGAAAAGTTTGTTTGTATTTCTTTTTTATAAAGACCAACTTTTATTCACCTACTATCATTGTTAAATCACTGTATTTTCTATTTGTAAATTAATATCAAAATATAACTGTTATCAGTTTTTTTTTCAAAAAAGTTAGTTTGTATTCATTGAAGTTGATTATAGTTAGATTAAGCGGTGACTTCAAAGTTTCTTTGTTGATATTAGTTCCATTGAAAGAAACAAAAGAATGAATAGAGGAAAAATAATACATACTTTAATCGTATCTATGTTGAGTAATCTTTTAATACTTCATAACAATCTCCTAACAAGAACCAACTTCATATTGAGTTACGCTAAATAGCATTCAATTTGTTTCTTTACTGAATAAAGTAAATTTCCAAGAACTCGATACAAATGAATGTTAGTTCTGTTATCTCTAACTTAATATATTAAGAAAATGTTGGTAACTTCACAATTTGACTCGGCTCCAACTACTAAATAACTTTCAAACTGTGAAAAACAGCAAAGTTCAAATGGTAAGTCACTGTGAAGTGACGAGTAATATCTTTTTTCTGGTACTTAGTCTTGGCGGAGTTCTGTTAATCTAGTTGAAATGATGTTACTAGTATAAGTTACTTAACATTTTTTGCACAATGATGAGATATTTGATGATTAGAAGTAGTTGACTGTAAACTTTGGATCTAGGTTTCGTCCTGGTAGGCATTCAATACCATGCCCTATCTACTATCTTATTGGAGCTGATTCCACCTAGTGGTTTAGAAGTTGAGTCATTCAGTTTCAAAGTCTGAAAAATTATCGCTCATCTTCTTGAGCTATCAATGATATCCTATATGATAGGAATATTAACAACTGATCAGCTACTATGTAATGGTTAACGGTACTTTTTGAGGACGAGTGACAGCTAACATAAAACCGAAGGTCAGGGTTTCCTGTCAAATTTCATCAGCTAACTAACAGCACAGCCCAAACTAAGTTTTGAAAAAATGTGGTTATCCTACTCATATAGTTTTATTTTGTTAAACATTTAGGATAGGATCAATGAATTACACAAATAGACAAAAGTTTGAACTATATACATATTTTTTTTAAAGTCAATCATTTAGTTTTAGGCCATAAAATTAACCTATTTTCTTTTACAAACAACTGAAGTGAGTGAGCTATTTTCCATTTCTTTTAGTGAATTTCTATGTACCCCTGTACTTATTTTGTTTCTATATCCAATGGAAAATACAGTAAGCAATCCCTTTTTATTCAAGGAGAGAAATAGAATATATTTTTAATTTTAAAAAATGATTATTTCCTGAATTCAGGGTCATTATTTTTTAACCATAATGTAGTTCATTTATAATCCGGATGATTTCTTAAATTATTGTTTACAAAGTTATTGTATAAAAACACATTCAAATATATATATATATATATATATATATGTATATTTCTATACAGATTTGATTCGTTTCTTGGATTATTTAGAATTTGATTAGTTTTATGTACAATAGAAAAACAAGTTAGTTACCAATAATATGAATGTTCGAAGAATTATAAAGATTCACATTTTTGTAATTTGAATAAATCTGCTTTTATTCAAACGCTTAAAAATGAGGATACCCTGCATGGACTGTTTCATAATCAACGTTTATATGTATTTGATTATTTGTTTGGAAATTTGTTATTATATTGATTTCAATTGTAATCCTGATGTAAACCTTAAATGCTTTGCATAAAAATCCATGTGAATTAATGGCAATATAGAAGCTACTTGCGCAAGATAAATTTATAGAAAAAGACTCATCAACTGCAGTTCTAAATACTAATGGGAAGATTTAAATAACCAATATATATATATATATATATATATATATATATATATTATGAGAAGGGGTTTGTGGAGATTTTAGAAATTTCACAGATTGAAATCATGAGTCAATTGAAGCTGCAATCGACCCATGATTTCAATATAATTATTTGTTTAATCTTAGACAGTTACAACAAAAGATCCAATAATTTTCAATAGTATTGAAGAGGATATAAGTTTACTGTCCAGCTTTTGAAAAAATAGCCACCGTTGAGGACATGGTAACGGTTGCCTAGTTTTCTTTTGTTTTCGAGATATCTATGATGTCACTTGATACATAAGTTATCTCACAGATTGAAATCATGAGTCAGTTGAAGCTAGACCACCATTGAAAACCTGGAAGCACTGGACGGCCGTTTCGTCCTAGTATGAGACTCCTCAGCAGTGCGCATCCACGATCCCGCACCACGCGGGTCTCGAACCCAGGACCTACTGGCTTCGCGCGCGAGCACTTAACCACTAGACCACTGAGCCGGCATCCAACTGACTCATGATTTCAATCTGTGAAATTTCTAAAAATCTCCACAAAACCCATTCTGACATAAGTTATCATTTAACCATAATATTACTACTCTATACTTGATAATCAATATTCGTTTTTGATTTTACAGAGTTATGTCACAACACTTACAGTTGCCCGAATTCACCCCATATCATGAGATCAATTTCATAAAAACAACTATTCTTAGTACAAATTTTCAAAAAAAAATCCATATTACTTTTCTCCGCTTGATAATTCATTACTTTTCATCTTGGAAACGCTCTTTTTATACAAAAAGCTAATGGTTAATGTTAACAACAATTATGTCATCACTTACTCGCCATGTTTCATTTCAATGAACCTAGTTATTAATTATCAGACAAGAAATAACATTCAGTAGTATGTAATAAATCATGAAAATCCTCTTAACATCCAATTAAGTTTTATTTATTAGATATTATTAAATAGTCACATGAAGTAATCAGTACAAACGGATGTTATGTTTGTTATGTTAAGAAAAAGAAAGTCATTTAAGATCATTCACTTTACTAAAAGAATAACCAGTTACTGTAATTGCAATGACGATTATTGTTTGTAATAAAAAAACTATAAGGTTTGACTAGAATAAGATGATTTTTCTAATTTTCAAAAATTTCTATGCTGTAGATCGAATTTCAAATAAATGTGACTATACAATAAATTCAGCATGTGAATATGGCTTTTATCAAAACATTTCGGATAGTAATAATACATCTTTCTATGTATTTACAGAGTTTAGGTTTGACCGTGTTGTTGAAATTAGACACAGCATTTGATTAATCACCATTGATAGATTCGCATCTTGAGTGGATTGCCTAAATATTGTCTTTAAGCATAGGTTTTGGTAAAATTGGATAGTGACCAGAGTATTATGCTCTATTTGAGACTTATTGGATATTTATGTCTATATTCCCCTTAATATCAAGGTAATCCGTTTAACATGTATGTATTCTAACGGAGGTAGTGCTTATTATGTACATCGATAGAATTGAAATCCTTATGATTTTAAGTTCATAACCATTGAACTAGTCTGTGCTCATATGCTTATGTGAACTCGGTGGGTAACGCGCTGGTATTTGAAGCTAAAAGTGATCATGTGCATTAAGATGCAGGTAATTCCAACTGACTAATCTCAAATAGGATGACAAATACAGCCTGAATTCCAATGCTGGTCAACATTCAACATTTGTAATGAATAACATTTATGAAAATGTTCACCAATACTTTCATCCAATAATCCCTACACCGGCAGACTTTAGTTTCAAGTGTTATATGAAATATAGAACGACTGGTAATCCTGATCTTGCTTTCTTTATCTGTAATTTATCGATCATAATATCACAGTTGCTTTATTACTTCTACCTTAATCTGTTCTCTATATTTAAGGTCATTCAAGGTGACTGGGAGAAAACCTTAGATCCACGCTTTGTGCTATTAAGCACCCATGAGAAAGCTATACCTGCAATCTTGAAAGAACTGGCGTACTGTGTGTGAACTGAATCTCTGTCACCAAGCCAAACTGTTTAAACAGTTGTTGCATTGGATACTTTCATCATGAACTTATCACCTCTTTATTATTTCACATCTGGAATAATTCATTATGCACTAGTTTATTAGGTTCATATAATTAATCTGAATTAGGAATAAATCGAGTAGTGCTCCGATAGGTTCGTGTTCTCTTTCTTTATCGCTTGTCAACCGATCGTATAGTGGGACATTTTTCGTCACTCTGCCCTCAAAGTTGTTTACTCATTACTAGCATTACTAACCTTAAGATGTCATTGCCTTAAACTATATCAACATGAATTCTCTGTTATATGTTAGTGGCCAGCCGGATCAAGGAAGTTACGAAATCCTTAAAAACCATTACAATCAGCTTTAGATCTATATTTCATCTCAAAATAAAATACATGACCATAAATTTGAGGAATAAAAAATGAACGATCTGAAATAATGTAAATCAGAGATTTTACGAAATCCCCAAATAAAAACACAGGATATGAGTTGGGTTAATTCGCTAATTTATGAAAAATTTCATATCGAAGCTTTTGAACCTATGAAGGTTTAATTACATTTTGATAAAATCAGACTCTATAAATTCAGATACCTAGAAAATAAATTCAGTGATGACAAGTGACTTTATTTGATGTTAATTTGTTATTGTTCATGAATTGATTAAATTCGAAATGTGATATGTTGCCTAGCATAAGAAATGAATAACCGGGATTCGATGTTATTTGTGGTTACTGTTGATAAACAAAGACAAATAGTTGTGCACAGTTTATGCACTTCGGAAAATATTCTTCACGATTCGTATCAAATAACTAAGAGTATTTCAATCATCTACAATTTGATTTAAATTAAGAAATATAAATATAAATGGATTAAGGACAGAAAGAATACGTTCATATTATCTAGGTTCTTTTTAACTGAATTCCAATATAAAAACATGATTATTAATTTCCTATCAACCCTTATCAACTGACAATCCAAAATGTAGTTATCATAAATATGAATAATTGCCTGCCGTTACGACCACCTATCTTCACAGTTTTGTTAAGTGTATAGACCGTAAACCGTTTTTTTCTCATTTCAGTCGTTTGAATTATGGTACTAAGAAAATTTCGAAACATGAATGTACTAAAATAGGGTCATGTGAATCATAAATACATGTATTTTTAAAAATTTCTTTGAATTTTCTCAACTTCAACAACTACAAACAGACTAGAAAATATCTTTCCACCTAATTAAACTTGTTCAGTCAATGAAAATACAAAAACTGACCATTTAATGCACTTTTATTACATTTTACTAAAATCATTTCTTGTTAACCATGTGTATAATATGAATTAAAGGTGCATGCATATAAATTATATGTGAACATGTAAGATTTATATACCTCATTAATGATATTATGTTAATATTGATAAATGAAATTTCTTGTTTCTTAATTTTATTATCAAAATAGGGGATTTTGGAGACTATGACAGTTGCATCCATAAGTCGAACTAAGCTAGACCATCAGTGAAAACCTAGAAGCACTGAACGACTGTCCCATCCTAGTATGAGACTCCTCATTAGTGCGCATCCTCAACCCAATACTGTTAATTATCATGTGCACACTAGTGGCTAGCTTCAAGATGAATTTCCCGAAGTTTTAGTAAGAAGCTGTGATAATTGGAATTTAATCCGTGTAGGGTATGAGAGAGTTATCCACCTCAGACAATGGATGAAGGGTTGTGAAAGATCATGGATCAATGGAAGTTAGACACCAACACCGTTGGACATCAGCTCAGTGGTCTAGAGGTTAAGCGTTCGTACGCGAGACCGGAGGTTCTGAGTTTGAGCACTGCCGAAGAGTCCCATACTAGAATGAAGTGGTCGTCCAGTGGTTCCATGTTTCCAATGATGGTCTAGCTTAGATTGACTCATGAATTCAACTGTTAATTTTCTAGCATGAATAAAACATTCATTGAATATTTTTTTGCACAGCAGACACGTTTTATTGTATATACAGATGTTAAAGGGGAAAAATTGAATTTTTATTTCAATATTTATGGTATATGTTATCTAAATGGACAGAAAAATATAATATGCACTTTGTAAATATAGTAAATTAAACATAGAATCTATAATTTCAGTCAGAAACTTATGAAGATGATGAACTGCAAGTATGAAAAAAATTGATCTGTGTTAAAAAGGGATAATGTCTTCTGATAGTCAGTGTATGTAAATGATATATAAATCAAAATGTAATAACCTATGGCAAACACACCTAATACATATCAAACATTCTGCATAAACATTGAAGGTAAGAAGCTGCAATGGTTAACCATTGCTTAAATTACAATTCATTTTTAGAAATAAAATGCATACATTTTAAAGTATACATTTATCAGTTACACAGATCGATCACTGAGTAATGGCCAGTATGGACTACTTCTAATAGTTCATGGTTTATCAAGTAAATGAAACTAGTGTCCACATTGCAACTTCACAGTCTGTGAAAATGAGCGAGATGGGTTTGAATCCACTAAGATCATTAATTCCCTTATGATTGTATATACACCATTCTGATGAGTGCCAACTATCACATAACCAAAGTCCAAGGTGTCCTGTCAACTTTCTCCTAATGCCCTCAAATGCCCTGGTACGGCCGAGAGTGGAGAGAGTCAGATCATCCTCTCGAAATGCTCTCACATAGTCACGCGTATACAGTCAATGGCAGGGGAGTCCTACTCACTGCCTTTTCGCACCACTGCTTCGATTTGGGCACGCGGGCAGTATCACAGCCCGCACACAAATCGAATGATTTATGTAGCGCATATCTATTTGGTGCCTCCCTGTACCAATGTTTATATGTTTAAATAAATTAATTAATTAACACAAACAACAGTCTCACAGCTTGCCGAAATTGATAATATTTCCGTTCAAAGACTTTTATGGATGATAGTTGAGGCAATACACCTGTATATAATTATCACCTTGTCGATAGCTTAGAAAATTCATTTACGTTGCTTCATTTATAAATGTCATCTTAGTATGAAATGGAGCCTTACTTCGGTGAATCCTGGAGATTAGTTGCTATCTAGCTGAAGTCAATTAGTGACACAAGTTTAATTATTCTGGGAGATTGCATTTTAAGATCATTTGGTTAAAAAATAGTCCAACCTAAATAAATCAGTACGACAGAATAGGTTGAGTTATTTTTATGTGGCTACGTACTAAAAGAAATGAGAATGACAAAGAATTGTTTTAAAATCTTAGAAAACCCAAGTCTAAGTTAGCATTTTGATAACATCAAGATATACGAACAAAAATAGCTTGGGATTAAGATTTACTGTAAAATTAAAATAGTAAACCGTAATAAAGTAAAATATACCTTAAAAATTTCGAGCTCAGTACTACCCTATAGAATTTAGCCTAGAAATAACAAACAAAGAGAAGCTTTTGTTTATATTTTGCATTATGTGCCACATGGCCTACATTTTGTGTGACCTTAACTAATTTGATTTCACTTTCCACTTCCATAGCTCAAAATATAACTGAATATATATATATTCAATGGATCAATATTCGTAGATCATTCATTTGAACAAATTCGGAATCTTTTTCTTTATTTTCATTAAAAGATATATCATGATTAGATACAAGTGAATATTTGAGCGTAATTTATAAAATTAAGAAAAGTTTGTTATAGTTTTTTTTTCAAAAAATATGTACAGAATTCGTGGTAAAAAATAATAAACAATGATATTAATGATTATTTACAAAACTCCATAAGTGTACAAATTCAGGTTAAGAATATTGATTTCATAGTAATTTTCCGCTTGAACTCTATATTTCATACATATATGAATCAGAGAGGGGTTTTGTGGATATTATAGTAATTTTAATGGTTGAGATCATGAGTCAATTGAAGCTAGACTACCATAGAAAACCTGGAAGCATTGGACGGCCGTTTCGTCCAGGTTTTGGGTGGTGGGCTAGCTTTAGTTGACTCATGACCCCAACCATTGAGTTTACTATTATATCCACAAAAACACTTCCGATATGAATTAACCTATGTTCACTAGTGACTGGCCTCAAAAGATATTTTCTGGAGTTCTAATGAGAAGCCGTGACCAGTTGGGTTCAACGGGGTCTATTGTGAGATAGTGACTCACTGAAGACAACGGTGGATGGTGGCGCGATTTCGTGGATGGATTGAAGTTAGATATTTACACCATTGGATGCCGGCTCAGTGGTGTAGATTCTAAGCCTTCGCAAGCGAGACCGATAGATCCTGTGTTCGAATCTTGGGAGGCGGGATCGTGGATGCACATTGCTGAGGAGTCCCACACAAGGATGAAAACCGCCGCCCAGTACTTCCAGGTTTTCTATGGTGGTCTAGCCTTAATTGGCTCATGAATTCAACTATTAAATTACTTTAATAATAATCACATTGGTTGGGTTTTATGCGTGCGAAATATATTTGAATTCGTTTTTTGACTTTAGGCTTTAAAATTGTTATACAAAAATTCTGTTTAAATTGAATAAGGCATGTGATATGTTTAGAAAAAAAAACAGAACATTTTGAATTTGGCTTTATTTGCTTATAATATATAGGTGAAAGCAGGCTTGACGTAATTAGAAATATCGAATACGTAAGTCATTTATGATAACACCATGACATATCGTTTAAACCACAATATTCTTAGAGTGTAACCACAACAAGTCAAAATAATAATGATCTAGGTTAATGCCAACTGTCATCTAATTATAACTATCAAACTAATCAAGAATATCAGCATGTCTACTGCATGAGGACAACGTCATTTCTCATGATAAATACAACCTATCAAGTGACTGACGATTATAAAGTTTATCCTTTAATGCACCAAAAACAATATGTTTTGAAGTAGGGTTGGATGGTGGATAAAAGTAGAACCCAAGACACTCATATCATCCCATTCGGGACAAGTTAATTGAATGAACTAAACATCTTAATGTTGATGTCCAAATTTGAAATCGAGCAAAATTCCTCTTATTTCAAACCTCAATAGGTTTGAGAGTGTGCTTAAACATGGATTTCAGTGTATTATGGTAGTTTAGATCATTTTCAATGTTTATGCCTGACTGTAATCTCTATAAATTAATTATTATACCTTGAAAAATGTGGAATTTTTCAATATTTGTAGTGCAGACAGATGATAAACTAGAAATTTTAAAGAAAGTGAATTTTCAGTAACTTAATTTATATGCATTCATCACGCTCAACGTTAATGTTGTAGCCGTTGAGCTTGATTACGATTAAGTGGACCAATTTTTAATTTCATTAGTGTAAACAATGTATGGCATAAATTTTTTATTAGATAACTAGTACAAACACCCATTATTACCACAGTTTTATAATTGAATTATACATTTCACCCCATTTATAACGAAATTCATGGTACTACGTTTTTTTATAAGACTTATTCTAAGTACAGAATTGAGTGACAAACTAAATTCAAGTGATTTTTGGCTATAAAACATTTTTAAATATAGCTTGGATCAAATACATTTTCGTTAAACGGTTATAAAATATAAAACAATTAGCCCCTTTGATAAATTTCGATAATGTAATAAGAAGCCGAAGATTATCAGAACTGGTTACAAAATAACCAGATTATTGTATTTTTATATTTTCCTTCCTCAAATCATGGTTAATTAATCATTTGCTTTTTACTCCATTCCATAACACTTACACCTTGGTTGTGCATTACTTATAATCACCTAATAATCATGAATTGTGTTCTGATGGTTATTGTGTACAAGCCTATGAGTGTTTTAATCATGATGATTGACAATAATAGGTTTTATTTTTCGGTTCTGTTTCGACTACTGAATGGCTACTATGGCTTGAAGGGTGCTGCTTTCTGAACCGATATTAGTGAGATTATTCGTCTTAGTTGTTTAAGACTAATTATTGTCAATATAATCATTTGACTAATCAAACAGAATGTCATTTGTTTAATAGGCCCAAGGTGTACACATCATTAATGGCCCATATAAACAAACAGCCTGATAACGTGGGCCACAAGAGTGACAATATTTCATAATACATAAAGATGCACATATTGATCTATGTATGTACAGTTACCAAGCAGCGAATATTTGATTTTTCTACGTTATACTTCTAATTAAACACAATACTATAAATAATTATTTACGATTATTATTTACTTAATTATTTTTCATTTTATGTGTACAAATTAATCAACAAAAACCATTTGATTTTAAAAGGTAAATCATAAAATTTCTACATGTTTACAGAAATGAGTAATAATAATAATAATAAGAAGAAGAAGAAGAAGAAAATTGACCTGATTAACAAGAAGTCACACGTAACTAATTATTTGTGTACCCAGAAGGTTCTTGTTCACATCCACAAATTGACCTGTGAATGTTCTCGAGTTTCATAATAGAAATTAATTCTTCCATTCTTTATTTATTGTAATTGACCTCATAATATAAATATCATTATTACTTTCTTAATAGAAAAATGTAATATTTTCTTGTTCCAGTTATAATAAATAAATGAAACTTAAATATCATAGTGTACTTCGCGAGCTGACCTTATTTAGATAATCACTGAACAATTGTTTCACCTTAAAATAGGATTACTTAGTAATTCACATCCACGACACAACCTGTAAAATAATCCAGAGTTTTCAAGTCTCACAACGTATGCTAAAACTATTGAGCTGGCACAGAGTGGTTTACATGTCTAACCCTAATTAATTCATGATCCTACGAATGCTGATATTCGTCTTACTCCTCAAACGGCCATGGCTTTCACTAGAGCTATATCAAGAAGTTAGTCATTGGTAAGCATACTGAGGTTATGATCATAGAATACTGTGGAAAGTGCTAAACTTCCATAGTTTATATCGCGAACCGATGTGAAACTAGAATAAACAATAAAATTCCTCCTGATGAAATCAGTTTTTTTTCTTTTCTTATAATTTTGATATTGTCTGACAGCTGATATGTTTTCCTGTATATTCAACCCGATCAACTTAAGTACAACTGAAATTAAAGATTAATAGTTTTACATACAACTAGTATTAAACATTGAATTACATTAAAATTGACTACCAGTTTAGTATGTTGTTTAACACAGATTGTTAATGATGTAAAGTTAGTTTGTTAGTATGAACGCGTTTCGTTTTAATTTATTCCATTTATATTCCACCTAGTTCTATATCATATTCTATAAACTTCATTAGTACATGAGTGACAGAAATAACAACACTAGTGTCAAAAGTTAATTGTAATCGAGAAATTAATACAATTTTAGAGAAAGGTGACTAAAGCTATACAGTCGTATTTATGGTTCATTAATGTACATAAGTATATATTATGATAAATTTACAAATATAAACAGTTTTACAATATGAAACAGTTATAAATATGGTGTACAATAAAGTTAGTAACATCGTATTAAATGATTACTGAATTAGATTACAACGTTACTAAATATTTCATTATAAGGAGGTGAAATAAAATTACACCAGTTATTCATATTTTACTTTTCATATTTAAATTCATCATTACTGACTAATAGATGGTCATTCTATTCGTAAAGTTCAAACCTAAGTTTCTAACTACCGAAATTCGATTTATGTCTTATCCTATTAACTATTACCTTTACACCTTAATAATCGGCAGAAAAATTCGGACATAAGGCCTCCTCTCAGCGCTGCTGGTTAGTACAGTCAACCTTGCTGGCCAACCTAATCGGTCAATGGACCTATGGGACCGTGATTCTCCACAAAATCACATTCACGCTGTGGATTTGTGAGCCTTGAAAACATGGAATCCATTCCAGAAGGACCTGCATAGTCCTCCTCAAAAAGACTTAACCAACTAATCTGGCTGGAACACCGCCACATTATTACACATATGTAAAAAAAATTTAAAAAGTATGATTGTTTATTTTCTGTATATAGAATTTTGTAAAATCATTCAATTCATTATACGAAAACGTTTGTGTGCAATACGCATTATAGATTACAATAAAAAATATATGTGAACTCGTTACGTAACTTTTGGTTCATTTGTCTGCTCAATATTATATTAAATCGACGACTAAAGAGAATACAATCCATCAAACATTCATGTATAGTAAAAGATATATGTTTACTCATTTACAATGCACATTTAAAGACCTATTGGGTATTATTAATTGTTCGACTGTCCAGATCGCATTTATGATCAGATAAATCAAGTAGTAAGTTGGCGGATAATTTTTAATCCCATATCGTGATCAGTACTTACAAATAAATTACTGGAATATTCAAGCATTGGTTCACTTTTCCAATGTAATTGAATAGAACTAATAAAATCTTTTTACAAATTCTACCATTTCTTCTCAATTTCTATTTGCTTATACGATAATGACATTAATAAACTACCTATCATACAAAATTTAGATAACTTAACAAGGTACCACTAAATTTCGTTATTCAAAATCAGCTGATATTTTCATATATGTAGGCATCTTTCAACAACTGTCTACATAGCATTTGAATGATTAAGTTTATTTTTCCTAATTGTGACTCACTTATATTATTTCATAAGTATCATTCCATCTAATTTTGATATCTCACCACTGAATTCGCGGGTTTTGCCGATAGAATTGCACATAACCAAGAATTTGTAGCTGTTCTTTTCTATCAATCTGTACTAAGGCTGTTCGTTTTATTAATTACTGTTTAATAGAATACAAGTTATTGCTGGATATAATTCAATTTAGAATGGCTTACATTAACCTATTGTTGATATTTTTGACTGAAATTTGATCAATCTTGGTTAGCATATGAGAATCCTAAGCGAACTATCTCGATATATGCGACGAATCCCAAATATAACGAATCTCACATCTTGCACAAGTGAGTGGCTATCTCTATTAAGTAGCTAAGTCGATAACGCAACGGCGTTTAAAATGAACGATATTAGGTGCCGATCCCATAGTGAAAGTTAACCCTACGACCCAGGTACATCCACCCGATGAGTCCGAAATTGGACGAAGATTTCATCGTAGATTCCAATGCTAACCATATTCCATCTATTCTAGCTCAACATTTATCTATTCGTCTAGTGAAATTCAAAACAACCTCTGCTTAGATTAGTTCACCTTTCATTATATAGGTCCTGCTTTGGCAATCTGATAACAGGGCGAAATTTTTTATGTATGAATGTATAGAAGTCTGTTCAAATAAACATGATTTAGTGAAAAAAGTCGTTATGTGAAGGTGGTTCCGAAGCTTGAAAACAGAAGAATATGACGATGAAGAGTACCGATTCGTAAGCGTAATAAGAATAAAATATTATCTAAATGCTAATAAATTCAACTGACGAGTTTCTTAGGTGGGAAAGCAATGTATATCGTCATATAGTCTATAATATCTACAATTAAAAATAATGACATATTGAAGTGGATGATTTTGAAAAAGGGAAACAGTATCATATACTTTATTGATATCGTAAAAATGTTAAGTACTCACCTATTTGATACTTGAGCAGCGGTCAACCTGATAAATGCATTCCGTATTCGTTGCATACTAACAAGCACTTGAGCGAATGGTGTCACAATCACACCTTCAACGGATGAATCTGGTAAGACTCCAGTTATTCCATTTGTACTTGGTGAACTGGTACTAGTTGCAACAGTTGCCCCACCTGTACTAGATCGACCCAATCTAACAATCATCGATCCTCTACGTATAGGAATTTTTTTATTCATTAATTGTGATTCAAATGAATTATTTGTGATCGAATATAAACCATTTGATGTTGATGTATTTGGATCAGTTGATGTACGTGGTAAAAAAAATGTAGGAGAATTATGATGATTACAGTGAGAATAAGCATGATTATTCGTTGTGAAATGTATATTGGAAACAGATCGCCTAAACAACTGGTTAAATGGCCTAGTGCCTTCCTCATCTTTTCCAATTCTGTGTACAAAAGATTCTAATTGTTTACCTGGACGCATTATTACAGATGAACTAGTTATAGTAGACAACATGAGGGGGGTCAGACTATTATCTTTTGATCCATGAGTATCGCCATTATTTCTGTCGTTGGCATCAGCAGTAATGGCAGAAGTAGTAGTGATATTTACAGTGTTTTTATTCATTGGATTAATCTGTGATGAATGCTGACTATATTTACCGTTAGATCCAGGTTGATATAAAGTTATTTTACTTAAATCTGAAGTTGTTATGCTATTAATGGAAGTAGGAGTAGATATAGTAGCCACACCGGTTGTTGTTGTAGTGTGAGTAGTAGTTACTGTTGTCATCATGCTTCTACGATCACTACCGTCTACCATATTCTGAGTCTCCACTTGATAATCTCTACTGGTGGTCATAGAAGTGGTCAAATGATCACATTTTGAATTTACATTATAATTATTTTCTGCATGTTTTGTATTTGGAGAATTCACTAATAATAAAGACCGACTATGTTCTGAATTTGTTGAAGGATGCTTAATTGCTTTCGATTTCGATGTATTCTTCTGGTTTAATTTCGCTTGAGAATGATGATGATGATGATCACTACATTTTATACAGCTTATAGTACAACATTTCTTCCACATGACGCCTTATATTGTCATAATTATTTAATGAAATTGTAAACCATTTACTGACATAAATTGATGATACATTGCGATAAACATGAACAATGTATTAATCACTTGTTTTTATAAGTCATCATAAAAAAGGTATGTAAACATTAGGTCTAATAATGTTCAATGAATAAATCAATAACTATGAAAATACTTCCATGAACATTACATTTCAATATGTGTAATGTTTGTTAATGATAACAATAATAATGTTATTTTAATTAGTTTTACAGAAATGAAGCAAGTTAGAAACGAAATATTATACTGAATAATAAGTAGTATGTAACAAATATTTATAAACAATTACGCATAGGAATACATATATATATATATATTTATATATATATCTACGGGTGGGTTTTCATGTTTCTATGTCATACTATGTATGTCTGTGTTGATCCGTATATATTCTTCATTCGTTTGTTTATTAAAAGTTCACAATATATATATATATATATATATATATATATATATATATATATATATCAGTCATTGTCGAGAAGTGGATTGATTATACAATATATAGTGTAACATTGATGAAATTTACAAATATGGAATAAAATAAGCATAATATTTGAATATTGTTCAAGTTCATTATCTAAGGACAGGTATAATGAATGTTTAAAATTAATGGTTCATTTATTTCGGTTGATTGTCTATCTGACGATCAGTATTCCTTTTAAACAATAATGATATTAATAATAATTATGATTAGCTCCATCTTGGTAAGTGGGGACCGAGGCAGTTATTCATATAAGATACAAGATAAGGAGATGGATTATATAACGAATTGTATTCTGTATTTAAAAATTTAAGTTTTTAAAATATATTCTCCTTAATCAAACTAATTATCCATTGTATAACAGTGTGTTTATAGTGCCAAGAAATGAAATAAAATTCATGTGTCTTCCCATTTTTAATTTAGTTCATCAGTTATAATAAAACTGTTTATTATTATTTGTTGGAATTTTTACGTATGGTGTGATCATGGTATCATACTAAAATTCTTATTTATATCATTACTGTACTATTAACATTATTAACTGCAATACTGACATATCTGGTCCACCTGTTCCTGCTATCTAAGTATTTCAACCAGTCATCCGTCTTTGTTTGTTTCAACGCATCATTATGTTCATTTGTTGCAAAACCCATTCAAATGTGTTTATGAAACGTTTACAACCTTTCGCTGTACAAATTACAAAAAAGTACTATCATAAACATCGTAGCGGCTGGCAATATGAATTGAAAAGAATAAACCTTATTCGGATATCGATTCCTCAAACTGCTAACTTATAACTTGGAATCACTCACTATTTGTCTTCAGGATCGATCAAGAAATAAGAAAAGGAAACTTGTTGAGATACTCTGTGCTGAGAATTCTATATTGTACCAAAAATTTAATATTAAATAAAGCCATTAATAATAATATATGAATTTAAGGTATCTTTGCATACGCAGCTTTAAGTTGTAGGTCATTTTGTCAACGATAAATTGAGTTCATCATATCATAATAAACTATGAAATATTTATCAAGTCAAATCAATAATGACTGTTGAATTAAAATGTGTAATCTTTGTTTCCTTATTCTCTATATCTTAACTGTCAAAAGCTGAAACATTGCTAGAAAGCTCTTTTATTCCAGTTTTCAACTCCTTCACATTTCAAATTGTGACTCATTAGCCGAACAGAATAGCGTTACGTTGAGAGATTAAGATGTCTATCAGCTAGAAAAAAATTGTAAGCTCGGACAAAACACGTTTTAATTTTTCGCTTGTTTTCAGTTGATATAAGTATGTTGTCAACACCTACTTTGAAACAGAGTAGATAAGACACAAAGTAAGCAATAATTATATGCACTGTTAATGCCTACATCTATATGCATAATGTACTAAAATAGTGATATGAATACATTTTAGTAGCCACGTAACCAGATTATAGAGTCAGGTTATGAAGAAATGTACAATGGTGCGCCGTCAGATGGTTCATGTTATACTTGTGATTAAAAATCATAAGCGATATACCACAAAATTAACTCCTATCGTAAAGATTTATTGATTCTATATTAATCCGTAACTTTTGACGTTGATGACTATTTCGTACGGTTTGTCTCTCGAACTGACTGACTATTTCTTAAGTATATTTCCTATTTTTGATTGTTCACTATCTTGAATGATACTATTTGCTTAACTCTTCTGATTTTCATATAGTTTAAACGTTTTGCTATTGTGATATGAAGTGAGATTAACTAGAATGATATGTATGTGTTCTTGGAGTGATCTTTTAACTTATAGTGTCACTGGATACTTTTTTACCTATTCACCTTTTTTACTAATTTTGTTTATTTCTTGCTTTGTGTTTATTGAACCGTTATTTGTGAGTGTACTGCACAGATATACTTTTAATTTTCACGTTTCAACAGCTTGATTGATACAGTGTTTTTCTACATTAAACTTATCACTTAACTATTGGATAAATAGTCTATAGAACTCAAACAAACACTGATTTTAGTGGACACTTGCTGGCAATAAATCCAATAGTAATGATTAAACATTTATACCAAGTCAGATATATATGCGTATAAGGACGACAATCTAACTCCCTTGATAATTTACATATTTTCGCCAATCAAAAGAATGTAAATAGTTATAACAATGAATGATTGTTATGCTTGATTATCTTTTTTTATTTATAGATAGTACACACTAACCAACTAAATTATGCATAATTTATGCAAAGTTTTGTTTGTCATATTTACTGTGGACTTTTATTTTACTTTTTCTAAGGTATTTTTTTCTGGATTCTTCCAATAAAGCCTTTTTTTAGTCTTGAATAGTCACTATAAATTAATAAGACAGACATTTTGCATAAAGCATATAATTATGATAATTCACTATTTTGTAAGTTAAATAGATTTGTATTTTACCTAGCCAAATATCAATAGAATATACTGTCGGTTTATTATTGGGTCCTTTACTGCTCATACATAGAAATTAACAGTGAACAAATTAAGATATGATTATGATTATATGAATATTATATAAGTTTACAAAATTATTTCAATTTGGAATGTATTATGTTTGAACATGTTTCACTGGTCAGTAAATCCACTGTTTAACAGCTGACTAGTGTGCACAGTCCCATCCAAATATACAATACAAGACTCTATATCTGTAAGATAAATTAGTATAATTGAGTTGGTACACTGTAAACTATTGTTTTGAAATACATGATTTCAGTTTGTTTCTCAAAAAGTTACAACGGCTAAACGATATGATGTGTTCATCATAGAATGTGACTTGTTTAAGAAGATAGGTAGATGACAATAATCACAAAACTAGGAAGGGTTATCAGATTCGTCTATACTCTAAAACAATTAATTCTCTATCAAACTACCTCTTTTCGTCATAAAAATTGTAAACAACTGCAGAGCAAAAATTTTAAAACACATTGATATGTTTTGACATGCTTTGCGTAATAAGTGTCCGTTGAAAATGACAATAACAATAAAAAAATTTCATAACAACAATTTACTTTTACTATCCTTAAAAAATCTAATATGTCAATTCATTTTATTGCCTACCTTGATCATTGTAAATGGAGAGACGATGCGAATAATGTGTTGCTCTTTAGAATGATGTTCATTGAAAAGAAAAAAATCTGTCTGTTACTATTTTCGAGGTGACTAATACTTTTAATCTAATCATATGCTTCATTAATTCTATATGATGCAAAATAATTACCATGGTAAACTGCTAAATTATTTAAAAGAAAAATGTTTTATAGCCTCAAACTACTGATTAGCTTTCTTGACTATTAGTTAAATCAAATGAATATGAGGTGTTTTCATCGACACTCTAACTTACGCATTATCTGTTGATAAAGTTGATGCACCATGTTGTTCCGCTGCAAGTGCTGAAACAAATATGGATCCACGCCGTGGTTTAACAACTGCTGGAATTTGTGGGGACGACTGAGGTTCTTGACTCGAAGATATTGCATCATTTGATGGAATCCCTTTTCTAAGACATACCAAAAAAATGAAAGAAATTCAGTTATGACAAGTAAATATGACCATAGAAATATTTAATAGAAAGTGTAATCTAATCGTAATAATCTTTCATTACAATAAAGCTTATTCAAAACATTTAACTTATCTTGTTATTTTAACACTTGGATTCATGTGTCAATCTAAGCTAGACCATCGTTGGAAACATGGAACCACTGCACGGTCGTTTCATCCTAGTATAAGACTCCTTAGCAGTGCACATCCATGATACTCCACGCAAGACTCAAACTCAGTACCTTAGGCATCGCGCGTGAACACTTAAACTCTAGACCACTAAGCCGGCATCGAATGGTATTAATGTCTAACTTCCACTGATCCATGATCTTTTACAACCCTTCATCCATTGTCTGAGGTGGATAACTCTCTCATACCCTACACGGATTAAATTCCAATGATCACAGCTTCTTACTAGAACTTCGGGAAATCCACCATGAAGCTAGCCACTAATAAGCACATAATTATCATCACTATGTGGATTTGTAGGGGGTTGCAGTTTTTTAACAATTATCGTTTGTGACTTTATCAGCTTTTATCATTTCAGACTAATTTATTAATCCTATCAGATAAAGTCTGAGATATGTGATAAAACTTTCCCATTTAAGCTAAACATTTTTTTTCAGAAATAACTTTTACTTTTCTGAATCGTCATTTATTCATTTTTCTATTAACTATGAAAGAAAGTATCTTTCACAAATTCATTTTGTTCAGTAAATTAATTTGTGAATTAATTAACTCTTGTTCGATTTGTTTGTTGGTGATCTCTCCATTTGTTTTAAATGTGTGAATACAGATTTTATGTTGTGTTTTTTTTGTTGTTGTTGAAAATAATCAACGTCTGATCAACAAACTGAGCATTTCATGTATATTCCCTTTGTTCAATTAATGGAGAATGTAATGGTTATTATTATCTGATTTAAATGTTATCAGAAAAATCAATAAGAAGAATGGAAAATTGTAATTATTCCTTCCTACTACAAGGGTTTTCAATTCATCTCATTATTTGAATTAAGGTTGGTAATCTAAATATTGGTACTTTAAATTACAATTGAATATACATGAAATAACAATTTTATTTTAAAAGTCTATGATACATCAGATTTATCCTCTTCAACATAATTCTTGTTTATGGCAAATATATGCTGCATCTTCAATTAAATTATTTTAATATCCTTAAAAGTATAAGACTTCTTTAAAGAAGTTTTATAACAGGATGAAACGGCCATCCAGTGCTTCCAGATTTTCAATGGTGATCTAGCTTAGATTAACTCGTGAAGTTAACTGTTAAAATACTACAATCTCCACAAATCTCCATAGTAATTTAGTATATTTTGAGAACTTTTTTCCCAAGTACAATTCATTGGTACTCAATTATTAGATGATCGTTGTCCGGCTAACAATAATCCAAAACCTAAAACAATCTTTACAAACTAACATGTTATAAACATAGTTCTATGATTAGTACTAACTTATTATATTTTAATATTTCTATAAAACAATTGGCTTATAAGTAATAGGTAATGAATTACATAATCTTAAATGAGCTTTCACTTAAACACTATCTTGTTGCTACACATAAAAATGATTTAAATGATACTTCATAACATTTAAATCAATATTTCATATCCCAATTGATTAGGAGTATCATTTAATTTCGAATAAGCACAATGTTTCTTTGCCTTCATGTTGTCTTTTTTTTTCTTAAAACGGGTGATTAGTAAGCAGCCAAACTCCAGTCTTCTGAAGTTTGCTGAAGCCATTGCCATCAGGCGTCAAAAACCTGACCTATGTATTCAAAACGAGACGGTGGTTAATCTTTCCTTGCCCTGATGACCAATATTCCTTCACTGCACCATAAAATTTTATTTTTTTCTTTTTTCTTTTGCATTTATTACATCATTGGTTCTAATTTATTTTTTAAACTATCTTTCACATTAATAATCTTTCAACTGAACTCTACTCACTACATTCCTTCAATGTTATTCATTATGTAATCGATTGTTTCTAATCCACTTTTGAACTGTTGTCATAATTAATATTGTAGAATATTCTCTCACATTAGGTATATATTTACAATATTCAGTTAGCAATTTAAACCCATTATGTAATTATGATTTTTAAATATCACAGGTTGTAAGGAGCTGACGAGAACCAACGAAATAAAAATGAATTCATGCTATTCTGCTAGAATGTTTGTTCCTGCTCTTTTCAAAATGATAAAGGGAACTATGTGTATGAAACTTAAAAAAATGATTAAGTTTTACTGTAAAATCTAATTTTCTTTAGTTCCTGTTTCTTACAGTGGAAATTTAAAGAAGAAAAACGTTAATCTTTTTTTTATTATTTTTAAAAAAATTTTTAAAAAAAAATTAAATTTCATTTACATTTGATGAACTGGTGTTAGTTTGTATAATTTTATACGTTTAACTTTTTCGGTTAACATTTAAATATCCAAAAATGATTTATAATGCATTTAGAGAAAAATTTTTTAATGGGAAAGCTTGCATTAAAATGATCTATATAAATGAATAAATAAAGAAGAAAACGGTAATAATAAAAAACATGGAATGATATAAAACAAATAAGAGTTGAGAATTCAGTTAACAAATATCACTTGGTAACTGTGTAATATAACGATTGGTAATTGTATGATACATATTTTAATCTTACATACAATCTATCCATATATATATATATATATATATATATATATATATATATATATATATATATATTAAACCAATGTAATGAAGAATTTAGATATTGACAACATCTACGGACTAATTATTACGCTGAAAAATTATGAAGGTTGCATTAATATTGAAATGACCAATAATAACACACCTATGAAAGTAAACGGTATCTTTTCTTTAGTAGATAATACATTTGAATAATTTGGAACAACGATTTTATCAAGAATAATTCAGCTTAGCAGTCAGATCGGTTCTTTTTTAGTACAGCTATTCACCTAAAATCAATGTTTCTTGGTATTGCACCATCTTTCTTACCGTTATCACCATAATCATGTATGAATTTTTACGGAAACCTTCCAATTTTATCATCTGAATAAAATATATGTACAAAGTTGAACAGAAGCTAATGAAGTTCAGGTATTATCCCTTCGATATATGTTTTTGTTAAAAAATATCTTGTCAATCAGTCGTGTTTCGCTTTATACCGTGATTTAGAAAATAAAAAAGTGTGGTCATGATCTTGAAGCTGTGAAAATTTCTACACCTATAATTGCTGTCTTAGGTGATTAGTTAGTTGAAAAAATGATTTTGTAATAGAAGGAATACTAAGAAACGTATCAGGCAACTAAGCGGGTCATACCATACTAGATGAATTGTTCCCGTTACGATTAAAGCTCATAGTCATTAAAATTTACAAATGTTAAAACTAGAACATTTCTCTACACAAAATATACCAGCGTAAAATATCTAAAATTCAATCGCATCCAAGTATTGCATTTAATCAGAACACAAATAACATAATGTTTTTTTGAAAATAGATATTCTTAACCTACATCTTGTAATGAAATTAATGGATGGTATAATTAAAAACTTTAAAACTGCAATAAATTTCATTTATTTATCCTCAGTATGATTGGTTACTGTCGAAACGACCAAACGTTGATGCCTCGGAATATAAATGCAAATGTTTTCATCATTGAATTTAGTCAATGACCCCAAATGTTTGATTTATATATATATATATATATATATATATATATATATATATATATATATATATATAAGCCCGTAGCTTAGTTTTCCGACAATAAACCATATTCCTGTTAAATAATTCAATCAGCAAACGTCTATAATTATCAATCGACCATTACTTCGACTAACTTCAAATCATTAGGAATGATTAACATTTGTTTCATAACTCTCTTTACAAAATTAGTATACATTTCAATATATTTTAACACATCAGATTTTTACTTGAAATCTCTTATTCGTTTTATACTAATTGTAAGTCATGCGAAACAGCTCAATAAAAATTATTTTGGGGTTTTTCTCAAAGCAGCTACAACATTAACTAAACAAGTTTAATATTTGTTAACAGGATATTTCTGTTTAAAACATCAGCCAGTGTTGATTTCCTCACAATAAATATTGCTTTGACAATGTATGTAATTTATTATTAGTTTGGATTCCTAATAAATCATGTAGGAAGAATAGCATTAAGACTTCATTAACACAAAACTATTTATCAATATAGGGTTGTGGAGATTGTTGAGTTTCATTGAAATCATAAGTAGACCAATGTTGGATCATCAATGAAAACCTGGAGGCCTTGTACGACCGTTTTCTCCTCATTTCGGGCCTCCAGATGTGTCCGTCTGCGACAACACTCTAAAATCAAACCTCTATCCAAGAGACTCAGCGTTTTTACCAAAAACCAAAGGCCCTGGGTCCGATACTCGCGAGCGGAGCGGTCAATGTGTACCACTGAAGAGTCCCATACTAGGACAAAACGTCCTTTCAATGTTGTCAAACACTGAGTGCTTTATGATTTGAATGAGGCTATTTTTACATTTTAATTAGTTATACACTCCTTAGGTTAGGGAATCTAGAAATGAAGTTATCTGAAGGTACACCGAAGCATTTGTAGCTGTTAAAGACAATGTATTCTTATAAAATATCTATACTGTCGTTGAGTTAACCAGTAGATATGCTTGGCCTTAATGATATAAAGAAAGTGATATATCAGCTTTAACTTTATTTCTCACCAGTTTAGTCATTAATAAAATGCTACAACCCTTTTATAAACTCCCTTTATCAATAATATAATGTATTATTTTGTATAATATTGTATTAGCGATAAAGAAAAGAAGTAAGATAGTTAAACTAGTACTCGAGAGTTAATATCATATTTGTTCCATTAAAAATTAGGCGAACTATACTAGTGTCAAGTATACTCATTAGAAGTCAGGATGAATGTTAATTATTAGGTTTAGTGATAAGTTCAATTTAATTCATATCCAGACTTATCTTTCGTGCTAGATAGCACCCACCATAATTAGCCGTCCATAATGTCAGGTGTCTACGACAAATAACGTATTTACCTCATTATTCATAACTCAACGCCTTAGAACAAATACAAAAACTTCCTGACCCACTACTTATTCATAATTTTTGTTCAGAACAAGCTGCTAAAGAAAGTGAACGGATAACTTTCACAGAATAGAACGAACTACTTTTAAATATTTAAGTAGAACATATTCTTTTTCAATATTTGCTCTTCAGTATAACATTGTTTGCTAAACGTGAAAGTATGATTTGAACTTCAAAGTCAAATTATAAGTGACAAATCTTATTTTCATTATACCAATACATGAGAGTTCATTTCATAGCCTCATAGTTCCCTTTATCATTTCTCATACGTTTTCCAATATACCGGCTACGAAAACTGATTACTTACGAATAAGTGTAATGTTTAGCGTAAAGGATTTAGCTTGGTCAAAGATGGTAAGATTTTGATAATATTGTAAATAGAGAGCGCGAATTAGTAAAGGACATTCAGCAGACGAAAGCATAAACTCAAAACAATATAAAAATAAAGTTACAAAATCCTATGTTACATAAACTTTCTTTGAAAGAAACTAATAACCAATGTCAAGAATTCCGAATTGGGTATATTAATCATCAGAATTTTGGTTCCTTTTATTGCTTACATAAACTTCAATCAGCATTGTAACACCTCGTTTATATATTCACCTAATAAGTAGATCGTATCAATTGAACTCAGAATTCAGAATGTTGTTGTGTAAAATTTATTTAATAGTTTCTCGTTAATTTTACTGGGGATGAGAAACATCAAAAATGATTTTAGAATTTATCTTCTCCATGTTTTTGGTATGATTAATGAAGTGCTATTTACCATCATTTTTAAAATGACATTTATTTATCTTTCACATGATAATGTGAATCATAACATTGAGAAATGTACTGGTGGTACATGTAAACCATGAATGTTTATTTAGTTTAATTTTATTAAATAAAATACGAATTTTTTATTTAAAAAATTATTCATCTTAATTGTGTTCTACCATAGTGCATTTTCTGAAATAAATTAAACGATCCACAGCCCTAACTATACCTCGATGCTATTTATAAGTAGTTTCAACATGTTGAATATATACGCTCATAACAATCTGTTCAACTTAGAATAAAATTACAAAAAAGATAGTAAACAATTTTAATCATGCAGTGATATCATTCGAGGAGTTATTAGGAAGCACTGCTCAGCTATTTCTCCACAGAGTACACTCTTTTAACAGCGCAGCCTATAAACTAATACCTACAAGATAATATTTAGACTATTTTACTGAAATTCAATGCCCAACGTTTTTAAATTAGTCAAATATTCATAAACCACTGAAACGGATGTGAAGAACCATGCACTGAATAAAAGAAGTCAGTCAGCAATAATTTGTAATTCGTGAGTTAATGATGACTTGGAACATTATGTATAGAGTTGAAAAAATTCTGTATGCTAATAATTTGCTTTAGATATATTTTATATGTTTGTAGTAACTTATTTAGTTCCACGAGCTTGACATTTTATGAGTATCATTACAACAAGTATCTATGTCACATAAAGGCCCTGATTGATTTTATAGAAAATCTTCATCTACGACAAACAAATATGACTTAAATAATTGATTCCCTTCACCATCAATCACATGCACGCAGTGGGTTTGTGAGACTTAATATACACGATACGCAATTCCAAAAAATCAACATCAACCTCACCAGATAAGCCATTACGATCCTTAAATGGCTGAGAAACCGTACTTAAATGTTTACAAAAACAAATAAAATCAAATGAATCTGAAAGAGTAGATGATAAACATCCATCGTTCTACATTGCCATAGACAGTTGAAACAGATCATAAGATTGATATTAACTCGGTTTTTATGGTGTTGTAAGAAATTAGATCAGTTATCTACAACATAGTACCGGGCACATATATGCATCGGTACACGCTGCAATACCTCTTTAGCACAACATGATGAACACCAAATTCATCGCAGTTACTTTTCTCGTGATAAAAAAAGTTTGATGTAAGGATATGATACAGGAAGAAAGAATTGGTTCGTAGAAAAAAATGTATAAATTAATTTTTATCTCAAGTTTTAAGGGAAGACGAAGAGTCTACACACCTACGCCATTGTGACCGATTCTGAGCCATATCACCTAGTCTACAACCATTGGTTACGATAGTCACGTGAAACCCAACCAAATAGTCTGCATCTACCAACATGGCTCAGACCAGAAATTAGTGACTTTATGAGCTGATGCCACGTTTCGATTTCTTTCTTTCTATCCGTCTACAACACTAGTCGGCATTGTGGGCAGTGGTAGTCGTTGCTTTGAAATGCGTAATACGTAGCTAAACTATCTCAGTCCATGTAGATTCACAATCTCATCAACTGATTTGCAATCATTCCCTAATATCCGACGTCCCTAATTACCCTGTGATCCCAGCAGATGCGAGTAACTAATTACTATAAAAATTCTGGTTTTATTGTAAATTCAAAATTCAACTGATTTAAAATACAAAAAAAGTCTTTCGAAAATAAAGCACTTAAAAGTAATTATTATTCAAAATCAGAAAATTGGTTTTCTTATTCACTCATAACAAGTAATACAATGTTCACTTTCTAATAAGAACTAAACAACTTGAGAGAATAAATTTTGATGAATGAAGAATTATGAAAAAAACACTTAACTTTATTAGTTGTTAGAGTTTGAGTTTTTGCATGTTTAATATTCAGAATTGAAGTAAGATTTCGGTCTCTTTGAAGTTTATCAGTTATGAACTTGTATACTGATTTGTATTAAACAGTTTGGTATATTATACTTTACATATCACCGAACAAAAGCCTTCTTAATTAATTATTTTTCTTAGGTTTATACAAACATTACATTAAAAATTAGAACGCAGAAATTAATTGTCAACTTAAATTTACTGTCTATTTGATTTGAATTATATGAATAAAACTGAAATGAAATGAACTGCTTTGAATATTCGAATGTTTCCTCATGTTAATAAGTATTGAAGTAATACACCGGAAACCTGGTGGATTATGTTTTCTTGAAATACTATTGTACTATAAAATTCTATGGATGCTACCACAGACAATATTATTACTGACCTGAAACGAGGGGCTAATGGGATGAGTAACCTATTTTCAATCAATGAGTCTCATTGTCAAACTCAACCTCTCCTATTGTTGTTTAAGTACCTGTAAGTGTCTCTAGTCTACGCACAAACTGAGTGATTGAGTCGTGTAGATATAATTGTATTTAATAGTTTAGTTTCCACTAATGCTATGAACAGCCTTCAAACAGATTGTATTGACCTAACTAAGGTTATTAATGGGATAACATTCAACTGTGAATTCTTTATTCAAACATTCTTTTTCAGATGACCTCGAACCGAACAGGCTAAATATTGATTATGATTAAAGTTATGCAACTGATTTGAGGAAATTCTGAATGTTCGTCAAAGTTAGTTGACATTAGTTTTAGTTAAGAAAATAATTATTAACCTAATATGTTGAATAAACTTCGAGACTGGTACAATTCAACCATGTTAGAAGAAAGATTATATCAAGGATACCGATAGCTGATCATCACATAATTGCCAAGGTAAAGATAAAAAATGTAATGCTGCATTTTTACTTGATATTATACAAATATAATGCCTGTCAGAGTGATTGCAGGTTGTGGGTCTAGTCCCACAATATATCTTTAATATACATCACTGAAGAGCACCAGGTTAATACGAAACATTAGCTTAGTACTTTCCGGTTTTCAGTAATATTTAGTTTGTAAAGTAATTAGACTTCAAATTTTGAAATACTCAAAGTGCCTTTTTGATTAGTAGGGTTCTGTGCTCAATTTAAACTATTTTCATCAATGCAGTAACATGATATGCGGACATTTCTTTTGTCACATTATTTTAGCAAGTAAAGTTTGAAAACAAACATGAATTAACATACACTTTATATCATAATCAACCCCTCCTTCTTCCATTTGAATAAACTGTATAATTTGGGCTTTTTAAAATAAATTTTCATTCGCAAAAATCGTTGAGCTGGTGATAGGGATTCTTAAGACTGATGACAGTTAATGCTATCTGACGTTATTAAAAAGAAAGTTTTACAGAAAACTGAGAATTTAATCTCGTTTCATTGAAAACTGGTAGATAATTAAGTGTCAGACTTTTAAAATCTATCTTAGGATGATTTAATTTAAGCCAAGTAGTCTTTCAGTCGGTTCAATAGTTTAAGGCAGGTATGTTTGGGAACAGTCTCGCAATCAAATAAGCGATAGAACACTTTACGCACTACAGTTATACTTCTGTAATTTAACCACCGATCGAAATGTTTCAAAATAATTCGATTGAGTATTTCGTGGCAATTCACAGGCTTTCGAGAAGAAACTTTTCTATGTTTCAGAGGGTGCAGATGCAGTTAGTAAGGTATGTAGTGGATCACTTGATGTCATTATAAATGTGGATACGTACTGATATTTGAGATCCTGCAAGCTTCTAACAAGAATTGTTTCATCAGATACTAACCAGCCACTCTATTCACGTCTTCCTTTCTATATGTCTTCCGGTAGGACGTCAATACAGTAGGATCGGTTTATGTAAGCAAAAGTAATAAAGATCTACAGTGCCCCACCTAGCGCATGCATGCGACGAACAAGTTGTAATATTTGACCTAATCAAAAACTTCTATTCTTGAAAATATCACTAATTCTTAGTTGTATAGATACTTATTTTTTTAAAAATATTTCATTTAATTCTACATAATAAGTTTACTTATACAACGTATATATGCATGAGAATATATTTCGTCTGATATGAGATAAATATAAAGAACGTTTTGAAATACCGTATTGGAAATAATATATTGTAGTAAGCATAAAATTGAGTACAGCTATCAATATTATTATTATAAAATACCACCTCACAGATAACGGGTAGTGATGGTACAGTGTGTTATCCACACTAATCTCATATGTTTGGTACACAATATATAATATTCAGTTATCTTAATAACGAACAACTGTTTATTAAGATATGTGTCAACTTAGATTATTGACGAAAGTGATATTGGTTTTTGAGGAGACTGATATTTTAGGTTTTTCTTTCTCAAGAGTGAAATTTTTAATCAATGATTTGTTGATAGATTTGTACTTTTGTTATTTTTAAAAAGCAATCAAGATAAATTTCTTATTTTCCAATGTAGTTATTTCAGATGAGGGTATCAAAATATAAATATTCTCAATAATTTTAAATATAACTGAGTGTATCTATTGTGATGTTATCAGAGAATATAAATAATAGTGAAGGGTAATGTGAAAAATGTAGGTCTAAAGGATAATGATTATTAATAATACATAAACTGTTAGTCAGCTGAGTGAAGTAAACAAATGGAAATCATATGTGTTTGCAATGATCTACCATTTTCAAATCATAATTTAGGCATTTAGATAAATCATGACTTCAATTAAACAGTTTCCTTATTTTATTACTATAGGGTGATAGTGGAAATTGTTAGATTTCAGAGGTTACATCATGATGTGTTCTTAGTTATCCAACAGTGAATCTGAAAGCTAAGAGCTTAGTACAAGATCACTTCTTGGTTTGTAACGGTTGTTTAGATAATGTAAGTCCGTAATATAAACTAAGAATTGTGTTATTATTCACTATTTTATATAATAAACATTGTAGCTTTTAAAATGAAGTTTACATTATACTTCTATGAAACAAATGAATTTTCAACATACCAATCATCCGTAAATACAAATAATTGATATTACATTATATAAAATGATAAAACCAACTTGTCTTCAATGATGAAACTTTTTGTCTTAATTCCCAATGCATAATTACATTGTATCCAAATATGTATTATAATCAATCCAATAATGATTATTATTCATTTACAAGCCGTCAATATTCATCACTGACCAATTTTGATTGTTATCTATTATTTTTTTCTTCTTAACATAATTACATTCATTAAATACAAAAAATAATCTTATTCAATAGAAGAGATTATTACATTATGTAAAACACATAACTATTAATTGACAAGGAATAGATTGGTCATTATGAACAAATGAATCGAAGTGAATAATTAAAATTGGAAAAGAGAAGAAAAAAAAGAAAGATTAATAATCTTTAACTAGGCCTCTTATAAACAATATTGATTATTGTCGTTTATGGTATACACCTATATTCTATTGATTGGCTAGTATTTATGGTGTACAAAGTATAAAGTCAATAAATCAGCTTATTCAAACTATTTACTTGAAAAGTAAAAGACAAACAGACAAAGAAGCATTCAATTGACCAATTGTTTTGTTTGTTTGTTTGTTTGTCTTTTTTCTTACTTTTATTGTTTTCTTAGATTATGTTTAAATTGATTACTGATCTGAAATGATATAATTAGTTATATAATTATATTTGAATATAATGAATAATGTACAAAGGTAATTAATGATCTTTGAGTAAAATTCAAGTGAACAGTTATTTATTCGGTTTATTTCTTGAATAAATATTCACACCATTTTATATGGAACTAATTAACGAAACAAGTCATGACATTTTTTTCTGGTTAGCGTTTTTTTAGCGGGTCAGTTTTCTACGGGATGAGCTGGCTAACCCCATGCCCAACCCTCCTCCTTTATCCGGGCTTGGGAACGGCAGTAGCCTCCGGAGGGACTCCAGGCGGAGTTTAATTGATGAAATTGATATGTATATATATATTATTCCTTTTTTGAAAAAAGAAACAGTATGAAATGAAAGATTTGCATGAAACTCAGTTTCTTACTTTATGGGCATAGAAGACAAATGAAAGTTCTTTTTATACACAAACAATGTGGTTGACTGACATAACTGTGTATATCTTGGAAAGTCCATACTATTTTTGTTTAACTTGATAGATGAGTGATTTGCACAACTCATATCATTCAATTAGACACTTATAAAATATTTACTATTCCGTTAAGAAGCTTGTTATTTATTTTATTGGATAAAAAATTCAACATTCTGATTAGTGAAACTATTTTTGTCTATTCAAACATTTGTATCAGGTCTTCGATTACGTGAGTAGTTATCAGTCGATGATACCATAACACCTGAAATCTATGGATCAGTATTCTGGTTATTACTTATACAAGCGATAACGTTGGTAATAAAATTCATTAATTAGTGATCTATCATCAATCATAGCTTGAATAACTATCATTACTAAAACATTTATCAGACTATTACGGTTTAATATTGATAAAATATACTATTGAACGATATACGTGGAGATTTATGGGGCTCTACACAAATACCAAGCAACACAAACAGAAATAAGACATATAGACATTGAGTTCAACCGGGTCCCTTATGAGATAGTAACTCACTGAAGACAATGGTGGGTGTGTCGCTCATTTTCGTGGATTGATTGAAGTTAAACATTACCACCGTTAGTATAGTAGTTAAGCGCTCGCGCGCAAAACTGATAAGTCCTGCGTTCGAATCTCGCGGGGGGTGGGATTGTGGATGTACACTGATGAGGAGTCCTACAATAGGACGAAACGACCATCCAGTGCTTCCAGGTTTTCATGATCCTAACCATTAAAATTACTATAAAATCCACAAAAAAACCCTTCTGATAAGACAGTCAGTTTACATTAGTAGATATTGCTTAATATTTAGATTTTTTTTCGTCATACAAATAGATATCTGATCGTATTCTTTTAATTCACTCTGAAATTATAACAGACAATATAGAAGTTCAAATCATTAGTTCAATTCATTTACTTTATTCAACATCATGTAATTCAATTATGTACACACTAGTTTCCTATCTCAATCTAGATTTCATGTTTTTCTTTTTTTTTTTCTTTTTTAACTTAACAGAATGTTATGTAAACAGCTGTTCATAAAAATTAAAAATTTTATTATTTAAATTGAAAATATAATTTACTAACAGTTTTCTTTTTTTTTTCAGTTGAAAAATATGACTAATTTGATTTTAAATTTAAATTTCAAATTTTCTTAATCCTTGTTAAACTCATGTATTTCTATAAGTATAGATTGATAGTGATTAGCAGTGGAATCTAGGACGTGCATTTTGTCCTATTTGGGACTCGTCAGCTGGATGTACCTGCATTCCAGAGTTGATGTTCACTCTGAGATAAGAACTTAGTACCATTCGCTTCAAACACCATCGCGTTATCCACTGAGCTACTGAGTCCTGATAGCCACTTGCTTGTGCAATGGGGTAAAATTAAAACTCACTTGTTGTTGCTTGCTTGAATCTTCCCATTGATCAGTCTCTTATTGGCATACTGTGAGTATCGCCTCAATATTGCCTTAGGTCACAAGCTTTGTAAATAACAATGAGAAGATACAAACAAACAACACCAATTAAATTTAAACTTCACCCGGATACACAAACAGGTGACTATCAGGACTCAGTAGCTAAGTGGATAACGCGATGGCGTTTAAAGTGAATGGTACTGAGTTCGCGTCCTAGAGTGAACACCAACTCTGGAATGCAGGTACATCCAGCTGACGAGTCCCACATAGGACAAAACGCGCATACTGGATTCCACTGCTAACCACTATCCTTGTTTGCTTATTAAGTGGAAAGGTTTGGCGATTTATCAATTTCCAGACAACTCTGATAGCAGTCTTAATAGACGAGATTTAATTATCGTTAATTTTATTGATTTCAATATCAATCATCAGTGCAAAGTGAGGTGATTTCATAGAAATTGTAATCTGTTTAGTTCAAACATCACGTGAGTAAAACAGTTATCATACATGGTACTGAAAGATCCTCAAAGTGTATTTTGAAATGACTGAAGTTGAATATATAACTTCAGCTGTCAACTGAGGGATTTATTGCTCGAGCGCTTTCAGTGAAAATTAAAGAGTTAAGATTCAGTCCTTGGCGAAAAAGTGTCACGAGTCAACTTTCCAGTTCCCCTTGGTTTAGAGTTGTTCCTTAACGGACATCAGTCCATGATATATGCAATCAATATTTTATCTATAACATAAAGAGTATCAACACAGTTTAGATAATTTACTAGTTGTATACAATTTACACGAAGGTTTTCAATGTATACCAAGTCATATAAGTTTAATACGCCGGAATAATGGTTGACAAGATTTGACATGGAGATTTTCTTCTTAACGTGCTATAGACATATACATTAAGCGAAATTGAACTCTATAATATATGCTATAATCATATACGAATAACTGATAGTCAACATTACTACTGAAAATTGTAACATTCATAAACTGAATGACTTTTAAATACAAAATCACATTCCTTACATCGAATATTGTCACTGAAAAAGGTAAATGAACGTAGATTTGAGCAGTTGCAACAAAATAGATCGTACCTGATAGTAGTTTAGTTTAGCATCCCATGAAATATCACCTTCTGCATACATGTCAAGATTTATTGTGCAGAGATTTGTATAAATCGAACACTGGATAAACTAGCGAACATCATTGAGCATCATTTATTGTTCTCTTCATGATATAGACATTCTTAAGCATTCGTTTTCTTTAATGCTTGTTTATAAACCGATTATAGTTTAATTTAATAATATTTTGATGTACTGACGTTTTAGATGTTAAAATAAGTAAACTATACCTTGAAAGTTTTATATTATTATTAGCTTTATTCCATATTATATGTTTGGTAAAATATAGGATTCTCAGCACAGAGCATTTCAACAAGTTTCCGTTTCCTACTTCTTGGTCGATCCTGACGATAAATATTTAGTGATTGCTAGTTATAAGTTAGCAGTTCAGTCAATCGACATCTAAATAATGTACATTCTTTTCGCTGCATACTACCAGCAATCACGATAACTCTTATTGGACCTTTTGAAACTTGTACAACGAAAGGTTGTATACTTTTCAGAAACGTACCTGAATAGGTTATGCCATTATTAGCCATAATGATGTGTTAAAACAAACTAAATTAGATAACTTGTTGAAATGTTTAGATGGCAGAAACAGATAGCTCAGACGTTCACGCAAGCCGCTACTGATTATTATTAATACAAGGTATTCAGTGTTTAATATATATCAATATAATTAGATTCAGTAATTTGATCAGCTAATGAGGTTATAAAATCATCTGAAATTTCTTCTAATGATATGCTTCTCATTTTTTTGATTATTCCAAAATGGAAATTACACATAACAACATTATTCAAAGAACTAAGATAGTTACCTTTTTACAAAATAAGAATATTCCTTAATTAATTATTAATAATTTCACTTTCATTCCATGTACCAAGTTCCTTATTATAATTATTATTAATAAATGATAATATCGGCTAAAGCTGAAAATTTATTGAAACGATGGGAATTTAAAGAAACTGTACACATCAGGAACTTGGGAATTATTGATTTCATTATTAACTTAAGGGGATACAAAACATAAATTATCATTTGTAGTTTTGATTATTTCATTTTTTGGCTTTAAATTTGATTATTATTATTATTATTATTATTACTATTCACACAGAATATTTTTGAATTCAATCGCCAATGTTTAGTTTTCCTGTTGTTTTTTTAATTATATTTACCTTAAGATTTGAAACGTCAAAAAAGTGATTTTCAACTCGCGCTAAACATAAAGAAGAAAATATGAAAACCAAGTCGGTAATTACTAACATTAACTTAAGTTAATATTTTGCCAAGGTTATTATAATGGCGTCCAATTTTAGAAATAGAAATTACTTTTGAATGAAGCATTAGATGATTGTTTTCACACAGTGTGAGAACTAGTAATAGTAATATTTATATTAAGTATATTTTGAGTGAATTTTCATCAGTTTAGTCCCATAAATCTTTATAAATATATACATATTTCTTAACAGCAGGAACTAAGACTACTGTGCCACATTCATATACAAGTTGTACACCAGATTCGTAGGGAGGGCTCTTTAAAACTGCTAGAAAATTATTTGTACCAAATATTCAAAAAACGTTTTGTATAACAAACGGTACAAAAAGATATTCTTATGAAATGATCGATAGCATCTATGATGAATAAATTCGAAACTTGTTGGTTTATTAGCATTTTATGAAGATCGTTTACAATAAACTATGTACAAGAACGTTCACATTTAATACAATGGAAAAAATAATGGACAAATTTCATACGGTTTATTTATGATTGTTTAAAAACACGTTGATACTTTCAGTCGTTATTTTTATCGCAAACATTCATAATGCACTAAATGGCTGACTTCATAGTCTCAGAAATTGAAAAGATATAAGAAAATAAGACTTCTATTACTATCTCAGGGAAAGATGAAATGTTTAGGAAATCTTTTGGAGTGTTATTGAGGATGCGAGTTTCATAACATCAACATACAGGGGCTTTTAAAAATGTTAATGGAGGTACAAAAAGCTTCCTCTATGTTGATTCCAGTTACATATTTTTTAGAAAGATGCTGTGTTTGAGACAAGATTTGATCTCTGAATTGTGTACAGTCAAGGTTTTTTGATATGGCACACTTTTATTACGTCACTGACACATAATTGTACTTGTGTAACTTGATGTTGAAGTATTTCTACAAAAAGGTAGTAAAGAAACTGAGGTTTCTGATATTTCAATATGAAGATAGAGAAAACGTTCTCATGCAGAATAATTAATTAATTAATAATACCACATTTTTAAGTGTGTAATAACGAAATGAATACACATCAAAATCAGTTGGGATATTTTTTAATAACTAACTAACTAAGGGAAATATAGTAACTTTTATAGGATATTTAGATTTTACGCAGCTTAATAAAACCATGCAGGTATCACGAATCAGTAAGCAAATGCTCAAGTTCCTAGTGATATTTATTTCGTTAATAAAAACACATGAAACCCAATGGAAACGCTGTACGGCAATGGTAGTATTACTGATAAAGTCATGTATCATTTTGTTCAATATACAACAACAGAGGTCAAATTAGAGTCGAACGCTTCGCATCTAACAACTTCCTAAGTTGTTTTCAAGTTATGGTACTAATTAATGTCCTCTAAAAAATCAATATCCTTCCAAGTGCTCATCCTTTTTAAGTTTCGCTAATCACATAATCTATAACTACATTTTTAAATATTCGGTCATTTTATTCCACTGATCACCTATATTAAATACATCAATTTAAAATTGTTTATCTGTTAATTAACATTTGAATAGATTCAGAAATTACATTCTGGTCCAGGTAAATTATTTTGACAATATCAGATGTGAATAAAGTATCTAGAAAGAGTTTGCGTTAGAGCATTCTATTCACGGTATTACATATGACGTTTTTTTACCTTACAGATTGCTACTGTATAAAAATGGACTGTAAATAGAGTTCTTTCCTTTCTAACAGTCAACTGATATATACTCATTTCTTACTCAACTCAATATCCCTCTGGAATAAATATAACTGAATCATTTAGGCGGCCTGTTTAAATATTTGGGCTACCTGTTCCTGCCATCTAGATATTTCAACAAGTTATCTGTTTTCTTGTTTGTTTTAACACATCATTGTGTCTATTAGTCACATAACCCATTCAAGGGCGTTTGTAAAAAGTTTGCAATATTTCGTTGTACAAGTTTCAAAATAGCTCAATCAGAGACATCGTGGTTGCTGGTAATATGCAGCGAAAAGATTGTATATTATTCAAATGTCGATTCCCGAACTGCTAACATCTAACTGGAAACCACTCAATATTTGTCGTCAGGATCGTCCAAGAAGTAAGAAACGGAAACTTGTTGAAATACTTTATGCTGAGAATTCTACAATACACCAGAAATATAATATTGAATAAAGCCAATAATAATAATAATAATATTGGGTCATTTTCCAGTATAATGATTCAAGTCCCACTGGCTTTAATGTATACACACTAAGTAATTTTAATTGTTCGCTAGAATCAACTTAATAAAGTTCCAGTGAATGTAATGACTGCTTTTATTCTCATCATTTTGATTATCTTCAATTGATGTAATAAGTTAAACTTTTCTATATGATTTATAAAACCTTCTTGTAATTGTGGCCAAAACTTACCCTTCACCATCATTCGTATATAAATTTACATTTTTAGTAATTTTGTTCAAACAAGAAATGTAGACTTTCGAATTTTATCAGTAATATCAATCAAATCAATGTATTTATGAATAAGAAGTTGATTACCAATTTCAGTTTCCTAATAGTGTAAATTCAAAGTAAAGATTCTTAAAAGAAACTATTCATATATTGAAGCAAAACTAAGTCAAATACATTCCTACAAATTAAACCATGTACACACGTAAATGTGTCGGATGTTAGTTGTGTTACTTTGAATTTTTACAAACCATTCCATAATGAAATTCATTCATACGTAATATTAGAAACGTTTTCTATGTAGGCAGATTCCATTTCATGTATATAAGAGCTGATTCAATTTATTTCTATTATGATTAAACTATTTTTAGCATTGTAGTTTCTTTATAGCTACGTGAATAAACTTATGAACTTTTTATTGCTGTTTTAGACGATATTGACAGCCTCTATATTAAGTAGAATTCAGTACTTTCTAATCATCTTTTGCGGGGTGTAATTTTACTCACATCCCTATGTTACTTTATGATGTTGTTTACTGATTTAACCATCTATACAAAGTGGATGTTGATGATGTAATCCAGAATAACAACGAAAGCTTTGGAACCAAGCTATCCACCTCAGAAAATATAACTCCAATGAATATATCCATTTAAGCTACATTTACGCTTATATATTCACATGTAATGTATGCTACCTATTTTTCAGGAAAAAAAATACTAATTATAAGTAACTATTGATATTTTGACTTAATGTAAACATGACTTAGTCTTACTTTAACGCTTGCATTTGACCAAGTACAATTTCTAGTGTTCTAAAATCGACCATGTTTTCTGTAGTCATATGATTCACTAAATACAAGACAAATCATCAACAGTTGTTATTATTTAGGTAGTAAACATTCCTGCGTTATAACTAGAAATCAATCGATCAACAAGATCAATTACGGAACCTACGTCAACTAGATTGATTTCGTAAAAGTATTCATAACATTCTTGTTATCCCCTAACTGCAAGTCATTATTGTTCTAAATCTGATTGTACATGTTTTGCAGTGATAAGATGTTTCACAATATCATTTACAGTAAGTAAGTTGTAACCTAACGAATAACAATAAATACATTTTTGTTATATCCCAATGGGTAGAAAAATCGTATTTCTGACGTTTCGTGACTTAATGTAAGCCACTTTTTTAAAGTAAATAAATGATCGGATTAAATTAACACAAGTTTTAATATATATATTTATTGGTGTGGGGTTGTAGAGATTGTTAAATGTTTAATTGGGATCATGAATCATGTCAGGTAGAAACAAGTATCTACTTCAGACAATGGAAGACGGGCGCGCAATTTCTTCGATTGGTTGAAGTTAGGAATTAACATCTTTGGAATCCAACTCATTGGTCTGGAGGTTAAGCGTAGGCGTTAGAGATCGAAGGTACTGAGTTCGAATCCCTCATGAGCTATCGTGGATGCGCAATTCTGAGGAGTCACATACTAGGATGAAACGGCAGTCCAGTCCTTCCACATTTTCAATGTTGGTCTAACATTCATTGATTCATGATTCTAATCAAAAATACATATATTTATTATTAACTCTACACACAATGCTCAAGTTATTTGAAACTATCAAGTCCAAACTTGGCACTGATACCTAACGAGTTATAATTTTAAAATATCTGAACTATTCATCATGTTTAATTAATTAATTATTTTCAGATTGAGAATATGTGAAGATTGTAGTAATTTTAATGATTGAATACATTAGTAGATCTAAGCTAGACCACTGATGAAAACGTGGAAGCACTGGACAGCCGTTTCGTCCCAGTATGCGCACTGCTGATGATAAATGTTATCAACTATATATAAAGTCATAATGAAGATTTTTATTTTACAAAATATCTAAAAGGACAGATATCATTTGTTCAATTGTTTAAAACGTATTTTAGTTATTTTAAATATCACAATAAATATTGAGGAGTGAGATATATTTAAGTTAAACATCTTAATGAATAATACTATCACTTTAGGTAGCTTAAACAGATTACTGTATTACATCCTATGCTAACTTCCGGGTAAATGTAAGATAGGATTACCTTCAAAATGTGTTATAATTATATAAAATATGCAAGCCAGAAAAGCTCGGTTAAACGGGAGTAGTAGTGTGGTGAACTAAGAACTCAGATAAGGTAAGTCAATTTATTTTTAATGAAAAACATACATTGAGTGCCTAGTTTGCACATATCCCATCAGTTGTCCTTTATATGTCTCATGATTCTTTACATTTTGTTGTTATTACAACTAATTTCTGTCTTACTTTCTGTTCAATTAAATCTCAATCTTTTACTGGCATGCATTCCATTTCCGATTATTGCTACATACTACTTATATCTGTTAACATTAGTGGCATACACCACAGTAGTAGTGGCATTAGTTAATGACCAAATATTTGATCAAGAAATAACCGTTTATTTATATGTCACTGTAGTACTAGTGGGACTGAACTTTTTACAAGTAAACTATCGTAAAAAGAAAACTTATCTCATTCAATTGAAAAAACGTTTTCCCTGTTTACAGCCTGATAAGTTATTTCTTTACACAATAATTAGAACAATTAGGTAAAGAAAGCATAATTATTAGCAAGCTGTAGTAATTCAGTGAACAGAAGAACTCATTATATGTAATAAAAAGTTAATCCAACATGTGAGTGAGATGTACTTAGCACTCCTTACATCATCATAGGTTATAGTGATTCTTATTGACAGTAAAATTTGTTTACAGTTTTCCAGAATTTTCTAACGCATCGTCTGACTCAATTTAGACGCATTATTTCTATCGATCTAATTGTACAACTTGAACTAGACATTAGTAATAATGAGTTTTGTTTAACTTCTTGTCATTTAAAAAAAATCAGTTTAGGGTTGTGGAGATTATCAAGTTTTTGATTGAGATCATGAACTGGTTGATGTTAGACCACCATTAAAAACCTGAAAGCACTGAACGGTCATTTTGTCCTATTGTGGGACTTTCCAGCAGTGCGCATCCACGATCCCGCTCACGGGATTTGAAACAAGGGCCCCAGCACAATAGAAGATGGTCACGCAATGTCGAGGATTGGTTGAGGTTAGACAATAACACCGTTGGTGGTTTAGAGGTTAGACGTTCTCGTGCAAGACTGAAGGCCCTTGGTTCGATTAACACCAGCGGGATCATGGGTGAACACTGCTGGGGAGTCCCATAATAGGATGAAACGGCTATCCAGTCCTTCCAGGTTTTCAATGGTGGTCTAACATCAATCATTTCATAATCTCAATCAAAAATTTAAAAATAAGATTATTTGAAATCTGTGAAAAAGTGAAGGGTTAAAAAAGGATCACTAATTTAATCAATTGGATCAGTTATATTTGTTTGTTATAATTGTTTCCAAGCTTTAGTAAATTAAACACTTAGATACTTCTCAAACAATAAATAGAAATTTATTTCGAATTTAGGTGGTGATCGATATTTCATAAATAAACACACAGAGCTGAAATGTAAACATGGTATCAATTTAACCTACACTTCAGTTATATCGAATAACAGATGTCGATTTTTAGTTTCCGAATACAAACATTGATATTGTATCTAACTTAAATAAAAAATTAATTGCAATGAAATCTGGACACATTATTATTCATCAAACCACCATATGATCATGTCAGAATCTAAAGTCAAGAAAGGTACAAACATATAGTGTCATATGAATTAATATATCGTTTTTCGCTGTTCTGGGAAATGAGTAAGGAAAAAAGAAATAATTATCGAATAATTAAGTAGTTCGGAGTAAATTCGTTAAGAAACATAAATCTCTTGTCATTTGTTCTCAAATGAATAACCAACAGTAGTAGTCTGTAAATTTCTGTCTCTTTATCATTTAACAGAAGTATTTTTATACAGTATACAGCTCAGACAAAAAAACTCCATGAAAATCATCTACCCGAGCTGCAAATCTCCACCATCTCATAGTATATGGTTCTATAATTAACCTATTGTCTCAATTAATATGTGGTGAACTCGAAGTATTGTGTTTCTCATGCAGGTCTAATAATTAAATTAATTAAAGTCATTTATATGATCCGCAATTTTGAAGTGACGAAAATATTAGGGATTTTGTAATTTATAATTTTCATTTTGACGTCAATTACACCGGACGACGTTATCGACGGGCTCACCACTTTAGTGTCCTGAGATCTGACTTCAGTTGGATCGTATGAATGATTATTGTCAAAATATACATCTTGTTTATCCTTGCATATAATTATCGACTTAACAGGATTAAATAAGCCAAATACGAGAATGGATTTTGAATATGTATATTTTATCCACTCATTATTAATTTGAACAGGCAATCAAAGAGACGAAACAAGGAGGGAAGAACGGAGAAGATTGAAGAAGGCAAGTGAGCCAACCGCTGTTTAAACAAGCGTTAATCAATATTTATAGTCACACAAAAATAAGTTACAAGCATGTGATGAATGGGATAAGAAGTGCACACGTATACGCTCATATAAAAACAGCCAAGGTTGGTAAGTGAATAATCAACAAGGACAAAACCTGACTTAAGAACTATAGATAAATTTACCTGTCCAGAAGCTAGAATAAGTTATTTGGACCTAAAATAGCAACCAACACTGCAAATGTCTCCTGAGTAGATTATCAAAATAAACTATCATTCTAGTCAAAATTGAGATGTTCGCCAAATTATTCAAGTCATTTATACACAAAAATAGCCCGAAAGGAGAATCAGTATGTATAGTTTGTACAGTTTTGATTAAATGTTGGTTCAACGCAAAGCATTTGCTTCACCTATACACTTCCTAAATAAATGTCATAACACACGTAGCAAATTTATCATTTGGCAAATAGATAGAATTATTTTGTTTACTTTCAGAAAAGCTTCATGAATAGCGTTGCACTAAATGAAATCAACATTCGGACATTCCAAATCATTCAAGTGTATATTGAAAACTTTATAGTCTAAGGCTTTTAGTTAAAATGACAAGATGTATTTACCACTATATATAGTGTATATAGTGTTAACTGAGTTATGGAATTTTCATACATTAAACTCAGTTTACATATGTTTAAAAATCTGAAAGTGCAGGAAACTTCCCAATTTTTTTTATTTTAAAGCGAATCTGTAAAACACATTTAATGATAAGTACTGGATGAAAGACTAAACATTCGAAAAATACTTGGTCGGAATCCAATGATTAGCTTCTTTCCAATTTTCAGTTTATTGAAAATTAAACACAACTATAATCATGTAACTATTACCATCAACACACCTTTATTTCCAGCATTATTGAAACTTCCAGTTATGGCTTCCTTCTAGGATTTCAGCAGACAATCCAGGAAGGAAAATTCTAACATTATTATGGGGTATTCTTAGTGTCTTTACAAATTAACTGAATTACAGCATAAACTGATAATGAGTATTGTATCTGATTAATGCATATTAATCATATTTTCGATGTTACTTGATGAAAAACATTCAAAAACATGCTCTGAAGAAAAATTTGATACTAGTTGCAAATCGCCAGCAAGATAGGTAAACAATATTTAAATGATTAACTTTGCTGTATGGTTGAAATCCCTTGAACAGTTTTAAAGTCAAAATAATTCACACTTGGTTTTTCTTTGTATTAACATACTCTAGTACAGTGAATATGAATTTATTTATTGATAACCTAAGAAGTGACCAAAATTATGTTGGTTTTTTAAGAAATTTATAATCCAGTTTACAAAATACAAAATCACTGAGATCCGGCTAAGGTTAACAGTAATACATTGATTTTACATAAATATTGTTACTCACAGAAAATTACATAAATTCGTTTAAGACTAAAAACAATGCTCATTTGAATCATGAGTAATTATATAATATCGAGGCAATCTGCACAAGATGCACATATGCCAATAACAAACTGATCAATCGCCGTACTAAACATCAATGGGAAGATTCAAGCAAACAACAACAAGTAAGTTTTAATTTCACCCCACTGTACAAGCAAGTGGCTATCAGAACTCAGTAGCTAAGTGGATAACGTGATGGCGTTTGAAGCGAACGGTACTGGGTTCGAGTCATAGAATGAACGTCAACTCCGAGATGCAGGTACATTCAGCTGACCAGTCCCAAATAGAACGCAACGCGTGTCCTGGATTCCACCGCTAGCCACTATCCATCCTTGATTATAATGTATGGGTAATTATGTTGATAAATATTCAATTTACATCTATTTATACATAACTTATGCATAGAATAATAAACATTTTTGTAAATTATTATTATTTACAGAATTAATGTTCATAATCTGTTCAAATTAGATATAAAAAAAAACATATTTATTTATTATATGTAATCTTAGTTTACAATCACTAAACTTGTCTGCACTTTATTCATTCACCCAGGAATAAAAAATAAACAAAACGTTTTTTTCTAGAAACAAAACTGTTTATAATAAAATTTAATTTTATCTATTGATTTTTTTAAAATATTTTTTTTTAAAAGGAAGTTTTATTAATTTTATACATTGATTTATAAAAAGTGCACAAATATTGATTTATTCAATTGATTTTTTTAAATTTCAAATTTTCAATTTGATCGAAAGTCCAATTACCATTTTTGTCATTTTATTGGTTGTTTTCTTTTTAATCAATAATAACTGATCAGTATTGATTATTATTTGTTGGTATTCTGTGTAAAGTGACTTACTGAATGATGCAATGGTATTTTAGGAGAAATATAATGGCTTCTAATCCCAGTGAGAACATTGAATTTGAAATGAAAAAACATGCAGCCAAAGTGTCCTGAATTCCAATAAAAGGCATTAAGCGAATTTACTAACGAAATTCTGATGCTTTAAGTTACCAGTCAAAGTATATTTTAAAATATACCTTTTGAAATTTGTTTTATCAGATGAATCATAATTTGAATATCATAATGTTATTATTTGTTGCAGCAAATAATTATCGAATAATAATTAAAATGAAGCACTTTTGCAATGAATTTGAGTTGCTTTCATTTCATTAATGTACGGTTTTAACTATTCATTAGGTTAATTCAGTTAAGAAAAAGGTTGTGCACAGTCTTTTGCACATATAGATCTAGTTTTTAGTCTAAACGACTACTGTTGCTGCTGTTTGAAGGATTTGGAGTCTAATTGACATAGGCAGGGAATTAACTATCAGATAAATTATCCAGAGTAGTTGACTTATGCTGGCACTATGAACAGTTTCGCTAGATGGGTTGTTATTGAGCTGTTTATTGTTCTGGCTAAACATTTAACACTGTATATTCGTCATTCAGTATCAACAAATTTGTCTTATATTACGAGCAGTAATCAACTAACATGCGATAATTTAAATGACATATTTGCCTTATTGATTCTAGTAAATAACTTCGGAACATGGAGAGAATTTATTAAAAATAACTTTCTTCGTTCAATTAATTTTCGTTGAATATCTTTACAAAATAAACAAAAGTGATGATTACCCCATAATAACAACGATCATATGCTCACTAGTGAATAATTTTGAAAAGTAATTCTAGGAGTTCGAAGGTCAGAAACCCTGACCAGTGGATTTCACTTATGGAAAATTTGCGAGAGTTACCAACCAATGAAATTGGAGAACAGTTGGATAACTCCACAAGCTGATTCAAGTTAGATAATATTAATAACTGAGTTCTCGCTCAACGGTCTAAACGTCAACTGTTCACTGAGAATCCCAAAAAGTCCTGATTTTCATTACCTTTAGATCTGTGGATGCACAATAGTCAAGAATCCTATACTTGGATAAAACAGCTGCCCAAGACCTTGTAGTTTTTAATGGTAGTTTACCTAAAGTCATTCTATGATGTAATCCGTAAACTTTAACAGTCTCCACAATCCCCTAGTGTAATAATAACTATTGACATTTACAGATATTAGCCAATTGCCTTAACAAATACATAACAAAAACACAGACAGAGCCTTTTTTTCAACAACTATACAAATTTACGCTTCATTGTTTTGTTTTGATTACGTGTTCCGACTTCATAATTTAGTTAATATGACAATGAATCCGCCAGTCATCTTAATAGTTTCATACTATAGTGTGTTTTTTAAATCTAGTATTTCTGAATTGTTTCTCTGAATCCCGCTTCGATTCACTTCATTAATTTAAGTCAATTACAAAAGACATGACATTTATTTGATTAAATTGTTTATCATCACAAAACAAAGCGTATAATAAAGTATGAACACTAAGAAAGCACTCTTTGTATTTCACTTACTCGGTTCGTAACTCCATTGATTCAATGTATCATGTATTTCCGGTTTTTTTACTTGATTCCATACATGTATTTATGTTGCTTTTTTTTGGAATTGATCTTTTGATTAAATAATTTGAAATAATCTCCTGGTTGAAAAATGTTTAACAGCTAATTACAGATTTTTCAAATGTAATATAAGTAGTTTAGTTTAATATGAGTTAACACTATAATATCGATTTTTAAAGTATCCAACTAAACATTATATACAGATATATACATACGTATATATCTGGGTACTAATTATACAGCATTGGCTGTATATACATTGTATCATCCCATCAAGTCTTAGAGACAGAATAAATCTAGTAATACTGAAAAATTGTATGTTTGTTTAGAAAATAAAATCAAAAACCACTTGATTGTGATAATTTGCTTGAATTATAAATTTAATAAAAATTGCTCTTCAGATAATAAGAATAACCCATTGTGTCATTGAATTAAAATAGAATAAAATAATGAAAAACTTTCTTTCTAATGAAAAATTGTTCTAAAAGAAATTTATTTTCGTTTGAATTAATTCTAATGTTAAATCATCATAATAGAATTTCTCTGTTTGAAATTAATTAACCAATCAGAGTAATACAGTCTCTCTTCAATTTGATTGGATGAACACCAGCCTCCAATAAATAAACATTTACATAATTAACTTAATCCAGATGACATACTTCACTAAGACACGGAAATGTTGTATTGTTTATCATTGTGGATGATATTTTTTATGCATAGACTAAGGATAGTTCATATTTTATTTATGAAATGGATAGTTTACACTGTCAAGTCAGTGTGGATGATATGTTATGGCTGTTCTGTAAATATATGGCATTATTAAATATAATTCAACTTGATAAGTTAAAAGATGTTTTTTATTTTGGGTCGGCATCTGGCTACGAATTTGTAATGAGTCTGATACTATTTGCTTATATTGTGGGTAGGTGGAATATATTTAGCGATTTTTTAGATATTATCAGCATAGGGCTGTGGAGATTGTTAAGTTTAGTTTGATATCATGAATGGATCAATGTTAGACCACCATTGAAGACCTAGAAGCATTGGACGGCCGTTTCTTTATAGTATGGGACTTATCAGAAATGCGCATCAACTTTAACCTGAAGGATTATCTATAAGATTATTTAGTACATTACATTTAGCCACAAAATGAACAGAAAGTATCGGATGCGTTACAAAATTACGACTGAATCACATCAGCTTCATTTTGTCAACATTAAACAGATCATTACATTAAGGTAAAAAATAGTAAACTCAAAATCGACTGGTTACTCAGTAATAACCTAATTCATGTTTAGGTGGTCCTTTCTGTGCCGACTGAGTTCCACTGAACAATTTAAAAGCAGGACTATAGTCTAAACATCTCGACATTATGTGTACTATGTTAATATATTAGGTGGTTGTAAGTAGTTGATAAGCAACCTTGATCTGAGGTTACGTGCAAGTTTACACTAGACAGAAATGTCTTCCTGGAGTCTTAAGAGGATTAATGCTCCTTGTCAGATGAGGACTTACTTATCAGTCCTACAGGTTGTCGAAATGGCTCAGTGTTTACGTGCTAGACAGTGAACCCGAGTTACAAATGTCTAAATTTCACAGGAATCATAAGTTCCTTCATGAATGCATGTATACCGTGTTGATTAATTGCCACTAACACGAAACTCCAGTCGATGCTTTCTAGTCAACTACTTCTAACATATGTCATAAATTTTCTACCGTTTATTTGTTAATAAGATAATAAGGGAAAATTCTACAATATACCCAAATCCCATCTTTATACTTTGTTCAAATTTCTTCAAACAAGCAATGGAAGTACATAAATACACCATTTAGTAATTTTTATTGAGATCTTGAACCGATCAATGTTAGAGCACCATTGGAAACATGGAAACACTAGATCGGGACTCCTTTGTAGTGCGTATCTGTGGTGGTCGGTATTCGATATATCCCTTAAACTTCGTATACAATTCGTCTTGATAACCGTCCTATTTAACCCCAACGGTATATTATTCAGAAGGCGAGTACGAAGCGTTGATTACGTTTATTTCGAGACCACACACATATATCCAAATGTACAAATGCGTTAAATAAGCATAGAAGAGTTGTGTTGAACGGCAAACAGGCAAGCGAGCGAGAAAGCAGAGTCAGAGTCAGCCATATGAATAACATGGACATATATATAGCATGTGAAATTAATGAGTAATCGAATCAAATAAGCGGTTAGTAGTGAGACTAGCAGAGTGAATAAATGCGTAGGCCGTAAGCAATATTCAAGCATGCGTATTTCATACAAGCACAAAATAATAATAAGGGTACAATAAATTGTTATAGTGCGGATGGCTTTGTCCGCTAAATAAGTTAGCAAAAGGGCTTAACTGAGTTAAATGAGAATAAACCCATTTGCACGTGAGTCGCTATAATAGCTCCACCCTGCAAACAAAGATATATGGAAAATGTCTGTGTTTGCACAAAAAAATAGTAGACTGAATAGGGTAGTTTCAATTGTTTGAAAAAAAATGGCTTATACAAAATTAAGATAAAGTTAGTGTGTGCTGTACATTTGGTTTGTGCCCATCCGTGAGGTTACATAAAATAATAGCAAGAAATAGAAGGAATGCGGTATTGCCTTTACATTTTAAACAAAAATTATACGCATAAGTGTAAGGGTACATAAGATACGTTGAGTTTTATAGCGTATAACACGAGCTTAATAATGCATGTGTATACAATGAGGTAGAAGTTATAATTAATATTTAAAATAGTAGATCATTAATAAAAAATCGTAGCAACATATTGTTGGGGCCATCTTACTCTGCGGCCGGATCTTGTTGTTATCGGAGTCTTGTCTTTTTGTTGCGTTAACGTCGTTGACTCTTGCGACTTGTGTTTCGCTGGTGTGACCATCTTAGATGAGTCTGTACTTGTTGATTATCGCTATCGATGAAAGCTGGCTTTACTCGATCGATGCTAATTACATCTGTCTTCCCAGCTTTTTCTATGGTAACCGTTTTATTTGTCCTCTCTATCACTTTAAATGGGCCGTCGTAACTCGGTTGAAGAGGTGGTTGTATTTTATCTCTTCTGATGAATACGTGAGTGCTGTTATGTAGTTCCTGTGGTATGAATACTCGTCGTTGTTGTGGTCTGGGAGGTGTTATTTTTAAATCGCTCATGTGCTTTCTCAGGCGTTGCACATAGCCGGTTACATCAGTCGGGACACTTTTACTTGAAGTGAAAAATTCTCCGGGTAACCGTGGAGTAGTTCCGTAAACTAACTCGGCTGGACAACATCCCATGTCTTGTTTAATTGTTGCTCTTAGAGCTAACATTACTAGGGGAAGTTTATTAGACCAATCGTTGTTGACGATGACGGCTGTAAGGGACGCTTTTAATTGCCTATGTAGGCGTTCGACCATTCCGTTTGCCATTGGATGGTACGATGTCGTTCGGATTCGTTTAATACCGAGGAGTTCTGTAAGCTGTTGAAAGAGTCGACTTTCGAATTGTGCTCCTCTATCAGTTGTGACAATCGTTGGTACACCGTAGTAAGAAATCCAATTTTCAACTAGGGTTTTAGCTACCGTTTCAGCTGAGGTGTCTTTTATCGGTACTGCTACCGGCCATCGTGTAAACCTGTCGATGCATGTAAAGATACAGTTGTATCCATTTGAAACGGGCAGTGGTCCTACAATATCGATGTGTATATGTTCAAATCTAGTGTCTGGGTGTGAAAACGGACCTACTGCAGAGCTGGTATGACGATGTACCTTAACTTTTTGGCACTTCATGCATGCCTGTGTCCAATTACGTACATCGTGATTCATGTTTGTCCATACGAATCGTTCACTAATCAACTTTATCGTGGCTTTTATTCCTGGGTGCGACATGTTGTGCATGCTTTCGAATATTTTGTGTCGCAACGTTTTCGGGATAAATGGTCGCGGTCGGCCTGTTGATGTATCGCAAATTACTTTCGTGTTACCAAACCGCACCTCTTCGAGTACTAATGATGTTGAACCACCGGATCTGAGTTTATTTAACTCGATGTCTCTCTCCTGCAACTTTGCTAGGCCGTTATAATCAATTCCACTTGCCATAAGTGTGCTTATCGTTGCTCGTGACAATGCGTCGGCCACATCGTTTTCTTGTCTTTTAACATACTGTATGTCGGACGTGAACTGTGAAATGAACTCTAATTGTCGGATCTCTCTAGGGGAATAATTGTCTTGTTTTGCACTTAACGCTTTCGTTAGTGGTTTATGGTTTGTATAGACGGTAAAATTTATGCCTTCGACCATATGACGGAAGTGTTTTATTGCTAAGTAGATTGCTAATAATTCTCTTCCAAACGTACTATATCTCGTTTGGGTAGGATTTAATCTTTTCGAGAAAAATGAAAGTGGCTCCCATACACCGTTTACTAACTGCTGTAAAACGGCTCCTACTGCTAAGTTCGATGCGTCTGTCATGACGGCTAATGGTGCTTCGTTCTTTCGTCGTACCAACATCATCTCGTTTAGCGCTCGCTTAGCGTTCTCAAAAGCCTGTATAGCATCCGCTGAAAGACGGAATGTTCGAGTATGTCCTCGCATGGCGTCCGTCAATGGCTGTAATATTGCTGCGCAGTTTGGGATAAATCGTCTATAATAGTTTATTAGCCCCAAGAATCTTCGTAATTTTCTTTGTGAATCGGGCAACGGATAATTACGAATAGCAGCAACTTCTGTCGGAACTGGCATGATACCATGTGAGTTTATCATATGACCTAGGAATTGCAATGATTCCTTTCCAAATTCACACTTTTCCACGTTAATAGTGACGCCATGTTCTTGAAGTTTCGTAAACAACTGTCGTAGATGTTGTAGATGTTCTTCCCTGGTAGCGCTAGCTACTAGTATATCATCGATATATGCGTGAACTCCTGTCAAACCCCTGACGACCTGATCGATGAATCTTTGGAAGGTTTGGGCTGCATTAGTTAATCCGAAGGGCATTCGCAAAAACTCGAATAACCCAAATGGAGTAGTTATAGCCGTTTTAGATATATCTTCTGCCGCTACGGGAATATAGTAATAAGCTCGAACGAGATCGATTTTCGAAAATATCGTGGCACCTTCCATATTGGTAGTAATGTCGTGGATATGTGGTATCGGATATCTGTCTGCTATCGTTTGCTTGTTAAGGGCTCTATAGTCTCCGCATGGCCTGATTTCCCCATTCTTCTTCGAAACCATATGCAATGGGGACGCCCAGGGACTATTAGAAGGTCTTATGATACCAAGCTTCGTCAACTTTTCGAACTCTCGTTTCGCGACATTCAACCTTTTCGGGTCTAGCCTTCGTGGTCTTGATTTAGTCGGTGGACCTTTCGTTATAATATGGTGCTGTACCGTATGTTTAAGATCTCTGTTATGGTATGATACCTTCGTCAGATCGGCATACTCGTTTAGAAGCGATCTATATGGCTCGCTTTTGTCTTTTGACACTACTAAATTCATGGATGCGTGATCAGTCGTCACTCCTCTTATCACTACTGAATGGTCGCCGTTCACGAGCCGGTTTCGTCGGGTATCCACTAGTAAGTCGAAATTCTTTAAGAAATCAATACCAATTATAGGTACGGATACATCTGCGATAATGAATTCCCAGCGGAATGAGGCAGTACGACCGAAATTCAAGGTTACTTTTCGCTTGCCATATGTTTTTATATCGGATTTATTTGCTGCCTTAAGCGTTAGCGCTGTATCGATATTTCGTGTTTCGTTACTTACTGGAGGCACGACGCTTACTTCTGCTCCCGTATCCACTAAGAATTGAGCGCCTGTTACTCTATCCTGAACGTAAAATAAACTACTGTTTTTAGGAGCTGTTGTAGTTGTTGCGGCGGTTATCGACAATCGGTGTGGTCGTTTGAATTTACATGGTGGTCTACAGTTTCGAGCTTTATCGCCGAAAGTTTGATGGTACCAACATATTGTAGGAGCTGAGCGTCTCCTAGAACGTGATCGACTTCTTTCCCTTGATCTACTTCGTGACCATCCTCTTTGCGTATCGCTCTGATTTAGTTTCATCAGCTTGTGGCATAAAACATTAATCTCCTTTTGTAATGCATCGATTCGTCCATCTATTGTGGTACTATGCCTTTGCGGACTCGTTTGTTTCATTCTCTCATAAATCCTATCGGCTATTTTAGCAATGTTGTCTATATCGACATCGCTGTCCTCAACCGCAAGGATCTGCTGCACGTTCGCTGGAAGTCGTCGTAACCACAACTGATAAAATATGTTTTTATCTACTTTTCTGTCATCGATTATGCTTCTCATGTAGTTTTTTGGTTGAGATGGAGTCCTATCTCCTATCTGCACTTGACTGAGAAGTTGTTCGATGGCTTGCCGGTCGCTTAATGAGACGGCTTTAATCACTGCCTGTTTTAATGCGTCGTATGGCTTTTCTATGTCTGGCTTGATTAAAATCTCTCGTACATTATCTACTACTTCATCTGGAAGTAGCGAGCTCGCGTGGCCATTTTTATCTCGCTGTGTATGAACACGATTAGCTACAAAGTAATGTTCAAGTCTGATAAACCAAAGTTGAGGATCTGTGACCTTAAAAGGAGGAATAGTTACATTAATGGACCTCACGGACGGCGTTTGGGAAAGTTCTATTGTATCGTTACTTAAAGACATATTTATAAAGATCAAAAAGTACACGAATATAATGCGAATGTCACAGAGAAAAGTGAGTCGATAAAAACAATGATAAAAACAAATGGTACAATTTATAACAAAGAACGGACTTACTAAATTGCACCAAAATATCAATTGTTTGTAAAAATATCGTTGTTTATTATGAATATTATCGTTATGTTCTATAATGTTTGTGAGATAATGTACGTATAATTAAAATAATGAGATAATAAATCCACAGTTATAATTATAATCCAAATGATAGTTACAGTTGTAATTGAGTACGTTGGATTTTAAGAATTGGATTATGTCGTTCAAGATTGTTTCGTGTTCGCGCGTCGGGATCGCCAATTATGTGGTGGTCGGTATTCGATATATCCCTTAAACTTCGTATACAATTCGTCTTGATAACCGTCCTATTTAACCCCAACGGTATATTATTCAGAAGGCGAGTACGAAGCGTTGATTACGTTTATTTCGAGACCACACACATATATCCAAATGTACAAATGCGTTAAATAAGCATAGAAGAGTTGTGTTGAACGGCAAACAGGCAAGCGAGCGAGAAAGCAGAGTCAGAGTCAGCCATATGAATAACATGGACATATATATAGCATGTGAAATTAATGAGTAATCGAATCAAATAAGCGGTTAGTAGTGAGACTAGCAGAGTGAAATAAATGAGTAGGCCGTAAGCAATATTCAAGCATGCGTATTTCATACAAGCACAAAATAATAATAAGGGTACAATAAATTGCTAAATAAGTTAGCAAAAGGGCTTAACTGAGTTAAATGAGAATAAACCCATTTGCACGTGAGTCGCTATATATCAACGATCCTGCACGTCGGGTTCGAAAAAGGGACCTTCGGTCTCTAGAGTACACTTAACCTCTTGACCATTTACCCAGCATCAAGCGATGTCAATGTTTAACACTAACCAATCCACGATATTGCCTTATAGCGACTCACGTGCAATTGAGTTTAGTTCAGTCAAGGTCTTTTGTTGACCTATTTAATGGACAAAGTCATCCATGATATAACAACTTGTACTGTTATTATTATTGTGCTTGTATGAAATACATATGCTTGAACATTGTTTAGCGCCTACGCATGTATTCATTCTGCTAGCTTCATTATTAACTGCTTAATCTATTCGCTGACTCATCCATTTTCCTATACATATATATATGTGTACATATGCACCCATTCACTATATATGTTCACTGAAACAACGGTTTTCTTATCTATTCTGTATATCCAAGTTTATCTTGTAGGATTAAACTTCAGACATTTTAGCCCATATTACATTTAACGTGATACAGAAAACCACAAAAACTGTTCCCAAAATAACGTTGCATTTATTTGAATCTTACTTGTTTTACAGCTTAAAACACGTATCTAGATAATCATGTTGAGGATTGAATTTTATGTTTAAAACTCATAAATTATATTTACAATTTCTGATAAATATTCAAGGTCATTCAAAGAGAGATATTGCTATTATAAACCAGGAAAAATAAGTTCGATTTATAATTTATAAGGGTTAATATTTCAACGTTATTTGCACTGGAAACTGTAATCAACCCCTATTTTGCAGCTTACATCTATCCTTAGATGATTGCCTATAAATTTCCGTTTAGTTATGCATTTTATTAAATTCCCATAGTGGTTATGAATATTCTTTAAAATGAGTGTTTCCATTTATTTCGGGCCTCTCAGCTGACGTTTGAACCTGCGTCTAAACTCAGTGTATTTCGCATGAAACGCACATGTTATCCGCCGAACTGATGAGTTCATATAAAGATTAGCTTGCCTGCCGAGTACGAATTTATTTTGTACTAGATTTCATCTTCCCGTTGATGTTAAAGCTTGCAACTAATCAATCTAAGTCTTAAAACCATCACTGAGATGCATCCACTTCACAATAACGAGTTTCAGATAAAACGAAACATGAGGTTTGGATTGCACTGTTAGACACTGAAGAGTTTCACTAAAATGTTTAAAGCTTAATTTAGCGAATTCGCTCAACTGAAGATTATTATGCGGCTAAATGCAACTAATTTCCTATCCATGAATATTTTTCATTACAATTATTGAATTGAGATTGTTCTTTGAATCTACAATCCAAAGCGTCTAATTAGTTTATAAATTATGTTTATTCCGATAAACACAATCATACAATCTACTATTGTTCCTTTTACACCAAACACTGAACATTTTTCATCTCAGTATATTCAATTAACTGACCAAGAATCAAATCAATGACAGATACAATCAATATAAAGAAATAGACAATAACAGGTCAAAATTCAACAATAAACAATCAAGATCGAAGTCGACAGGAAAAGCTGTGAGTCATATGTGGAGGACTTAGAACATCTCACATTTACATAAAGTTCGCTTGGATGATGTTGTCCAGAGAAACAACTACATCTCCACTTTCAAACCATCCAGCTCAGAGTACAAAACTCCACTGAAAACGTATTTTACTGTAGTACATTTCGAATGTAAATAAATTCTTTTCTTCCCACATTCAATTACTAATTTTGATTATGAAATAAACCAACCACTTAATGTAAAAAGAATTTTATTTTTGAAAAATTTCAATTCACTGCAAACTACATGAATTCATTAAAATTCAGCTTTGAATGAATGTAGACACTTCAGTCAGACAATATTATTAATGAAGTGAGTTAAATGACTTGATGAAAGATTTTACATACTTTATTATTAAAAATATAAAGAGTGAAAAACTCCCGTTATACTTATAAGTAGAGATGGATGATGGCAAACAGTGGAATCAGGGATGTGCATTTCGTCCCACTTGTGACTCGTCAACTGGATGTACCTGCATCCCAGAATCGATGTTCACTCAGGGATTCGAACCCATATATATTTTCATACATATATTGCACTGACAAATTTCGCCTAGATCAAAGTCGAGAAAGGTTTGTACTCTAAAGCAAATTCACTCGATAATTATTTTTAAAATATAGAGCTTTCTCGTACAAGTTAAGTTAAATATTTAGAGAATGGTAATAAGTGCTATGGAAACAATTTGACATTGTAAAAATTATAACAAGTCTATTAAAGAACATATTTTGTAGAACTATGAGATCGCAAAAATCTTAATGTCAAACTGTGTATACCTGCAAGTCAGAGGGTACATTGGCCTATCCTGAGTATCAAACAAATTGTTAACCTCCACTTCGAACCATCCCTCAGTTTGACAAATGAATAAACATTATCAAGAAAATTTTAAATAACTGTGCCTTGCTTTATTCAAAAAGCTTAGTAATGTCGTAGATATAACTACCATTTCATCCAGAAAACGAGCACATACATCGGTCAACATAACTTATTTGATGCCAGACCTTCATCGAAAGATTTTATAATACAGAAGTGTATTTCACTAGTTGATCTTATAAAGAAATATTTAAAAACCATGGAGCTTCACTTAAAATCAAGTAAATAGTTAAATCTATGAAATTGAGTTGTTGTACATGCTTGCAATAAATATCTATACGTCCCTTTGTAAGTAATTTCGAACACAAAGTGGTGTATCTCATGGTCTGTTTTAGTTGGTTTCCTCCAATAACTTTAGAAAATTGTAGTGGCTGGTGATATGTCAAACACGCATAGGTTATTTTAGCTTCTGTCCAGATCAATTTATTCATCCTTCTCAAGCTATATTTTGATATTGTCAGTTGTTCGCTCATTAACATTGACTGGTTTTCTGTGATGGTATGTGGTGTTAATTGCTAACCCTATTCATCACGTGTCTGTAACCTGTTTTTGTCTGAATATAAATATTGAGTTATTCTTGGTCAAATCGAGTTTGCTGGTTTGCCTTCTCCACTGCGCGTCACTTTGTTTCATTTCACTTCGCGTTGCTTGCTTCGCTGCGTTTCCCTGATTGACTGTTCAGATCAATGATTGCATGAGATATGCGTATTCTAAATTCATTCTCGTATTTGGTTTATTTCAATCCATTATTATCTAACGCGAATTAAGTCGATAGAAAAAAGATATGAGGATTGGCGACATGTATACTTCGACAACAATCAGCATACAATCTAAGTGAATTCAAATATCGAGCCGTTAAAGTGATTATCCTGACGTGCAAACACGACGCAATTTTCCACTATCCGATCTAGTTGGATTCAAATTAAATAACTACAAGAAATCATTCAAATTTACTAATAAATCAATAAAAACTTAGACCGGCCAATATGATTCCCTACCACCCATTTTAAAAAAATTGTGGGGTGTGAATGAAATTACTACAATCCCCACAAAAACCCATCTGATTGGTGGACTTGTTTTGCAAGTGTGTGCTCAAGTGATAATGAACAAACATTATGTTACCTTTAATAATTTTGTAATTGGTCGTAAACTGTTCATCTTTGTAATCTGATTAGTTGAAATTGAAATCGCATCTAGAGCTGTGATTGGATGTCAGAATTTTCATTTTCTTACATTTGAAATTTAATGATAATGAATAATTTTTTTTGTGTAATCTTAGTCTTGAAAAAAATTTGGACTTTTGAAGAAAAAGACATCAACTTAATTGCATTACCGTGCAATCCTACTGTTAGTGAATGTGTATTGGGATAAATTTTTGTTTTCCGATCAAGTATACCTTGAATTGAAGTCGTTAGTTATCTTAACATGAATAATTATATGTATCTCAGTAAAAGAAAGTTTTTGGGAAAAAGCAACTGAAAACCGGTTTGAATATTTGATAATAGTGATTACTGAATGAGGTCGTTAGTCAAATGTTTAACACCAAATTAATAAACAAATTATCACCGAAGTGTTTGCATAGGTTTTTTTATGACACATGGTCTGTTAATCGGAGAAACAAATCAACATATCAATAAATCATCATGATAACTTACTGGTTACAATATGTATAATTCAGGTGAAGCAACCATAGACCATCATTTAATGAACTGACTTTGACAGTAAATGAAAGTAGTAATAAATTTTCCGAAATAGACACTTAATATTTAGTAAACGATTATTTTGTAAATGGTCATTCATAATGAGAATTAGACAACGTTAGATTTAAATGTGGTTAATTTGGAAATCCATTGAAACGGTTCATTATTTTCACTTGTAAATTATTTGTAGTTCTGGATTTTAAAATTAATTTTTTTTGGTCGTAATAAGAACTAGTGTGTTTAATCAGTCATGTGTGAATATTGTTAACCGCCGTAATATGAAACCTGAATTATCTAGACATAACGAATGTAACCATTTTTGACAAGCATTTGAAATATCAGTTTCATGAAGTGTCAATGAACAAGCCTACGTCGTCTGACTGACTCAGCAAATATCTATCGACATTAAACGTATAAATATGAATAAGGTCAAGTGTATCAATGAACATTTACAATTCTATTATTATTTATTTTCCTTATTATTATTATTATTATTATGTCAATTGACAAGATTCAATTGTCATACTATGCATTTCATTGACACAAAATTCTTTGCATTTTCAATTTTCCTATAATGCTCTTCCATTTATTGTGACTGAACACTTTACTGCAAATAATCCAGACCTTTATTGAATGACCTTTCTAACTAGAAAATATTACAATTTGTAAGTATATATATAAATATATATATATATCGTAACAGATGTAAACGTTAACCATTGTTAACACATTACATTGTCAAATTCATTAATGCCATGCCTTATTTTTGGACTTTATAAAATATTAAAATTATGGACTTATAACTGTATAGTGTGATGATGAAGTTTATGAAAACGATTGTTCGTTAAATTGTTTTTTATTTTTGAATATTTTATGAGAATTTTTATTACTGCTACAATCACATTGTAGCAGTAATTAGTCGTTATATAGATGTGCAAATGAATACGTTGATATAATCAGTAGTTATGAATTACAATGAAGGCTTAGTTGACGATCAGACGTACTTCTTACGTATGCATAGTTCTGGTTTCAGGAACTTTTAATATAAAACAAGAATATCAAAATTCTTGTTTTTTGTATTCATGAAACGGATAATATTCTTATTTTTTTTTACACTTACTATATGACCTTTTATCACATGAATCATTTCAACGATGATGGTTTCAACTTGTTTTATAATGTCATTATTTTATTCATAAGTAAGTTAATTTTCTTCATTGTGTTTACTTCTCTATGAGCTTTAATCACATTCATCTTCGTAATGATAATCACTAATAAATGTTCTCATAAACTTATTTACCTAATGAGCAAATTAGAATTTTCACTACATTGCAATATTCCTATTAAAATTGACTAAAATGTACTATTATTAGATAGTTTACAAAAGTGTTACTAAAACATGAACAGTAATCACATTATTTTAAATATAAAATTACTAGATTAGTCTTCATTAGATGACAAAATCTTGTCTACGTTTTCTTAACCTTTATATCTAATAAACGTTAGAAACAAGTTTACGAATACATGAGCGATAATCGCTTTTCTATTATTAATCTCTAATGGATATCTAAATTCATTAGATATTAATAAGTGCTTAATCACTTGACCTTTGCCATGGAAAAAAAATAGAGAAAAAATAATGGTAATCAAATTGTGGGTGGCCCTGAAAAGGGCCTTTACTCGTTCTCGCTGTCGGACGTCGTAACTATTAGTTTGTAATGGCACCACAGATAGGACAGTGCACTGCTCGTACGTTCGGTGATGAGTCATAAGCACAGAACCTATGAAACGTTGCTTCACAAGGACAGGAAACCCAACCCACTGCATCACCAGTTTCACACGGCGGCTGTGCAAGATTACAGATGTCACACAAACGGTTCTCTTCATCTTCTTCATTTTGGAGGTCCCGTTCCGTTAACACTTTGTACCGCAAATTACAGACATCTTGATCAGTCAGACGTTTCCCATAAATTGGTAAACAAAATTCTTTATGTGGAATGCAGTGGTACCAGATATCAGCAGCGGTTTCACAGTTCCAAACTCCGGATCTGTTAACCTTCGCACCCATGGATTACCTTGGTACCTCAGGGAATCGCACTCATGATTGTGATGCACATTCCCACGTACAACAGTCCAGTAGCCGTCTATAATCTTACAATACATGAAGGCCGGACATTGAGTGTTCATGGAAGCCCTTCATGACAAAAAATGTTAATAACATTAATAAAATTACCTCCTCCGTCTGATCCGCTGTGACGAACCGCTAGATCTTATACGGCCATGTCTCCAGCACACAAATTTAATATACGAGTTTTCATCTCTGCTCAAATGCGAATCTCGAACTATATAATGACTGTAAGTCGACCTTTCATAATTTGTGATAGCGGACTTCAACGCTTCAAGCGATGGGAACGCAACGAGAAACAATGTAGTCAAAAAGACTTCCTCCATTTCCGTTACGTTAGAAACAACAGCGCTTGTACTCGGAACGTTACTCTCCTCTATAATGATGATTAAAATGTACTTTGTCGACAAGTACTGATATTTTATAACTATTTGACAATACATGACTAACCAATTGAAACGAATTATGAAAATAGCCTTTTCATTGGACGAAACAGGATGAAAAATATTGTAATTTTGGGGTTGAAAAAAATTTTAAAAAAAGGGTGGGGTTTTTTTTAAAAAAAAAATGTCGTAGGGATAATTAAAAACTGGGACCCCGCTCGCGGGATTCGAACCCAGGGCCTTAAGTCTCACGCCCTAACGTTTAACCCATTGTACACAGGTTCATGTTAGTAATAAATTGTAATGAAATGTACATGTTATAAAATCACATCTTTTTTGTTACCTTTAGAAATCCAGTCTATTATTTCCTCAAATATAAATATTGAAGTGGAATAATGATTGATAGTAATTTGTGTTGAAGTTAGCCAATTGACATTTAATATTCTAAACAAGAAAAACGTAATTACATCTAAACATGCTGTTATTATTATGTAAACTATTTTTCTCAAAAAACATTGATAACCTCTTACTGTTTATCCTGTAACATAATTAGTTAGACAAAACATTTAGTATAAATTCATAGAAATTGATTTTCACAAAAATATCTACCATTCACTCATTTCTCTCAGTGTTGTGAAGCTGATTTTAAGTATCTAAACTACATTTAAATATTTTAATAGCTGAATTCATGGGTTAATTAAAGTTAGACCACCATGAAAAACCTGAAAGCACTGGACGGCCGTTTCATCCACGTATGAGACTCCTCGGCATCGCACATCCTCGATAATAATAATCATGTGCTCACTAGTGACTGGCTTCAATAGGCGTTTCTTGGAGTTCTAGTGCGAAGCAGTGACCAATGGAGTTCAATCCGGTCTGTTGTGAGATAATAACTTACTGAAGACAATGGCGGACGGCGGCGCAATTTCGTGGATTGGTTGAAGTCAAACAGTAATAATGTTGGATACCGGCTCAGTGGTGTAGATTTTAAGCGTTCGCGCGCAAGATCGACAGGTCCTCGGTTCAAGTCTCGCATGCAGAGTTGTGAATGCTTACTCCTGCGGAGTCCCATACTAGGACGAAATAGTCGCTCAATGTTTCCAGGTTTTCTGTGGCAGTCTAGCTTAGACTAACTCGTGAATTCAACTGTTAAAATACTACAACCTCCAGAAAATTCCCATACCGAAATTAATCTTTTCTTGATGAAATAAGTTTATATTTATCGATTAATCGTTGTCCAAGGTTATATGTGAAAGAAATTAGTTTCTACCTATTTTGACTACCTATTCACAAGGTCAACGGTAGAAGAGAAAACTTTAAACAATATTTCATGAATATTAGGAAAATATAATGATTAATATGTTGAATACATTATTTAAGTAGAAAAAAATTGATCTTACTTCCAATCTAACCACGTGTTGTTGTTTATCTCTTGTGTCAAGATTATGAAAAACAGAAAGAAAAATGAATGACTTAAAGGTTACTACGGAAATTATTTAAGAAATATAACCAATGAGTAACTGAAATACGATATTAGAAAAGGTCAACAGATTTTAAATTATAAAAGTTGATAGTTGTCTTGCAATGTTGTTTTTGTACAAAAATGCCATTGACTTGAGATTCGTTACAGTAGTACCATATAGTTTGTTTTAAAAAAAATACATTAAAAGGTAACAAAGTAAATGAAATACTATTTGACGAGCAACCTTCAAAAGTAAAACCTAAGTTTTTCCAGCATAAATAAACAAAATATTTAATTGGTAGATGGGAGAATCATGTGTTCTATTTGCACATTTCCTTTAGCTCTGTCAATATTAGATTAAAAGGCTCTGAATTTCCTAACCGTCAAAGGATACCGCTCTTTGTGTAGAAGTGCTACTAGATGATTGAGTTTGAGGAATAACTTTGGAAAATATTACTTAAAGCTATCATAAATGTGATGTGAGTAGATTCAAAGTGATATCATATACATAAACCGGATCATGATCATAAAAATGTTCCATTTAGATGAAGGGTAAATCAATTACTATTAATATTAAAGGATAACGACCATATAAATCGACTTGTTAATTAAATTCATTTGAGAATACATTTAATGGTGTTTTCCAGCAGTGGTCACCAGATGTCAGTAAATTCACTTGATGACTGTAAGTAGCACCAACCTATCTAAACCTCTTGTTTTATCAATTCATTGTAAATAATGTGTGCTATTCTCAACTGTCTATCATTCCAGCAATCGACTGCCCAATACTGTTGAATATTTTGACCTATATAAAACTTCATAAGTTCCTAAATTACCGCTATCTAAAAATATCATTCGACTCAATGTTTGATATTGATATGTTCCAACTATCATCAATCATTCTAAGTCAATAAAAATCAAACAAGAAGCAATTTATGATGGGTTTCAGAAAAGCTAAGAACTTCACTCCTGCTGCATCTCAGTAAACATAGTGTTATCTCTGAACAAAGAGAAAATGAATGGTGACTGCTAGGAATTATTAATGGACTATTATTATATATATTCTTATTGGATAATAATTAAGTAACTAGATTACATATATCTTTATATTCCTATTATCATGAGGTACCACTTGACCTATGGACTACTATTATATGATACACTATTCTCAATGTATTTTCAATCTGTTAATTACAGTCTCTTGTACTCACAGCCACTTTTGGCTCAACCATGTATAATCAGTATTTTTAATTTTATTGTGTGATGCGGTCTGGTCTACTTGTATATGAACCACGTATGTCTGAAATGTATGATTTACACAACGGAGGCTGATATTTATTTCCTGAACTGGGCAGGTTGAGCTACGCGAAAAATTACTATTTTCAGGATCACTACGGACTCAGAGTCGAGTCAAATCTGCTGGTGCTGGTTGATGTGTACTTAGTGTAACATGGAGACAAGGTCATAGAAATTAGTATTCTTATTGACGATTTTGTCACATGATATTTAACGGGCTATAGGACATAACACAAAAACGTGAATTTGCGAACTAAGTGTACAAGTATGGACGAGGAATACCAAGTACATATACCATGAATTGTTTGATTCTCAGGATGAAAATAAAAAACAGATTTTGTTTTATTTGCTTTTTTCTTTCGTTTTTAATATGTTAATTTTTTAGTTTAAATGTACTATGGAAATAAAATTTAGTCTAACGTCATTCCTTTTAGACAAATTATGTAGAGACAGAGTCACAGAGGGATAATTAACAAATTGACATGGATAAATAGAAGACTAATTTCAAACAATCGATGAAATTAACCTGTAACTCGTTGAATAGTACAATGTACTATAAACAATTTAATCTTATATTTCCTTACACCTGATAATCACTAGATAATTAATGGATACATCTTTTATAAGTCTCAAACATTGTGAATTGAATTAAATTGATATACTACTGCAAAACAAAGAAGCTTTTCACAGCACACGTTTATCAATATCAAATATAATTGTTATGAAAATATCAACTAAGTAACTACATTAGGATTTATCATCTGTTTGCACGTACTACTACTGTAAACATAATAATAATAAATACCTAGTTACAGTACTTTAATCACGAAAAAAATCCCAAAACCTTCCACCAAAGTTGTGGAGTGCGATACATATGTCGACAGATATAAGTAGTATGTAACATCAATCAGAAGTGGCACGCCTGGCAAAAGAAGGTTGGGAAGATCGAATCAAAGAGAACAGGAACAGAGAGTTATTGTTATAGGAATGAAGAAACGATGAAGTCCGAGACAATTGATAGAGGATTTTCAAATAAAGTATTGAACGTATGGTTTTCACATTTTACCAAAAACACTCTAATTTTGTGTCAAGATGACTAGTCGTCCCCTCCTGTGTTCTCGTTCATTAGAAGATCAGGTGTCTCTCAAACCACAAACCCAGAAGCTATAGACATTGCCTTAATTGACACATTTAATACTATTAAGTGGTAGAGTGACATTTCTTTTTTGTTACATTTATGGATGCTGTCAACTCCTATGATATTGTTGGACCGGCAAGCTCTGTTCTTCTAATTTTTGTATACAGAAGAAATAACACCGCAACTGACCATCTACGTCACGCTGCAACTTTGCTTCGTCTTTTTGCTGGGACGTGTGTGTGCTGAAAAGGTTTCAAAACTATTAAGTCAATATTTTAATAGCTATTTAGCAAACCTGGAAGTTTTGAATGCTTTGACACGTGGCCACTCATACTGCACTGATACGCTTCCAGTACATTTCGTAAGCGAGATCATTCACAACAATGCCTGCAGCTCCCGACTACTGTCCGTCTGATATTCTGTCAAACAAGTGGCCTGACTGTGGTAATCAGAGCTGTGAAATCCTGTTCCTTTATACATCAGAAAGTAGGGTCCTTATTGGACAAGCAGAACTACGTTTCTGATCGGTCTGAGGGTAAGGAAGACAGTGGTACAAGGAAATGGAATTTCACACTCTAAATAAGAAATAAATTATGAATTTGAGTTAATTGCAGACTAGATCTCGATTTACGGATATGATAGGGTTGACAATGAAGAAAATAGAACATTTAAATAACAAAGATACGGGTGTACATTATCATCAATAAGGATAAGGAATCCCAAAAACATGACAATAACGTCAGCCACATCTTTTAAAACAATTTATCTTAATATCTTTGTTGTTTACATATTTCATTTCTTTCTGCATCGACTGACATAATTGCCAAAGTTATTGTGATTCCTTGAGCCTATTGATGAAAACTTAAGGGTATAGTATTATTTTTAATAATAAGTGATTGTTTAGCTTTTCTTTCAAAATGTGTGCTTATGTAATTAAGACAACACTATTACCTGTCATAGTTCATTAACTGGCTGCCAACGGTGCATTGTTGCAGTCTCATCAATTGAAATCCATCTAAACTAAACTACTTGGACTGGGTGACTAAGTTTACCTATTCACATCATAATTTTGTTTCAACAGAAAAATCTGTCAGACGGTTTAGTTGTTGTGAAATATTTTAAAAAATGTTACATCAGTTGTACTTGAACCTCATATGATACTACTGGTTGTTATAGACATTGATATGGAGAGTGGTATAAATTTTCTTAGCGGTAAGGTGGAAACAGAACTTAACTTGCTTTGCCATGTCCACTCAGACTGCCAATTATCGTGAGACTAGAAAATTGCTAAACATCAAGTGCATATAGGTTCTGTGTGAGTAGAACGACAATATATACTTTATCCAAAGTGAACTAGAATTAATATCAGATGGGTTTTGTGGATATTATAGTAATTTCAATGGTTAAGATCATGAGTCCGTGGTTAAGTGCTCGAGCGCGAAACCAGTAGATCCTGGGTTCGAACCTCACAGGGGGCGAGGTCGTGGATGCGAACTGCTGAGGAGTCCCACAATAGGACGAAACGGCCGTCCAGTGCTTCCAGGTTTTCCATGGTGGTCTAGCTTCAACTGACTCACGACCTTAACCACTGAACTAGAATTGTTAATTATTTGTGGGCTATGGTCGTGGGTTTCTTATCGACAGACACATATCTCAAATAACAATAGTGATTATTGTACCTGAAACCTAATCAACTCAAATATACATTGGTACAACCTCTTCTTCTACCATAGTTTTAATATCTCATAATTCTTTTCTTCTTCATACTTTTCTTCCTTCACAGCCAGCTACTTCCCCTTCTATCTTCTCTATAGACCTTTTACCCCCAACTGGTTTACTTCTGTTTCGATAATTCTCCTGATTACAGTTCATGTCAATTTCAACAGCTTATCTCCTCATACTGAGCCTTCCCTTCCCAGTTAGAATTTATTTATTTATCTTCATGATGAATATTCAAACACTCAACAACAAAATTATGATTAGTTTCTTTGGTAAAAAGAACGTTATATCACTTTTGTTTATTCTACCTCATTGTTACCAGTTTAACTGAATTTCATTACCACTATTTTTGTAATTATTACCATTTTGGAAAATAAGTATATATTTGTGATTGTACAGTTTTGAAAATGAATTCACCGAAAAGAGAACTCACAGAACAAGTCTTTCTAATTTTATATATCGATGGATATATTCTGTTTACGTCATCACTTCACATTTATACTGAACTCCTTAATCTCATAATTACTCAATATTTATTCTTATGTAATGAGCTGATATAATGAACTTATTATGTTGTCTCATCATTGGGTTTTATTTTGAATACCCCAAGTCTTTGATCAGTTACTATCTTTAGAGATAAAATTCAAATAAATTGTTAGGTTGATCAATCATTATTTATTTATTGAGATCGTGAACTGATCAATATTAGACTATCTGTGAAAACCTGCAAGCGCTAGATGGTCGTTTCGTCCTAGTATGCGACTCCTCAACAGTGCGCATCCACGATCCCACATATGAGGCTCCAACCAAGGACCTCAACCTCACGCGAACGCTTAACCTCTCGACCACTGAGTCGGCATTCAACGATGTCAATGTCTAACTTTAACCAATCCATGACATTACGCGACCGTCTTCCAATATCGCAATATTGTGGATTGATCGAAGTTAGTTTTTCACCGTATTTCAACTAAAGCACCCTAACACATTATTTCGCATTGACAATATTGTGATATTCTTTGAGCCATATGGTCTTATTTTCAAGTCTTTCGTTTCCATTCGGAATAATATAGACTTAAACTCAAACATAAGTTAGTCTTTATAATTACTTTGAAATAACTGACATTGTTACGAAGTGTTATTCATTTTTAATGAGATCAGGTTTCCTGTGCATAACAGTCTACCACTAAAAATCTCACTGTTTTTCTAAATAGTATCCGTACAAAAGTTAAAAAATGTCTAATCCGTTTATTTATAAGTAACAAACAGATCATTTTGTCGACAATAATTTCTTTTAACAACACCTTGGTTATCGATATCTATTCATTCATTTTGATTGTTTATTGATTCCTGAACTTACTACAAACTTTTTATCATTTTCTTAATGCTAAATATTATTGGTTTTGTCTTAATATGTCTGTTAATTGTTGAATGATCTGAGTCCTGAGTTGCTAGATATTTTTACCTTTCTTTATATTGGCTTTAAAATAAGGTTCGCTTTGTAGTTTCTTCATCTCTAGAACTCAAATACAATTCTTTTCATTATTATATCTAGTACTTCTGATGATCTATTCCAAAAAATTTATTCTTACAGACTAGAAAAATAACTGGTTATGGGTTGAAATGGAAAAGACCACAAGGTTCTGTACTGGATGGTTTACAAATTTCTAAATAAATGAAAGAAAGATAACAAAATAGTCATTCAGTAAACTTTTGTATTTCATTCTTGAGCTTATATTAGATTGTAATGAACACAAAATAGATATTAAAATGATTAATGTTATGCATTTAATGAATAAATTGCAAATGTTCATACTGATATCAAATATATGTATCATTGAAAACTACGAAACACTGGATAGTTGTTTCTTTTTAGTACAGGATTCAGCAGGGCACAACAAAAATTCTACCTAGGACACTTAGGCCTCATGATGAGTGCCTAACTTTGTGATCATCAAGTTACCATAAAACGGTATACATTCCTAACTTGGATCAAGTAGATACCTATTCAATAACTGTTACTACTCAACTTATCATTAATCATGTATCATTACTAAGGTTTGATTTGGTAATTTCGAATAAATTGAGCATTGGATAGGTTGTTATAAATAAATAAATAAATAATATATTTGTAATACCCCAATGAGTAGAAAAATTAAATTTTCTGACGTTTCGTGATTTAGTGCAAGTCACTTCTTCAGAGAATAAGTAACCAAATCTTATTGCCCTAGAATTTTACGCATCAAATGCTTTCATATCATATTACATAACAAGACATAAATCTTTTTTTTCTGATAATGAAAAGAAAAAAAGTCAAGTGACAAGTATTTTTTGAACCATGTAAACAAATAAGTACTACTAAATATTAATAAACTTATATGTAAATATACACAATAGTCCATAAAAATAATTCAGTTTAATATACCGCCTATTTCTTTTATATTGTTAATGATTTATCCGATAATGTACTTTAAGGGGAAAAAATAAACCTCTTTTTTTAAAAACATGGAAAAACAAAACTTCTCTAGAATAAGTAATTTTTCATTTCAGATTAGTTTCTTTAGTTTGTATTAATTTATCAATAATTATTTTGACTAAATGAAAAATTGTACTTCATGCAAATCCACTATAGTTTAGGTGAGACTATAATTTATGGATGACCTTTAAGCGGCGCTGAAGTGACCTTGAGAGTGTCCACCAAATGGCGGTTATAAACCAGTGTGAGGAATTGGAATTATGATTTACAGTTGATGGTTAATGCTAGAAATTATATTTAGGGTCTTCATCACGAACTAACATCAGCTATAATGCCAAAACTCAATGTATTCAAATGGAGGAATGAAAATCGCACCCAAATCCCAGACCAGTTATCTCTTACCTGATTGGCTCGCCCATAAATTATAGTCTCGACATAGTCTGTTTATTATTGTCTGTACATAATTACAACCACTTCTGTAGTTCCCATTCATGACTGATTATAAATTCAATCTTAAATAATGTTAATATTATTTATGATTTATATCTATAATAATGGACAAAATTATTGGCATAATTCGCTTATATTAAATGGATACATTACTTAATGATATTATTATATAAAAGGAAGTGTTTAGGTAAATCAAGAAAAAATTTATTTGTCTAAAAATATTACGCCTTTGGGCGAGATTAGTTAAACAATATTTATCGTTACCTATCTGAATATAGAAAAAAAGCTTTAAAATAGTTAATATGTGTTTTCCAATGATAATTAATGGATGATAAGATATTGATTAATAAGCGGTACGTTTGATCTTTGCGTTACAATAAATACGGCTTCTGATATAAAAGTATATGGTTATTTTTTAGTCCTGGTATATAGCATATACATAGACATTAGGATTACCATTAATATTAAGATGGATGGCCTATCGAAAAAACGAGCCCGGAAGAGTCCTGATACTTCGAGTAAAAACAACTCTGTTATAAACTTTATGCCATGCCAGTTCAACTACCTTTGCAACAGACTATGTTAGGATCGTACTTACACCACATATGCCGCTGGATGACTCAGTATCTAGTTTACTAACGAGCTCCACATGAAGATCCATTAGCATAGGTAATATATGGAGAGAAATAGATAGTATTTGTGAGCAATTAAGTGATAGGAATTCTAAAATGGAGTCACCTTCAGACTCTTTTAGTCTAATTTTAGTCCATGTATTATAAACGTAGATTGTCAGAAAATGACATTTCCTAATAAAGGACATAATTTTCAGCTAAGCAAACTAACTGGCTGAATATTAATGTAGAGCTTTTATTGAATACACTAATGACAAAAACACTAAATGGTGAATAGATTAGACGTTTCAGGCAGTATGTTCATGTATGATTAAATCGTGAAAGTAAAAAAATGTTAGAAAGAAACTCCCTCTGTTGAGTCTTTCAATAGCCATGTATAGCCTTGATGGTTCGAATAAAGTTTGGAGATGATTTTCTGTCGGATTAATTTCGAGAACCTAAACAATGAATGCAGTTTAGCGAACATTGTAAACTTCACCATGATACTTCGTAACACTTCCTCATTCAAATAATTGAAGCAAGTCGTCAAATGGAATTTAAGTTCCAGTCATTTCTAATTTTCATAAGCTTTATGACGAGTAGTTTATTTAAACTTACAGTATATGGAACGAGTGCTCTCAATATTTTTTGGGTATGACTTTTGTTTAATATTCAACAATAATGAAAATATATAATGATTCCTGTCGAACAGCCTACACATTCATCAAATTGTCGAAATCTTGGTCAAAATAAGAATGACTTGAGTGAAAATAAAACCGGAGCTGTTCGGAAAGTACAAACATGTAAAGAAAAGCAGTTTTAAAACATCTTTTATCTATGTAGAGCTTGTGTAAAAATTTAACAACTCCAAGGTACACATAAATGGCTTCAAAATAGACTCACCAAAGTTCTTATAAGAGCAGGTTACCTATGGAGACAGAATTGCCTAATTTAAGGTGGTCAAATCATTACATAGTAGATTATCTACATTCGTTACAACTGTAATAATAAATAAAAACAATCTTTTAATATGGCATTTAATGGCCCAATATCTGACCCCAGTTATATCAAATGATTACTATTAAAAGATACATCCTGGCTACCGTTGTATATAATCATCCACTTAAATCACGTTGGTTAATAATGGGATTAAATAATTCAAATACGAGAATGGACTTCCAATACGTACATATGTCATACACTAATCAATCCAGAAAGACAATCAGAGAAACTGAACGAAATTACGCGCGTTGGAGAATGCGAATGAACCAACTCGTTTTGATAAAGCGTGACAATATTTATATTCAAACACATATATATATGCAAACACATAATGAATAGGCTGAGCAATTAAAGACATACGATCATATAAAAATTCAAGGCTAATAAGTGAATTATTGACGATGTCAAAATATAGCTTGAGAAGAATGAATAAATTGGTCTGGACAGAAGCCAAAATAACCTATGTGTGCTTGACATAGTACCAGCCATTACAAGCTTTATCATATACACACATAAATGAAATATATTATTTTAATCACTGATATCAGTCGACAGTAGACATCAGTCATTCTAAGACAGTCTAATAGATAGTGATTTGTAGCGACTCCAAACATTTCTAATAAATTAAACGTTCAACCATTAGATCCTTCAGCTATCCATGAAACACCATTAATTTGGCATGAAATTATTTCTTCTTCATTACATATTTGTCAGTCAGCCAATCATATGACATAGTGAAAATCGATACTCATTACTACATGATACTGATGAAACGCTCACCCCCCCTTTCAGTATGGGTAATGTGTAACCATATTAATTATTGAAAATTATATTACAACTAGATATGAATACAGAGTTAAATTTTTGTCTTTTTTTAAATACAAAATTACACATTAATAATAAAGTTTCAGTTCATTTTCTGAACTTTAAACATTCAAAAAATTTATGGTTTATAATAAACTGGTGGTTATAGCACAACAATTTGAAACAAGATATGGTAATGTTTGTGGTAAAACCGCCCATTCATTTGTTTTTAAATTGTAAGTTTGAATTAAATTTGATGGTTCCATATTGTTACGACCACCAATTAAAAAGATATAATCATTCCATATACGTGTAGCTAATTATTCAACGGAAAAGAAAACATTAAATATAAATCCTTAAGTTTTAAGATTTAATTTTATTGATGAAGTTTTGTTCTCTGAAGTGTATGGTTTGGCCGTGGAACTCTCATTGTTTTTCTGAACGACATTATCAGCACAAACATCAGGCTTTTACCTGAAGCTCCACGACCAGATCATCTAGCTCAGAGAACAAAACTCCACCTGAACTACAAATCTTCTCCACTACTTAATTTGACATTTAAAAAATTAGGAAACCTTGTAGACAGAATACTAATTGTTGATACAAACTTAACTGTTATAATCTGTCGTTTCTGATTAATTTGTCAAACTAAACAGTGATAAATCTAATTTGAGGTTTTTCTTCAAAGCATCTCTCTACAAAACTAAAAAAGTAAGTTCTTTTTAATCTACTTGTTGTTAATATTCCCTGTTCTTGAGATAAACTAAATACAAAATCGTCCAAGGTCATAGGCACGTGCTGATGATCAGTAGCAAGTTAGGATGAAACGTCCCTCTCAATTCATCTCGATTCCTAATGGTTTTTCAACTCAGATCAGTCTGTTATCTTCAGTGAGAAATGATCACTATGAAGCTCCAAACTATATTAATACATATGAAAGATTAGACATTAATGTTTAGAATATCCAGGTCACCCATAGTTAATCAGTACATTTTATAAAATTCTTCATTTTAGGATTTTTCTCATTAAAAACTATTTCTAATTCAGTTTATATGATAAAACAACTTATATCAGGCTTGTTTGTCGACCGATCGTTATTACATAAGAAACAGTTGATTTGATAATTTGATTAAAAGTAAATGTAAATAATTAAAATGAATCGAGTTTAATTCATTCGGTGTCATCTGACGACTTTCAACCTGAATAAGGCATAATTACGAATGTTTTTCTAGACAATAAATACAAATAATAATATGCCATAAAAGATTTTTGATTTCAGTACAACGACCTAAAAACCTAGTACTCCTAGAGTTAGCAACTGTTGAGTATTATTTTGCAGTGTAAACCTTATGCGTTCTTAAAGAACAAATTGTATTTTATTCAATGAGATATTAGATTAATATTAATTGACAGTAAAAATATATTACCAGCAAATGCCCGATGTAAAATCATTGGTTTGCCTTTACTCCAAATTGTAGTTTTCAACGAAAATATATCTGTGGTATTTACACAACCAGTTTCATTAGCTCCACCGCATACGTATACACAATCATTATGAATAAAAACACTTGAAGCTTCACGTCTAAAACGCATGGAAACAAGAATAATAGTAATTATTGATGATGATGATGTTGTAAACTATAAAATTCGTTAATCTCTGCATACCTTAACTTGAATGAATTATATACAGTATTTGTTAGATACAAGAGTTATTTTCGCCACATAACGACGAGAAATAAAGACAAAAAAATGTGTCTCAAGCATTGTAAACAAATATGTATGGTGGCTAGCAGTGAAATCTAGGATGTGCGTTTCGCCATATTCGGGACTCGTCAGCCGGATGCTGATGTCCATTCTGGGACTGGAACCCAGTACCATTCAGTTCAAATGCCATGGCGTTTGTTGTGAAAACTTCTCGAATTTAAACATATACAGCTACATGGACTCGGGAAGCAACTAAAATGCTGTATAAATTCCGACAAATATCAATATAATGAAATAATTTCACATCAGTATATAAACATTATTAATGAAACAGTCACAAATCAATTTATATTGTTTATCTTACTTGTGGACAATACTTCATTCTGAGCTCAATGATTGATCTAATTTTATAGTTTGTTTAATTTCAGTCTGCAAGTCACGTGTAGATATGTGTGACGTTACAATAAAAGATAATTCATATGTAATCATGAATTGATCGCAAGATAATAAATTAAACCTTAATAGTGTTACATGTTACGATCAGATATTCCGTGAAATCTTTATAAACAACTACTGTTTAACTAGAACTTCATTCATCATGTAAGCAACATGTATTATTTATAACCCGTAATAATTATGATACAGCCTATAAACTGACCGATAAATATACTATTAAATTTATGGTTGTCCTAGAAAACTATTACGATCCTATAATCACTCCGACATTCATCAAAACCTGAAGTAATTTCCATATGATATTTGGTATTACATCTGTCTCTTCAGCAGCAATCACTTATTTTAGTGAATCACCTATTAATCAATAATCAATATGAAATGAAGCCCAATCAGAAATATTAATATTTTAAACAATTACTTCCCATTAACATTGAACTATGTTTTAGTGCCTATTTAGTATAGTATGGTATAATGAATCTCAAAGAAAATGACACATAGATTACAAAATTTTCATGAAAACATATAGTATCACTATAATTATGATTTCAAGCAGGCGGTAAAAAAATAATTTATTACAAAGCACAAGTTTGTCACTTTTTATTCATATTAGCGATTGTTCATTAGAATTATATCACGATGGTAACGTTGTTTCAATTTTACCTAGAAACATAATCATTATATCTCTTTGTTGTTTTCGTTTCAACAATTGCTAACTCTGCTAAAAACCTTTATGACTTAATGACAGTGTTGAGACAATTCTCTTAGGATGTACTTATGCCAAGAAAGACTGATCATTTACAGTTCTTAACATCAATGACGGGAAGATTAAAGCACCCTTGATAACTGACTTAAAATTTATCGCTGTTGCACGAGCCAATAGCTGGTGAAATTCAGTATTTGGAGTTTAAAGTGAGAGTAACTGGATACGGGTCCTTGTGTTAACATCAACACGGGCTCAAAGATATTTGGTTGACGAGTTTCAAATAGAACAAAACAAGCATCCTAGACCCCATTATCCAACTCTGTTTAAGATTTCTAATTGTTGCATATATATGCTTGCTAAACTTAAGCATTGAAACAATATAAAACATTTCCTTAATTATTCATGTTTAAATAATGCTTACAAGAAATAATGACTTTTGATCTAATTTGACTTTAATTTTACACGTAACCCTTGGTTGTAATAATTCCAGTTTTTTATCTTATATTCTTCCATACACTTGAATTACCAAACACACATTTATCTTAATAAAATAGGTTTTAACCAAACTGTCTATCAAAATTAAAATAGACTGAGAAAAACATGACTTTCATTTAATATGAATAATTAATTAACGTTTGATATAAAAGATTGATAAATACTCTACCATTCCTGTGAGCCTTAGGTTTACCAAATGCATAGGTTACGGGTCAATACAGCTGAGAGTTTTAAATAATCTAAAAGGAACTAACTTATCAGTTCTCTTTAGTTATTTTTAAATTGTTTTGCAGTTCATACAAAACTACAGACGAGGTTCATTTTCGTAAAATTTGATGAGGAAAACGTACTTCTTGTCATATAAGACTATCAATTCAGAGAATAGTTGTAAACTATAAGTCTATATTTTTAGAATTTATGCTTTTTGTCTGATACAATTTGAAAACAGTATAAGATTAGACTTTGGTTACTTACAAAAGTCTAAAAGTAGTAAGGTTGGTCAAAAATAATATTTCATCGAAATCATGAATCGGCCAATGTTAGACCACCACTAAAAACCTGGAGGCACTGGACGGCCGTTTTTCCTAGTGTGGGATTCACCAGCAGTGCTCATCCATGGTTTTGTACTCGAGATTCAGACCCAAGACCTTTGGTCTCGCTGATTACCTGGTCGGTATCGAATAGTGTTTATGCCTTGAGGTTAAGCGAAGACGTGAAACCGGAGGTCTTGGGTTTGAGTCTCGAGTACGGAATCGTGGATGCGCAGTGCTGTGGAGTCCCATACGAGGACGAAATGGTCGTTCACTGCTTCCATATTTCCGATGGTTGTCTAACATTTGAATTAAATTCAATGATCTCCACAACCCCAAACAGAAAAATAATACAGATAATACCTTATTCGTACTTTTTCAGTTTATAGAGACCAAGGTAGAGGAAATGTGAGAATACATAGGAATCTTTACAACCCAGTCATTTAATACGTATATTTCTGACTACCTACCCATTTTTTGATTAATAAATGTAACATCTCATATGTTATTCAGCGAATTAAGAGAGAATACTTTGACACTTATCAAATGACCTGACAAACTTCATATCTATTGATGATGATTTTATCATCCAACTACTTGAATTTGTAAGCACCCATTTCATCAGTGGACAACTTTTGTGCAAACCATTAATTATCCAGATGACTAACAGATTGACTGTATTTAAAAAGAACAAAATTTTATCATCTGGACAGTATTTTGAAGTAAATATCTAAATGCAATACAATAAATCATATACTTATTTCCAAGTGAATTATGTTTTGATAAAGTTTCTGTTTTAAAAATATGGTTTTCTAAGGTTCATATCCAAACAGAGTGTATCTTTGAGTGAATATACAGTACGTTCTTTACGGACATTATCGAATTATTATGGATTTCAACTTAAAAGAATAATAACTTTCTCACATTTAAAACGGTAAAAGATGACATTAAACTACAGTAAATGATTAATTTGTGGTGAAAAACGATGATTTGTAATGATTCTCATTCTTCATCAAATGAACATATACAAAATAGTTAATGGGAATTTATTCTGCACCACCATAATCAAAATATATTGCACTGTTGAAGCAATCATGTTTGGGGTTATGTCTTTTAGGTTGTATTATAAAACTCGGGAAAGATTGTTAGCATTACTGTGTTAATATATTTCATTACAAATAACTTTGCAGATTGAAATCAATTTACGGCTATAGGCAACATCGCTGTATTCACACACCATGTCCACGTGTTATCAGATATCGATAAGATGTATTCCTGAAAATCAACAGTGAGAAAATGCTTACCCTTAAATATGATAATGAACTATGTTAGGTGATTTCCTAGCTCTAGACACACTAGAGCTTTAGACTTTCTAGAGAGAAAGCTTGACTGATGGGGTTCAACCAAGTCGGGAGTGAAACAACTGTCTCCAACACCATAACTAGCCTTACACGACTAATTAGCTAGGCTAAAAAATTGTGTATCAGGTTCCACCTTACAGAGCTGGGAATAAATTATAAAATTCTGTTCCAGATGCGTGTGATCCTGTGGAGTTTTCTGCTCTCAAAAGTTTAGTAGTTTGGCGGCTGGTATCGTTATAAACCTAAAGCGTTCTCCAGCTTTAACTTACTACTAAAGACAACCCGAAAAGCAATATGATGATTAGAAAAATAAAGTAAGCTACTACTTCAGAGATCTACTGTAATAACTCCCAATGAAACAATTTGAAAAAACTTTGTTCATCTTACTTTGGTATAATAAGATTTGTGCTAACAAAATGATCGTGAATACTTACACTTCAGTCATTTTCGCTAAAAACTGCCATTTTCCTGACGTAATATCATACATCTCGATAGTTGAATCGCTGACCCCACCAACAACTATAATTTCATTATTGGTAGAGCAAACGCTACAACCAAATCGTGGTCTCAACATTGACGAACATGATTCCCACTTATTTACTCGTGGGTCCAACATCTCAACGGATGATAAATTTTGATCTGTAGAGATAAAAAGAAACAAATGAATCAAAATGCTGGCAATGAGCGTTTTGAATTTCTAGTCAGGATTGTACTCAACTGGTCGATTTAAAACGGTGGTAGAGAAATGTTTTGTGACCTAACTGAACAACACCTGTAGTTAATACTATAGATTGATCTTAGTTAGACAATCATATAGAATTATGAGACAGTGGAGAGTGGTTCCTTCTTAAATTAAAACTTCTCACCATCTTGCATACAAAACCCCATAAGGAATCAAATCTATGACTTTCAGACCCTGTAGAGATCATGTTACTCCTATACTATGACGTCTATACCTCGAGCTTTATACTTCAAACTTAATTGAATTCAAGATATTGTTCGAACATCACCCACCTCTATTAATAATATCTGTCTGAAACTCAAATCGTTAGGTAATATTTAGAAACCTACATAGTTAATTTTAACACCTACATACATCCTTATTCACTTAAATTATTAAAAAAACGCTTACCGTCTTCTCCGACACCTCCTATAGCATACATCACACCATCACATTCCGTAATTGAATACCAACTTCGTCCAATATTTAAATTTGGTCCACTAGACCATAAACCTAATGAAATATCGTAAATATTAGATGTTTTCATTGAACATTTGGGTTTTCCACCAACAAGATAAATTTTATCATTTAAATTGATAGCCCCAAAACCTTTTCTTAAAGAAGGCATAGTTTTTAAATTTGGTAAAATTATTTGTTTTAAATAAGGAAATGTACATGATTCCATATAATTATTATTTGAATAATTTTCATCAATATTATAATTTTTGCACAAATTTTCATCCTGATTAATAAATGATTTCATTTCAAAAATTTTATAACATGTTATATTTGATGAGAAACTTTTGTTACATAATCGTCCTCCAAAGCATATCAAAGATGTCTGAAGTAACAAGAAATATTTCTTTTTAAAAACAAAATAACATCAGAAGGGTTTTTTGTGGATATTATAATAATTTCAATGGTTGAGATCATGAGTCAGTTGAAGCTAGACCACCATGGAAAACAATAGGACGAAACGGACGTCCAGTGCTTCCAGGTTTTCCATTGTGGTCTAGCTTCAATTGATTCATGATCTCAACCATTGAAAAAAATAACAATTAATGCACAATACTGTTAATAATTATCTACCGATAAAATTCTCAAATGAACACCATGATGATGACGATGATGGTGTTGAGTCCTTCAAATTGAATGACTTTTGCCATACTTCAAATGGTTAAGGATTGTTAAGGTCCTGTACCCAATAGACTTGATGCTCTTTATTCTCTTCTTTTCCGTACCTCATTTGTAGTCCACAGCTATGGAGATTCTTACGCCCGATACACAAACCTTACGTACGTGTTCTTCATGGTCACAACTTATACTAAGTGCCTTTCAATCATTACTGTAAACTTATCAAACAGTTCTACTATACAAATAATTTTCAAGTAAACCTCCTTGAACACTATCCTGTAAATCATTGCTGATTTCTGAATGCTACATCTTAACAACTCTGTTGGGCATCCACTCTATCTGTAAACACTTATTGGAAACCTCATCATACTTGTAAAAATGGTGTGTACCCGCTTTGTCGGAAATATATTATGATTATTCATTGGGAAGCCGTCATTGATTTTCTACATCACTTCAAAAGTGCTTATTTTAGGATTCTTTCATTTGTACTAATTTATAGCGATCAGAACCCAATATTACTTTTGTCCACAAAGCACATATTTAAATTAACACATTTTTAACAGTTCCGTTTATCTTCTAACGAATTCTGATCGAAATGCAACTGAATTTTAATCAATTTATTTAATTGCATAAGAAACATCTTGTGATGACAGATCGATTCATTTATGTCTTGGTCATAACGATCTTATGAATTTAGAATTAAATACTTTATAAGTCATGAATTAACATGTTTGATTATTCGATTTGGTTGAATTATAGTCAGTTACTCCGGGAATATATCTGTTGACAACTGTCACTCATTGTTAAAGTCTAATAACTATGTTATATTCCTAAGAACATAATTGGAAATACAACGAATCAGGTGATTTGATTAACTTTCATTTATTAACCCTATAATAAGTTATCTATATGTTTAAACAAAACTTCGTTAAACAATAATATTAGATAGAATAACTAAATTGGAAGTAGATGCCTTAAATACTTTGAATACTTAAAGAAAAACAAAGTGGTTTGGTCAGTATTAGAATGTTAAAATGTACTCAAAAATGACTTACATTTTCTGTAGTTTGTTTTGGCGAGTCACTATTCAAATCGCATACCGGTAAATTAGTCAACGTCAACTCTTTGTCTATAGAATGATTTGACTGAAAAATATGTATGATGTAAATTATATCACTAGTCATTCATATGTATATAAGTAGATTCTTACTTGAATAGATGTTATATTAATTTAATTTACTTTTCATGTCAAAGTAACATCATTTGAAGATCTTTTAGTAACATAATATTATTGAGACATAAGAAAGATTGGTTCTGTGAAGAGTTCTGTCCTCGGAGAATTCGTGTTCAGAAGCTGTACAATCGCAAATATATACTTCTGTTTCAAAATGATAATAATTACAGTAATAGCGATAATAAAATTCTATTAAACATGGTAACAGTGAGTTAGAATAAACAAAGGCAATAAAATGTTATAGAGGTCTCTATAGACTTTTTACCCCCAACAGGTTTATTTCTGTGTGTATGATTCTCATGATTACAGTTCATCTCAATTTTAACAGATTATCTTGTCATGCTTAGCCTTCCCTTCCCAGTTAGAATTTATTTACTTATGTTCATGATGAATATTCAAACACTCAACAACAAAATTATGATTAGTTTCTTTGGTAAAAAGAACGTTATATCACTTTTGTTTATTTTACCTCACTGTTACCATGTTTAATAGAATTTTATTATCACTATTACTGTAATTATTATCATTTTGAAACAGAAGTATATATTTACGATTGTACAGCTTTTGAACACGACTTCTCCGGGAAGAAAACACTTCACTGAATCAATTTTTCCTGTTTTACGTCTTAAGGGGTATATTTCGTTTGCTTAATGATAATATTGAGCAATAATTTTACCCTAGTTTATGACGATTTAAAAATGAACACTCATAACCTCACATAGACTCAGACTTACGGAATTAACTAGTTAGTATCGAGTGGTTTACAATTGTCATCTTCTGATAATTCGTGATATAATGCGCTTCTCAACGAATATGATAGGTGGATAGCTGGTTCACTTCAAACCTGACCAATCACTACTATATATTTGAACCATCGGATAACACTTCACTGGATGAATGATGTAAGACTGGCCGTTAAACTTCAAAGTCCTGACTTAATTACAAGACAGTTAGACTTATGAGATGAAAAACATTTTTCAACGGTGGTATTAGCAAATATAATTATCCTCACTGATATTTAAAATCTTAAAGATTAGTGAGTTTTTATCGTTTAACACTAAAGTCTGACTTTAGTTAGATAACCAATTGAAAACAAGAAACAGTGGACATCTAGTTCGTCTTAGTATAGAACTCTTTAACGGTGCTCACCCGCCCCCAAACATCGATTGGTCTTGGTATCTTTATTTCTCATGGATAGAGCTTTTTAAAATTTTGGTAGTATATTGATCACAACTTTTATTACACTACACTGTCCCTAACTTATAGGTACTTACGAATAAACTTTGATAGAATTTTCACATTTGAAGTGTTTTGCTGACATTGTTTAAATAAGTTAACTTGTTGCTAATGAATTTTCCATGATAGCAATGAACAGTTTATTATATACAAACAATTTACTTAAATGAATATTATGTAATCTTGATTATTATATATATCTAATAGCACTGAAGTGCTGTGCGAAAATGCCAACTCCACTGAAATATAAACATTTGCTTAATATTGCTTATTTAAAAAGAAGAACTAGTTGAATATTGCAAGAAGTGTAAAATACACATTGATAATTTTACCTTACTAACTTACTTTACGATTCCATTTGGCTATTGCTACTGACCTTGATAACTGACCTAAATCAATAAGCGCGTTTTTTACATATGAATGAAATATATTCATCTCTTGATTTTCTAATATATCAAGTAACTTCATTGTGTCTATCAATTGAAAACGTATATGCTCACATAGTTGTTCTTTATATGTGTGACGATTGTCATAATCCTTTTTAATCCATATATGTATAAATTCCAGAAGTTTCCATTCATCTTGAACTTTGAAGTCATCTTGTTCTAGTATTGCTAATAGTTCTTTAGGTTCAATGTTCATAGTCTCATGATTATCTAACATTTTGCTTCAAAGATAAAAAAAAGAGAAAGAAAGGAGACAGTGAATACGATGAAGGTAAATAACTTTACGTAGAAGTATGTTATTTTAAAGAACACTTCATAAAAAGCCAAAAACTTTATGCAAAATCAGTCTACGATGAAATGTAAAAACTTGTTTTGTTATATAAGTAGACTAAAGTAATCGAGTTTTATTTCTCACTAACATAATTAATTATTTTTAGTCAAATAAAAATTTTCGACAAAATGATGCAACTGTATGAATTAATCTGAAGAAAGTATTGGAATATTATGATTCAACACAAATTTGCTAATAGGTTTCAGCTTGGTTTTTATAATAAATGAGAAGTGAGCGATTAGAAGTTTCATCCTTGACTGTAACTACTTAACTAGCCTATTTATAGAATTCGTCCAAATCTACTAACTTTGTTAAGTAACAGAAACTTTAGATAACCATCAGAACAAGTCTGAACATTCATGTATAAAAGAAATTTATTTTGAACTTGTCTTTAATATAGTCTTACCCCATGATTATTTTCATTTGACTAAGTGTATACTTAAAAGTGTATCCATCTGCTCTTGTCCTTCTAAATTTTATTAATAGCCATATCCAGTATGATTTTTTTCAATTCTTCTAACGCCTTAATTATTATAATACGAACTTTTCAGTTATCTTACTTTATTCACATTATAATTTGATCGTGGATTCACTCTACTGAGGAGTCCCACGGTAGGGCGAAACAACCGTCCAGTGCTTCCAGGTCTTCCATGGTGGTCTAGCTTCAATTGATTCGTGATCTCAACTATGATAATAATATACTATAATATCGACAAAACCCCTTCTGATATTTAACTAGTTAGTTCTAGACTCCTTCCTTCGCTTATAATCTTGTGTTATTTATTATCATCTGAATTATATAACATAGTATCAGGATTTATTATACGCTTATTGGTTGTCTGTATTTCCTTACATAATCCAGCCTTATACATATATCTGCTAACTGGATACACGAATTGTGGACTTCAGACTTGTTTTTGCTATAAACATAGAAATCAAATATGTGACTACATATTCATTTGAACTTAGCAAATTCTACATTAAAATAAATAACAATATAATGAGTATGGTCAAAATTATATTTTCTTTCTTTTCAATTAAATACAAACTATTGATTTTAGTTTCAATTAACCTCCATATAGCAAATGGCTAAGTGACTAAATAAACTCAGTATCACAAATTATCAAAATAAAATATCATAAAAATCAATAGTGTTTTTCATTTGTTGTTTTTTTTCTCTACGTATAATTTACATATTTTCTCAGGTTTTTATTTGTTTTCATAGAACCAGTAAGTAATAAGTAATTGTTAGTTCACGTACATAATTCAAGAATTAACTGTAAGTTTTATCATTTATTGATTTAATTCTTGAAGGTTAACTGATATCATGATTAAGATTGATGTCATCAATAATAATGAATGATCGTCGTGAAGTATCATAAATTCATCAAAGTTGACACATAACTCAGTAATCTCAAGCTAAATGATCTAAAGTTACTATATTCACCGGGAAACCTAAAAGTATTCCGGTTACATTACGTATGCATTTGTAAATGTTCACTGTAGAGATGTACCAAATGTTTTTTATATTTCTTAGCATTTATTGGCTAACATCAGTCAGTGAAAAAGGTTTACCTCCAAACAATTAAATAGTTCGATCCTGTTTCTTAATACTTCATGGCTCATGACGTTTTTTTATTTCAATACATAGTATTATAGTATTTAGGGAGTATATCTTCAACCTATCTACGTAGTTACCATCCAACATATTTTGGGTTACATCAAAAACTGATATTTGGTAGGCCATTGATTCTTAGAATCGGACTCCACGTCAACACACATCCACTACCGTATTAGGGGTCCAATACACTTTCTTCGTGGCACAATATAATAAGTTGACATTTTAATCAGTGAATCAATGTCCGGTGGTTCGCACATTATTTGTTAATTATTACTGTGCAGAGTTAGCATTTTTATAAAAATTCAAGAAGTGATTACTCTATAGTAAAGTGCTTAATACCTGTATTTTTTTAACATAAAACAGCCAAGCACTGTTTTACTTCACGCTTCTATGATACTTTATATCCCATGATATTTTACCAAATTCAGTCAACGGCTTGCTCGAACAGAAAATTAAACTCTTTAATTACTGTTATAAGGTAATAGTCAGTCAAATGATATATCGATAGACTTAATGTTTTTTATCTTGTTCTTACTCACTATTATTTGGTCTATTTGTTCCTAACAATTCGAGAATCCTTATTTATCAAAATACGAGTTTATCTGGTCTAATAACATATACATTAGGAGTTTATTATTGTCAAAATTGATACACTTTGCAACATTTAGTGAGACTATAATTTATGAAATACCTTTGAGTGACACTAGACTGACCTTGAGAGTGTCTGCTACTAAATGAGGGTTATAAACCTGTGTGAGGAATTATAATTATGATTTACAGTTGATGATTAAGATTAGAAATTGTATTTAAGCTTCTCATCACACACTGACATCAGCTATAATGCCAAAACTTTATTTATCCAAATGGATGAATGAATTCCACGTTAAAATCCAAGATTTGTTATCTTATACATGAATTGTTTCATCCATAAATTATAGTCTTACCATTTATAACATTTTATATTAATAGTTAATGTTTCAGATTATCTAAGTTTACTTGTATACTTACTCAAAATGTTTTGCTGCATGTTTAATACATTCATTAGTTAATTGATTTACTTCACAATTATTTACATTATTATTTTGTCTCATGAATATTAAACAATTATTCTCATTTAAACTTGTTTTCAAATAGTTAATACATGCATCTTGAATAAATTGTATGTTTAATAAAACACCAACATTGTACAATTCAATTACAGTTAGATCATCAATTGTAATCTCTGGATAATGAAACATATTTAAAAAAAGGTAAAGAAGTATCAGTGTAAACAGTCGAAATATATTAAAGAGAAGTGTAGAATTTATTAAAATTTTATCAAAGGATCATAATTTGATTCTACTGGGAATGTGTTTTATTACTGATTTTCAATGGTATTTCACTTGAGATTATTCAGGAATATGGAAAGCTTAATGAAATAACTTTTTGTGGTTGGTTTTTTCTTCAGAATAACTAGTTTTTGAATATGTAAAATCGTGAAGACGGATAGTGGCTAGCAGTGGAATCCAGGATGAGGGTTTCGTGCTATTTTGAACTCGTTAGTTCGATGTACCAGGGACGATACAAGTAAACAACACCAGGTGAATTCAAGATTGTGTTTTACAATTTTTTTAATAACATTCAGTGGAACTAGTTAATAATCAAACATAATGTCTCAACACATACACAGAAGAAGTAATATGACTTCATTTTGAAAGCTGTAAGAACCGATGTCAGTGGAAATTACACAGAATGATACTCAATCAGAAAATTTGCACATCACTTACATCTTCGCAATAAACTAACATGACTACCAACAAAAAACAGCACATCTAAATCCATATATCTCTAATCTAGCGTAAATTAGTAATCCATTAGGTAGAACTTCTTTTTCAACACGACAACACAAGATCAAGTGCGCAATAATTGTTTTGAAAAAGAAATCATAAATCACTAAGTTTTTCAAGGGGGTCAACTGACTATAAATATATACACTTGTCGTGTTCGCTTATGTTAAAAGTAATGTGTTCACAAGCGAATATGTTGAACTATTTCAATGGAAAATAGAAGTTTGAAAACATCTAAGGATTCTGTCAGTAATAGTGGCAACAATAACGTACTAATACATCAACCACTAAAACACTTATAATCTACCTATTTTTGACATCCTGGAGTACGAAAACATCCTTTAAAAATAAAATACTCACTTTAAGGTGTCCTCATAAGGCTAGGATTATTAATCTTCTTTCAAGAATTTTGCAGCTACTCAGTTACGTTGATCTTGTTGGCGGTAGTAATCAGATCAATGAACTAGCTAAGATGTTTTGCTTGTTCTCTTTTTCCTGCTTATGACATATGTGACCTATGTTTCTACCAAGAAATCTGTTTATAGCTCATATTACAGATGTTAAAGTTAAACTCCATCTACCTATTTTCTTTACTTAATTCTAGTTAACATTTGAGTTGTGAACTATGTAACTAATGAGATTGACACTTAAATAGGTATATTAGATCAACATCCCGTATTATATTTTAATATCTGTTTAATTACATCAAAGTTATGAAGTGAACTATTAAATTTTTTCAATAAAAATACATGAAGTGAGATAATAGATTTTTATTTGTAAACATCATTAAACAAAAGATAAATCACACTGTACTTAAATGGATAACATTTTGTAACAATATAAAGACGTTTTCCCGTCTTTATTCAACTAATAGTAATTGGAAGTTGTGTCATATTATGTCCAATAAATGCTGGAACTCAGACACTGAAAACCTTATTTCGTAAAGTCTCTACTCATCAGATTTAGCATCTTATGATATTGTTTCTTTATTTCTGGATCACAAAACTGTCATGTAGAGAGTGATACAGAGGTAGTGAGATGACGAGGAGACATGAGACATAAGGCATCTGAAGAACATGACTTCTAAAGACTTCCAGAGATGAGTTGAATAACATCTGATTGTCATAAGTAGGTAGTATTGTAAATAACTATCTGGCTAATATGAATTACATTTCAGAAAATGAACATTCAATGATCTCAGGTAACCTGTACGCTTTCTACATTGGAATTCCTTAAAGGTAAGTATAACACAGATTAACTAAATTTACTACTTTCCATTATTATTTATCAATAATATAACCAAATGAAACATTATACTAGCAAATTTGAACGCAATCGTTTTTAAAAAGGACAATTATAAACTCATTATAAACTTCATAATTATTGTGTATTTAATAATAACTGGAGTTTGTCTTGTCCTGAGAGCTGATGAAATTCTATCGACATTATGTTGCAATGCATCCACTAGAGTAAATGAAATTATGTTACTCTTTACTTTATTTGATACTACGTAGTCAATAGAAATCTATGTATTCATGGTTAATACTACTTAGTAATAATCAGTAAAACATATTTACATTCTTCAGAGAACTGATGTCAAATTGCGATTGCTAAAAATAGAATGGTAGACAGTTATTTTAATTGTTGTTATAGCTACAGAGCATTTCGGAATTATATCTAAAATCATAACCTAAAAAGTAATGAAGTTACCTTGTGAATTTACAGACATTAATACAATGAAATACATTGAAGAGGAACTTATCCCACAACTACATTCAAATTGTTTTCACTGTGAATAAAAAAAATCAACCAGTAGAATCTTGGATTTCTTTTAACTAAACTCAAATGTACTGAATTTTATTGTCAAGTGAATAGAATCATCATATTGATTATTCATTTGAATCGATACCTCTATCACTCAGAAACTTAGTAAATCCTTGAAAATATCACATGCATAACAATCTCATTATAAAACACATCTTCTAAGCTATTAAAGACAATCTAATAACTTAAAATTGTTTCTTGAATACATTAACTTATTACATCATCATAGTCTTTACAATAAAAAAAGAAGAAAAACTCAGTCACATTCTGCCTATACAGAAGAATATTTTCAACCCATTTTATTAATTGGCAGTGCTTATGTTGTTCACAATAATCAATAATCAATATTATCAATAACCATTTTTGAAAGAAGAAAAAAACACAGACAAACCTGATTGATAAATATATTTTACAAAAGTATCCAATGTTTTCGCAGATATACGACCTAAATAAAATGAATTCTTTGATTGTTTTACTGTGTTACTAACGTGATTATTATTATTATTATTATTATTATTAATGTTATCATAACAATTTATATTAATATTATCAGTTGAACATTCTACATTTTCTTCTTCTGCCATACAGAATTGATCAATTTTTGTTGAGACAGCACGTAATACACATTTGTGCACTATTTGACTATGTGATTCACATTCTAATAAAAACCACAATCATTTTGTTTAGTTCTAAAATAGTAAAACAAAGAATAATTGTACATATAATCATATTAATAACATTTTATTATAGCGAATTGTTTGAAAGATATTGAGATATACTGAGACATAATATCAGTACGAGAAACATGCCATTTCTATGATTATACATATACATACTTGAATGACATGCGTATACTCAGTGATAACTTCTTATTTCTCATCTCAATGTTATTCATATCACATTCAATGATATTGAAATAAAATCAGATATTGATTGGCACATTAAGGTGAAATCAGTTTCCATTTTATGAAATTATTTAAGAAATTAACAAAGTGAAAATTAATTTACAGACAAAATGTATTATTTGAGTATAGTTCACCTTAGAATAAGAAGATTTTCCAGAATTTAAGTTTTCAATGTAATAGAGTTCATTTACAAACACGAATGCTTTTACTCGATAAACATAATATCATAGAGTGTCGCTGATGTAAATAAAATTTTGTATTTTAAACATTATATTAATCTCTATAAACAAAGATGGATGACGGCTAGCAGTAGAATCTCGAAAGCACGTTTTGTACTAGTCTAAACTCGTCATCTGGATCTACCTGCATCTCAGAGCTGATGTTCACTCTGGGATTCGAACCCAGTGCCGTTCGCTTCAACTCTGGAATGCAGGCACATCCAGCTGACGAGTCCCAAGTAGGATAAGACACGCGTCCAGGATTCTACTGCTAGACACCATTCATCTTTGCTTATAAAACTTGTGACTTAAGGCAATATCGACGCAGTTCACACAGGATACACACATGCCGATAAGAGACCGACCAATTGCAGTCCTAAACAATAACAATATAAAATTAAGTTAAAAATCAAAACAGACCGATGCATAAACCCACCATCACATCATGAAGATTGAAATATATAAGAGATCAAAAATCAATAAGTCACTGAGTAATTTTAGTTATATACTAATGCAGACTGTCTTTATTTTATTGACATCTCATCACTGAGTTGAATTTAATGTAAATGAAGATGATTCTGTTAAAATTTACCAAGTGATAAATCTGTAAATATTGCGACCATGATTGACTGGTAGTTGTGTCAAATTTTAGACAAACGTCTTTACATAGAAATGTTATATTACCCCTTCTTGATAACGATAGTGTTAATCAATCTTGAAAGGAGCATATTGATGGGTAAAATGAACATATTATTTGTCTATATTAACTAGTGTATTCATTTGAGAGTCAGTAGAATAAAAAGAGATCCTTAAAGATTTTTTAACGAAAGTAAATACACATCTCAAAAAATTAAAAACTGGAATAAATACCCAATTAAACTCATAATGTATTAAGATATTTGAATTTGCAGGTTTATTTTATTCTAGATGACATTGAAAAAAATCTAAAGATTGTTTAGTAAAATATTCTATCTTCAACATCAGACATACATGTAATATTCTCTTGGATAAAGACTTCGGTACATCCACCGTAAGCTAGTTCTCTTATACATGTCATTAATTTTGTTATTATTCTTTAGTACTAAATGGTGTACTGTAGAAAAAATTCACTTTAAGTAAGTCATTTGGGTGAGACTATGATTTACGGACGAACCATTCAGATTTAGGATAACAGATCTTGAATTTTGGTGCGAAATTCATTTAACCATTTGGCCGAATAGCGTACTGGCATTTTAGCTGATGCCAATTCGTGATGAAAATCTTAAATCTAATTTCGAACCCTAACCATCAAATGTAAATCATGATCCTTATTCTTCAAACTATTTTATAACCCGCATTCGGTCCTAATTAGTGGGAGGAAATGATCAAGGTCGTTTTAGCACCGCTCAAAGACTGTCCATAAATTATAGTCTCACCATTCCTTGTCTAAAAACTAAGAGAAAGCACCGAATCTCAACATGAAAAATATTTAAATATTTTCAGTCACCAATTCAAATTTGTTTAACTTTTATTGATAGGCTAAAAAAGGAAATCATCTTATTAATTCTTTAAAAAAAAAGAAATAAATAACTAACCTTTGCTGTTGATGTAATTTTTGACAAATATCAAATGGACCCATTGAATTTACAAATTTTCCTTTCATTTCTACCATTGTATTTGTTTATATACATCAGAAAGACACATACATATATGTGATAATGATACACAGTGAAGTGTTTTATGATACAACAATAATTTAAATTGACAATACTTCAAGTTTTAATTCCGAATATAATTGCTCCTTTAATAAATATAAAATAAACATCTTTATTATTTATTCACTAATACACAAAATATTATTCAATATACATAACTTTTCGAAACGTGAAATCAAGCCTATCAATATGTTTTATACAATTTAGTGTAAAAGTACACTTTTGATAGAATGATCTATGCACACAGACATACATATGAAAGTAAAATCACCTGGTCCATTGAAAGTATCACATGATTTTCACGTTTATATAGTGCTTAAAATAATTGTCACTAGCATGGTTACAAACAGATTGTTTAACATAGATCAATAAATTTTGTTTAGGCTTTAAACCAATAAGCATACTTTCTTGAATAGAAATGTTTATGAGGTAGCAGATTTTGTAAATTTGAGTACGTTATAGAGATTACTTTAATGTGATTATATCGTTCGGTTATATCGCTAGAGAATGATATCAACTTGTGAAGTATTGAAAACCAGGGGATACTAAATTACTTGTCAGTTGCAGTTTGAGACTCCTCATCTGTTCTCAATCACGATGATGCCGTCAACAAAACCGAATAATTTCGAAAGTGAAAAAGCTATTACGGATGAAAATTGGTGTGGTTATACAAATTGAAGTTGTACTTAGTTGCCTAGAGGTAACCCACTTGATACTTTCTAGTACCATTCATAATATCGATACTTCCACTGCTCTTATACTTTTCTTGATAACTGCATCTCGTTGTGCTGATATGCTGTGGCAACTCAAATCCATGCATATGTTCTAGGTTCTACATTGCTTATGGTTGTATCACTGAGAAAATTCTGGGTCCGATCTCTAGCGTGTCTGTTGGTTAGCACTGTTAATACGTTCTAGACAAGAACAAAAGTACTGTCAAGTGTCTCTGGTCTTCACTTGTCCCCTAGATTATTTCAGTCCTTTATGAATAAGCAATCTATGGAAAGTAGAATTTTATTAAATGAATAATTGGAACCAGTATATCATAAGGGATCCAGAAAGTATTATATTCAGCATTAATAACGACAGATACGCAATAACAGACCCCTGAGGCTTTGAGTGACAACATCAGATGCTTATGTGATCACTTATTAAACCGGATATTCATCAGATACTAAGCCTGTCTTCTTGTTATCTACTGTCTATTATTTAGTTGTAGAAAGTAATGTAGACAAGATTCATCTTCCAAAAGGCTAGAAATATGATTCAAACAAAACCGGTAAGTAACCTCGACTTAAATTTAGTTTATGTACATCTCAAATAATTTAACTTTAGGATATTACTATGTTAAGTTTCTCCTGAAATACATAATTGTATTCACAATATCTTGCAATATTTTGCAAATAAACCTTTATGACCATTCATTGGAAAGAATTATTTGAATGAACTACAACGTTTGATAAACCTTTCATTAAACCATATACAGAGAAACATTTTTATTAAAAGACCAAAATGGAATAAGATATCAATCCAAGCTAATTGAACATACAAAATGTCAAAATATTTTTCAATTATGGTAATATTACGTAACACAGTGTTACTTCTGCTCCAAATCCTTATTTATGTATTCTTTACCTTTGTACTTATTTTGATATTGCTCTTTTGGTTAAATCATTTAGTACTTCTATGCAAAAATATTAGAAATATTGTTTTTCAATCCCGGTCTCAATGCACTAGGTATTTTGTCTTGTTTTGTTTTTTAAAATGGAAATTATTGTTTTACTCATTTACCCAATTTTGGTCTTTGTATTTTTTTTTTAAAAGAAAAAAGAATGAAATTTATTATACAATTAAAATATCTACATATTCTCAACTCCCTTCGCTAAAAAGCAAACTATACTCGATCTCATTTACAAATGATCTCCGGTTACAACTGTAATGAACTTTGTTTATTTTTTAGGATATGAAAAATTGAAATCAAATTGTCAAATGTGTATCAATAATGAATTATTTTTCAGATGGAAATGCCCTTGAAACTTTTGTTTTCTATATGGGTTTGGGGTTGTAAGCAGCGAGACTATCGGTTGTAGGAGTTTACTTTGGAGGTAGCGTCATGAGTGATTGAAGTTAATAAATCCATGAATAAAACCAGGTAGTTGTTCAATATTCCCAATTTTTAGTGATGATTGGATTGACGTAAAATTGTTATGATTTCTGGCCTGTTAATTATGACGTGTCTAATTCGCCAATTAGAACACGACTGATATGACCTTGGTACTGTACCAAACCAAGGATGCGTTGTTCAGTAAGAGCAGCCTGGTGTCGACTCTAAGCCCTTATTAGTTCTTCCTGCCCAGTCCTGTCCGTGAGAGTCCAAAATAATATCTCAGCATCCACTGTATGAATCGTATATTCCAGACATACGTAGTTTGTATACAAGCAAACCAGGCTGTAACTAATACATTGCGAATAACTGAAAAATAGTAAATCGTATAATAGTAGTCAATAGGTCAAATAAAAGCTTATGACAAATGGAATATAGATATATATAATCTGGTTACTTAACAAGCAAATATAGATAGTGGTTAACAGTGGAATCAAGAACGCACGTTCCGTCCTATTTGGGACTCGTCAGCTGGATGTGCCTAATCAATTGCAGTCCTAAACATCAATGGGAAGATTCAAGTAAACAATCCCAAGTGTAGCTACTTAACAGTTATATAATACCTGCTTATGCCTGTTACTCCTCGTGGAGGAGCATAAGACGTCCATCAGGATCCTCCAACATACTCTGTCATCGGCTGTCCTTCCCAGTTGTTCCCAGTTGCCATCCATTCTATTGATGGCTGCCTCCGATTCTCGATGCAACGTGTTCCTCGGTCTCCCTTCTTTCCTCTTCCAGTCAGCATTCCATATTGTGGATCACCTCGTGAACACGTTTCATGATGTCTGCAAAGTATATTCTATTTCCTCTTCAGTTAGAAGCTGATTTGTTCTCTACCACAGTGGACTGTTGCTGATCGTATGCGGTCAATGGATATTGAGTATCTTGCGTAGACAACTGTTTATCAATACCTGTACATGTTTGATGATGGTTGTTGTAGTTCTGTAATTTTCAGCCCTGTACAGTAGAACTGTCTTGGCGTTTGTATCGAAGATTCTGACTTCTACGTTGGCTGATAGTTGTTTTGAGTTCTATATGTTCTTCTCTCGTATGAATGCTGTCCTCATGCCTTAACATCTGTATCCCATCATCCTTGTTCATCAATGATGAAAGCCAGATACTTGGAAGCTTCCACCTCTTCCAGAGCTTCTCCATCAAGTATGACTGAGTTGGTGTTCTCCGTGTTGTATTTGAGGATCTTGCTTTTTCTCTTGTGTATGTTGCGGCCTACTGATACAGAGGCTTCTTTCCCACTGGTTTTCTTCACCTGCATTTGTTACTATGTATAAGATAAAAGAGCTAGATCATCTGCGAAATCCAAACCGTGTAGTTGCAAGTTATATAATTAAGACAAAACTATATAAACAATAAATCGAATTGAGCTTTAAATGTAAGTATTAAACCTTTGAATTCATCATTTTAAATAGATTGTATCAGGCTACATTTGTAGCTTAATATTAAGGATGATGATAGCTGATTCTATAAATAATTGTTAAATGCACATCAATTTACAGATATGATCAGGTTAATATAAATGGAGAGGGATTATCTAGAAAATATAAGGTTTCATTGTTTTTAAGGACATGATTCATAAATTATTTTTAATGAGCATTTATCACAAACATTTTAATATTGTAGAACATAAAATCAAAGTTAAATTCATAATCTAAGGTGCAACAAATTCAGAGCACAGCATTATTTTCGAAATGTATAACGTGATTTTCATCAATCTTTTCAGTGAAAAGTTCTCTTTAATAAGTAGTGTATGAAAAAAAATAATTAATTATTGAACGGCATCACTACAGCGCTACCTGCATTTTGTAAAGTGATAGATGCCGCATAAACCTTAATGAATTAAATAGTTTGTTAGATAGTGAAATTGTTTTTTGTCTCGCAACACTGTTATGAACAGCATTACTTTGGGGTTATTATTACTCTCTAGGCCTGATAAGATTTAATTAGTGGTAGTTGCTTTTTGGGGAAAAAAGAATTTATTGAGATATCATCTGATTATGGTGTATCGTGGTTATGATATTATACAAAGTGATATATTTGGTTTTTCCACTGTTGATAGCCACAAGATGCAAGATATTAGGACCAGTATTCTTTTCGTTGGAGGACTGAAGTGTCATTTCTTCAGAGATAAAATAATTGGTGATTTCATGATGAAAATAAAATAGATATCACGGAAGAACAGGAACAAGTAATCACTGTAATATGTTTATAGTATGTCTTACATTAACTCCATCTGTAGACCTTCGGAGGTAAATGCCAGTCCCAAGTTAGGATAAAGGAGGAAGGTTTGGCAGGGGGTCTGCAACTTCATCCCGTAAAAAACACCATCCAGAAAAAATCACTTATACCATTTAAACTCTGTCCTGGGAGTTGACGGATCTTCCTGTAGAAGAATTACGATGTTTTATGGCGAAAACCAAGATTCTTCACGACGACGATACCCCTTCTAACAATCAGAGCAACGAATAATATAGGTACATGGAATGTCAGGATAATGTGGGAGACAGAGAGGACCAATCAAATAGCTGAAGAAACGAGGAGAAACAACCTGCAGGTTCTCGGAACAAGTAAAACCCATTGGACCTAAGCTGGACAGAAAAGATTAGCTTCGGTAGAGACGTTGCTGTACTTTGATCATAAAGAAAAACATACTTGACACACAAGAAGTTGCATTAATGTTGTCCACAGTGTTATATCCTAGCAAAAATTAAATTGCGAGTAGCTTCTGAGGCCTATTGATGGACTAATATTATCTATATATTCTTATGGTACAACTATTCAGTAATTAGATTATGTATATCAACATTCCCCTGATTATAAGCTTCGCTTTGATCTATAGATTATCAATGAGCGATTTACTGTTCTTTGAACTTCGCAGATAACCCGACTCTTCTATACCATACACAACAACAAATGCAGGTGAAGATAGTCAGTGTAACAGCAGACTCACAAGCAGTGGGAGTCAACATACACAAGGGAAAAGGCAAGATCCTCGAATACAACACGGAGAACACCAACTCAATCATACTTGATGGAGAAGCTCTGGAAGAGGTGGAAGCTTCCAAGTATCTGGCTTTCATCATTGATGAACAAGGATGATGGGATACAGATGTTAAGGCATGAGGACAGCATTCATACGAGAGAAGAACATATAGAACTCAAAACAACTATCAGCCAACGTAGAAGTCAGAATCTTCGATACAAACGCCAAGACAGTTCTACTGTACAGGGCTGAAAATTACAGAACTACAACAACCATCATCAAACATGTACAGGTATTGATAAACAGTTGTCTACGCAAGATACTCAATATCCATTGACCGCATACGATCAGCAACAGTCCACTGTGGTAGAGAACAAATCAGCTTCTAACTGAAGAGGAAATAGAATATACTTTGCAGACATCATGAAACGTGTTCACGAGGTGATCCACAATATGGAATGCTGACTGGAAGAGGAAAGAAGGGAGACCGAGGAACACGTTGCATCGAGAATCGGAGGCAGCCATCAATAGAATGGATGGCAACTGGGAACAACTGGGAAGGACAGCCGATGACAGAGTATGTTGGAGGATCCTGATGGACGTCTTATGCTCCTCCACGAGGAGTAACAGGCGTAAATAGGCAGAAAGTAAACAAACAATATCTCACAATAAGTCTAAATAAATGTTAACTATTAAGTCTCGCTGTTTGCTCATCAGCAACGTATCTTGGGAACGAAATTCATTCGTAATGTTTTTATTTTGTTTGTAGCTTTCAGGCATAAGAGATGAAAGACTTAAAAATCAATGATCTACAATTAAGTAAAATATGCAAATAATGTGTTTATTATTAAATTTCTTTACTTAATATTCTGATTTTTATGGCCGCCAACGAATTTTCAAGCGGTAATGCTATTCCTTAGATGTCTATTCGTGTTTCGTGTCTTTCTATCTCGTCGAGCAAAGGTTCTACTTAACTTTTATGCAGTTGATATGTAGTTACTACTGTGGTGTAAAGATTCCTAATGAGTATGGTCGTCTTTTTGTCATTATCAATAATACTGTATTCCAACACATTGTATAAGTGTTAAAATACTGATTCTCAACACATTATATTTTGCATTGATTCTAAATTGATATAGTATGTAATAATAATTTCAGGAAAGTCTATGAAATTACTTAAATACACACATGCTAAATAAATTCAATGTAGTTTTTCAGCCTTTATTGTTCAATAGTATCACAATGTGTCGTGCCACCAACCTTAATTAAGTTGATTTTTCGGTCAAATGTTTTTTTCACAGGGACAAATATGAGAAATATAACAGAAAAATGTGTATTGCCTTGTAGAACATAATTTGTAATTTCCTTGTCAGTTTGAAGTGTTTTAGTTAGTAGTTTCTTTAGTCATTGAATGCAGACTAACCAGAGATTATATTTATTATGACAGTCAACATACTTTGTCTGTTAACTATTAGAAATGATAAAATACTGGAATTAAGTTTCAATACTATTGAAGTTTGTGGCTGTTACAAAATTAAATGTGTGTACATGGATCAAACTCTTACAATATTATCATATTTTCACTTTTCTTAATACCCATCTCCAGATATGAATCCCAGGTATCTTCCGAACTTTGTTCCATTACTTATCGAGAATTCTTAAAGATATTAAACTTACAAATAGACTGTAATTTAGCTTTCACTAAACAGAGAGAATTAAGAAACAAAGGTGAATACGGTCAGTGCTCCATTTCGATATCAAAATGATATTCCTACAACTAAATGAATAATAGGCAGAATGATACATTTTAAATAAAAATGTGTAACATTAGGTCCCATAAAATCAAATATTGACAAAGGACTCACTATAGACTAGAACTCTTACGGATGTTATCTGTTATATTGTAGCGGTAAATAAATCCCTAAAATAAATAGCACTGTAAGTTTTCGACATTGGATGCTGACCATATGTTTTAGTGGACTCATCTAGCTGAAGGCGCTCGGTCAGGCATCCGCACCAGATCACTTGTGGTAACGCCGTGCTCAACATCAACCGCAATCGCTAGCCAGATTAGATCAGAGAATTCCGATATATTGGTCATCGCCAAATATACTCTTCCGATCTCCTCGACTCTGTCTTTTGATTTCTCTGGGTGGGAACGAAATATATTAGAAGGTGTTACTGGTAGAAGCGTTGTCAAACACTGAATACCTGTGACATCATCAATATCATTATCTCGTAATCTAAGTGTACGTTATACTCGATAATGAGGTTGCTGTATATTTTACGAATATTATTTGCTTTATTTTAAAAAAATTATATGAGTAAGTAACAGTTGGTCAGAAAAAGACTTTTTTACTTTGGAAAATATTCAGAAAATGGAATGAACGATAAAGTACACATTTAATAAGTAAATATTAAAATAAACCATTGAGTCTCTCCAATCAGTATGTGATAAACACATCATAGTTCGTGTAAACAATTATGGAGAATATAGTAAAATATATGGGGTAATTTGTTGTTATTTCACATCAATTAGCAAATCTATGAACGAAATTGGGCTAACATCCAGAAAGTAGACGTGTTGTAGCGGTAAATAAATCCCTAAAATAAATAGCTCTGTAAGTTTTCGACATTGGATGCTGACCATATGTTTTAGTGGACTCATCTAGCTGAAGGCGCTCGGTCAGGCATCCGCACCAGATCACGTGTGGTAACGCCGTGCTCAACATCAACCGAAATCGCTAGCCAGATTAGATCAGAGAATTCCGATATATTGGTCATCGCCAAATATACTCTTCCGATCTCCTCGACTCTGTCTTTTGATTTCTCTTGGTGGGAACGAAATATATTAGAAGGTGTTACTGGTAGAAGCGTTGTAAAACACTGAATACCTGTGACATCATCATTGGTGAACCCGACATGATCTGGTACACCTAATTGCAACTGTGAGTCTGTTCCTTTTTGGGATTTTTATATATCATTGCCTTATTTTTTATTTTTATTTAAACATTGTGATTATTTTTTCGTGTTTTTTTCTTGGATATATATATATTTTCCCCTCGTTCATTATCGCCTTAGACGAGCGAGCTGCATCTGCCGACCGCATTCTAGAAATTACGAAACCTTCTACTACCGAGGTATTTTCAGTCAAAGAAAAGCCTCACACGACTCAGAATGATATAACCGACTTATGTCACACACTCACGCGTTATCTTAGTCTTCGTACCGACCGTAAGAGATCGCGCACACCACGTAGAAGCATTTCTCGTAAGCGATCTGTCTCTAGACCACGAGAGACAGATAACCCCGACTGGTGCTGGTATCATAACCAGTATGGAAAGCTTTCCAGAAATTGCAGAAAACCCTGCAATTTTCCCAACACGAAACCGACTGATTCAAAAACAATTCGGGAAACTTCCAGGCCGGCACGCGTTAACGGCAACCGTAGCCGGCGAACAAAGCCGTCTGTTATTCGTCACAGATGTGACAACGAGAGTTCGCTACCTCGTCGACACTGGCGCAGAAGTTAGCGTTCTCCCAGCAAATCCTAACGACCGGCTTCACGAATCGACCCTAAACTTACAGGCGGCAAACGGAAAACCGATCGCTACGTATGGCAAAAGGTACGTTTACCTTAACGTGGGTTTACGCAAACCCATACACTGGATTTTCGTTGTTGCAGATGTTTCTATACCAATCATTGGTATGGACCTTCTACAACACCACAATCTGATCATCGATACGCGCAAACGGAGGCTAGTAGACGGAAACACTAATTTGTCCGTTTGCGTAACTTCTTTTACTGGTTGTAGAGTATCCCCAGTCACAGTTAAACATATGATAGACCCACTCTATCAACCACTACTCGATAAGTACCCTGGGATACAACAAACTCAACCGAAACTACCGTGTGTAACCAGCAATGTTACACATCACATCACGACTACAGGACCACCTGTATTCTCTAAAGCACGACGACTAGCTCCTGAAAAGCTAAGGTTAGCGAAAAACGAATTCGATCACATGATGGACTTAGGAGTCATACGACCGTCAAGTAGCCCATATGCATCTCCGTTGCACATGGTCCCTAAAAAGGACAGCAACGATTGGCGTCCAACTGGTGACTATCGGCGATTGAACGTGAAAACCATTCCCGATCGTTACCCGTTGCCTCACATTCACGATTTGACAGCTACCTTGAAAGGTACAACTGTCTTTTCGAAAATCGACTTGGTTAAAGCGTATAACCAAATCCCTATGGCTACTGACGACATACCAAAAACAGCTATCATAACTCCTTTCGGACTCTATGAATTTTTGCGAATGCCTTTCGGTCTAAGGAATGCTGCTCAAACATTCCAAAGATTCATAGACGACGTTTTTCGAGGTCTCAACTTCGTACACGCGTATGTTGATGACTGTCTAATCTCAAGTCCGGACAGAGAAACACATCTCAAGCATCTGGATCTTGTTTTCGAACGACTTCAAAAACATGGCATTACTGTAAACGTTCAGAAATGCCAATTCGGAACCGACTCGTTAGACTTTCTGGGACACACTATCGATGCTCAAGGCATTCGACCTCTTAGGACCAAAGTGGCGGCCATTCTGGATTACCCAGAACCGACCACCGTCAAGCAATTACGCACGTTCAACGGCCTCGTAAGTTTCTATAGACGTTTCATACCCAAATGCTCATTACTTATGAAACCTCTGACCGACCAACTTCGTGGAAATGCGAAATCCATTAATTTGGACGACACCGCACGAAAAGCATTCTCCACAGTTAAGGAACTGATTGCTAAAGCAACAATGCTCGCACATCAGGACACCCGAGCACCCATTAGCATCGCAGTAGACGCATCCGACTCAGCAATCGGAGGAGTCTTGCAACAATGGGTTAACAACTCCTGGAAACCATTGGCATTTTTCTCTAGAAGGTTGCTAGACACCGAATCGAGGTACAGCACATTCGGTAGGGAACTCCTAGCTATGTATTGTGCTGTACGGCATTTCCAACACTACATCGAAGGTCGTGAATTCACTCTTTTCACGGACCATAAACCGCTCACTTTCTCGTTAAGCTCTCCTTCTGACAAGTACTCTCCCCGTGAGTCTCGACAACTGGACTACATTTCGCAGTTTACTTCAGACATTCAACACATCTCTAGAGCAAACAATGTAGTTGCAGACGCTTTATCTCGCATAACTTCCTTGAACAGTTTCCAAGGAATCGACCTTCTTAAACTCGCCGAGCTTCAAAAGAAGACAGTGATCTTCAGCACGAGTTATCGTCCACAACACTTAAACTACGCATCAAACAGATGGGAACAGGTAAGGAAACCTTACTTTGTGACACATCTACAGGTAGGGATCGCCCAATCGTGCCGAAACATTATCGACGCAATGTCTTCAACACATTGCACAAACTTTCGCATCCAGGTGTTCGTGCAACCATCAAGCTTATAGCAGAAAGGTTTTGCTGGCCTGGAATGAATAAAGACGTGAGGGAGTGGGCACGCTCCTGTGTAAGCTGCCAAAAATCTAAGGTTATCAGACACAATAAATGTCCCTTAGGCTCGTTTACAACTCCCGATGCGCGTTTCGCCCATGTTCATCTGGATTTGGTAGGACCTTTACCAGATTCAAATGGATACTCTTATCTCTTAACCTGCGTAGACCGTTTCACTCGATGGCCAGAAGCAGTACCTATCAAGGACATCACTGCTGAAACAGTGGCTCGCACCTTCGTCGAACGATGGGTAGCAAACTTTGGCTGCCCTTCAACCATCACTACAGACCGCGGACGTCAGTTTGAATCCGATCTTTTCCGTCGTCTGACCACACTTTTAGGAATCACTCGTTTCCGAACGACCGCCTACCATCCACAAGCAAACGGGTTGGTAGAACGTTTTCACCGACAACTGAAAGCTTCGCTATCAGCAGCAAACGTTTCACAGTGGACCGACGCTCTTCCACTCGTCTTACTAGGTATCCGCAATGCAGTGAAAGCTGACATTGGATACACTGCGTCTCAACTCGTTTATGGAACGACACTTCGACTTCCAGGAGAATTCGTGGATCCTTCATCCTCTTCAATGAACATGGATCTAACCTCCTACACGAACAGGCTTACAAACGCAATGCGTTCAGTTAAACCTGCTTTCACTCGACCTCAATCAACTGATGTTTTCGTTCAACCTGACTTACGATATAGTACACACGTTTTCGTTCGTCGAGACTCGCATCGACGACCATTCGAATCAGCATACGAAGGACCCTTCAAAGTTCTTCAACGTGAATCTAAGTACTATATAGTCGATAAGAACGGAACCAACGATAGCATCAGCATCGATCGCTTAAAAGCAGCGTATTTAGAAGGAAATCCTATCTACGTGGATTTTCCTTCGGTACAACCGAACGACACGACTCCGACACTTATAATACCTCATCCGACAACCAACACACACGAAGATACTTCGACAGTATCGGAAAATAAACTTAAAACGACGCGTTCTGGAAGAAGGGTGAGATTTCCAGAACATTTAAACGACTATTGCACGTAAGGCACTTCTCGACATTTTATATTATTTTTTTAAAAAAACAATTTCAATATGCTTATATATTTTTATTTCTATTAAAAAAACAACAAAAAAAATTATTATTTTTTTAACGCTATTACGTGTTCATGAGTTTATTTTCCATTTTTTTTTCCGCCGACATTGTGTTTTTACGCACATACGAGTGTATTTCGACATGCACTTACATTTTCTTTCTTCTTTTCCAGGACGGCTGGAAAAGAACGATGACATTTATGAGTATCCGAAATTTTCATTGTACATTTTCTTTTTTACTATGTTGAACCTCCGTCCCATATAGTAAGGAAAGACGACCAGACGCTGCTAAATTTAGTAAGCTATCAGAAGAGTGTTTACCAACGACAAACTCTTTGGGTTTAAACTTCTGGCTGGCCACGTCTTAGGGTCGTCACTGCCCCACTAGGGGGCGTGATCTGTAGCGGTAAATAAATCCCTAAAATAAATAGCTCTGTAAGTTTTCGACATTGGATGCTGACCATATGTTTTAGTGGACTCATCTAGCTGAAGGCGCTCGGTCAGGCATCCGCACCAGATCACGTGTGGTAACGCCGTGCTCAACATCAACCGCAATCGCTAGCCAGATTAGATCAGAGAATTCCGATATATTGGTCATCGCCAAATATACTCTTCCGATCTCCTCGACTCTGTCTTTTGATTTCTCTGGGTGGGAACGAAATATATTAGGTGTTACTGGTAGAAGCGTTGTCAAACACTGAATACCTGTGACATCATCAATGTGAATCATGGAAAACTTGTGTATCGGTTTGCCATAATAAGAATTCAAACACTGGTATTGCATGCTGATTGCCTATTTCTGTAGACTAACAAAAACTCATTTGAATCCGAATGAGTTAACTGATGGCATATTACATTTTTTCTGGTTAGCGTTTTTGAAAGCAGACGTAGCAGTAACTGCAAGGATACTCCACATTCTCTTCAATAAGATTTGGGATGAAGAACAAGTACCAAAAGACTGGAAAGAAAGACAGCATCATTGATGAACACGGTGGATCTGATGCAAATGTGAAGGCGCGGATCGGAAAAGCAAGAGCAGCATATTTACAACTGAAGAACATCTGGAACTCAAAGCAACTGTCAACCAACACCAAGGTCAGGATTTTCAATACAAATGTCAAGACAGTTCTACTATATGGGGCAGAAATCTGGAGAACTACGAAAGCCATCACACAGAAGATACAAGTGTTTATTAACAGTTGTCTACGCAAAATACTTCAGATCCGTTGGCTAGATACTATCAGCAACAACGTACTGTGGGAGAGAACAAACCAGATCTCGGCGGAGGAAGAAGTCAGGAAGAAGCGCTGGAATTGGATAGGACACACACTGAGGAAAGCACCCAACTGCGTCACAAGACAAGCCCTCACATGGAATCCTCAAGGCCAAAGGAAAAGAGGAAGACCAAAGAACACATTACGCCGAGAAATGGAAATAGACATGAGAGAAATGAACAAGAATTGGATGGAACTAGAAAAGAAGGCCCAGGACAGAGTGGGTTGGAGAATGCTGGTCAGCGGCCTATGCTCCATTAGGAGTAACGGGCATAAATAAGTAAGTAATATTACATTTTTACTTCTACAATAAATAAAACCATACAACACTTAATGAAACAAGGAATGCGCTTAAACTAAAAAATTATTGTTGTATTATAGCAAAGTGAATACATCAGTTCGCTCGCTTAATTTTGTAACATAGTAAACAGTAATTAAATAGACAGTGTTAACATCCAAAATTAATTACTGAAGGTTTGTATCCTACAATTATTGGATGATCAAGGAAGTATATTTGGAAGTATTTTCCAGAGTGCATAAACGACATAATATGAACCACTATCTGGAAAGGAAGAAATTAAAACATCAAGTACTTGATATCACTTCCTTTCCACTGAAATTATGTATTCACTTGCCTTTGGACAGAAAATACTTATAACAATCAATGTTCTGATAGCTTGGATAATTAGAGTGAATATTAAAAGCCCTCTTCGGGAAACAAAAAACACAATATTAAGAAAAGATGGATGGTTTCTAACGGATGATCTTATCCGCAACGCAACCATGTAAACTTAATGTATCGCACACTGTCGTTTGTGCATTCAAGTAACCACAGATTTTGCCATTTCATAATGTATTTTTAATTAAATAACCAGATTATGTAGTTAATTTTCTCTGTTTTTAATTTTTATTCGCCACGTCCGACTGCGTTACACTGTACGTCCATTGCACGCTGAGATGATATCTCAAGTCATAGTGAGTTTATTCACATAGTTGATTGTTTCTAGATAGACTGTCAGTGCATGATTTTACTGAAGAAAGGTTTGTTGTACTGTAAACTGTGTTTCTATGATCAATTCCCTGTTGTCTTCAGTATGAATTCATACTGAATAATACTTTAAAGCAGTATATATGTATCCTTTTTTTTTCTTAGGTAAGTTCAACTGGCCTGTATTTCCTGTTTTGGTTTTATCGGCTTAATTATGTCCATTTACCTACTTTGAGCAACATGTCTTTGCAATTGAAAAAATAACTATGACACTTGCCTAGTTTAGTGTTGATGATGTCACAGGTATTCAGTGTTTGACAACGCTTCTACCAGTAACACCTAATATATTTCGTTCCCACCCAGAGAAATCAAAAGACAGAGTCGAGGAGATCGGAAGAGTATATTTGGCGATGACCAATATATCGGAATTCTCTGATCTAATCTGGCTAGCGATTGCGGTTGATGTTGAGCACGGCGTTACCACACGTGATCTGGTGCGGATGCCTGACCGAGCGCCTTCAGCTAGATGAGTCCACTAAAACATATGGTCAGCATCCAATGTCGAAAACTTACAGAGCTATTTATTTTAGGGATTTATTTACCGCTACAGATCACGCCCCCCCCTAGTGGGGCAGTGACGACCCTAAGACGTGGCCAGCCAGAAGTTTAAACCCAAAGAGTTTGTCGTTGGTAAACACTCTTCTGATAGCTTACTAAATTTAGCAGCGTCTGGTCGTCTTTCCTTACTATATGGGACGGAGGTTCAACATAGTAAAAAAGAAAATGTACAATGAAAATTTCGGATCCTCATAAATGTCATCGTTCTTTTCCAGCCGTCCTGGAAAAGAAGAAAGAAAATGTAAGTGCATGTCGAAATACACTCGTATGTGCGTAAAAACACAATGTCGGCGGAAAAAAAAATGGAAAATAAACTCATGAACACGTAATAGCGTTAAAAAAATAATAATTTTTTTTGTTGTTTTTTTTTAATAGAAATAAAAATATATAAGCATATTGAAATTGTTTTTTTTTAAAAAAAATAATATAAAATGTCGAGAAGTGCCTTACGTGCAATAGTCGTTTAAATGTTCTGGAAATCTCACCCTTCTTCCAGAACGCGTCGTTTTAAGTTTATTTTCCGATACTGTCGAAGTATCTTCGTGTGTGTTGGTTGTCGGATGAGGTATTATAAGTGTCGGAGTCGTGTCGTTCGATTGTACCGAAGGAAAATCCACGTAGATAGGATTTCCTTCTAAATACGCTGCTTTTAAGCGATCGATGCTGATGCTATCGTTGGTTCCGTTCTTATCGACTATATAGTACTTAGATTCACGTTGAAGAACTTTGAAGGGTCCTTCGTATGCTGATTCGAATGGTCGTCGATGCGAGTCTCGACGAACGAAAACGTGTGTACTATATCGTAAGTCAGGTTGAACGAAAACATCAGTTGATTGAGGTCGAGTGAAAGCAGGTTTAACTGAACGCATTGCGTTTGTAAGCCTGTTCGTGTAGGAGGTTAGATCCATGTTCATTGAAGAGGATGAAGGATCCACGAATTCTCCTGGAAGTCGAAGTGTCGTTCCATAAACGAGTTGAGACGCAGTGTATCCAATGTCAGCTTTCACTGCATTGCGGATACCTAGTAAGACGAGTGGAAGAGCGTCGGTCCACTGTGAAACGTTTGCTGCTGATAGCGAAGCTTTCAGTTGTCGGTGAAAACGTTCTACCAACCCGTTTGCTTGTGGATGGTAGGCGGTCGTTCGGAAACGAGTGATTCCTAAAAGTGTGGTCAGACGACGGAAAAGATCAGATTCAAACTGACGTCCGCGGTCTGTAGTGATGGTTGAAGGGCAGCCAAAGTTTGCTACCCATCGTTCGACGAAGGTGCGAGCCACTGTTTCAGCAGTGATGTCCTTGATAGGTACTGCTTCTGGCCATCGAGTGAAACGGTCTACGCAGGTTAAGAGATAAGAGTATCCATTTGAATCTGGTAAAGGTCCTACCAAATCCAGATGAACATGGTCGAAACGAGCATCGGGAGTTTTAAACGAGCCTAAGGGACATTTATTGTGTCTGATAACCTTAGATTTTTGGCAGCTTACACAGGAGCGTGCCCACTCCCTCACGTCTTTATTCATTCCAGGCCAGCAAAACCTTTCTGCTATAAGCTTGATGGTTGCACGAACACCTGGATGCGAAAGTTTGTGCAATGTGTTGAAGACATTGCGTCGATAATGTTTCGGCACGATTGGGCGATCCCTACCTGTAGATGTGTCACAAAGTAAGGTTTCCTTACCTGTTCCCATCTGTTTGATGCGTAGTTTAAGTGTTGTGGACGATAACTCGTGCTGAAGATCACTGTCTTCTTTTGAAGCTCGGCGAGTTTAAGAAGGTCGATTCCTTGGAAACTGTTCAAGGAAGTTATGCGAGATAAAGCGTCTGCAACTACATTGTTTGCTCCAGAGATGTGTTGAATGTCTGAAGTAAACTGCGAAATGTAGTCCAGTTGTCGAGACTCACGGGGAGAGTACTTGTCAGAAGGAGAGCTTAACGAGAAAGTGAGCGGTTTATGGTCCGTGAAAAGAGTGAATTCACGACCTTCGATGTAGTGTTGGAAATGCCGTACAGCACAATACATAGCTAGGAGTTCCCTACCGAATGTGCTGTACCTCGATTCGGTGTCTAGCAACCTTCTAGAGAAAAATGCCAATGGTTGCCAGGAGTTGTTAACCCATTGTTGTAAGACTCCTCCGATTGCTGAGTCGGATGCGTCTACTGCGATGCTAATGGGTGCTCGGGTGTCCTGATGTGCGAGCATTGTTGCTTTAGCAATCAGTTCCTTAACTGTGGAGAATGCTTTTCGTGCGGTGTCGTCCAAATTAATGGATTTCGCATTTCCACGAAGTTGGTCGGTCAGAGGTTTCATAAGTAATGCGCATTTGGGTATGAAACGTCTATAGAAACTTACGAGGCCGTTGAACGTGCGTAATTGCTTGACGGTGGTCGGTTCTGGGTAATCCAGAATGGCCGCCACTTTGGTCCTAAGAGGTCGAATGCCTTGAGCATCGATAGTGTGTCCCAGAAAGTCTAACGAGTCGGTTCCGAATTGGCATTTCTGAACGTTTACAGTAATGCCATGTTTTTGAAGTCGTTCGAAAACAAGATCCAGATGCTTGAGATGTGTTTCTCTGTCCGGACTTGAGATTAGACAGTCATCAACATACGCGTGTACGAAGTTGAGACCTCGAAAAACGTCGTCTATGAATCTTTGGAATGTTTGAGCAGCATTCCTTAGACCGAAAGGCATTCGCAAAAATTCATAGAGTCCGAAAGGAGTTATGATAGCTGTTTTCGGTATGTCGTCAGTAGCCATAGGGATTTGGTTATACGCTTTAACCAAGTCGATTTTCGAAAAGACAGTTGTACCTTTCAAGGTAGCTGTCAAATCGTGAATGTGAGGCAACGGGTAACGATCGGGAATGGTTTTCGCGTTCAATCGCCGATAGTCACCAGTTGGACGCCAATCGTTGCTGTCCTTTTTAGGGACCATGTGCAACGGAGATGCATATGGGCTACTTGACGGTCGTATGATTCCTAAGTCCATCATGTGATCGAATTCGTTTTTCGCTAACCTTAGCTTTTCAGGAGCTAGTCGTCGTGCTTTAGAGAATACAGGTGGTCCTGTAGTCGTGATGTGATGTGTAACATTGCTGGTTACACACGGTAGTTTCGGTTGAGTTTGTTGTATCCCAGGGTACTTATCGAGTAGTGGTTGATAGAGTGGGTCTATCATATGTTTAACTGTGACTGGGGATACTCTACAACCAGTAAAAGAAGTTACGCAAACGGACAAATTAGTGTTTCCGTCTACTAGCCTCCGTTTGCGCGTATCGATGATCAGATTGTGGTGTTGTAGAAGGTCCATACCAATGATTGGCATAGAAACATCTGCAACAACGAAAATCCAGTGTATGGGTTTGCGTAAACCCACGTTAAGGTAAACGTACCTTTTGCCATACGTAGCGATCGGTTTTCCGTTTGCCGCCTGTAAGTTTAGGGTCGATTCGTGAAGCCGGTCGTTAGGATTTGCTGGGAGAACGCTAACTTCTGCGCCAGTGTCGACGAGGTAGCGAACTCTCGTTGTCACATCTGTGACGAATAACAGACGGCTTTGTTCGCCGGCTACGGTTGCCGTTAACGCGTGCCGGCCTGGAAGTTTCCCGAATTGTTTTTGAATCAGTCGGTTTCGTGTTGGGAAAATTGCAGGGTTTTCTGCAATTTCTGGAAAGCTTTCCATACTGGTTATGATACCAGCACCAGTCGGGGTTATCTGTCTCTCGTGGTCTAGAGACAGATCGCTTACGAGAAATGCTTCTACGTGGTGTGCGCGATCTCTTACGGTCGGTACGAAGGCTAAGATAACGCGTGAGTGTGTGACATAAGTCGGTTATATCATTCTGAGTCGTGTGAGGCTTTTCTTTGACTGAAAATACCTCGGTAGTAGAAGGTTTCGTAATTTCTAGAATGCGGTCGACAGATGCAGCTAGCTCGTCTACGGCGTTGTCCTGGAACGAGACCAGAACTGCTTGCACCTGTTGGGGAAGTTTTGACAAGAAGAGTTGTTTGAATATACCTTCGGCGAAAGTTCTTGGGCCCATAATCTCTCTCATCCCTTGCAACATGTCCGTCACAGAACCGTGTTGCAGGTCGATGTTATTGAAGAGTTGATCTAACCTTTGTCGATCGGTTAGGTCTCCTCGTTTAAGAACCGAGCGTTTTAAGATTTCGTAAGGATCGGAAACATCACTAGTAAACATACTAGGTGTTACGTACCTGTTGAATTCGCGTGGTAGTGCCTTGACTACTGCGAGGAATTGTGCACGTGTGTCGATCACGCCGTGCTCGGAGAAGTCGGCTTCTGCGTAGCAAAACCAGGCTTCGATGTTGTCGGGCCAGAAAGGCATCAGTTGAAACGAAGGTATGGACAAAGTCTTAAGCTTGAGTACTTTAGGTGTCTGTTCAGTCATGATGAAGTATGAAGTACGATAATGAACGAGGGGAAAATATATATATATCCAAGAAAAAACACGAAAAAATCACAATGTTTAAAAAAAAATAAAAAATAAGGCAATGATATATAAAAATCCCAAAAAGGAACAGACTCACAGTTGCAATTAGGTGTACCAGATCACGTCGGGTTCACCAATGATGATGTCACAGGTATTCGGTGTTTGACAACGCTTCTACCAGTAACACCTTCTAATATATTTCGTTCCCACCCAGAGAAATCAAAAGACAGAGTCGAGGAGATCGGAAGAGTATATTTGGCGATGACCAATATATCGGAATTCTCTGATCTAATCTGGCTAGCGATTGCGGTTGATGTTGAGCACGGCGTTACCACACGTGATCTGGTGCGGATGCCTGACCGAGCGCCTTCAGCTAGATGAGTCCACTAAAACATATGGTCAGCATCCAATGTCGAAAACTTACAGAGCTATTTATTTTGGGGATTTATTTACCGCTACAGTGTTCTTGGTTATCGTATCATTCAGTTTAGTTGAAAGAATTATGATATACTTAAGTATAGTGCTTGAAGCCTGTAACGAAACAGATCAGTTTAGTAAGTAGAGTTGCCTGTTTCTAATGTGTATACGGATTCAGATCAGTCTGATTAAAAATAGGAAAAAACGTGCCTTTGATGCTGTTGCTGTCATACATTATTAGATAGCGATAAGTATGTTTGGTGTTTATTTCTAAACTGTACATCTATCACTGACCATATTTCATGATCACTGTCATTAAACAATTTCCCCAGCAATAACATCGGTAGCAAGTTAGCTAAGTGTCTGAGCTTTTAGTTGCCCGCAAAACAGCAGTTTACAGTCTTAGAAGATGTTCTGTGTCTCAATTAAATGCAGCTGGCTGTGGGCAAATGTTAAAAATCTTTTTGACAACTAGGACTTTTAGTTTATCAGACACTTACTCTGCTTGTATGTTTTCCTGTTAAACTAGACGCAGATGCATGGGAATACTTAAATGGGAGCAAAATAATACAAGCATTGCAATACGGTACTAAGCCCATGTTATGCTTTGCGCAAGTAATAGTAGCTGACCTTATCTCATGTTCATGAACTCAAGTTTAATCACAACTGCATAAATTCTTTGCTAAAAAACATGTAATTTGGTTATTTATCTACTCCACATTTCTGACTAAATTCATCACCATTTTTTCATTTAGAATGCAACAGGAGTGAGTCTTCGCAGATCATAAAAACTGTTTCGCCCTTAGAACTATGGCCCTATGGAACTGTTTACGGGAGATCCAACGAACAGCAGATTATAAAAAGGATGCTGGACGTCCATTTTAGTCTCGCAACCACTTCCAGTATTTTTTGACTTCTTTTACTCTTTCGTTTGGAAAAATACAACAAAAACTGCAGCTTAACATTACCAATACAACTTTTAAACGGGAACTTGGTTTAAACCTTTGTTTGATATTCGATTCTTAATGAAAGTTCTTGAATAAATTTTTGAATCTAATGTTACTTTGTTTTATCTACATAATCGTTGCAAGAAATTTGTGATAAGTGAGCCTCTCAGCACCTAGTTCATGTGTTCAAATGGTTGTGGACTGAATAGAAGAAGCTTTCGCTTAACAGGCTTCCGTGTCTGGTAGCAGGGGATCACCAATACCTCAAGGCAGGAAACTAGGTATGTTAACAATAAAAGAGGAAAAAGAAATCGGTAAATCATAGTATGATACTATACTTAGTCCTTAAGAATAAATCCAGTTGCCTCTTAAAGGACTCCTGGGAAGTCGCTTGGACTAGCTCGGCCGGCAGAAAATTCCAGCATTTGACAACTCTTAAGGGATAGAAGTTGTGCTTACAGTCCATTCTGCTATGTTGTGTCTCTAGTTTCTGGGTGCTACCCCTTAGGTTAGTGTTGGAACTAAGCTTAATTAGGTGTTTTAGGGGATGTCCAGAAGTGTCAAGGTTATTGTAAGCCATTAGGTCACCTCTAAGACGTCTATACTGTAATGAGTAAAGGTTAAGTGATTGAAGGCGCTCTTCATAAGGTGATTTGGTGCATATCCTCGTCATTTCCTTGGGAGACCTACAGACTCGGGTCCTCTCATAGCTTATTCTAACCACCATGGGTTGTCACACCAGCTGACGGATGGACACGCGTTACACATACTAACCGTACCTGCTTCTTATCTTATAGCTTCTAATTCAAATGCCATATGACAAGCAAGCAATGCCCCTACCCGCACTAATGCAACACTAGTAACTCAAATGCACCCCGTATGGTACCTTACACTGGTTTACGCACTCGCTTAGCTCTTTAGTGAAAATCCCACGAGCCCCCCTACCTCCATCAAAACAAATAAGTCTGTATTTGCAGCATATAGCAATTTTATTATTCAAAAGTAAGATATAACAGTTAGAATTGGAGTAAAATGGCAGTATACAGCAGATGCACGTGGTACATGTCTTCATCGATTAACTGAAATAGAGAATATGGATATTAGATTAACAGGCTTATTTAGAAAGACTAGTGTCTAATTTAAACTTACTGCGTGAGAAAGTTATACTGGAACTACGAATGTTGTAGAAATAGAGTTTCTCGGGGCGTACGAAGCACTCAGACTGTAAGACAGTTGCCTCAAAATATTTCGAATATGGAGGTGAAAATTTGCAGGTACTTTTCATCGTGAGGGTGAACATATTAGGTACCAGTTGACATCATACCGTAAGAAAACGCATATTTGCGAGTGGTGAAATATGATCTATAAAAAAGTGGGCTTAATAACAGTTAATTACCTTTTTACTCCCTGATCATGACCCTTCGGCTTCCTTTTATGGCCAAAACAGCAAACATACACTACACACTGGTAGCAGATTTCCGGCTTTTCAATGTTAAGCTTGCTTTAACGCACTGAGTAATGAGTACAACCCCTCTATTACTGTTATATGGCATATTTTTCATAACAAACCCTCTGCAATAGATTGGTAGCATCTGTGACTTCATCTATAGTTGTCGGAAGTCTGGGTCCTTTCGAAATCAGTACTGATATACCCTACTGCTGGGCACTCTGTATTAGTTTGACTCGTTGGTGGGATAGTGTTGTCCATACTACTGAAGAAAATTTAAAAAACGCAGACTGTTTCCTTTCATTTTGCCGATAACATCATAAAGGACAGTTAGTAACGAACATGCTAACAGTTAGAGTCACAGGCGGCAGCAACAATTATTTTAGCTAAACAAAAAACGAACTTCGGCTTCGGATATCTAGAAAACAAGGTAAAACATAACCGATTGTCGTTTGAAAACGTAAGGTCTTATGTTAGTACTAGCCAGCTTAGCTGAATAAATACAGTGACTTCATTAGCAGCAGGTAAAACCCAGAAAACAAAGCAAAATCAGGAAAAACTTTGCTCCAACGTTCAGAGTATTACACTAACTTCTGAATTTTAGCACACTGAAACATCAAATTCCGTAGCTACACAAAAGAAATAGTTGAAAGAAGCACAGAACGAAGAAAGCCGACCGCCATTGCTTACGAAGATGGCGGATGTAATAATTCCCGCCTCATTCTGATTGGTTGCTAAGCTGAAGGGCACATTTACGAAATTGAGTTGCGTTTAATTGCAGCCGTTTCTAACAGTATAATCCAAGATAAGTGTTTTGTCCCATTTGGGACTCGTCAGCCGAATGTACCTAAGGCAATATAGAGACAACCTGCATAGGAGACTGAGCAGTTGCAGTCTTAAACACCAATGGGAAGATTCAAACAAACAATACAAAAATGTAGTGAGACATAACATTGTTTTTAATTAGATTACCAGGTTTTACTAGATGTAGATCATCGTATTTTACATGAGCCTAGTAAACCACCCTCTGGGTATACATCAAGGGATAAAAAATTTACCCCTTATTGTCAGCATCAACAGCGAGAAAATCTATAGTACATGTATATAAAATCTAATTGCAGCATTGCTAGATGATACAGTTATTCGTAATAGCGGCTAGCCTTATTCTTAATGCAATCACAAAGCTGCCAGTTTATATGAATTGGATTAAACTTAATCTGTTTAATAGGGTACAGATATGTCTTTTAATGGCTAGCAAAATAATAATAATCGATTTCAGCAGAAAACAAAAAAAAACAATATAGGAGTTTAGTGACCCTGTATCTAACTTCAGTTCGGTCGTGTGATTATCGTTATCGACTTATACATATCGCCATTCCTCGTATATAATCATAGAATTAAATCGCGTTGGTGAATCACGTAATTAGATAGGTCAAATACAAGAATAGATATCGACTACGTGTATTTTATGCAATCATTGATTCATACAAACGATCGGAGAAGCGAAGCGAAGTGACGCACGGTGAAGAATACATGAGGACAAACTCATTTTGACCAAGCGTGGACCTATATTTATAGTCAAATAAAAATATACTACAGACATGTGATAAGTTAGGTGAGAAATGCAATATAGTACGCTCAAGTAAAATAATCAAGGTTGATAAGCTAATAATTGACAGGGTCATAATGCGGCTCGAGAAGAACGGATAAACTGGCCTGTCCGGAAGCTAGGACAAACTGTGTGGGCTTGACATAGCAACCGACAATACATGAGAATGAGCATTCATCCTACTTGCTTTGGGTGAACTGACCACACTTCACTGTAATCAAAACAACATGTATAAGAAAAAACATGACGCCTCATGGTGACGTCCACACGACGACGCTTATCCCGACAAGCAAGGTAGCAATAAATATTAAGAGAAGGAAAGTTCGAACAAAATAGGAGTGCAGTAGAAGTACTGAAACAGCATCAGAGATTTGAATAGAGAAAACGAATGTGTCCGCAATGAGCGGAACACATCAGAAGATCGACTGGAAGAAAGCACTACCATGAAGAGGAAGCGGGAAGGCACTAAACAGAAAGTCACTTCAACATGCCAGGACATTCTTGACCTTGCGAAGCAACAGAGAAAAAGACGGATAGTTAATGATACTCCACAGAGAGGAGAGTAGGTTCCCGAACAGGATCCACCAACATATTCTGTCAGCGGCTGTCCTTCCCAGTTGTTTCCACTTGCTATCCATTATATTGGTGGCTTAATGACCTCATGTGAGATATTGTTTGTTTACTTTCTGCTTATTTACGCCTGTTACTCCTCGTGGAGGAGCATAAGGCGTCCATCAGGATCCTCCAACATACTCTGTCATCGGCTGTCCTTCCCAGTTGTTCCCAGTTGCCATCCATTCTATTGATGGCTGCCTCCGATTCTCGATGCAACGTGTTCCTCGGTCTCCCTTCTTTCCTCTTCCAGTCAGCATTCCATATTGTGGATCACCTCGTGAACACGTTTCATGATGTCTGCAAAGTATATTCTATTTCCTCTTCAGTTAGAAGCTGATTTGTTCTCTACCACAGTGGACTGTTGCTGATCGTATGCGGTCAATGGATATTGAGTATCTTGCGTAGACAACTGTTTATCAATACCTGTACATGTTTGATGATGGTTGTTGTAGTTCTGTAATTTTCAGCCCTGTACAGTAGAACTGTCTTGGCGTTTGTATCGAAGATTCTGACTTCTACGTTGGCTGATAGTTGTTTTGAGTTCTATATGTTCTTCTCTCGTATGAATGCTGTCCTCATGCCTTAACATCTGTATCCCATCATCCTTGTTCATCAATGATGAAAGCCAGATACTTGGAAGCTTCCACCTCTTCCAGAGCTTCTCCATCAAGTATGATTGAGTTGGTGTTCTCCGTGTTGTATTCGAGGATCTTGCCTTTTCCCTTGTGTATGTTGACTCCCACTGCTTGTGAGTCTGCTGTTACACTGACTATCTTCACCTGCATTTGTTGTTGTGTATGGTATAGAAGAGTCGGGTTATCTGCGAAGTTCAAATCGTCTAGCCACATCTAAGCTGTTCATTATATTCCCTGCTTCGCCTCAGATATCGAGGTCTTTATAATCTGATCGACCACCAGAAGAAATAAATGAGTGAAGAGTAAGCAGCTCTGTCTGACACCGGTCTTTACTTGGAATGCATCTATGAGCTGTCCTCCACACAAAACTTCACAGTATTGGCTTTTGTATGAATTACGTATTATAGTGACAGCATTCTCATGCACACCATAGTGTTGAAACAGGTTCCATAAGATTTTCAAATCCACGCTGTTAAACGTCTTCTCATAGTTGAGGAAGTTGATGCATAGTATGGAGTTCCATTACAATGATTTTTCAATGATGATCTGTATTGTCGCAATTTTCAATACTCCATCGACCCTTATGGATTCCAAATTTTGGTCTCGAATTTGGGCATAAGTCGAATATTTCATGGATAAGTTGAGAAGCGTTTGATTTAAGTTGGTTTTTTATTGTGAGAAATGCGCAGCACGACCTAGTCACTCGTGATCTGATGCGGATGCATGATCGAACGCCTCCATCTGTGGTTTGTTCAGTGAAACTAGTGAGTCCAGTGTCAACGTCGTATACATAGAAAACTACATATTTTTGAGATTTAGTTACTACTACAGCTGTTTACAGTGATTGCGTAGGCCCTTTTAAAAACAATCAAGAGTGTTAATGACACGTTGAAGCATCCTTTCTGCATTCAAGAAGTACATGTTAGATGTCTAGCTACATCATCCATCCCCTACATTGGGATATTCTTTGCAGCACCATTCATAACAGAATATCAGTATTCCATTAAGAGTAGGAAGAGAGAAGTTCAGATAAGAGATCTTATTTTGTTCAAAGGAAGATGAAGACATTCTAAACAAATTTGATTTATTCATTAATGAAAAGATTATTTGTTTAGACCCGTACTTGGGGCGCGACTTACGGTCTCAGACGTTGGTGTGTTACCAATTCAGTTAGTGTGGTATATGAGACATATTACAAGTGATACTTAACATTGTTTCTTTAATCACTGATTCATGTTCATTAGAAAAGTCCCCATGCAACTTTGTTCTTTGAAAATCTTCAAGAGGCAATCGTTTGCGCAAGGCTTATATTAGAATATATATGGAACCTAGTTTTAGTTCCAAACAAAAATTTAACAACTAGTTCCCACTATCTAAATATAATCATAGTTCCCAGCATAACTTGTAAACAGCTCTTACATGCTTGGCTTCTCGGGCAGATGTTATGTAAACTATATATCATAGTAGGTTTATCTCACCTTTACCGAAAAGAGATGCAAGTAGTTGGTTTGAATTTCGGTCTCATATTCATACCCCATCTATGTGCAGACTGAAGTCAACACCTTTCCATCTTTCTATGGATTGGGTTTTTGAGAATTAACACTACCAGCGTTAGTTAACTAAAAAGTTAAGTCTAGTAATGAAAGTTAATATGTAGATGACTCTATCATTAGTCTATGTTATAACTGGGGAAAGCATAAGTAATGCAAGGATATAATTATTTAAGATGATAAAAAGCAGGTTCTGTGCATGTATATGAATGTTTGTGCTTGCTAATGATGACTATCCTGACCCCTGAAATGTATCCATCAAAACATTTGCATTTATTATTTTTGTATGGGTCGCTCATTTTTTGTTTGACATTTTGGACTACTCCACTGCTTAATAAGCATTAAAATATTGATAAGCACGGCGTTCTTGCACTTCCGCTATAAACTTATAATGAGCCCCTCATACATGTTATATAGTAAAAAAAGCTAATTGTAGTGGTCTCTGGTCGACGAACGGTAGTCATTAAACATACGGTCAGCCCGCTTTGCGAGTCACTTCTCTCCTGATCGATCGCCTGACACTCTTGTTTCATCAGAAAGTAGAGTTCGGTCCACTAATTAGTTGTACGTGGCGTTCCAACCACTCAAATATTGTCACGAATCCAGATTCTACTTGGGTATGGGCAACTGTGTAGTGCGACCAGCTTGCAGAAAAGTATGGGCTCAAATCTGTACCAGGTAAATAATTTACATTCTAATGTATACGAGGTGTAAGGATTGAAGCAAAACTGTTTGTAGATGTAATTCAGGAGAATTTCCTTTTGACAATTAAGTAGTACGCTGTTAGTCTGTGGTTCTAAACTCTATATAGTAGCTCTTTGTAAGGCTTATTTTCACCCTCCTCCCCCCGTGTGCTGTGCATCAGTTGAAATGGTCAACCGGAATGCCTCCATTCATGTCACCTGTGTACCTATGTTCCGTATCATCATTCCAGAATGTAATGACTTAGTACCCTATCACTAAACATGATGTATACATTTTAAAACTCAGGCACAGGTTCTTGTATGCGGCGTTTAATCACTTCTCTTTATGTGAGGACTAATGGCACAGCCATGTTGCTCAAAATGAAGTAGCTAGCCCCAGGTTTGAATTCCTAGACCAGGGTTATAAAGTCAATTGCTCTAAATATTAACCCACTACTCCATATAACTGAGACAAAATGGGGAGAAATGTAGTAAGACACCATTTTGTTTGGCGGTGTATTTGGATAGTCAATGATAATACTTAGTATGTAAAGTTCAAGACATTAAGGTACAGATAGATTTTTATGTTCTAAACGCTCAGTAATACTAATACTTGCTTGGTATATTGGCTGTTCTTAAAGATCGGTAGTATTCACTGAACGAAGTTTAGCTCATCCCTTAAACTGTTATTGGTTGTACATTGCTAACTACAATGTTTTGTTCGTTAATTGGACTCAAGCATTGTTTCACAATAACCTTCCGAACATTTATTGTACGTAAGTCCTCTAATAAACATCACTACCCCTTCGATTAACAGTTTACGCTAAGAAACTTCATCAGTTGAGATGGCTTGGACATGTGTTACGTATGCCCAACGACCGACTGCCTCGACGTGCGATGTTCAGTGGTATAGGAGTAGGTTGGAAGAAAGCTAGGGGCGGCCAGATCAAAACATGGCACAAGTCCATGAAGTCACTGACAAGTGGTCTGAGTCATGTCGGTAGGTGTAGACTACCTGGTTGGGGACCGCGAGATGATAGCAACCGATGATTAGAGACCCTGAATGACATGGCTCAAAATCGTTTGCAATGGCACAGGTGCATCTACTCTTTGTGTTCTCCCAAATTTTGATCTCCTTGTCTCTTTTTTTCTCCTCTCAAATTTATTTCACTGTATTATACTCTTTAAGTAACATCTCCAAACACTAATCTTCCCGATTACTGCTTATACTCTTATTACCTCTACTACTACGGGATTTGAATCGACCACTGCATCTCTATGATAATGTGGTGTGGCAACTCGAACTGATGTACGAATGTACGAAGTTCTACGTTGTTACTGACTGACTGACCTACGCTAAGAAGTTTAAGGACACATTCAACATCTTGATCTTTTCCATCTAGTTGCGCTTTCAAAACTGTAAATCTTAACTCGTTCCACTAAATGGTCATTAACAACCAACTGGAGAATCCCGATCCCAAGGGATACTTACTTACGCCTGTTACTCCCCACAGAGCATAGGCCGTCGACCAGCGTTCTCTAATCCACTCTGTTCTGGGCCTTCCTTTCCAATTCTGTCCAGTTTTTTTCATTATTCTCATGTCTATTTCCATTTCTCGGCGTAATGTGTTCTTTGGTCTTCCTCTTTTCCTTTGGCCTTGAGGATTCCATGTGAGAGCTTGTTTTGTGACGCAGTTGGGTGCTTTCCTCAGTGTGTCCTATCCAATTCCAGCGCTTCTTCCTGACTTCTTCCTCCGCCGAGATCTGGTTTGTTCTCTCCCACAGTACGTTGTTGCTGATAGTATCTAGCCAACGGATCTGAAGTATTTTGCGTAGACAACTGTTAATAAACACTTGTATCTTCTGTGTGATGGCTTTCGTAGTTCTCCAGATTTCTGCCCCATATAGTAGAACTGTCTTGACATTTGCATTGAAAATCCTGACCTTGGTGTTGGTTGACAGTTGCTTTGAGTTCCAGATGTTCTTCAGTTGTAAATATGCTGCTCTTGCTTTTCCGATCCGCGCCTTCACATTTGCATCAGATCCACCGTGTTCATCAATGATGCTGCCCAGATATGTAAAGGTTTTTACGTCTTCCAAATCGTCTCTGTCAATTTTGATTGGATTGGTGCATGCTGTGTTGTATTGGAGAATCTTGCTTCTCCCTTGTGTATGTTGAGACCTACTGCTGCTGAGGCTGCTGCTACACTAGTCGTCTTCTGCATTTGTTGTTGCGTTTGGGATAGAAGGGCCAGATCATCTGCGAAGTCTAGATCGTCCAACTGCATCCTAGATGTCCATTGTATCCTGCGTTTCCCTTCAGATGTTGACGTCTTCAAGATCCAGTCGACCACCGGGAGGAAGAGAAAGGGTGAGAGTAAGCAACCTTGGATGATACCGGTCTTTACCTCAAACGAATCTATCAACTATCTTTACGGAACCCAGCCTGTTGGTCTCGAAGTTGGGCGTCTACGGAATCCTTCATTCTGTTTAACAATACTCTATTGAAGACTTCCTGGTATTGAGAGAAGAGTGATGCCCCTGTAGTTATCACAGTTGCTGAGATCGCCTTTCTTTAGTATCTTGATGAGGTGTCCTTTCCAGTCTGTTGGTACTTATTCTTCATCCCAAATCCTGCTGAAGAGGATGTGAAGTATCTTTGCAGTACTGCTACATCTGCTTTCAGTGCCTCTAGTGGAATGTCTGATCCTGCTGCTTTGCCGCTCTTGATTTGTCTGATGGCCATGCTGATCTCTTTAATTGTTGGTGAACCAGCATCGATTGGGAGATCCGTGGGTGCTGCTTCACTGTCGGGTGGGTTCGGTGGGGCTGGTCGATTCAAGAGTTCTTTGAAGTGTTCTACCCACCCGTTTCGCTATTTTTCAATGTTGGTGATTACTTTGCCTTCCTTACCTTTCACTGGTCGTTCTGGTTTACGATAATTTCTAGTGAGCTTCTTTGTGTCATACAATTGCCTCATTTTTCCTTAACTTGCAGCCTTTTCCGCCGTCATTGCTAAATCTTCCACATATTTGCGTTTGTCTGTTCTGATGCTCCTCTTCACTTGCTTGTTTAGTTCTGTGTATTCAGCTTGTACCTTGCCTTTTTCTGTTTTTGTTCGGCTGGTATTGATTGCTGCCTTCTTGTTCCTCCTTTCTTGAATCTTATCCAGTGTATCAACAGTGATCCATTCCTTGTGGTTGTGCTTCTTGCGGCCCAGAACCTCATGACATGTTGAAGTAATTGCCTCTTTTATCCCTTTTCAGTTGCTCTCCATCGTAGTCCCCTCTCCATTGAGTAGATCATGAAAGGTCTGGAATCTACTGCTGAGAACTATCTTGAATTCGTTGAGTTTGTGAGCATTCCGAAGAAAAGCCGTATTAAACTTTTGTGATGTTGTCCATCCCGTCGTCCAGTGCTTCTTGAGTTTCAATTTCATCTTGGCGACCAGCAGATGATGATCTGATGCTATATCAGTTCCTCTTTTGGTTCTCACATCCTCCATTGTCCTCCTGAACTTTTTGTTAACGCAGATATGATCGATTTGGTTTTGCGTAGTGTGATCCGGTGAAGCCCATGTGGTTTTGTCTATGCATTTATGCAGGAATATAGTGCCACATATGACCAGTTTATTGAAAGCACATAGGTTTGCAAATCTCTCAACATTTTTGCTCCTTTCTCCTTATTTATTTATTTCGACACATAAATATTGGTACAGGAGGGCACCAAATATATATGCGCCACACCATAGTTGTGTGTGTGTAGTCTGTGATACTGCCCGGGTGCCCAGACCGAAGCAGGTGGTTTTCTTAGGGGACCACACCCCGAGCCTTTAACCTAAAGGTCTGATCCACAAAGCAGTGGAGCATCGTGAGGAGATGCATTCCCATGGTAGCCGGTGACCAACGATTGGTTCATACGCCATTTGTTCCCGCAGGATACTGGAGCCCATGTGCACCATTAGTTTGAGATCCGGTTAAAGCGCCGGACATTCGCTTTTCGTCCTCTCATTTTCGTAAACAACACCCCCGTCCATGTCGTCCCATGATGTCTTCATATCCGGTGTTGTCCATTCTAGCCTTGGGCATTTAGGTCTCCCATCAGAATGGTCAAGTCTTTTGTTAGGCAGTTCTGGACGATTGATTGCAGCCTATCGTAGAATTGATCTTTAACGTCTTCATTGTAGTCGTTGGTAGGCGCATAGCATTGGATGAGGTTCATTGTAATGCCCTCTTTCTTTGTTTTGAAGGAGGCTTTGATGATCCTTGGTCCATGAGATTCCCATCCTATAAGTGTATTTCGTGCTTGTTTGGATAGTATCAATGCAAATCCTTGTGTATGTGTGACATTTTCTTCTTCATGGCCGGAATATAACAGAAGCTCCCCTGAAGCTATTCGTTGTTGTCCAACCTGTGTCCAATGTGTTCCACTGATTCCGAGCACCTCTAGGTTGTATCTCCTCATTTCTGCAGCAATTTGTAAGATTCTTTCGGCCTCCCACATTGTACGAGCATTCCATATACCTAAATGAATGGTTGCTCTGGTTGTCAGAAGGGGCATCAGCTTCGTGATTTCCGAAGGAACTCGGCTTTCACCATGAGGTGTCATAACTCTTCTAAATGAAGACCTTCTGAATCTCAGGGTAGAGTTTAAATGGTTTGAATAATTTTTTTCTGGTTAGCGTTTTTTAACGAGTTGGTTTTCTACGGAATGAGGTCGCTAACCCCATGCCCAACCCTCCTCCTTTATCCGGGCTTGGGACCAGTAGTAGCCCAAGAGGGGCTCCAGGCGGAGTGTAATCGTAATTATTTTATGAGTACGTGATATTTACCGTATACTCAGTTGATATCAATTCCCCCCTCCATAAAGCCACAGTAAACTAGACTAAACGTACCTGAATGTCATCGCACTTAATTGCCTGATACGTTTTTTTTTAGATTCCTTGACTCATTATCAAGAGTAGTGAATGAATGATACTTACTCCATTTCTTAGTAGCCAAGATTCTGATTTCCGAGTAATATATTGTTCTAACTCGTAAAAACACATTTTCGTGATAACTTTATCCGTCTATGTCGACTTAATAAAGACTTTATTATGGTTCAAAAACTTTGGTACATTTAGTTTACTCTCGAAAGACATTAGGTACTATTTGTTTCTAATATACCCTTGATAGATCTTTAATTGCTCTAGTTCTGTTTCGATCAAACGTATCACCTAAGCTGTTACAGTTTTGTTGAGGTATAGTGACTTAACTCACTGACGTAGTACAGATTTGTATACTCAACTTTGAGCCACCTTGTGCGAGGATTAGTGATGCTATCAGGCTGACCAAACTGAAGTAGGTAGAGTGGTACTCAAATTTGTGGTGTACTGACAAAAATTCGAACATTATTTGAATTGGCCATTCCATGTAAATGCGTTTGTCTGTAATTAATCATAGTTACTTTAGTCCCAGTTTTTACATCTGAATACCAAATACTGTTGTTTAAGACTTGAATTACATATTTTTTTGAACTCCAGTTGTAGACTTAGTGGAGTGGTTGTTTATTGTTTAAGGCATCCAACTTATGGCCACTAAGTCCCAGGTTCAAACACTCCCCTACCTTTCTCAGTTTGGGCAACTGGCTGGTATCATTATTCCTCATATAGAGTGTACTTTATACCCAAGTACTCGGAGTTCACCTAAAGCTTGGTCTTGTGTAACATGTCCAGAAATTTAACGGAAAAACCTTTCCTTTACATATAAAATCCATCCCAAAAATAGGAGAGCGAGACTTAGAATCCTCCATATCGAGATTTTTCGCTGAGGTTCTATATCAAAACAAAATTAAGTAAAAAGTCGGTATTCAGTTATGTAGATCGACTGTTGGTTGTCAGGTTTAATATTATCAAAATCCAAGAAGTAACTTTTCATTGGCGTCAATTCAAAATTAAGAAGTGGACAATTGTCCACTGTTTTAAAATTTCTTGCATTTTACACTGCACATATCTCACTAGAATTAGAGGTATTAAATAACCTCACTTGTGACATCTCCATGTACAAACCTCGATAATCGTAGGTTAGTTAACAGCTATCCGTAGTGAGTTTGAGGATATTACGATTACCTACTGAGTCCATAAAAACGAACTCATTATTGTATCCGATATACATCATTGACTAAATTCAAGCGGTTATTCTTTAATGTATTTTTTGCTTTAGAAACCTGATATGTCTACAGGCAGCAGTACTCGTCGAACTGAAGTGACAAACGCCAAAGTACGAATCAAAGCTTTTCCTCCTTCGATAGATGAGAGATATGCCAATCAGTTATGGGATCAGATTAAAAGTGCGATAATCGAGATTCAAAAGAAAAACAACAGTTGTTTAAGCTTTGAAGAACTCTACCGCAATGCGTACACTTTGATATTACAAAAACATGGTGAACGTTTGTATGCGGGGACAGAGGCTGTTGTACGTGAACATATGATCAAGATCCGCGATAGTATTGTTGAAAATCTAAATAATAAGTTTTTAACTTACCTTAACTCATGTTGGAAAGATCACCAAACTGCTATGGGAATGATTCGTGATATTCTTATGTACATGGATCGTGTCTACGTCGGCCCCCATAACCTGGATGGAGTTTATAAGATGGGAATGACTGTTTTCTGCGATCTCGTCGTACGTTATCCAATTATTAGAGAGCACTTGCAGAAAACTCTGTTGGATATGGTGCGCAGGGAACGCCGGGGTGAAGTAATATCCCGTTCGCAGATTCGCGATGCCTGTCAGATGTTTGTGCAGTTGGGGGCCGGATCATTACGTGTTTACCTTGAAGATTTTGAACAGCCATTTTTGGAGCAGTCAAGAGAATTTTACCGCACAGAAAGTGAAAATTTTCTTTCTGAGAATACTTCTGCTTCCCTGTATATTAAAAAAGTCGAACAAAGAATCGAGGAGGAAGTTCGAAGAGCACATCATCATCTTGATCCATCCACGGAACCCAAAATCGTCGTCGTATTAGAAGAGGAGCTTATAAGTCGACACATGGAAACTATTGTCGGTATGGAAGATTCAGGATTAACGTACATGTTAACTCATGATCACTTCAGTGATATCGCTGCTATGTATAGCGTTTTAAGTAGGGTTGAAGAAGGACCAAAAATAATGAGTAACTACATTAGCCTGTACTTAAGAGAGCAAGGAAGAAATACTGTACGTGATACTGGGTCATCAACACCCCAACAGCACATTCAAGATTTGCTTCAATTACGCGATCGCGCTAATGAATTACTAACGAGAGCACTTAATAATCAGACAATATTTCGTAATCAAATTAATTCTGATTTTGAGTACTTTGTCAATTTAAATCCTCGTTCTCCCGAATTTCTGTCATTATTTATTGATGAGAAACTAAAACGTGGCACCAAAGGTATGGCAGACCAAGATGTAGACGCCATTTTCGACAAGTGTATTGTATTATTCCGATATTTACAGGAAAAGGATCTATTTGAAGGTTATTACAAGAAGCATCTTGCAAAAAGGCTGTTATTAAGTAAAAGTCAGTCAGATGATCAAGAAAAGATTATGATATCCAAGCTTATGGCCGAATGTGGTGCTGTATACACAAGTAAACTAGAAGGAATGTTTAAAGATATGGCAGTGTCTAAAACCCTCATGGATGAATTCAATGTAGTACTATCTAATGGTAATCGCAATCTTAACCTAGATCTGTACGTTCGTGTACTAACTACTGGTCTTTGGCCAACTCAAGTAACTAATTCGAATGAAGCGTTACCAGAAGAAGCTGATACAGCGTTTAAAGTTTATAAAAAGTAAGTCATTTTGTACACATGTGTTTTGCATAATAAACACTTACTATTGTTATTATGATCGTATTTAGTTCTAAATGTGTAACTAAGTTTAAAACATAAACCACCTCCCTAGAAATGAGTCACAATTGGTATGCTGAATGCTCCTAACACTGAGTTTCATTTTATCAGCGAAACGGTCTTTTTAGTAGCTTAAGTAATATTGGTACTTTGGTTTTCATTTAATAATTATATTTGTTTTGGTGATTAGAAATTTTGTACTTAATAAAGCATCAAATAATAAATCTGAAAAGTCCTCACACTAGTCGCTCACCAGATTACAGATGTACCAACTAATAGCCTTTTGTACGTGTTTCGTACAACTTCAACTTTCTGGTTTGTTGTGCACCGTTTCTTTTGTAGATTTTTAAACAATTATTATTAAAAAACATCGCATAATTCTCAGTATTTCCTTCCATTTACCGCCAGAGACAATAGTTCAGGTTTGATTTTAAACCGTACAATCATATAAATTGTGGACAGCGTTGAAGTTGCCACGAATTTTCAGCAGTTTACGTTACCATATCACTCTTCAGCCTAACAAAGAAGGGAAAATATGAAATGACAGTGAGTTTCAAGATCTATGAGGAGGTAGGAAATAAAAGGATTCACGCAATTACTACCAGTTTTTGACATTATTAGCTTTTTAACTCCAGAATACTTGCTGTCGTTGTCTCTCAAGATATTCAAAAGGCTATGTTTCATCAACATCTCCGCATGGAATATGAGTTTCTGAATATTAGAATAACAGTCTCTTTCTCAAACAACTGTGGTATAATCAAATAAAGTGGTTACTGAATACCTCTGGTAAACACCACTTGACGTACCGAATTCTACAAACTCTGACTTAAATAACAGCATCCCCGTGAAGAAATTCACTCATAAACATTTCTACTAAACCTTTAAGAATCCCATTTTTAGTTTAAGGAGTATGATCGCAGTCTGATCTTGGTTAAGAAACTGACTGTGTTTACAAAGGTCTGGGAACTAGAGAGTGTACCAACGTCATGGAATGAGTCGATAGTTGTCCCTATCTTTACAAAGGGTTCACGTCGTTCCTGTAACAAATATCGGGGGATAAGTCTACTTCCGATTGCGTCCAAGCTATTGGCTTCCGTCATACTTCGTAGGTTGTTCAAAACCCGAGAAAGATTGACTCGCGAGGAGCAGGCTGGGTTTCGTTCTGGTCGAGGATGTATTGATCATATCTTCACCCTCCGCCAAACGTTGGAACACTGCCATACTTATCAAAGGCCAACAATCGTAGTGTTTCTTGACATCAGGGCTGCCTTCGATTCGTTGGATAGGACTGTTCTCTGAGATTGTCGATTGAAGAAGGGTGTGCCTGAGAAGTTCATTAACATCCTAAAAGCCCTATATACAAACACCTCAGGCAGAGTGAGGGCATACAACCACCTCTCTCCATTGTTCCATTCGAGTAGTGGGGTTAGGCAGGGTTGCCCAATCTCACCATTCCTCTTCAACTTTGCCATCGATGACATTCTGGAAACAGTTCTGATGGATGTAAGTAATGACGGCGTGGATCTGCTGCTTGGAGAAAGACTTCTCGACCTTGAGTATGCAGATGATATTGTCTTACTGTGCGATAATGCCCAAGGCATGCAATCCGCACTTAATCAGTTGGCAATCAGTGTCCGTAGGTACGGTAGGTGCTTTGCACCTTCAAAGTGCAAAGTACTTCTACAAGACTGGCAGGATTCTAATCCTGTATTCACCCTGGATGGTGAGCAGATAGAAGTAGTCGAGGAGTTCGTGTATCTGGGTAGCTGCATAAGTGCTGGTGGGGGTGTGAGTGATGAGATCAATGCACGTATATTGAGAGCCAGAGCGGCTTATGCCAATCTGGGCCACCTTTGGCGCCTTCGTGATGTTAGTCTGGCTGTAAAACGTCGGATCTACAACGCGTCGGTGAGAGCAGTTTTGCTATATGCTTGTGAAATCTGGCCTCTCCGAGTTGAGGATGTTAGACGACTGTCTATGTTCGATCATTGCTGTCTCCGAAGGATTGCTGACATCCAGTGGCAACACCATGTTAGTAATGCAGAGGTTCGGCATCGTGTGTTCGGGTACAGATACGATAATGCAATTAGTGTCACCATCTTGAAACACCGACTTCGGTGGGTTGGACATGTTCTCCGAATGTCGTCCCAGAGAATTTCACGTCGTGTATTATTTGTCGACACTGGGACTGGTTGAAAAAAGCGGGGAGATGTTCAGTGTATGGCATGGTGTCGTGGTATAAAAGAAAGCTGCAATGGGCTGGCTTGTGTTGGTCCTTCACGACTCTCTGGCTGGGGTCGGAGAGATGATGTAACACAGTGGCTAGAGACGTTATTAGATATGGCTCAGAATAGAAGTCAGTGACGATCCTGCTGTAACCTTCTTTTACTTCCCTCATAAAAAGTGGTTGTATGTTCGTTAACTGAAAGAATTCTTCTGATTGTACCTTTCCGTTACCACCATTATTATTATTAATAATACACTACCTTACACTAATCTGTTCTCTTTTTTCCATATACGCACCTTTTTTTCTCTTCCCATTCTCATTGTTTTGTATGGCGCATATATATTTGGCGCACTCTTGTACCAATATTAATGTGTTCAAATAAATAAATAAGAACAATCAGTGATCGCTCTCAGTTTAATTAAATTACACCCAGCTCCCAGATTTTAAATCGTTGTAACGAAATTTTTTGTTTGCAATTTTATTATTCAGCTTTTATTTAAGCAAGCATAACGGTCGGAAAATCAACCTGCAGACAAACATGGGGTACGCAGAATTGTCTGCTGTATTTTATGGTCGTCCTAATGCAGATATCAATACACCTCAGATCTCTTCTGTTACTGATTCTCATACTCACAGTTTCCTTATTCATGGCTCCAGTTCTGCGTCTTCGAATCAAACAAGTCAAAGTAGTCAACAGACGCCAATCAGTGGATTACCAGGAAGCCCAGGAGCTCCAAAGACACTTGATCCTCCCAACTCAATTAGTACTTCTAGTCGGTTGAATGTACGGAAATATTTCTTACAGGTAAATATCTTTCCATATCTTCAAGAAATTTCACAAATATGTAATTAGCTAATAAAACCGTCATAAAACTTCTACTTTCAAAGTAAATACTGACCAAAACAATGTGATTATTCACACTTTGACATTAAGTTTTGCGTAGGTTGTCACTGTAGCGGTCTTAAGCGTATGTATTGTGGTGTCATTGGAACATAATAGATTTATGGTTAGCTAGTTATTTTAATTACTTTAAATCCACATTTTTATTTGATCAGTCAACCATTTAATTAGCAGCGTCATAGTGTCCCATACAAATAAACATTAAGTGTAACTTCCTAGTCTTTTTAATGAGACTAACGGGTGAAACTATTATTCATGGACGACCCTTGAGCGACGCTAAAGTGACCTAGAGCATGTCCACCCACTAACTAGGACCGAATGCGGGTCATGAAACAGTTTGTAGAATAAGGATCATGATTTACATTTGATGGTTAGGGTTAGAAATTAGATTTAGGGTTTTCATCACGAATTGACATCAGCTAAAATGCCAATACGCTATTCGGCCAAATGGTTAAATGAATTTCGCACCAAAATTCAAGATCTGTTATCCTAAATCTGAATGGTTCGTCCATAAATTATAGTCTCGCCATATAACTCGTATTAGTTCAATTCGCACTTGAAATTAATTGAGTTTTCAAACCAAAGAAAATGGGATTCTGGCTATAGAAATTTTAAGTGACAATATACTTAACTCCCAGTATTTATTTTCCTGCTCGTTAAGATGTTTAGGGTCGATCTAATGACGTTAACCATGATTCAAAGTGTTACTGCAAAACTTCAACATTAGAATAATACTTGAGACTTCATGGACAATAATATAAATGATATCCTTCATTTAAAAATCATTTTTTAAATGTATTTTAATTATAACAGTACCATAAAGATGGAAAACCAAAAATAGTCTGTACCAGTGAATACTGATTATAGTACATTATATTACACACTGTCCGATACCAAGGTTCTTCTAAATACATAAAAATACTTTGATTATGATAAGTCAAATCAGAGAACATCTACATACCAACTGTCTACCGGATAATAAATCAGTTTGCTATTGAATCACTCAGCTTTCTTATTCGGCTACATATAGATAACATTCATGTTGCCCTTTTATGATAAATATACAGTCACAGAACTTACATCTAAACATTTTATTACTTTGCTCCTAGTCATAAATTTTATTCCATGCTTCTAGAATCCATTTTATATCATTTAATTCTACTGTTTTTAAGCTGATAACAGCAGTGCGTTTAAAAACACTATATTTAATCCGAGTTTTTCTTATTAGTTAATATCATGTGTTTATACCACATGACATCACATATATATAACCCCGTATAATAAATTATGTACCTTGGTATTTAAAAAGGTATATTCATTTATGAATTATATTTCAACAATAAAATCCTTAAGCAGTGTATTATTATGACCCCGTACTCTACAACAGATATTTCAGATGCACTTAAAAGTGAAATTGACAAGTTTCGTTTGTCTTCTGTTCTTCCTTGCTAGTATTTACATGTAGGACTTGCTAATCAACGTAGAAGGTAATATTGAGAATGTAAAAATGCTGAATCTTTTCTTCAAGAAAAATAACCATTCCTTCACGTCATACAAAAAACTTCATCGTATCCTATTAGCTTTGTTCTTACATTACTGTAACATCACTATTGAAAAAAGTGAATTATTGATATTAATTTGTTATTCCGTGGGAAAAAACGTGAATTTAGTTGTAATAAGCTTTCTGATATTCACGTGAGATATTTCACTCTAATTTGTAGAGTAGGGTTAATTGATCAATTTTTATTTACTTTACAAGTTGAAATTCGTTTGGATTCTCCATGCTTGCTATACTTTAATACTAGTTGAACATTGTCATTATTCCAAATATTCCAATCACACTGTGTGTGTTTTATTGTTAAAGTTCTTAAAGGCTTCGAAAAAGTATTTTAAATTGTTAAAAGAATTACTCATGTATATATTCAGTTATTAGATCATGTAGTATATTCTGTTGACCGGGAAAAACAGTATTCTACTGCTGTGTATATCAAAGTTCATTGGGTCATTTCCACTTCCTTATTAAGTTCTCAGTCAACTTAGAACCTGGCATATATTTCCATTTGTTCAATTTGCTACACCATATCAGCACAGTGACATAAAATTATTGCGAAAGATTGCTCCGTGTACATTCATATTACATTTTAGTAGTAATTATTTGATGATCACAGGAATTGTAGTTTCCAACGTTAGAAATAGTGGGATTATCACCTATTATGCTGTTGTCGTGTTTCTCAGTCTATTTTTTCAGACTTGGTAAGCGTAAGTCGAAGTAATTTACGCGATAAGTATAAACTAATAGAGCAAAAACAACTACAACAGGAAAAGCCATCATCCTAACCTAACTAATTGTTTTTATTCGTTTTGATTCTATTAAGTCATTCATATTTCCCATACAGACTGATTTATAATCAGCTTCCTGTGACTAGTAGCCCTTTTTTTATAATCTTCATTTCCACGTTCAATTAATATTAAAATCAGTCGGTTCATGGTAAATTAACAGTGAATTTGTAACTTTATGTCCCAAATGGTCAAAAATAATTGTATTATAGTTTATATCACAACATGGTGAATTACAGTTATTCACACTTCAGAAATAATTCCGAATTAATCACTATCAATTTTTATTTATAAAAAGGGATAGCATCTCATTTGACAGTAATCTCATAGAGCTATTCAGCTTAGCTTCATAAAGTTTGTTTCAAGAGGGTCAACTTACATGTTAAGCAGTTGGTCGCTGACATTAGGTCCACTGTAAGTTGCATTATTTTTCGTTATTGATAATAGTAAGCTGATGGTTGTAATTAATCTAGTTAGAAATTATTGGTAAATTTACCAGTAAATCAACTGGGTGGTACCTGAAAGCACTGTGTAAAACTCAAATGAAATATGACAGTATCGCTTATAGCCTTCATTATATTCAGCGCTAGTAATCAACTCCTAGTTTTTTTTTACATCTATTTATTAAAGATCATTTGAATTATGTTGAAATTGATCACCTTGCCCACATAGAATAATTAATGATCTTATTCACCAACTCTGTATTTGCACATCCTTGTCTCTAAAGGATTGCTGATATTCAGTGGCAACACCATAGTAGTAATGCAGAGGTTCGGCAACTTGTGTTAGACCACAGTGATGACAATTCAGTTAGTGTCACCGTCTTGAAGCACAGTCTTTGGTGGTTAAGATGTGTACTACTAATGTCGTCCTAACGAATTCTACACCGTGGATTATTTCCCAGCGCCAAGACTTGTTGGCAAAAGCGAAGAGGTGATCAGTGTATGACAGTGTCGTGGTATTTAAAAAACGTACAAGGCTGGCATCTGTTGGTCTTTCGCTGCTCCCTGGTTGGGGTTTTAAAGATAGTGCAACTTAGTGGCTTGAGACGTTATCAGACAGCTGAGAACAAAAGCCAGTGGTTGTCTCACCGTAACTTTATTTTACTTTATTCATATAAGTGGGAGAAACTTCTTTAACTGGGGAAATCCTTTCTTGTCGTATTTTCTCAATTGAACTGCTTCCCCCATTCACTTATTTTTGTTCATTTATTGTATTTTTTTATGCATTACCTCTTCACAATCTCATTGAGTGGAGCACATTTATTTTGATCCCCATTTGTATCAAAATTTATGTTTAAACAAAATAAAATATTTACCACAAATCTATGTTTTAATCAGCTAACTTGTGTTAATGAATCGTTTTCATTCCATCATTTTGTATTATAAACATTAAAGAAAGCAAATAAAGATTATTGTTTGGAATGTGATGGAAAAGATTTCTAAGTTTTATGTTTTCGTAAGTGTTATCAGTGCATCTATGGTTGAACAATTGATATGCTTGACTTTCAAACACTATATCACTAATTCAAATCCAACTCCGTCCATCAGGATTTGATCATCTGTATTTTATTACTAACCATTACTCTATGGATATAGTTTAATGTCCAAACAATGAGTCTGCTCTTAGTTACTAAATATCATTTAATTGATACGTGTGTTTCAGCAGCCGCTTAATACGTAGATTTTAATCTTATTTAAATAGTGGTATCATTTTACCTCATAACTCGACTATCAAAGCCGACTAATTCACCACTACAATGGTTCTTCATATCAATCATCTCTTTATTATACCAGAATATACTTATTTTCCAGACCAGTTATATAGTTCATAGGTTTCAATTGTGGTCTACCTAGCTTGTTTTACCCAATCACTTGACATCTCTAACTCTTAGAGTTTACTAAAAACTTGTCAACAAATGTGTTTTTATCAGCGTATGATTGTAAAGACTGCTGAATTCTATTGAGATCACGGACCGAAGGTCCTAGGTTTGATTTCCAGCTTCAGGGTCGTGAATGTGTACTACTGAGTCCCAGCTTAGAATTGCGTGACCATCCAGTGCTTCTAGGCTTTCATTGGTTGTCTAAATAAAGTTGTTTTTGCTTTCTTTTCTTCATCTCTTTTGGTGAATAATAATGGTTGAAATCTGACTAGTGAATTATTCAACCGTTAACAGCTTACATATTTCCCGTTAGAGGTCATCCGCCTCTGAAATCGATCAAGCGAAATTCTTGGAAACTAACATGCTTCTACTCTTCGATATATTTCTTTTTTTAAATCAATTGTTTGTTATTCCAGTTTTTTAATGGAACTCATAATAATTCTTGTATGTGTTATGTTTATGTTTACATGGATTTACTAATGTATACTTCTTATAATATACCTTTTTATTCTCAATTTCTAGGTCTCCACATATCAAATGATTATATTAATGAAATTCAATCGACGAAATCGTTATAGTTTTATTGAATTAGCGAGTGAAACAAATATTCCTGAACGTGAATTAAAACGTAGTCTTATGGCTTTAGCATTAGGTCGTTGTAGTCAACGAATTTTATGCAAAGAACCTAAAACACGTGATATAGAGTCAACTGATATATTCTATGTCAATGATTCATTTGTTTCGAAACATATTAAAGTTCGGGTATGTCTAAACTATATATATAATTTGTATGGTTTATTTATTTAAAACTTATTATTACTAATTCAATCATTACTAGTGTGTTGAGGTTTCTTACGTTAGATTTATTTGTCGTGATATTTATACACATGTATTGTGTGATTATTCTGAATTTTACATTTTCAACCGAAATGATTATTTTTAGTAATCTGTTACCAGAAAACAGTACTCCAATATTGTCATTAAATAATATTCCTGCATTTGTAATTTATTACAAATGTATTTGATTATTGATTGATTGTAAAGAGGAATAAAATTTGAATTTAGGTCTTGTTTTTGACTACCCTCAATCATCCGATATTAGGTATCATATGCATATTAAGATGACATTTTACTTCTTGGATAATAAAAATTTTGAGCATTAGTGTTCCTTTCAGGTGACGACAATTTCTAAATTTATGATTTGATATGATTATGAAAGAATATCTTCGAAACATAAAACTACTTAGTCTGATAATTTAACTTAAAGTAGTGTTTCTAAGCTGCTTTGTTCACGGTGAATTTATTTTTGAACAAGGTATTAAATTTTCAGAAACCTACTTCATTTTGTCTTGCAGATCAAACTAATAGATTCCCCTAGATTAATTTTAACAACCCTCATATTAAATATCACATAATGCTCTGTTTCTACTCGTTTACCGTCCCCGCTTCCAGTTGCGGATCCGCTGTACGTCGTGTTTTCTTCTATTCTTAGTCTTTTTTCTAATTAGAACACCCTCTTGTCTGTTCATCGATTTCAGCAAAGTTTGTGTGCAAACTCCTAACATACTGAATTTTCTACAACCTAAATAACTAATTTTAAGTTACATGAACCCGACAGTGTTTCACCCATTCTTTTCCTTTCACTAGTTTTAAAATTAGGCAATCTATTCATATAACTATCTTTTTTCGGATTAGTCTATTCAGACTTAATATTAATTAACCGTAACTGATCGCACATAATGATTTCATATGTTCCACTTTCTCTACTCCTCAGTCTTCATGACCATGATTGAAACTTCTAACAAATTTAATTTACCACCTCCAACCCATCACAGTTAAGGATAAAGCAACTCGCAGTAAATAGACTAATGTATTTTCTGCATAACTAGCTACTGACTCGTTTAACTGTGTACTGATTCAAACTGTTATTGATCTTTCCCATATTTTTATCTTTAGGTTCAAAGTATCACTGTTAAAGAAAGCGAACCAGAACGTCAGGAAACGCGGACAAAAGTAGATGAAAATCGACGTTATGTGATTGAGGCAACAATTGTGAGAGTCATGAAAGCTCGTAAAACTTTAAGTCATGGACAACTTGTTGTTGAAGTTATCGAACAATTAAAATCGCGCTTTGTACCTACCCCCCTAATGATTAAACAACGTATTGAATCGCTTATTGAACGAGAATTTCTTGCTCGATTAGAAGATGATCGTCGAGTTTATAAGTACTTGGCCTAATCTCATTTTGTAAACCAAATCTAAATACAACCTGTATCTTTCAAGTCCCATCCTACCATTCCTTGCGTCTATTCTCTCCGCTGTCAAAAATTTTCAAATTACTCCTATGATGTGTTGCAAGATGATGAGCTTTAAATAATGATCAGAATAAATCTGATTGCTCATTATCAATTAATTGAATAAATCAAATCATTGTTCTCAATTTACTACTACAAACCTAGTCTTCATCAACTTACTACAGTTAAGTTATCTATGACTTTTTGTTTCCTTTGCAAATCTCATGCTTCCATTTCAGTTTTTTTATTAAACTACTAACCTTACCTACATAAATTATATATGATTCGTTATTTTGTTTATGTACATATTATAATTGCCTCACTCTTTTAAGTTTATGCATTCTAAAATTGATTCATTTTATCCTCATTCATAACTTTTGGAAAATGTGGAATCAATGTTAATTACTCATTTCTTTGTTTCTTTCTCCATTCAAATGTGCAGTTACCCACAGTACTAACTTATATCATTTGGCTAAAAGCATCTCCCTTGTTACAGTAAATAATACGATTATTAATGCGACGGGCAACTTCACATATTTCGGTGAGTAAATGAACTTACTTCTGAACAAGGAATGAAGCAATCGGCTGTGTCAAACAATATGTCTAATTACTTCTTCAATCTTATGTAGTTTGTATTAACTGTACACATTTTGAGCAGTTTAAATCTGCCATGCAATGAATGCTTTTATTTATGGTGGAGTATTTCTCCTTTTTGAGTTTTAGTCCTACACAAAGCCCTGTCCACATTATTTTTTGTGTAAGCTACATATATGTATCCACTCAAGTAAGGCGTATTTTCTCGCCAAGGTTAACTTTTCTCTCAAGGTTTTATTTTCGTATGTTTACTTTCTCTAGGTGTTGCTTTAAATTGTAGCACATAGTTTTGTGCAGTATATTCAAGGTTTGACTTTAAAACTACTATGAATTCAGTGCTATCCGTTAGCTTGTTTTCTGTATCAATTGATATCTTGAATCAATCAGTTTATCAGGGTGCACTGTACACTGTCTGCTATTTATCAATGTTCTGATGGTTGGTCAAAATGATACTAATTTATTTTCACTTATTTTCTAAATACGAGGTAATTTTACCATAATTGTTGACCTCATAAACAACTCGGTCGCGTGAGCATTTAAAAGTGCTATGAGTTCGCAATTAAATTAAAGTAACAGCTAAGTCTATATTATTATTTTGTGTTTTTAGACATCATTTACTAATTTGCAAATTGGATACGTTCGTTAGACACTATCAAAATTGCATGTAAAGGTAATTAGTAGTTAACTCGCAAAGTGAAATATCTTGTCTGGATAACTTTAACTGAATGCGTGTTCTCGACTACAATGAGTCTCAATACTTTGGACGACTAAGATATTTACTAGGTTATGACAGCCGCTTCATTTTAAGGAGTGTTTTCGTGTCCTGAGGTGACCAGAACTGGTAATTACTGAGATATCCCATTTGTCTAGTCCTATGATTTAGTGAAATAAGATTCTTTAAAAGGGATATCTGCACAGGATTTCTAATGAGTTCACAACAAGAATCCAAACCTACCCCAATATGAAAGCTATGAAAGGTGTATAATTTGGGGTTTCATGAATCAGCTCTTATGCAGAATCTAATCCATTATCGAGAGATTGTATTTTCCGCATTTAAAACGGGAAGAAAAATTGAGGTTTCTAGAATTAATACAAATTATAAGGGGTTTCGCCTGGATGAAACAGTTCAGTAAGATAACGTATTGGAACTTGCTTTTTTCTATGCAGTCACTTTTGATTGGCGCATACACTTTGCTTCGCACTTGAACTCTGGCTCTTTAATCCTTGTTTATTCACTGTAGCAGAATAAGGAAGCAGTATGGTAGTAAAATTCTTATTAATTGCTTACTTGTTTCTCAGAGATTATATAGTTGTCTTTGGTGGCAACCGTGTTGTTTGATCGACTTGTCAATTATCGTAAACAGCCAGCGTTACTCCTGAAATAAAGCTCGTCGTCAGTCAAACGCTCCGTTAAACCTTTAGTTGGATCATAGTCTCGTGACTCCATATATCGAGCAACTGTCTTATTCGGAAGGCCGGAAGTGACTATATCTCCAGTAAAATAAATGTGTTAGCAGTCGTATTTTCCAGAAATAATGACAAATGAGATGGATTATTCAGTTTTTTTAAAAATGTCCTACTATTTCTTGAGCAAGATGTCATAAGGTCCCAGTTACTGCAAATTACATCTTTTTGCATAATCCATGATATGGTAGGACCCTAATTTTCGTCGTATAAAACTTTGAAATATCTTCCTTACTTGTACTTGGCAACGTTCATTCTAAAAAAGAAGAATTGGTAGTTGTTTGTAGTGAATTGCATACCTAACACAGATGAACCAAGCTTCTGTCGTAGCATTTGACCCTTTAGTAGTAATAACGAATTTCCGAGTAATCAGGTATACGCTATTTTTAGTCATGGTCACTACAGTGCAAGACTTATTGACAAATTGAATATTATCAAGGCTGGGTGGTGGTGTCCAGTACCATATCAAGCCCACATGAGTTATTCTAGCTTCAAAACAGACCAATTTATTCATTCTTCTTGAGTCACATTATGACCTTGTTAATTATTCCCCTGTCAACATTGACTTTTTATGTAAGCGGATGTGTGTACATTGCTTATCCTATTCATCACGTTTTTAGCTTATTTTTGTTTGACTATAAACGTCGACTGACGCTTGATTAAGTTGAGTTGGCTCACTTGACTCCTCTGATTCGTTTCGTTTCATTTATCTGATCGTCTGTTTGGCATCAACGATCGCATATCCAAATTCGATTCTCGTATTCAACTTATTTAATTCCGTTATTCGCTAACATGATTCAAGTCGATGATTATATATGAGGGTAGCCGAGACGTATTTTTCAATAACAGTCATTCATTCAATCACCAAACGACCTAATTGAAGTCAGATAAATGACTACTAAAGTATCATGCAGTCTCCAACCAACAGCTGCGATGATACTGAAAAGAGGTAGAAAAAAAGTGAACAACAGCGCAGAATAACTTGTTATAACTGCAAAAGTAGAGCTATTTGTAGCAGAAAAATATGACATGTAAAATAAGTTGACGAACTTAACTAAACACTAGGTTAACTGTTATTCAAACATTCTCAGATAAATTACAGAACAGTAGTAGTCAACTAAGTTAAATAGAGTTCAAACTCATGGACAGAAAGATCAAGTAAACGAGTAGGATAACTGTGCGGACTTCGGAAATGTGATCTAAATAATAGATTTTATTAAGCTCAAATCTTTATTATTTTTGAACAACCTGCAAAGTCCTAGCATATGAGTTTGTTTTTATTAGAAAAATGGTGTCCCAAGTGAAACCAGTGTGAGGTTATAAATATGATATAATATGAAGTAAACACCACGGGAGAACGACACTAGTAACAATGATTAGTCCACAGTACACACTTTTGTCAAATATGCAGATGATCTCACTATATGTATGCCTATCTCTTCCTCTTCACAACCCACAGGAATGAGTTTTTGTCTCGTATTGATTGTTGGTCTGTTGTTAATGGTGTCATACTTAATCCGTCTAAATGTCAAGCTGTTAATTTTAGCATAAGACATGAACGGCATCTAAACACCATTTTGAGATCCCATAATGCTTGTGCCATTGGAGACTCTTTGATAAACATAGTGTCGAAAGTCAATTATCTTCGTGTTACTTTTTCCTCTGATCTCTCTCGGTCTTCTCATGTTTTACTGTTATGAAAGAAAGTCTTCCGTTTGACTTACTACATAAAGAGATTGCATGCTTTTGGGATTACTCGTCATTTACTCTTACAATTTGTCAACTGCATATTGCGTATTATTCTTTGCTGTTCTCCATTATTCTTTCCCGGGTTTTTGAGAAAAGACTTTTCTGCATTGCAGAGAGTACTGAAGGCAGTTAGCAAGATGTGTGGTGAATTTTTTTTGGAGGTCATAGTTAATTTTGTTGTGGATAGACATCTAAAGTCATGCAAACTCCTGGCAGGTGTTATCAGATACTAACCATCCTCTTCACTCATATCTTTCTCCTTGTATATCTTCTGGTAGAACGAGACGTAATTACATTGAAATCCATGCACTCAAGCAAAAGTATAAAATTTCTATAATACCTTACCTAGCAAATATACTCTGTGACGAACAGGTTGTTAAAGTTAACCTAGTCAATAACCTGCATTCTTGACATTTCTCTAATTTGGAGAGTTGTACAGTTTTTCAGATTTTTTAAACCGTTTTTCTGTCTTTGTTTCTGATTTTTTGTATAAGAAAATTGTTGAAATACCCTGTGCTGAGAATTATATATTGTACTAAAATATAATATTGAATAAGGCCATTAATAATAATAATCCTTCTAATTATAGAAATACGGAGATTCAAGGGAATAAATCCTTATTTCTAATGAACTTAAGTTTACCACGTAAAACCTAGAAGAAGCTAACTCCAATATGCAATATATATGTCACGAACTTGTATAAACCGATTAATTTATTTGCGCTCGCCTCTCGTTTTGATACGGTTTCAGGTATTTGGTAATGTCCAATGAGTAGTTCTCTAGCCACTTGACTGCACTAATTCTAATCAATTTAATAGTTATTTGTGTATTTATATATCTTGTAGTTTGAGTGGGTGCATTTGTCTAAGGGTAGTAGGTTTCTGGAGACCGGCAGCTATCACATTACCAGACAGGAGGTCGGTTGATAGCAATGCGAAAAACAATTGGTAGAAAATTTGAATGCTGAGTGAAGACATTTGTTTCAGGAAAGAAATAAACAAGTTGGCAATACAAACGGTGTGGGGAGATCAAAATGTAGGAATTAAAGGCGAAATGGAGATGATGATAGGTGATATAGGGACAAGTAAATGATATGTGACACGAACAACAGTAAGTAAGTTATGAGACATCCATCAGACACAGCCGGTTCAAGTGAAAGATGTTAATTTGTGGGTGGGTGTGTGTTCTTCAAGTGTCCTCTTGAAGTTGTCTCCTAGGAGGAGGGCTGGTAGCACTACACCATTGTGAACATTACAGTCGGGCTGTGCGCACGTTTTGATGAGATTTAGGGGCGATTCTGGGATTATTGCGTGAAGTTTCCTCCACATAAAGTGAAGGGTTGCATTTGCCTTGACCTCATCTCCTGTTAGTTGTGTCCATAACCAAACAATCAGATCGTTGCTTAAACGCCCACCACGTCAATCTGGTCTGACGTATCTGTAGCCTGTCTCTGTTACACTTGACCTACCAATTCAAAAACATTATGGTCCTGTCATATCAGCGTGACTCATAATTTTTGTTCATTTCGACAAGACACGCAATGCTAGTCGGTGTGTTTGTGCGTTCCTCGTAATGACTATAATTCCTTCAGTTATTGTACTAACCAAATTGTTTTTAAATTTAGAAACATAAAGTTCAAAGCCAAGTTGTTATTGTTCTAACTATAGCTTTCACATAGACTCTGGGTCGTCAGTATCATGTTTTGCAGTTCTAGTAGTATATCTGTAAGACGAATTAAATCCTATATCCCCTATGTAGTTTGAGCTGATTTCTAATATTTCTGTGGTCACTAGCTCGAGATCGCGCTCTGAGGAGACAGTCGGAAGCGGATTTCCATAGAGGGTGCAAATGTTTGGCACCAGATGAGACAGAATGTTCATGACTCGGTATTTCGGTAGACCAACTTTTAATCTATTGTCTACTGCACATTCCCCAGGTGCTGTAAGACCCTTTTGAAGCTCAAGTGAATCCTTTTCGTTTTTTATGGACTTCCAGATCTTCGCATCATGTTCGCTGATCGATATCACCGAGCTAATTGTGTCTGGCTGATTGTTAATAAAGATCGGAGACAGGAGTTTACCTAAGTTTATCCCTTGTGAAACTCCTAATATTTAGACTCCCCAACTCACGTGCACTTTATTTGCCTCAGTGCGAAACATACCGTTCACCAGGTAGCTTCGGAGCTAAAATAGAATTGGGTCAGTGCATCTCATCTTTTAAATTGCCTCTATGAGAATTGCTTGGGTATTTTGTCTGCTGTTCTTCCGAAGCCAAGGTCTATTGAACGAACTGACATATTTTGGTCCTAGAAGTTTTTTCAGCATTTGACGATTTCTCGGCGTTCATTATCTTTATTTTTACAGTGCAAACTCATCCATACTTTCAAAATTAAGTCTTCTGGTGGGTGTTGAAAAGGATTTCTGTTAAAGCTACAAGTAGTATGAAAGACCTTTCAAAGTACGTTTATCTGGAAGGACGCACTGAATGTTTTATTAGACCTGCGTTTAAATATTAGGAGGATGCTTTCAGGTGTGAGCAGTCAGTACGGTTAGAAGATTTATATTCAGCGAAGAATTAAGGAGCGGTAGCTGCTAAAATTAGTTAGTGGAATATTATACTTCTTGTTGTTATGATGTAATTACATAGTAACTATGATAATACCCACAAAAATACCTTTTATAATAGGCTTTTGATTAACCCATCAAGTATCATTGTGTGGCATATCATTCCTGATATGTGGACAGTTTATTATCCATTGTTACCCTTGGTCACAGTCATTTTTAGGTCTGATCGTATATTGTTGTTATTTTTTCACTTTATAGTGTGATATTATTGGGAATGTCTGTAAGTAGACTATGTATGCTTGAAATATAATATTCGCATAGTGTAGGCTACTTGCTGTGTTCTTGAATTAACAGAAAAGGGTGGTAGCCACCAAGTTGAAGACCAATAGCAGCTCAGTGTTGACTCAAAGTTATTGATGATGAAACAGATTCCGATAAGTCACAAGAAAGGGGTCTTAAAAAGACATTAACTAGTATGTGTGACTGAGGTATCTGGAGTAAGAATCTCCTGTGAAGTCGATCTTTGGATAAGTATTAAAAATAAATAAACCATCGCCTTCTAACCAATGGCTATCACGTATGACCTGAATTTATCAGCAACAAAAGTTTACACAGGATTATCTCATCACTATCTTAGTATAGAAAAAGCAACTGTAAATCAGCGCAATTCAAGTATGAAACAAAATAGACCAATCGGTTGATCTGACTGATAAATTCTGAAAAACTTTAAACTAGGACCAAAATGGTCGGTCGGTCGGTCTGCCATCTATTTTACTTATGGGTGTAAGTTTAGGTAACAAACTGAGTAATTCATTGACTTATTACTGGTTCCCAGCATTGAAACTACTGTTATGAATAAAATACACACATATAATCATGTAGAACCTCATATCACCTATCAATTTCGTCATAACTCCGGACTACAGAAAAAAATAGAGTAGTTTCAAATGGCATATTTACAAGAAATGTTGGTGGTTCAATTCACACATAAAATGTAAGGAATGTTAAAAGCAAAAAACTTCAACGTAGGAACAATACTTCAAGTGATATGTACTAACAAATCTTCCCTTTGATGATACCGTAGTTCTACTACTTGGTTTAGTAATTTACTACAGAGTGTTTACATAAGCGTTTGTTCTGTGAAAATCAAGGCTTGCAGGTGAACAGTAACTCCAGCGCTCGTTCTCAACGACTCCCATTAATTCTATCATAACACATGAAATCTATGGAAATACTATAATGTTTTGAATTCTTTGAATTGTAGTATGAACTAGGAATCCCAGAAATAACGCAATTGAATTAAGAAGTGAGACACAATCACAAACGAATGTATTATATTTGGAATTCGAAATCTAGCATTCAACAAGTACAAAGGTATTATTAGTTCGTTCAAACACCACAATACCTTGATCTAGTTTTTGAGTTATGTCGACCAATAAATCCCTAAAGTAAATAGTCCTGTGTGTCTTCGACATCGATTCTGACCTAATGGGTTGTACTGGACACATCTTGGCTGGAGGTGTCTGGTGAATCAGTTTCACCAGATCACCATGGAGATTCCGTACTACCCACCCCTCTCAAAAGGTAGTCAGCTCAGCTCATATATATATATATATATATATATATATATAATATCCGGTCGACGGACCTGGCATAGAAACTTTTACTCTTTTGGTGATGGTTGTAGTAGTTTTTTAAGTTTCAGTTCCATACAAGAGGATTGACTTGACATTCGTATTAGAGATTCTGACTTCGATGTTTGCTGATAGTTGCTTTGTGCTCTATATGTCTTTCACTCATAAGAATGCTGTCGTTTCAGCTTCACTACCAAGTGTGATTTGGTTGGTGCTCTCCGTGCTGCATTTCAGGATCTTGCCCTTTCCGTTGTGTATGTTGACGCCTAATGATTCAGAGGCTGCTACTACACTCGTTATTTGCTACTCAACCATGTGGAACAGACTGCCAGTGAATGTGTAACAGCTTAGGTTGGTTGGTTAAGAGTTGACCCCAAACAACTAAGTATATGCCAAAACAGTATTGTTCAAGTATTCATTCACTTCCTTGTTTTGTATAAGCATTATATTCCCTATTATCTTATATTGAATGTTGAGAGCCTTTGTTTGTCTGAACAGATAATCCCACGCTCCACTGTGACTGCGCTAAGATCGAAATAAAGACCTATTCACTACTTGTCTGGTTTCTTCTATCAATAGCACGAGGGTTACCTATAGACACGAAATTGGTGAGCCCTTTTGAACACAAATTTAACCTCATTTTTGTTATTAATATTATATTTTTTGTACTCAATCGTAAAAGTAGACCTGATTATCCGTAAACTAAGTTGGATATATAGTTTTTTTTCTTTTTTTTTTTTAATTACCTTAAGTTATTCGTGTTATAGAAACCATTTTTTCGTGCTAACTTTATTGCTATATTTGTCACATACCTCATGTCAGACTCAATAGAAACCCATAATCTGGATGATTTGTCACCAGTGGAGATAGACACTGTTATGACTACGAAATCCCGACTTCCAGAATTTGATCGTAGTGATCCTGAGTTGTGGTTTGCTCAACTAGAGCATTATTTCACGAGACACAATATCAAATCTGAAGGGATTCGCTATAGAGATTTGTGTTCTATCCTTCCTCCTTCAGTCGCCAAAGAAGTCCGTGACTTGATTTTAGATCCACCATCACCACAACCATACACCATCTTAAGACGAGAGATAATGAACCGTTTATCATTATCAGATAGTCAAAGAATTCAAAGACTTTTTCAAGGTGAAACACTAGGTGATCGGTCGCCGTCACAGTTTTTACGTCACCTCCAAGTCTTAGTGGGTGATAACACAGTGGGTGAAGCAGTCCTAAAACAAGGATGGATACAAGCTCTCCCATGCTACGTCCAACACTGTTTGGATGCACAAGATCCTGAAACCTCATTATCTCATTTAGCGCGTATAGCCGACAGAATAATGGAAAGAGGTCCTCCAAGTGGATCAGGCACAATAAATCACACACAAAAAGTAGAATCAGCAAAAGACCCCGTAATAGAAGGACTCATTGCGAGTGTTAAGAGTCTCACTGAGGCTGTCACCAGAATGCAAATGGGTCATAGAAACAGGAGCAGGTCACCACAACGACCACGATCCAAGTCACAAAACAGGTCACAAATGTCCAGACAATCTGGGCAGTTTTGTTGGTACCACTGGAAGTTTGGTGTCAACTCAACCAAGTGCATGCAACCATGCGCCTGGCCTAAGCATAATCCTAAGGCAGCGGGAAACGAGTAACCCCTCCCCAGGTCGCGACGACTGAGGAGGGGCGCCTAAACAGTCGCTTGTTTTATGTTAGAGACAGAAACTCTGGCTTGAATTTCTTGGTGGATACTGGCGCTGCTCTTAGCATCATCCCTCAAAATAAAACTGAGATTAGTCGAGAAACATTATCAATTACACTTCAAGCTGCAAATAAAACTAAAATCGCGACATTTGGGCAGAAAACTTTAACCCTAGATTTGGGGTTCAGGAGGCAATTCCCTTGGGTTTTCACGGTAGCCGACTTAGATCTGGCAATACTGGGGATGGACTTTCTAGAGAGATACGAATTTCTAGTTGACACCAAGAAACGGCGATTAACACTAAAAGAAACTTCGTATTACACAAAAGGCAAAGAAAGTCACATCAGCTCTCTTAACTTGATTCAAACTCCCCCAGTAACAACAGCGAAATTCCAAGATATACTCGCGGAATTTCCAAACTTAGCTAAACCAAACCCACAGCCTTCTAAAGACAAACTAAAAGTAAATCACACTATCGAAACCGAAGGTGCACCGGTTTTTGCAAAACCCAGGAGACTAGCACCAGATAAGCTTAAAATCGCTAGGGCCGAGTTTGATTATATGCTACAATTGGGTATTATCCGTCCCTCTGATAGTCAATGGGCATCCCCTTTGCATATGGTCCCAAAGAAGAATGAAGGTGACTGGCGACCGTGCGGGGATTACAGAGCCCTAAACCGTCAAACCGTACCAGATAGGTACCCAATACCTCATATCCAAGATTTCACAAACGGTTTACAGGGTATGAACATATTCACTAAAATTGATTTAGTCAGGGCATATCACAATATCCCGGTGGCTGATGAAGATATTCCCAAGACAGCTATTACTACACCCTTTGGCTTATTCGAGTTTGTACGCATGCCATTCGGCCTGAGAAATGCGGCACAGACATTTCAAAGATTCATAGACAACCTACTTCGAGATATGCCATTTGCGCAGGGGTATATAGACGACTTGTTAATTGCCAGCCCCGATTTGCAATCACACGAACAGCATGTACAAGCAGTGTTGAAAAGACTGGATGAACATGGAATAAACATACATCAAAGTAAGTGTGTTTTCGGTGTTCAAACTTTAGAATTTCTCGGTCACACAATAAGCCCAGAAGGGATTAAACCTATCAAAAAAGAAGTGGATACCATCAAACAATACCCCATACCTAGTTCTCTAACATAACTGAGAAGTTTTCTAGGTCTAATTAACTTTTATCGCAGATTCATACCAGGTTGTGCACAATTAATGCAACCTTTGACAGATTCACTTAAAGGAAAACCAAAAGAATTCAAACTGGCTTCTGACGCCATCGAAGCTATTAAACAGCTTAAAGATAAACTGGCTCAAGCGACTACGTTGATATATCCGAATTCTCTTTCCCCACTTGCTTTGATGGTGGATGCCTCAGATAAAGCAGTAGGCGGTACCCTTAACCAACTGGTTAAAAACGCCTGGAAACCAATTGCTTTCTTCTCGAAAAGACTCGCTCCAGCCGAAACAAGGTATTCTACCTTCGGGCGAGAACTTCTTGCAATCTACCTGACCATTAAACACTTCCGACACATGTTGGAAGGTAGGGAATTTATAGTCTTTACGGATCACAAACCATTAACGAATGCATTAAAAGCGAGAGCCGATAAATACTCACCTCGAGAAGTCCGACACCTTGACTATATATCACAGTTCACAAGCGATATCCGACATGTCAAAGGTCAGGACAATCAGGCGGCAGATGCTTTATCCAGACTAGAAATGAACGTGCTACAGCAGTCTACAGTAAACTTCGAGACGTTAAGACACGAACAAGAGCAGGACCTAGAATTGCAAAACCTACTTAAAACAAACAATTCAAGTCTTAATTTAAAACAATTCCCATCACCTATCGATGGTATTCTAATTTATTGTGACACGACCAAGGCAATGCCGCGACCTTTCGTTCCCAAAAATATGCGAAAGTTGATATATGATAACTTTCATTCTTTGTCTCATCCTGGCGCAAAAGCTTCAACAAAACTAATCAATGCCAGATATATATGGCCGAATTTACAGAAGGATGTACACAAATGGGTTAGAGAGTGTTCAGCATGTCAACAATCAAAGAGTAATCGTCACACAAATTCACCCATAGGTGTTTTCTCGCAACCAGATGCACGTTTTGCCCATGTGCATATCGACTTGGTAGGTCCTTTACCACGTTCAAACGGTTTTAATTATCTGTTTACATGCATAGATCGATTTACCAGATTCCCTATAGCCATCCCGATAGCGGACATCACAGCGGAAACAGTAGCCAAAGTTTTCATGCAGAACTGGGTAACCATTTTTGGTACACCCATAACAATAACGACTGATAGAGGAGCGCAATTCGAATCCGAACTATTTAATAACTTGGCTAAACTTCTAGGCTCCAATAGGATACGCTGCACTGCATATCATCCTCAGGCTAATGGGATGGTAGAACGTTTTCACCGTCAGCTAAAAACCGCCCTTATATCTCACTCAAACCCCAATCAGTGGACAGAATTCCTACCGTTAGTTATGTTGGGAATACGAACATCTGTCAAAACTGACGCACAGTGTTCAGCTGCGGAACTGGTTTTCGGAACAACTCTGAGACTACCAGGTGAATTTATTAACCCTAATACTAACAGTCAAAAACTTAATTTAGAAAATTATGTAGATCAACTACGGGACCACATGTCTAAAATTAAGCCGATTAATACTCGTGAACAATCGCGCGCCGTATATATACCTAAAGACCTAAGCAATTGCACACACGTCTGGATAAGATGTGACAAAATAAAAGCACCACTCAGTCCTCCATTTGAAGGTCCTTTCAAAGTCGTCTCAAGAAAATCTAAATATTTCGTGACAGAAAAACATGGAAACATCGACACAGTAAGTATTGATAGGCTAAAGCCGGCTTATCTAGATCATGAACCACCATACGTGTTGTTAGATCGTTTAACTGACAAATCCATTACGGAATCGAAATGTAAAGATAATAAATCTTTACAAATGACTAAAACGGTTCGCTGGGCACATCCAATTAGTCAGTCAAGGATGTTGACAGTTTCGGCTGCAGGATAAAATCTAACCACGCAGCTAATCACACCCTGCATCTACTTAAAAAAAAATTTTTTTCCTCATTCCGTCTCACAGACAACTCCCCAGACCTTTTACCTTTGATATATACGTGTTATGTTAAATATTTTTTTAAAATACTGGACACATAAGCTAGGTATTCCGCAACGATGGCTGAGGATTTTAATCAAACTCATACAACTAACACTGGCAAATACAACGAATTCAAAAAGCAACCCAGGCGAGTTTTATAACTTCTTTTTCTGGTTAATTAACTATGTTGGCTGTACTTCTTATATATTTATACACATTTTTCACGTAGACTGGCTATACATATATACCATATGAACTACTTCTAAAAGTTTTCGGTTGAGGATATGTTTAGTAGCTTGATACAATTAATACTACCATTAATAAGTAGTTTTCTAGACAAAACATTTTGGATTAAACCATAGTCAAGTACTTATTAAAGTTCTCATCATTTTTTTTCATGTTTAGGAAACTTACGTAATGACTTAACCAGTTTCCCTGCAGCATGCTTTTTAGTGTGATCATATAACCCATCTTTATTGGCAATATTCAGATTTTCTTTTAATTTCTGACATTTAAGAATCAATAACCGTGAAGATATAGTACAGTGCGTTACTGTAAGGTTACTATGTCAGCCGCATTGATTCCACATACCTAATTTTAAACAACTTATAAGGGAACTGTTTAGTAATCATAACATTGAACTGACAATATGAATATCACGACTATGCTAACGTTAAACCAATTATTATTAGCGGCCCATACAAAGTCCTGGAACTTAACATTAGCGTTATAAAAAGAACATTTTATGTCAATAACTGATATATATATATATATATATTCGTTAGTTTAAATATAACGTAAAATGGAAATTTACTAAACTTGTAGTTTTTTTTCTATAGTGATAATATTCATGTAAACAAAGAACTTATACTTTTCCAATATGGCACTTTGATATATCAATCTGTCCTCTTGTCATTTTTTTCTCTCATATGTGCGCGACTTACGGGCAACAAACATCGTATTGAAGGTGGGCCTGGTGAACAAAAACGCAGGCTCCACACGCACTCGAACCTCTGCCCTCCTGAATGCTAGACCGCGTGCTTAGCCGTTAAGCCACATCAGACCACGGAGAAAGTGACTTCAATATTTCCTTACACCAATTAATCACTCATAATACTAATGAGTAATAGGACTTACACACTTCTGAGGTGCAAACCAATTCATTACTTGGATGAATTGACGATATATTGCTTCAATATATCATGCATACCTAAATCAAACAAGAAAAGGGTATTTGACACAACTGTACTTGATCCGCATACTCTACACAACTTTTTTTGCTTCTTAACCGTATATTCCTTTCCTTTTCGTGGAGTATTCTGATGCACCCTTAATTACGCACCTAGTTGTAAAACGCGGTCGTCACAGGCTCAAGGTCACGCGTTTGATCGATTTTGTTAAAGAGTCCAACTTCTAGCAAGTTTACCCTTTTAAATATATGCATTACAAAAGAGTATTTTTTTTGTTTTCATGGTTTTTCGTGCACAAGATATCTACACTATGTCTATTCTCTTCCAGAATACCAATCCGTTCTGGAGACCAAGCACTTACATGGAACCGAACAACTATCAATTACATTTATGTATTTCCATTTTGTATCTTATTATTTTATGCAGGCAGTGGAGCAGTTCTTCAGGTTTGCTTGATTTTCACCATTACCTTTGAAGTAGATTCTTCTTTACTTCTTACTTGAGGGCGACTCAAGAGGCAGGTGAGTAAACACCTGATAGCCGGTCTGAGCACGGAAAAATCGTACCTCACCAACATGGTGTTGGGTAGCCCGCTCGCGGCACTTCCTCAGATATTCTTATTCCACATTCTCACACTTTCTCTTGAAAGCACGCAGCAGACCGTCGTCGATAGTTGTAGAGGAAATCACATGCTACAAAATAAGATGACAAGCTAGTAAAGAAGAGACATCCATGGACTATCGTTGACAGCGTCAGTCGTCACTGATTGTAAGTCAAACAGTGAGGGAGTTGATAATTTTCCCTTGGGATGAGAAGTAGAACTAAGGTGTTTTCGATAGATAGGTTAATCGAACCGACGTTCCTACGGGAGTCGATTCTAGGGGGAAGCTAATGTAACAGCTTAGGTTGGTTGGTTAAGAGTTGACCCCAAACAACTAAGTATATGCCAAAACAGTATTGTTCAAGTATTCATTCACTTCCTTGTTTTGTATAAGCATTATATTCCCTATTATCTTATATTGAATGTTGAGAGCCTTTGTTTGTCTGAACAGATAATCCCACGCTCCACTGTGACTGCGCTAAGATCGAAATAAAGACCTATTCACTACTTGTCTGGTTTCTTCTATCAATAGCACGAGGGTTACCTATAGACGCGAAAAATCTCCGTTGCAGTGAAACTACAACCCGGTTCAGAAGTCTCCTTGATGATTTTATTTCCGAAAGTAGATTGTGTCACCTATTGAATATCAATGTATTTAGTAATGATTCTTAAGATTACGAGGTTTGTAAGTAAGACAATAACTTGTGTTACACTTAAATTAACTTCTCAGACTTTTTTATCTTCACTATGTATATATGACTAATACATGTTGATATTTGGTTGTCCTTTTCACTCAGTTGTGACCATCATAACATCACTCCAAACTATGACTGCAAAAACACTTATTCTAGAGTCATATTTTACTGCGATAATAAGTTGTTTTTTCTTGATTATTTTCTATTTTATTTTTGTTATTAATTTGACGATACATACATAGTCGTTTATTCTTTTTCTGTGTTCATAAACACTCTTATTAAACTACTTGCGTACTTCACATATCCTTTATCTCTATTGCCTTATTTTCTCCCTTTCCTTCTTCAAGCTCCATTCAATATTCTTCTCAATTACACAGACACTGATTTATTATTATTATTATTCTATCATTATTACCCTCTTTTTCAAATATGACGAATATAATTCTGGCATTATTGAAACTTGTGTATTATTGCGTTTTGGAAGAAACACAAAACGGTTTTCTTCACAACACTTATGTACCCATAAGATTGTAGTGACTCACATTTATCACGAGAACACGACTGGTTTAATAAAAACAATTATTATTATAACCAACTGTACCAGTGCCTGTTTTAATGTGCTTTTGTTTGACTGTGCTAATGACAGCTATATTGTGATTGTATTCTTAATCACACACTTTGATTGTAACTTCGCGCGAATTCGGTTACGTTCTGTAACCAAGCTTGTATCCTGGCACAATCTCGGTATCCTTTCGATACCACGAGATCGCCAGCAAATATATATCTCGATTTGGTCCATTAATTGCTTTCTGGTATTTGGCTTCTCGGAGATTTCATGGACTTATTTGGTTACGTTCAACCTACGCCTTCTGATTTACTTGGCACGTGTTTCTTGGTAGCGGTGTTCATAGTCAACCGCGACTCGAAACCACGCTACAAAATGTCTGTGAATAATAATAATAATTTGCATTTGTTTGTATGTATGAGATTAGAAACTTAGGTCATCTGCGAAGTCTAAATCATCGTCTTGCATTCAACCTGTCCATTTCATCCCGTGCTTCCCCTCAGATATCGATGTCCTCATAATCCAGTCAACCACCAGAAGAAAGAGAAAAACGGAGAGTAAGCAGCCTTGCCCGATTCCAGTCCTCACTTGGAATGCATCTGTCAGCTGTCCTACATGCAAGACTTTGCAATGTAGTCCGTCTTGTGGATTCCGTATGATGTTGACGGTCTTCTCAGGTACACCACATTGTCGAAGAAGTTTCCACAAGGTCTTCCTGTCTACACTGTCAAACACCTTCTCGTAGTCAAGGCACTTGATGCATAGTGAAGAATTTCATCCAGTTGATTGTTCAACAATGGTCTGCGTTGTCGCGATTTGATATGTGCACGACTAATCATAACAAAATCCAGCTTTTTAATTTCGAAATTGGGCGAACATTAAATCCTTCGCTCGGCTCAGCAACGCTCTATGGAAAACATTTCTTGGTAATGACAGTTGTGCAATGTCACTATGATTCTCACACTCGCCGAAATCTCCTTTCCTCGGTATCCTGATGAGGTATTGTTCTTTTCAATCCCTATGATCGATTTTAGCCCCTCAACTACTACCATTTGTGGGTGCATAGCACTGGATGTCGTACATTATGATCCTCTCTTCCTTTATTTTGAAGGATGCTTTAAAGATTCTAGATCCATGAGATAACCATCTTATAATTGCTTCACGTACTTCCTTGGGCAGAATCAGTGCAACTCCATGTGTGCAAAGCATTCTGTTTTTCAAGACCAGAGTACAACAGAATCTATCCCGAGGCTTATCATTTATATCCAACTCTAGTCCAACGGGTTTTGCTTCTTCTGAGAACCGTCAAGTTGTATTTTCTCATTTACAAAACTATTTGACTGGTCCTAGAAGTCTCCTACATTGTCTTGACATTTAACGTACCTATACCAGTCGTTGCTCTGGTTACTAGAAGGGGTATCGTCCTCGTGAATAATCTTGGTTTTCACCATAAGGCAATGTAATTCTTCTACATGAAGATCCTTCAACTCCCAGGACAATGTTTAAGTGGTATAAATGATTTTTTTGGATTACGTTTCTTATCATGACTGTTTTTACGGGATGAGGTTGCTGACCCAATGCCAAACCTTCATCCTTGTTGGTATATACACATTCTAAATAACTATTGTGATCAACAGTATTAGATTTCATTTCGAAGTTCTACTAATGTCGAACAGTGTCTTGTGCAAATTGATTCATTTGTTTGAGCAACAACATACATTTAAATATATAAACCGTTCTTCGGCCGACCAGTTTGTTTTGGATTCTTACTAGACAAGATTACCCGTATCTGGAATAACCTATGAAATATTCGAATTATTGTATCAAATAGGAATTTCCGAAACAGTAGAATTTAAGCCAAACAGAGCTGGTGAGCACAAACGAATTTAATGTATTTAGAATTCGAAATCAGGCGGGCAAATAAGCACGAAACAAACATTAGTTCATACAGACACCACATAACTTCAAAAGTTATCCCTCGTTCTAAACTGATTTATCTCTGAATCTACAGTTCCGAACAAAACACGGTCACTGTCAATACCGACAGCTTTTCTGCTGAAAACTGAAGTACTCTTCTTGTTGATAATCTGGTGCATGGTTCGAGAAGCCATCCATACATCGAAAATATCCTAGCTTGAAACTGATAAATGGTAATGGGGACAAATTCGACGAAAAATCCCCGTTGACAAAGGAAGTGACTTTTGATATTTTTGTGTGTCATCGTTCAAATTTAAATAGGGGCGATCATGATAACAGTGACACTAGTTCTGGTACAATATTAGATGATTTCAAAAATTTTAGTTTAGGTGGCAGACAGAAATCCAAAATACTGCAGTAGAATAGGTAACAAGGGAAAAAACTTTACAGGATAGACGTAACGTAAACTTAGCTAGGCTTAACGATTCTTACCGAAATTTTTTATTTTAACAGTCAAAGAGAGACTCGTGAGAATTCGGAAATCATTTGGACAGTAGAATTACTGAAACTTATTACGTCAGAAGCCATTAAGAATAAATGTTGCCCTCCGTTGTATTAAGTCCAGATCTCTATGGGGTAGATTTTAGTTACTTGAGACGAACATAGCGTCAAATTGACGACAAACGATAGAAAGCCTATCTTTACTGAGCTGACCAAGTTTATAACGTCCCGTCCTAAGGTCGCTAACACTAGATTCGGCTTTTGGCAACCTGTCCTAAATAGGATACAATTGGAAGATCAGTTGTTATTTCTAATCTGGATACCGTAGTAGTTCATTCGTAAAACGTAGATGCGGCATATGCTTAAATGATCAGGATATTTATTAATCCTCAATTTTTTGTCATTGACAGTGAAAGATCGATGGTCGCAAGCAAGGGTTAAGGGTATATGTCTCGGGTAATGTCATAGAATCAATGATTGCAGGTCAAAAACGCGTTATAGCGTTGAAGAGTGTACAAAGAAACACAACTGTCTGTTAATTATTGATCTATCAGTCAACAGCTCAAAAGAAATATCAGACACGGAGAGTCATTGCGAATTTACCAATCACCTAAGCAACTATGCATGCTTGGGAGTGGTTCTCATACGACTAGGACAAAGAGGAGCTGAAATTGTAGTTTGTGTTCAGCTGGATAAAATTTCTGACACAAAGTAGATAAGGTCAGACTTTGTTAAACTGGGTGAGACTATAATTTATGGACGACCTTTGGGCGACGCTGAAGTGACCTTGAGAGTGGACGCCTACTAAATAGGACTAAATGAGAGTTATAAAGCAGTTAGAATTCTAATTTACAGTTGGCAGTTAAGGTTAAAAGTTAGATTTAGGGTTTTCATCACGAACTGTCATCAGCTATAATGTCGAGACTCTATTTAGCCAAATGTATGGATTAATTTTGCTCCAAAAAGTCGAGACTCCTTATCTCATATCTGATTGGTTCGTTCATAAATTATAGTCTCGCCGTTATAAATGCACTTTTTGAGATGTATTCACCAGACCAAATTGAAAATGTTAAAATTAGAGCAGCCTTTGTTATAGAAAGAATACCAGTATGTAGGCAAGCCAAGTTTGCAATGAGCGATCAAAGTAAGTGAATTGGTTGTGATGTACCGGAATCACCTTTGGCGTTATTCTAGCAGTTAAGGAGAAGGAAACGCCCATTTGCCACAAAAACGTAACAAAGGTGAGTTATTTTTTATCCACGTCGTATACTGAATTCAGAAGAGCAGCAGAAAATCATACTTTTTAAAGTGATGATAGAAAGCAGTTACACAAGCTTTATCACAGGGAAAGTCATCAGGATGTGATATCTGACCTATAATCCTGAAACAGTGAGCGGAATATACCAGGCACATAAATGAGACATGCTAAAGGACAAACAAGCATCTTAACTACCATAAAAAGAATGGACACGGGCTCTCTAATCTTCAAAGAAAAGATAGAAAAAGAAAAGTCCATGTAGTAGTTCTTGGCTTCGGAAGAACAGCAGACAAAATACCCAAGCAATTCTCATAGAGGCAATTTAAAAGATGAGATGCACTGACCCAATTCTATTTTAGCTCCGAAGCTACCTGGTGAACGGTATGTTTCGCACTGAGGCAAATAAAGTGCACGTGAGTTGGGGAGTCTAAATATTAGGAGTTTCACAAGGGATAAACTTAGGTAAACTCCTGTCTCCGATCTTTATTAACAATCAGCCAGACACAATTAGCTCGGTGATATCGATCAGCGAACATGATGCGAAGATCTGGAAGTCCATAAAAAACGAAAAGGATTCACTTGAGCTTCAAAAGGGTCTTACAGCACCTGGGGAATGTGCAGTAGACAATAGATTAAAAGTTGGTCTACCGAAATACCGAGTCATGAACATTCTGTCTCATCTGGTGCCAAACATTTGCACCCTCTATGGAAATCCGCTTCCGACTGTCTCCTCAGAGCGCGATCTCGAGCTAGTGACCACAGAAATATTAGAAATCAGCTCAAACTACATAGGGGATATAGGATTTAATTCGTCTTACAGATATACTACTAGAACTGCAAAACATGATACTGACGACCCAGAGTCTATGTGAAAGCTATAGTTAGAACAATAACAACTTGGCTTTGAACTTTATGTTTCTAAATTTAAAAACAATTTGGTTAGTACAATAACTGAAGGAATTATAGTCATTACGAGGAACGCACAAACACACCGACTAGCATTGCGTGTCTTGTCGAAATGAACAAAAATTATGAGTCACGCTGATATGACAGGACCATAATGTTTTTGAATTGGTAGGTCAAGTGTAACAGAGACAGGCTACAGATACGTCAGACCAGATTGACGTGGTGGGCGTTTAAGCAACGATCTGATTGTTTGGTTATGGACACAACTAACAGGAGATGAGGTCAAGGCAAATGCAACCCTTCACTTTATGTGGAGGAAACTTCACGCAATAATCCCAGAATCGCCCCTAAATCTCATCAAAACGTGCGCACAGCCCGACTGTAATGTTCACAATGGTGTAGTGCTACCAGCCCTCCTCCTAGGAGACAACTTCAAGAGGACACTTGAAGAACACACACCCACCCACAAATTAACATCTTTCACTTGAACCGGCTGTGTCTGATGGATGTCTCATAACTTACTTACTGTTGTTCGTGTCACATATCATTTACTTGTCCCTATATCACCTATCATCATCTCCATTTCGCCTTTAATTCCTACATTTTGATCTCCCCACACCGTTTGTATTGCCAACTTGTTTATTTCTTTCCTGAAACAAATGTCTTCACTCAGCATTCAAATTTTCTACCAATTGTTTTTCGCATTGCTATCAACCGACCTCCTGTCTGGTAATGTGATAGCTGCCGGTCTCCAGAAACCTACTACCCTTAGACAAATGCACCCACTCAAACTACAAGATATATAAATACACAAATAACTATTAAATTGATTAGAATTAGTGCAGTCAAGTGGCTAGAGAACTACTCATTGGACATTACCAAATACCTGAAACCGTATCAAAACGAGAGGCGAGCGCAAATAAATTAATCGGTTTATACAAGTTCGTGACATTTATATTTTATATTGGTAGCAACTTGTCGTAAGTACATTGAACATTTAAGAAGGGCCAGGCATTCAAACCTAACTCAACAAAGTTGTGATTGCTAATAGATTCCCAAGTTAAAGGCATTGTGTATTCGGTTTTTGAGTTCCATTCTTTTGCGAATTTCTTATTTTAAACGTGTGTGTATTTGTCCAGTGTCTTTTGATGTTTTTGTTCTGTTCTCCTCTGTTTACTTGATTGTCAAGATAGAAATGCACAAACGACCTTCAGCTGATTTCAGTTCGAAGAAATTGTTTCAGTAGAAAACTAAATATGACAAAGAAATGTAGTGAAGTTATAAGTGATGAAAATAATTAACAAGCCTGCACATGTAAATCATCTGGATTCTTACTACCAATCAATAGTTACCACTATGCATAGTGGTGGAGCATGCTCCACATCTGCATCAGACCCTCGTTGTTTATCGATGATACCGACTAGGTATGTACCTTTGTCTTGCACCATTCCTCACTTGGAATGCTTACGTCAGTTACCCTCCATACGGAACTTCGCAATGCAGTCGAAAGTAGGAGTTCTGTGTAATAGTAACGATCTCAAGTATTTCAGTGTCGAATAATATTCCACAAGGTTTTCTCATCCTCGTTGTCATATGCTTCCTCATAATCAAGGATGTTGATGAAGAGAGAGAAAAAGTCACTAGGAATTTAGAACTTCAGAATTTGGGGGAAGATAAAGAGCTGATTCACCTGGGCCATCGGGAACGATTTCGAGCCATGTCATTCAAAGTCTCTAATTATTGGTTCTGATATTCATATGGACCCTAATCAGGTAGTTTGCACCTATACTAACATGACTAAGTCCAATTGTCAATGACTTCATGGACTGATGACATGTTTTTGGTTAACCCGCCCAGTCTTCAGTCTTCTGTAATAAGGATAGGAGGTCTGTCGACCTATATTAATCCTTGCAGTTTGTAATACTGTGGAGGTCCAATCTCGTTTTGAATATATTAACAGACGGTGCTGATATTACGTGTTCCGGTAGGGAATTCCAGTAATTCACTACTCGGTGCGAGAAACGGAACTCCAGACGTAAACGGTTTGATCTCGGTTTTTGAACTTTCTTCGAATGTCCTCTCAAATGATCGGTTCTAGACGGAAGCAAAAGGTAAGACATGTTAATACCAAGGTCATCGTTCAGTATACGATAAGCCAATATTAGATCACCCCGTACTCTACGGTAAGATAACGGAAATAAGTTAAGGTGTCTCAGTCTGTCTTCATAAGATAGGCCAACTAGACCTTGTACCATCTTAGTAGCTCGTCGTTGGACTCTTTCTAGCATATCTGCTTCATATTTGAAACAAGGACTCGCTGCTTGAATCCCGTATTCTAAATGTGGTCGCACATAAATCGGGTATAGTAATCCAAACATTTCATCATCTAAATACTGAAAAGACCTACGAATTGACCATAATACCCTATAGCCTTTTGCAGCAGCAGCCTTACAGTGACTAGTCGTTTTGAGATCATTGCTTAATATAACTCCTAAGTCTTTATAGTTTCTTGCTTTGGGTAGCACGAATCCACGTATTGTATAGTCATACGACTCATCAGAGTTATTTAACTGCATCACTACACTCTTATTAGGATTTACTTCTAGTGACCACCTGTCTAACCATGCCACCAATGAGCTAAGATCGTCTTGTAATACTATTCTATCCGACATACTATGTATGGGTCTCCAAATCTTTATGTCATCAGCGAAGAGTAGAACGGATGATTTTGCTACAGTTGGCAATTCATTTACATAAAGTAAAAAGAGAAGAGGACCTAGGATTGTGCCTTGGGGAACCCCACTTTTTACAGTTACCCACGAAGAGAGAGCCCCATTAACCCTTACCCTTTGTCTCCTGTCATGGAGAAAGTTACTTATCCAATCGACGACTGTGTTATGGATTCCAAAACGTTTCAGTTTGAATTTAAGACCAGAGTATGAAACCTTATCAAAGGCTTTACTTAGATCTATGAAAATTACATCCACAGGAGCATTCCGATCCTTTGCCGCGGCCCACTCTTCTCGTGCAATGAGAAGATTTGTCAAGCAAGATAGGCCTTTCCGAAAACCATGTTGTGCCCTGGAGAAAAGATTTTGCCCTTCAACATAGTTTATAACAGCTATCCGAATGATTTTCTCCATCAGTTTCACAACTGCACTAGTTAAGCTAACGGGTCTATAGTTACTAACTAAATCCCTACTCCCAGCCTTATACACTGGACTTATTATGGCGTCTTTCCAGTCTCTAGGATGTCTGGACTGTCTCAGAGACATGTCGAATAGTATCGCTAATGGTTCAGCAATTTCATCTGATATGGCTTTCATAATCCTAGGATGAATATCATCGGGACCACTGGACTTATCAGGTTTGAGATGCTGAAGTAGCCTTAAAACAGTATCTTTCTCAATGACTACAGGATCCATCAGCGAGCCGTCACGGTCACGATGAATCATTGGTCGTTCCTCATTACCGATAGAAAACACTTTACTAAAATATTCCGATAAAGCTTCAGCTTTTTCGGCATCATTCTCTGCTAAGATTAACGGATTGTCTCGTATCAAAAGTGATGGAATTCCATCGCTTCTCTTAGTTCGCCTTTTTATATACGAGAATAACCGTTTCGGACTATATCTAGAATCCCTAACCAATTGTTTTTCGTATGAATGTCTAGTCTTGCTTATTAACGCTTTACAGGCATTCCTAATCTTACAATAACTGGATCTGTATTGTTCTAAGCCAGTAGAGATGAACATATTCCAGTGATTCTTCCTTTTTCTAAGGAGTTTCCTGACCGTTTTAGTTATCCATGGTGGACTATTATTCGGTCTTCGCGGTACCAGGTATGGTATGAACGGGGACGTAACTAGTCTAAATTTACCTTTAAATACAGACCATGCTTCTTCAACTGATATGCTAGTATCTACTAACCAATCTGTCTTAGCAGCGCATTCCTGAATGGCTGATATGTTAGCTTTCCATACATTTGGGCGCGGTGTAACCTGATCGTATAACATGTCCCTAGTTCTAAACGCGAATGACAAAACAGCGTGATCGCTGTTTACTAACGGTGGAAGAATATTTAAGTCGACAATATCCTCAGTCTCATGAGTGATTACCGAATCCAGCAGAGAAGAACCCTGGTTGACACCAAAACGTGTGGGTTGGGATACATGCTGCACTAGTGCATGCTCCATTATTGTTATCAGTAACCTACTATCAAAGGAGTTTATAGATCCTTCTGTGGTCATATCAGTCCAACTAATATCAGGTGCGTTAAAGTCTCCTATTATCAAGCACCTGGTATTATCACTCCAAAGATGAATGTGCTCTAAAACAAAGTCATCAGCTAAGCAGATTGGGCTCCGATAAATGACACCTAGTATAAATGTACTACATCCTATAGCCAACTTACAGCTAATGACTTCACAAGTGCCGCTATCATGGGATTCGCTAGTAGAGGAGCGGATATTTATGCCATTGGCTATATATAACAGGACGCCGCCTCCTTTTCTACATCTATGTCTATCACTCCTGATGCAATGGTATCCGGATAATTCTGGAGTAATGTCTAAGTCATGGACTAACCAAGTTTCTGTCACTGCTACTATGAGTGGCTTTAACCTGTCTACTAGTGCTTCTAGTTCATAGAACTTATTTCGTAAACTACGAGCGTTGGCATATAAAACTCCTAAGTAGAAAAGCCTATCCACACAGGCCTTGGTAGCATTCGCTTCCAAGACCTGACTATCCGAAAACCCACTAGTCGGAGATTTTCCTCGCCGTTTTGCCGACGGGTTTCAAGTTCAGCTAGTGCTTTCTTCCTTTTTATTCTATCTTCGAGAGACATGTCAGGTCTAACTCGGATGTCAGAATTGTCGTGACAACGAGCGCTACTTAACAAGAGATCCCGTTGCTTCTCCGATCCTAGGATTACCTTAAGGAGTCTGCATGGACGGGGTTCAACATTGTCCTCGGTCCTCTTGCCTATTCTTACCAATTTTTTGACCTGAACTCCTCTGGAGTTATCTGGTAAAATACTACGAATGTATTCTCCTAGCTTTTCTAAGTCATGCGCGTGTCTAATTTTCGGATCAGGGTCGTTTGACTCCCGCAATTTGCTCACAATAATATTCGATGTTATTAGATTTTTCTTCTCAGTCACGCCAGGATGGGTTTCACTCTTACCTTCAGATTTTGGTAGTGCAATTTGTGGCTCACAATTTGAGTCCACCAGTGAGTTACTAACTACCTGTGTACTGCTTACAGCTTTTTTCGTTTCGTTTCCTACGTACCGTAGTCCATTTTTCATCCCTCATAACACTGGGACTATTTGGAACGGTGACTGTTTTATCCAGATCTTCGGTTCCCATTAAAAGTGCATTATTAACCATGTCAGTACCAGGTGGTACTACTCCCCCTGTTAATGTCAACGAAGATTCCACTTTTACGTCGGTCAGAGTCGGTTGTTTGAGGCGTCGCGTAACAGCAGGTACTACACTGACACATTCGTCGCTGTCAGTGCCCGTGTTGTCAGTGCATATGCCATCCTTCTTTTTACAGGCCAAAGCCAACAGGCTCATAGCCTCCTGTATTAGTAATGCCTTGTTGGCACAGCAAAACATGCAAAGCCAATGTGAGTTAGGCTTCGAGCATCTTTTGTATGCGGTGGGACTTAAGCGGGTGCACATTTTGTGGAACCACTTATGGCATTCGTCACACTGCATCCCCTCTTCCACAGGGAACAAACAGTTTGGTTGCCCACATTTGTGAGTCTTACCAACCATTGTAATTCGATTTAAAAGGTTTAAAAACAAAAAATGATAACAATGTGAACACAAGTGTTAGTCAAGGACTAAAAACAGGTACTCAGGACAAAATGTAGCAAAAAATTTCAAACTTTAACCAAAGAACTCTTAGTTAAAGTCGACCAAGAATGCTTTTTAGTGCAATAAGTACCAAAAGCAAGTATAATCACCACAAGTACAAAATTCACTGCCCTTTGTGAAATTAGCGCGCCTACTCCTACACAAGAAAGCATCCCCCGTCAAGATAGACGGTGGCTGAGCATACGTTACACATGTATTCTGTCAATGAAATTCCAATGGGATCACTAGTTTAAGTAGCTTGGTTTGTGTACATTGCGTTTTGATGTTAAGTGGTCGTAGACATTTGGTAAGAAATTTAGACTACTTTCACTTGTCTAACATATTAGAGTTTATGTTAAATTTACATGAAGAACTTACTATATCTCGACTCGCACGTTCCCATTAAATGGTTATAAATGAACCAGTTATAGTATTATAATTTCAGTTTAGACTCTTCTTACCCCTGTCATGTATCTATCTCACTAACAATTAGGGAGAACTATAAATTAGACTTTACCCCATAAGGTGTTTTTAACAGCTTTGGAAAACCCAATAGCCCGGCTGAAACTAGTAATTTAGACCACGTGATCGTGACTAGGTTTTTATTTTCTAGTTTCGAGTTCCCCCCTGACGATGTATTGCCACTTACTTAACAGTTGTCAGCATATCTGGTGCCAGGTTCAGTAAGAAGTAATCGTTCAAGTAAAAAGTCTTTTCTGAATGCTATTTCCCAGCTACCTTTGTAGGAATGGCCTTTGGTATCAGTCCAATTTTATGAAATAAAATCTGTGGCTATTTGATATTTTATCCAATACTTAAACTCACAGTTCACTTTTAAATAGCTAATAAAGTTGCGAAAATGATCAAGTTCTTTTTTTCATTAGAGGAACTTCTATTATACTCCTTTGGACTAACTTTTATATACAAAAAAGGAAGCACAATTCTTTCACTAGCCTAGTAGCTGCAATTTTATTTTGTAAGGCAATTTCATTTTCTGTCAATACCAATTTTAACTAGGTAATTATTTACTGACTAATATGGTGAAATGAAACCATACTTATTCTACTAACCCTTTGCTAAAAAGGAAAGTGGTTGAAAGTTGAGTGCTCTAATCAATCAGTTATTATCCGGCTATGGTTCAAAGTTCACTCTTATAACCTCAATAAATAGGTGGGATTAAAGTGGAGACGTATTGTGTAATTAAGCGTTATTTGTTATCTGTAGCATCTATAAAAACCTTTCTGTTTTGATATCGGATGATACACGCTGTAGCTACCATTTATGTAACCAACATAATCGATTATTTTCTACATTTGGTTAGGCACATTGTTTGTCGGGAGTATTTACGACCTACTCTCAGATCAACGGATTTTCGGAAATGGATACGTTATCCGAAAGTGACTTCAATTTATCCGAATCACTGAAATCTTATCCAACGTTTGCTTCTATGGGGTTAAAAGAAAACCTTTTAAAGGGGATTTATGCCTACGGTTTGTTGCATTATTTCATGTAATTCTTCTGTAGGATTTGAAAAACCCTCCCTTATTCAACAGAAAACTATCAAACAAATAACTTTAGGGAGAGATTTGATTGCACAGTAAGTTCAGCACATTTACAATACATAGAACAGAAGTTACTTTTGAATTTCAGAGCTCAAAGTGGGACTGGAAAAACTGCAACATTTAGCATAGGAACTTTGCAAAACGTTCTCCCCGAGATCTGTCAAATTCAAGTGCTAGTCTTGGCACCCACACGCGAATTGGCTTTCCAAATACATCATGTATGTTTCTGTCTGTATTTCACTATTTTCCGATATGATAAAACGAAATATGATAATGAAAACGAAGCAACTATCGAAATTATCATCTGATTTTTAACAACTCAATAAAAAGTACTATCCCCTTTAAAAAAAACCAAACAGAGATTTTCAGCTGAAATCTTGAACCATATAAATAAGTTTTTTCTGCCACTAATTCGAAAGTTTTAACAAACAATGGTTTTTTAATGAAAGTGTATGAATAAATTAAAATTCTTTAGTTTCAGTAGCTAATTTACCGAAATTCTCGCTTATTATTGAATGACGGATGATAAAAGAAGGATCATCATTATGATCTTACAGTCCTACATTAATCTGTTACTTAAGTCTAGCAAAGTAAACACATAACTGTATTTTCATATTCTTATTAGAGCCTATTTATCCATACGTAATTTTAGACTACATCCCAGTGATACTTGTTAAATATCTTAACAGAATGTCATTGAAGCTAGTTGGAGGTAACTAACTGTACAACAACAATGAATATGACACTGTTGATTCTCATCTTGAAAACTGGTTGGTTTGCACTTCTGGATTACTCCATACTATAAGAATATATTCACTTGTGACCAACAATGTAGGTTCCAATGTATCATTTAGCTTATCGTAAATTATCTAATTTGCGTCAAATTTTTCCACGGATGTGTGTACCTAAACCAGAATAACTCATGTAATCAATCAAACTAAACTATCTTCTCATTTTAGTTTTACGCTCAGTCTGTCATATCCTGTTACTCCCGCACAAATTTTGTGGAGTTTCCAGTATGAGTGGCATTAACGCCGATTGGAACATTATAATCGGCACGTTATTTTACATACCATTAGTACCCATATTGTCATTTTTACGTCAAAACTTCACCGAGTTCAGTAGAAGCTTTCACTACTTAGCCTAAACTAAATTGTCACTTATCGATTCCACTTGCTTTCAGCATAATAAATCCAGCTGAGATACTATAACGTTATCAAGTGGAGAAGCGTCCCTATTTATTTCAGCGTATAAATTACTAGACTTTCACACGCTACTTGTTTATTCTACCCAAATTACATCAATAAGCCAACTTTAGACAAAATCGTCTTTTGTCAAGCGATCCAAGAATTCTTCCAGTTATTTTGGTTAGATATTTCCGGTTAGGAACAGTCAATGCTATTTTTTACCAAAGAGTATATTGTATCCTTAGTTTAACTGTAGAAAGAACAAGACGGATTTTATCTACAAAATAGAACGTAGTGAAAAATACCAGGATGTTTGGGGTGAGTTTCTCCCCCTCCAAATGCAAGTTGTTACTCGAGGACTGGCCTGTGTCAACACCTGAACTAAGGATAGGTAGTTAAGTAGTCAAACGCGATGACAACTTCACTTATCTTGGGAGTCTGATCAGCCTTAATAGGTTGGTGTCTGACGAAATCTCAGCACGGATTCGAAAAGGTCGTTTGGCTTTTGCCAACTTACGTCACCTATGGCGAAGGTGAGATATCCGTCTGTCAATTAAGGAACGAGTATACTGCACAGAAGTTCGTTCTGTTTTACTTTACGGCTACGAAACGTGGCCATTAATAGGAGATACTCGTAAGCTACTACAGTTACCCTAGAAATATTGCTCGTGTCTTCTGTGATCACCGGGTAAGTAATAGTGAGGTTAGACACGGGGTATTATGGAATGATGGTAATTCAGTTGATGAGGTTGTGGATCTTCACCGACTGAGATTGTTGGACCACGTGTTGCGTATGCTTGAACACCGATTACCACGATGCGCAATGCTGACTAGTGTTGGAGACGGTTGGAAGAAAGTTAGAGACGGTCAAACCAAACGCGACATTAGTGCTTGAAGTCGCTAACTTTTAGTCTTGGCCATGTTGGTATATGGGGACTACATGGTTGTCAGTCAGTCAGTAACAACGTAGAACTTCGTACGTACGTACGTCAGTTCGAGTTGCCATACCACTTTAGCACAGAGATGCAGTTGTCCATTCAAATCCCGTAGTGGTAGAGGTAGTAAGAGTAACCAATCGTTGGAAACTCTGGGTGACATGGCTCAGAATCGATCGCAATGGCGTAGGTGTATACACTTAAACCGTGAGATTAAAATTGCTTTATATCTTTCTTCCTGTACTTTATCCCTATATGCAATCTTTCTTTTATATATTATCACCATTGAATTAACTATGAATTCGGTGTTCATCTTGTGCTAATAAGGTATGGCAACCTAGACTGGTGCATATATGTGCCTGGTCCTACGTTGGGTCTAAGTCACTGAGTGGGTAATGTTACAGCGAATTTCGGCTATTATAGTTCGTGAAATTAATTTATCTTGTTGGTTGAAGCATTTGGCTTCCAACTACTTGGTCACAGTTTAGAACACTAGACAACTAGGTAGTGTCACTATATCTAAAACAAAATATTGCTCAAAGCTGAATACATGATATTGCCCCCAAATGTCCTTGTACGACCGGGGGTGGGGGGAGTCAGCTCCCCCTCTCGAAATGCTCTCACATGGCCAAGTGTATACAGCTTCTACCAGGGAAGTCCTATTCACTGCCTTCTCGCGGCGGGGGTGTTGTTTACGAAATTGAGAGGATGAAAAGCTAATATCCGAAGCTTTAACCGGATAGGTGGATATGGAGGATCCACGTAGGGGAATCGAAATACCCTGATTACAAACCAATGGTGCATATGGCCTCCAGGATCCTGAGAGAACAAATGGCGTATGAAACAATTATTGGTCACCGACTACCATGAGACTGCATCTCCTGACATTGCTCCACTGCCTTATGGATTAGACCTTTAGGTTAAAGGCTCGTGGTGTGACCCCCTAAGAAGACCACCTGCTTCGGTTTGGGCACCCGGGCAGCATCACAGCCCTCACACAAATCGGATGATTTTTGTGGCTCATATGTTTTTGGTGCCTCCTTGTACCAATGTTTATGTGTTTAAATAAATAAACTTGGTAAATAAAATACATTGATGAGTCTGCTAAGTTTTTATACCACAGTAAATGTTACACATGAAGTTTTAAGTTTATCGCATTTTCAGATTACTAATCCAAGGTTTATCTTTGCAGTCCGCTACTGCTTTATTCGATTGATAGTCATTAAGCTATTGACTGTATATTTGAATAATCGAGTCTATCTTCAGCTAATAAGAATAGACCATATTACCATTATTGTAATCATGAAGTATTTATTATCTTATGCTTTTAGGTTATGTCATCATTGTCTGATTACTTGTCTATCAGATGTGTCTCCTGTTGTGGTGGGCGAAACAATACTATGCAAATGGCTCGCGAACTTGATAAGGGAGTGCATGTTGTCGTTGGTACTCCAGGTCGAATATTGGGTAAATTATTTGGTTTAGTGTTCTTGAAATTTACTTACATCATAGCTGAATTACTACTTCTAAAATTTCCCTTAGGCTTGCTTACATAACAAGACAAGTAGGGTGTTCCAAATAAAAAATATCCATTTTCAAATAGTATAGTATGTAACTTTAGTGTTCCCTTAGACACACTTATAATCATTCTAGCATTTATGTTAATCCATTTTATGGTTTATTTTAAAAATAAAATGAAACAACGGTCCATCACTACGTATTTTTCAGTTAGTTTTTGCGATAGACGTTCGTTTTGGTAATTTCTATCCAAAATAAACTTATCAAACTATTAAATGATTTCGAGTCAATTTATTTGTCTTTTCAAGCTACATTATCTTTCCTCCTGTTCATTGTTTTCACGTGAAAAGCTTGAATCAGTCACTACGTAAATAATCAATCAACCACGCAAAGCAGAATTAATTCAATTAGTAGGCAAACTGCAACCGTCTCATTTTCTTGTTTAAAGTAACCCGTTTATCAAGTACAAGTTACACTATGTTTGGTCGAATGGAACTACTCGGCTATTCAAACTCGAAGTAAGAGGAATTGCTGGATTTGAAACTACTACATACTGATTGGAAGCTAAGTGCCCAGTGACTCTTCCACTTGTAGAGTATTTTGTATGCATATATATTCAGAGTATTATCAAGTAAATAAAACAACATAGAATCTGAGGTCTGTACAAAATTCACATTCTTACTAAGATGTAATTATTGATGCTACATTAGAAGTTTGATTGTGCCTGCAATCATGAAAGTTACTACTTTTCTGTAAGAGATATTATTTTTAAATTGTTTATAAAAGTGGATATGTAGTAAGTATGCTAATTATTTTCACAGCTGTTAAACTTCTCACAGTAACATATCCCCACTTTAATATTCTTTTTTGAGATTAGTCATCATCTGGTAACGCTCATTACCCAATTCCACTGATTTTTGCTTCTTAGAGCTTCTTCGACAAGGTAACATACGTTTAAATAAACTACGTTCTTTGGTTTTGGATGAAGCTGATGAAATGTTAAATAGAGGATTACACGATCAGTTAGAGGAGATATATCGCCGCCTCCCATCTCATACTAATTCGAATAACAAAAAGTCTCTCAGTTGTCAAATTGTTATCATCTCAGCTACAATGCTTAAAGAGCATTTAGAATTGTTTCAAAATTTCACATCTAATCCTGTTTGTGTTCTTGTACCGAGGTAAATTATATTATTATTATTATTATTATTATTATTATTATTATTAATCAATTGTGATACTTTTGTATAATTACTTCTTATTTTAGTTCCTCAAAAAATCAATAAAGCAATCGTATTCCTACCTTTTGGACGTCTACCACCTTTGAAATAAATAGAAATTGTTCTGGCTTTCATTTTTTTCTTTTATATCAATTATATGTTTAATTTCATTTATTCATCTATAGTTAATATTTTTACAAATTTCACTAACTATATAGCCATTTAACTTGCAATAAATATTAGAATCATTGATTTAACATGAGATTAGAAAGAAAAATGGGTTCTGTAGAATTGTATAAAAGTGAACAGATCCAAAGCAGTGGTGGATGATTACATATAATTCTCTCTTTTCACTTTTTATCTTTAAAAAACGAAACTTTCGTGTGATATACTTTTATGATAAAACAAAACTACAGTTTCCTAAGCGTAAATGAAAATAGACTAAATTTAGTTGCATAACATAGTATAGGTTGTGATGTAGTTGCCGTTGAGTTCCAGTTTATCTTTGAGATCCAGTAGTGTTTCTTGGTTTTTTATGTTGAATTAGGTGTAAAAGTTAACAGTTAAATAATGTTGCAACATTAATAGTCGAAATAAATATAGATATTTTCACAGTTGAAATCAGTCAATCTAATCTAGACCACCATTTAAAACTTGGAGACACTGAACGCTGTTTCGTCCCAATGTGAGACTCCTGCGTGCGGGGCTCGGACCCAGGACCTGTTTGTTAATGTCTAACTTCAATCAATCCATGATCTTGCGATATCAACAAATTAGATGATTTAATCGTAATATCATTAAAAGTTATACTACTTGGTTGATCCAATTAATTAGTGGGGATTCATATCATTTCATTCACTTATTTATGATATCTGTGATAATAGCAATAATTGGTAGTTACAGTTTGATACCAGTATACCATAGCTCTTTTTGCAATCTGGACTACTCTAAAAGGTAAATCTTGTAAGGAATACTTATTCAGTAGAGGCCAACGAGGATTAATTCATGTTGAAGTTGATTTCATTGTACACAGATTAAAGTTGCTGGCTGTTAAATTGTCACACAAATTTAATACAAAAGTCAAAGTAATTGTAATCCCTCTTAAAACGGTACATAATCTTACACTTGATTTCTTCCAAAATATTATATTTAAGGATTTCACACTCCAGGTAGCTTCATTTGGTAAATTTTCACTATACTAACTGACCTTTTCAATACCTGTTGATTCCACTAATTTGTCTTAAATTTCATCTATAGAGACGAACTTAGTCTTTCTGATCTTCAACAATTCTACATCGATGTTGGCTCAGAGGAATGGAAATTCGAAGCGTTAAATGATTTATTTTCCAGTGTTTGTGTTTCACAAACTGTTGTCTTTGTTAATACTCGACGAAAAGTTGAGTGGCTTGCAAGTCAGTTGAAACGAGAAGGTTTTACAGTGGCTGCTGCTCACGGTGATCTTGATCAAAGCCAAAGAGAGTCAGTTATGAAACAATTTCGTTCTGGCGAATGGTAATTTTCTTGTTTTTCTTCGTAGATACTGTCATAATAGAAGATTTATGTAAAAAGAAGAAAGCCTTCTAACTTGTTAGCTTGGTTCTCAAATTTCAAATCCCACTGAATTTATCAGGTGTTTAGTGATTAGTGCCTTCATGCAGTGGTTGAAGCTCATATACCTGTATGCATTATTGTCAATACCAGCATTCTATTGATATCGTTAATAATTCTAAATTAACTTTGGCTACTCTTTCTTTAAAATGTTTGCCTTTTTACAAAATGCATAAATGTGTTTCACTTTTTTATTTCCCAGAGGTAGACTGTATAATGTTTTAACTAAAATCACAAATCAACTTTCCCGTCCACCGTTTCCACTATTCATGATAGTAACCAAATTAAATGCTCTCAAACATACTGGAATTTCTTTTACATAATAACTCACTTTTCATGTCGTAAAACTAGATATTAAATGACTCCAAAATTTCCGTAAAAGTCAATCTGTTGTCATTATTTCAACGAAGTGTATATTATCCACCATACTGTTATTCACATGTTATTTCAAACTGAAAGTTGTTATTTTATAGTATACATCACGACTTAATCTTAGTCAAACAACTATTAGAAACCAGTAGACATTGAACAGCTGTTTCGCCATAATACAGAACTCCTCAACAGTCTGCACCTAAGTCCCTACTGAGGATCGAACCCACGGTTTTCAGGTATCTGGGCGAGCACATATCTCGAGACCACTGGGTCGCTCGCTTTGAGGCCTAAAACCTTTGAGTTCGATCTTCATCAGAGTTTTCGGGGAACATTTCTGAAGAGTCCCATGGTAGGGCGAAATAGCTGTCCAGTGTTTTCCGGTTTCTTGTGGCGATTAAAGTTAGTTCATAATGTAGATTATGAGATTTAACAATCTCCACTAACCCCCTATACTGATGAAAGTTGTCATCAAAAAGCTTTAGTAAAAAAGTAACTGGGTTATTTTTGTCGGACGTTCGACGGAATTAAGTTCAAGCTCCACTTTGGTCTAAATGGTTGATTTATCCCACTAACTTCTGCGTAAAGGAATTGCGGCACAAAGCTGGGTACATGATTCTGTACTTCGGAAATGATGTAAATTGATTGATTTGTCAAGTTTATACCACAGTAAATACTACTTATGATGTTAAAATTCTATCAGATTTTCTAAGTTAATGGTTCAAGAGGTATTCTTTTAGTCCGCTGTTTTGTTCAGTTGATAGTCCGCAAACTGTCGCGCTAGTTTCCTTTTAATTGTTATTGACATTACTTGCAAATAATTTCCAATTTCTGTACACTATATAATGCTATTATTTTCTTATTACATCATTTTTTATATTTCAGTCGTATTTTAATCAGTAGTGATATGTGGGCTAGAGGTATTGATGTTCAGACAGTGGGATTAGTTGTGAATTTTGATTTGCCAATGAATACCAGTGAATACTTACATCGTATAGGTCGTTCTGGGCGTTTTGGACGTACTGGTTTGGCTGTTAGTTTTATTGCCAATGCTGAGGAACGTAAACAGCTTTTAGAAATTTGCAATTATTATCAAATTGCTATTCCACCAGCACCAGCTCGTTTGGATAAAATGTTAGTCATTAATAATTCTGTACACAGTTCACCCAAAATAGCAAATTCACCATGTAAATCTGATACAAGCAACGGCCAACCTGTAAAACACCATCAACTTGCGAAACATTTAAAACGTAAGAAAAAACAACACAAGAGGAAAAAAAAACTTGAAAATTGCAAAATAAAATAAACTTTGTACATCTGTTTCTATAAATTTAATGCATATGCTTTTTAGTGTTTTGAAGATCAAAGGTGTTATGTCTAATCTGTAATTGCTTTCATGAAGGTTGTTAATAACAGTTCAAGTCCAGTCTTTCCTAGTAAAAATGACAGTAAACGGTATCTGTATATTTCAAACCACCAATAATTTCGACCAAATAGACATACTGTCACCTTATATGCAGGTGATAATTTCAATATTATCGACACTACTTCATAATTAAGATATAGAGTCTGAATATATATAAATATTTTATTCATATGTTTTAACCCCGTACAAAAATTCGAAAACATTTGTCTATCGATTATAAACTTGGTCGTGTTTAATTTACTCTAAATCATCCTTTTCCACTACTATTTAATCATTACCTTCGCTAATGTACTCGAGGTCAATCAATCCTATAGCTATCATTTCCTAAGGTTTACGGTTTTATAATATTGTTCAGTGTCATGCTTAAGATTGGTGGGCACCCAGTGACCGGTCAACATCATTATTTCAGTCCTACAGGAGGTCATTCTCTGCTGGTACTTGTGAATGGTGGCATCCCAGACTGAAGCTTGGTGACGTGAACTCAAATCACATGATAAGTACCAGTCCCCTTATGAGTTCCTACTAAAACCTAATGTAGGTCCAGGGTTTCCTGCTGACTCCGAAGGAATATGTAACACCAGATACCCTAGTTACAGTATCTCAGTAATATTGTCAAATATTTCCTGTAAAATTTTGATGACTCCAATTCGTTGCGCCTTAGTATGTATCTCCTTTGCGGTGCGCATCTACGACTGTTACTGGGGACCGAACCCGAAACCTTCGGTCTCGTATATGGACGTTCAACCTCTAAGCCACCAAACTGGGATCCAGTGGTGTACACGTCTAACCTCAATCGATCCGCGATATTGCACGACCACCTTCTATTGTCTTCGATGGGTAGCCCACTTCTGGCACAGTTGGACTCCATTGGTCACGGCTTCTCACTAGAACTGTGGAATGTTCCCTTCGACGCTAGTCACCGGTGATCATACAGAGGGGGGAGTTTTGCTGTTTGTTGACTATTACTGAGATAATGAGCCGATCTAAGTTAGATAACTATTGAGAACCTCTCAATTATATCACATAACAACTAAGGAATATTGAATTAGGTTAGCCTTTCTTGTCACTACACTAAAACTGAACACCATAGTCCAATACAGACATCATCCGAACTGCTAATAACTTACATTATTTACCTTCACCATTTAACTCCTTACGAGTTTCACTTACAAATTTAGTAGGCCTAATTGTTTTAGTAATCTCAGATTGCTTGTGGAGTTCCTTTTCAAGAGTCCTCCTACCTTAAACTTGATAACTGATATTACAGAAAAGGGTGTGAGGAAATTGTTTAATACGTAGTTTTAGTATCACTGGTTGATCTTAATCTCATATCTAGTTATTTTATTGCTTGTTTTAATCAATAATTAAAATAAATCCAGTAATGGTTGTTAAAAACGTGACCAACTGAATCGTTTATCTTCAAAACATTCACTTCTATCCTAATAAAAAAGCTACATTTAAACCAATATGAAATAAATTCACTGTACAATTTCATGGTGATTCGTATACTAATTCTCATTATACATTGAAAGTGTTAAAAGCAATCATGGTATTAAAATTGAAAGAATGTTAAATCCACATGCATTACTTTTACTAACAAAATACTTGGAAATAGTGTTACTACTACCAATGCGATGTGTGCTACCTATGTGGACAGATATACATAGTATGTAGCAGGAATTGGAAGTGAAATGCTTATCAGTAGAGGATTGAAATAAAGAGAAGAGAAATAAAAACAATGATGGAATATGTAAATGACAACTCAAGGAAAATGTGCGGATGATGTTTTTAGTGTATGACTTTCATATTTTACAGAGGTAGTGATTTTTGCATAGAAAAATGAGTCTGTTCACTTTATCTGAGATTTCATTCACTACACTACTACTACTGTACACAAAATACATTCACCTTAAATGAAGTGAAGATGGTAATTATTTTAAAATGGAAGTGGTGTTGGAGTGTCAAATATGATGTGAAAGCTAGAACTAGAAATGATATATTTAGTGAGAATCATACTCTTATATGCAGTAGTTGCTCACTAAGTAAACGGAAAAATGCTTGGTATCGCACACATATTGAGAAGCAGACGCGCTACAAATTCACATATACTATACCAACATCATGGTAACTGCAGACTTCTGAAATGTTGGGAGCGGAGTCTACTAATTAATTAGGTTGAAAAATCTAATCTAGTTGTGAAAAAATATAGAATTTCCTGTGATTTGGAATTCACTGACTGAAGACAGTATGAACAAATGAAACTAAGAAAGTTCACTTTACAAAGAGTTAGTTGTCTACATTAATTCTCCAAGACTGACTAGTCATTGAAACTGATTCATTCAGATTCGTTAGTGTCAATAGATTCGAAACTTTGTATAAGGATGGTTTATTGTTGAAAAGAATAAGATAATTTTTGAGTATTCTTACGTAGACATGAGTTGCATGGTTTTTTAATGGCTAGCGATACTATAAAACGTTTCAAATTGAATTGAGTACAATGAGATAGCATACTGTAATCTACTTTTGATTTAACTACTAATCCTCTGTTGCGCTTGTTAACATCCGTTATTCTCTTCTTCAACTCCCTTTTTGTGTCTATTGGTTGCGTAATATTTAAGCATAGTCATAAACTTGTGACATTGGATTTATTTATCGTTTTGATGGATCATAATATTTACGGTAGTTACTTTCAGTTATTTTGCTACGTTGAATGTATGTTTATTTTTTCTATATTTGATGTTCTTCGTTCTGATTCTTATATTCTCTGCCATCGTAATTTTGACACAGTTATTGGCGGTTATACATATTACTGTATGTTGTTATAGATAGCTCTACATATTGATTTCAGGAAGTAATCTCTGATCATGCACGAATCTTGTAGACACTTTATCAGTTAAGTTTTATAATTCACTACATACACTTTGGTACTAACAGTGCCATTTGTGTAGATAATCTAGCGTTGTTTTGTTCGTCGGATTTTTACTAGTTACTCAATCGACAACAAGTACCTCATGACATGATTATCGATAGTGTCACAAAATATCAGTCTCCATTAACATAAACCAGTATTTATTTTAGCTCATAAATCTTTTTGAATATTAAAAAAAATGCAGTGAACCAGTAAGAGGATTGTGTTATTTTAGACAAAAACACACACATTTGTACATGTTATATCGTTTATCTTGATAATCGATAGCCGAGGACCAACGAACTAGGTGAAGAACACAAATGTTCTTGAATATACATTTCAGTAAATAAACTCACTACAATATACAGTAGTAAAAAACAACCATTAGTAGTAGTAGTTTCCGATGATCATATTTTCGGCTTCGTTAAATCCCTCCCCTGAAGCTAACTCGTACTATGTTGGTTTAATTTGTGATTAACTGAAAACATTCGCCACAGTTGTTTGTGGGTAAGCTTTGTGTTTTTCGGACTGTTTTAAATGTTTTTAATATATATATACATAACTCCTATCAGTAGAAAATACCCATTTCGAACTTCTACTGTTTACTTTATAGGCTGCATTGTGCGACAATAATCCACTCTACTAACCTCTGACAGCGGTATGTCAAACGACTCACCTTTATGGTGCCAGACTTAAACCCTTGTAAATAACAAAAAGCAAGGTTTAGTGATATATGTTGTCATGTGTTTTTAAATGTGTATCCAAAATAAATAAACGATTGTGTGATTCCCATTATATCAAAACACAATTATATGAACGAAGAATATTCTTTTCAATAATTTCTCATCAGGTTCTACCATTATAAATCCAAATTAATAATCCAGAGGGAGATCTTTAAATTGTCGATAAATTGTGTTTGAGAAAGCTAACTACTAGTTATTGATCAGTAGCACGAATTTAATGGATATTTTTACTCGACGGAATAACGTGTAAATAGTCATGAAACATAAAAATACTGGTGTCGTATTCTCTAAAAACGTTGGCGATCATAACAACCGAAAAGTGGATTAAAGAAAATCGATTAAAACGCCAGCTTTTGTAAACTTTTGTTTATTTGATTCAGGGTTTCAGAAGTCTTTCACAATTTAAAACGACTTCCTTATGATGCGTTCCTTTTAACTAAACAGTAAATCTGTTTAATCCTCATTCAGTTTAACTTAATGGGTGGTTTATGAGCAAAAAATTACATTAACTTCTTATGGGTGTTGTCCAAAGAACTCTTCTTTCGTTCATTCCGTTTTCATTGTAAATTATTTCTGTGCAGTAACTGGACTAGAATCACAATATGCTAAACGATTCATCTCTCCTCTTTGATAAAATAACATCTCAGTCCTCCTACCGGTCCTTATATGCCGTGTCACTTTGCCATCGAGCATCCCAAAGTCATTAACGTTTTTAGGGATGATGCGATACCTTTTTTGGACTATAGAAACATTATTAGTTAACTGATTAAAGCCGGTTAAGTTTTAAAAACTAAACTAATTTTTATTTTTCTCAACGAATTACATGACCAAATAGAAACAACAGCCTCTACTCAAAGTTGTATAAGGAAGCATTGTGTAACCCAAAATTGTATCACCAGTAATTAAACCATTTAATATGACCTGATATGATATCTTTCATTTCAAAGCGCTCAAAGTTATAGTTATGCACTAAGTGTATTTATGTTTTTAACTCACTACTTATTAAAAACAAATCTATGTTTGCAAGATCCTTGACTATTACGGTGTGCATTTCGTTGATGATATTATATTTGGAAATGATGTTGATTCTGATTAAGCGATCTAAATATATCTGATACTTCACTATAACAATTCCGCGACAAATTTTGTCTAAATAATTTATGACTTATGTCATGAACCTCATATTTTCGAGATAACCCCTCTCCATTTGTATTAACTTGATCATGTCGGTAAATTAGAGTGCATTTAACAATTATTTATAGAATCAGCTATCACTATTCCTAATATTGTTAAGCTGCACATGTAGCTTGATACAATTTGTTTGAAATGATGAATTAAAAGATTAAATAGTTACATATGAAGCTCGATTCAATTTATTGTTTATACAGTTTTACCTCAATTCAATCATCACTGAAAATAAGAAACATTGAACAACTACCTGGTTTTATTCATGGATTTATTAACTTCAATCACTCATGACGCTACCTCCAAAGTAAACTCCTACAACCGATAGTCTCGCTGCTTACAACCCCAAACCCATATAGAAAACAAAAGTTTCAAGGGCATTTCCATCTGAAAAATAATTCATTATTGATACACATTTGACAATTTGATTTCAATTTTTCATATCCTAAAAAATAAACAAAGTTCATTACAGTTGTAACCGGAGATCATTTGTAAATGAGATCGAGTATAGTTTGCTTTTTAGCGAAGGGAGTTGAGAATATGTAGATATTTTAATTGTATAATAAATTTCATTCTTTTTTCTTTTAAAAAAAAATACAAAGACCAAAATTGGGTAAATGAGTAAAACAATAATTTCCATTTTAAAAAACAAAACAAGACAAAATACCTAGTGCATTGAGACCGGGATTGAAAAACAATATTTCTAATATTTTTGCATAGAAGTACTAAATGATTTAACCAAAAGAGCAATATCAAAATAAGTACAAAGGTAAAGAATACATAAATAAGGATTTGGAGCAGAAGTAACACTGTGTTACTTAATGTAATTAATTAGTCGCTGAATTTTGTAGTTTTTATTCACTGATTCATTCGACATAACTACCGTCTGAACTCTGCTTTTTGGGATTTTAAATGTTCATTAATTTCTCATGTTTTATTCTATGATTTCTCTGTACGCATAACCTTATGTTTGACATTTGTAGGAAAGAAAACTAGTCTATTTTAAAATAAAGAATGAAAAATGCATCATCGTCATCATGTTCTTAATGGAGGTTGATCGTGAGAAACAAAATTTACTGTTCTTACATCACCGGTTAACTCTAGTGCTGATGGAGAAGGTGAATCATTCGATGAATCGTATCCACTTGGGGAATTATCAGTTGTAATTGGAGAAGATACACCAAAATAGCGGAATGTATTATGATTATTAACGGGATTATGATTACACTGTTCAGTCAATGCGTTTGTAAGTGGAGGGAGAACTGGATGTGTCATTGATTCTGATAATGATGAGGTGCTATTCCACGAATATTTAGTTGGTGTCGGATAATTATCAGACGATAAGGGTCGATTTAAAAAATGAGCACTCCTCATATTGGCACTGAAATTTAGTATTGATGTCGTTGTAACTTCTTTTGACTCATTATGACAGTTACATGAACACACTTGTCCACTTATCATTATATGGTTGTAACGACAGTCAATACAGAAATTTTGTCCATTCATATTATTTTGGAATGATACAATTGAACAGTATGGAGATACTCCAGAATCATTACTAATAGAATCACTAGTATTTTGTATAAAATTAGGACTATACGTTTGTCTGTAATGTTCAGAATTTGCAACTGGTGGTAAATTCTCGCCAGCATCGTAAACATTTAATGGATTATACATAAATCTTGAAGAATTATGAGAACTGTTAGTCCGGACCACATTCAAATGCTGTCTATCATTATCAGTATGTTCATGATTCATTAATCCGTCAGAAAATCCAAAACGATTAGTTGTACTACTACTACTACTATTACCAGTAGCCGCTGTCTGTTCTAAATTAATAAAATTTGTATCTGATAAGCCTGAGGCCAAAGATGAATTTGATGAAGTTGTTGAGAAAAATGTCATTCGGTTTAATCGATTATGATTGTATAATCCTCCACTTAACGGTGGATATAAATTTTCTTCATCCATCTCATTGACACCGGGTGAGTAAAATCGGTGTGATCGACCTGAATTAATGAGAAAAGTAAATTCGAAATTATGATAATATTGACAAATATAGGCGCTTCTAAATGTTTACCCTTCTTTTTGTAAAAGATTCCACCTATATGCCTGTAATACTATAATAAATTTCCTGATTTCACCAGTCATTTCAAAGTATAGATCACTGTTATTGGAAAGGTTTATGTCGGTAATTTCCTAGTTATCTTTAAAAAAATAAATAATATTTCACAGTATTGAATTACAACTTTCACGATATCACTTAGCTACAACTGAAACCTGAATTAAAACTTTCCAATGAAAATTCACTGAAACATTCATTTCAGTATTTTGCGCGTAAACGATATCCATTCCGAGATAGTCTAACTAGCTTGACGTCTGCCCACCATTTTAACTGGATAAAATATTTGACTAGATAATTGTGTTGAAATATTTCTTAACCGTCAATCTATATGGTTGCGTGGAAAAAAAGCTTTAAGAATCACAAACTAATGTCGGTGAATAAAAGTGAATGTTAAATTGACCATTTGTTCGTTTTAATTTTTTTTATTTGAACACATAGATATTGGTACAAGGATGCACCAAAAACATATGAGCCACAAAAATCATCCGATTTGTGTGAGGGCTGTGATGCTGCCCGGGTGTTCAAACCGAAGCAGGTGGTCTTCTTAGGGGGTCACACCACGAGCCTTTAACCTAAAGGTCTAATCCATAAGGCAGTGGAGCAATGTCAGGAGATGCAGTCTCATGGTAGTCGGTGACCAATAATTGTTTCATACGCCATTTGTTCTCTCAGGATCCTGGAGGCCATATGCACCATTGGTTTGTAATCAGGGTATTTCGATTCCCCTACGTGGATCCTCCATATCCACCTATCCGGTTAAAGCTTCGGATATTAGCTTTTCATCCTCTCAATTTCGTAAACAACACCCCCGCCGCGAGAAGGCAGTGAATAGGACTTCCCTGGTAGAAGCTGTATACACTTGGCCATGTGAGAGCATTTCGAGAGAGGGAGCTGACTCTCCCCATCCTCGGTCGTACCAGGGTATTTAGGGGCCCTGGTTTTAAACCACATCATTGTGTATCCAACTAAATCCTAATTTAAATATTTGCTGATTCACACACTAACACTAGTTTGGTATTGTAGCGTTCATTCAGCTCGCAAACATGATGAAGACCTAATTCTGTAGCAAAGTCTTAACGTCACGAATAACAACATTAATCGGAGAATATTGTTACTATCCAAATGGGTCGATCAAAGCCCAATGTAATGATCAAAATTTAAGGAAATCAGATTTACATCAATGAGTGAGTTATGAAGTTTAAGTTAACCAAATAGATTAAATGGTGGGAAAATTTGACACTACATAGTCATAGTATTCTAGATTTCGAAAGTTGTCTTTAAAAAAAACGAGTTCGAATATCGGTTCCGAACGTGTCTGTTTTTTGAAATTCTATTTCATCTAGGTCCAAAAGGTAGTCACTTAGATTAACACTTGATGATACTCACAAGTAAACTGAGTTTGCTGAAAAACGTTATTCCTTAACCTTTCAGGGCTGTAACTACCTCGTACAATTAGTGAATATAAAGATGGAGAAATTGTTAGGTAATAGGTTTCTAATGAAATTGTACTATTTTTTTGGATTTATACGATACTAGTTCAAGCAAATGGTTTACTAAGTCTAAAATGGATGAGTTCAATAATTTGGTTTGTGCTCTGTCCGGTGATAACTCCGCCTGTAGCTCTTCTAGAGTTACTGCCGGTCCCAAGCCCAGGTAAAGGAGGAGCGTTGGGCATGGGGTTAGCGACCACATCCCGTAGAAAACTAACTCGCTAAAAATACGCTAACCAGAAGAAATAATTCAAACCATTTTAACTCTGCCCTGGGAGTTAGAAGGTCTTCATTCAGAAGAACTATGACGCCTCATCGTGAAAGCTGAGTTCCTTAGGAATCCACGAGGCCGATATCCCTTCTGACAACCAGAGCAACAATTTTTATAGGTACATGGAACGTCCGAAGAATGTGGGAGACTGGGAAGATCAGTCAAATAGCAACAATAATGAGGAGATACAATTTGACAGTATTGGGAATCAGCGGAACCCATTGGACCCAAGCTGGACAACAAAGGCTAAATACGGGAGAGATGCTGTGATACTCTATACACGAAGAGGACAATGCTCCACACACTCAGGGAGTTGCTCTAATGCTGTCCAAGGTAGCACGGAATGCACTTGAAGGATGGGAATCTCATGGATCCAGAATCATCAAAGCATCATTCAAGACAAAGAAGGAGGGGATCACAATGAATATTATCCAATATTATGCACCCACCAATGATAGCAACGATGACGTTGAAGATCAATTCTACGAGCGGCTGCAGTCAATCATAGAGAAATGCTCAAGAAAGGACCTCACCATTCTGATGGGAGATCTAAACACCAAAGTCGTAATAGACGACACCGGATATGAAGATATCATGGGACGGCATGGACTGGGAGAGAGAAACGAAAATAGGGAAAGATTTGCAAATCTGTGTGCATTCAACAAATTGGTCATAGGAGGCACAATATTTCCACACAAACGTATACACAAAGCTACATGGATCTCATCGAACCACACCACAGAAAACCAAATAAATCATATTTGTATCAATAAAAAATTCCGAAGGACAATGGAAGATGTGAGAAGCAGGAAAGGAGCTGACATAGCTTCAGATCGCCACCTAGTTGTGGCCAAGATGAAACCGAAGCTAAAGAAGAACTGGACAATCAGCACTAAAAAGGTTCAATACAGCCTTCCTTCGAAATACTGACAAACTCAATGAATTCAAGATAGCTCTCAACAACAGGTTCCAAGCCTTACAAGATCTACTGAAGGAAGAAGAAACTACCATGGAGGACAACTGGGAAGGTATCAAAGAAGCATTAACTTCAACGTTTCAAGAGGTTCTGGGCCTCAAGAAGCATCATCATAAGGAATGGATCTCCATAGAAACACTGGACAGGATCAAAGAAAGGAAGAACAAGAAGACAGCAATTAACAACAGCCGAACACGAACAGAGAAAGTCCAAGCACAATCTGAATACATAGAAGCAAACAAGCAAGTGAAGAAGAGCATTAGAGCCGACAAGAAGAAATACGTGGAAGAACTAGCAATGACGGCGGAAAAAGCTGCAAGGGAAGGAAATATGAGACAACTTTACGATACAACGAAGAAACTAACAGGGAAATATAGTAAACCAGAGAGACCAGTCAAAGACAAAGAAGGCAGGCCAATCACTGAAATTCAAGAACAGCGGAACAGATGGGTAGAATACTTCGAGGGACTACTGAATAGGCCGGTTCCAATGAATTCACCGGACATCGAAGTAGCACACATAGATCTTCCTGTAGATATCATTCCACCAACGACCGAAGAAATGAGGATGGCCATTAGAAAAATTGAGAGAAGGAAAGCAGCAGCACCTGGCAATATACCAGCTGAAGCACTGAAGTCAGACATCGAAGTAACTACAAACACGCTTCACCTTCTATTGAAGAAGATTTGGGAGGAGGAACAAGTGCCTATGGACTGGAAAGAAGGGTACCTCATCAAGATTCCAAAGAAAGGAGATCTGAGCAAATGCGGAAACTACAGAGGCATTACACTACTGTCAGTACCAGGGAAGGTCTTTAACAGAGTGTTGCTGGACCGGATGAAAGACGCAGTAGACGCCCAACTTCGAGATCAACAATCTGGATTCCGTAAGGATCGGTCGTGCACAGACCAAATTGCGACACTACGGATCATCGCCGAACAATCAGTCGAGTGGAACTCGTCATTGTACACCAACTTCATTGATTATGAAAAGGCATTTGACAGTGTAGATAGAAGAACGTTATGGAAACTTCTTTGGCACTACGGAGTTCCTGAGAAGATTGTCAAGATTATCCGGAACTCATGCGACGGACTACAGTGCAAGGTCGTGCATGGAGGACAGCTGACAGACGCATGCCAAGTAAGGACCGGAGTCAGACAAGGCTGTCTACTCTTTCCCTTCCTCTCTCTTCTGGTGGTCGACTGGACTATGAAGACCTCGACATCTCAGGGAAAACACGGAATACAATGGACAGCTTAGAATCAATTAGACGATTTGGAATTCGCAGATGACCTGGCCCTCCTATCGCATACACGTGAACAAATGCAGATGAAGACAGCCAGTGTGGCAGCAGTCTCTGCATCAGCAGGCCTCAACATACACAAGAGGAAAATCAAGGTCCTCAAATGCAACACGGAGAACAGCAATCCAATCACACTTGATGGCAAAACTCTGGAAGATGTAGAATCCTTCACATACCTGGGAAGCATACTCGATGAACAAGGAGGTCCAGATGCAGATGTAAAGGTGAGGGTTAGCAAGGCAAGTGCCGCACTCCTACAGTTGAAGAGCATATGGAACCCAAAACAACTTTCGAACAATGTCAAAGTCAGATTCTTCGATAGGGACGTCAAGGCAGTTCTACTGTCCGGAGCAGAAACTTGGAGAACTGCTACAACCACCATCGAGAAGGTACAAGTATTTATAAATGGTTGTCTACGTAAGATACTCAACATCCATTGACCGGATACCATCAGCAACAGCCTTCTGTGCGAGAGGACAAACCAGCTTCCAGCTGAAGAAGAAATTAGGAAAAGACGATGGAAATGGATAGAACATACATTACGCAAATCATCAAATTGCATCACGAGGCAAGCCCCAACTTGGAATCCTGAAGGGAAACAGAAAAGAGGAAGGCCAAAGAACACATTACGTCGGGAAATAGAAGTAGATATAAAAACGATGAATAACAACTGGAAGGAGCTAGAAAGGATTGCCCAGGACAGGGTTGGATGGAGAATGCTGGTGGGCGGCCTATGCCCCTTCACGAGGATTAACAGGCGTAAGTAAGTGAAGTTCTGTCCGGTGATTTAAAGCTCTTGATACTCTCATAACACTGATACATAAACTAAAACGCGTTTAATTGAAATTCATTTCGACAGAAAAATACAACTATCCACTTGATTTTTATCAAGGACAATATGTATGAAATGACTGAGGAAAATCAGCATATTCTTAGATCACAGACACACATCAAATCCAACTGACAGCCCATATGAATCAATCAGCCCATGTTGATTTCCACCAATTAAATTTAAATTGCGAACAGCAAGCTGTGATCTGTTTATGACTCAGATTGGTCTGGAAAATAGAAACGTATCAGCATTAAAATCATTAGACACAGTGGGATATTATGCCTTTTAACATTCAGTAAATCAACTTAGATTCATATCACTTGCAATTAAACTGGACTATTTGGTCATAAAATCACATTAACAGGTCAAAATTAACTTTTGCAGACAGCCATCTTTGGTTTAGGGACAAACTGGGGTCAAATAAACTGAATATGATTTAGTCCCATATGTCGTAGAACATATGGTGACAATTTACATGAATAAGATACTGAAACGATGCTTCATTAGTTCTTAACCAATAATGGATTCATGAAAATAAGCAAATTACTATTATTTATATCATTATTATCTTTATTTGTATTGAAAGGTAGCTATTTCATCCTACTTTGGAGTAGCGAAACAAAATGTTAGATAGAAATACGCTAAACTCATATAATTCTATATTTGAAAATAATCGTTTTCAGAGACCTACAAGAACTGTCCCTTAACTTTCATTGGGAATTTCTAGTTTGGGGAACCTTATTCAACCCGTAAGAATTTCATAATCTGGTTGAGAAGCATTCTTATGGCTGGTTTCTATGACTAGCAACTTCATTGGATGAAGCTTAATGCACTAGTTCACAGAAGGTTGTAATTGGGTTTACTATATGAACGTCAACAAAAAGGAAACCAAGGTTCTAAGTTGCTCACCAACTGTCTTCAAACATTAAATGTATACTAATGTTTAGAGAAATATCTATATCAAATTACCTGTTAAAATGATAGCAATAATAAACCACATAAGGTCACTTGAACTGGTGAATTTAGAAAAAATACTCTGTTATGTATCAAAAAACCTTCATCATTTTGTTGGTCTCATACAACAATTCAGTAATACAAACATTTGTTAAAGTGAATTCCAGATAAACGACATTTGATGATTGGTTTATCCTAATCACTCTCCCTATGAGGTCATGACCTAATCTTAACCCGTCCTGAACTTAGATTTGTGTGGTAGGGACAGGAAAAATCGCTTACAATAATAATAATAAAAATGTCATAATAAGTTATGATCACAAACGAAGTTCACTATTCATCATATATAATTGATAAATATTTAGTCAGTTGAGAAAAACGCTTCCTTAAAGTTGCTGTATGTATAACAATCTAACTTATAAATCAAATTGAAAGATGTAAAACACCAACTTATAAAACTCTAATTATTGAGATCTAGTCATGTTACAGAATTCTATAATTAGTTAGAAAAGTAAGAGCATTATTTTAATTAATTAGATCATTGGTCTGAATTTCGTAAGTAATTCAATGGACTATCCATTGCATAAAATACTTCTATGTATATTTGAAGAATGTTTAGTGAAAAAATATTCATTTAATCGGTTCATAATCCGGTGAAATAAAATTGACATAGAGATAATCAGTGTATATGATGGAACTAAAAATTAAAAACATCCAGTCTCCTTTAATTTTCTCAATGTACTAAGAAAAATGAGATGTGGATTGGTTGAGGTTAGACATTAACACCATTGGATGCCGGCTCAGTGGTCCATTAGGTTAAGTGTTCGCGCGCGAGACTGAAGGCCCTGGGTTCAAATCCCGCTAGCGGGACCGTAGGTGCGCGCTGCTGAGGAGTCCCACAGGGGGACGAAACGGCCCTCCAGTGATTCCAGGTTTTCAGTGGTGGTCTAACATCAATCGGTTCATGATCTCAATCAAAAAATGAGATATATTTACAATTGATTGATCACTGGGTGGTGACCAGTGTCATGTATTTCAAGTCCTTCTTAGTGCAGACCGAATATTATCAACCAAGTTGCAATTTGGCCACTAGTCTAAGTGACTCGACATCGCTTGCACTATGCTGAGATAAGATGGTGTTTGGTCAACAGGGACCTTGTTGACTACCTCATTAATACACTAATCTGTTGGATAAACAATTGATTGGCAGGGTGTAGTTGTGTTAAGTTTAGTAAATTTTGGACTTGTCATAACTCTTAAGAATTGTTGTATAACGTATAACTTACAAATTTTGAAACTACAATTCCGTCTGAGCATAAAAGTATAATGTTATTATTTGGCAACCTAGATAGAAGTAACATGAGTTATGGACAATAATTCGAAAAATTACGATACAGTGTCAACAGTACACAATATAGATTTAGACACGCTTATTACGTAAAAGTTGGGAAGATTCAATTGCTTACATCGAGCTCCTATAAACAATAAGAGCGAGAAAAATAAAACCCTATAAAATTTGCTAAATTGTGATACTCAATGAGATGGAAAACCAAAAAAAAAGAATAAATGAAAACAAAAATAAGCATGAAATCTTGGTATCCCAAAAAAATTTTATGAGAAATTCAAGCTGACAGTGAATATATCAGTGCTACATCAGTTGATCTTAGTCATGTTACCCAGGATCTGTAACCAGTGACAGAATACAAAGAAATACTATTAAAAAGTTAAACCGTGACATTTTTAAAAATAATTTTCTGTAATTCAATCCATTTTCAACATTATGTATTCTTTAGCACATTAATTAGTGGTTTACTAAATCGTTAACTGATTAGTAGTTCACAGGAAAAAATATTGTATTTAAATACAGAAGAACCCTAACTCTAAGCTAAATGTCGCTTACATATATATCTAAGGTGTCACGCTTCACAGAATGAAAACCACACACACATATATAATACTCGCTAATCATTTCATTACCAAACGAAGAGAACGAAATTTTAAGTAAGTCACCCAATAAATCATATGATCACGGAAAAAAAGTTAAATCAAACTAGAGTATACGTTACTAATATCTGATTGAAGTCATTGATAAAAAAGCATTATCAACTGAATTAATTATAATTATGGTGTACATTCTCAGTAGTAAAATAGTTCTATTGAACGTGTTGTATCTGGCATATGACAAAAGTTAATAGATGGAAATTATCTTGGTGCTACAGTACGACAATGTAAAAATTAGATGTCTTGTTTTCATTAACATTGCACTGCCTTAACTGTTGTTGCCCAAGATATTGAAGAAAGTGTTTATGTTTTCAAATTCTATTGACCTATTTGAACGCCAAAGTTAATATTGTGATTTTTCCTGAATAAATGTAACTGAAGCACAATACACGAACACAGACTTAGTTATTGAGTATGTTTTTTCTAGTTGATCTGGTCGTCGTGATTTAGAAGAATTTTCCGAAGCTGATAATGTTCTATGTTCTGTCATATTATTCAGAATAAACACAGCTATCATTATATTTTACGAAGAAACAACTGTCGACAATGGAACGTACCAGTGGCCTAAATTATAATTGGTTAGTCTCAAATATACCTTCAAAAGTACATGAATTCAGAGATATTTTATGGATCATAAACACCAACTTACCGTTAAATTGATCCATTTATTAAGCTGAACCAGAAGTCGCTGTTGTGATATAATATTTTGAAAACCAGAAAAATAAGGACGTAGTAATTTGGAATGGTCCTCTCTTCTTAATGATGTGATTCAAAACATGGTACTGACATTTAGAGCCATGACTTAGCCCATGAAATTAATAAATTAAATTTTTGTTCTTTCAACTCAGCTTCTGATTGGTTTATAAATTTGTTGGGAATTCTGATTTTATCTGGTTTATTCAGATTTTAACCACCTCTCCCCCGTAAATCTCACTTTTAATATTTCAGGCCACTTAGACTGATGTGAAAAGGAGTATGAAAATATACATCCAACCTTCAAAAGTGATTGACCAATGTTGACCTGAAGAGAATGAAAATGGTAAGATAAGGGTACACAATCTTAGCCAGACAATGGACTGATCATGACACATTAATAATTTCATTTGGTTAACAACCTGGATGATGTCATAGTGCTTTATAAAGGCTTATTTGAATAGTTGTTGAACCTAAGACATCATGTTAGAAAAAACTAGACTGTCAAAAATGTAAAGGTTGGTAATCCGATCAGTCATTTCTAACTTCTATATAAATTTAACTAATTGCGTAACTGGTTAGCCAGACAGACCATAAGTCTAATAATAAAAAAATTTCGTTGAACTTGCGAAAGGTTAATATATTTGGTTGATCGATAAATTTCTCCTCAGAATAATTCAGAAGTGAGTACCACTCACTCACTAACTGATTGTACTTATTTCATTAAAATTAGTCAACTCATTTTTGCATTCAATTTAAGTATGGCTTCATTACAATGAACTATTACTAGAAATCGATACTCACAGAAGAGAAAATGATGAAATTCTTTGAAAACATTTATAACTACAGTTCATAGAACTTTCTTAATCCAGTAAACTAATCTAACTGTAAATTCATTTTGTATTGTTCGTTCGAATCTTCACATTGATGTTTAGGACTGCAACTGATCAGTTTCTTATTGGCATATGTGCATCCTGTATGGACTTCCTCGATATTGCCTTAAGTCATGTGCATTATAAGCAAGGATGGATGGTGGCTAGCAGTGGAATCCAGGACTTGTGTTTCTTCCTATTTGGGAGTCCCTGAATGCAGGTACATTCAGCTGACGAATCCCAAACAGGACGGAACGCGCGTCCTAGATCCCACTGCTAACCACCACTCATCTTTGCTTTTGACCTAACTGTATTTTGAAGAGAGGTAATAAATTAGAAATAAAATAGCTATGAGGATGTAACATGTCGTAGGACTTGAAAGGTAATTATTTCATATTATAAATATATGATGAAGTTACGGAACATCACTCACTAAGGTTGCATATTTGAGATTCTTCAGTAGTAAGTAAATCAAGCGTTTGGTGTTATTAACTTCTCAAATAACATTGCTTTATATGGTCTATCCTAATTTATCTAATAGAATGCCCCCAAATGCCCTGTTACGACCGAGAGTGGGGAGAGTCCGCTCTCCCTCTCGAAATGCTCTCACATGGCCACGCGTATATAGCCTCTGCCAGGGAAGTCCTACTCACTGCCTTCTCGTGGTGGGGGTGTTGTTTACGAAAATGAGAGGACGAAAAGCGAATGTCCGGCGCTTTAACCGGATTCCAAACCAATGGTGCATATGGGCTCCAGTATCCTGCGGGAACAAATGGCGTATGAACCAATTGTTGGTCACTGGCTTCCATCTAACTGCATCTCCTTACGATGCTCCACTGCCTTGTGGATCAGACCTTCAGGTCGAAGGCTCGGGGCTTGGCCCCCTAAGGAAACCACCTGCTTCAGTTCGGGCACCCGGGCAGTATCACAGCCCTCACACAAATCGAATGATTTTTGTGGCTCATATGTATTTGGTGCCTCCTTGTACCAATATCTATGTGTTAAAATAAATAATAAAAATCTAATAGAATTGAATATGAGATTTCATAGGTCATTAAAATTAGACGACAATAACCTTTTTATTAAAAGTCGGTATTGATACTCCATACTGTAAAGTTTTATATGTTATCCTGATGGAGGTTATATTTTGTATCACAGGTGTGATTCACTGTCATTTATTATTCAACGCGGTCTGAGATTTTATCTCATTAAGGAGTATTTATTTCATTTATTTATTTGATTCCCTTGTCTTCTATTTGTTTGTCTTCTATTTAAAATAATTTCCTGAGATAATTCTCTACTCAACATCGAACCGTGTTTATTTAATTTGGCGATTCTTGAAGCCTAGTATACCTGACTGTATTTAACAATTAACAAAGCTGTTTTACTGGAATGGTTCGGCTCTACATCAAAATATGTTCCTAACTAATTATGTAGCATAAAGGTGAAGTCTTACAGAGTTACATTCATATTTAAGGCTTTTCTAATTTACTTATAATAAAAAGTCACTGTACAATTTTGCCACATAATTAATTCAAAATCCTTAATACTTTGTATTGATACTGTCCATTCATCTGACAATTTATCATGTCGTCGTTTTTTGTTTGACCTCAAATTATTCAGGGGTTTCAAGTCAGTAATTCAACATCGTGAGTGGACATCACTCAGACATATTATACCACTGTGTTTCATATACAAATCATTATCATTTTTCATGTTAACAGTTAAAAATCCATTTATAAAAGCACAACCATTATTTGATTAAAGATAATTTATGACTAGAGCTAAGATCCTATGTCTACTAATTCATTTTATGACGTTTTGAAAAACACCTCAAGATTCTCCTGATGGTATTCAAATTAAGCATCGAATAAGCCAGATAATAAAAAGTGTCTTTTTTAAATACTACCACCTTTGATGTTTGGAAGTGATTTAATGAAGAGTATACATTCAGAAAATGGAATATTAACGTTGTGAGAATGATGCATCTTCAACTACTTGTGTTTAACTGACCTCTTTATAACTTAAACTTTCTACATTTTAACATCAGTAAAACTAATCAGTCATGGACATCGGAGGAAAAAACCACCGAATAGACAACTATAAACAAAGGATCATGTGGATATGCATGAGTTTCATGTTGGTCTACTGAAACAGAATACATTCGGGAAAATTTGTTTAACAGTAACTAGATTACTGTTAGTTGGTATAAATGGTTGCTAAGTTTGATAACTTATGTGATCTTACATGGCGGATTGATTTCATTCAGAGAACCATTAAAAAGCATGAAGCGCACTACAAATGTTTTGTGTGATTACGAGTCCCCTTATCATCATTCATCTGCAACACTACGAGGTGTTGTAGTTAGAATTTTCATGCCACATAGAGAAAGACTAACCTTCAGGTAGTTGATTTAACACTCAATGGTAAACATTCCTATGTTCAATCAATTTGTAATACTGCAGGATCATCATTCAACTGAATATTCCGAGGTTATCATAACTCGGGCAAAAAATCAAACCAATATTAAGAAGTTGATACCTAGTTATTTATATTGTATAAAGTACGAAAGCTATTATGGTTATTACTACTACTATTAGTGGTAGCAGTAGTAGGATAGGAAGAAACGTTATGCCGTTTATCTGACGCTGAATCCTATTTTGCTTCCAGTTGGCTTGATACTTATTACTGGCCCATAATTTAGATAAGATTTGAATTTACTCAAAAATTTTAAAACAATGAAATAAATTTGAGCTAGTTTCAACTTACTGTAATTGAGATTTTTAAAAGCTTGTAAAAAGTAGCTGAACAAAAAACTGTCACTGATCGATTAACTGCATCATGTACTAATTATCAAGTAGCTACAATCAGCGTCGAACTAACGAGATAAGAAGCGAATAGCGAGGAAATATGTTTAACTCCAATAGAAATCTGAACAACAAGCCAAAACTGTCAAGCAAGACGAAAGGATGGAATGTTGAGAACGATACTTAATTCAGTATTTAGAGATGGGTCAGACAGGGAATGGATACAGCAGTTCCAGTGCAAGTGATTTTGCCCCATGTCATCAATTGTCTTCGAACACTGACGATGAGTATCTCTTGAACCTTAACAAGCAGGTCTGTGTCTACTGATATGAGCCAGAATGACAATGAATGACTTAATGGGTTAATAGCATATCATGATTTATTCGATCTTTGAGCTTTATTCAGCCTACTCTTACATCATATAGCATTGAACATCGAGGTAAATGGGGCAGTTAAACATTTCAAACACATGTCCTAACCGTGCATTATCATACATAGATTTCTAATACTGATCCAGACAGATTGATCGGAAATTTCAATACAACCAATAATTTACAGGTTAAAGCCAAATGGGTTAAGCTTTTTATCTTGTCTCTAGACATTTAATTAGAAAATTTTACAATTTCAATACTTGTTTTTAATTAGAATCTTTTTAGTATGCCGCTTAAAAATTACTTTTAATATTGTTCAGTCAAATGAGACAGTATTTCTGCCAAGTTCATATTTTAATGCTAAAAAATTAGTACTTAAGAGAAAAAGCAATACAAACATTTAGAAAACTTGGATAATGGCTTGCAGTGGGACTCATAAGTTGAGTGTAACTGTATCCTAGTTTCGATGAGAACAATATTTGGATAAAGGTGCAACCAACCTGTGAGTCTCAAATACGACAAACCTATATCCTGGACTCCACTACTAGAGCCCGTCTAACTTTGCCGAAAATCTGTGATTAAATGATAATATGAAGATCAACCTCTCAGAATATTCATATACCAAAAGAAATCGATCCTTTGCAATCCTCAACATCGACAACAGAAAAATGTAAACCTCTATTATTTTCAAAACATTTATTATCTTCATTGTTGAAATCACGAATCGATCTAAGCTAGACTATAACTGAAAATCTAGAAGCACTGAACGGCCGTTTCGTCCTAGTATGGGATTCCTCAGAAGTGCCCATCCATTAATTTCTAACACTCATTCAAAGTCAAATTTCACTTCACTGTTAATAAAAAAAGGCAACTCATTAAACACTGTACATACAAAACTCAATACTTACAGATAACGTTATGACCCATACTAATATTATAAACAGACTAATTCAAGATACATGCAATTTTTATATATTGCTAAAACGAAACCATCAATATGATTAGTTTTTTTTTCTGTTGATGTACCAAAATAATTTAACACCTAGATATTAATACAAAGGTCATGAAAAGTTAATTCTTGATAAAGACACTTTATCATATTGTGTTACGTAAGGTGAACTACAAAAATGTCTTATCAATATTATTACTGTTACTTGGCTCTATGATGTGCAAAATTTTTTTTTCTAATTTTATTCTCTTTATATCTTAATCAATATTAATTTTGAGTTTAATTCCGATCATCATTTTAAGTGAAATATTGTACATAAATTTTAGTTTTATTGTTTATTTATAAATGTCAGAATGGGTTTTGTGGAGAGTTTTAGAAATTTCACTGGTTGAAATCATGAGTCAATTGAAGCTAGACCACCAAGGAAAACCTGGAAGCACTGGACGGCCGTTTCGTCCTGGTATGGGACTCTCCAGCAGTGCACACTCATAAATGTATTAATATTTCTTATTAATAATGTCAAAAACTGTATATTGGTCAATCGTTTTAAGAATATATATGTATATTCTGAGCAGATTACCAGAACTTAACAATAACAACCAGAAAACCAATAACAACGTATAAATAAACAATAAAATGCATTCCAGTTGCATAAGCTAATTATTATCTGAACTCAGTTGCTTAGTGGATATTTATGTTGAGCTTTTGAAGTTATACGTACTGAATTTGCATTTGTATGTAAACATTTTAATACTGGGATTCAGTTACATTATGCTGATAAATCCCAAATAAGAGGAATATATGTTCTAGATTCCAGTGCTAGCCACCATCTTTATTCTAAATCTTTTGATTTTGTTCACTCAAGAAATGTAAAGACGCTTTTTAATGAATTGAAATAGATTTAGAAAATTTATATTTTTAATACTAAGAAACGATTACAAACTAGAAAGTTGAATTCTTCTTCTTTATAACCTTGGAGCATTATTCGTACTTGAATAATCCCACGTTTTGAACTAAAATTCCGGTTTTTCGTCAAAGCAACCAAACAGATCTATGAATTGATGGTCAGATATGAGTGATTTTCACCTTCTTATAAGCTACAGTATTTCATTCTTCATGGCGTTTGTTGAGGAAGTCCCATAATATTCCTCGTCAAAGCTTTAGAGGCTCAGAAACGGGAGGAAATTATTTTCCAGTCATTGACGAATAGATTCGCCTCAGATATGTATAGAAAATCCAGAATCACGTGTCACGGTTTCGGTTAGATATTTACCTATACTGTTACTATACTTAGTATGGTCCCGGAAATTTCCAAAACCCAAAGATCATGGATGACTCTTAAAGTACCCTCGTTTTTCTGTACATAAACTAGCATTAGGACACACCCTATTTTACATGAAATGACTTTTAATAGTAAACAGTATAAAATTTAAAATGAAAGTAAGAATTTCTACACACTATTAGTGAAAAAAGCCATCATAAATCTACTTGATTTTTCATTTAAATATCGTAACATCAATAGCTGTAGACTTTATGAGTTTGATATAGTTTACATAGGTGAATCTGGAAATAGTGTACTTTATCGTAAACCTGGAGTTCTACAGCCGATATATAATCATGTGTTTCGAAACAGGACAAAACTACTATTCATTGCTGCCTTCTTTTTGAGACGAGAACTACCTTCAATTTGTGTTTCTACAAAGTGGATGTCTATATAACTTGTCCGTAATTATATGTAACAAAACTTTTCTCATGGAAACCTGGTTTTTATTAACGTTTCTAAAATAAAGTACATTTATAGTAAATTCGTCCTCATATGTTGTTGTACATGTTGCATTCTATAAAGCCTTCCAATCAATTAAATGTTAGTTCATTGAACGAGCCTGATGATTCGCATACCCATACACATTTGCTTCTTACATCACATTCATTCACTCGTCTCTCTTACTTCGTGCTTACTAGTCCTACTAAAAAATAAACCATTGTTACATCTTTGCTTCGCATTCTGAAAATGTAAACCATTCGGAGTTATAGTAATGACGCTTGTCAGGTCGGTTAATATGCGAAGTATTAGAATAGTCTTGAAGACATTCCACAACACCAATTTTGTTGCACATTCTTGTTTCCATTTTTAGCAGACCATTCTTCCTTTCGTGCATATATCAGTGTTTGTTGTACCGATTATAGTCATTACTGTTCAGCATTGAATGTATTACAAATTATTTTAATGTTAACCGTGGTAGTTTCGTGGTAATTTTAATTAATGGAATAATGAACCCAGAAAAACTTGGCCTATATTTAGCCAAGATATACATATGTACTGTTAAAGACAGTAAACTGTGTACAAATGTTCTTCCTTTTATTGTCCATTTGCAAAATATTGTAAATGCTAAGGAAATTCTAAGCTTATAAGCGGTTAATCCCTAACATGTTCAAAGCTATGCTCACATTCATCGGAACAACCGGGTAGACAGTTTTTAAGCTAAACCTAAACTTCAGGGTAAATAAGGTCAGTCAGTAGCAGTAGTTTGTTGGTAATCATAAATCTCTCCTATATCCATCGGAGATAATTGGAGTAAGAGTATTATGAGTGAAGAAACTTGAAGATAAAACATTCATTTTCGAAATCTCTGGCAAATTATTTGTCCCTTGTAGAAAATGTTTTCTTTTTACTTAAAATCTGTCATATAACAAAGTCTCTTTCCAAGTGTTAGGTATTTTTAGTAAAATCCATTGCAATGGAACTGTTAAATTTATCATTATGTTATTGTAAATGATACATATTTCATGAAATCATGAAATCTTTATATTCACATATCACTGATGCTGCCATTTTTATTTTAATAACTTTTCTACTGCTGGATTCCATTTACTCTGATAGTATGAAGTAAGATTTCCAACTAGACCCCACTATTTATCAAATTGCATAGACAACTACTGAGAATCAGTGTTATGGAAGATCGTTTCCCTCATTAGAAAGTATCTACCATAGAGGGCTTTTTACTAATAACTCTAAATTTCAAAAAAATATGTGTCTTATCAGAAATTTGTAATGTATTATGCTTTAAGAGTTTGATATGTACATTAATTATTCAAATGTTATTAAATTATAGTAATAGAAGCTTGTGACTTCTTAATACATCCTCTGTTGTCCGTGATTGAAGACCTGGAAATAATGATTTAACGGCTTGTAGAGTAAGTAACTAAGATTAAGAAATTGACATTATTTAGGTCAATATTTTTCGTATAAATTCATCATGAATTTCATCCAAGTTGACATGTTCGAACTTCTTTCAGTGTTACATTTCAAGGTCAATACTTTCTTGTGTCAATTTAGTACAAAGTTTTTTCTTTATAACAAGTGTGAGCTATATTTACCGCTTTCTACAATAACCTTACAAATGTGTTATCATAAAGTGTACGTGAAATTTGGTATATAAATGGTCTAAGGACGATGTGATTTTGGATGTAATTTCATTGTTGTGATTCTGGACGTGATTTGAAACTTATTTGAAGTTGAGTTTTGTAGTCAACAAACTTTCATTGCACTAGTCCTTCGTGCTCTCATTTGGCATCTTGGGAATTTTAGTGGTCCCCATTTTCCGGTATCAGAAGTAGGATCAAAGAGTTGCAGTTATTCCTAACTTTCAAGTAAAAACAGTAAAACTATGGACTTAGAAAATCTGATGCTTACATAACAATGACGGCTCCTCAGGTACAAAAGTTGGCTACTGAGTTACAACGATGGTGACGGAGCAGAAAATCTCCAGTTATAACAAAAGGACCCCTTAATAAATTTGAGAAAAATACTTCAAATGAATCAGATTCTAATGAAACGTCTGATAATGTCATATCAGTAACATAGCTATCATATCTGAATAGCAAAATCAGACTCCAGATTCCATATCAAATAACAGTTCAGTTCAAACACTGAGTGAGAAAGGATTGTTATGGTGTTTCTTAACTCTTCTAAATACTTTTTGAAAGATATCATAGCTTCTAGATGATGAACCTAGTTTTAATATTCGATATATATTTCTTATTTGTAAAACAGAAGTTGATTTTATTGGATGTTTTGGAAGAAAATCATGATCGAATTTCACCATGGAGTAAGTTGTGACCACTAGTAAATCATATTAAACACTTAACTTCACTGTTACAAGCAACATTTTAATTAATTCACATATAAGTACAAGTTAACTGTTTCATTTTTCAATGTTTTATTATTTTAAGGACTATTCTGTTTATTGAATTCCATATGGTCCACTTAGTTAACTTTCTTGCATTTATGACATAGAAATAAATCTTTTTGTCGTTATCTTTGTTGAACTCTTAATCGAAAGCATGAATTATTGGAGCGATAGAAACCAAAATAAATTTTGATGGAGTTTTGTTCTCTGAGCTGGATGGTATCATCCACCTGAGCTACAAACCTTCTCCACCATCTCACCAAACTAAATATAAATGACATATCATTTATTTCATGCAAATTCAACCTATCATTATAATTATTACGGTTGTTGGTATTAGAATAATTATTTTAGTGATAACAGCTTTCTAATTCTGAATAAATATAAATATATAATGCAATATAATGCTAATTAATTATTTGCATATCGTCAGGACTGTATAAAAATGAGAAACTGTCTGAGTGTAAAGGTCATTCAGTCTCTGACAGATTTAGTTGCACGAAATTGGTTTTTATGATAAAGTTACAGCACTATGATGAATAATTAAAATGCAAAAACATTTTTAGACAACTGTTACCCGACATTAGGACATAAAATTTTACATCCATGAATGGTTTGTGAACTGTATCTTGAATTGTACAGTTGTAATACAAACACAAACTTCAGATATGTGCCTTATTAGGATTATAGAATACCGTGAATTATTCGTTGATTTAATAATGCGTCAAATTTTCTGGTATGAACTGACGAGGAGATAGATTTTATTATGTTACTGAATCTTTGACAAGAACAAAACAAGGGTTCTACACTCTTTAATTTTAAACTTATATTGAGTTATGGTGTTAATACGCGACTGTCATATAACCGAACACGTAAGCACGCTTCACTAGATGCAGTAAATGCTCCGACTTCATGGACATAAATCGGTGAACATTAATGGGCATTTGTTAATAATAACAGTTTTGCGGTTAACCAGATTTGTTAAAACACGTATGTGGTCATTTTCGATTTGTATATTCCACTGCTAAGACCACCTGTAGGTAGATTATTTTAAGTATGTAATAAAATCTTGATTATAACATCGTCGAAAAATTGAACGTTGAAAAAGATTAGTACTCTTCAAAGGTTACTGTAAAAACTACGTAAAACTAGTTGATGCGCACTGCTGAGGAGTCCCATACTAGGACGAAACGGCCGCCTAGTGCTTCCAGATTTGTAATGATGGTCTAACATTGATGGATTTATGATCTCAATAAAAAAACTCAATAATCTTCACAACCCCATACTGAAAAATAAGAATATGTCAAGGTTTAAAAGTAACTTCCACCGTGCACACAATTTATGTCCGAGCAAGAAAAATTTTCATTTTGTTTTAGAGATTAACATCTAGGTGAACAGTTTATTCTGATGATAAACTTTATTTCCGACTGCGCATTGCTGGTGTTTTGTATGACACTGTTTACTGATTGTAATAATTGTATGTAATGAGGCAGAGTCTTGATGAAAGAATCAATTAGCATGAAATCAGAAGAATGTTAACTACTAGTATAACAATAAAAGTTTAAAACTAACATTTATTTTACTATTGAAGACAGCCTGAAGAAGATATGATAGACCCATTCTTAAATTTACAGTCAGAGACCTTATACGCTTCATTTATAATGAAAGTCATAGTTGTGATACCAAATGACTCTAATTACATAAGTGAATGGTCGGTTAACAACAAATCACAAAGCCAGGTTATTCACAACCGATAATTTTTAAGTGTGCATGGATGACTCCCGCTCATGGGATTAAAACTGTCTCTATCATATTTGAGTTTTGTAAAGAACTCATACATGTCGTAAATTCACGTCACGTATGAACTATCGGATAATTTGCAGAAATATTGGTTTGGACGCTATTAGACAGGGAGAAAGAAAGCAATAATTAGACATAATGTTTGAATGAGAAAAGCGGTTCATCCTGATTGCTGACTCGTGAGAATTCCTCAGGCCGATCTAGACTTGGTATCTTCTTCTTCCCACCTTGTTTAACAGGCTAACATAAAAAGTTTACTTAGTGACCTTGAGTTTAAAGTCATGGGCAGATTCAAATTGGTCGAAGCATTTTTAGAAGCATGGCATGTTATAAATAACAAGACACCCCAAAGTCACGTGTAAAAGTTGTCCCGTCACAAGATAGTTTAATTCAGGTCAAGGTCACTTTTAAACCAATCATATCGAAATTTTGATGCGTGTCTGGGTTAAGCAATCAAATAGAAGAAGGTTTTATCGTAAATATGATGAGAATTCAAAATCTTTCGAGATTTCGATTGGTGGGTTTCACGCATTTTATGAGTGACATTTTTAGATTCTATGGTTTTGTCGGCTACCCATGTCACATGACTGGTTATCGATTTTGAATCTTAACATTTCTTGTTTTATGAATTTGGCCTATGTATAGATGGTTTAAGTAAAATTTAACGGTAGAACAAGAAAGAACATGAGACGTTTGTTTTGATAAACAGTAATTATTGCACGACCATGGTCTTGGGAATACTCCTCGTCAACACTTTTCTAGGGCTCCATCCTACTTTATATCTCAAATAATTTATGCACGTGATAAAAATGATAGCTGAAATGCTTCTTGGGATTTCCATAATATATTTAGTTTCTTTTCAATGGGATATTTTATTTCTGATCGGTATGATCAGTTCAAGATAGTTAGATATCTGAAATTTTTCAAGCAGACTAATTGATAGTTTGAGGTTTATCTTATGCCTATTTTAGAATCGGGATAAAGTTCCACGAATCTAATTCTAAGTATTTTAAATTCATCAACAACGGAATATAAGTAGCGGTATCGACTAGTGTCGACTGGTTTCAGTGCTAATTTATTCACTTCATAGTCCATTGTTGATAGTATCAAACTAAGTTTTCTGCATCGTTTCGTTGTAAACTTACAATTTATTTGCCATTATACGTGATCTTTAGGAAGGTAGGAATGTGGACATGAGTTTCTTCCTAATGTTATTTCTGAGGGTTTGTTTAATACGTGAACTGTTTTCGTCAAAAACCCATATTTTTCAATTCAAAATGTTGAGTGACTGTTTTTTCTATGTTCGGAAATCTTTATAGGTTTATTTTCTAACATTAAACACCATTCATCTTAAATATATGAATAGTATTAAATTTTATACCAAACGAAGTCCCAGAAAATATATACCACTGAGGAGTATAAGACAGCACAGAATAACTTTCGTTTCTTAACTGAGATCTCTTTATTATCGAAAATCAAATCCAAATAACTTTTTGTTTATTAATTCCCTAAATTGCTATCTATTTACAATTACGGTCATCACTTGCAAATTAACCTAAACAGTGTCGAATTCATACGAATTAGTTTTTCTACGTTTATGATAGCGATGAAAAGAAATGCTTGGCTGTTGTTTGTTGTGAATCATGATATTTTTAAACACTTATTGCAATTTACTATCTCCCATCGAACTTACATATTATTTACTAACGTTATTTTATGAGGAGTCTACAATCTATCTCTCCTTATAGGAAACTAAAATTTAAGTGATAATACTGTAGTGTTCGACACACTTTTTTCTTTCGTTGTTGGAATGAGACCGGGTTGTATTAGCATACTCGTAAAATGTGTTAAAGATAGTCTACAATACTTTATCAGGAATATATCTATCTTTCGGTGAAGAAGATTGTCAAAATAGAAATAATTGAAAATCTTTTGGAATTAAAGATAAAAATTAATTAATCGCAACAGTAAAGTTCTTTTGCTGCGAATTTCTCAGAATTATGAATAAATTATGCATCGTAGATATATTTGTTGCAATAGATTATAGTTTGTGTATAGAACTTCTCATTGTAACCATGTAACTAGGTTATTACTACTGTTTCCCTGTCTGACATCCAATTATTTAAATAAACGTGGAAAATCTATTTACATCTCTATTTTAGTTATATACATAAATCTTACAAACGAAAAGTATTTTTGCAAAAAGTTATCAAGAAAAAAAATAGGTTCGGATTATATTTCAGTAGAAATGAAAATTGATAGGAAAAGTTTTGTTAAAATAGACACCATAGTCTAAATAGCAATCCTGAAAGTTATGCTGTTGTAGTTGGAATAAAGTTTGTAATCAGTAAAATCAGATGATCTTTGAAGATATATTACGAATAATTTTTATTCTTCAATCAACTATTCTAGGAAGTTGATTGTGAACTAGAAAGCTAAACACAAATTGGTATACGGGATTACTTCAAACGACCGTTGGATCATAACGAACGTCTCTCAAGTAATACAGACCAACGATTCAGTGGTAATGTGAGCTTAAACAATATAGAGATGCATACCAAGTTAGACAAAATGTGTGCATACACTGATGAGATACTGCGTATGCAAGACAACAATCACCTAGTATCTCTGGTCCAGCTTCTAATAATTCTTCAACTAAGTTCAATTCACTACATATCTTTTAACTAGTTCGTCATTACATTACATTGATGGATACACGTATAATGATGCTAAGAAAGTAGTTCCATTATTTATCTATCCAGTTATTCTAACTTAGCCATACACGTGGATCAAATATATCATTGTTGTATTCTTCATTAAAACGATCACTGGAATAGTTTGGTCCCTGTGAATGATTTACATGACGATATAATCCATCCAATAAATTTAAATAGTTTCTTAAAATTATTTTATTTCTTGATTTAGACTTCGGATAAATCATAAAAGAGTTTAAATGTTTTTGCTGTTCATTACGACTGAAAAGATTTGATTTGCCATCAAATAATGGATTTCCAGAATAATATGGATGAAACTGTTTATCAGCTTCAATGTCACATGAATTTAAAGAATTTGGTTGTATATGAGTAAATGTGTTTTGTTGAATGGGACTCATATGTTTGATTTGATCTTGTGATTCTGCTTTGATTTCTGATGATAAACTTAAATCACATGAATCAGAATACGTGAACTGTGATCGTTGTACATTAGAAGCTTTAATTGAAGAACATGGTGAAGAGGATCTTGGTACATAGTTCATTGATTCACTGACTAAATTGTTTGAATGAGCATAAGCCATATGATTTCCTATAAAGGTTGTAAATATATTAAGAGAATAATGGATTAGGTCTATAACTTCTCAATCAAAGAATAAAGTAATAATCTGCTCAGTTTAAACATTCGGCTTCTATAAAGTCTTTTTTATCTCACATCTCTGAATGTAATGTCGTATGTTCTAGAAAAAAGTCTGACCATGAAAAAAACAGACTCATAGAGTTAAATAAAATTGTTTACTTCATACATTTCACATATATATTTGTGCTTTTTTTGGCTGTAGTCTATTCATGGTTATTATAATCACAATTAAGTGACAATATCAAAGATTTCCCCCACCAATGGTAATCGAATTGACCTACCTTATGCGCAGTAACAAATTTTTCTTGAGTCGAAATGAAATTAATAAAGCATCAATGAATTTCGGTCATAAAAATCCAATTATCATTTTTTGCAGATTACGTCGTTCTGTTATTGATTTCTTAGTATTTCTCCAAGTGAAACGACACTAAAAGTTAAACTTGTGACATCATGATTAACCGACTCACTGGTCTAATGACATCGTGATTGTTATGATAGTTGAACGTTTTGAGCTCAGTCTCGCGTAAAGTTTTGGGTTCACACAGCTGTAGTGTTCTGAACTAGGAGAAAATGAGTGTCTATGAGATGAAAGACAAAATGAATAAATAAGTTGTTTGTCGTTGTTAATAAACAACATAGTTGATGACCATCTCCAGATGAATGCAGAAGTTCATTTGAATTCTTTACATTCTATACATTAATATAAATTATGAAAGATAACAGACGTTTGCTGAAAAACGAGCGTAAAACACGATTCAGCATTGATCCCAGTTTTAAGTAAATTTACACTCAAACAGTACAAATATGCTAGCCAATCCAAGTTCAGGTGGATTGCCTATTTATTCATCAATAATCTAATGACATAGAGTATTACAGAATTCGATCTGAGCAAAATACACTTCATTTTATTCATTTACACAGGTTTTACATTGATATTATGACAGTCTGTATTAGTAGATTGTTGATTCAGTATGTTGGTTAATAAAGATGAAAATTCATTTGATGTCATGGTTTATTCAACAAAATTAACTTATTTCATTCTTTCAGAGAACAGAACACTTATGCTTTTATGCTGACCAATTATTATATTTGTGATTTGGTGAGTTAATCATAGGTAAAGAACATTTTTGAAGAGAACTATGGCTCTATGTATTTGAGGTTGACCACACATGCTAAGTAAACAAAATAGGCAGACTATAAATTTACGATAATTCTGATTTTCGGCCAGCTATCTTTCAGGATATGTTATTTGTTCCCTAACCATTTATTTCTCTGTTGTTTCCAGTATATCTGTTTCTTTTCAGTGTTCAGCTTTCTATGAAATATCAAGCTTTTCTTTTTAATACAATTATCCTTATTCATTTTTAGAACAAAAAAATTACGTAGAACCATTAATACTTTAGATGTTTTAGGAAAGTGTAATGCTTCAAAAATATGAATTTAGACTAAGCAAACGAAAGTACATGATGTTGATTAATAATATCAACAATTTATGTTTGAAGCCACTCTCTCTGTCTTTAAAAGCTAACTGATGGTAGGTAATTTAAATCTGAGATTCTACGTTATTGAGAGTCAATATTTCCCATAGTATAAAGATATAAGAAAATTATTTGTAATGGGTTGTTTACTTTTAGGTTTGTTTTGAATTTCTCGTTTTGGATACAGTTGATAAACTTTACTCAAACATACAGTACTTTGACACATTACTCATGTTGTAGCTCACTAGTTAGAATAGTTGCATTCTACCTCTGTCATATTTCCTAACAATAAAACACGTTTTTACTGTAAAAACGGAACATTTTAACCTCGAAAGTTAATATGAATCCTAACTATACTTAGTTTTAGTTAACGTATTCCGTCAATTTGTTTAGCTGTTAATATATTGGCATTTAAATTGGCTTAATGCAGTGTGAGACGAATTTGAATATATCTATTAATTCATTTACTTGGTTCAATTAAGATCCAATCATTCTACGTGGAATGTAATTGTACAATAATAGCTGACTATAAACTTTTATTATTATTATTATTATTTATTATTTATTATTATTATTATTATTATTATTATTATTGATACTTCGGTATTAGAACAGACTTCCGGGTAGAAATGATCATTTCAGTTGTTATTATTCAAATGCATTAAGTACACCTTTGTTTTCGAATTAAAAATTCTTCTGCCTAACTTCATAAATGGTTAATGATCGATAGCTGATAAAATTTCATAACATGTAAAAGGTAGAAGCTGTTTCTTGTTGTATCTGTCAACATGTCCTATATCATTTGGTGTAATCAAGAGCATCAGTTATCTGAACGCCGCATCTTTGATGACCTTTGATATTATATTATGAAATATTTAAGCTAATAAGAACTTTTCATTATTGATTTGTGTACAGTTATTCGGTCTCACTGAAATATTTCCATGACTAGATGTGATTGACAAGACATTATTGGCTAATGCATTAGTGTTTACGGATGTTTGGTATTCTAAACTTTAATCCAAATAAATTATATAACTTATTTATTTTTTTATTATGTGTAGATTCTATAGTTCTGAATTAAAAACGAGACAACGGTTGCTATATGAAACGTATCTGCTATCATAATGATGTACCCAAAATTTTCGAAACTTCTGGCAAAATTGCTGTAAGTAAGTAGTCATAATCTATATTGTTTATCAATCATAAAAACGTAACCCCTGTTACAAATATGAATCATACAACTGAAAACATTTCATAGTAGGATAATATGAACAAGAAATTAAACAAATATGGAATCATAATAGTAGTATCAATACGTAGTATAATAGACCAAACAAAATATATTTGGTTCAAAAATAAACTGAGTAAAGTAATGATAAGATCGAGTGTCTAGAAACTTTGTACACCTCAGTAGATCTGTTCAGATGAACATGTAGATTAAGAATTATAATTGAGATGTTGAATAAAGAATATATCACTATTTGGTTTTTAATTGTATAGACTAGACGTTTACGTGTTAATTTTAAGCATATTTGTAGAGTCTTTTATACAAAGAACAATATTCTGCCAATTTTTTAAAATCCTTTTGGATACTATAAGTCCTTCCTTGTTTGAGTGTTAGTCATCTTATCACTGAATAGTGGGTGGGCTGGAAATAGGGGTTACTTATTACGATAAAAGAAAAACCATACAATACGTGTTGTTTTATTTTATTATTTTCTAGATTTATCACTAATGAGATAAAGTCTTTAACATTCTGATCTTTTGATAGAATTTTAATATAAAATTCTTATCATTATTTCTTTCTATTCCTTATTTACACGTGACTCAAATTACAGATAGTCAGCTGATTAATTGAAATGCTTACTTTGATACTCGTAATCCGTGGGATGTGATGAATTGGGTCGACAAATTTCACATTCGATAAAAGTTGGTGATTTGTTATCATCACACTTCGATGGATTCTTGTGTAGATATTTGTTTTGTTCATTGCTATCATTATCATCATAGCGTTTTTGTGACGAGATTACTGTGTTTTTTGTTGTTGTTGGTGTTGTTATTGCTACTGATGTCGTCGCCACTACGTCTCCTGACACAGTTGTTACTGACAATGTTATTGATGGTAGTGATGATGAATCACTTGAACATTCTACATTTCTTTTGTTACCTGAATGATTATACTCCACATCAGTGGTAGTTTGTAATTGATAAGTATGGCATAATTTATCTAGATTTCTTTTACTTATTATTGGAATATTTTTACCATGATTATTCTTAAAATTATTATAATTCTGGTTGTCAGTATAATAACCATCTCTGGGTGCAAAATATGAATGTTTGATTGAATCTTTCTTTGAATAATCGTAATTTAACAATTGTCGGTGTCTCTGAGGAAATTGTTGATGTTTTCTATAAAGTTTATTCATTGATAATGGCATATTATTCACCATAGGATGCATATATGATTGGCCCAATATAATTGGCATTGATGAATTCGGTAATGCACGATGCCTTAAACAACTATGTAATAACGCACCGAAACTCGCTATGCCTAGAATACAACCAGCTGTTAAACAAGCTCGATAATTTAAAAAAATACCTAGTAAAGAGAGTATTATAGACAAAACTATTGAAATACCTAATAAAATTAGTATTAGATGATGTATAATACGTTGTAATTTCTGTGAATGACAACAACTGCTTAAATAATCAACAATATTTTTATCATGATTACCAATATCATGTTCACTACAACAGAGACAACAGAGTAGATTTGAATTTTGAAATTCCGCTGAATAATTTGAACTACTTATAAATGTAGTAGTAAGTGGTTTCTGGCGATAAAAATCAGAGGTTTTAGAGTTTTCACCACAATTTTTTGATGTTGAATACAATTTCATTAATTCATAATAATACTGATCAACATGATCCAATTGTATCGGTAAAGAAGACTCGAGCGAATTTTGTTTAGAATTCTTATCAAAAGAAAGATGTTTGTTGCTTTTGCATCCACACATATCTCTTTTATCATTTTGGAGCGAACTGTTTGTATACATATTTATTTATCTATAAAATATAAGGTTAGAAAAGCATTAAAAGGCTTTTTCAATTATTTTTCATGACAGAGACTAAGGATGAAAATTTTTTTTGGATATAATAAACCAGTTACTATATAGTGGCCGCTGTCCTTGTAACTGGGAGTATATTGCTAAGTTTTGTCGTGAACAGTAGATTGTAGTATAAATAAATCGGGGGAGTAAATTATAATGACGTTTTTGGGTTGATATAGTACATAAATCTGAAGAATGAACTGACTTTCGAAAAAAGTCTATTCATGAGACATTCTATAGGTATGATCTTGTTTAATAAGAGGGAATATTATGAAATCGAAAATTTCAGTAAGTAACTTTAAAAACAGCTTATTGATTTCTTAACATACTGCAGATGTAACAAAACCCAGTATCGCTAAATGTTGAAGAGATTATGATGTATTAAAAACCACCTCACAAAAAAGGCTAGATGTTTTCGCTTCTGTGCAGCTATGTGAAATCTTAACAAAATCTGGGATAGAGATATGTCTAGATGACAGTCTCAAATAAGCCGGAACTTTCGACTTGGGTACTGTTACTAATCACAACTTAGATGTACTGATAGTTTATCACAGAAATTGCAAAGTCTAGGCTTTTGCACATGTATCAAGAGTGACTGGTCGGTTCCAGTCCTTCATCTCCATAACATAAAATCACAAACCTTAGAGAGTATTATATGTATGAAAAATGAAGGGAACACTTAAAAGAATGATACCAGATATTACGTACCACTCACAATTATTGTAACTTTAGGATGTTAGTCAGCATTGTATACCATGCCAGCTAATACTTATTAGTAAACACATTGTTATTTAGTGGCTCCATATCCGATTCCTGTTCGATCGTTTCTGCTTGTTATCGAAAGATGTATATCGCCAATCCTCGTATTTAATCATCGACTTAAATCGTGTTGATGAATAGGAGAATTAAATATGACAAATACGTGAATTGATTTTTGAATACGTATATTTCGTAATCTTTGGTCGAAAAGCGAAGCTAAACAAAATGACGGACAATGGAGAAGGTGAGTAAGCCAACTCAATTTAGCCAAGCATGAATCGATATTTATAGTCGAACAAAAATAAGTTACAGACACATAATGAGTAAGGTAGGCAATTAACACATATACGATCATATAAAAAACAGTCAGGATTAATAAGCTAATAACTGACAAGGTTAAAATGTGACTTAAGAAGGATGGATAAATCGATCTTTCCAGAGTCTAGAATAACCTATGTGGGCCTGAAATAGTACCAGCCATTACAGGTAAACTGTAAATGGCTCGTACGTCTTGAACTAAACATACTTCACTAGATGACTGTCTTTAAATTTAATTTAAACCTCCAGAACTTAAAATGTACAAAGAGAGGTTAAGACTTTAGTAACTATTTATCGGGTTGGTGATATTCAGTGTAGTGCTTTCTATTCTTTTTCAAAATAGTTTGAAAACTCACGGGGAAACTATACTCATGGTTTTTAATGCATTATACGAAATTTTGTTTGCTAGTTTTAGGTAGCTATGCATAGGTACAACTGGGTTACAATGTGTTATTGTACACATTCTTTGTATCACATTAAGATGGTAGGTCTGCTGTTCGTATTAAAATACGTAAACGAACACTCGCACATCATGCAAACACATGAATTTATTGAAATATGCACTGGAGTTTTCTGCAACTGACTGCACAGTGATTCATCGGTACACCAAAGTTATTTTTAAAGGACCTTTTTTATTGAATTAATCGTTTCCCGATGATTAGTACCCCGATATTGCTTGCCCGCTGTTAAAATTTCACGACTGCTGATGTGAACCTATAGGGTAAACTTTTATGCTACTTATTAATAGCTTGTTTTCCTTTAATAAAAAACTAACGTAATAGTGTGTTACATTGAATTTTGATCCAAGAAGAATTTTATACTTGAAGATAATTTTCGTCATTTACTAAGTCAACTGGGAACCCACCAAGAAACCTGAAGACCACTGCGCTGATGTAGATTTGTTCAAATTTCCAACTTCAGTAAATCCAAAATATCACCATTAATGGGGCATTCTTATTGAAATTTATAGCCTTACATGGTTAATTGATTGGAGTTGGAAGTCTGAACAAACTGTTTCTATTTTCATTAAAATTTGCCTTGTTTTTTGGAAGTTGGGAGTGAGATACTTATTCATAGACGATATTAGATGAATTTCGCTAAAGTCCTTACAAACTTCCTAATCGAATGTCATATCGCCGAGATTTATCAGATGGTGACGTGTAGCAAAGGCGAGGTTTATGATTTCGCTTAAAGGAACCAATATAATATAAAGCATGTTTGTATAAAATACTTACTTCAGTATAGTACGATTATTGAAAAAATTATACATTGGTTGCGTTTATTTGGTCATATGTCTCTCTTGAAACAGTAGTGATTTCGATGAAGCAATTGAGTGAGATGGCTTGATTTTCCAGATTTCAACTTGACTATTGAAGGTTAAGTGTTCAAACTACTGATTCAAAACTCTGCAAAACAATAATCAAAGATTCATTTCTAAAATCACTTGAAGTGAAGTGTGACGCGTTACTCATAAAAATTCGAAATTGCTTTAATCATAACCTAACTGAAGTTTACAACCAGTTGAGATATCGAAAATAATCGACCTCAATTTAGTGATAGACGAGAGTACAGTTCGAGTAGTGATATGATTTGTAAGGGGTTGGACAATCAGTTACAAAAAAATCATATCACTGTGTAGATTTATAAGAAACATTTAAATTCTACTTACAATGGTAAAATTGTATCAATCATCAGTTAATTATTTTACTATGTGGTTATCTCTTTAATGCCATGGTGGTATGTCTTCTGTTCAAGATAAAAAGATATATATCAAAAGGGGTATGGTGGATAGTTAAGATCATGAGTCAATTGAAGGTAGACCACCATGGAAAACCTGGGAGCACTGGACGACCGTTTCGTCCTATTGTGGGACACCTCAGCAGTGCGCACCCCCGATTCCACTTCGCGAGATTCGAACCCAGGACCTGTTGATCTCGAGCGCGAACGCGTATGTATGTAATGTATGAATAGTGTACTTAAAATATCGACATAATTATAAATATATAAGAAATTCTGGACATATTGACACTTATCACGAAAAGAGAGAAGTAGTATGGGGTGTGTCAGGGTAGCAACGTATCTGTTCACATTTTCAAATTTCATCACTTAACAGTGGTGGAAAACGAGTAATCCATAATTTGCAGTTAGATAAAATGCGTAAAAATGCAACAAGATGACTGATTTCGAGTTATATAATTAAATGATCATTCAACTAATGACCATGACAAACTAATGGATCTCTGACTTTATTAATCTTGGGGCTCAGGGGATTGACGTCATATTTCGAATGAACCGTACACAGCTTTCTTCCATTCTGATTATACAACAGCTAGTATAGCACTGACCAGTAGCCGCGACTTCACTTTATACATGGCATTGACTTAGTACGAAGGACTAGACGAACATGAAATTGTTTATTACTCAGTGATCAATCTGTTAAAAATGTTTCCATCTTACAGAAAATCAATCACCGTTCAAATAGGTCATTGCTAAAATCTATGAATGTGACGGTGGACCAAATGAGTTCAAGTCACATAGGATTTTTATTGTTTTTTTTTCAAGATAACTGACGTATATTTCTGAAGAGTGTCACCCGATACAAATTATATGTTCAAAGCATTTTTTTTATTATATTCATCTATTTAGTATGATATCATACTATTATTATAGGTTAGACTTAATCATGAGTAATACACATATTCTCAGTCATTACATGTTTGAAACTTGATCATATTCATTGATTTTTTTCTTTATTTTACATTCTGTAACTAACGTCGGTAACGTTCATTCAAATGCCACTTAAAACATTACTCACTACAACATTAACAGTGTTCAAAAATTATTTAAACACAATTTCATTTAATATCAGATGGGTTTTGTGGAGATTGTAGTAATTTCCATGGTTAAGATCACTGGACGGCCGTCCAGTGCTTCCAGGTTTTCCATGGTGGTCCAGCTTCAACTGACTCCTGATCTTAACAATTTTATTTTACAATTAAAAGTACTAGAATTTCTATTCAAAAAGAAGTCATTATTTTTTCAGCATAGAATAATTTCAACGGATGAATTACCAAAATTTTAAGAATACTAAACAATCGTTTATTGTCAACATGAAACTTTGTAATAGAAATATAGCAGATATATTCCCTTTTACTTCACATGGATACTTATGGATAATTATGACTTATGAATTCATTCTTATATTGACACTAATAAATTTCAATATTTACCGATTATTTTCATCCTTTTTTTCTTTTTTTTTAATAAAAAAAAAGAAAAAGAAAACGAGCGAATGAACTAAAGGTAACGATTAAAAAACAACTTTTTTTAAAAAATTTCAATATTGAATTTATTTAAGCGGAACGGTATTCATTTTTGTCCTGTGACAAAGTTATTTTTTTCCCTTTTTAAGAGCAGAAAAATCGAGTAAAGTATGAAAACAAATTTTTAAAAAATATTGAAAAGTTTTCCACAAATTTTTAGTTATATTTTTTTTAAAAAAAAACGATCATAAGTGTTTTCTACTTTTATCATACTGTGAATTTTAGATAGCGAATAGATTGTTTTGTCATATGAAAATGTATACACTATTTAACTAGCTTATAAAGTATCGATTTCTGGTCTCGGGTTTGATCTGGAGTCTTTGTACAACGGTTATTAATACTATGCGGTTGATTTAACTCAAGCAGATAAAATACAATTCAAGTTTGGGACTTATTGATTGTAGTAAATGCCATGCATACATAATTAATATACACATGTATTCATATTTTGCATTGATTGCCTGTTATCATATTTCTGTTACGTACAGTTTTTTTTAAAATTTGGTATCAATGCCTACTTATGAATCAAAGTGTACTGGTGTTGAAGTAGACGGGAAAAATTCACTTATGAAAAAGATTTTGGTCACTGTTAGGTACTCCATGTTGTATTTTACTGTAACATTCAAAAGCAAACCACTCCTCAAACATAGTTGATGTGAAAATGGTAGGTTAATTAACAGATTTATTCTTTTATTTAAAATAATCCGTTCTCTAGAAAAAATAAACTGTGATCAGACGTGTTCGACTACGACAAGAGTGTGGGAGTTATCTACCAATCACATTAGATGATTGTTGCCCAATATCATGAATTGATTGGGGTCGTGGATGAGTTCTGCTGAGGAGTGTCATACTGGGATAAAATAGCTGACCAAATATTAGTGGCTTTTGATGCTTGCTTAACTAAGATGATTTAGTTTGATTGACTTCTACTTTTCATTTGACTCTTATTATGTATGATATTCTGAAACACGTTTTAAAAACATATTGTTTAAAATTGCATATTTCCTGTTCGGATCCTTCTAGACACAATTTTATCATGCAAACCATTGATAATTAAAAGAAGTTGGTGGTAAAACTATAATTCACATATAAGTCAATTAGAATCGAATTTATTGCTTTCCAGCTTTTGAGTGACATTAAAAATAAATGAATTTCACTATATCACACAAAATTTGCAGTAGAAAGACCATAGTTTAGTGTACATAACAATAAAACTTATCAGGAAAGGCTTTTTTATATCATAATTGAGTGAAGATTACTGTGTTAAATGTATTAAATGTTTACTTTTTTCTATGAAGATTTCAAATTACACGTGAATCAATGAATTTTTATTCCAGTTTACTTTGTTCATAGTAAGTTCTCAAAGAAATCACATCGAAAATAATTCACCTGATAATAAACATAATGGTGAAACAGGAATGCTGAAATAGACAACGAACTCCCTATATCGTAGTCTTCAAACTTCATTTCGTTAAAGGTTTTATAGCCGATGGTGAATTATTTATACAACTATTTATGACTGGGAGAAGGACTCCGAGAGGAATCCTTTAGCTTGAATATATTCACACTCAAATAAATGAGGTAGTATATGGTATTAAGATGGAAAACTAATGATAAAACTTGAGAAACTAATATGATTTTTAAAACCACCACAAATTAACGTATTTTTTGCTGTCGTTTAGAATTATTTGTGTGTAAACAGACTCCGTACCCGTTGTCCGAAAGTGGTTTCAAAATCACGAGGTCATTCTGATGTCTCTGTCCTTTCGTCATTATAGTTCCATAAAAATAACTTCGTAATTATCATATATATATGTATATATACACACAAACACCGAACACCAGCTTATTGTAGTTTGTGACTCCTCATCAGTGCTCACTGACGAAGTGTTATATACCATTACATTTCAAACGTTCGGGCTCCCCGGTGAGAAAGGTCAAAAACTGTTCTGGTTTATGAGATGGAACAGTGTCATTCTCTAGACATTTCGGTAAGTTACAACGAACATATGAATTAGGACCCTTTCAAGTTGAAAAAGGAAACGTACCGTAAGCGAAGTAAAATATCATGAGAAAACTAATTGATTGCTTAATATCAGTAAAAGGAGAATGGTTTCTTTTATTTATGAATATTAGTACTTTTGAAAATAATTGGTTTTTGAATTGTTTTCTACTGTCATGATGTTTAGAATTTCTCAGTTGTAATCTTTCACAGGATATATTACTCTTAAGGATTATGGGAAGAAGAAAAAACTAGATGATGACATTGATTAGTAATCTACACATACACACACGCACACGTACACACGTACACAATTTCAACACCACTATTTCATATGACAAAAGTATACATTTTCTTACACACCTCCCTACGCACAAATTAATAAAGTGACTTGTCATACAGAATCACCTTGACCAAAATAAATTGACATTGACATGTTCAGAGGTATTATGATCTTCATTGTACTAGAAATATTCTGCATTATTTCCTTCATACTATTTAAACTTGTGTTAATTACATTTCGATTATTTAATTACTGTGAAGTAGTGACTTAAATGAAGTTACGAACCGTGAGAAATACAATTGTTCTACTAATTGGGATATCATGAAAATATATTTATTATCAACTTTCTACCTATTGCTCAATTTGTTTGAAACTGTGAAGTTCAACCTTGGCATGGATACCTACAATTCAATTAGCATTTTATCCTTTAGTTAGACCGTTTGATTATTCCAGTAACTTTTTGCTACCGCAGGAAAATGCTATCCCTTTAAATGGTAATAGCCAAACAAATTAGAGTGATTGGAGGTTGACCCTCTGTCAGGTGCTGTTGTGTTTAAATGGCGTTATTACAAATCGTCACTTTTATGTCTGTCATTAGTTGTGTCTGAACTTGTGCTTAGCTGATTTGTACTTGATACTGAAACCTCAAATCAGATGATGCGTAATGAAAAAATCTGTAGACTGATAATCAGGATTTGTTTGAGTCCCAGACTACATCAAAATGATATGTGAATACACTACTTTTTATACTGTTTACGTACAGTCAGATAAACAATCGTATTTGTATAATTTGGTTGAGCGGTATTTGGTAACAGTTAATCAATAAATTGTTATATGAATAATGATTTGAAATATCATGTTGTTCCATTTTTTACATCAACCGTACCTTGTTCTTTTGATTCTGTCATATCAGTTACGAATGCCTGACTTGGGACAAAGCAAGTATACTGGTTAATTTATCTGTATGCTACTTTGATGTGACTTGATGCTAGTTAAGTAGTTATGCATTTATTATAAGTGGAGTTAACGTTTGACGTGTCATTTTTGAAATCCTGATAGGTGGCTGCTAGATTATGAGCCTCCACATCCAGCAATGATTTTCCGCAAGCTTCTGACTTGTATTTCCTTCATTCCTACTTCATACGAGGGTCGGGGCAATAATATTCCCCTATTTATCGAAATGAAAAAAGTCACTCGGGGGCGCTAGTTAGATTACGTCGAATGCATGAAACATGAAATGAAGAGAATGGCTGAACTTCTGAGAAATGTTTAGGGCGATGTTCCAGACAATGAAAATGATTACAGTACAAATGTAATTTAAAAAAGAGGTATATTTTGGAAGGGGGTCATATTGATGTACTTTAAATTTTGCAACGTAAACCGTCTAGGTCAGGCTACATACTACCAAGACATACCTGTCATTTTTATGCTCTTATTTGATACATCGCAATTCTAAGGCTTATACAACAACGTTCAAAATCGTTATCACCTAATCATTTAAATCAATCAGTGACTGTTGCAATAATATTTATTTGTAAACTCTTAATTAATTAGTAGTTAAGTCATTAATTAATTCTGAAATAACATAGATGCGACTGTTTCAATTCAATTCTCTTTAAATTTAACTTGTTATATTGATCATTTTGTGGTGTATGCTACTTATGCTGATAGATACATGTAGTAGGTAACACCAATCAGAAGTGGAAAACCTGGTTGGGGAAGATCGAATCGAAGAGAACGGGAACAGAGAGTAATTGTTGTGGCAATGAAGGAACGATGAAGTCTAAGACAACTGATGGAGGATTCGCAAATGAAGTACTGAACGTATGGTTTTCACATTTTTTACCAAAGAACTCGGTAAGTTTGCATTAGAGCACATTTGGTTGTCCCCACATGTGTTCTCGTTCAATGAAATTTGATTTTGGTTGACTACATTGAAACAAACATCCTCATTTTAGATTTACTTCTAGGCTTCTTTTTATTTATCTAAATTCATTAATTAGTAGTATTTAATGCCACATCTTTGTACAATTCATATAATTTATGTAGACTGACTTGTGAAAATAATTTAAGAAAATATTGAAATATACTAAAAGAAATATATAAGTAATCCTATTGGCTGTTGACTAGTAATTACAATAATATTATCTCATATATGCTTAAGCTTGTATACTAAACCACAATTTAATTACTAGGGGAAATTAGTCATAGTAACTATATGAAATGATGCACTTTTAAAAAAGCATCAATATTATTCTATTTGTTAATCACAAGTACTTTAAGTGTAATATTATTTAATATATTAATTACACAATCTTATACTGATGATAAGGTACCATTTTTACTGACTGGTAAGTTTAGTTCATTGAATGCAACAATATTAATTGTTCTATCATGTTGTTTAACTGACAGAAAGTTTACCTACCTTAGTTACGTTGCTAAGTAATTGAAAAAGACATTGAAAAATAGATTTTTTTTAAAAATGTAACTGAAGAGAGTGGATAATTTCAGATATATCGTCAGTTATTCTTTTTTTTCCGTAAAATACTGGGACACAATCAAAGAGTAGACCAAAAGTCTCTTCATCGATTTTTTTTGAGTTCCTAATAATGAATCTTTTTGTTTCGCATTTCTAATACTAGTTTCATTTTACATAATGGTAAGTGGTAAAAGTCCATTTATTTGTTAATACTATAAAGAATTAAGCTTTAGAGTCTAACTATTCACAAGTAATTAATTTTTTTATGCAAAACTGATTTAAACTGACTTTCTTTGTTTAAAATATATGATAAAATTGTATCATTATATGTTTAATAATCTAAGTGTACAGTTGCTATTCATCTTTTTCATATCTGCTCCCGATTGCTGACGTAGTGTGGTCATTCATCTTCCTCTTTTCCGTTCCCCTTCAGGATTCTAAGTTAGCATTTGCCTCGTGATGTACTTTGACGATTTCTGTAATGTATATTCTATCCACCTTCAGCATCTTTTCCTGATTTCCTCTTCTGATGGAAGCTGATTTGTTCTCTCCTACAGTAGACTGTTGCTGATGGTATCGAGTCAACGGACACTGAGTATCTTGCGTAGACAATTGCTTATAAATACTTGTACATGTCTGATGGTGGTTGTGGTAGTTCTGCAAGTTTCAGCTCGGTATAACAGAAATGTCTTGATGCTCGTATTGAAGATTCTCACTTTGATATTGGTTGAAAGTTGTTTTTAGTTCTATATGTTCTTCAACTGAAGGAATGCTGTCCTTGTTAATCATTGCCTTTACGTCTACAGTAGAGAGGAATTAGTTGCAATCTTGATCCCGCATTTTGGTACATATATTCAAGCCAACTCATTTTTTGCATCCATATTCAAACGGCTTGTTATAACAGTCCTTAGTATATGATGATAATGGTCATGGCTAGTTAGGTATTAATTAAAGTGATATAGACAGTTTTGAGTAGTCAAGTGTAATTTCTAATTATTCATGTCTCCTACTAAAGCATAATAACACTTACTGGAATTTATATAAACGATCACAACCCCGATTTGACTGGATTCGTTGACATTAAACTGAATATTTTAACTACCCTGGTATACACCAAGTACTAATCTTGTTTAGAAAACTAGGAAAAATTGGATTGGATAGTTGAACTATGTTAGGCGTGGGACAAATTTCAACGACAGCAATGGATAGTGGGCTCATAATTTCTCGAATTGATTAAATGTAGACGTATAAACCATCAACTGTTGACTCTGTGGCTTAAACTTAACTTTTTGGATAATCTCTCACTGCGAGAACTGAAGATCATAAATCCAACCCCAATGGAGTCGTAGATGTGCACTTCTGATAAGTCCCATATCAAAACTAGAGATATGTTCAATGCTTCCAGGTTTTCTTTGACTGAGATTAGTCTGTGGTGTAAACTATGAAAATAAGATAGACTGTTCACTAAGATTGTTTTAACTATATAACAACATGAATCAGGATCCGGGTAAAGAAATTTCTACCTAACCTGTTTCCTGTCAGTTTGTACTTTTTCATCGTTTATATCAATTTGTATATGTGTATATAACATCTGATAGAAGTGATTGGAAAATAAATAAACAAAAATATACTCTTTTAATTTGTTATTGAGTCATACTCAAACCATTCAGTTATTATTATTTGTTCTAGAACAAAATAAATGGACTGTAAAATACTTTCAATTCAGAATTAATCACGTATTAGAATAGATAGTTTATTGACGATAGATAATCACATATGTAAATTAAATTGAGTGTAGAAACATTTTTTAAGTTGTGAGTTGTATAATTCATTGCAACTTATTATTTGAATCTATCTTTATCCTGAGAACCTTCTAGCATTCCAATTAAAATGTACCGTATTTCAATCTCTATAAGAAGACAAACACTAGAATGCGTGTACATCCAACTAATAAGTTCTAAATAAGTCAAAAATAATGTTCTGGTTTCCGCTGCTAGCTACAATGAATACAACCTAAACCTTGTTACAAAAATAACTATCTTGAGGCGATCCGATCAGGATTAGTCAAAATTATGTTTTGAAAAATAAAAATAGAGTAATACTAACTCTTACTAATAACGTTAAAGTGTTTTGTTGAAAATATAAATTGTTATTAGTTTATACACTTAATCAAAAATTCAAGGTTTTACAAGTTAAAGAGAGTAAGAACAAAGATTGGTCAAAGACTCTGTCAAAGGAACACTTATGCTTTGGCTTTCCGGAAAACTCCGAAAAGTTTCTCTATAATCTATCAACATTGAACTTAAATCAGATAGAAACAGAAGCATTGTCGCTTGGATTTAAATTTCATATCCCCAAAACACATGCCGACAGAATCGACACAGAAACTCAATTTGAGAATTTATTTGATCAAATTAAAGAGCTGCACCCAGTTAGTGAAGAAAAGAAAGGCTGGTTTAGATCTAAACTAGTCGATATTGCAAACCAATATCTTAATTCACCCACACCACAGTCTAAGCTTTTATCCAATGACCACCAAGCAGCATTACGAAATATTAAGCGAAATAATGACATAATGATATTACGGTCAGATAAAGTCTCAAGTGTTGTTCTAATGGACAAAACAGATTATGTCTCCAAGATGAATTCCATCTTGAGTGACCACATGAGATTCAAGTTAGAAAAACAGTAACAAAGACTTAACTGATCCCACTGAGAAAAGAATCACCAAAGTACTCAAACTGCACCAATCTTTGTTCTTGCTCTCTTTAAGATAATAAAGTGAACTATGTGTATGAAATTTTACAAGTTAATTTATCTGAATTTACTTCACAGTGATTATTATGCTCTAACCGATATATGGACTATTCAAACTTTTAAATATTTTTTAAATTTTAAGTAGTACGCTTATCCTAATTTATAAAAAGCATCTATATTACATTATTATGCAATGGTGATACTGAAGTTTGTAAGAAAGTGCTCTTTTTAGAAAAACTCAAATAATTAGTCATTAAAACATAAGCAATCTAGATTAAAAGAAGCTTCTTAAATAAGATAATTTGATTATGTTTATCATAAATCATACAAGATTTATGTATTGAGAAATGATTAGATACTTCGATAATTTGTTGTCTATAAACTAATGTACATTGTTTATGAAGGGACCCAATGATTACGTTGATTATACATAAATGATATTTGATTAAATTAAACAATATAAGTAGAAAGTTAATATTATCGGTTTTGATATGATGATTATTATAGATTGATCGTAGGTAGTGTTGGTTTAAAATCATTAGTATATTGTCTTCAATAATAAATCAAAGTAAAGTACTGATTTGAAACTACTTAGATCTTAGAATATATATGTAAAATCTCATCGAATGAATTTTAAGTAAATCTAATGTTTCCCCCTGCAATCTGATTCGGACTTTTTCTCAAGGAGATATAATCCAACATCAAAATTATCGAATATCAATAGTGAAAATATCAATTTTGACATCTGGTAAATAAAGAAGTGAATCGAGCGAATAAATTTCTTTTCAATTAATTTTTCACCATCGCTGTACACTAATATGTATACAATTTACAATAATGAAATAATACTCATCGAGTGGATACGTTACCTAATAATTATATAATGACATTTCGATTGTAAATTAATATTGAGTAATTGGAAGAAAGAAGATCAATAATAATCCTCTAGCTGGTGAGTCCCAATTAGGACGAAACGCGCGTCCTGGATTCCACTGCTAGCCACTATCCATCTTTGCATATAATCAAAGTAATTATTCGATAATCAAACAGTTGCTACGTTGCATAATATATAAAAAAGAGGAGGAACTAACAAAATGTTTTGATGAATGTTCAGTAGTATAGTAGTTATTTAATAATCAAGAGACCAATGTTGAGAATAAGTAAAATACAAAAAATGGAAGAAACACGAAAATAGTTTATTAAAGTTCTGCTACAAACTTCCATATACCGATGGCCAAGATAACGAGAGTGATTGTACCAACTTCTTTTGGATGCAAAGATTAGGTTTGTGAACATGGATTGCAAAGGCTTCAGCAATGTGCAAAAGACACACTCGTAAACCATGTGGCAAATTTGATGGATATGATGGATAACTTTAAAAGTTTTATTTAGTTCAACTTGATGACCTGTGCCCACCAAGTGAGTGAGAACAGAACTCTTAATCACTCTTACCTGTCCTTTGCTCAGTCATGACGATGAGTATTATTTCATTATTGTAAATCATATATATGTATTAGTGTAGAGCCATGATGAAAAACTAATTGAATGTAAATAGGTACGTGGTTCTCCGGTCATTTTATTTTGTTTATTTATCATCATTTTCTGTATGTCGTGATATGTTTGACTCATATCACGCGTAAACATAGTATGTCTTCTTCAAAAACCCACCAATCAAAGGCAATAAATAGTCAATGAAATTTCTTCTCACACCTCAGATCCATTTACGAATACACCCAATTTATTATCTTAACACACTTTTTATTACACACCACATGTCTCATACGCATTACAGCAAATAATTACTCCCAACATTGTTAATACGACTGGATAACTTATTTAGTATACGGTTAACAGAAGAACTATGTACCTATTTATATTCGATAATTTTGATGTTTGATTATATTTCTTTCAAAAAGTTTGGACTAGACTGTAGAGCGAAACGTTAGATTTACTTAAAAGTTCAATCGCTGAGATTTTACAAATATATTCTTCTTCCTTATTGTCTTACATCAATTCGACTCCCAATTAATGTGAAACAATTGTACAAATTTAGACGAAACATCATATATACTTAGGTCTTAACCTATAGTTCATAAATGAACGCTTCATGGTTAATTGATCAGTGCTGTGTGAGTAAAATTTATACCTGATTCTGTTAACTTCAAATGTTTTATTAGTTATTCATTGTCTTGTTAATAGAAGTTGAAATACCGAGTGTACTTTGCGAAATAATCATACCTTTTACAATCAATGTAGGGTATTTTAACACCATAGATTTCCAACTCAGTCGAATATAATATCAACAGAATTCGCTTAGAAAACTATCCCTTCAACATTAAATATAATGAGTTACAATACCAAATCATAGTGAATTAAATAAAACATGCTGATAAGTTAGATGCATATTAATTCAGAGGACTAATCTAAATGGTATAACTGATCGTTTTCATCATCAAAAAAGCAAAATGATTTCACACAAATCAACCATGTTGTTGTATGTTCTAAGGTAATATATATTTAATCAATACTTTGTGTATTTAATGTAAACTATTGTTATGTCCTTATGCTCGATAAATTATATCACGTGATACGACTTCCAATTAGAGATACCAACTTATACAACCAGACTATTGATGTATAAACATGTACGACCAGACTAGAGTTCCTATTCGTCTTCCGAGATAATAGCTTCTCTCTTAACCCAGTCGGTTTAGACCAGAACGCCAATATCAGCCTCCGTGATAAAAATCCTATATTTCAGACATACTGGGTTTATATGCAAACAAACCAGACCGCATCATGTCATACACATAAAACAACAGTTATACAAGATCAAGCCAAAAGGTTGTTGGGACTGTGAGAGACTATTACTAATAAATTGGAAATACCTTGAGAATAGTAAATAGCATGATAATAGTCAATAGACCAAATAGAACTTATAATAATCGGAATATGAATACACATAGTTTGGTTACTTAGTAGTAACCATTCATTTATTCTTCGTCCGGACATAAACAAATGTATTTAGATTTTTCATCAGAAGAACCATTTCTTAGAAGCATAAGTCAAACATATATCGACAGATAACAATAATAATGTTGATGAATTTGGTGTATTGGAACTTTTCACATTTATTTGGTGAACTTGAAGTTTTATGGATTTGGAGCTCATATATTGATGATCGTTGTGGGATAAGAGAACAGTTTGCAGGCAAATCAATAAAATGTAGTTATTCTATTCATTATTGTTTAATATTTAGACATTTTTATAACAAAATGACTGAACGCAGTTGTGATTCTGATTATACATTCTATTTACTGGAGATTATTTGATCATAATTGTCGATCAGTAAGTATATATATTTGATTCTGTCTGATTGTTCAGTTTATCTCAGTCACTGATAGAGAAGGTTACAAAGATAATGTTCTGAGTTCTAAATATTGGCCATCAGTTTAAACCACACTTGAAGAACGGATCAAAGTAACAAGATATAAAATTGTCAGTTATATGTAAAATAGTCACCTACAATAGTACAGGTATGAATTACTTATCAATTGATATATTAACTAACCAAGGAGAAATATCAAGGTCATATAACAATTGATAAGGATACATCGATGCCTAATGTATAATTCTTTTGTTCTTATCAATTGCTTTTTACATTTGGTATTTCCGCATTTTGTAGAAATGCATATTTGCTACTGATAATATATGTTAATGGCAAAAAAAATTATCCTCTTAAGACCACATGACTTCCTGTAAAATGACAAAAGAAAATTAAATAATAATAATACGAATATTAATAAAGTTATTAACCTTTATCCTAATCATGTGAGCTATTCATATATATTTACACGTATACTTGATGAATAGTTTAGATTATGATCATTATCCAACATCCTATGGCTATGATACTGAAATAGGAAATCTGTTGATAAATTTAGAATCACCAGGACGGTTTTTTGAATTTCCATAGTTTAAATCACAAACAGGTGCTAATTGAATTACTATTAAAAGCGAGGAAACACTGTACATCTGTTTCGTCGTTGTATGAGACTACTTAGTAGTGTGCATCCACGATCCATTGGGGATCGAACCCAGGACTCTCAGAGCGCTTAGCTTGTGTGCCAGTGAACTGACGTCCAATGGTGTACATGTATGATCTCATCCACTTGCCAAATGTCGTAAACATCTTCCATTGCCTGATATGGATAGCTGCCTCACACTCAATATGGTTAAATTTCACTAGTAACGCCTTCTCATGAAAACTCCTGAAGTTGCATATACATATAAACACTAGACGGTGTAGAAGTATTTTTCTGGTATCAACATACTGAAACTCCTCCTCAAAAAGTTTGCAATGCATAAAGTTAGGGATATTTTCCAATTTGTTGTCAAGGTGAGTGAAAAATCCCTGTTCAAACACATCTAAAATTCAAAGGTGTTGCAGGCAGTAAATTAATAACCCAGAAATAACGTAGAATAATCCAGAGAACGTTCAGTACAGTGAAATTCGAAATCATTATTTATTGAGTTAGAGTAAGCTAAAAACTTTAATTGCTTTCCTGCTAAACGTAGAATCAATTTAACATAAATCTTAAGTCTATTTACTTGATTCGTTTTTGTTTACATTTAATAAAAAAATCATTTACAGCTTCCATAAAATGTAACTTAAATACACTGATGATTACTATATATTGATGTCATAGACACAGCTAATACTGGACTGAAATTTCTATCCGAATGATCAGTAATTTTTTAAGTCACGTACCATTTTGGTCACTTTTATCCAATATTTTTTCAAGTGAATTAGAAAAGAATATACTGCTAATCGGTGATTTATGGGGTTTCTAATACAACTAAGTTATTTTAAGGCGCATAGATGTTAGAAAGAGGACAATAATTTCCGTAAATACGCATTTTTAGTGTGCCATATTCGTTTAACTAATTATTTTATGATTAGCTACGCATGAAAAATATTGGAATAAAGATACATTCTAGTCAGGTCTTTTGTGAATATCATAGTAATTTTAATAGTTAAGATCATGAGTCGATTGAAACTGGATCACCATGGAAAACCTGGAAGCACTGGACGGCCGTTTCGTCCTATTGTGAGACTCCTCAGTAGTGCGCACCCACGATCCCACTTTAATTGACTCATAAATTCAACTACTAAAAATATATTTGTATTTCAATTGTTCTAGTCTTGGTTAACGTACTTGAAAATGACATTGAATTCATATTGTGGTGTGAGCTACTTATGCGGACAGATATAAGTAGCATGTAGTGGTAATTGATAGTGAAATGCTTACCAGTAGAAGATTGAAATAGAGAAAAAAGAAAGGAAAACAGTGAGCGATCAGAATTATAACACGTTTTCAAGAATGGTGAAGTATGTTAAGGACAATTCCAGGAAAATGTGCGAATGATATTTTTAATGTATGATTTTCATATTTTACACAGGCACTGTGTGATTTTGGTAAAGTACACGAATCTTCGTTCGCTACGCCATCACTAACTACGTAAACAATAATAAAAACGAAGATAGCATTTTAATGCTCGTCGGATAACTTAATTTATTTCTTGTTCACAAGCTAAATAATAATAATATATCCATGTCATAATTATATGATTATTAAAAAGGTTTTGGGTTATCACGTTCTTGATATTCTTAGTTAAATTTTGATCAGTCTTTGTTGCAAGATGTGTATCTTGAACAGATTGACCCTTTATAACCATTTTCGCGCAATTATATTAAATGGATGTATTGTGTCAAGCAGTAGAATCCAGAACGCTCGTTTCGTCCTATTTGTGGCTCTTCAGCCGGATGTACCTGTATTTCAGTGTTGGCATTCAGACGGAGACTAGACCGTGTAGCGTGAAGTGAAAGGTACATTATAAGAGTTTAAGTATGAACATCAACACTGGAATGGAGGCAAATCCAGTTGAAGAGACTCAAATAGGGCAAAAGACATTTCCTGAGTTTTTCTGAAAGTCATAATCCACCTCCTCAATAAAATATGCGATATACGGGATTTTACTCAACGTGAATTCTAACGATTAGTTCTGAAAATCAGCTTATCTAAACAATTTAGGTTGATGATTTAACATATACGTATATTTTTGATAGATTAACCTAAACAAAATGGCAAGATTTACATGGAACGGTTTTTTTAAAATTATAAGATCATAGTGGATTTATAGATAACGTAGAAAATTTGCCTTCATTTTTTCTTCTTTTTTAGTCGTTTTGCTTGTTAATGAACAAATCAATTAGTCAAACATCAGTTTATCATACAAAAATTACTGTTTCATTGGAATTTATTCAGCTTAACATTGAAAACAAAAATCGACTATTTGATTTTGAAGTAAATCTTCACGCACATATTTTAAATTATTTTTTAAAGCGGATTTGTACGATTCATTTTATATTGGTTGTTTGAATCTTCCCATTGATGTTTAGGACTCAGGTTGATCTGTCTCTTATTGACATATATGCATCCTGTGCGGATTGTCTCGATATTGTCTCAAATTGTATGTATAGCTATTCGGAATCCGTAGCCAAGTGGATAACCCGATAATGTTTGGAGCGAACGTTACTAGGTTCGAGTTTTTATGAAAAATGTTTATTTCTAATTTTAACAATTCAATTCATCAATTGATCTAAGTTAGATCACCACTAAAAACCTGAAAGCACTGGATGGACGTTTGATCCTTAGATCGACTAAAAATGCCACAAATCCCCACACTGATATTATGGCGTGTGCTACTTATATTGACATAGGTAGTATATGATGTTAGTCGTGAACATAAGGTCTGGCAGCAGAGAAACAAGAGGATCGAACAGTAAAGAATGGAAACAGGATGCAATTAGTATATAAATGCAAGAACAATGAAGTCCGAGACAATTATTGAACATTTTGCAAATTAGGTATTATGGTATGGTTTTTCAATTTTACCAAGTAACTCTGTAATGTTGTGCTAATTCGGTTTTCTCGCCTATGTTCTTCTTCACTACAATATTACTGATTTTGACAAGTGAAGTAATAAAGAATTCCTGTAGATCAAGTTAGGTTAGATTTCATAATACACATACAACTATTGTTGATGATGATGAATTTCTCTAGAATTTTTGTACACGATGGCTATATATATGATGCATAACTCAATGCGCAAAATATGATTACATTTAAAGATTGACCTTATATTTATAAATATATCAGCAAAAGTAGATATGTTAATGAGAAAAATATGAAGGTGACAAAAGAGAACGTTAGAGTAAAAACTTCACTGACAACTTTTGTAGCTCTACTGATTACTAAATAAATCACACTATAACATACAATTCTAGAAGATGTAACAGTTAAAAGAGCTAATAATAGTAGATGTATATGGTTACCGTATTGAGAAATTCGAGAAAATTTCATCAATTTCAAAGTCAGTTAAATATTTTGTTGAAGTTATAGGATTTTCATAGATTTCAAGGTTAAATGACAATTCATTATATATATACATCTACATGATGAGAATACATATCTACATGTATAGATATATAAACATATAGATTCTCCAGGCGATTGAAGTAAGTCGTTCTCTTTTTTTGTATTTTTTTCTTGTTTTTTAGTTAAGTGAGAACAAATGCTGTACACGAAGAGTAAAATCTTTTCGAATTTGTTTTTTTTTCTTTGGAAAGAAAAACAAGTCTTTTTTTCAAACTTCAACATGACATAAAATATGAATGATAGTCCAAAAAGTAGATATGAAAGCTAGTCAATAATTTGAAAAGAAAATGGAAGTCGATAGACATAACATCATTACGATTAAGATGATCTAAAAAGACAGGGATAAACACCTGGGAAAAAAGAAGAGAGTAACACACGTACAGATAGTTTTTGTCCATTAGAATGTTTTGAAAGACATGCTTCTTTTAGTACAGAATATATCATTTAAAAGAATTGAAGAATTATAAGTTGGGTTAATGAAGAATTATGAAATGAAAAACACTAGAAATTGACAAAACAATTAACTAAAGTAATTTGGTATGTAATAAATGGTCTGTTTCTTATACCCTAAGTTGTTTACATTGTGTTAGAGGCGCTATCTGAGCTTTTGAGCTGAAGTAGATTGGGAGAGTGGATTAAAGTGTTCCAGCGATTGAACATGCTACAACATTCTATCATTAATGTGCGTAAGCGAAAATTTCAAAATGATTTCTCCTGACGTTTTCAAATTTGTGGTAGCCTTATGATTAATATGAATCTAAGACGAATAAACTCTTTAAAACAATAAGAATTACAATGCTAATGAAACAAGGAAATTTCATAGTGAAAATATCAAAAAACTTTGATAAACTTTCCACTGGACAAACATTTATTCATGTGGTTGATACGAATTGACTATTCAATATAATGACGAATTCATACTCATATTAATGGACAGAAAAGTCTGTAACATTGATTTAGCTGGTAAACCTTAAATGATCGAATAAATCTTTATGAGAACATTTTGTAATATGTGTTATCTTTGTTAAAGTCTTAGTTCATTTTACAACTATTGTACTTTTTGCCAGATGTTGGTGACAAGATGTAAAATGCAATAAAAATCACCATAGTGGTGGGTTGTTCAATTTAATGAACATCTAGTTTTGCTTACCAATAGAATTTGAACAGTAATAAGAAATGGATTTTTAAAAAAAATTCCCAAAAGAAACTGTACAATTACTTTAATTATCTGTTCAACCAGTAAATGGTTATTACTAGGTTAATCAATTTATAAATATTCAATCCAATTACCTTGTGTTGTAATTATTATGAAATCCCTGTATGCTTTGCTTCCGAGTCATGTGATAAGAAGTTGGGGAAAGTTGACCGTATCACTTTCTTGTTCTCAGTGGGTTTTCAATGTCATATTGAAGTCAACAAAGACTTGGTGTGGAAAACCAATTTATTGATCAATACTAAATAACACAATCTCTTCGTAAATTATAAAAACCATACATTAAGTACTTAATCTGTACATAATCCACTAATTATCTCTTACAAACTTCATCGTTCTTCCACTCCTGTTGCTATTACAATTACTCGCTTTTTACAGTCCTGTTCTCTTCGATTCGATCTTTTCAACCTTCTGCTGCCAGGCATTACACTTCTAATTGGTGTTACATACTACTTATGCTTGTCAATAAAAGTAGCATACACCATACTCATCGCTCTTGCGGTTGTTCTGCTTGTCACTTCCTTGCAATTTCTTCTTTGCCTCAGTCCATGCCACGCTCCCTGTCAAAATGTCGAGTCCGCCGGAGCGCTGACCTCCGTAGCGACGTCGACCTGCCTAGTTCTCTAGATTCGACGTCCTCCTAGCACCCGGGATGTCCAACGCCTGCTCTCCAGAGACCCGCTGATCCATCTATATTCGTCGTTAGTCCAGCAACCGGACGTCCCACTTCTCTCCGTCGACAATGATTGCCACATCCAACGCCGCCCCGCCAGAACACTCCACTCAACGTCACCTTCCTGCACCAGACCACTACAACTAGCACCTCCTCTCCTGGCCCCGCAACGGCGTCCACAGAACTTTGCTCTCCCTACCCCTCTTTTGGTAGCGACACCAAATGAAATGAACGAGAAGTCAGGTGGGACGAAATATAATAACGATTTACAATTAAGAAGAAATTCAAATCTATATACATGGGCAAAGTTAGAATAACATATTCATTTGAACCAACCAATTGTTACAATTATTTATCTTTGAACGGATTTATGTTTGGTATGTCAAGCCAATTGTTTTAAAAATGGTTGACAATCATTCTTTAATGTTCTGTCTACAAAAATTAGACATACACTTTCTAATTTTATTTAAAGAAATTAACTGAGACATTTTATGTATAGTTCCAATGTAGTTTTTGTCAGTATATTTATTTGAAGACTAAATGATGCATTACTTTTATAATGTATCGAAATACAGATGTACATATGTGATCTTTCATTTTAATTAATTAACAAATAAATTAAGCTAATTAACCGTACAAAATATCATTGTAATATTTCAGATTGTTTTATGATGACAATTTAATAATATTTATGCTATACAATAATTGTTATAAGGGTATGTTTTTAAAGCAACTGTTCATTTTGCTGTCATGTGTGTTATCAACATGTATCTTTTCCCTCCTTACAGTCAAGTATCTTAAACAAAACTTGTCTTGAACTTGATCAGTTTTCTAGTAGATCAGCTCATAAACTAATTCTTCACAAAATTAGTCACTTGTAAGCACATGATTATTAATCATGTAGGCGATATTTGAAGATTGGTTAGATCACAGATTCATTATTGAGAAATGATTGAATTCAGAAATATGAATCGTTGGATGTCTACTAAATGGTCTAAAAACAAAGTTCTCTCTAAGAACCCTGAAGTTACTGGGTTCGATTTGCATCTTGACAGTAGATGAATGTTAGTAAGGAGGAATTTTCTATCATGTTATTCGATAAATAAACTGGAAACTTTGGATAAAATCTCCTAGTATATGCCTGAAAGTTATTTTAGGGACCTAATAATCAAAATTTTAGTGGGTTCAAGACACTGAAGTTTTAAATATTTATTTGTCAAATGAAATATTGTCTAGGTGTAAAGGTGTACCAATTAGACTACTGGTGTTATGATTGTCGGTATTAGTAATTATATCGTAAATATGTTAATTTAATCAACTATATACATATAACTGGTTTCTCTTTCTGATAGGTCTTTAGTTATAATTATCACTGGTTGGACAAATAAATGAATGTCCTATAGGACATTAGATGATTAATTAATTTGACCGTGAAAACTTGTAATTGATATGCGTATAAGAATGATGGAAACGAAGTATTTTGGCTCACATTAGACTATTATTCTGTAGTGTTAAATACAAATACTAATACTGACAAATATTTAGTCTCTAAGACTAATTTTACAAAAAATTGATGATATGCTTCTGATTTTTCAAGATCCATTCCCTAATTATTAGTTTTCAAAGAGAAAAGGTATCAAATTTGATAAAAAATGGAATTTACACTTTTATGATTGATAGTTATAATATCCTAACAAAAGCATGAACCATTAAAACTAATCTAGTTAAAATGAAGCCATTATCATAAAACCTACGAGGTAGACAAAATTTCAGACTTCTTCATTTAAAATAAGAATATTTGTTTAAAGCACTTTACTAATAATAAATTGGACAATTGAGGAAAATTCTTATTAATTATTTATAGTATTATATCCCTTAACAAATGTTCAGTACAGATGAAATTGAATGCGGTAATTCAAAACAGGTCACTTTTACCTTTAGACCTAGAAATTCTAGGTTTGTTTCCTGGATAATTCATGGGTATCCATTACTGTGAAGTCACATAATAACACGAAAACGTTGTTTAGAACATTTCAGTTTCCCATAGTTGTTTTCAAATTTTGTTATGTTTAAGCTCTGTTTCGAATTTGCATGATCTTTTTGGGAAGAAAAAATGTGGATGTACGATTAGTTTGAAAACACTTTACATCACTAAATTATCGTAAACGAAAAGCGATAAAATATTGAGTTCTTGTGGTTTAGAAGTCCTGAAATATGTGCATCCCTTGATTAAACAAGATCAAACCCACTAAATTCAGATTTTGTCATAAACAACAAGTCAGACAGTTTCTAGGTAGGAATTCAATAGTTTTCTTATCACTTAGATTTAGTTAGTTTATGGTGTTACACAATCACTCAACATGTATTTTTGATGAGTATCATTACTAACTTTCGGCTAAGATTATGAGTGAAAGTGTAATATGGTAACGAAATTTCACTAGGATTTTACAGTTCTAATTTCGATCCTCAGAGCTTACTGTCTAATACTGGTGTCTACAAAACGTCTACTATAAGTTGGCCCTTAACATACTAAACTAGCATTGATAGATTTTGTACTTATTGAACTGTATTGCAGAACTCTCGGTTACAGTCAAATATACTGTTTACTGTCATACAGAAAAGTTTTATGTTAATTCTAAAAAAACCCAGATTTATTAAGTGTAAAATATCAAATTACATGGAGAAATATACAAGTGAACAAAACCTGAATTTTCTTTGGAAAGAATAATTTTTACGTTAGATTTTCAAGTTTACATTTCACATTTTTTAAAAAGTTAGACGAAATAAATTTGATTTTGCCACACACAAGTTGTAAGTGGACAGAATTCTGATATGACTACTTATGTTATAACTGAGTAAAGATTGATACGTGCCAATCCAATTAAGAAGGTAAAACCACCGATAGAGATATTTTTATGCACCATTAGTAAATTGACAATAAATCCAAAGTAATATCTGAATACATCGAGTTATACATTGTTTAATTATCAAATTTCAATGCACTGAACTAGGGAATACACCAATTTATCAGTAGCTTAAAACATTTACTGTTGCCTTCGGAGTTCTTTCATCCTTTTCAGCTGGACACGTATAAGTAATAATTTCTGTATGGGGGTCAACTTATAAATTATTGATCATTTGTTTTAGCAACTATGCACCCAATACCAAATCTTAGTTATAAAATTATTTTATAATCACTTATTTAGTTTTTACAATTGCTTATATGTAACTGCCCTATTATAAACAAGTGTAATATGTTTATTTTGTAGTTACTGATTATAAGCTGGTGGAACGTCAAGTAACTGACAGTAGTATTCATGAACAATTGATTTGACTTTCAACATGAACTAATAGAAAATACACCTCACCATTTTATGAAAGTACTAAATTTGAAGTTATCTCTGATCTAATTACTTTTTGATGTTTATTTAAACAACTTAACCAAATCTATGGGGAGAGTGTATGATCAATCATCTGATCAGTATTAAAACTGACAGTGTAGAAATGTAAACAGAATTCAACAAATTAATAGTAGTCTTATAAAAAATCTCACTTTATGTAATAGTTGTTTGTCTAATGAGATATCTGTTATCAAACGCTGTAGTTGGTAATATATATCAAACTAATAACTTAGAATAATTTTTATATTCAGTAAAATTAACGCTATTTATTGAACGATAGCAATGAAGATAAATAATTTGCGGATGCTATACAGGTTTTATTTTAATTACATGTCAAAAGTAGTTTGTTCATTTACTGAGTTAACTTATTATAGTTCATCGGTGCAAAGAAAAGTAACATGGAACTATGTAAATGCTTCCATAGATTGAGTATATTAATGAAACAGAACTAAAGAGAGAATGTACGCTCTGAAAGCTTTTTTTTAAGTTAAGAAACATATAACAATGTGTTGGACTGTTGTTTGACTTATTGCACACTATTTTTAACAGCTTTTTAACTAACAGTGTCCATTTGTTGTCTAATGCTTGCTGTTGATTGGAGATCGCATGGGGGGTAACAAATGCAAGTAAGTAAGTAAGTTATGCCATTACAACTATTTGAAGAATTGATACTGTCGAGATATCTATAACATGAAAGACTTATTCTTGTTCTGGGATATAAAGATGAAACTAAATTGACATTGATGGTCTTGTCTGTGTATATGTGTGTGACAAGAGTTCAACAGATAATTGACTAAGAGTTTCGTGACATGAGATCATTTTGTCAGAAGTTGTATTTTCGGCATTAGTCCTGTATATTTTTAGACCTTATCATTAGCACTGTAAGTCTTTGAAGCGAGGTTTCTATATTTTTCAAATGAATATTTGCTAAATAATCCATTAATTTTTGGGAATACACCATATGTGAAGGTTGTGTTTGTTCATGGGAGACAGACTAATTATCACAGACGATAGTACAATTTAACTGTTGGGCCTTTAGTTTACTACTTTAGATTTCGTTGTTTTCTGCCTTTATTGATATAACATGAAAAAGTACGTATTCGAGTTAATATATTTGAAGTGTGTCATCAAAGATAACCGAGAATGAAACTGTTACATCGTGGAGGTAACAGTTAAGCAGTACTAACTGATGATCTAATCAGGATAATAAATGATATCATTATATTTAGAAAATTTAACGCTTTCAAGAATAGATCAAAATTACTTCATTCATATTATCTTGTTTTTCTAAACAAGAAAAATAAGAGACAGTTAACGATGAAAAAATTTGGGAGCAATAAATCATACTAGAATGATACTATTCACATCAATAATTGATTTATTGATTATATAACTTCAGTGAATAAAGAAAAACATAATTTGTAAACAATTTATGAGCTAATTAACACGGTACAACAGTAAATTCAACTTATTATCGAACATTCGAAAGAAATATTTTCAAAAAAAGAAAAAAAAGAGAAACTCGGTTCATTCTGGTGAGTTCCAAAATAAAAGGAAAAGAGAAAAGAAACGTTTGGAGATAAGTATCGTAACATAAAGTTAATTAATAAAAGTCATTCAGGTGAAAAGTAAGTGGTGAATTATTTAAACATTGAAAAAAATTATAACTTTAAACTAAGGAAAGTCTGTTTATTGGAAAAAAAGAACTTATTATCTACTAAACAGAATTTCTAGTGAATGAACTGAATATTGAGATGGTGGAGAAGATTTGTAGCTCAGGTGGATGATTTTGATGGAGTTTTGTTCTCTGAGCTGGATGGTTTGGTCATGGAGCTTTCATCGTTCTTCTGAACGAAATCATTAGCACAAAATTCAGATGCCAGACTTCTATCTGAAGTTTTTGCTGATGATGTCGTTCAGAAGAACGATGAAAGCTCCATGACCAAACCATTCAGCTCAGAGAACAAAACTCCATCAAGAACTGAATATTGTTTGTCAACATTGTTTTTAATTTGTAGGTGGTGTTCATCATGTATTGATGTTATTTAAAGTACCATCAAAAAGTATAGAGTACTAAACATTTGTTTTTGTCTTAGTATAGGGTTTCTTGTGGAATGTGCATCTACAACTTTATACTTAACACTTCCTACTTTAATCAATTTGCAGTATTACACAATAAACAGGGGTTAGTGGATTTTTATTCAAGCGCCAGTGCCTTATCTACCGAGTTCAGTTAGCCACTAGCTAGTGTAGTAAGTACGAACTTGATTTGTAAAGGTTTTTATTTTTCTATTGTTGATGTCATGGACGGGAAACGATCAGTTTTCACCAATACTCCATTGAACATATATCCAACTAATGAATCTTAAATAGGAAGAAAGCCGAGTCTTAGATTCCACTGCTGGTCCCTATCCGATTATGACATTCCCTGGTTCAGTTCAGCAAAGGAACAAATATATAAAATATCTCATAATTTCGTTTCAAATTATTTGATTGCTTTTGCTCATTCGATTAATTCAGAATGCAAACTTTATATTATTTACAAAGTACACAAATTAGAATCTCTTAATAATCTTGTAACGGTTTTTTTCGATGAGTGTTAACATGCAAGAAACATTAGTCAAGACCTTGTTTTTATACGTGAAGGAGACCGTTTGGTTAATAGACTCATTCAGAATACTAGTTATCAGTCGAGATTAAAGGAGTTCTACCCTGTCAAGAGTTGTACATATATCAACTCTGGAAACGAATGATCATCGTACTAAATCACGAACTGACTGGAACTGGAATCTTAGGCCATTGAACCCCATCTTAGGGGGATTAATGTTAAACTCTGGCAACGTAGTTCTGAGTTTGGTTTCTCCGGAGAGAGAGCAGTTGTGGCTGTGTACCTCTAAGAGGTCTCATATAAGGACGAAACGAATGTTTAGTGATTCTTGCTCTTCATCAGTTTCTATCAATGCAAGTGCTCTTGTGGAGGAAGTTATATTGACAGCTGTTCAAGGAATTAGCGTCTTCGTACTATCGAGCATCTCATGGAGTGGATAAGCAAATATATTATCAAGGCTGTTAACGGTTCAACTCTAGCTCATTTAGTGTCAACGCGTCATATATACAACAAAGATTTGTCATTTTCAGTGACATATGTTGTTTGCCTAAATCGGTCACAGTAAGAATCCTTAAAACTTCTGAAATAATAGCTATTCAAATTAAAGATTCAGACCTTTCAATTCAAAAGAACTATGTGCAACCGCTTCTCTTATGTGAATCAACTTCTTGTCATATAAGTTAACAATCATTTTACTAATATGATGACATAATATGACTTATGTAAATGTGATCTCTCTGTATTTTCATAGCTTAAATTTATATTATTTAAATATCTTAGTATTATTAGTATCGTTATCATGAACATAATTATTACTATGATGCTTACAAACATTCGGAAAATTTAATTACCACACACCCCTAATCACAAATTCCTTCCTTATTTATACTGTTGTATATATCACGTAATTTTCGACCAAACATTTATTATTATTATTATTATTATTGTTAGATTTATCTGATTATTAATCTTTTTATAGTGGTTTGATGACATTATCGATTAACTAAGCTAAGTTGGGTTCATTCTTCGAAAGTATGGAGTGAAGAAATTTCTTCATCGACGTAGTTTACCCAGTTAGGTTCGTCGTCGGGTTCATCGTTTTTGTGTGGCCCTGCAACTGACTCCAAATGAATCGTGTGCTGATTGTTATTGAAATATACATCCCGACTACCCTCGTATATAAACATCGTCTTAAATTACGTCAATGAACGATGGAATTAAGTAAGTCAAATACGAGAATGAATTTCGAATACGTATATTTCATGCAATCGTTTATATGGACAGACAACCAGGGAAACAAAGTGAGGGAAGCGGAACGAAATGACACGCGGTGGAGAAGGCAAGTGAACCAACTCAATTTAATCAAGCATGAATCGATATTTAAAGTCAAACAAAAGTAAGTTACAGACACATGATGAATGGGTAAGCAATTAAAACACATACGATCATATAAAAGCAGTCAGGGTTAATAAGAGAAGAAGTGACGAGATAAAAATGTGGCTCGAGAAGAATGGATAGATCGGTTTGTCCAGAGGCTGAAATAACCTAAGTGAGCTTGGCATAGTACCAGCCCTTAAAATCTCTCGATTCTAATGAACCTATGAACATGTTCGAGTGAACAATGCACATTATTAATTTCAAAACTCTGGACCACTGAGTTGGGATCCAATCGTGTACAAGTTAGAGTTTAATCAATCTACGGCATTGCAAGACAATCTTCCATTGTCTTCGAGGAGTACCTTCGTTACATCCAAACTCCATCGGTCACGGCTTCTGACTAGAACTTGAGGAGTTGCTTGTTGGAATTTGTTACCGGTGAGCACATAATGATTACCCAGTGCTTTCGGGTTTTCGACGGTTGTCTAGCTTATTTTGGTTCATGATCTTGATAAAATTCAACAATGTCCACGAATTACAAACGGATAATGAGTAACTTTAACTAATCCCTAATCTCATAATTTCAATTGACCTATAAGGTGATTTATGTGAAAATCACTCATGAGCAATTCTAATATGGACAATTTAATTTTATTTCGCCAACAATCCTTAATTTCACAAGCGGTGATTTTAAATGACATATTCGCCTTAAACCTGGCCATCCCTTCGAAACATTAATTTTGATATATAACTGTCGAACCTGATAAGAATTTATTAAAGAGAATATCCTTTATTCATATACCCATACTTTTAATAAAACGGGAATTTTTCAACAATTTTCATCGGTTGCTTACCTCAAGTTACTTTATGTTATAAACTGAAAAGATCAATCAAAATACTCAGTCTATATTAGAAAATACTACTGTTCAACATATCAGTAACAGAATCATCAACGAGGAAAAAATCAGCTAAAATGTAACACTGTAAAAAAAAACACCTCATAATAAAACATTTTTCAATATTTTACAAAAACGTACTTACTGTTTAGTTTATTCCCTACATACATACAAGAGAATAAAAATTACATTGAACTAAAATGGAGAAAAAAGAGGAAATAGGAACATAATTTTTTTTTAAAAACAATAACTCATTTTCTTGCATTCAGTAACATATAGTAACCAATAGTAACCTGAACATTGATGTGTACACATCAATAAGTTTATTCCTTTCTACTAGACTTGAATTTGTTATAATTAACTCTAATATTAACAATTGTAATGTAGGTAGATAATTTTAAATATTCTCTGAAAATTACTACTTTTCATGTTCTTTTAAACTATGATATATTGTACATCAAAAGATTTTCATGTCTGAATTATTATTTTGCGTAGATTTGAATTTATCACACTCATGTTAATTGATCAGTAATTTAGTTTGAGATAAGACTCAATGGAGTAATGGATAGGTTTAGAACAGAAACTAATTGAAACTTGGTTCATAGTTTATATCATAGATTGATCTCAATTGAACAACCAATAAAATTTAGAAAGGATTGAACAGATATATTGTCCTAGTATGGAGTTCCTCAGTTCTGTGCATATAGTGCTTCATGGTTTTCAGTGGTTGTCTAAGTAGGATCACCCCGTGATGCAAATTTTAAAATTAATCAATCTACAAAATGCTATAATATCCAATATACTTGTTATTAGAGATATCCTGGTGACGATAATTTGATTACGCACAACACACACATTTACTAAAAATTTAGTCGCCTTTAGGAGGTGGAAAATATTACGGCTAAACTAGTTATACGAGCAAATTTAAGGTGTATAATTATAAGTCGTCTATAACTTTGTAATTATCACCGTCACACAGCCCTTGGAAATTAATTAAAATTCGCCCCCGTTGGATAAACTAATGGCTATATGAGCCTATAATCAAGTGAATATCTTGTTGGGCGTTTGAAGCGAAAGTTGCTGTATCCAAGTCCTGGTGTGAACATCAAATTGGGTGTAGGTACATTTAGTTAATGAGTCCAGATTAAGACGCAACGCGCGTCCTGAATTTCACTGCGAATCACTTTTCAACTCTGCTTAAAGCACTTGTGACTGGATGACGATATCGAGACAGTCCAATTAAGTTGCATTTACACAAAAAAGACTGATCAATTACAGTGCATAATATCAGCGGGAATATTTAAGCAACTTTTACAAACGAATTCCGTTTTATGTCTTTTTCCGAAAGTTCTTGTCAAGTAATTTGGAAAAGTGATTTCAAATCAAGTAAAAGAGGGGTGAAGGTTTTGTTGGTCGAATTCGCATGTACTTATGTCGATGGAGTCTTGAGCTTATTACTTACTATAGGATAGTTGAGGACGGTTGGCTGGTAAAACAGCTCAATCTAGACTGTGTTACTTATGTTGAAACTCGAATGTTAAAAATTCTAGGATAACCGTTTTCTAAACCAATATGCTGCGACTATATAGAGAAATATCAGGGTGGATAATTTCTATCATGAAATGATATTAATCGAATAGTCATTAAAAATAAACAGAGCACTAAACAGCTGTCTCGTTTTCGTTTGAAATTAGTCAATAATGTACACCAGCAACTTAACACGTTGTCAAATCTAACGGTGAGGACAATATCTTTAGACCACTGAATTGGTATTCCTTGATTCACCTTACATAACAATTACATTTTTGGTTTTATGTTTGTTCACTGGATCAGATTAACTTATAAGAAAAATATTATTCATTCATTATCTAAATCTTTTCAAATTATTTTATTCAAGTTTGGTTCAGTTGTTTATAAATGAAAAATTGTACACTTTTATAGTCATTTAGAATATAATTCACCTAGGGAGTAGATGTTATTCCTTTGACAACGTTGCTAAAGAAATTTCAAGATAATTTTCGAGGATCGTGTTTGATTAGTGTTGGATTATGATAGAACCTTTTTATTCAGAACTATAATTCAGTTTTAAATTGATTAGAAAATCTACAGTTTAAATATAAACAGGAAATTTGTTGATTTTCTAATTATTAGAATAAGGGTTTGTGGAGATTGTAGTAATTTTAATAGTTGAATTCATGAATTGGTGTGAACTAGACCACCATTGAAAACCTGGAGGTACTGGACGTCAGTTTTGTTCTGGTGTGGGAAGCAAGATCATGGATGGATTTAAGTTGGATACTAACACCGCTGAATTTTAGCTCAGTGGTCTAGAGGTCAAGCGTTCATGCACGAAACCGAAGGTCCTGCCTTCAGAATCATGGATGCGCACTGCTGAGGAATCCCATGCTAGGACGAAACGGCCGTCCAGTGCTTACATGAACTCATGAATTCAACTATTAGGATTTCATAATTGGTGGTTACTTTTAAGCTTAATAGAAAATATCTAGTTCATAAAAGTTAGTATGGATTCATATAAGCTGAGAAATTACTGAAGACTACGTGACCACTGACTTACTATTTTGTTTTAGATTAGGAATTCTAGCAAAAACTCTGTAATACTAAGAAGTTAGAGAAGTTGAAGGCATATCACAAGTCGATCAAGGAAATGAAATATCGACGGTTGAAAAATAATCATGAGTATTACGAGATCTGAAAACTTTGAAGAACCACAGACAAATAACTACTAGCCCTTAATTTTAGATTAAAAAACCCAGTTAATTATGGAAATTCATTGTGTGTGTAGAATGAACTCAAAACAACGGTATAAGATTTTGTTTCATGGACATACATTTTCCGTTATCTTGAACAGAACAAGAATAAAGATTCGAACGAAATAGTATGAATTCATTTTATTTCATTAGGTTCTCGTCAACTACTCACAATCTGTAATATTTCAAAATTGAAATAACCAATTGTGCTAAAAACACTGACAAAGGTGGATTTGGTTGGAAGTTACTTTGAACAGGCATTAGTATGGTACTGAAAACATGCAAATAAATTTAAAATACTAAATAATATATTGCAAATATACATTGTAAGTAGAAGAGCATTCTACAATATTGATATTAGCAAAAGACTAAAGGGTTAGAAGTAAATAATTTCTTGACAATACAGTGTCTAACTTCACACTGATTGTCCCTGAACCATCGTCACCTTTAAATCCGAAATGGATGGTTGTTTTAGTAGAAACCCTTCAAATGAAAAAAAAGAGCAACCCTTTATGGAGTCTACCGTTTCAATAAATGATCTATAAAATAGAATTGCTAAATACTCTTACAATTTCATACTAATTAATGAGAAATCAATTAATTTCTATTTCTATTCCCCAGTAAAACAGAAGGCATCATGATTGTGAAATTAATTAACTACTGTAAAGTGAAGTGAATAATTCATTCAAATGAAAAGAATCAATTACAGTAAATAAATAGTGTTCGCTTAAATTTTTCTCTACTAATTTTTTTCTCCACTGTATGAACTTTTAATATCTGATCATATCACTTTATTATTTCGTTCTATTCTCTATTTTAGGTGAGTTCAGTAATTATTATTTATTGCTTAGTAAACTTATTTTTGTTATGCTGTCCCTCCCTCTCTTTCTCTCCCCCTATTTGTTTTATTTAATACAAGAGTTGAACTTAGTTATTGACTTTGGGCGTTATTAAACACTTTAATCGATTTAAAATAAATAAATCTTAGTGGCGGCATGAATTTCTATTTGAAAAATCAGTCAATGGGTTTTACGCATTAATATTAGCTAAACAATTATATATATATATATATATATATATATATATATATATATATATATGTATATATATATATATTTAAAAGCCTGTTTATCCAAAAGAAATTTAATTTTTATTAGGAAGGTGAACAGACGGAATATGTATATTTATGTATATTGTAAGTAAATAGGGAATATTGTTAGTATGAAATTCAATCAAACCACTCAATTGCCACATCCAGATCTGGTCGAATGAGTTTGAACTTATGACCCAATTACTGAAATGCAAGTGATTTGAAAGAGATAGATATATATAGAGAGAGAACAACAGCCTTACAGTGTTAAATATTATATTCAGTGGATTGAATGCATAAATAAATCATTTAAAATGAGAATAAGAGATCCCACCTTTGTCAGTGTTTTTAGCACAATTGGTTATTTCAATTTTGAAATATTACAGATTGTGAGTAGTTGACGAGAACCTAATGAAATAAAATGAATTCATACTATTTCGTTCGAATCTTTATTCTTGTTCTGTTCAAGATAACGGAAAATGTATGTCCATGAAACAAAATCTTATACCGTTGTTTTGAGTTCATTCTACACACACAATGAATTTCCATAATTAACTGGGTTTTTTAATCTAAAATTAAGGGCTAGTAGTTATTTGTCTGTGGTTCTTCAAAGTTTTCAGATCTCGTAATACTCATGATTATTTTTCAACCGTCGATATTTCATTTCCTTGATCGACTTGTGATATGCCTTCAACTTCTCTAACTTCTTAGTATTACAGAGTTTTTGCTAGAATTCCTAATCTAAAACAAAATAGTAAGTCAGTGGTCACGTAGTCTTCAGTAATTTCTCAGCTTATATGAATCCATACTAACTTTTATGAACTAGATATTTTCTATTAAGCTTAAAAGTAACCACCAATTATGAAATCCTAATAGTTGAATTCATGAGTTCATGTAAGCACTGGACGGCCGTTTCGTCCTAGCATGGGATTCCTCAGCAGTGCGCATCCATGATTCTGAAGGCAGGACCTTCGGTTTCGTGCATGAACGCTTGACCTCTAGACCACTGAGCTAAAATTCAGCGGTGTTAGTATCCAACTTAAATCCATCCATGATCTTGCTTCCCACACCAGAACAAAACTGACGTCCAGTACCTCCAGGTTTTCAATGGTGGTCTAGTTCACACCAATTCATGAATTCAACTATTAAAATTACTACAATCTCCACAAACCCTTATTCTAATAATTAGAAAATCAACAAATTTCCTGTTTATATTTAAACTGTAGATTTTCTAATCAATTTAAAACTGAATTATAGTTCTGAATAAAAAGGTTCTATCATAATCCAACACTAATCAAACACGATCCTCGAAAATTATCTTGAAATTTCTTTAGCAACGTTGTCAAAGGAATAACATCTACTCCCTAGGTGAATTATATTCTAAATGACTATAAAAGTGTACAATTTTTCATTTATAAACAACTGAACCAAACTTGAATAAAATAATTTGAAAAGATTTAGATAATGAATGAATAATATTTTTCTTATAAGTTAATCTGATCCAGTGAACAAACATAAAACCAAAAATGTAATTGTTATGTAAGGTGAATCAAGGAATACCAATTCAGTGGTCTAAAGATATTGTCCTCACCGTTAGATTTGACAACGTGTTAAGTTGCTGGTGTACATTATTGACTAATTTCAAACGAAAACGAGACAGCTGTTTAGTGCTCTGTTTATTTTTAATGACTATTCGATTAATATCATTTCATGATAGAAATTATCCACCCTGATATTTCTCTATATAGTCGCAGCATATTGGTTTAGAAAACGGTTATCCTAGAATTTTTAACATTCGAGTTTCAACATAAGTAACACAGTCTAGATTGAGCTGTTTTACCAGCCAACCGTCCTCAACTATCCTATAGTAAGTAATAAGCTCAAGACTCCATCGACATAAGTACATGCGAATTCGACCAACAAAACCTTCACCCCTCTTTTACTTGATTTGAAATCACTTTTCCAAATTACTTGACAAGAACTTTCGGAAAAAGACATAAAACGGAATTCGTTTGTAAAAGTTGCTTAAATATTCCCGCTGATATTATGCACTGTAATTGATCAGTCTTTTTTGTGTAAATGCAACTTAATTGGACTGTCTCGATATCGTCATCCAGTCACAAGTGCTTTAAGCAGAGTTGAAAAGTGATTCGCAGTGAAATTCAGGACGCGCGTTGCGTCTTAATCTGGACTCATTAACTAAATGTACCTACACCCAATTTGATGTTCACACCAGGACTTGGATACAGCAACTTTCGCTTCAAACGCCCAACAAGATATTCACTTGATTATAGGCTCATATAGCCATTAGTTTATCCAACGGGGGCGAATTTTAATTAATTTCCAAGGGCTGTGTGACGGTGATAATTACAAAGTTATAGACGACTTATAATTATACACCTTAAATTTGCTCGTATAACTAGTTTAGCCGTAATATTTTCCACCTCCTAAAGGCGACTAAATTTTTAGTAAATGTGTGTGTTGTGCGTAATCAAATTATCGTCACCAGGATATCTCTAATAACAAGTATATTGGATATTATAGCATTTTGTAGATTGATTAATTTTAAAATTTGCATCACGGGGTGATCCTACTTAGACAACCACTGAAAACCATGAAGCACTATATGCACAGAACTGAGGAACTCCATACTAGGACAATATATCTGTTCAATCCTTTCTAAATTTTATTGGTTGTTCAATTGAGATCAATCTATGATATAAACTATGAACCAAGTTTCAATTAGTTTCTGTTCTAAACCTATCCATTACTCCATTGAGTCTTATCTCAAACTAAATTACTGATCAATTAACATGAGTGTGATAAATTCAAATCTACGCAAAATAATAATTCAGACATGAAAATCTTTTGATGTACAATATATCATAGTTTAAAAGAACATGAAAAGTAGTAATTTTCAGAGAATATTTAAAATTATCTACCTACATTACAATTGTTAATATTAGAGTTAATTATAACAAATTCAAGTCTAGTAGAAAGGAATAAACTTATTGATGTGTACACATCAATGTTCAGGTTACTATTGGTTACTATATGTTACTGAATGCAAGAAAATGAGTTATTGTTTTTAAAAAAATTATGTTCCTATTTCCTCTTTTTCTCCATTTTAGTTCAATGTAATTTTTATTCTCTTGTATGTATGTAGGGAATAAACTAAACAGTAAGTACGTTTTTGTAAAATATTGAAAAATGTTTTATTATGAGGTGTTTTTTTTTACAGTGTTACATTTTAGCTGATTTTTCCTCGTTGATGATTCTGTTACTGATATGTTGAACAGTAGTATTTTCTAATATAGACTGAGTATTTTGATTGATCTTTTCAGTTTATAACATAAAGTAACTTGAGGTAAGCAACCGATGAAAATTGTTGAAAAATTCCCGTTTTATTAAAAGTATGGGTATATGAATAAAGGATATTCTCTTTAATAAATTCTTATCAGGTTCGACAGTTATATATCAAAATTAATGTTTCGAAGGGATGGCCAGGTTTAAGGCGAATATGTCATTTAAAATCACCGCTTGTGAAATTAAGGATTGTTGGCGAAATAAAATTAAATTGTCCATATTAGAATTGCTCATGAGTGATTTTCACATAAATCACCTTATAGGTCAATTGAAATTATGAGATTAGGGATTAGTTAAAGTTACTCATTATCCGTTTGTAATTCGTGGACATTGTTGAATTTTATCAAGATCATGAACCAAAATAAGCTAGACAACCGTCGAAAACCCGAAAGCACTGGGTAATCATTATGTGCTCACCGGTAACAAATTCCAACAAGCAACTCCTCAAGTTCTAGTCAGAAGCCGTGACCGATGGAGTTTGGATGTAACGAAGGTACTCCTCGAAGACAATGGAAGATTGTCTTGCAATGCCGTAGATTGATTAAACTCTAACTTGTACACGATTGGATCCCAACTCAGTGGTCCAGAGTTTTGAAATTAATAATGTGCATTGTTCACTCGAACATGTTCATAGGTTCATTAGAATCGAGAGATTTTAAGGGCTGGTACTATGCCAAGCTCACTTAGGTTATTTCAGCCTCTGGACAAACCGATCTATCCATTCTTCTCGAGCCACATTTTTATCTCGTCACTTCTTCTCTTATTAACCCTGACTGCTTTTATATGATCGTATGTGTTTTAATTGCTTACCCATTCATCATGTGTCTGTAACTTACTTTTGTTTGACTTTAAATATCGATTCATGCTTGATTAAATTGAGTTGGTTCACTTGCCTTCTCCACCGCGTGTCATTTCGTTCCGCTTCCCTCACTTTGTTTCCCTGGTTGTCTGTCCATATAAACGATTGCATGAAATATACGTATTCGAAATTCATTCTCGTATTTGACTTACTTAATTCCATCGTTCATTGACGTAATTTAAGACGATGTTTATATACGAGGGTAGTCGGGATGTATATTTCAATAACAATCAGCACACGATTCATTTGGAGTCAGTTGCAGGGCCACACAAAAACGATGAACCCGACGACGAACCTAACTGGGTAAACTACGTCGATGAAGAAATTTCTTCACTCCATACTTTCGAAGAATGAACCCAACTTAGCTTAGTTAATCGATAATGTCATCAAACCACTATAAAAAGATTAATAATCAGATAAATCTAACAATAATAATAATAATAATAAATGTTTGGTCGAAAATTACGTGATATATACAACAGTATAAATAAGGAAGGAATTTGTGATTAGGGGTGTGTGGTAATTAAATTTTCCGAATGTTTGTAAGCATCATAGTAATAATTATGTTCATGATAACGATACTAATAATACTAAGATATTTAATAATATAAATTTAAGCTATGAAAATACAGAGAGATCACATTTACATAAGTCATAAATTCTCTATTACAACAGAAATGAATATTGAATACGTTACCGATGAGTAAAATAGAATACTAAATAGATACTTTATTTATTCTATTTTGAATCTTGAATTTCTTTTCAAGAGTATATCTATAACCATAATTATTATTAGTATTTCTATTGTATACTCTCTTGTGACCAAGACAAACTTAAAATATAGAATCAAATCCAGTGTATAACTATAACCGGAACAGAATAATAAATGACACTAATTATATTAATTAAAATAAGAAACTATTATTCTCACAAATATTTCAGTAAATTATAATTATATTGTCCAACAGCTTAGGCAATGTAACAAACAAATAAAGCAAATCAATTATGTCATCAACTCCGATTAAAAAGGTGTAGCTTAAAGGTGAGTACATAAATCTTATACTTGGTGTATGAGTTGAATTACTGTATTATTGTTATTGTTATTATTAGTAATATTAATAATTTACCTCACTAAGCAATAAATGTCTTCCATCACTACCCTAATAGTGCATAAATGCCTATATACTTTATTACTGAATGAGTAAAAATGTTAAGGTCACGAAATGAACTAAGTTAAACAACAAATAAAAATCAGGAAACACTGAAGAACTGTTTCATCCTAGTATTGAACTTATCAGTAGTGCGTATTTGCCACACTAGGGACCGAATCCAGTACTTTGAGATCTCACAGTGAGCACTTGATCTTTAGATCACTAGGTTGCTATCCATCAGTTTACAATTTTAGCTTCAGTTCATCCTCGAATGTTACTGATGGGTAACTATGTCATTCCCGACACTGCTGAGCCACACTAGTTACAATGACGTTCAATAAATCCCTAATACTAATGGTTATCACATGGTCACTGATGAATTATTTTGAGAGGATTCCTCAAATTCTAGTGAAGAGCCGTGATCAGTGGAGTTCGATCGTGTTGAGTGTGAAACAGTTACCAACTGAAGACAAATGAAAATAGTTACCCAAAATTTCGAATCGATTGGAACCAGACACCTAAATGAGTGGACGCCACCTCAGTGGTCTAGAGGTTAAATGCTGATCGCGAGACCTGAAGGTACAGGGTTCAATCCCCTTTATGGTGTATGTGCATATTTGATTGCCCTATAGGTAGAAACAGATGTTTATTACCTCCTGGTTTTAATTAATAATTGTCCAACCTAGATAAATTGGAAATCTCATTAATATTAGACAGTTTCCACACACCACTGTGAATAAAAATAATCATATAGATTTTATTATCATACAATACAGCATAGCATACAAGCCCGTCAATAACAAAGAATATTACCTCTCTATACCTTTTGTATAGCATATTATGTTTACACCTACCCATTCAATTAAGAATAAACGGTACCAACAAAATCAACGATATTAGTGATTTCACTGTTATTAGCAATATAAAATCACATGACCCACCAGACTCAATCGAATTCAATATACCGTGTTAGTATTCGTTCAAGTTAATTGGACTTAATGCCAGCTTTTTCCGCAAGTTTTTACGGTTTAATTGATTAACCATTAATTTTGTAACCATTCAATAAAATTGGATGGAGATATCTAGTTAGTGTTGTTAATAAACTGGATTTAAAAATACGTACTGTTCAGCGCTAGATCCTTTCCTCTATTGTAACTAGCTTGCATCCAGGTTTGTTGGCTCTTTACTTAATTTTTTCTGAATTTGAGCGTCAGCCCTACTGTTAGGCATCACACTAGGATGAAACAGCTGTCTATTACATTTTGATTAAAGATGATCCTTTAACTAGTGCCAGTTTACTTTGAAATAATGTAAAATCCTCAATAAACCAAATGTTATGTGTTGTGGTCTTATGTCGTATGAACATATAACGTAATGATACCGCCAATTAGAGAGCAGTGACTTATCGACTGGACACAACGACGCACAACCCGTAAGAGTAGTTTAGAGTCCTTATCGATATATTTCCAACTCATTATAATGAGTTGGAAATATATCTTTGAAAAACATATGGTTTCTTCAGCAATAAAAGATTTGCGTATGAAGAATGATGGAGAATTATTACAATCTATGATATCAGTACTTTAATCAAAAAGTTTTCTAAACTGAGTGATATGTAAGTTCAATTGATCTAGTCCATCCTTATATAGGATGAAGAGAAAGAACTCCTACATCCATAAATTAAAGTGAGAACATAGACGTCTGAGTTTATTAATACAACTTTCCTAATTTTACATCAAGTTAGTGACTGGATGCGTCATTGAATTATTGAACAAGAGTAAATTCCTTTTTGAACTGCAAACAGATTTTGCTAATGAGTATCAACATAGATTAAACTTATGTTTATGGCTTTTTGTCTACAATCTTCAGTCTGTTAAAGTTGAGTTTTAACTTATTTACCCCATTAATGTATTAAAGGATGATGAAGGGATACAAAATGATTAACGTGTGATTAAAATACTTTCAATTAAAATGTTTTGAAGGAGATAATAGAAGCAATTGAATTCAAGTTAAAATATTCTAACTTAATGAGGTGATAAGTATACTTTTAGTTTATGAAACGATCAGTTTAATTCAGCATGAAGTACAGGAAAACATAATTCCACTGATATGAACTCATTTATTTATAAGAGGATGATTAAATTCTATATATCAAATCCATAAATGCGTAAACTATTGGTTGATTAGTATTTTCTTTGAATCCTATTGTACTGTGACCTTGAAAATAAATTATTTAATCCTTGAAGATAGTCAAGTAGGATTTATTACAGTCGCATCTGATATGATGAACATTAACATATCAGTGTTCAAATAGAAACAAGTTTAAATTGGAGTCTTGAAAAGACACATGTTCTAAACAGTTGACTCTTAGATGAACAAACGGATCATATTCACTTACTTGTTTGGTATTATATTCCGACGAGATTAATGAATGGTAACTGTTGGGATCTATTCATGGACTAGGACTACACATATATCTTTATTGTATAACTGTTAAGTAATTAAACTATGTATATTCATATTCCCCTTATCATAAGCTTTATTTCGACCTATAGACTATTATTACACGGTTTACCATTTTTAAGTTATGTCCAGTTTATTAATTACAGTTTCCCACAAACGTTTTGGTCTAGATCTTGTACAAATGTTATTCTCTATTTCATGGTATGATGCAGTCTGATTTGGTTATATATAAACCCAGTATGTTTGAAATACATGATTCATATCTCGGGGGTCGAGACTGGTTTTCTCGACTCAACAAGCACGGCGAGACGCGAAGAAGGATCGATAAGGACTCTAAACTACTCTTACGGGTTGTGCGTCGTTGTGTCCAGTCGATAAGTCACTGCTCTCTAATTGGCGGTATCATTACGTTATATGTTCATACGACATAAGACCACAACACATAACATTTGGTTTATTGAGGATTTTACATTATTTCAAAGTAAACTGGCACTAGTTAAAGGATCATCTTTAATCAAAATGTAATAGACAGCTGTTTCATCCTAGTGTGATGCCTAACAGTAGGGCTGACGCTCAAATTCAGAAAAAATTAAGTAAAGAGCCAACAAACCTGGATGCAAGCTAGTTACAATAGAGGAAAGGATCTAGCGCTGAACAGTACGTATTTTTAAATCCAGTTTATTAACAACACTAACTAGATATCTCCATCCAATTTTATTGAATGGTTACAAAATTAATGGTTAATCAATTAAACCGTAAAAACTTGCGGAAAAAGCTGGCATTAAGTCCAATTAACTTGAACGAATACTAACACGGTATATTGAATTCGATTGAGTCTGGTGGGTCATGTGATTTTATATTGCTAATAACAGTGAAATCACTAATATCGTTGATTTTGTTGGTACCGTTTATTCTTAATTGAATGGGTAGGTGTAAACATAATATGCTATACAAAAGGTATAGAGAGGTAATATTCTTTGTTATTGACGGGCTTGTATGCTATGCTGTATTGTATGATAATAAAATCTATATGATTATTTTTATTCACAGTGGTGTGTGGAAACTGTCTAATATTAATGAGATTTCCAATTTATCTAGGTTGGACAATTATTAATTAAAACCAGGAGGTAATAAACATCTGTTTCTACCTATAGGGCAATCAAATATGCACATACACCATAAAGGGATTGAACCCTGTACCTTCAGGTCTCGCGATCAGCATTTAACCTCTAGACCACTGAGGTGGCGTCCACTCATTTAGGTGTCTGGTTCCAATCGATTCGAAATTTTGGGTAACTATTTTCATTTGTCTTCAGTTGGTAACTGTTTCACACTCAACACGATCGAACTCCACTGATCACGGCTCTTCACTAGAATTTGAGGAATCCCTCTCAAAATAATTCATCAGTGACCATGTGATAACCATTAGTATTAGGGATTTATTGAACGTCATTGTAACTAGTGTGGCTCAGCAGTGTCGGGAATGACATAGTTACCCATCAGTAACATTCGAGGATGAACTGAAGCTAAAATTGTAAACTGATGGATAGCAACCTAGTGATCTAAAGATCAAGTGCTCACTGTGAGATCTCAAAGTACTGGATTCGGTCCCTAGTGTGGCAAATACGCACTACTGATAAGTTCAATACTAGGATGAAACAGTTCTTCAGTGTTTCCTGATTTTTATTTGTTGTTTAACTTAGTTCATTTCGTGACCTTAACATTTTTACTCATTCAGTAATAAAGTATATAGGCATTTATGCACTATTAGGGTAGTGATGGAAGACATTTATTGCTTAGTGAGGTAAATTATTAATATTACTAATAATAACAATAACAATAATACAGTAATTCAACTCATACACCAAGTATAAGATTTATGTACTCACCTTTAAGCTACACCTTTTTAATCGGAGTTGATGACATAATTGATTTGCTTTATTTGTTTGTTACATTGCCTAAGCTGTTGGACAATATAATTATAATTTACTGAAATATTTGTGAGAATAATAGTTTCTTATTTTAATTAATATAATTAGTGTCATTTATTATTCTGTTCCGGTTATAGTTATACACTGGATTTGATTCTATATTTTAAGTTTGTCTTGGTCACAAGAGAGTATACAATAGAAATACTAATAATAATTATGGTTATAGATATACTCTTGAAAAGAAATTCAAGATTCAAAATAGAATAAATAAAGTATCTATTTAGTATTCTATTTTACTCATCGGTAACGTATTCAATATTCATTTCTGTTGTAATAGAGAATTTATTCAGTGTATTTCTTGAAAATATTGATTATAAAAAGAAGTTATCTCACTATAATTAACTTGATCTGAGGAATACATTCTTGAAGTTTTAATGAGAACCTTTAATAATTTTACAATGACAGTTTATAGTGAACAGTAAATATTGGTGACATTTCTATACTTAGATACTAATTAAATCATGTTTATATAAGTATAATTACCTTATTGATTAGGCAAAATACATTTTTATCTTAATTGAATTCTATATAGAATGAAAAGATATATGTTACTGAAATATAATAAAAAGATTAATTAATTATCGATTGTTGTATCCTACTAAACAGTTCTTCAAGTGGTATATTCTTAAGTGAACTATCCACTTGAAAGTAAATTGAAGTAATTCAATAAAAATAAATAATATTATCGTCAGTTTCCTTTTTGTAGATTCATCAATCGACAAGAAATTATAGTTTTAATCTTTGCACAGAAACAAATCTAAAATTAAAACATATCTTGTTTGTTATTCCGTATTGCAAAAAACAACAAAACAAAACAAACAATGACAATGAAATCTTTGCATTTCTAAACTCCCATTATATTTTAATGAAAAATAATTATTTTAGTTGTTACTTTATACATAAATTACCTTACACTATATTTTAAACCACAATCTAATTATAGACAATCGTTGAGAACTAATTAGGATTAGACAGATATTTTGTTTTAGAATGGGACTCTTCAGAAGTACACATCCTAAGTTTCTCGGCAAACGCTCAATCTTCAAATTACTGAGTTAGTACCTGATGATTTACATGCACAGATTCAAATAATCTGTGATATTGCATAAGCACTATCTAATACCATTGATGAGTAGTTGTGCCACTTCCAATATGGTTTGACTCCATTGATAACAGATTTTGACCAGAACTTTGAGAATTACCTCTCATACGATATAGGTTAAACTTGTAGCGAGCATTTTTTTTCACTTTATTTATTTAGATTCCAGTTCACGTGCATATTTAGCCAAAAACCACACTTTAGTGTCTGTGAGCCAGTGGTGCTGTTTAACTGACCAAGTTAAAGTTAGTAAAGCGGTGTTTAAACAAGGAACCCAGTAGTTAGAAATCAAATGCTTTAGCGAATAAGTTAACTAAAACATAATAATGCTAGGTAAACTGTTTGCTTGGATCTGTAACTTGATATTTGAAAATTGAATGCTTTTATTAATAAGCTTTTACCTTATAAGAAGAAACATTTCATATCGTACTATTGTTAATTATATCCTATATGAATATAAAAGCTGTAGTAAACTATCTTAGAGATAACGCCTAAGATTTTGTATATCAATAGTCCTGATAGCCGTTATTAAATGAATCCCACTGGTATACATATTTCAGAAGACAATACGAAGCGTGGACTAAAGTTTCTTATTGAACAGTGCGAATCACTAAGCTACAAGCACACAAGGCGAATTAGAGAAGAAATGCTAACGCAAACTAGCAAATACAGAGGCAAACCAAGAGTCGAATAGTTTGATAAGATTTGAACACATATACATGAAAGTGAATGATTGATCGAACGATTTAAGCAACTAATACTTAAGCTAGTAAGAGAGGTATATGTATGCTGTAACACGTGATCTGGCATGCAGACATAATGACAATATTTCATGCAATTGGTCCCCTTTATGAATTTAAATAGAGCAAGAACAAACATTGATGCAGAATAGTATGAATTCATACTATTTCGAGGTTTCTCGTCAGCTGCTTATAAACCAAAATTGTGATAGAATTTATTACATGGAGATAGTGTGAAACAATTGACATAAATTAGTGTAAATAACTGGATTACAATACTAACTATATATATATATATATATGTTTGTTCTTGCTCTATATAATGACGATAATTATACAGAAATATACAAACTGTTACTGTTCTAATGACACTGACTGTTAAATAACTTAATTGAAGGACTTGACAGAATTAAACGTTAGCAGACTTAAGTGTAGGTGAGGTGCTATCAGGGGATAAATTACGTAAGTGCTTCTACGAATTAAAATTACATTTTAGTTACAGATATTGACATGATACTTGGAGTACATCGATTTACTGTAAAATATCAGAATCTGCAATAAAACTGTATAAATAGAAAACAGTTAGTGATATATTTGATTAAAATGTAATATATATCCACTGTCCAGTAGTATTTAATAACTATTCAGATGTTAAAATGTATTAGTAAGATTTTTATGGAGATAAAAGTCGAATATTGGTTAGCAGTGGAATGTAGGCTTATGTTTCGTCCTGTTTAGGACTAGTCAGATGGATAAGCCTGCATTTCAGTGTTTAATGGTAACATAACAAAAATTAGTTACAAAATACATTGTCGTAGTTATAATTGCCTGTTCTGAACTGATAAAATCTTTCTGAAAGAGAATAAAGCTAGGAATGTAGACGATCATTCATACCAATAATGACATCACCAAATTTCAATTTAACATCTGAGGACATTTTCTAATACATGTTAATGTACAAATAGTTAAATAATCCGGTCAAACATAAGAAGTTTTACAGATTATTAAATATATAACTATTATTAAGGTTCTACTCAATTAACTATTATTAATTTTTCAGTAGTTTACCGCTACTTTAATTTAATCTATATTTCTTGATACGCAGCTAAGTAATATGACTCATTTACCAAGTACAGATATTCGGTACTGTTTTAAGTCATTGTTTGTTTGTATAAGGATTAGGTGATACTATTACTCGACTAAATAAACTGATTTACATGACCACGTAGTTTGACCGTGAGACTTGATAACTGAAATCTAAATGATTTAGTCACTAAGCCACTGTTTCACAAAGATAATCTAATTACTTTATTAACAGGGTTTAAACTACAGAATACCCTTAATTATTTTTCTATAAGGTTAAAAATCATAATATTAGAATTAGATTATAAACTTATCTCATTCATTTAAGAATACTGGATGAGAACATCAAGTTAGACTAATAACTTCAATACATTTTGTCTGTGAACATTTTTTGTCATGAAACATCAATCCAACAATCATTAAATAAAAACTATTAACAACTGTTATCTATAGCGCAATTTTCCACATAAGATATTTTAAAATACATAAATTTATGACAAACATTCTACATGTTTCATTAGTGTGTCCAAATTCTTCTATGCAAATATCTCTGAATTAACAGGTCAAAAGAAGGCACTTTACGACTGTATAGTTTTCTAAGTGAGATTATAATTTATGGACGACTTTCGAGCGATGCTGAAGTGACCTTGAGAATGGACACCTACTGATAAGGACTAAATAAGGGATATAAACCAGTTAGAATTATGATTTACAATTGATAGTTAGAGTTAAAAATTAGATTTAGAGTTTTCATCACGAAGTGACATCAGCTATAATGCCAAAACTATTTAGCCAAATGTATGGATGAATCTCGAGCTAAAGTTCATGACCCGTTACCTTATATCTGACTGGTTCGTCTATAAATTAGTCTCACCGTTTTTTATAGAGTACAAATTTAATCATCAGTAGGATAGTATCCTACAGTTGAAATATTTGTTATAACCATTTCATTTCCTAAAAAAACATATGTATGATAAATTATAATAAACTTGTATACAACTGAACAGAAGAAACACCACTGAATATAATTTACACATTCAATAAATAATAAAAGAGCTCAGTCAGCTTACTCATCTAATCACATTAAGTATTTGATTTACTCACGATGAATTTTATTTTTAGCAATACTGTTCCCATTAGAAATGAACTGGGGATAAATAATGAATATTTACGGAGATAAGTATTTCCGAAATAATATTTTTGTCAGATCTTATTTATTTAACTGTTTTGTATAATTTAGATTTCTGGGTAAAAAAACAACAAAAGAAAACAATAATAAATACTTTGTATTATTTAAGCTATATTGAAATGTATTTTCCCTGATTCACGGAGTTGCTATAAATGTTTCTGATTGGATATTGCAAACGAAACTCTGATTGGCTAATCTATTTCCCTCTAGTTAGTTGTGAATTCAATTATAAATAATGTAAATGTGATGTCAAATAATTTTGTTGAAAATCTGTGTCACTTATGTTTATATTTATCAGTTAATATATCCATACATGTAAAAAAATTAATTAAATAAGGAATATGACGATACTGATACGAACAAAATACAAAAGTGCTATACGTTAGAGCAGAAATATCAAGAAGTGGAGTTGATATTTGATGGTGTGCTTTCACCTAGTTAATATCGAGATTGAATACCAAAGAACATTGATTTCAGATAACTAAACGCATCTACAAAGATATCTGGAATGCTTTGAAAAGACCAATTAATTTGAAAGATATAAGTATCCGAAAACTGTTTACAAAATCATGATCGTTTCATGTTAAAGTCAACATTAAATGGGATAGATATGATAATCAAGAACTAAAATGAATAACTTCAAAAACAACACAACACTGGATTGATTGATCTGAACAAAAATAATATACGTGCAATAAACTAGTGTGTACAAAAATTGGCACTGTGCGAATACCTATGATCACATTTTTTTAAAGAAATAAATGAAATTTTCCAGTCAAGGCTGGTTCGAAAGATCAAGATAAGTTTTTACCAAATAAGTATAATTAATTCCCGAAATGGAAGCTAAAACTATAAACAATCAAACTATCATTTAGTAGTTTTTAAGTATTGTATTTATTAAGAGCTTTAATACCTCATAATCTATGTCATATGCCATCCTAGATCTACACTGTTGAGATATAAACTGTAGTAGCTACGCGACGGTCAACTTAGGCATTTCGGCCATCGTTTCCTCAAACATTTATCTGATGTTATTTGTCCATGTTTTAGATTTGTTTTAACTAATATCTGTCTACAGCGATACGTTACCCACCTTCACAAAATATTTACCCAACATAAATCTAATTACTAATAAATTAAAGAAAAACCACTATAGTGATTGATATATTTTCCTTCTCTGTCCTTCGGAGAAGCGAAAAAAATCTACTATGAGATGTCATAAGAGCAAGACCGATAGTGAACATCTATGAATGGCAATTAGTCAACGTTTAAAAACTATCGATATTTGTTACTTGAATAGTCACAGGTTGAATTTGTACAAAAAGGGGATTTTGTAACGGTTTTGCGCATTTTGACTCTGAAAATTATTTACTTCAATCAAATATCTGGTAATGAATGAAGCATTATTATTTTGTAAACAGAATAAGATTAAACATGGATGAGATCATGATTTTGTTAGTTTTCTACCGTATTTTTAATAAACAGTAATACGTACTTCTAGAATGGACAAAATCTGTCGACTGGTTGCAGTTTTACCGGAAATGTATCTTTTGGCATTTACGTAATCTATTTATCGCTTATTATATGGCGTTTTATCTTTTCTCACTACATAATAAACATTTTACATTGCATAGTACTCGGTGTATATCACAAATAACCAAAGACATTACTTTAAAGCTTAAAAGGTTTCATTTCAAACTTCAAGGGAAGGAGACGAGAATTCTATGGACAAATATGTCAATAACTAAGCCTAATTTATTAGTTTAGTGATTATGATAAAAAAAAAACATTTGTATTAATCAACCAACATGAGATAGCTAAGTATTTAAATGGAAAATTAGTTTGTTTCCCTGGGATGTAAATAGATTTAAATCCGAATGATATCTACATAGAGTATATAAACACCAATTATTGTGACCTTAGGGGTAAATGAAAAAAAAATCGTATGTTTAAAATTCTAAGGTATTTTTTTATTGTATGATGAAACAACATACCGGAAATCACTAACTCAGTTCTTGAGATCAATATCACGTTATCAATTCTTTTTTAAAAAAAAGATATTTAAATTTGTATCTAATTCCCATGAAAATATCAGAAAGGAGAACAAAAAAGAACATTCAGTTTAAACGAATTTATCACCAATCTGTACATTAATTTATAGCATAGCAATTAAAAATTCACAGCAATATTGATGTTCCCTAATATATGTATGACAACAGAAATTGTTACCTATAATATTTAAAAGCTTTATAGGTTATTTATGATTAAGGTAGAAAACATAGACCTGGAATGGATAAAACTCTAAGCATATATAAGTAAGAGATGTGAAAGTTGAAGTGTTCATGATTTAAATGACTTTCAATGGTACTAAGTTGATATTACAAATCGATTACTAGATAGTAAATGATAATATTAGTATTCATCAGATCCTATCAGTCACATTTATATTGTGATCATTAAATTAAGTAAGTATCACACTGGACTTCGTTTGAAATATTTGAAATCTATGAATAGGAATTACAGGAGTCAGACAAGGCTGCTTACTCTACTCCTTCCTCTTTCATCTGGTGGTTGGCTGGATTCTGAAGACCTCCACATCTGAGCGAAAGTACAGAATACAATAGACAGCTCGGAATCGATTGGAAGATTTTGGTTTCGCAAATGAACTGGTTCTTCTATCCCATACACACAAACAAATACAGCCGAAGATAACTAGTGTAGCAGCAGCCTCTGCATCAGTAAGCCTCAACATAAACAAGCGAAAAAGCAAGATCCTCAAATACAACACGAGAACATCAACCTAATCACACTTGATGGAGAAGCTCTGGAATCTTTCATGTATCTGGGAAGCATCGTCGATGAGCGAGGAGTATGTAATGCAGACGCAAATGCATGGATTGACAAGCAGGGGCAGTATTCCTACAGTTGAAGAACATATAGAACTCAAAACAACTTTCAACCAATATCAAAGTCACAGTCTTCAATATGAACATCAAGACAGTTCTACTACATGGAACTGAACTGGCAGAACTACAACAACCACCATCAAACATGTACAATTATTTATAACCAATTGTCTACGCAAGATACTCAGTGTCCGTTGACCCGATACCACCAGCAACAGTCTACTGTGGGCTTTTATCAGGAGAGGAAATTAGGAAAAGATGCTGAAGGCGGATAAAATATACATTACAGAAATCGCCACAGTGCATCACGAAGCAAATGCTAACTTAGAATCCTGAAGGGGAATGGAAAAGAAGGAGATCAATGACCACACTACGTCTGGAATCGGAAACAGACATGAAAAGGATGAATAGTGATTGGAAAGGATTGCTCAGGACAGGGTTGGACGGAAGTGTTGGTGGGAGGCCCGTGCTCCTTCATGAAGGGTAACAGGTGTAAGTAAGTAGAAATTCCTAAACCTACACTTTGTACCTAAGAGAAGCGATGCTACCTCCAGAGTTTCTCAGTTAATGTTGTATTTAGAGACATTATGTGAGTGAATTATGGAAGCGACAAACACTGTGCCAATGTGGTGTTTTCTATTTATACGGATAGATATAAGTATATGTAGCAGGACTAGGGAAATGGGTTGCTTATCAACAGAAGATTGGAATAAAGAGAAGAGGATGAAAAACAGAGAGCAATCGGAATAAAAATAGGATTGGATGAACGATGGGGTGTATAAAGGACAGCCTAAGAAATATGAGCAAATGATGTGTTTAGTATGATTTTTTACATGTTACAAAGGCACTTTGTGATTTTACGTACAAAAATAAAGTGCATTGCCGCGTTTGAGTCTTCGTTGATTACGCCCCTGCAGTATAGTGCTTTTAACAACCACTGAGTCATATAAATATGGATAAGTTGGTAAAAAATTCATGGACATGGGGCAAATAATGATGAAAAATATAAAACGTATTCAGTCAATAGTGTAATCGACAAGAAATAAACAGTACATTATAGGTAATAGTCGGAATAGAGAAAGACTAGTTAAATTCAATACCATCTTCAGAAAAAGTAGAATTTCATACTGATTCAAGCTTCCTTCGACATGCAAAAATTGTCAAATGTATACAAAAAGTAGTTTTCATTGTTACTGTTGGGGAGACACAAAAAATTCCTCGAAAAAAGCCTGAAGGGGCTGCGAAAACGCTGGGAAACATTTTATCCAACCAGCATTCAAAAGAAGTTTCTCAGAAACAGTCAGAGAGTGAAAAATCATATGTCGCACTACTGATTGAATGATTACCGATCCTGCTATTCTGTTTAGAAGGGTTTCAGAACTTTCCAGAAGACCAAGATCATCTGAAATGTTACAAATGCATTAAACTTTCTGCACATAAATCAACCTTGGAGTAAAGCGTTCTCCCCATATTTCGAGCCTTTTCTCTCGTCTTCAAGTTGCTGGGTAGATTTAGCCTAGGGGTTACTAGAAGAGCTCAGGAAACCGAATCAAAAGTTCAATTAGATTTATCAGCAACACTAAAGGTTGTTCTAGTGAAAAAACGAATACAGCGAGAAAGAATAAACTAGATAAGTTGATGTGAAGAAATCCGCTGTTTGAAAATCTAAGTAAACATGAAACTGAGGCATCAATTATTCGAATAAGTTGAAAACTGTGACCACTTCAGCTCACATTCATGAAAATGAATTAATGGTAGGTTTCGAGGTTTTCTTCCTTCACCTACTGATATACATAATAACAGAGCATTGGATGTCATGACATTTTAATGTCGGTGTCCAAATAAGTGTATTTAAGTTACCTGGCAAATATATTTTAACTACACTCATGCAGTGACAAAGATAATAATAATTAGCCAGAAACCATAAGATAACTCTTCTTTGATTCAACCATGTTTTGTGACGGCTGAAGATACTTAGAATTCGAAGAGTTACATTCACTGCAATTACGAACTCGAGGTCAACCAAAACCAGAAAACTGTTTTAGCCACTTAGAGTATTCATATAAAAATAACAACTGATTTTACAATCAGCAATGTTTAAGCTACATCTAAGGCGGTTACCATAAGAACAGTCAAGTCCTAGCACAGCAAAGCATGAAAATGATTACTTCAATATAGACAGACAGATAAAAAGTGTATCAACTAATAAAGGAACAGTTGATTACCAAATAACCGACGAAACACATGAAAAATTGTATGGGAAAAATGTGGCTACTTATGAGTAACACTATTGTTAAAGGAAAAGTTCAGCGTATTAAACACGGTTATACATGTGATAAAAAATATTAATATTTGACTAGACGGATAATGTATCATTTAACAATAGATTAATCAATCTGTGTTAATAAAAAGCGAATGTCCGAATTGATCACTATAACATCTTGCTAATATTGAGACCCGGAAAATAACAAAATTACTGAATTCCCTATAGGGTCGTAAACTATTCTAGCTGATCCTCAGATAAACAATAGAATCATCTGTTTTTTCATGACTAAATTATGAATAGTTACATAATTGTTATCCCATTATTCAACAATAGTTACATGCATTATTTTCGCTAAAACTACCGCAGCATTATTATGTATTTCTTGCTATTCATTTACGTGACTTCCGACAGAGTTATTCGTCTAATTAATTTTTTTTCAATAACATTATACAACTATATTTTGACTAACATTTTCGCGTTTAATAAACAATGCTTAAACTTATAATAAGTATTATCTGCCGAAGTTGTAATACGTTATTACATTTGTGGGGCCAGATGAGATGTGTTATTCTTAGGACCAGCCTTTTCTAACTACACTTCCGTTTCGAGAAAGTAATATTGTTGCTTGAGGAAAACACCTTATTGCAACCACAACACTCTCCAACCGATCGTTCTATGATCGTAGAGCTTAAAAAGGAACGAGTGTTCTAAACAGTACAACTCAACCGGATTATCACATCACATATTTGCTGGAAATGAGTGTAACTACGATTATTTTTCAACAATTTACTAACTAGCAACTAAAAGATAAGTATCAATTCGAATTAAAGAGATCGATTAAATGTTCACATTTTAACGTCGAATGTGGAAAAAGTCTGATTCGAAACCTTTCCTTGAATAATCAAAGAAGTATGTGATTAGAAAACTTTGTTTATTTTACGTGTAATAATGTGATGAATATATGATATTTAATCTTAACAAACGAAAAACAAATTTAACGTAATGAAAAACTGAAACAATCTGTTTAGTTACAAGGATGCGATTGCAAGGGAAAGGAAAAAAAACTCGACGAAACAACCAGGAATCAAATAATATGCTGTTATGTTCGTTTTTCTCCAATTTGTCCTTTCACATTTTGTTCATTCAATAAACGATTATCATCGTCAATATCATCATCAGTTTTTGCACAATAAACATCTCCACTTTCAGACAATTCATCAGCTTCACGAAGTTTACGATATGTATAGGAATCTGCTCTAGTTCGAGCCATGGTCCAATGTTTAGCGAATGCATACTGATAATATGGAATATAGTAGGGTAATCGTGGTAAATCACAAAATTTCACCTATTCAGAGAATAACACAAATGTTGTTTTTTTAAAAAAAGACAATGAGACAAAATCAATTCGAATATGTATATATGAAAGTGAAATGAATAGTACACTGTTGAGAGAGTCAGAAGTGACATTTTTAGAAACCAGATAAATTTACACTTAAAAAAGTCTGGTGAAAATCTAATATGAAAGTGTCTATTTGATCGAGTTATGATGAAGCATACAAAGTCAGATACGAACAATTGAGACAAGTGGTAGTCACTACTATTAATGTATAGATCTAGAATTTCGCAAACAGCATATACAAGACATTGTATACGATCTAGAATATGTAGCTTTTCAATGAAGATCCACATGATAATGAATAAATATGTATTTTGTATCATGGATAATTATCTAAAGATTAAATGCAAATATCAATCTATGGGCTGATACAATTAGGATACGATACTGATACCTATTTATTGTATGCTGTAAAATATAGTTAGTAAACCGGTTTCAGAAGATTAAATCTATTCTCTATTCTCAATTTTTTGTAATATAAAGCGGGATGAGAGAGTGAATAAGTGGAATCACACATGCTTACACTGTAAACGATTGTCTATCCTTAGTATATATTGAAGAAAAACTAGATTACTAATAGATATGTGCTTCATTTGCTTAAGACTAACGAGACATACATCTCATTTTCATGTAAGTTTTGTTTGGTAATGTTTCATTGAGGTTCAACATTATCTAACAACCTTCAATATTACCGAATTGAAGGAGCAATGTATTTTTTGAGACAAAAATTAATGGCGATAATCCCGCTGTGTCTCTTATGAACATCTTGGGGATAAATGTTAAAACACGAAAGGAGAAAAAAACATTTACCGTCATAAAATCAAAAGATGCGGCCACATTTGGCTTAAATTCATCTATTGGTGGTACACGTCCATATCGTTGACTAAAATGATTCAATAGAATGAATGAAGCATTCATATCACGTCCAGCTTGAATAGCTTGACCCGTTGTGCTTTAATATAACGAGTAATCAGAAAAAAAAAGAAAAATCAAGCAGATTGAGGCGTTTATTACTAAATATTTAGATAGAAAAATCATTGTCATAAGTTAGTTTGCCAACAACCTAACTATTTTTATTGATGAAAAATGTTGGATAGCATGTTCGAATGTCTAAAATATACAATTCTTTACTGGGTTAAAAGCGTAACATTTAATGAATATCGGCTGATGATAACTATCTGTTCATAATGTTTGTACGGTGTCCGATTCCAATAAGCGATAAACACGCTTTCTGTTAGCAAGTTCAACCAGCTATCTGGGAGGGAAGATAGCTTTTTATTAGCCAGCCGAATCAATAAAGAAATATGTATTCATTCATATTATATATATATATCATTTGAAAAGGCAATCACACTTTGGTGTGGGGCTTATCGTATGGTCGACATCTCACTGGCCTACTGTATCAGTTCACAAATTGACATGTGAATTCATGTTATATCGTTGGATCGACCGTTACAAATTCAAGTTTATTAATCACCAAGTCATCCAACTCTAATGTGCGTAAGTTACAAATACATTATAAGGGCATACAATTATGCTAATAAAATAAAACGTAACAATAAAACGGCCATATAATAGATATCAATAAATGCATGCTTGGTAACATATTTTTACCCAACTTATCAGAAATGAAAATGCAGATATGGAATATAAATATCTAAAGAATACATTTCATTGAAACATTTAATGTTATATAACTTCTTAATAAATTTATGGTGTTATTTTGTTTACAATATACCAATTAATACATCTTGTGTGTAGAAATAATTGATCTGGAAATGTCTAAATTCATGAACTGCTACCTTAAGAGTTTTACTGTATTTTGCAGGAAAATCAGATAAGATATCTAAAAAAAAGTATCTTCATGGCTATAAAGGTTCTAGGTTAAAAAAAACACAGGTTTTTATGAAAGTTAAAAAATGACTAGTAGCGGAATCTAAGTGTCGCGCTTCATCCAGTTAGGGACTGAATAGCTGGATGTATCCGCATTTGAGCTGTCCACACTGGGACTCCGCTATGTTCGAGGGACTAGGATATTGCCTACGACCGGCGAAAGGAAGTCAGCCACACAAAAACAACAGGATAAGCTAAGCTATGCGCTTCAGTCCTCCTAACTAGAAGAACAAGACCAGATTCAGCCAAGAAAATATATAATTCCACAAGCAACCAGGAAGACCAAACAACAAACACACAACTTATGCGTATATACACAGTACAGAAATGTCCTTGGAGAACTTCACAAAGTAAAGTACTAAAAGAGAAGACGAACCAATATCACTTGAGATTCTTCCATGTGGGAAGCACAAACTGAAGTTTAAAATGGGCGGTTTTGGTGCGAAAATTAGAAATCCGAGTTTCAATAATTAAATTACAAAAATGGGAATTTTATCAAGTGGTTTCTGGGGATTTAGCATCGCCAATAGACTTGAACTGAGTACCTTTAACTACAAACACTAATTTGTTATCCTTTGAGCAATCAAGTCTAAAAACCACTAACTTTATTATTTATTCAAGACAGAACGGGACAAATCCTATATTTAGGTAGGAATAACAAAATGATTATACAGAATATTACAGAGGAGTGAACATTAAAATACTTACCTGTGCTTTGCTTTGAGTGCTAAATCTACATATTCATCATTTACAGTAGCTTCGTGTATGAGTAAATCACAATTTTTTCCAGCTTTCACAAGTTCAGGACATGGAGGAGTATCACCAGAATACACAATAGACCATTTTCGCTGTGTTTCAGAACAATTTCCGGCAATATTTTTACCGTTTATTAAATTTTTGAATGGATAAGGTTTATCAATAATAAACGCCCATGATGAACGTGTGTGTGGAACCTTGACCGGTCGGATCTAAATGACAAAAAATGGATCTAAACATTTCCATGAATTACATTTCTGTAGTTAAATGTACAACTCATGAATTATTCAGTAAGATCATTTATAAATTTGTCAATATCAAATAGACCAAAAGGAGAACCTATATGTTCGATGATGCTATACAATACAAGTATAAAAACTGGATTAGACTGTAATGTAACCTATTTACTACGAATAGATTCGTGTACTTTGAGTAATACTGTTTTTGTGATAAGTGTTAATGATAAAATCCAGTTTCATAAAATGAAGCACGTGAGGTCAGATTGGAACCTGGGACTTATTAGTTGATAACCGATTAGTTCAACTATTAAGCTATTGCACTGATTGTACTGTATAATTAATAAAACAGTAGAGGAAAAGTGAGCTTCTTAATCATACTGTGGTATATGCGACTTATGTAACACCAATCAAAATTTGAATGGCTGGCAGCAAAGGCTAAGAAGATCGAGTTGAAGAGAATAGAAGGGGAAATAGAAAGAAATTGTGAACTGGAAGAATAATAAAGAATGTGAAAAACAAATGATGGAAATTTGCAAATGAAGTATTTAGTGTATGGTTCTCATACTTTACAAAGATATTCTGTAATTTTGTAATAAAATACATTGGTTGTCCCGGCCCGTGTTTTCGTTCATTACAACAATTCTTGTGAACATATACATATACATACACTAGCAGTGTATGTATATAAATACTTATTCCTTTAGACTAGACCCATTAGAATGCAAATATTAATCGAAAGAAAAGTTTGTGATTGGATCATTTAACCTTTAATCACTTGGTTACAAATTCGAATCGACCTTGTTGAACTCCAACAAAAAACACCAACAATTGCATTAATTGTAGCTTGAAGCAGAACATTATGAGTGATAGTATTAGAGAAAAAATTAACAGCTCACATAAATAATATGATTGCAAGAAGTGGATACATAAGTTTATATTAACATAAATGCTTGATACATTCTTAATTTCAATACAGAAGACAAAATTACCAAACACAAAACATATAGCAATAATCATAGTGATAATAATAATTCAACCATAAAAGTAGAGTGAGGTTGTATGCATTCAAGAAACGACAGAAATATGAAGTCTGTCATAGTATAACTACTATGATAAAAGTATAGTATAGGGATGAGCCAATCAGGATAAGGAACGAGACTTTCAGGTTCTTGCGCAAACTTTAAATATCACATATAACGGAACGGTAGAAATACCTTTTTATACTGATTAAAACGTTTCAGTTGATCGGCTCTGTTTCAGTAGATTACTTATAAAAGGTAGATCGACATCATCCCTAAGTCCTCACCCCCCCCCGAATCCGTTTATTTCGAAAACTATCTACCAGCATAACATTGTGTAAACTAACTAATCGGGCATTTTCTTTTGGGGTTCTGTTGGAAATTTGTTTATCTATAGGGCAAATGTCAGTTTGTGATGAAAGCCCTAATTCTAAACACCTTATTTTTATATAAAAAATCTATCACGCTCATTTAAATGTTTTGAGGAGACGGTCAATCTATAAAAATAAAAACGGATTCACAGCCAGAGTAACCCGTAGAAGACATTAATAGATTTTTCAGTTATTTAAAATCTATTTATATTCCGAAATATTACCGTATTCTTTTCCATAAACAATCCCTTTTGAAAATGCTGTTTTCTGATAGACTGAGTACTAGCTAAAATTTTGTCACGGTTTTTTAAGCTTATTCGTACACTCTTGCTAATTACTCACCCTTTTGTTTTCTTGGAAGTGTTTATACAGTTCTTTGTAATGGTAAGAGTGAAGATAATATTGTAGTCAAATTAAAGCAGTAACATTTGATAAACAACAATTTAGATGCAGACAATAATGATAGCAATTTTTTCAACTATTACTGTATTTAAAAAAGTCCAGTCCCAACTTACAATAGGTTAAATGATAAACACAGTGATATTTTTATTTATTTATTTATTTATTTATTTAGACATATTGGTACAAGGAGGCACCGAATACATATGCTCCACACTTCGTCATTTGATTTGTGTGAGGGCTTGGATACTGCCTGGGCGCCCAAACCGAATCAGGTAAACACTGTGATACATAATGTTAAAGCAATAGGAATAAGGGATAAAAGAAAACGGTGCGACTCATTGATTACAAGGTACTTAGAAAAACAGAATAGATTTCTGGAAAAAAATAGACAAGAAATTTCATGTGGAGTACATAAAATTTTTTGTTCTATTTGGTATGTCTAAGTCAGGTGCCCCGCGTAGATATACATTTGAATCGCGAATGGAAGACAAAGAGCGGGAGGTTCATATCCAAGGTTAGTTTATGTGCAGGAAACAAGATTTGTGTTATTCGAAAGTGTGATATTCTAGAAGCTTTTAGAAACATTAAAATTGGCAAGCATCCATACACACTAAGACATAGAATTTATTGTTTTCCTGGGAACTTCTAGGAAGATTCTATGGAACGCTGAATGGATCAAGTATATTTAGCCACTATCCAGCTTCCGAAAATTTTTCCGAGGAATTTTGAAGTAGGTCCTGGCACTAGTATTTGTTAATGACTTTTGATTTGATTTCTTTAAATAAAACATTTCCGATAAATTTTAGTTTAATTAATTTGCAAAGTACAAGTTTGTTAAGTATTCGGTTTTGAGCCAGATTGTTTGTAAGAGGGCTAAAGATACTAACTAGTTTCCTAATTTGAAGTAGACGCATTGGAACACAAACCTGCTATGATAATCTGTGACTAAAATGAACTGATAGATTATTCTGGTTTTATGCTGACCAGTCTATCTGTACACTAACAGAGTTTAGGTAGATTAGATGCATAGAAACTGATATTCATGGTTATTGTGAATTCTGTCTGAGCATTTTACCTTCGTTTTTCATTATCTTATTCTTTTTTGTCCATTATAATTATAGCACTAATAGTCACGGTGAACTATTTTTGAACATATGGCTTATAATATACCTTCGTTATGTGCGATGTTTCAAAGTATCTACATGAACCTGTGATATTCAATCCATTTATTATCATATTTGTGTTCCCTTAAAATTCTTGACAGTTTATTTTAATTTTTTGTGGGTTTATTGAATATTTGTTTAGAAGTTACGATTTCTATATTTTCTGTGCAAAGTTTGCGTTACGATTTGTAGGCTGCCAGGGCCGAATCGATACAGCCACTGAATGTTATATATTTTGTTGAGACATTTCATTTTTTTTATTCATACCTTAATGCATGTAAACGACTTAGATATCTCACAAATTCAGATTTGTAAAACATAATACTTATGTTGTCAATGACCATGCTATAGACAAAACTTTTGTTGAGATTTTGGATTCTATGTGTGACTTCATTATCTGGCCCTAATCTATAAAGGGATTTTAGCACTCGCTAACAAAGATGAGTAAACTGTATGCATTGTTGACTTGCGTAGAATCATAATATATATAAAAGTATGGATATGTGTACCAAAGCATGTTCAACTGAAGCTTTACAAAAACTGACTATTCTAAGCCCTAAGTAAGTTAGCTTAAACACTAGTTACGTTATTCTGTTATAACTGTTCAAGGTATAAAATAACTTGAATTGTTTGTTGTCAACAGATTAGTTTATAAAAATCGAACAGGACTATCGGAAACTATTGTGATATAGATATCCTTGACGATACTCATGACTGAATTCGACCAGGTATTTATTGGCACACAATAAATATGCATCGATATTGGCTGGAATTATAAATTTCATTGTATTTTTCTGTATTCTACTTAGTAATTGAATCCAAGAAGGGCATTTTATCTTGTTTGATATGTAATTGTGCAACAACTTGTGAATTATAATAAAAACTGTATTTACTGATTAGGTTAGTAACTATTCCAATTTATTACCTTAGTTAACAACACGTTGGTGTTTGAAGTAGTAAGTACTGGGTTCAAGTATCTCTGTAAACAGAAACGTAGACATTTAAGTGACGGGCTTCATCATATAGGTCAGAGATGTTCATGTACTACTGGATTCCTCTGATAGCCACTATTTAGAAATATTTAAATTCTATCAAATTCTGCCATTTAATACTTATTTATAATATTTTCCTCACAAGTAGAAATTAATTTAATGAGTGACACTTCATTATCATAATATATGTTGTCTGGCTATGACAACTGTCCACATTTATTAGTCACCTTGCCTTATTTTACAAAGCTCATATAAACTATATTGCTAAAAGGGTTGATTTTAAAGCAGTGTAACAGAATTTAATCAGTTATAATGTAGGCATTTTCAGCCTAACTGTAAGTAAGACATTACACCAGGACAATTTGCTATCTAATACTCTTGTCCGAAAGGGGTTTAAGGGACGATTAGAACAATATAACACAACTTCAGATTAAGTAATAGATTTTTAATTCAAGGCAATTCTACAAAATCCAGTAAATTTGTAACTGGGTGTATGACTGATTGGATTGTAGACGTCCATCAAGGTATGTGGTTATTCTCCAAAGTCTAAAAGACCAACAGTATCAAATCATTTTCTCTTTTGAATGCACAATAACCATACGCACTTTAATACAATACTTTCACAATACTTACAACTTCCCTGAGCAGGTGTATAACACATATTTTCCCAAGCAACTACACTGTATAATCCTCGTCACTTAGCATCGCATAAACACAATGAAATACTTCATACAAACAACAACAGAGTATTAAAAATACAAGTTATCGTCGATAGTGATGCTTAGTATGATTAAATGCACAATTAATATACGTATTTGTTCCATAAAATAGACCTGTAACAAAACAATAAGTTGGTAAGTGTTGGTTTTCTCCCATTAACATAAGACAGTAACGCAAATAAGGCATAAATTAAACCAAGATGGAACTATTAGGACTTAATGACAAAAAAGGGATAAAATTTACTTACATTAATGTCAAGCTGCTCTAATAATTTTAACCAATTTTCCGTCTCGTTTCGTTTCATGTTTAATGCGCATGAAGGATTTGAATTCTTATCATGTTCATCGTAAAGAATTTGTATGATGAATGGGTCAACAATTTGGTCATTATGGAAAAGTTCATTGAAATTAACTAACCAATGATAGAATCCTGATGGAGCAAGGACAGGTAATAAACAATTGGATTGGTCAATACCATCTGATTTAAGTAGACTGGAACGAACTAGAGCTACTGTGAAGACACCCTTGAAAAACAGCATAAAAATAATTTTGTAGAGAAGAAACATTTACTATGCTAACAGAATAAGGTTCTTTTCCATAACTTACTATCAAGAAGCACTAGACAGTTATTTCATTTTAGTATGGGACTCCTTAATAGAGAGCTTATACGGCCCAACTAGCTAGAGGAACCTATAAGATCCAGGCTAGCCCCTAACGTATTAGACTACAGAGTTAGTACTCAGTGGTTTACATTTACGGTGGAAGGTTCTGGCTACCATGAAGATCGACTTTCATAACGTATTGAAATAATTCGAAGAAATAATAAAAAACTGGATAGATATCTCGACCTAGTTCGGAATACTAAACAGGAATGAATTATTAATTTATTCATGGAAATTTAGCTTCTACTACTACTAACTGTTAAATTGATATTTAATGGTCAGTTGTTCTTCAGTTAGCCTAATTGATGGAGCGTTTCTGAAACTTTATACCAGTGCATGAAGTTACTGACTGTTGGACTGAATCATGTAGGTAAATTTAAACTACCTGGTTGGGGTCCTCACGATTATTATAATGCTACAAACGTGAAAACTAACACCAAAATTAATATGATCTACACATCGGATGACTGTCCCTTCCATTGAAGCTCCTGTTTATTTAGTAGTATTTCGAATGATTTACTTAACGTAAGTCAGATGGAATTATTTACTATATTATCGGTATATAGTAAGGGCGATATAGGAATGATGTACAGGTTAAAAATATGTAGTAGTGTAGATTTTTATTCATAATGTAGTAGCTAAAGAAGATCTATCTTGTTTCCATTACTTGTTTTTTTTACTGACTCATATATTCAATACAGAATCGTGTACTTGGCTATGAGTTGTATTTAGTTAGTGAAGTAAGATTCGATTAGGAGTTAAAACATAGATTGGGCACTTACTATAGTTTTTTTTAATGCAAATAAAAGATGTAATGCATCTCAATAGTTTAAAAACTGAACTTCCAACCACAGAATAACGATTTTGCAATACATCTTTAGTTTTTTTATAACGTCAGTAATATTTGAAGTATCATGTAAAACCATGTACTTAATTATAAAGTTGCATGAACTACATATAATGTGGAGGAATTACTAATGTGTTTTAGAGTTGTTAATTATTTATTGGTAATTGGCTCAAATTTGGTTGCGATGATGCAGAAGTATCCTATCTGTATCTTCTCTTAGGTCCTGAGTTTTAAAATTACCTAATACTTTTAATTCTGCGAATTTATTGCTTTTTCTAGAATTATACTATATATTTCTAATGTCTTCTACTACCAATGATAGTTTTACTACTTGTAAGACTTAATCATTCCTCTGAGCTATTCATGTTGAGGCAGCTTAAACCGACGCACATATGTGTCGCATTCTACGTTGATTATGACTGACTGGCTGACTAAATTGGTAGGACTTATCTACTGCAAAACATGTTTCACAATCATATGAACGGATTTTTACTTACAACACGAAACAAGTGTAACCACACTGTATATATATAATGACTTAAGATAAGAGAATAAAAAAACAGAATTATACATCTGAAAATGTGAAAACTCACACCATGATGATCAGCGTGCATATGAGTAACAAGAATTAATCGAAGTTTGCGCAAAATATTATTTCCTTTTTCGACACCATGTAGTGCGTATAGCTGACTTAAAGAACCTTCTCCACAATCCAACATTATGTAGTTATCTGGACTGAAATGGCATGCAGAAAATTTTTTGATAGTGCAACAGGTAAAAAACAAAAAATACACTTACGAATAATGTGTAATATGATTTAAAACGTAATTATAGAGATGATGATATCAGTTTTCAGGGACAATGAATAACTTCGCTCACAGCAATTAGTCATAGAGTCAATGGTTTAAGTCAAAAATTCAATTTATAATCTATTATTCATTAAAAACTATTTTACAAATCTATGAAGATATATTCTACGTTATTTCTAGTTGACTGTAGTCGAAAAAAATCCTTGAAAAGAAAATCTTCAATACAAACACCAAGACAGTTCTACTATACAGAGATGAAACGTGGAGAACTACAACGATCATCAAAAAAGTACAAGTATTTATAAACAATTGTCTACAAAAGATACTCACTGTCGACTGGCCCGATGCCATCAGCGACAATCTACTGAAGAAGAAAGCAAACCAGCTCCCAACTGAAAAGGGAATCAGGAAAAGACGATGGAAGTGTATAGGACATACATTACAGATATCAACAAACTGCATCACGGGGCGAGAAATAACTTGGAATCTTGAAGGGGAACGGAAAAGAGGAAGACGAACGAACACACCGAGTCGAGGATTGGAAGCTAATATCAAAAGAATGAACAGAAATTGGAAACAACTGGAAAGAATTGCCCAGGACAGATTTCGATGGAGAAAACTAGTGGGCGGGCTATGCTCCTCCATGAAGAGTAACAGACGTAACTAAGTAGTCGAAAATCAAGATGTTGCATTCTATAAATCTATTAATGATACTTGACGCTCTTAAAACAAAAAAACATGTCGAACTATTTACACCTATCTTATTTACCGGGATAGATACAACGACATAAATAGGTGAAACATTAAGTTGCAGCCTGAAACTCCTAAAAGTGAACAAGAAATATATTTGTAGGACTTCGTCCAGCTAAATGTTCATCTTACAATATACATTAATAAAAAGTCAATTACATTATACAAATGAAAGTCAATTCATAATTGAAACCACAAAAAAGAGGTTAAAACTAACTCTAATTGCATAAGAATACAACTGATATTACGATATTTGTTAGGAGAGGAAGATGCAGTGCCAAGAAATGTGATTTCAGGATACGCCTCTGATGCTAATCTATGAGCTAAATAATATGCAGTAAAAAATTCCATATTAACACTTGTAAAATGTGTAAATTAATATTGTCAAACATTATCAAAGCAAGTGCCTTTCGGTCATCCAAAATCTGAAGTACAGGCTGATAAAGATATATTCACGACAGGATGAATCCTATGAGAGTATATTAGAAAGAGTATTTAAAAAGGGAAATTTAACCACGGAATATTCAGACTGATTTTAGTTGGAAGCACTAGACATCTGCTTCGCCTCTGTATGGGGCTTCACAGTGGTATCCAGCCATGACTATACCAGGAATCGAATCCAATATATTTCGATGTGTTATTCAGCGGGCGTCTTCCAATACTCGGCTAGATTTCAGGCGGAGTCGTGAGTGCGTACGACCGTCTGATGCTTTCTGGTTTTCGATAACTATCTGATATCAGCATGTGATACAAACTATGAAATTTAGCAATCTCCACAAGCCACCTGTGGTAGTAACAAAGAACATAAGTAGAATAGTTTTTTGGCTATTTGAACATTAAAATTCAAAGTAATGCTTTTCTTATTGAATGATAAAATTGTTTTTCTGCTCCAATAGTTCTGTAATGCATACCCGGATTTAATTTTATAAATAATCTTATTTCTAATCTAGTACAAACTTTATGAATAAAGTCGGATTCACTTAGAAGGAAAGGCAAAGGTTGTCTATTCCAAATGATATGCAAATTTAATCTCTCCTACTAAAAAACACTTCATTTAATGTTATCAACGGTACTAAATTGATCATCTGAAATTGTTAAAATGTCAGGGTTTTGTTTCTGTACAGCTATCAACTGCAACATGCTGGAATTCGTGCAACAAACAGCTAAATAAACATGATACAGAATAAATGGAATGTGGCTAGCAGTAAAATCCAGGACGCGCATTTCATTCTATTTGAGACTGATCAGCTGGATGTACCTTCATCACAGAGTTAATGTTCACTTCAGAACTCGAACCCAGTATCGTTTGGGATCATCTAAACCACTGTAAATTGAGGTAAATAAACTGTTTACGATCTCATTAGTCAGAGATAATTAAAAGAAAATGACTAAAATCTTTACCACTCTCTAAAACTTGTACTCATCTTAACCTTATTATAGTCAACTATACTCTCTTCTCTTGTTAATACACTTGTTTTTTTCTCTTCATGAACCGATCAATTCTAATGCTTGATTTAGAATTGATATCAGTGTAAAATTAACATTAGATGGAACATAAATCACCCGACACTCATTAAACATACAATACATAATCAAAACTTATTATAGTCAGAATGGGTTTTGTGGAGAGTTTTAGAAATTTCACAGGTTGAAATCATGAGTCGATTGAAGCTAGACCACCATGGAAAACCTGGAAGCACTGGACGGCCGTGTCGTCCTATTATGGGACTCCTCAGCAGTGCGCATCCACGATTCCGCATCACGCGGGGCTCGAATCCAGGACCTGCTGGCTTCGCGCGCGAGCACTTAACCACTAGACCACTGAGCCGACATCCAATGGTGTTAATGTCTAACTTTAAATGTTTCAATAAAAAGAAGCATTTGCAGAACATTATACTGATTGGAAAAGTCACCTGGTGGTTTGTTGGATTCAATGGATTCTCTCATTTTAACAAATTGTTCTTCTGCTTCTTGTAAACTCATATAAACCGGATCAAAAATTTGTGACACAAATTCATCACCATTTAAATGTGGATAAGTAGGTCTAAATTATGAAAAAAAAAACGAAAATTTACAAAAGTTGAATATAAATCCTACTATATTATTTTTTTTCCGAACAATAAATAACTCGTGCCAGGGTATAATGTTAATTTTGACAGAAATCAGGAAAAAAAATACTATTCAGGTTACATATGGAAATAAAATATTGAATCCTAAATTACCGCTTTAATCGTACAAAATGTACAATGATAAAGGCAATTAAAATATAGTAAGTTATAATCAATGTAGCAAATGAAATAAATTAACATTGACCCAAATTGCCACAACACATTAGCATAGTGAAAAATTAACGAGATTGATAAATAGAGCCCGAACTAAAGTATTATTGTTGATAGTGAAAAAAACAAACATAGAGAATTAAAAAAAACAAACAGGAATGACTTCACGGGATAAAAGTATGACAAAATATTGAGACTAATGATCAATAAGGAAATAAACAGTGAATCTATACGTGCCACTATAATTGATTTTGAGTAGAGTTATTGTTGTTGTGTTTTGGGGATTTGATTCGACCCATGGCAATTGCGAATTACGAAGCATCGATATTATTTCTAATACGAACAGAATCTAAAGTGAGCTTAATTTCACAGTAAATGATACACAACACTAATGATAAACCCTAACGATGGAACTGAGAAAGTAGGCAGCAGGGAACAAGAAAACTTGACATTTGACGAAGACAAATCGAAATGGAACAACTGTCTACACACAGTAACCGGAAATGACGTTGATACAGAAAAATTTGAAAGCTAAAAGTAATGCCAATCAACAAGAAAATAGCAATAGAAATACGAGTTTCAAAGATTGTACTCGTATTTATCATTACAAAAAAGAACTAACACTTATCGACATAACCAGATAATCGGGAGTATTTTTGGAGTCACCTAAGGTCTTCTTTCAACCACTGAAAACGATTATGGGAGTGACTTCAGATAATGTGTCCCTTGCATCTATTGGCATGACTCAGTTTAGTAGTCACTGATTCCGTGGACTGGTGTCATATTTCAATCTGCATGTCTAGTATTTTTCCAAACTACTCTTACTTAATGCAACATTCCATATCGAGGTAATTCGTAGTTGGATATATGTAACATGTATCACAGCCGCTTCAATTAATCAAGATTCACAACCTTATTAACCGATTTGTCATACTTACCTAGTAGCTCTACGTCTGATCTCAGTATTAATCCCTCGGCTGTCCCATCATACGTGAGTAATGCTCCGAGGACATCTGTAATCAAATACTTGCAGCTTGCGTTTATCTCCTACATTCAAAGGCCTCGTTTCACGGATTTACTTTTTTTTAAATCTATGCAAAGATATTTTTACAGACTAACCATGTAGGAGTGAGACTTCTAAAATGATAATCATCAGCGTGCTCAACTAATTCATTCCATATAGTCAGACAAGGTGTTGCTGCAGAGCAGTCCTAAAGTTAAATTTTGCACTTATAGTAAGAGAAATTTATACCAAAATTTCTCGAACTTTCTGTTGGGGATGCTAGATCCTCAGAAATCACTTGGCAGACGTCTCATTTAGTAATTTTATTTTGGAAATCTGAATCTCTCGTTTTCGCGCCAACAGCACCCACTTTTACACTCAGTTTGTATTTCCCACTATGAGGAACCTTAAATGTCATTAGTTCGTTTCTTCTTTTAGCACGCTATTTGGTGACGTTTTCCAAGGACATTTTTGTATTATATATAAACTCATGAGTTATGGGCTTGTTCGTTCGTTCTTTCGACTGCTTGTAGAATATACATATCCCTCGGTTGAATCCGGTCTTTTCTCTCTAGTAAGTAGGGCTGGGGAGCAGGAAAATAGCTTAGATTATCCTGTTGTTGTGTTGCTGACTTTCGTTCCTTTCACCGGTTTAGGTGATATCGTAATCTCTTCAAACGTAGCACTTTCACTCAAGTTATTCAGAAAACTCAACACTTAACCAGAATCTGTATAAATAGAGATATTTGAGTAATTATTAGTAAAAATTCGAATCGGGTTACGATATTAAAAATTCCGTAAAACCTGAAAGACTGCAGTAAATCTTACTTGTTAAACCCTGTCCATGGTCTCAAGGAAAACTGCAAATAAGGTTCAGCAGTTACAACGGAAGAGAAAGGATCAATATTCTTTGATATTGTTTCGTTCCGTTTCTGATTGGACGATAAAATAAAGAGAAGTTTTACAATGTGTGGTGGGAAGAAATATAAACAAATGAATCAAGATAACCTAATAACGTTGGAAGTAATCAAATGTTATAACATTTTTAACGTTGTAACAGTTAACAGTAATATAAATATACGCTTTGCTGAGTGCATTCCTTTTAATCTGTTGTAATCAATATGGAGTTTGGAGTAGATGTGCATAGCACATTAGCACTACGAGATGACATTAACATGATGAATAGTAAAGGAATCGAAACAAAGACTGAAAATTGAGAATATGATTCAAAATGACAATGAGAAGCTAATAAAGAATACTGAAACTTAAGATTCAGAGAAAAATCAAAAGTAGAAATATCTGTGCCGTTAAGGCTGATATTGAATTATGTCACTTAACGTCGGCCACGAAAATCATCTTAATCAGATAGAGTGGATCCAAAAACATGATTCAGTCCAACGGCCAGTGACTTCATAGATTGAAATCACGTTTTCCAACCTACTCTTACTTAATGCAACATTCCATATCGAGGTAATTCGTAGTTGGATATATGTAACATGTATCACAGCCGCTTCAATTAATCAAGATTCACAACCTTATTAACCGGTTTGTCATACTTACCTAATAGCTCTACGTCTGATCTCAGTATTAATCCCTCGGCTGTCCCATCATACGTGAGTAATGCTCCGAGGACATCTGTAATCAAATACTTGCAGCCTACGCTTATCGTCTATATACAAACGCCTTGCTCCAAAGACACTGAATAATACAACGTGGACTGGGGCTCAAAATACTGGTCCTTTTTAGTCGGAAATTGTTTACCATTAAAGTACAACTGAAGATAGAAATATCATAAAGGCAAGAAAATCTATGATTGAAGAAGTTCACTTGTAACTCTTAGCATGAATAGAATCCATGTCAAGCAAAGAATGTACAGTGAGCAATAGTGTTTACAAAAAATTCGGATTGATAGACTGTTATGAACGGGGAATTAAGAAGCCCAGACAATTACGAAAGCTATTTTCTTGGGACGTTATTGCATTTCATTCAAAACCTGTAAAACACTTATATTTATTTTTGTCCCTATCTTATTCTACATAACACGAGCTTTCGTTCTATGTATCATTCACTAGCATACCCTTTTTTGTTCCAAAAATATTGTAATTTAAACATTATATTTTGCACTATAATTTCTACCCTAATTCCCTGTTCGGGCATAACTGTATTTTTCCAAATTATCCTACGTCGTGGTCAAGATATGCACTTATTTATTCATGTACATTTTTGTAGTAATCCGAATTCAGAGAATCCAGAGTTTAGTGTTCCAACTGTCTTGTCTTCTTTCACTCGCGTGCTTGCCAACCAATCAGGATTTAGAATAGTTCTCTCTACCCCAATCGAACTCACGCGTATTAGACTCAAGGTTAAGCCACTCAGCCTAACGCGTCAAGGTCATAATTTAGACTACACAGACCAAGGTCAAGTCATAACAAGTATCACGGGGTAAAAGCGATCCAAGGTCATAACAACTGGCGACGGAGAATTTTTTTTCTTTCCTATATTGATTGATCCAGTACAAAATGCCTGTTTCATTGGATGACCTTAAAACTATTCTTCAAATGCAGCAAGCACAAAATGAGGCAAATCAGACGAAGCTTTTGGATGCATTCGCACGAATGTTCTCATTACAGTCGTCCTCAGCTTGTCAATCAGATAAGCATGAAAGCATCATAAATTCTATTTCTGAATTCCAGTATGATCCTGAAGCTAATGTCATTTTCAGTTCGTGGTTTCACCGCTGTGAAGATATTTTCCGCGTTGAATGCTCGCATCTTGATGACGCAGCAAAAGTCCGCTTACTCTTAAGAAGACTGGGAACACAGGAATATAATAAATATGTGAATTTTATCTTGCCGCAAAATCCACGAGATGTATCATTCAAAGATACAGTCCAGATTTTATCTGATATTTTCGATGAACAGTCCTCATTATTTAATACTCGCTATAAATGCTTCCAAATAACGAAATCTCCAGAGGACGATTATCTCACGTATGCCGGGAAGGTAAATCGACAGTGCGAACGCTTCAAAATAAACGAAATCACAGCGGACCAATTTAAATGCTTGATTTTCATATGTGGTCTAAAGAATGAAGAAGATGCAGATGTCCGTACCAGAATGTTGGTACGCATTGAACAAGAACCAAATATGACATTACAAATGGTCACAACCGAATGTCAGCGGTTACTTAATCTCAAGCATGACACTGCGATGGTGCAACAGAAGGGTAAACCTTCCGGTTCTGATTCAATTAATGCGCTCCGATCCATAAAATCATCGAAACAAAACTGTACAAGCATGAAAAAACCTGCCAACCCCCCATCACCATGCTGGTTCTGCGGAGCATGGCATTTTGCAAAATTCTGTCCGTTTAAGAATCATAAATGCCGCAAATGTCATCGCATTGGCCACAAAGAAGGTCATTGTTCGTTAAATAAACGCAAGACTAAACATCGTAGTGAAAATTCAAAGCAACAATCAAATAGTCAGATTAAAACCACGTTTGCAACCTTTAAAGTTGGATTTAAAAATAGGCGGAAATTTGTAAATTTATTAGTAAATGGAAAACCTATACGACTTCAGTTAGACACTGCTTCTGATGTCACGTTGATTTCAAAGAACACATGGCACAAGTTAGGATGCCCATCCATCCGACCGACAGAACATGTCGCCCGAAATGCGTCAGGAGACATAGTAAAGTTGACAGGAGAGGTCCTATGCAATGTTCAACTTATGGGAAGTAAATTTACAGATGTTTGTTATCTAACAAATCGACACGATTTAGATCTATTGGGATTAGATTGGATTGCACATGTTGATACTTTGAACAAATTATTAGATGAGGTATGTTCTCAAAATGTTTCCTATGATTCTATCCAAATCCCTAATGATATTTCTAAATCAAATGCCTCCGACGAATCATCCTCTCTGGATATTAACGAATTAAATGCTTCTGATGAAACATGTTCTTATGATCTTTCTGAATCGAACAATTCAAATGTTATGTGTTCTCACCATGTCAAATCTAATACCGCCGATTTAGTACCTTCTCATAAAATTTCCAAATCGAATACTTCAGACAAAGTATGCGCTAGTGAAACTTCGGAATCTCATGTACTTCTTTCTAATTTTATGTCTACATCAAAGTCTTCTGCTTCCTCTCAATTGTCGTCCGTATCTTACATAAACCATCTTCGACAAATTCTTCCAGTGACAGCTGCTCGAATCGCTGAACACACTCGCCGCGATCCTATCTTAAGACGATTATCTACATTTATCCAGCGTGGTTGGCCCCCACGTATAACATCTCATGAACTGAAACAGTATTATCAACGACGCCAATCTTTATCCATCGTCAATGACTGTATAATGGTTGCTGATCGCGTAGTGGTTCCGTATAACTTACGCTCACTCGTCCTGAAACAACTGCATACAGCCCATCCAGGTACTGGAAGAATGAAAGCTATTGCTCGAAGTTATGTATATTGGCCTAATATCGATGAACACATCGAAGATTTCGTGCGTGCGTGCAGAAAATGTGCTGAGGTTTCTAAGTGTCCACGAAAAGCTGAACTACATTCCTGGCCATCTCCAGAAGAACCTTGGTCGCGTATACATGTTGATTTTGCTGGCCCATTCCAGGGTACGTACTTCCTCGTTTGTGTTGATGCTTATTCAAAATGGCCGGAGATTTTTCCTATAAATCAAATCACTTCACAACAGGCTATCATGAAGCTACGGCAGTTATTCTCCCGTTTTGGAGTTCCAGATGTTCTCGTGACAGATAACGGCACTCAGTTTATTTCTTCCATCTTCTCAGATTTCTGCAAGAGGTTTGGAGTCAAACATGTCCGTTCACCTCCGTACCATCCACAATCGAATGGTCAGGCCGAAAGGTTTGTAGATACCTTCAAAAGAGCGCTAATGAAGGCAAAAGGGGAGGGAAAGATAGAGGAGATTCTTGATGACTTTCTCTTGGTCTATAGAACAACTCCAAACCCATCAACACCAAATCAAATGTCCCCAGCAGAAATTATGTTTGGTAGAAAAGTAAGAACTGCCCTCGATGCCATGAAACCACAGCAAAGAGACATCGGAAAAAGAAACAGAAAGATGGAAAACCAATTTGATCGCCATCATGGGGCGAAACGCAGAATTTTCCAGAAAAATCAGAAAGTATACGTCCGCGATTTCCGATATTCACCTCCACAATGGACCAGTGGACGCATACTTAAGAGACAAGGGAACGTAATGTATGTGGTGGAAGTTGAAGGACAGAAGTGGACACGCCATGTCAACCACATACTGGAAAATGCTGGCACTTCACAGAAAACCGAGAAATTAGACTCAATGTGGAGAATCATTCTGGACAGTTTTGACATAAAATGCTCAGCGACTCAGAAGACCACGCAACCTGAACAAAGTCCTATTAGGAAAGCATCACGGAAACGCAGAAGACCAGATATTCTACAGGTAGACCCAAAGAGGAGAACATACGTTTCCGAAGGAAGATATCAATGATGATATCTCAGCACTTACCTGTATATAGTAACTAACCATTTTTTTTTATTTTTTTTTAAAGGGGGAAGGTGTTATGAACGGGGAATTAAGAAGCCCAGACAATTACGAAAGCTATTTTCTTGGGACGTTATTGCATTTCATTCAAAACCTGTAAAACACTTATATTTATTTTTGTCCCTATCTTATTCTACATAACACGAGCTTTCGTTCTATGTATCATTCACTAGCATACCCTTTTTTGTTCCAAAAATATTGTAATTTAAACATTATATTTTGCACTATAATTTCTACCCTAATTCCCTGTTCGGGCATAACTGTATTTTTCCAAATTATCCTACGTCGTGGTCAAGATATGCACTTATTTATTCATGTACATTTTTGTAGTAATCCGAATTCAGAGAATCCAGAGTTTAGTGTTCCAACTGTCTTGTCTTCTTTCACTCGCGTGCTTGCCAACCAATCAGGATTTAGAATAGTTCTCTCTACCCCAATCGAACTCACGCGTATTAGACTCAAGGTTAAGCCACTCAGCCTAACGCGTCAAGGTCATAATTTAGACTACACAGACCAAGGTCAAGTCATAACAAGTATCACGGGGTAAAAGCGATCCAAGGTCATAACATAGACACACACAAAATCGTCAGAATAAAGCCTGAAGTCTCGAGATTTTCTAGTGACTGCACTACTATACCTTGCATAATCCTCAGGCATACAAGGTCCATGGACTACAATATATTTAGTTACTCCACGTAACCTACAATCAGGTTTGAGTTACTCTAAGTCAGGAGAAAAATTGATCCGGTAAATATATGAACACAAGCGAATGTAGTAAAGCGAAAAGTGAATGATCAAGTGAACAAAGTTATGTAGTTTTGCATACACAAAAATAAGAAACATAAATTTACGAATAAATTGTATGGTTTACTTACAGAAACAGTATCAGAATCTGCCATATCGAAAAGCAGTGGGTAGACCTTTGAGTCGAAAAACCGATTTAGGATGAATGTTTGAGAATACATACCAACACGATCAGTTACAAAACCAGTGCCATCAAGAACCAAATGTTTCAGTGTTGTAGTTGGATCCTTTTTATCAGATTTTTGCAATGCACACCCTTCCAACCTAAATGTATTAAAAAGAATGGAAATCCTTTAGATTAATGGCCACTTTTTTTCGGAACAAACAAAAGCGTTTAGGCACTACTCATAGTTAGATTAAATAAATATACGCCCAAACTAAATACCATAGCAGTAACACATGGACAGTAAAAGAGAGCTAGTTAAGTTTCGGTTAGATCTTTTGCAGGATTTATGAACCACCATACCTTTTCTCCTAATTATCATGTCCCGACAACTAAGTAATGATGAGAAGAATCAGCAACAGCCTTAAGCTAACGTATGAAAAGGAGAAAGTAGACGGTAATAACCAGGATAAAAAGTAGGAGTCCTTAAAGCATATAGAATTATATCGACGTATGATATTAATCGCCTACATCGTTTAACTAAGTTGAGAAGTAGTCAGCCACACAGTGAGTGGTAAAACAACAACTACAAAATGTTATCAACAATCTTTAGGCAAATGACATCCACTGAAACACTGTTAACTATTAAATGGTAGTTTGAATTCCAGCTTTGCCTGCAACAAATACCATTTTGCGCTTGCTTTTTCTAGTTATGAGAGATAATTTAGTTAGGATTTTTTTATTTAAGCACAGAATAATTTAACTAAATTTTGAAACAGCTGGTGGAATTTCCAACCGTTACGCAACGCCTGTGGTTCACAACGTTTGATTCGTTATAACAGATGTGATTAAGAGTTACAAGTTATAGGTTTACATTGTAATTGTGCAAATTTTCACTTACGTTTCCCATGAAAGGTTTACTTTACAATGCGACTACAATTTTCATAGAATTTGTTATCATAACTAGTGAGGGAGAGTTTTAACTTACTTCTGTACAAATTTCTGATACTGGTTTGAATAGAACATGCCTGGTGGTGTAAAATGAACAACTAAGGATACACCAGAGGTTAGATTTCCACTAGGCTCCTCGGCTTGAATAGAATTGAAAAAGTGTTCATTGGATATGAATGCAGGAATGTAATCAGAATTCGGACAGTCGACGAAAAGCATATTTTTTGATGGTGGTGATGGCACAGTTACTTCATCCGGAGATATCTAGATATGAAATAAGAAAGACTAAAATGTATAGTATTAGAAATAAATAGTAAGAATTCGATTGATGAATACATTTATCTTGACTTTTTTATAATAGCCATTTATTTAGTCACTTAAAACAATAAAAGATTTCTACTATGAAAAAACCCAAATGTCTGTGTGAATAGACAATTTTTATCATCGCAAGCACTGACTACTACTCATAGACATTTGAAATAATTAGTATATGACTTTAACAACTAATACTTGTAGGTGTCATTACCAAGGTTTGATTTGATAATTTCGAATAAATTGAGCATTGGGTTGATTGTTATAAATAAAAATAATATATTTGTAATATCCCAATGAGTAGAAAATTGGATTTTTCTGACGTTTCGTGGCTTAGTGTAAGTCACTTCTTCAGAGAATAAATAAATATTCTCTGAAGAAGTGACTTACACTAAGCCACGAAACGTCAGAAAAATCCAATTTTCTACTCATTGGGATATTACAAATATATTATTTTTATTTATAACTAATACTTGGTTTGCCCCCAAATTCCCTGGTACGGTCGAGGGTGGAAGAGTCAGCTTTCCCTCTCGAAATGTTCTCACATGAACACACGTATATAGCCACTACTAGGGAAATCCTACTCACTGCCTTTCCGTGACAGGAGGTTTGTTTACACAATGGAGAGGACGAAAAGCGGATGCCCGACGCTTAAACTTGGTTGGTGGGTTCTCATGATCCACGGAGAGGATTAGGAACGCCTTGATTCCAAACTAATGGTCACATGGGCTACAGGATCCTGAGGGAACAAATGGAGTATGGATCAATTGTTGGTCACCGGCTAACATGTGACTGCATCGCCCTGTGGGTTAGACCTATAGGTTAAAGGATCGGGGAGCGTCCCCCTAAGAAAATCACATGCTTCAGTTTGGGCGTCCTCATGCAAATTGAATGACAAAGTGTGGCGAATATATATTTGGTGTCTTTTTGTACCGATCTTTGTGTTTAAACGAATAGATAAATAATACTTCCAATATGTATCTCAATTCGCTAGATATTATAAATGATGGGAACAATTATCGAACAGTTCAACCACTTCAGTTGATGTTGATTTACAGCTCTAAATACTTTAAATTTGATAACAAAATCTGATGACTGCACATCAATACTTGGTTACTTGATATCTTTACAGTCTGTTAGAATATCAATGCTATTTGTGGATGTAATGTATTTCAACAAAATCTGTAATGAAAGATTAAAAAGTGGGGAGTTAATTACTGGATATTACAAGTGGTGTAAAATGATATTTAATTAGAAGTCGGCAACCCATTGATTTTTACAGCAACTTTTGATTTATATATTTTTGTAACGAACTCACTAGAGTTCTATGTATTTGGCTTTGAGCCACGTTATTTATGAGGAGTGATAATACAAACCAATGACCAAAACCAAAGTACATGGAGTAGTGTTCGATTATGTGAATTACTGGTGAAGTGATATGACTATTAATCTACCGCTCTATTACCATCTATATGTCTGGTTAACAGATAAATACTTATCAGGTAATTTGCTAAACCAACAAGCTACGAGTCTGATTCATGCTTAGAGTAAGTTCAATTATAAATCACAAGAGTCTGAAAAAATTTACTCACTATACGTCCATCACTTAAAATTAAATTTTCTCCATTTATAACAGCTTGTATTTCCCCGGATTTTAGAACAGATCTGTAAAATGAAAGGTTGGAAACAAGTCGAAATTGAAAATATGAACAAACCGAATATCTCTCGCAAAAAAAATGAGTAGCGAAAGGTAAAGTAGTTGCAAGAAAACTTAAGTATACGTAAGCCAATCAGACGCGTACACATCAAAGAAATATAAACTAATAAAACATTGCACATAAAGCAACAAAAGTGAGCAATTTGATGGTAAACACAGATCCTTATCCTTGCAGTGTTCAATTTTAGGTTTTCATAATGATAATGAATCAGTTAGTTCCGAATGTCTACTTTGTTGCTATTATTTTCCAAACTATAAAATTTAGATGACTTGTCATTTATGTACTAGAGATTACTTTAAATATAAGAATTTTGATTTAGATAAATACTCAAAATATCTGCTATTCTCCTTAATATTATTAGGATTTCGGTTTACTTTAAAAATGAATAACGTTTATCAAGTAATGATCAACTAATAAAGCGGTACCACATTCGTACCGCAACAAAAAGGATTATGTGACCAGCTTGTAAATGCTAATTGTATTTTAAGAAATTTTATTGTGGGTAAGGATGATAGAAAAAATGTCAGTTGTGATAAGTAATATCATAGAAATTAAATTAATTTGACCTAAACACCAAGAATTATTTTCTATATTTGCCAATTCTCATTTAATGCTACTGTGCAGCACGATATATAAAAAAGATTAAAGTAAGCGGTTCACTGAAAAAGATGTCAGGTTATTGAAAAGTATGATGATTTCGACAGATTTACTTATGAAATCCTAGCGCAAAAATGGCGACCACTGATCGATACTACCTGGATTAAGTAAAAAAAACGATCTGCTTTTTGAGATGGCACTACAAAACAAAGGATAAATTTGTTTGGTTCGTATCTACTGGGACATCACAACTCTTTAGATCAGGTTCCATAAATTAGATAATTCAACTTTTCGAAGCAATATCTTGAATTTAAAGACAGCTGCGATTTCTTCGCATTTTATATAGATAGTAAAATTTACTTTTAAAATAACTTTAGAAAAAAGTTTTACGTTATCACCAACCCATGGGAAAAGTATGACGGTTACTGATGAAAGTCATCACTTATCATGACACTTATTTTTCACAAGGATTTACAGTAAAATTACTTTGAGATGCATAAATATTTATCTCCGTCTCCTCAGAATAAACTATCTCAAACTCGGAGATTAAGGTGACAGGTTTAAAAAAGCTTCAAATGTAAATTTTAAAATTTCAGATTAGCAGTCATTTCCCAATGTATTTATTATAATTTGGCATCTTACAAACCGTATGAACTGAAGGGTTGTTTATGATTAACAATGTAAATTTTATATCAATTACGAATTAGTGTGCTTATTTTTAAGTCACACTTTGTGTGAAGCCCAGTGATGCAAACCGGCTGTTCGAACCTCAGTAGTTAGAGTGGGATCACAAACTGCGTGACCTAATAATGATGTACGTCATTTGTCTACTAAAGATTGGTGTACTCATGTTTGGACACAAGCGCGAAGGATAGTGATACTACCTACCTGTTCAGATAAAAGTAGGTGGAGCGAAACTCGAACCTGCAACTTAATGGTTGAGAGTAGAGCACTAAAACTATTAGGGTACCGACGTACGGGTTATTATTAATGTGTAGTAAACAATAAGTTTGTACCAACTCATTCGATATTTGAAAAATCTGTCTCATAGAAAAATTGGGATTAGGAAGACGTGGTAGAATTAGATTTAAAAGGCTACTACTGACTTACGCTGGTATACATGCTTCATTGAACTTTGACATGATCAACTTACGACGTGTACGAAATGGCTAATGAACAGAGATAAAACAGAAAAGGAATTAAAATATAATTACTGTAATTGAATATGAGTGGGAATTTGTTATGTAATATGACGTTGAAATAGTTGAGAGTGATAATAGTAGAATTCCACTTAATTTGATCTTTCAAAGATTAGATTAATGTGAAGGTAGTTCTTTTTTACTATGGAAGGATATCAACCAAATTTCCGCTTATAAATGATACTTGAATTAAGATTTTGCAGATGTGAGTCAAAAAATGCAGAGAAGGTTTGATAGACAGATTTAACTGTAGTTTTGATATTTCATCATCTGGATTATTACAGGATTTTTAGCAGACAAAGTATTATATTCGGTTGTATTAACATGCAACAACATCCAGTCTTTGATAAGTTAAACGGAGAAAAGTTTTCGTTTGGCCCATTTCTAGCCAATCAGCGCTGGCGGACAAGTGAAGATTCTAGAACCTCGTGTATAGTTATAGATATACTGTTCTTCTTACAGTGACTCCCGTCCAACTTGATTTATGTGGAATATAATTACATATCTGTCCAAGCCGTTTTCATGTTTTGGGCACTAGTTGAGTGAAGTGGTATTTGAGGAGTACTAAGCAATAAGGGTACATAAGTCTTACGTTGTAACTGAATGAGTTGGATAACAAAAGACTGAACATGTCTTTCCAATCTCAGAGTATTTAAAAGCTGTAAACTTTACCGAGCCAAAATATCAAGCACGTTTTTAAGCTGTTTATGTAACAAGAGCGAATTAAAACACTAGATCTTTATGGGTTTTAACATAACCTTTACTAAAACGATGGTGAACTATAAATCATGGATGAAACAAAAGTGTGGATATCTATCTATTAAATTGACTAACCTGGAAGTAGTATATAAAAACACTAGATTCTGATACATTACCCAGATTTTCTTTTCGTCGTTTGTAGACTACAAAATAAAATATCAAAAACATTAGTCACAATGTACGCAACAGCATAGTACTCGAATCTGCCTTACGATTTTAGATACAGAAATGCTTTTGACAAGAAGAATAACGATGATTGAGATAAACAAGGAAAATATACTAAGAAACGTACGATGCCCAAAGATTAGGCTTGGTAGTTATATTTTAAGTTATCAGAGAATGAGTGACCTACCAGCTAGTTTCTTCCAATAGCCTATGGCATTTTACCATGTTTATTTTGTGTTCATATTTTGTAGATAAGTGTTGTTTTATTATATAAAACTATGCGTCTGACTAGTGGTCTTGTCTTTGAGTTCTAACCATTCGAGGGCCTAAGCCAACTATACGGTGTCATGAGAAGCCATCACTCGGTCACACTATATCATTACGTTCATCTATCGATTGGCATTCTGTTCATCAATTCTAATGGTGGAAATTTCATCCAACCAAACCACAGAAAACCCCCTCCATAATAAAAAAATCCCACAAATACCGTCTTCTATCACAAATCATGTTTTTGAATATTTTAACTTTAACCCTTGGAGACAACCCGTCGGGCCAAATCCATGGATAGTAGAGGTAATAACAGTATCAGTAGTAATTGGAAAGATTAGGCATCAGAGATGCGATTCCAGAAAATTTAAATTAGTGAAGTAAAGACAGAAAAAGTTATGAGAAACTTAGAATTTCAGAAATTATGGGAAGAAAGAGAACGAATGCACCTGTGTCATTGCAAACGATAATGTCCTCGAAAACATTGTTATTGTATGACATGATAGGACCTAAAAGAATATATTTTTCAGGCAATAGGTTGAGTTGGGGATATTGTTTACCAAGTTTTAATGTAACAACTAAACGTTAGGAAAATATTCAATAAGTAAAAACTTGCCTGGTTCTTCATTTACGTTTGTTGGCTTGAATATTTGGAAAGATTGTACGCGAAATGCATCATCAGTGTAATACTTCTCATGAATCTCACTCATGACTGAAACGAAGAGAAAACACCAAATTGAGTCGATTTAAAAAAGTAAGCAAAGAACTAGCTAAGATGCAGCTAGATGATTAATGGAAGAGTGAGCTTATGATCATAAAAGAGGGCTATTTGATTAAAGAGCATGAAAAAACTTACCGATATCGGTTGTTTTACAATCAGTAAACGGACGAGTCAATTGCATCAGATGTTCCTAAGGGCATAAAAAAAGTTTAAATGCAAATAATGTGCATGAAGTAAAGGGATCCTAATGGACCTGGAAACTTGTAAGTTATCATCTAAAATGACCTCATAACGATTTAGATTTGTAAATTTGTAAGGACTGCTTAAGCATCATTATAAAAAGAAATTACTAATCATTAAATATGCAATAAAGATCAAAACTTGGTAGACAAGAAATCAAACACAAATATATTTTTGACACAGGACTATAACAGACGTACGAATTTAGATATATTTCAAGACCTAGGATTTTAGGATCAAATGTTAGGTGTTTGCATAACTATTATTCATAATACTGAAGGTGATCTATCGAACACAAAGGTCTAGAGCTGATTGTAGTGTTTGGCTTGAGTAAGCAGATAAACTATCCCTCTTTACGAAGTAAATAGAAAACTTAGTATTGAATCACGATAGAAACAATGAGAGAGAAGGAATCCCTTTCAATTACTAAGAACAGACTTCTGTGCCAGGCTTTGGGTTATAACTGTTTCAGACAATGCCCAGACATTTGAAAACGGAAGTGAGTTGGTCTTTGCACTAATGGTCCGATAGATGAGTGTAAAATATTTAAAATACTTAGTCTCTATTGCATAATACGAACGTCTAGGAATATTAACAAACCAATGTAATAGAACATAACATATATATGACCACCTTACTAGTAATTATAACCGATGGATTGCATTAACACTGTCAGATAGCTTCTTCAAGTTTACAAGGACAACCTCCAAAATACTTTTGAGATTGCCTTTGATTTGAGCAAAACGTTTTATCCAGAATAATAATAATGACGAGAATAATCTTCCTTTACACAATTACAATAATCTAGTCCCTTTTACTTAATAGAAACAAGAATGAGTTTTTAACGTTTCCCCATATTCTGTGATCGATTATTTTTCATGCTACTGTATAACGGTAAGAGGATTAAATGGCTTTGCTTCTAAAACAACTTTTAGACATAGGATAGAACCATTTGCAGGCAGGATTAATATTAGCTTCTTTAGCAGACATATCTAAGCGTCTATGCAAAGTGAAGATTCATTTAGGTTAGTTAGCCTAACGACTTTTCTAATAAGAGGTGATTTTCCAAATTTAAACATCTAATTAGTTTCTAAACAGATATCTTTAAAAACACAATTTAAAGTGGATACACCATTTGTATACAAAATTAAGGTGAGGACAAGAACAGGAAAATTTTAGAAAGCATTATAAGGAATAGTTGCAAATGAATGTAACTGCTTCGGTGAATATGGATATTAGACAATGTCGAACGTTAGTAGCAAAAACAGTTAACCCCTTCGTGAAATAATAGAGCAAGAACATTTACCATCACTAACAATTAGTTATGTTCCCTAGTTATGAAATAGAGCTTTGCTGATTATCATATCTGAATCAACTAACAGTGAAGAGAATTAGCTTAAAATATTTAACATTGTACAGAATGATATCTGAGCGACGAAAACGACCGCTGTTTGTAAAAGATATCCTAATATTACTTTTATTCGCACTTAAATTTTCAATACCTGCGACCTGATAGATATTTCGTAATAACATTGAAAGTGCATATTTTGCTAATACAATATATTTTGTATGGTGGATAACTCACTAGTTCTGTGGGTCCATGTATAGTTAACTTCTTAACTCCTGCGGCCTTTGCAGTCAATGCCACACCTCAAAATATGTACAACTAGCATTTGTACTAACCTAGTAATCCAGAAGTGCAATCCCAAGACATACGCGTAAGAAAGACATGTTGTATGCGCGAAGTTTTCATTCTAATATTAAGTAAACTAAGAGCATCATTACCGATATTCTGCCAAGACTCTTTGCGTTGACTCACCACAGTTGACCAAATAACGACATACCCCTGTGTCAATGAGCATCGATTTCGAGGAACCAGCACGTCCATTGCCAACAACGGTTAATGATATGGAGTGTGGTGGTGGAATCATCTTATCTCCAGGGCGTTTATGTTTTAGGAACCGTTTAGGTGTTGTTACTAAACGTACGTAGCACAAGGAGGAACGCAGCATTCACTGTCACTGCAAGCCTCAATAAAGTTACCTGTAGCCTTGAAAACGTGTTAGGAAAAGAGATGCTTGTAGCTAGAACAAAAATATCAGACGAAAATCAATAGATTTACAAACACGTTTTGGATTTAGTGGTTTAAGTGCAGCGTCGCCACCTAGTTAGAATGGTACGTCCACAGACATACCTGGTAAGCCACGTTAGAAAAGTAGCGCACCTTTTGATAATACCCCCGAATTACCTCAATGCCATCATCCTAATGTCCAATATTCACAAGCTTGTATTAACTGGTTGATTTATTTTCGCTTGGTAGTTATTCATGAATTGATATATCTTTCAGTTTGTGTTTGCTTCAGGGACGCAAAACTTTTGGATACCGGCAGCTTTCGCGTCCATTTTAGAAACAATGGACAGAGAATTTAAATGCTAGGAGGATACGATTGCTTCGATAAATAAATAACTAGGTTAATGCAGATAGTATGAGGAGACTGAAATGTAGAAATAAGAGGGAAAACGCGGATGACAATAAAATGGACAGGAATAACTGAGTGTTATGTGATGATGATAGCAGTAGTTAAATTATAAGAACTTCATTAGATAAAGCTGATCCATGCTAGAGATGTTAATCCGCTCATTCAATGTCTTCTTGAAGCTGTACACTGAGAGTGATGTGGTTAGTTTGGCTTAGAAGGCATTATAAGTAGAACAGCTCCTCATGAGAAAAGGTGTGGGAGTACCCTGGTTTTGTTCTTTGATGTGTGATCTTCCAGGTGTCTCTTTGAGGAACATGATGGAGCTGTATTTTTTTAGACAGTGTCGTATACAATTCTAGGGTGATTGAGCTCAGTTGTATTCGCACAAAAGTCAAGAGTTACACCTACTTTGTTTAGATCCCCGATATAGTTTGAGCTGGTATCCAAGGTCTCTATGATGACTAGCCCTATATCTCACTCTGATGAGACAATCGAGAGCTGGCTTCCATGGAGGTCATATGTTGTTTTATCAAATGGGGTAGAATGTTCATGACATGATATTTCGACATGTTTTGTTTTAACCCATTGTCTATTACTCATTTCTCTCATGTTGTGGGATTTTCGGCCAGCTGTTTATATGTAATACTCATGTTCTGGAAGAGTGAATACTATATTCAAAGTCGGAAAGGTCTCAAAGTCTTGATTGCTCTAGGCCTTATATTTTGACCAAATGGCTTTGAAACCATGGTCACCTGTTGCATAGAAGTGTGTGAATGCTTACACTTCACGACTAATGATGACTAGGAGGTCAATGTATAGCTGTCAAACAATATCCACCGCAAATGCATATGTACCGTGACCAATATGCATCATAGTCCAGATGAAAGTATTTATCAGCTACTACCGAATTGTAAACCTATCATCTCTATAATTCATTTTAAAGCTCTCAACCATCCATTTCACCTCGCACCACTTATCATATCTTGGTATCATCAGCATATAAAAAGATCATGGTGGTAAGGGACTAGCAAAGCCATTTACATGCATTAGAAATTTGGTTTCCGATGGCTATATTAATGAACGATCGTGTACCTGATTGATCATATTCGCATTGACTGAGTGAATCAACCCCTTCAGGGTAGGTGGTTCGTTTCCTATTCTTAAAGATGTTTCATTATTTTGTGCAGATTTTTTCTTATGGTTAAATGCTGAATTCAGGGATTAATCGATTGTTATATTGATGTCTTTTTAGAATAAAACACCTTTCAAAGCCTTGATCACAACAGAGGTCTTTATAAGTGTCTACCAGGAAACATGAGCCCGAGACATCGGAGGACAGTCAATTTTTCGCCATCATGACAAGTGAAGGGTTGTTTGGAAGTACCAGTGTGTGTACATGGGTTAAGTCATTTAGTACAGAGCCAGCATTGGTCAATAGTAGTGTCACTTACGGTGATAATGTAGTGGCATAGGGCCCTGACCATACAATCCTAAACGCTGAACACGAGGCGACTGGGAAAACAGATATTCAACATTTGAGGCGGGTAAAAAACTAACGATGAGGAAGGCGAGTGGAAAAATTGAAAGAATCTAAATGAATCGAATGGCATGGCTCGGCCTCGAAGACGTGATCATTTTTGTGTAGCCTATACCTTTTATTCATATTGAACATATTGTTCTATCTCTAGCCTAAGTGTGTTCTCCACCATACACTGGTGAATATTACGCTACGATGAGTCGGTGTATAAAATGATGTGACTTCCACGTAAGATCTTATATATTAGGCAGTTACATCACGACAAATCTACAAGTTCGGGATTAGGTCTATTATTAGAGCAGTACTATTAACGAAATAATCTGTAATCCTACAAGTATTCATTTAGTAGAGTGGCAGGGTGTAGATCTAAAGGGATTTCCGTTTTGTTATAGGGAGAGAGGGAGGAAGTAGGAGTATATGCTTCATATTCTTGTTCGTTTGGTTTGTTATCGACAGGGCTAGTGAAAGGGAAGTAGTAAGAAGGTGGTATGGTGAAAGAATAAACATTTTTAGGGGTAAAAGGCGAAGTAGAGTGGGTTGTATGGATAAGTGATTTATTTGAAAAGTCGTTAGAATGGTCCGACAAGAAGCTATCAGGACTAGTGAATTTGTTGGTGAAGTGATGTTTATCGCTCCGTATTTAGACAGAGTATATAGAGGATAGTCCTAAAACAGTGGGAAAATCACGCTCAACAGTTTTAGGCAACAAAGAAAGAATGTTGAGGGGAAGAAAACTAAAGACGTATGGGGTGGTGTTTGTGTCGATGTGGTGAGAATCAGAGATTGTATTAGATAGTTTACCTCATTAGGCACGTACCCAGATAGATCAGCATTGTAATGATTTTGTGTGCTAAGGAGCAGCCTATCCTCGGCGTGGGCAATCAAAGGCGTTGTATGTTTTGGGTTAAAAATGAGGAATCTCCTGAAACTATAGTTAGGAGGCGTTCATGTAGTATATAGTAGTTTCCTGATGCTTAAAACTATTAAAGTACACCCTAAACCATTTCCCAGTGCCGTGAGAAGGCAAGGTCGTGGACAGACTTGGCGGCGTACCCGAGTAATTAAGTATTGCTAATCCTTTGTGTGTCTTAGGGTCTACCAATGCTGTGAACAAATTCATGTTTTGGGCTAAGGGCAATGAATTTTTTGCAGGTTTTTTCAGAGAAGTCTGTATGATCTCTGTATTTCAGTGACCGAACGGCTATAGCTTGCAGCACCATTTTTAGGAAGATACCTGTCAAGCATAGTCGTTGTGGATTTATCGGTGCCTTTGAAATAATCCTGAACGACTGTAGATGTGTAGCTGAATTGAGACTAGGAAGTAGTTGAGCGTTAGGTCCCGGGATTATGTTTGCAGCTTTTTTATGTACAGTTTCAATTTTCGAACAAGTATTAGCACACAGTGTGGCTTAGATTTTGTGATGACTGAGGAATGCTATTTGAGGGTTTTTGTGTGGTCATAATTGTGACTGTTGTCAGTGAATGGATTAGATTGGTTGATGTATATTTCTTTGATGATTCACCTTTGGATGGATGTCCTGTCATAGATTATTCTATTTTTTTCGTAATCGAAATGCGCCGAAGTGAAAGATGACTATTAATGAAGTGATTCTCCTCTTTGGCACTAATAAACAAAAAGTAGATGAGACGGGATACTCTATTTTTGAATTTTCTTGATTTTTATGTTACACCACAAGTGTGTGACTACCTACACCCCTGTAGTAGAGTGCTTTCATATATCATACACATATCACACGCAATGACATTCTGCATATAATTACGTCTTCTTAACACTCTCGAGCATATATGGCCACTCAATTCATCGGTTCTTATAATTTCGAGATCAGAATTTTAAGGAACAACGTTTGGGCGTTTGTATGATGCCAAAGTGCTAGTTCAGGTCTAGCGTAGTCCTAGAAAGATCAGAGCACGATAAAGAACGATTAGCATGTTAATACAGCTTAATATTTTCCTCCTTGATGAAGGATTTCATCCTTTTCCAGACGCTCTATTCATCAAGTCAGAAAGTATATATTTTAGATGGCCCTGATGTAAGATCCAAACTACGGTTTGGACTGCTGAATAGCCCTCCCGGTACGTTAGACACGCGCCCTTTCCCGTCGAAATCAAAACAAGTGATCGGGTAAATAGCGGTTCTATAATTCATCATAAATTTAAATGTAAATCGTTACCTAAACAAATATTACCACTCGGCTATTCAACCAATAATTGTTCAATCAATCAAATCTAAATTACAATAAATAAAGTAGTTGATGAAGGATGAGGGAAAATTACCAGTCACAACAAATGAACGCTATTCTATCCTGACTGGATAGAACACACTAAAGGAGGAGCAAATCAATATGGCTACCGCCAAGAACAAGTGTCAAGTAAAACAACACAGATGCTGTTCGGGAAGAAACACAAACTTAGTGAATGCGTAAGAAAAACAAAAACTATAATAAAAAATACAAGTATTAACAATTCAAATGTAATCAAAAGACAACAATGTACAACTAAGGGGATCAATAGGAACAAAGTGCAAGTGTATACATGAAGGGATTTTCACAAACACACAAAACATTCAAAATGGATCTTACACCGGCCCCCAAATTCCCTCCACACCACACAAGCTACCTTGATGCCTACGGTCATGGTTCATTATATAACATATTACACTATAGAGTAGGACTTACAGCAGTACGCCTACTCGACCTAACTACATTAATAACAAAAAAGACTAACCCGAGGCTTCAAGGAGACCTGCTTCATCTGTTCTCTGGTGATCAACAATAACAGTCGTGGTATAGACCTAATCACTCTTCCCCAAACTCCATCCATGCTGTTGGATGAGGGTCTCGCTTACAATTCAATATTTATCTTCTGCTGATGCGACTGTTGCACAAACCTCCTTAACTCAGAAACTGCACCCATGAAGCTTGACGCACTGTCACTGTAAGTCTCTGGAGGTTTCCTTCTTTTAATAAAGCGTAATAAGGCCATTACAAATGAACCAGTAATCAAACTATACATCAGTTCAATATGTACTGCTCATGTTTGCAAACAAGTAAACACATATCTATATCCTTTTTCTAATGACCTTCCTATGTGTCCTGGTTCTTTACGACAATGTCTAATTATCATTTCCGTCACCAAGTGTCGACTGGGTAAAATTACTGGATGTTTAAAAGCATTTGGGAAGTCTGAGTAGCTTAGCCGACCTGTAACACAGAGTAACCCACCAAGCATTATCGGTGATAAACCTTTCAGATCATCATGACTTACTACTTTACTGCCGTTTTTAAATTCACTAAGTAATTCTCCATACACTTCCCTCTGAACCATCAATAAATTCTTACGCTTGGCGATGTCAAGCTCCTTGACCTTTAAACATCCTAGATGAACGGATCCTTTACAACAGGAATTCGATGAACCTTCTAAACCAGGTTACATCTCTGACTAATTTCAACCACTCGGAATAATAAGAGAGAATAGGTGACATGTTGTACTTTATACTACTCAAGTTAACCACAGCGGTTTTTCTAAACTCAATAGCGTCAGGAGTAGGTTCCGGACAGTCAGTGATTGTTATATAAAATTCGCCATGCAATAAAGTAGGACATTTGAACCAAGATTCAAGATCAGTCATTTTTTGTATACTTCCTGTACATAATAATTCACGTATATGCTTGACGAAACTCTTTGCTTGATCACAAGTGGGAATGGATATCAAGCAATCATCAACATAGAAATTATTCTTGACGTCATCTACAACATAACCATCATAACCGTCAGAGAATATTTGGTTCGTCTTATTCAAGGCAAAGTTCGCACGAAACGGCGATGATGTGGCATCAAATGGATGGGGTGTCATTTGAAACTCGGATGGTTCCCTCGACATGTCTCCCTCCTGCCATCACAGAAATCTTGAAGCTCCTCGATCAGACTCAGGGACCTTCACTTGCATGAACATTTCTCCAACATCTGCAGGGATTGCAACTACCTCCTTGCGAAAACTTATTAATATACACATTAACTCAGCAGTGGTATCGGGTTCTTGATAAATTATATCATTTGGGTAAACACCTGCAAACTCGGCAGCACAATCAAGGACCACTCTAAGTTCTTCTGGTTTTTTCATGTTTAATACTGCATGATGAGGTAAATACAATCGAGGGCGATAATTAGACAGCAGATATATTTCAAAGACCCTCTCCGCATAAGTCCTAGTAAAATTACTTTCAATACTTTTGATATACCTGATGTGCAGAGTGACATCCTTCGACAACATACCCTTCAAACTCGGTAATCTACGGTTTGCTACTTCATAATTATCCACTTTCATATTTGAAATCTTTTTTCACGGTATAGAAACTACAAAATGACCATTGTCGAGGAGCATGCCTCCTTCCACAATCTTTATAGCCGCCTTGTATTCTACTGATGATTTATCACTTGAATAAGCATCTGAAAACTCTGCGTCATAAGGCTTACGTATTTCGTTCTCTAATGTCTGTATCTTACTGGTATGATTAACAACTCTTTTCCTTTATTCCGGATATGATGGCTTATCATTTACGCCGTTGCTTGTCGAGTCGGTGTGCAGCAGGGCGTGATGTCTCTTCTCACAACTGTCAACGTTACAGAGTCTTGTCATCTTACATTCATTAACTTTATGTCCTTGTCTAAGACAGACAAAACAGATACCCTTGACTGTTGTGTGAGACCACCTCTCTTGAACGGTAAGCGCTAAAAATTTTGGACATTTATAAATAGCATGGTCCTGAGAACACACACTGCATTTAGCTCTCTCTCTAGAATTATTCTCCTGCTCCAATTGCAAGTGACAATTTGTCTTTAGGTTGTGTCCCTTTCTCGGACGATTCGCTAACCGTCCAAACCTACTATTAGCTACTCTCGCGCGAGATGCTATAAATTGGGTAAGCTCGTCAAAGGTCGGTTCTCTATTATCTTCAGTCAATTCATCTACCCAGTCCGCCCACTGGGCTTGCATAACTTGAGGTAAGACTCTTACTATTCTCTCTAAAGTAATTAGAGAATTTAAGTCGTCCGTATACTTTATCTGTTTCAAAACCATAGAACAATTTTCCATCCTTATAGCTAGATTTGTCAGTTGCTGAGGATCACTGTAATCAACATTTGTAGTTTTGAATAAGTCCTCTAAAGTTTCCCGAGCGATTACATGCGCCTGTCCGAACAACCGTTTCAGAATTTCTTTGGCCTTCTTGTAACCAGAAGAGGCTTCCAACATAACACAACCCTCAATGGCTGTTTTCGCCTTACCCTTACAATAATGAATCAAATAAAGCAATCGTTGACCATCATCCTTGACTCTTGATTCTACATAAGTCTCAAACTCCCTTAAAAATTTCCAATAACCTCTTGGTTGACTGTCGAAATAACTTGACTCAACCTTTGGTAACTCTAGACCTACGAAAGGCGACGTAGGTATCACGCTTTTCGCTTGCTTCACGTCTAAACTAAGGTTTTCTATGCCATCTGCAGTTATATCGCAACTAGATTCACTATAATTACAATCGTCCCTATTAGAATATAAACCATGACACATTGAGGCATCAGAAGGCACTTGCCTTGATTGAGGGGATCCATTCTTTTGTTCATCCCTTTTAACATCCACGAGCCTTGGACTTAATTTCCTTCGACGATTGTTTGGCATCGTAAGCGAACGACCAAATATTCCCAGAGACCATGATTGGAATCAATGGAACGAAAGCCAAACGAATTCGACCAAAATATTTGTTTAGAACTGTAGGATCCAAACTACGGTTTGGACTGCTGAATAGCCCTCCCGGTACGTTAGACACGCGCCCTTTCCCGTCGAAATCAAAACAAGTGATCGGGTAAATAGCGGTTCTATAATTCATCATAAATTTAAATGTAAATCGTTACCTAAACAAATATTACCACTCGGCTATTCAACCAATAATTGTTCAATCAATCAAATCTAAATTACAATAAATAAAGTAGTTGATGAAGGATGAGGGAAAATTACCAGTCACAACAAATGAACGCTATTCTATCCTGACTGGATAGAACACACTAAAGGAGGAGCAAATCAATATGGCTACCGCCAAGAACAAGTGTCAAGTAAAACAACACAGATGCTGTTCGGGAAGAAACACAAACTTAGTGAATGCGTAAGAAAAACAAAAACTATAATAAAAAATACAAGTATTAACAATTCAAATGTAATCAAAAGACAACAATGTACAACTAAGGGGATCAATAGGAACAAAGTGCAAGTGTATACATGAAGGGATTTTCACAAACACACAAAACATTCAAAATGGATCTTACACCTGACATAATTTAAAATAATGTGAGTATGGTACATATCAGCAGACCAGAGACCCTTAGAACTTAGCATATTTGATGATAAAATTCTTGGAATAGACGTAATTGCAATATTCATTCACTACACGTACTTCGTTGAACGAAAGAAAGTAAACTATGTGGAACGTAATTCATTAAAGGTAACAGAGGAAGACCACGTAAAAATTAATAACCTTTAGAGTCCGCGTCATATAACGCGAGCGGACAATTTTCTGGTGGTGATCGAACACATACCTCATAGAGAACCGTTGTAGATTCATTCAGATGAAAGCTGCGGATAGCTGTACAAGGTGTAGAGAACTGATAGAAAGCTTGTCTGGTGGGTGGGAGAACTTTAGAATGTCACATTCTTAAATCTTGTGCACCACAGTCATACATACCGGAACCGCAGACAGGATTGATCTAACATAAATCCTCAGTACTGCTTATATACTGCGATATCAGGGAGATAGTGGACTCAGCTAATACAGAAATCGCATCCAAATGTTGAGTCTCTGGTTTCGACAAGCGACGACCATGCGATACGTTTATCGTACTTGTGTCGCTTCTCCGTAGTTGACTGAGTTATGAGTAGTTTCAGACCCCATTATCTCCAACTAACCCTTTGCTTGCTGGTCTCACTAAAAGTAAGAGAATGATCCTGACTACTCACATGAAGACTCATAGTTTGGTGTTTGAGCCGAATGATCCATGTTGCTCATATTGCCTGGATGTTCTTTACATAATGTTTTGATGGAGAAAAACGATAAAAATGGGTAGATATACACTACACAAGAATAGGACCTGAAAGATACTTAGAGGTCAAACGTTAGTATTGACCGTCCCAGCAAGCAACCTTGTGTGAATCTAACAACTTGTTCACAACCCCTGTGTTTGCAAGCAAACGCATATGTAGCTGTTGCAGTTAAAACAACCAGGAAGAGAGCAGTTGATCAAGATAGCTAGATTTACCTCACAGTAGTCTAACCGCGGTATGATTACCATTGTCAGATTTGTTCTCATGGTATCTAGCACCAGGGGGAGACGCAGTTCATGTCCTTCGAAGAGCTTGAGCGTTCCAATCTGACAATGGAGACTGGATATTCCTGGTTGTTGGTAAGAGATCAGTGAGGTCACATTGGACCCTAAGAGCGTGTCTTGTTGCGACGGTCTAGAAAACTGCTCAAGTTATTTCAAATGGTTATAGATGGAATTAAAATTTCGCTTTAGGGTCGCCATGTACTGTAGGAGTAGACTTCCAATGCCTCCAGAGACGTAGACATATCAAATAAATATAAGAGAATTATCCATAAATTGGTATAAAGTTCTGTCCTGACCCTAAAACATTTACCAGGTTTCCCCTCGAATAACTCCTATGACATTTCTTCGGCTATCTCCACTGGTAGAGGATTTCAAGAATTGACTACTAGTGTTGAGTACACATGCCAAGTCGTACCACTTATTTCGGTGATTTTTCATAGTTAGTTTTGGAGCTAGGATAAAAAGGTATATTAAAAGATACTTAGAGATCTTTAGCATGGGGTGATCTTATCCGCAACGCAACCATGTAAACTTAATGTATCGCACACTGTCGTTTGTGCGTTCAAGTAACCACAGATTTTGCCATTTCATAATGTATTTTTAATTAAATAACCAGATTATGTAGTTAATTTTCATCTGTTTTTAATTTTTATTCGCCACGTCCGACTGCGTTACACTGTATGTCCATTGCACGCTGGGGTGATATCTCAAGTCATAGTGAGTTTATTCACATAGTTGATTGTTTCCAGACAGACTGTCAGTGTATGATTTTACTGAAGAAAGGTTTGTTGTACTGTAAACCATGTTTCTATGAACAACTGCCTGTTGTCTTCAGTATGAAAGCAGTATATATGTAACCTTCTTTTTTTCTTAGGTAAGTTCAACTGGCCTATATTTCCTGTTTTGGTTTTATCGGCTTAATTATGTCCATTTAACTACTTTGAGCAACATGTCTTTGCAAGTGAAACAATAACTATGACACTTGCTTAGTTTAGTGTTCTTGGTTGTCGTATAATTCAGTTTAGTTGAAAGAATTATGATATACTTAAGTATAGTGCTTGAAGCCTGTAACGAAACAGATCAGTTTAGTAAGTAGAGTTGCCTGTTTCCAATGTGTATACGAATTCAGATCAGTCTGGTTAAAAATAGGAAAAAACGTGCCTTTGATGCTGTTGCTGTCATACATTATAAGATAGCGATAAGTATGTTTGGTGTTTATTTCTAAACTGTACATCTATCACTGACCATATTTCATGATCACTGTCATTAAACAATTTCCCCAGCAATAACATCGGTAGCAAGTTAGCTAAGCGTCTGAGCTTTTAGTTGCCCGCAAAACAGCAGTATACAGTCTTAGAAGATGAGTGTTCTGTGTCTCAATTAAATGCAGCTGGCTGTGGACAAATGTTAAAAATCTTTTTGACAACTAGGACTTTTAGTTTATCAGACACTTACTCTGCTTGTATGTTTTCCTGTTAAACTAGACGCAGATGCATGGGAATACTTAAATGGGAGCAAAATAATAACAGCATTGCAATACGGTACTAAGCCCATGTTATGCTTTGCGCAAGTAATAGTAGCTGACCTTATCTCATGTTCATGAACTCAAGTTTAATCACAACTGCATAAATTCTTTGCTAAAAAACATGTAATTTGGTTATTTATCTACTCCACATTTCTGACTAAATTCATCACCATTTTTTCATTTAGAATGCAACAGGAGTGAGTCTTCGCAGATCATAAAAACTGTTTCGCCCTTAGAACTATGGCCCTATGGAACTGTTTACGGGAGATCCAACGAACAGCAGATTATAAAAAGGATGCTGGACTTTCATTTTAGTCTCACAACCACTTCCAGTATTTTGTGACTTCCTTTACTCTTTCGTTTGGAAAAAAACAACAAAAACTGCAGCTTAACATTACCAATACAACTTTTAAACGGGAACTTGGTTTAAACCTTTGTTTGATATTCGATTCTTAATGAAAGTTCTTGAATAAATTTTTGAATCTAATGTTACTTTGTTTTATCTACATAATCGTTGCAAGAAATTTGTGATAAGTGAGCCTCTCAGCACCTAGATCATGTGTTCAAATGGTTGTGGACTGAATAGAAGAAGCTTTCGCTTAACAGGCTTCCGTGTCTAGTAGCAGGGGATCACCAATACCTCAAGGCAGGAAACTAGGTATGTTAACAATAAAAGAGGAAAAAGAAATCGGTAAATCATAGTATGATACTATACTTAGTCCTTAAGAATAAATCCAGTTGCCTCTTAAAGGACTCCTGGGAAGTCGCTTGGACTAGCTCGGCCGGCAGAAAATTCCAGCATTTGACAACTCTTAAGGGATAGAAGTTGTGCCTACAGTCCATTCTGCTATGTTGTGTCTCTAGTTTCTGGGTGCTACCCCTTAGGTTAGTGTTGGAACTAAGCTTAATTAGGTGTTTTAGGGGATGTCCAGAAGTGTCAAGGTTATTGTAAGCCATTAGGTCACCTCTAAGACGTCTATACTCTAATGAGTGGAGGTTAAGTGATTGAAGGCGCTCTTCATAAGGTGATTTGGTGCATATCCTCGTCATTTCCTTGGGAGACCTACAGACTCGGGTCCTCTCATAGCTTATTCTAACCACCATGGGTTGTCACACCAGCTGACGGATGGACACGCGTTACACATCCTAACCGTACCTGCTTCTTATCTTATAGCTTCTAATCCAAATGCCATATGACAAGCAAGCAATGCCCCTACCCGCACTAATGCAACACTAGTAACTCAAATGCACCCCGTATGGTACCTTACACTGGTTTACGCACTCGCTTAGCTCTTTAGTGAAAATCCCACGAGCCCCCCTACCTCCATCAAAACAAATAAGTCTGTATTTGCAGCATATAGCAATTTTATTATTCAAAAGTAAGATATAACAGTTAGAACTGGAGTAAAATGGCAGTATACAGCAGATGCACGTGGTACATGTCTTCATCGATTAACTGAAATAGAGAATACGGATATTAGCTTAAAAGGCTTATTTAGATAGACTAGTGTCTAATTTGAACTTACTGCGTGAGAAAGTTATAATGGAACTACGAATAATGTAGGAATCTTGTCTCCCGGGGCGTACGAAGCACTCAGACTGTAAGACAGTTGTCCAAAAATAATTCGAATATGAAGGTGAAAATTTGCAGGTATTTTTCATCATAAGGGTGAACATATTAGGTACCAGTTGACATCACACCGTAAGAAAACACAAATTTGCGAGTGGTGAAATTGTGGTGTTTGAATGAACCAATGATACCTTCGTACTGGTTGAATGCTTGATTTCGAATTCTAAATGCAATACATTCGTTGGTGCCTTTGTCTTCTTAATTCAATTGCGTTAATCCTGGAATTCCTAATTCATACGACAATTAGAACACTATATTGGCGTCGTGATGGAACCTGCAATGGAAAAGTTGGATATTCATTCAACTCCTGAAGCTATTGAGGATTATTTGGAAAGGTTCGAAATTTGGAGCATGACCAAGAAAGATGTTAAAGGTGAGAAAATTGTGGCACATTTTCTGACATTCATTGGGAGAGAAGCGTACAGCTTATTAAAAACTTTGGCATATCCAGAAAAACCTATCTCACTCCCTTATGCAACTCTTAAAGAGCTATTGTTAAGTCATGTAAAATGCACCAGTTTTGAATGCTGTGAAAGGGCGAAGTTTCATAAGATGGTTCGTCAAAATGACCAAAAGGCTCGGGAATTCATCCTTGAATTACAGAAACAAGCTGCCAAGTGTAATTTCGGTGATCAACTTCATGTGCAACTGAGAGATCGATTAATTGCAGGAATTAACATACCGAGTTTGGAAAGAGAGCTGTTAAGAATGCCAAACTGTTCAAGATGCTAGAACTGCATGTATTAACTACGAAGCAGTCAATGAACTTGATACCCAGTCGATGAAGATTTCTAATACTTTGCTTAGTCGTCCTGATGAACTACAATCTCAGGGTCAATCAAACTTGCGTTCATTTAACAGTGATTCCTATTCTCGTGTAAATATGAAAGGTGTTTCAACGAGGAATTACAAAGCAAATCACAAAGGTGAGATGAAGTTTGGTAAATGTTTATCATGTGGAAAGTTTCATGCTCGCAATTCATGTGTATTTCGTAATGCTAAATGTTTTAAATGTGGTAAGGTAGGACACATTCAGTCAGTATGCAAAGCTACTGTCCATTTTGCTTCAAGCTGTGCTAAATCTTGTAATTTAAATTTCAATAATTCGGATGTTTCTAGTGATCATTTGTCTTTGTCCACTATTTCGAAAGGTAATGCTCATATTCAGAAGCGATTATATACATCGCTTGGTTCATTTCATGACTTTATTCTGGACACAGGCAGTATAGAGTCCATTATTTCATTCAAGAACTTGAAAGCTTTAGATCCTAACGTTGTTGTACGACCCACTGAAGTATCAATACTGGGGATTACTGGACACAGACTGCCCATACGAGGATGTTGTGAATTGCTAATCAGAGATGATAATTCTTCATACATACCTTGTGAATTTTTAGTTAGTGAAACAAGACTGTCAATATTGGGTTTAAAGAATTTGAAAAGGCTTAAGGTGGAGTTGTCCTTCTTAGTTTCTAAAGAAAATTCTGATACTTTACTTAAAGATTTGATAGCTATGTGTGCTAAGTGCAGTGGAGGTATGAAAATTAAGCCTATAAAACTTCAAGTACAGGGTGATTCCGTCTTTCTTAAAAGACGAATAATTCCTTATGGTCTTCGAGAAGCAGTACGTAAGACATTAAACGATTTGTGTGTGAAAGGCATAATTGAACCAATTCAGTCTTCAGCATGGGGTACTCCTATCGTTACGCCACTGAAGTCGGACGGCAAGACCCCTAGAATTTGCGGTGACTATAGATTAACTCTGAACACCCGTTTGTTGAAGCAAACGTGCACGACGGTAGAAGCTGAAGATGTTCTAAATCGACTTCATGGTTCTAAAGTGTTCTCGAAAGTCGACCTAAAAGATGCTTATCTTCAAATTCCTTTAGATGAATCTTCATCTATTTTGACGACAATTAACACTCCTTTTAGTCTGTTCAAATACAATTTCCTTCCATTTGGTCTAAGTTGTTCTCCAGCCATATTTCAGGAAGTTATGAATAAAGTAGTTAGTGATCTTGAAGGTGTTGAAGTTTATCAAGATGATCTCATTGTTCATGGCTCTAATAAGGTAGTTCATGACCAGAGACTTATTGCTTTATTGCGTCGTTCAATTGAAAAGAATATAACAGTGAATCCAAATAAGTGTTCATTTTGTGTATCTAGTTTTGAATGCCTTGGATACCTAGTTGATGGTAATGGTTTTAGACCAGATATGAAACGACTAGCTCCACTGACTAATGCACCGTCTCCGAAAAATCTTACAGAATCACGTTCACTAGTGGGTGCTCTTCAATACTATTCCCGTTTTATTCCTAATTTTTCTTGTCGTGCAAATTGTTTATTTAATATTTTAACATCCAATTCATTCAAATGGAGTGAGGAACAAGAGTCATGCTTACGAAGTCTGCTGAAGTTTCTTCAAAGTGATGCTGTTCTTCGAACGTACTCCCCTAATGTACATTCTTTGCTTATTACTGATGCATCACCTGTGGGAATTAGTGCAGTTTTGGAACAGGAAGGTAGACCAGTTATTTGTGTTTCACGCAAACTTACTGTTACTGAACAAGGTTATTCACAGACTCAGCGAGAAGCATTAGCTGTGTTTTGGGCTGTTAAAAGACTTAATAAATATTTATTCGGAAAGAAATTCACTATTGTTACTGATCATGAAGCTTTAAAGTTTATTTATCATCCCGAAAAATCCTTAGCACGTTCCTCAGCAGCTATGGTTCAGCGATGGAGTATTGCTTTGAGTGCATATGACTATACGGTTCGGCACAGAAGTGCCAAACAGATTCAACATGTTGATTACATTTCTCGACAGTCATTACAAGATAAACCTATTAATACTTCGGATTGTTTGTTAGTGCAACCTTTACCAGTGAGACGTTCAGATCTCATTAGAGAAACTCGTAGATATTTTGGATGTATACTCAGTGCTATAAGGAAAGGTTGGAATGCTAATTTGAAACGTAGATTTCCTATCTATTTTTCAAAGCGGGATGAGTTATCTACTACTCCTGATGGTATTCTGTGTTTAAATGATCGTGTTGTCATTCTTCCTTCATTGCGTAAATCTGTTCTTGAAGATCTTCATAGTGGTCATTTAGGTGTTGAGAAAATGAAGTCTTTGACAAGGCTCACATGCTGGTGGCCAGAGATAAATGCAGATATATGTCGTACGGCAAACAATTGTGAGAAATGTCATCAGTTGAAAAATCATCCTTCGAAGTGGGTGCCACGGCCAGTATCGTCTGAGGCTTGGCAGAGAATTCATGCTGACTATTGTGGACCATTTCTTGGTAAATAATACGCACTAGTAGTCATTGATTCTTTTTCAAAGTGGCCTGAAGTTTTTTTCACAACTTCACCAAATTCTGATTTCACAATACAAGCATTAAGAAAGGTGTTTAGTCGAGAAGGGGTTCTCATGGTGTTGGTGACTGATAATGGCTCACATTTTGCTGCAGATGCAGTCACTACCTGGTTGAACGGTATAGGGTGCAAACATCTATTTACTGCTCCCAGACATCCGTGTTCCAATGGTCAGGCAGAGAACTTTGTTAGGACATTGAAGACTGCTATTGATTCTATAGCCCCCTCAACATTTAATGAGCTGGAGAGGGGAGTAGATACCTTTCTATTGCAATATAGAAATACCAGACATTCGGTGACGAAGGAGACTCCAGCGAAGCTATTGAAAGGAAGAATTCTTCGGTCAAATATGAGATGTTTGGAGTCTGCAGAAGTTACATACTATCGAGGAAATGATCTTCAACCATCTACGGGTATTGTCCTGAAGAATGTCGGAAAATCGATGGTGCGAATTCTAGACATCGATGACTTAAGTACACACAGTCGACGTGTAGATCAAATACAATTTCAGGAACCAGGTGAGTCAGTTCCAATTTCAATTGTTAATTCTAATGCTAATGAGCATATTCTAGATAATACAGAATCCTTATCCAATACAATGTCAGACAGACTCAGGATGAATTTCAGAAGAAGACGTACGATTGATTACAAACACCTAGACTCCAATTTAAGCTGTGGCGGATGTGGTGTTTGAATGAACTAATGATACCTTCGTACTGGTTGAATGCTTGATTTCGAATTCTAAATGCAATACATTCGTTAGTGCTTGTGTCTTCTTAATTCAATTGCGTTAATCCTGGAATTCCTAATCCATAAAAAAGTGAGCTTAATAACAGTTAATTACCTTTTTACTTGGCTTCCTTTTATGGCCAAAACAGCAAACATACACTACACACTGGTAGCAGATTTCCGGCTTTTCAATGTTAAGCTTGCTTTAACGCACTGAGTAATGGGTACAACCCCTCTATTACTGTTATATGGCATATTTTTCATAACAAACCCTCTGCAATAGATTGGTAGCATCTGTGACTTCATCTATAATTGTCGGAAGTCTGGGTCCTTTCGAAATCAGTACCGATATACCCTACTGCTGGGCACTCTGTATTAGTTTGACTCGTTGGTGGGACAGTGTTGTCCATAATAATGAAGAAAATTAAAAACCGCAGATTGTTTCCTTTCATTTTGCCGATAACATCCTAAAGGACAGTTAGTAACGAACATGCGAACAGTTAGAGTCACAGGCGGCAGCAACAATTATTTTAGCTAAACAAAAACGAACTTCGGCTTCGGATATCTAGAAAACAATGTAAAACATAACCGATTGTCGTTTGAAAACGTAAGGTCTTATGTTAGTACTAGCCAGCTTAGCTGAATAAATACAGTGACTTCATTAGCAGCAGGTAAAACCCAGAAAACAAAGCAAAATCAGGAAAAACTTTGCTCCAACGTTCAGAGTATTACACTAACTTCTGAATTTTAGCACACTGAAACATCAAATTCTGTAGCTACACAAAAGAAATAGCGGAAAAAAACAGAGAACGAAGAAAGCCGGCCGACATTTTATAACACAAGACTAGCCAGATTGCCCGAAGAAATACATTGACTTGAGTAGAAGCAGCAAAAACCCAGAAAACATCGCTGATTCGAAATAAACTTCACACCAACATATAGAACATTACTCTAAATGCGGCATTTTAGCACACTGAGACATTAAATTACATAGCTACACGAAAGAATTAGCTGAAAGAAGCACAGAACGAAGAAAGCCGACCACCATTGCTTACAAAGATGGTGGATGCAACAATTCCCGCCTCATTCTGATTGGTTGCTAAGCTGAAGGGCACATTTACGAAATTGAGTTGCGTTTAATTGCAGCCTTAGCATGAGTTATATGGCCAAGTGTTTCTCTGGCACGAACTAACTTGCTAAACAACAAAAGGAATAGTTGATAAAAAAACGTTTTGTACCTGAGAATCAATAAAAATAGTCTCGACAAGATGGAATCAGATACATGTCTGAACGGATTCCAGAAACGCTTCTAGACAGACAGTCAAGGGTTAACAGTCATACGGTGAGACGTGCCGTGATTTCAAGTTCCGTCGAACACGACCTCATTGGCAATAGTCCGGCAACCTGCAACTGTAAACTAAGTAAATCTTTGACCAAGGTCAACTGAATACGTTCTGACAGTGAAGAATGAAGAACATGAATAAAAAAAACCTGATTGGAAGGTAAAATACGAGACAGAGCGCAAAAACAAATGTGTGACATTGCCGTTTAATGAAATGGTGTAGAGGGATTTTCAGCGTCTTCTTTCTGTCACACTCAATACTCACCGATTATGACTACTCGTAGCTGTTGGATAAAGTATTATCTAGCATTTATCTGCTTCTCTATTCTGAGTTAATAATCCTGTATGTCATATGGTGTGATTGATCTCGTTACGGTATTGACATATTATAGTTAGCATGCCTGATAGAGAGAGAAAGAAAATATTTTGAAACATCCGTCGTACTTTATGGTGTGACATCTCAGTGCTACTCCACTTTCCGTGTAGGATCCAAACTACGGTTTGGACTGCTGAATAGCCCTCCCGGTACGTTAGACACGCGCCCTTTCCCGTCGAAATCAAAACAAGTGATCGGGTAAATAGCGGTTCTATAATTCATCATAAATTTAAATGTAAATCGTTACCTAAACAAATATTACCACTCGGCTATTCAACCAATAATTGTTCAATCAATCAAATCTAAATTACAATAAATAAAGTAGTTGATGAAGGATGAGGGAAAATTACCAGTCACAACAAATGAACGCTATTCTATCCTGACTGGATAGAACACACTAAAGGAGGAGCAAATCAATATGGCTAACGCCAAGAACAAGTGTCAAGTAAAACAACACAGATGCTGTTCGGGAAGAAACACAAACTTAGTGAATGCGTAAGAAAAACAAAAACTATAATAAAAAATACAAGTATTAACAATTCAAATGTAATCAAAAGACAACAATGTACAACTAAGGGGATCAATAGGAACAAAGTGCAAGTGTATACATGAAGGGATTTTCACACATACCAAACACTCAAAACGGATCTTACACTCCGAGTCTTCGAATTTCGTAATAATAAAATTGGTTGGTGTTTCCAAGGCCTTTGTACTTTCTTCGTTAGCGTCAGAAAAGGAAAGTCTTAGAGTTATGTACAAATCCTTGCATTTCAATTCTGTTGTAAATGGGTTATCAGGCATTTCACCAGAATCATATTCATTGATTAGTGAGGGAAGTATTTTTTGAAGCATTCGTAAATGTTCTAGATCCAGGGTAGACCATCCCTAAACGCTGGTGAAGGATTCATGAGCTGTAAATGAAATTTATCATCCCTGATCAGTGGATTACAGCATCCAATAATAAGACGTTTACGACCGGTAATGCTCGAAATGGAAATGTCCGTCGGTTTAGTGACTCCAACTTTCCGAGTGAATTGCCATATTTCATACTACTAGTGTCCGATTTTTCCACGAATAAAACACCTAGGATGACGGAATACATATGAATTACGTGAATGAGGTTTATCACATGATGAACACTTACCAAACTCATGCCCATCTTTGTTCAATGTTTTCCAACTCTTCAACGAGCCGTTTTTCGTGTTTTCACTCAAACGGAGATTAGGTTTATTCCAACGCCTGTTTGCATGACCATAAATACTAGTCAGAATGACCTGAAAGTCGCTTTCATGTAGTGGCATCGTGGAAGAAACAGTTCAGTATTTGTATACGCTCTCTTTCCAGATTTGATATTCTAATTCTTATAATCAGTCGGCCACGCAGCAGGATATGAAGTTGATCACCAAAATTGCACTTGAAGGCTTGTTCCTACAATTCGGGGTTAAAACCTCTAACAATTAGTTTAATCTGACGAATAATTTTATGAGACTTGGGTCTTTGACGACATTCAAAATATGTATATTTTACATAAGTTAATAGTAAATCTCTGAGCAATTCATTGGGAAGTGAAATAAGTCTGTCTGGAAATGCCAAATATTATTGTAAGCTGTAGGTATCCTTTCCGATAAATGCAAAGGAACGAGCCACGATTTTATCATCTTTAACAGCTATCCTAGTCATAATTAATATCTCAAACTTTTCCATGTAATCTTCAAAGTCTTCAGTATTTGAATGTAAGTCCAACTTTTGAATCAGAGGCTCCGTCGGCACGCCAATATGTCGATCAGAAATATTCAAATTGACGTCTTAACTAATTGCAGTGTCGATCATTATATGAAGCCCACATAACTTTTATGGGCTTTCGGACGGACCAATGTATTCATTTCTGAGTATGACCTTGTTAATTATTGGCTTATCAACCCTGACTGTTTTTTTGTGTGAGCTTATGTGTATGCATTTGATATAATACTCATTACATGTCTGTAAAGTATTCTTGTTCAACTAGAAATATCGATTCACGATTGGTTAAAGTGATTTGACACACTTGCCGTCCCGACCGCACGTCATTTCGCTGCACTCTCTTCTCTCCGCTTCCTTCACCTCGTTCCTGTGATTGTATGTCTAGATCAATGAGCGTACAAAACTTGCGTATTCAAAACTTCATTCTCGTATATTTTGACTGCAATCATTCGATAATGATTATTCATCCGATCTAACCAGTCAGATACCCGGCCACTAATTAATAATTCCTAAAATAGTACAATTCAAGACAAATAGAACTAGATGATTATTACTGAACGTATCACTTATGGGATTTGTACTGAGCGCTAAATCAAGTACATAGGAATCATCATTTAGTACAAATGCAACACAAACACACATTCAACAATCGAAAATCAGCGACCGATTGGAACAGCTATGCCTGATGCATGTTTTATTACTTGCTAAATGTTATCCTTATCACATATCATCTACTTATTCTTGTCTCGTTTATTGTCATCTGCATCTCCTGCTTTATTCTAACATTTTGATCTCAAAATGTCAACACAACCAATTAAATAAAATATTTATGTATAGATAGAAATAGTCGTCTTCTCCTAAGACTCGAGTTATCTTTTCATTATCTCACACATTGCAACCAACCGGTTTCCTGCCAGGCGATGCGATAGTTGACGATTTGCAATAGAACTACTTCCCTAAGACAAACGCGTCTAATCACACTACACCACATACAAATCCAAAATAAACTAAAAAACAGACTAGAATTAGTACGATCAAGTGGCTAAACCACAACCCATCGGACATTAATAAATGCCTGAAACCGAGCAGAGACGATAAGATGCGAGCGCAAACAAGACAATCGGCCTGCACAAGTTCGGAACGATAATATTGGTTATTGAACAGCACTCGTGGGTGCGCATTTGGATTTTGCTCTTAGATGTAAGTAGTTTGGTGTGAATGTTGCTGTTAGTTATGCATTTTTAGCGTTGATAACTTTCAGACGGTTTGTACATATTAAAAGTTCGCTTGCTGCAGAACGGAGCACACTAGTTTGCTTTACATGTATATTTGTGTAAACCTGACGAATTCACCATCAGCGTTATGGGACTATCAGTTGGAAGATACTAATAATCTTAGTAGTTAGATAAATCGTAAGAGTTTGATGATTCTATCTTCCAGCATATATTTTCGAGATGCGTATAGTGTAGTGCGTCAAATGAGTGTATAAGACTGATCGCTCTTGAGATAATAGTAAAAATGATAAGGTATGCAGTTGATTTAGGGAAGAAACCCAAGAACCATTATTTCACTTATAAAAGTTTCTCTCAATCATATGAACAAACTGAAACAAATTTAAAGCTGACCATCACTGGCTTCTATTCAGAGACATTTCTGATAACGTCTCAAGCCACTGTGTTGCACCATCTCTAGGACCCCAAACAGGAAGTCTTGAAAGGTCAACGGAAACCAGTCCTGTCTAGCTTTTCATCACACCACGGCATCATGTCATGCACTGACCACGTCTCTGCCTTTCCCAACCAATCTCAGCGTTGGCAAGCAATGCACGACATGGAATTCTCTGGGACGACATTCGTAGGACATGTCCAAGCCAACATGTTTAAGTCAATGTTTCGAGATAGTGACACCAACTGAATTGTCGTTGCTGTGCTCAAGCACACGTTGGCGAACCTCCGCACCACTAACATGGTGTTGGCACTAAATATCAACAATCCGTCGTAGACGATGATGACCAAACACTGAGGGTCGTCTAACATCCTCAACTCGGAGAGGCTAGGTTTTACAAGCGCAGAGCAAAACTGCTCTCATCAACGCGTTGTAGATCCGACCTTTTACAGACAGACTAACATCACGAAGGCGTCAAAGACGACTCAGATTGGCATAAGCCGCTCTGGCCTTATGATTAACACCTCCAGCACTTACGCAGCTGCCCAGATACACAAACTTCTCGACCCAGAGTGAGTGCAGGTTCAGGGTCCTGCCAGTCTTGTAAAAGTACTTCGCACTTGGAAGGTGCAAAGCACATGGCATACCTACAAATACTGATTGCCAAATGGTTAAATGCCGATTGTGTGGCTGGGGTAACATCGCACAGTAAGACAATATACTCAAGGTCGGAAAGTTTTCCCCAGACAACAGATCCACACAACCATTGCCTACAGACATCAGAGTTGTCTTGGCAACGCCATCGATGACAAAGTCAAAGAGGAACAGTGAGATTGGGCAACTCTAACCACACTGCTTGGATAAAACAATAGAGAGAAGTGGTTGCATGCCTTCACCCCGCCTGAGGTGTTTGTATCTAGGACCTCCGGTATGTTAACAAGCTTCTCAGGAACACCCTTCTCCACTAGACAACCCAAGAGAACAGCCGAAGGCGGCCTTGGTGTCAGGAAACACTGACTGTTGGTCTGTAATAAGTATGATTAGAACGAAAGCTAGCCTGCTCCTTGCGAGTCAATCCTTTCCGGGTTTTGAATAGTCTACAAAGTACGATGGAAGTGAATAATTTTGATGCGATCGGGAGTAGTAAACTTATCCCCCGATAGTTGTTGCGTGAGTGACGTGAACTTTTTCAAGACAGGAACGACTATGGACTCATTCTAGGATGTTGTAACACATCAATACACAATACATTTGCAAACAACTCAGTTCCTTAACTTGAAGGTCACCACTAACTGTAAAACGGATTGGAGGTAGGTCATTTGGGCCTGGTGATTTGTAGTGTTCCAAGAGTTGAAGTTCCTTGCGGACTTCAGTCTCGTTAGGTGGAACAGTCAACACTAGCCAGAGAGGACAAAACAGTCTGATCGATGTCACTGGAGCAGCAGACCAGTTGAACTGCTCATTGAGAGACTGCCCATTGTCCAAGACGTCGGTAAATTTAATCGACTAGTGTTCCGTCAGCGCTACAGATCGTTTCACGCACACCCGACTTCTGTTGCTAGTGACTCGGATGAGTTGGAAGAGCTTCCGGTAACTACCAGATGCAGCTGCTTCGTCAGTCAGTCAGCTACAACATAGGACCAGGCACATATATGCATCGGTCCAAGTTGCCATACCTCATTAACACAACAAGATGGACACCGGATTCATAAAGGTGTTAATTCAGAGGTGGTTATTAATAAAAGAAAGATTGCCTATAAGGATATAGTACAGGAAGAAAGAATTAGTTCATAGAAAGAAAGATATGAAGCGATTTTAATCTCTTAGTTCAAGGGAAGACAGGGAGTGTATACACCGACGCCATTGTGATCGATTCTGAGCCATGTCACCAAGAGTCTCCAACCATTGGTTACGAAAGTCACGCGGACTCCAACCAAGTAGCCTGCATCTACCAACATGGCTCAGACTAGAAGTTAGTGACTTCAAGGACTGATGCCACGTTTTGGTTTGGCCGCCGCTAACTTTCTTCCAACCATCTCCAATACCGGGTAGCATTGCACGTCGTGGTAATCGGTATTCAGGCACACGTAACACGTGGCCCAACCATGTCAGTCGATGAAGATTCATAACCTCATCAAGTGATTTACCATCCTTCCCTAATGCTCTGCGTCTAACCTCACTACTACTTACCCGGTGATCCCAGCAGACGCCAGCAATATTTCTAAGGCATCTGTGGTCAAATACTAGTAGCTTACGAGTGTCTTCTACTCTTAATGGCCATGTCTCGCTGCCGTAAATTAAAACAGAACGGACTGCCGCGCAATATACTCGTCCTTTTATTGATAGACGGATATCTCGCCTTCGCCATAGGTGACGTAAGTTGGCAAAAGCCAAGCGAGCTTTTCAAATCCGTGCTGAGGTTTCGTCAGACACCAACCCATTAGGGCTGATCAGACTTCCAAGATAAGTGAAGTTGTCAACGCGTTCGACTACTTCACTCCCTATCCTTAGTTCAGGTGTTGACGCAAACCAGTCCTGAAGCAACAACTTGCATTTAGAGGGAGAGAAGCGCATTGCAAACATTCTGGCATTGCTGCTTAGTGCTACCAAAAGACTCTGCATTCTATCAGCGTCTTCACCAAACAGGACTATGTCATCTGCGTATTCTAAGTCGATAAGTGGACCTCCTGGTACGAGATCAATACCCGAGAACTCAGTCGACGAGAAAGTTATTTCCATCAGTAGATCTATGATGAAGTTAAACAAAGATGGAGAAAGTGGACAGCCTTGACGGACACCACTTGAGGTTGCAAAAGTAGATGACAGTTCGCCATAAGTTCTGACTCGACTAGTAGTGTTCGAGTAAAGAGCCTTTACAAGGTTTATGTACTTCTGGGGTACGCCTTTCAATGACAGACACTGCCACAGAATCTCGCGGTCTACCGAGTCAAATGCTGCTTTTAAGTCAAAAAAGACCACCATTGTCGGACGCCGATAAGTATGCCTGTGTTCTAGAATCTGACGAATGGTGAATATGTGGTCGATGCAGCCACGACCAGGTCTGAAGCCAGCTTGATTCTCTCGTGTTTGCAGTTCACGAGTCTTGGTTAAGCGTCTGATAATTATCGAGGCTAGTATTTTAGATACTATATTAGTTAATCTAATCCCTCTATGGTTGTCACAGGATGATTTTAACCCTCTCTTATATATTGGGACAATAAGTGATTGTGACCAGTTAGATGGAATAACGTCTAACTCCCAGATTTTAGCTAAAATATTAGTCAACCTAATCGCTAAAATTGGACCACCATCCTTAAAGACCTCTGGAGCCAATCCATCTGGACCAGCTGCCCTTCCTCGTTTCAGATTAACTATAGCCTTTTGAACTTCTGCTAGAGTTGGGGGACCTTCTTCAATGTTCCATTCACACTGTCTGGGAATGGAGGGTAGTTGTAGAGTAGCTGAAGGCCAGCTGAACTGTTCTCTGAAATGTTCCGCCCATCGTTCTAAACGCCTGGACTGGGAGCAGATGAGTGTATCGTCTTTTTCCGACATAATCTCACTTACACTTGACTTAATAATTCCAGTTTCTTTTATTAGTCTGTAGAGGTGTCTTGTGTTCCCTATAGCCACCGCCTTTTCCATCTCTTTTGCTTTCGTTGCTCACCACTGCTCACGGTCGTTCCTTAGACTTTTGCTCAACCTAGATCTGATTTGTTTTCGCTCTTCATCGTGTTCAGAGCCTGATGGGATGAGTTTACGAGAATCCATCAGTGCAATAGACCTAGAGGAAATCCATTGGTTCTTTGTAACCATGTGGTTTAAATCACCGATAGATGTCACTGCTGTTTCCACAGCAGTTTGTATAGCTTTCCAAGCAACATCTGGGTCAACCTCGTCCCCAGAACTACCTAATTGTGACCTCAGTTGTTCCTGGAACCTACTTTTGGTTTTCTCATTACTCAATTCAGTTCTAATGGGTCTTTTTACTGAGGCTTTTTTGCGTCCAGTGAGGCGCAAGCAGATGCGTGCCCGTATTTGGGCATGGTTGGAGTCCATGCAGGTACTCCAGAATGAGCGACAATCTTCTACCGACCCTCTCCAACGATTACTGATGGCAATATGGTCTATTTGAGTACATCGTTGGTTTGGTGCAGGGGCTCGCCATGTTAGACGATGTCTCTTCTTATGCTTAAAATTTTTGTTAAAAATAAACGATTGTCTGAGCACAGTTGCAGCAGACGACCACCATTACCTGTTCGTTGTGCCGGAATACTAAAATACCTTTCTGTTTGGTTTAAACTACCTATCTAGGCATTAAAGTCACCTGCTACGAGTACTATGTCTGAACGTTTAGCTTTCTGAAGAAGTTCAGATAGCTTTCTGCAAAATTCATTTTTCACTTCATCCGAGTTGCAGTCGGTGGGAGCATGGGCAGAAACGACGAAAAAGTAACGACGTGTGTCCCTATCCTTCCGAGTTCTTACGGAGCCGTTTAGCCGAACAGCACATAGACGACTGTTGACGGGGATCCACTATAGCAGTGCTTGTTCCGCCCTCATGCTTAGTGCTATGCCTACACCTGCCAGTCCACGAGAACTGGCCATCGGGTCACCAGATACACGGAGGGTGTATCTCGTTGGCTCTCCGTTTTGTCGAGGTGAGGTCAAGTGGATGACCACACTGGAATCCTGTATGCGTGTTTCGGAGACACAGCATACATCAATGGTGCGAGACTCTAGGGTTTTAGCCAAGGAAGCCTGCTGACCGATTTGACATAGGGTGCCTACGTTGAAGGCTCCAATGTGTAGTTTGGAGCGAGGTTTCAGTAGACCCGGGACAGAGTTTTGAGCACTAGAATCGTTTGTTATGGTGACATTTGAGGAGGAGGCCGAAAAATGAAGTTTAGAGGTGAAAGTCGATGTAGGAGGAATAATAGAAAGTGAAGACGGAGGTTGATTATGAATACAGTGGTCTTGAGTGCTGTTAGAGGTATAAGGGCGGTTATCACTTCCCCGTTGCCCACACCGTAGAAGGGTTGTTCTGGAGGTACCTGAAAAGGAAATTGGATTAGAGGTGGTCTTAGTGACCTGGGAGCGTGACCGCCGTGCCCAAGAGACAACTGCTTGAGGTCGGTCACACACGACATTTTTATGGGTAATTTTTGTGTTAGCTCCGTACTTTTTGGGACCTTATTGCGGGAGAAGGATATCCGTGGGATAAGGCGAGGTGTGCATTTTTAGGGTCGACCTTTTCTAACCCTGCCCCTCCTTGTGGGAAGGCAGCATCGCTGTCATGCTGGTTGTCTGAAGGAAACACCTTACTGCTGTCACACCTCTGTACAGTCAGCAGTACGACTTCGCCTTCGAACCTTGGGTTTGTTGCTTTTAGTCTTACCGCTCTCCAACCGACCTGTCTGACATGGTAGGACCTTGAGGAACAGTTGTTCCAGCCAGTATAGCTCGGTTGCTTCATCACGATAGGCAAGCCCGACCACCACGTCAAGGTAGCAACATCGGTCGGGACAGCTGCTTCGTGTACCTCGTTAGCACGTCCCAACCACTAGGTTTCTCGGTCCTTACGCAAGCTTTGCACAATTTCATTACGTAACTGTCTTTATTTGTGGTCAAACTCGCGGTCACCTGGAGTAGACCGACGTGCTTCAATGATTTTTAAATATCATGTAGAATATTCCTATTATAACTGGAATTAGACTGGTCACTTAATAGTTTTTTTTCAGCATGATCTTTTCATCACTTCATCCGAATCCAGCATAACATATTCCTCGAGTTCAAACCTATGCAATTCTTTCAAGCTTTAGTATATGACGAAAAATACTATTTATAGACAAAATTTATGAGTCCTAAAATACGCATTAAAGGTTTACTAAAGCGTTGCACTACTGACAAGTTAAGGTGATTCACGTGATAGCAAATATTTCTAAGGGAGTTGTCGTCAGATTATCCCATTTAATGGATTACAGTCCTCCTTTAAACTTGAATAGTTGTAAATTTTAAGGACAATACGTCTGGAATTCCATATTATACTGTTTCACACAGAAACAGTCCACTTAGACCTTAATTCTTCCAAACAGTTGAAAATTATTTATTTATTTAAACACGTAAACATTATTCCAAGGAGGCGCCAAATAGATATGTGTCATATAAATCATTCGACTTGTGTGAGGGCTGGGATACTGCCGGAGTGCCCAAACCGAAGCAGGTGGTTTTCTTAGGGGGCCACTCCTCGAGCCTTCGACCTAGAGATTTAATCCACAGGGCAGTGGAGCAACGTCAGGAGATGCAGTCTCATGGTAGCCGGTGACCAATGTTTGGTTCATACGCCATTTGTTACCTTAGGATCCTGGAGCCTATGTGCACCATTGGTTTGGAATCAGGGTTTTCCAACTCTCCTAGGTGGACTCTCCGTGTCCACCAACCAGGTTAAAGCGCCGGACATTCGCTTTTCGTCCTCTCATTTTCGTAAACAACACCCTCACCACGAGAAGGCAGTGAGTAGAACTTCCCTGGCAGTGGTTGAATGCACGAGGCCATGCGAGAGCATTTAAAGAGGGAGAGTTGACTCTGTTCATTGTCGGCCGTACCAGGGCATTTGGGGGCAAGTAATTACCTAATTAACTTCAATGTTTTATTACTATTCCCAACCTCAGTTATGATGACATGAATAAGTCATCCTATGGTGTCTAACATGAAATAAGTTATCACTTATTCAGTACGTATATTAACCGACATCAAAGGTAGTATATCCATAAAAAACGACCTCATCATCCGTGCAGTTTGTCAACACATCGACGCGATTAACTCAGAATAATTATTTAAGATAATCAACGTGAAGCAACCTGCAAATCAGCATGTCGTGGTGGTTTTCAAAACCAATGGAAATTATCTCACTCGCTAGTCCGAATTTTTTCCTTATTAGCGTAGAACTTGGGGGAAATTTCCTTAGTTCTAAGTTGCCACATCTCATGTCAACAGCGAAAGTAAAGAAATAAGTGAAATAAGAAGTAAAAGTGTGGAAACGGTTCCAGCTACAATGGATATCTTAATATAGATACAATTTACGATGAACAAATGAGATGGCAGAATGGAGTGTTGGAAATGAAGTTCAATTGAGAGCAAGGTAGTGTAACACCTCAGCCTATTTTGAACCGTATCACCCATTGTCTTCAACTGTGGACAGGCCACAATTAAACAGACCCCATCTATGGATATCCCCGAAAACAACTGTCATCATCTCACTTTGAATTTATTGGTAGTTTGTCACGCTCAAAATCTATCCTAACCATACCAGTTAATGTGGTTTCGCAACGTTCTCATTTATTCACCTTTTTACTATGCTCCAAATCTTTGGTAGTTCCATCATTACTAAATAGTACTTCCAAGTTATCTATAGTCAGATACTAGTAACGTGCAAAGGTCTACATTAAAAAGCCGTCCCGTGACTGCAGAGTATCGGGAAGTAGGCTATGAAGTATGTTCTCTATTTGATAGCCATACTAATATTTCGCCTAATCCACAGGTAGCCCAAGTTTGCAAAAGCCTATTGGAATTTTTAAAACTATCTTCCAGCACATCTGCAGGGTTAGAAATACATTTGTTCTTCCCTTCATCCTTTAAGTATGAAGTCCCTAGTTCACTACTAATCTGATGTATATTTAGGAAAGATCAATGTCAACTTAAGGTGCACAATCTTGCAGAAAGCCTAGCCAGTTAGCAAAAACCTAAATCTGCTGAGTATATTTGATTTATGTTTCTAGGTCTGTGCTTATCGCGATCAGCTACCGCTAGCGTGGTTGTGTACAAAACTGCCGCTCCTTTTGGAGTACCTATCTGAACTCTGATCATGCCCTGGTCTGCGCCAATCTTACCGTACTTTTCAGTGGACAACGAAGTGACCGCCACCAACGGATTGATGTTAGCAAGCTGGTTGCAACTTCTGTTGCTAGTAAGTATCGAACCGAGCTAGCTTCTAGGCTAGCTACCACTCCATCGCGAAGTATAGATGAACATTGGTTGCAATTGCATGACGCCATGAAAATGGCGGGTGCAGTCAGTTGTGGGTTCGCGAAACGTCTCGCTTAAAAGCACTTGGTTTCTTCTGGTTCCTTACAACTCATTGAAGCCCGTCGGTCTACTCCGCGTGACCGTGAGTTTGACCACAAACGAAGGATGTTACGTATGGAAATTGGGAAAAGCTTGCGTAAGGACCGAGAAGCCTGGTGGTCGGTGCGTGCTAATGAGCTGGAAGCAACAGCTGCATCTGGTAATTACCGGAAACTCTTCCAACTCATCCGAGCCACTGGCAGCAAGAAGTCTGGTGTGAGCGAAACAATCTGTGAGGATGACGGGATGCCAATCACTAACATCCATCGACGTCTTGGACGATGGGCAGAATTTTTCTAAGGGCAGTTCGACTGGCCTGCTGCTCCGGCAACATCAGTCAAACTGTCCTGCCCTCCATGGCCGGTGACAACTGATCCACCAAATGAGGCGGAAGTCCGCAAGGAACTCCAACTCTTGAAACGCTACAAATCACCTGGCCCAGATGACTTACCTCCGGCTCTTTTTAAAGATGGTGGTGACTTTCTGACTAAGGAACTGACTGTGTTGTTTAAGAAGGTTTGGGAGCTAGAGAGTGTACCAACGTCATGGAATGAGTCGATAGTTGTCCCTATCTTTACAAAGGGTTCACGTCGTTCCTGTAACATCTATCGGGGATAAGTCTACTTCCGATTGCGTCCAAGCTATTGGCTTCCGTCATACTTCGTAGGCTGTTCAAAACCCGAGAAAGATTGACTCGCGAGGAGCAGGCTGGTTTTCGTTCTGGTCGAGGGTGTATTGATCATATCTTCACCCTCCAACAAATGTTAGAACACCGCCATACTTATCACAGGCCAACAATCGTAGTGTTTCTTGACATCAGGGCTGCCTTCGATTCGTTGGATAGGACTGTTCTCTAGGATTGTCTATTGAAGAAGGGTGTGCCTGAGAAGTTTATTAACATCCTAAAAGCCCTATATACAAACAGCTCAGGCAGAGTGAGGGCATACAACCACCTCTCTCCATTGTTCCATTCGAGCAGTGGGGTTAGGCAGGGATGCCCAATCTCACCATTCCTCTTCAACTTTGCCATCGATAACATTCTGGAAACAGTTCTGATGGATGTAAGTAATGACGGCGTAGATCTGTTGCTTGGAGAAAGACTTCTCGACCTTGAGTATGCGGACGATATTGTCTTACTGTGGGATAATGCCCAAGGCATGCAATCCGCACTTAATCAGTTGGCAATCAGTGTTCGTAGGTATGGTATGTGCTTTGCATCTTCGAAGTGCAAAGTACTTCTACAAGACTGGCAGGATTCTAATCCTGTACTCACCCTGGATGGTGAGCAGATAGAAGTAGTCGAGAAGTTTGTGTATCTGGGTAGTTGCATAAGTGCTGGTGGGGGCGTGAGTGATGAGATCAATGCACGTATAGTGAGAGCCAGAGCGGCTTATGCCAATCTGGGCCATCTCTGGCGCCTTCGTGATGTTAGTCTGGCTGTAAAACGTCGGATCTACAACGCGTCTGTGAGAGCAGTCTTGCTCTATGCTTGTGAAACCTGGCCTCTCCGAGTTGAGGACGTTAGACAACTCTCTGTGTTCGATCATCGTTGTCTCCGAAGGATTGCTGACATCCAGTGACAACATCATGTTAGTAATGCAGAGGTTCGGCATCGTGTGTTCGGGTACAGAGACGATAATGCAATTGGTGTCACCATCTTGAAACACCGATTTCGGTGGGTTGGACATGTTCTACGAATGTCGTCCCAGAGAATTCCACGTCGTGCATCATTTGCCGACTCTGGAACTGTTTGGAAGAAGCGGAGAGGTGGTCAGTGTATGACATGGTGTCGTGGTATGAAAGAAAGCTGCAATGAGCTGGCTTGTGTTGGTCCTTCACGACTGCCTGGTTGGGGTCCGAGAGATGGTACAACACAGTGGCTAGAGACGTTATCAGATATGGCTCCGAATAGAAGCCAGTGGTGATCCTACTGTAACCTTCCTTTATTTTCTTCATTAAAAAAGGTTGTTTCTTGCCTGACTGGAAGATTTTTTCTCATTGTACCTTTTCGTTTTCCCCATTATTACTATTATTATTATTATTCCACTACCTTACTAATCCGTTCGTTATTGTTCTTTTTTTAACGCTCCTTACCTTTCATTTTTTTCCTTCTTCTCTTCAAATTCTCATTGTTTTGTGTGGCGCATATATATTGGCGCTCTCTTGTACCAATATTTATGTGTTCAAATAAATAAATAAATTATCGTGCGTACGAAACAGGTACTTTGTAAATCGTTAATACCAAACGTTTCTGAAAAAATTCGATAACCTGTAAGGTAGTTGTCTGCAAAATGACAATAAAAACTGACTTTAAAAAATAAACTTGTTTTTCTAATCAGTTAGCACACCTTTGAATGTAGTAAATTCATAATGTCGATCCCCATATCGGACCTGGATCTATTCTTTGATTAACTTTTATTACGGTGAGCAAAGCTGCTCATAAAGCATTTCAAATATAGATTGGGGAAAAGAGACCGATATGACTGCTTGCGAAAGTGGTAGTATGTGTTAGTAATGTGGGTTGCAACTATCCTTTAGTTCCTAATAACAGTCCGTGTGAAATATTCATGACATAAATGCTTCAAAACCTTAAGTTTATTCCTTTGATCTTGGCATTTCTAGCCAACTTTAGACAAAGACGAACAGCAAAACTTAATGAGTTAATTACGAAGGTCTTTACTATTCACAGTCCAAAATTATTGATTTACCTATGGGACCCGCTAACTTTTGTGCGCTCTCTTATGCCTTCGTTCGAGTGTCCAATTTGACTGTTCTTGGTTGCTAGTCACTGAAGTTTTTAAAACGGCAGAAATTCCGGTGTAATAATTAGAAAAAAACCAACTTGATTAGTTTGGTTTTCGAATATCTAAGACCAATATTTATTAAATGTATGATTTTTATTTTATTTAAACACAAATATTAGTACAAGGGGGGCACCGAATATATATTTGCCACACTTCACCATTCGATTTGTGTAAGGGCTGGGACACTGACCGGGTGCTCAGACTGAAGCGGGTGGTTTCCTTAGGGGGCCACTCCCCGAGCCTTCGACCTAGAGATCCAATCCGCGTGGCACTGAAGCGACGATAGGGGATGCGGTCCAATGGTAGCCGGTGACCAACGATTGGTTCATACGCCATTTAATCCCTTAGGATCCTGTATACCATGTGCACCATTGGTTTGGAATCAGGGTTTTACAGCCCCATAGGTGGGTCACGCGAACCCACAAACACGGTTGAAGCGCCGTGCGTCCTCTCAATTTCGTAAACAACACCCCTGCTGCAAAAATGCATTTGGGGTTAATCTGACTTCAAGAATAGTAAATCATGAAATATGAACTGCCCTTCAAATTAAATCTAAAATGGATTGAGCACACTCCCAGTCACCATCAGGTTTTGAAACATTGATATATTTACTGATTTCTGACTATGACTAAGACGATTTACAGCTAATTGATCACTGAGTAGTGACCAGTGTTATGTGTGTCAAATCCATCTTAGTCCTGATCGAATATTTATAGATCAAGTTGGAATGTGGCCACTAGTCTTAGCGACTCGACATTGGTTACTACTCAATTGTGATTATGTCCTAGAGGAGGTCGGAAGAACCCCAAATAGATAAGCGGTACCGTCTCTGATTATAGTGTGTCACATGAGATCAGTTTCGCTAGGGAGCATTAATAATGCCCTCAGGATTACAGGTACACTTTCCCGACAAAACCTAGTTTCAAAATTTCCTGTTGACTACCCCCAACCTCAACCGTTAAGAGAATTTCCTATAATATCTCCTGTTTCTTCACCATGGTTGTCTTATCTAGTATTGTTGAAGTCTATTTGTTTAACCTGTGTGGTTATTGTTTTTATGATATTTTATTTTTGGAGATTTTTCGCGAACTATTCAAAAATTCTACTAAATTCAGTTTTTCCGCTTAAATCTTTTAGTTCACACTCTAAAATAGTTTACTGTTCCAAACTTTTATATGGGTCGTCGCCGAAGTAGTAACAAGCCTCCACCAAAGCGGAAAGCTATTGTCCCACTTGACAAAGTGTTTAATTGTCCTTTCTGCAATCATGGTCGATCTTGTGAAGTTATCTTGTAAGTTTTTCCCCTAATAAGTGTCATAGTTTTACGTTTTTCAGGCAACGGGATAACAATATTGGTTACATTAAGTGTACAATATGTTTAGAAGACTTCCAGACTAAAATAAATTATCTTAGCCAAGAGATTGATGTCTACAATGATTGGATCGATGCTTGTGAAGAAGCAAATGCCTAATGCAGACACCTAATATTTATATGGGTTTATTATGCGCTGTACAGAAGACGACGGGCATTTCACTGTACAACAGCAGGCAGTGCAAAATATGCTTTAGATGACAATCGACTTCTTTCATGTTTCGTAAATACGATCATCTCCTTGATATGTAAAATGTATATGTTTGTTTTTTTGCTAGTAAAATACATGAAGTGTTTTCAAAGTTCATAAAGTTTTAGTGGATGCATTGTTTTGCCATAACTGAGCAAAGTTTTCGCATTGAGGGATAGCGTGCTGATGGATTTTCCTAGGGATTACGATATCCTAAACAAACTATAATATTTTCTCTAAGAGTATGGAAACAATAGTAGGTTTTATCCTGAATATTAGTCATAAGACCATTATTATTTAAATACATGAACGTTGGTACAAGGAGGCATCAAATATATATGCACCACACAAATCATTTGATTTATGTGGGGGCTAGAATCCTGCCAGGGCGCCCAATAAATCTCCCGAAAATGCAATCACAATTATTTTTTTGCGTCTTCGTTTACCATGTAGCTTGTTAAAACGCATAATTCTATCACACTAGTAAGTGATTTTTTTGTGGCGAACCCACTTAACGAAATTGCTGTTTGAGAGACTTGTTTTGGCCTGTATTTAATTAGCATTGCGTCCACCTACCAATATTTTCATAAATATGGCAAGGGCAGTGTAGCTGATATATAAGCAGTACATTGTCAGCGATAAAACACCTATTTGGCAAAGTAAACTGAGATTTTCGTAGAATGGTTATGTAGAAAACCTTTTTTTTGACTAAAGAATATTTTGAAGTGTTTCAAAAACACCCATCCATAAAACCTCAGTAAGTAGTAGTTACCTTACAGCTAACATCAGATTGACTTTAATCAAACAGCTATTGAAAGCTAGGAAGCACCGGAGAGTTGTTTCGTCCTAGTATTGAACTCCTCAACAGACTTCGCCGAAGGTCGAGCGCAGGACCTTCGGGTTTCGCGGCAGGCCCTTAGCCCACTGAACCGGATCCAATGGTTTACGCATCTAATGTCGAAACACCTATCCATTACCTTCTGGTTTGCGATAGTTAAGCCAAGACCAGTCTGATGTTAACTATCAAATTCAACAGTCTCCACAAATCCCCTGTATAGTAATGGTTATCTGTTTATGTGCTCGTTGTTATTGTCCTTCGAAACGACTTTTAGTGAAGTCATTGTGACCAATTTCCTGTGCTGTCTTGAAATACGACAATTCAAACTGACAGACCGTTGTATAAGGTTGTTTTCCCTTAAGACAGTAGGTGGATATACATGTTGATATTTTAAAATTTCATTTAGAAAGTTTAAAATTTCCGTAGACTTGGATAAATCATTCATATCAGTATAAATGTACGTTTGCTTATATTTTTATTACTTATTCAAACCTTCCAGAGACTTAAAATTTAGTTCGAAAACATGGCAATACATCAGTTAGTGGAGAAGATAGACTACTGCATATTATATACGTACGAAGTTCTTTGTTACTGACTGATTGATATACAAAAGAGTATGGTTCGCATAAAATTTAAACGATTATTTTATTAAATCGCAAAAACAAAATTACCAAACAGCTGTAATAAATAAGACCATTGATATATATATATATATATATATATATATATATATATATATATATATATATATATATATATATATATATATATATATATATATATATCAATTTCCAGTTGTAGCTTTAAAGGTACAGAATGACCCTGCAAGATTATCTAAAATAAAAAGTGGAAAAATATTTAAAATATATTGAAAGCAGTTAATAATAAACCAGTGATCAGCATTGATTGACTGCAGTCAAAATGTTGACAAAGGAAGATTTATATGTACAAGCTAGCGTATGTTTACGAGAGGTTTATAATGATCACAAGCAGGAATTGATGAACTCTAAATGAAATGCATGGCAATTTTCACTAAATCAAATGGAATCATAATGTTTGCGACATTTATTCTACGCTTTAGTTTGTAATAATGTACGAACTAGTTCCCAATTGGATTTTTCGACAAAAAGACTTATTCCAGGCAATTGAGCTGATGGAATGATAATAGCTGGAGAATTGGAAAATTGTTCCACCTCTGTAGAGTTTGTACGACTACAACTGATAGATGGAGTTGTATCAGGAAATAACGTGGATTGATGGTTTACACAATCTAACGATACGACGGTTGATAACTCTAGAGTATCAGCCCAACGCTCCAAACTGCGCAAAGCACACAATACTTGTCCTAAATAAAAAGATGGAAAAAATAGTACAATTTAAAGCCTTGGTACTACATAAAGAAGACAATTACTTAGCACAAAGGGAAATTGGCGAATAAGCACATTGACTTTCTGCAAGAATCTGTCAGTTAGAAATCGCTCAGTTACCATAAACGTTAAATTTTGCCTTGGTTTCAACTTTGTATATGATGATATACTACGCAGTGTATTTTGACACAGCTGTATATTTACACCTTGTAACAAAGTTACCATTTTACTGTAAAAAAAAGCAGCATTAGAACTCAAACAAACAGTTGACACTTTCGAAATTCCTTCGGTTTGCGATACTGTATACTACTTATTCCTTAACACAACTTATGACAAGATTGATAACCAATTCCAAAGTGGGTTGTCGAGAATTTTTATTCAAGGAGAAGAAAGTAGAACTAAATAGTGAGTTAGCTTGAAAGAGTAATTTCTAATTCTCTTTGGAGGCTAGTGGGGCTCACTACAACGACAAGTTTCTGCCAGTGACAATCGGACAGGGTAGGAATAGTACCACAAACTGACTTAATATAACGAATGTCACTCATCGCATCTTTCGACGTAGTTATTTAAGACCATAGTGTTTATCAATGATCAGTTGTACCTATTTGAGCATGAGTCAGTAAATATACCAGGGAATTTGTATTGTACATTACAGTTGTACATGCAACTACAACAATTCTGAAGTTAGACGTGCGGTTTTTGGAAAACAGCAAATCGGTTGATGAGATTCTGAATCTTAGTCGACGGTGGTTAAGAAATATGTAAGTATCCCCAACCATCGCTTACTTCGATACGAGATGCTTGCTGGTATAGGATTAAGCTAAAATAAAGCTATTAAAAGCCAAATCAAGATGTAAAATAAATATTCGTGAAGTCACAGACTACTAGAGTGAGCTGTTTATCTAAGTAGGTGCCATCTATTTGGCCGTGATCTGTGCGGTTATTGTGATCAATTGTTGAATTTGAGTGACATGGCTCAGAATCGATCACAATGGCACAGATACACTCATTATTTGTCCTCTATTAGGTTTCGAGTTTCAAAATTATTTCATACACTATTTTGCGAATATACCGCTTTTTCCCGAATCACTTCATCTATACTGTTACTGATATTACAACTTTTTTCCTACTTTGATATTCATATTGATAATTTTATCATGGTTTGTTGATATGGTGTGGCAACTTGAACTGATATGCATTTATCCTAAATTCTATGTTTATTTCGACATCAGTGGCTGACCCAACCATGATAAAAAGAAAAAAACAACTTAGATCGAAATTTATCAACGAATAATGAGTCATACTTTTATTTTATCACTGTTAAACGTTTAGATGGAACGGTGACTTGATCACAGAAAAACAGAGCACACATAGTTAAAATATCTAAAAACATTATTTCATGTTTCTAATTTATCCAGTTGTCGATGTGATTAGATGTCTTTCGAATGAGTTGAGTTTAATTAAAATAATGAACCGAGCAATTAGACGATATTTAAAACCTGGAGGCACTGGACCGACATTTCGTCCTAGTGTGCAACTTTCCGCTAATCCCTATCGATGATCTCGCAACTGGGAATCGAAACCGCGTCGTAGATGCGTGCCACTTAGTCGCGTACTGTGGAGAAACAGTCGTTTAGTGTTCCAAAGTTTTCAATGGTCGTCTAACTTAGATCGGTTCGTGATTTCAGTGAAGTACAATTGGATTCGACATCGAAATAAATGACTTCATATTACTACAACTACAACTAAATGACTGTGTGAGAACGAGATTTATGGGGATTTTTTGATATTGACATTTAAAATTAGATTTATCCTTGAAATAACATGACTACTTCACGTTTTTAGTTGATTATTTATTCAAAATTACCAGTAACCTTTTTTAGAACTATGATTTATTCGGCAAAATATAACATTTAGAAAAGATTAAGCACTAATGTATCACGTGCATAAATGTCTACTTTTACCTACCCATTATATTCATAGAAGCCCATCTAGGATCCGGGTGTCTCGCAAGTAAAGTGAGACTTTCACCAGTGAAAAATGTTGATTTACAAAAAATATGTTGCTTATCTTCTATAGTTTGATCTCTATCAGGGCATAATTTTGAATGTAAATAATGCTTTGTCCATAAATTGGAAATTTGTGCTTTAGAAATACGGATTTCAGGTTTCTTAGATAATTGATCTAAGACATATTGGACAGGGACTAGTTCGTTTGGATTTGTAAGGTAAACCTCATCTGTTAAAAAAGGAAAAAAAAATTAAAATCAATTAAAAATAATAAAGGATTAAAGTTTCGGTTATCCTAAGGACGCCTTCGATTACTGGTCATATACAACTACTTATCTTCATTCTGTCCTTAACTAATAAAAAAACATCAAATAAACCAAAAAAGGGTGGTTTACACAAGTGATAACTACTTACATGTTTAGAAAACTCGTGAAACTAAAGTAAAAAGTCATATTAGAAAGTAACGACAGTAACAGAAAAAAGCATTTCTATCCGCGGAAAAAAGGAGGATGTTTCCTATTGTGCAACTAGACAAGTATACAGAGAAAATCCATTTTAAAAATAATGAACGGCTTTTGGAGATTTAAAAAACCTAAACAATAATACAGATTTAATGGTTGAAATACTCATCTAAATTATGCCCCACTTTGGTTTATACAGTTACGAAGTAATATCACGGCCTCTGACAAACTAGTTCAAAGCCCAGTTTTTTTTACATAATTATTTGGACACATAAACGTTGGTACAAAGGAATACTACAATACATATGCGCCACGCAATAACAATGAGGTTGTTAAGAAATGAGGGGTGAGTATATTAAAAAAAGAAGAACGAACAACAATCAATAGGAATTAGTGTATGGAAGTGAAATAGTAATGAGGTAAGCAGTTGATTTAGGAAAAATACAACCAGGAAGAATTTCAGCTAGAGAAGTTACGTTCATTTTTATGAAGCAAAAGAAACTTACAGCTGGACCAACACTGGCTTCTATTCAGAGACATTTCTGATAACGTCTCAAGCCACTGTGTTGCACCATCTCTAGGACCCCAAACAGGAAGTCTTGAAAGGTCAACGGAAACCAGTCCTGTCTAGCTTTTCATCACACCACGGCATCATGTCATGCACTGACCACGTCTCTGCCTTTCCCAACCAATCTCAGCGTTGGCAAGCAATGCACGACATGGAATTCTCTGGGACGACATTCGTAGGACATGTCCAAGCCAACATGTTTAAGTCAATGTTTCGAGATAGTGACACCAACTGAATTGTCGTTGCTGTGCTCAAGCACACGTTGGCGAACCTTCGCATCACGTACATATATTTCCCGACCGTGGTTGCTACTTTGACGTGGTGGTCGGGGTTGCCTATTGTGATGAACCAATCGAGCTATACTGGTTGGATCAATCGTTCCTTAAGGTCCTACCATGCCAGACAGGTCGGTTGAAGAGCAGTAAGACTAAAAACAGCAAACACAAGGTCCGAGGGCGAAGTCATACTGTTGATTGTACAGAGGTGTGACGCCAGTAAGATGTTTTCCTTGCGAAAACCAGCATATCAGTGAGGCTGCCTTATCCCACAGATTTCCGTCTCCGATGGAGAGGTCCCAACAAGTACAGATCTAACACGAAAACTACCGACAAAAAGTTCGTGTGTGACCGGCCTCAAGCAGTTGTCCTTTGGGTACAGCGGTCATGCCCTCAGGTTAGTAGGACCACCTCTAACCCAATTTCATTTTTAGGTATCTCTAGAAGAACCGTTCCACGGTGTGGGAAACCGGGAAGTGTTAAACGCCCTCATACCTCTAACAGCACTAAAGATCACTTACTGACGTTAACACTAAATATCAACAATCTGTTGCAGATGATGGTGATCAAACACAGAGATTTGTCTAACATCCTTAACTCAGAGAGGCTAGGTTTCACAAGCGTAGAGCAAAACCGCTTTCCAACAAATCGAAGGCGACCTTGATATCAAGAGGCATTATGATTGTCGGTTTGTAATATGTATGATGTATGTATGTTCTAACATTTGGCAGAGAGTACTACACTAGTCTTAAAAACAGGTCTCGGGATGGACAACAAATGTGGATATTGAGACTTTCGAAAGACCCTATCTGTTTTCTGATCTATACACGTGTGCGAATCTCGAAGGAGACCAGTCTACGTGGTGTCAGAATGGTGGAATCGGAATTTGTATTTAGTGGTAGCACTTAACTTTCGACCAATCAGTGACTTGAGAACATTTAGATAAAGCAGGGTTTCCGTCACAAACGACCTGCTGTATGAGTTGAAGAATAAAGAAATACACAGAATGGGAGTGAAAGAGAACAGACAATTTATGCAATATAAAATATGGACGACTGTTGTTAAATAATTGTAAATACAATTTGTTAGGGTGCAAATTGAAGCGAGAGTAATTTTTTAAATTCTAATCAGCACTTGATATGTGCGTAGGCTAAGGTACTCCCTGGGTACCCAGATCGAAGCAAGTGGTTTCCTTAAGAAGCCATGCCTCGAGCCTTCAATCTAGAGGTCTAATTGACAAGACGGTGGGGCAGCATTAAGAGATGCAGTCCTATGGTGGTCAGTGATCAACAATAGGTCCATACGCCTTTTGTTCCCTCAGGATCCTGGAGCCCATGTGCACCATTGGTTTGGAATCAGGGTTTCCCAACTACTCTGGATCGTGCGAACCCACCAACCAGGTTTAAGCGTCGGGCATCCGCTTTTCATCTTCCCGATTTCGTAACCAACACCCCTGCTGCGAGAGGGCCTGACATTGACTATGTGCGTTTGGCAAGACTAGAACATTTCAAGAGAGGAAGGGGACTCTCCCCACCCTCACCTGTGCTAGGGCTTTTGATGCTATCACGGCAGGATAAAAATATTGATATAAGTTTGTTGCTTCTCCATGATAATTCAACAATTGAAGATTTTCGATAACCGCATTCAGAAATTGGATACATTGGATGATATTATATGAAATAGTATCTTACATTTAATATCAGCTATAGGTCTGAGTAATAACTTGACAAAAGTTAAAGTGATTTTAGGTTTGTAGTTCCATACTGTTATCTTCATTTTTATCGTTTACATTCTGGCACAATATCTACAAGTCGTATTGCGTAAATCTGAAATAAAAAATTATTCCTTAAAGTGATATTTGCAATAAAACTGCTTCTATGGTATTTATCAGAAGATTTATTTCCTCGTTGTTGATGTTAAGGACTGCCAACTGATCTTTTGCTATTGGTATATGTGCATCTTAAGCGGATTGTCTCGATGTTGCTATTTATTCACATGCTGAAAAAGCTAGTGGCTATTTGGACTTGATAGATCGGTAGATAATGCATTGACATTGAAAGTAAAAGATATTGGATTTTGAGTTTCAATGTGAGCACAACTGGGATGAAGGTACATATGGATGACGAGTCCTAAATTGAGCAGGACGCGCGTCCTGAATTCTACTACTAGTCACTGTTCACCTTTGATAGATAATTTTATAATACATAACTCAACAGAATTAAACATGTAAAAATTAACTTACAGTTCCTTAACATCTTTAGAATTAACGCAGTTTAAGAGGCTAGCTTTATGGTGACATTAACAAAACTTATTTTGATAATCAGTTATAACCGACATTAGAAGCTTTGGATACAGATGTGCATTGGTTCAATTTGCCATATCGTTTCAACATACTTACTTACTTACTTACGCCTGTTACTCCTCGTGAAGGAGCATAGGCCGCTCACCAGCATTCTCCATCCAACCCTGTCCTGGGCAATCCTTTCCGGCTCCTTCCAGTTGTAATTCATCGTTTCCATATCTGCTTCTATTATCCGACGTAGTGTGTTCTTTGGCCTTCCTCTTTTCCGCTTCCCTTTAGGATTCCAATTAGGGCTTGCCTCGTGATGCAATTTGATGATTTGAGTAATGTATGTTCTATCCATTTCCAACGTCTTTTCCTAATTTCTTCTTCAGCTGGAAGCTGGTTTGTCCTCTCGCACAGAAGGCTGTTGCTGATGGTATCCGGCCAATGGATGTTGAGTATCTTGCGTAGACAGCTATTTATAAATACTTGTACCTTTTTGATTATGGTTGTTGTAGTTCTCCAAGTTTCAGCTCCATACAGTAGAACTGCCTTGATGTTCGTATTGAAGATTCTCACTTTGATATTGGTTGAAAGTTGTTTTGAGTTCCATATGTTCTTCAATTGTAGGAATGCGACCCTTGCTTTGCAAATCCTCGTCTTTACGTCTGCATCTGAACCTCCTCGTTCATCGATGATGCTTCCCAGGTATGTGAAGGATTCTACATCTTCCAGAGTTTCGCCATCAAGAGTGATTGGATTACTGTTCTCCGTTTTGAATTCGAGGACCTTGGTTTTCTCCGCCTGTAGCTCTTCTAGAGTTACTGCCGGTCCCAAGCCCGGGTAAAGGAGGAGGGTTGGGCATGAGGTTAGCGTCCCCATCCCGTAGAAAACTAACTCGCTAAAAAAATACTTACCAGAAAAATCATTTCAACATAGCTAGATGAAAATACCAAGAATAGCATCAAATAATAATAGTGCCACTGATAGTAAGAATAATTAAATATTGAAAATATGACTCGAAAAGAAGGGATGAATTCGTGGAATGAAAGTATGAAATGGCATTAAAATTCCGAATCTAGGGGTGAATAAAAAGTGGTGTATTACTGTGACTAATTCGGTGACATACAACCTAAGGTCTCCAACTGTTGGGAACGAGCAGCAACAAGGTTGTCTGTACCCACAGGCATGGCTCAGATCAACAACCAACTATTTATTGAACTGATGCCACGTCTTGTTTAGTTCCTCCTAGCCTTATTCACATTCGCTGCTACAGTACTAGATATCGAGGATAGTAGTGGTTAATGATACGTAGTAAGTGTGATAGCCATCCTATTTGGTGAAGATGTAGTCTCATCAAACGATTTGTCATTTTACCTAGTGTCTTATTAAGGTAAGCTGAATCCCTAAATTAAACTGTATACGCTAATCAGAACTAAAACAAATAGATACTTACTATTTTCCGTGACACCATACACAAGACGGTGGGACCAAACAAGTTCTTGTGCTGAATATCTTGAAGAATTACAGCTTGGTTGTGAGATGTCAGGAGGAAAATACTGTGCATTTGAATAGGCCGAATCACATAATTGGGCTAGTACAGGTATTGCTCCACAATAAAGCCATGCAGAAAACCATAGCGCGAGAGAATCAGACATATTACTCTTAGGTTTAGTACAGTTGAAATATTTCGGATTGTTTATATGAATAAAAGGCCATACGGAACGCCAAGAAGTAGGTCCAGGAAAGAAGCGTCCTGTAAGAAGCTTATCCACGACTGAAGACGAATTTTTAGAACCAGGACTATGATGAGTAAGCATAAGAACAAGATTATCAGCACAACCTCTACGCCAATTCATGTTTGAATTAGAAATTGGTTGAATTAAATTAGGATGATAAATTTCCGGTGTATTATAAGGCAAAATTTGATTAGTTCTATCCATAACAAAATAACAGCAACTTGTTGATGGACGTAGACAACAAGGTGAAGACAAATTATTCAAATTATATATTGAGTGTGAAGCAAGAAAACTTGTACCCATATAGCTGCAGGATAGTAAATAACTAACTAAACAACTTCCATTTAACGGTTTACTTTCACGACAATTTATTAACATTTGATAATTTCTTTCATAATCCTCACCAGGTACTGTTGATCTCCTTGAATCAACTAAAGTGCATGAAGTAAAAGAGGATGATCGTGTTACCACTGATTCTTCCATACGTGGTAATTCCCAACATGTTGGATATATAACATGTGATTTAAAAAAAGAATGAAATGGGGCATGACAATTATTATTCCAGAAATCATATAATATTGCGCATAAATCTTCAACACCACAACGATCCAATAAACCTAAACAACGCTAGAAAATGGAAAAATGCAATATATGTCCATCAATGGAGTCAATCTATTATTATTATTATTTATCGGAACACATAAACATTGGTACAAAGGAATACTACAATACATATGCGCCACGCAATAACAATGAGGTTGTTAAGAAATGAGGGGTGAGTATATTAAAAAAAGAAGAACGAACAACAATCAATAGGAATTAGTGTATGGAAGTGAAATAGTAATGAGGTAAGCAGTTGATTTAGGAAAAATACAACCAGGAAGAATTTCAGCTAGAGAAGTTACGTTCATTTTTATGAAGCAAAAGAAACTTACAGCTGGACCAACACTGGCTTCTATTCAGAGACATTTCTGATAACGTCTCAAGCCACTGTGTTGCACCATCTCTAGGACCCCAAACAGGAAGTCTTGAAAGGTCAACGGAAACCAGTCCTGTCTAGCTTTTCATCACACCACGGCATCATGTCATGCACTGACCACGTCTCTGCCTTTCCCAACCAATCTCAGCGTTGGCAAGCAATGCACGACATGGAATTCTCTGGGACGACATTCGTAGGACATGTCCAAGCCAACATGTTTAAGTCAATGTTTCGAGATAGTGACACCAACTGAATTGTCGTTGCTGTGCTCAAGCACACGTTGGCGAACCTCCGCACCACTAACATGGTGTTGGCACTAAATATCAACAATCCGTCGTAGACGATGATGACCAAACACTGAGGGTCGTCTAACATCCTCAACTCGGAGAGGCTAGGTTTTACAAGCGCAGAGCAAAACTGCTCTCATCAACGCGTTGTAGATCCGACCTTTTACAGACAGACTAACATCACGAAGGCGTCAAAGACGACTCAGATTGGCATAAGCCGCTCTGGCCTTATGATTAACACCTCCAGCACTTACGCAGCTGCCCAGATACACAAACTTCTCGACCCAGAGTGAGTGCAGGTTCAGGGTCCTGCCAGTCTTGTAAAAGTACTTCGCACTTGGAAGGTGCAAAGCACATGGCATACCTACAAATACTGATTGCCAAATGGTTAAATGCCGATTGTGTGGCTGGGGTAACATCGCACAGTAAGACAATATACTCAAGGTCGGAAAGTTTTCCCCAGACAACAGATCCACACAACCATTGCCTACAGACATCAGAGTTGTCTTGGCAACGCCATCGATGACAAAGTCAAAGAGGAACAGTGAGATTGGGCAACTCTAACCACACTGCTTGGATAAAACAATAGAGAGAAGTGGTTGCATGCCTTCACCCCGCCTGAGGTGTTTGTATCTAGGACCTCCGGTATGTTAACAAGCTTCTCAGGAACACCCTTCTCCACTAGACAACCCAAGAGAACAGCCGAAGGCGGCCTTGGTGTCAGGAAACACTGACTGTTGGTCTGTAATAAGTATGATTAGAACGAAAGCTAGCCTGCTCCTTGCGAGTCAATCCTTTCCGGGTTTTGAATAGTCTACAAAGTACGATGGAAGTGAATAATTTTGATGCGATCGGGAGTAGTAAACTTATCCCCCGATAGTTGTTGCGTGAGTGACGTGAACTTTTTCAAGACAGGAACGACTATGGACTCATTCTAGGATGTTGTAACACATCAATACACAATACATTTGCAAACAACTCAGTTCCTTAACTTGAAGGTCACCACTAACTGTAAAACGGATTGGAGGTAGGTCATTTGGGCCTGGTGATTTGTAGTGTTCCAAGAGTTGAAGTTCCTTGCGGACTTCAGTCTCGTTAGGTGGAACAGTCAACACTAGCCAGAGAGGACAAAACAGTCTGATCGATGTCACTGGAGCAGCAGACCAGTTGAACTGCTCATTGAGAGACTGCCCATTGTCCAAGACGTCGGTAAATTTAATCGACTAGTGTTCCGTCAGCGTTACAGATCGTTTCACGCACACCCGACTTCTGTTGCTAGTGACTCGGATGAGTTGGAAGAGCTTCCGGTAACTACCAGATGTAGCTGCATCGTGTACCTCGTTAGCACGTCCCAACCACTAAGTTTCTCGGTCCTTACGCAAGCTTTGTACAATTTCATTACGTAACTGTCTTTATTTGTGGTCAAACTCGCGGTCACCTGGAGTAGACCGACGTGCTTCATTGAGTTGTAAGGATTCGATAGAAACCCACTTTTTATGTGCGGGACGTCTCGCGATGCCACAAGCGACTTAAATCACGATCTTCATATTGTCATGCAATTGCAGGTGACGTTTATATATATATATATATTTCTGTGGGTTGATAGGTAGCCTTGAACTCATCTCGGTTTGATATTTAGCTGGGACAGAAGCTGTAGCCAATTTGCTTACATCGATCCGTCTAGGGTAATGAGTTTGTTGGGCACCGAAACGTAAGGTGAGATTGGCACGAACAAGGGCATGAAATGGGGTCCAATATATGTATGCCGAGAATAGCATAAGTCTTTTACACAACCACGGCAGAGGTCAGAGTGAAATATTGTTAAAATGAAACAACTTCACAGTAAAAGAATATACTGATATTATCCGCAACATTTCTGATATTTAATGAAGTGTGTTGATGCAGTACTTTCAGCTATTACATATGATGTCGATTCGCGTATTATCAGTGCGAATCCACTCCTATTATCGTATTAAATCTTTTATATTAATCCTTCTAAACCTGTTTGTTCAACAAAATAATATTAGAGATATGCATATAATCATGTATAATACTTACCAAGATATTAACAACTGTACATGTAAGTGAACCACCTGAAGCTAATTCACTTGTAGGAATAAGCATAAATGGAAGTGGAATAGAATTACATGATGTCAGTGACATTAGTCCATTATCTTGACGTTGATATTGACGATTTTTATATTTATGATGACAGTTATTAGCGTTTTCTTCATTATTCACTATCTCATGTATAGTATTTATTGATAATGTATTATTTTCCATGTGATTATCATGACAGCTATTATTACCATTATGATTATCGTCATTGCACGTTGACGGTATATGTATACACGATGATGCAGACGATGATGACAGAAATGAATAACCAGGTAGGTCTTCACTTGATTCATTGTCTGATGATAATAAATGTTCAATGAGTTCAGACGATTGACAATGGAATGACTAGTTAAAACATTATGTAAAAAAATAACCAAAGCAAATAGAAAATAGGTTAATTACAAGCACAACAATAAAAACGGTTTGAGTAAACCTTTTTCTATAGTTAAACTGTTTATCAGGTTGTACTTTACACAAAATATACACTTAAATATATCATTATAAGTAAAGGTTTGAATAATCTCGTTACTGATATTCAGGAATGAATTTTGATCAGTCTTTGTTAGTATATGCGGGTGTTTTGTGGATCGCTTTGATGTAGCTATTTTGTCATTTCTTATAAAATACATAAATTTGGCTGACAGTGAAATCCGGGTGTTTTGTTTCGTCCCTTTTGGGACTCATCAACTGGACATAACCGTATCTTTATGATGATTTTATTTATTTATTTATTTAAACACATAAATATTGGTACAAGAGAGTGCCAATATATATGCGCCACACAAAACAATGAGAATTTGAAGAGAAGAAGGAAAAAAATGAAAGGTAAGGAGCGTTAAAAAAAGAACAATAACGAACGGATTAGTAAGGTAGTGGAATAATAATAATAATAGTAATAATGGGGAAAACGAAAAGGTACAATGAGAAAAAATCTTCCAGTCAGGCAAGAAACAACCTTTTTTTAATGAAGAAAATAAAGGAAGGTTACAGTAGGATCACCACTGGCTTCTATTCGGAGCCATATCTGATAACGTCTCTAGCCACTGTGTTGTACCATCTCTCGGACCCCAACCAGGCAGTCGTGAAGGACCAACACAAGCCAGCTCATTGCAGCTTTCTTTCATACCACGACACCATGTCATACACTGACCACCTCTCCGCTTCTTCCAAACAGTTCCAGAGCCGTGTCTAGTGAAGAACTCCTCGTTTGGTCTAAAGGTTAGTTAATTTCCCTCCCTTTTTAATGATTGAAATATTATTCATTATTTTGACATTTTAGGCTTTCTGGTTGACATAGTTACGTTTCAGTATATTTGCTGAACAGCATATATATGTACAGAGATAAAATTATTTTGAAGCGCAACCTTAAGCCTTGTTTTAGCTCACATTTATAAGCTTGGTAGTTTTTAAAACTCACAAGTGACTAACTTTTAAAAGCATTCCTTAATTTCTAGTAATAAGTGGTTACCTTTGCAGTTCAGCAACGTCGGTAATCAGGTGGATATTGCCTATGATAATGGATGATAGTCGTTCACTATAATCAAATTGACTGAATTTAGAAACGTGAGTGCCCTTCGCTGTGGAGTCCCATACTAAAGCAAAAAGCTATCAATTGCTTTTAGATTTACAACTTTTGGCTAGTTAAAAATAGTCTTTATTTCAAATTATCTTCAAAAATAAGTACGTTTAATAAAATGGGACGTCAGTTTAAAAATCAATACAAGTTTAGTTAAAACAAAGTATAGGTTAGTAGTTCTTAGCAGATTCTTATCCGGTTCCACATCTGAATAAATATCTTTAGATAAGATGACTTCATTGTTAAACTATCCTATTTTCAACGACTAGGCTCATAAATCAAACCCTACTCTTTCTACTTCGGAATGGGCGACAGGGTAGTCTCACTAATCTCCATATAATCTGTCCGACTTGTGTCTGAGTACATAATCCTGTACTAAGTAATTGAGTTATGTTCACCAAAGCTATTCTATTTGAGTACATGTAATGCTCCCTAACGAATTCATTCCCGTCTCACAAAGCTTTACAGTCAGAGATGTTGTAAGAAGCAATTTCCTACAGGTGTAACTCTAAGCTGTTCTCTAGACTGTCGAGCACAGAGTCCTGGTTTAGCCAAAGTCAGAACAAGTAAGCTATTTGGTTTGATAAACTTTATCTGTTTCTAATTTATTTATTTAAACATAAATATTGGTACAAGAGAGTGCCAATATATATGCGCCACACAAAACAATGAGAATTTGAAGAGAAGAAGGAAAAAATGAAAGGTAAGGAGCGTTAAAAAAGAACAATAACGAACGGATTAGTAAGGTAGTGGAATAATAATAATAATAGTAATAATGGGGAAAACGAAAAGGTACAATGAGAAAAAATCTTCCAGTCAGGCAAGAAACAACCTTTTTTAATGAAGAAAATAAAGGAAGGTTACAGTAGGATCACCACTGGCTTCTATTCGGAGCCATATCTGATAACGTCTCTAGCCACTGTGTTGTACCATCTCTCGGACCCCAACCAGGCAGTCGTGAAGGACCAACACAAGCCAGCTCATTGCAGCTTTCTTTCATACCACGACACCATGTCATACACTGACCACCTCTCCGCTTCTTCCAAACAGTTCCAGAGCCGTGTCTAGTGAAGAACTCCTCGTTTGGTCTAAAGGTTAGTTAATTTCCCTCCCTTTTTAATGATTGAAATATTATTCATTATTTTGACATTTTAGGCTTTCTGGTTGACATAGTTACGTTTCAGTATATTTGCTGAACAGCATATATATGTACAGAGATAAAATTATTTTGAAGCGCAACCTTAAGCCTTGTTTTAGCTCACATTTATAAGCTTGGTAGTTTTTAAAACTCACAAGTGACTAACTTTTAAAAGCATTCCTTAATTTCTAGTAATAAGTGGTTACCTTTGCAGTTCAGCAACGTCGGTAATCAGGTGGATATTGCCTATGATAATGGATGATAGTCGTTCACTATAATCAAATTGACTGAATTTAGAAACGTGAGTGCCCTTCGCTGTGGAGTCCCATACTAAAGCAAAAAGCTATCAATTGCTTTTAGATTTACAACTTTTGGCTAGTTAAAAATAGTCTTTATTTCAAATTATCTTCAAAAATAAGTACGTTTAATAAAATGGGACGTCAGTTTAAAAATCAATACAAGTTTAGTTAAAACAAAGTATAGGTTAGTAGTTCTTAGCAGATTCTTATCCGGTTCCACATCTGAATAAATATCTTTAGATAAGATGACTTCATTGTTAAACTATCCTATTTTCAACGACTAGGCTCATAAATCAAACCCTACTCTTTCTACTTCGGAATGGGCGACAGGGTAGTCTCACTAATCTCCATATAATCTGTCCGACTTGTGTCTGAGTACATAATCCTGTACTAAGTAATTGAGTTATGTTCACCAAAGCTATTCTATTTGAGTACATGTAATGCTCCCTAACGAATTCATTCCCGTCCCACAAAGCTTTACAGTCAGAGATGTTGTAAGAAGCAATTTCCTACAGGTGTAACTCTAAGCTGTTCTCTAGACTGTCGAGCACAGAGTCCTGGTTTAGCCAAAGTCAGAACAAGTAAGCTATTTGGTTTGATAAACTTTATCTGTTTCTAATTTATTTATTTAAACATAAATATTGGTACAAGAGAGTGCCAATATATATGCGCCACACAAAACAATGAGAATTTGAAGAGAAGAAGGAAAAAATGAAAGGTAAGGAGCGTTAAAAAAGAACAATAACGAACGGATTAGTAAGGTAGTGGAATAATAATAATAATAGTAATAATGGGGAAAACGAAAAGGTACAATGAGAAAAATCTTCCAGTCAGGCAAGAAACAACCTTTTTTAATGAAGAAAATAAAGGAAGGTTACAGTAGGATCACCACTGGCTTCTATTCGGAGCCATATCTGATAACGTCTCTAGCCACTGTGTTGTACCATCTCTCGGACCCCAACCAGGCAGTCGTGAAGGACCAACACAAGCCAGCTCATTGCAGCTTTCTTTCATACCACGACACCATGTCATACACTGACCACCTCTCCGCTTCTTCCAAACAGTCCCAGAGTCGGCAAATGATGCACGACGTGGAATTCTCTGGGACGACATTCGTAGAACATGTCCAACCCACCGAAATCGGTGTTTCAAGATGGTGACACCAATTGCATTATCGTCTCTGTACCCGAACACACGATGCCGAACCTCTGCATTACTAACATGATGTTGTCACTGGATGTCAGCAATCCTTCGGAGACAACGATGATCGAACACAGAGAGTTGTCTAACGTCCTCAACTCGGAGAGGCCAGGTTTCACAAGCATAGAGCAAGACTGCTCTCACAGACGCGTTGTAGATCCGACGTTTTACAGCCAGACTAACATCACGAAGGCGCCAGAGATGGCCCAGATTGGCATAAGCCGCTCTGGCTCTCACTATACGTGCATTGATCTCATCACTCACGCCCCCACCAGCACTTATGCAACTACCCAGATACACAAACTTCTCGACTACTTCTATCTGCTCACCATCCAGGGTGAGTACAGGATTAGAATCCTGCCAGTCTTGTAGAAGTACTTTGCACTTCGAAGATGCAAAGCACATACCATACCTACGAACACTGATTGCCAACTGATTAAGTGCGGATTGCATGCCTTGGGCATTATCCCACAGTAAGACAATATCGTCCGCATACTCAAGGTCGAGAAGTCTTTCTCCAAGCAACAGATCTACGCCGTCATTACTTACATCCATCAGAACTGTTTCCAGAATGTTATCGATGGCAAAGTTGAAGAGGAATGGTGAGATTGGGCATCCCTGCCTAACCCCACTGCTCGAATGGAACAATGGAGAGAGGTGGTTGTATGCCCTCACTCTGCCTGAGGTGTTTGTATATAGGGCTTTTAGGATGTTAATAAACTTCTCAGGCACACCCTTCTTCAATAGACAATCCTAGAGAACAGTCCTATCCAACGAATCGAAGGCAGCCCTGATGTCAAGAAACACTACGATTGTTGGCCTGTGATAAGTATGGCGGTGTTCTAACATTTGTTGGAGGGTGAAGATATGATCAATACACCCTCGACCAGAACGAAAACCAGCCTGCTCCTCGCGAGTCAATCTTTCTCGGGTTTTGAACAGCCTACGAAGTATGACGGAAGCCAATAGCTTGGACGCAATCGGAAGTAGACTTATCCCCCGATAGATGTTACAGGAACGACGTGAACCCTTTGTAAAGATAGGGACAACTATCGACTCATTCCATGACGTTGGTACACTCTCTAGCTCCCAAACCTTCTTAAACAACACAGTCAGTTCCTTAGTCAGAAAGTCACCACCATCTTTAAAAAGAGCCGGAGGTAAGTCATCTGGGCCAGGTGATTTGTAGCGTTTCAAGAGTTGGAGTTCCTTGCGGACTTCCGCCTCATTTGGTGGATCAGTTGTCACCGGCCATGGAGGGCAGGACAGTTTGACTGATGTTGCCGGAGCAGCAGGCCAGTTGAACTGCCCTTCGCGAACCCACAACTGACTGTACCCGCCATTTTCATGGCGTCATGCAATTGCAACCAATGTTCATCTATACTTCGCGATGGAGTGGCAGCTAGCCTAGAAGCTACTCGGTTCGATACTTACTAGCAACAGAAGTTGCAACCAGCTTGCTAACATCAATCCGTTGGTGGCGGTCACTTCGTTGTCCACTGAAAAGTAAGGTAAGATTGGCGCAGACCAGGGCATGGTCAGAGTCCAGATAGGTACTCCGAAAGGAGCGGCAGTCTTGTACACAACCACGCTAGCGGTAGCTGATCGCGATGTGATCAATCTGAGTCCAGGCTTGAGATGCAGAAAGGGGACGCCAGGTAGCACATCGGCGATGACTGTGCCGAAAGTTAGTGCTAGCCAGAAACAGGTTGTGGTCTGTGCATAGTTGCAGTAGACGGTCCCCGTTATCTGACCTGCGACCAACAAGTCCCCATCGGCCACCTAAACGACTCTCTTCCGTGCCTAGACGCCCGATCTGAGCATTCAAGTCTCCGGCTAGTACTACAATATCTGTCGAACGCACTTTCTGGAGAAGAACAGTTAACTGGTGGTAAAACTTATCCTTGATTGCATCTGGGCTGCCATCTGTCGCGGCGTAGGCCGTGATGACGAAAAGACATCGTTTCCCATACCTATTTCTTTTCACTTTGTGTTATGTTCGTTAACTTGAATGCTACTACTGATTCATCTTACTCGGAACGGAACGAAGAATCAAGGATTCAGAGACTCGATACGCTATACTGATCAGTTGTCCCCGACTCAACTAACTCGATCCAGAAGTTCTGGTAAGATGTAGAGGGTATATTCTCAGACAACTAGAAAATACCAGGTCCCTCAAGCACACAAATCAAGCGTATTTATACAATATATATAATTGACATTGCCATGGAAGTTTTTAAACATTTAATCGATAAGTTCGTCAATCGACTGCCATTGAAATATTTAAACATCTAATCGATAAGCTTGTCAATCGACTATGTGCGTGGGTGGTAAGAAATGCCCAAGCGTACATCTGCATACAAGCTCCACAAAGATAAAATTACAAAATATGAGTTTTGGGGATCTAACATCCCCAACACTTTGATGGAACTATCTAATCTAGCAGCACATAACCGACTGTTAATGGGGATCCAATCGATTAGTGCTGCCTCAGCTCTAGCGCTCAGTGCGACACCAACGTTAACAAGACCAGACGAAGATGCCACAGCGTCCCCGGATAAGCGCACGTAAAACAAGCTTTTCGAAGCGACAGATCGAGAGCGAATCTGCAGTACTTCACCAGAGTCTTGAATACGGGTCTCGGATAGACAGCAGACATCAATATTAAGACTTTCCAAAGACATAGCCAGCCCTATCTGTTGTCCGACCTGCATAAGTGTGCGAACGTTGAAGGCAGCCAGTTTGAATGGTGCACGTGGTTTCAGAAAAACTGCTTCAGTATTCATATTCAGTGGTAACATACAATTTTCAACCGGACAGTGACTCGAGAACGTTTAGATACAGTCGAATTTCCATCAAAGACGAGCCGCTGTATAAGTATAAAAGAGGGTGAATAATGTGGTAAATAATAATAATAATGATAATAATAATAATAATAGTAATAATAATCATTTGATTGTTATTCGAAGCGAGAAAAGTAGTTTCCATAGATATAGAGAGTCCATTATTTGCGTGTGGGCTGCGATACTGCCCGAGTGCCCAGACCGAAGCAGGTGGTTATCTTAGGGGGCCACACCTGGAGCCTTTGACCTAAAGGTCTAACCCACAAGGCAGTGGAGCATCGTAAGGAGATGCAGTCTCATGGTAGCCGGTGACCAACGATTGTTTCATACGCCATTTGTTCCCGCAGGATACTGGAGCCCATGTGCACCGTTGGTTTGGGATCCGGTTAAAGCGCCGGACATTCGCTTTTCGTCCTCTCATTTCCGTAAACAACACCCCCGCCACGAGAGGGCAATGGGTAGTAGTTCCTTGGCAGAGGCTGTATACGCGTGACTGCGTGAGAGCATTTCGAGAGGGAGGGCGGGCCCACTCTCCTTTTACCGATATTTTTGTTCAAATAAATAAACAGCAACGATAAAATGTTATGACTATAAACAAATAGTAATTTGTATAAGAAGGGGTTTTGTGGAAATTGTAGCAATTTCAATAGTTGAGATCATGAGTCAATTGAAGCTAGACCACCATCGAAAACCTGGAAGAACTGGACTGCCGTTTCGTCCCAGTATGGGATTCCTCAGCAGTGAGCATCCACGACCCTGCCTCGCGGAATTCGAACACAGGATTTACATCTCGCGCTCGAGCGCTTAACCATTAGACCACTGAAACGAAAGCCAACGGTGTTAATGTCTAGCGTCAACTAATCCATGAAATTGAGCGACACATTCACCATTGTCATCAATGAGTTACTATCTCACCAATAACGCGGTTGAACTCCACTGGTCACTGCTTCTCACTAGAACTCCAGGACATATAATTACAATGGTAATTTAGACAAAAAACTGAAAATAATCTTTAAACATTGATTTTACTCACTTTACTGTTGTTATTCTTATTATAACTATTTTGATTACATCTATAATCCGTATAATTTGTGAATGAATCATCATTATTGTTACCATCATCGTTATTGTAGCCAACAATAATTTTTGTGGTGGGCATTTCGCTGACAGATGACAACATATGACAACTGAAATTAAGAAAGTAACCCATAAAGACAGAAATGAATGAAACAAAGAAAGGAGAAAAACAATGCTACTAATGATAACCATGTTTTTTTAATTTTCAGTCTAGACTGAAACAGTAACATAAACAAAATGTGATATATACAAAAGTATTATCTGTGTGTACAATAAAGTTTGATGCATAGGATAACCATAATCCATCTCTGTTTATAATCGTAAATTGATTTATAAACCGGTCGTTATTGCTGGAAATTCTTTATTATAGTTAGCATTTACCAAAAGTATTTTTTATCCCACATTGAGATTTTATGTTCCAGTTTACAATGGCCTTAGGGTTAAAGCGAACTTCAATCAGTCATGTAAGAGATACATCGTAGGAGTTTTCTAAAAAATTTTTGTTCATATAATGGGTTACCGACACTTCAAAATAACCAATCATTTCAAATCTATAGATATTTAAATGTTGTATATGAAAATAATTTGTATTAATTAACACCTGATCGTATGCAATATAAACTTCTCGGGTGATTATTAACTGACTAAAGCGATTTAGAACTTGACACAACTAGATTGCAGCTTGAAACATGGTGTTGGGAAATGAGAATAAAAACATTTTTCAGTAACTATTAACACTAAAACTACTCTGGAATTGTAACAATCGTTTAAATCGGTTAAAGTTAAATCATCAGAGTCAATCAATGACTTAATTCTTAACTAGACAGTGGATAGGTAGACAGACGATGATAAAAACTAGAGTTGCATAGAGCGAAAACAACAGTTGAGGCAGAATAATATGAATTCATATTTCGGTGGTTTCTTATCAACTACATACAACCATATATGTATTAAAGTGAGTCAAGATATAATGTGAAACAGATGACATTGATGATGGAAAGAATAACACAGATTATCAATGGAGTTCAAAAACATAGAGGGGTGGATGAGGCAGTAACTAAATGAAGTCCAGAAACAGACCAAAGATAGATTGCGTGATAATGATAAAAGTTGAAAAGAGTTTAAATAAAATTCAAACTACTTGAAACTAGATATAAAAGACATTTAATTATGAGGTAGTAATTGTCTAGCACTAGAAACTGATAAAATGGGTTGCGTAGTAATTAAACAAGATTTGAAGAGTTTACAAAGAATTAAGTGAATGAGAAATCGATGAATGAACAGATGATTTTAGTCTACATAAAATAAGAATTAGTTTGGCTAGGACCACATAACAAAATAAATAATAATAATAATGATAAACTATAATTTACCAAGATAAGTGACAAGTTGATTACTGTTTCTTTCTAGACACATAAATCAGGTTTGAGTTTCTTTAATGCTACTGCTTCCGCAAACTGGAGGGACCCTGGGTTTTTTGTTTGCTGATAATTTTGAAGGATTAGGGAATGTCAATGATATGCTCGGTATCAATTAAATGCCGAGCTACTGCACTATGTAGAGCTGTTGTGCCTTTCAGTCTCGAATTCATTAAAAAGTGCTCAGAAATGAGAACATGTACTCTTCTCCCAACGTTACACTTTAATACATATAAGGAATTCATATTATTCTGCTTTATTCAAATCGCTAAAGGGAATCAATTGCATGAAGATGGATTGTCCTATCGGTTGTGCAGATTCATTTTCTAACAATTACCATCAACCCATACCTCTGGATGATTACCTTATATATCAGATTACAGTAAATTTGAACGCTCACTCGATTTACGTTTCTTTTTACAATCCAATCAAACTGGTAAAAATATCTATGATCACTAAGCAGTACACTGTTAATTCAAGCATTGTGTAGGCCCGTAAGCGATTGTTCCTGGAGTCCGGATTTAATAACTCGTAAACTTAATTCATGAGATGATAGGTAATAAATTTGACTTTCAAGTTGTTGGCTACAATACTAGAAGTACAGCCTAACACTTATCGCATAGTTTTGTTAATTTAGATTAATAATAACTTCGGTTATATTTGGAGGAATTCTATCAGCTGAGTAATGAAATACGCATAGATTCTACAAACGTTATTTTGCTTTCAGGACCCAAAATCATTATTTCATAGGAAAAGGATGAGTTAGAAATCAGCATTCCAGGTTGTTGGCCAGTGAGGTAGAATTTTTTTACTCTAGATGTTGATTTATGATGCTACATAGTCATAAAAACCATATTGCACTATATATTCTGTTCTTGAGCCGGTTAACCCAAACCAGTTAGTCACTTTCCTTACTGTAGCTTTAAGTTGTCTAAAACTGTACATACAGAACCAGAAAACAAGTAAAAAGTAAAGTCGCACAAAATTTTTTAAAAAGCTCATCCTTTTTCTGTCCATTTTTGGAAATTCATTAACATGTGTCTAGCGACAATCCATCTTACCATCATAAAATTATTCCACATCAATTAAAAAACAAACCATTCGATCATAAGTGAGAAATATTTTAGAAATCGTCTCAAGAATTTTAAAACCTTTCAGAATCAATCTCATACAGGGACCGAAATAAACGGTTCATTCCATTTTGTGAAAACGGAAAGATACGATAACAAAGGGGAGTAAATACAAAGCTATCTACAAAATAAAGTGCATTAATTGAAGGAAGCATATCTTACATAAGTGAATGCCCCATTCGCTCACATATACATGAACATAATTGATCAGTTAAACGACATAATATGTAGTCACTTACATCAATTCAAGAGAATAATTACAAAGGACAAATTGATTGGGAAAAGTATCAAGATTTTGAATTGAGGAATAAACAAAGTCAGGAAATTTCTAGTGGCATAATATTTAAGTTCAATCTGCAAATATACGGACGTAGATTGAATCTAGAAACAAATGAGCGTGAATATTCGATCAAATGGAGTTAAAATATGAGTCTAATAAACCGATTAACATGAAACCGTTGGAGATAACCAACAACAAACAAAAACCTCAAGACTTTCTGTTGAATAATTATAAAAATCTCATTTATACTTGAATTAGGTATTATTGATGTTCAGAAAGCCTAGCAACTAAACAAATCAGGATGTAAAACGTAACGCCACTAAAAATGCTCACATTCCCTACAAATTATTTTACCATTTCTAAGAAAAAAATACGACGAAAGTTAAGACTTACAAGTGTGGATTTAATGTTTGTCGAATAATTTCTGTCTCTGGTGATTGAGATACAACATTTGATTTTTGTATATTTATACCATTGTTAGAAATAAATGAGTTTAAAAGCTGTAATTTTTTATGAGAAGCTGAATTTGGTAAAGATTGGATAGGTGATTCTGGAAAACCTACATAATCAAAATCTGGATGATAAGAAGTTGTCAATGAACAACTTGAAGTAGTAGCAATAGTTTTAATGTCCAAATCAATAAAATCATCTGCTAACGTATTTACGTCTATTTGGTCATATAAATTATTGAATGAGACGGAATGATTGGTTACTTTTTTGGACGATGATGACAATGTTCTTGAAAAAGATGATGAAGGAACCAGTTCATTAGGTGTTGTTTCTATCATATCAGTTTTAGTAGAATGTATTAATTGAGGTTGAATTGATGAACCATTCAAATAATGTGAACAAGATTCTAATGTTAAAAATGATGTGGACAATTGATCAGTAACGGAATTATGATTGTATGAATATATTGTTGTATCACTACTACTGTTACTGTTACTAAAGTTACTTTCAGTGATGGTAATAGTTTTGCTACCATTATTAACATCATTCAAATTGTTGTACGTAACTGGAGTAAAACTACTGCCACATCCGACATTTGATGAACTTTGTATACGCGATAATTCATCACCGAGTGGTGGTGAGATGGGAAATAACTCCCAGTCATAATCATTTCCTTCTATAAATTTTTACGAAAAACATATATATATATATATATATATATATATATATATATATATATATATATATATATATATATATATATATAATTATTTTCATGCATTATTATTATGACCGAAAATGCAGAAAAAACGAATAAGTTAATTAGTGCTTAGTCTGTAATAGACAACCAAATTGAAGAAACTCGGGTAGTTAAGCTCCTCACTTAAATAAAACTTTCAGTGAGAAGACTAGACTAAGTAGCAAAAGATCGTGTACATAGGCCCCGGGTTTCCTTTCCTATACACAAGGTTGGTTGTGGCCTCAATAAGTAAACGGTAACATTGTAAAGTGTGATCGATAAACGAACTCACTAATGATAAAGTGAAACACCCACCATCACATTAGCTTTCTTCGACCTTGTATGGCTATGTCTTGTTTATTCACTAATCACAATTTTATGTTCATTATAAAACAATATTTGCTTTGTTGACTCATTTTTCCTATCCTCTAGTTACTGTTCGGTATGTTATTTATGTCTCTGTTCTTCCCTGTGTTAATAAACTGTACTGTTTATTTTGTAGACTAACGGTGTTAACTTATGTTTTAGAAACAGATGCCCCCAAATGCCCTGGTACGGCCGAGAATGAACAGAGTCAACTCTCTCTCTCTCTCAAAATACTCTCACACGGCCACGCGTATACAGCCTCTGCCAAGGAACTACTACCCATTGCCCTCTCGTGGCGGGGGTGTTGTTTACGGAAATGAGAGGACGAAAAGCGAATGTCCGGCGCTTTAACCGGATCCCAAACCAACGGTGCACATGGGCTCCAGTATCCTGCGGGAACAAATGGCGTATGAAACAATCGTTGGTCACCGGCTACCATGAGACTGCATCTCCTTACGATGCTCCACTGCCTTGTGGGTTAGACCTTTAGGTCAAAGGCTCCAGGTGTGGCCCCCTAAGATAACCACCTGCTTCGGTCTGGGCACTCGGGCAGTATCGCAGCCCACACGCAAATAATGGACTCTCTATATCTATGGAAACTACTTTTCTCGCTTCGAATAACAATCAAATGATTATTATTACTATTATTATTATTATTATCATTATTATTATTATTTACCACATTATTCACCCTCTTTTATACTTATACAGCGGCTCGTCTTTGATGGAAATTCGACTGTATCTAAACGTTCTCGAGTCACTGTCCGGTTGAAAATTGTATGTTACCACTGAATATGAATACTGAAGCAGTTTTTCTGAAACCACGTGCACCATTCAAACTGGCTGCCTTCAACGTTCGCACACTTATGCAGGTCGGACAACAGATAGGGCTGGCTATGTCTTTGGAAAGTCTTAATATTGATGTCTGCTGTCTATCCGAGACCCGTATTCAAGACTCTGGTGAAGTACTGCAGATTCGCTCTCGATCTGTCGCTTCGAAAAGCTTGTTTTACGTGCGCTTATCCGGGGACGCTGTGGCATCTTCGTCTGGTCTTGTTAACGTTGGTGTCGCACTGAGCGCTAGAGCTGAGGCAGCACTAATCGATTGGATCCCCATTAACAGTCGGTTATGTGCTGCTAGATTAGATAGTTCCATCAAAGTGGGAAGAAATAGGTATGGGAAACGATGTCTTTTCGTCATCTCCGCCTACGCCCCGACAGATGGCAGCCCAGATGCAATCAAGGATAAGTTTTACCACCAGTTAACTGTTCTTCTCCAGAAAGTGCGTTCGACAGATATTGTAGTACTAGCCGGAGACTTGAATGCTCAGATCGGGCGTCTAGGCACGGAAGAGAGTCGTTTAGGTGGCCGATGGGGACTTGTTGGTCGCAGGTCAGATAACGGGGACCGTCTACTGCAACTATGCACAGACCACAACCTGTTTCTGGCTAGCACTAACTTTCGGCACAGTCATCGCCGATGTGCTACCTGGCGTCCCCTTTCTGCATCTCAAGCCTGGACTCAGATTGATCACATCGCGATCAGCTACCGCTAGCGTGGTTGTGTACAAGACTGCCGCTCCTTTCGGAGTACCTATCTGGACTCTGACCATGCCCTGGTCTGCGCCAATCTTACCTTACTTTTCAGTGGACAACGAAGTGACCGCCACCAACGGATTGATGTTAGCAAGCTGGTTGCAACTTCTGTTGCTAGTAAGTATCGAACCGAGTAGCTTCTAGGCTAGCTGCCACTCCATCGCGAAGTATAGATGAACATTGGTTGCAATTGCATGACGCCATGAAAATGGCGGGTACAGTCAGTTGTGGGTTCGCGAAGGGCAGTTCAACTGGCCTGCTGCTCCGGCAACATCAGTCAAACTGTCCTGCCCTCCATGGCCGGTGACAACTGATCCACCAAATGAGGCGGAAGTCCGCAAGGAACTCCAACTCTTGAAACGCTACAAATCACCTGGCCCAGATGACTTACCTCCGGCTCTTTTTAAAGATGGTGGTGACTTTCTGACTAAGGAACTGACTGTGTTGTTTAAGAAGGTTTGGGAGCTAGAGAGTGTACCAACGTCATGGAATGAGTCGATAGTTGTCCCTATCTTTACAAAGGGTTCACGTCGTTCCTGTAACATCTATCGGGGGATAAGTCTACTTCCGATTGCGTCCAAGCTATTGGCTTCCGTCATACTTCGTAGGCTGTTCAAAACCCGAGAAAGATTGACTCGCGAGGAGCAGGCTGGTTTTCGTTCTGGTCGAGGGTGTATTGATCATATCTTCACCCTCCAACAAATGTTAGAACACCGCCATACTTATCACAGGCCAACAATCGTAGTGTTTCTTGACATCAGGGCTGCCTTCGATTCGTTGGATAGGACTGTTCTCTAGGATTGTCTATTGAAGAAGGGTGTGCCTGAGAAGTTTATTAACATCCTAAAAGCCCTATATACAAACACCTCAGGCAGAGTGAGGGCATACAACCACCTCTCTCCATTGTTCCATTCGAGCAGTGGGGTTAGGCAGGGATGCCCAATCTCACCATTCCTCTTCAACTTTGCCATCGATAACATTCTGGAAACAGTTCTGATGGATGTAAGTAATGACGGCGTAGATCTGTTGCTTGGAGAAAGACTTCTCGACCTTGAGTATGCGGACGATATTGTCTTACTGTGGGATAATGCCCAAGGCATGCAATCCGCACTTAATCAGTTGGCAATCAGTGTTCGTAGGTATGGTATGTGCTTTGCATCTTCGAAGTGCAAAGTACTTCTACAAGACTGGCAGGATTCTAATCCTGTACTCACCCTGGATGGTGAGCAGATAGAAGTAGTCGAGAAGTTTGTGTATCTGGGTAGTTGCATAAGTGCTGGTGGGGGCGTGAGTGATGAGATCAATGCACGTATAGTGAGAGCCAGAGCGGCTTATGCCAATCTGGGCCATCTCTGGCGCCTTCGTGATGTTAGTCTGGCTGTAAAACGTCGGATCTACAACGCGTCTGTGAGAGCAGTCTTGCTCTATGCTTGTGAAACCTGGCCTCTCCGAGTTGAGGACGTTAGACAACTCTCTGTGTTCGATCATCGTTGTCTCCGAAGGATTGCTGACATCCAGTGACAACATCATGTTAGTAATGCAGAGGTTCGGCATCGTGTGTTCGGGTACAGAGACGATAATGCAATTGGTGTCACCATCTTGAAACACCGATTTCGGTGGGTTGGACATGTTCTACGAATGTCGTCCCAGAGAATTCCACGTCGTGCATCATTTGCCGACTCTGGGACTGTTTGGAAGAAGCGGAGAGGTGGTCAGTGTATGACATGGTGTCGTGGTATGAAAGAAAGCTGCAATGAGCTGGCTTGTGTTGGTCCTTCACGACTGCCTGGTTGGGGTCCGAGAGATGGTACAACACAGTGGCTAGAGACGTTATCAGATATGGCTCCGAATAGAAGCCAGTGGTGATCCTACTGTAACCTTCCTTTATTTTCTTCATTAAAAAAAGGTTGTTTCTTGCCTGACTGGAAGATTTTTTCTCATTGTACCTTTTCGTTTTCCCCATTATTACTATTATTATTATTATTCCACTACCTTACTAATCCGTTCGTCATTGTTCTTTTTTTAACGCTCCTTACCTTTCATTTTTTTCCTTCTTCTCTTCAAATTCTCATTGTTTTGTGTGGCGCATATATATTGGCACTCTCTTGTACCAATATTTATGTTTAAATAAATAAATTAGAAACAGATAAAGTTTATCAAACCAAATAGCTTACTTGTTCTGACTTTGGCTAAACCAGGACTCTGTGCTCGACAGTCTAGAGAACAGCTTAGAGTTACACCTGTAGGAAATTGCTTCTTACAACATCTCTGACTGTAAAGCTTTGTGAGACGGGAATGAATTCGTTAGGGAGCATTACATGTACTCAAATAGAATAGCTTTGGTGAACATAACTCAATTACTTAGTACAGGATTATGTACTCAGACACAAGTCGGACAGATTATATGGAGATTAGTGAGACTACCCTGTCGCCCATTCCGAAGTAGAAAGAGTAGGGTTTGATTTATGAGCCTAGTCGTTGAAAATAGGATAGTTTAACAATGAAGTCATCTTATCTAAAGATATTTATTCAGATGTGGAACCGGATAAGAATCTGCTAAGAACTACTAACCTATACTTTGTTTTAACTAAACTTGTATTGATTTTTAAACTGACGTCCCATTTTATTAAACGTACTTATTTTTGAAGATAATTTGAAATAAAGACTATTTTTAACTAGCCAAAAGTTGTAAATCTAAAAGCAATTGATAGCTTTTTGCTTTAGTATGGGACTCCACAGCGAAGGGCACTCACGTTTCTAAATTCAGTCAATTTGATTATAGTGAACGACTATCATCCATTATCATAGGCAATATCCACCTGATTACCGACGTTGCTGAACTGCAAAGGTAACCACTTATTACTAGAAATTAAGGAATGCTTTTAAAAGTTAGTCACTTGTGAGTTTTAAAAACTACCAAGCTTATAAATGTGAGCTAAAACAAGGCTTAAGGTTGCGCTTCAAAATAATTTTATCTCTGTACATATATATGCTGTTCAGCAAATATACTGAAACGTAACTATGTCAACCAGAAAGCCTAAAATGTCAAAATAATGAATAATATTTCAATCATTAAAAAGGGAGGGAAATTAACTAACCTTTAGACCAAACGAGGAGTTCTTCACTAGACACGGAAGATTGAGAGGGTGAATGTAAACGACGTACGATAGATCCAGTTAAGTTTCCATCACTATCCGGTTTATTAGAATTGATCAGGGCCATAAGTTAACGTTTGCAGTTTCCATTAATTTAAAATACTAATACAAGTGGGAAAATATTAATCTATGCGGGTAGAAAAATTTCGAAATACATGACGAGAACACGATAGCATGTATCCGAAAACTGAGAATTTTGAAAAGATATTGGAGAATAAAACCTGTACTAGAACACAAATATTAAGCTAAAGAAGTTTCTAAAGTTTGCAAGGATATTTGAAAGCCGCCTATACTTATTACTACTATCTAGATGACAAACACGTTTCACGTCTTCTCAGTATATCGGGGACAGCCTTTAGAAGTCCTTTCACTGTGTGGGTGCTTTACATTTTAGACAATGGTTCACCAAAGACAGCGCTGTCGAGTTTTAGGTAAACTTTGGTAATTCACGGAGAAATACGTACTGAGTAAGGATTCTTCATATTATTATTATGTTTATTTGAAAACCTCGGATTGATGGGTGGACAGTACAAAAGAAGCATTCAATAACGCCCCCAAATGCCCTGGTACGGCCGACAATGAACAGAGTCAACTCTCTCTCTTTAAATGCTCTTACATGGCCTCGTGCATTCAACCACTGCCAGGGAAGTTCTACTCACTGCCTTCTCGTGGTGAGGGTGTTGTTTACGAAAATGAGAGGACGAAAAGCGAATGTCCGGCGCTTTAACCTGGTTGGTGGACACGGAGAGTCCACCTAGGAGAGTTGGAAAACCCTGATTCCAAACCAATGGTGCACATAGGCTCCAGGATCCTAAGGTAACAAATGGCGTATGAACCAAACATTGGTCACCGGCTACCATGAGACTGCATCTCCTGACGTTGCTCCACTGCCCTGTGGATTAGATCTCTAGGTCGAAGGCTCGGGGAGTGGCCCCCTAAGAAAACCACCTGCTTCGGTTTGGGCACCCGGGCAGTATCCTAGCCCTCACACAGACCGAATGATTTATCTGTTTGGTGCCTTCTTGTACCTAGGTTTATGTGTTTAAATAAATAAATAAACACGCTGACAATACTCTGTAAAAAGTGGCATGCACTGAGAGGAGTGCAAATGATGGTACTATGAAGTTTGCACGGATCTAATGCCTGCTGCTTTTAAACGGTTTAGTAAAAATGGTTACGTGTGGTTGTGTCAGCAGTGCTGCTTATACACAAACAGCTTGCTATCCGAAGTCATTACAGTGGTGAGTGAGTATTAGTAAGCGTAGTCGAAACACATTAGACGGTACTCGCTCGGTCGATACATGAATTGATGCGAAGTTACCTCAATTAAACTCAGAATCGATTGAATTACTTGGGCCAAAGCAGGAAAAACCGAGTTCAAAGGTCTGTCAGAAGTAAAAGCTCAGGAAAAAAAGTTTCTTCTGCCCCACGTCCCCCAAATGACAGGTAGCAGGAAACACTTAAAAGACCTAATCGTAAGGCTAGGTTTGTTTATAGCAGCAAAAACGAAAACCTGACAACTCAAGTCATCGACAATCATCTTGGATCCCATAGCGTGTGACACGATTGTGTTTGCTACTCCAACGAAAGCTGACGAGTGCGTACAGATAGAGAATAAGAAACGACATGTTACCAAAGGAAAGTCAGTCTCTCAAAAAGTAGCTGGGAAATCGAAGACTGATCATAGTGACAAGTCAGCTATTTTTTATAGAGTCAAGGAGAATGGGAGCTCAGAACCCAGAACTCGTTTTGAACATGACGTTGTATTGATAAAAGATCTACTTAACTAGCTAATGCCTCAAGATATCTCTGGAGCGACCTTGCTGAAAGTTTCTAGACTGAGTAGCCAAATGAACTCGAAAAGAATTCAGACCGGTCTGCTAAAAGTAGTATTTGAATTTCCCTATGAAAGTAACTCAATTCTATAAAATGGACATAAACTAAAGGGGTCAGGGGTCTTGTCTGCTCGTGAACCGTATAAAAGGACGAGAAGCTGGAAAAAAACTAAAAATAAGGTTAAACACTGGCGAGAAATACGTGAGAATTGCAATTTTTCGGGTGGTGAGGCTTCAACAGACAATGATCTTGAAGCCACTTTGGGTGCAGCACGATGCCATTTAAATAGGCTTCAAATCTGATACACAAATGCCCAGAGCTTGTTCAACAAGCTATTGGAGATAGGTATGCAGATAGACTCTAGCAAGTCGGATGTAATCGCCATCACAGAAATTTAGGTGACTCAGTTTGAAGACAGTGGGGAACTTGATTTTGAAAGTTCCACATTAGTAAGAGCCGACAGAACACAGTCTTAAAGGATAAGTAGTTCAATTCATTAGGAATACTTTCTCATTTACCATTATTGATAACATATCCCAAAAAGTGGGACATGCGAATTAGCTAGTTGCCACTTGAAAAGCAAAGGATAAGAGCTACTAAATGGTTTGCTCTACCGCAGTTCAAACTGTGAGTTGAATGAGGTCTTATTGAACGATCTCAGTACTTGGTCTTCGAGTGGTGGATGTTTAGTCTTAGGAGACTTTGATGGACCTATGGTATACTGGGAAATTCTGAGGACTGAGTTATCAAAAAATTCTTTCGAACAAAAGCTAACTGACGTGGTTATTACATACGCCCCAGTGCAAGGTGTATACTGTAGAGAAGCCCTATCCTGTTCATACAAATGAGGTATGGCAACTTGGACCGATGCATATATGTGCCTAGTCCTACGTTGTAGCTGACTGACTGACTGACATACAAACCCTCAACCTATACAAATCCGTTTACTTAGGTTTGCTAAATAAGCTTCATATAGGTAAATCCATGGAACCCGAAGAAATGCAGTCTAGTTTACCACAGGAATTAGAAAATCCCTTAAGGATATGTTTTAAATCTATCTGCAGCTCAAGGTAGATTGCCAAAAGACTGGAAAACGCCATAGTTAGTACTGTCTTCCGAAACAGGTGTGAGACACAAACCTGGGAAATTTCGACCCATAGAGTGGTTGTTTAAGTTTTAAAAAAGATATCTAAACGAAAACCAGATCCTTTCTGAAAATCAACATGGATTTAGAACATACTATTCATGTCTCACAAATTATAAGTGGCCTGAAAAAGTTGATGCGCTTATAATGACCAAAGCTACCTAACGATGCAACCTACATTGACTTCAGTAAGGGCTTTGAGAAAGCTCCTCACAACCGGCTGCTATCAAAGTTAAGTGATATCGGGATCGGAGTCAACTTATTTATGCGGATAAGGGACCTTCTAGTTCAGAGTTAACAAAGAGTACGGGCAAACCTCAAATTGTCTAGCTGGTAAACTGTGCCTAGTGGAGTGTCTCAGGGTACAGACTTGGAGCCAGTGTTATTCCTCCTGTATGTAAATAACCTTAGTCTCACAACATCATCCATTCTGTTATATACTGACAATATCAGGATATGGAGAGCAATAAAAAAAAACGAATACGATAGTTTAGTGTTTCAAAATGACCTGTAGAAACTAGCTGAATAGTTTAGAATTTGTCAGTCGCTGACAAACGCATCCACGTGCATTGTGATGCACGTTGGTCACCATGATACAGATATCCCGACCGTTGTTGCTACCTTGACGTGGTGGTCGGGCTTGCCTATCGTGATGAAGCAACCGAGCTACACTGGCTGGAACAACCGTTACTCAAGGTCCTACCATGTCAGACAGGTCGGTTGAAGAGCGGTAAGACTAAAAGCAACAAACCCAAGGTCCGAAGGCGAAGTCGTACTGCTGACTGTACAGAGGTGTGACAGCAGTAAGGTGTTTCCTTCAGACAACCAGCATGACAGCGATGCTGCCTTCCCACAAGGAGGGGTGGGGTTAGAAAAGGTCGACCCTAAAAGTGCGCGCCTCACTTTACCTCACGGATTTCCGTCTCCGGCGGTAAGGCCCTTTGAAGAACGGAACTAACACGTCAAAAACCTCCCACGAAAAGGCCGTGCGCGACCGGCCTCAAGCAGTTGTCCCTTGGGCACTGCGGTCACGCTCTCAGGTCACTGAGACCGCCTCTAATCCAATTTCCTTTTCAGGTACCTCCAGAACAACCCTTCCACAGTGTGGGCAACCAGGAAGTGATAACCGCCCTCATACCTCTAACAGCACTCAAGACCACTGTATTCATAATCAACCTTCCTCTTCAATTCCTATTATTCCTCCTACATCGACTTTCAACCCTAAACTTCCTCCTTCGGCTTCCTCCTCAAGTGTCACCATAGCCAACGATTCTAGTGCTCAAAACTCTGTCCCAGGTCTACTGAAACCTCGCTCCAAACTACACATTGGAGCTTTCAACGTAGGCACCCTATGTCAAATCGGTCAGCAGGCTTCCTTGGCTAAAACCCTAGAGTCTCGCACCATTGATGTATGCTGTGTCTCCGAAACACGCATACAGGATTCCAGTGTGGTCATCCACTTGACCTCACCTCGACAAAACGGAGAGCCAACGAGATACACCCTCCGTGTATCTGGTGACCCGATGGCCAGTTCTCGTGGACTGGCAGGTGTAGGCATAGCACTAAGCATGAGGGCGGAACAAGCACTGCTATAGTGGATCCCCGTCAACAGTCGTCTATGTGCTGTTCGGCTAAACGGCTCCGTAAGAACTCGGAAGGATAGGGACACACGTCGTTACTTTTTCGTCGTTTCTGCCCATGCTCCCACCGACTGCAACTCGGATGAAGTGAAAAATGAATTTTGCAGAAAGCTATCTGAACTTCTTCAGAAAGCTAAACGTTCAGACATAGTACTCGTAGCAGGTGACTTTAATGCCCAGATAGGTAGTTTAAACCAAACAGAAAGGTATTTTAGTATTCCGGCACAACGAACAGGTAATGGTGGTCGTCTGCTGCAACTGTGCTCAGACAATCGTTTATTTTTAACAAAAATTTTAAGCATAAGAAGAGACATCGTCTAACATGGCGAGCCCCTGCACCAAACCAACGATGTACTCAAATAGACCATATTGCCATCAGTAATCGTTGGAGAGGGTCGGTAGAAGATTGTCGCTCATTCTGGAGTACCTGCATGGACTCCAACCATGCCCTAATACGGGCACGCATCTGCTTGCGCCTCACTGGACGCAAAAAAGCCTCAGTAAAAAGACCCATTAGAACTGAATTGAGTAATGAGAAAACCAAAAGTAGGTTCCAGGAACAACTGAGGTCACAATTAGGTAGTTCTGGGGACGAGGTTGACCCAGATGTTGCTTGGAAAGCTATACAAACTGCTGTGGAAACAGCAGTGACATCTATCGGTGATTTAAACCACATGGTTACAAAGAACCAATGGATTTCCTCTAGGTCTATTGCACTGATGGATTCTCGTAAACTCATCCCATCAGGCTCTGAACACGATGAAGAGCGAAAACAAATCAGATCTAGGTTGAGCAAAAGTCTAAGGAACGACCGTGAGCAGTGGTGAGCAACGAAAGCAAAAGAGATGGAAAAGGCGGTGGCTATAGGGAACACAAGACACCTCTACAGACTAATAAAAGAAACTGGAATTATTAAGTCAAGTGTAAGTGAGATTATGTCGGAAAAAGACGATACACTCATCTGCTCCCAGTCCAGGCGTTTAGAACGATGGGCGGAACATTTCAGAGAACAGTTCAGCTGGCCTTCAGCTACTCTACAACTACCCTCCATTCCCAGACAGTGTGAATGGAACATTGAAGAAGGTCCCCCAACTCTAGCAGAAGTTCAAAAGGCTATAGTTAATCTGAAACGAGGAAGGGCAGCTGGTCCAGATGGATTGGCTCCAGAGGTCTTTAAGGATGGTGGTCCAATTTTAGCGATTAGGTTGACTAATATTTTAGCTAAAATCTGGGAGTTAGACGTTATTCCATCTAACTGGTCACAATCACTTATCGTCCCAATATATAAGAGAGGGTTAAAATCATCCTGTGACAACCACAGAGGGATTAGTTTAACTAATATAATATCTAAAATACTAGCCTCGATAATTATCAGACGCCTAACTAAGACTCGTGAACTGCAAACACGAGAGAACCAAGCTGGCTTTAGACCTGGTCGTGGCTGCATCGACCACATATTCACCATTCGTCAGATTCTAGAACACAGGCATACTTATCGACGTCCGACAGTGGTGGTCTTTCTCGACTTAAAAGCAGCATTTGACTCGGTAGACCGCGAGATTCTGTGGCAGTGTCTGTCATTGAAAGGCGTACCCCAGAAGTACATAAACCTTGTAAAGGCTCTTTACTCGAACACTACTACTCGAGTCTGAGCTTATGGCGAACTGTCATCTACTTTTGCAACCTCAAGTGGTGTCCGTCAAGGCTGTCCACTTTCTCCATCTTTGTTTAACTTCATCATAGATCTACTGATGGAAATAACTTTCTCGTCGACTGAGTTCTCGGGTATTGATCTCGTACCAGGAGGTCCACTTATCGACTTAGAATACGCAGATGACATAGTCCTGTTTGGTGAAGACGCTGATAGAATGCAGAGTCTTTTGGTAGCACTAAGCAGCAATGCCAGAATGTTTGCAATGCGCTTCTCTCCCTCTAAATGCAAGCTGTTGCTTCAGGACTGGTCTGCGTTAACACCTGAACTAAGGATAGGGAGTGAAGTAGTCGAACGCGTTGACAACTTCACTTATCTTGGAAGTCTGATCAGCCCTAATGGGTTGGTATCGGACGAAATCTCAGCACGGATTCGAAAAGCTCGATTGGCTTTTGCCAACTTGCGTCACCTATGGCGAAGGCGAGATATCCGTCTATCAATAAAAGGACGAGTATATGCAATCTTTCTCTTATATATTACTACCTTTGACCTAACCACTGCTATGAATCCGGTGTTCATCTTGTTGTGCTGATGCGGTATGGCAACCTGGACCGATGCACATATGTGCCTGGTCCTACGTTGTAGCTGACTGACTGACTGACTGATGATACAGATATATATACGGTGGATAACATTGAGCTACCTGTTGCCTAGATACACAGTGACCTATGAGTCATTGTTAGCCAGGAAATAAAAACTACTGAAATGGTCAGCAAATGTTTTAGAAACTTATGGTCTCTCATACCTAAAGCCTTTAGCCACGTTGATGCTAAAACCTTCCGGACATTGTATACAATGTTCGTTCGTCATAAACTTGAGTATTGCATACAAGAGGTTAGTTCCAAAAAGAGACAGCGTACTGTTAGAAAAGGCTTAAAGAACAGAACACAAGTTGATACGCGCAATCCCAAAGCTCCCATATGACGACAGACTGGATTAACTAAATCTACTCCCTTTGTTATATAGAAGAACCAGAGGTGACTCATTAACAGTTTTTAAGTTACTTGGTGATAACTTTGCATCCGATGTGCCCTCATTTTTCCTGTTTTCAAAAACAGAAAGTTTAGGACAACACACTGTAAAAGTTCTCACAAGACCAGAACAAATTACTTGTCAGGTGACTAACGACCCTTGCATCGAATCACCAACAAATGGAATCCGTTACCTCGACACATGACTTAGGCTCCATCTGTCGATACTTTTAAAAGCTGGATCAACTCAGAGACCGCCATTGCCAGGAGGAACACAGTCCACTTACCTTCCTCTCCTTTTCAAACAAAATGACATCCCAAGGATATAACAAGAGGACTACAACCCTATCGGATGCAAGATTTCGTGCCAGCAAACGGACACCCAAAAGTTAGCAGAACAGCTGTTTATGACATGACTAATTCAGTGAAAATGAAGGGCACGGAAATAAGTTAGGAAAAGATTAGCAACCATTTGACCTGTCGAACCAAATTCATTGGAAATCTTAATATCTAATAAGAGAAGATATAGGGCCGGCATACTGACAGAAATAAATTAGATAAATGCATATTTTAATTACAAATATGACAATATTTGTTTCCTTTTTTACACCTGGTATTTAGGAAATAATAAATAGGTTTAAAATATATTTAAATGCAATTAAAACACAATTGTATATTTAAATGCAAATGCATATTACCCCGAAACGCAACATCTCTCAAAAACAAATAAAACACCTATTAATGAGAATTAACACAATATGTCAGGGAAGTATTATGCATTATACATGACTTGAGATCCAAGTGACTAAAAAGTGAATTTATGATAGCAGTAAAAATACAAAGGCACAATCGTCACAATGAGGTAACGCAGAATGAGCGAAAAAACAAAATCATACCATGTGCAAATTATAAGCGAATGCTAAAGTATTGAGGTTTCTATGACGAACAGATGCACGCACTACACTACTTAAGAGACTAGTAACGTTTCAGTTTGAAAACAGCGCACTACACCTAATCTTCGTCGAGCAGTGTCCTGATGCTGTAAACTGGCTACTCTCTCTGAGCTACACTCTTTGTAAGACAATATTTATAATTAGTTGTCGGTTTTAGGTGTAGTGATTATATCAATCAACCTGCAGCAATCCATATACATTCTCTTTGATTTAGTTGACTTTCAGAACACTTTATATGCAAGAAAAGTGAATTCCTTCTAATTTACGAGGATTCTTTAGGTGTGTTTTCCGAAAGGAAACTTGCGTTCGACTTCAGCTTTAGCTCCGTTTCATTTATCTTCAATAATCAAATCTCCAAACTTTCAAATTCAAACTTTACTAGATAAAAGTAGCGGACTATTTGTCTCATGGAATTTACTCCTTGGTAGTTGAGTAGTGTTTTTGGTTGCTAAAAATATGACCCTTGCTACGTTCTCTCCAAAAATTAAAAATAAAAGACACCCACATTAGATGGAGAAACATTAGGGGAGCACAATGAATAGGGAAGTCACCAAGTGCTAAAGACGCCACAATTATTCGGAGTTTGACATCTTAACCAGTAGCACATTATACAACCGAAACTTGCCGAGCCAGTCAAATCAGAAGTCAGAAATGAAGGAGTTTAAAGATATATTTGGATATCTATCGGTAAGTCAAGGAACTTTTGCTCTAAGCTGGCTAATAACTGAAAGGGATGAGTAGCACGACGTACTTATTCGTGATCTGGTACGGATGCGTGATCGAGCTCCATCAGCTAGAGTCTGTTCAGTTAAACTAACGCGGTCAGCATAAAAGGTTAAAGACTTACGGAGCTATTGATTTCGGGAATTTCTTCACCGCTATGGTTCTCTCCGCCCTCCACTAGTGAGGCAGTGTAAACACTGAGACGTGGCCAACCAGAAGTTTAAACATAATAAGTTCGTCGTTAGCAAACTCTCTTCTGATAACCTGCTATGTATAACAACATCTGGTCGTCTTCCCTCACTATAAGGGGCAATGTGGTACAATATAGCAACAGGAAACAGGTACAATGAAAATTTCTCTTCATCGTGAACTTCGTTCTTTTTTATCTTTTCCAGCAGTCCCGGATGACAAAAAGAATGTGTAAATGCATGTCGAATCACACGCGGAGAAATACCTAACGGTGGAGAAAGCGCGAACAAGGAATTGAATTGATTGGAGTTCATCGAATGGCATGGCTCGGCCATGCAGGCGTGGTCCCTGCGGGATGTTACCTTATATCTTCTATTCATATTAAATATATTGTTCTTTCTCTAGCCTAAGCTTGTTCTCTATCATGTATCGGTAGTTGTTACGATACAGTGAGTTGGTAGGCGGCCATTCGGAATCGTGTGACTCCTAATAGTGTGGTCAAACAACGAAAACGTTCATATTCGAACTGGCGTCCAAGATATGTAATGAAAGCTGAAGGGCAGCGGAAGTTTGACACCCATCGCTCAACGAAAGAGAGAGTAACTGATTCGGCAGTTGTGTCCTTGATAGGTACTGCCTCTGGCCGTCGAATGAGACGGCCTACATAGCTTAATAAATAAGAGTATCCATTTCAATCTGGTTAATGTCCTACCGAATCCAGATGAACATGGTCGAAACGAGCATCGTGAGTTTTGAAAGAGCCTAAGGGGCATTCGTTGTGTCTTATCTCAGATTTCTTGCAGCTTACACAGGAGCGTGCCCACTCTCTCATGTTTTCATTCCTACTAAACCAGCAAAATCGTTTTGCCATGAGCTTGATGGTTACACAAACACCTGTATGCGAAAGTCTGTGCAACGTATTGTAGACGTTGCGTCGATGTTTCGGCACGATTGGACTATCCCTACCTGTAGATTCTTCCTATAATAAGGTTTCATCACCTGTTCCCATCTGTCTGATACTCAGTTTTGCAGTTGTTGACGATAACTGGTGCTGAAGATCAGTGTCTTCTTTTTGAAGCTGAGAGACTTTAGGAAAATCGATTCTTTGAAAATTGTTCAAGGGAGTTATGCGAGACAAAGTGTCTTCAGATTCATTGTTTGCCTCAGAAATATGTTGTATATGTGAAGCAAACTGCGAAATGTAGTCCAGTTGTCGAGACTCTCGAGGAAAGCACTTATCTGATGATGAGCCTAAAGAGGTGAGAGGTTCATGATCAATAAAAAGCGTGAATTCTTTACCTCCAACAGAGTGTTAAAGGTGCATTACAGCACAATACATGACCTGGAGTTCTCTTCCGAAAACGCTGTGCCTCGATTCGGTGTCTACCAGTCGTCTCGAGAGTAATGCCAGGGATCGCCAGGTGTGGTTAACCCATTATTGTAAGACTCCACCGATTGCCGGGTCAGATGCATCTACTGCGATACTAATGGGCGCCTTGGTGTCCTGGTGTGTGAGCAATGTTGCTTTGGCGGTACGTTACTTAACTGTAGATAATGCATTTTTCTCGTTGTTGTCCAAATTCATGGATTTCGCATTTCCACGAAGTTGGAAGGTTAAAGGTCTCATAAGGGACGCGCAATACGGCAGGAATCGTCCATAGAAACTTACTAGGTCGTTAAAGGTGCGTAGTTGCTGGATTGTCGTGGGTTCTGGGTAGTCCTTAATGATCACGACTTTATGTTTTAGAGGTCGGATGCATTGAGCATCAATGATATTTCCGAGAAATTCTAGAGAGTCGGTTTCTATTTGACATTTCCGAATGTTTGAAGTAATCCCGTGCCTTTGTTGTCGTTCAAATACATGGTCTAGATGCTGGAGACAGAATTCTCCGTCCAGACTTGCAATCAAGCAGTTACCAACATACGCGTGTACGAAGTCGAGACCTCGAAAAAAGGTCGTCGGTGAATCTCTGGACTGTTTGTGGAGCGTTTCGTAAACCCAAATGCATGCGCGAAAATTCGTGGAGGCTGAACGATGTGATAACAGAGATTTTAGGAAAGTCGCCAGCAGCCATGGAAATTCGGTCATTCACTTCAAATGGATTTCCGAACAAGGTATCTGTCAACTCGTGAATATGCAGCGACGGGTAACGATCAGGAATGGTTTTCGCGCTCAGTCAACGATAGTCACCAGTAGTTGATGTCATTTTTAGAGGCCATATGCAAGAGAGGTGCACATGGTCTTTTTGATGGCCGAATGATTCATAAGTCTGTCGAATTCGTTTTTAGCCATTCTTAGCTTCCAGGGGCTAGTCGGTGCACTCTCGGGAGTGCAAATAGTCCTATGTGATGTGTAACATTGCTGGCTACACACGGCAATTTCGGTCGCGTTTGGTATATCTCGGGGTACATATCGAGTGTTTGTGGATTGTGTGGATTGATCGTGTGCTTAACTGTGACTGTGGATAACCTACAGCCGGAAAAGGAATTTACACAAACAGACAAACCAGTATTTCAGTCTATTGAACTCGTTTGCATGTGTCAGTGTGTAGATTACGATGTTGTAGAAGGTCTATACCGATGATTGGAATAGAAACAATGAAGATGCAGTGGATGGATTTGCGTAAACCCACGTTAAGGTACAAATATCGCTCACCATATGTGGCGATCGGTTTCCCATTTGCCACATGTAATTTGAAAACTGCTTCGTGCAGTCATTCGTTAGGATTTTCATTCAGAACTCCAACTTTTGCGCCAGTGTTGACAAGGTAGTGAACCTTCATAATTAATTCAGTGACGTACAACAGACGGCTATGTTCGCCGGCTACCGTTACCTTTAACAAGTGCAGGCCGGGAAGTTACATCAAGCGTTTTTTGCGTCGGTTGGTTTGGAGCTCGGGAAACTTCAGAGTTCTCCTTAGTTCCGAGGAGACTTACTTTACTTATTATGATACCAGCACCATTCAAGGTTATCGGTCCCTCGTCATATAGAAACAGATCGTTTTCGTGAAGCAATCCTTCGAGTGTGGGAGCGTATACGCTCATGATGAATATTAAGGTAACGTGTCAGAGTATGGCAGAGGTCTGTGGCATTATTCCGTGCCGTCTGATGGATTTTTTGTCTGAATTGACCTTGGCGCTAGGAGTTCGGATGGTCTTCAGAATCAGGTTTGCAGATGCAGCCAGTTCGTCTGCAGCGTTGTTTAGTAATGAGGCAAGCACTGCCTACACCTGTTGAGGAAGCTTGGACAGGAAAGATTGTCGAAACTGGCCATCGTCAAAAGTCCGTTGACCAATGACCTCTCTCATTCGTAACAAAATGTCTGTTACTAGGCCATGTTATAGATCGATGCTATTGAGTTTATATAGCCTTTGTCGATCGGTTAAATCTCCGCGTTTAAGAATAAACCATTTTAGAGTTTCATAAAGTTCCCAAACATCACGAATGAGTATACTACGTGTGACGTACTTGCTGAAATCGCGCAGTAATGCTCTCGCTGCTGCGAAAGATTGTGCATGTGGGTCTGTCACTATATGTCGAAGAAGCTAGCTTCTGTATAACAGAACCGTGAATATAAAGTATCGCAACGAACGAAGTAAAAAGTATCCAGGAATATGGAGAAAATACCACAATATGTAATAAATAGCAATTGGGAAATTATATATGATGTTGCAACAAGGACATAGACATAAAGTTTACGAATAGATGTACCAGATCACGTCAGGCTCACCAATAAAGATGACACAAGTATTCGGAGTTTGACAAGTTTACCAACTACACCCATGCAATCGAAGTATGCCAATCCAGTCAAATCAGAAGTTCGAAGACATATTTGGAGGGCTATCGGTACGTCGAGGAACTTTTGGTCTAAGCTGGCTAATAACTGAAAGGGATGCGCAACGCGACGTACTCATTCGTGATCTGGTACGGATGTGTGATCGAGCTCCATCATCTAGAGTCTGTCCAGTTAAACTAACGCGGTCAGAATAAAAGGGTGAAGACTTACGGAGCTATTGATTTTGGGGATTTATTTGCAGCTTCACACACAAAGTCAGTAGGATTTCGACTGATGATGTCACAGGTATTCAGTGTTTGACAACGCTTCTACCAGTAACACCTTCTAATATATTTCGTTCCCACCCAGAGAAATCAAAAGACAGAGTCGAGGAGATCGGAAGAGTATATTTGGCGACTACCAATATATCGGAATTCTCTGATCTAATCTGGCTAGCGATTGCGGTTGATGTTGAGCACGGCGTTACCACACGTGATCTGGTGCGGATGCATGACCGAGCGCCTTCAGCTAGATGAGTCCACTAAAACATATGGTCAGCATCCAATGTCGAAAACTTGGAGCTATTTATTTTGGGGATTTATTTACCGCTACAGATCACTCCCCCTAGTGGGGCAGTGACGACCCTAAGACGTGGCCAGCCAGAAGTTTAAACCCAACGAGTTTGTCGTTGGTAAACACTCTTCTGATTGCTTACTAAGTGTAGCAGCATCTGGTCGTCTTTCCTTACTATATGCGACCGGGGTACAACATAGTGAAAAAAGAAAAAGTTAAAACGAAAATTTCGACTCCTCGTAAACTGCATCGTTCTTTTCCAGCCGTCCTGGAAAAGAAAAAAGAAAGTGTAAGTGCATGTCGAAATACACTCGTATGTGCATAAAAACACAATGTCGGCGAAAAAAATGGAAAATATACTCAAGCACACGTAATAGCGTTAAACAATGTTTTTTTGTTGTTTTTTTTTAAGTAAAAATATAAATATATAAACATATTAAAATTCTTTTTTTTAAAAATTATATATCTTAAAAAGAAAGATCGAGATAATATAAAATGTCGAGTAGTGCCTTACGTGCAGTAGTCGTTTAAATGTTCTGGAAATCTTACTCTTCTTCCAGAACGCGTCGTTTTAGGTTTATTTTCAGATACATTCGGAGTATCATCGCGTGTGTTGGTTGTCGGTTGAGGAATTATGAGTGTGGGAGTCGTGTTGTGCGATTGCACCGAAGGAAAGTCGACGTGAATTGGATTTCCTTCTAAATACGCTGCTTTGAGGCGATCGATGCTGATGCTATCGTTTGTTCCGTTCTTATCGACTATATAGTACTTAGATTCACGTTGAAGAACTTTGAAGGGTCCTTCGTATGCTGATTCGAATGGTCGTCGATGCGAGTCTCGACGAACGAAAACGTGTGTACTATATCGTAAGTCAGGTTGAACGAAAACATCAGTTGATTGAGGTCGAGTGGAAGCAGGTTTAACTGAACTCATTGCGTTTGTAAGCCTGTTCGTGTAGGAGGTTAGATCCATGTTCATTGAAGAGGATGAAGGATCCATGAATTCTCCTGGAAGTCAAAGTGTCGTTCCATAAACGAGTTGAGCCGCAGAGTATCTAATGTCAGCTTTCACTGCATTGCGGATACCTAATAAGACGAGTGGAAGAGCGTCCGTCCACTGTTAAACGTTTGCAGCCGATAGTGAAGCTTTTAGTTGTCGGTGAAAACGTTCTACCAACCCGTTTGCTTGTGGGTGGTAGGCAGTCGTTCGGAAGCGAGTGATTCCTAAAAGTGTGGTCAGACGACGGAAAAGTTCAGATTCGAACTGACGTCCGCGGTCTGTAGTGATGGTTGAAGGGCAGCCGAAGTTTGCTACTCATCGTTCGACGAAGGCGCGAGCCACCGTTTCAGCAGTGATGTCCTTGATAGGTACTGCTTCTGGCCAGCAAAACCATTCTGCTATAAGCTTGATGGTTGCATGAACGCCTGGATGAGAAAGTTTGTGCAACGTATTGAAGACATTGCGTCGATAATGCTTCGGCACGATTGGGCGATCCCTACCTGTAGATGTGTCACACAGTAAGGTTTCCTTACCTGTTCCCATCTGTTTGATACGTAACTTGAGGGTTGTGGACGATAACTCGTGCTGAAGATCACTGTCTTCTTTTTGAAGCTCGGCGAGTTTATGAAGGTCGATTCCTTGGAAACTATTCAAGGAAGTTATGTGAGATAAGGCGTCTGCGACTACATTGTTTGCTCCAGAGATGTGTTGAATGTCTGAAGTAAACTGCGAAATGTAGTCCAGTTGTCGAGACTCACGGGGAGAGTACTTGTCAGAAGGAGAGCTTAACGAGAAAGTGAGCGGTTTATGGTCCGTGAAAAGAGTGAATTCACGGCCTTCGATGTAGTGTTGGAAATGCCGTACAGCACAATACATAGCTAGGAGTTCCCTATCGAATGTGCTGTACCTCGATTCGGTGTCTAGCAACCTTCTAGAGAAAAATGCCAAGGGTTGCCAGGAGTTGTTAACCCATTGTTGTAAGACTCCTCCAATTGTCGAGTCGGATGCGTCTACTGCGGTACTAATGGGTGCTTCGGTGTCCTGATGTGCGAGCATTGTTGCTTTAGCGATCAGTTCCTTAACTGTGGAGAATGCTTTTCATGCGGTGTCGTCCAAATTAATGGATTTCGCATTTCCACGAAGTTGGTCGGTCAGCGGTTTCATGAGTAATGCTCATTTCGGTATGAAACGTCTATAGAAACTTACGAGGCCGTTAAACGTGCGTAATTGCTTGACGGTGGTTGGTTCTGGGTAATCCAGAATGGTCGCCACTTTGGTCCTAAGGGGTCGGATATCTTGAGCATCGATAGTGTGTCCCAGAAAGTCTGATGAGTCGGTTCCAATTTGGCATTTCTGAACGTTTACAGTTATGCCATGTTTTTGTAATCGTTCGAAAACAAGATCCAGATGCTTGAGATGTGATTCTCTGTCCGGACTTGAGATTAGGCAGTCATCAACATACGCATGTACGAAGTTGAGACCTCGAAAAACGTCGTCTATGAACCTTTGGAATGTTTGGGCAGCGTTTCTTGGACCGAAAGGCATTCGCAAAAATTCACAGAGTCCGAAGGGAGTTATGATAGCTGTTTTCGGTATGTCGTCAGTAGCCATAGGGATTTGGTTATACGCTTTAGCCAAGTCGATTTTCGAAAAGACAGTTGTACCTTTCAAGGTAGATGTCAAATCGTGAATGTGAGGCAATGGGTAACGATCGGGAATGGTTTTCGCGTTCAATCGCCGATAGTCACCAGTTGGACGCCAATCGTTGCTGTCCTTTTTAGGGACCATGTGCAACGGAGATGCATATGGGCTACTTGACGGTCGTATGATTCCTAAGTCTATCATATTGTCGAACTCGTTTTTCGCTAACCTAAGCTTTTCGGGAGCTAGTCGTCGTGCTTTAGAGAATACAGGTGGTCCTGTAGTCGTGATGTGATGTGTAACATTGCTGGTTACACACGGTAGTTTCGGTTGAGTTTGTTGTATCCCAGGGTACTTATCGAGTAGTGGTTGATAGAGTGGGTCTATCATATGTTTAACTGTGACTGGGGATACTCTACAACCAGTAAAAGAAGTTACGCAAACGGACAAATTAGTGTTTCCGTCTACTAGCCTCCGTTTGCGCGTATCGATGATCAGATTGTGGTGTTGTAGAAGGTCCATACCAATGATTGGTATAGAAACATCTGCAACAACGAAAATCCAGTGTATGGGTTTGCGTAAACCCACGTTAAGGTAAACGTACCTTTTGCCATACGTAGCGATCGGTTTTCCGTTTGCCGCCTGTAAGTTTAGGGTCGATTCGTGAAGCCGGTCGTTAGGATTTGCTGGGAGAACGCTAACTTCTGCGCCAGTGTCGACGAGGTAGCGAACTCTCGTTGTCACATCTGTGACGAATAACAGACGGCTTTGTTCGCCGGCTACGGTTGCCGTTAACGCGTGCCGGCCTGGAAGTTTCCCGAATTGTTTTTTGAATCAGTCGGTTTCGTGTTGGGAAAATTGCAGGGTTTTCTGCAATTTCTGGAAAGCTTTCCATACTGGTTATGATACCAGCACCAGTCGGGGTTATCTGTCTCTCGTGGTCTAGAGACAGATCGCTTACGAGAAATGCTTCTACGTGGTGTGCGCGATCTCTTACGGTCGGTACGAAGACTAAGATAACGCGTGAGTGTGTGACATAAGTCGGTTATATCATTCTGAGTCGTGTGAGGCTTTTCTTTGACTGAAAATACCTCGGTAGTAGAAGGTTTCGTAATTTCTAGAATGCGGTCGGCAGATGCAGCTAGTTCGTCTAAGGCGATAATGAACGAGGGGAAAATATATATATATCCAAGAAAAAACACGAAAAAAAATCACAATGTTTAAAAAAAAATAAAAAATAAGGCAATGATATATAAAAATCCCAAAAAGGAACAGACTCACAGTTGCAATTAGGTGTACCAGATCACGTCGGGTTCACCAATGATGATGTCACAGGTATTCAGTGTTTGACAACGCTTCTACCAGTAACACCTTCTAATATATTTCGTTCCCACCCAGAGAAATCAAAAGACAGAGTCGAGGAGATCGGAAGAGTATATTTGGCGATGACCAATATATCGGAATTCTCTGATCTAATCTGGCTAGCGATTGCGGTTGATGTTGAGCACGGCGTTACCACACGTGATCTGGTGCGGATGCCTGACCGAGCGCCTTCAGCTAGATGAGTCCACTAAAACATATGGTCAGCATCCAATGTCGAAAACTTACAGAGCTATTTATTTTAGGGATTTATTTACCGCTACAACACGTCTACTTTCTGGATGTTAGCCCAATTTCGTTTATAGATTTGCTAATTGATGTGAAATAACAACAAATTACCCCATATATTTTACTATATTCTCCATAATTGTTTACACGAACTATGATGTGTTTATCACATACTGATTGGAGAGACTAAATGGTTTATTTTAATATTTACTTATTAAATGTGTACTTTATCGTTCATTCCATTTTCTGAATATTTTCCAAAGTAAAAAAGTCTTTTTCTGACCAACTGTTACTTAATCATATAATTTTTTTAAAATAAAGCAAATAATATTCGTAAAATATACAGCAACCTCATTATCGAGTATAACGTACACTTAGATTACGAGATAATGATATTGATGATGTCACAGGTATTCAGTGTTTGACAACGCTTCTACCAGTAACACCTTCTAATATATTTCGTTCCCACCCAGAGAAATCAAAAGACAGAGTCGAGGAGATCGGAAGAGTATATTTGGCGATGACCAATATATCGGAATTCTCTGATCTAATCTGGCTAGCGATTGCGGTTGATGTTGAGCACGGCGTTACCACACGTGATCTGGTGCGGATGCATGACCGAGCGCCTTCAGCTAGATGAGTCCACTAAAGCATATGGTCAGCATCCAATGTCGAAAACTTGGAGCTATTTATTTTGGGGATTTATTTACCGCTACAGATCACTCCCCCCTAGTGGGGCAGTGACGACCCTAAGACGTGGCCAGCCAGAAGTTTAAACCCAACGAGTTTGTCGTTGGTAAACACTCTTCTGATTGCTTACTAAGTGTAGCAGCATCTGGTCGTCTTTCCTTACTATATGCGACCGGGGTACAACATAGTGAAAAAAGAAAAAGTTAAAACGAAAATTTCGACTCCTCGTAAACTGCATCGTTCTTTTCCAGCCGTCCTGGAAAAGAAAAAAGAAAGTGTAAGTGCATGTCGAAATACACTCGTATGTGCATAAAAACACAATGTCGGCGAAAAAAATGGAAAATATACTCAAGCACACGTAATAGCGTTAAACAATGTTTTTTTGTTGTTTTTTTTAAGTAAAAATATAAATATATAAACATATTAAAATTCTTTTTTTTAAAAATTATATATCTTAAAAAGAAAGATCGAGATAATATAAAATGTCGAGTAGTGCCTTACGTGCAGTAGTCGTTTAAATGTTCTGGAAATCTTACTCTTCTTCCAGAACGCGTCGTTTTAGGTTTATTTTCAGATACAGATAAGATCCCCCGTAAGCCAAATATCATATGGCAGTTGATGGCTGTAGTCGAGATCTATTTGTTGGCGATCTAGTGGAATCGAAAGAATACCGAGATCATGCTAGGTTACAAGTGTGGTTACTGAGCATAACCGAATTCATGCAAGGTCACATTCAATGGAAGAAAGTATGTTTTGGTACAGTTAAACAAGCAGGTACGGTGAAAACAGTCTCTGGTACAATTGGTAATAATAATAATTGTTTCCATTACACCAATCTCGCTCTCTTGATAAAAGTGGGTCACTACATGCTGTTGACCATTGTGAATATATTGAAAGCACAAAAATTCGACAAAAATGTACAATCTAATCGCTAGTGTCAGAACCAACTAAAAAACAGAGTACTACAAGACGGGCCTGGAGAAAATTCTGAACGTCAACCGAAATAATTCAAGTAGTCTAATTTCACATTTGATCTAATAAATGCACAAGAGCAAAGTTAATGCATAATAAGTAGTAAATTCGCGCTTTTTTGAAACGCGCACTAATACTTTATTGTTCAAAGGAGCTCTCTGTCTAACATCGTTAGTGTATTGGTTGAGTTTAATTAGTACTGAAAAACTAGCGAAAATACATCAGAACATGTTAAAAGGATATCTCAAAGGTGTTGTAGACCTAGTGAAGTAAACTATGAAAATGTAGTCCTCATATTTATTAATTTTTAGCAATCTAACTGAACCAGCTGGTTCAGACGAAAATCTAACTTCTGGTGATACTCCGGAAGTTCTTGGGGAAGGATTTAAAGATCAGTAAGTGTCGATGTTATTATGCCAACTATTCAGGGATAACGGTAGTTCCAATAGACTACGAACACTTAATTCTGTGCCCAACTCACAGAGCGTTGACAATTCGGAATCAAGTAGTGTACTTAGTTGGATTGGAAGTTTAATAGCAGCCAATGGTGAGGTGAGAACTCTCTTTTAACTCTTTCTCATAAATGAATAAGCAACCTGCTAGTGTCTTGACTAGTTTTCTTAGTTGTTCTTAGTTTATTATTTATTTAAACACAAACATTGGTACAACGAGGCACCAAATAGATATGCGCCACATAAATCATTCGATTTGTGTGAAAGCTGGGATACTGCCCGGGTACCCAAACCGAAGCAGGAGTTTTCTTAGATTTAAGCTTGTTTGTATTTCATCAGTAGTTTTGGAAAGCTTTAGGTTTTTTTCAGTAGAATTAACGGGATGATTATTCCTCGGATTCTGATTTTTGAAAAACACTAAAGTTCTCATCATTTTGGGATGATGGGTCAAGTACTTAACCTTTGCAACAAAATTCAGTAGTACTTCAGACAGTTTTTAGTGAACCAGGCTGAAGTCTGGTAATCTGGATAAACTGTTCAAGGAAGTTACACTTACAACTTCTGATAAGAATAGTCTGTCAAGCTCATATTCAAGGCAGAATACGAACTATTCTAGATTCCGTTATTGAAAAAGTGGACGAGTTCCCCATTAACGTTCATGCAGAGTAACGTAAGATACCTGCCAGAACTTATCATGATATTGTCAACATAAATTCGTTGGATAATATTGATTGTAAGTCGTAATATGTACCCCACCTGGCTGCTTTGTGTGTGTTTATAATGGTGTCTATAAAGGAACAAAAATAACGAAGAAACCTTAGTAAGCTTTGTTTTACGTATTTCACAGTTGCATGTTAAAGTAAATTTATGTTATCGCAAAGCAATCTTCTTAAAAAACTTTTTACCATTCTAAGTAAGTAATATCATACTGATCCAAGTGTGCTCCGTTTAGTTTTGTATATTACAACACGGGCATGTTCCAGTCTTTGTAATCTGACATTAAAGTGCGAAGTTCAAATCAGTCATCTAGATAGTGTTCCTCCGTGTTCAGACACCTAGCCGTCACCCACTTATGCTACATTATCCTGGAAACATATCTGGTTGAGATTACCAAGTTAATAGAAATGATATTCCACTACGACTAATTTGCAATACGTGGGACCGTAGGCAGATGTAAACATTATTTTTCTCTCTCCAAATTCTTACTCTACATGAGTATTTCAGTTCAACAGTACAAACGACCGTTATTAGAAACTCCTTTAAGGAGTGCTATGTTCACACGATTGAAGCAGATTATCTATGTCACACTCCCTATGTGGGCACAAGGTAAATACTTTGAGTCAATAATCAACTTTTTGTAGTTTGTCACCGGGATGTTGAATACGAGTGTATAAAGTTTTCAGAAACCCAGATAAAGCTTTTCTTTGTTTGATCTATATTAAAATGCAAAATCTGAATGGAACAAGTCCAAGTCCCATACACGTTACTAGAATAGCTGAATGAGGTTTAAAATTACATGAATGTTTCTGGAAAGTATCCGTTTGGTAACTCTAAACGATATAATTGAACGGAAACTCAATGGTCAACTACAAAATGAAGTTGGCAAAAATGGAAGGGCAAAAAACTACGTAAATTTATTGGAAGATTTAATAAATGAATTGCATTTTAGTTAGTGTTAGATCTCAAAAAGCCACGTGATTGCTTCTTAACCCTGGTCTTTCATGTTATCGTAATTGTTTTATGGACTTTGACGCTGCTGAAATATTAAATCCACAAAGCATCCAAACCTTTGGTTTAAAAGTTTCGGGAGTTTCTCCCTCGTAATATTTAATGGTGTTGTGTTGAGCTATGTATTTAGGCACTAGATTGTGAAATCGCAATTATCGTAACCAGTGGTTGAAAATACAATAGGACATGATCGAGAATCGGCACAATGGCCCAGAAACAGTCATTTCCCTTAGGTATCAAGTCTCATTTTTGTCATAGAATCACAGTGTTTATGTCTAGTCTTTTCCACTACCGCTGAAGCTGTTACTGTTTCTCCTATAGCATTTGCCTTGATAATTTCATCTCTGCGTTGAAATGGTGTGACAGTTTAGATCGATGCACATATGCGCCATATTCTACTTATGACTGACCTATATTTAGTAGTCAAAGAAGGTTGCTTTTGGATGCTGTTGTCCAGTTAAAAAGTCGGGATTTGACAGTTCAAGGAAAATTGATGGTACTTAATTATCTAGTTGAATAGTTTAGTCTACAATCTCTCTCCCTTTTATGGGAAACCTCCACATAAAGAGAGTAAGTGAATGTTTCCTGTTTGCAACTACAAATCAGGTAAACAAGTGTTTAAAATGGTGATTCATAACTACCCTAGGTTAACGACTATACAGCTCATGTTTTTGGGCCGTTATTTTCTAGTGTTGTATTTTCCCAGTGTTAATAACATTCCATTTTGTCGACTCAGCATGTGATGTTTAGTAAGCTTGACAGTTCTGATTATCATTTGATTTTTGTGGGCTAGGGTACTACTTGGATGCTCAAACCGAAGCAGGCGGTTTTCTTAAAGGACCTCTCCCGAAGCCTTTAACCTGTAGGTCTAGTCCACAAACAAGTGGGGCAACGTTAGGGGATGTGGTCCCATGGTAGCTGGTAACCAAGAATAGGTTAATAATTCATTTCTCCCCTCAGGATCTTGGAGCCCATATGCACTATGGTTCGGAGTCAGGGTTTTCCAAATCCCCTAGGTGGATCATCCGAACCCACCAACCAGGTTTAAGCGTCGGGTATCCGCTTTTCGTCCTCTCGATTTCGTAAACAACACCTCCACGGCGAGAAGGCAATGATTAAAACTTCCCTGACAGCGGCTTTATACGTGTACATGCCGTACCAGGGTATTTGGGGGCTGGCTTCTGCTCTGGGAGTAGAACCTGGACCCCCTTGATGAGAGACAGGAATCCTAACCTGTACTCACTCCTGGTAGAAACCAGTTAGGAGTAGTCAAGGATTTTCATATATCTAGATAGCTGTGTAAGTGCTGGTGGCGGCGCGAGTGACGAAATCAATTCACGTACAGTGAAAGCTAAGGTGGCCTATACTGATCTGGGCAGTTTTCGGCGCCTTCGTGATGTTAGTCTGGCTGTAAAACGTCGGATCTACAACGCGTCTGTGAGAGCAGTCTTGCTCTATGCTTGTGAAACCTGGCCTCTCCGAGTTGAGGACGTTAGATGACTTTCTGTGTTCGATCATCGCTGTCTCCGAAGGATTGCTGACATCCAGTGGCAACATCATGTTAGTAATGCAGAGGTTCGGCATCGTGTGTTCGGGTACAGAGACGATAATGCAATTGGTGTCACCATCTTGAAACACCGATTTCGGTGGGTTGGACATGTTCTACGAATGTCGTCCCAGAGAATTCCACGTCGTGCATCATTTGCCGACTCTGGGACTGTTTGGAAGAAGCGGAGAGGTGGTCAGTGTATGACATGGTGTCGTGGTATGAAAGAAAGCTGCAAAGGACTGGCTTGTGTTGGTCCTTCACGACTGCCTGGTTGGGGTCCGAGAGATGGTACAACACAGTGGCTAGAGACGTTATCAGATATGGCTCCGAATAGAAGCCAGTGGTGATCCTACTGTAACCTTCCTTTATTTTCTTCATTAAAAAAAGGTTGTTTCTTGCCTGACTGGAAGATTTTTTCTCATTGTACCTTTTCGCTTTCCCCATTATTACTATTATTATTATTATTCCACTACCTTACTAATCCGTTCGTTATTGTTCTTTTTTTAACGCTCCTTACCTTTCATTTTTTTCCTTCTTCTCTTCAAATTCTCATTGTTTTGTGTGGCGCATATATATTGGCGCTCTCTTGTACCAATATATATGTGTTCAAATAAATAAATAAATAAATAATTCTTATTATGCATACCTTCCTCTATCTCTTCACAATTTTATTTTTACTGTGTGTCGCATATGTATTTTGGTGTTCCCTTGTACCAATATTTATGTGTTTAAATAAAAGTTTGATAACTGAAACTGGTATACTTCCAGCTTTTGCAATTTCTATGTTGGTCTGAGGGATACTTTTAGTAAAAATAGTTTCTTATTAGAATTTGAATTATGTGGTTATCTAGTATTAGGTTAAGTAAATCGTTTTCTGTTTCTAATGAGAATGATTCATCTTTGTTGTGTAATTCAACCACTTTTCAATTTGTCTATTTCTACAATTGTTAAATAATGAATATATGGTTTTATCCTGTCTTTTTTTACGCATTTTAGAACTCCATGTTCTATGTGGACTCTCTTGCATCTATGGAGATGTAAGTTATTTTTTTACTTAGTATTTTCTTTCACACTAGAAATCCAAATGATGATAATGAAAAACAAACTGATCAGGAATCTGAAAAATCATTAGTTATAACCGAAGATATTTCGAAAATTGAAGTGTATGTTGGACTATTTCATACTTATTCCAATCTAATTCTATTTCATTAAGACCTGAAGTGTCTAAATCACAAGAAGATAACAAATTGATAACACATAATATAAATTGTGATTGGACGGATAAATTTTCAGTCAAAACTTCACATGTAAGTTTATAAAAATCAGAGATATATGGTAATGTTATCAATAATACTCATTTTTGTGTACAAACATAAACGTTTATTCCTTCCTGAAATATTTTTGTCATTTGACCACCCTTAATTTGTGAATATTAATTCTGTATTACAAATATTGCAATTATAAGCTCAAAAGTTTTGTGAAATCGACTACAGTTCACAACAGTATACGGTCATGATCCGGTTGATATAAGTCGACCAACAATATTAACAGGTTTCTTAGTTGTACAGATATGATAGATAAACTAACAGAACTTTTGTGGTTGAGTTTACGATGAGTAATACAAGCGTATGTCACTTCAAAGAAATGTAATTTCTAACCAGAATACATCAATTCCAAGTACAGCATTTATGACAGGGAATTCACATTGATAGTCATGAATCAAGTAAACACACAGTTAAGATTAGCAGATTACAATGTTTATGTGTGATTATATATGGAGGCGGTGTCACTGTAACGTTATATGGATTGTGGAATGGTGGATTCCACATCGTTTACCACAGAGGGGAAATATAATAGCGTAGACCGTAAAACATACACTTTTGTTTCTGCGTGCATTGAATTTTTTTGAAAAGAACTTCACCAACAATAACTATATGCCTACTTATCCATAATCGGTACCAGTTACAATAGTGACGAATACCAGTGATGTTATTGAAGATGATTAAAAAATGCCATTGGTTTTAAAATGTGGATTTTTTTCTCCGAGAAATAGTTAATTTCTCAGTACTTCTCAAATAAATCCAACCGTACAGCGAGCGCTGTCTGTAATTTATTAACTCCATACCTAACATTCAAAAGACCCTGACCTTCTGCAAATGCTGTTGGAAAACCCTTTTACTTGAGCTATGAATATTTCTCACTTTTCCAGAGGCATCAGTTACTGTCATCTTAATTTTATTGTGTGGGTGTTAGATTTGCTTTTTCTATAATAGTCGTTTTCCCAGCTAGAAATATTTTTAAGAGGCAGCATCAGTGTTCTGACATTTTCACCCTTCACCCCTCATATACGGTTATTGATGAACCCAATTACTCAAATTGCTTAGTTCTATGGATTACTTTTTCCAACCGAAGCTCTTGACGGTCGAAGATGGATGACATGGCGCAAAATTAGTCTCAGTGACTCATAAACACTGTTTTTTATCTTCCTTTAAATTTTAGAATAAGTGTCACTTCCGATTTTCCATCCATCGATTGCAATTGTTCTTTTTGAACTGTACTTCCTATGTATGGATTTCCATCCATCTATCTATAGCAAACACAAACTTTAAACATAAAGAATGATATTGTCCAACATAGTGTCCCCTGAAATCGGCTTAACGATATATATAAATAGACCATATTGCCATCAGTCATCGTGGGAGAGTCTCAATAAAAGAATGCCGCTTATTCTAGAACATATGTTTAGACTTTGACCATTCTTTGGTGCCTGGGTCTTACTGGATGTAGGAAAGCCATATCTTAACGATGAAAAAGTCAAAAATATATTTCAGGAACAACTAGAGAAGTAGTTAATTAATCATGAAAGTGATGTCCACCGTGGGGTAGCTTAGCGTGATATACAAATAGCAATGAAAACAGCAGTGCGATTTATCAGTAACCTAAACCAAAAGGTTAAGTAATATCACTGGGTTTTTGTAGCATCGATAGATGCTCTGAAACTCATCCCATCGGGCTCTGAACACTATAGAGTGAAGGAAAATTAAAAATAGGCTAACAAAAGCCCGCACAATGATCGTGAGCAGTGGTGGCCAGCAAAACCAAGAAATGGAAAAGGCAACATCAGTAGGTAACCGTGGATGAATAATTAGGCTCATCAAGGAAATGGATATTAAAATCCCTCTGTTATTGAGACGATCTCGGAAAATGGAGGACTGTTATTTATTCTCGGTCCAGGAGATTCGATCGATGGATGAAACATTTTAGGGAATAGTTCAACTGACTTCCAACCAAATATTCAATATACAAACATGCCCCCAAAAGCCCTGGTACGGCCGAGAGTGGGGAGAGTCCGCTCCCCCTCTCGAAATGCTCTTACATGGCCACGCGTATATAGCCTCTGCCAGGGAAGTCCTACTCACTGCCTTCTGACACCACGGGTGTTGTTTACGAAAATGAGAGAACGAAAAGCGAATGTTCGGCGCTTTAATCGGGGCGGTGGACACTGTGAGTCCACCTAGGGGAGTTGGAAAACCCTGATTCCAAACCAATGGTGCACATGGACTCCAGTATCCTAAGGAAACAAATGGCGTATGAACCAATTGTTGGTCACCGGCTACCATGAGACTGCATCTCCTTACGATGCTCCACTGCCTTGTCGATCAGACCTTCAGGTCGAAAGCTCAGGGAGTGGCCCCCTAAGGAAACCACGTGCTTTGGTTTGGGCATCTGGGCAGTATCACACCTCTCACACATATCGAATGAGATTTGTGTGGCGCATATGTATTTGGTGCCTCCTTGTACCATTATCTGTGTTAAAATAAATAAATAAAATACAAACATACTTACCAACCCACAAATCAAATGACTTGTGTGGCGCATATGTATTCGGTGCCCCTTTCTACCAATACTTATGTGTTCAAATAAATAAAATAAAGCCCCGACTATAGTTGTATACTTTAACCTTAAGTCGGCGTTCATTTCCATTGACTGAGAGGTTCTATGGCAGTCTGTTGTTAAAAGATTTACTAAAGAGATAGACCAACCTTGTACAGACTTCCCACCCAAACAATAGTGGTCGAATCAGAGCTTCTTGACTGTCATTAGCATTGCCAACCTCGAGTGGTGATCGTCAGTGTTATTTACTTTTCTCCACTTCTACTCAACTTTGTCATAGACGTCATTTTGGAGATAATGCTCTCACCGTCTGACTTTTCAGAGGTTGGTCTTCCACTGGGGGACTCAGTTGTTGATCTAGAAAACGCAAATGTTATATCTGTTTGGTAGGGACGCTGAAAAACAGCCTTCTGATCTCCTTAAGAAACGAAGTAAGCATGTTGGGGATGTGTTCTCTGTACAAATGCAAAACGTTGTTTCAGAACTGGTTTATGTCAACGCCTTGATCAATGATGGGGAGCGAATTAGTTGAGCTTGCCGACTATTTCATTTATCTAGGATGTCTCAAAAGCTCTGGTAAGTTGGTGTCTGGAGAAATCTCGGTGTGGGTTCAGAAAATGTGGCTGGTTTTTGTCAACTGGTGTCACTTGTGGCGTAGGTGAGATACCCGTCTACCAACCAAAGGACGAGCTTGCTGCTCAGCAATTCGATCTGTTCTACTTTATTGATGTGAAGCATAACATTAAAAATAAAGGGTACTCATAGGTTCATAGTGTTCAATCTTGGATACGTTTGAATCACTCCTTGTGTATTTTGGGACATCGGGTACTAAGTAATGATGACAAGTTGAATAATCAGGCCGTAAATCTTCATTAGCTGGGGAGTAGTTAGGACATGTATTACTCATCGAAGCCCGTCGGTCTACTCCGGGTGACCGTGAGTTTGGCCACAAACGAAGGATGTTACGTATGGAAATTGGGAAAAGCTTGCGTAAGGACCGAGAAGCCTGGTGGTCGGTGCGTGCTAATGAGCTGGAAGCAACAGCTGCATCTGGTAATTACCGGAAACTCTTCCAACTCATCCGAGCCACTGGCAGCAAGAAGTCTGGTGTGAGCGAAACAATCTGTGAGGATGACGGGATGCCAATCACTAACATCCATCGACGTCTTGGACGATGGGCAGAATTTTTCTAAGGGCAGTTCGACTGGCCTGCTGCTCCGGCAACATCAGTCAAACTGTCCTGCCCTCCATGGCCGGTGACAACTGATCCACCAAATGAGGCGGAAGTCCGCAAGGAACTCCAACTCTTGAAACGCTACAAATCACCTGGCCCAGATGACTTACCTCCGGCTCTTTTTAAAGATGGTGGTGACTTTCTGACTAAGGAACTGACTGTGTTGTTTAAGAAGGTTTGGGAGCTAGAGAGTGTACCAACGTCATGGAATGAGTCGATAGTTGTCCCTATCTTTACAAAGGGTTCACGTCGTTCCTGTAACATCTATCGGGGGATAAGTCTACTTCCGATTGCGTCCAAGCTATTGGCTTCCGTCATACTTCGTAGGCTGTTCAAAACCCGAGAAAGATTAACTCGCGAGGAGCAGGCTGGTTTTCGTTCTGGTCGAGGGTGTATTGATCATATCTTCACCCTCCACCAAATGTTAGAACACCGCCATACTTATCACAGGCCAACAATCGTAGTGTTTCTTGACATCAGGGCTGCCTTCGATTCGTTGGATAGGACTGTTCTCTAGGATTGTCTATTGAAGAAGGGTGTGCCTGAGAAGTTTATTAACATCCTAAAAGTCCTATATACAAACACCTCAGGCAGAGTGAGGGCATACAACCACCTCTCTCCATTGTTCCATTCGAGCAGTGGGGTTAGGCAGGGATGCCCAATCTCACCATTCCTCTTCAACTTTGCCATCGATAACATTCTGGAAACAGTTCTGATGGATGTAAGTAATGACGGCGTAGATCTGTTGCTTGGAGAAAGACTTCTCGACCTTGAGTATGCGGATGATATTGTGAGTGATGAGATCAATTCACGTATAGTGAAAACCAGAGCGGCTTATGTCCATCCGGGCCATCTTTGGCGCCTTCGTGATGTTAGTCTGGCTGTAAAAGGTCGGATCTACAACGCGTCGGTGAGAGCAGTTTTGCTCTATGCTTGTGAAACCTGGCCTCTCCGAGTTGAGGACGTTAGATGACTTTCTGTGTTCGATCATCGCTGTCTCCGAAGGATTGCTGACATCCAGTGGCAACATCATGTTAGTAATGCAGAGGTTCGGCATCGTGTGTTCGGGTACAGAGACGATAATGCAATTGGTGTCACCATCTTGAAACACCGATTTCGGTGGGTTGGACATGTTCTACGAATGTCGTCCCAGAGAATTCCACGTCGTGCATCATTTGCCGACTCTGGGACTGTTTGGAAGAAGCGGAGAGGTGGTCAGTGTATGACATGGTGTCGTGGTATGAAAGAAAGCTGCAAAGGACTGGCTTGTGTTGGTCCTTCACGACTGCCTGGTTGGGGTCCGAGAGATGGTACAACACAGTGGCTAGAGACGTTATCAGATATGGCTCCGAATAGAAGCCAGTGGCGATCATGCTGTAACCTTCTTTTACTTTCTTCATAAAAAGTGGTTGTATCTTCCTTAACTGAAAGATTTCTTCTGATTGTACCTTTCCGTTGCCTCATTATTACTACACTACCTTACACCAACCTCTTCGTTATTGTTCCTTTTTTTTCACGCTCCTTATCTTTTTTTCTTCTTTCTCTTCAAATTCTCATTGTTTTGTGTGGCGCATACATATTGGCGCTCTCTTGTACCAATATTTATGTATTCAAATAAATAAATAATACATGTATTACGTATTCGCAGTTATGGCTCACATCGATAAGCGATGTTGTCCAATGTAGGAGTAGGTTTAAAGAAAGTTAGGGGGTGGCCAAACTGAAACGTAGCATTAGTCCAGAGAGTCGTTAGATATTAGACTGAACCATCCATACAGGCGCAGATTATCTTGTTGAAGTCCACAGGTCTGTCATAATCAATGGTTATAGGTTGTGCGATACAGCACAAAATCCGTCAGTCTCTGAATTTCAAAGTTCCCTTTTTCCCACATCTAATCTTTCCTGCCATTACTGATACTGTTACTAATTCTGCTATCCTGTGAATTTGTCATTATAACTTTATCTCGCTGTCCTAATGTTGTGTAGGAACTTGAACGGTCGCATGCATGTTGTTGGAGTTTTAACTTATTCCTTTAATCATATGACTTTCAACAACTGGGTCACAGGTTTTAGTCCCACTATAACTGTGGAGTATACTACTTATGCAGATATAAGCAGTGTGTAACACTAGTGGGAAGTGGAATGTCTGCCAGCAGAAGGTTGAGGACATTTAAGTGAATAAAAGAGGGAAGGGAACTGAAAGCAATGAAGATAAAAATAGAAATGAAGAAATAATGAAGCTTGCAAGCGACAATTCAAAGATATGCAAGCGATGTATTTGATGTACGAGTTTCACATTTTACTAAACCAATTTGTGATTGTGCATTAAACAATAAATTGGTTATCCCTATCTGATTATTCGATCACCACACAGCCACTGAAATCTAGACCATAGAACAATGTCTGTGCTCACAAAATAGATTGTGGCCAAATTTTTATGGTCGCTCACTCCCAGAACCGTAGTTTCAGCTGAGCGTCCACTCTCCTTTTCAAAACCCTTTCATACGATCATACGTTTATAGCCTTTTTCAGAGAAGTTCTGCTCATTGCTTTCGCGTAGTATTATCCTCACGTAAAAAGTACTGTTGGATTGGGTTTGGTAGATATGAAGGGTGCAAAGTAGGCAGACACTGATTTCAAACCGGTGGTATAAATGTGGTCAAAAATCCTGAGGAGACAAATACCATATAAACTTCCTCTGATCACCATGAAATTGAGTCCCCTAACACTACTCCACTTCTTTGCGAACTAGACCTTTATATCAAGAGCTCGAGTGAGGGTGTTTCCATAACAGACTGCCAGCCTTCTCGAAACTCGAGGAATAATCATAGCCCTCACATGGCTGACAATGATTAATGGTGAGGACAACATAAATCACGAGCCAATAACCTTGTCTTTTAAATGAGACAATATAGAATCTTCTCTGTCTGATGGTTCTACTTACTAAATTTTGTTGATTAATTCTTCAAATCCCATTATACTGTCAGTTTATACCGTGCTTGACAGTGTAAAACAAACATTCTTATATCACAAGCTTTATTCTACTGATTCTCTTTATTTTACTATAGATATTTCACTCGATATGATTTTGTTGGTGAATTAATATTTCTGCGCTCAATTCATTGTTTTCAGTCCTATCAGGTTGACACATGTATCAGATGCAGTTTTATGCTTTTATACACTGCCACAATGTTCAAATTTTAGAATTTGTTACAAAGAAGACATGGGTAGTTGCCCTTCATAAATGTTAGAATTTTCCTTTGGTTGTTAAGAAATTAAAAGCAGGGAAAATTCACGTTACTTATCACTTATAAAATTCAGCTTTGTTTATCCAACATTTCAACATGTTCTTCAACACTAAGGCGTTGGTATATGCACGGAGGATGATGTGAATAATGAATTTATACCACAATTGCCATTATTTCATTTGTGTTTGAGGATTTCATATCTCCAACAAATCTGTACCTGGTAAATTAATTGAATAAATAAGATAATTGTTCTGTTTGAATTTGTTCGACCAACTCTGCAATAATAATTACGATGAAGTCACCGATCTCCTTATCTTTCCTTATATTGTTTTTATTTAAGGTTTGGGAACAGATTAAAAAGGATTTTAATGAAGTTGTTCATTCTGTCTCTGAACCAAAAGATGTTGTATATCGTACTGCTTTTTCAGTTCGTGATCGTATCACAGCTGCTGCAAATACAGTAAAGAACCTAAATCCTAATGAATTTCTTTTGCCGGATAATGAATCGGAAACTGATCAACAGTTTACAAAGAAGGGAAATATCGTTGATGATGGTAAAAATAGCTTTATATGATTATTTTGAAATTGATCTTTGTATGGTTGATTCTTGTAATAATTAATTGTAGTATTTTTAATATGTTGTAAAGAATATAACTGATCCTAACGTACCAAACGATAGTTATTTCTGTGTACGCTGATTCTAAACTCTGTGTAGAGTTATAGAATGTTCAAGGTAAGATATTTATACTGAAGTACAAAGTTTTAGGGGTTATTTACTGGCTGATATGTTTCAATTTGCAATCAGCAGTTTGAACGTCATCGTACTTATATACACCTGTTACCCCTCGTGGAGAAGCATAGGCCGCCCACTAGCATTCTCCATCCAACTTTGTCCTGGACAATCCTTTTTAGTTCTTTCCAGTTGCTATTCATCTTTTGGGTGTCTGCTTCTAATCTTCGACTCAGTGTGTTCTTCGGTTTTCCTCTTTTCCGTTTCCCTTCAGGATTCCAAGTTGGGGCTTGCCTAGTGATGCATTTTGATGATTCCCTTCAATGTATGTCTTATCAACTTTTAGCGCCTTTTCCTAATCTTCTCTTCAGTTGTGAGCTGTTTTTTCTACTTCCGCAATAGGCTGTTGCTAATTCTATCTGACCAACGGACATTAAGTATCTTGCGTAGACAATTGTGTATAAATACTTGTACTTTTTTTGATTGTCATCGTAATAATTATTAAATTGATATAAATAGTTTTGTTACAACGAACTATTCTCAGTAGATTGATATTTTTCATCGAATTCCTGACTAGAGAATAATAGCATTTTTAGTAACAAGAGTGTAAAATATTAAGTTCTATATGGTCGGTCGATATTCGGTTGCAAACTGGAGTGATCTTGTTTTTCTCAAGTCACTTATTATGTATAGTTTAGTGCACTTGTCTTTGAGTCATACTTTAAAGAAAAAAGTCTGGCATTGTTACTTGGTTCTTCAAATTAAAGTAGGTGGAGCAGGGTTAGAACCCATTACTCACTAGCTAAAAGTTGAAAGCTTTGATCACACCCGCCTATGCAAGCTATTTTGTAAACAGCGTTCAAAACAAAACACAAAACAAGACCAAAACAGTCTGAAATCGAGCGAAATTGTCTCTTCAAAACTCATGTTTGGAGCGGTGAAATTTCTACAATATTCAGTCGTTAATAAGTATTGAAATTAATGATGAACATTGACCTAACAAATAATGATATCGTACTTTTTGCTAGATTATATTTTTAGTTAAGTTATATTCAGGGGAACTAAAATATACTTGTCATTTTTCTCAGTAAAACAATAATTATAGAATTACAAGTATAGGGGTTGTGGAGATTATTAAGTTTTTGATTGAGATCATGAACCGATTGATGTTAGACCACCTTTGGAAACCTGGAAGCACTGCTGAGGAGTCCCATACTAGGACGAAACGACCGTCCAGTGCTTCCAGGTTTCCATAGGTGGTCTAACACCAATCGGTTCATGATCTCAATCAAAAAAAATTATAGAATTATCTGATTCTATACTTGTGTATATACGGTTGACAAGGACTTATTAATAAGTTTCCAGTTACTGTATCAATATCCACTGTACTTCATCCTGGATGTAAAAACAACTCACGGTCGAGGAAGATGAATTACACTGTCCACAAGACTGTAAAACTGACTATCTGATCAATATACAATAAATAAAATAGTGAAGATCACGATCATTTCTTTTTAAATAATAACATATGATAAAGTTGTTAATTACTGCTGAGATATATTAGTGGTAATAAATTATTTCTTTTACTTACAATTTCAACTGGATTACTACCATTCAATACAAATCAGTTAGGTTATATTGATAAGTTGAAAAAGTATACCCGAGTAAACAAATAGAAATTTTTATTTAAAACCATCAAATACTTTCAAGACTAAATTATCATAATAATGAGTAAACTGTAAAGAATTTATTTGTCTTATCTCTGGATTATAATACAGTGAAAAATCGTATATGTAAGATTTTGGGGAGTTAAATTTAGCTTGTCATACGCGGTCTAAAAATTCCAGAGTAGCAAGTTAAGAAAATCTTTCTTTAGGAAAACAGAGTCATAACTAAACACAAATGTCCTATCTTTCTTTATGCTTAATGCTAATTGAATTACGGTCATATCTGAAAGCAAGAGATCAGAACAGTTCCAGTCCATGAATTCAGTAATCTCTAGTTTGTACTAACGCTCAAGTTGTGTTTGTAAAGACAATTGGATTTAGTGATATACCCCTGAATGATTAAATGGGTCGAAACCGGTCTTAAACATTCTATAACTACTGTTAATTATTCTTTTCTTAAATATTGACCCGCTTTCCTGCATATTCTAATGTCTTCTCATTCTTTTGGATTTTCTCTTCATGTTTTACTGTTGTTCTCAACGTTCGCGAAAGGCTCTGCAATGAGATATCTATCTGTTCATAGTTATACTTTGCTAATCAATAGTAACCATCTCTACGACATTAAAGTTGAGTAGAAAGTAGTTAAAGCAATCGTTTATGAGTAAGTGACACTAATTTCATCTTCACAGATAAATGAGTCTTAAATATTTGTCTCGATTTCTAAGCTATTTTTTTCACTCATCGATCTATCAATAAGTATGGTGTCATGTGAGAATTTTCGTCTAAATTTGAAGGAATATTCTCACAGTATATGGGCACCGAGTTGATGTAAGACATTAAGTAGAAAAAATGTATTTGTGAAATCTCAACGAATGAATTTGAAGTAAATTCAACGTTTCGCTCGGCAATCTGATCCAAGAATTTTCAAGGAAATATAATGAAACAAAAATGATCGAATATCATTACTACATATTTTTCCACTGTTCTATGTGTTAATTATTTTCATCTTTTCTTTTGTAGACTTAACGGCCTTACCACCGGCGTTGCCTAGCTTCACGAATATTAAACAAGATGTATCCCAGTTGGTCGATTCTTTATATAATGGTATAATGTCGACTGGCACGTATTTCGGTTTAATAACTGGAGAAAATCAATGTAAAGATAAAAGTAAACACCAAGTATGTTGTTTTTATTTTGTTCAAAAACACAGTGTTGAGAGGATCTAGTTTATTATAGTTATTGTTATAACTATAATTGCTGTAGTTAAAACTCAGATGAATAGATTTTCGAATTAGTATGCACGGTTTTTGGAAATTGACCAACTTGTGTTCACCGTTTACATCACCAACTAATCTTAGTTAGATAACAATTGAAGCGAGATGATCCTCAAAGTTTAAATTAGAAGCCATGACTAATGAAGTTCAGCCGTATCAGGTGTAAAACAGTCATTTACCAGTGGCATCGAAAGATGGTCGCGCAGTACTGTGGATTGATTAGGGTTAGAAGCGTGAACCACTGGATGTCACCTCAATGGTCTAAAGTTCGGGCTCTTGATTTGATGCCTGAAGTTTCTGGGCTCGATATTTCTGGTAGGGTCCGGAATGCATACTGCCAGGAAGTCCTATACTGTGACAAAGCAGCTGTTTGATTTTTTCTGGTATTCAATGATTGTTTAGCTAATGTAAACTGCAAAAAAGCTTCAAATGCTTATCCTACCATAGCATGTCTGTTAGTTTTACGGTCCAATAGTTTGCATACTAGACTATCAGCGATTGAGTTACTAGTAAGTATTTACTTTGTTTGCAAATTGAAGAGTAGCAGCTTAAAACTTATGAATAGACTCAGTGTATAGTTATGTGTCAACAAAATTAAAGTCACTTGTTGTTCACAAGTTTAATTCCAAATTTTTATAGTTTGTACTGTTCCAAAATTTGTCTGATCTTATGTAATTTTGATCCAGAATCGATAGTATGCTCTAAGTAATAAAATTGGATTGATCCTGTCATCATAATTTTTTTAACTAATTATTATCAATTGAGATGTTGGTAATTCATAAATTGCCCAATAAATACATTAACTAAGTTCCTAGTAAATTTACCTCCTGAAAATTAGCGTACCCCATTCCTATCCCATTCGAAATGCTTCTTATTTGTAGCAATACACTGTTGGGATTGCTAAGTCCCCAGAAGTATCTCATTTTCGCTCCAAAAGCCACCCACTTGGAAGGACCCTGAATGTCATTGGTTCGTTTCCTCTTTTAGTACGCTATTTTGTGACGTTTTTCAATGACATTTTTGCACTGTATGGATATGCATGAGTTGTGCGCTCGTTAATTTATGCTTCTGGCTACGCGTAAACTATGTTTTTTTCCGGGCCGATTCTGGTCTTCTTTCTAGTTAGTAGAGCTGGGACTCAGTGGAATAGCTTAGCTTGTCCTGTTATTGTGTTGCTGACTTCGTCCCGTTTCGCTGTTCCTAGGTGATATCGTAATCTCTTCAAACGTAGCATACACTTATCCTGTCTCCATTTTTATTGTTCATAACTTCCTTAGACGTTCAAAAACTCAGACTCTTCAGCTTTCTCGTCGCTTCATTTTTTGTAGAACTATGTACATAGATGAGCTTAATAGACTTGTAAAAGCTGTTTTCTTAATTGCGTTATCTACGTAGTCCTATCAACACTACATAAACATTTCTGAGAGTTTTTTCAAACTTTTGCCTTTGATCTTATAAGCTCAGTTCGTTCATTTATCATCAGACAAACGATATTTTATCCCTGTACAAACATCATAAGTACCACTAGGTTTATAATTCATTCTAGTGTTACCTATTTGTGTTTCACTTATCACTCTCATCAATCCTTGTTCTCTGTTTGATTATTCTTGTTCTTTATCATTATTATTGTTATCATCATCAGTGTACATCTTTTGTGCTATCGTTCTGACTGATATATATATATATATATATATATATATATATATATATATATATATATATATATATATATATATAACTTTCATCAAAAGAATCCTTTTCAACTATTTACTCAAAACTAGATATTTATTATTCCATAATTACAACTCATTCTATTGATATTCCAACCAACAGTTGGAGCGGTAGCGTATTGGTTATATCATTCAACTGTCAATCAGTGGATTATACTTCCGAATCCTCCTTCTACTTCTTTCCATTTGGTCAAGCAGATAAAATCATTGTTGAAACGGTTTCCGAGAAGCACAACGGAGTCTCCAAAAGAGCCGAAGAGTTTCCACCCGATCAGAACTTGATGGAGCTTTCTAGAATATCAACGTGGCATGCTACGATTGGACGGTAGCATAACTTACCTCCTTGTAAATTGGCTGAATCATAATGATGTTATGACGAACACCAATATCTATGAACACCCATGATTTCCCGTACATTTCTGATTTTTACTGAACAATCACTTCTACTTCTGTCTTCTGATTTGAGACTGTGGGGTTCTATACGTTCGAGTGCCGTTATTTGTATATCGTATTCTGCGTTAATTAAGTAATGAACGTAACAATCACTAATTTTGAAACCAAAAATTTAATTGACAAAAATAATATATTTTTAATATCCTAATGAGTGGTAAAATTAGGTTTTAAATTTTCCGACGTCTCGTGACTTAATATAAGCCACTTCTTCAGAAAATAAAATTTAATGTGCTTTTATACATGCTACATACATTTGTTGTATTTCCTGATTAAAAAATTGGTAAACCATGTCCATTTTCCTGATTATTTGTAAGATGTTTGTGCATGATTTTCCTAGTAGTTTTAGATTCAGTTTTCGCATTACATTTTTCGTTAACTTTTCGTGGTGTCTAACTAGTTTTCTTTGCTTTTTTTAATGTAAACGTAGATTATTGTATGACAATGAAAAATTTATATTCTTAAGGAAATATTATGAAGAAATTCTGTTGTTTGAATATTATAAAAGCACTATTATCATGACACAAAACTGATACATACATTTTGTGGCTGATGGGGATATTTTAGTCAATCCTTCAAAATTCACTTGTACTAACAATCAACAGTAATTAACGATACATATTTAACAAACAAAATCAGGAATAGAACTTTTTAAAATTTAGTCATGTAAGATACTATTGTAATAAATAAAGATTTGGGTATGTTAATCTAATTTATTGTGTTGTGCATAATCACTGAGGTGTCCTACAATAGGACGAAACGACCGTGCAGTGCTTCCAGGTTTTCCATGGTGGTCTATCTTCAATGGACTCATGATCTCAACTATCAAAATAAAATGCTTTAAATTCACCATTTGCTCAACTTCCTTGAATTGTCTCTTACAAACTTCGTTTTCCCGTTCGTGTTGCTACTCTGTCTTTGTTTTTCTTTCTTGTGTCTACATTTTCCTCTTCTGTCAGTAAGAATCCGACTTCCAGTTCCTGTCCATATAAGTAGCACACACCGCAACAGTTGAGACATATTTATGAAAGCTATTTCTGAACCTATCTGTAGCTGTTGTTTTGGTTATGTAGTTAGACTTAAGCTATATTGTCTGGGATACTTGTTCAAGTTCCTCCCATACCAGGCAGTTTGGTTAGAGAACGATAAAATGAAAACACGATGCTCTAGTTTCGAAAATGAAGTATTGGCGATTGTACCCTTGTATGATGATATCAAAGTGTTTCACGCAGGTAAAGAGAATCTCTAGTCATGCTGTTTTTCTGAAGTCATAAGGAGTAATTAAAATGTCGAGTTTCAAAATACCCAACCCTCTCTTGCTCAGTATATTTCCGATGTCAAGTATAAGATTTGTAAAATGTGAGGGGCCAGCACAGCAAAAATCATTCATTCAGAGGTCTTTTTTAACCATTCTTGATCACTTATCCCTCCAACATTATGATCACCCCAATAAGTTTAGTATCCTACTGCATATGATTTAAAAATCGAAATATTCTCGTCCCATCTAAATTGAAATTCCATTCTTATAGAACATTTGCTACATTGTGATAATAGGGAGAATTCGGTAAGTGATTTATCAGTTTTAAGTATCAAGTTTATACGCATAACTGACTTAGTAAATTCATTTTTTAAGTTAACACAACCGATATTTTAAGCTTGGTTAAAACATCTTATTCTAAAATTTGGTTAATAATTTACCACATTTAAAAAATATATGTTAATTTTACACGTCATGTGAATGTACATTCTTGTACGTTTTTTTCAAAATCTTAATCAATGTAACCATTTCAAACACGTGTTTGTCTTTTATTATTAAATTTATTTATGTAACTAATTAAATATATTTTTTGCTTCAGACTCGTCTTGATTTACTTAGAGCAGATCCTGCAACATATGAATTGGAACCACCAATGCCTCCAGCATCGTCTGGTATACATTCATATCATGATTGGAGATCAGCGTATTTTGATGAAGATAATTGTCAACCAATGAATGGTGTCCTGTTAGCAAATGCTAAAAGTCATGAATATAGTAATGTTCCAATTGAAGAACTTACACAAGCACCACATCCTAGTCCTGAAGAATTATTGGATTCATATCCTTTTATGCGAACATATTTAACTCAACTTGTTCATCCAGATCGTAAAATTAATGATAAATCTATGAGTGATGCTGATTTCTGGTCAAGGTATTACTATCGTGTATGGTTATTGGATTCAACTGAATTTCATAGAAGAAGACTTAATGAACGAGTTGAATTCGTCTCAACTGTCAAGCAAACCATACCGAATGAACCTACTCGGTATGCTAACGATACCAATGAAACCTGTAAAAATCTAAATGTTACTCAAGATGATGAATGGCCAGGTTAGCACTTCTATCTGTTTTCTTAAAATTTCAACTTTGGATGTTTCATGTACTTAGTACAGCAGATGAACAAGGTGACAACATTATACTATACGTACGAAATTAAGTAACTGTAAAAAAAGCTTGCGAGATTTCACACAGTTATTAGCCAGTCAGAATGTCTGTAACATAAACAAATCATTTACCGTGAAAAACCAATAAGTTTAGGTTTGGGATAAATACTTTACTTGGTTTTTAATAAAGTATAAGCTATTTGTCAACTCGTTTTGAATTTGACGCAGAAGTCTAACAACCGTTGTCGTAAATTCATTTTGGTCTGTTGGTGGAGTATAGTTCCACCGTCACATATCTATTACTGTCATTAGAATGAATCTAGGATTGTGTAGTTCTACAAAAAGTTTATCACTCATTCTTTTTAAGCTTGGAAGTTTTCCAGTTTTTTAAATTAATCATAGTTGGATCGTTCTACTATCATATGATCTGCTGTTGGAACGTTGTTGTCGCAAAGTTGAATTCAAGACACAAACACAAATATTACTAAACAAAATAAAGAACATAAGAATGTTGTTTGGTTTACATAAATAAGCTGTGCATAACTTTACCAAAATAGTAAGATCTCTGCAAGTATCATGTCATATCTAGTTGTTTTAGATTGTAATCTGGTGTAATAGTGATTGTATATTTTGTGCTCTTTTCTAAAACTGGATTTGATTATTTTCCGATGCTAAATATGTCTCTCAGTTAGATTATTGAACAAGACAATATAGTTTTAGATTAACATTGAGGTTTTGTCGAGATTGCAGAATTTCGGAGTTTACATCACGAACTGATCCTATTTAGAGGATCATTGAAAACCGGCAAACGATAAACAACTGTTTCATTCAAGTATGGAACTGCTCAAGAGTCTACATTCACAACTGATAAATCTTCTAGTTGAACCCTTGAGTCGATTTCCTGAGCTCTTCTAGTAATTCCTAGACTAAATCTACACGATAACTTGAACACGATCGAAAAGGTGCGAAATATGGCAAGGACGCTTTACTCCAAAGTTAGTTTGTGTACAGAAAATCTAGGGTGTTTATAATATCTCATATGATCTTGAGCTTCCGGAAAGTTGTGAAACCTTTCTAAACATAGAAGCAGGATCGGTAATCATCCAACCAGAAATCTGACACGTGGTTTTTCACTTTCTAGATCTTTCTGAGGAACTTCTTTTGAATGCTGGTTGGATAAGATGTTTCCCAGCGTTTTCGTTGTCCCTTTGAGCTTTATTCGAGGAATTTTTAGGGTCACTGTTATATCCGAGTGGAGATTAAGTTACAGGTAACCTCCGAGGACTATTCATGGACTAATATTCTTATTGTATAACTACTCAACAATTACACTATGTATATTTATATCCCTCTTATGACAAGCTTTATTTTGGCCTATAATTTATTATTGTACGATTTACGGTTCTTAAGTTATGTTCAGTTTACTAACTACTGCCTCCCACATTCACAGCCACTTTTTGGGCTTATTTGTGTACAAATATTATTTCCTATTTTATGGTACGTTGCGGTCTGTGTGATTGATATATAAACTAAGTATGCCTGAAATAAACGATCTGCTCTGATTCGGAAGCTGGTATCTTGTTCTGGACTCAAGTGGAAGGGCTCGTAGGACATAGGACCAATAAGGACACTAAACTGCCCACACCGGTTGAACGTCATTGGTTGGCCTAGTGCGAAGATTCGTATAAGTCGTATTCGGATTGGTAGATAAGTCGTGTGATCGAAAAGTCAGACATCCAAGGTCATAACAATTGGCGACGGGGATTTTGACAAAAACAAAATAATTGGGAGACGCTAGGTCATAACAGTCACCCTAATGACGACTCGATTGGGGATCGAACTCATGACCTTCAGGTCTTGCAACGATTGCTTAGTTTTTAAACTATTTAAGAAGCAGCCGCTGGTTTGATTTTTTAACCTTGTTCAGTTCACAATACTGCTCAACCAATTTCCAATGTCATCGGTAAGTAACTGCTTCACACTTGACTTGGTTTCAATTCATTGGTCATGGCTTCTAACCAGAATTCCGGAAATCGCCTCTCGAAATTAGTCTACGGGACAAAATTGCTGTGTGGTGCTTTCTGGTTTTGTATGTGTTGTTCGACGAAGGTCAGTCCTCAATTTTAAACTACAAATAGAACACTAATCACCCTATAATCATTTTTTCAGTGTTCATAGATTTTTTTAAATTTCTGTACCTGACATCCACTAAGTGTTAAAAATAATCCAAAATAGTGTATTGAAATTTTTGTATTATAATCAAGTATCGACTCCAGTGTTCTTTGGAGTTGTTAGTATTATGTTCAAGTATAGGAAGTTAAGCACACCGTAATCATATGGTTTTCTTACTTATTAAATTTTTACAAGTTATTATCATCTGACCAGCTAATTGTCTTTAAATACTTATCACATTAATTCTATCTGACATACGCATATATATATATATATATATATATATATATATATATATATATATATATATATATGATCCAGGTCATCATTAGTAAATTGTATCCAATTAGTACTATCTCGATTATTCATTGCTTGTCGTTCGAAGTTGAATATATCTGAAATACGATACTGAGACACTCGTTCCCTTAATTCCTACCACATTGGTCAAGTCGATTGGAGTGTGGTCAGACTGAAAGCGCCAAAGTTATTGATCAGAAGACCAAATCATACTGTTAGCTACTGAGGTATAACCGACAAAATGCTTGGCTCGGACAAGCGTTCGCGGCACTTTACTTACTACAATGGAAAAACCGGTTTAGCAAAGGTGTGCTTTGAGAATAGAACATCTCACCTTGCTCCGCGGATATTCGCCGACGGCATCAAGGCCTTAAATTTTGGAGCTAGCACATCTGAAACTACTTACATAAATTCAGTGCGTAACCGGCCTCAGACACTTTCTTGGGCAGTGCAGTCACATAAGCAGGTTATCAAGACCACCTTAAACCCCGTTTCAGTTTTTGTTACCTCAAAAATCAGTACCCTCCCACGGTATGGGCGACCAGAGAGTTATCACTGCCTTCATTATTCCTAACATCAATTAACCATTAGACCTAGGTGTTTTAAGTATCATACACTCGAAATACGTAGTCGTTCCTTATTTAATACAAGTATTTTACACGTTAAAATTCGAATAATCAAAAACTATTTTCAATTATTGCTGATTAGTCGTAACCAGTACATTTTGATTTTGCTGCACTTTTTATCAATCGTTTGCACTTTGCTTAAGTGAATAATCACTGAAAATTCACTGTTAACGATAATGATTTTAAAATTCTCATAACTAACGATTGGAAATAGCATGATTTGTATGATAAATCACTGAATAGACCACTGTAGATGACCAAACGGAAATCAAATTAAATTTCATGTGAATGACCTTAATCATGAAAAACTTTCACGTTAAGAATAGTCAGTTGGAATATGTTATGGCATTGCTTTTTTTCAAGAAGTGATATTTTTAAAAAAGCTGCTTCAGTACATTAATCTTTCCTAACGTTCATTCTTGAATCTATTGAGTTTATCTTTTTTCAACATCAGTTCAGTACCAAGTCGATGATAGAATGGAACCTTTTTCACTAGGGTTAACGAATGCTAAACTTATATTACCAAAAGAAGTAGGAGTAAATCTTTTGAAAGTCATAAATATTTCTACCTGAGGTTATCTGCAACATCTTCAATGTTCAACAAGCGTGTCGTCTGTCACTATCCTTTTCCGGCGATGTATTCGTATTTAGTTTGACGTAGTGATTGGGTGTTTCTAGTCAAATTACAGTGATTGTATCGCTTCATTTTTGAATTCTCACTACATCATACAAGGTTATTTTTGAAAAGGCGAAACAAAATGAGGCAAATTTCAGATCTAAGGAGAGTAGGCTAAAACCTTCACCATTTGTTTTGCCAATATCTAAAAATTTAATTGCAATAACAAATGAATTCTAAGAAAGTCATTGTGATTGAATTCGAATACTTTTATTAGGCGAAAACGAATTAAATGTAGATTTATAAAATATGTAGGTAATCACTGTGAACAGTAATGACGGTCAACAAAAGCCAAGCATAGCAATGATAGATAACAGTAAAATAGTTGTTCAACATTACCGAAAAATGGTCTTGAGTTAAAAAAGCCAGCAACTTATCCGATTCGAATAATGTTATCTCATTACTAGATAGTTCACATTGTCATCAAGTTTGGTGATGTGAAATAATATGTTGGTAGTTGTGGTCAAGCTTGTTCAGTATCTCATGTGTCGTAGGTGTATATACTCTGTGTCTTCCCTTAAACTATGAGATTAAAATTGCTTTATATCTTTCTTTCTACCAACTAATTCTTTCTGTACTATATCCTTATATGCAATCTTTTATGTATTACCACCATTGAATTAACTACTATGAATTTAGTGTTCACCTTGTTGTGCTAATGAAGTATGGCAACTTAGATCGATGTATATATGTACCTTGTCCTACGTTGTAGCCGACTGACTGACTGTGGTATTAATACGGAACCTAGAAGTTTTGATTTAATCATTCTTGCTACCGACCCGCTTAAATTGTCTTCCTAGCTAGTTCTGATATCCCCAACTACATCTGTACGTCAACTGAAATGCTACAGAAAAGGCGCGAAATACGAATAAAAGCTTTACTCCAAGGTTAGTTTATGTGCAGAAAAATGAGGGTGTTTACAGTGTCACGCCTGTCCTTAGATTTCTGGAACCATACTAAAAACAGTAGCAGTACAGGTAGATATCCAATCACAACCGTGACACGTGGTTCTGCATTTACTGGATGTTTCTGTGATGATTATACTCAACGCTGATTGGATAAAAGGCCTTCTAGGTTTTCTGGGCCTCTAAGAACTTTGATGGGGGATATTTTTGGGACTCTTCCAACATGATTACACTTCTCAAAGAAGTCATTTGTATTTAGGCAATGATCTTAAACTATGGTTTAAATTCGTTTCATTTTCTCTCATATCCATTAGATAGTGATGATCATACAACCGTGGAGAATGAATCAGAAATTTCAAATGATGAATTCATCACAAAATACTGTAATAATGATACTACTATTACTAGTACCAGAAGTGATTCGCAATGCAGTAGTAGATCTTTCAATCAAAACAATAGCATTGAAAAGAAAATCCGCCGTAATAGTGATAGTAGTAGTAGTAATAATAATGATAATGAGAAATCAAATCACGAAAGCAAGTCTAGAAGAAAACATAGTTACAGAAAACCATTGAATAAAAGCAAACACTTGAGGAAGTTAAGTTGTAACAAGAAAGAAAACTTGTCGGATAGTCTTAAACCGGACAATATAAAAGTCGAATGTTCATCTACTCTACCGGTAAGCAGTCTCATTTGTATTATTTTAAATATGGTGAGCATGTTAAAGTCCTAGAGTTGACAGCAATTAGCGTTACAAGTTAGTAAACTATGTACATATGTATGCGCTAACTAATTCGTCACTTACTTGGAAGTGACAGACGTGATTGTTATGATCTTTGAGTTCTTTGAGAATTCACAGTCGTGACCAGAATGTAAAAGTATTTTGAGTTCTTAGATAATAACATCGGATCAAACGAAAATCTATGACGACTATATATACATATGCCGCTCGTAATCTGACCAAACTCTGGAAAATGTATTAGGACAATACAAAGTGTAGAATAATACCTCGAAGTAAAGAAAAATGCTCAAGGTAGCACTCAGCTTTATAAATCAAACAATTTTATGACTGTTTAATATAAAATAAATTATATAAACCTTGCAGCTGTCTCCAATTATTATTATTTTGTGCTTTTCATTTTTCAATCCCTTTTTTCGAATCATTAGCAAACTAAAGCTTGTCATATTCGACCATCTGTGCACAGTGAGATAAAAATTACCAAGACCAATTTCTAAGTAGCAGAAATAGTATCCGTATCAGTTTGTGAAACAACATAGTATAAGTATTTTAAAACTAAGGGTCTCCCTCCTTCTAGTCAAAAAAGTTGGTGAAGCCTAGTGGGCCCTTCTGGAGAGAAACAGGCCACATCAAAGCACAGCACAACTACCAGGGCTAGAATAGTTGTTTCTGCAATCCTTTGGAGTTTGCCCAATGACGAGCAACTCCATATGATAGATGCACCACTTTCGAGAAACTTTTTTGTCGTTTTCCATTCCAAATGTAGTTGTGCTATGTTTATCTGTGGAGTTCGTAATCAGTTGATGGGTATAGGTAAGAGTGGGTGATTAGCCCGATCTCCACCACCCGGGTTACCGCTCACGTTAGTTCATGAGTCATTCGTCTCATTATCCAGGAGGCACGACGCGGACGTGTGAGTCGGATTTTGCCGAAGGGAAAACAATGAATGAGTGGATCTGAATCCCTGCGACCGATTCAGGGTTATATCACTTAGCTTATCCAACTACTGGTTGTGATAGTCCTGCGGACCCTAACCATATAGTCTGCAGCTACCTACACTGCTCATTTCAACAGTTAGTGACTTCATGGACCGACGTCACATCTTGGTTTGGTCGCTCCCTAACTTTCTTACAACTTACTCCTGGATCAGTTAACATTCCACCTGGTTAGGCCTACGTAACAGATGTTCAAAATGCCTCATTAGACAAAGATTCACAATCTCATTAGCTAACCAGCACCCTTTGTTTAACCTTAGTATTGCTTACCCGACATTCACAATGCAATTCAAATAATAGTACCCTACCATTACTGTCCATTTTTAAAGACCATGTTTCACAAACATGCGAACTATGATTTCGAATCATATAGAAACTCTTTTGTAATTTATCCTACTAGACTGTCGAAAGCTTATAAAATATATCAGTTACTTTATCATTGTAAATATCTTGTTATTAAAAGGTTTTATTCTCAATATAATTTCGTTGTCACGTAAAATATATACATATATCATATCTGAAGATATGGATTTTTGTTTTAACAGTCATGTTGTTATTGTATATTCTAATCAATATATTCAACGCGAGAAAAAAAGAAAGTGAAAATACTACATATATCCGTAAGGTGTGTATTTCAAAATGAATTAGAAATCGCGTGATATTCTTCTTTTCACAAGGTACATAGTGTTAGCACGTGATTGTTTAGTGATATTGAGATCACGAATCAATCTTAGTTAAGCAATCATTGAAAACCTGGAAGCGCTAAACAGCTAAGTAATAAATTTGTTTATAAAAATTTACACTAAAAGTGCCTCCTTCACGTGGATTTGTCCATCATATCTGATTGCCTGAACTATACATGGATCATTCAGTATGTTGAGATTATTCTTATACAAAGCATTTGTTCGATTAGCAATATAACTTTACTTAGTTGGACCAATGTCAAATTCTTACAACCTAAGATCGTTACCTAAGCTGGCTCAGATTGAATGTCTTATTTGTTTGTCTTTTTTAAGTCAATGGTAATATCAACATATTAGGCTTACTGATAAGAGGACTTTAAAACAACCGTGACTAATTTTAGCCAGCTATTGGTCAGTAAAAAAGCAGTTATTCTAAATCAGTACTTCATGGAAGCAAACCAATCACATTACACAATACAAACATATCTTACATAGTGAATCCACTGAAATCTTCTATACCTTTTTTCTGTAAATTGAAAAACAATGACACCTAACACTGCTCTTATGGATATAAAAGATCCGTCATCTCGAACCGTTGTAAGGCAAATAGATTCTTATAAGTCTGTTCTTGTTTATAGATTTGGCGTTTTATATTTAAAATTAGGATCCAGGAGTATTGCTGATTTGTGTTGTATATCCAATCTGGGTTTAGTATTTTACTCTATCATGGCTAATAAATAATTCTCCATGATCATTTTGAATGTCCCAAGCAATCTACAAAGGTATTTCTACTGTTCATATAATATAACGTGAATTGAACACCACTTGTTTTTAGATTTCACTTCAAAGTTATTTTCTCAATTCTTATTGGCTCGTTTCTATACTGTACTTTTAATGCCTTTTTCTACGTTTTTACTTTAAATTATTATAAAATCATTAATTCATTGTTTAAGATAATTTAGTTTAATGGAGTAATAGGAATAATAACTTTAGGTTTAACAGCTGAATGGCAACCTGTTAAAACAATATATCAATCAGTTGTGCTGATCTTATTTCTGATTTGTGTTGATTGTCATGTAACTGACAACAGTATTTAGGTAAAGTTAACGTTTTTATTTCTGTATAAAAAAATATTTTCTATGATTATATGTATATATTTGTCAGAACACATTTGGATTTCATTCTACTATTGTGATCATTTCTACTTAAGCGTAGGATTTTTACTTTATATGGTTTGATCTTATTAGTCAGTCTTAAGCAACATAGAAAATTTTCTGTTCTATTCTATGTGCATTAACTGATCACTGAGTAAGTCATCAATGTCATGTTTGCCTTATCCTTTAGTGCTGATCCTATTCCATTAATCAAATAGCAGTGTGGTTACTAATATGTGTTTCGAGATCATGTGCATTATATTGAGTTGTTCTTAAATAGTTGAGAAGATACCTTGGAACTTGGCTTCTTGCTTTATGTCACTTGTCAACAAGCAGTATCTAACGTCTTGTGTGAACTAATACTCTCTATGTTGTTATTTTTGTAACTCATGTTAGAAAATTTGTATCTAACTTATGCTCCTAGTGAAAGTAAAATATACTGGCTGCCTTGAATTAGCCCATCAGAGTTAGGATAGCGCCTCGTATTTTGCTCAAAGTTTGAAATGCAGTGATGAGTAACGCGTATGTTATTATTCACCAGGTATAAATCGACAGTACTTGATCCTTAAAGTGCTTGAAATCAATGTAATTATCTATTATCCAACCAAAAAGTGGATTTTAGATAGTGTTTAGGCTAAATTACATAACCTGCCTGCTCTTAAAGCACGTGTTGTTCACCGCGTAATCGAGAGTGTTGAATGAGGCTAGATAATCTCCTGCCTTCCTTACTCTCAATCTAAACTGCAACCCTAAGTTTCTGAAGTTTGTAAACAGGAAGGTGACAAGGCTTTAAACTATTACTGATGTCAGTTCTTGTTGCAAACCTAACTCAAAGCTGCAGTTTAACTCTTTATACCTAACCTTAACCGCACCGCATCATAACTGATGTCAGTGGGTGACTGAAACTTTACGATATAGTCCTAACTCAACGCTAGTCCAACACCGAATATGAACGTATATACGTAAAATTGACCTTTATTCTTTGATACGAGCGATAATTTAACTTGTGAAGATTAACTGTCACGATCAAAGCTGTTACTCCACTGTTATTTCATTACTTTATTTTGTTAACTGTTTTATAACTAGGCAGCGTTTCCCAAATGGCTAATTAGTCGCCAAAAGTTTTCCAGTATATTATGCCTTTACCACGTTTCCCTTAAAAGAGAATGCCATTTCAAATGGAACGTGTTGAAGTTTGTAATCCTGCTTTTTAATATTTTAGACAGAAGACCAAAATCCAACAAATGTCTTGTCAGATTTTGAAGAAATGACATCTGGTTTATCATCAGTTGTGATACTTGCAGATGAAATGGAAAATGATGAAATGACAACTGCAAAAGCATTTACAACAGATAAATCAACCGTCCATTCTTCTGAAAGGTCTACTATTGAATATAAGGCATCAATTCCTGGTAATGTATCCTACTTTTGAAAATCATATTATCTTTATTCATAGTTATATCTTAACAGGTTATTTTGTTCGTCCCATTTTTCGCAATTCTTCAACGCTTAGACTAAATTAACGAAGTTTAAGAACGACAGGTTGTTGCTCGATGGTTGATGTAGAAGTTGGTCCAAAATATTAACGAGTGGCTGAACCAAACCAAGATTTTTAGGGTAGCTCAGTAATTAAGGTATTTGAATTTCAACCAATACGTAAATGGTTTGTGTCTTACTCTGTCCATTTTGGTTTAAGCAGTCGAGGGTATAATCAGTATCCCTCATACTTAGAATGTAACTCAAAGCGAACTACACGAACTTGTACACTTGGTAAATGAGTCTTGGAAAAATTTTTCCATATATTTTGTCTGTAATATTTGTAATTTCAGATGATGAAGCTTGGAGTGATTCCGAAAATGAACGTAAAAATTACTCACTGGATAAAACCAATAAGAAGTCCACTGAAACTAATAATAATAAAGACGAGGCCGTCACAATTAAGAATTCTGAGCTACAGTTAACTGATGAGGTTTGTAATTCCGTTTCTTTCAAGCGAAAAAATTGTTTTACTCTGTTGGTTATTATGATTATTTTTAAAGATTGGATTCGTTCTTCTACAATTTTCTTTCGGGTTTGTGTGTCTAATTGGATTTGCCCTTTGGTTATATAACGTTATAGTATAATAGTGGAGCTGTGGTTTATTTAGTTTATGGAGATCGTTAAGTTCATCGAAATTTACATCACAAACTGATGTTATTTAGACAACTGTTGAAAACTAAGTATTTCATATAAGTGTGAGAATCTTCAGTAGTGTGCATCCACGACTCCACCAGGAATCGAATTGAGGACCTTCAAGTGTCCCAACTGGTCTTTAACATTGTTAGAGGTATATAGATTGGATCAAAGCATGTTCCTTACAAGATTGTGTTGAGGACGCTAGTTGGCTATTTCTTAACCAATCGGCGCTAGCGGAGACTTGGGGAAGACCCTAGGATCTTCTTATGTAAAAATTATAAATATACTAACGTTTGTCCTATTGTGATCCTTATTTCCATCTAACCATTTTTATTTGGAATATGATTACGTTCCTGTGCAGTCGTGTTCTGATTTGGGGACTTGTCGAGAGAAGTAGTGTCCAAGAATATCAAGCAATAGGAGTAGCTAGGTCGTAATAACAGAAATTATAACAAACATTTAGACCATTGGAGTGGTGTCTAGTGTTTTACATTTGTAACGTCAGTCTATTCGTTATATTACCCATCTTGTAATGTCATTGCTAAGTAACACTCGACATGACCGAAATCTGCTGGCCATGGCTTCTCACTAGAACTCCGGGAATAACTGCTCGAAGTTTGTCACTAATGCGTGTAAGGGACTAGGATAAAACAGTTGTCAAGTGTTTTTTTCTTGGTTTCCAATGTTTGTCTAAGGTCATTTAGTGATTTTAACGACAATAAATCCTACAATCTCTGTAAACCTTACACTAACAGTACATTCATCGAGCATTTCAATAATCGATTTAGTTTCGCCACTAATCGATTTGTTTATGTTAGTTATGATTCACATCATTTTTCAGTTAAACTGAATCCATAAGGTAAACTACCCTGTCCTTAACTTTGTATTTAAAGCTTAGAACATTTTACTTTATTCCACTCATTATCACTAATTGTTCAATGAATAATACATATGTATATTGACAGTAATCTGCTGATCATAATTATTTTTATCTAAATTTAATTTTAGATTGATGATTGGGAGAATTGGTCATAAAAATATAATTAATCCCATAATTATTACATTGCTTGTTAGTTGCAGTGATTCATACTATTATTAACTAATTTTGTTGTTTCTTTTTATTGTAAACTGACATTAATCTGTGTGATAGATAACAATAATGACTATAGTAATTAATTAAAAAGCCAATAAAATAATGTGAAGAGTCCGTTCTTTATCACAAGAAAACTGACAACAAAATAGCCTAAAACGACCCATTATTTTTATGAAGCATGGGTACAACTCTGTAATAGATGATGATAATGATGTTTACGCTTACTATATTTTATAGAAATCTTGTTTATTTTTTCGATTGTACTTTTCTATATCTAACCATATGAATGATGACTTTTTTTATTTCTCAAACTTTGTCGTCTGCCAAAAGTTATTGATTTTGAATTTATTTTATTATTTTAGTGGTTGTAGTAAATTGTCACTTTATCGAGCTATTACACCGTCATCAACATAGTACTTAGATGTCATGATTTTATCCTTTGAGAAATCTATTTCATCGATCAATTCTTTTTTTTCCAAAAATAAATTCTTTCTTACAAGCGATTGAAAATTATTACAAAGAACAATTGTTTGTTAAATAGAAGTGTGGTTGGTCGGTTGATGCACTGTCAACTATATATATATATCGCCTTGCACAGTGTTGCACGTGGATGTAGCGATCACTTCTATTATATGAATAAATTCAACAATACACAGACATTTACACTAATATTTTTCGACAGTAAAATTGTTCAGAAAGGAAAAATAGTTTAAAGGAATAAAATTGTGTTCTATTTGTATGGTTTTTTTCAACAAGCATCATATATACGACCCCATAAAGAGAGATCAATTAATAATTTTATGAATAAATGCAATATTTAAAAGGGTAAATAAAAGTTACATAAAAAACAATCTACAGACTTATCACCAGTCGACAACAATAATTAGATTAAATTCTCCAATGAATCACTATAAAAATGATTAAAATCTAACCGTAACAATAACTGATTTAAATCTGTTGTGTCTGAATAAAGAGGACCATTGGTAGTAGCAGTAGTAATAATACCAGGTAACGATAATGATTCGAAGTCTCGACGATCATTAACAGCAGTATGGCCAGGATTGAAACCAACACTACTTTTAGCACCGGTTAAACAAGAAATATTTAATAAATCATACAATAATTTTGCTTGATTATAAAATTTATTCACCATCTCGTGCACTTCATTAGACAATTGATGATTATGGTCATCATCCATATTCATTAAGTGATCATTGTAGTATTGTTGATTTGATAAATCTACAAATTGACAGCAATAATTCAACAACTGTAATATACATAATTTTATATTTGGCATGAACAATAATGCTTGTGCTTGTAAACCAGCCAGGTAAGCTTCATGTGCGATTTGAATTAATCGGATTTCTTGATCACTATGTAAACGATGAATCAAGTGTGAGAATTGTGCTTCAATTACATCCACCTGTGAGGAAGAGAAAGAAATGAAGTGCGGATATTCTGGAAAAATAATGATAGTACCAGGGATTGTATGCCGATTCATCCGTAAGGCGTGTGGATAACCCAATTTAATATATTCAATCCAGTTTGCATTTATTTCTTTATTCATTTTATTAATTACGGTTTGTATGAGTGCAATGAGAACTATGACTCAAAAGTGTTACTAGTACTATTGACTGTGTAGTGGTAGTGGACAACATTTAGTATTGGCAGTATGATTTAAGAAAAAAACGATTAACTCACAGTATAGAAAAGATAATATCATTTTCAACCTCAAAATCTAATGGAGAACAAAGAATGAATGCATTTAGCTTTCCTGAACGATTCTGATCCATTTAACCTAACTTCTCTAACCATTAACGATAATGGTTACATCAATTCCAACCACATACTTTAGACCTAACACTATGGCTCAATCCAAGTCAAGAACATTTTAGATTGATGTCGTGCCTTGATTCGGTCACTCCTAGCTTTTATTTAACCTATTCCTACACCGAGAAAAATAAAATTACATACTGGACTATCAAGTGTATTTGAAAATGGAACTAGATAGATCAAATAATTAATACGCAACGATAATCCCCCACGCAATTGGAGAGAAATGAGGTATCTGAGCCGTCAAAATTTCAGTAGAAAAACTCTGCTTATACACCAATAACTATTACCTTGGAACAGAGTTGCAAAATAAATGAGGAAGCAACAAGTCGGATATAGTACCAAAGATTAGTGGGTCAATATGAATTGAAAAAATGTTACTGAGGACATGGCACACGAGGATATCATTTGCTAACAAAAATAAAAACACTGGGTAATTTGAACTTTTCCCACACCATAAAAGGTAAAACATTTTTTGGTAAATTCTGACCATAGGCTAGACCATACAACAAATTTTGGACTCTTATTTATGTACCTTATTGTATATATTTGACTAGTTTTACATTTGCTTGGTCACTTTATTGTATTAATCCTATGAGGCTTATATCTATTCAGATTACGCATTCACAAATTGTTCTAGTTCAATTCATTAACATATTGCTTGGTTTGATCAGGTAATCTGAATACAAATCAAATGTTACTATACTTCTCTTGCTTCCAATATGCTTATACGATTTTGATCATTTTCAAAGTGTATGAATACGACTAACAATTTGAATTACCTAGACATAAACAGTACAGATAGAAGAGAAGTGACTTTTGTGAATAATCATAACACTAATAGGAAACAAATAATATTCGACCAGTATATTTTAAAATGACAATGAAGATCCCCTTTCCCAAATATGATAGCAAACCAACCTGTAAATAATACTGTAAACTCTCAATAATAAATGCCATATGACTACGAACTAGAAGGCGTCGACCTATACAGGATTGCAACTTAATAAAAACGTTGGTTGGTGGTGTTTGATCATAATTTACATTGGACTGATTACGAGCAGAGGTACGACGCCACAAAAGAATCTGATCAGCCCAAAACTGTTGTAATTTCAGTTGTGTTCGACGGATAGCGAATAGAAATCGAAATAAACTGTCATAAGCACGACAAATATTAGGAGAGAATAAACGTTCGAACACCGGTGGAGCAATAATGCATAAGTGCAAACAATCCCAAACAGTAATATTTTCTGGCGATTTATTTGATTGAGCTGCTGTCAACTTTATTGAAAATCTAGATAGAATTAAAAATTTAAGGAAACTAAACTTTAAATGTGGAACAAAACGAGTGGTTTTTCAAATTACTGATCCAAGAATCTAAATTTAGTATGATTTTAGAAAATGCACAGAAAAACAATTTTTGTACCCAGTAACTTTATGAAAAGTCCTAGGACTGATTGAACACATCACTCGAAAGTAATGTCAACAAAAGTCATTTTATGGTATCGCTTATCTGGTGAGAAAGTTGAGCTAAACTGAATTCCGATAAAACTAGGGAAATGACTCCGACAAAACTTATTACGTAATGGTAGCTGTTCATAAAGACTGTTGACCTAATCGAGTATTTGAGAGCTGAGAAGACTCTGTAGATGTTCGAAAACAATGAATTTCGGCCCCCTCTGTAGATGGAAGCTTCGGACGTGTTTGATTTGCACTATTCAGATGATTGCGATCGTTTGTACACACGATTCTCAAGCTACTGTTCACCTGAACAATGAACTTATCACAAGATAACCTAAAATGAACATCAATATTTTTCCTCCAACTGAAAATGAAGACGAATCTCCACCTTAGGTACAAGGTACAGCAGTAAATTTATTTGTGTCAATAGTCTCAATCTTAAAATATAAATCATATCAGCTTTGGGTGTCAGTCAGTGGGGGACGTGTGTTAACGGCGAAAGCATGTGGTTTTCAACTGGTAGGCTAGTTTTAAATTTTGTTCCACCTACTTCGGTTTGAACAACTAGATAGTGTCGCTAGATCCCACATATTTAGAATATGACGTTTTGGCGAAGTTGCGTTTACTTAACTGGGTGATTTGATCGTGAAGCTCTGATTTTCTTTCTAGACAACATAGGACAAATTTCATAAGGTGAGCTAATCAGATTTCTCCACTTATCACTAACGGCTTATTCCGTCAACTTTAACTGGTTGTTGGCCCATGTTTTATGATTGTCTCGGCACATATATCGATACTTTGAATGTAAGGCAATCAGTATCAGATAGTTGTTATTCATTTACGACACGGGAAACTAACAACTAGTACTAAAAGGTGCAATCATAATATGAAATGCTCTGAGTCTCCGCATCATTATTAATACAATATAAGTAATGATAGCCGATTCCCATCGTCTTAACACTTATTACTGACAATGTATACTGCTTATCTTTATCATATTTAGGCCCAGCAGAAACAGTGGCTATTCGGTAAGCTAAAGATTAGTTAAATAATAAAACCCACGTGAAGTATCATGTGTCTTTATTTACAAAATAATTTTTATTGACTGGTTACAACCTGATATTATATGGTTGTTGATTACAAAGTCACTTCATCAATGTTGCCTTTTATAGTACTATAGTGAAAGAGAACACAGGTGATGACAACCAAATGTATTTGTATACAAAATTACAGAATGTCTTAGTAAAATCTGAGAACCATACACTAAATACTTCATTTGCAAAATGTCAATCAATCGTCTCAGACTTGATTGTTCCTTCGTCTCCACACCAATCATTCTTTATTCTTGTCCCCTTTTCTTCGGTCTTCTTAAACTTCTGCCACCAGGCATTTCACTTTCGATTGGTGATACATACTTCATATATCCGTCGACGTCAGTAGCACACACGACAGAACTACTAATAATTTTACATAACGATATAATTTTGCCGAACAAACCAACATAATTTTTAAAGTTAATTTACTCATTTTTAAAAAGTCATAACCAATTACTTTTTCTGCCGTTATTACAGTTACTTATATTTCATGTATATTGGTTCGAATTTTTACACCTTTAGATAACGAAGACAAAAGATCGAAACAATACGGTGAACCATAGAGAATCGTAGGACAAGGTGAAGATTTTCATAAGTATATCTAATAAACGTATTTGCTATGCAATAATCTATGGTAAACCAGAGAACGATAACGATAATAGTAGTAGTAATAATAATGTTGAATTCTTAGCATAGATGATTGTATCACCTACCCCTTATATTATATTATCAAATGGAAAAGGTTCACTATAAGGTGAGTAAAATTAAACTTAGATCATCAAAAACTTAGTTTCATATTACTGATGTCAAATATCCTGTGCATTAAAAATCAAGAGTTTTTAATACGCCTCACAGTGAGAACCCATAGCTTACTTAACTTCAAAAGATCTGCGTCTAATCTAGTGATCACTCAATAATTTAATTAAATGTGAATCATCATTCAAAGACGCCGTCGTTTGTACTTTCAATGTTCATGTGTTAACCATATGTTCGGACAGAACGACGGGCTAGAAATTTGGTCCATAAAATACACCCAATTATCTCCGTTGTAAAACAAGAGGTATATAAATTAACCTTTAATGAAATCCTTGAATATATATAAATTTTACCAATAAATAGCCAAAAAAGGATAATGCAGTTCCCCTGGATTAACAGAACGAACATGCTGAGATCAACATCCTGACGGAAATACATCTGGACGTTGAACTGCTAAATTTTTTATACTCGATTTATAACCATCAGCTTTTAAGTTAAAACACTTTCATATAAAATACAGGCATGGCTTACATGCCAGAACACAAATATCCTTGTGATAACTGAGAATTATAAGTCAAACAATACATATATACTCATTCGGCAAAAATAAGAGCAGTTTGACATAGAAGTAACATAACACTATAAAACTGTCTACATACATTTGATAAATTCAATATTACACAGTGACATACTTAAAATTGGAATCTAGTTCTTCATCATCCATACCTAAAGATCGAGCTGCTCCCAGAAACGCCTCAGTAACATCGTATTCCAGAGCCTGAACTGCACTTTCATTTGCTGGAGGAGGTTTGTCTAAAATGTTATGTTGGATTTCACAAGTGGTCCCATAACGTGAGTTATTACTGTTGCTGAGATTATTTAAAATATTTAAATGATCAAGGAATGCCAAGAATAATTCGCCTCTTCCTAAAAGTAGGACATCTTTAACTAAGCGAAGATATTGAAGTAATTTGTGTTCTTTTAATAAACTACACCAAGCATGATATGAGACAACACTCTGTATATCGCATACTAAACTACTGATTTCATTAAGATCTATCAGGTTACTAAAAGTTTTCCCAGTCGACTGAAGTCCGTCTGAATTTTTTTCCAAACAAGTTGACAGTTCCGCAAAACGAGGACAATAATTTTTCTCTAATTCCAGTAAGAAAGAAGCTTCTGATGGATCACAGGTGGCAGAATACACAGCTTCACCAGTTTCAAGCACTCTTTGGGCAAATGAAGTTGGTAGAAATGATGGTAGGTTTGCATTATCTATCAAAAATTTTGGTTTTGTCGTCATTGAATCATTTTTTGATTGATCATCAAAATAACCATGAGAACCTTGTAAAATGGATGGATTCGGGTGGGTAGAGACTGAAGTAAAATCTTCTAACTTGATAAAAAATTCATAAAAAGGATCATGAACAACTCCATATATAAGCCACGATGACAATTGTCGTAAAAACACTTGCATAATGTGAAACACTAGCTTTTGGATAGTGAATCGTGGGCCTGGTAGACCAGGAGGCGCAGCTGATAATATTGTATCTAAAAGCCGACAGCTGGACTTAACGCCAGTAGTTTGAGGGCTTGTAACTATATTTTCTACCTTTTTAGTGATTTTTACAAGCACAGGCAATAAAATCTTGTAGGAATGAAGACGGTAAGAAATGTGTGAAACACCAAGATCAGCATCCATCAGAAGTTCAGTTTCTAGTGTACATAGATCTTTTCTGTATGCCTTAAGTGAATCATCAATTCCGAATGCAAATGCAGATAAATATAAACCATGATATGATTCGGAAAAGCGTTCATTAAATTCTTGCAAATATTTGTAGCAAGTTCCAAGTTTTAATAATTCCGCATAAAGGACAAGTTCACCTTGTGGTACAAAAGGAAGATTATTTGATATGGGTATTAAATGTTGGTCTATACCTAAATCATCATCTTTAGTCTTATCAGACTGGACGAATATACCACCGGAAATTCCATGTAAAGCAAGTAACAACTCATGTAACATTTAATAAGTAGAACTGAAGTATATCTACATGAATGAAGGGAAAATTAGCAAGCTTTAGGCATACCAATAATATGATCAAATAATATAAGTTTTAGTTGCAAATCGGCAAATATCAAGAGGAGAATAAAAGAAAATATTCTTCAATATAATAAGAATTTTGATTTTTTTTGTCGTATTATTGCCCGGTGGTTTTTTGGTTCAAACAATAAATTTCTAACTAATGAGATTCCATCCGTATCAACCACATTCTCATCTAATAATAACGTAAAAACCTTGGTATAACGAAATATCGAGAATTCCATCACAAAAAACATCACGACAACAGAGGAAATTATGCAATGATCACAAAAAAGCAGTAACGAAGGATGATGGTTATTGCTTCGAAAAGGATAGCTTATTGCACATAAAAAAAGATGGAACGCGATCTAAGAATGCTGCTCCCATTAATTAGAGGCTAGATGTGAAAATGCCTTTCTGATCTTTAGGACTCTATCTAGCGAGTCATATCGGGTTAACCAGTGGGAACCCAACAGTTGCCACCCATTCTATAGCACTCCATATCGAATGCAGCAATTAGTGTTTCATGAGATATTTTGGAATATGCGTAGAACTTTACTAATGCTTTAGGATAACATCAGTTGGATAATGGTCTACAGTATTCCTAGATGTTCACTATCAAACCTTGGTATAACCGTACCTTCACCAAACACAACCGATCGTTCGAAAGAAACAAAAACAGATGACCTTTAAATGCCCACAGCTTAATGATGTCAGTTTTCACATGTGAACGGTAAAACTTTACGTTGGGCACCCGAAATTTGGTAGCCAGACTAATAACACAGCAAAGGCGACAGTGACATGAAACAAGTTACTTGAACTTAAATAACTGCCCATATAGACGGACACGAGTTATTTCCATGAGTCAACCATCACAAGAGGGATAATTAAGAACCGAGAATATGAATACAAATAATAGTACGTAATAAAACAAGTAATAGGAAGTCAAGAAAAATATGGGTTCGAGAAGCAACAAATATGTGATGACACATTCCAGTGGAAGGAATCCATCTATAGCAATGAGAGCGCTTCAAGAGGCATCACACTAAATCTTTAACCATAAATTACGGTTACATCGAAATTCTAATCAATATATGAGCACTTTCCTGAAGAGATACAAATAAGAGTCAGTGACTCCAACTAAAGAAATATTGCCTTAATTTAATCACCTAAAGACTGACTGTTATAAGGCTCAGGAGTAACTTAGCCTATTCATCACCAGTTGGTTTTCCAAGTTTTGAAAAGTTTGGTGAGTATGAAGGGAACTAGTTAACAGAAATAGAATATATTTATTATCTGCACTTCCCTTTGGTTCGGTTAGACAACTGATCATGATTTCAGATGCAAATAACTTACTTTCACAAATACTTTTAGAACGACGGACATGTTGACTGAGAAAACTTATGACTTCGTACACACTGTAGGATGGTCAGGATCATGTATGTGCTCGAAATGAAGACACAGTCTTGGAAAAAACCGCATCTAATTGCAATATTATCTGCTTGAGACGATGACGAGTAGATTATAGAAGACGATTATGTTAAAGGCTAATATCAATCAAAAATAGACTTCAACCTGCACATAGATGTAGAATGCTTTTATCCGATATCTAGAGAACGAGTTCCATTTGGTCACAGCAACCTCTACGTTACTAGATATCTATTTCAGGCAATTAAGTGTTGAGATGACTTGTATGTCTGTCAACTACATTCAACTTAGATTATTATGTTGCTGGATTTCAATCTCCTATATGTTTGCGTTGAATATCACTTTAGCGTCCGCAAAAATACCGACAATGTAGCGTCAGTTATTCCACTCACTTCTCACCTTGAAATTAAAAATTTAGCCCATAAGCAACTAAACAACGGTTATTCAAGATTAATTTGGTAGCAGTTTCATTGGCTTCAGTATTTCTTAATGTTTAGACCCCAATATCACAAGGTATCTCAACAAGCACATACAACACATAACTTTAAGCAAACAGGGCTAGTAAATTTGCAGTATTACCTAAAATTTGAGAAGCATTATACTAGGTTTATGTTTACAATCCCCATTATTCTTCGACGTAAAATATTTGAGTGACTCGAGTCACCTTGTTAACTGGTCATTTGAGTAAATGACCCTGAATTAATACGGAGACTACAAAACAACTGAAAACGACAAAAAATTTAAACATTCTTCAGTTATAAGAACATAATCCAAAGTATCTAATTAATACTGGGGTCAAACAAACAACCAAGCAACCAATAAAGAGGAAATAAGGTGGACGAAAGCGTAAATAAAGGGGAGATATCGATTCTTCCCCTTCTTTTTGTGAGAGATTTGTAGAAAAATACACGTAGCCACCGTGTTTGAATATGCCGCTTTCTGTACTCACACTTTCATAAAACCCTACAAAGTAACGTACTGTTTAGTAAAATTGGAAGATAATTATCGTTACCACAAGCAGGAAAATGTAGGCAGAGAAATCTTTCTTAGATGCATATATCCGTAATACATTATTGTTTGGCTGAAGTGTCTCAAAATGCTTGGTGGCCATCAAAAATAGCTAACGAGAGTGGCGTGCTCTCTATTTTTTGTGCTTTATGTCACTCATTTAAAATCAGTGAGAGGGCTCATTGACGTAGGGCAACTGTGAACTTGTTAAGCGTCCTTGGCTGCCATATATAGAAGTATAACAGATGCAGAATGAAATACGAACAACATTCATGAAAAAATAACTTGTTTTACTTCACTCATTTTGCTAATGAAAGCACGACTGAAGTTAGTGGACTTCAGCAGTGACTTACGTTGAACTGATTGCAGTCAACACAGAAATTATTTCTAATGAGACTCCATCAACTGTAACAGCATTCAGTAGCCACAGCAGTGAAAGGCTTCTGCATGATAATGGTGTATGTTAGAAGTGAATTCGTCTATATGTTTCTTATAAGATGTCATGAAGTTATTTCTTTTGTGCTCTCAGAAGTCCGTAAATCAGTAAGAGCAAATAAACATGTTTTGATTAATTTTATGAAAAAAACTTGTCTGAGCATCAGAGATGCTGATCGAATTCTGAATAATTTCCGAGATTATGTTCCGGACTAACTGAGTAGCATCAGATGTGTTCTGCGGATGTGCACAAGTGTCCAACCGAAGTTCTTCAGCAGTGAGGTTTACTGTTTCTGCCATCGAATTATTTCGACAAGTTATCTTTTCTTTCATTTTGTTTTCAAGTCCCACTATGTCTATTATTCACATAACCTACACAGGTGCGTTTATGAAAAGTCTACGACCTTTCTCTGTACAAGTTACAAAGAATTACAATAAAAGACATCGTGGTGGTAGGTAGTATGCGTTGAAGTGAATGAACATTATTCGTATGTTGATTCCCGAGCTGCTAAATTCTAACTGCCTATCGCTAGTTAATAAGGTAGGTTCTTTTCAATTCCTACTAAGTCAAGTATGTGGAAACGCTTTAAAAAACTTACAGGTGACAGGCACATTAGAAGCGGTGACCAGCTGAATGTTTGTGACTCAAATAAGTTCTTTGTACGTCAGTCATCGGATGCAATGCTCCCTATATCCACAGGTTTGAAGAATAGTTTTGTTCCTAGTTTCACTGAAACTGATATCCGAAGATGTCTCCAGTCACTGAATTCATCCCAATGTTTAGGACCTGATGGTATCCCAAAACTTTTTTATTAAAAAATATGCCGACGTTCTATGTTATCCATTCACGAGTATCTTTAACAGATCCTTCTAAACTAATCTCATACCCAAAATGTGGAGAAAGACAAAAATAATCCCTATACCTAAGAAAGTATCTGGTGATAAAAATGTGAAACCTAGACCCATAACAATAAATTCACTTTTCCTCAAAACAATGGAGAAATTATTGATACTTCCAATTCAACTTGCGATAAAAGAGCACATTGATCCATATCAGATTGCTTACAGATGCAAAAGAGGCACCTTAGATGCCGTTGCTGTTCTGCATCACAATATAGTATTCAGTTTTGAAGAGGGTAAGAAGTATGTTCGATGCGCTTTTCTAGACTATACTTGTGCTTTTGATTCTATACCAAGACAACGTTTACTTAACAGGTTAATCAGCGTCAACACTGACAGCTGGATAACAAATTGGCTATGTTCCTATCTCTCTGGAAGGGACCAGTTCACTGTGTTTGGCGGAAAGTGTTCAAAGTCTCTGGTGTCCCACGAAAGTGTACAACAAGGATCCGTTCTTTCACCTCTTCTTTTCTCTACCTTTCTGCATGATCTGCTATCTTCTACAGAAAACACTTCTGCGAAGTATAAGGATGATCTCAGTGTATGTATGCCGATTTCTACCTCTTTACATCCCATTGAATTGGATGAGTTTTTGTCTCGTGTTGATTGTTGGTCTGTTGTTAATGGTCTCAAACTTAATCTGTCTAAATGTCAAGCTGTTAACTTTAGCATAAGACATGAACGGCATCTAAATAACACTTTGGGATCCCATAATGCTCGTGTTATTGGAGAATCTTGGACAAACACAGTGTCGAAGGTCAATTATATTCACGTTACTTTTTCCTATGATCTCTCTCGGTCTTCTCACGTTTTACTGTTATCGAAGAAAGTTTTCCGTCCATGCACGCAAGCAAAAGTAAAAATTTCCATAATATCTTACCTAGCAATGTACTCTGTGATGAACAAGTTGTTAGAATTAACCTAGTCAATAACCAACGTGTTCTGATAGAGAGTTCCACTAATCCGCTACTCGGTGCGAGAAACAGAACTCCAGACGTAAAAGAATTATTCTCAGTTCTCTTTCTTGAAATTAGTAGTCAGTCCTAGGTGGAAGAAAAAGATGTAAAATATTAATACCAGGATCGTCGCTCCGTATACATTGACCCAGTGTTAACTCACCACGTAACCTGCGGTAAGATAACGGAAATGTGTTGGGGAGTCTCAGTTTGTTTGTAAAAGATTGGTCAGATAGACATTTTACCATTTCCGTCCTTCACCATTAAAATCATTCCTGTATATCCCTCTCATACCTGAAACAGGGAACTGCTGCTAAATACTGCATTCCAAATGCGACCCCACGAAACCCGAGTATAATACCCTTACCATTTCCTCGTCCAAGTACTGAAAAGACTTACGAATGACCCATAAGACCCGATAACCCTTGGCTGCAGCAGCCTTACAGTTACCCGTCGTCTCAAGGTCACTATTTATCATGAATCCTGGATAATTGTAGTCCATTACTTTAGGCAACACAACACGTACTGTGTAGTGATATGTATTTTCACAGTTATTTGTTTGCATCACTACATTTTGGCTAGAGTTGACTCCTGATGACCAACTACACATCCATCCTATAATAATAATAATATTTATATATATATATTTTTTTCTGCATGTGCAGATACATGCCATTTTTACAGGCATGATCTATAAATTACAACATTTGTTGGTTCACAAAATGCTTCGCAACTTATTAAGTTTATAGTTGTTATAAAGTATACCCGTAGAGCGCTTGCTGTAAACTGCGACCTTGAGGGGACGCGTACGTCAAGTTTGTTCCAGACGTCAGAAGTTTCATAGCTGTGCCCTCAGAGCAAATTTCTGTAGAAGAAAAAGAGAAATAGAAGAGCAGCAAACTGACAAACTGCGCATGGGTCTCCAAATCTTTATGTCATCGGTAAAAGGTAAAACATGTGACTTTGAAGCAGTTTTTAATTCACTTACATAAAATAGAAAAGAGAACCAGGGATTGTACCTTGAACAGCTCCGCTTTATCAGTTTCCCACACTGAGAGAACTCAGTTTACCCTTACCAGCTATTTCCTATAATTGATAAAGTCACTTGTCGGTTGTTCCTCATTGTCAATAAAAAACACCTCACTAAGATATTCCGATAAAACGTCAGCTTTTTCGGCATCATTCCTTGCCAATATCAACGAATGTTTTTGTGCCAAAAGTGGTGGGATTCCACCACTACTCTGAATTCGCTTCCTTATAAACGAAAATAACCTCCTCAGAATATTTTCACAGTCCCCAACCAACTATTTTCATATTACTGTCCAGTTTTACTTGTCAACGCTCTTTAAGCATTCCTAGTTTTTCAGTAACTGGATCTATATCGCTGTAAGCCTGTAGAGGTGAACATATATTCTAATAATTTTTCCTACATCTAAGAAGTTTCTTGACCCCTTTAGTCATCCATGGTAGAAAGTTATTAGATCCATGCGGTGTCAAGTGTGGTATAAACGAGGACGTAGCTGACCCGCGTCCTTTTAAGTACAGACCATGCTTCCTCAACTGATGAGCCAGTATTCGATGACCAATCCGTTGTTGCAGTACACTCTTTACGCTGCTGTGTTTGCTCTCCATACACTTAGAAGAGGTCTCATAGTATAGTATCAGTCATCTGCTCCTCTTACTCCGTAACTGAATGTGCTCTAAAATGAAGTCATCAGCTAAGCAGATTGAACTACAACAAATGACAATGAGTATAAATGTACAACATTCGACAGTGAGTTCACAGTTAATGACTTCACAAGTTCCACTATTATGGGATTAACAAGCATAGGAGCGGACATTTATATTATTAGCTTTGTATATAAGGATGCTACCCTATTTTCCACATGTTTCTATTACTTCTTAGGTAGTTGTATCCGGCTTATTCTGGAGTAACGTCGAAGACATGGACTAACCAAGTTTCTGCCACAGCCATGATTAGTGGTTTTAATCCACTCACTAATACTCCTAGTTCTTGGAATTTATATCTTAGGCTATGAGCATTCATTGATAAAACCTCTACAGAGAACAACCTATCCATACATGTTTTGATATTATCCTCTTTCAAGACCTAACTACTCGAAAACCCATTGATCGGAGATTTTCTTAATCACTTCTAGTTTAGCTAGTGCCTCTTTTCTCTTTATTCTGTCTTTTAGAGACATATCAGATCTTGCTCGAATGTCTGTATTATCTTAACTTTGTGCGCTATTTAATAAAAGATCACTTTATTTCTCCCACTAGAGGACTACGTTCAGGAGTCTACGTGGTCGACGTTCAACATTTTCGTCGGTCTTGAATATCGCTAACGTGAATACCTGTTTCGAACGCTGGGGGCTTACTCGAGTTAGAGGGAAAAAGCATGACCAACCAGTTATCGTAAAAGTCACACCTCCTGGCTAGTACATAAGATGGGTTACCCCTTAGTTGTATCCAGGCACTACGACTCCTTTGATGACCGCAGAAGATAAACAACGTTATTACAGAACTACATTGGTGAGAATAGGCACGGGAAACAGAGTTTGAACACTACAGCATGAGCCAGTTCATAGCGTGCAACTGACTGATGCGTATCGGTTGCCCTTGACCATGACGAGGATCGGTGAACATCCACTAACCCGATTGACTTGGCTAGAGTCCAGCAACATTCAGCAGGCCCTACAGTCCTTTTACCTATTCTTATCAATATTTTGCCCTGTACTCCTGTACAGTTAGTAGGTATGACGCGACAACTAAATGCTATGGCCTTTTCCAAATCGTTCTCATTTCTAATTCATGGATCGGGGTAGTTTGCTTTTAGCAACTTATTGACAGTAATATTTGTTGAGGTTAGGTTTCTTCCAGCCCCGTTTGGGTCAAGCAATATATTAAGTTCAGACTTTGGCGAATTATTCTGCGACGCAGAACGGGAGTCTAGCTAGGAGTTTTCATTTACGTAGGTGCTGTTCTTGGCTTTTCCTCTCCGCAGCGTCATCCGTTTCCTGTCACTCAGGACAGTCATATAGTGAGTACTTGGAGCGGTGGCAGTCCTATTTGTGTCTCCAGATATTACTTTAGGTACGTGACCCCAAACATCCAGTAATATTTTACTCTTTGTTTGATGTAGAGATCTTAGTTTTATAGGATTTACGATCAGCTGTTTGACATGTGTCGTGAAAGAACGTATTCCAGCCAACATCAAAGTCAGAAGGCTTAAAGATTTATAGGTCAGTTAAGTCTTACACAACTAGCAAAACACATGAACACATCACAAGTATTCGGAGTTTTACAACTTTACCAGTTACACCCATACAATCGAAGTATGTCAATCCAGTCAAATCAGAAGTCAGAAATGAAGGAGTTCGAAGATATATTTGGATGGCTATCGGTACGTCGAGGAACTTTTGGTCCAAGCTAGCTAATGACTGAAAGGGATGAGTAGCACGACGTACTTATTCGTGATCTGGTACGGATGCGTGATCGAGCTCCATCAGTTAGAGTCTGTTCAGTTAAACTAACGCGGTCAGCATAAAAGGTTAAAGACTTACGGAGCTATTGATTTCGGGAATTTCTTCACCGCTATGGTTCTCTCCGCCCTCCACTAGTGAGGCAGTGTAAACACTGAGACGTGGCCAACCAGAAGTTTAAACATAATAAGTTCGTCGTTAGTAAACTCTCTTCTGATAACCTGCTATGTATAACAACATCTGGTCGTCTTCCCTCACTATAAGGGGCAATGTGGTACAATATAGCAACAGGAAACAGGTACAATGAAAATTTCTCTTCATCGTGAACTTCGTTCTTTTTATCTTTTCCAGCAGTCCCGGATGACAAAAAGAATGTGTAAATGCATGTCGAATCACACGCGGAGAAATACCTAACGGTGGAGAAAGCGCGAACAAGGAATTGAATTGATTGGAGTTCATCGAATGGCATGGCTCGGCCATGCAGGCGTGGTCCCTGCGGGATGTTACCTTATATCTTCTATTCATATTAAATATATTGTTCTTTCTCTAGCCTAAGCTTGTTCTCTATCATGTATCGGTAGTTGTTACGATACAGTGAGTTGGTAGGCGGCCATTCGGAATCGTGTGACTCCTAATAGTGTGGTCAAACAACGAAAACGTTCATATTCGAACTGGCGTCCAAGATATGTAATGAAAGCTGAAGGGCAGCGGAAGTTTGACACCCATCGCTCAACGAAAGAGAGAGTAACTGATTCGGCAGTTGTGTCCTTGATAGGTACTGCCTCTGGCCGTCGAATGAGACGGCCTACATAGCTTAATAAATAAGAGTATCCATTTCAATCTGGTTAATGTCCTACCGAATCCAGATGAACATGGTCGAAACGAGCATCGTGAGTTTTGAAAGAGCCTAAGGGGCATTCGTTGTGTCTTATCTCAGATTTCTTGCAGCTTACACAGGAGCGTGCCCACTCTCTCATGTTTTCATTCCTACTAAACCAGCAAAATCGTTTTGCCATGAGCTTGATGGTTACACAAACACCTGTATGCGAAAGTCTGTGCAACGTATTGTAGACGTTGCGTCGATGTTTCGGCACGATTGGACTATCCCTACCTGTAGATTCTTCCTATAATAAGGTTTCATCACCTGTTCCCATCTGTCTGATACTCAGTTTTGCAGTTGTTGACGATAACTGGTGCTGAAGATCAGTGTCTTCTTTTGAAGCTGAGAGACTTTAGGAAAATCGATTCTTTGAAAATTGTTCAAGGGAGTTATGCGAGACAGAGTGTCTTCAGATTCATTGTTTGCCTCAGAAATATGTTGTATATGTGAAGCAAACTGCGAAATGTAGTCCAGTTGTCGAGACTCTCGAGGAAAGCACTTATCTGATGATGAGCCTAAAGAGGTGAGAGGTTCATGATCAATAAAAAGCGTGAATTCTTTACCTCCAACAGAGCGTTAAAGGTGCATTACAGCACAATACATGACCTGGAGTTCTCTTCCGAAAACGCTGTGCCTCGATTCGGTGTCTACCAGTCGTCTCGAGAGGAATGCCAGGGATCGCCAGGTGTGGTTAACCCATTATTGTAAGACTCCACCGATTGCCGGGTCAGATGCATCTACTGCGATACTAATGGGCGCCTTGGTGTCCTGGTGTGTGAGCAATGTTGCTTTGGCGGTACGTTCCTTAACTGTGGACAGTGCTTTTTTCTTGTTTAGAACTCCAAAAATAGTTACTGTCATCGAGAAGCGTCAGGTGATGTAACAAATCACGAAGCGTCTCTCAAGCTAATTAAGATGACTGAGGAGTCAACTAGGGGAAATCAGAAACATGTAACTTCAATCAGAAATTAAGAATGTTGCCCCAACCGAGATATGGCCGTCTTCCGACATCACAGATGGTGAAGTGAGCTTGTAAGGCGTGACACTTTCTCGATATGATCGGAAACTCTACAAACTCTTGCTGTGTACCTGTGATTTTGATATTTTAGATTTGTTTATTAATGTAGATGGATTTTCTATTCCAAGGAGTTCCATTTAACATTTATCGCTGCCACAATGTTTAGTAACAGGTTCATGATAGTTATCTTTGAAGGAAATACTTAGCTGGCAGGAATATCTGCGGACACCAATTCTGAATTTAAAAATGACTGAAGTGGGTCTGCTCAGCATTAAGTTAAATAAATACATATCTATTAAGTTGGTTGCTGCACCAATAACAGAACTCTAGAATGCTTGCTATCTTCACATTGATATTCTCATTACGTGGTTATTCTTAATACGCATCCTGAATTATATCAATGATAATTGGGAAACCTGACTTCCTATAATTGTGGATTACGAGGTCAACGTTCAAATAAGCTTCCTACTAACAGTTTAAGTAGTAGTAGTAGCAGTACATCTACGTAATAATACTTATCTGTTTACTGATCAAATCGTTGCTGCTTACAATAACTAGGTTTATTAACAACTTCATTGGACAGAGAGCTACATAACACTACATAAATGGATAGTTAAAAGTCTCAAGTAAAGCAATGCATTCACTCTAATCCTCAAAATAGGGTTCAAATTACCTGTTAATACACGTCGGTCTACAGTATTCTGGTGACCGTCTGTTAAGTGGAGGTTAGTAGACACGGTTAAATTCCAGAGAAAATGACTTATAACATGATTCCACAGAATTACATTATGCACTGTAGAAACTAACTTCTGTGTATTGAGACAATGTGTTCAGAAGTAAACGTTTATATAAAAGAACCTGTGGTGCTTAACACAGATACATTAAATGCACATGACTGTATACTCGCTTACCACTACTATCTCAGTCTATTTGTGTCCACTGAGCGATATTATACTTTGATCGTATATTACTGTCGTGCATGTCAGTTAATACAAGTACTTACATATATATTCAAAGACAGTGATCTTCAAGTCCCTACTTAATTCACTTATTCTCATCCATTCAGTATAAAGTTAGTGCATATGACAGAAATTAACATCAAAGTAGTGTACTCTTCTTCGAAGTTTCTATTGACACATAGTTTGTATAAGCCTCCAATACGTAATCAAATCAAAGATTCCTAGAAAACTACTTAATGTGAACACGCAAACATGATCTTGTCAGATCATGTATCAACTAACACAATGTATATCAGCACAGCCATAGTTTAAAGACCGATGTGTGGTAATTCCTTATTTTAATTACTGTTAGTTGGTTGAATATTTGTTGTATTTCGTGGTTTCTAGGTGCTCTCACATTTATGTAGTCTGTTGCAGCATCAAAACTACGAAATCATTTCGCAGAATATACCTTGTATGTAGCCGACAACTTTGCCTAATTGTTACTTCGTAACTTGATTTCGGAAACCTGTTGCTCTACAGAACCTCACTGCTCTCGTTAACAACTTCATTACGTCCTGAAAACAATGTAATATCAGATTGAATGCAATGGTGTCGAAAGGAGAACTTGTGGTGGACCAAGCAATATATAAACGCAAAAGTATCAACAAAGTTAATAGCAATCAATAGTAATATTAATATTTACAAGTTAAATGTTACAAATGCAATAACAAATTAGGGACGTTACTTAAATCGGCTAGTCGTTGCGTGTTCTGTTGAGTTTTGGTCTCAAAAATCCACAATTATAAATGCATAATAATTCCACCGAGGTAAATATGACGCCAATAAGTTTCTTTGATGTAGGATATAAAGGGAATGACACTGCAGTCTGAAATGAGGATAATATCCAGTTTAGAACGCAATTGACTTGGTGACGAGCGAGAATAGAACAATGGGTATGTGCGTAATAGTGTATTTGTGAACAACCGAAAATGTGTGTCACGCTATGTTAGAATTACAACGGAAAAAGCGTTCAAGGTCGTTTACTAAAACAACACGTACAGTCATTTAATGATAAATGTACATACAGTGAAAAATTGACAAAACAAATAGAAATAACATTGAAAACTATTTACAAAATAAGGTTGTAAGGTCTATCTCCACATAGCTCCCCCCCAGAGTGTCCGGAGGTAACACTGGTTACAATAACAATAATAAAAATTTTATACCAAAAAAAAATATTTACAATAATACCCAATTAACAATGTGGAGATGCGTATGACATGTACGTTAATAATATACAGTGTGTTATTGCGTGAAAATAGCGGTGATGTGGCATAGCATGACAAACAAAAGTAATGAGAATACCGTCATTTAAAAGCTTGGTTTGCTAACAATGATAATAATGTACAGAACTGTTACTGAACCCAAAAAAAAATGAACTGCTTATTTTTTTGTGTGTGTGTACAACAAATGAATAATTAAATAGAGTTTACTCGTTTATTATTGTAACAAATTTTTTTATAAAAAAAATGTGACAAAACGAATAATTGTGGGAAAAAAATATGGTTAATTATGTACACTGTAAAAAAAAAAGAAAAAAAATCATAGATTTTGTTGGGAAAAATCGGGTGAGTAAAATGGTATAGTACATCAGTAATTGTTTGTTTAGATTTTTTTTATTCGGCGAAATGTACATAGCGTTTGGGTTTTTTTACAGCTCTGCCTGAGCGCGTTAAGCAAGTAGGTTTGATACTCAGTTTTTCTTCCATATCTGCTGTAGCGGTGGTTGCTGGACGGGGTTGGTTCAGTGAAGTAGTATGTTCTTTGTCGTGCTGTGCTTCGTAGAAAGCAGGCTTTATTCTATCGATAGCAATAGTCTCTTTCTTTCCACACTTGTTGATTATGAAGTGTTTGGTCGTTCTTTTAATTACTTGATATGGTCCTTCATAAGGTTGTTTCAATGGCTTTTTAACAGCATCAACTCGAACAAAGACAAATTTGCATGTTTCTAGATTTCTGTTGAGTTGTATTCGATTGTTATGTTCACGAGGCGGTATGGCTTTGATCTGTTGCATGGTCTGCAGCAGTTGGCTAGCAAAACGACTTGGGTCCGTTGGTGTTAAGGTGTTTGGGTCCACTAGTTGACCTGGTAATGTAAGGGTTGTACCGTAAACTAGCTCAGCGGCTGTACAACCTATATCTTCCTTTATAGTTGAACGGATACCCAGGAGTACAAGTGGTAATGCGTCACTCCATTTTGTCGTATCATCTTGTGCCATCAGCGAGCTTTTCAATTGGCGGTGAAATCTTTCGACCAAGCCGTTAGCTGCTGGGTGGTAGGCTGTTGTTTTGATGTGGTTCACGCCCAGAAGTCTTGTGAATTCCTGAAATAAGATAGACTGAAACTGGGGACCACGGTCGGTAGTGACGATAGAAGGTACTCCGTAATTTGCTATCCAACGGTCAAGGAATACGCCGGCTACTGTTTCTGCAGAAGTATCAGCAATAGGGCATGCTATGGCCCATCTTGTGAACCTGTCCACCGCAGTGAGAATGTGCGTGAATGAATTAGATGGTGGCAATGGACCAACTGTGTCTAAGTGGATATGCTGAAAACGTTTTTCCGGCAGGGGATACTTGCCAACTGGACTGATCGTGTGCTTCTGAATCTTGCTGCGTTGACATTGTAGGCAGCTTCGCGTCCATCGTTTTATATCTGAATTGATTTTTGGCCACACAAAACGCTCAGTAACCAATTTGATTGTGGCTCTGATTCCTGGGTGAGAAAGGTCATGCAGTTGATGAAATACCTGTCGACGACATGCTAGAGGTACAAAAGGGCGATTGTTACCCGTTGAAACATCGCAAATGATAGATGTATTTGAGAAAGGGATGGGTACTGGCTTAAGGTTCAAGTTAGACTTCTCCTGGCAGGCCTTCAAATCTGCATCGTCTACTTGTAGTTTTGCGATGGTTTCTAGATCGATGTCTTGTTTGCGTAACAAGGTATTTACGTCCTTACGTGACAATGCGTCAGCTACGACGTTGGTGTGTCCTTTGACAAATTGGATATCTGTCGTAAACTGGGAGATGTAATCCAGTTGTCGTGCTTCGTGAGGTGACTGTCGGTCGTACGTTGTGTGGAATGAGTAACATAAAGGTTTGTGATCGGTCATGATGGTAAAAGTTCGTCCTTGTAGTAAAAAGTTAAAGTGTTTAACGGCTAAGTAGATAGCAAGTAACTCCCGTCCAAAGGTACTATAGCGTTCCTGGGCTGGTGACAATCTTTTGGAGGAAAACGCTATGGGGGTAGTCATATTGTTTACCTGTTGTTGTAATACTGCCCCGACGGCCTTTTGAGATGCATCGGTACACAGAATTAAGTGGGTTGTGGGGTCAGTATTTAGATATTGTAGCATGGTGGCATTAGCTATCATCGACTTTGCTTTTTCAAACGCTGTTTTGGCATCAAGAGATAGGTTGAATGTTTGATTCTTCTCTCTCTTCGTACCTTTTTTGTCGGCTTTCAACAGATCGGTTAATGGCTGTAATACTTCAGCACAATGTGGTAAGAAACGGCGGTAAAAATTACACATACCGAGGAAGCGTCGTAATGACTTCACCGAGGTTGGTTCGGGATAATTGGTAATAGCTTCAACCTTTTCTGGGAGTGGTTTGATGCCTTGAGAGTCAATGTAATGTCCTAAAAACTCTAAGGCTGGGACTGAGAATATGCATTTCGAAGGATTGATGACGACGCCATGTTTTTTAAAGCGATCAAAAAAGGTCTGGACATGTTGGATATGCTCTTCTAAAGATGAGCTTGCAATGAGAACATCGTCGATGTATGCAAACACGAAATCAAGGCCTCTTGTTACGTTATCCATGAAGCGTTGGAATGTCTGCGCAGCGTTTTTTAATCCGAATGGCATCCTTAGAAACTCAAACAAACCAAAAGGTGTTATTATGGCTGTTTTCTCAATGTCTTCCGGTGCCATTGGAATTTGGTGATATGCTCGCACTAGGTCGAGCTTCGAGAAGATGCATTTACCATGTAAATTTAACGCGAAGTCATGTATATGTGGAATAGGATACCTATCCGGGATGGTTTGATTGTTTAATCGTCGATAGTCACCACACGGACGCCAATCTTGGTCCTTCTTTGGTACCATGTGTAACGGCGAGGCCCAGGGGCTGTTGGATGGTCTGATAATACCAAGTTGCATCATATGTTCGAATTCTCTTTTAGCTACTTGCAACTTGCTTGGTGGTAATCTCCTCGCCCTGGCGCTAATAGGTGGTCCGGTGGTAGTGATATGGTGTTGTACCAGCTGTGGGTTACCTTCCTTTTGGTAATCTGATTTCGTAATGCACTGGTATTCTGTTAGAATGTCGTTGAAGTTGTTGTTCACAGGTTTCATTATTCGAACACCATGGATCTCGTTGTCGTTGGAGAGTGTACAATTTACCTGTAAACGTGTGTTTACGTCGATTAATCTCTTGTTGGTCATATCAACTAACAGGCTGTACGCACTAAGAAAATCGGCCCCGAGGATGGGTCGTTTGACTTGAGCAACTATGAATACCCATGTGAATCTTCTACGGAGCCCGAGATCTAATATAAGAGATTGTTCACCATAAGTTTTGATAACTGATTCGTTAGCCGCTACCAAGGACAATTTAGTGCTTGTCGTATGTTGTCTGCGTGAGAGATGGAGTGGGATGATGCTGATTTCTGCTCCCGTATCGACTAAAAAGTCTGAGCCAGAAATACGATCCCTGATGTGGAAGAGGCGGCTGACATGTTGGCCAGTAACAGCTGCCGCTATTACTGTCTGGCCACTTCGTTTCCCTGATGGTCTGGCTTGCTTGCCGTGAAGTTGCACGGTTTTGTGCAACGACGTGCTTTCTCACCATAATTCGAATGATACCAACAAATTCCGGCTGCCCGCTTAGGTGACCTAAGACGATGTCTGGATACTGATCTCCTTCTGGACCTAGATCTGGGGCGTCGAGAATGGATGGTGGAGATAATCGCCTGCAGTGATGCTAGCTGCCGTGTTAAGTGTGCCATTTGTTGCTGCATGTCAAGAGTAGGGTTCATAGCATCTCTACTAGCGGGTTGTACAGCGTTAATTCCCCGACTATCGGGATATATTTCTATTATCTTATCGGCCATATCTGCTAAATCATCAAGACTGACAGTGGCTCCTGATACGCTGAGAATTTGTCTGACGCTATAAGGTAACCTTTGTGACCACATCTGCTCAAGTAATGCTTCGTCTAACTTGCATGAACCTGCTAGTTGTCTCATATGTCTAAGCAACTGTGAAGGTCTTTTGTCCCCTAACTCGCATGCGGTGAGTAGTTGCTGTAAGCGTTTTTCATCAGACTGCGAAGTACGGTGGATTACTGCGGCTTTTATTTTGTCATATGGGTCCGCTTCTGGTACGTTATCTATCAGGTCTCCGACTTCTGCTGCCACTTCTATGGGTAATGCTCCAACGATGTATGCATATTTTGTCGCTTGCGAGCGTATACCTCTCGACAAAAATAATGCCTCAACCTGTGCAAACCAGATCCTGGGATTATTAACACCGTACATTGGTAATCTTAGTTCCGAGATAGCGTTGATTGAGTTTAAAACATTATCCTCTGGTTGTGGAGAGTTTAGAAGGTTGGCCGGTGAACTATCAATATCAATAAGTTCACCCGGAGAGTTCATAATGACAAAAACAAAAATATGGTGTCGTGCCGATTATTAATAATAAAAAAATTATGTAGATATATATAGTAAATGTCGATAAAAAAATAATCGAGGCTCACCAAATAATTGTGGTGGACCAAACAATATATAAACGCAAAAGTATCAACAAAGTTAATAGCAATCAATAGTAATATTAATATTTACAAGTTAAATGTTACAAATGCAATAACAAATTAGGGACGTTACTTAAATCGGCTAGTCGTTGCGTGTTCTGTTGAGTTTTGGTCTCAAAAATCCACAATTATAAATGCATAATAATTCCACCGAGGTAAATATGACGCCAATAAGTTTCTTTGATGTAGGATATAAAGGGAATGACACTGCAGTCTGAAATGAGGATAATATCCAGTTTAGAACGCAATTGACTTGGTGACGAGCGAGAATAGAACAATGGGTATGTGCGTAATAGTGTATTTGTGAACAACCGAAAATGTGTGTCACGCTATGTTAGAATTACAACGGAAAAAGCGTTCAAGGTCGTTTACTAAAACAACACGTACAGTCATTTAATGATAAATGTACATACAGTGAAAAATTGACAAAACAAATAGAAATAACATTGAAAACTATTTACAAAATAAGGTTGTAAGGTCTATCTCCACAAACTACTGAAGACAATATGACAAGCAGCAAGTGCTGAGGGTAGGATGCATAATGACGGGTGATCACGCTTGTTAGATAGCCTACGTTTTTACACGGCGGGAAATTCTTCTTGAACCGAAAGAGTTCCGGTATTGCTATATTAAATGCAAAAACAGTGATTAAATGTTCATGGTTGACTGTGGAAGACCTTTTGAAGTAGATACAAGCGCTTTTGAATGCAACTATCGAACGTTTGTGATGTGCCATAACTCTGCCGTCATATCCTTCGGACATACATAAGAAAACGAACTCATACAGGTAAGGTCACTTAATTACAAAGTATAAAGCGCACAGGTAATCATGTTCTTAAACAGTAAGCTCGATGGCAGCTAGTTGACACAAATAACTCTCACAATAACACAGGGGATTGGATTCCAATATGAAGCACATATTTATGGATTGTACAAAAACAGAAGATTCACATACATCAGACTGCGGATGAATACAGTGAGAGGTAAGCGATGGAATGCGACAGCATACTCGACAATTATTACTTAAGAAAGATTATTAACTAGGTAAGACTCCACTTCCCTCAAGGCCTATTTCGGTGTGACATTTGTTTTATAATACTATAATATATAATATTAAAGTTCATGAGTAACTGCTTGAGACACTTGGGAATAACCAAGTGCTCGCTTCATAGGTAATTGTTTCGTTATGAGAACTTACAAATACGTGAGAAGCGATTTCGTCAAACAGTAAATGAGATTTGTTATGCAAAATAATGCAAAATCTCATCAAATTTACAGAGGATCTGAGGCTCTACGTGTTCTTTGTTTGTATTACGCTTCTTCCAAAAACTTAAAACATTGAGTAAATTTGTTATATTTATATATAAATGATTCATTAAATAAATAAACGTCCATGTGTTCAGTATCGAACACAATGGTTATCAACCTGTACATTTTACACACATTTTCAGCTCCATACAGTAGAGCTGTCTTGTGTAACTCTGTTTGTAGCTCTTCTACGGTTACTGACGTTCTCAAATCCTGGTAAAGAAGGAGGATTGAGATTAGAGTCAGCAACCACAGCTCGTAGAAAACAACATTTCTAGTAAACGTCTACTAGGATTTACAAACTGAACTTCGTGCAGTGTGTTAATTCCAACACGTATATAGAATATCAGTGTAACACGTGTAATCAGCAGTCACTACAAGGCGGAGAAGACCTGAAACCACAACACACAATGTTAAAAGAGAACTTCACACCAAGGTAGAACACGGAATGGAAGCCACGAGTCCTTTACTTGAAAATCGGAATTCGCGGACCACATACAGAAAGAATGTCTAGTTTACAAAATAGTCTTGGGTCATCTTGCAAGTTCAGTGCACACAGAGCTCGCCCTTCTTCCAGAGCGTTCATCCTTGGTCGCCCTGTAATAAAAAGAAAACAGAATCCATTAACAACATCATACATGGTGAATCCAACCGAGTTACATCAGTCTGATGAGTCTCGTAATGAATCTTACGGAAATGGGTTTGAAATTTAATTTGTATTTACGTAGGATTTAATGTTTATATTCGATTTACGTATCAGTGCTACCTATCGGTGGTTCATACCATTCAAATTGTGGCCAAAGATTATGGGTAAAAAGGCTTTATGTTCTTCTGTGGACTGAAATACTTTTTTTATGTGTGAATCCACAATTGTGCCCGAAGCCAAGTAGTATGGCTACACGTTTTCTTAAAGAACTATAAGAGTCTGGCGGTGTTGTGACTTGGAATCAGAATAAAGACAACGGTGCATCACTTAAAGAATCCATGATTTTCCACAATTGTTTGGAAAATGATAAATTGGCGAATTGTGAATGTTTTGATTTGGGATATAAGGTTATGGTTTGCCATGGTATGCTTGAATGCGCTGAGAGGTATGAGCAAACTGCTGACAATATTATTGTTTGTTTAATATGTTTGGAAATCATGCTAGTACTGTTAATAATCTCAAGGTTGAAGATAACAAGAATATACAGCCCTATTGAGGAAGACCTAAGAATGTGTCTCAACAAAGTGATAACACCGAAAAGGTTGGAAGAGTTCTCAGTAAACAAAGACATCAGTAGCCTGACACTTTATTTGGGACTACATATTCATGTTTACGTTACCTTGTATGAGCTTCTATGGATGATGGAGCATCTTGTTAAGGGATTAATATTGCAGTTGTTTATGTTGACGACTCTGACGTCAAGGTTAACCGAGAAATACCCTATCCTGCAAAGTATTGGAATGGGTAAGGGAATAAGTGACATGTCTTTACAGATGGGACTGCTTAGGCTCGAGATGTTACATTGGACGCTATTAGACCTGATTCTAATCGTAGTATTTGAGGGGGGAGAGTTTGGAATACTTTATCGCCTAAAATGAATGTCAAGAAAGATGTGAAATCTCCGTTACAAATGTTGGATCCTTTCGTAGTACATGGATTATTATGTGTTGGTGGTCACCTTCGAAACATTTCCTGGCCTGAATCAAGAAACCCTTCTTTTATGTTGTCGGCGTACACGATTACGGATTCGATATTTCAGTATTATCAGAGGATAAGAGATGTTGCTACCCGGGCGATAGCAACAATCCGAAAAAGGCTTTGGCTGTTACTTCTGAGAGAGAACTTAACAGGGCTCAGCAATACTAGATCTAACGAAAGGCATTCTAAGAGGTATAAGGAAGAGAATTATTTGGTGCAAGTATTTTGGAGATGTTTGTCTAAAGATTATGTTTCTCTGCTGTAATGTATATTTAAATGGAACACGAGAGTAAGTTGGTGATGTTATGTTCCGATTTCTTGGAGGAAGACAAATGGCTATTAGGTCCGGCAGAGAAAGAGATCCTTAGTAATGATAGACTGAGACCGATGGAGTTGAGGACAAGGAAAGGGATTTTAGTAAGAGATATTCAAAAACTGTCTTGAGGCTATAGATGCTAGGTAGCTACTCGGATCCCTAGGCGTACTGGTGTAAGTCCCAGGAATCACGAGATTGTTGGTATTTCGAATGTTTGTTGTTGATTTCTTTGATGCATCTAATTTGATTTGTGCTACTTATTTATTTGTCCGTGAATAGAGCCAAGGTTCTATTGGTCGGGAGTGTCACAGGAGAACTGAAGATATTTGACTGATTGAAACACCCGGTTTGTTTTTTGCTTCATGAGATCTACGGATGTAGTGTTGGAGTATCCAGCTAGTGGTATTTGGTCAAATCCTAGCTATGGTGGCTGTAATGTTGCTCGAATTATCTGGCCTTTCTAGTAGTCAGTACTTACGGGGCGCCGGTTTATTCAGTAAGTTAAATACTTATCGCCGTTCAGTGAAGCAACACCAATGTGATTTCGTCACCCAGATTAATTTGGTACTGTGTGGTATTGCAGCTTCCAAATGTCTGCCAATAAATAAATAAAAATATAATATATCTCTTCAAGGGCAGGTACGCGCCATTTTTACAGGCATGATCTACAAATTAAAACATTTATTGGTTCACAGTATGCATGTTAAACAAATGTAATCTATAAAAGTGAATATCAGTTTATTCCTTCAGATATACGGAGTAGTCTTCAAAATATTTTCCAAAGTGGCATCGCGTCCGTGTGACACACTAGGTCCAATATTGTGTTAGGATTTTGGTCATTCTAAGTACTTAAGCAATGCAACTTTTTAAGTTTATAGTTATTATAAAGTAGACTTGTATAGCGCTTGGTGTGAACTATGACCCTTGGAAGTCCGAGTTAGCATGTTATAGTTTGCCTTAGTAGAATAGCTAATCCAGAATAAAATTGGAAATATGGGTCTGAATGGTAAGCGTACGAGAACAACCTAAATATCGCAGATTGATTGACTTGTTCTCAAACATAAAGGGCCTGATGCAAGCAAAATGTTCTGTCCCACAAACATGGGTGGATTGAGGTCATCGCTCTCAACATCAATCATTGCTGGCCAGTATATAGGAAATCCACATGTTTTGAGTTTCCGATCATATCGAGAAAGTGTCACGCCTTACAAGCTCACTTCACCATCTGTGATGTCGGAAGACGGCCATATCTCGGTTGGGGCAACATTCTTAATTTCTGATTGAAGTTACATGTTTCTGATTTCCCTAGTTGACTCCTCAGTCATCTTAATTAGCTTGAGAGACGCTTCGTGATTTGTTACATCACCTGACGCTTCTCGATGACAGTAACTATTTTTGGAGTTCTAAACAAGAAAAAGCACTGTCCACAGTTAAGGAACGTACCGCCAAAGCAACATTGCTCACACACCAGGACACCAAGGCGCCCATTAGTATCGCAGTAGATGCATCTGACCCGGCAATCGGTGGAGTCTTACAATAATGGGTTAACCACACCTGGCGATCCCTGGCATTCCTCTCGAGACGACTGGTAGACACCGAATCGAGGCACAGCGTTTTCGGAAGAGAACTCCAGGTCATGTATTGTGCTGTAATGCACCTTTAACGCTCTGTTGGAGGTAAAGAATTCACGCTTTTTATTGATCATGAACCTCTCACCTCTTTAGGCTCATCATCAGATAAGTGCTTTCCTCGAGAGTCTCGACAACTGGACTACATTTCGCAGTTTGCTTCACATATACAACATATTTCTGAGGCAAACAATGAATCTGAAGACACTCTGTCTCGCATAACTCCCTTGAACAATTTTCAAAGAATCGATTTTCCTAAAGTCTCTCAGCTTCAAAAAGAAGACACTGATCTTCAGCACCAGTTATCGTCAACAACTGCAAAACTGAGTATCAGACAGATGGGAACAGGTGATGAAACCTTATTATAGGAAGAATCTACAGGTAGGGATAGTCCAATCGTGCCGAAACATCGACGCAACGTCTACAATACGTTGCACAGACTTTCGCATACAGGTGTTTGTGTAACCATCAAGCTCATGGCAAAACGATTTTGCTGGTTTAGTAGGAATGAAAACATGAGAGAGTGGGCACGCTCCTGTGTAAGCTGCAAGAAATCTGAGATAAGACACAACGAATGCCCCTTAGGCTCTTTCAAAACTCACGATGCTCGTTTCGACCATGTTCATCTGGATTCGGTAGGACATTAACCAGATTGAAATGGATACTCTTATTTATTAAGCTATGTAGGCCGTCTCATTCGACGGCCAGAGGCAGTACCTATCAAGGACACAACTGCCGAATCAGTTACTCTCTCTTTCGTTGAGCGATGGGTGTCAAACTTCCGCTGCCCTTCAGCTTTCATTACATATCTTGGACGCCAGTTCGAATATGAACGTTTTCGTTGTTTGACCACACTATTAGGAGTCACACGATTCCGAATGGCCGCCTACCAACTCACTGTATCGTAACAACTACCGATACATGATAGAGAACAAGCTTAGGCTAGAGAAAGAACAATATATTTAATATGAATAGAAGATATAAGGTAACATCCCGCAGGGACCACGCCTGCATGGCCGAGCCATGCCATTCGATGAACTCCAATCAATTCAATTCCTTGTTCGCGCTTTCTCCACCGTTAGGTATTTCTCCGCGTGTGATTCGACATGCATTTACACATTCTTTTTGTCATCCGGGACTGCTGGAAAAGATAAAAAGAACGAAGTTCACGATGAAGAGAAATTTTCATTGTACCTGTTTCCTGTTGCTATATTGTACCACATTGCCCCTTATAGTGAGGGAAGACGACCAGATGTTGTTATACATAGCAGGTTATCAGAAGAGAGTTTACTAACGACGAACTTATTATGTTTAAACTTCTGGTTGGCCACGTCTCAGTGTTTACACTGCCTCACTAGTGGAGGGCGGAGAGAACCATAGCGGTGAAGAAATTCCCGAAATCAATAGCTCCGTAAGTCTTTAACCTTTTATGCTGACCGCGTTAGTTTAACTGAACAGACTCTAACTGATGGAGCTCGATCACGCATCCGTACCAGATCACGAATAAGTACGTCGTGCTACTCATCCCTTTCAGTCATTAGCTAGCTTGGACCAAAAGTTCCTCGACGTACCGATAGCCATCCAAATATATCTTCGAACTCCTTCATTTCTGACTTCTGATTTGACTGGATTGACATACTTCGATTGTATGGGTGTAACTGGTAAAGTTGTAAAACTCCGAATACTTGTGATGTGTTCATGTGTTTTGCTAGTTGTGTAAGACTTAACTGACCTATAAATCTTTAAGCCTTCTGACTTTGATGTTGGCTGGAATACGTTCTTTCACGACACATGTCAAACAGCTGATCGTAAATCCTATAAAACTAAGATCTCTACATCAAACAAAGAGTAAAATATTACTGGATGTTTGGGGTCACGTACCTAAAGTAATATCTGGAGACACAAATAGGACTGCCACCGCTCCAAGTACTCACTATATGACTGTCCTGAGTGACAGGAAACGGATGACGCTGCGGAGAGGAAAAGCCAAGAACAGCACCTACGTAAATGAAAACTCCTAGCTAGACTCCCGTTCTGCGTCGCAGAATAATTCGCCAAAGTCTGAACTTAATATATTGCTTGACCCAAACGGGGCTGGAAGAAACCTAACCTCAACAAATATTACTGTCAATAAGTTGCTAAAAGCAAACTACCCCGATCCATGAATTAGAAATGAGAACGATTTGGAAAAGGCCATAGCATTTAGTTGTCGCGTCATACCTACTAACTGTACAGGAGTACAGGGCAAAATATTGATAAGAATAGGTAAAAGGACTGTAGGGCCTGCTGAATGTTGCTGGACTCTAGCCAAGTCAATCGGGTTAGTGGATGTTCACCGATCCTCGTCATGGTCAAGGGCAACCGATACGCATCAGTCAGTTGCACGCTATGAACTGGCTCATGCTGTAGTGTTCAAACTCTGTTTCCCGTGCCTATTCTCACCAATGTAGTTCTGTAATAACGTTGTTTATCTTCTGCGGTCATCAAAGGAGTCGTAGTGCCTGGATACAACTAAGGGGTAACCCATCTTATGTACTAGCCAGGAGGTGTGACTTTTACGATAACTGGTTGGTCATGCTTTTTCCCTCTAACTCGAGTAAGCCCCCAGCGTTCGAAACAGGTATTCACGTTAGCGATATTCAAGACCGACGAAAATGTTGAACGTCGACCACGTAGACTCCTGAACGTAGTCCTCTAGTGGGAGAAATAAAGTGATCTTTTATTAAATAGCGCACAAAGTTAAGATAATACAGACATTCGAGCAAGATCTGATATGTCTCTAAAAGACAGAATAAAGAGAAAAGAGGCACTAGCTAAACTAGAAGTGATTAAGAAAATCTCCGATCAATGGGTTTTCGAGTAGTTAGGTCTTGAAAGAGGATAATATCAAAACATGTATGGATAGGTTGTTCTCTGTAGAGGTTTTATCAATGAATGCTCATAGCCTAAGATATAAATTCCAAGAACTAGGAGTATTAGTGAGTGGATTAAAACCACTAATCATGGCTGTGGCAGAAACTTGGTTAGTCCATGTCTTCGACGTTACTCCAGAATAAGCCGGATACAACTACCTAAGAAGTAATAGAAACATGTGGAAAATAGGTTAGCATCCTTATATACAAAGCTAATAATATAAATGTCCGCTCCTATGCTTGTTAATCCCATAATAGTGGAACTTGTGAAGTCATTAACTGTGAACTCACTGTCGAATGTTGTACATTTATACTCATTGTCATTTGTTGTAGTTCAATCTGCTTAGCTGATGACTTCATTTTAGAGCACATTCAGTTACGGAGTAAGAGGAGCAGATGACTGATACTATACTATGAGACCTCTTCTAAGTGTATGGAGAGCAAACACAGCAGCGTAAAGAGTGTACTGCAACAACGGATTGGTCATCGAATACTGGCTCATCAGTTGAGGAAGCATGGTCTGTACTTAAAAGGACGCGGGTCAGCTACGTCCTCGTTTATACCACACTTGACACCGCATGGATCTAATAACTTTCTACCATGGATGACTAAAGGGGTCAAGAAACTTCTTAGATGTAGGAAAAATTATTAGAATATATGTTCACCTCTACAGGCTTACAGCGATATAGATCCAGTTACTGAAAAACTAGGAATGCTTAAAGAGCGTTGACAAGTAAAACTGGACAGTAATATGAAAATAGTTGGTTGGGGACTGTGAAAATATTCTGAGGAGGTTATTTTCGTTTATAAGGAAGCGAATTCAGAGTAGTGGTGGAATCCCACCACTTTTGGCACAAAAACATTCGTTGATATTGGCAAGGAATGATGCCGAAAAAGCTGACGTTTTATCGGAATATCTTAGTGAGGTGTTTTTTATTGACAATGAGGAACAACCGACAAGTGACTTTATCAATTATAGGAAATAGCTGGTAAGGGTAAACTGAGTTCTCTCAGTGTGGGAAACTGATAAAGCGGAGCTGTTCAAGGTACAATCCCTGGTTCTCTTTTCTATTTTATGTAAGTGAATTAAAAACTGCTTCAAAGTCACATGTTTTACCTTTTACCGATGACATAAAGATTTGGAGACCCATGCGCAGTTTGTCAGTTTGCTGCTCTTCTATTTCTCTTTTTTCTTCTACAGAAATTTGCTCTGAGGGCACAGCTATGAAACTTCTGACGTCTGGAACAAACTTGACGTACGCGTCCCCTCAAGGTCGCAGTTTACAGCAAGCGCTCTACGGGTATACTTTATAACAACTATAAACTTAATAAGTTGCGAAGCATTTTGTGAACCAACAAATGTTGTAATTTATAGATCATGCCTGTAAAAATGGCATGTATCTGCACATGCAGAAAAAAAAATATATATATAAATATTATTATTATTATAGGATGGATGTGTAGTTGGTCATCAGGAGTCAACTCTAGCCAAAATGTAGTGATGCAAACAAATAACTGTGAAAATACATATCACTACACAGTACGTGTTGTGTTGCCTAAAGTAATGGACTACAATTATCCAGGATTCATGATAAATAGTGACCTTGAGACGACGGGTAACTGTAAGGCTGCTGCAGCCAAGGGTTATCGGGTCTTATGGGTCATTCGTAAGTCTTTTCAGTACTTGGACGAGGAAATGGTAAGGGTATTATACTCGGGTTTCGTGGGGTCGCATTTGGAATGCAGTATTTAGCAGCAGTTCCCTGTTTCAGGTATGAGAGGGATATACAGGAATGATTTTAATGGTGAAGGACGGAAATGGTAAAATGTCTATCTGACCAATCTTTTACAAACAAACTGAGACTCCCCAACACATTTCTGTTATCTTACCGCAGGTTACGTGGTGAGTTAACACTGGGTCAATGTATACGGAACGACGATCCTGGTATTAATATTTTACATCTTTTTCTTCCACCTAGGACTGACTACTAATTTCAAGAAAGAGAACTGAGAATAATTCTTTTACGTCTGGAGTTCTGTTTCTCGCACCGAGTAGCGGATTAGTGGAACTCTCTATCAGAACACGTAATATCAGCAGCTTTTGCTGGTACATTGAAAATGAGTTTGAACCTCCAAAGTTTTAAAAACTTCAAGGAATAATATAAGTCGATTAACCTTCTATCCTTACCCTTGAAGAATGAAGACTGAAGATCTGAAGGAAATTCGTTAACTGCAGTAGTGCTGTTCAAAACTATAATTAAATGAACTAGTGTGACGTTCAGCGTTTGGATGTTTTGTATCTAGCCTGAAGGTATCTTGCGTGTTAAGGTAGCGGTCACGGTAAATCGTTAGGTGGACTCAAAATTATCCTCCGTATCGCCTAAATGATCTCTAACGTTCTAGTGTGTTGCTTTTATTCCGTATTTGAATTGTTGTGTAATGGTTACAATTCATTACAACAGTAGGGTTTTCAAAAACGATTCGTCACTACGTAGAATTAAATGATTATATCTTTACATAGTTATGTATATCTTCTAATTAGTCTATCCTTACAAAGTCTCTAACGGCTATATCTGAACCTAATGTATTAGATATCAGTCCATCCAATCAGCTTCAAGTTTCTCCAGCTTTTAACGTAAACCATCTACCACAAAAACCTGAATGCTGAAGTTAAACAAGTAAAAAGTCAGCAGTAATTGGTCCTTAAAATGCTTGCGCTTAATGTAAATATCTATTATCCGACCAGAGGGTGAATTTTGGATACTCTTAAGTTAAATAACGTCGTATACTTTCTCCTAAGGTGGACTGTCTGTTAATGCTAGTGATGTTGTTCACTGCGTAACCAAGAGTCTTTAGTAAACTTGTATCCTTTGTAAAAGTTTTGTGTATGTAAATTTCTTCACTTATGCATTTGTATTTTTTTCTCTTGATTGTCTCACATGTATCTTATGTAGGTCTTTGTAGTTCCATTCGGTGTGATGCTAACTGTTCGCCTTAGGCCTTCACTGAGTTTCCATGTTCTTACTGAACTAGATTTATGTTGTTTTACTTGATGCTTATTCATGACGGAGTCATAATGGTCCGCTTCCTTTTTTTGATTGTGTTACTTGCGCTGGTCAAGATTGTACGTTTCTTTGTTGTTAATCGAAGTACCCTTACGGAACTGGAAACACTTCGTGTTTTGACTAGATTAGATATTATCTTTTGAATGATCTGCACGTGATCTACCCGTAGAGGATAGAGCAACATTTGTTCGTTGCAATTAGTTTTATTACTGATTGAACAATGATTGTCTGAACGATACGGTAGTATTTGTTTAGAACTGTCACGCACTCAGTTAGCCTGTTTTAGTTCCACCTGGGCGATAGCGCGTATTTCAACTAACCTTGACACTTATTCGTCATTCCAAATTTAATTTGGAAGCTACACTTACTCTCACTCCAAACCGACACCCTAAGTCTCTGAGGTTTGTAAACAGGAAGGTGACAAGACTTTAAACTATTACTGATGTCAGTTTTTGTTGCAAACCCTTAACCTAATTTGCAAACCCAACTTAAAGCTGTAGTTTAACGCTCTATACCTAATGTTGGGGAAGTCAGATCCCCAGAACTCACTTGGAGAAGGACCTAATTTTGTAATTCTATTTAGAAAACGTGAATTTCTTTGTTTTTGCGCCAAAAGCGCCCTTTTCACCTTTGTATCGTATTTCCCACATGGGAGAATCTTAAATGCTAGTGGTCCGTTGTGTCGCTTAGTATGCCATTTTGTAACTCTCCCCAAGGGCGGTTTTGTGCTGTATATATACGTTTTGATTTGTGTTTGTTGTTATCACTCGTTTTATGGATTTTGCGGAATATACTTCTCCACTCAAAGTTTGGACTTCTTCCTCTAGTTAGTGGGGCTGGGACGCATCGAATAGCTAGTTTATTGGTCTTTGGTCATCAAGGCTTTGCTCTGTTCGTAGACTAAGTGAAACCGTAACCGCTTTAAATCCAGCATCTAACCTTAACCTCACCGCATCATAACTGATGTCAGTGGGTGACTGAAACTTTAATATATAGCCCTAACTCACAACGCTAGTCCAACACCGAATATGAACGTATATATGTAAAATGGACCTGTATTCTTTGATACGAGCGATAACTTAACTTGTGAAGAATAACTATCACGATCAAAGCTGTTACTCCACTGTTATTTCATTATTTTATTTTGTTAACTGTTTTATAACAAGGCAGCGTTTACTAATTGACTGATAACCATGTGCAGGAATTTCATTTAGTTACAGGATGTAAAACAACAAACTGTAGAATTATGGTCTACTATGATATTAGTACTGCTCTAATAATAGACCTAATCCCAAATTTGTAGATTTGTCATGATATAACTGCCTAACCTATAAGATCTTACGTGGAAGTCACATCATGATCTACACCAACCCACTGTATCGTAACAATTACCATTACATGATGGAGAACAAGCTTAGGCTAGAGAAAGAACAATATATTTAATATGAATAGAAGATATAAGGTAACATTCAGCAGAGACCACCCCTGCATGGCCGAGCCATGCCACTCGATCAACTCCAGTCCGTTCAATTCATTGTTCGCGCGTTCTCCATTCTTAGGTATTTCTCCGTGTTAAATATTGAATATCTATTTTACGAGTGGTCTTGTGTTCAGCTTTGAAGATTGTATGGTTATGGTCCAATGCCACTACAATACTTTTAACTTGTGTTTCATCAAGTAAACGAAAAATACCCAGAGTTACTGTAATTACTACTGAATAAAATATTATTGTGCGAATAAGACCAATGTCAAAATTTGGCAAAAGTATAATAAATTGACGACCTCGAGCAACTTAACAGCCGGACAGGACGCCGTGAGTATTTCTAGAAAAGGTTATAAAGGCTTCATTCTTAGTGTACAACTAAAACACTCACCTAATAGTTAACTTTCTGGGATATCTGGACGAATGCACTGTCTTTCATTCTTATTGATTTCATTTATTTAACAACTCTACTTGAGATGCACCTTATGTGCAAATCACTGTTATGAATCTTACAATACGTCTGTAAAATAGAGTACTTTTCCTGGCAGAAATATATTATTATATTATATTACTAACTAAGATCATTTGTGGTCCCGAAATGCCATTAAACTACATATTTGAATGAAATTTCGCGACAACATTGAGGACTTGCCATCGTTTATTTCATTTATTAGTCTGTACACCATGTTCAAAATATCTGCTTACTATACGCGATCGGTCACACTAGTCATTATCTGTTTATAACGCCGTAGTAAAACTGACATATAAACATCCGAAACATTTAGGTGAGGGCATACCACACGTTCCCTTCATTCATCTTTGCAACTAACCAGACCCTTGTGCTCATGGTGAAATGTGAGTTATTTCCAGCATTGCTGAGAGCCATTACAAAGGCTGTATTCCATTCGGTGTTCCTCTTCGTTTAGTCTCCAGTTTCGTAAGAACTGCTGGTTGGATGTGCCCTAAATCGTTCGCTCTTTCAATATATGTACTGCTTATGTCAGACTAAGTGAAACGAATTAAGTTCTTCACAGTTCGTCATCGTGGAGGAACGCGATGAGAAGATAGCGCTGTCGGGCTTTATGTCCTAAATATTTAAGAGTAAATTAATAATCCTGCAAGCTGACTTTTCAATATATCGAGCTTTGTTTTATCACTAAATTAAGATTCTGCAGGCTGAGATATTTCCCAGACCATTTTTTACTGTTGCTACTATTGTTTGTGTTTGTTTCAGTTCCTCAGAGCTATCAAAGTTGATGACAAAATTTTCAATAACCATCAATTTACGTACCAGTATGTCACGGGTGCAACCTGAATTATATGACGTTGAGCTTCTGGTTCTCTGTAATTTAAAAAAGGTTTTATGTAGGCTAGTGAAGAAACTTTCACTAATCCCTCGAAATGACTAAATAATTTTGTCAAGCAGTTAGCGCGGTGTTATAATGAACACGGTTTGGGTGTGCCTAGGATACTACAAGGTCAAGTCTAAATAAACCGAGCGGAAAACGGAGTCTAGAAGCAGTAAAAAGTATTGTACTGGAATCAGTCTAGCTTGTCAGAAAGGCTTAGTAACTTCTAGTAAGCAGCATCTAGTTAGTAGTTAGTTTAATTGTTTAAATTCGTTATTTGCAACAGACTTTTAGGGTTCCCTGAGAAATCAGGAATTACTATGGTTAATATGGTCTTCAGTGGAGCGCCTACATCTGTTATTCAAGTCACTGCGTACTTTAGGTGGATTCAAAGGTGATCAGTTTAGGATGCATAATGGTGTGTCTGAATGAGCTGTTACCAAACATTTCAGCTTTGTTTTTGCTCCCTGAGTTTAAGTTCGATGTAATTGAATTAAGCTGGACTGCATATTTACAAATCTAACGTATACGGTTGCAGTTTAACGTAATCATGACCAGCTTGACTGATCTTAAATTTGTTGGATTTCACAACACCAAACTCAGAGGCTTAAACATAAGGCGTCAACAACAAAGACAACCTTGTTACCACTCGTTCCATACTTGTATTCATTATGAAACGAAGAAAATAACGATGCCCGAGAAGTGAGAATGCCTACACTCAATGTATTAGAAATGTGCTGTTATATTGTAGCGGCAAATAAATCCCCAATATAAATAGCTCTAAGTTTTCGACATTGTATGCTGACCACATGTTTTGATAGACTCACCTAGCTGAAGGCGCTCGGTCATGCATCCGCACCAGATCACGTGTGGGAACGCCGTGCTCAACATCTACTGCAATCGCTAGTCAGATTAGATCAGACAATTCAGATATATTGGTTATCGCCAAATACACTCTTCCGATCTCTTCGATTCTGTCTTTTGATTTCTCTTGGTGGGTACGAGTTATATTAGGCGTTACTGGTAAAAGCGTTGTCAAGCACTGAATACCTCTGCCATATTCAATATGTACTTTAAATTATTTTGTTGATACACATATTAGAAATAAATTGCAATAAATATCTTTAAATCTTGTTTTTAGTGATTACACGGGTGTAAGTTTGGCTGCAGAAGTGGTAGTTATTTGATTCTTATTGGATAAGGCTGAATTTGGTTTGATATATTGCAGTGTCTGTTGTTAGTAGGATGTCTTCGTATTGTCACAAAATGAAGCTTGGCGTATAGCAAGCGGATATACGAATTGAGTGTTTTCTTGTGATTAGATAATCGCTACGGTGAGATACCGATACCAGTAGCGTAATTAGAACGTGTTTCAAATTAAGGCAGTTTCATTGCGTGATATATTTCTGCGTTACCTTGTCTCACTATACATATTTATTTTATATTTGATTGTTATTTAGCCAGACAATACTGGGTTCTTCTGAAGTTGCTTGGTTTTGAAATGCGAATACAATATGAATGCGAATCGGCTGCGATTTATACAGTTAGTACTAAGTTCATTTCTGGCTGTCTCGGCAACAAACAGTTGTTAACACATAATTAATTAAACAATCTACTGTATCTAACTTTGATGTAAATGCATAGGGATTTCTTGGTGGAACGTTTGCTGACAGGTAGACCACTTTCTATGTCATCTACCGTGTATTCATTACCATCTTCAAGATTCAATCGAGCTGGCCCATCGAGATAAGAACGAAGGAACTCTTTGGAAACTGGTTTGGAGGTTCATTTCCTTTTTATCGGGTACTTCATTTATTTCGGATTAACATCGTTAGCGTCAGCAATACGAACGAACATACCGATTAAAATAAATAAGCTTACAAATGTAGAAGACGTACCTCAGATGCTGCTGTTGTTGAGTTTAAGCACCTCAGACTTGATAGGTTTTAGATCATGTGTGTACGACATATTAAACGTGATTGCATTGCTGTGTCGTTTTATTCTTTTAAGGTCGTCTGAAGCAACACAATCAGAGAAATTGTTTGTTATTTATCTGATCTTGGGTTTCTGCGCAGCTGGGATTGATAAAATACTTAGACGTATTAAGATTGTTGACGCTTATTTTCAACTTTCTTATGTCATCCATCTGGTTGCAGTGACCATTGTCATCGTTGATTAGTAAGAAAGTCTGTAGTGTTACACTATTTGCACATATTCCGTCAATTTTTGTTTACATGCTTCATGATTCTTTCAATCCTATTGTTACTACAATTACTTACTGTTTCGTTGTCTATTCTCTTCAATCCAATCTTCTGCTGTCAGGCATTGTACTTCTCATTGGTGAGACATTAATTATAACTGTCAATAATAATAATAATAATATATATTTCTGCATGCGCAGATACACGCCATTTTTACAGGCATGATCTATAAATTACAATATTTGTTGGTTCACAAAATGCTTCGCAACTTATTAAGTTTATAGTTGTTATAAAGTATACCCGTAGAGCGCTTGCTGTAAACTGCGACCTTGAGGGGACGCGTACGTCAAGTTTGTTCCAGACGTCAGAAGTTTCATAGCTGTGCCCTCAGAGCAAATTTCTGTAGAAGAAAAAGGAGAAACAGAAGAGCAGCAAGGCACTTGGATATGAACGCCAAACGTTGCTTAACATTGTGTAGTAGAACGGAGAGAGGTATAATAAATTAGAATAAATTCATATTATGTCTTGTTAGAGTGAAGAGAAGTCAGAGGTTCCATATTAGAGAATGTAGTAATAAAGAACAATGAGTTGTGTCGTTTAACGAGTTGTAGTAAGCACTCATGAAGGAAAGGGAGTCAAGGCTGGTACAATTGTACCTTTCCTTAAGGAAAGCGGTTTATTAGAAGGGTGTGTATATAGAGGTTGAAGTGTTAAGAATACTAATGACTATATCTTTTGTTATCCATTTTTTTCTTTTTTTTGTCTATCCGATGCCAGCCATACAATCCTAGTGTAAAAGTCCGGGTTAGCATGTTATAGGTTGTCTTAGTAGAATAGCTAATCCAGCATATTATTGGAAACGTGAGTCTGAGTGGTGAGCGTAGGAAGACAATCTATATCACAGATTGATTGACTTATTCTCAATCATGAGAAGCCTGATACATACAAACTGTTCTGCCCCCACAAACACGGGTGGATTGAAGTTATCGCCCTCACCATCAATGCTTGGTGGTCAGTAACTCTACCCTCCCTCCTTTTGTGATGTTAGGCTCATTTAAGCTTATTTTTGTATATATGTCATACCTCACGCAATCCTCTGTGTTTCACATCCTGTTGGAAAGCACTTTTTCTATAAGTACCATTTTACAAGCTTATCAGGCAGTTACAAGCTATGGACTGTGGGTAAGGCATCGATGCAGTGCTTTTGTTGACTATAGTACAAAGTATAGTTTGCCAATCAGAGTATAAGCATTAAGAAGGGTATATTGTAGGATAGTTGTTTATTTAAACAGGCGGAAAAAGTATAGAAGTATATGAGTTGTGGATAAGGGAACGAGTGGAGAAATAATATCAATTGCTAGTCAACATAGTGTGCAGAAGAGTAAAAAGTTAATACAGGATAAACAGGAAGTAACTCACAGTAACTTGGTGCTGATGTTATTTTCTGTTGTCTCAACCAGTTGATTGGTAGCAGGTTCCATAGATGCAAGACCACCGGTAGTAGGCAGCCGATTGTGCGGTCCTCTTGACTTTTTAGGGTGGTAGTGAGTGTCCCTTATCGACCGAGTTTAGTTTAACAGTAATGATAGGTCCAGTGAGTTACCTGTCTACTTCAAGTGAAGAAGTAGGGTGGAAAAAGTAATTAATACAACTGCAAAGTAGGAAAAATAAGGCAAACTGAACTTGAAGTCCATTTTCGTCTAAACATGGAGAGAGCCTATGATGTCTGAGTGGGGCGCAGATGTGTTCTTACGTGCAAGATCAGTGTGAGTGAGGGCTCGATCAAGCAGTTTTACAAACGTATGTAATTCATCTGCCATGCGAGTTTCGGAGGGAAGACTGTTCCATATTATTGCATACTTGGTGAGGAAGAAGTTTTCCCGAGTTTTTGATCTGTATTTCTCAACTTTGACCGTAGATACTTTGTTTCGAAGTTCGTGTTCATGTGAATCTCGGGCAAGAATAATCTTACATGTTGAATAAGTAAGGTTTTTGAGTAGTTTGAAGTAGAGAATCAAACTAGACCTAAGCCTTCTCTCCCAAAGGCGTGCTATTCCTGAGACTTGGCATCGAGTACTGTAGTCAATGACTGAGTCAGTCTTAAGTACTTTGCGGGTGAAGTCTCGTTGTATTCCTTCCACTTTTAGTATATCAGATAGCCGTAGGTTGGAAAATAAGAACGAGCAGTATTCAACGATAGGCCGTACACAAACTTTATAAAGAAGGATTTTAGATTCACTTTGATAGAAATTACGGAGAATGAAGCCGAGCAATTTACACATTTTGGATGCTTTGGCTGAGATGTGTCCAGAGAAATTAAGACTGTGTGAGTAACGTATCCTTAGGTCAGTTACTGATGCCAGTCTGGGCAGTGTGTGATTGCTACGTGTTAGTTTTGTTTTAAGAGACGTGTCTCCTATACATAACCAGCCGCATTTCTCTGTGTTGAGCTCTAACCTCCAGCGTTCGCACCAGTCGTCTACCATGTTGAGCTCATGTTGGATTGTTTGCATAGTACTGCGTAAATCGCAAATGTCAGTTTTATAGATGACTTTTAGGTCATCGGCATAGAGGTAGGTCTTACCTGTGCTAAAACACTTGCATATATTGTTGATGTAGATTATAAAGAGCAATGGACCCAAGACACTACCCTGCACAACACCACTGGTTATTGGTCGAGGTGTAGATGTATTAGAGTTAATCTTGGTTATTTGATATCTGTTCGTAAGAAAAGACTTGATCCATTTCAAAAGGGGATTTATAATTCCAACTGACTTCGGTCTGTTGATTAGAAGATTATGAGGTACTTTATCAAAGGCTTTCTTAATATCGAAGTATAGTATAATAACTAGTTTCTTCTGGTCACGTATACGAGTAACCTCGTTAAAGAAGTCTATCAGACATGCACTGTACGACCTTGTTCTAATGAAGCTGTGTTGTGACGGGTCTATTAGATTTTCCTTAAGTAGATGATCAGATAGTTGATTTTGTATCACTTTTTCCATTATGCGTGATATGACTGGAGTGATATTTATAGGTCTGTAGTTTTCGACCAGGTTTCTCGTTCCGGATTTGTGTTTGGGAAGAACATACGTTACCTTCCAGGTTTCCGGATATGTACCTGTCTCTAAAGATAATGTGTATATTTTGAGTAGTAGCGTCTGTATGTCCGGTCCTGACATTTTATAAAGGATTGAAGGGATGTCATCGACACCAGAACTCGCATTTGGCCTAAGGGTTTTAATGGCGGTAGGTTTACTCCTAATGTTGAAGTTTGTGGTACTAAGATAGTTTCTGCCGGTGCACTTTATGTCGATATCTGGAGCATCAGATGTATTCCCATTGTGAGAAAACCATTCACTTAATAGTTCACATGTGACGGTTTGGTCATTATACGTCACTCCATCGTGCAGTAAGGAGTGAATGTTGTGGTCTGTGTCCTTTCTTATGCGTTTCGTGAGGAGACAACACAGGGCTTGTGCTTTAGATGCAGCAGCGAGCGCAGTACGTTCCTCTACCTGTTTATGCTTGTTGTGTTGACTTTGTACTTCTTCAAGTACAGAGTATATCTGGTGCAGGGCACTGAATTCTTTTGATATATGGTACGTCCTTTTCAGTTTTCGCAGTTTAGACCTTGTCTTTTGGTTTATATAGGGAGTAATTGTTTTAAAACTAATTTTAGAGGGTATAGTAGTGTCTAGTGCAGATTTGGTGGTGATATTCAATATTTCTAATGTTTCTAAGAGGTTATCACTGGTAAAGAAACTGCTCCAGTCAGAGTGCTTTATTAGAAATCAAAAGTTTTTCCAGTCAGCGTTTGCATAGTCTCTACATTGGAAACGCGTATTTAATGTCTTTAATTTGTTGCATATGGCAACAATCGGAAGGGTGCAGAGGACTATTTTATGATCGCTGTTGTGAAACTTTTCGCCAACCACCATTGATGTTGGTGTGACATTATGACAAAATATCAAGTCAAGAATGTTGTGATTTCGTGTAGGCAGGTGTACATGTTGTTGCCAGCCGTGTATGTCTAAGGACCTAAGTATGGTTTCAATGTACAATGAGCCAGAATGTGTCGTCCAGTTGATGGTGCGAAGGTTGAAATCACCACATACAATTTTGTAAGTGAAATCAAGCGAGGCAGCCTGAGCAAATGACTCACGTATAATAGTGTCGGTAAAACTAGGAGTGTTAGGTGCTCGATATATGCATCCGATTAGTACTTTACATTCATGGGTGTGCACAGTGCGCCATATCGATTCAGGAGGTTTGCTGAGGACGTGGTCGCTATAGATTTCCGCTCTCAATTTTTTTGTTACGCAAACAAGACAACTACCACCCTTCTTGGTGACTCGATCACAGCGGAAGAGCTCATTGGTGTCTATTTGTAGATATGTGTCTGTGGTATCGGAGGACAGACAACTTTCCGTTATCAAAACAAGTGAGGGGTTGTTTAAAAGTAAAAGGGTGCGTATGTGAGTCATCTTACTTTGTACAGATTGAGCGTTGATTAACATAAGTGTCAGGTACAGCGACTATTTGTCTAGTAGAAGGGTATGATGTAAACCCAGTGGATTGTCTGTTTTGCTATGAGAAAAGGAAGAATTGGGAGCGTCGACTCCATATTGATGAGCGTTTAGTTTATTACCAGTAGGGTTAGTGCGAGAAGGGTAGTCGGGTGTTGTTTTGGTGAAAGAAGTATGTTTAAGAGTGAAAGGTAGAGTTGAATGGTTAGGTAGTGTGTTCGGAGAGTAATCAGGAGGTTTAGTCAAGGAGTTTTTAAGACTAGAGACAGTTATCGAAGTTGAGAAGGATGTGCCGCTCCCCATTAAATCGGAGTACATAGACGGTCTCAGAATAGTGGGATTGTCGCCCTCAACATTTGGAGACTCCATAGCAGTAATGTTGAAGGGGAGAGAGATAAAAAAAGGATGAGATGGTGTATATGTCTAATTAGGGGGGACTAAACCGCTGTATTGGGTGGCTTGACTTAGATAGTACCTAGAATCAGTAGGTGGGTTCCCAAGTAGGCCAACGTTATGGCTTCCTTGTGTGCAGTGGGCAATTTTAGTCCTATTGTGGTTAGTTGGGGAGGTTGTATGATTCTGGTAAGGAATGAAGGGATGCCTGTTATTGTTGCCAAGAGAGAGGTTTCTGTTGTGTATAGTTGTGTGCTGGTTCATGGAGCTTACAAGGTTCACACTATATGACTTATGGGTATCACGTGTAGGTGTGGTTCTTTTTGAGTGTCGTTTCACATTAGGATTAGTGGGTTTCGCCAGTTCACTATGTTTGTTGTAGGGCATTCTATTGCTATGAGAAGGTGCATGTTTTGGGTTAGGGGTGCTGGAGTATTGGTGGGTTTTTACAGAGAGCCTGGTATTATTTCGTACAGCGGTGTCTGAGCGTCTGTAGCTGTTAGCGCAATTCCTGGGAGGATCATTTTTATGCTTTTTATCGGGGCTGCTAGGGCAATACTTGGACGCTATTGAGGCATAAGTGGATTGGCATTTTGGGGTAGTTGAGTGTTTGAGCTGATGGTGAGTGTTTGTAGCTGCTTTATGTGCGGTCTTGTTCTTAGGAATAATAGCATGGTCGGCCTTTTTTGTGTTAAATGTCGAACGTAAGAACAACGCAGACATTCATTTGGAGGTCATGGCTAAGCCTCACATACATGGTCATTTTGTATAACTTGTCTTTACTCACAATAAATATATTATTCTATCTTTAACCCAAATATGTTCTTCAAAAGCGTTAGATGTCATATTGCTGATTCTTACGATGCGGCAAGTCAGGGTTGACAATGATGGGCTTGGTTCTTGAGATCTCACAGATTATGTAGTCACACCATGACAAATCTACAATTTAAGCACTAGGTCTATCATTATAGCAGTTCTAATAACGAACCTAGACCATGATTCTACAAGTCTTCGGAGTATCCGGAATGGTGAGAACTGGCATAAGTTTGTGTATTTATGGATGGGTCGAGTAACAAAACTCGTTAAAGCTGCCGAAAATCAAGTCGGTGTTAGTGTTTGATCCTGTTCTTTTACTACGCCTGATGAACACGTAGAGGCAGGAGCTCTCAAATTCTCTTGAGATGTGATTAGAAATTAATTAGCAACAGATAGATTGGAGAAATCAAGACCTGTGTTTGAAACAGTTGTGAGGATGTCGCAAGCAAATGTAAGGGAGGGATAAAGCAGGAAGATTGCAGTAGACCTGTGGTGCGTAAATATATGTTTAGACGAAATACGGAATAAAAATGTGCGCGGTGGATGAATTTTTATCTAGAGATTATATAGAAAAAATGCCTTATGTATCAAAGCAATATACAACTTTCGATATTCAGCATCAGACGAACAAATGACTGACGTATGTGATGTATCTCTAAAATGAAAGCCAACATTAGTTAAAATTAGGATGTAGCGGCATGTGGTTTCAACGAGATACTTCATGACCAAAATATATAGGATGTGGTGGTCCCCAACAGAAGGAGCTTATAAACGGTATATCGATATACTAGTTTAATAATAATATACCAAAAAAATTAATAGTAAAAAAACCAAGGTGTCTGCCTGTGGGTAAAAACCAAGGGTAACAAAATATAGTTACGATACAAATGGTATATTATACAAACAGACAATAACAGTTACTATAGAATAAATGTTACTTGTGTGCTGCTTCGCGAGAACAACAACCACAAATAAGTTCACTCGATTAACGAAGGTTCCTCTGCAAGCAACTGCACCAACGGCGTATTGAGAAAGATTGCGTCCAATAGTATTATAATATAATAATCCGTGCCAGAATTCCAACGTGGTGTTGGGAAGGGCTAAAGGAATGTTATAACACCATTATAGTCTTCAATCAAAAACCGTGGTCAATAAAGCAGAAGAAAAACGGAGTAGATAGCAGTTTTTATTTTTAAACCACGCGGTAGTAAAAACGTATATTATTCATCGAAACAATTATCATCGTTATTAACAAGTAATACAGAAAAACAACAGATACTGAATAAAAATGTGGTTACATATAAAGTGTGACAAACTAGAGAGGAAATACAGTTTTTATTTTGTCTTTACAAAAATCATTGAATATACGTCACCATAAGGACGCGTTTTCAGGTAAACGTACTGACCGGAAACTATGGCAGACTCACCAAATCAAACAGGTAATTCCAGAAAGAATATGAATTGTGGCATCTAAATTTTATCTACGGAGTAGTTTCTAAGATAGTGTACTCAGTTTAGAGTATTTACGTCATCATATATGATATTTTCTTGAAAGCGTTACATTGAGGTCCGAATCGAACCAGTAATGCCAGAAAGTATGTGAGTGATAGCATTCAGTCATAATGTACGAAATAGTATGTAAAATGTGAAGTACAATTCTTCATCATATATGATTATACGTGTTTTGATAGTGTTAGACTGTGATTCTGTCGTATGGATATACAATTATATTCGTATGAATTCATTAAACTCTTATCTCGTTATTCGGCAAAAGATATTACCGCATATACGTAGATGTTTCTGTCTTTTAAATTTCACACTCTTTTAAGTCGTCTTTAACTCTTTTCATTAAACCCATCATAATCGTTATTGCTATATATATTTAGGTTTATGAATCGGTCTATCATATTAGTTGCCTAAAAAGACGGACATAGTTTAGATAATAAAGTCACCGAGTTTAGGTACTATCATACCACACTAATATTATAACTAAACTATCAGGTAGTTGTTGGTCAAACAAACATTTAAAATCAAAACTCCTGAGCCTACAATTAAAGTTAACACTATGTAGAGTGATATTTTTGAATTGTAACTTATAATATAATCAGGCAACTAGGATTCGTTAGCGCTACAAACTACTGCTATTTCAGAATCACCTAAAGTAACATAACCTATTTTCAACTGGTTAATGCTCAATCAACACGATAACTAGTTAAACATAATGTTTTCAGGATATCGTCATAAGACATTACCATGACTTGACAATCATCCACTACGATTGATAAAATTGATGAATCCATTGACAAAATCGATCAACAAGTTGATTTGTAATTATCATTCACCAATGTCGTTTTCTCGTTATCTCCATCCACTACAGTTGATTATATTATATTTCTCTATTGGTTTCCCATTCAGTAAATATCTTAGAACATTGTCCGTCTAATTAGAGGTTTGACGACACAATCATGAGTGCAAATAATCAGTATAAGCAGTCGAGCGAATCTCCTGAAGACTGAGAACACTGTCGAATTTACCCCAACACTGACTGAGGTTCAAGCCATTATCATAGACATGAGTTGGGAGTTGTACTCCCCTTGGTAACAACCTCCGTTTTCTCTGATAACCACATGAGCGTCACTCAAATTTTATTCAGCAGAAGTCATATGGCAACACCACATCACCTATGTTTATGGCATATAGATTTTATCGATTTCAACAATTCTTAATCACTATATTTCAAATAAGTCGTTTTCTAACTTATTCCTAACTCCTTACTTGCAACTAATCTGTATGTACAATCAGCCTGTAGGTATGAATATAAATAACACTGAGTCTAGAGAATGCCTCTCATGAATGCACTCATATTTAATGAATTGCTCTTAATTATCCGTCCGAAATGCGCACAGTGATCACTTTTCATGCACTAAAACATTTATCGATTAACATTCATATGTATTAGTAGTATTACTAAATTCTACCACGGTTGAGTAATAATGAGGTCGACAAAATCGTCCCATAACTAAATAAAACGTATCAAACTTAGTGAACTAACTGGAACACTAGTTGGAATACATTTCCAAGATTATACTGTTGTTCTTTCAGTAAGCCTAATAATGCAGATACAGTTAAAAATCAACTCATACGGACAGCTTACCGGCACAAACGTCATTTGACTTTATGATTTAAACCAAAAATAATACCATCATTAACATTTCTACAATGATTACTGTTCTTTAAATGTTAAGCACAAAGTACTTGTACTACCTATAAGTCAACATATTAACCAACGGCTATTACTACGCAGCTTACTGAGACTTATTAAAATATCTCTACACGGAACCATTCTTAATTATTGTGATCTCCCTTAATTCAACACCCAAATATTCATCACTTAGATTTCCATTTTTTGCGTGTTGAGAATAAAACCAAACATTTTGGAATTACTACATGTATTTCTCGATCGACTGCAACCGCTTTCTTTCATCTTTCCAATACCTAGGGGATTCTTATTATTCTTGGTAACCTCCGGAGCGCGACAATCCTACTGGGCTTCGTACCGAACAAAATTCACATTAATTAGGGTGGGGGAGTAGTTTGACAGCACTGGACTTTAACCACACGACTTTTGAGACCGAGCATATAATTACTGAAAGACTTATATTCAACAGTTGACATGAGGATAAGTTTAACTGTGGAGAACGCAGGAATAATAATTCAATCCACCGGATGGCATGGCTCAGCCTTGCAGACGTGGTCATTCTTGTGCAACTTATCTCCTTGATTCATATCAAATATATTATTCTTTCTCCAGCCTAAATATGTTCTCCATAATATGTCGGTGGTGATCGCGATAGGACGAGTCAGTGTAGATAATGGTGTGACTGCCATGTAAGATCTTATAGTTAAGGTAGTCAAATCATGACAAATCTACAACTTTGAGGTAACGTCTATTATTAGATCAGTACTACTAACGAAATAAAAAGTAATTTTACAATCTTGCCGTCATAGTCCACAATTTTATCATAAAATCTGAGCCAATATATTTTACTAACAACAGGTGTTGAAATTTCGAACCTTTGGATACGTTAGCCTTACAAGACACGTGCTAAAAACCCACCCACCCACAGACGGTCCTCAAATATTCGAAGCAACATATGGCCATCAAGATTCTTACTGTTCAAATGCCAATATAGGAAAACTACATCCAGGTGGAGTGCATGCTAACTGGTAACGACAGCATATATGGGCATTTCAAACAAGCAAGCAACCAATGCAAAGAGGCGATAAGAGAAGATAGGCTTTAGTATCAAGTAAAGGTTGACAGCAAATCTGCCTAAAATCCCGAAGGCCGATTCCGCCGTGAAGCCTGTCTTTGTCAGGCACAAATGAGAATTTACAAGCTGTTTGATCTTAACAGCCCAACTGACAATGACAATGTTGCCTCTGAGCTTTTAAAAGAAGAGTATTTTCAAATGTTCCGACCATCGATGACAGCTTCACTTTCAACTCTACAGGATTCTCAGATGCGGACCTGAGCTCTGACTTGACGTATCAGAAACTAAATCATCTAAACAAGGAAACTTCACATGGGTTCAATGCGGTTTCTTCCTCTATTCGGATGACGGCGCAAGGTACACCGAATTCACGAGGAGATCGACACAGTGAACACTTAAGCTAACGGCCGTTAGTAGTTTTCTCAATGACGTAAAAGTTGTACAGTCCATGATAGACGACGGCCTACTTGACCATTTCTTATTCAATAAATTCTCGACCCGGCAGTATAGTTTCAATAAGGGTCATTTCTTCCGTGACAGCGTTAATAATGATAAATCTTCTAATTGAACGCTTGAATTGGTTTCTTAAGCTCTTCTAATAGCCTCAGGCCAACTACACGATAACTTTAATGCGATCAAAAAGGCGTGTAATATGGAAAGAAAGACTAGTTTATGCGTGTGGATATAAACGTAAAGTTTCCAAGTAAACTTGATGTAACGACCAATGTAGTAACGGTCGTGTCTACGTTCATGTATTCATAGAATTTGTCGTATTATAATGTATTTTTTATTAAATAACTAGATTATTCTGTGAATTTTGCTCTGGCTTATGCATAGAAAATCTAACGTATTTATAGCACTTGAGATAACTTTGGGCTTTTTGAAAGTTCTGAAGAGCTGGTTAACAAACGCAGGAGTTAGAGCAGTGCAAATCTGTACCCAAGATAGCCCTTCTTAGCGTAACAAGCATACGTTCAATAGTTAATCAATCTTGATGAAACCGCATGACGCTCAATGGGGTTTCTCACATCTCGAGATATCTAGTTGGAGTCATCTACAAGAACCCTATTGCAGACACCAGGTACGACGATCGTATGCTGGAGAGATTATCCCACCATATTCGTCTCTGACACACATTCTGATCCTTGTCGTATTTATTATTCATAAAGCCAACTTCTATAAATACATGAACATTGGGGGTAATGGTTTTACTGAAGTTCAGTTTTTAAACTTAATTGGATATTTGGTATTACTCGAATATGTGGGGTTAGTATTTCGATGGAGAAAGAAGTAGACGCCATCACGATTAGACCACATATTTACAAACGAAGAATTCTTGATTCCTCTCAGTAAAAGTGATCCTGTCGTCGTGGTCTTAAATTTTATCGGCAAAACGTTTAGGCATCAAGTCACAACACATATCTTAGGGATGAAACCTTAAAATTAGAGTCAACATTGAAGGACGGACTGTAGAGACACCTCACGCGTTTTATGAGCAGTAAAATTCTGGAAGTCTTTATCGGTTAAGATAGTCTAAGCGACGTCTCAGGACTCTTTCGAGAGGAAACGTGACACATTCTTGAGGACACAGGATAATATTTCACTACGATTTACCAATATTTACCTCAGAATCGATTCACTTACCTAGGTTCCTATCTGGGGAGGTGTTGATCTACTGCTGCTAGGTATGGAAGTCCGTTAAACGGAAGTTTCTCCCAACTTGCCCAGAACCATTTGGAACATCTAAACCAGTGTTCCAACATTTATCATAATAATGCTGACTGTATGTTACTTAAGACCGTTCACACTGTGGGTTAATTGACATTGCTTGATGATAATATCCTTCGTTGTTGTAAATTTATTATGGAATGTTAAACACATGTGCTCCTTCAAAATGTGTTCATGTAAGCAAAACCATCTTTATCGTAATGCTTTTATTTGTCATGTGCAGATCATTTTCATGAATTATCACGTTCCACTATTGTAAGTTACTTATATTTGTCTTCCCCAATCTGAATAAAACAACTTCACTATTTGATTTTGCGAAGTTACAAATATCTATATCTATATCTATATCTATATATATATATATATATATATATATATATATATATATATATATAGATAGATAGATAGATAGATAGATAGATAGATAGATAGATAGATAGATAGATAGATAGATAGATAGATAGATAGATAGATAGATAGATAGATAGATAGATAGATAGATAGATAGATAGATAGATAGATAGATAGATAGATAGATAGATAGATAGATAGATAGATAGATAGATAGATAGATAGATAGATAGATAGATAGATAGATAGATAGATAGATAGATAGATAGATAGATAGATAGATAGATAGATAGATAGATAGATAGATAGATAGATAGATAGATAGATAGATAGATAGATAGATAGATAGATAGATAGATAGATAGATAGATAGATAGATAGATAGATAGATAGATAGATAGATAGATAGATAGATAGATAGATAGATAGATAGATAGATAGATAGATAGATAGATAGATAGATAGATAGATAGATAGATAGATAGATAGATAGATAGATAGATAGATAGATAGATAGATAGATAGATAGATAGATAGATAGATAGATAGATAGATAGATAGATAGATAGATAGATAGATAGATAGATAGATAGATAGATAGATAGATAGATAGATAGATAGATAGATAGATAGATAGATAGATAGATAGATAGATAGATAGATAGATAGATAGATAGATAGATAGATAGATAGATAGATAGATAGATAGATAGATAGATAGATAGATAGATAGATAGATAGATAGATAGATAGATAGATAGATAGATAGATAGATAGATAGATAGATAGATAGATAGATAGATAGATAGATAGATAGATAGATAGATAGATAGATAGATAGATAGATAGATAGATAGATAGATAGATAGATAGATAGATAGATAGATAGATAGATAGATAGATAGATAGATAGATAGATAGATAGATAGATAGATAGATAGATAGATAGATAGATAGATAGATAGATAGATAGATAGATAGATAGATAGATAGATAGATAGATAGATAGATAGATAGATAGATAGATAGATAGATAGATAGATAGATAGATAGATAGATAGATAGATAGATAGATAGATAGATAGATAGATAGATAGATAGATAGATAGATAGATAGATAGATAGATAGATAGATAGATAGATAGATAGATAGATAGATAGATAGATAGATAGATAGATAGATAGATAGATAGATAGATAGATAGATAGATAGATAGATAGATAGATAGATAGATAGATAGATAGATAGATAGATAGATAGATAGATAGATAGATAGATAGATAGATAGATAGATAGATAGATAGATAGATAGATAGATAGATAGATAGATAGATAGATAGATAGATAGATAGATAGATAGATAGATAGATAGATAGATAGATAGATAGATAGATAGATAGATAGATAGATAGATAGATAGATAGATAGATAGATAGATAGATAGATAGATAGATAGATAGATAGATAGATAGATAGATAGATAGATAGATAGATAGATAGATAGATAGATAGATAGATAGATAGATAGATAGATAGATAGATAGATAGATAGATAGATAGATAGATAGATAGATAGATAGATAGATAGATAGATAGATAGATAGATAGATAGATAGATAGATAGATAGATAGATAGATAGATAGATAGATAGATAGATAGATAGATAGATAGATAGATAGATAGATAGATAGATAGATAGATAGATAGATAGATAGATAGATAGATAGATAGATAGATAGATAGATAGATAGATAGATAGATAGATAGATAGATAGATAGATAGATAGATAGATAGATAGATAGATAGATAGATAGATAGATAGATAGATAGATAGATAGATAGATAGATAGATAGATAGATAGATAGATAGATAGATAGATAGATAGATAGATAGATAGATAGATAGATAGATAGATAGATAGATAGATAGATAGATAGATAGATAGATAGATAGATAGATAGATAGATAGATAGATAGATAGATAGATAGATAGATAGATAGATAGATAGATAGATAGATAGATAGATAGATAGATAGATAGATAGATAGATAGATAGATAGATAGATAGATAGATAGATAGATAGATAGATAGATAGATAGATAGATAGATAGATAGATAGATAGATAGATAGATAGATAGATAGATAGATAGATAGATAGATAGATAGATAGATAGATAGATAGATAGATAGATAGATAGATAGATAGATAGATAGATAGATAGATAGATAGATAGATAGATAGATAGATAGATAGATAGATAGATAGATAGATAGATAGATAGATAGATAGATAGATAGATAGATAGATAGATAGATAGATAGATAGATAGATAGATAGATAGATAGATAGATAGATAGATAGATAGATAGATAGATAGATAGATAGATAGATAGATAGATAGATAGATAGATAGATAGATAGATAGATAGATAGATAGATAGATAGATAGATAGATAGATAGATAGATAGATAGATAGATAGATAGATAGATAGATAGATAGATAGATAGATAGATAGATAGATAGATAGATAGATAGATAGATAGATAGATAGATAGATAGATAGATAGATAGATAGATAGATAGATAGATAGATAGATAGATAGATAGATAGATAGATAGATAGATAGATAGATAGATAGATAGATAGATAGATAGATAGATAGATAGATAGATAGATAGATAGATAGATAGATAGATAGATAGATAGATAGATAGATAGATAGATAGATAGATAGATAGATAGATAGATAGATAGATAGATAGATAGATAGATAGATAGATAGATAGATAGATAGATAGATAGATAGATAGATAGATAGATAGATAGATAGATAGAGATAGATAGATAGATAGATAGATAGATAGATAGATAGATAGATAGATAGATAGATAGATAGATAGATAGATAGATAGATAGATAGATAGATAGATAGATAGATAGATAGATAGATAGATAGATAGATAGATAGATAGATAGATAGATAGATAGATAGATAGATAGATAGATAGATAGATAGATAGATAGATAGATAGATAGATAGATAGATAGATAGATAGATAGATAGATAGATAGATAGATAGATAGATAGATAGATAGATAGATAGATAGATAGATAGATAGATAGATAGATAGATAGATAGATAGATAGATAGATAGATAGATAGATAGATAGATAGATAGATAGATAGATAGATAGATAGATAGATAGATAGATAGATAGATAGATAGATAGATAGATAGATAGATAGATAGATAGATAGATAGATAGATAGATAGATAGATAGATAGATAGATAGATAGATAGATAGATAGATAAAGGGAGAGTTGGTATATTCATGTATTCCAACTCCTATACATATTTAGGTGTACGTTTTGCGCTAAGCTGAATAAGCGTAATAATTAGAATATAAGTTCGTGGTTATTAATATTATTATTATTCAAGACTGGTTATGATTTTAATTTTAGATATCAGTAATGGGTCGAAATTATAAACATAAGTGTAACAAGCACAGAGGTAGGATTTACAAGGTGATTGCACTACATTAACTGGAAGGGTAGAAATTCAATTCCATCGGAACGTCTTTTTTCTTTCTAAAGCTAGAGGAAGAAACATAAATAATAAGCAAAGTGGGCAAATAGATAGGTAATTATCTCGTGCACATTAAGATAAATCCAGTAGTTAATCGGGTGAATTTCAGTATTCTAAATTACTAATTATCTATTATCCTGAAGTCAATCATAGGTTTCATTACTGTGATTGATTGTCTCGTCATAAAACTATTACAACGTTGGCTTGTGCAAAGAGATAAACAGGTAGCCAAGTGAATTATCAGATATCTTTTGAGCAGTATTATTCAATGTGGTTGAAAGTGTACTGCGAATGATGAAGTGCGTTACGTTTGTATGTGTGTATTTTAAAGAGGTTCAAAGAAAACCTAGTTTAACATCCGAAGATGTGGTGTTCACAGAACATCTACTGTGTCATTTTGTTAGCGGTTTACGGCTTATCGCTTGCACGAATATACATGTAAGTAATTTCATGTAATGTGATTTTTGGTCCGAAATCTAAATCTAATTCGGGAGAACGGTTGTTTATGTCATGAACATAAATCTTCCGTTTAATTCCGTATATCACACGTGGACTGTCCCGTTTAAGCTACGGCGGTAAAAAAAACTAGATACGGATTAAGCTGGACATATTTATTTCATGTACTCAGGCATATACTAAAATAAGAAGCAAATGGTACTAGCGTTCTAACTCCCTTTCACAAGCATGGTTCACTATTTATATTCAGACAGAAAAATGAGCTAAAGACATGATAAATAGAGTAAGTGGTACACACATATATGAGCACATAAGAACGATCAAGGTTATAAGAGAATAGATTAAATGGTTGTCACATGTAGAAATAACTCAAGAAGAACAAACCAATTGGTCTATCCGAAAGCTGGGATAACCCATGCTTGGTTGACGTAGTGCTAGACGCTATAAGGTGTGAAGTCACTTGTGGTTTCCAGAGAAGCCAATATGACAATCAAAAGAGGGAACTTTAGTCCGGTTGGAAATCCATCAGTCTGGCATGTCGATTCGTATTCATTTAATATGTTATTCGTTAAATAATTCCAAATACTATCCAGTTCAAGTCATACAATCCTGAATGTTAGTCTGACTGTAAATAAACCTTATCAAAAGTAACGTGTTCATATATCAGCTTAATTCATTTTTAGGGTTAAATAAATTCATTCACTTAGCCTTTGCGTTTGCACTGCACGTTATTGGATTTAGAGTTTAAGTACCGAGGAGAAGTTGGTTAAACATTCCCCAGGCTTAGCGAAAATTATCTGGTTGTGGTCACGATGAAAGTGAAGGCAAAGAATGAATGTACGATTCGAGAAACAGAATTAAAGAGGTTTAGTACAAGCTTCCTTCAATATGCTGACAAACCCAATGAATTCAAGATTGATCTCAGCAACGGGTTCTAAGCCTTACAAGATCTACTCGAAGAGGAGGGAACTACTAGGGGGAACAACTGTGAAGGGGTCAAGAAAGCACTAACTTAAACATTCTTGGGGGTGCTGAGGCCCCAAAAAGCATCATCATAAAGAAATAGACCGTCGATGTTACTTTGTGCAAGATTCAAGAAACGGAGGACCAAAAGACTGTAATTGACAACAGTTGACTTAGTGTAGAGAAAACCAAGGCGTAAACCAAGTAAACAGAAGCGAACAAGACAGTGAAGTGGTGTATTGGAGCTGATGAGCAGAAATATACGAAAGACGTACCCATGATAGTGGTGAAAATCTGAGGAGAAAGAAATACGATACGACTTAGAAGCTTGGAGGAATGTATGGTAAATCAGAGCGACCAGTCGAGAACAAACACGGCTAAACAATCGTTGAAATATAAGAATGTCGGATTAAATGGATAGAACACTTTGAATCTATATGGACGTCAGATAAATCAAGAGTGGTAAAACAGCATGATTTGACAACGCACCAGCTGAAGCACTGAAGTCGGACATATAGGTGACTGCAAAGATGTTTCACATTCTATTCGGGAAGATTTAGGAGGAAGAAAATGTGCCGAAAGGAAGGAGGATATCTCATCAAGGTACCAAAGAATAGATATCTGAACAAGTGTGAGAACCACAGAGACATCACACTGCTATTAGTACCAGGAAAAGATTTCAATGGAGCCTAAATCAACAGGCTGCACCACAAGGCAAGCTACTATTTGAAATGCAAAAGGGTAAAGGAGAAGTGGATGGCTAAAGAACGCATCGCACTTGAAATTGGAGGCCGACATCAGAAGAATAATTAGTATTCGGAGACAACTGGAAAGGGGAGCCAGGGACAAAGTGTTTTTTGGAATCCTGATTAGTGGCCCACGCTCCTATGAATTCTGATAAATGGATGCTTGATCCAACTTCCCAGCCTTTTCCAATAACCCCAGGTTGGATCTAGGCGAAAAAAACGACACACGAGGGAAAAAGCACTTTGTAACAGTGTTAAAAATGATTACACGTAGCGTTACTAAAGTTAGTCTGTTTTTCTTATTGCAGGGCAGCAAAGAGCAAATGTACTGGAAGAAGAGAAGCAAGCCCTACGTAAGTTGAAACTGCAGACTTATGTTTAGAAACTTTTGTAATAAGTTCCCCTTTTCGTCTACTCGAACCGCGTCTTTCGATTTTCAAAAATATATCTGTTGCGCCAGTACTTCAGAGGCATATATTAGTCCTGACTGTTGTGTTGTTTCAGATCACTCCTGCTTCCAAGTAAACGCTAATATAACGTGGTACAGCTTTGCTTCATAGTTGGTTTGTGCATGGAGATTCGAATGTATCTATATAGTTACACACAACTTTGGGCATGTTAAACACTGCTGGACAATAATAAACATAGCAGCAATAAAGAAAGATATCCAATCATAAATGTGACGTGTGGATTTCCGCTCTCTGGATGTTTCTGAGACGCTTCTCAACCTGTAAATTCCCCAGAATTTCCCCGAATTCGGGGAGTTGGGTTGCATCAATTGCTAACTAGATGGTGTTTCCGAGCGTTCTCTGGGCCCCGACGAACGTTTTCTGGGGAATGATTTGGAGACCCTCAACAGCTTCGAGAGGCGTAACAGGCGTAGAATTACTCAAGGCCTAGTGATTTCTGTTAGAATAAAGGCTATTAGCATATAATATGTATAGCATGTATTACCTTAGGGCTAGTAGTTATCACTAATTACATGTAGTAATTAAATTCTTTGCTAGTTGTTTAATTACAATAATAATAGAACACATTCTAGAATAAAGGATTACTTATGTATGTTTCGGCAACCATTTTGCATCCAGATTCCTGTGTGGATGTCATAGCCATTGCTACATTGCCCGATAGATTCACACCAATAACATCTTGTGCGAGGTGTAGAAGCAGAAGTACAGTTTTTGCGCGTAGGTTTGTTCGAGCAAAATTCTGGATAGGATGAAACATTAGCATTATACAACAGAAATAAAAGTGATTTCGGAAATAACAAAGGAAAATTTGGTGAGACTATAATTTATGAACGATGTTTGGGCAACTCCAAGATGACTATGACAATGTTCATCCACTTACTGGGGTTAAATGAGGGTTATATATTGGTGTGAGAAGTTAGCATTAGGTTTTACAGTCGAACGTTAGGGTTAGGGATTAAGTTCAGTGTTTTAGTCACGAATTTGCATAACACGTAATGTCGAAATGATGTTTAGCCAGATGAGTGAGTGAATTTCGCGCCAAAACTCAAGACCTGTTATCTTAAATCTGATAGGCTCGTCCATTAATTGTAGTCTCGCCGATAATTTCATTGTAATATTAATTTAGTTTTTCAACTCATCAAGAGACTGTGACCAAACCTAATAATGTGAACTTGTAACGACGCTTATGACCATTTATTTACTGCATTAATTCAGCTAAGCATAAAGCGGTTGAGGTTGTGTTTAGATTTACGTAATTCTTTTAACTTGCGTGAACTTATTACCAAAGAAGTGCACTATGTTAACCAATCATTGATGGTATCAGCACTCTTTTCCCATAACTTCTTATTTATCTATCAGCTGTGTTTGACTACAGTGCACAAGTTTTCTTACAACACTAAATTTAGAGGAAATGCAAGAAATTTTTTGCTGTTGTTGACAATGAAGTCGACTGGATGTTGCTTTGCAGTCAGCTTGATGTCTCATGAAGTAACTATGGTCACCGATTACATGTTGTAATACGCATTAAAATAATAGCTCTTGGTGACTTGCTGGTTTGCTGATTGAGAGTTTTCGTTTACTATGACTTGGCAGAGGCTGATGTATTTTCAGCAATTCTTCTGCGTATCCCTCTGGTGAACGCACTATGCCGAAACCCAAAAAGTAACACTATCATAAAGGAAAGAATTTTTTGGAATGAGTAAAATATCACTGGATAATCTTCCTGAAAATACTGAATACATTTGGATTTCTAATGATAAAATGCTGCTTTTCTTCAAAAATCTCTTCCATCTTTCCAGACGTTTTGGAAATCGTGTGTACCAAAGAGAAATGATACGTCTATCCAATAAATGTATTGTGGTATGTTGAGTTTTGTTTTAATGAAGGTTGAGTAGTTGAAATATCATTTTCAATTGCTATGTTCGGAATACTGTAATGAGTATAAAATGTGAATTTGAATATTCACTCAGTTGAATATTGAGAAACCTTTTCAGACTAACAGACTTTTGATTTGCACACCAAACAAAATGGTGAATGCAAACTAATCAAAGTATTCTAGTGTTACATATATGATATCAGTAGTAATGATATGCGAACTAGACTTAGTGTAAGCCTGTGCAAATGGACTGATGCAATGTAAGCTAGATAGAAATTAAGATTTCATGAATTATCACACCTACGCACCTACTTTTTACAAGGGGGAAAACTACTTTTAAAGTTAATTATAATTGCTAAATTAGTAGTCCATGGTAAAATAATTAATATAAAAACTTGAAGTGATATATTTCCATGAATTGTTTACGAAAATCAGGTGTTCACAAGATATTATGTAAAAACCTTCTAGTGAAAAATGTTAAGGTCAAAATAATTGTCCACCTGATAACTATTAAGAGCAGGATAGTTAAATAGGTATCTCCTAACCCTGTTACTCCCAGCTTTAGCGCGCCTTGACTCTAGATCCTAACCATAACTCTTCAACTTAAGACTTCTATATCTAACATACTTGGATGAACAGTTCATTCCACTAGAAAGTCATCATCCAATCCTTTTGAAATACGAAATATAATGGAAATCATGAGTTTCATCAGTAAGCTGTCGACAACAGCATGCACACCCATTAATATTTTTTATTCATAGATTTTCATGTTTTGTACAGTGTCTTTTGTTTAGTTTAATGTTCTTAAACTTAAACCATGATTTCTAGAGCGGATACTGAAATGCAGCTCACATCACTACACCGACCTATTAAAATAAATAAAATTCAATCTGGAATTGTAATTACATCATTTCAGAGTTTGTTTGTATTCTGTTGAGCAACTTTAGTTTGAATAGACGAAATCTACCAATATATATATATATATATATATATATATATATATATATATATATATATATATATATATATATATATATATAAACACAATATTTTCTTTGCTTACCTTTTGTTGGCATAAGTTCAACTAACGTGCCAGATTTTACCATGGATGTAGGTATTTGTATACGACTGTACACAAGACCCTTGGGTACTTGAGTAAAACGAATAGGAAAAACAGTGGTTACGCATTATTTTTGCTTAGGTTAGTGTTCAGGATGTAGAATTTTCAATAGTATTCAAATAGTAGAAATGTTTGCTTACTGTTCGCGTATAACCGTTTAATTTAAAAACTCATAATAACTTTTGTTGAGAAATTTATTCAAAGTTTTCAATAATGCTTCCCACCTTACTATTTCATCAATAACATTTGTTCTTGGTGTTTTATTCGCTTTTCTCGTTTATCTATAACTAGCCTGTGTACAGACACACACGATTGGAATAAATCAGTAAGGTTCGAGTATGTATTATGAGTGAAGTATAAAAGAAGTAACTGGTTGTAATGAATTGCAAATAAAGTAGAGGCTAAATGTATATTTTCACAGTTGAAAATACGATTCAATCTAAGTTAGACCACGATTAAAAAACTTAAAGCTCTGGACGGCAATTCGGTTTTAGTATGTGACCCCTCAGCGGTACGCATCCACGAATCAGCACACGGGACTCGAACTCAATACATTCGATTTTGCGTGCGAATCCTTAACCTCTAGACCACTGAATCTGTATCCAACACTGGTAATGTCTAACTTCAATCAACCGATAATCTTGCACACCCCTTTATCCATTGCTTGACATGGATTGAACTCCACTGGTCACGGACTCTCACTAGAACTCCAGGAGTTACATCTTGAAGCTAGTCACAAATTAGCACGTTGTTGTTATTACTACGGGGATTTACAGATTTACAGAGATTGCATTATTTTCATTGTTAAAATCACAAGTCAATCTGAGTCAGATCACCACTGAAAAGCTGGAAACACTGGGGTTAGAATCCCGTGTGCAGGGTCGCGGATGTGCACTGCCGAGAAGTCCCACACTAGGACGAAAAAACCGTCCAGTGTTTCCAGGTTTTCAATGGTGGTCTAGCTTATATCGACTCATGACTCCAAATGTGAAAAATATTACAATCTCCACAAATCCCCTTACTGATAAATGTGCATTTGACAACAACTAAATGATACACTGCTACTAAATCAATGTGAGTCAGATATTCATCTTGAGAAGCTGGACAAAGCTACACCAATTAGAGATGACAAATTTGTTTGTCAACCACTACGCACCTTTTGCACTCCAAGTACAGTTGTTGCCATTTTCAAGCTTGATAGGAATATGGTAAATGGAATTTAAACTGTTAAATATGTGTGATTGTGAACTGGCAAATAATATTCTACTCATAATGTAAACAAATATATACACACAGAATAATAAAAATTGCAATATTCCACTCACTAGCCAATATTCATGTTATGTTCATTGTTTTAGATTTAGTTTATAAGAGTTTTGTCGATCTGAGTATGTTAGTTAGGCACTCTTGGTCCCGTCAGTTATGAATAAATAAGTGGTTTTGTGTACAGTACAAATCAAAACCCTCGTAAAAGTGGGTTTCATAAAGCAGAAGTCTATGCCATAAGTGTGTAATATATCAGACATAAAAAGAATATCAGGAACAGTCAAATTCTATGATTGAAATTACGTTGCTCGGGCACTTTGGTGTTGAAATATGATCAAAATCAATAAGATATTTATAGCTGAATTTCTATAAATGATTGCTGTAAAGTCTTAGTAACACGACTGAATCATAAAACAAACACAAACAACTAACAATAAATTTGGCGAAATTGAGATTTCAGTACTATCTCAGTTACTTGTTCAAGGTCGACAGAATTGTAAATGATGTCACAAACTGAATATTTTGTACAGTCCTTCTAAAAATGGCATCATAAAATAATATCAGTTTTATATCACTAAGAGTGATGCTTTCAGAAAACACTTGTCTTGTGATAACATGATGTTTTAAAAATATTCCTTACCTTCATTCATCTGATTGTATTTGAAGCCGTCAGATATTGACAAGTCACCTAGTTTGTCTTCCATTTCAATCGGAATCTGAATTTCAGTAAACAATATTAAAGTCAAAATCTGCTTACGACTGTTAAAACGTCTGTGTGCTCATTTAATTACACGTACCATAAGATATTGCTAATAATAGATATGACTAATAATTTTGGTGTATTAGACTTCGTATATATATATATATATATATATATATATATATATATATATATATATATATATATATATCATTGTTCAGTTCATTTCTTTATTTTAATTACTAAGATCCATTTACAGTGCAGTTGCTATTAATAGGGAAATAACAATCAAATGTTATTTGATTGTGTTAGCAGATTAGTTAACATCAATATGATATTATGTCAACTGTTGACTGCAGTAACACTGAACGATTGTAAAGTTTTACGCGGCTGACTTAATGTAGCGTATAACATAATCCCTTATTTGTGCTTTACATTCACTTTATTTTATCGTAATCATACAAGGAAATTCACGTTAACAAGCAAACGTCATAAAAATCAGAAGTGAACTTTAAAACTAACATGAAATTCCTTTTAGTTAAATCACATTGTAACGACTGAGCTAACCAACAGGTTATGCTGTAGAACCTGTTGCTTATTCTCAGTCATATAGATTCGTATTTTATTATAAAAATCTAATCTAATACAACTTTCTTACTTACTGCTCGTAAATATATATTTACATATATACATATATATGATGTGTTACGAGAGTAAGAGAACCTGTTGATATTTTACTTAATATATACCATTGAATAAAGACGTTATTATCAAGAGTATTACTTATTCATGATTATTTTATTATTAAATGTTTCGAACATTAACACAGAAGATGTCATTATGGACCAAGATGATCCGATTTACAAACATTAAGTGATTAAGCACGAAGTTGTCTAACGACCTATTCACATCTGTCTCGATTGTATAACTAAATATCAAATTGATAATATTTAATATAACTGACTAGTTTGTATAAAGCACAAGTGGTTTATATATTTCAAGCATTCCTTATTGAATATTATATATTCTTCTCTTTATTATTCTCTAAGAATATTACGCTAAAATAATGTATCATTATAAGCTAGATGCCTCTTAAATGTTATACACTAATATTATTATTATTGTTTACACTATCATTGTAATTAGCTTCCTCAGTATTGATTGTTAACGTTTAGTCTTAATAAAAGAAAAAGAAGACATATAACAATAGCCTACTAAGTTGTGTTATAATAATACCATTAATTTCATAGAACATGTATGCTCATAATGACAGGACCCAGAAATTGATATGTAGCATTTTGGGCGAATAGAATGAACTTAAGCTCTCAAAACCAGTATATAAATGGCTAAATAGTATAGCTTACATTTTCATAAAAAATAGTTATTTTCCCATTAGAAAAGATGTAACAATATACTTTGGCTGTGAAGTATAGAAAGAGATAATTAGAGACATTTTAAAACAGAAAGAAAAATATGAACTATACTTCAATCAAAAAAATATGTACTCTGGACCGTTCCTTAAAATGATCAGATTTCAAAAAATCATCGGCTGTGGTATTTCAATGTTTTTCTTAGGGAAAATAGAAGCCGGTACATTCTGAAAATTTACGCTTAATGAACATATATACTACGAATTACATATCAGACTTGAGGTAGCTATTTCTGTTATGCTCGATTATAATTTATTAAGACTGTGAATTTTGATCATTTTTACTACAGAAATGAGCGTATGTTGTACTTCAATTTGTTTTTGAGTTTATCATATTTACAGAGTATTTTAAGTAGTACAAACCAACACATTTAAGTTTATGGCATTCTTTCACCTTCTGAGGATCAGCTCTACAGCATTGTTTTCTAAAGCAAAACTATGGAATCGACTCAATGAATATTCTAGGAAGATTTTCTATCTATTTGTTATATAATTTATAAGCGTGGTGTTTTTAGTTGCGAAAGAGAATCTGAAGCAAAAACAGCTATAAAATAAACATCACCACCAATTGGTTACAATAATCATGTAAGTGAGTATTTACTATACGCTTCTAAAATTAAATATTAATTACCAAGCCAAAGCTCGACATATCTCATTTGATTACAAGCTCAATACAATGGAGATGCAAACATGATTAGGCTATTGTGATTATATGAAGTGTTTATCTAGCTAATGTCAGTACGCTTATTTCCCTATCGAGGTCAGTACCTGAGCAGTATATGCCAATTGTTTGCATGCACGATTCTTTAGCTTTTAGCAATAAGGTTTTCAATGAAATCTTGGTCTCCTTTTACATTATCAGGTTGGTGAAATGTGTGAGATTGTATAAAACCGTCCAACGTAAATCTTGTGACATAATAACTGTGATGGAATCATTTCTCTATTTGCTGAAATTAAGATATATTCAATCAGACAAAGTTTCATTCCATTAAAACGTCAATATCTTAGTTCATAATTAACAATTTAGTAGTTCAACATAAGTAAAGAAGCCTAGTCTATTTGGGTGATGTGTTCAATTTACACATTTCATTTGTGGTTATATGTAAGTCAATTAAAGTGAAGTATTAGGTCATTTATAGCATTATATGTACATATATATATATATTATTTGTGCATACCTCCATTATTTTCAAAGCAACTTTCATATTATTGTTAGTTGCCATCAAACATATACTTTTATCAGTAAACATTCATGTTTTTAATAAGGTAAAATTATTTCGAGACGATAACGATGTTTCCACAACCTATCGATAATATAAGTAAGGTAATTGAAGGTAGTCGAATGGGAACTTTGGACATAGATTTCGCGTTATTTGACTTTAGCCACAAAGGTACACCAGAAATTCTAAGTGATCTAATGCTCTCCAGTGGAGATGAACTCACTTCACACAAATTTGCCAAATCCACAGACTGGCACGGTAGCGACCGTCAGTAAATAATCAATGATAGGAAGCACATAGAAGAAGTGGTTCACGTATAAAAGTCACAAAACATATCAATTCAAAAATATTACATCTGAAATACTCGAAAACTTGATTTCACTACAGATTATTGATAAGTGCTAAGGAAAAAAGCATAAAACTGGTCATAGATTTAAATACAAACAATTAATCAAATTATTTGTGCATACCTCGATTATTACTGAATTCTTGAGTATTTGACATAGAAGTACGAAGATTGACCCATCCAATACTAATCAACCTTTCTAAAACATATTGACAAAATATTCCTTTAAAATATACATTATATCTAGAGCTATCTGAACAGTTTGTAAATCTGTTAATTTCGAATAATAACAGTATAACCGTATCTCAAAATACTGATCTTTATTGGTTAACGCATTATTTTTAGTTTAATCATATTTTCATCAAATATATGATAGTACCGTCATCATTTGAACAAATAACGTTCATACATTTTTGGTACCATCTTATTATTTCTCTTTAATTTCTCGACAATTACGAAACTTTCTCTCGAACACTTCATCACATAATCATTTTTGTACTTTTCAGAGGACTACTCTTATTTGTTAAATTACTGTAAATACAATCCTACAGTCTGAGTAAAAAACATTGACGAAATGAAGAGTTTCATTATCAAATGGTCATCAATTCATATTCAACGACACTATGAGCTTGTTTAGTCATAACTGGTGTGAAGACGCCAGATATATTCAGGGTTTGACAAAGCTTTTATCTGTAACACCCTGATTATGGGAGGATACCGAACCAGTAATATCAGAACTGTGGGACGAATGAGTTCGGAGATACATTTGAAAGGTTGTCGGTATGTCGAGAAGCGTTGGATCTAAGTTGGGTAGTAGTTGAAAGGGATGTGTAGTATGGCGTACCCACTTGTGATATGGTGAGGATGTGTGACCGAACGCCGTCAGCTAGGGTGCATCCAGTAAATCTAGTGTAGTGAGAATCAATGTCCAATACATACAGAACTAACTATTTTGAGGATTCATTTACCGTGAACAGATATTACAAAGTACGTTTAGAGAACTTACCACTATTTAATATTTCCATATCTATCGGCTCGGAAATGCCATTGAAAGCAGTAATTTTTCTCCCCACTATCAATGGATTTTGTCCTTTTCCAATCAATATCTCTCCTAGATGAATGTACAGAAATGACAGATATAATTCTTGATGAGTTATTGTGATTATTCATTTCGATAGTGTTGTGTTGTATGAGCTAGATAGTTTAGCTGCACGGCTTTCATTATCGTTCTGCACGACATCGTCAACGCCTGCTTCAAGTAGAGGATATATGATGGAGCTGTTAGCTAAATACTTCAAGGAGCCGTATGACTAATGAACAAACAGTAAGAGACTGACATTGTTTCTATCTGCACGACTTAATTGAATTATAATAGCTTGGAAATGTGTGTGGGAGCAGTTACTGTTAAAAGGTAAGTAGTATACTTCAAATTGTAATTAGCACAATGCCCTTGTCATGTATGTAAAGTGTTAAAACCTTCAATGACATCTTATAAATGCTTGTCTGCATCATGTTCTAATACTGTGAGAGAATGTAATTCATTGGACCTATTTCTCCCTCACTGATATGACAAATTATATGAGGAAAATACATTTATTACACTCTATTTCTTCCGGATAATTTACAGTTGAAGGTGTTAGGATTTTTGTGCGTTTATCTTATTACTTGATTCCCGATTTTCAGTATTCATGTGATGGAATTTGAGCAATTGTATTTACCTTTGTTTACATTTGAGATGGAACTAACTATACAAGCTTGTCGTTTCTCTTTGTGATTTCACCCAAGTGTTATGATAGTAATCTATTTGAATTGTTTAGTTATTTGAAATATTTAGCATTTAATTTACATTACTTATATTCCGGTGTAATAATCTAGTATTTATTTACAGAACGTTTATATGTAATTAAGTTAAAAGTGTCTTACCGACAACTTTATATAGTGTGATAAGAAGAAGAGTGAGATTATCAGAAATGTGTGATATTTTAGAGCAATACATTTCTAACAAACTGATCACAAATCACATGACTGTTAAGAACATTTGTATATATAAAACAGGTCAACTGGACAAATGGAGGGCAAGAGGAAAAAGTGACGATAAAATACAATGATAAACTCATCACGTTGGATTACCAACTAATATTACCACACTGTTCTTTATTATCTTTCTTCCCTCTTATCCCCTATTCGTCTAGTCGACGTTTCGGTTTTATATATAAACGTTCTTAACAAGTGTATTATGTGTGATCAGATTATTCGAAATGTATTGCCTTAAGATATCTCATAGCTTTGATAATCTTCGTCTTCTTATTCCATCCGAGTTGAGGCATGTATCCTATGATCGTTAGACTGAAATGAGTTTAAATAAAACATAACTTCAAGCTTTTCTTTTGACTTTCAACTATTACATAAAGCAATTTATGGCAATTTAACTATCAATGAAATGTGTTTATAAGAATAAATTCCTTACCATTTGATTTTACAGTAACTGTATCATACTGTGCACCGTAATACAATATCGGGAATTTCGGCTGAAAACTCTGATATAGGTGGAATTTAGGTTTGTTATTACATCAAAAAATGATTTACATGACTAGTTTCTGTATACTTATGGTGATCAAGAAGTACAAGTGGGAGAAATTTGTATCGACTAACTTCTAGTGTGTAATAATAATGGTTTGACTATAATTGTTTATTGACTTATTAGTAATTTCTTACTTTTCTAAAAATGACATCTTCATACTCAGGAAATATGATTCTTTCAAATCGCTCGACAAGTTGTTTTTTATTAAATCGTTTGGACATTGCAAATATAGTGAAATGAAAGTATATTAATAAACCATATAGCAGATTGTTGTTTGAAGGCCTGCAGTGAAGAAACAGTGACAATTCACCAAATTGATGTTCATATGAAAGAAATTATACATCAAAAGTTTAGTTGACACCTACCTCATATTATGATTAAGTGAACGCATGTGGAATTTCATTTGTATTTATTTTGTTATTGCAAACGGTATAAATATTCAGATTTATCCAATTCGCTAGTTCAAAACAACCAATACAAAAGTGAATATTTTGATAGTTATTTGTTACTTAATTATCACTCAAAAAGCGTCTGAAAGTATCATTAAACGTGAACTTCCAGAGTTTACTCCTTATGATTGAACAAATGTATCTTTAGGCGTAATGTCTCCTTAAGTTGAAAGTCCAACTTAACTAAACTGTATCAAGTTATCTCTTGAACTGAACATTGATCCAGATGTTAATCGACATTAAATTTAGCCCTAATAGCTAACAGAAGTGTAAAATGTGGACAGCTTTAGAACCTCTGTTGATTATCACTTGAGAAAGCTAGTTGTTGTGTGATTCCTTCAAATTTACAGAAATACCTTAATAAATTTAATGTTTAAATAACTTTTAAATTGGTCAATATATAATGTTTAAGACACCATGAGGAAATGCATTTTATCACATTTAATAGATTTCAACTTGATCCGACATCTACATTCTGAGTATCACTTGTAATTATTTAAGGAAACACAATTAAACAGAAGAGATTTTAAGTAGAATAAACATTTCATAATGACGATTTGATGGATTGTTTCAATTTCTGAATACTCAGTTTCACTATGTTAAATGATGGAATATGTTTTGAAATTATGTTTCATTGATTTTATTTCTGTAGACATAGGTTAGACACAAGTTGTTTTCTAAGAAAGAACTTAACCTAGACTTAAATTGGCTAAATTACAAAATAAATGGAAATGTATGTTTGTGTTTTATGTATCGGAATGCAGCAATTAATTAAAAATGCAATCAATTTGGAGTTGAGATGAATTCTCAGAGTTCATGAGATGGAATTTGAGCAATTCTATTTATTTTCAATCAGACAAAGTTTCATTCCATTAAAACGTCAATATCTTAGTTCATAATTAACAATTTAGTAGTTCAACATAAGTAAAGAAGCCTAATCTATTTGGGTGATGTGTTCAATTTACACATTTCATTTGTGGTTATGTGTAAGTGAATTAATGTGAAGTATCAGGTCATTTATAGCATTATATGTACATATATATATATATTATTTGTGCATACCTCCATTATTTTCAAAGCAACTTTCATATTATTGTTAGTTGCCATCAAACATATACTTTTATCAGTAAACATTCATGTTTTTAATAAGGTAGAAGTATTTCGAGACGATAACGATGTTTCCACAACCTATCGATAATATAAGTAAGGTAATTGAAGGTAGTCGAATGGGAACTTTGGACATAGATTTCGCGTTATTTGACTTTAGCCACAAAGGTACACCAGAAATTCTAAGTGATCTAATGCTCTCCAGTGGAGATGAACTCACTTCACACAAATTTGCCAAATCCACAGACTGGCACGGTAGCGACCGTCAGTAAATAATCAATGATAGGAAGCACATAGAAGAAGTGGTTCACGTATAAAAGTCACAAAACATATCAATTCAAAAATATTACATCTGAAATACTCGAAAACTTGATTTCACTACAGATTATTGATAAGTGCTAAGGAAAAAAGCATAAAACTGGTCATAGATTTAAATACAAACAATTAATCAAATTATTTGTGCATACCTCGATTATTACTGAATTCTTGAGTATTTGACATAGAAGTACGAAGATTGACCCATCCAATACTAATCAACCTTTCTAAAACATATTGACAAAATATTCCTTTAAAATATACATTATATCTAGAGCTATCTGAACAGTTTGTAAATCTGTTAATTTCGAATAATAACAGTATAACCGTATCTCAAAATACTGATCTTTATTGGTTAACGCATTATTTTTAGTTTAATCATATTTTCATCAAATATATGATAGTACCGTCATCATTTGAACAAATAACGTTCATACATTTTTGGTACCATCTTATTATTTCTCTTTAATTTCTCGACAATTACGAAACTTTCTCTCGAACACTTCATCACATAATCATTTTTGTACTTTTCAGAGGACTACTCTTATTTGTTAAATTACTGTAAATACAATCCTACAGTCTGAGTAAAAAACATTGACGAAATGAAGAGTTTCATTATCAAATGGTCATCAATTCATATTCAACGACACTATGAGCTTGTTTAGTCATAACTGGTGTGAAGACGCCAGATATATTCAGGGTTTGACAAAGCTTTTATCTGTAACACCCTGATGATGGGAGGATACCGAACCAGTAATATCAGAACTGTGGGACGAATGAGTTCGGAGATACATTTGAAAGGTTGTCGGTATGTCGAGAAGCGTTGGATCTAAGTTGGGTAGTAGTTGAAAGGGATGTGTAGTATGGCGTACCCACTTGTGATATGGTGAGGATGTGTGACCGAACGCCGTCAGCTAGGGTGCATCCAGTAAATCTAGTGTAGTGAGAATCAATGTCCAATACATACAGAACTAACTATTTTGAGGATTCATTTACCGTGAACAGATATTACAAAGTACGTTTAGAGAACTTACCACTATTTAATATTTCCATATCTATCGGCTCGGAAATGCCATTGAAAGCAGTAATTTTTCTCCCCACTATCAATGGATTTTGTCCTTTTCCAATCAATATCTCTCCTAGATGAATGTACAGAAATGACAGATATAATTCTTGATGAGTTATTGTGATTATTCATTTCGATAGTGTTGTGTTGTATGAGCTAGATAGTTTAGCTGCACGGCTTTCATTATCGTTCTGCACGACATCGTCAACGCCTGCTTCAAGTAGAGGATATATGATGGAGCTGTTAGCTAAATACTTCAAGGAGCCGTATGACTAATGAACAAACAGTAAGAGACTGACATTGTTTCTATCTGCACGACTTAATTGAATTATAATAGCTTGGAAATGTGTGTGGGAGCAGTTACTGTTAAAAGGTAAGTAGTATACTTCAAATTGTAATTAGCACAATGCCCTTGTCATGTATGTAAAGTGTTAAAACCTTCAATGACATCTTATAAATGCTTGTCTGCATCATGTTCTAATACTGTGAGAGAATGTAATTCATTGGACCTATTTCTCCCTCACTGATATGACAAATTATATGAGGAAAATACATTTATTACACTCTATTTCTTCCGGATAATTTACAGTTGAAGGTGTTAGGATTTTTGTGCGTTTATCTTATTACTTGATTCCCGATTTTCAGTATTCATGTGATGGAATTTGAGCAATTGTATTTACCTTTGTTTACATTTGAGATGGAACTAACTATACAAGCTTGTCGTTTCTCTTTGTGATTTCACCCAAGTGTTATGATAGTAATCTATTTGAATTGTTTAGTTATTTGAAATATTTAGCATTTAATTTACATTACTTATATTCCGGTGTAATAATCTAGTATTTATTTACAGAACGTTTATATGTAATTAAGTTAAAATTGTCTTGCCGAGAAATATTATTATTGTTGTTTGAACGCCAACTATTTGACAATCTCTGCTTGAATAACAATCATTTGCCGCAGCAGAAAAATAGTAATATTTATTTTAATATAACACCAAATTAGGAGTATCCTAAGTATTTTGACTTGTGTTTCTCTACAAGGTTGAAAATATATACAGTTTTCATCTGTTTCATCTATGCTACTTCTAATACTTTAGTGATTCTGTCAAAATGAACAAACAAATCAAGCAGATAATTATCATTATTATTGTTATTATACTTAAGTGAAATCACAAAGTGTAACGGCAAGATTGTATTGTTACTTTCATCTCAAATATATACAAACATAAACAGAATTGCTCAAATTCCATCTCATGAACTCTGAGAATTCATCTCAACTCCAAATTGATTGCATTTTTAATTAATTGCTGCATTCCGATACATAAAACACAAACATACATTTCCATTTATTTTGTAATTTAGCCAATTTAAGTCTAGGTTAAGTTCTTTCTTAGAAAACAACTTGTGTCTAACCTATGTCTACAGAAATAAAATCAATGAAACATAATTTCAAAACATATTCCATCATTTAACATAGTGAAACTGAGTATTCAGAAATTGAAACAATCCATCAAATCGTCATTATGAAATGTTTATTCTACTTAAAATCTCTTCTGTTTAATTGTGTTTCCTTAAATAATTACAAGTGATACTCAGAATGTAGATGTCGGATCAAGTTGAAATCTATTAAATGTGATAAAATGCATTTCCTCATGGTGTCTTAAACATTATATATTGACCAATTTAAAAGTTATTTAAACATTAAATTTATTAAGGTATTTCTGTAAATTTGAAGGAATCACACAACAACTAGCTTTCTCAAGTGATAATCAACAGAGGTTCTAAAGCTGTCCACATTTTACACTTCTGTTAGCTATTAGGGCTAAATTTAATGTCGATTAACATCTGGATCAATGTTCAGTTCAAGAGATAACTTGATACAGTTTAGTTAAGTTGGACTTTCAACTTAAGGAGACATTACGCCTAAAGATACATTTGTTCAATCATAAGGAGTAAACTCTGGAAGTTCACGTTTAATGATACTTTCAGACGCTTTTTTGAGTGATAATTAAGTAACAAATAACTATCAAAATATTCACTTTTGTATTGGTTGTTTTGAACTAGCGAATTGGATAAATCTGAATATTTATACCGTTTGCAATAACAAAATAAATACAAATGAAATTCCACATGCGTTCACTTAATCATAATATGAGGTAGGTGTCAACTAAACTTTTGATGTATAATTTCTTTCATATGAACATCAATTTGGTGAATTGTCACTGTTTCTTCACTGCAGGCCTTCAAACAACAATCTGCTATATGGTTTATTAATATACTTTCATTTCACTATATTTGCAATGTCCAAACGATTTAATAAAAAACAACTTGTCGAGCGATTTGAAAGAATCATATTTCCTGAGTATGAAGATGTCATTTTTAGAAAAGTAAGAAATTACTAATAAGTCAATAAACAATTATAGTCAAACCATTATTATTACACACTAGAAGTTAGTCGATACAAATTTCTCCCACTTGTACTTCTTGATCACCATAAGTATACAGAAACTAGTCATGTAAATCATTTTTTGATGTAATAACAAACCTAAATTCCACCTATATCAGAGTTTTCAGCCGAAATTCCCGATATTGTATTACGGTGCACAGTATGATACAGTTACTGTAAAATCAAATGGTAAGGAATTTATTCTTATAAACACATTTCATTGATAGTTAAATTGCCATAAATTGCTTTATGTAATAGTTGAAAGTCAAAAGAAAAGCTTGAAGTTATGTTTTATTTAAACTCATTTCAGTCTAACGATCATAGGATACATGCCTCAACTCGGATGGAATAAGAAGACGAAGATTATCAAAGCTATGAGATATCTTAAGGCAATACATTTCGAATAATCTGATCACACATAATACACTTGTTAAGAACGTTTATATATAAAACCGAAACGTCGACTAGACGAATAGGGGATAAGAGGGAAGAAAGATAATAAAGAACAGTGTGGTAATATTAGTTGGTAATCCAACGTGATGAGTTTATCATTGTATTTTATCGTCACTTTTTCCTCTTGCCCTCCATTTGTCCAGTTGACCTGTTTTATATATACAAATGTTCTTAACAGTCATGTGATTTGTGATCAGTTTGTTAGAAATGTATTGCTCTAAAATATCACACATTTCTGATAATCTCACTCTTCTTCTTATCACACTATATAAAGTTGTCGGTAAGACACTTTTAACTTAATTACATATAAACGTTCTGTAAATAAATACTAGATTATTACACCGGAATATAAGTAATGTAAATTAAATGCTAAATATTTCAAATAACTAAACAATTCAAATAGATTACTATCATAACACTTGGGTGAAATCACAAAGAGAAACGACAAGCTTGTATAGTTAGTTCCATCTCAAATGTAAACAAAGGTAAATACAATTGCTCAAATTCCATCACATGAATACTGAAAATCGGGAATCAAGTAATAAGATAAACGCACAAAAATCCTAACACCTTCAACTGTAAATTATCCGGAAGAAATAGAGTGTAATAAATGTATTTTCCTCATATAATTTGTCATATCAGTGAGGGAGAAATAGGTCCAATGAATTACATTCTCTCACAGTATTAGAACATGATGCAGACAAGCATTTATAAGATGTCATTGAAGGTTTTAACACTTTACATACATGACAAGGGCATTGTGCTAATTACAATTTGAAGTATACTACTTACCTTTTAACAGTAACTGCTCCCACACACATTTCCAAGCTATTATAATTCAATTAAGTCGTGCAGATAGAAACAATGTCAGTCTCTTACTGTTTGTTCATTAGTCATACGGCTCCTTGAAGTATTTAGCTAACAGCTCCATCATATATCCTCTACTTGAAGCAGGCGTTGACGATGTCGTGCAGAACGATAATGAAAGCCGTGCAGCTAAACTATCTAGCTCATACAACACAACACTATCGAAATGAATAATCACAATAACTCATCAAGAATTATATCTGTCATTTCTGTACATTCATCTAGGAGAGATATTGATTGGAAAAGGACAAAATCCATTGATAGTGGGGAGAAAAATTACTGCTTTCAATGGCATTTCCGAGCCGATAGATATGGAAATATTAAATAGTGGTAAGTTCTCTAAACGTACTTTGTAATATCTGTTCACGGTAAATAAATCCTCAAAATAGTTAGTTCTGTATGTATTGGACATTGATTCTCACTACACTAGATTTACTGGATGTACCCTAGCTGACGAACTCCGCCTGGAGTCCCTCCGGCGGCTACTGCCGGTCCCATGCCCGGATAATGGACGAGGGTTGGGCATGGGGTTGGCGTCCCCATCCCGTAGAAAACTAACTCGCTAAAAAACGCTAACCAGAAAAAATTATTCAAACCTTTTAAACTCTGCCCTGGAAGTCAGAAGATCTTCATTTAGAAGAATTATGACGCCTCATGATGAAAGCCGAATCCCTTCGGAAGTTACGAGGCCGATGCCCCTTCTGACAACCAGAGCGACCATTTATTTAGGTACATGGAATGTTCGTACAATGTGGGACACCGGAAGAGCCTTCCAGATTGCTGCAGAAATGAGAAGATACAACCTAGAGGTACTTGGGATCAGTGAAACACATTGGACACAAGTTGGACAACAACGACTAACTACAGGAGAGCTCCTGTTATACTCCGGCCATGAAGAAGAAAATGCACCACATACACAAGGAGTTGCATTGATGCTGTCCAAACAAGCACAAAATGCACTTATAGGATGGGAATCTCATGGACCAAGGATCATCAAAGCCTCGTTCAAAACAAAGAAAGAGGGCATTTCAATGAACATCATCCAATGCTATGCGCCTACCAACGACTACAATGAAGACGCTAAAGATCAATTCTACAATAGGCTGCAGTCAATAGTCGAGAAGTGCCCAACAAAGGACCTGACCATTCTGATGGGAGATTTCAATGCCAAGGTTGGAACGGACAACACTGGATATGAAGACATCATGGGACGACACGGACTGGGAGAAAGAAACGAAAATGGTGAGAGATTTGCAAATCTATGTGCCTTCAATAAGCTGGTCATAGGCGGCACTATATTCCCACATAAACGCATACACAAAACCACATGGACTTCACCGGATCACTCTACACAAAACCAAATCGACCATATTTGCATCAACAAAACGTTCAGGAGGACTATAGAGGACGTGAGAACCAAGAGAGGAGCTGATATAGCATCAGATCGTCACTTGCTGGTCGCCAAGATGAAATTGAAACTCAAGAAGCACTGGACGATTGGGCGGACAATATCACAAAAGTTCAATACGGCCTTTCTTCAGGATACTAACAAACTCAACAAATTCAAGATAGTCCTCAGCAACAAGTTCCAGGCCTTTCATGATCTACTCAATGGAGAAGGAACTACTGTGGAGAGCAACTGGAAGGGGATCAAAGAGGCAATCACTTCAACATGTCATGAGGTCCTGGGTCACAAGAAGCACCACCACAAGGAATGGATCACTGTTGATACACTGGATAAGATTCAAGAAAGGAGGAACAAGAAGGCAGCGATCAATACCAGCCGAACAAGAGCAGAAAAAGCCAAGGCACAAGCTGAATACACGGAAATAAACAAATAAGTGAAGAGGAGCATCAGAACTGACAAACGTAAATATGTGGAAGATTTAGCAACGACGGCGGAAAAGGCTGCAAGAGAAGGAAACATGAGACAATTGTATGACACGACAAAGAAACTCTCTGGAAATCGCCGCAAACCAGAACGACCAGTGAAAAGCAAGGAAGGCGAGGTAATCATCAACATTGAAGAGCAACAAAACAGGTGGGTAGAACACTTCAAAGAACTGTTGAATCGACCAGCTCCACTGAACCCACCCAACATCGAAGCAGCACCCACGGACCTCCCAATCAATGTTGGCCCACCAACAATTGAAGAAATCAGCATGGCCATCAGACAAATCAAGAGTGGCAAAGCAGCAGGACCGGACAACATCCCAGCAGAGGCACTAAAAGCAGACGTAGCGGCAACTGCAAGGATACTCCACATTCTCTTCAATAAGATTTGGGATGAGGAACAAGTACCAACAGACTGGAAAGAAGGACTACTGATCAAAATACCGAAGAAAGGCGATCTCAGCAAGTGTGATAACTACAGGGGCATCACTCTTCTCTCAATACCGGGAAAAGTCTTCAACAGGGTATTGTTAAACAGGATGAAGGACTGCGTAGACGCCCAACTTCGTGACCAACAGGCAGGATTCCGTAAGGATAGATCGTGCACAGACCAAATCACAACTCTACGGATCATTGTGGAACAATCAATTGAATGGAATTCATCACTCTACATCAACTTCATTGACTACGAAAAGGCATTTGATAGCGTGGACAGAACAACACTATGGAAACTTCTTCGACACTACGGCGTGCCTCAGAAGATAGTCAATATCATACAGAACTCATATGATGGATTACACTGCAAAATCGTGCATGGAGGACAGTTGACAAAGTCGTTCAAAGTGAAGACCGGTGTTAGGCAAGGTTGCTTACTCTCACCCTTTCTCTTTCTCCTGGTGATCGACTGGATCATGAAGACGTCAACGTCTGAAGGGAAGCGCGGGATACAATGGACATCTAAGATGCAGTTGGATGATCTAGACTTCGCAGACGATCTGGCCCTTCTATCCCAAACGCAACAACGAATGCAGGAGAAGACGAACAGTGTGGCAGCAGCCTCAACAGCAATAGGTCTCAATATACACAAAGGGAAAAGCAGGATTCTCCGATACAACACAGAATGCACCAATCCAATCACAATTGACGGAGAAGATTTGGAAGATGTAAAAACCTTTACGTATTTGGGCAGCATCATTGATGAACAGGGTGGATCTGATGCAGATGTGAAGGCGCGGATCGGCAAAGCAAGAGCAGCATATTTACAACTGAGGAACATCTGGAACTCAAAGCAACTGTCAACCAACACCAAGGTCAGGATTTTCAATACAAATGTCAAGACAGTTCTACTGTATGGGGCAGAAACCTGGAGAACTACAAAAGCCATCATCCAGAAAATACAGGTGTTTCTTAACAATTGTCTACGCAAAATACTTCAGATCCATTGGCCGGACACTATTAGCAACAACGTACTGTGGGAGAGAACAAACCAGATCCCAGTGGAGGAAGAAATCAGGAAGAAGCGCTGGAAGTGGATAGGACACACATTGAGGAAAGCACCCAACTGCGTCACAAGACAAGCCCTCACATGGAATCCTGAAGGTCAAAGGAAAAGAGGAAGACCAAAGAACACAGTACACCGAGAAATGGAGATAGACATGAGAAAAATGAACAAGAATTGGAAGGAACTAGAAAAGAAGTCCCAGGATAGAGTGGGTTGGAGAATGCTGGTCAGCGGCCTATGCTCCATTGGGAGTAGCAGGCGTAAGTAAGTAAGTAAGTACCCTAGCTAACGGCGTTCGGTCACACATCCTCACCATATCACAAGTGGGTACGCCATACTACACATCCCTTTCAACTACTACCCAACTTAGATCCAACGCTTCTCGACATACCGACAACCTTTCAAATGTATCTCCGAACTCATTCGTCCCACAGTTCTGATATTACTGGTTCGGTATCCTCCCATAATCAGGGTGTTACAGATAAAAGCTTTGTCAAACCCTGAATATATCTGGCGTCTTCACACCAGTTATGACTAAACAAGCTCATAGTGTCGTTGAATATGAATTGATGACCATTTGATAATGAAACTCTTCATTTCGTCAATGTTTTTTACTCAGACTGTAGGATTGTATTTACAGTAATTTAACAAATAAGAGTAGTCCTCTGAAAAGTACAAAAATGATTATGTGATGAAGTGTTCGAGAGAAAGTTTCGTAATTGTCGAGAAATTAAAGAGAAATAATAAGATGGTACCAAAAATGTATGAACGTTATTTGTTCAAATGATGACGGTACTATCATATATTTGATGAAAATATGATTAAACTAAAAATAATGCGTTAACCAATAAAGATCAGTATTTTGAGATACGGTTATACTGTTATTATTCGAAATTAACAGATTTACAAACTGTTCAGATAGCTCTAGATATAATGTATATTTTAAAGGAATATTTTGTCAATATGTTTTAGAAAGGTTGATTAGTATTGGATGGGTCAATCTTCGTACTTCTATGTCAAATACTCAAGAATTCAGTAATAATCGAGGTATGCACAAATAATTTGATTAATTGTTTGTATTTAAATCTATGACCAGTTTTATGCTTTTTTCCTTAGCACTTATCAATAATCTGTAGTGAAATCAAGTTTTCGAGTATTTCAGATGTAATATTTTTGAATTGATATGTTTTGTGACTTTTATACGTGAACCACTTCTTCTATGTGCTTCCTATCATTGATTATTTACTGACGGTCGCTACCGTGCCAGTCTGTGGATTTGGCAAATTTGTGTGAAGTGAGTTCATCTCCACTGGAGAGCATTAGATCACTTAGAATTTCTGGTGTACCTTTGTGGCTAAAGTCAAATAACGCGAAATCTATGTCCAAAGTTTCCATTCGACTACCTTCAATTGCCTTACTTATATTATCGATAGGTTGTGGAAACATCGTTATCGTCTCGAAATAATTTTACCTTATTAAAAACATGAAAGTTTATTGATAAAAGTATATGTTTCATGTCAACTAACAGTAAGTTGCCTTGAAGCTTTCAGAAATTATGGAAAAAATGAATGAGATAGTTTTCGGGGAAATTTTTTCACTAATTTTGAACGAGATTGTTTTGTACGCGGATGTATTTGACGAATAATTTGTTCTAGTTTAAGAATTTTGAACAGTGCACACCGTCATCTTCATACCACATTGAAGGTATTACATCCTATTCACATATGAGGCATGTCATTTAGTCAAGAAACAAAAGTTTTTGTAAGTGATAATGTGTAACACTAGTCAATTTTCATCGTGAAATGGACCATTTAGCATCCTCATTATGGCCATAGCTCCTGAGTACATTATCACTGTTTCTGCTTAAAATTTAATTTACTATATCGCTACTGTGAACTACCTGGTTATATTGTAAGCGCCTTGATATCGACATTGTACATAATTAAGTGACCAGTTCATCTAAGTCAGTCAGTCGTACATCAGGCTGCTTACATACCTTTGTTACTGTTTTACTGACGTGGGTTTAAATCCTCTACATAGAAACGTCATTATGTTCTCATGATTTTGTCTCTAGTCAGTATATCTTGTGACCAACTTGAAGTTTGAAAGTAAAATACTGCTACAATGACATCAATGTTGTTTTAAAAGCTTTATTCACAAAATATAAGAATACTTTGGGATGCTGTTTTGTTCCTAGTAAATGTGGGTTAATGTTCCATGTGGATTTGATTCATGTTACGGTAAAGTTTCTCAATAAGAATACTAGTTCAGAAGGCAAATTTACAAATGTGTTTTGATCGAGGTTAGACATTATTATCGTTGGATGCCGTCTCAGTGTTCTAGAGGTTAAACATTCACGTGTGAGACCGAAGCTCCTAGATTCGGTCCCTGCATGCTGGATCGTGGGTGTTCATCACTGAGGAGTCCCGTACTAGAGCGAAGTGGTCGTCCACTACTTCCAGTTTTTCAGTGGTCGTATAACTTATATCGGTTCATGATTTAAGTGAAATTATAAATATATACTGAATGAGTCCCTTCTTACTCTATTCTAAAATTCGATAGCTTGGACTAATACAATTCTGTTTGAAGTTATATAACAATATCTTTCTAGAGTCCTACTGCATCATTAATCAATCTTTGACAAAGCAGAAACACATCATCGTGCATCATTTATCTACAAGGATTATTACTCGTTGGTCTACCAAGGAAGTAAATGAAATGTTTCATTTTGATTACTTTCCGACACTATGCAACAAATCAGCCTGGATATATATATATATATATATATATATATATATATATATATATATATATATATATATATTCAGACCGTTGTTATCACTGTTTACTAAGAAATTCTGAAGTGGTATTTGTCCTAACCACATAATCCTCAAACCTGAACGTTGTATAACTGGGAAAACAGATTGTAAATCACCAGCGTAGATGATCTATGTCGAAATGATTGGAGGCCTACTCGAGTTAGACGTGAATGGTGTGATAAAGTAGCTAACGTCGAAGTCACACCTCGTGGTCAGCACCTTACGTGGACTACCCCATTGACGTATCAAGGTACCATAGATACTTTGAAGACTGTACAACACAGAGGACGTTATTACAGGAATATATTAGTTAAGGTAGATACAGGCGAAAGTAAGACCACTGCCGCATGGGCCAGTCCATGGCATATGATTAACTAATGCGCGTTGCTTGTACATGACCTTGGCAGGGAGCGATGATCTGTTCGACATTCAGTGATCCAACTGCCGGATGATTTGGCTAGGGCTCAGTGACATTTCACTGGCCCTACAATACTCCCCCACCAGATTCAATGGCCGTTTGAATCGGTACCAAACATGTTGGGAGCAGTCGCGCGCCAGAGAGTGCCAAACGAATATTATAAATCCTCTAGGTATTGCTTATCTGTAAAAGAAATGGAAAGGAGGCGGCAGAAACTGGTCGGGAAACAGCGAGTCATAATATGTTAGTAGGACGTTGGTTAAACGTAAAGCGATTAACCATAGAAATAATGAAAAGAACAAAGCGTTTAATTGTTCTATCAAGTCGCGCTGAAATATATAGCTTTGACAAGCAATTCAGTTCCTCCGATGACAAACGTTAAGTCCGTCGCAAGAGTAATGATGCTATAGCGATAGTAGGATAAGTGTATTATCAATCGATGTCTTTGTTTGTACTGTCATTAGTTTAAAGTTGTAAGTCGGACAGTGTCGTTGACAGCTATTAATTAGTGTCAAATTCTAGTTATATCTATATCTAACAGACTAACCGTAAGTACAGAAGTATAACCGTGAAGAGTGGTCGTGATTTCATTGTGCGAATCTATTGGCCAACTTGTAGTCACAGTTTGAAAAGTCGATGACTGCTGCTACAGTTAGTAAGGGTTGAAGGCTACAAATCGACAGCAAAGGTGGCACGATGAAGTCTCTAAAAGATGATAAACGGTGAGTGCTGCGTGTTTGTTCGGTTAGTAAACAGAAAAATATCGAAAAGAACATAAGAAAACAAAAGTGTCACTCTGGACTCATGTCAATGATACCCTTAAAAACGCTGTCAGTGTTGGGATAGAGGCGACAATATCGTTTTCAGTTTGTAGGAGATTCGCTCGACTGCATAAACTGATGATTCGCGCGAATGATAATGTCGTCAGACCACCAATTGAACTGGACAGGTTGTAAATCGTCGAGTAGTTGAACAACCGATTGATGTACCGAAATCATCGGTGAGATAACAGCCACGAGGAAACAATACTTCATAAAATAAAGTACGACGTCGAAGTAGAATAACTACAATAGTTCTGATGTATTATAAAGTCAAGTTTAAATAACATCGTTCTTACGTATACTAACAATTGCACTGAACGGTCGTTTAGGTATTATTAGCGTAACAGTTGGATGTGTGAATAAAAACATATACGAAAACTATGGTTGGGTTCGTGGAGAATTTTCGAGGACGTTTAGATATTTTCCAAACCCGTATTGTATACAAATATACCGAAAATGGAATTGGAATGACTGTCGTGTAATATGAAAATCGAGCCATGATTTACCGTGTGAAATAATGGCAAATACAAGGGGTATAGTAAACATTAATTAAAATGGTAACCACCAATGTAACTAAGGTTTAGAGGATCCAGGTAACGTGGCCATTTCGTAAAAGGCTGATACAAAGAGCTTATTACCTAGCGTTAAGCGACATATTAAGTACGACAACGTGTGCACTTGGGACACGGACTAAGCGTGCTCGTGTACATGCAATATGTTTTACCACAGTATGTCGACTAACGAGTCATAAATGTACATGATTTCGACTAAAACTTGACGGCAGTGACAGAATGTATGATTTGTTTACGTGAAAGAAACTACGAAATGTTATCACGCATCATAAATATAGTACGAAATAATCTAATGAAATTATGGAACTCGCCTGGGTTACTCTTGCCTTTAAGTAATGAAGTAGGCAATAGTTTGAATCTGGATTATGTACGAGGTACTGTTGATTAAATTTTTCGATTAACACAGCGTTGTAGACTGACGAACAGTCTAAACGAGATCTAAGATCGCAGGAAATTTATAGTTCAAACTCACCGTGAATTTCTAGCATTCGTATCCTCTGTTTGGCCATGGAACTCAGCAATTGGAAATTAGGCAGGCAGTGGTAAAAAAGCAGAACATTCTAGTGGATAGTGATTAAGCAGAAAGATGAATTTATAGTCGATAGTTAATCTTGTCTTATTTATACCGGTGGATAAGGTACAAAGAGATATGCGTTTGTGTTGTCTTGTGGCTATACTCACGAGTGGTTGATATTTTAAAAGACATATTACACAGGAGCATTTACATGCTGCTAATGCTTGTTAAAGAACCATGATAGCCGATTGTAATCGTAGTTGATTGGTTAGTTCTGTCGATCGAACTAAGTATCTAAGTTTAAATACTAATCAACATTGACATGAAGCAACGAAAGTTCACAGTAACAGATTAACATAGGCGATGATAAAAATGAAAAAGAATAAGTATAGAATGCAAAAATAAAGATCATAGTGATAGACTGCGTTATTCGAAGTCTTGCTCACCAGTGTAAATCACCAGCGTAGATGATCTATGTCGAAATGATTGGAGGCCTACTCGAGTTAGACGTGAATGGTGTGATAAAGTAGCTAACGTCGAAGTCACACCTCGTGGTCAGCACCTTACGTGGACTACCCCATTGACGTATCAAGGTACCATAGATACTTTGAAGACTGTACAACACAGAGGACGTTATTACAGGAATATATTAGTTAAGGTAGATACAGGCGAAAGTAAGACCACTGCCGCATGGGCCAGTCCATGGCATATGATTAACTAATGCGCGTTGCTTGTACATGACCTTGGCAGGGAGCGATGATCTGTTCGACATTCAGTGATCCAACTGCCGGATGATTTGGCTAGGGCTCAGTGACATTTCACTGGCCCTACAAGATGTTCAACACAGAGAGTAGAACATCAATGGAGAACGCGAAAATAATCCAAACATCCAGTCGGATGGCGTGTATCAACCTCTCAGACCTGGCCATTTTATATAACCTGTCTTTACTAACATTAAATAAATTATTCTATCTTTAACTCAAACTTGTTCTTTAAAAGCGCCAGACGCCATATACCTTATTCGTACGATATGGCAGGTCAGGGTAGACAATAATGGGACTGCTACGTAAGATGGCATAGATTATTTGATCACATCATGACACATTTACAATTTTAGCACTAGTTCTATCATTATAGCAGTGCTAATAACAAAGTACACCATAATTTTACAATCTTCAGAATGTCCGGAATGGTGAGAACTGGCATAAACTTGCATGGTTATGGATGAGTGTAGTAACAAAATTTGTTAAAGCTGCTTGAAATCGAGTCAGTGTTAGTGTTTGATCGTGTCTTTTTCTATGTCTGGTGAACACGTAGAGACAGGAGCTTTCAAAATCATTTGTGATATGATTGGAAAGTGTTTAGTAGCAGATCGATTAAAGAAAAATATAGAAATAGAAACAGAGACACGAAATACGAGGTAGAAGGCTGAATGCAATTTGGAGATCAAGACCTGTGTTTGCAGATGGTAGTAGAAATGTGACACGTAAATATAAGTTTATATGAAAAACGGAACAAAAAGCGGTGCGGTAGTTAAATTTTTATATAGTTTGTATTGAAGGATATGCCTTCTGTACCAAAGCAATCTACAACTTCGGTATTCAGTATCAAACTATCAAAATGAGTGACGTATATGGTATATCTATAAAATGGAAGCCGATATTAGTTAAAGCTAGGACGTAGCGGCATATGGTTTCAACTAGAGTTAACCCGATCAAGAATTAGTGAGATACTTCATGACCAAAATATATAGGACGCGTTTTCAGGTAAACGTACTGACCGAAAACTATGGCAGACTCACCGAATCAAACAGGTAATTCCAGAAAGAATATGAATTGTGGCATCTAAATTTTATCTACGGAGTAGTTTCTAAGATAGTGTACTCAGTTTAGAGTATTTACGTCATCATATATGATATTTTCTTGAAAGCGTTACATTGAGGTCCGAATCGAACCAGTAATGCCAGAAAGTATGTGAGTGATAGCATTCAGTCACAATGCACGAAATAGTATGTAGAATGTGAAGTACAATTCTTCATCATATATGATTATACGTGTTTTGAAAGTGTCAGACTGTGATTCTGTCGTATGGATATACAATTATATTCGTATGAATTATGAATTCATTAATCTGTTATTTTGTTATACGGAAAAAAATATTATCGTCTATACGTAGATGTTTCTGAAAGTTGTCTTTTCTAATTCCATGAAAAAATGATCCGTTCTACACTGAGTGAATCTTAGAAAAGAAAACTGCAAGCCTCCGTCTGAGAGAAACGTTCTGTTCGTCGTGCTCACCAACGTTAGTATTCAGCAGCTCGTTTCCATATCCTCAAGGTATGTGCAGGGTTCATTTTATTTAAGATGAATACATTTCGGTGTTTGGTTGAACGTGATGTATATGCCTATCAGTTATTTTACTGCTGTAGAGTACTTAATAACTCCGCCTGTAGCCCTTATAGGGTTACTGCCGGTCCCAAGCTCGGGTAAAGGAGGAAGGTTGGGCATGGGGTTAGCGTCCCCATCCCGTAGAAAACTAACTCGCTAAAAAAACGCTTACCAGAAAAAATAATCCAAACCATTTTAACTCTGCCCTGGGAGTTAGAAGGTCTTCATTTGGAAGAATTATGACGCTTCATGGTGAAAGCCGAGTTCCTTCGGAAGCCACGAGGCCGATGCCCCTTCTAACAACCAGAGCAAACATTTTTATAGGTACATGGAACGTTCGAACAATGTGGGAAACCAGGAAGACCAGTCAAATAGCAATGGAAATGAGGAGATACAACTTAGCAGTACTGGGAATCAGCGAAACCCACTGGACACAAGCTGGACAACAAAGGCTAAATACGGGAGAGATGCTGCTATACTCCGGTCACGAAGAGGAAAATGCTCCACACACTCAGGGAGTCGCTCTTATGCTGTCCAAAGTAGCCCGAAATGCACTTGTAGGATGAGAATCTCACGGATCCAGAATCATCAAAGCATCATTCAAAATAAAGAAGGAGGGGATCTTAATGAGTATTATCCAATGTTATGCACCCACCAATGATAGCAACGACGACATTAAAGATCAATTCTACGAGCGGCTGCAGTCAATCATAGAGAAATACCCAAGGAAGGACCTAACTATTCTGATGGGAGATCTAAATGCCAAAGTCGGAATAGACAACACTGGATATGAAGATACTATGGGACGACATGGACTGGGAGAAAGTAACGAAAATGGAGAAAGATTTGCAAATCTATGTGCATTCAACAAATTGGTCATAGGAGGCACAATATTTCCACACAAGCGTATACATAAGGGTACATGGATCTCACCGGACCACACTACAGAGAACCAAATAGATCATATTTGTATCAACAAAAAATTCCGAAGGACAATAGAGGATGTGAGAACCAGGAGAGGTGCTGACATAGCTTCAGATCACCACCTAGTTGTAGCCAATTTAAAACTGAAGCTAAAACAGAACTGGACAAGTGGACAAACAGCAATACAAAGGTTCAATACAGCCTTCCTTCGAGATACTGACAAACTCAATGAATTCAAGATAGCTCTCAACAACAGGTTCCAAGCCTTACAAGATCTACTGAAAGAAGAAGAAACTAGTATGGAGGACAACCGGAAAGGCATCAAGGAAGCATTAACTTCAACGTGTCAAGAGTTTCTGGGTCTAAAGAAATACCATCATAAGGAATGGATCTCTACAGAAACACTGGACAAGATCAAAGAAAGGAAGAACAAGAAGGCAGCAATAAACAACAGTCGAACACGAGCAGAGAAAGTCCAAGCACAAGCTGAATACATAGAAGCAAACAAACAAGTGAAGAAGAGCATTAGAGCCGACAAAAAGAAGTACGTGGAAGAACTAGCAACGACGGCAGAAAAAGCTGCTAGAGAAGGAAATATGAAACAGCTTTACGATACAACGAAGAAACTAGCAGGGAAATACAGTAAACCAGAGAGGCCGGTCAAAGACAAAGAAGGCAAGCCAATCACCGAAATTCAACAACAGCATAACAGATGGGTAGAATACTTCGAGGAACTCCTGAATAGGCCGGCTCCAATGAATCCACCGGATATCGAAGCAGCACACGTAGATCTTCCTATAGATGTCAACCCACCAACGACGGAAGAAATTAGAATGGCCGCCAGACAAATCAAGAACGGGAAAGCAGCAGGACCCAACAACATACCAGCTGAAGCACTGAAGTCAGACATCGAAGCAACCACAAGCATGCTTTATCTTCTATTCAAAAAGATTTGGGAGGAGGAACAAGTGCCGATGGACTGGAAAGAAGGGCACTTCGTCAAGATTCCAAAGAAAGGAGATCTGAGCAAATGTGAAAACTACAGAGGCATTACACTACTGTCAATACCAGGGAAAGTCTTCAACAGAGTGTTGCTGAACCGGATGAAGGATGCAGTAGACGCCCAACTTTGAGATCAACAAGCTGGATTCCGTAAGGATCGGTCGTGCACAGACCAAATTGCAACACTACGGATCATCGTCGAACAATCAGTTGAGTGGAACTCATCACTATACATCAACTTCATTGATTATGAAAAGGCATTCGACAGTGTAGATAGGAGGACATTATGGGAACTTCTTCGACACTATGGAGTTCCTGAGAAGATTGTCAATATTATCCGGACTCGTACGACGGACTACAGTGCAAGATCGTACATGCAGGACAGCTGACAGACGCATTCCAAGTAAGGACCGGAGTCAGACAAGGCTGTTTACTCTCTCCCTTCCTCTTTCTTCTGGTGGCCGACTGGATTATGAAGACCTCGACATCTGAAGGAAAACACGGAATACAATGGACAGCTCAGAACCAATTAAACGATTTGGACTTCGCAGACGACCTAGCCCTCCTATCACGTACACACGAACAGATGCAGATGAAGACAGCCAGTGTAGCAGCAGTCTCTGCATCAGTAGGCCTCAGCGTACACAAAGGGAAAACCAAGGTCCTCAAATTCAAAACGGACAACAGCAATCCAATCACTCTTGATGGCGAAACTCTGGAAGATGTAGAATCCTTCACATACCTAGGAAGCATCATCGATGAACAAAGAGGTTCAGATGCAGACGTAAGGGCGAGGATCGGCAAAGCAAGGGTCGCATTCCTACAATTGAAGAACATATGGAACTCAAAACAACTTTCAACCAATATCAAAGTGAGAATCTTCAATACGAACGTCAAGGCAGTTCTACTGTATGGAGCTGAAACTTGGAGAACTACAACAACCACAATCAAGAAAGTACAAGTATTTATAAATAACTATCTACGCAAGATACTCAACATCCATTGGCCGGATACCATCAGCAATAGCCTTTTGTGGGAGAGGACAAACCAACTTCCAGCTGAAAAAGAAATTAGGAAAAGACGATGGAAATGGATAGGACATACATTACGCAAATCGTCAAACTGCATCACGAGGCAAGCCCCAACTTGGAATCCTAAAGGGAAGCGAAAAAGAGGAAGGACAAAGAACACATTGCGTCGGATTATAGAAGCAGATATGAAAACGATGAATTACAACTGGACGGAGCTAGAAAGGATTGCCCAGGACAGGGTTGGATGGAGAATGCTGGTGAGCGGCCTATGCTCCTTCACGAGGAGTAACAAGCGTAAGTGAGTAAGTAAGTAAGAGTACTTAATGTGTGGTTTGTCATTAAAATGATTGCTTGTAAAATCTCACTTCAAGTATATGATTTATGTGACAATGGTCTACCATCCTACTCGTAGATGCAAAGTCATTGTTTTTAGTACATACATTTGCGTGTTCCGTTAATTTTTTATGACTTATGTGGTATAGGTATCACTCATTTTGCCTACAATGTATCGCCTTACTTACTTTGAGTTTAGCAATAAGCTTAGCTCTGTTTTTCTAGACCGCCTCGCCCCTGTGGATGCCGAATTGCTCCTTTCGGTTTATATAATTAGTCTATTGTGATTTTCGAACAATGGTGATTACCTTGGAGATAAAACCTGTTTACTTTCAAGTCACCATTCGAGACACGAAGTTGCAATCCAAGTGGCTTTCCATTCTCTGATAAGATTAGAAAATGTGATCTAACATTTTATTCTTTTTCTAAATTAATAAAATTATAGATCATAATAAAAATTACATTAAAAGTAAGCACAAAAGCAACACACTCCTGGGTTAACTTTAAATAAGCCAGAGAAACATATGTGCTAAACTATCTAGAAAGCTTAGAATGTGTCCTCTCAGTAAGTAACCATATTTTGAGACCTGTTGATCAGGGAAAAAATAGTATCTGAGTCTTTGAACAGGACAGTAAAGAAAGACCTAGAGATGTCTATGAATATGCTAGAAAATGTGCAAACCTGGGTCAACTCTAGCCTATCCGTAGACACAATATCTGAATATAATAGCTTCATGAAGTTAGGTTGGCGGGAACCACCATTCTTGCAAGTGAGTTTTCTGAATTCACTCAATGATATGATCCGCGTCTCGATCATCCACATATATTTTATTTCTTTAGAATCCTTTTGTTTTTCTTTAGCATTATTTTTAACCATTATTACAGCGTTGTTTATGAGTTCTGAAAAAATCTCAAGCTGATCTTTGACCGACGGGAATGACCTTAGTATGTAATCATACGATCTTCGATGCCGACCATATAATTACTGGAATGATGTATGTTCAACATGTCGTTAGCATGTCGATAGCATTCGATCTGCACCAATAAGGACTTGACACATATGACATTGGTCACCACCCAGTGATCAATCAATTGGGATGTTCAACATTTAATACCAAGTTATTTAGAAATGACAGTGATATTTTCCTCTATGAAATAATTTTATTCATTTGACCGTAAATTACTCATCAAAATTTCTGCTTTCACTTCAACGGAATTTATTTCAGTTAGAATATTCGCCAAAAGTATTGTTTTACTCGAAATTCATTTGCATCGGTACTTTTAAGTACATTGTTCCTTTGTATTTGTTTGCACCTCGGTACTCGCTCGGTAGATGAACAAATTGATGCGAAGTTACCTCAGATAAACTCAGAATTGATTAACTGACATGTGCCAAAGGAGGAAGAACCAAGTTCAAAGAGGTCTGTCAGAAGTAAAAGCTCAAGAAAAAAGTTTCTACTGCCCTACGTCTCCCAAATGACAGGTCGCAGGAAACGCCTAGAAAACCTAATCGTAAGAGTATGTCTGTTCCTAGCAGCAAAAACCCAGGTCTGACTACCCAAGTCATCGGAGATCATCCAGGATCTCACAGTGTGTGTAACGTGACTGTGGTTGCTCCTCCAATGAAAGTTGACGCGTGTGTACAGATGGAGAATAAGAAACGGGAGAATATTACCAAAAAAATGCCAGTCCCCCAAAACGCAGCTGGGAAATTAGTATTATTATCCACAAACATCTTATGTGTACATAAGTGTTGTAAAGAAACCATTCCGGGTTTCTTCAAAAATACAATAATACACAAGTTTCAATAATGTTAGCATTATATTCGCCATATTTGAAAAAGAGAAAAAAAGATAATAATGATAATAGAATGATAATGATAAATCAGGTTCTATGTAATTTAGAAGAATAATGAGTTGACTTTAAAGAAGGAAAGGGAGAAAATAATGGAATAAAAATAAAGGAGACGCGAAATACGCAAATGATTTATTGAGCGTGTTTGTGAACACAGAACAAGAATAAACTACTATGTATATATCGCCGAATGAGTAACAAAATAAACAAGAAAAATAACTTACTGTTGCAGTAAGATGTGACGGTAGAATAAGTGTTTGTGCAGTAATCGTTTGGAGTGATGCTATGAAAGCCTCAATTAAATTTGACGTATGCATTTTCTCAATATCATAGTTCACATCGAGCACTCTACAAGTTTACATTATCACAACTATAAACTTAAACAGTTGCACTGCATAAATACTTAGCACGGCCAGAATTCTAACACAATTATGCCGAGATTGGATCTGGCGTGTAACGGCGATGCGATGCCACTTTGGAAAATATGTTGAAGACTGTACTCAGTGTAATGCTAAAGCGTAAAGCTAATCATTAACGCTCCAAGACATCTTCACGAATGTACACTAATTCATTTGTATTGGTTATATCTATTTAACGACCCTACTTGAGAAGCATACTGTGAGCCAAAAAATGTCATAATTTGTAGATCGTGGCGTGTACTTGCACTTTCAGAAATATATTACTGTTGCTGTAAGTTTGGGTACATTTACGGAAGCGCTAGAATATTTCCCTTATTACGTAGATTGTTGGATGACATCATAGAGTAAGAAGAGATGGATACCGAAGAGTAGGAAATACCGTTTATAGGCCGGTCGATAAGGACAAGGTCTAATTTGATACGCCTGATCCAGAGATGTTCCAATTTGAGTTGCTGATATTTTTGGTGATAATCCTTGTTGTCGGAGTACCCCGAAACAGCTTTGATGAACATTCTTTGAACACCTTCAATTTTAATCAGGTCATTATACCTGCAATTACTGTAAACTACAATACCATATTCAAGAATGGGTAAGATACATTTTCTGTATAATAATCGCGACTCGATATTATTGAAGTTTACCATTATGAATCCAATGAGCTTTCTAGTTTTGGATACTAGAAATGAATCGTGCTCGGAAAAGTTCAAACTGTAGCTGGATCTCAAACCCAAGTCACGAATAGTGTTGAGAAGTTTCTGTGTATATTTGTGTATAGCCAGATTTAGATTAAGCCAGCGGCCAAAGTGAATAAATTCACTTTTGCCAACATTAAGTTGCGAATTCCACAAAACAGTCCATTCGTACAACTTGTTTATTTCTTCTTGGATTACAGCTGACATATAGCTTTCTTTGGTGGGAAAAGAGAATGAATAAAAGGTCATCGGTAAGAAGGAAAGGTTTGTCATTCTGTAAGAGGGAACACACATGATTGATGAAAAGAAGAAACAGTAATGGAGTAATAACACCGGTTATATTCACAGGCTTAGAGTAGTAAGATTCAAAGCGGACGATTCGGCTACGTCCTGCTGAAAAGATCAAAGCCAAGATAAGAGGGGATTCCGTATGTAAAATGAAGAGAGTTTTAGAATTTTTTGTGAGACACAGTCGAAAGCACTACTAAAATCGAAGTACAGAATTATCACTGACTGACCAACATCTCTTTTCTGGGTAATTTGATCCAAAATATTTCAGGTGTAATGTGAAGCATGAGCGTTTAGTCATAAACCCGTGTTGGGATAGGTTAATCAGACTGGTAGAAAGTAAAAATGATAAAAGCTGTTTGTGGATGATTTTTTCCATGGTTCTTGATAGCACGGATGTCAAATTAATGGATCTGTAGTTGATAATATCACTACATGATCGAGTTTTGAATCTGGGGGTGATAAGAGATGTTTTCCATACAGATGGATAGGCCCTATGTCCCATAGATAGGTTGAAAAGTTTTAAATAAAAAAAACTGGAATTATCTACTACCATATTTCACAAATGATGAAGGAATCCCGTCTGGTCCATCAACATAAGACTTTGTCAGGGCAGCTGTGGCCTGCTTGATGTTGGTAGGTGTGAAATCAATTTTGGATAGGTGTCTGGATGTCGACATTGGAAATATATTGGTAGAGGTTTCAGTTTAATGTTGTATCATAGCGAGAAATGCTAGCTGAATTGTGTATTGGGTCGACAACAATGCTTCCGTTAACTATGAAGATTTTAGTCGTGCCAAGGGAATTCGACTCAACACGGGATTTATAAAGCGGAAATATTATTAGCCTCAGGTTTTTACTACCTAGGGCTTTATTTTCTGTATTCATAAAATACATGCATTTAGATGCAGCTTTTCTGTCGCTAAAGTTTAGTATACTCTGAGATGCATACACGCCACGATGCTCGAGGTAGCTGTGTTTCAGTTTTCTCGGCTTTCCTTTGAAAGTCTTTAAAGTATTTTGGACCCTGTTAACATTATAAGCAACATGGCCAATAATTAAAGCAGTGCAGTCAAGACAACATATTAGATTGTGGTATAAATCGGAAAGCCTAGTGTTAATATTATTTATAGTTAAATAAGGTTTCTATGATAAACATCGAATAAGAGTTTCAGTCCATTTCCAGGTTTGTCGATCAAACTGTCGGCTCTGGTACATTATTGCAGATTTACAGTTCAATTGTGTAGCGTTTAAAGAATGAATAATAAACAATCCAACTCTATGATCACTCATAAAAAACTCATGTCTAATGTCTGTTTTGATTGCAAGTTATAAATTAAGTATATCATTCTTCCTAGTTGGTTTTTGAACTTGTTGGACACATCCACAAAGTTCTAGTGTTTCAACTAACTTGTTATATCGACCTGGTACCGAATTCGAACGCCATGTAATGTTTGACAGATTAAAATCACTTCCGATTATTTTAAACGTACGCAGTTAGTGAGAAGCGACGAAAAATATTTTATTTAGTAATCTGTCAAAGATAGTATTCGCATAAGGCGGTCTGTATATGTATCCCATCGGTAGATAATTTTGCGATCCACAGTCTACAGTAACCCAAGTAAAGTCATCTGTAGCATCAAGAGATCTGTCTTCAAATTTGCACGCCTGAATGTCCGAACGGACTGTAGTGTTTGGATGAACTAATTATACCATTGTACTTGTTGAATGCTCGATTTCAAATTCTAAATATTCCGGCTAGCACGCTACAACGTGGAGGTGATAATATGTGTGTTTTGCTTCTCAAACTATTTTCAATATCACTCTCCACAGCGTGTTACCCTACTGTCTGGAAGACTACAAATATCATTCCCAAAATTAAAACAGGACTTGAAGCAAATGTTGGCAATTACCGGCCAATAAACATAACTTCAGTGGTGTCTCAAGTGGTGAAAAAAGTAGTTAAGGCGGCGGTAGTCCAACATCTACTTTCTAATAATCTCATCTCGACCTCCTAGCATGGATTTCTTACGTCCAGATCATGCGATACATGCCTAGTAGACTACCTGAGTGATATAACGCTGTAACGAGACAACGGACTCCTTTTATCAGTCCTACTCTTCGACTTTAAGAAAGCCTTTGATAAGGTTCCACATATAAGGCTTCTTGTCAAACTAAAGTCCTCCGGAATAAACAACCCACTGTACTCATGATTTGCTTTGTTCTAGACCTAGACCAATAACTAGTGGAGTCATCCAGGGTAGCGTATTAGGTCCATTCTTGTTTTCTATGTATATAAACGATATATGTAACATCATAAAGTTTGTGAAACCATACTTATATGCTGATGATCTCAAAACAGTATACGGCTATAAGCCTGAGGCTCTAAGTGAAAGTGTATCCCTGATTCAAAATGACCTCAACAACCTAACTATCTGGAGCGAAAAATGGCAATTACCATTTAACCTAAACAAGTGCGGGATCATGCGCTTTGGGAAACATCTCTGTGAACTGCAACTTCACCCAGATAAAAGTAGAGTCCCAACACTCGAATCAGTACACGATCTAGGAATTAATTACATAGGAAGCCTGAACTTTGAAGAGCATGCCTCCTCTATTATTTCTAAATTTAGACGGATAATTGGTATCATAACGAAAATTTTCTTCACAACAGAGGCAAAGCTTACTCTCTGCAAAATATGTGTACGACCTTCCCTTGAATACTGCTTTATTATCTTCTCTAATATGAATATCACAGACAAGATAAGAGTAGATGTTCAAAGACGCTTCACACGCAAACTGCTAACCAGTGACTCCGATCTCGTCTACACAGATAGATGTAAGCACCTATCATTAGGACATTTATGGCACCGTAGGCCAAAGAACAATCTAATATTTCTCTACAAAGCAATATATGGACTGTCATTTCTAACCGCCTGCCCAACTATGATCCATGACCCAACCTATAGACTAAGAAGCAACGCATATACACTACTAACCGTAAAACAACAAAAACGAATGCGTTGTAAATTTCTTATAATGTGATCTGGTTTTTTGTGGAACAAGTTGCCAATACCTACCCGTAACTGTGACACTTTTACCGAATTCAAAATGCCAATAGCCCTGTTACTAGACTCAACTATACCTTCAGCTCCCGCCCACCAGTGAGGCCTTTTATTACGGACCGCCTAATATCTGGACGGAGCAACAATATAACGAACCCCATTGTTATTAATATGAATATAACTATATTTCAGAACATATGGTTTATCCTCTCATATTATTCATTGATTGTTAATCATGACATTATGCTCCTCACCCTCACTTTCAGTTCCTTAATCTCTCTAATTGTTAAAGATACATTATTGTTCCTTAGTATCATGTCCTTTATTTCTATCATAAGTAGACAGACAACTCACTAATCTTATGGATGCTGATCAACTAAGGCCTATCACACGAAGTTCAAAATGTTCTAAAGTCTTCTGAATTGCTCAATAATTTATTTTTCTTACCCCGAAAATTTTACAATTTTATACTCTTTCATACCCTCAAATATTCCAGAGGGATATAAAGTTGTGGTTTCTACAAGCTCTCAACTTGACATGGATCTATTTTCGACCGCCAGTTGCACGTCACAACGCAACCTTCATAAAGCGCGCCAACCGTGATACTGACAACACGATTCTTACTAAAATCATCTACATTCATATCTTACAAAATATCAACCCAGCTGAGTAATTTACTACATTGAAAATTGTATCTTTTGTAACGATTTGATTTTGCCTGTAAACTGGAATGTCATATGTAACAAACTGATATTTGAGAATAAATTACTGTTATCATCATTATTATTATTGTAACGCCTCCTATTTCATGATATCTATCGGTTCAAAAGAAAATGTAGCTATCTACATTCAAGGAGTGATCTGACATAGATGATTTGCACCACGTCTCCGTAATAAGTATAATGGTTGGATTTACTAGAGATAAAAGGGATTTAATATGAGTAAATTTATTGGACAGAGAGCGGCCACTGAATTAAAGAATAAGAAACTGGGAGGTATCATGATGAAGAAGGTTAGAGTAAAAATCAAAATTCGTAGCTCCATGAATACTCGTAAGATTGGCCGAGACAAGAGTTGTGTTGCGAGGGGAAGTAGATTCAACAACTTTGTCATCATTTGAAATATATTTACCGTTGCCAGCAGAAAAGCTGGCGGAATTACAAAAAAAGTCTTTTCATTGGTATCGGATATAAAACCTGATAAAAACATAGTGTACATATTGAGAGCCAAACCAAGAAGGCTATCAGGTCTATGTGTGCGACTAAGTGGCCATTTACAATTCAGATTACTATTTATACCAGATGTATGGGTAACATGTTCTAGACGTTTATTTCCAAGGTTTGTGGTTTCGTTTGGCCCCTTCGTAATTTTGGGAAGATCGAGTGTTGTTAAACATACTTCAAATAGCTCAAATGGTTGTGGACGGAATAAAAAAGACTTTCGCTTTACAGACTTCCGTGTCTAGCGGCAACGGGCTACCAGTATCTCAAGGCAGGAACTTGGGCGTATTAGCGATTAAAGAAGAAAAAGAAATTGGTAAATCATTGTGAAATACTATCCTTGGTCCCTCAGAATATGCCAAGTTTCCTCCTAAAGGACTACTGAGGAGTCGCTTGAACTAGCTCAGCCGGTAGAGAATTCCAGCATTTGACAACTCTTAAGGTATAGAAGTTGTGTCTACAGTCCGTTCTGCTGTGTTGTCTCCAGTTTATGGTTGTTACCCCTTAGTTTTGTGTTGGAGCAGATGTTCAGACGTGTTGATGTTGCTGTAAGCCATTAGAAGGTCACTTCTAAGACGCATGTACTCTAATGAGTAAAGGCTTAGTGATTGGAGGCGCTCTTCATAAGGCTTGAATTTTGTTGCTCACCATTGGATACGCTTCAGAGTGTCCTTATCTTATTCGAGTGATAGAAAAAATACTATGTTTCCACACACTAAATGGGGACAAATGAAACTGTTGAACATTATGTGGAAAGTTCTTCCGTCAAACTGGTCAAAAAATGCGCCTCAGTGTTGCCAGTGCAACGTTTGCTCAAAAAGCCTTTTCGTCACAGTTAGCGTAAGACTTCAAGGTGAAGCCGTCACAAAACCATTGATGAGTCTCCGCGACATTCCATAGGTTCCTCCAGAATCTAGATCTAAGTCAGCAGTCATAAGGCGTTGGACACCACCTACATAGAAGTTAATTTCCTCTTGCTTTGAAATCTAGGAGATTCAGGAGAATTTATTGGTGGTGGCACATTTGTAAAGGTAAATGTGCTCTAAATATCGGAATTAATTTTACGACCATTGGGATTATGATGCGTTTGGGAGTTTGCCCTGTAATAATATCTTCCTGCTTTTTGCTGGCATTTTGTTCCATCTGGAAGAATCTTAATATCCTTGAAAGTCCGTTTTTATCACATTGAATTGGAAAAAGTTAGAAACTCACTGTCGTCTACAGACGAATCAAATTTGAAAAAGATCGGTGGGTGCGAACCAGGATGACGTCTTTTAACCTTGTGCATACACATGGTGTATGCGTCATGGCTCCAAGCAGATTAAATTTCATATTTTTAGGGGCATATGCGTCCGATATATTAAACACAATTGCATCGCCAGATCGTCTTATTCTTTCAACTACCTCTGATTCAACACGATCTGGGAAATTATTCATGTCATTTATTTGATCTGGAGTTATTGCGAGGTTTGGGTTGATGAGATAATCAAGCGGATCGAGAATGTTCATGTCAACTTGCAACTTTTTTATATCATCCATATGGTTGCAGTTGTGATTATCATCACTGTTTACCAGTAGAGTCTTTAACATGTATGGAATGGAGACGACTGGTATAAGCTTGTCTGCTTCCAGATGAAAGGGGTAGCTCATCTCGCTAAAACTATCGGAAATCTTGTCGGTAGTTGTGCTCGATTTTGTCGCTCTCCTACGTTTGGCTGTACGTCTAGAAGCAGGGACCTTCATTTTCGTTTATGGTATGATAGGAAAATGAGAAATAGCAGATGGACTGAACAAAATATTGGAAATAGAAATGGATGAAAAAATCAATGGCGAGGGCTCAATATAGTCTATAAATCAAAACCTATGTTTAAAACAAGAGTGAATGTATAGTGAGGATTATTGAAGCCATCAAAAACAAAAGGGGAGAATGGCTGGAGGATTCTAGTAGAGATGAAGTTAGTATATCAGTAAATGTGTGAAGGCAAGTTAGAACATAAAGGTGCACATTGCGTAAATTTTAACATATATATTACACGAAAGATGGCCTTATATAATAATGTAATTTAGAACTGTCGATAATTAGTATCAAACAACCAAATAGGGTACAGTAAGTGGTACATATATAAACTGAAAGCCTGCATTAGTTAAAATTGAGGGGTTCAGAGATAAGTAGTTCTGAAGATTATTACCATCCAAGAATACTATAGTGCTTTATGACCAAATATATGAAATAGCATTTTGGATAAAAATACTGATCTAAAACTATGACAGAAACACTGAATTGAACAGGTAATTTCGGAAATTCAATGATTTATAGTATCCAAATACCACTAGAGGGTAGTATATAAAATATTGAGTACAGTGCATTATCGTGCACAGTTTTATATATTTCATGATATATGGTAGATGTCTGGTTAAATCCTGTAAATACACAAAGTACCTGGGCTATAGCATCCAAACACAATATAAAAAATAGAATGCAAATATGAAATTCGACTTTCCATCGAATATGATTATATATGGTTTTAAAAATTACTGAGCATAGTTTGATCGTATGGCCGAAATGGATATGTAATTATATGATTATGAATTATTGTACGAATATGATCATATATACCATGAATATGTCAAACTGAGATGTTATCATATAGCATAAAATTTACAGTTTATGTATAAATAGTTCAGAGTTCAGTTACATTCCGTAATTCCAAGAAAAAATAATCCATCCAGCTCTGTGAGAACCTTAGAAAAAGAAAACTGAATGCCTCGGCCTGAAGGTAACGTTCAGTCGGTTGCGCGTGCTATCGAGTTACACAGGCCAATTAGCCTGTGTTTATCGTACTACAAGTTGTGTTAAGGCATTATTTACTTTTGTAAATTAATTTAATAAAGTTTTCTATCACTTGAACTTTGATTATTCGAGGCTTTTTTGTTTTTTGTATCTGTGTGTTTGTGTTCATTATTTACATATATTCAAATTCACCTATCAGAGATCCTTACATTCCAGTGATACACCTGTGGGCGAGTTCAGAAGCGTTTTCCAGTATGCGACGAATTTAAAAAGATGCAGACCACGTGCTCGTTCCGACTACTGTAAAGCATCACTACAGATAACTTCTTTAAGGCTAATAATGTTAAATGTAATGAAACACATTCGGGGACAAGTGTCGGCCCAAAGAGTGGAGGAATTGGCGCTCTATCATTGATCAACACTCTACTGAAGGTCGTGAAAGTTGAGAACCGGACTCTTAAGGAAGTTCAACTTCACAGTCACTAACGGAAAAATGCGTAATTCAGTGAATGGAAATGATGTGGGCAACACTGTGACTACACGGCAGTGTTGTGATTGCCTCGTGTGGTTACAGATATTGTGCACCTAGCGCAGCAGATGGGATGGTCTAAGTTTTCTTGGTAAGCCATATTTAAAAAGTACTAATACAGAGATGTCGTCACCTGTACATTTGTCAGTCAAAGAAAAGCTAGGTGGAATTGTATTTGGCAAGATGGAGGGTGACGACCTCACTGTTTTGAAGGCAATTAAATCCCTCAGCCTTTTTCGCATGATTATTCCTGAACTGCCGACGTCTGTGCTTCAAATGACTAACAGATAGCCGAAGGTTTCATTCATTGGAGTACTCGGCTACAAAAGCATAAGTTCACAACGACATGCTTCCGTGTGTAATCGAGAAGCCAAAAAGGTGAGTTGATAAATGTTTGTACTTCATTCATACCTATGGCGGTTAGTAACCCGTAAGTTGCAGTAATTTTAAACACGATATCATTAGGTTGCACAATGTTGATAGCGCAACACTGAAGATTATCCAATAAGGAGTCACTGATCTATCTAGGATGATCGACAAACTGACTGATTACATCAAAACCTTATCCATCGTTGTGACAGGTGAAATGTAGGATCTTCAAGTTGCGCATCCACATTAAGAACACCGGAAGAAATGCGTACTGTTAAAGCTACATTAGAGAAACAAACATTCGGGGTCAGTTCGTAAGTAGTGACTGTTCTTTATAAAGTTTCAGGTGAACAAACTGCCGGAAATTGTTTGTAATGATCTTCAGAAGTCTGTAGAATTATGGTCTACTATGATATTAGTACTGCTCTAATAATAGACCTAATCTATAGGATCTTACGTGGAAGTCACATCATGATCTACACCAACCCACTGTATCGTAACAATTACCAATACATGATGGAGAACAAGCTTAGGCTAGAGAAAGAGAAATATATTTAATATAGAAAAAAGATATAAGGTAACATGCTGCAGGGCCCACGCCTGCGTGGCCAAACCATGCCATCCGATCGACTCTAATTAATTCAATTCATTCTTCCCGCCCACCTCATCGTTGGGTTTTCTCCGCCTTAAATGTTGAATGTCTATTTCCCAACTTGTCTCGTATTACGGCCCAATGCCACTACAAGTCTACCAAAACGTACCTAGCCTATGCGTTGACGACGAAACAAGCAGTAACTCATACCTCATGTGAAAATAAAATTAAAATAGGTATTAGTAATTACATATTCTATAGGAGGATACAAGGTAAGTCCACATAAGTCTTAAGTCAGTCAGTCAGTAGTAACGCAGAACTTCGTACGCACGTACATCAGTTCGAGTTGCCATACCACATTTGCAAAGAGATGCAGTTGTCGATTCAAATCCCATAGTGGTAGAGGTAGTAAGAGTACAAACAGTAATTCGAAAGATTAGGGTTTGAAGGTATTATTCAAGGAGTTTAATCCAGTGAAATAAATTTAGAAGGGGAAAAAAGACATGTAGAATTCAGAAGATTAGAATTTGGGAGAACACAATGAGTGGATGCGCCTGCGCCATTCCAAACGATTTTGAACCATGTCTTTCAAGGTCTCTAACCATCGGTTGCTATCATGTCGCGGTCCCCAACCAGATAGTCTACACCTACCAACATGACTCAGTCCACTTGTCGGTGACTTTATGGACCTGTGCTATGTTTTGGTCTGGCCACCCCTAGCTTTCTTCCAACCTACTCCTATACCACTGAACATCGCACGTCGAGGCATTCGGTGGTTGGGCATACATAGCACGTGTCCCAGCCATCTCAACTGATGAAGTTTCACTACTTCATCAATTGATTTGCCATCCCTACCTAGTATCCTTTACCTAACAACTGCATTACTTACTCGATGCTCCCAGGATATACGAGCAACGTTTCGAAGACACCTATGATCGAATACTAGTAACCTATGAATTTCCTCTACTCTTACCGGCCACGTTTCACTGCCACAAAGTATGACGGAACGAACTGCTGCACAGTAAACACGTCCTTCGGTTGATAGACGGATATCTCGCCTGCGCCATAGATGACGCAGGTTGGTAAAAGCTAGTCGAGCCTTCTGTATCCGTGCTGAGATTTTGTCACACACCAGACCACAAGGGCTGATGAGACTTCCAAGATAAGTGAAGCGATCGACACGCTCAATTACTTCACTCCCTATCATTAGTTCGGGTGTCAATGCAACCCAATCCTGAAGCAACATTTTGCATTTCGAGGGATAGAATCGCATCCCGAACATGCCTGCATTGTTGCTTAGAGTGGTCGGAAGATTCTGCATTTTGTCAGCGTCTTCGCCAAATTAAACTGTGTCATCGGCATATTCTAAGTCAACAAGTGAATCTCCCAGTAGAAGTTCAACCCCTGAAAATTTAGACGAGGAAAGTGTTATCTCTAAAAGTACGTCGACGACAAAATTGAACAAGAATGGAGAGAGTTGACAGCCCTGACGAACACCACTTGAGGTAATCAATTCTGATGACAGTTCGCCATAAGCTCTCACTCTACCAGTTGTGTTCGAGTAGAGAGCCTTTACAAGGTTAATGTACTTCTTTGGTACTCCTTTCAGTGACAAACACTGCCATAGAACCTTACGATCAATAGAGTCAAATGCCGCCTTAAGGTCGAGAAATACTACCATTATGGGGCGTCTGAACGTATGTCTGTGTTCTAGAACCTGACGTAGTGTGAATATCTGATCTATACAACCACGTCCAGGTCGAAAACCAGCCTGATTTTCTCTAGTCTGCTCTTCACGAGCTTTGGTTAGGCGTCGAAGTATTATTGAAGCTAATATTTTAGATACTATATTAGTCAAACTGATTCCTCTTTGATTGTCACAAGAGGACTTTTGTCCTTTCTTATAGACTGGCACAATCAGTGATTGAGACCAGTCAGATGGGATTACGTCCAGTTCCCAAATTCTACCTAAGACCTCAGTTAATCTCACTGCTAATACTGAACCACCATCCCTAAAAATCTCAGGAGTAAACCTGTCAGGGCCTGCTGCTCTCCCTCGTTTCAGATTTCCTATGGCTTTTTCAACTTCGTAAAGGGACGGAGGACCTACATTAACTTGCCATTCAGGTTGACTGGAGATCGTGAGAAACCGAAGTGTGGCTGAAGGCCAATTGAACTGATCCCTGAAGTGTTCTGCCCATCGATCCAATCTCCTGGATTGAGAATGTATAATATGTCCATCTTTCTCTGAGATTGTTTCGCTAACAGTCGGTTTCCTAATACCGGTTTCCTTAACAAGTCTGAACAATTGTCTGCTATTACCTATTGCCGCTGCCTTTTCCATCTCTCTTGCTTTCGCTACCCACCACTGTTCACGATCATTGCGTAGACTTCTTGTCAGCTTGCGCTTAAGCTGACTCCGCTCTTCATTATGTTCAGAGCCAGGCGGAATGAGTTTCCGAGCATCTATCAGTGCGACAGATGCTGCTGAGATCCAGTGTTGCTCCCTAACCTTACGGGTTACCGTGCTAGCAGATACCACTGCTGTTTCCACAGCTTTTCGGACATCATTCCATGCTGCCTCAGAGTGGGCATCACATACATGGCTGCCTAACTGTTTTCCTAATTGTTCCTGAAATATACTTTTAGCTTGACTATCATTAAGTAGGACCTTAAGGAGTTTCCTTGCATCATAGTTCCTACGTCCATTAAGACGTATACAAATACGCGCTCGCACTAGAACATGATCTGAGTCTAAGCATGTGCTCCAGAATGAGCGGCAGTCTTCTATCGAGCCCCTTCATCGGTGGCTGATAGCGATGTGATCTATTTGGGTCTAACGTTGGGACGAATTCTAGGGTCGCCATGTCAAAAGATGTTTTTCCTTATGCTTAAAGTTAGTGTTTGCAAGAAAAAGGCGGTTATCTGAGCATAGATGCAACAGACAGTCTCCATTATCTGTTCTCTGAGCCGCGACACCATAAGATCCACCCAGGTGTCTTTCTCTTCCGCTTAGTTTGCCTACTTGAGCATTAAAGTCACCAGCCACTATTACTACATCAGAGCGCCTAGCTTTTCGTCTGCCCTAGCGGTGTGAGGTGATAAAGGGACGTGAGAAGGGTTAGTCGTGGAGATAAGAGGGTTGTCAGGAGGTGTAGGAAGGATTTGAATGTGACCGACTTGGTCTCGTGTGCTGTTACGGGTATGAGGGCTGATATCACTTCCCGGCTTCCCACACCGTGGAAGGGTATTTCTTGAGGAACCTGAAAAGGAAGTCGGATTAGTGTTGGTCTTAACGATCTGGGAGCGTGACCACAGAGCCCAAGGGACAACTGCTTGAGGCCGGTCGCGCACGGCCTTTTTGTGGGAGGTTTTTAGTATGTTAGCTCCGTTCTCGATAGGGCCTTACCGCCGGAGACGGAAATCCGTGAGGTATGACATTTTTAGGGTCGACCTTTTCTAACCCCTTCCTTCCTTGTGAGAAGGCAGCATCGCTGCAGATGCTGGTTGTCCGAGGGAAACACCCTACTGTTGTCACACACCCCTACAGTCAGCAGTACGACTTCGCCCTCAGACCTTGAGTTGCTGCCTTTAGTCTTACCGTTCTCCAATCGAACTGCCTGGCATGGTAGAACCTACAGAAACATATGTTCCAGCCAATATAGCTCGGTCGGGTCATCACGATAGGCAAGCCCCACCACCGCATCAGTGTAGGAGCTACGGTCGGGCAACAGTCCTAATATATTTATAGATGCTCTATGCTCACGGTTCTGAAGTGTAACCTGTTCAGAGAACCAAATAACACAAGCGATGGATGTTGCGAGCCAGAAAGTTTTACACAACTCAAAAAATAAAGTAAATAAGTGTGGATGACAATCCAAATAAAGGGCCAGGTAAAGGCCCTTTCGATCATTAATTGATTATATGTTCATGCTTTTGTTTTTGAATAATTCCAACCTATCTATCTTATTTTCAGCTGGCTCCTCAAATGATCGCAGACATAACTAAGTTTCTAATTTAGCAGACATTTTTACGCTTTCATTCGTACGTAATACATGTTTAAAATTGAATTACTGATTCAGAGGTTCGATAATTGCTAGGACATAGGGTATTTGTTTGTCTTCTATAAACACTTCGGCTGTTATGTTGTTACGTTCGTTATGAAGAAGAGCAATGTTTCTTTTCTTGTTTTTAGAATATTCAGTGAAAGTACTACTTCTACTTGATGAACAGAGAAAAAACGGAATTGCTATAGCAAATAATATGAAGACATAAATTATCCGCAAAAAACTATTTGTATTTGTTTCTAAATTTCAATATACGATATCATCGATAACGCAACTAAGCAATGCTTATCTGTCGCGTTCGTTATTACAAATTCTGGGTGGATAAGACCATTTTGGTGAAGATTTGTTCTCTGAGGTGGACAGTTTGGTCGTGGAGCTTTCGCTGTTCTTCTGGACGACATCATAAGCACAAACTTCAGGTAGAAGTGAAGTGTTCGAATTTCTTCACATACGGTTCACAGCTTGTCCTGTAGACCCCGATGTTCATTGGTTTTTGCTGACCTTAAGCCTGTCATTGTTTACTTCTTTGACTATTTCTATAAGGTGAATAAAGTGACTGCGTGTTGACACTTGTCTTCTAAGAATCGTGCAATTAGTTTGGCGGTAAACGATCATCCAGCGGCAAACAACGGGGGTCTTTTTCCGAGGACAGTATTTCAAAGATTTTAAGATACTGACATCCAGTCTTGTTCATAGCTCATTCTACAAACCACAAGCTTCCATCTGATGTATGATTGACTGCCACACCCTCTTCTGTTACAAATATATCGTAATTTAAAATTAACCTTTAGTAATCTATATTTCGAACCTAATCCCCAGTTCTGAGTATATTGTATTTTACTAGTTGTTTGTCCGTTGTGGTCATGTTGGTCATCTATTTATTTATATAACATTTTACACTACTTTGAACCGATAATAAATGGAGTAGTGACCCAGTTGACCCATTCTGTCTGTCGAGCGTGCCTGTCAGCCAATTAAGTGGTAGAATGGACCTCGACTCTTTACCCAAGTCAGTTAGTTAGTTTTCGAACTCACGTGTTTCTAGCCTCAAGGTTAAATCAGTCAGTCTATCGTGTCAAAGCCAAGATCTAGATCGTGATAAATTATCTTCTGTATATCAGTGTGTAGACACTTACGCGCCGATAATCCTTGTCCAAGAAGCAAGATATCTAATTCCAGTATAACTGATTCAGAATGCAATGATACAAATGTATTAGTAAGAATAGGTACAAGAACATAAACCGATCACTGTTGCATGAACGTTTAGTTCAGCCCTGATGGGCCACCTACCAGCATGCTACATTCAACCTTGTCCCGAGTAGTCCTTTCAAGTCGCTATTCATTCTTTTTGTGTCTGCTTCCAATTATCGGCGCACTATGTTCTTCGTCCTTCCCCTTTTCGTTTCCCTACAGGAATCCATGTTAGCGCTTGCCTCGTGATGCAGTCAGATGGTTTTCTCAATGTGTGTCCTATCCACTTCTAACGCCTTATCTGGCACCGGTCATCACTTGGAATGCGTCTGTCAGCTGTCCTCCATGCACGAGTTTGCACTGTAGTCCGTCGTATGAATTCCGAATGATGGTGACAATTTTCTCAGGTATTCTATGGTGTCGAAGAAGTTTCCGAAATGTTCTCCTATCCACACTGTCAAATGCTTTCTCACAATCAAGCAAGTTGATGTATAGTGACGAGTTCCATTCAATTGATTGTGCGACTATTATCCATAGTGTCGCGATTTGGTCTGTGCACAACCGGTCCTTACGGAATCCAGATTGTTGATCTTGAAGTTGGTCATCTACTGAGTCTTTCATACGGTTCAACAACACCTCGCTGAAAATCTTTCTTGGTACTGACAATAGTGTGATGCCTCTGTAGTTCTCGCATTTTGCTCAGATCTCCTTTCTTTGGTATCTTGATGAGGTGTCCCTCTTCCCGGTCCTTCGGGACTTTTTGTTCCTTCCAAATCTTCCTGAATAGAACGTGAAGCATACTTGCATTTACTTCCATGTCTGACTTTAGTGCTTCGGTTGGTATATTGTCGAATCCTTCTGCTTTCCCGCTCTTGATTTGTCTGATGTCCGTCCTGATTCCTTCGATCGTTAGTGGAGTGACACCTATAGGAAGGTCTGTGTATGCTGCTTCGATATCCGGTGGATTTAATGGAGCTGGTCTATTCAAGAGTTCTTCTGTTCTTGAATTTCAGTAATTGGTTTGCCTTCTTTGTTCTTGACCGGTCTCCATGGTTTAACATATTTTCCTACTAGTTTCTTCATTGTGTCATAGAGCTGACTCACATTTCCTTTTCTTGAAGCTTTTTCCGCTGTCGCTATCAGCTCTTCCACGTATTTCTGCTTGTCGGCTCTAATGCTCCTCTTTTGTCTGTTTCTGTGTATTCAGCTTCTGTATTGACTCTCCATGTTCTCGTTTTCCTGTTGTTAATTCCTATCCTATTGTTCTTCCTTTCTTGAACCTTGTCTAGGGTTTCGATAGAGATCAATTCATTATGATGATACTTCTTGCGGCCCAGCACCTGCTAACACGTTGAAGTTAGTGCTTTTTTGATCACTTTCTAGTTGTCCTCCATCGTATTTTCTTTTTTCAGTAGATGCTGTAAGGCTTGGAACCTGTTGTTGAGAGTTATCTTGAATTCGTTGAGTTTGTCAGTGTCCCTTAGGAAGGCTCTATTAAACGTTTGTGATGCTGTTTATCCAGCTGTCCAATGTTTCTTTAACTTCAGTTTCATCTCGGCCACAACTAGGTGGTGATCTAAAGCAATGTCAGCTCCCGTCGTGTGGTCCGGTGAGGCCCATGTAGTTTTGTGTATGCGATTCTGTGGCAATGTTGTGCCGAATAAAACCAATATGTTGAATGCATATCGGTTTGCAAATCACTCCCCATTGACGTTCATTTCTCATAGTCCACGTCGTCCCATGATATCTTCATATCCAATGTTGTCCATTACAACTTCAGCGTTTAGGTCTCCTATCAGGATGGTGAGATCCTTTCTTGGGCATTCCACTATGATCGATTGCAGCCTCGAGTAGAACTGATCTTCATCGTCGCCGTTGCTATCATTGATGGGTGCGTAACATTGGATAACATTCATTGTGATTCCCTCCTTTGTTTTGAAGGATGCTTTGATGATCCTGGATCCGTGAGATTCCCATCCTATAAGTGCATTTCGTGCTTCTTTGAACAGCGTCAGGGCAACTCCCTGAGTGTGCAAAGCATTCTCCTCTTTGTGACCGAAGTACAGCAGCATTTCTCCCGTATCTAGCCTTTTCTGTTGAGCTTGGGTCCAATGGGTTTCGCTGACTCCGAGCACCATCAAGTCGTATCTCCTCATTTCCGTTGCTGTTTGACTGGTTCTCCCAGTCTCACACATTGTCTGGACATCCCATGTACCTATAAAAATTGTTGCTCTGGTTGTTAGAAGGGGCATCGGCCTCGTGGCTTCTGAAGAATCTCATCTTGCACCATGAGGCGTCATAATTCTTCCTTCAACTCCCAGGGTAGAGTTTAAATTATTTATTCTGCTGAGCGTTTTTTAACAAGGTTTTTTTCTACGGGACGGGGTTGCCAACCCCCTCCTTTTCCCGGACTTGGGACCGGCAGTAGCGCTAGGAGAGCTACGGGCGGAGTTCATGGCGTGCAATTGATTAATACACGCTGAATATCTTTGACGTTGATGTGGATCGATAAACTGGTAGATATTCAGTGAATCAGGTAGCGCTCAGAGACATTTCACTGACCCTACAACTCAATATCATCCATCAATTTCGTAATTATCCTGAGTATTGGATCAACACTGAAGTAGTGTTTCAAATAGCAAATTGATAGTAAATTTGGTTAGTGGGAGTGGTAAAGTTTCAATCTTTGGATTTTCACGTAAACTACATCCCATTTTTGATTTACTATAAATTCATCTCTCTGATAATGCTATTATTCCACCATATGGTCCAGTAATTTACCATAGAAAAGGTTTTAACAAGCAATTAGACTATAAAAACTAAAGTCTTTGAGTGAAGTAACGCTATTGCTTATTTATGGCGATTTCTATTAATACCATGATAGCACTTAAAAAGCACTAACATCAAGTGGTGACCTGTAACGTACGCCCTTTTTCCAGAAGCAACTAATCTTTATTTGAACCAGTCTCCTGTCCTCATTCCATGGAGTAGGAATTACGGAGGTTTGTATTTCCATGAATAAGCAGTACGACTGAGGATACTTGATAATGCTAGGTACTATAAATTGTAATGATCCCACAGTTGAGTACCACTTCGAAATCCTGAACACCAGACATCTTCGTCGCAGTTCAGATTTTATCAATAGTATACATTTACTACACGTGTAATCGCTACTACTGCTTAATCTTAAGAGTATTAAGTTAGCTTATTGAAGTTTGTATTCTTAGTTTCCGCCAACTGATTAGTTAACTTTGAGATTGTATATTATCGTTCGTGGTTTTGAGTCGAGGATCTTTCACATCAGTAAAACTATCATTTTGGCCAGTTTAGTAATTCTAATGTCTTATCAAACTATCCGATAACACCATGATATCATTGAACATGAATAACGGAGCCGCTTCAAAATTACTTCGGTTGAAGATGAAGATCCGATTCATACAATATGCATAGAATTACATGTTGACCAATACCTTTTTTGTTACTTCGGTCGCTAAAAAAACTACGGACATCTGAAATTACTGACAAAAGCCCACATTTCTCTCTTTTTTTGTTATCGTATTTATGTTGAGAACAGAGTTTATTTCTAAGAACTTTCGTCTAAATTTGATCGAATAATTTCACAGTATTTGGGCGCCGAGTTAATGTGAGACATTAAAGAGAAAGAAGGTATTTGTAAAATCTCAGAGAAAGAATCTGAAGTAATTCCAAATCCAAATTCTTTCTCTGAGATTTTACAAATACATTCTTCCTCTTTAGAGTTTATTTTTGTGCTTAATTATGCTAATAAGGTAAATGGCATAAAATGAAAAGTGACAGGTGAACTGAATCAATTTGCAAAATAATTAAGTAGTATTTTGTGGTAAGAAACTATTTCATTGAAAATGAAAACTTGTCGATAAGTGGTATTATTGTACAGAATACATTCATCTGAGTGTTTGAAAATGAAGATGATGGGAGTGAATTATTTATCTTGTGATTATTTATTTAGTATGCTTACCAAAAGTGTATTTATCAGACAATTATTTTATGACAAAATTTTTAATCTCGTCGTGATTGTAAACCATTTTTGAACTAATTTATGATTCCACGAACAATATTCTGTCTGGTTAGGATGGGACATTGGTGGCTCCAGAAGTAATTCGATTATATATCGGACTAGTCAAAACAGTCATACTTCGAAGTATTTGAGTATAAACCGACCAAAAAGTTAGTTCTCATAGTTTCAGCAGTCCGAAAACTGTCACTAATCGTACAGAGAAGCTTGAAACATGCATGAACAAGAAAATCCTGTTCAACCTTCTCATCTTATAAGGTTTTTTAAGAATTTTAGTAGATCACCTTTCTAGGGTTACTGCCTGTTTCAAGCCTGGATAGAGGGTTGTACATACGGTCAGCAACCTCATCTCGTAGTAAACAACATGAATCCATCTAAACCCTCCTTTGGGAATTGGAGGATCTTCATTTAGAAGAATTATAACGCCTTACGGTGAATGCCTAGATCCTTCGGAAGTCAGGAGACCAATGATTCTTCTGGTAACCTGATCAACAAATAATATAGGTACATAGAATGTTCAGAAAATGTGGGAGACTTGGAGGACCAGTCAAATAACTGCGGAAATGAGGATACCACGTGAAGGTTTTCGGAATAAGTGAAACCCATTGGACCCAAGCTGGACAGGAAATATTAGACTTGGCACCTTAGTGATCAATAATTCTTGAGTCGTCTCACTATACGTCCATAAAGTTAGCCGTTGGCTATTAGTACCTAATAGATATTAGGTATTAGTTTTAGAATTAAATGTTTGCACAAACTAGTTAACAATCGAACGATTATCATTATTATTAAACATCAGTAGTAACATGTAGGTATGCATGGAACAGGTATAATTGCATCCGTAATCACAAATATATATGGTAGGTAATAACAAGCAAATCACTGTTGATCGATAAAGAAATAAAGTACAAGTATTTTTTCCACACAATGTGTACAGTCAAACAGAAAATAGTTTGACTGCGTTTAATTGTAAAAGGATTAGTAAGGATGTAAACAATGATAGTAAAGAAATCAGATGAAATTATTGATCAGTCAATAAATCAATACATGATTATCAATATTAGTAGTAGTTGTTGTTGTGACACAAATAATTAACATTTTGAACCAGTCATTTATTGTGATTTAGAAAAAGAGCGCAGAAACAAGAATGAGAATTCAAGTGAAAATATCAGTAGAGGAAATAATAGTACAAATAAACATAGAGTGAACTGCTATATATATATATATATATATATATATATATATATATATATATATATATATATATATATATATATATATATATATATATATATATATATATATATATATATATAATTGAATGGCATTTCACAATTTTATTTAACATTCAACTGGTGGTTCAGTAACATTCGTAGAATTACTTGTCTTTGAATGAACTTATTCTTTCCGAAAACATACGATGTACATTACTATCACTAAATGAATTATGTTTCTTTTTTAATATATGTAAGCGTGTTACACTGATATCAAGGAGGGGGCTGTGTCGGCAAAATGTATCTCAATGGGAGAACTATTCTTTTTCACAAGAAAAGATAAGGAGAATAATTTATTTCATATTAACTTGATAACACTGATAGTAGTAGGTGTTGTAATAGGCTCAAAATAGTAACGACAACATCAGCAGTGTAATCGTTTTCAGAAGAAAAAACAGAATAAAACACATAAAAAACTTTGCATAAGCACAGTGATCCTAAATACGCAAGATTTAAATGTTGATGGTAGCCAATAATCACATACTGCAAATAGGAAGAGTTGAGAGATCCCTGATAGCTTAATTCTTGACAAGACAAAGAATATGTAGTAAACGCTATGAATCGATTGTCTTTAGAAGGGATAAAGGCGAAGAAAATCAAAGCTAATAAGTGTAGAAAGATTGAGTGCAATAAGAATTAGTACTGTATATGTTGTACAGAACAACACAACTGTCAAACGACAATGATACTTTGGGGTTAGCATTTTAAAAGAAAAATGAAGGCAATAGAGATCAATAACTGTTTTCTTTTCTTAAAAAATCAACCCGAAAGAGACAATGAAGGAATAAGCAACCAGTGTTTGAACACAAACAAAAGTAGTAAAAGTTCCAATGGTGATGCGATACTACAATGGAAATAACAGTCACATTTGCATAATCATGATTATCATCTTTAATAAAATGGATTTAAACTACTTGTCTGTTGTTGATGCATCATATTATTTCCAGAGCCATCAATAACGGACCATGCACTTGCAGTATTGATCGGCACCATATAATTGGGTTGTACTGTTGCGACCGAACCACTAGCAGGATAATATGGTCGAACTTGATAGAACATTGGATTATTCATTGTGTTATGATAAATTGGACCTGACAGAGGTGCCGGTGCTGGTGCCAATTGATTCAGTGATGGTTTCAATGACTGATTAGGTATAAATGGATTACAAGCTGCACCAGTTACAGATTTCGAACCAACAGTGAATGGATTTGTAGAAGCTAATTGGGGAAGGAGAAAAAATATAATGCAAAGTAAAATTATGAATTTGACGACAATTGCAACTTACAACACCAAAGATTCGAAACGATCATGTTGGTTGATTAAAAGACGTATATAATATTCACTTTCAGTGCTACTTTCCTTAATCACTTCGTGATAAACTGCCATGAGTTTTTTCATGAAATATGTAGCGAATTTTCACACTGGCTGGCGATAGAATAACACCAAACTCGCAATAAGTGCTTTCTAAATGTTTAATCTTTGTCAGAAAACAACGTTGAACCTAATTCACAGTATTCACACTAACAATTTAAGCAAATACACATGATGCCATGAAGATAATGATGACCAATTATTTGTTAACATTTTCAAACACATTAAGTTTTCTATTGTATGATCAAGTAGGTTACACAATCCAAAATTTTGTACTGTTGTTGTTAAGCAGAACAGGAATCGTTGTATAAGACATTTGGAATAAGTAGATAAGAGTATACTAACTGTTTTGTATTCAATGTTGGGAGGAGAACCAAGATAAACCTGCTGAGATTAAAAAACGTCTAAACATATGAGCATAAAAATGAAACAAACCAAGTAGTCCTAATCCATATAACCCAAGCAAACAAAGAAACAAAGTAATCTGAAACTTAACACGCAAATCTTTTTCTGAAATACTATAAGGACTATCAGTCTCCGCATAGCCAAGGCTTCAATAAACCTTAGTATACACCCCTGAAGGCTTTTGTACAACACTACAAATGCTGACTTGTTATCAACTTTATGAACAGTCTCAACCAAATGTTTCGCAATGATAACTTTCGCCTTCTCATTGCACTATCAAAATTTACCAAAGGGACTGTTTTAAATTTCTGAAAAGACTACACAAGTTATTAGAAGGTTTTATATGAACGAGTTAACCTCAAGTGCACAATTAAATTGGAACGAGTGAAACTGCACTTCTATAAATCTTGTTTGTCAAATCACATATTCCCGAACCAGCTACGTAAGATTCTTCTTTCAAGTAAATTACAACTAAATATTACAAATCTTATTCAACAGACGAAATCCTAAATGATAAGTTGGTCAATTTAATTGAACTGTAAACTCAAAGATTACCTGTATGAACAGAAATGTCTATAGTTTGCCATATCAGATTAGTTTTTGAAAAACCAGATTAATAATCCATAAAATTGGCCAGATTTAAGGCAAAATACATCATTTGGAAATTGTAATATATGAATCAGGAATTGTTTGTTATATAAAATAAAATCGTTAATGTTGGGGCTGACTAATATGAAGTGTTAACTTGAATCAGTTTATAAGCGAAATTGTGAGATAAATTATCAGAATAAATATGGTCAACATGGGGTAAGAGAGAAAGAGAGAGAGAAAATGTTGTGATTACAAATCGGAAATTGCGTAATATGTAAAATAATTAGGTCACATATAGTAGATTCAGGGGTGGATATCGAATAAATTCCTCAAAAAGGGGTTATCAAGTGTAAAGATAATAATAATAATAATAATAATAATAATAATAATAATAATAATAATAATAATAATAATAATAATAATAGTAATAATAATAATAATAGTAATAATAATAATAATAATAATAATAATAATAAGTTTGGAACATAAAATGAACATTAATCAGATTACGTCACCACATTATAAGATTGATTATTAGTTAGTTGACCAGGGTAAAAGGAGTGGCTGAACATACTTCTTTTGGATACAAAGCTCTGGCTTTTTGATCCGAATAGCAATTGCTTCAGCCGTCTGCAGGATTCGCAGTCTTACGGAATTAGGTAGACTGCTGTTGACACGATAGACTATTGCAAAAGATTGCTCCATGTTGGCTGTATGTCCTGTTTGGACTAAATGGTCTAAGATGGAGCTGTTAACAGTTTTGACAACACCTTTGCTTAAACCACACGGGTAGGTGCTCACGAGCCCGAATGTACAAATTCCTAGAACATCTGCCAAGGTGTTGTCAGATCACTGAATATCTACCAGTTTATCGATCCACATCAACGTCAAAGATATTCAGCGTGTATTAATCAATTGCACGCCATGAACTCCGCCCGTAGCTCTCCTAGCGCTACTGCCGGTCCCAAGTCCGGGAAAAGGAGGGGGTTGGCAACCCCGTCCCGTAGAAAAAAACCTTGTTAAAAAACGCTCAGCAGAATAAATAATTTAAACTCTACCCTGGGAGTTGAAGGAAGAATTATGACGCCTCATGGTGCAAGATGAGATTCTTCAGAAGCCACGAGGCCGATGCCCCTTCTAACAACCAGAGCAACAATTTTTATAGGTACATGGGATGTCCAGACAATGTGTGAGACTGGGAGAACCAGTCAAACAGCAACGGAAATGAGGAGATACGACTTGATGGTGCTCGGAGTCAGCGAAACCCATTGGACCCAAGCTCAACAGAAAAGGCTAGATACGGGAGAAATGCTGCTGTACTTCGGTCACAAAGAGGAGAATGCTTTGCACACTCAGGGAGTTGCCCTGACGCTGTTCAAAGAAGCACGAAATGCACTTATAGGATGGGAATCTCACGGATCCAGGATCATCAAAGCATCCTTCAAAACAAAGGAGGGAATCACAATGAATGTTATCCAATGTTACGCACCCATCAATGATAGCAACGGCGACGATGAAGATCAGTTCTACTCGAGGCTGCAATCGATCATAGTGGAATGCCCAAGAAAGGATCTCACCATCCTGATAGGAGACCTAAACGCTGAAGTTGTAATGGACAACATTGGATATGAAGACATCATGGGACGTCCATGTCGTTGATAGGACACACATTGAGAAAACCATAAAACTGCATCACAAGGCAAGCGCTAACATGGATTCCTGTGGGGAAACAAAAAGGGGAGGGTCGAAGAACATAGTGCGCCGATAACTGGAAGCAGACACAAAAAGAATGAATAGCGACTTGAAAGGACTACTCGGGACAAGGTTGAATGTAGCATGCTGGTGGGTGGCCTATGCTCTTCCAGGAGTCCAAGGTGGCCTAACTAAGTAAGGAAGTACAACATAAACCCCAGAATTGACTATCAGTGCCCTATTCGCAAACCTCTATGATCGATTGAGTACATTAGCCACTTCATCCTTAGAGAATTAAAGTTAGTTCAGGGCTAAACAGGTGGATATAGCGCACCAGTTTCATTCTCCTGAACCAAAGCTGAGAAGCATATTAACTACTCAGCAATTCAAGTCATTAAAAGAATTACGAAATAATGCCAATAGTATTATACTTAAGCCTGATAAAGAACCTGGTGTTGTTATTATTAAGTCCGATTACAAAAAGAAAATGGAATCCATTTTTAGTGATAAAAGCAAATGTATGGCTGATGTTGACTCCAATGGATCGTATGAATTAGAAGTAAACTCGAATCTAATGAAATTGTTGAACAATAATGATATGTTGAAGATCTAACTGAAGACTCAATTCAAAAAATGTGTCTGTGTAAATGATAGTGTGATAACATAATCATAGGCGATGAACGTGAAGATGTGGACCGCTTGTTAAAAGAACTCAACACAAGGCAAAAGTATATTTGTCCTACATGCGAAGAATAACCAACTTACTTTTCTAAACACACTGGTTCCGTCAAACGTCCTATGTATAGAAAGCCGACATGGACAGGGAAACATCTTCATTTCCATAGTCACTGCCCAATTGATTACAAACGTGGATTAATAAATGGCTTATTCAATAGAATCAATCATATTTGCACTAGCGATACTACTGAAGTAGAGACGAAGCTCTTGACTGAAACATTAATGAATAAAGGTTATTCGTTGAAGTTTATAAATCGATGGGTTCCAGTACGATTAGACCTATGACACTTCCAGCACCCAAAAAGCGGGTTTACATTATGTTGCCGTTTAGAGGTGACTCAATTAGTCTCATGTTGAAACGGAGACTTAAATTAGCCATCAACAGAACACTTGATGCAGCTCAACTTGTAATTATTGAAAACACAAGGTCTATGTTTCGCCAAAAAACCAAACAGCACGTAAGTGATTGTGGCACATCCCATTCTGTCTATCAATTCACATGTATATGCGGAAACACGTACATAGGGAGGAGCGATCAAGATGGAACACATACCCAAACAGCTACAGAAACAACTGAATTCCAATGATCAAATAGGGTCACAGGATAGACATCCTCCTCCATTGCGAAACATTTGGTTGAGACTGGTCATAAGGTTTATATCAAGTCAGCATTTGTAGTGTTGTAAAAAATCCTTCAAGGGTGTATACTAAGGTTTACTGAAGGCTTGGCAGTACGGAAACCCTATTTATGTGTTCAAAAACGATTTTTTCATACTAGAGGGACGTTAAAAGATAGCATGAACACTAAAAACACTGCTCACTTCGATGTAATCTACATCAATTTCTACACGTCAAAGCCCTTGAATTAATGGAGTCAAGCCGCACCTTGTTACCATAACGTGGCTAGTAGAGTGATAGTAATCATAGTATTTATGACGCAAAACTCTTTGTTACCACAAGGTGAAAGATATTCATTAGAGATGTTATTATTAACAAGTTATTTCTGCATTACGTTTTCAAGAAACCTACTAGCAATTTCGATTGACAAGTGATTTGATGCATGACCCTGTTACATATTTTATGCATTTTCTGGACTTACACTAATTAAATTATTACGTCTACTGCAATATACTTTTAATAAGTATCGTATTATCAATTTAAATGACCACCGATAGGATAGATAATATGAACTAAGGGTAGTTGAATATATCAATTCAATCTGTCATATTAATCGACATTACAATAACAGGAAACAAACAGTAATTAAATAAAAATGAAATGATGGTTCTATAAGTAAATGGAGTTGATTAGGAAACCAAATGTAGGGACAATTTTCAAAAAAAGAAATACAAGATGTAGAACAATACAATATATCTGATCTACAAGAACTGTATTGTAGTCATACATACACTAATTGATGTTTGAAAACAGTAAACATACATGGCTGTTGAGAATACAGAAAAGGAGACAAGAATGATGACTATTTTAATGATCCTAGTAATAACAGTCAGACACTTATTAGAATCTGACACATATGAATATTTATTAAATTTGTCAAAGAATAATTGCATAGCGAGATGAAATTGTCAAGACATAAACCCCAGAGTAGTATTAGACATGACTATTGGTTATGGCGACTGTATCTGTCATAACTTGTGACCTTGTGTCCTACTAATATATAACTTAATGATACCGCCAATTAGAAAATAGCAACTTAGCGACCGAACCAATGACACACAAACCCGTACTAGTCTAGAGTCTTTATCAGTCCTTCTTCCTGCCTGGCTCTTCCTGTTGAATCCAGAACACAAATCTCAGCGTCCGCGATATGAATCGTGTATTTAAAACATTTTGGGTTTATATACAAACCAAACAGACCACATCACAGCATAAAATACAAAAATAACATTTGTACAAGACCTGGTCAAAAGTGGTTGTGAATGTGGGAGACTGTAATTAATAAACTGGGCACAACTTAAGAACGGTAGTCAGTCAGTCAGCTACAACGTAGGACTAGGCACATATATGCATCGGTCCAAGTTGCCATACCTCATTAACACAACAAGATGAACGCCGGATTCATAAAAGTAGTTAATCCAGTGATGGTAATATATAAAAGAAAGATTGCGTATAAGGATATAGTACAGGAAGAAAGAATTAGTTCGTAGAAAGAAAGATATGAAGCGATTTTAGTCTCACAGTTTAAGGGAAGACAGAGAGTGTATACACCGACGCCATCGTGATCGATTCTCAGCCATGTCACCAAGAGTCTCCAACCATTGGATACGATAGTCACGCGGACTCCAACCAAGTAGTCTGCATCTACCAACATGACTCAGACTAGAAGTTAGTGACTTCAAGCACTGGTGTCACGTTTAGGTTTGGCCGCCCTTAACTTTCTTCCAAGCATCTCCAACACCGGTTAGCATTGCACGTCGTGGTAATCGGTGTTCAGGCATGCGTAACACGTGACCCAACCATCTCAGTCAATGAAGATTCACAACCTCATCAACTGATTTACCATCGTTCACTAATAACCTGCGTCTAACCTCACTATTACTTACCCGGTGATCCCAGCGAACGCCAGCAATATTTCCGAGGCATCCGTGGTCAAATACTAGTCGCTTACGAGTATCTTCTCTTAATGGCCACGTTTTGCAGCCGTAAATTAAAACAGAACGAACTTCCGCGCAGTATACTCGTCCCTTAATTGACAGACGGATATCTCGCCTTCGCCACAGGTGTATAGACATACATAGTCTAGTTACTGAATGGTTATATGATAAGAATATACGTATAATATTAGTCCATAAATAGTTCTCAGAAGTTACCATTCATAATTCTCGTCGAGATATAACAGTATCACATCTTGTTGTATCGATACACTTAATCAGCATTCAATCAACAGTTTGAACTACAAAAAACGAGTGAATTTCAAGGATCCAATAAGAGGACATGATAAGCAAACAGCTTGCGAAGCATTCAGTTGAGATAGATCGTAGATTCCATATCAAATCAGCTTTGGAGTTTCGCATGAAAGTGCACAGAGGCAAATACAAATGTTCACTGGGCTTTTGGCCATACAAATATTTAAACTAATTCGACGTGCTCTGAAATATTTTGTTCTTAAATTGAACCTGTTCTGTTAATATTAATTAATAATCTAGACTGGTATGATCCACTGTTTCTATTATTACCTTTGTTTACTTTATTCATGCGTATGTTCGTGCACATTGACGATAATTCAATCAGTGTCGCCATCTTGAAACACCGAATTTGGTGGCTTGAACATGTACTGTGAGTTTCGTCCGAGCGAATTCCACATCATGGATTATTTGGTGCTGAGACGGGTTAAAAAAAGTGGAGAGGAGGTCAGTGTATGGCATGGTGTCGTAATATGAAAGGAATCTGTATATGACTGGCATCTGTTGATTCTTCATGACCCCTTAGTTGAAGTCCTACAGGTAGTGCAACATAGTGACTAGAGATTTTATCAGACATGGCTCAGAAGAGAAGCCATTGGCGATCCTTCTGTAACTTTCTTTTAATTTATTCATATAAGTTAGAAAGACTTCTTCAACTGAAAGAATGTTTTCTGGTTGTATTTTTTTAGACTAAACTGCTGCTCTCATTACTATTATCATCTCACTCCCATACACTAATTTTTATTCCTTTTTGTTGTTTTTATTATATACACTCTCCTTTCTATCTCTTCATAATCTCATTTTTATTGTGTGGAGAATATATATTTTGGTGTCCCTTTGTATGAACATATATATATATATATATATATATATATATATATATATATATATATATATATATATATATATATATATATATATATATATATATATATATATATAAATTTACTTCGGATCAATTTATATAATATGAGATAGAAGACTGTAAGTGAATATGTAAAGTATATACTACTTAAAAGCAGCATAATAAATAATAGTAGTAACGGTTATTTGAGAATTATTTAAGCTAAATAAAGAGAAAAAAACTAACTATCTAAGCATAATCAAACACAAATTATTTATCATCTGTTTTATTTTTTCAATCAGACAAGTAGACTTTGCTCTAAGATAGAAAACAGTAGTATCATATGGCAAAAATTATTAAATGATTTTATAGTAACATTATTAGAAAGAATGAATTAATCAATTTAAAACAATCAAAGAACGTGCAAACTGTTAGTGACACGGATAAGTAAATATTCAAAATGTTCATCACATTGTGGAAATAATTGTAAATTTACAACCAAGTAAAATAAAATAATCGTCTGCAATAATTCTCATATAATGAAGTTATTTCAGAATAATCAAATAACATGTATGATTTCATGTGGGACTTCAAAAAGAAAAATACATACTTGGAGCGTTTGATATAGTTAGTCACTTAAACATGTGTTTATTTAACAAGGGGAATTGGGGCGATAATTATCTGGCAGTCAAACTGTCATTTCAATAATAAACAGTAGTTTTACGTGAATACCATATTCAACTGACTAAACCTTGAATAATTATGCTTGTTTGGTAATGATGAATAAAATTGATAGTTTATGCATAAACTACCTGGTTACTGGGTAGTAATTAATGCTTTGGTCTCTAGTTCTCATTGTTGAGTGAATTCTATGCAACAGAAGTTTGTAACAAAACTTAAAACTGAACGATTTGACATGATAGTGCAATTTGTAAGCGGTTGGAGGTAACTTGTAATATGACTGAGAAATTTTAGTCAGCACCGCAAACTAAATAATATTTGTAATCACACGATGACCGATAACTGTAATCATCCCGGTTGGGAAAAGGTCAGCATGATCCTAGTAACCCATTTGAATGATGAGTTATGTAATACAATGCTCAAATAGCTGATAAATATCAGTTAGCTAGGAAACCTAGGTTTAAGGCTTTCTAATAATTTACTTTCGCTGTTTTGTACTTATATCGATCGACTATTTTGATATATCCATAATAAAGTGAGTAATCGTCTGTTTATTGAATTATTTGAAGATCAAAGCCTATTAATTGCTGACTTTTCCATACAACATTTTTAAAGCATCCATAATAAAGAATATAAGATTTGTATTCACAGTCATTTGCATGAACTGAAATAAATACTTAAAGGTTCTGTTAAACTGTGGAAAGTATTTTGGTTTACCGCTACTTCGGTATGTTGACAGTCTAAAGACTGATAGGCGCACCAGAGACTTGATCTACATGATGGTTCAAAATGTAATAAACACTACAAATACCGATCGTGCAAAGACGCTAATTGTGAGTGAAGTGCCGTTTATTGAATGAGTGTTACAATTATGCGGCCTTACTGAGAGATCAGTATAAGAATGAAAAGATAATGTTTTATAACCGATTTCTACCTCACTTTCATTACTGTTATGATTTATAGGCGCCACTAATATCATGTGACAAAAAACAATTCAGAATCTTGATTTTTATCATTTAGCTTCTAAGCCAACCAAGACTCGTAGCTTTGATTCACTGCCAAGTCCATATTGGTCACCGATACGGTAGCTTCTCTTCCTGCTCTGCCCGTTGAGTCCAGAACAAATTAACCATCCTCCACCACACAAATATTGTTTCAAGCATGCGTATTTTATATACAAACATATTCGACCACACCACATCATAAAATGGAAAACAACAATTATATGTGATCGAGCCGAAGAGTGACTATGAGTAGGGGGGGACTGAGAATAATAAGCTGGCAGCAGATTAAGAGTAGTAAATAACATAAAAGTAACTAATTGGTCAAGGGGAATCCCATGATAAAAGGAATATATATATATATATAATCTAGTTACTTTATAATTATACAATAAGGGTATATACAATAATAATCCGTAAATTAATCCAGACACTTACTATTCATTTAATCTTTGTCAGATATAATAATTACCTACACTTTTCTGAGCGGTCAGATTAATGTAGTAATCAATTATCATGATTTCATAGGTTCGTAGTTCTCATTTGCACAATTTAAATATGTAAACTTTAAAAATAGATAGCAGGATTTTTCGTACAGTTAAAGACAGAATTTTTAGGAACTGTCGTCTAATCAAGAACATCATCTGGAATGTGTGAATTAAAAAAGAACCAGAAGTCTGCCTTAATTTCAGTTTAGATGAGAATTGTCGATAGTTTACTTTTAAAGTTGACTAAAGACAAGTAGTTTAATGGTTAAGTTACTAGACTTAACTAGCACCTCAGAGGTTCGTACCGCACTCAACCTGCTTTGCTTCGGGCAACCGAATAGTCCTCATACAAACAGTATATGGGTCAAAGTCTACTACATAAGACTGTACTTGGTGAGTTGTAGTATGTTTAGGCGTCCATGAAAGTTGCCACTTGTCAACAAGATGTATCTAAAGTGTCAGGGGAGCTCATGCACCGTATGGAATTCTAACCTTTGTCACCCGATGTCACAATTACAAAAGATTACCATCACCGAGCTATTTAAATCGAGACTGATATCCATACTATAAATAAATTGATAGAGTTCAAGATAGATGGAGTAAGAGTATTAACTACCACTAAACCAGTAAAATTTGAGAAATCAAACATGTGAATAGATTGTAAACAATAAAACAATTTTGCAAGGAATTACCTGGATTTTTTTCAATCAGCTTTTCCAAGTCAACTAATTTCTGATGTTCACCTAAAAAGTCAGCAGGAGTTCGTTTACGTACAGTCTGTTGTTCTTGATGTTGTTGTTGTTCTATAGTTAAAGATGTTTGTGCATTTTGAAAAGTGGACTGCTGTTGAAACTGCTGCGGAAATTGATCATTCATATTGTTTGAAGTTCCATTCAAATCAAAATCAAAATGCCCATTGTTATTATTGAGATTGCTACCACTGTTGGTATGATGATGATGGTTAGAAATAACTGACTCAGTGTTTGTATTAGAAGTGGACGGTAATGTAGCACCTAAGGTTGATTCCAAATTCCACATTTCATCGGAATTACTTGCTGTAGAATGTGTTGTAATATTTGGTTGATCTATTGAAAATATAGATAGTTTAAAAATATTGCAACTCATTTACAAAATACAGGTTTTTATTTAGTTGACTTTAAACCCCATTATTCGTGCAACGGTCAGGGATACTATCCGGCCCAGACCAATTAAACTACTTGAAGTATACTTCAAGGATCTAAAACTTTGAAACCTTTAACCACCGAACTGTTGGTTTCAACACAATATTAATTAAAATAATATATTTTACAGAATAGTAACGTTTTACTGAACGATACTGACATTTATTTGAAAAGTGAAACAAAAGCTGAGTATTCGGTGATATAAATATGATACCTAGCTAAAAAAAAATAATCTATCTGTTAGAATTCCTAACGATTTACATCATAAATAAAGTATATTTGAAGTGCGTCCAAAAATTGGAAGATTTTAACCATTTTCTTGCTTAAATACATCGGTAATCGAAAATACAACTTTATAGTAATGTCGGGTGTTCTTATGTAGATGGATTAATTATGAACCTCTCGTTGTCGTTCAGGACAAAATCACCATCAGTGGTTACTCGGAGATCAGAAAACTTTGCCAAAAGCATCCAATCGAGCTACAAATGATCTCCGTGACCAGAGAGCCCAAGGGACAACTGCTTGAGGCCGGTCGCGCACGGCCTTTTTGTGGGAGGTTTTTAGTATGTTAGCTCCGTTCTCGATAGGGCCTTACCGCCGGAGACGGAAATCCGTGAGGTATGACATTTTTAGGGTCGACCTTTTCTAACCCCTTCCTTCCTTGTGAGAAGGCAGCATCGCTGCAGATGCTGGTTGTCCGAGGGAAACACCCTACTGTTGTCACACCCCCCTACAGTCAGCAGTACGACTTCGCCCTCAGACCTTGAGTTGCTGTCTTTAGTCTTACCGTTCTCCAATCGACCTGCCTGGCATGGTAGAACCTACAGAAACATATGTTCCAGCCAATATAGCTCGGTCGGGTCATCACGATAGGCAAGCCCCACCACCGCATCAGTGTAGGAGCTAGGTCGAGCCATTGTAAATATTAGGGGCTGCAAATCTGTGTTTTCGGTATTTTCTTGGACTGTACCTAGCGTATAACTGAAGAGTTTAAAATTGGACCAAAGGTATATCTTAGACTTCAATATTAGCTAAAACGACATGAAAACGTCTTACCAGTAAGCAATATTGAAGCATCCGGTCATGGTGCACATATGACCAAAAGACTGATCAAATAAATTTTTGAGTATCAAGAGCTGGATAATATTAAACCCTTACAAATATATTTTTTCATAAGTACTTATAAAATATAGTTCACAGTCATATCGAAGTTATTATTCTTATATAGTGCCGTCAATTGGTTATAATATATGCAAGACCTGATAAAACTGTGCGCCGAGCTAAGTGGCCACACCCCATATTAATACAGTCAAAGAGAAAATTAACAAGTTGGAAATCAAGGAAGTCAAAGAACAATCATATCAACGATGGTGAAAAACCGAAGAAATAAGAAAAATGAAAGTATCCCCATTGTTGCTAATGCACTTCAAGCAACGTCATCTAAGGATTCCAACAATTGAGTACGATTTTCGTACGCCTCCCAAAGAAGACGTCTGCACTAACTAAAGCAGGGAGATGTGGTAAATATGCCCTAAACACTTGTAGTTGATAAATGTTTGAAAACTCAAGGAACTATCTACCTTACCCAGTATCCTACGTTTAGCTTCCTTATTACCCACCTAGTAATATTACCAAGCCTAAGCAATACTTTCAGGATATACCAAATTCAGTCCCCTAACAAGCCAGTTAAAAAAATTATAAAACTATGGCGACACAACTAAGTAAAATACATAAACACCAAAAAAGAGCTGTACGACAGTCCGATCATAATATATGTAGTCATAACTTTTACAAACAACTTTTTTTAATGGTTGAGGTTTACGACCATTGGTAGAATGTTCGAAATATTTTTGATACTCTCCGCCCAAGAAAATTCCAATAAGACGGCATAATTCATAATCTAATACACGAATCTATGTATTTTAAGTTTAAAACCCGATAAAATGTGACTCCGTTTAGAGGTTTGTCAAACTGATCACGAATTGTACAAGTAGTCGACAAAATGACAAACATCTGGATAACGGTTAATAAAACACTATTTCCTTTTGTACTCAGTAAAGTACAGTCGTTTATATGAAACGATCAGTACAGTAACTCCTGTTAGTTACCTCTTTTGGTTAAATTGCTATGCTATTTGGATGAAAAATTGTGTACATTTTGCGCTGGTATAGTAGAGAAATTAAACACGATTAGGCTGAATTCCAAGAGATCATAAAAAAGCAATTTTCTGCCAATAAGATGTATTTTCGGATGAATGTAAACAATTGTAAGTCAATCTTGTTTATCAAATAATAACATACTACTGTTAAAAACACAATACTAGCGGATAAAAAACTTATAACAAGGCATATTTTGTCTGACTGAAAGTTCGGTCTTGTACATCAGCTAGTCAACAGTACATGAGGTCCGTCAACCGAAGATCATTAGTTCAAATAACAATCATAACGCATAGTTTTACTTTTCAACTTTATTCCTTTGTTTCTATACCTAAAGCTTAGTCAATCAACGAAGGCAAATCCAAACACTAAGATATGCAACCCACTGATACGTCAGGTGAAGCTGAGCCGTGATTGGTCAGTAAACAGAGGTACACATCGGAGCTATAACAAATATACAGATTATTTTGATATGAATATTAGAATGGTTTATTTCTACTTGGATTTAACTATGTTGACTTCTCTGTAATTTACGTCAATGAACTATTGTCTAACCCAATCTGGCTTTTAATCGTAAGCCGGGTATTGTGTAACTGTGTGCATACCGAGATTTTTCTAGCAATCTGTTACCTAGTATGTTGATAGAGTGCCAAGTCTAGTATTGGGTTTAATTATCTAGCATCAGCAACTATTGATACTGCTGGTCGTATTATCTCGTACCCAGTAATAAAGAGGTAGGATCACAAGTATGAATCCTAATTTTTTCATTACATCACTCGGCAATCAGGTATAAATTCATTTAGTCAGCCTTAAGAAACATCAAATATATGATGTTTATTAATATTAAGTGGTGGTGGAAGTTTCCAGCCTGTAAACTAAATAGTTGGGAGTTGAGTGTTTTGATTATTAAATAATGACACTATCAAATAATTTGTATGTATATGGAACGAGTTATATATGTCATTTAATCAAACAAGAAATTTTAAATAAAAGTATACAGTAAAAATCATTTACTTTTCGGGCTCCAAGGATCATCAATAGGGATAAGTGGAAAAGTTGACTGTGGTATATTGGTATTATTAAATGATGTGGATGGAGAAGGTGATGATGTATTATTATTTAACGAACTGCTCGGAACTGCTAAAGGAGCAGACCATGGATCCGGTAAATGAGCTGGTGCAACTGATAAAGAAGTATCAACTAAATTGAATAATCCACCACTAGGAGCACAACTTGGTGGCTCAAAGGCACTACTAGATCCAGAAGGAATATTGGAAACTGAATGTTTACCTGACTTATCCTTCTATATTAAATAGTGAGAAAATGATAACATAATTAAACAGTATTAATCCTTTAATTCAAAGGTTTAAAGGAATATAATCAACTTGATGATAAATTGGATTACAAACATGACTTCAGTCAAATAATTTATGAGACAAATTTATCAGATACAAGGAAACTTGTGTATCCAAATAAACTTAAGAATTACTATTAATTATATAAAGCTTAAAAATCCCAAGTTTATCCCCAAAGGATTTCAGTCAGTTTAATCGAAATAGATTCTGGCACAGATGTAACTAACCAAAGATGTCAAAACATATTAGGACGACGAAATCAAATTAATAAAATGAATAATAAATGAGTTGACATAATCTGGTAGCAATGATAATAAAAACGACTGAACACTGATAATATGGTTCGAAAAGACAGAGTAGTAAGGTGTGTACGAAGGAATAGTGGAATTCAAAATCGAAACGAAGATAAGGAGTGAATACATCTGTGTTATTGTTCAAAATCCTCGGCTATGTCACTCGAAAATTTTATAAAAGAATGTAAATAAGTTTTAAAAGATCACTTTAATATAGTTTTCTTCTTCCTGGCTATCTCAATTATTAGTTAAATAAGAACTATTCACATAAACAATAAAGAAATTTATCTCTTAAAGTGAAACCACCAATATGATAAAATTTTTGAACAAAAATGAATAAAGAAATAACAGGAAACACTCTTAAGTTTATGTCAAATAGATATGATTTATGAATTCAAGTGGGTGTTTATTATTTATTTAAACACACAAACATTGGTACAAGGAAGCACCAAATATATATAAGCCACACTTTGTCATTCGATTTGTGTGAGGGGGCCCAAACCGAGGCAGATGATTTTCTTAGGTGGCCACTTCCCGAGCCTTTAACCTCGAGGTCTAATCAATAAAGCAGTGGAGCAACGTTAGGAGATGCAGTTCCGTGGTAGCTGGTGACCAATAACAGGTTTATACGCCATTTGTTTTCTCAGGATCCTGGAGCCCACGTGCACCATTGGTTTGGAATCAGGGTTTTCCCTAGATGGATCCTCCATATCCACCAACTCGGTTAAAGCACTGGACATCCGCTTTTCGTCCCCTCGATTTCGTAAACAACACAGCCCGCCGTGGAGTGTAACATATTCTCTCAAAAAGTAGATGAAATTATATATATATATATATATATATATATATATATATATATACAAATAGTCTTAACAACCGACTGAAAATCATGAAACCGGATATATGTCTAATACTACTTCGAAGATTTTACAGTCAAACAAAATATTATCAGATACGAGAAACTGAATTAGATTTACTTTAAAACTCCGTTTACTTTTGTGTATAAATTCTTTGTTCACCAGACTATATACGAGTTTATTACAACAATTTAGAATTATCATCTAGTCATATCGACGACAACTCTTAACATTGTACAAGTACAGAAGTCACTAGTGAGCTAATTCACTAACTAGACACATACATATTTTCAATAACTATTACGAACAGTAATACTTAGAGTATTAAGGAACGAGGTGAAAAGTGAACGAGATTGTTGATCAGGAAAAATGTCGAACATTTTAATTTTGATCTCAATGTGTACAAGCGTAAATTGTAAAAAAGTTCTGATGAACACATTTTGATGGTTAGAAAGCCGTCCATCAGTCATAACTGATGATCATATCTTCACCCTCCGCCAAATGTTAGAACACTGCCATACTTATCAAAGGCCAACAATCGTAGTGTTTCTTGACATCTGTTGAGGCTAATGTCCTCAATATCTGACTCCAATAAATAATATCCCGTAAACTGAGTATTTAAGGTAGGCTTAATCTCCTAGTAGAATTGCGGATTTACTCGAGATTATTGAGAAACCTGAACACCAGTTATAGAGATAGTTTATTGTTAATGATTAATAAAAATCCACAAGCGTACGGTGAGCAAGCACACGATGAAACAGAGTGAGTGAGTGTGTGTGTGTTTAAAACCCATATATACTTTTGAGAGTTAATCGGGTGTGGATAAATTATCGATTATCTGCACATTGAAACCAATAGGAGAATAGCTTAAGAGTTAATATACAGAAATGCATTCGATCATACACACCGAAATTAACATAGTGAATTAAGAGTCTGAGTTACAATGAATAGACGAATGATACAGTGGCCAAATGGGCTTGCCACACATCAGGGCTGCCTTCGATTCGTTGGATAGGACTGTTCTCTGGGATTGTCTATTGAAGAAGGGTGTGCCTGAGAAGTTTATTAACATCCTAAAAGCCCTATATACAAACACCTCAGGCAGAGTGAGGGCATACAACCACCTCTCTCCATTGTTCCATTCGAGCAGTGGGGTTAGGCAGGGTTGCCCAATCTCACCATTCCTCTTCAACTTTGCCATCGATGACATTCTGGAAACAGTTCTGATGGATGTAAGTAATGACGGCGTAGATCTGTTGCTTGGAGAAAGACTTCTCGACCTTGAGTATGCGGATGATATTGTCTTACTGTGCGATAATGCCCAAGGCATGCAATCCGCACTTAATCAGTTGGCAATCAGTGTTCGTAGGTATGGTATGTGCTTTGCACCTTCGAAGTGCAAAGTACTTCTACAAGACTGGCAGGATTCTAATCCTGTACTCACTCTGGATGTGGAGCAGATAGAAGTAGTCTAGAAGTTCGTGTATCTGGGTAGCTGCATAAGTGCTGGTGGGGGCGTGAGTGATGAGATCAATTCACGTATAGTGAAAACCAGAGCGGCTTATGTCCATCCGGGCCATCTTTGGCGCCTTCGTGATGTTAGTCTGGCTGTAAAAGGTCGGATCTACAACGCGTCGGTGAGAGCAGTCTTGCTCTATGCTTGTGAAACCTGGCCTCTCCGAGTTGAGGACGTTAGATGACTTTCTGTGTTCGATCATCGCTGTCTCTAAAGGATTGCTGACATCCAGTGGCAACACCATGCTAGTAATGCAGAGGTTCGGCATCGTGTGTTCGGGCACAAAGATGATAATTCAATCGGTGTCACTATCTTGAAACACCGACTTCGGTGGCTTGGACATGTTCTACGAATGTCGTGCCAACGAATTCCACGTCGTGTATTATTTGCCGACTCTGGGACTAGTTGGAAAACGCGGAGAGGTGGTCAGTATATGACATGGTGTCGTGGGATGAAAGAAAGCTGTAAAGGACTGGCTTGTGTTGGTCCTTCACGACTCCTGGTTGGGGTCCGAGAGATGGTGCGACACAGTGGCTAGAGACGTTATCAGATATGGCTCAGAATAGAAGCCAGTGGTGATCCTGCTGTAACCTTCTTTTACTTTCTTCATAAAAAGTGGTTGTATCTTCCTTAACTGAAAGATTTCTTCTGATTGTACCATTCTGTTCCCCTACTATTGCTACTATTATTATTACACTACCTTACACCAATCTCTTCGTTATTGTTTATTATTATTATTATTTCTTTTTTTTAGGTTCCTCACTTTTTTTCTTCTTGGATTCTCATTGGTTTGTGTGGCGCATATATATTTGGCGCACTCTTGTACCAATATTTATGTGTTCAAATAAATAAATAAATAAGATGCAGAACTTGAAGAAAGTGTGCATCGATACCACATCAGTACACCAAGACGAAATTGAAGCGATGATTATTAAATGAAATGAAATAGTAATAGCATCATTGACAGTAAGAAAGAGTGGGCATGTAGGCCATGAAGAGAGAAAATAAAAGGAAGAGTAGGTAGAAGCCAACTTAAGTGTGATACACCCGGAAGTTGAGTTCAATTTTTTCGACCAATACTAACAACCAAAACGTCCCCTTCAATAAAGGACTACTTTTATGAGTTCTCTTGAAATTTCCAAAATTAGGGAAGAGAGTAAACGAAACAAAAAACCACTTTTAATAGTTCAGTTCATGAGTCGATGTAAGCTAGACCACCATTGAAAACCTGGAAGCACTGGACAGCCGTTTCGTCCTATTACGGAACTCCTCAGTAGTGCACATCCACTAATCGACTCATGAATTCAACTATCTAGAAATCACTACAATTTCCATAGACCCTCATTCTAATAATAAAAAAGTATCTCACTAAAATCAACTGAGAAAAAGAAGTATCCTCAATCACACCAATATGATATGTGTATACATTATTCTTATCCATTTCGCATGATCTCAACTTTACCAATGATACACTTTGCTGGTAATTAAGACCTAATCGACTTGACATCCACTATTTTCAATTTATAACCGAGCGCTTTAACCGGATCCCAAACCAATGGTGCACATGGGCTCCAGTATTCTGCGGGAACAAATGGCGTATGAACCAATTTTTGGTCACCGGCTACCATGGGACTGCATCTCCTCATGATGCTCCACTGCCTTGTGGATCAGACCTTTTGGTCAAAGGCTCGGGGCGTGGCCCCCTGAGAAAACCACCTGCTTCGGTCTGGGCACCCGGGCAGTATCATAGCCCACACACAAATATAATGGTAATGAAAATGTGTGGCGCATACATATTTGGTGCCCTCTTCTACCAATATTCATGTGTTCAAATAAAATAAAATAAACACTAATATTCTGTTTAATGTTACACATTGTTGATAAATTTATAAATGTGAAGTTAGAAGAGGTTACAAGAAACAGTTGTTTGCCCGGATATTCTTTGCTTTCTTTGATATACGTAGAATTAAAAACAACGAAAAATAAGTAATTACCTGTTCTTCTCGACGACTCTGCTCTATTACCATTTGTACCTTGGCTTCTTCTTTAGCTTCTTCAGCTCGTCTCCGCCGTTCTTCTCGATCATGTTCCTCTTTACTGATAGCCAGAGCAAGTTGAAGATGTAATTGTTCTTCTCCGGCAGATTGAGGTCTAACGGAATCTAATTCAGTTGCGGCATGAGAAACAGATTCTAAAAATTAAGATATATTATCCGAACTCAGTAAAATATTCAATCCCAAAAATAACAGTTTCCCAATGCCAGCATCACGACTTTGTGCATAGACAGTATAAGTATACTGGATCAAGTGATATGAATTGCTTATAAGTTTACCTGAGACATTATAAATGACTTATGCTAGACTTCGAAAAATACTATCACAGATCAGAATTACATAAAAAAACCCGAAATGTTTACTTAGCCACAACGAATAACGCAACATACAAACATGAAGTAGGTTACTAAAACAAACTAAGCGATCTGGATCAGGAAACAATTAAGCATATATATATATATATATATATATATATATATATATATATATATATATATATATATATATATATATATATATATATATATATATATATATATATATATATATATATATAGGTGAAGATGCTGCTTATTAATCATATTTACATTCAACCAAAAAATCATGCAATGTTAACAGGCAATTCAATTTAGTCAATACTTATTTGATAGGTTTTGACAAATTTTAACAAAAAGTTTTCATACTCTGTATTTTCGTTATACATAAGCGATCACTTTACATTTATACATATATACATTTATTATTATAGAATATCTATGTGAAAAGTTACAGCTTAGATAAGTGATGATAGGTTATCTTAGTTAAATGATTAAATTTTAGCTTCATTGGCAATTTTTATCTGAAAGCAAGTGGGTAAATTATAAATGAACGTTTTAAGCTACTAATCAGTGAGGTTGACATTTTTATACTCCTCGGTTTGATTTATATTGTTACGTTGCCTGAATAAATTAATTACAAAAGTTATCCTCCACTTAGGCCAATAACTATGAATCATTCAACTGTGTTTCGCTTTAATTTTAGGTAGGTTTAATATGTATATAGAGAAATGCATTCTCGTTAAATGATAACTTTCCACAGTCGCAGACTAAGTGATGTCTTATGGCCATTTCTTCAAAATACTGAGACAAATGTATTTAATGTCGACTGACGTACTGTTAAGAAGAAATCATTTTTTATCATGGTAATCCGTTTAGTTACTCTACTACTGTAAATAGAAGTAATCTTTTTAGAATTATCCTGGAACTCCCAGTTTAGTTCGCTCTGCTGAACCTATTAATGATTGCTTATTTTAAAAGCGCTTGTTACATCTGTGCTCAGCTGCATTCCCATAAAATGTTTTCCTTAGTTAGCCTTTCACTATATGATTGTTTCACTTTATGCTCGTAAACTGACAGGGTGGATCCATGTTGACGTAGACAATGATTGCAAATCAATTTGAACATTAATGCTTCTAAAAGGTGTTTTTCATTCTAAGGCTTTCATTCATTGGTGATTTTGAAATTTCCTCAATCGAATTGTCTCCAATTGTCGAAGTTCATTAACACAGGCAAAGATAGTTATATAACATTAGCAGTAGGTGCTGATGTTATCCACAACCATACTTAATTTTATAATCTATTTATACTAATTCGTAAATTTTATTGGAACACTTGCGTCCCAATAGGATATAAGTTTGTCGGTAAAATTTAAAAAAAAAAAACAAATACACTTACTTGAAGGCAAGGTTCCTTTTTCAAAATAGTTGGAGCCAGAATATCCAATAGGATAGCTACTACGACCAGATGGTGGGACACCATATTTAACCGGTGAATCTCCAGCAGAAGCCGTAGTTCCCAAACCCCCATGCATCAAACGGTCACGTGCTAGTAGAGCCTTTGTACGTTCTTCGTGCAAACGTTCCTCATCTCTAAGAAGCGTACTCAAATGACGAGCTTTCTCACGGACATTCTTACCACGATCTTTCCCATCCTCAACACACTCAAAGTCCTGTTTGTTGAAGGAAAAAGAATAGAATGCTAGCTACGAGAGAACTATATTCATGGAACCCAGTTATGAGGACTCAATAATGATTCTATAAGTCATCTAACTGAAACACCTATTAATAAACTAAATCATATTAGTGTGTGTCAGCAAATATAAGAAAGCACTTTTTATCAAATTGATTAAGAACTAGTAAATTAAGTCTAAGGTGATGTAAATTATTGTTATAGCCCATCAACATGCAACTAATTTCACTTTAATCGCCTCTCAAATATACCATACTCTCAAACAGTCATTGACAATAAGTATAAATACTCCGATAGTTATATGCAGCCATAAAACTAGAAGTAGGAGCACCGTTGAGAATTGAGATACTGTGAAACCAAGTACACATGAAATAAGATGTCCAAGTATAGATATAAACGGAATTATACTTAGAAAATAGTACTAAATAACACTTCATGAGGTCACTGACTGTTAGACTGGACCGAGTTGTCATATGTAGTTTACTCAGTTGGGGTTTGAGAGGTTATCTCAACCAATGAATATAGACATTAGGTGACATTGTTTGAAATCGGTCGTAGTGGCGCACTCACATTCAAGTTTTTATTTTCCTTTAGATCTTAAGTTTTACAACTACCTTATACCTCTTAATTGGACCATTAACCCTACTTTTCGAATCAGATCATCTATACGTAGTCTTCATTAATACCAATTACACCACACAATACTACTAGTTTGGTATTCTTCTTGATAATTTCATCTCGATGTGATGTGATTAGACAACTTGGACGTTGTTTATGGCCGATTGACTAGATAGCATAGGAACAACAGTTTCCAATGTCAATCGAACCTGTGGCTAAACGATTAAAAGTTAGACGTTTGAGTGCTGTTAGAGGTATGAGGGCGGTTATCACTTCCCAGTTGCCCACACCGTGGAAGGGTTCTTCCAGAAATACATGAAAAGAAAATTGGGTTAGGGGAGACTTTTGTGACCTGAGAGCGTGACCGCAGTGCCCAGGGGACAACTGCTTGAGGTCGGTCACATTATGAAGATCAAGGGGTATAGTCAGAAACAAATCAAATAATAAAAGTGAATGAGACTAGTATATGATGGTGCAATCCAGCCGGAAACACAAGCAAAGAGAGTTCCTTCAATCTTTTATCAAGAATTCAAAAGCAAACTACTGCAATGATCTCTATTGGTTTTTATTTTGATCCATGTCTGACAACGTTTCAAACCACTGAGCTGCACCAATCCTAAGACCCTAACCAGGGAGTCGTGATGGACTGACAGATGCCAGTCCTGTACGGCTTCTCATACTACAGCACCATATCGTAAAATGACCAACTCTTCGCTCTTTCTACATCAGCTTATAGTTGGCAATTGTTGAACAATGAGGAATTTCCTGGGGTTACATTTGTAACACAAGTCCAAGCCACCAAAGCCGGTGTTTTAAGGTGCTGGCAACAACTGAGCCATCAGTACTATTTGCAAACACATATAGTCTAATTTCAGTATAACTAACACATGTTGCTACTGAGTTCTGTGTTTGCTCAGCTTAGAAAGGCCAGACTTCGTAAGAGTAGGGAAGGATTGGTCTCTCTGACTTGCAACTGACGCGACATTTTGCATCCAGACTAGCATCACAACGACGCTAAAGATGGGTCACATTGACGTAAACTTCCTTGTTTTTCATCAATTAATCAAACAAAAACACACACAACTAGCCAGATACACGGACTGTTCTACTATCTCTTATCGTTCATCATAAACAATGAGTGCAGACAGGTTTCTCCCAGTCTTTCAGACGCACTCTGCACTAAGAAGATGCAAAGTACATGTCACACTTACGGACACTAAATGCTGAATCATTAGGTGTGATTTCCATAGGTTGAAGTTTATCGGAATTAAAACAAGACAATACCTATACTCAAGATCGGAAAGTTTTTCTTCAAGCAACAAATTTACACCACCGCGACCTACTTTCATTACAGCTATTTACAGAATGTCATAGGTAGCAAAGTTGAAAAGGAATGGTGAGGCTAAACAACCCCCCATAACAGCACTGCTGGAATTCGATAGTGAGTAGAGCTGGTCGTAAGCTTTTCCTCTACCTGAGGTGTTCGTATCAGTTGTCAGGACCGACCATAGCTGCTACCTTGACGCGGTGGTGGGGCTTGCCTATCGTGATGACCCGACCGAGCTATATTGGCTGGAACATATGTTTCTGTAGGTTCTACCATGCCAGGCAGGTCGATTGGAGAACGGTAAGACTAAAGACAGCAACTCAAGGTCTGAGGGCGAAGTCGTACTGCTGACTGTAGGGGGGTGTGACAACAGTAGGGTGTTTCCCTCGGACAACCAGCATCTGCAGCGATGCTGCCTTCTCACAAGGAAGGAAGGGGTTAGAAAAGGTCGACCCTAAAAATGTCATACCTCACGGATTTCCGTCTCCGGCGGTAAGGCCCTATCGAGAACGGAGCTAACATACTAAAAACCTCCCACAAAAAGGCCGTGCGCGACCGGCCTCAAGCAGTTGTCCCTTGGGCTCTGTGGTCACGCTCCCAGATCGTTAAGACCAACACTAATCCGACTTCCTTTTCAGGTTCCTCAAGAAATACCCTTCCACGGTGTGGGAAGCCGGGAAGTGATATCAGCCCTCATACCCGTAACAGCACACGAGACCAAGTCGGTCACATTCAAATCCTTCCTACACCTCCTGACAACCCTCTTATCTCCACGACTAACCCTTCTCACGTCCCTTTATCACCTCACACCGCTAGGGCAGACGAAAAGCTAGGCGCTCTGATGTAGTAATAGTGGCTGGTGACTTTAATGCTCAAGTAGGCAAACTAAGCGGAAGAGAAAGACACCTGGGTGGATCTTATGGTGTCGCGGCTCAGAGAACAGATAATGGAGACTGTCTGTTGCATCTATGCTCAGATAACCGCCTTTTTCTTGCAAACACTAACTTTAAGCATAAGGAAAAACATCTTTTGACATGGCGACCCTAGAATTCGTCCCAACGTTGGACCCAAATAGATCACATCGCTATCAGCCACCGATGAAGGGGCTCGATAGAAGACTGCCGCTCATTCTGGAGCACATGCTTAGACTCAGATCATGTTCTAGTGCGAGCGCGTATTTGTATACGTCTTAATGGACGTAGGAACTATGATGCAAGGAAACTCCTTAAGGTCCTACTTAATGATAGTCAAGCTAAAAGTATATTTCAGGAACAATTAGGAAAACAGTTAGGCAGCCATGTATGTGATGCCTACCCCGAGGCAGCGTGGAATGATATCTCGCGGATCCCAACTAGGTGGTCTACACCTACCAACATGGCTCAATCCACTTGTCAGTGACTTCATGGATTTGTGCTGTTTTGGTCTGGCCGCCCCTAGCTTTCTTCCAACCTACTCCTACACCAGAAAACATCGCACGTCGGGGCAGTCGGTGGTTTGGCATGCGTAACACGTGTCCCAGTCATCTCAACTGACGAAGCTTCACTACTTTATCACTTGATTTGCCTGGTTGGGATCCGCTAGATGATAGCAACCGATGGTTAGAGACCTTGAATGACATGGCTCAAAATCTTTTGCAATAGCGCAGGTGCATCCACTCTTTGTGGATGCATTCCTCGTGTCCTTTATTTTCTTTCCAAATTTATTTCACTGGATTATACTCCTTGAATCACATCTTCAAACCCTAATCTTTCCGAGTACTGCTTATACTCTTACTACCTCCACCACTACGGGATTAGAATCGATAACTGCATCTCTGTGCTAATATGGTATGGCAACTCGAACTGATGTACGTACGTACGAAGTTCCACGTTGTTACTGACTGACTGATCAGTTGTCAGAAAATCGGTAAACCTCTTGGGCACAAGAATCACTCTGCTCCTCACAAATCAGTTTTTCAAGCGTTTTTGACAACCTACGAAGCACAATGGAGGTCAATAGTTTAGATAATTCCATCTGGGCTCCGCCTGGACTAATGGTGGTCCCAGGATTTGTTAAAGGAGGTTCAGGCGTAAGGTTAGTAACCCTACCTCATAAACAAAATCCAAAATCAGCATAAGCTAACTAAACTTTACTCTGGGAGTTGAAGGGCCTTCATAAATAGTTATGACACGTAATGAAAACCGGGTCCTCAGAGGCCACGAGGTCAATGACCTATTTGGCGGCCACAACAATTAATATTTGTACACGGGATGTCCAGACAATGTGGGAGACCAGGTGAGTCATTCAAACAGCTACAGAAATGGAAAGATACAACTCGGAGACACACTTTATACAAAACTGGATAAAAAAGGATTGGTTTCAGGAGAGTCGTTATTGTATTCCAGTCACGGAGAAGGAAATGCATTATACAAAAGTTTACTGACACTGCCCAAAGAAGAGCGGAACGCGCTAATAAGATAGGAAACTTATGGCCCTATGGTCGAGACATCCTTTAAAACAGAGAAGGAAAATAAGGCAATTAATTTTATCCAATGATACACACCTGTCAATGATGATAGTGAGGACGATAAAGACCGAATGCATGAGATTGCAGTCTGTCCTACAGAAGTACTAACAACAGGACCTAACCACTCTGGTAGGAGAACTAAATCCTTAAGTCGGAATAGACAATTCCGGGCATGAAGGCATCATGTGACGTGGATGGGGAAATAAAGGACAAAAATAGTGAGAAACTGGTAGATGCATGTGCTTCCAGAAACATAGAAACATTTTCGCCCACAAACGCATCCACAAGGTTACATAGGCTTCATTGGGCCAAACAAGAAACCCAGATCGTTCACATACGCATGCATAAAATATTCAGAAGGTTCACCGAATATGCGAAAAAAGGTGTTGATGGGGCTTCAGGTGATGAGCAAGCTAAGACTGAAGTTAAGGAAGTATCGGATGGTTGCAAAATCAGTACTATAAAATTTTAATACCTGGAAACTACAGAAGAACACCCCCCCCCAAAAAAAAGGATATAAAAAACCATATGATACAATCAAGAAGCTCACATAAAATATAAGATTCCAAGGTGTTATGATCTCTCCTATAACGACCCAGCCACATTTATTGCTTAGTATTCTTAAAACACTACATCACTCGACAAGTCCCCAAACCAGAAAACGGTTTGACAGAACGTAATTATATTCGAAATAAACAAGGTTGAGTAGGAGTAATAATCGCAGTAAGAAAAATATTAATATACTCATAATTTTACATGAGAGGATTCAAGAGTCTTCTCCAAGTATCCGCTAGCACTGATTGGCTAAGAAATAGACAATTAGCATGTCTCAGCACAATCCTGAAAGGAACATGTTTTAATCTGATCCATATTCCGGCAACACAAAGTCAGTCAGTCAGCTACAACGTAGGACTAGGCACATATATGCATCGGTCCAAGTTGCCATACCTCATTAACACAACAAGATGAACGCCGGATTCATAAAAGTAGTTAATCCAGTGATGGTAATATATAAAAGAAAGATTGCGTATAAGGATATAGTACAGGAAGAAAGAATTAGTTCGTAGAAAGAAAGATATGAAGCGATTTTAGTCTCACAGTTTAAGGGAAGACAGAGAGTGTATACACCGACGCCATCGTGATCGATTCTCAGCCATGTCACCAAGAGTCTCCAACCATTGGATACGATAGTCACGCGGACTCCAACCAAGTAGTCTGCATCTACCAACATGACTCAGACTAGAAGTTAGTGACTTCAAGCACTGGTGTCACGTTTAGGTTTGGCCGCCCTTAACTTTCTTCCAAGCATCTCCAACACCGGGAAGCATTGCACCACGTAGTAATCGGTGTTCAGGCATACGTAACACATGAACCAACCATCTCAGTCGATGGAGATTCACAACCTCATCCCCGACCGTTGTTGCTACCTTGACGTGGTGGTCGGGGTTACCTATCGTGATGAAGCAACCGAGCTATACCGGCCGGAACAACCGATCCTCAAGGTCCTACCATGTCAGACAGGTCGGGTGAAGAGCGGTAAGACTAAAGGCAGCAACTCAAGGCCTGAGGGCGAAGTCGTACTGCTGACTGTACAGAGGTGTGACAGCAGTAAGGTGTTTCCTTCAGACAACCAGCATGACAGCGATGCTGCCTTCCCACAAGGAGGGGTGGGTTTAGAGGAGGTCAACCCTAAAAAATGCACACCTCGCCTTATTCCACGGATATCCGTCTCCGGCGGTAAGGTCTCAACAAGTACGGAGCTAACACGAAAATTACTCATAAAAACGTCGTGTGTGACCGACCTCAAACAGTTGTCCCCTGGGCACTGCAGTTACGCTACCAGGTCACTAAGACCACCTCTAATCCAATTTCCTTTCCAGGTACCTCTAGAAGAACCCTTCCACGCTGTATGCAACCGGGAAGTGATAACCGCTCTTATACCTTCAACAGCTTCCAAGACTACTGTATTTATAATCAACCTCCCCATTCAATTTCTGTCATTCCTCCTACATCAACTTTCAACGCTAAACTTCCCCTTTCGGTTTCCTCCTCGAGTGTCACCATAGTCAACGATTCTAGTGCTCAACACACTGTCCCAGGTCTACTGAAACATCGTTCCAAACTACACATTTCAGCCTTCAACGTACGCACACTATGTCAAGTGGGTTAGCAGGCTTCCTTGGCTAGAACCCTAGAATCTCGTACCATTGATGTATGCTGTGACTCTGAAACACGCATACAGGATCCCGGTATAGCCATTCACTTGACCTCACCTCGGCAAAAGGATGGGGCCAACGAGATAGACCCCCTGTGTATTTCGTGAGCCGATGGTCAGTTCACGTGAACTGGCAGGTGTGGGGATAGCACTAAGCATGAGGGCGAAACAAGCACTGTTGGAGTGGATCCCCGTCAACAGTCGTCTATGTGTTGTTCGGCTAAACGGCTTCGTAAGAATTCGGAAGGATAGGGACACACGTCGTTACCTTTTCGTCGTTTCTGCCCACGCTCCCACCGACTGCAGCTCGGATGAAGTGAAAAATGGATTTTACAGAAAGCTATCTGAACTTCTTCAGAAAGCTAAACGTTCAGACATAGTACTCGTAGCAGGTGACTTTAATGCCTAGATAGGTAGTTTAAACCAAACAGAAAGGCATTTAGGTGGGTATTTTAGTATTCCGGCACAAATGCAAGTTGTTGCTTCAATACTGGTCTGCGTCAACACCTGAACTAATGATAGGGAGTGAAGCAGTCGAAAGAGTTGACAACTTCACTTATCTTGAAAGCTACTAGTATTTGACCACAGATGCCTTAGAAATATTGCTGGGAGAGAAGCGCATTGCAAACCTTCTGGCATTGTTGCTTAGTGCTACTAGAAGACTGCATTTTATCAGCGTCTTCACCAAACAGGACTATGTCATCTGCGTATTCTAAGTCGATAAGTGGACCTCCTGGAAGGAGATCAATATCCGAGAATTCAGTCGACGAAAATGTTATTTCCATCAGTAGGTCTATGATGAAGTTAAATAAAAATGGAGAAAGTGGACAGCCTTGACGGACACCACTTGAGGTTGCAAAATCAGATGACAGTTTGCCATAAGCTCTGACTCGACTAGTAGTGTTCGAGTAAAGAGCCTTCACATGGTTTATGTACTTCTGGGGTACGCCTTTCAATGACAGACACTGCCACAGAATCTCGTGGTCTACGGAGTCAAATGCTGCTTTTAAGTCGAGAAAGACCGCCATTGTCGGACGTCGATAAGTATGCCTGTGTTCTAGAATCTGACGAATGGTGAATATATGGTCGATGCAGCCACGACCAGGTCTGAAGCCAACTTGATTCTCTCGTGTTTGCAGTTCACGAGTCTTGGTTAAGCGTCTGGTAATTATCGAGGCTGGTATTTTAGATACTATATTAGTTAAACTAATCCCTCTATGGTTGTCACAGGATGATTTTAACCCTCTCTTATATATTGGGACGATAAGTGATTGTGACCAATCAGATGGAATAACGTCTAACTCCCAGATCTTAGCTAAAATATTAGTCAACCTAATCGCTAAAATTGGACCACTATCCTTAAAGACCTCTGGAGCCAATCCATCTGGACCAGCTGCCCTTCTTCGTTTCAGATTAACTATAGCTTTTTGAACTTCAGCTAGAATTGGGGGACCTACTTCAATGTTCCATTCACACTGTCTGAGAATGGAGGGTAGTTATAGAGTAGCTGAAGGCCAGCTGAATTGTTCTCTAAAATGTTCCGCCCATCGTTCTAAACGTCTGGACTGGGAGCAGATGAGAGTGTCGTCTTTTTCCGAAGTAGTCTGACTCACACTTGACTGATTAATTCCAATTTCTTTTATTAGTCTGTAGAGGTGTCTTGTGTTCCCTATAGCCACCGCCTTTTCCATCTCTTTTGCTTTCGTTGCTCACCACTGCTCACGGTCGTTTCTTAGACTTTTGCTCAACCTAGATCTGATTTGTTTACACTCTTCATCGTGTTCAGAACCTGATGGGATGAGTTTGCGAGAATCCATCAGTGCAATAGACCTTGAAGAAATCCACTGGTTCTTTGTAACTCTGTGGTTTAAATCACTGATATATGTCACTGCTGTTTCCACAGCTGCTTGTATATCTTTCCAAGCAACATCTGGGTCAGCCTCGTTTTCAGAACTACCTAAGTGTGGCCTCAGTTGTCCCTGGAACTTACTTTTGGTTTTCTCGCTACTCAATTCAGTTCTAATGGGTCTTTTTACTGAGGCTTTTTTGCGTCCAGTGAGGCGCAAGCAGATGCGTGCCCGTATTAGGGCATGGTTGGAGTCCATGCAGGTACTCCAGAATGAGCGACAATCTTCTACCGACCCTCTTCAACGATTACTGATGGCAATACGGTCTATTTGAGTCCATCGTTGGTTTGGTGCAGGGGCTCGCCATGTTAAACGATGTCTCTTCTTATGCTTAAAATTTGTGTTTGTTAAAAATAAACGATTGTCTGAGCACAGTTGCAGCAGACGACCACCATTACCTGTTCGTTGTGCCGGAATACTAAAATACCCACCTAAATGCCTTTCTGTTTGGTTTAAACTACCTATCTAGGCATTAAAGTCACCTGCTACGAGTACTATGTCTGAACGTTTAGCTTTCTGAAGAAGTTCAGATAGCTTTCTGTAAAATCCATTTTTCACTTCATCCGAGCTGCAGTCGGTGGGAGCGTGGGCAGAAACGACGAAAAGGTAACGACGTGTGTCCCTATCCTTCCGAATTCTTACGAAGCCGTTTAGCCGAACAACACATAGACGACTGTTGACGGGGATCCACTCCAACAGTGCTTGTTTCGCCCTCATGCTTAGTGCTATCCCCACACCTGCCAGTTCACGTGAACCGGGAACAAAAAGTAAGAAGAAGAAGAAAAAGGCCCAATCACTGAGGTTGAAGAGCAGCAGAACTGGTTGATGGAACACTTTGAAGTGCTGTTGAGTAGGCCAGACTCGTTGAAGCCACGACATTGAAGCAGCGCACAGACCTTCCTATAGATGATGTATAACACAGAATTATTAAGGCTATCAGGCAAATCAAGAATGGCAAGACCAAACAGCATATTAACTGAAGTACTAAATTCATATATAGAGGTATCTGCAAAGATATGTTCTTTTGAAAAGGATATGGAAGAACAAGTGCCAACAAACTGTGAAAAAAAAACCTAATCAATATACCAAAGAAAGATCTTATTGGGTGAGAACTACATAAAGATTACACTACTGTTAGTACCAGGCAGTTTTCAAGTGTTTCTGGACCTAATGAAAGGTTCAGTAAACAATAAGAGATGAGAAAAATTGGTAACAAAGAATCATATATTTATATAGTATTACCATACGTTTTACTTTACTATAAGAGTAATTAAGATAGTACATGTATTTTAATGCTCTCATTATCCTGATCATGATTAATGTTCTATAACACATCAGCACAATGAAATGAATTTAAAAAGTAAATGGCATTATCAACAATGGTGAAAACGACTAAGGAGTAGAAACGTGCTTCGAAAGAATGGATGTTGTGAAGGTATGTGTGGAGTAGTGAAACCTACGATTAAGGAGGTAAAATGTGAGTGTTTGCGCTACTATGATCAATTTCGGGTCAAGTCGACCAATGTCTCCGGCTGCTGATCTTAATTATCTAGTAGACTCTAGGTAGTCTGTGTTTGCCAACACGACCTAACTCAACAGTCAATGACTTCATAGACTGATGTTGAATCCAAAGACGCCTCTAGGTTTCCCTAAATCATTCATGCTTCTACGTAAACAGTGGTTGGAAAAAAGTAAAACATGACACATCCAGTTCAGTCAATGGAGATCCAAGGTCTAATCAGTTAACCCACCATTTCTGTCTGATGTCATAGATTTATGCGAAGTTCCTTAACAAATAGATGAGAGCTTAGTCCAGTACAACCTAATTGCATCCACCAACCACAAACATATATTTACTTATATCCATAGACAATCTATATTTGCCGTCACCCATAGATACGTGTTATTCAAGCAAGCTAACATATGATCTGACATATCTCGAAATATGACGACAACCGGTTTGACAGAAGTGAAGTGATTTCTTAGATCTCTCAGACGAATATTCAGAAGTGCTAGACTATCCTAAAACTTTTACAATCAGGCGAATGAACCATAATGAATGGACGAACCAATCTGATTCGAGACAGAGACATTTGGGTTCTTGCACGGAATTTACTCATCCATAGGGTTAAATGGCATTTCGGGATTACAGCTAGTGTCACACTAACTTTGATACCTAAACCCAAAATCTTATTATAACCCCTAGATCCGATTCTTCATACCGCTTTGTGACCCCACTTTTACACTTGTAAATGGTTAGTGTCTCACATCCACTTTAGTATCGCTTAAAGGTAGCCCATAAATTATAATCTTGCTCATTTTAATAGTAACATAAGGTGAGATAGATAGTTGAAAATAATCAGTGGCTCACGTAAAGACGTCATATTGTTTAAAACTACGTAAACAACGATAGGTGTCTCTAATTAGTTAATGAGATGAAACTCGGTTCACATAAAATCATTTGGATATTTTGGCTCCTATATTAATCTCCTAGGTTTAAAGTTTCGAATGAATCGAGAAGTTAATCAGAAATAGGACTTGGAAACGAGGCTGGTTATGTGAACTACGTAGAACTTACTCGTAACGTTTCTATTGAGTGGATATTTTCTCGGCACTGAGTAGCGACCTTATCACTACCAGTCTTTGACAAGTATTCCAAAAGAACAAGAGCCTTGTAAACATGTCGCCAGTTTTTACTCTTATCATTGAGTCTTCTCCAAATCATTTGCATTATTTCCGTGAATGCCATAACATTATGAGTCTTGTCAGCTATTTCGGCCATTAAAGTGCTGCTAGGACCCCATGGATCGTTCGATGTAGCTTCCCGAACCTTTCTTTCAGCATCTGTATAATTGTGAACGACATTTTTTATATGTCTGTGGATGGGCATGTCCAAGTAAAGACAAAGGAACTTTAGGAACACAGTAGTAACACTAATATTAAGAGAAGCGCACCAACAGCTAGCTCGAGAATCCTTCCAATGTCCAATATCTTTGTCACGAACTTGTATGAACCAAATGATTCCTTTGCACCCGCATCTTGTCGTTTCAGTACAGTTCTAGTTGCTTGGTAATGTCCAAGAGATGGTTATCTGGACAGTTATCCAGTCATTTCATTAGATTATTTTGGATCTGATTCAAATGGTTCAAGTGGTTGTGGACGAAAATAGGTTTCGCTTAATGGGCTTCTGTATCTACTAGCAGTGGATCGTAGATGCCCCCGGACAAGCGTTCAGGTATATTAACGAAGAAAGGGGAAAAATATCAGTAAATCATAGTGAAATACTATCTTTGGTCCTTGAGAATATGTTGCGTTACCTCCGAAAGGACTCCTGAGAAGTGGCCTGAACTAGCTCAACTGGTGGAAAATTCCAACAGTTGACCACTCTTAAGGAGTAGAAGGTGTGCCTACAGTCTGTTCTAATTTGTCGCTTCTCCAGTTTCTGGGTGTTACTCCTGTAGCGGTAAATAAATCCCCAAAATAAATAGCATTAAGTTTTCGACATTGGATGCTGACCATATGTTTTAGTGGACTCATCTAGCTGAAGGCGCTCGGTCAGGCATCCGCACCAGATCACGTGTGGTAACGCTGTGCTCAACATCAACCGCAATCGCTAGCCAGATTAGATCAGAGAATTCCGATATATTGGTCATCGCCAAATATACTCTTCCGGTCTCCTCGACTCTGTCTTTTGATTTCTCTTGGTGGGAACGAAATATATTAGAAGGTGTTACTGGTAGAAGCGTTGTCAAACACTGAATACCTGTGACATCAACATTGGTGAGACCGACGTGATCTGGTACACCTAATTGTAACTGTGAGTCTGTTCCTTTTTGGGATTTTTTATATATCATTGCCTTATTTTTTATTTTTTTTTGAACATTGTGATTTTTTTTTCGTGTTTTTCTTGGATATATATTTTTTCCCTCGTTCATTATCGTACTTCATACTTCATCATGACTGAACAGACACCTAAAGTACTCAAGCTTAAGACTTTGTCCCCACCTTCGTTTCAACTGATGCCTTTCTGGCCCGACAACATCGAAGCCTGGTTTTGCTACGCAGAAGCCGACTTCTCCGAGCACGGCGTGATCGACACACGTGCACAATTCCTCGCAGTAGTCAAGGCACTACCGCGCGAATTCAACAGGTACGTAACACCTAGTATGTTTACTAGTGATGTTTCCGATCCTTACGAAATCTTAAAACGCTCGATTCTTAAACGAGGAGATCTAACCGATCGACAAAGGTTAGATCAACTCTTCAATAACATCGACCTGCAACACGGTTCTGCGACGGACATGTTGCAACGGATGAGAGAGGTTATAGGCCTAAGAACTTTCGACGAAGGTCTATTCAAACAACTCTTCTTGTCAAAACTTCCCCAACAGGTGCAAGCAGTTCTGGTCTCGTTCCAGAACAACGGCTTAGACGAGCTAGCTGCATCTGCCGACCGCATTCTAGAAATTACGAAACCTTCTACTACCGAGGTATTTTCAGTCAAAGAAAAGCCTCACACGACTCAGAATGATATAACCGACTTATGTCACACACTCACGCGTTATCTTAGTCTTCGTACCGACCGTAAGAGATCGCGCACACCACGTAGAAGCATTTCTCGTAAGCGATCTGTCCCTAGACCACGAGAGACAGATAACCCCGACTGGTGCTGGTATCATAACCAGTATGGAAAGCTTTCCAGAAATTGCAGAAAACCCTGCAATTTTCCCAACACGAAACCGACTGATTCGAAAAACAATTCGGGAAACTTCCAGGCCGGCACGCGTTAACGGCAACCGTAGCCGGCGAACAAAGCCGTCTGTTATTCGTCACAGATGTGACAACGAGAGTTCGCTACCTCGTCGACACTGGCGCAGAAGTTAGCGTCCTCCCAGCAAATCCTAACGACCGGCTTCACGAATCGACCCTAAACTTACAGGCGGCAAACGGAAAACCGATCGCTACGTATGGCAAAAGGTACGTTTACCTTAACGTGGGTTTACGCAAACCCATTCACTGGATTTTCGTTGTTGCAGATGTTTCTATGCCAATCATTGGTATGGACCTTCTACAACACCACAATCTGATCATCGATACGCGCAAACGGAGGCTAGTAGACGGAAACACTAATTTGTCCGTTTGCGTAACTTCTTTTACTGGTTGTAGAGTATCCCCAGTCACAGTTAAACATATGATAGACCCACTCTATCAACCACTACTCGATAAGTACCCTGGGATACAACAAACTCAACCGAAACTACCGTGTGTAACCAGCAATGTTACACATCACATCACGACTACAGGACCACCTGTATTCTCTAAAGCACGACGACTAGCTCCTGAAAAGCTAAGGTTAGCGAAAAACGAATTCGATCACATGATGGACTTAGGAATCGTACGACCGTCAAGTAGCCCATATGCATCTCCGTTGCACATGGTCCCTAAAAAGGACAGCAACGATTGGCGTCCAACTGGTGACTATCGGCGATTGAACGCGAAAACCATTCCCGATCGTTACCCGTTGCCTCACATTCACGATTTGACAGCTACCTTGAAAGGTACAACTGTCTTTTCGAAAATCGACTTGGTTAAAGCGTATAACCAAATCCCTATGGCTACTGACGACATACCGAAAACAGCTATCATAACTCCTTTCGGACTCTATGAATTTTTGCGAATGCCTTTCGGTCTAAGGAATGCTGCTCAAACATTCCAAAGATTCATAGACGACGTTTTTCGAGGTCTCAACTTCGTACATGCGTATGTTGATGACTGTCTAATCGCAAGTCCGGACAGAGAAACACATCTCAAGCATCTGGATCTTGTTTTCGAACGACTTCAAAAACATGGCATTACTGTAAACGTTCAGAAATGCCAATTCGGAACCGACTCGTTAGACTTTCTGTGACACACTATCGATGCTCAAGGCATTCGACCTCTTAGGACCAAAGTGGCGGCCATTCTGGATTACCCAGAACCGACCACCGTCAAGCAATTACGCACGTTCAACGGCCTGGTAAGTTTCTATAGACGTTTCATACCCAAATGCGCATTACTTATGAAACCTCTGACCGACCAACTTCGTGGAAATGCGAAATCCATTAATTTGGACGACACCGCACGAAAAGCATTCTCCACAGTCAAGGAACTGATCGCTAAAGCAACAATGCTCGCACATCAGGACACCCGAGCACCCATTAGCATCGCAGTAGACGCATCCGACTCAGCAATCGGAGGAGTCTTACAACAATGGGTTAACAACTCCTGGCAACCCTTGGCATTTTTCTCTAGAAGGTTGCTAGACACCGAATCGAGGTACAGCACATTCGATAGGGAACTCCTAGCTATGTATTGTGCTGTACGGCATTTCCAACACTACATCGAAGGTCGTGAATTCACTCTTTTCACGGACCATAAACCGCTCACTTTCTCGTTAAGCTCTCCTTCTGACAAGTACTCTCCCCGTGAGTCTCGACAACTGGACTACATTTCGCAGTTTACTTCAGATATTCAACACATCTCTGGAGCAAACAATGTAGTTGCAGACGCTTTATCTCGTATAACTTCCTTGAACAGTTTCCAAGGAATCGACCTTCTTAAACTCGCCGAGCTTCAAAAAGAAGACAGTGATCTTCAGCACGAGTTATCGTCCACAACCCTTAAACTACGCATCAAACAGATGGGAACAGGTAAAGAAACCTTACTTTGTGACACATCTACAGGTAGGGATCGCCCAATCGTGCCGAAACATTATCGACGCAATGTCTTCAATACATTGCACAAACTTTCGCATCCAGGTGTTCGTGCAACCATCAAGCTTATAGCAGAAAGGTTTTGCTGGCCTGGAATGAATAAAGACGTGAGGGAGTGGGCACGCTCCTGTGTAAGCTGCCAAAAATCTAAGGTTATCAGACACAATAAATGTCCCTTAGGCTCGTTTAAAACTCCCGATGCCCGTTTCGACCATGTTCATCTGGATTTGGTAGGACCTTTACCAGATTCAAATGGATACTCTTATCTCTTAACCTGCGTTGACCGTTTCACTCGATGGCCAGAAGCAGTACCTATCAAGGACAGCACTGCTGAAACAGTGGCCCGCACATTCGTCGAACGATGGGTAGCAAACTTCGGTTGCCCTTCAACCATCACTACAGACCGCGGACGTCAGTTTGAATCCGATCTTTTCCGTCGTCTGACCACACTTTTAGGAATCACTCGCTTCCGAACGACCGCCTACCATCCACAAGCAAACGGGTTGGTAGAACGTTTTCACCGACAACTGAAAGCTTCGCTATCAGCAGCAAACGTTTCACAGTGGACCGACGCTCTTCCACTCGTCTTACTAGGTATCCGCAATGCAGTGAAAGCTGACATTGGATACACTGCGTCTCAACTCGTTTATGGAACGACACTTCGACTTCCAGGAGAATTCGTGGATCCTTCATCCTCTTCAATGAACATGGATCTAACCTCCTACACGAACAGGCTTACAAACGCAATGCGTTCAGTTAAACCTGCTTTCACTCGACCTCAATCAACTGATGTTTTCGTTCAACCTGGCTTACGATATAGTACACACGTTTTCATTCGTCGAGACTCGCATCGACGACCATTCGAATCAGCATACGAAGGACCCTTCAAAGTTCTTCAACGTGAATCTAAGTACTATATAGTCGATAAGAACGGAACAAACGATAGCATCAGCATCGATCGCTTAAAAGCAGCGTATTTAGAAGGAAATCCTATCCACGTCGATTTTCCTTCGGTACAATCGAACGACACGACTCCGACACTTACAATACCTCATCCGACAACCAACACACACGATGATACTTCGACAGTATCCGAAAATAAACTTAAAACGACGCGTTCTGGAAGAAGGGTGAGATTTCCAGAACATTTAAACGACTATTGCACGTAAGGCACTTCTCGACATTTTATATTATTTTTAAAAAAAAACAATTTTAATATGCTTATATATTTTTATTTCTATTTAAAAAAAACAAAACAAAGAAAAACAATTTTTTTAATGCTATTACGTGTTCATGAGTTTATTTTCCATTTTTTCCGCCGACATTGTGTTTTTACGCACATACGAGTGTATTTCGACATGCACTTACATTTTCTTTTTTCTTTTCCAGGACGGCTGGAAAAGAACGATGACGTTTATGAGGATCCGAAATTTTCATTGTACATTTTCTTTTTTACTATGTTGTACCTCCGTCCCATATAGTAAGGAAAGACGACCAGACGCTGCTAAATTTAGTAAGCTATCAGAAGAGTGTTTACCAACGACAAACTCGTTGGGTTTAAACTTCTGGCTGGCCACGTCTTAGGGTCGTCACTGCCCCACTAGGGGGAGTGATCTGTAGCGGTAAATAAATCCCCAAAATAAATAGCATTAAGTTTTCGACATTGGATGCTGACCATATGTTTTAGTGGACTCATCTAGCTGAAGGCGCTCGGTCAGGCATCCGCACCAGATCACGTGTGGTAACGCCGTGCTCAACATCAACCGCAATCGCTAGCCAGATTAGATCAGAGAATTCCGATATATTGGTCATCGCCAAATATACTCTTCCGGTCTCCTCGACTCTGTCTTTTGATTTCTCTTGGTGGGAACGAAATATATTAGAAGGTGTTACTGGTAGAAGCGTTGTCAAACACTGAATACCTGTGACATCAACACTCCTATGGTTTGTGTTGGGACTAAGCCTAAGTAGGTGTTTAGGAGGATGTCCAGAAGTGTTTAGGATGCTATAAGTTGTAAGTCATCTCTAAGACCCCTCTACTCAAATGGACAAAGGTTCAGTGATTGAGAGTGCGAGTCATATGACTTGAATTTGATTCCCCGAAATAATTTCGTGGCTCGCCCTTGGATGCGTTCCAGAGTGCCCTTATCTTTTTGAAGAATGGGAGGAAATACTATGTTTCCGCACTTTAAATAGAAACGGATAAAACTGTTGATTATGTGGAAAATTCTTCCGTCAAACTGACCAAAAATGAGATTCAACTTTACCAGTGCAAGCTTTGCTCAAAAAGCATTTTTGTCTCAGTCAGTGTAAGACTTCAAATCGCAGGGTACAAACACTCCTAGATCTTCTTCAACTTGGGACACCTCCGGAGGGGCCACCTGAGAAGAGGTCCTAGTACTGAACGTTGGGTGACCTAACTAGGATATTCCATAGCCTGAGAGAAAAAGTGAAATTAACCCTGACCACAAAATGTCGAATTTTTAGATATGAAGTCAGCCAGTCAATTAGAGGTGAATTGATATCCAATCGTTTGAGCCTATTGATAATATGTATATATGGTTTACCCTATCAAAACCTTTTGAGAAGTCAAGGTAAATGACATCAACCTTCCCTTTCGATCAAGGATGGTTGTCCACCTGTCCACTGACATCAGCGGGTTGGTTTTCCAAGAGTGACCTTTTCTGAAACTGTGTTGTTGGGCTGGGTTGGACAGTTAGCAGTCTCACAGACCGCCACCTATCATGGATTCCATAGTTTTCGAGGGTATAGAGAGGAGTGCTACCGGTCTGTAGCCTGAAGGTTCGCTGCGTCCATTAAAAACTGGTGTAATGTAAGCCAGCGTCCAATTTTCTGGTAATGTGCCTCAGCTTAGCCAGTACGAGAAAATCACTCTGAGCAATGTTGCTAAGATTGAAGCCGATTCCCTCAGTATAGCAGAATGAGCCATATCCCGGCCGGGAGAAGTGTCACTGATTGGGTGCTGCAGCTTCCGACACACTAAGTCATAGCTCAGGTTCACTTCTGAGAGTTCTGTTAAGTTGCTGATGAATCACTCATGAATATAGTTAGTATGAGTCATTCCAAATGCTTGAAAGCACTGTCCTGCCAGAAGGTCGGTGGCGTCACCGTTGTTATTGGTTGAGCTACTAGAAGCTAGGTCACCTCGGTTTCGGCTTGTCGAAGAGAGGCTGAGTTACGGAATAAGCTTTTCAGATCGGAGACAAGTTAATCTATTACCTATATTTGATATAGAAAGCTATAATCCTTTATTGTCTTCGTACATTCTTTCTTGCTTGTTTGAATTGCCTGTATGCGTTGTTGTCAGTTCGTTTGTATTCCATCTAGTAGTGTTTTTTGCGGCTTAGCAACACAAAGGGTGAGATTCTTCATGACTACCGGTTGCTTACAGTTTGGGGGAACGTTTGTTGAGTAGACTACTTTGTAGCACAAAATATCGTGTGCAGTAAGAAATCCTAATGAGTGCCCACGTCAAGCTGAGGATGAACTGTCCAATCCACTCGCGAAATCGACTTTAAAGGGGTTGAAGTTTCCTTTAAAATTATTTTTCTGGTCATGTTCATCATTTTTAAATTTTTATGTACGTTAACAACCTGCATGTTAACCTGGCCCGTACATACGTCTTACTATATCTTCATATCTTTTGAACTTAGAAATCATCTGAATCGCCTTTAACATTTATCAATAAACTCATCATAGTCTTTGTTGCTAATCGTATTTGGGTTTATGGATTGGTTTATCATATTAGCAACCTCAAATGCAAACATAGTTTAGATAATAAGATTAAAAATTTAGGTACTATCAACTGCACTAGTAAAATAACTAAACACTCAGGTAGCTGTTGGTTAAACAAACGTTTAAAATCAAAACTCCTTAGCCTACTAGAATTAACACTAAACGAATATTTCTGAATTGAAATTTATAATTAAATTAGGCTACTCGGATTCTTTAACGTTACAAATTTCTGATAAGTTCGAATCACCTAAAGCAACAATACCTATTTTTCCACTGACTAATCCTCAATCAACACTATAACTAGTTAAACGTAATAGTTTCAAGATATCGTCATAAAGCATTGTGATGACTTGACAATCACGTAATGTGATTGATAAAATTAATGAAACTATTAACAAAATCGGTCAGCAACTTGACTTATACTTATCACTAGTGTTGTTTTTCGTTTATTTTTATTCACTACAGATGATTACAGTATGTTTCTCTATCAGTTGCTCATTCAGTAAATATCTCAAAACCTTGTCAGTCTAATTGATGGTTTAGCGACACAATCATGCATGCAAATAATCAGTATAAGCAGTCGAGCAAATCTCCTGCAAACTGAAAACATCAATGTCGAATTTACCCCAACACTGACTAAGGTTCAAGCCATTATCATAGACATGAGTTGGGAGTGTACTCCCCTTGGTTACAACTTATGTACTCCCTGATAATCACATGAGCATCACTCACTGTTAATCATCTTGTAAAAACTTATTTAGCCAAATACATCTTGCAGCACCACATTACTTAGTAATATGACACATAGGCTTAACTGATTTCAATAACTTATAACCACTATATCTCAATTAAATCGTATTCCGCCTTATGATAAACTGCATACTTGCAGCTGACTTGTATGCCCAATCAGCCGGCAAGTATAAATATAAATAAATATTCTATGGCAGATCAGAACATTGAGTCTGGAGCATGTCTCTTACGAATACACTCATGCTTAACGACTTGTTCTTAGCTATCTGTCCAAAACTCATATAATTATCACTCAAGTATTTAAATTTTGTTTTGATCACCATTCATGTGTATTAGTAGAATTACTAAATTCTATCACAGTCAAGTAAAAATGAGGTTTAGAAAGTCTCTCCGTAACTAAATAAACCGTATCAAACTAACCGGAACACTAGTTGGAATTCTTCCCCACGGTAATACTTTTGTTCCTTCAGTTAGCCTACTAATACAGATGCATTCGAAAATAAACTCATATGGACAGCTTACTAGCGTTAACGTTATTTGATTTTATAATTTAAACCAAAACTAATACCAATATTAACATTTCTACAATATTGATTGCTTTTAATATTTCTAAACACAAAATACATACTACCTATACGTTAAGTTATTAACCAACGGTCATTAACACGCATCGTTTTATTATTATTATTGTAATCCCATTTTTTATAGCTCAAATAATCTTCACCCAAATTTTCATTTCAAGCATGTTAAGCATGAAGGCAGATATTTTAAAATTATTACGTGTATCTCCCGATCAGATGCTGCCGCCTTCTTTTTTATTTATCTTTCAGCTTATCAATATCCGGAGGATTCTATCTATTCTTGGTAACCTCTGGCGCGCGACAATCCCATGCAATTTGGTATCGAACCAACACCACGTCGATTCTAGTGGGAGAGTAGTGTAGTGGCATTGGACCATAACCACACAATATTCAAAGCTGAATACGAGACTACTCAGAAAATAGACATTCAATATTTAACTCGGGGAAATACCTAACAATGGAGAAGGCGCGAACAAGGAGTTGAATGGACTGGAGTTGATCGGATGGCATGGCTCGGCCATGCAAGCGTGGTCCATCTGAATGTTACCTTATATCTTTTATTCATATTAAATATATTGTTCCTTCTCTAGCCTAACCTTGTTCTACATCATATATTGGTAATTGATACGATACAGTGAGTTGGTGTAGTCGATGGTGTGACTTCCACGTAAGATCTTATAGATTAGGCAGTTATATCATGACAAATCTACAAATTTAGGATTAGGTCTATTATTAGAGCAGTACTAATATCATAGTAGACCATAATCCTACATATGTGCATACTGTGCGCATGCCTCGATATTGCCTTAATTTACAAGCGTTATAAGCAAAGATGGATAGTGGTCAGCAGTGGAATCCAGGACGCGCGTTTCGTCCTGTTTGAGACTCGTCAGCTGGATGTATCTGTATCTCAGAGTTGATGTTCACTCTGGGACTTGAACTCAGTACCGTTCGCTTCAAACGCCATCGTGTTATCCACTTAGCTACTGATCAATTTCAGTCATCAATGGGAAGATTCAAGTAAAACAATACCAAGTAAATAAAAACTTCACCTCATTGCACAAACAAGTGGTTATCAGGACTAAGTAGCTAAGTGGATAACACGATGGCGTTTGAAGCGAACGGTACTGAGTTCAAGTCCCAGAGTGAACATCAACTCTGAGATACAGGTGCATCCAGCTGACGAGTCTCAAACAGGACGAAACGCGCGTCCTGGATTCCACTACTGACCACTATCCATCTTTGCTTATAATCAATATAACAGTTCCTAGTCAGTCAACTATTTCCAGTTCTCAAGTAACAATGCATGAATACTAAAAGCAAGGTTTAACAATATATGTTGTAATACACTTACGAACATGTATCTGCGAAAATAAACTAAGGTTTATATAAAAGCATTTTTTTATCTGCTGGAAGTATGTATCGTCATTTTTGGACACTATGTCTCGGTTTCAACCCAAGCAAAGAGTAGCAACTGGCTTATTTCGGTAGTTAAGAGCTCGGTGAAGAAACAGGTCAACCCATAATTGTTTTGCATTTGAACCTTAAGGCACTGAAATGAAGGAAAACGAAGATTGTACATTGAGGATAGAAGCCTTGTGGACTATTTTTCTAATAAGCTTATAAGAGCGTTTAGTCTTTTCTCGAGTGAATCCGTTGAGGAATCGAACAGCACTTCTTTGGGCAACAGGTTACAACCAATGATGACTGGATGTTAAAACCTATATGCCACGAGCAGTTAATCTGTTCTTTATTCCTTGTATTATTTCCTCTAGGCTTTCCTGATCTGTATGAGGGAAACGACAGGATACATCAGATCCAAACCATTTCTTAGTGTTCTATACACCAAAATCAGATCTCCTCTCAGTCTTCTGTAAGACAGAGTAAAGATGCCTGGTTTCTGAAATCGCTCTTTGTATGGTTAAATTTGGAGTTCTCGGATTTCATGGGTAGTTTCCCTCCATATGTTTTCAAGATAATTTTTCTGGATTACCCCCTTATCAGGGGCCTGCATCCTGAATTCAACCATGAAGTTTTGATTTCACCAAAGTTATTTATACTGCGGTGAACATATCAGTATCCAACTTAAAGCCATTAGGGTTCGTAGCTCCCTAGCGGCGACCTCGCGACAGTTGGCTGTGGTATTAAGACTATAGCTTGCAGAATTATGTTCTACTCCGCTACTAGTACTGTTCTAATAATAGAAATAATCCTTAAATTGTAGATTTGTCATTGCGCGACTGCCTGATGCATAAAATCTTACTTAGAAGTCACATAAATGTTTATTCTGATTCATCGTATCATAAGAATAAGCTATATAATGTCTAGCGCTTTTGAAAAATACATTTAAACTAAAGATAGAATAATACATTTAATGTGAATAAAAACAGGCTACACAGAATTACCACGTCTGCAATGCTAAGCCATGTCATCCGATTGAATTGAGTGTTCCCACGTTCTCCATGTCAGTTGTTGAATATCAGTCTTTTCAGTAATTATATTCTCAGCTTCACAGGTCGCGTGTTTAGGGTTCAATGCCACTGCAGGTTTAATTTCTCCCAGAAGTCGGACTACGGGTAATGGCTATTTCCTATGTTGCACCTACTTACCTCTGCATCCCTAATGTGCACGCAGACACATGGCTGCGTTGATAGGCACCAACCACCTTCTAGACAAGCCAATCATAGCATCTAAGTCTGCGTCTCTTGTTACTTCTCGCCAGAATTTTACGTCATCAGAGTGCTGTAGCGTCGGGGACTAGGATGTACTTAGGAGTTTGCTTACATACAGTGTAAAGAATAAAGAAACTAGGACAGAGCCTTGAAGTACTCCACTAATTGTTGGTTTCCAGGAGGGCCTTTGAGAATTTATTCTTACTTCCTGTCTAAGACCTACCAAGAATTCTTTAATCCGTTTCGAGAGAGGTATGGTAACTCATATATTTTCCAGCTTTGAGAGAAATCTATTTTTCGGCACCCTATCAAATACCTTACTGAAGTCTACGTAGGTAACATCTACCGATTTTCCACTATCTAGAGCCCCTGTCCATAGATCTCTTATTATGAGATACTCCTTTCCTGAAACCATGTTGTTCGTTGTTTCATAAGTTATTGGTTTCCACGAATGTCACTATGGCTCTTTCGGTTATTCTTTTCCCTATTTTAACCACGACAATGGTGAGATTGACAGGTCTGCAATTTGATGGAGGAAGTCATAATCCTGTTTTACGAATTGGAGTAGCGATTGCACCCTTCCACTCCATAGGTAACTCACTCGAGCCAAGTGACATTTTCAATATCACAGTCAATGGTGTTGCAAGAAATTGTGCAATTCGCTTCAGAATTTTAGAGTGTAGTTCATCCAATCCTGTTGATTTTTTCATGTCTATAGTGCATAGTCTCGATCAAAGTCTATAGTGAGCAGCCGATTTCATCACTTTGAATCTGGGTTTAATCCTTTATCTGGAAGTGGATCCTGGGTACAAACTATCCGGAAATAGTTTGCCATGGTCTCTGATTTGTCCTGGTCTTCCTCTGCAAATTGAGATCCACCTTCTCCCGTAATTAGGTTTGGAATCCAATGATGGGTTCCTGTCCTGTAATTCATTTACGAGAACTGTCTCTTCCGCTGCATGACTACAGATTAGGCCAACTGCTTTTTATATTTTTCCTGAGCTGCCCGGATGGTACTGATAAATTCATCAAACATAGCTGAGTCATTCGCTCGACTTACACGACTCTGTTACGAGGAAAACTAATGGTAAGATGCCAGCAGTTAACAGGCGGGATCTGACATCGCGGCCGAAAGACGTGAACACGGCTTTCGAAAAAGTGAAACCCGTTCCTATTTTAGATGTTTGGAATCTAGAGGAGAAGACAATGACCCTGCTAAAAGACAGGGATATTATCTCGGTTAATAGGTTGAAAGTGGGACCCAACCAAGAAGAATCTTGAAGCTGGTTCTCGGGAATTTTGAAGAAAGAGATATAATATTGAATATCGCACACAAAACTCGTGATTCAGATATTCGTATCCGACCAGATTGACCGCCTGAAGATCGAATCAAGTGGGAAACGCTGTAACGGAGTTAAGAACTCGAAACCTAAATGGCGAAACGATCCTTGCGATTAAGGGTTTTCGGGTAGTCAGGTCTTGGAAGCCAATGCTTCCGAGGCCTGTATGAGTAGAACAAATGACTCCCGAAACACCTTAAGTGTGTTCTACACGAACGCCCGTAGTCTTAGAAATCAAACCTCCGAGCCAAGTCTGATGGTGGATGAATTAAGTCACGATATAATCGTTGTTACATAAACTTGGTTCACCGTAGATATAGGATGTTCTACCATCATTGCAAGCTATATCTGTATTAGAAGTAACAGATTTTTAAGTCGCAACGGGGGAGGGATAATTTTATACGTAAGGGATCACTTTTACACACAATCAGTCATATCGGAGGAGCATGTTAGTGGTACTTGTGAGGTAGCATGTTGTAAAATTGAATCTAGAAATGGGTTAGTGACTATAGGAGGAATATACCGTAGTCCGTGTTGTCTTGCTAACGATTTTATCTTAAGACATATCTGTTCTTGGAGTAAGGCAGAATGTTGTCTCATCATTGGAGGCTTCAACACACCACATATCGATTGGATAGAGCTTACATCTCCAGGTGGTGGTTTTGATAGCAACATTTTATCAACCATTATTCAGTGTGCACTTGTACAATGTATCGCAAAACCGACACATACTGACTTGAAACATGGTCCGTCGCTTCTGGAACCTGCCCTCACCCACAACTGTGAGGATGTATTTGATATTCAGCACCTTCCCCCACTAGTGAACGGTGATCACATTGTACTTTACTTCAAATTTAGGACATATGGTATACGATTTGTATCTGCTCCACCCCGTCCCAATGTCTGGCGAGCCAATATTCCGGCAGTCAGAGACTGTTCTATCTCTAATTATTGGTCGGTCGACGCGAATGCATCGATCGAAGATGAATGGAATAAGTTTAAGGCTGCGTTCAAGTCCGTAGCGTCACTGTTTATCCCATGGTCAGTACGTAAGTTATCACATCCCCCCATGGATTAACAGGGAACCCGGAAACTGTTAAAGCGTAGAAAGCACTTCTAGAACTTAGTTTTGTTGACAGGTAACGCATCATTTAGGCGTCAGTGCCGAAAATTCCGGAATATTTGTAAGAAAACCATAACTAAATCCCGTACTACTTACGAACGGCAGTTGATATATTATAGCCGTACTTGTCCGAAACGATTGTTTTCGTATGTTAAACGGCGAATAAAACGTAGTAATGGTATTCACCCGTTACTGGCACACGAAAATTCAGATTTACTGGCTGAATCATATCGGGCAAAACCTGATACATTTTCAAACTATTTTAGCGAAGTGTACTCTACGTGTATTGTTACAAATACTTGTCCCAATCACACCGACATACCAGACATAAGATCTGTGCATGTGACTGAGGAAACTGTTCTTCCATTGATAACTAACATAAAACCTTGAAAGATACCGGGCCCTGACGGGTTACATCCACGGCTGCTGTCATCTCTTGCAGAAATTATTTAAGGATCGCTCATGAAGCTCTTGAACATGTCCCTTTCACTCGCTCAACTCCATAGAGATTGGAAAGACGCTATGGTCAGTCCTGTATTTAAGAATGATCAGAGATAGATCGTGTCTAACTACTGGCCTGTCAGTCTAACCATCATAGTCGTTTCTTGAAAAGAAGATTCGGGTTAAGTTACTAAGTCACATAGATTCACACAGTCTGTTAACTCCCGAGCAACATGGGTTTCGTGACAAGCGTTCATGCTTGACCAACTTACTTATTGCGCGAGAGGCCTGTATGTCGATGTGATAGTCATAGATTTTAGCAAATCGTTTGACAAGGTTTCACACTCATGTTTTATGAAGAAGCCCTGGAGCTCCGGAACTACAGGTGCTGCACAGGAATGGATGGGAAACTTCTAATGTGAACGCAGACAGAGAGTGAGGGTCAATGGAACGCTATCCGAATAAAAGCCGGTCAAAAGTGATGTACTCCAAGGCACCATCTTAGGCCCTCTACTTTTCCTTCTGTATGTTAACGAATTACCGATAGGGCTTAAGTCGTCGGCATTATTGTTTACGGATGATGTCAAGATCTGGAGAACAATAGGAAGTGAGGCTGAACATTTTGATCTCCAAGCTGACTTAGATGAATCAGTTAGATGGGCTCGAAGTTGGGGCTTAGAATGTAATTCTAGGAAGAGTGTGCTCATGCACATAGGACACGGCAATATTTACCTTTATACTAATGATGGTACATCACTTCCACGCGTTCAAGAACATAAAGACTTGGGAGTAAGAATAAATCATAACTTGGAAACAACTACGCATTGCAACGCAACTGTTGCCAAAGGTTATTGTGCGTTATGGTCACTTCGCCGAGCATTCAGATGCTTTGACGACGAAATATTTCAAATTTTATATCCCACCTATGTTAGACCACACTGAGAGTACTGTATCCAAGCAGCTAACCCATGTCTGATAAAGGATACTAACTTGAGCGTGTTCAGCGTGTGGGAACAAACTCCTTTATGATGAGCGCTTGAAACGCCTAAAACTTTTCCCCTTGTCGTATCGTATGATACGAGGTTACCTTATACTGGCACTCCGTATCCTTAATTGTGATTTAGGTGTTAATATGTCTTATATTTCTGCTCCCTCCAGCACTAATAGTCTCCGAGGTCATAGCAAGAAAGTCCACAAACCGCGATCTAAACTTAAAGTGGGGTCCCGCTTTTCTCATCGAGAAGTCAATGACTGGAACGCCTTAATCGAACAAGTGATATCAGCCCCATCAGTGAGTATTTTGAAGGAGAAGCTGAACCGAACCAATCACAATTGCGATAGCTAACTTGAACATTGGGAGTGAACCATTTGAACCATTTGAACCATTTGAAATTCAAAGGTATTCGGAATTGTACACTATTAACGTCTAGTCTTGAATATCAGATTATGTCAAGTTAACGTTTGAGTTATCATTAATTATTGTCAGTCACTTTCATTATTGAACGTAAGTGCTTACCAGTATGCTCTTTTCTTTTCCAGACTCTCATACTACTCCTCACACCTCCTCAGCACATATGCGTATATTCAAGTTAGATAAAAACCTCCCAGAGTGAACGATACATCTGTTGTAAGATTTACGTGGTATATACGCTGGATATGGTGAAATACGCAGTCAGTGACGTTTGTATCTTAGCGATCCACGACTCATTTGACTCCCATGCAAAACATATTATAAATAATTATTTATAATATGTTTTGCATGGGAGTGCTTTAAAGCACCGAATGTTATGTATTATAATGTTGGGAATTAGTGGGACTAATTTGTACAAAGCGTCAGTGCATACCTTGGAAATTTCTTAGAATAACTGTGAATCATTTTTTCATCTCATCTTAAAATCATGGGGTCTATTATAGTCTGGTAGTTTTGCGTTCAGCATCAAATGCATCCATATCAATTCAGATAATGTGAATGGATTTGGTCGGAATAGAAGTTTTCTAACTAGGCTCCATTTGACTCCATCTGACGTACGAATGTCCCCTCTACGTTTCGTATCGAAGTTGAACTCAGGTAATTGCTTCAGGGAATGTTAAATGAGATTTTGTGATTTTAGTCACTTTGAGGTCGCGTTTCAGTATTATTTATTTCAAGAGGTATTGACGCAGTATTTTTAAACTTTGAATACTTTCCAAATGAACCTTTTTGTTGAAAGAGAAAACATCATTCTTTTGTTAATCGAGGCTGCACAGAACTGTAAAATTATGTGAAAACGCTTGCCATCTAAGCGGCAAAAATACTCATCAAAGTTACTAGTGAAAGGTTGGCTCTGACGGCATTTTCATCAAAGTTAACATACAATTCTAGATCATAAGGAACCAAGACACTTAAATCGTTTCCTGTTAATGAATAATAATAAAGGATTATTTGTTGTACGTGTGTTTTACATTATCCCACTGATGGACTACCCCTCAGAGTTAGATGTTGATTCATTGTTATCTCATTCTCGAAGTCGAGTTGGATATTACTGCAGCGCTAATCTATCTTGGTTTTAGACCTCTTTCCAAAACATTAAATCATCTGCAAAAAGTTTTTCATTCAATTTTATTTTATGTAGTGTTTAGTTCGTTCAAAACTAAGGCGCCTCCACGTTACTTATACTAATATCAGTCTTGTTGATTCTAATGAGGAATCCTGTCTGTTTTCTTGATTTCGATTATTGACAAATTGCTTAATAGACTGCCAGTATGACCTGCCGAAAATGACGCCTAGCTTAGCTCTCTATGGATCTACTGTTAGCTCTGGTTTACAAAGATATGCGTAAAGTTGTTATAGGAAGTTTTGCTAAGGAGAAATGGCACACTATGAAACTTTATGACAGGTCCAGTTCTCCAAAGCAGCATGTGTTGTACCAGCTTTTAAAATCTTTTAGTAAATCAATAAATTCTCAGAGGTCCTTTACTTTTAGAAATCTCGATTTTTGGATGGACTTGGACGTTAGGGCTTTTCGGAAGTCCGTGCTCATTCTAATCAGCAATCAAGTTCAACTTTGTACTTTGGCTTTAATCTACACTGTTTAAGGTAATATTAATAACCGCTGCATTAACTGAAGTAAAGCTAGGTTCATATTTGGAACCTGGTGGTTGAACGTGAGGTGTTTTAAATCCCCTTCATATTTGCTAAGTGCATAATGATTCTAAGACTTATTCAACTATGTACTGTCAGGTATTAGGGATGGATCATTTGGATCTGGTTACTACTTTACCTGTTTAGAACTACGTATTTTCTCTGGTGAGTTAGTCATAATAATTTGTAGAATCCCAATTTTCCTATTTTATAGAAGATTTTGTCCGTTTTGGGTAAATTTTGGGGAAACCGCAATAAAAAACTGAGGAAATGACACAAAAACCCTAAAATTTCCTGAGGTCTGGGAAAAATCTCCAAAATGTTTGAGGGAATTTAGGGTTTTCCCCAATGTTTTCACAGAATCTTATAACACTTGGGTTTTTCCCTAAAATTTGGAGAAAAGTACCATATTCCTTACGACTTCGGGGAAAACCCCAAAATAGGGAGATTGGGATATTATCAACCAAGTCTCAATCCACAATCACCACAATGTATGAAAGCTGGCTTCCTTCTGCATACATTTTGCTACTTAAAATTTGAAAGTGACTGTGTGAGGAGTTTGTGCGAGCATCCCATTCGACGGAGAAAGATTCCGCGGTAGACTGTATCGACTGGATCACATGAGTTAGTAACCAAGTTGCTAGCAACGACAGTGTGCGTAATAAACTGAGCAAGATGATATGCTTGGTTGAATCTGAACGTATGTGAGTCGTTGTTACTTTTCGGCAGCTCACCCCTTGAAAAGAAATCTTTTTATGTATCTAAAGTGGTTGGATTAGTGACCTTGACGGCCTTGGAACGTGACTGACTCAACGAAATAGCTACTTAAGGTCGGTTACATACTATCTTAGTTGTGGCAGCTGTTAGATATGTTAGCTCTGTACTTTTAAACCATTGGCACCTGCACCATAAGTCTCTATGGAGAGGTGTGTTGCTCAATTTTTCAGTCGACAGTCTTAACCCCATTATATTTTAGTAATTCAAAATCATTGGATATGCCAGTCATTCGCTAAAGACACTGCTTCTGGTTAGATTCCAGTATAGTTTTCAGTAAGACATTGCCATCAGACTTTAGGTTATATGTTTTTGATCTTTTTGGTATTCGACCGACCTATCCGGCATACTAAAACCGGAAGGAACAATTGTTTCAGCCTATGCAACCTAATCGTGCCATCACGGTAGATTGGCTCAACCACCAAGTTTAAACAGCAGTCATGTTTAGAAACCACCAATGAGGACCTCTGGCATCTTGTATTTTTAATCACTTTCTTCTCATGGTTACCCGGTAGACATAAATTGGTCAGTTTTTTATTATGGAATTTTCTTGTAATTTAGCATTTCTGAACTATTGTATTAAAGAGAATAAGTAAGTCAAGATATCCTTAGTAGATGTTAATGACAGCTATCTATCAGCACTAACCTAACTTGTAATAAATTACCCTAGATTTATTTGATCATTTGGAATAAACATTAAAGATTGCTTTTTCTGGTATAGGTATATCAAGTTAAAAATTTATTTACTTCCGTGCTTTATAAATATTTACTTTTTTCCTAAATTCTAGTTTCGGCTCATGGAAAAACCACCTCTCAGCAGCTCTTCGTTGGGATTTCCAATAGGCGTAATACAAATTCCGGTGTCCTTGTCCGGTCTTACTGAAGTGGATGTTAATGGTTTGCCTAGATTACCCGTGTCAGTGACATGCTATGCAAGGTTTCGTCGGTTATTACATATCAAACATCATAACTTGTGTCAGTATCTCGATGTTGTCAGAGAGAAGGGAGAAATACTATCAGTTGTCTGTGAGTACTACAGCACAAGTTTTTCTAACTTCAGTTGTCCCGTCACTGACGTTAATTGGTTATCACAACGCTTTAGTGAATGTCTATCTGCCTTATCTTTTATGAGTGACAATGGTTTAGTGCACTGTTGTTTGACTCCTGATATGATTATGCTTGATTCTGGTGGACGTGTAAAAATTGGAGGCTACGGAATTTATTATGCTACAGATTGGGGAAATATAGTTGATTTTACCTTCCCCAGTCTCATGTACTCTGCTCCTGAGGTATTTTTATTTTTATACAATCAAGCCAATAATTCATGTCAACCAGAACGTTCAACAAAATCTGATATGTGCTGGACAAATATAAAAGCAGACGTATGGTCTTTAGGCGTCATATTTTTTGAGACAATATTTGGTAGGGAATTCACTAATCCATTACTTAAACTTCGGAGTGAAAATATGAAAGAAGGTGAAATAATTTCCTTGTATCTAAGGGGTCTTTGTCAGGCGAATGAATATCCAACATTACCTGAATTTTTACAACTTCATCTGAATGTTATATCTGCTGACCTGGACATCTTGGTTCAGCTTATTCAATGTTGCTTAAAGTTCGATGCAGTAAAGCGACCTAATCCTAAACGTCTTATGAAGGAGATCAACGAATTACTGAAAACTGATTGTTACATATCTTCCGATATAAGTGGTGACAAATATTCAACTTCCTGGTGTAGGGTGAGTTTACTCTTTATGTAAAGAATACTTGCTTATGCAGATTTTTGGCAGCTTTCCAGTCTGTGTCCTGAACCAGTTAAATTCGTTTCATTTCAATAAGAATGCAGATTGGGGCATTTTTGTTTATTAAGTTATTATAAGATATTATGTATAAAATTATGTTAAAAAACAATGTCGCTACCCAACTTTTGTTGAAAAGATATTAAAAACCCAATGTTTTTAATCACTGAAATGAAATAGTCATCTTACTCATCTTCAAAAAGAGATTGCATAATTCATGTGCAAATCACCAGTGTTACCAGTTGTGCCCAAATTATTTACTTGGGTAGAATAGTGTAGTCAATGTACCTACGTACAGAGTTAGGTCCCAACTGCTGGTCATTATTGATAGGTTTGGCAAAGTTTGCATAACATAAAGGGCATTAGTTAGTCATACCTAGCATGAATGTACGTCGAACCAAGCTCTCACAATTCATATTTACAAAGTGTAAGAGGAAATTAGTAAGATTGAAAACAACAGAATCAAAATAATATCAGTGTTAGTGTTGTTTTGTAACCAAATATAGAAAATATATTTCAAGAATTGTGAATGGAATAAAGAAATAAGAAGGGAACTCAGGATTTTATCGAAGAGGAATAATCAATCCATTGATGCCTCTGCAATCTGTCTCGGAGCATATCACGTAAGGTTTACAACTATAGGTTATAATTATTTCATGGACACTAACCAGGATGTTCACATCCCACAACTTGGCTTAGTCCAATGGTGAGTGACCTTACTGACTGATCTAATGCCGTAGTCTGGCCTCCCCCAATTTCACAACAGTTCATGAGATCAGGGAATACTATACTGAACTGTGTCATTAGGTGCAAACTCTGCATTTTATCGGGATCTTCATTCCAGTGCTGTTTGCGTATTCCAAGTCAATAAGAGGATCTCTTAGGAAATACTCAATCCATGAGGAATATTCATAACAGTTGAATAAAAGTGTAGACAGTACATAATCCTAATGATTAGCTTCGAAAGGTAAATGACTGCAAGGTGTGTTCTGACACTAATTATTTGATTAGTTTGATTTACTTGTTTGACACCTACTTCAGTGACAAGTGCTGTCATCAACTCTGTAGGTCAACATTTAAATTCAGTCCATAGGTCCATTATGGGTGAAATTTAACGACAATAATTGTTGGTGTCTCAAAATATGGCAAAAGACAGAGTTGTTTGACTAACTAGAGCAGGTCTTAAACTAAACCTAATTAACTTCGTATTTGTGATTCTAAATAGTAGTGGGTTTCATATGTTTATGGAAGTGGAGATTTTAAAATTATGGTTCTTTTGTGATTGTCAAAATAAGACTTTTTTTCCTTGTCATATGAAAAAAATCATTAATTTAGACTAATCAGTTTAATTAATAGTTCTGAACCACTATCTTCAAAGATAACTAAAGTTAACCTACCAAATTTACATACTTCTTACTTCAATTACTAAAAGTGTGATGTTACAAACTCACTGCCTTTCCCGTCTCTCTTCATTTTTTCCCATCACTTCTCAGCAATCATGAACTTGATTACCTACAGTTGAGCCACTTTTGCTTTTTCTCCTGTTTGTAGCTCTTTTTTGGGAATAATAACAAGAGACCTTTCATAAAGTTGTAAGAGAGAGGCCATAAGACATCTTTTTTTAAATACTAATGGTAATACATGACCGTATTCATAGACCTAAGAAAATTGTTTAAAGTTATATCATAACATTAATTCTTGTAAAACACAAATAACTAGTAATCACACCAGTAGCTGTTTATTGCTGCTTATTATTATAATCGTAATATAGCTCATTTTTTAACTGGTATATTTTTTCAGCAGAAGTATATTACAAGGCCAAGTCAATGCATCATATACTTCATTAAATAAAAGAAGTTGCAAAAAATCCATTTGTTATAGATTGGATTTGAACGCTTTAGATCCCAATGAATAACAAAATTTACGGTATCTTCGTAAATAATCAAAATGACCAAACTCGTTTAATCTAAGTAGAGATCGTTATTGTCGATTAGATTGTTTTTGCATAAGGTATGCATATTGTTATTTGATAATCAAGGCATATTCTTTAGTATTTGAGTGCTATTTGCATGTAAGTACTGTTCAAAATGAGACAATGAACGTGTGTTTGTTTACTGTTAATTACTGTCAAAGACCATGCTACCTAACATATCTATTTACAAAGAACAAATACCTTTATGAATCCCATCAGTAATCATTATTTTTTCCTATTACATAGAAAATATCTAATCAACCCAAGAAACGTGAATTTCATCCTCAATTATTCAGTTTGGAGGATAACAAAAATAATATTTTAAAAGCTTATAATTTTATTAACAGTATTGAAAATTTATCAGAACTTTATTACTATTGGATGTTAACCGGTGGTAAAATTCATGCTACATTAAAAGGTCATACAGATTTAAAAAGTATTATTGATAATTATCATCATAACAGTTTCAAGCAAGAATCAATAAAAGAAAAAGAAACATTAATTGGCGCGAATTCTCAATGTTTATTACCTCCAGTCTTGAGAATTCCACATTATCTTGCTTTAGTACAATCAAATGCTACACGTGCAATATCTTCAAAAGAACAATGGCCGCTAGGTGAAATTCCACAGCCACGTACGTAAGTGCCGTTCTCGTTTTTTCACATAATTAATCTCACTCCATATATATATATATATATATATATATATATATATATATATATATATATATATCGCGATATAAAGCGATCATCTCGGTTATTAACAATCTTTTACATCAGACATAGTCTAACTTTACTGGTTACGGCTTCCCACTAAAACTCCGGGAATCACAACTATACTATGCTTACTTTTCAGTGGTTGTATAACTAAGATTAGTCGTTGATACAAACTATAATATTCAAGAATCGTCACAAACCCTGCTTTACTGATAATTGTCAAATTATTTTGCTTTCTTTCATGTCTCTACGTTTTTAGATTTCAGTTCCAAATTACACCACTTTCCAATGAATGTTTTATTGAACGTATATCGCATACATCTTTTCATCATTTATATCCCCTATTTATTTATCAAGATTTAAAAATTAGTTCCACAGGAAATTCAAATGTTTATTCTGCCTTGTACTCAGTTAATAATAATAGTACTAATCATATTAATACTTCATCTAACAGTTTAATACCAAATGAACATACACGTATGATTCCTAATTCACCCTTGTTTGAAGTGACTGAGAAACTTTCAGATTTTTTAGATTCATTATGCAAAAATGATTTAACCTGTATTACCGGTGTTGATTGGAGTATGTCATTTACAAATAATCAGTATGAATCAATATCACAACAACCATTATCAGTTAGAGAAACTGATGTAGATTATCAAATTTATCGCACACGTTTATTCACGCGAATAATCAATGGACTACCCGCAACTAAACAATATCTTCGTTTAGAAGCACGTAAAGATATACCACCATTTTTACGTTGGAAGGTAAGATTATATTAAAAGTGTGGTTTTTATTCGTACTATGGAAAACTCATCAGTTAGACTTGCGCAACAGAGAACCTAGGACATGTATGCATCAGTTAAAGTTTCCACACTGCTATGTTTGAAGCGATTACGAGTTCACCTAGTCTGCGAACGGAACAAAGACTGTGACCAAAGACCAATAAGCTAGCTATTCTGATGCGTCCCAGCTGCGCTAACTAGGGAGAGAAGTCCAAGTTCGAAACGGGGAAATATATTCCTCAAGCAGCCAAAAGCACAAGCAATGACGACAAGTCTAGTCAGAAATATACTCATTTATATATTGATTCATACACCCATTTTTGATTAATCAGAATAAATCACATATATAAAAAATACTTCATATAAGAATATCGTATGTTATGCAGAATAAAATGTCTTGGGAGAAAACGAAACATACTATACCGAGTGGTCATCAAATTGAATTAAACGGGATTAATGTTGAATAAAAATCATAATGAGTAAATCAATCTAATTTTGACCTATCATCCCGTCATACACCACATTAGCACAGCAATATGAAATTATCAGGACAAATGTTAAGGTAGTAAAAGTAGTAAGAGTGTAGTGAACAGGACACGGGTGGGGACAGTCGAATGTACGTGGCACAAAATTAAAGTTACTCGGTAAAATAGAAAAACCATGTAGTAAAACGTTAATTTGCAAAATATTAATCCATCATGTCAAACCGGACTGTTCCTGTTGCAGTATAAAAAATTAAAAGATAATTTCAAATCTCAAGATCTAACGGACTGCAAAGAATGTAACATTAAACAGTTCCCGTATAGTATACTATAATATCGGTTTTCCTCATAATTAATGATTATTTAAATAGGAGTTGAATGTTGGTTGACACTTCAACATTGTTACTCATCGTTCGTTCAAAGTTCCCCTCTATGTAGTTGCTAGACATTAACAACCATCCCAAAAGTCTCGTTGTTTGATCACTGAGCAGCAACCAATGTCAGTCTTTAGTGTTGATCAAACTCTATCGACCATGTTGTAATGTAACCACTAGTCCAATTAACTCAACGTTGGGTGCTCTATATTTTTATATAAGTTGCTGGTTGGAAACAGTCAGCAAGATAACTTGGACCTAGTTCTCCTGCTAGTTAGCACTCGCAAACAAGGCAGATCTGGAATCTTAAGGGAACTGATGCTTCTTGTTGAACTAGTACTCGTGTTAATCGTTGACACAAATTAAGGTTTTGTAATGAGTCTTCCTGTTGATTGATTCCAATCACTGATATGATGGTGAAGATCTTAATTAATTGGAGAGTAAACGACCACCTACAACATTGATTTGCTTTAGTTATATTTTTTGTCACTATTTTGTATATAATCATGTTATTTTCTTACAAAAAACCCTTCTCTGCCTTGGTGGACTTGCCGTTGATCTCATACGGGAACCTACATTAATAATTTGTTCTCGCAAGGAGCCATCACTCAGTCACATCATTTCATGTCGTTTGCTTATCGCTATTCTTTCCCATTTGAACAAAAAAATTCGTTCATAAAAATTTACTTCAGAACAATCTCAAACTTACGTCAATGCTGAAAGCATTTGATTCGTTACCTTGTGTCTACTAACTAGAACTCTCATGAGAAATTAAAATAGTTGTACTATATAGCTCCAGTTTCTGTATTCTGAAAAGTATATCGAATTTGTGATGCTGTCGTTAGTTCAGATAATTCTTTAGATTCTAGTGCGTTATAAGAATGACCTTAACATAATTTAAAATCATCCTCTTATTTCGAGAGTTGAGATTTTTATTTATCGATTGTTCAAGGTCTATGAAGTTCCCGATTCGTTCATTTATATACAATGTGTTTAAATACAGTAATATATCAGTGACTTTGTCATTAAATCTTTTTTTTTCAAATTACCAGACTGAAACATTCAATTGTATATTTGTAGTTTTTACGTTCAAAACTTAAATAGCTTGTCAGTGTCAGGAGAGTCGGAACAACAAGAAATACTTTGGGAAATTTTGTTGTAACCTATCAATTCTGAGTTGTCACAATTCGTAATTATGTCATACAAATATTTAAATGAAATTAAAAACGAAAATGTTATTATGATTGACTTGGTGCTGAGAACTTACTGTAACAAAATTTACAGTATTTAGTAAAGCAGTCATTATTATTAAACTAGTATGACAACTAAACATTGGCAGCTGCACCGTCTATATGGTCCAGTGCATCATCGAAATGGGTTGATATCATAAATTCCACCATTCAAATCATAGTGGTATAAATACTTGGCAGACATTGAACGTGTTATTGACTCACCTCATATTTGAACGAGACCAGTTTATTCGTGGTGGATCAACGATATCGTTCGTTCAAAGTTCCCCTCTATGTAGTTGCTAGACATTAACAACCATCCCAAAAGTCTCGTTGTTTGATCACTGAGCAGCAACCAATGTCAGTCTTTAGTGTTGATCAAACTCTATCGACCATGTTGTAATGTAACCACTAGTCCAATTAACTCAACGTTGGGTGCTCTATATTTTTATATAAGTTGCTGGTTGGAAACAGTCAGCAAGATAACTTGGACCTAGTTCTCCTGCTAGTTAGCACTCGCAAACAAGGCAGATCTGGAATCTTAAGGGAACTGATGCTTCTTGTTGAACTAGTACTCGTGTTAATCGTTGACACAAATTAAGGTTTTGTAATGAGTCTTCCTGTTGATTGATTCCAATCACTGATATGATGGTGAAGATCTTAATTAATTGGAGAGTAAACGACCACCTACAACATTGATTTGCTTTAGTTATATTTTTTGTCACTATTTTGTATATAATCATGTTATTTTCTTACAAAAAACCCTTCTCTGCCTTGGTGGACTTGCCGTTGATCTCATACGGGAACCTACATTAATAATTTGTTCTCGCAAGGAGCCATCACTCAGTCACATCATTTCATGTCGTTTGCTTATCGCTATTCTTTCCCATTTGAACAAAAAAATTCGTTCATAAAAATTTACTTCAGAACAATCTCAAACTTACGTCAATGCTGAAAGCATTTGATTCGTTACCTTGTGTCTACTAACTAGAACTCTCATGAGAAATTAAAATAGTTGTACTATATAGCTCCAGTTTCTGTATTCTGAAAAGTATATCGAATTTGTGATGCTGTCGTTAGTTCAGATAATTCTTTAGATTCTAGTGCGTTATAAGAATGACCTTAACATAATTTAAAATCATCCTCTTATTTCGAGAGTTGAGATTTTTATTTATCGATTGTTCAAGGTCTATGAAGTTCCCGATTCGTTCATTTATATACAATGTGTTTAAATACAGTAATATATCAGTGACTTTGTCATTAAATCTTTTTTCAAATTACCAGACTGAAACATTCAATTGTATATTTGTAGTTTTTACGTTCAAAACTTAAATAGCTTGTCAGTGTCAGGAGAGTCGGAACAACAAGAAATACTTTGGGAAATTTTGTTGTAACCTATCAATTCTGAGTTGTCACAATTCGTAATTATGTCATACAAATATTTAAATGAAATTAAAAACGAAAATGTTATTATGATTGACTTGGTGCTGAGAACTTACTGTAACAAAATTTACAGTATTTATTAAAGCAGTCATTATTATTAAACTAGTATGACAACTAAACATTGGCAGCTGCACCGTCTATATGGTCCAGTGCATCATCGAAATGGGTTGATATCATAAATTCCACCATTCAAATCATAGTGGTATAAATACTTGGCAGACATTGAACGTGTTATTGACTCACCTCATATTTGAACGAGACCAGTTTATTCGTGGTGGATCAACGATATCGTAAGCTGATTTATTCCCTCAAATATAATTTATGTATTTCACGTTCTTAGTCTACTCATTTTACCTGGTCTAAACGTTTGGCTTCATTGTTCACACTCTGTATTTTACGTTATTTACACATGTTATGCCTATCAGTAGTTATTATTTATCACTTGATGTTTGTCGAATTCCTACCTTGTTCAGTTTATCTTACTGAATTGTTCCTGAAGTTCGCTTATTTGTCGAACTAGTCACTGGATTTTCTCTAACAACTAAAACCAAGGTTTTCTCTGTACCAACTTCATATTGCATTTCCTAGGTTTGGGCTGCTTTACTCGACGTTTATCCCAATCGGGATTTCGAATCAGCTTACCTGAAGGCATTGCATAGAATCAACAAGTTTGGCTTGGACGTAACACCTATAAATGAATTAAATAATAATAATAACCTTAGTTGTGATCTCTTAGATGAAAAAGTCATTAATCAAATATCAGTTGATTTACCACGTTGTCATGCTTATGATCCATTGTTGGCATCATCTATTGGGCAATCTGTACTTCGTCGTGTTCTACTAGCGACTTTATTAATGAAACCTGGTGCATTGGATTATACTCAGGTAAATGAAATTCTTAATAGTATGACATTTTAAATGTATGTGTGTGGTGATTTTGTTTTATCATTTCAGATATTCAGTTTACACTTCAATTTGTTGGCTCATTTTTCTAAAAAGGTGCATTGAAAATGTTAATTAAAAACTTTCATTTTTAAACCGTTGATTATGTTAATATTACATGAATATTTGAATTTAAGATAGGAGAATAAGGATATAGTACAAGACAACTATATCTATATAACGTACTCTGAAAATAGTTCTTCAGTTTCCTACTGTATTGTTGATTACCTCTAGTTCTTAATTCTTTTTTTACTTAAAATGATGAACCATCTCTCTTACATTGATAGGTTTATTTTTCTGGTTCAATATGACCGAGTAACTATTTAATAAGGCGTAAATTTTTGCTTCATGGTTAAGGTATTCGACTTTCAACAACTCAGTCACGTCCAAATCACACCACTTACTTTTTTTCCTTCATTTTTTGCATACATCGTTCTTTCACATGGTATTTTCAACGTTAGGTTTAATCCAACTATACCGTCATAACATATTTAATTGGTCAATTGTTTGTTACTTTTTAATAGTTGAGATCATGAGTCAATTGAAGCTGGAGGACCAACACTGGACGGCCGTTTCGTCCTATTTTGGGACTCCCCAGCAGTGCGCATCCACAATCCCGCCTCGCGAGATTGGTGGGTCCTGGGTTCGGGTCTCACGAGGCGGGATTGTGGATGCGCACTGCTGGGGAGTCCCAAAATAGGACGAAACGGCCGTCCAGTGTTTTCAGGTTTTCCATGGTCGTCCAGCTTCAAATGATTCATGATCTTAACTATTATAAAGTACTATAATATTCACAAAATACCCTTCTGAAATTGTTTATTAGTTACATTCATCCCTAAGCGATCATTTAAAAGATTAAAACTTGATAAGCTGATCAATCTTGTGTATTCCTATACGTTATTGGGCTACAGTTGTACAAGTTAATTTTTACTTATTAGTATAAACATTATACGTATTCACAGTGAATCTAAAATACTATTAGTGTCAGTCAAAAACCATTTAACGAAATTACAAAAATAATGACAAAACAGCAGACAGAAGTAGTGCAATAAACTAGACAAAGTGTACGAGTAAGCTTAATGTATATATATTCAAATTTTGAATGAACAAGAGAAGTGGATATTTCATTGTGATTTTAACTGGTTCATTTTGCAACATGCTATATAGTAGTCTTGGAAAGTTCATTTATTAATTCTCGGGAAGTTGTGTCAGGAACCGCATAGTCTCGGATGTCTGGAAACAGGAGTTGTTAGCATAATAAACTGGGACATTTCGGTAGTCTGATTTTGTTTCCATCTCAATTCAGTAATAGAGATGGCAATCGAATTTGTGTGGTCTCCGTTTTTCAAGCCTCTAGATGATTTAGTTAGTTAAATGAATAAACATGAAGTCGTATATGATAGGTGGCCGGTGGGGCGAATATTTCTGAAGATTGCTATGGAAAGTTGGTGTTGAAAACCTATCTAACCTAGCTCAAGCGATAATCCGATAGGAATACTCATACATTAACATTATGATTTATTAGGACTATCGAACAAGATCGATTAGGTGTGCAACTATTACGTATAAGTATACCGACAGTGTTCTTGGAAATAAGGTGATAAAAAGCTTACTAGTACAATACCAAGCTAATGAGAAAGAGTATTTTTAACAACGGTGGAAATGAAAGGGTTCGCAGGGTTCGAACCTGCAACTTAGTAGCTGAAAGTCAGACGTCGTAAGCACTTTGCCACTGCTCCACACGTTCCGTAATTTATCATTCAATCTGATTACATTTTTTAAAACAGTTTTGAACACTGTTCATTCATACTGTTTATTATATCTCGTGTCTATTCACGGCTCTCGGTAATTTCTAGGGTATGGATTCTGTAGCTGCTGTATTTGTGCGTATATGTTATCCAGATGAAGCGTTGGCTGCTGCTTGTTTAAATGCTTTTTTGTCAACAAAGCTACCGGGATTTTTCTCTTCTGGTGGTCTTACTGTTGGTTTAAAATCGTATTTCAATACACTTCTACGGTTGTTAGCATTTCATGTACCTCGACTAGCTATTCGATTGGTTGATATTAATGTGCCTTTGATTGGATTGACTACCGGTTGGATTTATACGTTATTTGCTCATGCTATGCCATTGGATCGTATAGAATTACTATGGGATACAATAATTCCTGGTCCAGCTTCATTGTCAATGTTTTTCTACATTGCATTTTTTATTCAGTTAGACAGACAAATCAATCTTGAGGTAATTTTTTTATTAATCAGGTTAATTAGTTGTATAACAGTTAACTTTGAATAAGATTTGATTTTCATGTTTGTTTTTTGTTGATCAACTATCGAAATCCTAAATCAGCTTTCAGCTAAAGAGATTCTGTGGAGATTGGTACAATTTTTTATGTTGTACTCGTCACAAATTGATCTCAGTCGAGGTACCATTTGAAATCAGAGAGTAACAAACAGCTATTTTTTCCTAGCATATGACTCAACCATACACACATGACTTATGCTCATCCTGAGGTTAAGTTTTTAGAACTATTCACTATCGGGTTAATTGAAAGTATTTAATTCAATTTATGTGCAGTTAATTGATGCAAGATTTATTTCTTTATCACATACAATCTTGGAGGAATCAAATTTATAAATTGCGCAGACAACTTGTTTGATAGCATAATATTTTTTAAAATGTGATTTGTTTATTGCTACAAAATACTTCACTTGCCTGATGAAATAATCAAAAGTAAAGTTTGGAAACAAATCAGGTTTTATTGACATGACTAGAGGCTAGGACAGAAGACTATAACAATCATGTGATGGACCATTTGTGTGTACTTCCTCAATATTTCTGTTCATCAAATAGTTTGTTCAAGGTCAGTAGTAGGATGACAAAAATGTGGTAAAACAAAATTAGCCTACTGAGCATTAAATTCAGTCATTCAGTTAAGTTATAATGCAAGATCTAAGCACATAAGTGCATCAGCCCAAGATCCCATTCCACGTCAGAATGATAATATGAAATTTACAGGGATTGGAGTAACAGTAGGATTAGTGATAGATTTATAAAAATTAAACATTAAGAATATTGTTCGAAAGGAAGTAATAAGAAGGTGTGTAAGGAAGGATGTTGGAATTCAAGATTTAGTAGAAAATAAAGTGCAAATGCATCTGTACTACTGCAAATAATCCTTGGTTTAAGATTAGCAACACTGGTGTTTTGTCACAGTCCATGTACAAGTTTAATCTCATTTTATCCCATGCATAGCAACGAATGCAGTTGACGATAGTCGATATAGCAGTAGGCCTCAACATTCACAAAGGAAAAAGCAAGATCCTCAAATACAACAGAGCGAATACGAACCCAATCACACTTGATGGATGGAGAAGCTCTGGAAGGGGTGGAAACTTTTACTTTCCGGGACAGCATCACTGATAAACAAGGGGATCTGATGCCGATGTGAAGAAATAGATTTACAAAGCAAGGGAAGCATTTCTACAGTTGGTGAACATATGAAATTCAAAACAACTGTCAGTCAAAATCAAAATCTCCAATACGAGTGTCAAGACAGTTCTGTTGTATGGAACTGAAACTTGGAGAACTGCCACAACCATCATCAAAAAAGTACAGGTATTTATAAACAATTGTCTATGCAAAGTACTCAGTGTCCGTCGGTTAGATATCATCAGCAACAGCCTACTGTTAGAAAGAAAAAACTAGCTTCCATCTGAAGAGGAAATTAGTAAAAGATGCTGGATTTTAATAGGACACATTGTGGAAATCAAACTGCATTGAGAGGTGAGCCCTAACTTTGGATCCTAAAGGCAAAGTGAAAAGAGGCAAACCAAAGAACACATGGCACCGGAAATCGGTGGCGAACATCAAAAAATGAATAGTACTTGGCAACGAATGGAAAGGAGAGCCCAGGACATGATTAGAGAATGTTGGTCGGCGGCAGATGCTTCACGAATTGTAATTGTTAATTAGTATATCTGAAATTAGTTATATTTGAGTAGTTCTACATGAGTATTGTGCTCTTATCTGGTTGATTTATTTTAGTTGTTAGGACTAGAAAAGATTTGTACAATTTTGTCGAATTTTCCCGATATTAATTTGGATAAATGTAGAACAGATGCTTTAAAATTGGCATTGGCTACACCTCGAAGTTTAACAGCTTGGTCGATTCCCAATAGACAGTATTTAAATCAAAAATTTATGGAAAATGAAGAATTAAAAGTTGAAAACCTGAATTCCGAAGGAAACGAATCGTCAACTTCTGATTTCTATGAAGTAAGTTTAATTGCATTTTCGGGCATTCAAAATATTATCCAACTATATTTCTTCTAGAAGTGATTTAATATTAGATTGTGAAGTTGAACAATTAAACTATTCGTTTAGTAATTATTCTAGTGAAAAGTTCATTTTTCGCGATTTATACTTTTTAGACTGAACTAGTAGTTAAACGTCGTCAGATATTCGATCTTTTACTCATGAGGATATTACAAATATATTAGTATTTTATTTTCAGAATCTGTCTTAGTTATGTCCCCCTTAGACGCGTTTTTTGACAATATTTGATTTCTGGTTCTTACGATTTTATTATGTATGGCTTTTAATTTTTCGTCATGTTCTTATCTTGTTATTCGCAGTAATACTTTTGTCTCTAAAACAATACATTCTTCCTCTTTAATGAATAAATTTGTTAATTAAATCCTGTTGATTTACAGTCATGTCCCTATTTTTTTGAATTAGCGTTTAAAATCACAGAATGCATGGCCAGATCATTTAGAATATGATTTTACAGAATCATTAGAATATTCTAATATCGATGTTGCATCAAATGTTTGTGAAAAACTAAATATATCGTCAAATGCTTTTAAATTAGTCCCATTACTCAGTTTTAAAGATGCTGTGGTGCATGTGAAACGTCCAGATTGTCTAGTTTTAGATGTACGTAATATCAAAGAATATAATAGGTAAGCATTCTATTTCTATAATATATTCCTATTAATTGTTTTCATAAGTAATATATTCATGTATTCTGTTTGATATTGATCATAAATTCTTATTTATTTCTCCAAAATTTTAAAAGTGGATTTAGATGAATTCACTTGGTATTGTTTACTTGAATCTTCCCGTTGATGTTTAGGACTGTGAACGGTACTAGGTTCGAGTCCCGGAGTGGACATCAACTCTGAGATGCAGAGTCCCAAATAGGACGAAACGCGCGTCCTGGATTCCAGTGCTAATCACTATCCATCTTTGTTTATAATTGATTTAGATGGTTATAACATTTAATTTTCGTCCATAACATTCTATGGGTACCATGAAACTAAGCAGTGATTCAATAATCGTTATAAGCAAGCAGGCAGGTCTGTCATCTCACATTATCTATATTATAGTTTATAGAGGTGAGCCAAAAAAACTGCGATGAATTTTCAACCAGTTCTTAGTCGATCAGAAAACAGCTCTTAGGAAATGGCTATTTTTTGGAAAACAAAGCAATAATGTCATAAGTGTTAAACGGATTTCGCATAATTAAGTAATCTGTTAAAATCCTTTCAAAGTTTTTCTTTTTACAAATTGAAAAAAAATGTTATATGACTTTATCCATATAGATATACAACATTTGTCTTTTCGAACCCTTTTAAAGACCTAAAATGATTTATAGTTCCCAGATTGTTCTGGAATCATGAATTAATGTTGAGATTTAGGATTAAAAGTTATGTTTGGAGTTTTTGTCACAAACTGACATAATGTAGTTTTACTTTATAACTACATAGATTGAAGGTTTAGTTGTAGCACTATGCGTTCAGTGTTATGGATTTTAGATTAAAGATTCAAGGTTTAAGTCATAGTTACGCGTTTACGGTTAAGATTTAGGCATAGAGTTCATTTGAGAGTTTCATACATGTCACATAGCAAGAATTGTTCACTTGATTCGTTTAACACTATTTTTTTCACTTTATAGCAAGAAAGCTAATTTTCGTTTTCATTTTTAACGTTTAGAGGACTATACAGAGGTACTTGTACCGCAAAATACCTAACAGCCATTTTCTCAACTTTGATTGCCTCATCCCTATAATATATTTTCACTTATATCATTTTCGCACTTTTTCTGGAAATACTTTTGTTTTGACCGGATGAATAAATAGGAGAGTATCACGTGATTAAGGAACACTAACATAATAACAGTATTAAAGATTGGAATCATTTTGGCACTCATACCTACATGGAAAGTAGTATGGTTAAAGCCAAGTAATCAGAATTAATTCTGTAGTTAGTCACTGTATTAAAATAAACTCTTATTTTTTATCTTGATGAATGATGAGCTATGATATTTTCATAAAATCTTTGGGTTATAGACAAATTTATCACAGAAAAGTTATTGAAAGATTGATTTTTAAGATCAACTTTCTCTTCACTCAGTTATATGTGTAATATACATATGCATCTCTCAAATTTTTTTGATTATGACAATATGATTCATGTTTATTTATCAAGAATGTAGTTAGATAATAATGTTTAAAGTAAAGAGACTTCAGAATTTTCCTTTTTTCTAATCAGATTTTCCGTTGTTTAGTCATTCCCCCAATTTTGTATTGCCATATATTCCCATTCATTATAAGAGTATGATAATTTATCAGTGTTATGTGTTTGTAGATACTACTAGATTTTGTAGTTTATATCACAGACTGATGTTATTTAGATAACCACTGAAAACCACGAGGCAGCAAACACATGTTCTGTCCTGGTACCGGAATCCTTGTCGGTACACATCCACGATCCCACCTAGATCCACTCCAGGACCTTTTGATCTTGTGGCGAGCACTTAAAGTGTGGAACACTGAGCTAGAATACATTCGTTCACATCGTATAGCCTCCATCGATTCACGGTATTGTGCAATCATCTCTCGATTTTATTGCTACTGTTTCAAACTCGACCTTTACATCAATTCAATCATATATGAAATAACGAGGTCAACGTTATTTTTCATGGAATTAACTGATTTAAGTCAATAGGAACCAAATTCAAAACATTTAAAATAGTTAAGAAGTAATTTACTCTGTAATTCGCTTGATCAAATAAAACTGGAGTTATCTGCAACATCTTTAATGTACAATGTGTTTGTTGTTTCAAGTATTTTCATTCACGGGGGTGATTGTTGCATATTATAATGTAGCTTTCATTAGTACTTTTTGGTTTTCATCCTGCACGTTGGACTGTACCACATTGACTTCTTCATATCAAACAGTTATAGAAATCTCCACAGGTGATCAGAAATCTTTAGTGAAAATAAAACTCCAATTTGGAACACTCACTCACTAAATGAACATAAAGATAGTCGACAAACAGCTAGATACAACAAACTTGTTGAACAAATAATACTTAAAATGTATCGAGATCATGAACCGATTGATGTTAGACCACCATTGAAAACCTGCATGCACTGGACGGCCGTTTTGTCTTATTGTGGGACTCCTCAACAGTGCGCGTCCACGATCCCGCTCGCGGGAAAGTAAAATTAAATAGAGCAATAGATAAACTGTAAATATGAAACGCAAAATAAAAAATGTTAGACATTCTAAGGTCAATCAAAAGATCAAGATCAAATGTTCATGATCCACTGTAGTTTTATTAATCGCTTTAATATGATTTACTTTGTATTCTAGGTTTTTGTGCCATTGATCATTCAATAGTTCATCCATACACAAGAAATACTTTAGATGCAATCAATTCGACATAAGAACCTTTCCATGCATCAGTTTAAAAAATTCATCCATTAATTTTCTATATTTGGGTTAAATTACAAGTTCCAACCCTGTTGCTTCACTGACTTAACTTTCATCTGGCTGGTAGTATCAGTAGTCTTCACAAACACACACATTATATATATAAACCCTGCTTCGCTTTGGGCACCCGGGCAGTATCACAGCCCTCACACATATCGAATGGGATTTTTGTGGCGCATATGTATTTTTCGCCTCCTTGTACCAATATCTATGTGTTAAAATAATAATAATAATAATAATAATAATAATAATAATAATAATATATATATATATATATATATATATATATAAACACTTACATGTCGATGTACAGGGTAAAAAGGGGTGCTACACAAATTTCTTCTGTGCGCAACGGTTGGGCCATTTAATAAACATTCCAATAGTTTCAGCAGTTTCCAAAAGACAAGTCCGTATATTACAGGGTAAATTTGACGGAATAAGGTGTATAACTATAAAAGTCTTACTCAATTCAACTTTATTTCTTGTATGTTTCGGGATCTTCTGGATCATAAAGTCTCGTAGTAATTTCTGGTCGTTCGTTCAACTTGTGATATCAGTTTGTCCATAGAAGTATGAAAGAAAATGTGTAAAATTTACTCTTTGAATTTAATTATAGGCATAAAAATCGGAGTATTAACGAATATGAATAAAAGAAGTCTGTTAGCCACTTTATAATTAGCAAATCGATTCACGTGCTAATAAAATTCCTTGTTAACTGTTAAAAATACACTGAACGTAAAGATGAGTATTACAAAAATCATAAACCAAGTCTGTTAATAAAATTAGACAGGCTTACTTTACGTATCCGATATTCTGTTTCCTAACTTTATAAATTCCAAATTTACATGCTAAGACACATTATTGAATGTTCTGTAAACACTTGACATTGTAACTGTGATATTTTTCCAAAAAAATCGCTTTTTTTTCAGATTTCATTTGCCTAACAGTATTCATTGTGGGATTTCCAGATCTGTAATGCGAGATTCTTCATCAATAGGAATTGAAGAAAGCAGCGATATATCTTCAACTACCACTAGCTCTTACAATACTTCCTCTCCAGAAAACTGGGAGGTGATTGACTATCCAAGTGGTAATCGTAATCGACCGCAAATCATACCAGAGTTTTTAGCCTTTCTTATAAACCAAAAACTATGGCATCAAACAACACAAGCTAGACAGTTATTAAATATTAAATCAAGTCATGGAGTCACTAAGGAATCGGTCAACACAGTAACACCATGTTCACCTGGGCTCTTAATTGTATGTGGCAACGACGAGCGTCTTTGTCGGGATCTGGCGTTTTGGCTCATAAAATGTGATATTGATCGTGTTTGCATACTTTTTAGCAGTAACGACAGTATATCAGACTTCATAAACTTATGTTCTCAATAGTTTGTTGTTCTGTCATCTCACCATCTCATTATTGTGATTTGTATACCTCTTCATCCCTTTGGTTTCTGTTCAGTATCAGACTACAGTTTTAAGTTCTTTCCGCTAAATGACATCAGTATTTTTTCCTGTTGTACGCATCAATATATTCTTGATTTTATGATAAGTGATTGAACTACTGTTGCTAATAATCAGTCGTTTGTGATTTATTAATTTCCTTCGTATCTTAACCGTATTTTGTATGTATTTAATACTTTTCAGCATCACTAATTCGTTGTATTTTTATTGTTTTGTTAATTCTAATCAGAATTGACTGGGTTGTCTAGTGGAAAATCAATAGAGATGTTTATAGCACTTTATTTATGGAAAAGCTCCAAGCAATTTCCGGAAACGTCATAGTCTCGCTAAGAATAATGCTAAATCACGTGGTTACCACTCCGGTGAAACGCATTGGGGTCAGTTGTAGTTATTCAAAGCAGTAAACTATGTATTTAATAGATAGAATGTCACAGATTTTTTTGTCAGATTGACACTGGGACATGATCGGTTCCCAGAACCAGTAAGCAGGAACTGGTGTAAAATTCTCAAATTTCTTATGGTAAGACGATTTTTACTTTCAGTAAAAATTAATTCCTTTGAATAGGCGCAAAACGTTTAGAGTTCCAAGAGTTCATAAAATCCAAGATTTGGACAGTGGCGCACACCAATCGAGATTTCTAAAATAACGTAATTCGGTGGGAATGGTTGTATTGATTTAATGCAAAGGTAGGTGTTAAATATACACTGTCAGGTGCTTTGGAGGTTTATATGAATGTATGAAAATCCCTTCTAATGTGACGTGTTGCCTTTCGAATTATTTTCCTCTGTCCCTTCAGCTGCATACTTCCCTGATCTTTTAGTCCTAGATGAGACAGCTACTATTTTTCCATCGTAACTTTTACTTTTCCTTCGTCTAGCGAATTCCTATGGTTCTCACGAACTACATCAACATTGTTTTACGTGGCTCTGATGGCTGCCATGTTGACTCATTTCCCTTGCATTTTTATCTTAAATTAAAGCACATTTTCGTAAGCGCTCATTGTCGTAAAAATCTTAAATATTACCTTTTGAATTAGGTCCACTTGATCTATCCAGAAGGGATAATTTTATATTATTAAGAACATTTGCTTTTTCGAACTGACTTGATTGAATTTGTTGAATAACTGTGGTAATTTCTCTAGAACCGTTCCTTACTGTTGGTACAGCTCTCAGAAGGTGCGACTAAGCCCGATGCAATTCTCTAGAACATCGACATGGCATGTGTGGTAAAATAGTTGTGTAAACTTTCTGTTTTTGTATTGTCTGGATTATAACGATGTTACTGCACATAACAGAAGCTTTAAAGACAGATGTTGTTCTGTACATTTTGACACTTCAGTAAACGCTTTTTTGGGACTCAGGGGTACTAGACGCTCCATTGTCATGGTCATATCCGAATCAACCATAATCAAGTTACAGAATAAACACTTGCATGTCTACTTTGTTTGACTTTTAACTGGTAACCGCACGAGTATCCGAATGAAATTTCATATTTACTACAAATTTCAATCCGATTCGTTTTAAAATTTATTTGCATGATCCATAGCTGTTATCGTATGGTCGATTTGTATTCACGGAGCCGCATACAGTCGAATTACAAGTTATCTATCTCATAATATGTCAGGTGTCGGAGAGTGAATGTGTTCTTATCAAAAAGCAACCTGCTACAATCTTGTGACTGAATAATTCTATCCACTCAGAAGTGGACAGTCACCGGTGCCTAGTTGTATCAAGCTTGAGAGAATTATCATCAATGATAAGGGATGTCAGATCAGCGGTCTAAATTTTTCGCGCTTGTCGTGAGACTTGATATTACTTCAAATTGAAAAACATCAATAAATTAAGTAGACCTGGACCAGAAGGGATATAGTGAAGCAGCCAGTTGAGTTCATCTGAAAAGTTGTTTATATGCTGCAGATTCTACTAAGTAACATGAAAAGCCGTACAAAACGTGTGCGAGTTTTATTAGGCCACACGACGCCAGGATCAAGCACAAAGGCAAGTTTGAACTGACCATTCCACTTATGAACTATCTTGATCATAAAAAAACGTAAATGACAGGGACTATCAACTCGGAAAACCTTGTATAAGTAGCTTACCTGTCCATTCACATCAGGCTCATACAGAGAAACAGGAAGGAGAAGCTCATGCGTTTAAAATTGAAAGCATAAACTGCTTATACATGAACGCCACGAGTTTACCAAATAAAATGGGTGAGCTATGTGACGGTCATCTGATAGGAATATCTGAAACTTGGATATCTTCTCAGTTTACGGCACTGTTGGGCAGAATACGAACAAACTGATAACAACGGTGCATACAGGCAATACAAACGTATAAGGAACACGTGCACAAAGGCAATAAGAGAAGACAGACTTCAGTACCAGATAAAGCTTATAGATGAGTTTGTCCAATCATTTCTTCGACAAGCCAAAACTGTAGTTTCCCAACTATTATGTCATAATGGCCTGACAAATAACGACGGTGACGCCGCCCACCTTTTGGCTGGACAATACTCTTGGACATTTCAACCGACCCACGTCAACTATACTGATGACAGCTTTATCTGCAACTGCACAGGATTTTCCGTAGCGAACCTGAGCGCTGACTTGGTGTACCGGAAACTGCAGCACCTAAGAAAAGACATTTCTCCTGGCCCAGATATGGTCTATTCTGCTATATTGAGGGAAGCAGCTTCAATCCTGGCAACGCCACACTCTAAGCCGAGGAAAACTACCGGAAAATTTGAAGCTGGCTCACATCACACTAATTTTCAAAGGAGGTCGATGCAGCGAACCTTCAAGTTACCGACCGGTGGCTCTTCTCTCCATACCCTCGAAAATCATGGAGTTCTTGATATGCGATGGTATAAATGACTATTTACTGTCCTCAAACTTCTTATCACCCCAACAGCATGGTTTCAGGAAGGGTTACTCTTGTATTACCAACCTGCTGACTGAGGCGGACAGATGGACAAGCATCCTCGATCTCAAGGGGAAGGTTGATATCATCTACCTAGATTTCTCAAAAGCTTTTGATAGGGTCAACCATGTATGTCTTATCAATAAGCTCAAACGAATGGGTATCAGACCACCTCTAATCGATTGGCTCACTTCATACCTGAAAAATCGACATTTTAAGGTCAGTGTTAATTTCACTTTATCTCAGGCTATGGAATGTCCTAGTGGGGTCCCCCAGGGCTCAGTACTAGGACCTCTTCTCTTCTTGGTCTACATAAATGATCTTCCTCAACAGGTAACGTCAGACTTATTACTTTTTGCCGACGACGTGAAACTTCGGAGAGAGATACGCAGCCAAGACGATATACAGGCACTTCAGGAGGATCTGACTACACTTCAAAGTTGGGCAGATGGCAACGGACTTACCTTTAACACTTCAAACTGTAACGTGGTTCATCTGAGACATGTTGCAGACTACAGTTACAACTTAGGTAACTCCTCTCTAGTAGTATCCCAAGTCGAAAAAGATTTAGGAGTCCTGGTGCCCTACGATTTAAAGTCTTACGCTAACTGTGACAAAAATGCCTTCCGAGCAAACCTTGCACTAGTAACATTGAAGCGCATTTTTGACTAGTTTGACCGGGTAACTTTCCATTTAGAATACGGAAACATAGTATTTCATCCCTCAATCCAAAACGATAAGGACACTGTAACGTATCCAACGGCGAGCCGCGAAATTAGTTCGGGGACTCAAATCCATGCCTTATGAATAGCGCTTCCAATCACTCGTTAGAGCATGGGCGTCTTAGAGATGACCTTTTAATTGCTTACAGTATCCTTAGCACTTCTGGACATTCCCTTAAATGCCTATTTAGGTTTAGCTGCAATACAAAACTAAGGGGGAACACCCAGAAACTAGAGACACAACACAGCAGAACGGACTGTAAGCTCAACTTCTACTCCTTAAGAGTTGTCAAATGCTGGAATTCACTGTCGACTGAACTAGTCCAAGCCACTTCCCAAGAGTTCTTTAAGAGAAATCTTGACCTATTCTTAAGGACTAAGGATAACATCGTATTATGATTTACCAAGTTTTTTTCTTTTTCACCTCTTATCGTTAATATACCTAGGTTCCTGCCTGGAAGTACAGGTGATCCACTGCTACTAGACACGGAAGTCCGTTAAGCGAAAGCTTCGATTACGTCCAAAACCGTTTGAACCATTTGAAATCGATAAACATGATTGAAAATGAAACAGTCAATAGCTGAATGACACATTCTCCAACAGGTGCAGTCATTGTCATAATATCTTGCATTTAAGATAGGGTGATAAGAAGTAAGACGGTTCCTATTATCTCAGGAGCAACATTCTACCGAAAGGCATAAAAATATCCCTCAAGTAATAGTTGCGAATCGAGAAGCCAACTGTACGGAAACAACAAACCTTTAATAAAATCACCTGGAGCAAGTCGATCAGTCAGATACCCAATACGGTTGTCCTAGAATCCTAAATGTTAGGTAATACACGCGTGGAACGGTAGTCGAACTCAAAAAATTTTGAAGAGTTGACTACATTTCAAAAACTATAGACAATAAAGTAATTTTGATCTCAAATATTCTAAAGGAGAAACCGAATATGCGTAGATACCTTCAGCAACAGGATAAACTATAGATGTGGGGAAAGAATAAGTTGATGACCATAGGGGAAGACAAACATAAACAAATTCTCTAATATATTCTTATAGACCTATGGGAATATTATCTTTGGGCCCTGAGTTCGGTGCGCACCGTTGAAGAGACGAAATATTTATCCAGTGCTCCCTAGTTCCATCCGTCACAAAAAATATGAGACCTGTAGTTTTTGTGAGATTGTCATTGAAGCCAAGCTAAATTATTTAGCAGGCAGATCACTGAATGTCAAAAGTTTTGTGGGCCCCGTCAATATCAAGGACTACCAATGTGAAGTAATTGGACACCACGGAAAGGACAGTGAATACACTCTATATTTATTTGATCTGACAATATTAATACATTTACTTAGCAATGCCATGCTTGCGCTATAAAGTCGTCTCAATAACCAATGTACATGGATACCACAATAAGGTAACCGACGTTATGCATTAAATGTGAGGTGTAACGTGGACGTTAACCAGAAAATCACACTATCTTTGAGCAGACTTCATTCATCGAAACAAATCATTTATATTGACGATTTTCAAATCCTTAAACCACATAGAGTCCGGTCAATCATTGGTGGCAATCTGTGTTTCTAGAAAGTGTGATGTATTGCGCAAAACTTTTGTTTATGCTTATCAAACGCAGGATACTCTAAAGCGAAAGAGTACTAGATCTTATGTGAGCTCAGACAATCTCAAGGAAAGCAAGTGATATAGAGGGGAAACTCAGTTTCGTCGTCTACTTAAGATCATTCACCTTCACTGATATGGAAATCATAGTTTCGGGCCCAATATTATGAAATGAAACGACGGATACTTTAAAATATTTCCATACATATTTGTATTAAGGCTTTAAGATACACCTCTTGTGAGAATGGAAAACTTGTAGTGGTATTAATTACTAACCGCACAACCTTCGAAGTCGAGCACATGATTACTCAAAAGAATTATATTCAACACAACACAAAGAGAAGGTCAGTATGGGTACACCACAAAAATTCAATCTACTCATTCGAATGGCACGGCTCAGCCTTTCAGGCATGGTCACTCCTATGTAACTTATCCCTTTTATTCACAATAAATATATTCTTCTACATCCAGCCTAAACGTGTTCTTTAGAAACTCCAAACACTATATTACTGATTGTACAATACGACGAGTCAGAATAGTCAATGATATGACTTCCATGTATGATCTCATAGGTTAGGTAGTCAAATTATTACAAATCCAAATATCAGGATTAGATATGTTATTATAGCAATGCTAATAACGAAGCGGACCATAGTTCTACAATCCCTCCCTGTATATAACACAAATGGCAATAACCTTTCGTTACACTATGAATGCAAGATTATCATTCTCGCTAATTTTGTTGTTTGTTCCGTTCATCTTGTTTGAAGAAGCCATTACTGTTATTAATTTTACACATCATTTTGGTTTTCTCGATGTGCCACTTTATCTGTATTGTTTCTCCTTTATGTTGAACTGCCGGATAACTCATCCGAGCAAGTTAATGGTTGGATACAGCTCATATAAAATTACATCAACGATATTACTTACTTACGCCTGCTACTCCCAATGGAGCATAGGCCGCTGACCAGCATTCTCCAACCCACTCTGTCCTGGGCCTTCTTTTCTAGTTCCTTCCAATTCTTGTTCATTTTTCTCATGTCTATCTCCATTTCTCGGCGTAATGTGTTCTTTGGTCTTCCTCTTTTTCTTTGACCTTCAGGATTCCATGTGAGGGCTTGTCTTGTGACGCAGTTGGGTGCTTACCTCAATGTGTGTCCTATCCACTTCCAGCGCTTCTTCCTGATTTCTTCCTCCGTTGGGATCTGGTTTGTTCTCTCCCACAGTAGATTGTTGCTAATAGTGTCCGGCCAATGGATCTGAAGTATTTTGCGTAGACAATTGTTAAGAAACACCTGTATTTTCTGGATGATGGCTTTTGTAGTTCTCCAGGTTTCTGCCCCATACAGTAGAACTGTCTTGACATTTGTATTGAAAATCCTGACCTTGGTGTTGGTTGACAGTTGCTTTGAGTTCCAGATGTTCCTCAGTTGTAAATATGCTGCTCTTGCTTTGCCGATCCGCGCCTTCACATCTGCATCAGATCCACCCTGTTCATCAATGATGCTGCCCAAATACGTAAAGGTTTTTACATCTTCCAAATCTTCTCCGTCAATTGTGATTGGATTGGTGCATTCTGTGTTGTATCGGAGAATCCTGCTTTTCCCTTTGTGTATATTGAGACCTATTGCTGTTGAGGCTGCTGCCACACTGTTCGTCTTCTCCTGCATTTGTTGTTGCGTTTGGGATAGAAGGGCCAGATCGTCTGCGAAGTCTAGATCATCCAACTGCATCTTAGATGTCCATTGTATCCCGCGCTTCCCTTCAGATGTTGACGTCTTCATGATCCAGTCGATCACCAGGAGAAAGAGAAAGGGTGAGAGTAAGCAACCTTGCCTAACACCGGTCTTCAATTCGAACGACTTTGTCAACTGTCCTCCATGCACGATTTTGCAGTGTAATCCATCATATGAGTTCTGTATGATATTGACTATCTTCTGAGGCACGCCGTAGTGTCGAAGAAGTTTCCATAGTGTTGTTCTGTCCACGCTATCAAATGCCTTTTCGTGGTCAATGAAGTTGATGTAGAGTGATGAATTCCATTCAATTGATTGTTCCACAATGATCCGTAGAGTTGTGATTTGGTCTGTGCACGATCTATCCTCACGGGATCCTGCCTGTTGGTCACGAAGTTGGGCGTCTACGCAGTCCTTCCATCCTGTTTAACAATACCCTGTTGAAGACTTTTCTTGGTATTGAGAGAAGAGTGATACCCCTGTAGTTATCACACTTGCTGAGATCGCCTTTCTTCGATATTTTGATCAGAAGTCCTTCTTTCCAGTCTTTTGGTACTTGTTCCTCATCCCAAATATTATTGGAGAGAATGTGGAGTATCCTTGCAGCTGCCGCTACGTCTGCCTTTAGTGCCTCTGCTGGGATGTTGTCCGGTCCTGCTGCTTCGCCACTCCTGATTTGTCTGATGGCCATGCTGATTTCTTCAATTGTTGGTGTGCCAACATTGATTGGGAGGTCCGTGGGTGCTGCTTCGATGTTGGGTGGGTTCAGTGGAGCTGGTCGATTCAACAGTTCTTTGAAGTGTTCTACCCACCTGTTTTGTTGCTCTTCAATGTTGATGATTACCTCGCCTTCCTTGCTTTTCACTGGTCGTTCTGGTTTGCGGCGATTTCCAGAGAGTTTCTTTGTCGTGTCATACAATTGTCTCATGTTTCCTTCTCTTGCAGCCTTTTCCGCCGTCGTTGCTAAATCTTCCACATATTTACGTTTGTCAGTTCTGATGCTCCTCTTCACTTGTTTGTTTATTTCCGTGTATTCAGCTTGTGCCTTGGCTTTTTCTGCTCTTGTTCGGCTGGTATTGATCGCTGCCTTCTTGTTCCTCCTTTCTTGAATCTTATCCAGTGTATCAACAGTGATCCATTCCTTGTGGTGGTGCTTCTTGTGACCCAGGACCTCATGACATGTTGAAGTGATTGCCTCTTTGATCCCCTTCCAGTTGCTCTCCACAGTAGTTCCTTCTCCATTGAGTAGATCATGAAAGGCCTGGAACTTGTTGCTGAGGACTATCTTGAATTTGTTGAGTTTGTTAGTATCCTGAAGAAAGGCCGTATTGAACTTTTGTGATATTGTCCGCCCAATCGTCCAGTGCTTCTTGAGTTTCAATTTCATCTTGGCGACCAGCAAGTGACGATCTGATGCTATATCAGCTCCTCTCTTGGTTCTCACGTCCTCTATAGTCCTCCTGAACGTTTTGTTGATGCAAATATGGTCGATTTGGTTTTGTGTAGAGTGATCCGGTGAAGTCCATGTGGTTTTGTGTATGCGTTTATGTGGGAATATAGTGCCGCCTATGACCAGCTTATTGAAGGCACATAGATTTGCAAATCTCTCACCATTTTCGTTTCTTTCTCCCAGTCCGTGTCGTCCCATGATGTCTTCATATCCAGTGTTGTCCGTTCCAACCTTGGCATTGAAATCTCCCATCAGAATGGTCAGGTCCTTTGTTGGGCACTTCTCGACTATTGACTGCAGCCTATTGTAGAATTGATCTTTAGCGTCTTCATTGTAGTCGTTGGTAGGCGCATAGCATTGGATGATGTTCATTGAAATGCCCTCTTTCTTTGTTTTGAACGAGGCTTTGATGATCCTTGGTCCATGAGATTCCCATCCTATAAGTGCATTTTGTGCTTGTTTGGACAGCATCAATGCAACTCCTTGTGTATGTGGTGCATTTTCTTCTTTATGGCCGGAGTATAACAGGAGCTCTCCTGTAGTTAGTTGTTGTTGTCCAACTTGTGTCCAATGTGTTTCACTGATCCCAAGTACCTCTAGGGTGTACCTTCCCATTTCTGCAGCAATTTGGAAGGCTCTTCCGGTGTCTCACATTGTACGAACATTCCATGTACCTAAGATAAATGTGCATATCTAGATCAATTGAAGCACCGGTAACTGCAGCGGATGTTTTACAAGTTAAACCAGACTTTTTCGTTAAAGATTCTTAAGAAGTAAACAATCATAACCTCCAAGCTACGGCATGTCCTCGTGGACAGTGGTGTGACTTCGACGCAAGATCTTGTTAGTTATATATGTCATAAAAAATCAGCACCATCAATTCATCGGCGTAGATATTTCTATTCATATTGACCAGGATCCTCAAATCTCACATTAATGCTACAACACGGAGTTTGATCATGCACTCCTACCATTAGACCTCAACACAACGTCTGTGAATTTCGGAAAATAATTTATGGAACTTAAATGATTATTCCACAGGTAACTTACATGAGTTGTCAATGGTTGAAGACAGACTATAGGTACAGGTGACACCACCACTACTTTTACCAGTCGTAATGGTATAGTTCTGACGTACCAGGTATGGGCCATTCTTACAAACATGATCAAACCAAAGATTCTGTAGTGGCATTAGTTTATAAGCACGCCGTCTTTGAAGCTTTGCATATAATTATTGAGAAGATTCACACTCGATATATAACATTAAGAGAAGAACAACAAGTATGATTGTGACAACAATCAATCAAAATGGCATGATTTGACCATGCAAGCATGGTCACTCCATATGACCTGCTTCATTTTGTACTGAACATATTGCTCTCTGCTCAGCTCAAATGTGCTCTTCAGAAGTGTTGGACGCCATATCACTAATTTGTACAATGGGATGAGTTAATGTGGACGATGATATACCTTCCACCATTATCTGTAGTGACTCACATTTATCACGAGAACACGACTGGTTTAATAAAAACAATTATTATTATAACCAACTGTACCAGTGTTTGTTTTAATGTGCTTTTGTTTGACTGTGCTAATGACAGCTATATTGTGCTTCCATTCTTATTCTTACACTTTGATTGTGACTTCGCGCGAATTCGGTTACGTTCTGCAACCAAGCTTTTATCCTGGCACGATGTCGGTATCCTTTCGATGCCACGAGATCGCCAGAGAATATATCTCGATTTGGTCTATTAATTGCCTTCTGATATTTGGCTTCTCGGGGATTTTATGGATTTATTTGGTTACGTTCAACCTTCGCCTTCCGATTTATTTGGCACGCAATCCTTTGTAGCAGTGTTCGTAGTTAATCTCGACTCGACGCCACGCTACACATGTTACAGATTAGATGATCACGACATGACAATTCCTCAATTTTAGAGTTAGGTCTATTTTCATAATAACGGAGATAAATGTACTAATACGAGATTAGTCCATAATCTCACACATTTGTCCGAAGTTGCTGAATGGAACGCCGCAGTTGTAGGTGTCTCTTAGGTTTTAACTTGTTTACAACACACTCACTTGTCTTTATTTTTCTCCTTGGAAATTTCTGTTAAGTGTACTTCCTACCTAAAGTGTATGTGGTGGACCAGACAAATATGAACGCAAAAAGTATCAACAAAGTTACTAAAGATAAATAGCAATATTAATATATACAGTTAATTGTTACAAATACAATAAAAATTAGGGACGTTACTTAAATTGCCCAAACGTTGCGTGTTCTGATTAGGTCCAGTAATGTAAATCCACAATTATAAATGCTTGATGACTCTGAGCAGGTTGGCGAACTCTCTAGCGATATAGTCCAACGTAGGATGTGATATATTCCGATTACAGTCTATAAATGTAGATAGTATTTGATTTAGACTTCCGTTAACTCAATCACAAATGGAAATAGAACGAGGAATGCGAGAGTAGTAATGTATTTGTTAACCCGCAAGAATGTCACGCTATGTAATAGCTCAACGGAAAGTGTCTTCAAGGTCATTGACTAAAACAACATGTACAGTCATTTAATGATAAATGTACATACAGTGAAAAATTGACAAACAAATACAAATAATATTAAAAACTATTTACAAAATAAGCTTGTCAGTCATATCTCCACATAGCTCCCCCCAGAGTGTCCGGAGGTAACACGTTACAATAACAATAAGAAAAATTTTATACAAAAAAAAAATATTTATAATAATAACCAATTAACAATGTGGAGATGCGTATGACATGTACGTTAATAATATACAGTGTGTTATTGCGTGAAAATAGCGGTGATGTGGCATAGCATGACAAACAAAAGTAATGAGAATACCGTCATTTAAAATCTTGGTTTGCTAACAATGATAATAATGTACAGAACTGTTACTGAACCCAAAAAAAATGAACTGCTTATTTTTTTTGTGCGTGTGTGTACAACAAATGAATAATTAAATAGAGTTTACTCGTTTATTATTGTAACAAATTTTTTTTATAAAAAAAATGTGACAAAACGAATAATTGTGGGGAAAAAAAATATGGTTAATTATGTACACTGTAAAAAAAAGAAAAAAAAATCATGGATTTTGTTGGGAAAAATCGGGTGAGTATAATCGTATAGTACATCAGTAATTGTTTGTTTAGATTTTTTTTATTCGGCGAAATGTACATAGCGTTTGGGTTTTTTTACAGCTCTGCCTGAGCGCGTTAAGCAAGTAGGTTTGATACTCAGTTTTTCTTCCATATCTGCTGTAGCGGTGGTTGCTGGACGGGGTTGGTTCAGTGAAGTAGTATGTTCATTGTCGTGCTGTGCTTCGTAGAAAGCAGGCTTTATTCTATCGATAGCAATAGTCTCTTTCTTTCCACACTTGTTGATTATGAAGTGTTTGGTCGTTCTTTTAATTACTTGATATGGTCCTTCATAAGGTTGTTTCAATGGCTTTTTAACAGCATCAACTCGAACAAAGACAAATTTGCATGTTTCTAGATTTCTGTTGAGTTGTATTCGATTGTTATGTTCACGAGGCGGTATGGCTTTGATCTGTTGCATGGTCTGCAGCAGTTGGCTAGCAAAACGACTTGGGTCCGTTGGTGTTAAGGTGTTTGGGTCCACTAGTTGACCTGGTAATGTAAGGGTTGTACCGTAAACTAGCTCAGCGGCTGTACAACCTATATCTTCCTTTATAGTTGAACGGATACCCAGGAGTACAAGTGGTAATGCGTCACTCCATTTTGTCGTATCATCTTGTGCCATCAGCGAGCTTTTCAATTGGCGGTGAAATCTTTCGACCAAGCCGTTAGCTGCTGGGTGGTAGGCTGTTGTTTTGATGTGGTTCACGCCCAGAAGTCTTGTGAATTCCTGAAATAAGATAGACTGAAACTGGGGACCACGGTCGGTAGTGACGATAGAAGGTACTCCGTAATTTGCTATCCAACGGTCAAGGAATACGCCGGCTACTGTTTCTGCAGAAGTATCAGCAATAGGGCATGCTATGGCCCATCTTGTGAACCTGTCCACCGCAGTGAGAATGTGCGTGAATGAATTAGATGGTGGCAATGGACCAACTATGTCTAAGTGGATATGCTGAAAACGTTTTTCCGGCAGGGGATACTTGCCAACTGGACTGATCGTGTGCTTCTGAATCTTGCTGCATTGACACTGTAGGCAGCTTCGCGTCCATCGTTTTATATCTGAATTGATTTTTGACCACACAAAACGCTCAGTAACCAATTTGATTGTGGCTCTGATTCCTGGGTGAGAAAGGTCATGCAGTTGACGAAATACCTGTCGACGACATGCTAGTGGTACGAAAGGGCGATTGTTACCCGTTGAAACATCGCAAATGATAGATGTATTTGAGAAAGGGATGGGTACTGGTTTAAGGTTCAAGTTAGACTTCTCCTGGCAGACCTTCAAATCTGCATCGTCTACTTGTAGTTTTGCGATGGTTTCTAGATCGATGTCTTGTTTACGTAACAGGGTATTTACGTCCTTACGTGACAATGCGTCAGCTACGACGTTGGTATTTCCTTTGACAAATTGGATATCTGTCGTAAACTGGGAGATGTAATCCAGTTGTCGTGCTTCCCGTGGAGAATGTTTGTCGTAGGTCGTACTGAAAGAATAGCAAAGTGGTTTATGATCAGTCATAATGGTGAAATCGCGTCCCTGAAGGAGGAAGTTGAAATGTTTTACAGCTAAGTACATAGCTAGAAGTTTGCGTCCGAAGGTGCTATAACGTTCTTGTGCTGGCGATAATCTCTTGGAGAAAAAGGCAATGGGGGTAATCTTGTTGTTTACCCGCTGTTGTAATACTGCCCCGACGGCTTTTTGTGAAGCATCCGTGAACAGGACCAACAGTGTTGTGGGGTCAGTATTTAGGTGTTGGAGCATGATAGCATTAGCAATCATGGATTTAGCTTTTTCAAATGCTACTTTGGCATCGGAAGGTAACTTGAATATTTGGTTCTTTTCTTTCTTGGTACCTGATTTATCGTTTTTCAGTAAATCTGTCAATGGCTGTAGTACATCGGCACAATTTGGTAGAAATCGTCGGTAAAAATTACATGTTCCAAGAAAACGGCGTAGTGATTTTACTGAGGTTGGTTCTGGATAGCTGGAGATGGCTTTGACTTTCTCTTCAAGCGGTTTAATTCCTTGGGAATCAATGTGGTGTCCCGGAAATTCCAGAGATGAGGCGCCAAATATACACTTCGAAGGGTTGATTACAACACCATAACTTTTGAAACGTTCAAAAAGCGTGTGTAGGTGTTGAACATGTTCGTCAATGGAAGAACCAGCGATTAAAACATCGTCGATATAGACAAATACGAAATCCAGACCTCTAGTTACTTCGTCCATAAATCTCTGGAAGGTTTGAGCGGCGTTTTTTAGTCCGAAAGGCATCCTCAAGAATTCAAACAAGCCAAAAGGTGTGATTACAGCTGTTTTCTCGATATCCTCAGGTGACATCGGTATTTGATGGTATGCTCGGGCTAGATCTAACTTTGAAAAAATCTGTTTTCCATGTAGATTTAAAGAAAAATCATGCAGGTGAGGGATCGGATACCGGTCTGGGATAGTCTGGTTATTCAATCGGCGATAATCTCCACATGGGCGCCAGTCTTGATCTTTCTTGGGAACCATATGCAGCGGCGAGGCCCAAGGACTGTTAGATTGTCTGATTATCCCAAGTTGCATCGTATGTTCGAATTCTCTCTTAGCGAACTGCAACTTGTTTGGAGGGAGTCTTCTCGCCCTGGCGCGAATAGGTGGTCCTGTAGTAGTAATACTGTGCTGGACATGATGTGTGGAGCATTCGTTTTGGTAATCAGCTCTGGTTATACTTTCATACTTCGACAGGATATCGGTGAAAACTTTGTTTTCAGGTCTTAACATACGGACTCCATGAATTTCGTAACTGGAGATAGTTGTGCCATTGACCTGTAAGCTTGTATTTTTGTCGATTAGTTTCTTTTTCGCCATATCTACAAGTAGGTTGTAAGCACCGAGAAAATCGGCCCCGATAATGGGTTGTTTGATTTCAGCTACGATGAAAACCCATGTGAAACGTCTCCGGAGACCGAGATCTAAAATAAGTGATTGCTCGCCATAAGTTTTAATGACTGTGTTATTGGCTGCGACTAGAGACAATTTAGTACTCTGAGGGTGCCGTCGTTGAGAGAGGTGTAATGGGATAATGCTGATTTCGGCTCCTGTATCGACCAAAAATCTGAGCCCGAAATTCGATCCCTGACATGAAATAGACGGCTCGGGTAGTGGCCAGAAACAGGCGCCGCCATCACTGTCTGGCCGGGTCGTTTCCCTGATTCTGTGTCAGACGCAGAAAATGTGCACGGTCGTGTACAACGCCGTGCTTTGGTGCCGTATTTTTGGTGGTACCAACAAACATCAGATGTTCGCTTCGGTGACCGAGACCGTTGTCTAGAAAAAAATCTTCGTCTGGAGGGGGATCTCGATTGTCTAGCTTGGATGGTTCTATGGTCGATTGCACTGACGCCAGCTGGCTCGTTAATTGTGTTAACTGCCTTTGAAAGGAGGCTAAACAGCTAATATCTGTTGGTCCAGGTGGTTGCAATGAGTTCACACAGTGATTGTCGTGGTATACTTCCATCATTTTATCTGCCATGTCGGCTAAGTCATCAAGTGCGACGGATTTCCATGAAACACTGAGAATTTGTCGGACGCTGTGTGGTAATCTTTGAAACCACATTTGCTTTAGGAGGGCTTCGTCTAGCTTGTATGGACCGGCGAGTTGTTTCATGTGGCGGAGAAGTTGCGAGGGTCTTTTATCACCCAAGTCACAAGATGTTAACAACTGTTGTAGCCTTTTCTCATCCGAGACCGTGGTGCGTTGAATAACTGCTGCTTTTATCTTATCATATGGTTCAGATTCTGGCACGTGATCGATTAAATCACCAACTTCAGCGGCAATCTCAATAGGAAGTGCGCCGAATACATATGCATACTTTGATGCCTGGGATCTTATGCCTCTAGCCATGAATAAAGCTTCAATTTGAGCAAACCAGACTCTGGGATTATTAATACAGTACGTTGGTAATCTTAACTCTGAGATAGCGTTGATCGAGTTTAAAACATTATCATCTGGCTGTGATGAGTGGAAGGGGTTGGTTGATGGGTTATCAATATCGACAAGTTTATTAGGAGAGTTCATAATGTCAAAAACCAAAATGGTGTCGTGCCAGTTAATAATAATAAAATATGTAGATATATATAGTAAATGTCTATATATAAAAAAATTAGGGCTCACCAAATAATTGTGGTGGACCAGGCAAATATGAACGCAAAAAGTATCAACAAAGTTACTAAAGATAAATAGCAATATTAATATATACAGTTAATTGTTACAAATACAATAAAAATTAGGGACGTTACTTAAATTGCCCAAACGTTGCGTGTTCTGATTAGGTCCAGTAATGTAAATCCACAATTATAAATGCTTGATGACTCTGAGCAGGTTGGCGAACTCTCTAGCGATATAGTCCAACGTAGGATGTGATATATTCCGATTACAGTCTATAAATGTAGATAGTATTTGATTTAGACTTCCGTTAACTCAATCACAAATGGAAATAGAACGAGGAATGCGAGAGTAGTAATGTATTTGTTAACCCGCAAGAATGTCACGCTATGTAATAGCTCAACGGAAAGTGTCTTCAAGGTCATTGACTAAAACAACATGTACAGTCATTTAATGATAAATGTACATACAGTGAAAAATTGACAAACAAATACAAATAATATTAAAAACTATTTACAAAATAAGCTTGTCAGTCATATCTCCACATGTATCACATTTCGCTTTTCTATGTATTGAATATCAAGCACATTGATAGTGTTGCCACTAGTACTTACACTATAACTTCATGGACGACAAGAAGAGGTCGAGATCATGGTACAGAGGTTAATAAAAAGTCGAAAATCCCCGTTTCCAGCGGCGGAATTGTGTTCAAGCTCAAGATTGGAATAGTGATTTATACAACGTGGATCACCCAAATCAAACACATAAATTAAATCTTGCTATGAGTAGTCAGGATAACATTCCTACCCAGGTCTTTTATGTCTAGCCACTAATATACAAAAGATAATTTGTCTCGACCTAGACAAAGGTCTTGACACTAAACGCTAACTGTCTTAGGTATAGAGACAAAACCACTCATATTGGTTGACAGGCACGTGCGAGAGAAGACGTGTGAGTTGGAACACTAGTCGATTTATTCCCAATTCCGATTCGGTCTCGATTCAGATAAATGTAAAAAGATGCATGAATAACGGAGGTTACTAAAATGACCACAACCCGCAAACAAATAGGAAAACGCAATTATGTCCAAAACTGGGGATTAGGGTAGAATATATAGTAGAAAGGCATGATTTTAAACTACAATAGCTTTGGAACATAAAGGGATATGTCAGTGAATCAACATAAAACGAAACCTTACAGTTCTTAGAATCATTTAACGATAAAAAGAAACGCCAGTGTCTCGTAAGCTTTGGATTAAGTGAAATAATGTCTTCAGTTGTTGTCTATGGCTCCATTGTTTCTCTGTTAAAATTAGAGTCCCCACCTCTAGTAAACTAGGAACCAGGTCAGAAGTTAGAGGAAAGAGCTGCCCAAACTGACCGTATTGTCGATTAGCACTAGAAGAGAAGCTGTAGTGTCATTGGGCCCTAACCACACAATCTTGAAGGCTGAACATGAGACAATTGTGAAAATAAACATTCAACATTTAACGCGGAAAAGACCCGACGGCGAAGAAGGAGGAAACAACGAATCGAATTATTCGGAATTAACTGGATTGCATTGCTCGGCCTTACAGTCATGGTCACTCTTGAGTGTTGTCTTATATCTTCTATTCATATTAAATATATCTCTAGCTTAAGTTTGTTCTCCATCATATATTGGTAATTGTTACGATACGGTGAGTCAACGTAGACAATGATGTGACTTCCATGTAAGATCCTATAGATTAGGCAGTAACATCATGACAAATGTACAGCTTTAGGATTACGTCTATTACTACAGCAGTACAAATAACGAAGTGGACGATCACGTAAAAAGAGACAATTTTATCGCGTTCTTGCCTCTCCTTCAAACCAGTACCTTGACATTTAAATGTACCTTCTGTTGTTATTGGCTTCACTGATGTTATGATAAGTAGTACCTAAGGAGTCCTACGGCTTCATGTTAAGTCACCACCGTACAGAGATATTTGGAGGCAAGAAAAAACTAACGGGAATAACAAAAGAGAGGTATACAAACGCACCAAAAATAACCTAGCAATCCACACCAGTATACCGTATTTACCCAGCACAAGCTCATCCACACACGCGACTATGGAACCACACTTGAGCTCATACACCATTAAAATTACCAAATTTTTCTAGTACAACAGCATACGTTAACATTATTATGCAGTACGTGTGTTGGGAAGGCAAATGACAAAATAAATCCCAATACACTAAAAATGGAGGATAATTGCTCTAGACAAAACTCACTGATCTTATTTAATGTTCTACGGTCAGAAAGTAGCTTGTTAGGAGGTAGGGTAGTTTTTGATATAGAACAGTCGGATAATCACCATGCAATGCTGAGAATGGGCATTACTTCGGTCGAACGATGCAACCTGCATAGAAACTAATGTGTAAAGAAAGTTCATCTTTCTAGATCAACAGTAACTTTGTGTTCACCAAAGGTTACAAAAGACATTTTACAGACATTCCAGAGGCAGTCAGTTAAGCGACTGTCTCAAATCCGAATTAGAAAATACACCATGAACCGTAAGAAATGCCGTTAGAATATCTCCAACAAAAACAAAGAACCAGCGAGCGTGGGGAATCACACAGCATTTCAGCTGGTAGGAGGTAGTTGGATTTATAACAGTGGCTTTGGCTATCACATAGCAAGATCTACACGTCACCATGGTAGTGTGTCCAGACTAACTCACCCTTCGCACTTCACAGCCATTAAAACGCCCCAGCTATTGGCTGTGGGCTTAAAAACTAAGATTAACAAATGGCGCTCGTTCAGGCTTGGTACAACTCAAGGATTGGCCTCTCCAAACACACCACATGTTGTGAAGGCCTACCTAGGTCGATAAGGCAACGGCCAAACCGAACAAACCCTGTTGCCGGTATATTTTGATCAACCTCCTGGATTACAGGACACAGAGGCCGAGATCCATTTGATGGTGAACGCCATATATATGCACACAGAACTTGCCAATCTCCCCAAAACAATAACTGTCCCAGAAATCAGAGGACAGATGCTGCTTTCGAGGGGCATCAGATGCTGATATAAACTGCCATCCACCCCTGTGGCAACGTAGGAGGACTAGGAGGTAAACTAGGAGAGACGAGAAACGCATTTTTATGGTCAGACCTGAAGGTCAAAACCGTAAATGGCTATCGTCCGATAAAATGAATGAGGTAGTGAGCTCGCAAGACATGACAATTTTTTGACACCAAGTGGTATACAAAAGAGGAGGTGGGGAGGAAATGTAAATAAACTTACGCTTAAAAGACCTTACACTACATAATGCCAAATAAATCGATGTGCTTGAGTTATACAGGCATTGCTTCGATGTAGACTACATGACCTTCCGGATCGGATGGATTTACCGACACTTTGCAAATTGTTCGTGTCCGAAACCAATGAGGAGCAGTGACTGCTATGTTTGATGTGATCACAAATGAGAAACTTGGGCGGGATGAAAATATTTTTAGCCTTGGCTGGCCTAGTGCAGACTATATGGTGATGAGTGAGCATCGTCATGATAACTGTAGTGGTTGAGAATAACGGTGGAGATAATGGGGGGGGGCATCATTCACAACAGTATCACACACAACATGTAACGGGGTAAACACACCTCCGAAAAGTGAAAATCCTGGATTAAGAGAGGCACATAAAATTTGTTACAGGCCGGACGGAGAGCCTGGCGCAAGTCTAAGGTTTCCTTGATGGAATCTGAATGTAGCTCATACTCCCCATCGAGAAACAGATGTAACGCCAAATTCCGAAGCAGCAGATATTTCCAGGTCAAACTAGCAGCCCAAACGCAGGCTAACCCAAAGTAATTGTACAGATACATGACTGTGAGAAAGCCCATAAACTAAGAGAACTGTACTTCTAAAGTCAACTGTCGAAGATCCCACTAATTTAGAGATGTCTGAGATCTTCAGTGCCAACTTTGTAAACAAACGAAAATAGGAGGACATAACCGCGGAACAACTGTCAATTCCAGCGCCAGTTGAGGTTCAAGGAAGTATTCGAATAACTCACGGGTTAGTATCAAAGAGATTGAAATCCTTGACCATAGGAAATTCACCAGGATGTGACAACACCCAACTTTTGATCCTAACAAAATGCCCAGAAGTCATTAGCACACCGCTGTTCAACCTGTTTGGGCACTCACTAGATTAGGAAAATCTCACAAGAGAATGAAAGAAGACCTTTCTTAACGTTCTCCGAGGGGTTATGTAGAACTGACCTAGCCTGATACGGACCAGTTTCAATACTAACAATACTGTTGAAAGTGGTGGAAGGATAGAATAGGGGAATACATGGGTAAAGACATCATCCTTCATGACGTTTGACATCGGTTCAGGAAAGACAGGTCATGTGCATCCAATCTCTTCATAGCATGAGAAAACCGAAAGACCTCCTTGTACTATGAGATACTGGACCACATAATATTCCTTGACTTTTTAAAAGCTTTTGACACTGTACTTCATGTACATCTCATAGCAAAGGTTGCGAAAATGGAGTTGACTGACTTTTATATTGGCTCCTAAACTACCTAGAGAACAAGATGTTTCGTACCGAGGGACAAAGAGTGCATGAGAATTACAAGGTTTCAACATTAGGAATATAACCAGAAACAATCGTATGCTCATACATCACCAACAAACTAGTAACCAGAAATCTCACTTCCCTGAGACAAACACACTACAATATATACTCGACAAATAACTAGCAAACTGACTAAAATAGATTCCGTATTTGTGTAGTAAGGACAGATGGCCTACGACCTATGTTATTCCTTTTCTAGTATGCTACTGTGAGTGTTCAGTCTTCTCCTGAAAGAGTCAATCGAAGGTGCGGACACCACTGCTTCGAGCAGCAGGTTCCATGTATTGATGACTCAGTGTAAAAACCTGTATGCCACGGGTACTTTGTTCGTTTTTGGCTTTTATACTCCTTTTGCTATGTCCTCTGAGATGTCTCGATCTAGTGGGAAGAAAGAAAGAGAACAAGTTAGGTCCAAAATCATCTCTCAGTATTCCGTACATCAAAATTAGATCCGTCCTTAGTTTACGATGGGACAGAGTAAAGAGGTCCAGCTTTTCAAACCGCTCTTTTTATGGTGAGCCCCGGTGTTCTGGAATTGAACGGGTAGCTGCCCTCTGTACTTTTTCTAGGATATCCGAGTCACCTTTTAAACAGGGGCTTGCAGTTCTCAAGCTTAGATCTCACTAAAGTTGTGTAAACTGTGGCGAACATAGTAGTATCTAAACTAGTGAATATCCATTTTAAGGCCCAGGTTCTAAACCCCTAAGCTGCGATCTCCCGGCAGTGGGCCGTTTTTTCAAGATCATGACTCACTATTACCCTTAGATCCTTATGAGACCGGACCACGAGTACTTGCGCTTCTTTTATGCTGTACCTATTAACTTTTGTATCCCCGAAGTGCATGTAGACACACTTTGCCGCGTTGATAGGCATCAACCACTATTTAGACCAGTTAATCATGCTGCTTAAGTCTGCCTGAAGAGCGCATGTGTCTGCGTCTCCAGTTATCACTCATCAGATTTTTACATCGTCAGTGTACATTCCATCCGCGCGCTTTTCGAACGGGAAGTCTAGTCCCAACGTGATTTGCATTTATCAAACTTTTGCTGTGTTCTTACGCAACAAAAGTACCATTTCTGTCAATAAGAATCTATCCTGAGCTAAACGCTCGGTAGATTACCTTTTTTGAGTTTCACCCAATTTAATAGTTAACTGTGGTTTTGCCTCAGCTTACTTTTCGGTTTTTTTTTCACTTTTTCACGTAAGGACTAGTTCAGTTTATCTCATCCGTTTTATCTATTTTTGTCCGTTTTCAGTGTGTTTTCTAGTGTATTTTTTACGGTCTTAGGCTTTTGCTAGCATCTACAACACAGTTTACGTCAATACAGTCATGAAAAATTCATGCAAACGACCTGGATACCGTTTTGCTGTTACATCTGGCATGCAGTGCGACAACTGCAAAGGTTGGTTTCACGAAGCGTGCACAGATCTCACAGCAACTGCTTACAACAGACTCAGCAAGTCGGATCATAAGTGGGAATGTGTTACGTGCAGCACGGATGCTGCAGTCTTGCTGAGTAATTCATTTTCCTACTGACAGGTCTGCAGAGTAAGTTGTCTGCAAACTTGGGAAAAGACAGTCAAAAAATGGGTAGACAAACAAGAAAGCGCATCGAAAACGAGAACAGGAATGTCGACAGGTCTACCAACGACGGAGCATGCAACAGCATTAATGATGACACGCTGAAACTTAGCACCATGATTGCGACGACAGTACTTGACTACATCAGCAAACTTGGGTCTCACAGCTCAAGGTCCTTGGACGCGACAGTGGTTCCCAAAAACTCTGTGGGTGATTGGACCCATGTCAAAAGAGCTAAAAAGGGCCAGGCGTCACAGTCTAAGTTAAAAATCCCAGCTGTTGAACGGAAGTCAACTGGTGATCTGGTCGCACAGTCTACCCCCAAGATTGTCCGTCCGGTCATCAAAGAGCCAACGATTCATAAACATGCTCTGACCCCCAAACAACAAGGTGCTAAACCTGAACGCACCGGAAAACCTGGAACGGCTCTCTCATAGTCATGAACTTCAAAGACAACCCTGACCTTCCTCTCAGTTTGCGGGACAAAAATGATAGGATGCTTTGGGGAGAATTGAACAAGAAACTTGGACTTCCAAGAATAGAGCCTTTGACAGTCACACGGCTCACTCGGGGAAAGGAATCTAAGCATCAAAATCACCCGAGGCTACTTCGTGTAACACTTAAGATTTCTACCGACATAGAGGATGTCTTACTAGCGAGTCATTTACTGAAGTCAGATAGGAATGTAAGAATACTGCCTGACATACCGTATTCTGGGCGCAATCTCATCCGGAACATCCCCGAAGAAACTCGCGATCAGTTTTTCCGCGGGAGGAATATAATCGTACAGGGTATACTGGGAAATACGGACCCTACTCAATCAAACTCTGACATCAGGGAATGGAAATTCATCAAACAGTCCTTGAGGCTCAAACACATACTGACTCAGCATGTGACGAGACTAGCCAAGAAGGATGGTGATTCTAGACCCCGTCTAATGAAGATAACCTTCCCATCTTCCCATATGGCGGCTGCAACTCTGGAAGCATTTCGTGCCAACAGACGTCGACTGCCACCTGGAATCTACATGCACCCGGATGGGCCATATGAAGCTAGGACCAAACACAAAGGCAAGTTGGAGCTGATCATTCCACTTGTGAACTGTCTAGACGATTAAAAAACGTGTAAAGGACAGGGCCTACCACCCCGGCAAACCTCATATAGGTGGGCTACCTGTCCACTCACGTAAGGCTCATACAGACAAACAGAAAGAAGCTCACGCGTTTCAAATTGAAAGCATAAACTGCTTATATATGAACGCCGCGAGTCTACCAAACAAATTGGATGAGCTACGTGAACTTAGAAATGCTAACAAGGCCCATCTGATAGGAATATCTGAAACCTGGATATCTTCTCAGTTCTCGGTCCATGAGCTAGCATTACCTGGGATGTCTTTGTTCCGCAATGACAGAAAATCAGGATTTGGGGGCCTAGTAGCTGTTTGCATACGTTCTTGCTTGGAGGTGCGCCAAGTTCACAACCTCGAGTTTAACAGTCTTGAGGAATCTATATGGTGCTCTGTAAGATTGTCAAGTACTTCGAGGTTTCTAGACGAAGTCATTTACAGGAAGCCAACTGCCGACATCGAGTACAATAGTCGTATGCTGGAAGGACTATCCCGCTCTACTCGTCTCGGTTTCACACACATCCTGATTTCAGGGGGCTTTAATCTCCGTAGAGTCAACTTCGCGGAACACACGAACACTGGAGGCGACAACTCAATTGAAGCTCGGTTCTTCAACCTCATCGATAACTTGGGCTTATATGAAAATGTGAGGTCGGCAACTCGTTGGAGAAACAGTCAGACACCATCGCGCTTAGACTGTGTATTCACTAACGAAGAATTCCTAGTCGATAACCTCTCAATCCTGGCTCCTCTGGGAAAGAGCGATCATGCTGTCATAGCCTTCAGTTTTGTCATCAAAACCAAGCTAAGGTATCCCAACAATAATTTGCGTTGGAATTTTAAACGGCTGAATGTGCCAGCTCTACATGACTATCTACAACAGGTGGTTTGGGATGTTCACCCTCCACTCGATATGGATGGTCATTGGGACTTCTTACTGCACACGCTCTTATGTGCTACAGACCATTCAGTTCCTCAAACGGTTCCCAAAAGCTGCAAGCCACCTACAGTAATCAAGAACCGTACCCTTCGCCTGCTAAGCCGCAAAAGGCACTGTTGGGCGGCATACAAACGAACTGACAACGACGGAGTGTACAGGCAATATAAAAATATCAGGAACATATGCGCGAAGGCTATAAGAGAAGATAGGCTTCAGTACCAGACAAAGCTTATGGACAAATTTGCCCCCAATCCTAAAAGCTTATTCCGTTATGCAGCCTCTCTTCGTCAAGCTTAAACTGGAGTTTCTCAACTGGCAGTTCTTAACGGCCCGACCAACAACGATGGCGACGTCGCTAACCTTCTGGCTGAACATTACTACCAGACATTTCAACCGACTGACATTAACTTTACTGATGACAGTTTCGTTTGCAATTCCACAGAACTTTCCGAAGTGAACCTAAGCGCTGACTAAGTGTTCCGGAAACTGCAGCACTTAAGACTAGATACTTCTCCTGGCCCGGACATGGTCCATTCCGCCATACTGAGGGAAGCAGCCTCAATCTTGGTAACGCCGCTTAGCATGATGTTCTCACACTCGCTAAGTCAAGGAAAACTACCGGAAAATTTGAGGCTGGCTCACATCACACTAATTTTCAAAGGAGGTCGATGCAGCGAACCTTCAAGTTACCGACCGGTGGCTCTTCTCTCCATACCCTCGAAAATCATGGAGTTCTTGATATGCGATGGTATAAATGACTATTTACTGTCCTCAAACTTCTTATCACCCCAACAGCATGGTTTCAGGAAGGGTTACTCTTGTATTACCAACCTGCTGACTGAGGCGGACAGATGGACAAGCATCCTCGATCTCAAGGGGAAGGTTGATATCATCTACCTAGATTTCTCAAAAGCTTTTGATAGGGTCAACCATGTATGTCTTATCAATAAGCTCAAACGAATGGGTATCAGACCACCTCTAATCGATTGGCTCACTTCATACCTGAAAAATCGACATTTTAAGGTCAGTGTTAATTTCACTTTATCTCAGGCTATGGAATGTCCTAGTGGGGTCCCCCAGGGCTCAGTACTAGGACCTCTTCTCTTCTTGATCTACATAAATGATCTTCCTCAACAGGTAACGTCAGACTTATTACTTTTTGCCGACGACGTGAAACTTCGGAGAGAGATACGCAGCCAAGACGATATACAGGCACTTCAGGAGGATCTGACTACACTTCAAAGTTGGGCAGATGGCAACGGACTTACCTTTAACACTTCAAACTGTAACGTGGTTCATCTGAGACATGTTGCAGACTACAGTTACAACTTAGGTAACTCCTCTCTAGTAGTATCCCAAGTCGAAAAAGATTTAGGAGTCCTGGTGCCCTACGATTTAAAGTCTTACGCTAACTGTGACAAAAATGCCTTCCGAGCAAACCTTGCACTAGTAACATTGAAGCGCATTTTTGACCAGTGTGACGGAAGAACTTTCCATATAATCTTCAGTAGTTTTATCCATCCTCATTTAGGGTACGGAAACATAGTATTTCCCTCTCACTCCAAAAGGATAAGGACATCCTGGAGCGTATTCAACGGCGAGCCACGAAATCAGTTCGAGGACTCAAATTTAAACCTTATGAAGAGCGCCTCCATTCACTTATCCTTTACCCATTAGAGTATAGACGTCTTAGAGGTGATCTTCTGATGGCTTATAGTATTCTTAACACTTCTGTACATCCTCTCAAACACCTACTTAAGCTTAGTTCCAACACTAACCTAAGAGGTAACATCCAAAAACTGGAGACACAACATAGCAGAACGGACTGTAGACACAACTTCTACTCCTTAAGAGTTGTCAAATGCTGGAATTCGCTGCCGGCCGAGCTAGTCCAAGGAACTTCCCAGGAGTCCTTTAAGAGGCAACTTGATCTATTCTTAAGGACTAAGGATAGTATCACACTATGATTTACTAATTTCGTTTCCTCTTTTATTGTTAACATACCTAGGTTCCTGCCTGGAGGATTTGGTGATCCCCTGCTACTAGACATGGAAGCCTGTTGAGCGAAGGCTTCTTCTATTCCGTCCACAACCATTTGAACCATTTGAATAACATTGGGGACTGTATTATACTTGAAAGACCATTTACATACAGTGTAAAAAGTAAAGGACCTAGGACGGAAGCTTGAGGTACTCTAGTAAGTACTGGTCTCCAGATGGAGCACTTGGAACTTATTCTTACTTTCTGTATACGACCTACTGGGAAATCCATAAGACATTTTAAAAGAGGTCTGGCAATTCCAAGGTTTTCTAACTTCAATAGCAGTCTATTAGTTGGCACCTTGTCAAAAGCATTACTGAAGTCTATATAGACAACATGCACTGAGTTTTCGCTGTTTAGCCCTTTTATCCGAAATTCCATTGCTATAATGAGGTTCGTTGTACAAGACAAACCCTTTCTAAAACCATGTAGTTTGATGTTTAACAGGTTATTGGCTTCCACAAATGTCATTATGGTCTGTTTGACTGTTCCTTCTAATATTTTGGCTACAACACTGGTGAGGCTTACTGGTCTGTAGTTCGGTGTAAGTTGTCTTAATTCTGTTTTATGTATGGCGGTGAAGATTACGTCCTTTCAGTCTGTAGGTAACACACCTTGGTCAAGTGACATATAGAATACTACAGTCAGTGGGGCCGCGATATATAGCGCAATATTTCTCAAGATTTTAGGGTGTAGTTCATCTGACTCTGTTGTTTTTTCCATGTCTAAGGTGCTAATAGCCTTAAGCACATCGTCTTGATCGAAGTCCACGGTGAGCAGGTGGTTTGTTGACTGTTTATTTCGGTCTGGATCTTTCTCTAGAAGAGGTTCATGAGTGAAAACTGTCCCAAAATAGTCAGCCATAGTCTCTGCTTTTTCTTGATCATCTATTATTTCAGATTCACTTCCTCCCTTAATTGGGTTGGGAATCCCATGATTCATCCTCGTTCTGTAGTTTGTGTGCGAGAATATTCTCTTGGGTTGCTTTAGTACAAATGGTGCCAACTGCATTTCATATTTTCTTTTAGCTTCCTGAATATTAGTTATACACGTGTTTCTTACCGATATTTGGCATTCCATCGAACCTGCTATGCCAAGGCTGATAGCAGCATCCCAACATTTCTTCTTATGTCTTAGTAAACGTAGAATATCACGGCCTATCCAGGGACAGCCGTGCCTCTTCTTTGGGACTGTCCAGGGTATGTATGGTTGAATTTCCCGATTGTACAATTTCTTGAAATGAGTCCGTTCCTCTTGTATTGATTATCTTGAGTCAATTTCACAATTCTCAGCCGATGCTGCGGAGTTGATTGCCACCATATCTGCCTTCCATATATTAGCAAGGGCACACTAGCACACTAACTAGAACTAGTTTAGTCAAGTGGCTAGACAACCATCCATTGGATATCGAACCACATCAGAATAATAAGATGCGACCTCAAGGAAATTAAGTGGTTTATACAAGTTCGTGCCAAAAATATTGGATGCTGAAAACTTTAAAGGCTCTCCTTGAGTTCATCCCGCACAAAGCAAAGTTGGGTCCACTTTTCGTGGTTGAGCGTTGATCACTGTAATACCAGTAGTTAAAATATATCGATGACGTCCGGGGTAAAAGATGAAAAAGGATATTCACCTACTGATAGGTATTCAGAGATTTCTGTAACAGTTCCAGATATAATTTGGTGTATATAATATTCTTTATGTGTGGTTTGGGAGGGCTCTTACCATGGAACTTCTTCATTAATGCACAACGGGTACGTTGATTATATATTTTCACTCCACAGTATTTTGATTACAAAATGAGAGACAAGACCCTCCCTCCAGACGCTGATTACACAGACCCCAAATATATGACACGTTCTCAAGTTCTGTTCGGCAGCTATTTGGCAGTTTGCTCTTTGGTCCCTTTATCCATCATGATGGTTGCCAATTTACTGCTGATGAAATGGTCAGATATATGTCCATATAATTTACTCTGCTGCAGGTTCTCCCCGTTTTCTCGATTTGCTGTTGGTAGCGTATTGGTGTTCATCGTGTTTCTCATCACGGTTATCATTATTTATATTGATCTCAGTAGGTTACATACACTACTCTGATATTTATTTTAGGCGCTTATGCGTTTTTGTCCATAACACTTATTTCGGTTGTGTTCCTTAACTGTAATTTATTTAGCTTTGTAATACGATATTCTATAGGTGGTAGTGCTCTTGCTCAAGGTAGCGTATTTGGTGTAGCAGCCATACTTCCTTCCAAACATATGAAGGCTGCTTTAGAAGGACAGGTAAGTCCCAGTATTAACGTCTTATAAGCAGACAGAATTTTAACATTTCTTAGTCTTTGAATAGTTCTGTCAGTGAGATTGGAATTTATAGACAACTGTTAAGCGACTCTCAAGTGACTTTGAGGGAATTCATTAACCTACTATGGTCTAAAGAGGGTTACAACTTGACTTGAGAGATTAGGACCAAGATTTAAGTAGGAATTTAAGGTTGTGAATTATAGTTCGGGTTTTTATCATGAACTGACATCAGCTATAATGCCAAAATGCTACTTTACCATAAGGATGAATGAATTTCGCGCCAAAATCCATACTCGCTATTTTACACCTGATTGATTCGTCCTTAAACTAAGATCTCACCATTATGTTTTTTCGTAACAAGAATTCCCTCTGAACTGTACAAAGAGCCATTGAAACTTTGTGTAAGAGATGGGAAAATATTGGGATTATGTGGAAACGTTTTTCAGTGTATAATTATGTTTTAGTTAACTGCTTGGATTAATTCGCAAGAGGTATATTTTTAATCGGTTCAGTTGATAATTAATTAAGTAGGACGTAACAAGTCAGCTGTAATAGGTTTATCCCACTGATGACTACTGCTCTGCAAATGTTCATTAGCATTTAACTTCACTTCGACTTTAAAAGGTTTGGTGTCGCTTACTGGATAATAATGAAGTTCTATGTACAAGCTTACATGTCAGAATTATCAAGCGTATACAATATAACTTGTTGTACGTACACCTAAGTTTTATACCCGAATTTCGGTGTCAATTATCTGCTTATTTTACTGACACACAATCTAGTTTTGCCTATAATATCTGATTTTTTTCTCATATATTCTATATTTCATGTTTAGACGTGAGTTGCAGTTGCTGTTATGATATGTATAGGATGATAAGTCATACCATGACACATTACATATACCTTCACTTTTTGTCCTTTAAGTCCCTGGGAGATTTGTGTCATGTACTTATTAGTGAGTACATTATATACGATTATTTTACTTTGTATAGTCTACATAATTTTTCAGTTAGCATCCAGACGTCCACCCCTCCAATGTCTTATGCCTCTTATCGTGTTTTAAACCTGCTCCTATGTCGAATGTCTTTTATTTCAGGCTGTATCTGGTATTCTTGCATCTCTGGCTAATATTGTATCTATTGCGGCTTCTTCCTCAGCGACCACCAATGGGTTAGTTTACTTTTTGGTCGCTCTAGTTTTCATCACCGCTACAGCTGCTTTGTTCTTGGTTCTTCCTAAAAACGTAAGTTCTTATGCTCGTAATTATATTCATACGTATATACATACATGAGTTGTATAACTTTTACCGTTCATAAAGGTATGCAGACGGTACTGAATGTGGCTAGAGTCTTATTTAGAACGTTTTTATATGTAGCCATTTTGAAGTCCTCTCCTTAAGTTCTGTGCACTGCTAAAATGGGCCGACACTTATTTGTGCCGCGTCATTAGTTATCTATGATTCAGTGGTGTATTTTCATATTGAATTAGTGTTATCCACTTTTAATCCAGACGAGAACTTCTGGAATTTATTACTCAATTCTAGCACTACACTTCTGGTTTAAACTCAATGATCAAAAGTCACATGATTTCATGGTCACTGAATTCAAACATAAATTATATTTCCAAGTTAACTTTGGATCGTTTACTTCATGGATCATGTAGTATTTATTTCCTTTTGGGGAAAATAGTTACCTGTTTCTTTATCGATTATTTCTTAACTAGATACACATTCTATGGTTAATTCTGATTAAACTAAAGAATAACCTCAAATATTTGATCTTGAGATTACAAAGGATCTAAGTGTATTAGAGTGAGTGAATTACCAACTAAGTACGTGCTTGTATAGTCTAACAGGTAACTTTACAGTTTGGGTGTAGATTTTTGAATGTTCATTTCGTAACTTGGTGGTGGAACAAAGCTTATTTTACGCTCAATATAGTGGAAATAAGTGATCTGAATGCACACATTCACAATCTTACGAATTAAGCAAAATTAATGTGCAGAGATTCCTCTGCAAAAAAGCGTCTCCACGGTCCAGTCACACAAGATGTTCAGCTAGTCGTTATTTGTGGAGAGGTGGCTTATTTGTTTAAACACGATTACACTTCAGAACTCTGCTATATGCATTTTGATTCAGGAAGTTAATTGGTATCACTTGTTTTATATAAAAATGGCTGAAACCACGTAAACGAACCGGTACTTGTTTATAAAGTTGTTTTGGATCACTTTACACTGAAAAGGAAGAATGAATCTAAGGAATACTGTTCGTGAACTTATTATCAGGCTGTATTCAATGCGATGCTGTAATTATGAATTGTTGCTTAATATCTGTTCATTGAGAAATGCAAAGCAATCAGAAAGGTGCATCACGGCAAAAATGTGTGTTATGTTGTGTCGTGCTTTATAGGAGATTAGAACGGAAAGTTTTTCTATGAGTTTTGTATCTGTTAGTTTAAACGCTGTGTTTCAAGGAAATAATTTGAGTAAACAGAGGGTGTAATTGTCAGTTTTATAGTGTGGAGCCGAGTCGCCGTTGACTATGATCACCACTACAGCAAGACTACTTGCCAGTTACCATGTTAGATCCCTCCGTAGACCAAATATCAGAAGGCAGTTGGAGGTTGTAGTAAGATGTATTTGTTGGCGATCTCGTGGCATCAAAAGAATACCGAGGTCGTGCCAAAGTTTACAAGCAGGACTACTGAGCGTACACGAGTTCGTGCAAGGTCACACACAACGGAGGTATGTGTGTTTTTAGTACACTTAAACAAACAGGTACAGTAAAACAATCACTAGTACAATTAGTTATGATGACAATTGTTTCCATTATACCAATCGTGTTCTCTTCATAAAAGTAGGTCACTACAAGTTAAAGAGACATCTACCTCAGAATTCTAATGTTAGTGTTATAATCAGTCGGATTAGTTAAAAGTGACCTAATGGATTCGTAAAACAACTAATCCTACGAGTATGAAGAAAGAAGTCGGGGTTTGACATCACTATATTACTCTCTTTTCATCAAAATTTATTATAATTTAAGACTGGACCTTGGTTATTGTGGAAAAATACAGTTTCAAATCACCCTGTTCATAAAATCTAGAAAGGTATAGGGAATTTTTAAAAGTAGAGTTTTAGATTACACAATTCCTATTTTTATGACTGTATACAAAGGATTGTATAATATCGTCGTTCAATAAATCATGCTACTTCATGTTGTGATTTCTTTAGCAAATTAACTTCTATGATTTTACTAACAATGAAGGCTTACAAATTCCTTTTGAGAAACCAGTACAATCACAAAAAATTATGAACAACTTGTGGATTTACTGTAGAATTCTGTGGCTTTACCCACTTGCTTATAGTTGATAGGATATTTACAATATCTGAAGTACGATTCTACTTTAATCTTTTGATTTTAAGGATTTTGTTATTTTGTGTTGGTAAAAATGCCTTTGGTTATATCTACATTGACTAAGAACTCCGCCTTGAGCCCCTCTGAGGCTACTGCCGGTTCCAAGCCCGGATAAAGGAGGAAGGTTGGGCATGGAGTTGACCACTCCATCCTGTATATAACTAACTCGCTATAAAAACACCAACCAGGGAAAAATAATTCAAACCATTTAAATCCCGCTCTGGGAGTTAGAAGGTCCTCATTTAGGGGAGTTATGACGCCTTATGGTGAAAGCCGAGTTCCTTCGGAAGTCACGAGGCTGATGCTCTTCTGACAACCGGAGCAACCATTAATTTAGGTACATGAAATGCTCGTACAATGTGGGAGATCGGGAGAGTCTTCCGAATTGCTGCAGAAATGAAGAGATACAATCTGGATGTGCTCGGAATCAGTGAAACACATTGGACGCAGATTGGACAACAACGACTAGCTTCAGGGGAGCTTCTGTTATACTCCGGCCATGAAGAAGGAAATGCCTCACATACACAAGGAGTTGCATTGGTGCTATCCAAACAAGCACAAAATGTACTTATAGGATTGGAATTTCATGGATCAAAGCCTCCTTCAAAACAAAGAAAGAGGGCATTACAATGAACGTTATCCAATGCTATGCGCCTACCAACGACTACAATGAAGACGCTAAAGATCAATTCTACGATATGCAGCAGTCAATCGTCGAGAAGTTCCCAACAAAGGACTTGACCGTCCTGATGGGAGACCTAAATGCTAAGGTCGGAATGGACAACACCGGATATGAAGACACCATGGGACGACATGGACTGGGAGATAGAAACGCAGATGGTGAGAGATTTGCAAACCTATGTGCCTTTAATAAACTGGTCATAGGCGGCACTATATTCCCACATAAATGTATACACAAAACCACATGGACTTCACCGGATTATACTTCGAAGAACCAAATCGACCATACCTGCATCAATAAAAAGTTTAGAAGGACGATGGAGGACGTGAGAAGCAAGAGAGGAGCTGATAATAGCCACAGACCATCACTTGTTGGTCACCAAGATAAAACTGAAACTCAAGAAGCGCTGAACAACGGAGAGGGCAGCATCATTAAAGTTTAATACGGCCTTCGGGACACTGACTGACTCAACGAATTCAAGATAGTCATCAACAATAGGTTCCAGGCCTTCCACGATTTACTCAATGGAAAAGTGGCTGTCATACAGAACCACTGGAAAGGGATCAAGGAGGCAATCACTTCAACATGTCATGAGGTTCTGGGCCACAAGGATAACCGTCGATGCACTGGATAAGATTCAAGAAAAGTGGAACAAGAAGGCAACAATCAATATCAGTCGAACAAGAGCAGAGGAAGCCAAGGCACAAGCTAAATACAAAGAAGCAAACAAGCAAGTCAAGAGGAGCATCAGAGCCGACAAACGTAAATATGTGGAAGATTTAGCAGTGACGGCGGAAAAGGCTGCAATAGAAGGTAATATAAGAAAATTGTATGGCACAACGAAGAAACTCGCTGGAAATTTTCGTAAACCAGAACAACTGGTGAAATGTAGGAAAGGCAAAGTAATCAACAACACTGAAGAATAGCGAAACAGGCGGGTAGAGCACTTCAAAGAACTCTTGAGTTGACCAGTCCCACTGAACCCATCCACCATCGAAACATTAATATTTATTTTATTTTATTTGAACGCATAAATATTGGTACAAGTGTGCGCCAAATATATATGTGCCACACAAAACAATGAGAATTTAAAGAGAAAGAAGAAGAAACAAGGTAAGGAGCGTAAAAAGAGAACAATAACGAAGAGATTGGTGTAAGGTAGTGTAATAATAATGATAGTAATAATGGGGGAACGGAAAGGTACAATCGGAAGAAATCTTTCAGTTAAGGGAGATACAACCACTTTTTATGAAGAAAGTAAAAGAAGGTTACAGCAGGATCACCACTGGCTTCTATTCTGAGCTATATCTGATAACGTCTCTAGCCACTGTGTTGTACCATCTCTCGGACCCCAACCAGGGAGTCGTGAAGGACCAACACAGTCCAGCCCTTTACAGCTTTCTTTCATCCCACGACACCATGTCATATACTGACCACCTCTCCGCGTTTTCCAACTAGTCCCAGAGTCGGCAAATAATACACGACGTGGAATTCGTTGGCACGACATTCGTAGAACATGTCCAAGCCACCGAAGTCGGTGTTTCAAGATAGTGACACCGATTGAATTATCATCTTTGTGCCCGAACACACGATGCCGAACCTCTGCATTACTAGCATGGTGTTGCCACTGGATGTCAGCAATCCTTTAGAGACAGCGATGATCGAACACAGAGAGTCGTCTAACATCCTCAACTCGGAGAGACCAGGTTTCACAAGCATAGAGCAAAACTGCTCTCACCGACGCGTTGTAGATCCGACCTTTTACAGCCAGACTAACATCACGAAGGCGCCAAAGGTGGCCCAGATTGGCATAAGCCGCTTTGGTTTTCACTATACGTGCATTGATCTCATCACTCACGCCCCCACCAGCACTTATGCAGCTACCCAGATACACGAACTTCTAGACTACTTCTATCTGCTCCACATCCAGAGTGAGTACAGGATTAGAATCCTGCCAGTCTTGTAGAAGTACTTTGCACTTCGAAGATGCAAAGCACATACCATACCTACGAACACTGATTGCCAACTGATTAAGTGCGGATTGCATGCCTTGGGCATTATCGCACAGTAAGACAATATCATCCGCATACTCAAGGTCGAGAAGTCTTTCTCCAGGCAACAGATCCACGCCTCCATTACTTACATCCATCAGGACTGTTTCCAGAATGTCATCGATGGCAAAGTTGAAGAGGAATGGTGAGATTGGGCAACCCTGCCTAACCCCACTGCTCGAATGGAACAATGGAGAGAGGTGGTTGTATGCCCTCACTCTGCCTGAGGTGTTTGTATATAGGGCTTTTAGGATGTTAATAAACTTCTCAGGCACACCCTTCTTCAATAGACAATCCCAGAGAACAGTCCTATCCAACGAATCGAAGGCAGCTCTGAAGTCAAGAAACACTACGATTGTTGGCCTTTGATAAGTATGGCAGTGTTCTAACATTTGGCGGAGGGTGAAGATGTGATCAATACATCCTCTACCAGAACGAAAACCAGCCTGCTCCTCGCGAGTCAATCTTTCTCGGGTTTAGAACAACCTACGAAGTATGACGGAAGCCGATAGCTTGGACGCAATCGGAAATAGACTTATCGCCCGATAGTTGTTACAGGAACGACGTGAACCCCTTATAAAGATAGGGACAACTATCGACTCATTCCATGACGTCGGTACCCTCTCTAGCTCCCAGACCATCGTAAACAGCATCGTCAGTTGCTTAGTCAGAAAGTCACCACCATCTTTAAAAAGAGCCGGAGGTAAGTCATCTGTGCCAGGTGATTTTTAACGCTTCAAGAGTTGGAGTTCCTTGCGGACTTCCGCCTCATTTGGTGTATCAGTCTTCACCGGCCATGGAGGACAGGGCAGTCTGACCGGTGTTGCCGGAGCAGCAGGCCAGTTGAACTGCCCTTCGAAAAATTCTGTCCATCGTCCAAGACGTTGATGGATGTTAGTGATTGGCATCCCATCACCCTCACAGATTGTTTCGCCCACACCAGACGTCTTGCTGCAAATGGCTCGAATGAGTTGGAAGAGCTTCCGGTAGTTACCAGATGCAGCTGCTGCTTCCAGCTCATTAGCACGCTTCGACCACCAGGCTTCTCGGTCCTTACGCAAGCTTTGCCCAATTTCTTTACGTAACATCCTTCGTTTGTGGCCAAACTCACGGTCACCCGGAGTAGACCGACGGGCTTCAATGAGTTGTAAGGAACCAGAAGAAACCCAGTGCTTATAAGCGGGACATTTCGCGAACCCACAACTGACTGTACCCTCCATTTTCATGGCGTCATGCAATTGCAACCAATGCTCATCTATACTTTTCGGTGGAGTGGTAGCTAGCCTAGAGGCTAGCTCGGTTCGATACTTACTAGCAACAGAAGTTGCAACCAGCTTGCTAATATCAATCCGTTGATGGCGGTCACTTCGTTGTCCACTGAAAAGTAAGGTAAGATTGGCGCAGACCAGGGCATGATCAGAGTTCAGATAGGTACTCCAAAAGGAGCGGCAGTCTTGTACACAACCACGCTAGCGGTAGCTGATCGCGATGTGATCAATCAGAGTCCAGGCTTGAGATGCAGAGGGAGAACGCCAGGTGGCACATCGGCAATGACTGTGCCGAAAGTTAGAGCTAGCCAGAAACAGGTTGTGGTCTGTGCATAGTTGCAGTAGACGGTCCCCGTTATCTGACCTACGACCAACAAGTCCCCATCGGCCACCTAAACGACTGTCTTCTTTGCCTAGACGCCCAACCTGAGCATTCAAGTCTCCGGCTAGTACTACAATATCTGTCGAACGCACTTTCTGGAGAAGAACAGATAACTGGTGGTAAAACTCATCCTTGATTGCATCCGGGCTGCCATCTGTCGGGGCGTAGGCGGAGATGACGAACAGACATCGTTTCCCATACCGATTGCTTCCCACTTTGATGGAACTATCTAATCTAACAGCACATAACCGACTGTTAATGGGGATCCAATCGATTAGTGCTGCCTCAACTCTAGCGCTCAGTGCGACACCAACGTCAACAAGACCAGACGAAGATGCCACAGAGTCCCGGGATAAACGCACGTAAAACAAGCTTTTTGAAGCGACAGGTCGAGAGCGAATTTGTAGTACTGCACCAGAGTCTTGAATACGGATCTCGGATAGACAGCAAACATCGATATTAAGACTTTCCAAAGATATAGCCAGCCCTATCTGTTGTCCAACCTGCATAAGTGTGCGAACGTTGAAGGCAGCCAGTTTGAATGATGCACGTGGTTTAAGAAAAACTGCTTCAGTATTTATATTCAGTGGTAACATACAATTTTTAACCGAACAGTGACTCGAGAACGTTTAGATACAGTCGAATTTCCACCAAAGACGAGCCGCTGTATAAGTATAAAAGAGTATGAATAATGTGGTAAATAATAATAATAATAATAATAATAATAATAACAATAATAATAATAATAATAATTTGATTGTTATTCGGAGCGAGAAAAGTAGTTTCCATGGATATAGAGAGTCCATTATTTGCGTGTGGGCTGCGATACTGCCCGAGTGCCCAGACCGAAGCAGGTGGTTATCTTAGGGGGCCACACCCCGAGCCTTTGACCTAAAGGTCTAACCCACAAGGCAGTGGAGCATCGTAAGGAGATGCAGTCCCATGGTAGCCGGTGATCAACGATTGGTTCATACGCCATTTGTTCCCGCAGAATACTGGAGCCCAATTGCACCATTGGTTTGTGATCCGGTTAAAGCGCCGGACATTCGCTTTTCGTCTTCTCATTTTCGTAAACAACACCCCAGCCACGAGAAGGTAGTGAGTAGGACTTCCCTGGCAGAGGCTGTATATGCGTGGCCGTGTGAGAGTATTTCGACTGGGAGGACGAACCCACCCTGCTCTCGGCCATACCAGGGCGTTTGGGGGCCAACATCGAAACAGCACCCATGGACCTCCAAATCGATGTCAGCACACCTACAATTGAAGGGATCAGCATGGCCATCAGACAAATGAAGAGAGGGAAAGCAGCAGAACTAGACAACATTCCAGCAGAGGCACTGAAAGCAGACCTAGTAGTAACTGTGAAGATACTCCACATTTTCTTCAGCAAGATTTCGGATGAAGAACAAGTATCAACAGACTGGAAAGAATGACACCTGATCAAGATACCAAAGAAAGGCGATATCAGCAAGCGTGATAACTACAGGGGCATCACTTTTCTCTCAATACCAAGAAAAGTCTTCAACGGGGTATTGTTTAACAAGATGAAGGAATCCGTAGACACCCGACTTCGAGACCAACAAGCTGGATTCCGTAAAAATCGGTCGTGTACAGATCAAATCGCAGCACTATGGATCATTGTGGAACAATCAATTGAATGGAATTCATCACTCTACATCAAATTCATTGAGTACGAGGAAGCATTTGATAGCGTGGACAGGACAACACTATGGAAGCTTCTTCGACACTACGGCGTGCCTCTGAAGATGGTCAGTATCATACAGAATCCCTATGATGGATTAAACTGCAAAATCGTGCATGGAGGACAGTTGACAAAGTCGTTCGAATTGAAGACCGGTGTTAGGCAAGGTTGCTTACTCTCACCCTTTCTCTTTCTCCTAGTCATCGACTGGATCATGAAGACGTCAACATCTGAAGGGAAGCATGGGATACATTGGACAGCTAGGATGAAGTTGGACGATTTAGACTTCGCAGATGCTCTGACTCTTCTATCGCAAACGCAACAACAAATGCAGGAGAAGACGAATAATGTGACAGCAGCCTCAACAGCAATAGGTCTCAATACACACAAAGGGAAAAGCAGGATTCTCCGATACAACACAGAATGCACCAATCCAATCACAATTGACGGAGAAGATTTGGAAGATGTAAAAACCTTTACTTATTTGGGCAGCATCATTGATGAACAGGGTGGATCTGATGCAGATGTGATGGTGCGGATTGGCAAAGCAAGGTAAGCATATCTACAGTTAAAGAACATCTAGAACTCAACCAACACCGAAGTCAGAATTTTCATTACAAATGTCAAAACAGTTCCACTGTATGGGACGGAAACTTAGAGAACTACGTAAGCCATCATTCAGGAGATACAAGTTTTTATTAACAGTTGTCTATACAAAATACTTCGGATCAGTTGGCCAGACACTATCAACAACAATCTACTGTGGGAGAGAACAAACCAGATCCCAACGGAGGAAGAGATCAGGAAGAAGCGCTGGAAGTGGATAGGATACACATTGAGGAGAGCACCCGATTGGGTCACAAGGCAAGACCTCACTAAGAATCCTGAAGGCCAAAGGAGTAGAGGAAGACCAATGAACACATTACGCTGAGAAATGGAGACAGACATGAGAAGGAACAACAATTAGATAGAACTAGAAAGGAAGGCCCAGGACAGAGTGGGTTGGAGAATGCTGGTCGGCGTCCTATTCTCCATTTGAAGTAACATGTGTAAGTAACGTTGACTAGGACTTATACAGTAATTACTCGTCCTTTGTATTCGATGTATTTTTTATGATTTTTTACTAAGGTAATAACTAACGTTAAAATAAAATTACTGTGAATGGAGTTTTCTCGGCAACTTAATAATCATTAAAATCATACTATTTGATTCAAATATAATATTCGGAATCAGTCGAATTTATTACGTCATATTTGAGTAGGAAACATCTTTCTATTGGATACATTCCAAAAAATGTTTCGTAAGTAAAAACGAAGTAATAAAGGTATTGACTTCATAAGCACCAGGGGGGGTATGCTCATCATTGACATCAGATGAAGGTAGGATTTTATTGCTAAATAAGTCTAAACTGGAAAATGTGGACTTGATTCTTGCTTACAGGCTAAATTATATGGTGCTTACTGAATAATCCAGAAGTTACGGATTCATTCCGATTTTAGATTGTCAATGTTCACTCCAATAATTGTCCACTGATCCACATGTTTTTTTAGTCTTATTCAAACTGATATTAGATTTAGGTGAAACTTAGATCTAAATCTCCACGAGCGGTAAATGCAAACATAAGGACAAATTAGTCGTACGTAGTAATATGAGAACCATTTATCATATTTCCTTTGAATTCAGAAATAAATTTGTGGTTGATTCTGCTGATGTGTCAGTCGCTTTACTTTATTACCTGTCGTAGCGTTTATTGCCTCGAGTATTATTGTCTCTCATTTATGTGCATCTGATAAAAAACATATAATTTCCACCGTAATTGATAATAGTTTGATTGCTAATTATTTTAATGTTCGTTATCTCATATGTTAGGCTTCCTAGTTTGAATACTTTTCACAAGCTTTCGCTGACACTTTTTGTTATGTTATTAATTTCTAGGGCTATTTTAAATATTACTGGGACAAAAAAGGTAAGTTTAGTATTTATTTAGTTCTTAATGATTTAAAAAACTTACGTAATATAAGGATATTCTTTAATTACTTCATGTCTACCAAAGATTATATTTATAGGCAAAACATAAATGGATTTAAAATGGAAAAGTATGTATAATAACTATTTTTCATTTTCAAGTACTTATGGACTTGGAATTCGCGCACAAAACCACCGATTATTGTGCTGAGCCATTGAGTTAGGTGCAGATCACCTGGTTAGGACCAGCGTGACTATCATAGCCAATGGTAAAAGGCGTTATGTGATATGACTTAAAATCGGTCGAAATGGGTCAGGTGCATTCACTTTTTGTATTTCCTTAGGTCTTAAGCTTCTAAATTACCTTAGAAGTTCTTTTCATTATGCTAATCCATATCTTCTTTTCAAATAATATTTTCGATATCTCATTTATTACCACTAATACTGTTACTACCTCTACTACTCTGAGATATGTTTTGACAGCGTCATCAGAGTATGCTAATGGATTGTAGTTACTTGAGTCAGTGCACACATATGCCAAGTCCTACGTTAAGTATAACTGACTGACTGAATTGTTTTTCCTGTGTAATTTAATTCTGAACAACAATAGGAGTTTTATTTTTCTATTAATCAGCTAAGATATGGTTTCATCCAAGTTCATGTGTGTTCTCTTTCTGTCATTTAAAATAGGCATGAGTTACTTCAAACTTCCATGTTGTCCACTAAATTATGATAAGCCTAACCTTTGACAATGATAGTGTTTGCAGTAGGGTTAGATTGTTTTTACAACTACTTAATTTTATTCACTACATCTTAGGAAGTATGAATTTCCTTCCTTCTGTCCATGAATTTTGAATTTTCCAGACCTACCTTGTTAATGCAGATATATCAATCATTTGGTGACAGAGAATTTCATACTCATGGTTGAGACTTCTTGGTGAAAGTATTTTCCGTTGAAAATCTGACAACAGCTACTACCTTTCTAAAAACGCTTTGGAACTCATTGTCCGATACAAATATATGATTGAGATCATGAACCGATTGATGTTAGACCACCACAATTGAAAACCTGGAAGCACTGGACGGCCGTTTCGTCCTATTTTGGGACTCCTCAACAGTGCGCATCCACGATCCCGCCCGCGGGATTCGAACCCAGGGCCTTCGGCCTCGTGCGCGAACGCTTAACCAACTGGACCACTGAGCCGGCATCCAATGGTGATCGTTTCTAACATCAACCAATCCACGAAATTGCGCGACCAACTTCCGTTGTACTGGAGTAGAGTGATCTCCTTGCTTTGAACGGATAAATATTGATGACTGGTCAGTATCATACACGACCGAGGAAATCGAATAAATTTCAAAATCCAAGACAACTAAGTCCGTGGTTCTTATACTTCCAATACTTTTGTATAAGTTACAATGACTATACCAAGGGGATTTGATAGTGAATCGAATGATCTTGGCCGAGAAATGAACATATTTGAAATATTTAAGTAGTTTTGAACTTCCTAAGCCATAAACACTATTGGGATCTACATTCTAAAGTTGTTAATAGTATTACGAGAACAAATAATAGACTTAGTATTGATTGCATACGTTTACTACGAGGTTAAATACTTTCGTCAAATTAATTAGATTACCAATATTTCCGAGGTTAGAGGAGCAACAAAAAGTGTGGTGGAACGAAATCTAGTGACAATTAAATCTTGGTTTGTCGTATAACTACAAAAAATACGTAACTGGAACGTTTTGTCACCGGTTTAGATAACCAAAGAATCTTACTATATTTTAAATGAGGGACAAGTTATTTAGAAGTAGGATAACCAAATTGTATCAACATCTGTAATGTAATATAAGCATTATGAAGTACAGAAACCGACAAGGTGAAAGTTTTCAGTATAGGCGCTTGTGAAGATTTTTAACTTTCATTGAATCATGAGACGATCTAAGTTAAGATGACTATCAAAAGCCCAGAAATATTGGACGGCCGTTTCGCCTTAGCATGGGACTCCTTAATAGTTTGCTCACGCAGTACTCAAAACCAGCACCTTTGGTCTCGTTCACGAACGCTTAACCCCTAGACCACTGTGATGGAATCTAACAGTGTTTATGTCTAGCCTCAATCAATCCATGGCACTGAGTGACCATCTTCCATTGTCTTCGCTGAGTAACTACATCACACACATCGGTTACGGCTTTCCATTGGAAATCCGGAAATTCCCTCTCGAACCTAGTCACTGGTGAGCATATGATAATTTTCAGTAAGGGGTTGTGGAGGTTGTTGGATCTTATTGAAATTATTCACTTACTAAATACGAGAAAAGAAGTAAATTAACAGGCAAGCAGGTGACGATCACTCCTATCTGATTTGTAGTTGTGGTTTGTAAGAAACACATACATGTAGCGGTTCATTACTTAGTCATGGAATTCATTAGACAAGGAACCTCGAAGAAAATTTATCAGTTGTTTAGTCGATTCAAATGACTGGTTTATAAAACAAGGGCAAATGTATTTATAATAATAATAATAGTAATAATAGTAATAAAAGTAATAATAATTAATCACAGTAACCTACAAGTCTGATGGGAAGTGGAATAACTGTGGTTAAATATACATACTTTGTTGCAATAAATAGTTCAGTACTTGCTTTTGACAAAATGCAATTCGTGAGATTATTATTCTTGTTAAAGTTTTGAGACACCTGAAATAAATTCGCTTTACTTCTCTTTGTTTGTTATTTTTCACCACCACTGTGATGACAATACGTGTAAGAAAAAGAAAATTCCCTCTATCTACTGTTTTCCTGTTTCTTGTATTTATTGTGTGGATGTCCAGTTATTAATTTAATTTCGTCATATAGCATACGTGTAACATCCTTTACTCTGTGTATTTGTTTATTGGTAATTAATTTTTCTAGATGTTATCATAGTCTAAAAATATCCTCTTACATTTCTTTTCCTTCCCACGATTGCAAAACGTTTTGTATTCTATGAGTCATTTCATTGTTTTATAATGTACAGTTAAAATGTATCTTTTTAAATTGTCGATCGGCTGTTATTTACTTCTCTTCTAGCTATTCTATCGCTGGATTAATAATTATCTTGAAACCCATTAGAATTAACTTGATGAGTTATCTTGCAACATTGACTGCATCTTTTTTGATGAATAGAAATTGGTTTTCGTCTTTTTACAGTATTAATAAATGGTAGAGGTGTCAACACGCGGATTTTTTAACAACAAAAAGCATTATACTCTCTGCGATTCATCTACCGAGTACTAGTTTATGTACTTGATATTAAGCCACACTATTTTTGTAAGGGGGCAAATGATACAATCCGGTTATCTGAACTGAAGTAGGGGGTTGGTGAGGTTCGGACATGCAGCCTACCGGTTGGTTGTCCATTCAATAAGCGACCGTTCTACTATTACACTTTCTATCTTCTTAGCATGTTAACCATATGGCTTTGATTATCTTACGTAAATGTCTAACAAATATTTTATTTTAGCTATACGATTTAGGGAAAAATATCTAGTGGCAAATAGGACAAAGTATGGAGAAGCCTTGTTGTAAGATTAAGAAATTTCAAACTACAAAAACGATTGGTTTGGCAAAGAGTTCTCTTCGGCCAATCCATTCTCAAATATGCATAATCGTAAAACATATGATTTCTTTTCAGATTACCAATCAATGATCTGTTTGTTAGTAACTTTCGCGAACTGTGTGTTAAGACGTTAGTACAACCAGAAGTCGAATGAGTTGTTTTGTATTGAAGAAAAGGCCAAAGTATGTATTTTGTCTACCTCTACAATAACGGGTCAAAGGTCAATAATGACCAATCGAGGTGACAGGATAAGCTATGAATCACGTAGAGAAATTCAACACTAAACTTCTAACTTAAGTTTGTGCTGATGATGTTTAGAAGAACAAGGAGAGTTCTATGATCCAACTCAGAGAACAAAACCCTACCTAAATATATGTATTTTGTGACTGTACAGCTTTGAGTATAAACTCGCCGAAGAGAGTACTTTTAAACTAGTTTTTCCGATTCTTATGCCTCAATGATTTATCAAGCAATTTTACCAAACTATTTGCTAAAGTAATCATAATCTGAATAACAAGTTTGTAATATTTTGTGTTTACCTAACTCTGAACAGACTTGATTACGTATACGCTCACTTGCTCAACGTCATATAAAATATTATATTTCATACCATTACTTGAATCTTAGTTAATGTTATTAGGCCGTTGTTTTTTTCTTCACTTTTCCTGCGTTATAATTTTCAATAGAATATTAGATTTGTTTCAAATTCCGTCTTCATTGATAAATATAAACTTTATTGTATAGAATCCTTTGATGTATATTTTGGTGATCATGATATCTAGAATTTATCAATTTACAATGTCACTGCATCATTTTACCATGTAATTATTTTAAAAACTTCCATGAGTTATTTTACGAAATTTCTGAGTTGATTGATCGAAATGGAGTTTTTATATACAAAGTTCAGTAATGTTTAGTGGCTAGAGGTATTCATTAGGAAACACTGGACCTGAGTTACATTATATCTCCTACTTATCAACAAGGCTTAACTGTCATCTTTAGAGAACTGACGTTCTATGTGGTGCTTAAATCCGAGTCACCCAGCTTCACAGTCTGGGAAATTACCACTGAGTTATTCATGTTTAGACTGATCTCTTGTAGGACTTAGGTATTTACAATTTATTGATCATCAAGTGGCGGCCAATGTTATGCTTGTCTAGCTCTTTGGTGATCAACCACTCACTTCTCAAATAGCTCAATGATAACATCGACTGTGAGGTTTGCTGATGCTGATTCAAACACCAAAAGGATGTTCAGTTGCTTCAGCATTACAACTGCAACTTGTTGGTGAGTGACGACTGATATGAAACCTAGGTCAAAATGTTTCTTCCAACTGACATCCCAATATGGTGAACACGATATTCAGTCACTCAGACTAGTAGCTACATTGCATCCTGATCGATAGAATTCACTCTTCACTAGAAGAACTAGACAAACATGACTTTGTTCATTATTCAGTGATCAATCAATTGTCATATTTTCTTGTATTATATTAATAAAGTAAAATTTGAAGGTAGACTGAGTTTGTTTTATGTTGCTTTTTTGTGGATTTTTGTGAGATTATGGCTCAATACACCGACTTAGAAAAAGTAATCTGATAAAAATATTTAAAATCAAAAAAGCATATGATGAAGTAATATAAAGTGGATTGAAATTCATTCGTGATAAATTTGTTAGAAAAATATCATATTCCTGAAAGTTCACGGTAAAATGTTTCGGTAAATGAACAGAATATTTGAAAATCCTCATGACTGACTGATAAAATCTTCAAAATTAATCGGTACTTAAGCATTGAATCCTTATAATTTGAGACTAAGGAATGTTTAGTCTCAACTTCATAGGATATGTATGTACAGAAGGTTGATGAAAGTCTGAAAATATGGAATTCCAAATGAATGGCTGAATGGGATTTCATTTACTACAAAACTTAAACATAGCGAAATCAGTTACGTGTGGTTATGATGATGAACACAACTGAAAATTTCCAAAGTACCAGAATTATTGAGGAAGGTTTTTTAAACTATTCACAGACATCGTGTTACTAATAATTTAACCAGTGATTGTCCTTTTATCTCTACCTGAATTTCACCTTCATCCAATATCGTTAAGGATGTACACGTAATTTTGCCAATAAATTAGATACACGAGACTTCAGGAAACAACGTTTTTGTATGATCATATAATGTTTAAATGAACTGCGAAAGACGTATTTTTGCCAGCCATTTTGAATTATGTCTCGTGACACACTGGATATCAGTGATAAATTTTCTGTCATCTACCTGATGTAGTAAAATAATGGGCAAACTACATTTATTTATTTATTTTTTCGCTTGCATACATTCAATAATCTTATTTTTTATTATTCTTCCGAGTTCATAAAAATGATATCCGAAGTATTTTTATGTAAATAAGTTATTGGTCACAATTGGCCTGTAGCGATTCATATGTACTAGTCTTCCTTATATAAATGCCAAGAATAATTGCTTAAAGCATAAGTTGGAAACATAACCTTATGATTCGTGGATTTCTTTATATATATTTTTTGTCTTTGTAGACTCACCAGATAAAAATAATATTGAATCTGATCCATCATTAAAAGGAGTGACTAATGATTGTAATGAATCTCAAGAACTAGTTATTAGCATAAATAAGAGTGGAATTTTATCAACAATGAAAGAGACATTTCTTCCTGGAATTTGTGTTTTAATCACATTGATGATTACTCTCTCACTATTCCCAGCAGTTGTAGCACGTATCAGACCTATCACAGTTATCCCTCAAGATCTTTGGACAAGTAAATTAAAAATGTTTTCATTTTTATGCGATACTATTTTGTACTGGTGTGTAACCGATATCTTATTTATTTATTTGAACCCATGGACATTGGTATAAAGAAACACTAAAATACATATGCGACACAATAACAATGAGGTTGTGAAGAGATGATGTAAATTGGGTGTAATAAGAAAGAACAACGAACATAAACTAGTATATTAGAGTTAAATAATAATAATAATAATAACTGGAGAGCTAGTTCTGTTAAGAAAAATAGAACCAGGATGAGTTCATCCAATTAAGAAAATTCATCTCACTCATTTGAACAAAGTAAAAGAAATTCACAGCAGGACTGCTATTGGTTTCTATTCTGAGCCATATATGATAGCGTTTCAAATCACTATGTTGCACCATCTCTGGGACCCCAACAAGGGAGTCATGATGTACCAGTAGATGCCAGTCTTGTACAGCTTTCTTTCATATCACGACACCATGTTGTGAACTGTCCACCTCTCCGCTTTTGACAACCAATCCCAAAGTCGGTAAGTAATGCACGACGTGGAATTCGTTGGCACGACATTCATGGGACATGTCCAAGCCACCGAAGTCGATGTTTCAACATAGTGACACCCATTGAATTATCGTCTCTGCGCCCGGACGCACGATGCCGAACCTCTGCATTACTAACACGGTGTTGCCACTGGATGTCAGCAATCCTTTAGAGACAACAGTGATCAAACACAGAGAGGTCGTCTGACATCCTCAGCTCAGACAGGCTAGGCTTCATAAGCACGGAGCAAAACTGCTCTCATCGACGCGTTGTAGATCTGACCTTCTACAGCCAAGCTAACATCACGAAGGCGCCAAAGACGGTCCAGATGGACATAGGACACTCTGGCTTTCACTACGCGTGAATTGATCTCATCACTCGCACTACCAGCATTTATGCAGCTACCCAGATACACGAACTTATCGACCCAGAATAAGTGAAGGTTCAGGGTCTGCCAGTCTTGTAAAGGTACTTCGCACTACGAAGTATGACGGAAGTCTGTAATGTGGATGCAATCGGGAGTAGTAAACTTATCTCCCGATAGTTGTTGCATGCGTGACGTGAACTCTTTCAAGATAGGGAAGACTATGGATTCATTCTAGGATGTTGTAACACTAATTGCCATACATTTGCAAACAACTCAGTTCCTTAACTAGAAGGTCACCACTAACTTTGAAACTGATCGGTGGTAGGTCATTTGGGCCTGGCGTTCCATGAGTTTGAGTCCCTTGTGGACTTGGGCCTCTTGGGGGGGTCAGTTGACACTTGCTAGAGATGGAAAAACAGTGATATATGTTACCGGAGCAGCAGACCAGTTAAATTGCTCATTGGAATACTACCCATTGTCCAAGACGTCGGTAGACTTCATCGATCAGCGTTACAGGTCGTTTCACGCACACCAGACTTGCTGTTGCTAGTGACTCGAATGAGTTGAATGAGCTTCCAGTAGCTACCAGATGCAGCTGCTTCTTGTACCTCGTCAGCACGTTCCGACTATCAGGCGTAACAATCTTCATTCATCTTCAAACTCGTGATCACTTGGAGTAAACTTAAGTGCTTCAACGAATTGTAAGGAGCCCTTAGAAACAGTCTTTATAAGAGAGACGTTTCGCGAAGCCACAAACGACTTTGCTCTCCATTTTCATGGCATAATGTACTTGCAGCCAATGCTCATTTATACTTTTTGGTTGGTTGATAGCTAGCCTTGAACCCCGCTCGGTTTGATATTTAGTTGAAACAAAGGCTGCTACCAATTTGCTTGCATCGATCTGTTTACGATGGCGAATTTGTTGGTCACTGAAACGTAAAATAAAATTAGCGCAAACAAGGACATTATCAGAGTCCATATAGGTACTCCAAAAGGAGCAGATGTCTTGTACGGAATCACGCCAGCGATAGCTGATCGCGATATGATCAATCTGAGTCCAGGCTTGGGATGCAGAATCAGGACTCCAGGTAGCACATCGGCGATGACTATGCAGGTAGTTGGGTTTGTGCGTAATGTTGCAGTAGACGGTCCCCGTTGGTCACTTAAAAACTCTCTTGTGCTCCTAGATGCCCGACCTGAGCATCCAAGTCTCAGGCTAGTACTACAATGTTTGTCGAACACATTTTCCGTATAAGAACAGCTGGTGGTAAAACTCATCCTTGATTACATCCGGGCCGCTATCTTTCGGAGTGTAGGCGGGGAGTACTAAAAGATATTTCTCGCACTGATTTCCTCTCACTTTAATGGAGCTTTCTAATCTGACAGTATATAACCGACTGTTAATAGGGATCCAGCCGATTAATACTGCTTCAGCTCTAGCGCTTAGTGCGACACCAACAGTAGCAAAACCAAGCGAAGATGCCACATGGTCCCCGGATATATGCACTTGAAGCAAACCTCAAAGCGACCGATGGAGAGCAAAATTTTAGTACTTCACTAGAGTTTTGGACTAGACAACAGAAATGGACGTTGAAACTTTCAAAAGACGTAGCCTATAGTGGCTGGTACCATGTCAAGCCCTCGTAGGTTATTCTAGCTTCTGGACAAACCAACTTATTCATTATTCTCAAGCCACATTTTGGCCTTGTTGATTATTTGCTTATTAACCATGACTTTTTATATAGTCGTATGTTTGTTAATTGCTCACCCTATTAATTGCTTATCTGTTACTTATTTTGGTCTGAATATAAATAATGAGTCCCGTTTGATCGAAACGAGTTGGCTTACTCGCCTCGAATGTGCGCCCCTTCATTTCATTCTGCTTCTCTTTCTTCAGTTCGCTTCTCTGATTGTCTGTCTGAATCAGTGAGTGCATGAAATGTACGTATACAAAATTCATTTACGTATTCGGTTTTTATTTCGTAATTCTCGAACGCGATTAAAGTCGATAAAAATATACGAAGGTTGACGGCATGTATATTTCGATAACAATCAGCATATGATTTAACTGGAGTCAGATACGGGGCCACTAGAAGCTAATCCTATTTACCGTCCAATCTGCATTAGTGTGCAAATGTTGTAGGTGGCTGTTGTTGTGATGTCTGTCTGAAATCTGATGCTGACACATTGTGTGCTACGCACTAACCCTCCCCCAACTGACTATTTGGACGAGAACACAAGGGTGAGAGAGAAAGTGTACCAAATAAAATGCACAAATACCCATTCATATATATATATATATATATATATATATATATATATATATATATATATATATATATATATATATATATATGCCACTCTAATCCGTAGGGCTGTTGATCTATTTCTTAGCCAATAAAATTCACCTGTCTTTTAGGTCACTTTGTATTGCCATCAATTGACCTTCCCATTAGGCTACTTCTGAATGGCTCTCCGTATCAGAGGCCAGTTTGAATGGTTTACATGATTTCAGAAATACTGGTTCAGTATACTTAATTGGCGGTTACATTCAAACTTAGACCAGTTAGTGACTGTAGATCGTCTAGACAGGACTATGTTCCTACCATAGGCGAGCTGCTCTATAAGTTTAAAAATAAAATACAGTGAGAATAAAAAGAAGTAGATAAGTTAAGTTGTACAAAAGAAATATAAACGAATGACATCAAATGATTGTGAATGTGATTTGTCCGAATTCGAGTTAAATAAAGAATAGTTTTTTCTAGTTATAATTATCACCTGATTTGCGTCAGTCAGTCAGCTACAACGTAGGACCAGGCACATATATGCATCGGTTCACGTAACCACACCTCATTAGCACAACAAGATGAAAGCCAAGTTCATATAAGCAGTTACTTCAATGGTGGCAATATATATTTTAAAAAAGATTGCATATAAGGATATAGTGCAGGAAGAAAGAATTAGTTCGTAGAAAGAAAGATATGAAGTGATTTTAATCTCTTAGTTTAAGGGAAGGCAGAGAGTGTATACACCAATACCACTGTGATCGATTCTGAGCCGTTCCACCCAGAGTCTCTAACCATTGGTTACGATAGTCGCGCGAACCACAACCAAGTAGTCTGCATCTAACAACATAACTGAGACTAGAAGTTAGTCGCTTCAAGTACTGATGCCACGTTTTGGTTTGGCCGCCCCGAACTTTCTTCCATCCGTCTCCAAGACTAGTCAGCATTAAGCATCGTGGTAATCGGTGTTCGGGCATACGTAACACGTGACCCAACCATCCCAGTCTATGAAGATTCACAACGTCATCAACTGATTTACCATCATTGCCTAATACCCTGCGTCGAACCTCACTATCACTTACCCGGTGATCCCAGCAGATGCCAGAAATATTTCTAAGGCATCTGTGGTCAAATTCTAGTAGCTTACGAGTGTCTTCTACTCTTAATGGCCATGTTTCGCTGCTGTAAAGTAGAACAGAACGGACTGCCGCTCAGTATATTCGTCCTTTTATTGATAGACGAATATCTCGCCTTCGACATAGGTGACGTAAGTTGGCAAAAGCCAAACGAGCTTTTCGAATTTGTGCTGAGATTTCGTCAGACACCAACTCATTACGGCTGATCAGACTTCCAAGATAAGTGAAGTTGTCAAAGCGTTCGACTACTTCACTGCCTATCCTTAGTTCAGGTGTTGACGCAGGCCACTCCTGAAGCAACAACTTGCATTTAGAGGGAGAGAAGCGCATTGCAAACAGGACTATGTCATCTGCGTATTCTAAGTCGATAAGTGGACTTCCTGGAAGGAGATCAATACCCGATAATTCAGTCGACGAGAATGTTATTTCCATCAGTAGATCTATGATGAAGTTAAATAAAAATGGAGAAAGTGGACAGCCTTGACGGACACCACTTGAGGTTGCAAAATCAGATGACAGTTTGCCATAAGCTCAGACTCGAGTAGTAGTGTTCGAGTAAAGAGCCTTCACAAGGTTTATGTACTTCTGAGGTACGCCTTTCAATGACAGACACTGCCACAGAATCTCGTGGTCTACGGAGTCAAATGCTGCTTTTAAGTCGAGAAATACCACCATTGTCGGACGCCGATAAGTATGCCTGTGTTCTAGAACCTGACGAATGGTGAATATGTGGTCGATGCAGCCACGACCAGGTCTGAAGCCAGCTTGATTCTCTCGTGTTTTCAGTTCACGAGTCTTAGTTAGGCGTCCGATATTTATCGAGGCTAGTATTTTAGATACTATATTAGTTAAACAAATCCCTCTATGGTTGTCACAGGATGATTTTAACCCTCTCTTATATATTGGGACGATAAGTGATTGTGACCAGTCAGGTGGAATAACGTCTAACTCCCAGAACTTAGCTAAAATATTAGTCAACGTAATCGCTAAAATTGGACCACCATCCTTAAAGACCTCTGGAGCCAATCCATCTGGAGCAGCTGCCCTTCCTCGTTTCAGATTAACTATAGCCTTTTGAACTTCAGCGAGAGTTGGGGGACCTACTTCAATGTTCCATTCATACTGTCTGAGAATGGAGGGTAAGTTCATACACCATATGTTCACTCAGGATCCTAAACTGACGTGCACCATCGGTTTGAAACCAGTGTTTTCCAACTCTACAGGAGAATCCTTCGTATTCACCTAGTGTTATTATGATTTCTTAACATTTTTCTTACAATATTTCAAGTTCATCATAGTTGTCTTCATTGAAGTCCTAAATTTAGATTCATTTCATACTCTTCATTTTAAAAACCTTTCGTTCTTTCAAATGTATGGCAAATAAGAAACTATTTTGGAGTTAATTTATATGAATTAATTCTTTGAATCTTCCCATTGATGTTTAGGGCTATAATTGATCATTAACTTTTGGAATATGTATATGCTGTTCAGATAGCCTTGATCTTGTCACAGGCATTCTAAGCAAAGATAGATGGTGGCTAGCAGTGACATCCAGAACGAGTCCCAAATAAGACGAAAAGCTCATCCTGAACTCTACAGCTGGCCGCCATCTATCTCTGATTAAAGATATTTTGTTGTTATTTTGAATTCCTCAACTAATATCTATGTTAAGAAGCTATTGTCATCTCATCTAGCGTACGACTAAATCTTAGACAACTGAAGACTGTCTAAGTTGAATTGGTTACCAAAATATATCAGCAGACGATATGAAAGCAAATCCACCTACAAACTATATACTCAATGTAGTTTTATCTATGAGAATTTCGCCAATCATCTAGTAAATATAAACAACTGCCGATTATTCTCATGTTAACTTATATATATATATATATATATATATATATATATATATATATATATATATATATATATATATATATATATATATATATATATATATATATATATATATATATATATATATATAATATGTTTATCTATTTATTTATTCTGTGGTTATATATTTTTAGAAGTTTATTTTGTGCCAGTACTTGTGTATCTTTTGTACAATGTTGGTGATTGGTGTGGAAGGATGCTAGCCGGCTTTATAAAATGGGTAAATAAAAAAAATTCGTCTTTTTTCTGTTGGTGTAAAATTTTCAGACTGATATGTAAAAACAATTTCAGCTTGAATTAATATCTTTATTATGTGCCAAATACCTTTTCAGTTTATTGTTACAGTGTGAACCAATCATCCAGCCAGTGATGCAATAACCTTTTAAAAACATAAACTGTCGTAATGTGTAAAATATAATTTTGTACTTACGCAAAATGTACTTTAAGAAGGATTCCTAGAGCATGCGGATTTCCTCCACCTGAGGTGATAGATATCCCCAATATTTCAAAATTTCTTCTGAGAATATGTTTTACAAAATCAAGTCTTTTATGGTCGAAACTAGACTGCTACATCTTGACTCGGTCTTTATTTATCATAGTTATAGCATTTGCTTGAGATCGGGTGCATTATTTTATGTTTGGCAGTCTTATTTTCCATCAGTAAACTTGGAACAGCATGGTTGACATTTGCTGTTTATTCATTTTCGATTAAAATATAAGTTATACTAAAACTGAACAGTGTATGTGATTATAATAAAGATTTAATCATTAATAGCTTCAGGATGTTCCACTCAGTGTCATCAGTTTCTGAAAGGAATAAAATTCATCGACGCTAAATCACATGAACGGCCTCTAGAATTAAAAAAAAAATTGACGTAAAGAGTCATGCATAGTTCCTCATTACGGTCTCAGGCATGGTATCTCATTCTTGAAGTTGTTTGGAAGCAGGATCGAAACTTTTTGACTATGTTACTAGTTACCTGTTCGGTTAAGTGGAATGATAACAATTCAAAAGAACAGGGATACACGTTGCTAACTGTTTGCAATTAATGAAACCGCTCCTGTTGACTAAATCATTAATGAAACAATTCTATGAAACGCTTTTTGGTGTCCAAAAAGTCAAATACTCTAATGTCGTAACTTTAGCCGACGACTTTAACATTCAAGTTAAACGGACTTAACCAGAAAAAGCAATCATGATTTACGCCTGTTGAAAATGTAACAGTGACTTCTGTAAGCAAGCTTAGTCAGTAGCTTATTAAAATCCAGTAAACTTAAGGGATGGTGATTTAACGAAGCTGTTAAGACACATGGTACTGATGTAGAGTCAACCACATACTCACGATGCACTATACTTACTAGATTGAAAGTTCGACCATATCAAGACATAGTATCGGTGTGTGGTTTTGTTGATCATTTGCATAGAGCATGTCGAGCAGATTGAGCTTTCTGGTAGGATTCAGTGACACAAACGGCTTAAGGCCATTCTCAGCGACACAAGTGGTTTCCATCTTTATTTCCCTTTAAATATTGAACTTAGTGTTATTCCATCACTCATATTTTATTAACTTTTATTCTTCATATTTGTTGTTTTATTGTAATTAGTATGATTATTTTCTCTTTATATTTTTTTCATTCGTTTTATCGTTAATATGAAGTGTAATATATTTCTGCTATTATTACTATTTCTTCTTAGTATATTGTATTATTTTGCTAAATGTATCTTTTTAAATCTTTATACTTTATACAACGTAAAAAGTCGACTCAGAGTAGGAATATTTTCAAACCATTAAATTTTTGTTAGTAGTAGACATGTTATTTTGAATTTGTCTAACGTATAAGGGTTCGTACAATGAAGTATTGTCCTTTCGAAGATAAATTGGTATTTACTGATATCAAAACTATTTACGGTTATATTATTAACGATTTATAATGACGAATACTTCTGTTCTAAATTTGTCATGATATTGGTCAATCAATGTTTCCTTCCCCACTTTATCATTGTAAATGATTAACGCATTTGCTTTAAAACTTCACAACTGATACATCACTAATGATTTTATTGACATCAGTATTTATTGACCAATTTGTACTAGTGATTTAATTAAGCAAAATGTAAAAACCTCATCAAGTTCATGATAGATCGATCCATTAATTATAAACGTGAAAAGACTGATTTCTTTGCTAGCGTGCATGCCGTTAGAGTAATATGATAGAATTACATATTAAGGGTGTTAGAATATAAACTCGAGAAATTTCGTGAATAAATGGCCAATCAGAAGTGTATTATGAACCAGTTAACAAACTACCGTACGGATTTAAATTAGAAATCGAAAATAGTCAATTTGATGGTGATTGTTTTCTAATTTCATTGAAATTACACGGGACGAAATTGATGGTTAGTCAGTCGCAACGCAAAACCTGGTACGTATACACGTCAGTTCACGTTCCCACATCCCATTAGCAGAGCGGGATCAAATTGTTAGGAAGATTCCCACAGTGGTAGAGGTAGTAGTATTAGTGTTAATAAAAGACTAGGTAACGAAGATACGACTAAAAAAATATAAATTAGTGGGGTAAAAATTGTAAAAAATTCGGAGTCCTAGACTCTGAGGGAAGACAAAGAATGAACACCACCCGTCGATATAAGTGGTAGTTGGGCATACGTAACACATGTCCCAACCACCCATCGATTTCCCATCTTTACATGATATCCTATTTCTTAACCCAGTCATTATTTGCTCGGTAGCCCCAAAATACACGAGTAATGCTTCGAAAACACCTATGGTCGAATAAAAGTAACCTACGAATATCCTCCATTTTTAATGGTCATGATTCACACTCATAAAGTAGGACAGAGCGAACTACTGAACAGTAAACTTCTTTTGGTTGGCAGATGGATATCTCGCTTACTTCACAAGTAACTGGAGTCGGCAAAAGCCAATTGAATCTTCCGAATCCGTGCCGAGATTTCGTTAAACGACAGCCCATGAGGACTTATGAGACTATTAGGATAAGAGAAGCGGTCAATAGGCTCAACTACTTCACTCCCTGTCACTAATTCAGGCGCCTATGCAAGCCAATCCTGAAGCAATGTTTTGCATTTTCGGGGAGAGAATCGCATCCCAAACATGTTTGCATAGTTGTTTAGGGCTGTCAGTTTTAGGGTAAGTCTTCATCATATAAGCTATATTGCTATGTACAGCTGAAGGTCTCATATGAGACTGGAGGTTCGCTATTGATATTGTGGAAGGTTCGGCATTACTTTTGCTGACTGTTTATACGCAAAGCTGGTTTGCTGGTTAACCGATTTCATTCATACTGGTGGTTACTTTTCAGTGTTCTCAAGGGCCATTGTAAGGCATATCGCCATTGCTAACATTAATGAGTTTGACTGTCGTTTAAAGCGGAATAGGTCAACTTTGGCCTATTCATGCTGTGCATAATTGATTTACGCGGTCAATGATCGGAATAATTATACATGTGATGTTTATATGAATGACCCACCAAAGTGCTTGGTACCTGTGTGGTTGCGCCACAGGATTGAGCTGTACTGCTCGGGTTATAAAGTTTAAGCTTGGTTGGTGTCTGGTTCTCCTGCGAAACGGATTGAGCTGTATTGTTTTTGTTGTCACGTAAAAGTCTGGATGATGTTCGATTCTCCTGAAAACCAATGTAAAATTACCATGGCCCACAAGGGTAAATCGTATAACTGAATAAACTGGTTGATCCTGCCAGTAGTCACATGTTTGCTTGCTTGTCAGAGAAGTGTCTTCACAAAACAAAACTAAATCATCTGTGCATTCTTAGTCAACAAGTAAATCTCCTGGTTGATCAGCCTCTAAAAAGTCAGACAGAGTTGCAAAATCTGCACCCAGGTGATACTTAGTTAACTTAGCAACCACGCTACCTAGGAGTGTTTCATTAAGTAAAAGACTATACCTGATCTACTTTTTATTGTGATCATTTTGTTGAACCTTCCTGTTTTTACAGGTTCAGATCTAATTCTTCTGTCCGCAAAGCATTTGATTTAAGTTTGAATTTAGTTATAACTTGTGAGTTTTTTCATGTCTAATTACGTAATGGTTCTATTTGTTTTAAAGGAACTAGAAAGGTTATTTCATAACGTGATGTTATACAACTACTATAATTTCAAAATAATACATTTATCAACTGAGATAACATAAAATCTTTTCATTGGGTCTTTTCTACAGCCTAGAAGAAATCAAATGCTAATAGTCTTGTTATTATGTGTTCTACGTGCTGCTATCATCCCATTATGTATGCTGTGTAATGCACAACCTAGATTTTATTTACCAGTCATATTTAAACATGATATTTTCCCAGCATTCATGATTCTATTTTTGGGACTAACTAATGGTTATTTAGTATCGATATCCATGATACATGGACCAAGGCAAGTGTTGTTTGTGCTTTTTTCATATACTAACAATTTCCTACACTGTAAAGACAAACTTTTTTCTATCAAAATATTCGTAATAGATAGTTGAATTGGTAGTAATTCACTGTATATTGTACAGCTAGTTTTGAATCAAAGATTTGAATTTTATTCATTTCATTTACAGTACAGTTAAGCACTATCACTTACGAGCTATTCGACAATCGGTCACCATTATTATTATGGTAGCGAGTCATCAATAACTACAGTCATGAATATTTGTCTTTTTTCATTTGACGTTGACAGACAAATCAATCAGTAATGTGCGACGCAGAACGTGGTATATGTACTGATTGGTTCAAATTGCTGCACTTACATTAGCACGGTTTTCTTCCAGCATACTTCTATATCACAAAACACGGTGTTTGGGGATAAGTAATACATGTCTCAATTATCTCAGTCGTTGGACATTCACTACCTCACCAACCTGTCTGTCATTTTTGTCTAGCACTGTCAGTCTAACTTCAGCACTACACGCTCAGGCGTCCCAACATGCACAATGTTTCTAAGGCATCTATGATCAGATTCCAGTAGCTTACGGATATAGGAGAAGCATAAGTTAATAGCTACTGTTAGGTTGTTGAAAATTTGATTTGTTCACAGTTCAAAACTAAGATTCGATAACCAAATCCATTTGACAAACTCATTTCTACATTAGATTTTTGCTCTAAATATTTAGATGAATGGATATAAGTGACAATGATTCTTCCTGCAAGTGTGTTAGTTAGAGTTCAAATAACTACTTCTTTACTGCATAAGATAATATCATGGTTGGAATTATTGGTTCGCGTGGTTTGATTTAGGACTTAATTCAACAACACTAATGAATAATAGCATTCATAAACGTATCGTAATTTTTGACAAGGTAGTGCAGATGTTGTTCAGGATTTAAGGGACTTAGATATGTTAGTTTACAAACTCTACGCAGTTTATTGAGTACAGAAAATGATTTTGCAGGGATTATTGATTTATGCTCGTAACTTCTTGGCTGACTTACAAGGTACTACCAGGAATTCTGACACTTTAAGTGATGCATAGCGAACGTGATTATATGTTCATTCACTTTCCATTAAATTTCGAATTTCTTGAACATCCCACACTATTTCTACCTGCTTGTATATCACACCTTGTAATTATCACTACTATTTTTATTTTTGTAATTTTACTAATTATTTGATATATGCGTATGATTAAACTTCCCTGTTTATTGTTTCGTTTAGTTTCGCATCACCTGGTAACCAAGAATCCGCTGGTGCAGCATTAAGTATATACTTATCTTTTGGATTATCACTTGGTGTTGCCATATCAGTTGGTTTAGTACAAGTTTTATGATTGTACGCGCGTTTGTCAGTGACTTGATTTTATCCATGCATTCGTCACAAAACAGTTAAAAAACAAACAACTGACCTTTTTTGGTCACATATTACATATATTTTCATTATTAATTGCTTTGCGAAAAACAAAAATAAAGAACTACAGTGTCTGAATTTACTACTTCTATGAATGTACAGATGACAACATTGAACACGTACTATTCTCCACGGTTGTTGAAGGTGATTCTGATTTTGTATGTTCACTGTCTTCCTTGGGAAATGATGGTTGTAATTTTGATCGGAAAAAATCAAATATATGATGTAATACAGTACTAGGAATGAGATCATGTTCTGTTGTGCCTTGAATTAAAAGCAAAAAAGAAAAGTTGAAAAAGAAACAAATATTGACAAGCATTATGAGCAAAGATGGGTGGTGTTTATTTATTTATTGTATTTGAACACAAATATTGGTACAAAGGGGCAATATTTATCTCATCACAAATCTAATAAGACGGATGGTGGCTAGCAGTGGAATCCAGGACTCACGTTTCATCCTATTTGGGACTCGTCAGCTAGATGTACTTACATCCGAGTTGATGTTCACTCTGGGACTAGAACCCAGCACCGTTCGTTTCAAATAGTATCGCATCCCAAATAGAACAAAACGCGTGTTCTAGATTCCACTGCTTGCCACCACCCATCATTGCTTATAATGCTTGTGACTTAAGGCAATATCAATGCACAAGATGCATATATGCCAATAAGAGACGGATCAATTGCAGTCCCAAACATCAATGGGAAGATCCAAACGAACAGTACAAAAACGAATTAAATATTGACAAGGTTCATGGATGACATAGACTGTAATTTTCACATTTGTATAAATCATTATTGTTTCTGAGCCGATCGAAGTAAAATACTGTAAGAGTAATCATCATTGAAAAAACCTGGTCAATAAGACAGCCTAGAACATGTGTGAGTAGGTTCCAGTCGTTATATCACATCAGTATGATGAGATGAAATAAATTAGATGAATATTACAAGAGCCGAAGTAATAGCAAGATTAAACACTGAGTTCATACTTCGAAAAGACAATGAAAATGTACATGTGAAGGAAAAGAGGTACTCCGGACCTAGTACATTATTACTGATCCTAAACTGCATAACCTAGTCTTCAACTACTGATCGTGGTTGTCTGATAAACCCCAGTCAGGTAGTCAACATCTCCCAACAAGGTCAGCACATATATGTGTATCGAAAGAACAACTCTGCAGGTAAACTTAACTAAAACAAACACTTTAAAGCGGTATTTAAAGATAAATGTGGTAATTAATTTTAAAAAATACCTACTTGATGACAGTGTTGGGATAGCATGTCGTTGTGCATTAACTTGTGGATTGAGTCGTGTACCTAATTTGAGATTGGCTGCTACATAGTTCACTGAATTCTGAGTTGTTTGTAGTAGTAGATTGAAAATGAAAGTAGATATATAAAATTTAGGCACATCAACAATGGTGTTACGACAGACCATTATGAAAAATTAATAGACCATACTTTTTTCCAAAATTTTCGACAAATAAACACATTTAAAAGTTTGGGAATTGAATGCCTTTGAGCATTCATTTTAGCGCAAAATGTTCATTTAACACAGAAACATCGAGTAATTAAACCTATAGTGAACTTGAAACAACTGTCTTCTAAATCTAAGTAACTTCTACACACTAATATGAACGAAGTTTATCAAAACGAATGATAAACACTCATCCTCTTCTGTATTTGAAACAGGTCTAAGGATTGATTTTGATTCAACCTTTTTATTATCACATATAGTTTTTGGGTGAATACTTAGATCTTTGAAAGCTTTGGTCATAAGAAAAATATTTAAAATTGCTTGTATGTTAAAAATCATTTTGCACTTATATTAATCCAACTCGGGTAATGGTGCACTTTAGTTTAGTGAGTCGTTCCTCTATCACTCTGGTGCTTCCTACATTTTTATTTATACTCCTTTTGATATATATATATATATATATATATATATATATATATATATATATATAACCAGGTTATTACAATTATAATGGGGCTCATTAATTCATATAATTCTGATAAAATTATTGTTTTAGTTCGACTATCAGTCATCATGTTTAGAAATTGTTGGAAAATTTACTTGAATATCATCCGATTATTATGTAGTAGTTATTCTAAAAAAATGAATATCAGTGAATATCACCTTAAACAGTCCGAAATCGTGATAACGTGGTGTAAAATGAAATAGATATTCAAATTACAATCTGAGTCGTATAATAGTTAGGTACATGAATGGTTTTCGATAGTTAAAGTTTGGAGTAAGCAAAGATGAATATACTTTATAGTTTTGTTCACATTTTATAGGTACACTAAAGTGAAAGTAGACTCTCCAACATACGACAATTAGAATTGTTCGTGGTATGATCCCAATTTATGAATGACTTTAACAAAATATTAAGCGTAAAAATACCCTATCGCAAGTGGACAACAATGTGTTCTTTATCAGTACAGAAATTTGTGGAGATTGTAGTATTTTAACGGTTGAATTCGTCCTAGTATGGTACTCAGCAGTGTGGATTCATACTGGGAGGGAATGTTCGTTCATTGCTTTTACGTCTTCAATGGAGGTCTGGTTTAGATCGACTTGTGAATTTAGCTATGAAAATGTGTTCTTTCTTCATAAAACTAACGTACCTGTGATAACCATTCTCTGAATTGTAAGACTTTTTCTGGTATATTTTGCTGATATATTGTAGGCTTATAAATACAGGGTAATTCATTATCATTAATATTCTGTTCATTAAGGATATTCAACCCCCATCCAACCCCAGCTGCACATAAATCCAACACATCTGCTGAATCAGTAAATACAACAGCTTTTACACGACTTGTCAACTCACGCCATAAACGCTCCGCTTTACGTTGCCATGCTCTTGCTAAACGTAGCTGTAAAAATTCATCTGAATTATTATTATCCTTTGAAATGATATCAGACCATATACCAACACTTTGAGGTATGACACCACCATGTTTAGCGAAACGCATGGCATCCAAGTCACTACCACTTACTGCTGGTAAATTATCAACACATAATTTATTTTCAGTTTGGTTTGTAATAGAATTTGAGGCATTTTTCTTTGAAATGTTTTTAACTAATAAGCCGTTATCATTTGGTAACCAAAATGCACGCCTTGAAGCTTCTGGAGTGACATGATGTCTCCATGGTCCATAAATACGTCGATCGAACCATAAACGTCCAGTTGAAACTACAAACAATTAAAGTTTAATACAGTTCAGTTGTGGCTATATTTCGGATGGTTATACATAGTGGGAAAAAGTTAGACTGTATATAAGGATTACTGTATTTGAGGTTCATATTACAATTATTTGCAAACGTAATTATTAGATGCTTGTAGGATATGAAATTTTTGTACTACATTCAAATAAGATTTCCGTGTGAATACATTATTTCTTTTTTCGTTGACACTCAGCAATCGGAAATTTGACCAGGAAAAATTTGAACTTATTTTAATTTTCACCATTTAATCAAATGATTAGAAGATTGATGAAGGCCATTTACGAGAAATGTAACAGATTCTAGATATTAAACAGTTCCAAAGTAATTATTTCAGAAATATCCGAAACCCAAATATCCAGCGACTCAATATCATTAAGCGTCCGGTATGGTTACATGAACTTGTATTGCACGAACGAATCAATCATAAATAGTGATCAAGATTTCCGATTTAACCGAATGGATGTTAACAGTGATCTGAATTTAAGTTACTAAGTTACAATGGAACAAGAGTCAAACAACCAACTAGCATTTTTGGATATATTGGTCACTAGAACTGATACAGGAAAACTGGAAACTCAAGTATATAGGAAACCAACCCATACAGATCAAATTCTCAACTACAACAGCAACAACCCAAGGGCTCACAAAATCAACTGCGTACACACATTGTTCAAGAGGGCGAGGACACACTGCAGCACACTGGCAGCACGAAGAAGTGAAGAGAAATACCTGAAGGACATATTTCAAAAGAACGGCTACCCAATCAACTTCATCAAAAAGCACCAACGGCACACAGCATCACAACCCAAGTCAAGCACAAAAATCAGTAAAAGGATCACCCTACCGTACATACAAGGAATATCAGAAACTGCAACGAGACTGCTGAAAACCTTCGGGATAGGTGTGGCACACAAACCAACAAAATCACTACAATCAATCTTATGCAAACCAAAAGATGAAATAACAAAGGAGAACAAATCAAACATTATCTACAAAATAAATTGCACCAACTGCGACAAACACTACATCGGACAAAGCGGACGTCCCCTCCACCTACGCCTACATGAACATCAATTAGCAGTCAAACGCCATGATATTTCTTCACTTATTTCAATACACGTGGATAACTACGGACACTCATTCGATTGGGAAAATGTAGAAATCTTAGACAGAGGAAACTCCAAAAACACCAGAGAATTTCTAGAAGCCTGGCACTCAGGTCAATCAGCAATTAACAAACATATTGAAATCAATCCAATTTATCAACCAATCAGGAAAACCATGCATAAATATGGGAACAAAAATCAAACCAATGGGAGACACAACCAAAACAAAGAAGTAAACAATGATAAATTTAAGGTCAACAAGAACCAATCAACATCGAGGTGCACAGAACAAGCTGTGAAACACATATGGAGAAATTCGAACACTTCACTTCTATCTGAAGTTTGTGCTGATGATGTCGTTCAGAAGAACGATGAAAGCTCCACGACCAAACCATCCAGCTCAGAGAACAAAACTCCATCAAAATCATCCACCTGAGCTACAAATCTTCTCCACCATACAGAAGCTTATATGTACAACATTCTATTCTTACTATAGGGAGGTTGAGTATGTATTGATGAGAAGTTTCAACATGAAGTAAAATATTTTTACAGTACTCCATGGTTTTGATTACTTATTTACGTGATATCTTTATTGGTAACATTTTAAACTGAATACACTGGAAACCTTAACCTTAAAAATAATTTGTAACCGAGTTATGCATTACCTTTTTTCTTGCGTACATACAGATGCTAGCTAACTGGTACTACATACATTAGATTATCTAGTAGAGAAGACTATTGTTCAGCTTGTACCATATATTCTTGTTGTTTGGTTAGACCCAGTTTCATACAGAGAATCAAGTGCTCACTGATATAGACCAGTTTATTTACACGGTAGATAGCATTGGGTCTAATAAACTGACAGGTGATGAAAGTTCGAGAGTTATTCGAAAAAATGTAGCCTATGCGATCTACGGGATCGAAATGAAGAACGAAGACGAAGTATAAAGTTGGACAAACTGGGCTTTAGTGCCGCTGTTGCTGAATTTAAATAGTACAGATGTAGTGCTCAAACGAAAACTTATACAACTTCCTTTTTTATCATAGTCTCAGGCTCTAGTTTTCCAATGTTATTAACCTCTCTATTGATGTCTTAAACTAATAACTGATTAATTTTGTTTCCATACCCTTTCTGATAATATTTCATTTTACCTTGCCACCCAAACAGCTTTTCATAATAATCATTATTTGTTTAATGTCTAAGATATTTTCTAATGAATATTTTAATGTCTTACTAATCATATTTACGGGTTTTTTTTTGATAAACATATCACTGATCATTAAAGTAAAAATAAATTATGTTTTACGAGTATACAACTATGAAAATAGATTCGTCGAAAAGAGTACTCGCAACTGAACTAAACTTTTTCGTTTTCACCGCAATACAATGCAAACATGAAGTTCATTACGTAATAATAAAAGAATTATTTACAAGTTGATAGATTTATCGTCCATTTACTAACATAAGAGTTACCTTTAGGAAGTATTTCTCTAATTTCATCAGGAATAGTGTTGATAGTCACAAGAGGTTTATTTTGTTGAGATTGTTCATAATCATTTGTAATGAGAGGTAAATTATCATTTGTAGGCTCCAAAATATATGCACTTTTACGTGTACTATTTTCATTTTTATGGGTCATAAGTATAGGTCCAGAAGATAAATGACGTCTTCTTGTAAAACGTATTTTTGCTTTGTCAATATTATTGATGCCATTGTTATGATAGTCACTAGGCACATTATTATATGCAACTTGTGTAGAAGGATTATTTCCATCGCATTCATTAGATAAACGTGGTTTTTTAGAAGTGTTATGTGATACTGTATCAGACAGAACAACTGGTGATCTGAATCAAACAAGAAATGTAAAAGAAACTTCGAAAAATAAAATTTAAATATCGTTAATTAACGGTTATTTTTACTAATGTTAGTCTTCCTACGATTGAAGAATTAAAAAGAGTTTAGTGAAGAAACGTTTCTTTCCGATGGCATTATTTACTCAAACTATACAGTTAGAGTAATCGATTGTCTCAGGGAATAATCTTTTTCTAGGTGTAAACCTATATTTCCATGTAGCATTAGATCAATCAAAAACATAGTTCTAATCGTCCAATGGAGAACCTGCTTTTAGACGATTAAAAACTTTGAACTTCAAAGGATAATTATTTCAGAAATCTTATTATCACAGTTATGTCGTTTCACATGTCTATATCGAACAGCGAGGTAGAGAGAATATATTTTGAGACATTTCTCGGCGTTAGATTTACATTTGAAGAAGAGCTAGCCAAACAATTAAGAGTCTGCGGGGAATCAAGCTTTCTGACATTTTATTTTATGTGCTAGCCATTGTAGAAAGCGATATTTATATTAAATGTGTGTGCAGAATGAATCGGCATCGTCAGTAGCTGACGACGATGTTTCTGCAAATATCCAGTATAATAATAAATTAGGCAAGCTATTGGTTATGGATGTCAATCCTTCGCTCATCTTCGAATGGTAGGTGGATCGTTCACCGGAAACAGGTCAATGGCATATAACCATGGTCTACTATGCGTTGTTCATGAGTGAAGCTCATGGTTCCGTTGTTTGACAGATTAAATGAACAGCATTCGCCCTTTAATGCTGTTGGGAGCCGCAGACATTTTTATGATTGATATCGTTTACGAAACGTATGAAGAGTGAATCATTGTACAAGATATCTGCAGTATGCGCCACAGTGTGTGTGTTCAATCAATTAAAACTTCAAGATTTGTTTAATGGTCTTCATAATGCTACCTTAAAAGGTAGTTTTGACATTTTTGCAGCGCACATCGTCCAGCTGATAGGCAAAGAGCAAATGCAGCGTTTTGTGCAGAGTTCACACGAGTCAGAACGTTTTGCAGCGAGTGAGCAAAACATTATTTGATCACTATTTCTCTAAAATGTGTCAACCGGTACGTTTCAACAGTTTCTGAAGGTAATATACACAAGAGAGATTGAACGGTAAAAAAAATGTGTTTGGTCCATTAATACCATTTTTAGACTACAATTGTACGTCAACGTAATTGAACAGGAAAATCCCACCTTTTTCGATTACCTTGAGAACAACTTGCTGACGTAGAAAAAAGATATTTTATTGGAAACCTTCGTAGACGAATTTAGTAAACGTTAATGATTCCCATAACAGGATAAACCCTCTTCCTCTCAGACTTTTACCGACAGCATTCAGTTAAAAATGTCTTTTACGCAGTTGAGTACAGGCTAGATTTCTCACTTAGTGGTCTATTTAAACATGAATAATACTTCATGTGCTTAACTCATTTCACTGTAATTTAGTGATTTCAAGCAACTCCTTTATGCATCCGTCATGTGATCATATGATTTCTTATATTAGCTATTTCCATCTACTTTCATGTGTATTCTGTTTTGCTGATAGATCACCTATCAAAAAAAGTCTCATGTGTTTTGTTAAGTGATTTATTTTTTTAAAAAAAATATAACATGCAATTAAATATCGTGTATGCATTGAATTCGTTATTACTAGGTTTCTAAGTTGAAATTCATAATGCACAATCATTAACCCTCTTGAATTTATTACTTCTGTACTACTGCACACACAGTTCCCATTGACCTTATTCAATTTCTTCAGAAGTGAACCACCAGGATAAGAGCTGCTTCATTAGTTAAACAGTTTATATAAGTAAACAAGCATACAACCAATCAAATAAGCCAAATTCTAAAAAGTAGAAAAATTCAAAATTTTGATAACCATAGCATTCCCGTTGGGTTGTTCAGCCATACAATAGTTTTTTAGCTAATTAGGATATAAAGTAGTGTATTGGAAAAGGAGGATTACATCATTTCAAAGGTCAAAATGAAAGTTACGTGACAATCGAGAATTTAAAGGAAGATAATGAGATGGAACTAAATGTGTGAAAGTTAATTGTTCACTTGATGTATATGAGAAAGGTGAATAATAAATTGCTAATTTTGGTTACACAGTCTCATCTTATATATTCTTTAGAATCACCTAAACAGTCAAACGACTGGGTTTGATAGGATCATAAATCAACAAATTGTGTACTGAGGAAGCGTTAGTAATTCATTCTTTCAAGCCTCAACTCTGTATTCAAAAGTGAAACGTGCAAGATATCATTCTTTTGTAGCCCCAACACTTGATTTTCATGGTCGGTAATTTGGTTGTTAATACATTCGTTTGGTTTTTTAATTATTCTTTATTATCACTTACACGTTTATAACTTATCCTTCACCCGTTTATAATCGCTAAGTAGGCGACTAACTTTCACACATTTAGTTCCATCTCATTATTAAATTCTTGATTCTTAAGTAACTTTCGTTTTGATATCTGAAATGATGCGATCCTTCTATTTTTTAAGACACTACTTTATATGTTACTTAACAAAAACATATTTACATTACGAAATATAGAAATGTTAATTACTATAAATTAACTTATATTTATATATGGCTTAATGCCTATAAAAGATAAACTGTGTATCTAGCTACTGTTTATTTTTGTGTGCTACGCCAATCAATTAACAAGTAGGGTATTCGTTGACCTTACGATATATTCATACTTTCACTATTACATGTACTACTATTTACGGTTTTTATTTTCCTAATTCTTTTCTTGGTGAGACTATAATTTATGGACGACCTTTGAGCGGTGCTAAAGTGATCTTGAGATTGTCTGCCTATTAACTAGGACTAAATGAGGGTTTATAAAGCAGTGTGAGGAATTAGAATTAAGATTTACAGTTGATGGTTAGGGTTACAAACTACATTTAGGGTTTTCATCACGAACTGACATCAGTTAAAACGCCAAAACGCTGTTTAGTTAAATGGGTGGGTGAATTTCGCGCCTAAATCTAAGACCTGTTATCTTATATGTGAATGGTTCATCCATAAATTGTAGTTGTGCCTTGACATTACCTTATGAAAGGAACTGAGGTAACTTTAGTATACATATTTAAGAACCATTAAATTAATTAGGTTACCATTTAAACACCGATCATTTTTATTTCACTCTGTACTTGTTTTGATCTTGTATGAAATACTAACCATAAAACTGTAATTATTATAAATGATCCCTAAAAACAAATAATGAGTCGCCAGATTGTGTACTGTTTTAATATAATTTAGAAAAAAAAAGTGTGGATGTGTAAACTGTGAACAAGCAGCTGACCATTGTATGAAATTCAGAGATATTCATAGGTGATGTTTAGAACGTCATTCATTTCATACTAGATGTATTAGTGAGTGCACGTGCATGCATACTGCGTCTTAGTGATTGGTATTTATACTTCTAAACTGACTTTGTGTAATACTGACAATATATATATGTGGTGGCTGTAATCAATCATTGTTATACAAAATCAAATGCATTACCTTTAACTCATTCGGCTATCGACGGACGTTCTATAAAACTGATATATTTACACAAATCGATCATTGAGTAGTGAACAATATAATACTTCTCTAATCCTTAGTGCTGACAGAATTCTGTCGTTATCATTCAATCTTAAAGAGTTAGGAGTAAAAGGCAGATAACTGTGAATCCAATTTTTACACACATGATGTCGGTCAGTCAGCTACAACGTAGGACCAGGCACATTTATACATCGGTCGAAGTTGCCATACCTTATTAACACGACAAGATAAACACCGGATTCATAAAAGTAGTTAATCAAGTGATGGTAATATATAAAAGAAAGATTGCATATAAGGATATAGTACAGGAAGAAAGAATTAGTTCGTAGAAAGAAAGATATGAAGCGATTTTAGTCTCACAGTTTAAGGGAAGACAGAGAGTATATACATCTACGCCATCGTGATCGATTCTGAGTCATGTCACCCACAGTCTACAACCATTGGTTACGATGTTGAATTAGTTAGACTAGTGTTTAGTATATACATATGATTAATATAATCACTTCCTTTAGATTTTTTTGAATCTACAAACTTTAATTTTCATGGAAACGACTTTAAGCCAAGATGTATATGTAACATGTTTAGTGCGAATGAAAAAGATATTCATTTAATGATCAATAGGTCAGCGGAAATAGATCGAGTCTCAACCTCTAATCCTATAGGAGGCAATTACATTATAGACAGAATTAATCTAGAATCCTATGGTCTACACTGTTTCCAACTTCTAGTGAGAGATCATTACTGGTGGAGTTTAGCCATATCGGGGGAAGAGATATTCATCATTGATGGAACTCGGTAGGCTTTTTAATTTGAATTGACTGAAATCGAAAATGTGAACCAATGAATTTTTACTTAGTGATATTAAGATTAAGCGACTGTTGTGAGAGCTGAAGTTTGTTTGTTACTTCAAAGCAGAAATTTATGTGGACAATTAAAAGTATTTTAAAAAAACACACGTAAAAAGTGAAATCTGAGCAGACGTCTAAGTAGATAAAACTATCTTTAGTGAATAAATTACCTGAAAGTAATGATAAGTACATTCATTCATAATACTAATGTCAAAACACAATAATACCACTTGTTAATGCTCATAAACATACTATGTGCATGATAATTACTGACTATATTGAAATGTCAACACTTATTTATACAAAACATTACATAATTTTGAAACAAGATTACAATGACCTAATGTAACAAAAATCAACGTAAAATAAACAAATCAATAACGGATTTTTCAAGAAACAGGACAGGGTTCATTTGAAATAAACTCGTAACTTAACGAAACAAATCAATATCAGGAATATATAAATTAAATAATAATAAAAATAAAAAAATAATAATAATAATAATTGCTATTCATGATTCAATAACAACAAATTTCTAACTATAGTTATTAAATAAAGTTCGATTTTCATTGTTTTACAATTAACAGTTGATGTAAAAAATGAAGATAGATACAAGCCATTGGTTTTTAGTCAACGACAATTACTTTTGATGACAATAATTCGATAGTAATCATATGACCACAGTTCACACTTAATCAATAGTTTTACGTATGTTACATGAATGTCCATGTTTATTCAGTTATCACGTTAAGGTTATAAGAGTGAACTAATTTCCCCGACCAATAATAAACAAAGTTTCATCAGTATTAATATTTTTTAAATCAATACAAATAGTTTATATAAATAATGATTCCTCTGCGAATCAACTAACTGTTACTAAGAGGAACAGACAGGTAAGTAATAACTGTGGCATTTGAAAATAGTTGACATGTCATTTGGATGAGTAGTTTGCTATTAATTGGTTACTGAGTTCTAGTGTATATCACATTTCCTAGTTTTCAGTCGAAACGAATTAGAAAAACTGATAAGCTAACTGAATTTAAGTTTTAATATTTAGAGGAGTGATAAAAGAATGGCAGATTTCGAAGAGAATTCATAAGTAAATATAATGCTACAAACAAATATTTTACCTCGAAGAGCTACGTTTCCTGAGGTAGGAGCAGGTTGGAATTAGGCTAAAGGCGATCAAACCAAAAAATAGCATTAGTTCATGAAGTTATTGCTTATCAGGTTGAGACAACCGAGTTAAAGTCCATGCAGTTATGGTGATCAGTGGTTGGGGAAATTGAGTGACATGGTTCAGAATTAGTCGCAATGAGTCAAGTGTACTTATTTTTCATCTTCTCTCCAACCCAAATTTTCAAAAGTATTGTTTACCTTTTGTTACATGAACTAATTCTTTCTTATTGAATTGTTTTCCTCATGTTTAATTTGTTTTAATACTACTGCTACTACTACTACGTTGTTATTCATTTTAACAATTCTATTTCACTGTACTGATGTAGTGCGTCCACATCGATGGATGCATATAAGTAGTAAATTCTATATTACTTAGAGCTGAATCCTACAGAAATGTATTCACAAATCCCCATTAGAAGGTCAGACTGTGACGATATATTTGGAAAAAAATGTTTTAGTTCCTTTAAGATTGTAAATAAGTTATATTGACTACAATAAAAACGTAAGGAACACATTTTATATATTCATAAAATTACTATCGAATGAGTAAATTTTTTTGGTTTAAACGCAATATATTGCGCAAGTTAGAAACGTCATGTGATTTAAACTACATAATTATGAGTATTATGAAGTGATAATCAAAATTAAATGATAATTTCCAAAGATTTAGTTCGCAAATCCTATGGTCAACATTTTTAATTAGAGAAAGATCCTGTTAGCGGGACATAGACTAGATTAAAGCATGCTCAATGCATGATTGCTTTGGTGCACGCTGATTGGCTAATTCTTATCCAATCAGCACTAGTCGATAGTTGGAGAATACTCTGGAATCTTCTTATGTAAAAACTATAAATATACTGACGTTTTCCCTATTGTGCTTCTGACTTCCATCTAACCTTGTTATTTGGAATATAATCTCTTCCTGTTCAACCGTGTTTTGATTTGGGGACTTGTCGAGTGCATCGGTGTCCGAGAATACTAAGCAATAGGAATAGCTAGGTCATTACCGTAAGAAAAGAGAGTTTAAAACAGATCCTAAACATCATTCCATGCCATTATTAGTGGATAACTGTATCATCACTCTAACACTGATTAAACTTTGCAAATTCTCTTAAATATCATGAAATTTGAAATAATTATTAAAGAAGGAACGAATTGAGCGACGAAATTTCTTTTCGATTAGTTGAAAAGAAATTTCGTCGCTCAATTCGTTCCTTCTTTATTTACCAAGTGTCAAAATAATTATTAATTTGTAGAATGTTTTAATACTTAACTCCTAGTTCTTAAGAACAATATTTGAACTGAAAGAAACTAACAACTAAAGATTCACAACTGAATTCATAAAAAAACCAAAGTAAAATTAAGCGTAATATTTGGAACACTGGTTTACTGATTAAATTGCTCGATTTTGTTAACTAGTAGGTTACAGTTTCTACGCTCAAGCACAAATATGATTGGTTGAATATGTGGCCTGCTTGAATATCTGGGCTACTTGATCCGGACATCTAGATAATTAAACAAGTTATCTGCTTTTTGTTTGTTTTAACACATCATTATGCCTACTAATTGCATAACCTATTTCATGCACGTTTATGAAAAGTTTACGATCATTCACTGTATAAGTTACAAAAAAGTACAATCAGAGACATCGTGATGGCTGACAATATGCAATTAAAAGAGTGAACATTATTCAGATGTCAATTCCTGAACTGCTAACATCTAACTCATTCAATATTTGTCAACAGGATCGATCAAGAAACAAGAAAAGAAAACTTGTTGAAATACTTTGTGCTGAGAATTCCATATTGTACCAAAAAATCTAATATTGAGTAAAACCAATAATAATAATAATAATAATAATAATAATAATAATAATAATAATAATAATAATAATGATAAAAGTATGTAGCTAGTTAGATAGTAGGTGTCACTAACGCCTTAATCTAAACAATTTGTATTAGATCAATGAACTGCATTAACCTAATTATTATTTAGACGAAATATTACACCCTTTTAAATTATATAAACAACTAAGACTTTTCAAGACATAAATGAATGATGGATGAAAGAGTAACAAAATTAGGTCAAAAATTTTGTTAAATATTTCGTATTATGAACTTTATCGGAAGAGCATATATATATAATGTAACATTATATAACATATTTCGTTATCGTAATGTTGTTCTGATCACCCGTTTAGCAAAGTTACACGAATACAATGATAAATAGACCTATCTGTCAATAATATCCACACAGTGAGTCGTTGGAAGAGACTGAATATGTCCGACAGGAAGTCGACGGTTATAAGTCTTATATTATTCATGCAGTCTTCATAACTTATACCAAGAAGTCTGATTCACTGGAAATAACTGTTTCTGTTAATGCACTATCTCCTTAAACAGCTCTAGGCAATTTCAAATTTTCTCAGAGTTTTCCTCAAGTTTAAGATTAATCCATGTACTTGTTGGACACAATGGACGAAACGTAACACAAATCTTATTAGGCCTAAAGTCTTTTAGGGATGCTAGGTCCCCGGAAATCACTCGGTAAAGTTTGTGCCAAAAGCGCCCATTATTACATTCAATTTGCTTCCCATCTGGAAGGAATTTAAATGTTATTGGTTGGTTTTCTCATTTAGTACGCTATTTTGTGACGTTTCTCAAGGACATTTTTGTATTGTATAAATTACGCATGAGTTGACTGTTTGTTATCCATTCTTCTGGGCTGCTTGAGGAATTATATAATGACCCAACCGAGTCTGGTCTTCTTCCCCTAGTTAGCAGGGCTGGAACGCAGAGGAATATCTTAGCTTTGTTCTGTTATTGGGTCCCTGGTATTGTTCCGTTCGCTGGTCAAAGGTGATATATCGCGAACATAACACAACCCAATTACCAGGTTTTCTTGAATCTCCTACGTATTATTAGGAAAGATAATGGTCTAAAAACTGAGTAACAGTGCGTAAGTTTAAACATTTCGTTAGTGTCGAACCTATGATGTGAATGTTATTGATTATGTCATTATGGAGACTATATCGTACAGAGTAGGAGTTAGTAAACTGACCAAACACACAAACATTTTAAGCTAATTGATTTTTAGACGAAAGATTTAAACATTTAGTGACAAGTATAACTTATTAGCACCACAGTAACTTTTAAACGTACTTTAATACTTTTGATAAACAACCAGTTGACCACTCTAATTGTTTATTAATCCGCATCTTAGAGTTGTGCTGAACTACAGAATCCAGATTGTTGTGGTTATTGGATAAGGATTCCGGACATTTATCAAGCATGGAATCATTATGTATGGTAGGTGGGATAATCGGTTTTTCTGACATTTGTTTTATATCCGTGTTGATAGGAGCTGAAGACAATTTCTTACGTGAATTAATTGGAACTGGTAATGAAAACCCAGGAAACACATCAGGCATCGGTTTGAATGGATGAATAAATGCATTGGCACCTTGTTGATGAGCCCAAACTAATATATGATTTGATGCACAATGTGGTATAAGTTGACGCCATATGCCATAGAGACGATCCTCTACAGAAATATTTGACTGGAATACAAGTGAAATTCGATTGAAATAAAAATGGAAAGTAATGTGAATTGTCAGTCATATATACTATACTATACTATACACGATCATACAGGAAAATGTAGTTACTTTCCATCGAGATAATAATTATTAAAAGAGTGTAAGCAAAGAAATACACCGGATTTAAAGACAGTAACAAGGTTGCTAAGTATAATAAAGCTTTAATGAAGTCAAGGAACACTAGAATCGGGATGTGATAAAAATATACTTTGAAGAGAGGCCACACCAAGGACTGATTTCTAACTAGAACAGCTGATAATATATATGCACAATATCACCAATTACAATTAATTGGAAAAACACGAAGGTAGCTACTTTGCTGAGCTAAATTTTAAGCTGTTTGATTTCTTTCTCGATAGCTGCTTAATGTAAGAAATGTCTCATTAATGTTGGAATTCTCAACATTAGTTTACTCGCGTGCCAAAACGGACCACATAGTACAATCTAAGTAATTTGTTAAGGTAAACTACTGTTTGGGTTATATTAATGACAATATGTAAATTTAACAGAAATTATTTGAATTTTTTTAACAATGACCTACTGACATATAGTTATTCTAATCCAATTCATTAGAGTTAATATTAAAAAATATTCTCGCTTTAATTGGTAAAATTTTCTTATCATCTCTTAGCTACCCTAAGTATGACAAAATATTTTCGTGTTATATCACTGCCTATTAATCAAGGTTCTTATAATGTTAAAAAAGGAAAAAGAAATCATAGTACCACATCGAATAGATGAATATTCTTAAGACAACAAGTTGAAGATGATGATGATAAACAACGCAGGCTTTTTTCTTTCTGTAGTGAACAACGATAGGGTAGGTAGACCGAAAGAATACGCACGTAAAAAGTATGTAAACATTGAAAAAAATAGACGATATGAAAAGGACTTTATTTTACTGAACATTACCGTTCCAGCAAAGAAATACATCATGATAATTTTGACAAGTAAATGGTGATAAAATAATGGAAGATAAACAATTTAGGCTATTATTTTTTACCATAAATGGGTAGAACTATACTAATTGTATAATGAGACTTTTATACAAATAAGTGATAATCAAATTGAATTCATGAATTCAACTGACTCATGATCTCAACTATTGAAATTACTACAATCTCCACAAAACCCCTTCTGATACTAATCAAAATATGCTCACTAGTGACTGGCTTCAAGAGGTATTTACTGGAGTTCTACTGAGAAGCGATGACCAGTGGAGTTCAACCGGGTCTGTTGTGAGATAGTAACTCACTGAAGACAATGGTGGATGTGTCGCTCAATTTCGCGGATTAATTGAAGTTAGACATTAACACCATTGGATGCCGACCGGATCAGTGGTCTAGTAGTTAAGTGCTTGCGCTCAAGACTGATAGGTCCTGGTTTTGGATCCTGAAAGGTGGGACGCACACTGGTGAGAAGTCCTACAGTGGGACGAAACGGCCGTCCAGTGCTTCCAGGTTTTCCATGGTGGTCTAGCTTCAACTGACTCATGACCTCAACTATTAAAATATTTTATTGGTAAATAACGTCAATCTTATTTGGACAACTTTTGTCTATAAGATGTTTTAGAGATTGTTGAAGCCTAATATCATAGATGGACTTTAGTTAAACAACGATTGAAAAGTAGGAACCACTGGATAGTTGTTTTTTCCACAGTAATGCGCTTCCATAAGCCTATCAGGGATTGACGCAGGACCTTCGGGCCTAATTTGATTGGAATTAGGAATATTGAATGCCAATTCAGTTGTTGAATGGCTAAGTGTTGACCAAGAAGCCTGAGCTGCCTAAGCTTAATCCTGAGTGGTGTCCTGGACGCACACTGCTCAGTGGTTCCATACTCATACAAAACAACTGTCCCATACTTTCTAGTTTCAACGGCCGTACAAACATAGTCAGTCCCTGATGTTGTAATTTTTGTTTATTTTTTCCTGGATCTTTTTAAATCACGTCATTAAAATCAACGACAGAAGAGATAGTAATTGAAAAACTACTGGTCAATGCAGTTTTATTTGGATTTGCGATGCCTAAGTAGTACATACCTAAATCAATACATATGAAGACACGTAATCCAACATAAAGCCATTATTAGTGGAAAACATAAATCTTCCACCTAGTCAGTGTAACAGAATCCAATAGTGCATATTCATAGCTTTAGTCAACACTTGTGACACAGTCAGAGGATTACATCTTAATGTCATAGATGAACTTACATTACAGGTCACGATGGTAATTAGCTATTCGAGAAGCCTATCAATAATAAACAGATTAATATTTCGAAAAATGACCAGGTTAAGGGCAAAGTGAATCGTTTAAAGCATGTGAATTTAGGATTGTCAAACTAAATAGAATAAATAATAAATAAGAACTTTCGTTTAAATTTGAACGAATAGTTTCACAATATTTGGGCGCCAAGTCAATGTGAGACATTAAAGAGGAAGAATGTATTTGTAAAATCTCAGCGAAAGAATTTGAAGTAAATCCAACGTTTCGCTTGGCAATCTGGTCTAAGCTTTTTCAAGGAAAATATATTTGTTGATATGACTCATAGAATCAGCTTATATGTTAAGTGAGAATTTAAGATTCATAATCATAATAAATATGGGTCAGATAGGGTGAGAGAAATAATCGTGCAAATACAGTTCAATCAAATGTTTAGTAGAAGACTATATTGCGTATAAAATTAGTAAGACATAATAAGGTGGGATGAATGCGAAGTAAATGAATCATGTATTGTGCAGACTAATAATGTTTAACCAATGATTAATAATAATAATAATAATAATACATATTAGTCTTTACTAAGTGTTTACATGAAATTTAAGAAAAAACGGTAGAAGTTCAACGGATGGCGTTTAACTTTAAACTACAAGGTCGCAGCTTTGAGTGTTGTCCCACTTTGATTTGGGCAATCGAGTAGTATCAATAACCTTTACATATAAATTGTGGTTCAGAACCAAGTACACAAGTTTCTGCTTGACAGACGGGTAGCATTCTATTTACAATCCAACAACAGACCCCTTGAATTAGTGAACGTAATTCAATGAAGATTATTTTTTACAACTGATTCTATCGAACAGTATTTATTTATTTTAACACATAGATATTGGTACAAGGAGGCACCAAATACATATGCGCCACACAAATCTCATTTGATATGTGTGAGGGCTGTGATACTGCCCGGGTGCCCAAACCGAAGCAGGTGGTTTCATTAGGGGGCCACTCCCCGAGCCTTCGACCTGAAGGTCTGATCCACAAGGCAGTGGAGCATCGTGAGGAGATGCAGTCCCATGGCAGTCGGTGACCAACAATTAGTTCATACGCCATTTGTTCCCGCAGGATACTAGAGCCCATGTGCATTATTGGTTTGGAATCCAGTTAAGGCGCCGGACATTCGCTTTTCGTCCTCTTATTTTCGTAAACAACACCCTCGCCACGAGAAGGCAGTGAGTAGGACCTCCCTGACAGAGGCTATATACGCGTGGCCATGTGAGAGCATTTCGATAGGGAGAGCGGACTCTCCCCACTCTCGTACGTACCAGGGCATTGGGGGCATTGCACAGTAAGATAAAATTGAACTTATAACTGTAAGAAACGTGTTTAAAATGTGTGGGATTTTTGAACAAGTTTCTAATAATACGATAATAAGACTATAGCTTAACCTATTACAATGTAGCATGAATAAAAATCACATCATTTGGTGACTTTAACCAAACAATCACTTAAAATAGAGAAAAGCACCATTAGTAAAAATCACACCATCAAGCATACCACTATTGGATCATTGTTTAATGAACGACCCTTCGGAAAATTTCGGTCTTTATCTTCAATGGAGTATGATGGTATATCAGATGTTGTTGGTAGTGTCGTTGTTGTTGATGCTGTTGGCATTGATGTTGCGGGAAAATGACAGATGATTGAAGATTTTTTAACAGCAGTAATATTATTTCCGGAATTTATCACGCAAGTTGAATTTTCAACAAATGATTGACAGTTAGATGAGTTAAGTGAATTCATATCATCTGAAACAATATTTCTACCTTGTGGAACCTATAATTTTAATGAGTAAACACATAAAGGGAATTATTTCTTTATCCCATCGTTGATAATGATATGATAGTGAATGATGAATACTTATATAATGACAGACCTTTTTATCACAGACTGATGTCAGGCAGTGAAGACCAATGAAAACCAGAGATACCTGTTTCATCCTAGTATGGAATTCCTTAGGAAAGTATACCCACAAACCCCCCAATGATTGGAATCATGACCTTCAAATCTCAAGGCGAGGTCTCTGCCTTTAAACCGTTGAGTTAGAATCCATAATAGTCCCCATTTACAGTCTCGATTAATTTACTACATAGTGCGATCGTCCTCTGGTATCATTAACAATTCACCAACTGGTGTCATTCCGTGATTGCAAGACTTTCCGCACAATCCGCCCAACTAAATATTTATTTCCATTAGTAGGATGTTTAAAGAAATACGTTATACTTCAAGTAGATTATGGATTAAAAGTTTAATGGTCAAATCCATATATCATACAATTAACAGTAACATATACTGTATTATCAAAAACATAATAAGGAAAACCACATATAAAAACAGATAGTTAAAAAAAATGTGTAAGTTTCTTTGTACACAGTGATGACAATCATGACATTCTTGAAGACCAAGTAGTGAAGATCGTATTTGAAAACAGAGAATTATATAAAGACGACAAATCAATTGATGTGATCAGATCGTGTGGGAGGCGAATTCATAAACATACCTGTAGTGAACGAGAACTCAGATGAGGAAGACCAGTTTATTGTTTGATGCAAAATTACAGTACTTTCGTAAAATATGAAAACCATACTTTAAATACATTATTTGCACATCTTCCTTCAGTTGTCCTTTACATGCATCCTGATTTCTTCAAATCCGTTATTACTATTACTCTCTGTTTGAATTCCTGCTCTCTTCAATTCGATCTTCTCAAGCTTCTCCCAGGTCTTCCACTTCTGATTGGTGTTACATACTACTTATATCTGTCAACATAAGTAGAACACATCATATATATATTCTTGAGTTTTAATTGATATCAGTGGTGAACAGGTCCTCGTCTCCCCTCATATCTCGAAAAAACAATGTCTCACTTTTTACTAAAGCTCTTTACTTTGGGAATTTGTTTTAATTGTCTATGAAGTTTTTAAAATCACTTCTTAATAATCCAATTTACTTTTACTTCCTTTCAATGTCGCCTTGACTTGATACTATGAAAGCTTAATTAATTAGATTCATTAGAAAAAAGGTTAGCATAAAACATAAAATATTATTCCTTTCCCACCTCAAGTAGTTAAATCAAGGAATACTAACTAACTAAACGAAATGGACATTCTAAATTATATAAATCCAGTAGAAATATCAATTATAAGAAACATAGCCCATGAGCGATCGACTTCTCTAACACGTGAATCAATTTTTCGCATATATATTAACAAAAAAACAGAATAATTTAGAAATACCTGAAACAAATACTGGAAAAGCAAAGTTATTAATCAACTGGTAAAACTTATTATTGAGCTTGTTAAACATTTTCTTTTTTTTCGATACAAAAAACGCACAATAATTAATGTAAATATCTGTTAACTATGTAAATCATTTGTAAGTAGTATTCGTCACAGACTGATCATTGATAATCGGGTATTACATGATGACTGTCTAGTTCTAGTAACTTCTCAGGAGTATATATCTACGACCACATAGGGGGTCAGACTTAGAACCTTAAGCCCTCACAGAGAACGCTTAACCCGCAGAACCACTAGGTCGACAAAGCACGACCAACATTAGGGACAAACGTTAAACTTCTGAAATGTCTGAACTTTACAGGTTACAACTTCTGACTCAAACTTCAAGAAAGCCTTGAAGGAAATCGCTAGTGAATTGCCCATTACAGTTTATTCGAAGGAGGTTAGTGGAAACATGTTTAATTTGTAAGTAGTATTTGTCAAAGATTGATTTTATTTGTTAACGAGTGTCACTACCTCTACTAGTCTGGTATTTTCTCTAACAGTTCCATGTCGCTATGCTAATGAGGTATGGTAACTTGAAAAGATGTACATGTACCAGATCCTACACGGCGATTGAATGACTGACTGTTAACGAGTCCCGTACTAAGATGAAACAATTTTTCAGTGTTATCTGGTTCTAAATGGTACTTCAAAAGAGACTAATCTGTGGCGAATACTTCCAACAAACTATTTAGATCACCAAAAAACCCTTATGGATCAACTAAGTAGGTAAGTCCAGAAAATTTTATATCCTTTTGTTGATTTTCGCACACAAGGCAAGAAAAAATAACAAAAGAGGAAGATAGCATGTATTTAAATAATTGATTTCACAGTTGTTTAATAATCTTGTAAATTGGTTTTACGTCAGTACAAGACAGGTATAAAACACAATCCCATAAAGAAAACACAAAATCTACTGAAGATCCATAGAAAATAACAAGATATTATACTGACAAGTGTCGAAAATTTTCCATGAGATCAACTCACATATATATATCTCGCGAGAAGTTGATCTACATGGTGACGATTATATTTCTGACATAATATCGTAAGTAAATCAAGTGTTTTGTGTATTAAATCCTCGATTTAATGACTCAGGTAAAGCATCGGATTGATACCGTACGGTACTATCGAGCGCTAAAGAGCGAGTTACCATGATATAGAATGGAAAGTTGAAATCTGGTTAGTGTTTTTAACTTTTCCGATAATGTTTTACTGATTATAGCTTTCAAGAACTAAATTCCCATTATGCAAAATAAAAAGATGAAAAAGGTTTTCCTTACACTTCAAAATGAGATAATCGACCGGTCAATTTAATCAGAACACAGAGGAAAAAAATTCTTACGTCGGTGGATTTGATGAATGAAGTTCGCTCTGCTGAAACTCTACTCTTAAATAACGAAATAGATATTGAAAATCAAGAATTCAAAATATGTTGACAAAATTTTATATAGATGTAAGAAGAAAGTATGTATCGCGAAGGATACAAACCTAGGTTCAAGTTGACTGAAAAACGATTTCTTGTTTGTATAGTTCTCTAGTGCCGATCGAATTTTATCGATCAAGATGTTATATAGTCACAGATTTAATTAATTCGATATTGAGTGAACTGTCCTTTGGTATATGGTGGTAGTTGAAAGGGATCAACAAGAAACATTAAACCAAGGTTTCCTGCAAATCATGGCTGGTCTTTAATTTGAAATCTTAAGGGGAATGCCCCTCCCGACAGTCACCAGCTACCTAACATAATGCAGCTACTTTGAAATTCTTTGGAAACTTTTTCGCTTATCAGGAAGTATAACAAAGCATATTATCACATACCTAATCTAATGCGCCCACTTAAATGGTTACACTATCAAATTATCTTAGTGAACTAAGGTCATTTAAATTTTGATTCAGCAAAAAGTATTGTAGATAGAAAATATATTTAGACTAGTAATTTTGTAGTTTTTTTTAATATGAGCGAGAATGACATATTATCTGATTATATAGAACATTTGAGTTTAGAGTCGCTTTGTCTGTTATTTTATGAAGACAGTAAAAATGTCTGCTTTAGTTGTTATAATTATTGTATGTAAAAAGTACCTTGAGTTAAAAGTTGCCGCAATATCCATTGAATTAATACGAAATGAAGGAAGAATACATTGTATGCTGTACGGAAAAATGTGCCACATATAAAAGGTACAATATTCAATTAGAAGAATAAGCACAGCGCAGAAATTTCTTTCCAATTAGTCTTTCATTGTGGCTCTACACTAACATATATATATATATATATATATATATATATATATAACAATGAAGTGATGCTCATCGAGTAGATCATATATAAGTATATTAGTGTAGGACCGTGATGACAAACTAATTGGAAAGAAGTTTTTCTCGTTCTATTCATTCTTTTTACTGTGTCAAAGTGGGAACTTTCACTAATCAGATAAAAATAGACAAATACATAACTATTGTAACTTGTCTTAATCATGAGACTTCCACTATTTAATCCAGATTTTTAAAATTTCTAGATAAAACTTTATATGGGTCATAGTTGATCAATCATCTATCAGGAAACTGAATTAAATTCTAGTCATGTCTCCCTTAAGTGATTTTAATTTCGAAATTTTTTGGAATTAAACTGTCAAATATATACTATAAAGCGATTAGTGTAAAATCATTAAATGATGATTAAAATACTCACCTGTATCAAATTCTTAAGAGCGACACTATTAGATGGAACTAAAAACACATGTTTTTGTGACTGTGATTCGTAGTTCAGTGAATGAGTAGCATTTAACATTGAGGATGATGAAGGTGCGTTAACTGTCGAACCAACAGATTTTACATGCGCATTCAATGTCAAATCAGTAGTCGATGAAGTTAAACAAGTTTCATTCGTCGAACAAATTGAATTCACGCAGCAAACAGGTGTTTTCTGTAGGTTAGAATTTGTTCGCATAGTTGAACTGGATGTAGAATTCGATCCAGTGAGTAAACATGATAAAGCTGATGATGATGACGGTGTTCTTGTCAAACACGATCGAAATAACTGTTTGGATTCTTGTTCAGTAGATGATTTACATGGTACAAAGAGTATTGGATTTTCTAAACTTTTTAAGAACAAAAAATTCCATAAAATATACAAGGAAATATATGAATGTGGCCAACGTATGGAGAAACTGTCTGGTATTTTGCTCAAACATAAAAGGTGTAGCTTGATTAGGATTTCATTAACTTAATTTTCGGGCGAAAGAGTATTCAGTAAAACAATGACAAGAAAAAACTATGTACTTCAAAGAGCAAAATAAACAATAAAGCATAGAATTTAAAATGGACGTTCTATACAAGGTATCGTTTTACTGGAAAGATAAATATCAATTTCAAGCTAGGTGGTCATAGAAAAGAAAAAGAATGTAGATATGTTTATTTTATTGTTTGAAATTACAGAATGACTTGGTCAGATAACCAATGAAAACCAGGAATCACTAGAAAGCTGTTTCGTTCAGATATGGGACTCCTCAGAGGTGCGAATCTATGACTCTACCAGGAGTAGAGAAGAATGAAGGTTTTCAGGTGTGAGTAGCTGATTCTCTGATAATACATAAGTATTTAATTTGCACCTCATTCTAACGAACTAATCATAATTCAAACAATAATTTAAAGAATTTCTTTGACATGAGTCGTATTTATGGAGCTCAAAAAATATTCAAAATAAAGGTGAAGATTTGGTTACAATAGGATTTTGAGAATGGCTACTAACTAAATAAAATAGGCCAAAAGCCTGACAGATGAAATGGTCTACCTTCTTCACAGATTCGAATACTCACTGCACTTGAACTGATGAACTTATGTTTATGTTCCGGTAAAAAATAGCTAGTATTGGATTTTAAGAAGCAGAAAGATGACTTAGAAAGCATAAGTTAGATAATAATCTTCAATCAGGAAAAAACCGGATAAATTTGACACCTTTGTTATAGTGTCTATAATTTATGCAACTGATAAAAAATGATCATGTATACATCGGATTCTTTAGTTATACAAAAGTGACAATAACTTTATTTTGACAAATACAGTTTTTAACGTACTTTGAATCGAAAGCAACTGGATGGTGAGATTTGTTGTCAAGCGCAGGTAATATTAACTTATTTGAATGATCAGGTAAAGTAAGATAGATTGGTACATCATGATTATTGTCATGAACAGGTGACTTAAGATTATGATCAATACGTACACATTCTGTAACATTGAATAATGGACAAGAAGGATTAGGAAATTTTTCCATAGCATCCATTTCTGCTTCACTTGGGACATGTTCGTTTGCATTGATAATAGCTATTGCATAACCTTGTTCATGTGCTTTTTTGACTAAAGATATTTGACTGCCAGACTGTAGACCATGTTGAGGATGTAATAGAAGACGAGGAGCCCAAACGCCAGCCTGAGCGATTCCACCCCCTTGTAACAAAATAATGATGGGACCTTTGTGGGTAAAAAAATTTTTAGAATGTAAAACTCTCATACAGTGAGTAGGATGTCCAGGAATCTGTCGAATTTTTTAAAAGAAAAATAGAATAATTATAAAAAGGTAGTTAGTGGGATAGACTACTTATAAGTAACCAAGAATTTATTGCACAATTTTATTGGTTGTAAACTAGCAACGTGATTCTGATGATGCGATTATATTGAACTACGTATCTTTTGTTCCTCTATGTGTTTTATATTGACTATAGTTGCTGGTATTATTATAAGTATCTCCTAACAGTTTGCAACCTAAGCTGAATCATAGTTTATAAAAATCCCTTTAGTGAATCAAATCTTTGTGGTTGAATATTTTATTATTATTTATTTATTTCAACACAGATAATGGTACAAGGAGGCACCAAATACATATGCGCCACACAAATCTCATTTGATATGTGTGAGGGCTGTGATACTGCCCGGGTGCCCAAACCGAAGCAGGTGGTTTCATTAGGGGGCCACTCCCCGAGCCTTCGACCTGAAGGTCTGATCCACAAGGCAGTGGAGCATCGTGAGGAGATGCAGTCCCATGGCAGTCGGTGACCAACAATTAGTTCATACGCCATTTGTTCCCGCAGGATACTAGAGCCCATGTGCATTATTGGTTTGGAATCCAGTTAAGGCGCCGGACATTCGCTTTTCGTCCTCTTATTTTCGTAAACAACACCCTCGCCACGAGAAGGCAGTGAGTAGGACCTCCCTGACAGAGGCTATATACGCGTGGCCATGTGAGAGCATTTCGATAGGGAGAGCGGACTCTCCCCACTCTCGGCCGTACCAGGGCATTTGGAGGCTGTGGTTGGAGAACATAAATGATAAACTTGTGCAAAGGGTTACATTACTTATATACGCCTGTTACACCACGTAGAACGTAGGCCGCCTATAGGGATTCTAAAGTTTGCTTTATCCTGGGCTTTCTTTACCAGTAGTTGCTAAATTCTGCTCGTTATTTTGGTGTCTTCCAATTTGCAGTGCAATTTGTTGTTCTTTCTATCTCTTTAACTTTTGCCTTCAGGATTCCAAGTTACGACTACCCTCTCAATGCAGTTTGACGATTTCCACAATGTGTCCTATCAAAATCCAGCACCTTTTACTAATTTCCTCTTCAAATAAAAGCTGGTTTGTTCTCTGCTAGAGTCGACTATTACTGATAGTGTCTGGCCAACGGATGTCGAGTGGAAAGCTATTTATAAATACCTGTACACTTAGGGAGTTGGTTGTAACAGTTCTCCAAGTTTCAGCTCCTCACAACGGGACTGTCTCGACATGGGCATGGAAAGTTCTGACTTTGATTTTGGTTGAAAGTTGTTTTGAGTTCCATATACTCTTCAACCATAGGAATGCTTCCCTTGCTTTGCTAATCCTTGTCTTTACGTCTGCATCGGATCCTTCTTTTTCATAGATAATGGTGTCCAGGTACGTGAAAGTTTCCACCCCTTCCGGAGTTTTTCCGTCAAGTGTGACTGCGTTGCTGTTTTCGAATTGTATTTGAGGATCTTGCTTTTTCCTTTATATATGTTGAGGCTTACTGATACAGAGGTTTCTGCTACACTGGTTATCCTGACCTGCATTTGTTCGTGTGTATGGGACGCAATAGCCAGTTCACCTGCGAAGTCTAAATCGTCTAGTTGCATTCAAGCTGTCGGTTGTATTTTGCGCTTCCCCTAAGATGTGGAGATCTTCATAATTCAGGTTTATATTATTCGAATAAAAATAAGATAATACCTCTGAGGGCGGTACTTAGGCCATCATTTAGCACACTAACTCAGTAACGTATCTAATAAGATAGCTTAAAGAATAGATTGTAAAAACTATTTCCAAAATGCCATTTACCTGGTTATATTTTATTCTCTAGTTTAGACTAACTATGAACTTTACTGCTGCAAATATTAAATGAATATTCAACAAATGATTTCAATCATCACGAGAAAACTACCAAATACAATTCTATGACTAATATCAATATATCTAACGTAATAATTCGACTAGACAAAACCAGAGCTCTGAAAACTCTGATAATTAAATGTTATCATCATTCCCATGTCTTTTATATCTTATTTTCATAATCTAGATCAAAACAGTAAATTTGAGTACGGTTTTACTTTGTATAATACACCCATTCAATTGTCTATAAAAACCGCATAAATACTGCGAGTTAATAATTGTAAATTTATCATATACCAATTCTTTAGAACTTGATTTATTGAGTTATGATGGAAAAGTAATATATTACTGATTTTTTCCATACATAATGAAATAAAATTTATATAATCCAACCATACATAGACTATGTAGTTATTTTAGAATACTCTTACCGGAACTTGACTTGATTCCATATTTAAAGCAAATAGCCGTTGACGAATTAAACGTGTACAAATCTAGATACAAAATAGATAATTTCACTTTAAACTATTGTTTCTTACGTTAAAAAGTCTAAAGTTTATTAAAAAGATTTTACCTAGGTTAAATAAATAAGTCTAGTAAACATTAATACGATAGTGTACTTTCAAAAATGTGGATTTTTATTTTCTCGATTCTAAATATATTTCAATTAGAAACGCTTTTCAATAGATTAATAATTTTATGAACAGAATGCAAAATGGTCGAGCTATATTCTAAAGGAAATAAAGTTTCTTGAATTTCCTAACACTGTCTTTCATTCACAGAATATATTTGAAAAAAACTTAATCATAAAGTTAGAGTAAGAAATGGAAAGAAAGCTCTCCAGTAGCTAAACAAACTTTAAAATGTAAAATTAAGTGATAATCAAGAGAATCATGATTATCCTTCTAAAATTATTCCCAATTTATTTTCAAGAATTCACATGGGTACAGAATGTTAAATTTTATTTTACACAATTTAACATGACAACGAAGTAAAGTTTTTACAAGTTTTTTTTATGAAGCATACTCACAAACATAATGTGTGTATTCACAACCTCACTCACGGTCGATGGGATTCGATCTGCACTAAGAAGGACCTTGCATACATGACATTGATTACCACCCATTGATCAATTAATTGTAAATTATTCCATTTATTTACAAATTGACATCGAGCGAAAATAAGGAAGATAATTGATTAATTTTAAGTATGAATTATATACACGGATAATGAGTTCGTATATATAACCTGAGTAATAATTAAAATCCAAAGCCAAAATATGAAACTTTTCTGGTGGCACAGTAAATTAACGGAAAGTGCAAATTACTGATAATTTATAAATAGTAAACCATAGCATAAAAATCAACAGCCAAGTATAGAGTAACGCAAAGAAATTATCTATGGATAGTTGATATATGACAAGAAACTATTTATATATGTAACTTTTCAAATAATCTACTTTATTTGAATCGATGGGATTTGCAACAAGATAAGAGAGAAAAGCGACAGTATTTAAATAATAATTTGAGGTATCGTTGAGGATTAGCCACTTAGAACTCCAGATTAAACTTTGGGCATGAAGTTCAAAAACTTTCAAAGCCATAATTTAAAATTCTTTCTTAGCTGATACTAGCGGAGATTTTGGCAAGTGCAGAAGTATATAAGTGTGACAGTACATAATTTTAAATAAATAACTTGTATTTAGAATGTAATTTACGAAACAAACAAGACAGGCACTTTTACAGTTGTCAATTGTAAATTGGTGTATTTTGTTTTACAAATTGCACTTTTACTACCAAAGCTAATGATATTACATTATTATATGAAGAAAAGAAATTAAACCTGCAGCCTAATAACGTTAAGCTGATTCTTTAAGGTCACTAGGCCACTTTTGTGGAAATAAGTGGAACGGGGAAAAATGAGTGATGTTTAAAATACTTAAATTTAGTAAACTTACTGCACGAATAATTTCTTGTCTTTTAAGTGAAGGGCCTGTTGAAGTTACCTTTACACAGAATGTGTCTCCTGTTTGAGTATGACGAAGAATACCTTCTGGAATATAATTATTAAGACATTAGGTTTACAGCATGCGAGAGTTGATAAAATAATTCAAGAATAGATTTCAGGGAAATAAAACTAGCTAGGATATTCTTTAAACAATTCTAGATATTTGGCTTACAGTAAACAAAACGGGGAAAAATCTACAGCTTAAATCAATAACTAATGGAAGTGTTATAGAAATTTAGTAGATACGAAATATTTCAGTTTGTATGAATTAGTAATACATAGATTTTAGTAATCCATGGTTTTTTTCTTTTAATTAATCATGATTACTATACTTGTTTTGAGTAGTTATTGATTTAATTACTTATTTATAGCATTTAAACTGAACTCTTGCTCTTCAGCTGGATTTCTTTTCTAAAATACCTCATTTGCATGATTAACGAATTCTATATAAAATCAGTAAGACTTTAACACATTATACACAGGTGTATTCAATTAGAAATAAACATTATGTAGATGGTTAGCAAACTTCAAGACAAAATAACGAAATATGAAGACGATGAATTTTTTGTTGGACAAATTTTGTCTACATATAAATTTGAATGGAAAGGTTGGTTGATTAGTTTGATTTATATCAGACTACTCATACTACATGGTAGTACTTTTTTAAATAGTCTAGAATGTCATACAGATCATTTGATATCGTATGCACTGGGTAGTTTGTGAATAATTTATAAGTTGTTTATGTAACCTATGATGATATACCAGCATGTTTTCCCTTGTTATTTAAAGTCATTAGGTTTTCTCGGTCACATATGAAGCCGACTCCAAACAATTGAAGTGAATTTAACCGATGTTCGATGGCTTCCATTTGACCGACATAACATGACGGTAACTCATATATGTGATATTCAGAAATTATTATCAGCCAGTAGTAGGATCAAAGAAATCTTATGCAGGTTTACTGATATATGGGGGAAGACTTTAAGTGATTAGAATGCGGGTGACCTACAACACTTTCTCCAAGTCCCAAGGATATATAATCACGTGGTGGACATCACTTGACTATCTCATGTCATGGTATTTTGTTTATCGATGGTCACTAATTAACAACGTAGGACCAGGCACATATATGCATCGGTTCACGTGACCACACCTCATTAGCACAACAAGATGAAAGCCAAGTTCACATAAGCAGTTACTTCAATGGTAGCAATATATATTTTAAAAAAGATTGCATATAAGGATATAGTGCAGGAAGAAAGAATTAGTTCGTAGAAAGAAAGATATGAAGTGATTTTAATCTCTTATTTTAAAGGAAGACGGAGTGTATGCACCGACGCCATTGTGATCGATTCTGAGCCATGTCACCAAGAGTCTCCAACCATCGGTTACGAAAGTCACGCGGACCCCAACCGAGTAGTCTGCATCTAACAACATAACTGAGACTAGAAGTTAGTCGCTTCAAGTACTGATGCCACGTTTTGGTTTGGCCGCCCCGAACTTTCTTCCATCCGTCTCCAAGACTAGTCAGAATTAAGCATCGTGGTAATCGGTGTTCGGGCATACGTAATACGTGACCCAACCATCCCAGTCTATGAAGATTCACAACGTCATCAACTGATTTACCATCATTGCCTAATACCCTGCGTCTAACCTCACTATTACTTACCCGGTGATCCCAGCAGATGCCAGAAATATTTCTAAGGCATCTGTGGTCAAATTCTAGTAGCTTACGAGTGTCTTCTACTCTTAATGGCCATGTTTCGCTGCTGTAAAGTAGAACAGAACGGACTGCCGCTCAGTATACTCGTCCTTTTATTGATAGACGGATATCTCGCCTTCGCCATATGTGACGTAAGTTGGCAAAAGCCAAACGAGCTATCTGAATCCATGCAGAGATTTCGTCAAACATTAACCCATTACGGCTGATCAGACTTCCAAGATAAGTGAAGTTGTCGATGCGTCCGACTACTTCGCTCCCTGTCATTAGTTCAGGTGTTGACGCAGGCCAGTCCTAAAGCAACAACTTGCATTTAGGGGGAAACATATCCCAAACATCCTGGCACTATTGCTGAGTGCCACTAAAAGACTTTGCATTTTATCAGCGTCTTCACCAAACAGGACTGTCATCTGTGTATTCTAAGTCAATAAAAGGGAACTCCTGATAGAAGACCGATTCCCGATATTGCAGTTGATGGGAACATTATTTCCAGTAATAGGTCTATGATGGAATTGAACAAAAATGAAGATAGTGGATAACTTTGCCGGACACCACTTAAGGTTGTAAAGTTAGATGACAGTTCACCAGAAGCTCTGACTCGACTGGTAGTGTTCGAGTAAACAGCCTTCACTAGATTTATGTACTTTGAAGGTACGCCTTTCAATGACAGACACTGCCACAGAACTTTTTGATCTACAGAGTCAAATGCTGCATCTAAGTCAAGCAAAACCATCATTGTCGGACGCCGATAAACATGCCTATGTTCTAAAATCTGACGAATGGTGAATATGTAATCGGTGCAGACATGACCATGTCTGAAGCTAGCTCGGTTTTCTAGTGTTTGTAGTTCACGAGTATTTGTTAGGTGTCCGATAATTACTGAGGCTTGTGTTTTAGACGCTATTAGTTAAACAAATCCCTCTATGGTTATCACAAGATGTCATTGATCCTTTCTTATATATTGGGACGATCAGTGATTGAGACCAGTCAGATGGGATTATATCCAGTTTCCGAATTTTAGCTAAAATACTAGTCAACCTAATCGCTGAAAACTGGACCTCCATCCTTAAAGACTTCTGAAATTAATCCATCTGGACTAGCCGCTTTTTCTCGTTCCAGATTAGCTTAAGTCTTTTGAACTCTAATTAGAATTGGAGGACCTATTTCAGTGTTCCATTCAGGATGTTGGAAACGGTGGATAGCTGTAGATTAGCTGACTATCGATCGAGATCGAATTCACTCACTAAACAAACCGAAAATCCGTTTATCAAATCATAAAGGTCTCATTAATAACATTTATAAACTGATAAAAATATTGATATTATCAGAAATATACTGTATTGATTTGGGAATGGCCAGTCTGCTTAGCGCTTACAGCACTCAACTTTTAACGACTGGTAGGTCGAATATTTAAACTTTATCTATTTGCAGTTTGAAAAGAGCACGAATTAATAGCTCTCACATGAAAAGAATGGCTTTAAGTCGAATACATAAACCCATATATGGTAAATGAGTTACATAATCATCCAATCAGTTCAAATAGCATCTGCAGAAAAGTTCGACATTTGTTCGAGAATATTATCTAAGATAGCAGAAAGTTTAGTTAAAGTAAATGAATAGATTGCACAGTAAAACATTCTACAATGGCATAATCGTGACATTTCGATTACATGGTAAATTTTAACTGATAAATTCTTTATTATCAGGTTAGATATTATTACTTGCGACTTTAGAGTAGCAATATTTTTTACCTGGGACTTCATTTAGTTGAAACAACACTTATCAAGAGACGTTATGAAGCGACAATAAATTTAACAGGAATATTATTGTACGACCATGGTATTTTTATCACATTACATTAATCACTTATTTTATTATTATTTATTTGAACACATAAATATTAGTACAAAGGTGCACCGATTACATATGCGCCACACAAGTCACTTGATTTGTGTGTGGGCTGTGATACTGCCCGGACTGAAGCAGGTAGTCTACTTAGAGGGCCATATTCAAAGCCTTTAACCTTAATGTCTGATCCACAAGGCAGTGGAGCGTCGTCAAGGGATGCAGTCCCATGGTATCCGGTGACCAACAATTGATTCATGTGCCATTTGTTCACTCAGAATTCTGAGCCCATGTGCACCATTGGTTCGAAATCCAGGTTTCCCAACTCCCCTAGGTGGATTCTCCGTATTTACCAACCTGATTAAAGTGCCATATATTCGCTTTTTGTCTTCTCAATTTCTTAAACAACACCCTCGCCACGAGAAGGCAGTGAGTAGGGCTTCCCTGGCGGTGGCTGTGTACGCGTAGTCATGTGAGAGTATTTCGATAAGGAGAGTTGACTTTCCCCACCCTCGGCCGTACCAGGGCATTTGGGTGCAACCACTTATTTTGAAGGAAACAAAATGCAGAATAAACGCTAATATTGCAAATCAATGTAAGTAATGATACATTTTGATGAATTTGACACTTACCCGAATCAAAATCAAAACAAAAATCTGAAATTTGATGATAAATAGGCCGAACTAGTTCAATTCGACTAGGCAAGCTTGTGGGAATTTCAGGAGTGTTTTGAAGATTAGAATCCTCAGATTTGGTTGGTGATAATTCTTCCGTTGCATGGTGCTCACAAGATGGGATAAATTTGTCGCTCTCTTTCATGGTTCACTATGAGCTAAAATCTATTTTAAAAAAGACTGATGTACTTTGTTTGTTGTGTTTTAAAATACAGAACTAAAAGTTTACGGATTAAGTGATAAATTATGGCAATCTATCTTTGCTTAGTACCCTGTGGATAACCTCAGCACTGCTTACTTGACCATTTTATGATACACGTGCAATACTTTGAAAACGCTTGCGATCAAACATCCGGAACAAACACATATGTTCTACTTTCAGAGACCAGGTTTCACAGCCACAGAGTAGTACATAGTTCCACTCACCCTTTTATGGTCAGATGGATATCACGCCTACTCCATGAGTAATGCAAGTTGCCAAAAAACAGTCATCTTTTTGAACCCGTATTAAGACTGTAAAACATCAACCCACCAGGGCTGGTGAGTCTTCTAAGACAAGTGAAATTTTAAAATCATTATGAAACTGGGCAGTTATTTCATCCTGATTCAAGACCGTTTGATAGTAGTCAATCACGAACATGACGTGAACACGTTATTTATCTACTAACTTGGAACTTATTAGCCTATGTTGTTTAACCATAGTAATCCGACGATATAGTACGATCGATAATATTGAAGGACGCTTATTTGATTTTATTGATTTCACAAGTTACGAAATATAAAAGCTGAAGAAGGTTCCCAAGTGAGTCACTGAAGGCTACAAGACAATTTAACGCTTGTAGAAATTCTCGCTGATTCGAAGATAATTTCCACCCTGAACTGATGTCAGACTGAGAACCAAGGACCAATTATCTGAACAGTATTTCACTAGAGTGGAATCTTTGGAGTTTTAGTTAGGTTTTCGTCCTATCAACTTTGTAAACATCCCCACCGCGAGAACGCAGTGAGTAGGACTTCCCTGGAGGTGGCTGTATACACGTGGCCACGTGCGAGCATTTCGAGAAGAGCAACCCCCCCACCCTCAGTCGTACCAGGGCATTCGGGGGCAGATCCTCCGAAGACATATAAATGAATATACATATCATTTTTTAATCTAGAATATCACAAACATGATTTGTTCATGGAAAGAGGTAACATCATTTGCTAAAACAAACAACTAATTTTGTTGTTCTAAACAGGCGGAATTGAGGTCAGATGTGGATATACTAATTAATGGTAATAGTGTATTATCAATATTTCTGTGTATTCGATACGAGGAAAAACAGATAACGTTACACTAACTAGGCTGTGGATCACATTGTCTAAGAGGTAACTGGTTCCTAGTCTAAGTAAACAGGCTCTCTATTACTAATTAATAAAAGCATTTTTGGGATGAAATAAAGAGACTGGAAAGAGAAATAAAATGTGAATATATTTGAACTATGAAGCTCGAGCTAACTTAAAATGTCCTCTGATTACGTTATATTATCTTATAGAACACATTGAGAAGTTTTAATAGGTATGTTACATAACATTAGTTTGGTAAAGATACAATGTAGCATGTTAAGTTAGTACAGTCTCTGTAAGTTGACAGTTGAAGATACTCCCACTGTTATGATTGCCAAAAAGATGTAACCGAAAACTTCCGTTAGTAATTAAACTGCGATATATGAAATTATAAATAAATATACAAAAACACAACACCACAAATCACAATAATTTGTTGGATGACAACAATAACAGATTATCGGTTAGTGAGTCCTCATAATTTGGAACGAATATGTATTGCTCGGACATTTGAAATTTGTCTAGTCGGATAATTTGGTGCCTTTCACTAAAAACTCAACTTTTGAAATTAAGCACAACGATCCACAGTGTGGATTCCTGGTCCTAAGAATTTTCACTTTAAACATCTAAAAACCAGAATCAACAAAAGCCCAATCAGATCAGAAACCTTGTGATGACTTTGTAGGTTACAAAATTTATTTATAACGACTATAGCGACAAAATTGACATCGATCACTGAGTGACATTAGTATAGCGACGAAGTCAATTTTAGCTCACATTATCCTCAAAGTAAGAGGGAGTATAAGCTACGTATATTTGGATTGTCAGATCACAGGTTTGTACACAAAATATCACTGTTTGCTTTCGTTTTTTATCCGGCTTCCCGAGTATTAAGTGATGCCCTGATAGGTTATTCATCCCGTTGTTTCATTGTTCATACCAACTCTTTCTATATGAAACTCATAAATAAATCCCGGCAACAACATTTTACGAAACTGATTAAGTGGTGTAATATTTATTTTTGGACTTTTTACCTATACTAATGTATCTTCTTGAATCTATTTTATCTTAGTAACTTTCAGTGCATCATGATGATAGTCTCATGATACTATTGGTTAGTGCTCTTTTTTCCTCATGGTTCTTTCGAAATATTATGAGCAATTCGAATAGAAACTAAACATTTATCCTGCATTCATTTCTAACTCAAACCTATTATAAGAAAATGAGAATAACGAAAAATGTTGTCTATAATTTTAGTGAAATCAAATATGTTATCATTATTACTACGTTAGTCCTCTGCTTACAGCAGCACAGAATTATGCCGCTAGATACTGAAAATATTCCAGAAAAAGGTAACATCCATGAACTTTATCGGTCCTTTTAAATGAATAATATATGATCTGCACATTGGTTTACGAATCGCTTGTTTATTTGTCCGCTGACATAGATTCTATTAGGTCAAGTGGTGTTCTATTAAGCTAAGATGTGCATTATAAAAACAATTTCTTGTGGTAACTACTTGACCAGTTCTTGAATAATCGGAAGTTTTACGAAAGAATAGAATCCTAGTTCCACACTTGGGGCGACAGCGAACTGGATAGCTTATGACAATCCTTGTGATAGAAGTCCCTCAGTTGGTTCAACTTTATTTTGAGTGCATAAAGTTTAAACCATGAAGGCCGGCAGTCAGCTGATAAATCCGCTCTAGGCATAAATTGGGGGTGATAGCATACAAACTATCGGGATAACGAGCAAAGCGGAAGATTTAATTTCGAGAAATGTAAACGTCAACTAGGAATCTAAGGAAGTTCTCAATCGATTCCGTACAAACTTCATCAAAACTATACCAAACCAGCGGCCTTGAACGAACAATCAAAACTACACCCGCCAATGAGCGAATTTAAAACGCTGTAACAGATAGTATGTTGCTAAAAGTCATGTTATTCATTATAATTCGTATTTTAAAAGCTTTGAATGATGATTTTATTTCTTATCTATCTGTTAAAGTAGACATGCTGCTACTAGAAGTATAACAACTGTATCTGCGCGCTATTTAAAACGGGCAGTGGTATTTTCCCTCTCTGGATTAATTTTACTGTTTCGATCGTAAATTACTCATCAAAACTACTGTTTTCACTTAGGATGAATTTATCTCAGGTAAAGTATTCTCTAAGAGTGTCGTTTTATCCGACGGTACTTAATCTTCTGTACTTTCAAGCACATTGGTTCGTTTTTATATTTGTTTGCACATTTGATCCGAATAGTTTTCGCTTTTTCTGGTCATTACGCGCTTCTCCTCTCTTTATATTGTTCGTGCATAGTTTTTTTCGGAAGCTTCCGATCGATGGCCGCATATTTCAGAAAAAGCAATTGCTATCTCCCGGGATGTCGCTACACCATAGAATGTAGCTTGCAGTGAGATTAGTGCAAACGATTGGACCACGAAGTCTGCGTGAATCTAACGCTCGCTACTTTTAACCGGATCAGTAAAAATGTCTGCGTGTGACTGTGACAACAATGCTGCTCATATACAAACTGATTGCTATCCGAAGTCATTGCCATGGTGAATGCCCCTAAGAGGAGAACTACTAGGCGTAGTCGAAACACATCGGACGGTACTCACTCGGTTGATACACAAATTTGTGTGAGGATACTACACATTAGCTCGGAATCGATTGACTTACATCGGCCAAAGGAAAGAGGACCGATCTTAAAGAGGTTTTCAGAAATAAAACCTAAAGAAAAGAAGTTTATTCTGTCCGCCGTCCCCAAAATGACAGCTAACACGCCTAGAGGACCAAATCGCAAATATAGGTCCTTTAATATCTATAAAAGAGAAACCTGACAACCCAAGTCATCGACAATTATCCAGGATTACAGTGTGTGTGTGACTCGACTGTGGTTGATACTCCAGCGAAAGTTGATAACTGGGTCCAGATGTAGTGTAAGAAACGACATAATATTATTAAAGAAAAGACAATCCACGAAAAGTAGACGTAAAATCGAAAACTGTTCATTGAGTCAAGGATATTGAAAGATCACAACAAAGAGCTCGTTTTTGAGCATGACGTTGAGAAGACAAAACAGTAGCCAAATAAGCTCATGCGTCAGGATATCCCCGGAGTCAATCGTAAAAGGTCTATAGACTGGGTAGCCAAATGAAGTTGAAATAGAACAAAAACAGGCTTGCAAAATTAGTATTCAAACAACTCACTGAAAAGGGATAGAATACTACAGAATGGTTATAAACTGAAGGAATCAGGAGGTATGTCAGTTACGAGTTGACGCTCGCAGAACGTGCGAAAAGACGATAAACTGAAAAAAAGAAAAACTTAGGTTAGATGCTGAAGAAAAGGACCTACAAAATGTAAATTTTCGGGTTATGAGGCCTCAACGGAAAATGATGCCGAAGTTAAGATATTTATGTTGGAGGCAATCTATTAATGTGGATAAAAGACTTCGTGGTTGGACGCCAACAAATAGTACGGGTGAACTCCAAGTTGTCCAGCTGGGAAACTGTGCTTACAGGAGTGCCTCAGGGTACAGTTTTGGGACCAATGTTATTCCCCTTGTATGTTAACAACCTTCCTAGTCTTCTATCATCATCTGTCTTGCTATATCCTGACGATGTCAAGATATGGAGAGCGGTAAAAAGTAAATGTTATAGCTTAGAGTTTCAAAATGACCTGGAGAGATTATCTGGCTGGTTTGAAATCTGGAAATTGCCGATAAATGCTTCAAAGTGCATTGTGATGCATATCGGTCACCAAGCAAGATACAAATACACACATGGTGAATAACATTGAGCTACCGATCGTCCAGACGCACAATGACTTAGGAGTTATTGTTGGGCAAGACTTAAAAACTACTACATATTGCCGTGCCATAAACGTCAAATGTTTTAGAACCCTATGGTCCATACGTGAGGCCTTTAATCATGTCGACGCTTGAACGTTTTTGACTTTGTATGCAGATTAGTGCGTCCTAAACTCGAGTACTGCATACGAGTGGCTAGCATCTGCTTAAAAAAGACGGTGAGCTTCTGGAAAAGGTTCAAAGGATAGCAGCTAAGTTGATTCCCGGAATAGCGAAGCTTCTGTTTGATGCTCGACTGGCTAAACTAATCCTATTCTCTTTGTCATATTGAAGAACTAGAGGTGACTTGATTACATTTTTCAAATTCCTAAGTGATAATTTTGTCTGATATGCTCTCATTTTTCCGCCTTTCGGTTTACGAGAACACTCTCAAAACTTTCACCAACCCGGAACAAATTACTTACTTATTAGCTGACTATCGACTTTGCCATCAAATCGTCAACGAGTGGAATTTATTACCTCCGCAGGTGGATGGAGCTCCATCTGTCGACTATTTCAAAAGAAAGTGGAGTTGATTGAGAGATAATCATTGCCAGGACTAACACATGGAACAAGCTTCTTGCCCATCCCAAAATGAAACTGATCAAGGTTTAAGCTTTAGTAGCTTCGAGGTCAGGATGCAGATTTACGGAATATTATCATCATGAGCTGGTCTAAGGAGGGCTAAAGAGAGGTGCTAAGACCTCAATCGGCGAGACATAAATTTATGGATGAATCAATCGAATTTACGGTAAGAGATCTTGGATTTTGGCGTGAAATTAATCCGTCTATTCGATTAAAAACATTTTAGCATTTTAGATGGTGTTGGTTCGTCTAGAAAAATTTTAATCTTGTTCCTGACCTTGACCATCAACTCTAAATCACGATACTCATCCTTCGTGCTGGCTTATAATTCATTTGGCACTAGTAAGTATATGGATATTCTCAAGGTCACTTACACGTCGCTTAGAGGTCATCCACAAATTATAGTATCACCCTTAAAACCCGAAAGAAGTAAGAACGAGAATTAGCTTCAGGGTTTAATACAGAACTATTAACTCCAGTTTTTTCGAACTAACCCGCGCTTTTAAAGGTTGTAACTTTTTTTTCACGTGGTATTATTTTATTTTCCTATTAGTTTTTCTCTTTAATTTAACACTTAATAGCGATAAATAATTCGTCACTGATAGGGTTCTATCAACTTGACGCCTGATTAGGAACTCAACGTCATAAATTATTCTTGCTAATTTTCACGCTATCTCTATCACCAATTAACGTTAAGATATTTACTCTTAACTAATACTGGGTCTGATCCTACCATAAAACTTTACACGTTCACTAAGTTAAATTACAACTATCGCCGTCCACCTAAATAAACTTTGTATTTACATGACTTCCGATAATGTCCAGGCCATCTAAAAATTATATAATCTCTCCTGATGCCTATAGCACCTGCAAAAGATCTAAATCAGTCACTAAAGCGAATAATATGAAACCTTATAAACAAACTGATCAGTCTGCATCCTACTTTGGTCTTCCCTCAGTCACACTAAACGTGCACCGTTTACTTGGACAAGACATATCACTACCTTGCATCTCGCTTGTCCATATAAATAAGAGCAGTCACATACCGTTAGAGTCGCCATCATTTGTCAGTCCAAACAAAAGCATCACATGTTGTGAGCAGTATTTAGACAGTGCTGTTGACCCCAAACATCCAGCAATCTCACAATCGGCCATCCTGAGTAGCGGCCCACGGAGCACATGTAAACCTGCCTACAATAGCCAGCCCGATGATGTAGATCTTGACTACTCACCCAGACATATACCCCATCCCCCAACTAAGTGTGCACAAAGTGACCATCCGCTAGACACCTGCAACAGGCCTGTATGTAACCATATCGACCTTAAAAACTTTGATATAAACTCCAATAATCCTACCACTGGTAGACCTAAAAGCAGCCAAACAGAACTTAGCATCACCCAAACTATTCAACACCTATTACCGTACAAATATTTATTCAGTGTTCCAGAAAATCCCGATCTGGAAATTATAAAAAAACACTGAAAAAGTAATTGACCATATATCAACTGAAGTGTTGAAAAGACTTCAGTGTATGCAGAATGTCATTGTGTATAATATACCTGATAGTACGAACATAAAGATTGCTAAAAATACTCTACTACAAGAATGTGGATTGTCGCAATCTAGGTGTGTAACAAGAAGATTACGTAAAGCACACACTAAAGCCTCCTGTCCCATTCTATTTCAGTTTGGTAGTACCACTGAGGATAATCACCTCCTCAATAGTCAGTCATTACTGAGGCGTATTCCAACATTTAAAAAGATTAGGACCATTCATGACAGGACCGCTATCCAGCGTCGAATCTGCAATGGAACACAAACTGATCAACTCAGCTTACGTAGCCGCGGCAGCTACAGCTCTTGTCGCAGCACAAATCCTAAAATATCATACACTGCCCCCCCCCAAAAAAAACGGAGGCACGTCGGACACCGCTATTAATCCTAAGGACAAGACCGCATATAAAGCAGCTGCAACCACTCACCCTCAGCCCAAACACTCAGCTACCCCAAAATGCCAATCCACTTATGCCTCAATAGCGTCCAAGTATTACCCTAGCGGCCCCTATAAAAAGCGTAAAAACGATCCTCCCAGGAATTGCGCTAACAGCTACAGACGCTCAGACACCGCTGTACGAAATAATACCAAACTCTCTGTAAAAACCCACCAATACTCCAGCACCCCTAACCCAAAACATGCACCTTCTCATAGCAATAGAATGTCCTACAACAAACATAGTGAACTGGCAAAACCCACTAATCCTAATGTGAAACGACACTCAAAAAGAACCACACCTACACGTGATACCCATAAGTCATATAGTGTGAACCTGGTGAGCTCCATGAACCAGCAAACAACTATACACAACAGAAACCGCTCTCTTGGCAACAATAACAGGCATCTCTTCATTCCTTACCAGAATCATACAACCTCCCCAACTAACCACAATAGGACTAAAATTGCCCACTGCACACAAGGAAGCCATAACGTTGGCCTACTTGGGAACCCACCTACTGATTCTAGGTACTATCTAAGTCAAGCCACCCAATACAGCGGTTTAGTCCCCCCTAATTCGACATATACACCATCTCATCCTTTTTTATCTCTCTCCCCTTCAACATTACTGCTATGGGGTCTCCAAATGTTGAGGGCGACAATCCCACTATTCTGAGACCGTCTATGTACTCCGATTTAATGGGGAGCGGCACATCCTACTCAACTTCGATAGCTGTCTCTAGTCTTAAAAACTCCTTGACTGAAACTCCTGATTACTCCCCGAACACACTACCTAACCATTTAACTCTACCTGTCACTCTTAGACATACTTCTTTCACCAAAACAACACCCGACTACCCTTCTCGCATTAACCCTACTGGTAATAAATTAAAAGCTAAAAGTTGGCTGTGCTCCGATACCACAGACACATATCTACAAATAGACACCTATGAGCTCTTCCTCTGTGATCGAGTCACCAAGAAGGGTGGTGGTTGTCTCGTTTATGAATAAAAAATTTGAGAGCGGAAATCTATAGCGACCACGTCCTCAGCAAACTTCCTGAATCGATATGGCTTACTGTGCACACCCATGAATGTAAAATACTAATCGGATGCATATATCGAGCTCCTAACACTCCTAGTTTTACCGACACTATTATACGTGAGTCATTTGCTCAGGCTGCCTCGCTTCACTTCACTTACAAAATTGTATGTGGTGATTTCAACCTTCCCACCATCGACTGGACGACATATTCTGGCCCATTGTGCTTTGAAAGCATACTTAGGTCCTTAGACATACACAGCTGGCAACAACATGTACACATGCCTACACGAAATCACAACATTCTTGACTTGATATTCTGTCATAATGTCACACCAACATCAATGGTGGTTGGCGAAAAGTTTCACAATAGCGATCATAAAATAGTCCTCTGCACCCTTCCGACTGTTGCCATTTGCAAAAAATTACAGACATTAAATACGCGTTTCCAATATAGAGACTATGCAAACGCTGACTGGGAAAGCTTTCGATTTCTAATAAAGCACTCTGACTGGGGCAGTTTCTTTACCAGTAATAACCTCTTAGAAACATTAGAAATATTGAATATCACCACCAAATCTGCACTAGACACTACTATACCCTCTAAAATTGGTTTTAAAACAATTACTCCCTATATAAACCAAAAGACAAGGTCTAAACTGCGAAAACTGAGAAGGACGTACTATAAATCAAATGACTTCAGTGCTCTGCACCAGATATACTCTGTACTTGAAGAAGTACAAAGTCACCACAACAAGCATAAACAGGTAGAGGAACGTACCGCTCTCACTTCTTCATCTAAAGCCCAAGCCCTATGTTGTCTCCTCACGAAACGCATAAGAAAGAACACAGACCACTACATTCACTCCTTACTACACGATGGAGTAACGTATAATGACCAAACCGTCATATGTGAACTATTAAGTGAATGGTTTTCTCACAATGGGAATACATCTGATGCTCCAGATATCGACATAAAGTGCACCGGCAAAACCTATCTTAGTACCATAAACTTCGACATTAGGAATATACATACCGTCATTAAAACCCTTAAGCCAAATGCCAGTTCTGGTGCCGATGACATCCCTTCAATCCTTTATAAAATGTCAGGGCCGGACATACAGACGCTACTACTCAAAATATACACATTATCTTTAGAGGCAGGTACATATCCGGAAACGTGGAAGGTAACGTATGTACCTCCCAAACACAAATCCGGACCGAGGAACCTGGTCGAAAACTACAGACCTATAAATATCACTCCAGTCATATCACGCATAATGGAAAAGTGATACAAAACCAACTATCTGATCACCTACTCAAGGAAGACCCGTCACAACACGGCTTCATTAGAACAAGGTCGTACAGTACATGTCTGATAGACTTCTTTAACGAGGTTACTCGTATACGCGACCAGAAGAAATTATTTATTATACTACACTTCGATATTAAGAAAGCCTTTGATAAAGTACCTCATAATCTTCTAATCAACAGACTGAAGTCAGTTGGAATTATAAATCCCCTTTTGCAATGGATCAAGTCTTTTCTTACGAACAGATATCAAATAACCAAGATTAACTCTAATACATCTACACCTCGACCAATAACCAGTGGTGTTGTGCAGGGTAGTGTCTTGGGTCCATTGCTCTTTATAATCTACATCAACAATATATGCAAGTGCTTTAGCACAGGTAAGACCTACCTCTATACCGATGACTCGAAAGTCATCTATAAAACTGACATTTGCGATTTACGCAGTACTATGCAAACAGCCCAACATGAACTCAACATGGTAGACGACTGGTGCAAACGCTGGAGGTTAGAGCTCAACACAGAGAAATGCGGCTGGTTATGTATAGGAGACACGTCTCTTAAAACAAAACTAACACTTAGCAATCACACACTGCCCAGACTGGAATCAGTAACTGACCTAGGGGCACATTACTCACACAGTCTTAATTTCTCTGAACACATCTCAGCCAAAGCATCTAAAATGCGGAAATTGCTTGGCTTCATTCTCCGTAATTTCTATCAAAATGAATCTAAAATCCTTCTTTATAAAGTTTGTGTAAGACCTATCGTTGAATACTGCTCGTTCTTATTTTCCAACCTACGCCTATCTGATATACTAAAAGTGGAAGGAATACAACGAGACTTCACCCGCAAAGTACTTAAGACTGGCTCAGTCATTGACTACAGTTCCCGATGCCAAATCTTAGGAATAGCAGCCCTTTGGGAGAGAAAGCTGAGGTCTAATTTGATTCTCTACTTCAAACTCGTCAAAAACCTTACTTATTCAACATGTAAGATAATTCTTGCCCCAGATTCACATGAATACGAACTTCGAAACAAAGTATCTACGGTCAAGGTTGAGAAATAAAGATCAAAAACTCGGGAAAACTTCTTCCTCACCAAGTATGCCATAATATGGAAGTCTTCCCTCCGAAGTTCGCATGGCAGATGAACTACATACGTTTGTAAAACTGCTTGATCAAGCCCTCACTTGCACTGATCCTGCACGTACGAACAAATCTGTGCCCCACTCAGACATCATAGGCTCTCTCCATGTTTAGACGAAAATGGACTTCAAGTTCAGTTTGCCTTACTTTTCCTACTTTTCAGTTGTACTAGTTACATTTTCCACCCTAATTTTTCACTTGAAGTAGACAGGTAACACACTGAACCTATCGATACTGTTCAACTAAACTCGGTCGCTAAGGGACACTCACTACCACCCTCAGGAAGTCAAGAGGACCGCACAATCGACTGCCTACTGCCAGTGGTCTTGCATCTATGGAGCCTGTTACCAATCAACTGGTTAGGACAACACAAAATAACATCAGCACCAAGTTACTGTGAGTTACTTCCTGTTTATCCTGTATTAACTTTTTACTCTTCTGCACACTATGTTGACTAGCAATTGATATTATTTCTCCACTCGTTCCCTTATCCACAACTCATATACTTCTATACTTTTTCCGCCTGTTTAAATAAACAACTATCCTACAATATACCCTTCTTAATGCTTATACTCTGATTGGCAAACTATACTTTGTACTATAGTCAACAAAAGCACTGCATCGATGCCTTACCCACAGTCCATAGCTTGTAACTGCCTGATAAGCTTGTAAAATGGTACTTATAGAAAAAGTGCTTTCCAACAGGATGTGAAACACAGAGGATTGCGTGAGGTATGACATATATACAAAAATAAGCTTAAATGAGCCTAACATCACAAAAGGAGGGAGGGTAGAGTTACTGACCACCAAGCATTGATGGTGAGGGCGATAACTTCAATCCACCCGTGTTTGTGGGGGCAGAACAGTTTGTATGTATCAGGCTTCTCATGATTGAGAATAAGTCAATCAATCTGTGATATAGATTGTCTTCCTACGCTCACCACTCAGACTCACGTTTCCAATAATATGCTGGATTAGCTATTCTACTAAGACAACCTATAACATGCTAACTCGGACTTTTACACTAGGATTGTGTGGATGGCATCGGATAGACAAAAAAAGAAGAAAAATAGATAACAAAAGATATAGTCATTAGTATTCTTTACACTTCACCCTTTATATACACACCCTTCATCAACGGATTGATATTAGCAAGCTGGTTGCAACTTCTGTTGCTAGTAAGTATCGAACCGAGCTAGCCTCTAGGCTAGCTACCACTCCACCGAAAAGTATAGATGAGCATTGGTTGCAATTGCATGACGCCATGAAAATGGAGGGTACAGTCAGTTGTGGGTTCGCGAAATGTCCCGCTTATAAGCACTGGGTTTCTTCTGGTTCCTTACAACTCATTGAAGCCCGTCGGTCTACTCCGGGTGACCGTGAGTTTGGCCATAAACGAAGGATGTTACGTAAGGAAATTGGGCAAAGCTTGCGCAAGGACCGAGAAGCCTGGTGGTCGGAGCGCGCTAATGAGCTGGAAGCAGCAGCTGCATCTGGTAACTACCGGAAGCTCTTCCAACTCATCCGAGCCACTGGCAGCAAGACGTCTGGTGTGAGCGAAACAATCTGCGAAGGTGACGGGACGCCAATCACTAACATCCATCGACGTCTCGGACGATGGGCAGAATTCTCCGAAGGACAGTTCAACTGACCCGCTGCTCCGGCAACACCGGTCGAACCGTCCTGCCCTCCATGGCCCGCGACGACTAATCTACCAAATGAGGCGGAAGTCCGCAAAGAACTCCAACTCTTGAAACGCTACAAATCACCTGGCCCAGATGACTTACCTCCGACCCTTTATAAAGATGGTGGTGACTTTCTGGCTAAGGAACTGACGATGTTGTTTACGAAGGTCTGGGAGCTAGAGAGGGTACCAACGTCATGGAATGAGTCGATAGTTGTCCCTATCTTTATAAGGGGTTCACGCCGTTCCTGTAACAACTATCGGGAGATAAGTCTATTTCCGATTGCGTCCAAGCTATCGGCTTCCGTCATACTTCGTAGGTTGTTCTAAACCCGAGAAAGATTGACTCGCGAGGAGCAGGCTGGTTTTCGTTCTGGTAGAGGATGTATTGATCACATCTTCACCCTCCGCCAAATGTTAGAACACCGCCATACAATCGTAGTGTTTCTTGACATCAGGGCTGCCTTCGATTCGTTGGACAGGACTGTTCTCTGGGATTGTCTATTGAAGAAGGGTGTACCTGAGAAGTTTATTAACATCCTAAAAGCCCAATATAAAAACACCTCAGGCAGAGTGAGGGCATACAGCCACCTCTCTCAATTGTTCCATTCGAGCAGTGGGTTTAGGCAGGGTTGCCCAATCTCACCATTCCTCTTCAACTTTGCCATCGATGACATTCTGGAAACAGTCCTGATGGATGTAAGTAATGACGGCGTGGATCTGTTGCTTGGAGAAAGACTTCTCGACCTTGAGTATGCGGACGATATTGTCTTACTATGCGATAATGCCCAAGGCATGCAATCCGCACTTAATCAGTTGGCAATCAGTGTTCGTAGGTATGGTATGTGCTTTGCACCTTCGAAGTGCAAAGTACTTCTACAAGACTGGCAGGATTCCAATCCTGCACTCACTCTAAATGGTGAACAGATAGAAGTAGTCTAGAAGTTCGTGTATCTGGGTAGCTGCATAAGTGCTGGTGGAGGTGTGAGTGATGAGATCAATTCACGTATAGTGAAAACCAGAGCGGCTTATGCCAATCTGGACCACCTTTGGCGCCTTCGTGATGTTAGTCTGGCTGTAAAAGGTCGGATCTACAACGCGTCGGTGAGAGCAGTTTTGCTCTATGCTTGTGAAACCTGGTCTCTCCGAGTTGAGGATGTTAGACGACTCTCTGTGTTCGATCATCGCTGTCTCTAAAGGATTGCTGACATCCAGTGGCAACACCATGCTAGTAATGCAGAGGTTCGGCATCGTGTGTTCGGGCACAAAGATGATAATTCAATCGGTGTCACTATCTTGAAACACCGACTTCGGTGGCTTGGACATGTTCTACGAATGTCGTGCCAACGAATTCCACGTCGTGTATTATTTGCCGACTCTGGGACTAGTTGGAAAACGCGGAGAGGTGGTCAGTATATGACATGGTGTCGTGGGATGAAAGAAAGCTGTAAAGGGCTGGACTGTGTTGGTCCTTCACGACTCCCTGGTTGGGGTCCGAGAGATGGTACAACACAGTGGCTAGAGACGTTATCAGATATAGCTCAGAATAGAAGCCAGTGGCGATCGTGCTGTAACCTTTTACTTTCTTCATAAAAAGTGGTTGTGTCTCCCTTACTTGAAAGATTTCTTCTGATTGTACCCTTCCGTTCCCTCGTTACTACCACACTACCTTACACCAATCTCTTCGTTATTGTTCTCTTTTTCTTTTGCGCTCCTTAGTTTTTTTCTTTCTATTTCTCTTCGAATTCTCATTGTTTTGTGTGGCGCATATATATTGGCGCTCTCTTGTACCAATATTCATGTGTTCAAATAAATAAATACACACCCTTCTAATAAACCGCTTCCCTTGTATCAACCTTGACTTCCCTTCCTTCATGTGAGCTTACCACAACTTGTTAAACATCACAACTCATTGTTCTCTATTAGTACATTCTCTAATATGGAGCCTCTGACTTCATTTCACTCTAACAAGACATAATATGAATTTATTCTAATTTATTATACCTCTGTCCGTTCTACTACACAATGTTAAGCAACGTTTGGCGTTCATATCTAAGTGCCTTGCTGCTCTTCTGTTTCTCTTTTTTCTTCTACATAAATTTGCTCTGAGAGCACAGCTATGAAACTTCTGACGTCTGGAACAAACTTGACGTACGTGTCTCCTCAAGGTCGCAGTTTACAGCAAGCGCTCTAAGGGTATACTTTATAACAACTATAAACTTAATAAATTGCTAAGCATTTTGTGAACCAACAAATGTTGTAATTTATAGATCATGCCTGTAAAAACGGTGTGTACCTGCACATGCAGAAATTTATTATATTACATTATATCGATATATAACACCAATAAAACAAACAACTGATCGTTCGATAGTCAAAGAAGGTGCTTTAAAGAATTGTTCTCAATACAGTGTACAACCTATCACACATAGTTGCATGATATATTAGTTTTTGATGTTTTATATCCGTCGGCGTTATATCATATACTTGAAACTAACTTGTGCTATGTTGAACCAGCTAGTGATAGACTGAAGAATTTCACCACAGTGACTTGTAGGTAATTTCAGTGTCTCCAAAATTGTTTAAAACGTTTTAATGATACATATCGTTTAGTTAACTCTATGAACATGAATTCAACATGGTAGACAACTGATTTGGGCGCTGGGGCCTAGAGCTCAACACAGAGCAATGCGGCTGGCTATGTATAGGAGACACGTCTCTTAAAATGAAACTAGATTTAACAAGAACACACTGACAGATTGACATCAGTAACTGACCTAGGGGCACATTACTCACACAATCTTAACTTCTCCGAACATGTCTCAACCAAAGCATCTAAAATGCGGAAATTGCTTGGCTTAATTATCCGTAGTTTCCTTCGAAATGAATCTAAAATCACTTTATAAAGTCTCTGTAAGACTTATCGTTGAATACTGCTCGTTCTTATTTTCCAACCTACGCCTATCTGATATACTAAAAGTGGAAGGAATACAACGAGATTTTACTCGCAAAATACTTAAGAATGACTCACTCAATAAATACAGTTCCCGATGTCTTATCTTAGGACTAGAACACCTTTGGAAAAGAAGGCGTAGATCCAATTTGACTTTCTATTTCAAACTCGTCAAAAACCTTACTTATTCCACATGTAATGTAGTTCTTGCGAAGACACACATGAATACGACCTTCGAAACAAATTATCCACGGTCAAAGTTGGGAAATATAGATCAAAAACTCGGGAAAACTTCTTCTCCATTAAGTACGCACTTATATGAAACAGTCTTCCCTCTGAAATACGCATGGCAGATGAATTACATACGTCTGCAAGACTTATTGATCAAGCGGTCGATCTAAGGCTATTTTAAACATGACTTCAGTTTAGCCATGTTTTGTCTGATAGCCTCCATCCTTCAAGTAGCGGAAGTTATGCGACGATATGAGACGAGTTTTCAATGATATTGTGACAACTTTCTGGTTAGGACGATTTTGAGACCTGCTTCAGAAAAGTATATGAGGTAACAACCCTCTGTGGTCATTAATTCTTTGTACAGTACACGTACAGAAGCATGCCATATTTGAATGTGGAATAAACTAATATGACCTAGCTTGAAAGTATTTCTTCGTCAAATCTATTTGTACATGCGAATGTGAGCGCAGTGCATGGGGATCAGATGCTCGTCTTCAGAACACATATGGTGATAGTGATGATATAATGGACTATTTTTGATGAGCAATACACTAAAGTGTGCCGTTCGATATCAGATTTCTCGGAAGTTTCACTAGCAGCTTAACAATGAAGATGTTGGTAAAATGTGGAAACAATTGTATCTAGGTAGTTAAAAGTACATTTTAATTAAATGATTTGGACATTAAACATATCAATGGTATTTTGCAGTCCATGCAGCAAAACACAGAAGTAAAAATGTAACGAGAAGATGAAAATATATCTATGATTCGCTCCAGCCGACGGGAACGAATAGCTATCCACCACGCGTTTCCAGAGGTAGTGCGTATTGACTCTACTTATCAGACCAACAAAGTTGGGTAAGTAATGAATAATAACATTATCTTGAAGTTTTTTCCGTTCCAGCTAGTCGCAACTAATAGTCTTGAACAAAAGGTACACCGTTATACATGCTCTTTGTTGCTGCGACAAAGACATAATCCGCGCGATTGACACTTTGCACGCACGATGTACTTGTGAGCGTTTTAGTGACTACATATTGTCATGCGGTCATATTTTGTATGGCAATAATAAAGGTCTAATTCCTGAGGGTAAGTGTAAATTTGTTGCTAACCATAACCATCATAGATTTATTTCGGAATAAAAATCGTTGGACAGGGAACTAGATAATTGACTTGGTTCTCTGTGCGATGGAAGGCATGTCAAGTTCCACAGAGGACAAATATCCGCTAAAGTTCGTTGGTAACAACCATTCAATCAAAGCTCTTGATGAACCTCTAGCCAGCAGACATGTCCGTTCATGTTTCGAAGCATCCGAAGAAGTTAATCAAACGTTCTACGTACAGTTGGAAATAACGGAGAAGGTACATTGTCAGAATCCATTGTTCTGACTGACCATAGTTATACCTTTAGATAACAAGATGTTTAAAACTATAATTTTTCTCCAGTTTCACATAAATCAATTTATACGATCATCAAAGTATGACAATAAAGTTACTGTAGGGACATAACAATGTGTAATAATGTGTTAATGTGTCCCAGAACCACCAGACGGTTATTCTTGTCCAGTGTTGGATAAAGACGATTACAATCTGCCTTGATTTGGTTATGGATAGTTTAAATAACTATGACCTGTGTTTGATGATCAGCTTAATTTCATACCTATCAGAATGTTTTCCAGGCATTATTCTGTATTCTTATGGTGGTTTCATATTAAAAGATCAAATTTTTCAACGAGGTTTTCGAATCATAGTTCTACTACTGTCTATCTTTGTGAGAATATCACCAATCTAAAATTCCAAACTCCACACAGAAAGTAGTAACTCTGAGATGTTTGCTTAGTCCCTGGTGGAACCTACTTCTTCTTTAGGGTGGTAATGGGATAAGTAACAAACACTGTAGAACAGCACATTATATTACAAAAAGACCACGGTGTAAAACGTTTTATATAGGACCAGGTTCCTCGTAACTGTGGGGCAGAAGGGGAATTACTCGTAAATTTAGATATTTCTATCAGGGCATGATCTTCCAGGCATGATCTATAGGCTGCAACATTAATTTGCTTGCATTACGCTTCCCAAACAGTTGTTAGGCAAATGAAATCAATAAAAATAAATGTCAATACATCCGTGCAGATGTCTCAGATATTTGATGGTCAGGTTTATATTGTAGTATTGTACAGTATTTTAACTACTTTTCTAAAGTAGCACTGAGTCCACGTTTCAAATCCGGCGAAATTGTGTGGAAATTCTGGTTGTGTTAAGTATTTATGCAATACAACTTTTTAAGCTTACAGTTGTTATAAAGTAGGTTTGTGTGAGCCACGCGCTTGAGAAGGCGCGTACGTTGAAAGCACGATAGCTGTGTCTTGAGGACGGGCAAGTCGATAAGTCAGGGGTTTTCGCGCACACGCTACATATTGTCGCGGACTTTTTGTGTCGTTATTTATCAGCTATTAACAGCATTTTCCCGTCACACGTCAATTTTCGTAATGTTTTTATTTGTTACATAGCTTTTATTTCAGTTTATCAGTAGTTTGACGTATTTGTTGCTCAAAACCTGGGTGAATGTTTAGTCACAAACCATCAACGAACGATTACAAGGATGATTGTGCAGCATCTTGTATGATTTAATAACATATCCTTCCGCTTTCAATCTTACGCGGAACCTCGATTGTCAGTTAAGAAACTTAGTCCTTAAGCGTCACATATTAGTTAAGGTTCTCATGGTTTTTGAGTCATTGTCGGAACTTTTGATTTAAGCTTATGACCGGATGTGCAGTGAAATGTCACAAAAAGGTATTTGAACTTGACATCCTTGAGCCATTTGCTTTCTGTGTGGATATAATGGGTATTGATAGTCTGAGAAGGGATAAAATTCTTCTTCTACACCTCTTGGAACTCTTTCAGTGCGCAATCAAAGTCATCCCGGCTTGCGAAACGCTTGTTCAGTATGATATATTGAAAAGCATCACTTAAGTCGACTGGAATGTCACTTGAACATGAAGCACTACAAACAACCATCATTAATTATAAAAAAGTTATTCCTTGAAACAATAATAACTGAAGGAACTACTGCAAATAATTAAGACTTACTGGTGACTTGACATTTTGTTGGGGTTTACTACAGCAACTGGGATCACAAATTAGCTTACAAAGCAACAACAGAGCCAACGTATACCCTACAAAACAGAGGATGCTAAATAAATGCTTTTGGCAGTTATTTTGCGCTATTCAGTGCAGCAACAGATGACTAAATTTGAAAAAACCTACTACTCATGCAACCCAACAAACCCATGGCAATTGAAATACGGAATGACCGCCTCTAGTCGAACCGTTCAACGCTGTTGAAACGAAACGGCGGGTAGCTTTGAAGGAGTATCGACTAGAATTCATCGACTGGGATTGCATGTCGGTCACACATAACCACGGAAATCACAAACCAAATAACGGTACATTTCACATAAGAATCTGGTCAACTTAATGGTGAAGATGACACAGGTATTCAGTGTTTGACAACTCTTTTACCAGTAACACCTAATATATTTCGTTCCCACCCAGAGAAATCAAGAGACAGAGTCGAGGAGATCGGAAGAGTATATTTGGCGATGACCAAAATATCGGAATTCTCTGATCTAATCTGGCTAGCGATTGCGGTAGATGTTGAGCACGGCGTTACCACACGTGATCTGGTACGGATGCCTGACCGAGCGCCTTCAGCTAGATGAGTCCACTAAAACATATGGTCAGCATCCAATGTCGAAAACTTACAGGGCTATTTATTTTGGGGATTTATTTACCGCTACAGTGATGACCCTAAGACGTGGCCAGCCAGAAGTTTAAACCCAGCGAGTTTGTCGTTGGTAAACACTCTTCTGATAGCTTGCTAGGATAAGCAGCGTCTGGTCGTCTTTCTTTACCATATGGGACCGAGGTACAACATAGTAAAAAAAGAAAATGTGTAATGAAAATTTCAGCTCCTCATAAACGTTATCGTTCTTTTCCAGCCGTCCTGGAAAAGAAAAAACAAAATGTAAGTGCATGTCAAAATACACTCGTATGTGCGTAAAAACAATGTCGGCGAAAGAAAATGGAATATAAACTAATTTACACGTAATGTCGTTAGAATAAAATTTATGTTTTTTTTGTTTTATTTTTTTTGGAATAAAAATAAAAATATATAAGCATATTAAAATTGTTTTTTTTTATTAAATATATTATGTATCGTAAAAAGAAAGATCGAGATAATATTAAATGTCTAGTAGTGCCTTACGTGCAATAGTCGTTTAAATGTTCTGGAAATCTAACTCTTCTTCCAGAACGCGTCGTTTTAAGTTTATTTTCAGATACATTCGGAGTATCATCGCGTGTGTTGGTTGTCGGTTGAGGAATTATGAGTGGAGTCGTGTCGTTCGATTGTACCGAAGGAAAATCGACGTAGATAGGATTTCCTTCTAAATACGCTGCTTTGAGGAGATCGATGCTGATGCTATCGTTGGTTCCGTTCTTATCGATTAGATAGTACTTCGGTTCGCGTTGAAGAACTTTGAAAGGTCCTTCGTATGCTGATTCGAAAGGTCGTCGATGCGAGTCTCGACGAATGAAAACGTGTCAGATTGAACGAAAACATCGGTTGATTGAGGTCGAGTGGAAGCAAGTTTAACTGAACGCATCGCGTTTGTAAGCCTGTTCGTGTAGGAGGTTAGATCCATGTTCACTGGAGAGGATGAAGGATCCATGAATTCTCCTGGAAGTCAAAGTGTCGTTCCATAAACGAGTTGAGCCGCAGTGTATCCAATGTCAGCTTTCACTGCATTGCGGATACCTAGTAAGACGAGTGGAAGAGCATCGGTCCACTGTGAAACGTTTGCAGCTGATAGTGAAGCTTTTAGTTGTCGGTGAAAGCGTTCTACCAACCCGTTTGCTTGTGGGTGGTAGGCGGTCGTTTGGAAGCGAGTGATTCCTAAAAGTGTGGTCAGACGACGGAAAAGATCAGATTCGAACTGCCGTCCGCGATCTGCAGTGATGGTTGAAGGGCAGACGAAGTTTGCTACCCATCGCTCGACGAAGGCGTGGGCCAATGTTTCAGCAGTGATGTCCTTGATAGGTACTGCTTCTAGCCACCGAGTGAAACGGTCTACGCAGGTTAAGAGGTAAGAGTATCCATTTGAATCTGGTAACGGTCCTACCAAATCCAGATGAACATGGTCGAAACGAGCATCGAGAGTTTTAAACGAGTCTAAGGGACATTTATTGTTTCTGATAACCTAAGATTTTTGACAGCTTACACAGGAGCGTGCCCACTCCCTCACGTCTTTATTCATACCAGGCCAGCAAAACCGTTCTGCTATAAGCTTGATAGTTGCACGGACACCTGCATGAGAAAGTTTGTGCAATGTATTGAAGACGTTGAGTCGATAATGCTTCGGCACGATTGGGCGATCCCTACCTGTAGATGTGTCACAAAGTAAGGTTTCCTTACCTGTTCCCATCTGTTTGATACGTAGTTTAAGGGTTGTGGACGATAATTCGTGCTGAAGATCACTGTCTTCTTTTTGAAGCTCGGCGAGTTTAAGGAGGTCGATGCCTTGGAAACTGTTCAAGGAAGTTATGCGAGATAAGGCGTCTGCAACTACATTGTTCGCTCCAGAGATGTGTTGAATATCTGAAGTAAACTGCGAAATGTAGTCCAGTTGTCGAGACTCACGTGGAGAGTACTTGTCAGAAGGAGAGCTTAACGAGAAAGTGAGTGGTTTATGGTTCGTGAAAAGAGTGAATTCACGGCCTTCGATATAGTGTTGGAAATGCCGTACAGCACAATACATAGCTAGGAGTTCCCTATCGAATGTGCTGTACCTCGATTCGGTGTCTAGCAACCGTCTAGAGAAAAATGCTAAGGGTTTCCAGGAGTTGTTAACCCATTGTTGTAAGACTCCTCCGATTGCCCAGTCGGATGCGTCTACTGCGATACTAATGGGTGCTTCGGTGTCCTGATGTGCGAGCATTGTTGCTTTAGCAATAAGTTCCTTAACTGTGGAGAATGTTCTTCGTGTGGTGTCGTCCAGATTGATGGAGTTCGCAGTTCCAAGAAATTGATCGGTAAGAAGTTTCATAAGTAACGCTCATTTAAGTATGAATCGTCTATAGAGACTTACGAGGCCGTTAAACGTTCGTAGTTGCTTGACGGTGGTCGGTTCTGGGTAATCCAGAATGGTCGCCACTTTGGTTTTAAGGAGTCGGATACCTTGAGCATCGATAGTGTGTCCCAGAAAGTCTAATGAGTCGGTCCTGATTTGGCATTTCTGAATGTTTACATTAATGCCGTGGTTTTGTAGTCGTTCGAAAACAAGATCCAGATGCTGGAGATGCGATTCTCTGTCCGGACTTACTATCAGGCAGTCGTCAACATACACATGTAAGAAGCTGAAACCTCGAAAAACGTCGTCTATGAAACTTTGGAATGTTTGAGCAGCGTTCCTTAGACCGAAAGGAGTTATGATGGCTGTTTTCGGTATGTCGTCAGTAGCCATAGGGATTTGGTTATACGCTTTAACCAAGTCGATTTTCGAAAAGACAGTTGTACCTTTCAAGGTAGCTGTCAAATCGTGAATGTGAGGCAACGGGTAACGATCGGGAATGGTTTTTGCATTCAATCGCCGACAGTCGCCAGTTGGACGCCAATCGTTGCTGTCCTTTTTAGGGACCATGTGCAACGGAGATGCATATGGGCTATTTGATGGTCGTATGGTCCCTTAGTCTATCATGTGATCGAATTCGTTTTTCGCTAACCTTAGCTTTTCAGGAGCTAGTCGCCGTGCTTTAGAGAATACAGGTGGTCCTGTAGTCGTGATGTGATGTGTAACATTGCTGGTTACACACGGTAGTTTCGGTTGAGTTTGTTGTATCCCAGGGTACTTATCGAGTAGTGGCTGACAGAGTGGGTCTATCATATGCTTAATTGTGACTGGGGATAATTTGCAATCAGGAAAGAAAGTTACGCAAACGGACAAATTGTTTGTTTCCGTCTACTAGCCTCCGTTTGCAAGTATCGATGATTAGATTATGGTGTTGTGGAAGGTCCATACCAATAATTGGCATAGAAACATCTGCAACAACGAGAATCCAGTGGATGGGTTTGCGTAAACCCACGTTAAGGTAAACGTACCTTTTGCCATACGTAGCGATCGGTTTTCCGTTTACCGCCTGTAAGTTTAGGGTCGATTCGTGAAGTCGTCGTTGGGATTCGCTGGGAGAACGCTAACTTCTGCGCCAGTGTCGACGGGGTAGCGAACTCTCGTTGTCACATCTGTGACGTATAACAGACGGCTATGTTCGCCGGCTACGGTTGCCGTTAACGCGTGCCGGCTTGGAAGTTCCCCGAGTTGTTTTTCGAGTCAGTCGGTTTCGTGTTGGGAAAATTGCAGGGTTTTCTGCAATTTCTGGAAAACTTTCCATACTGGTTATGATACCAGCACCAGTCGGGGTTATCCGTCTCTCGTGGTCTAGAGACAGATCGCTTACGTGAAATGCTTCTACGTGGGGTGCGCGATCTCTTACGGTCGGTACGAAGATTAAGATAACGCGTGAGTGTATGACATAACTCGGTTATATCATTCCGAGTCGTTTGAGGCTTTTCTTTGACTGAAAAAACCTCTGTCGTAGATTTCGTAATTTCTAAAATGCGGTTGGCAGATGCAGCTAGCTCGTCTAAGGCGTTGTTCTGAAACGAGACCAGAACTGCTTGCACCTGTTGGGGAAGTTTTGACAAGAAGAGTTGTTTGAATATACTTTCGTCAAAAGTTCTTGGGCCTATAACCTCTCTCATCCGTTGCAACATGTCTGTCGCAGAACCGTGTTGCAGGTCGATGTTATTAAAGAGTTGATCTAACCTTTGTCGATCGGTCAGGTCTCCTCGTTTAAGAATCGAACGTTTCAAGATTTCGTAAGGTTCGGAAACATCACTAGTAAACATACTAGGTGTTACGTACCTGTTGAATTCCCGCGGTAGTGCCTTGACTACTGCGAGGAATTGTGCACATGTGTCGTTCACGCCGTGCTCGGAGAAGTCTGCTTCTGCGTAGTAAAACCAGGCTTCGATGTTGTCGGGCCAGAAAGGCGTCAGTTGAAACGAAGGTGGGGACAAAGTCTTAAGCTTGAATACTTTGGGTGTCTGTTCAGTCATGGTGAAATATGAAGTACGATAACGAACGAGGGGAAAAAATATATATATCCAAAAAAAGCATGAAAAAGATCACAATGTTTAAAAAATAAAAAATAAGTCAATTATATATAAAAAAATCCCAAAAAGGAACAGACTCACAGTTGCAATAAGGTGTACCGGATCACGTCGGGCTAACCAATGAAGATGACACAGGTATTCAGTGTTTGACAACTCTTTTACCAGTAACACCTAATATATTTCGTTCCCACCCAGAGAAATCAAGAGACAGAGTCGAGGAGATCGGAAGAGTATATTTGGCGATGACCAAAATATCGGAATTCTCTGATCTAATCTGGCTAGCGATTGCGATAGATGTTGAGCACGGCGTTACCACACGTGATCTGGTACGGATGCCTGACCGAGCGCCTTCAGCTAGATGAGTCCACTAAAACATATGGTCAGCATCCAATGTCGAAAACTTACAGGGCTATTTATTTTGGGGATTTATTTACCGCTACAATGGAATACAATGATTTGACTGCGTATGTATCTAATCAAAGGAGGTAATATTTATAACTCAGTACTATTTACCATCGTCTGAAGCAAATATATAATGATTGCAACCAGAAGAACGTTAATATCTCTCTTACTATCCTTTTTTAGGTGCAACAGTGGCACAAAATCCTGAAAAACTGTCCGAAATTATAAAAATGAACATGAAACTCATCATGACATTGCTGTTTCTTGCACAGTTTTGGTAGCCTCGACAACAAGACAGTTTTGATGACATCATATGCTTTATTCACGTTATTTTATATTAAACTAAACCAACAGTCCACTCCCAATGTATTTATGGGTGAAAACTAGTGTTCTGGCCGTAACTGGATATTGAATTGTAAAGGACATTGCGATGCTACGTACCTCGAGGGAAAAACCACTTTCTTCTACGTTTTATAATCAAAAAATAGATTTTCCAGTTCACTCGGAGTTGATTTAGACTTTACCAGTGAATAATATAGGAATAAGAAAGTGCCATACTGTCGTTGTTCACCGGAGTGGGTAGATCAGTTGACACTGGCTATTGAGAGCACGACAGCCTGGTCGATGTCGTCGAGGCAACAGACCAACTGAACTGCTCTTCGAAAAACTCTGCTCGTCGTCTAGGCGTCGGTAGATGTTGGTAATTGATATCTTGCTGTCCTCATAGATTGTTTCACTTACGCCAGACATCTTGCCGCCAGTGATTTGTATGAGTTGAAGGAGCCTCTGGTAGTTACTAGAAGCAGCAGCTACATTTAGCCCGTTTTGACTATCAGACTTCCCTATACTTACGCAAGCTTTGCAATAATTTCATTATATAACAACATTTACCCTCAAGCTCGTGGTCACTCAGGGCAGACCTAAGTGCTTCAATGAGTTGTAAGGAGCCTTTCGGAACCCAATGTTTATAAGCCGGACGTTTTTCGAAGCCACAAGCGACTTTACTTGTCATTTTCGTAGTGTCATGCAGCCAATGCTCATCTATAATTTTCGGTAGGTTGATAGCTTGCCTTGAACCTTTCTCGGTTTGATATTTGGTTGTATACGTATATACAAAGATTGAGTAAATAAACTACCCGTAATCAAATGAAATATTTTAAGAAGATCTGAATCTGTACAACTATATCGATTAAAGGCATACTTAAAAGTACAAGTTATCGATTAGGTTAACTCTGACAACCTGTTCGTCACAAAGCTTATTTATTAAACGAAATATTGTAGAGCATATTTATCTTAGCTCACGTGCATGCATTCTGATGTACTGACGTCGCGTTCTACCAGAAGACATACAAGGAGAATGGCTAGTATCTGATAAAACAGCACCTGTCAGAAGTTTACAAGACTTAAGATGTCTATCCACAACCATATTAATAATGACCTCAAAATATTCACCACACACCCTTCCAATAGCCTCAAATACTCTCCAAAATACAGCGAAGGCATATGGCCTATTCTCATTGTAAGTCAGCCGGCAAAGTTTCTTCGATCCCACTAAAAAATAAGTAAATCAAGAGTGATCGAAGGCGAAAATAACACCAAAATAAGTGGCCTTCAACACTGTTTTTATCAAAGAATCTTCAATGGTACAAGTTTCGTGCCGCTAGGAGGATGTCTTTATTCTGAAATCCTGGAAGGTGGAGTAGAGCGCGAGGTCACTTTTTGAAACACACAAAGAATTTCGACATTCAATCTAAGATAATAGGATATACAATCCCTATACAAAATAAGGAAGTGAATAAATACTTAAGCTTTAGTGTCCTGACATTTACTTAGATGTTTGTGGTCAACTCTTAACTAATCGACCTAAGTTGATTAGGTGCTGTTTATGTCTCAGGCTGAAGTTAAAATTTCCATATTTAGACGAGTTAACTGAGAGAAGACCAACAACAGACTACCATTCAGCACGAGAAAAGAACTAATTCATTTCAAGGTGATGGCAAAGAGGTGAAAATCGGCATATATATAGTGAGATCGTCCGCATGTTTAACAAAATTGAAGATGGCATATTATGCAGAAAAAAAGAGAAAGGAAGAATAGAAAGAACAGTTCTTAGTGGCACACCTTCATGAGACAGTAGAGACGTTAAACATTTTCCTCCAGATAGTGTTTCGTTCTCTTCCAGAGGGGTAGGAACATAGCCAGTTTGTTATCTAGCTGTCCATATTGACGCTGATTAACTTGTTAAGTGAAAGTTGTCTTGAAAGGGTCAAAAGCAGAAGTATAATCCAGAAAAGCGCATCGAACACACTTCTAACCTTTTTTTAAGCTGAACGCTATATTATAATGCACAATAATAACAGCATCTAAGGTACTTCTTTTACAGACAAACTGATACGGATCAATATGGTCTTTCAATGCAGGGCGAAGTGGGAGTAACAGTAGTTTTATCTTTGTTTGGGGGAAGGTGAAATAGTTGTTGCGGCTCTAAACTTCACATTCTTATCACCAGACACTTTCTTAGCTATTGGGATCATTATATTTCTTCACATTTCCGGAATGAGATTAGTTAACAATGATCTGTTAAAGAGATGCTCGTTGATGGGTAACGCAGAAAGACGGTACGTTTTTTCAAAAGGGAGGTTTGGCATACCTTTCTGGTGTTTTCAGTGGCGTAATGAAGACTTAGACTGTTTAAATATTCTAACTTGCACGAAGAATGTTGTGTGGAGATAATGTCAAAAAGTCTGGAGGACATTTGTCGAAAAATAGTGGTAGTTGGACGAATTTATTTATTTGTTTGAACACAAATAATGGCACAAGGGGGCACCAGATATATATGCGCCACAAAATAACAATGAGAACGGGAAGAGAAAAAGAATGTAAGGTGAGTATAAGAGAGAAGAAAAGATAAAAGAGAACAGTAGCGACCGCAGATTAATGTGTGGTAGTGTAATAATAATAATAATGGGGGAAATAAAAAAGTACGACCAGAAAGAGTTCTATCAGTTAAGGAAGGAACTAAAAGAAGGCTACAACAGGATCGCCACTGGCTTCCATTCTGAGCCATATCTGATAAAGTCTCTATCCACCGTGTTACACCGTCTCTCGGACCCCAACAAGGGAATCGTGAAGGATCAACAGGAGTCAGTCCTGCGCAGCTTTTTTTCATACCGCGACACCATGTCATACACTGACTACCTCTCAGCTTTTTCCAATCAGTCCTGGTGTCCGCAAACAATGCACGACGAGAAATTCTCTGAGACGACATTCGTGGAACATGTCCAAGCCACCGAAGCCGATGTTTCAAGATGGTGACACCAATTGCATTATCATCTCTGTGCCTGAACACAGGATGCCGAACCTCTGCAATACTAATATAATGTTGCCACTGGATGTCAATAATTCTTCGGAGACAACGATGATCAGGCACAGAGAGTCGTCTACCATCCCCAACTCGGAGAGGCCAGGTTTCACAAGCATAGAGCAAAACTGCTCTCACCGACGCGTCGTAGATCCGACCTTTTACAGCTAGACTGACATCACGAAGGCGCCAAAGATGGCCCAGATGGACATAAGACGCTCTGACTTTCAATATACGTGAATTGATCTCATCACTCACAGCACCAGCATTTATGCAGCTACCCAGATACACGAACTCCTCGGCCCAGAATAAGTGAAGGTTCAGGGTCTTGCCAGTCTTGTAAAAGGACTTCGCACTTCGAAGGTGCAAAGCACATACCATACCTGCGGACACTATCCGCCAACCGGTTAAGTGCCGGTTGTGTGGCTGCGGTAATATCGCACAGTAAGACAACATCATCCGCATACTCCAGGTCGGAATGTTTTTCCCAGACAACAGATCCACACGACCACTGCCTACAGACATCAGAGTTATTTTTGCAACACCATCGATGACAAAGTCAAAGAGGAACAGTAAAACTGTGCAACCATGTCTAACCACACAGCCTGAATGGAAGAATTGAGAAAGGTGGCTGTATGCCCTCACTACATGAGGTGTTTGTATATAGGGCTTTGAGGATGTAAACAACGTAGTCCGTTCCCTAATCAGAAATTCACCATCACCTTTAAAAAGAGCCGGAGGTAAGTCATCTGGGCCAGGTGATTTGTAGCGTTTCAAGAGTTGGAGTTCTTTGCGGACTTCCGCCTCATTTGGTAGATTAGTCGTCGCGGGCCATGGAGGGCAGGACGGTTCGACCGGTGTTGCCGGAGCAGCGGGTCAGTTGGACTGTCCTTCGGAGAATTCTGCACATCGTCTAAGACGTCGATGGATGTTAGTGATTGGCATCTCGTCATTTTCATAGATTGTTTCGTTCAAATCAGACTTCTTGCTGTCAGTGACCCGGATGAATGGAAAGAGCTTCTGGTAGTTACCAGATGTAGCTGCTGCTTCTAAATTATTGGTACGCTCTAATTACCAGGCTTCTCGGTCCTTACGCAAGCTTTTCCCGGTTTCATTACGTAACATCCTTCGTTTATGGTCAAACTCACGGTCACCCGGAATGAATCGACGGGATTCGACGAGTTGTAAGGAGCCTGAAGAAACCCAGTCCTTATAAGCGGGATGTTTCGTGAAGCCGCAAGCGGTTTTACTCTCCATTTTCATGGTGTCATGAAGCTGAAACCAATGTTCACCTATACTTTTCGGTGGAATGATAGCTAGTCTAGAAGCTAGCTTGGTTCGATACTTACTAGCAACAGAAGTTGCAACCAGCTTGCTATCATTAATCCGTTGATGGCGGTCACTTCGTTGTCCACTGAAATGTAAAGTAAGGTTGGCACAGACCAGGGCATGATCAGAGTCCAGATAGGTACTCCAGAAGGAGAGGTAGTCTTTTACACAACCACGCCAGCGGTAGCTGATCGTGATGTGATCAGTCTGAGTACAGTCTTGAGATGAAGACGGAGGACGCCGGGTGGCACATCGGCGATGACTGTGCCGAAAGTTATTGCCAGCCAGAAACAGGTTGTGGTCTGTGCACAGTTGCAGTAGACGGTCCCCGTTATCTGTTCTGCGACCAACGAGTCCCCATCGGCCACATAAACTACTCTCTTCTTTGCCTAGACGCCCGACCTGAGCATCCAAGTCTCCGGCTAGTACTACAATATCTGTCGAACGCACTTTCTGGAGAAGAACAGATAACTGGTGGTAAAACTCATCCTTGATTGCATCCGGGCTGCAATCTGTCGGGGCATAGGCGGAGATGACGAAAAGACATCGTTTTTCAGGCCGATTTCTTCTCACTTTAATTGAACTTTCTAATCTAACAACACATAACCGACTGTTAATGGGGATCCAATCGATTAGTGCTGTCTCAGCTCTAGCGCTTAGTGCGACACCAACGCCAGCAAGACCGGACGAAGATGCCACAGGGTCCCTGGATAGGCTCACGTAAAACAAGCTTCTCGAAGCGATAGATGGAGAGCGAATTTGTAGTACTTCACCAGAGTCTTGAATACGGGTCTCGGATAGACAGCAAACATCGATATTAAGACTTTCCAAAGATATAGCCAGCTCTATCTGTTGTCCGACCTGCATAAATGTGCGAAAGTTGAAGGTAGCCAGTTTGAATGATGCACGTGGTTTCAGAAAAACTGCTTCAGTATTCATATTCGGTGGTAACGTACAATTTTCAACCGGACAGTGACTCGAGATCGTTTAGATAGAAATAATTTCCAACATAAGCGAGCTGCTGTATAAGTTGAAAAGTAAGGATATGCAAGGTGAGAATGGAAGTGGATGGATAAGTGACATAGTACATAAAAAATGAAAGTGAAGGTTACCAAATGGTTATGGGTTATTTGAATTGTAATAGGAGTGCGAGTATTATAACCAATAACCGTTGTCATTTCATTTTAATTGTGTAAGGGTTATGATACTGCCCGGGTGCCAAGACTGAAGCAGGTGGGTTTTCTTAGGGGGCCACTCCCCGAGCCTTTGAATTAAAGGTCTGACCCACAAGGCAGTGGTGCATCGTCAGGAGATGCAGTCCCATGGCAGTCGGTGACAAACAATTGGTTCCCTTAGGATCCTGGAGCCCATGTGCACCATTGGTTTGGGATCAGGGTTTCCCAACTCCCCTAGATGGACTTACCGTGTCCACCGGCTCAGTTAAAGCGCCGGACGAAACCATGCAGACCATGCGAAAACTAGGAAATAAAGTTGAATCTTTTTAAAACCTTCTAGATGCATAGTTGAAAGGGTAAAAATTAAGTTGCCAAATGGGACCGGCGAAGTCCATCATGAAGTAGAACTTGGTTTGGTCATTGGAAAATCACTGACAAATGTCAAAGTAGAAGAATTATATTTATCAATATTAGATTGTGGTTGCGTTCGATCTAACTGATCGACCACTTCAGAATCAACTAAAAGGACTTTCATGGACGTTGGTTAAATGCTTCGATACAGCTTGTCCTATGGAATCACTACTGGCCGGTATTTTAACTTCACTTCAAGAATTTCAAGAAGTAGAGAATGAGATTTCGTTAAAAGTAAATCAGTTGGAACGGCAACATAAACATTTATATGAAGAATATAGGCATGAGTTTTAGAATTGTGTTGAATTTGCAAAATAAACTACAAATAAAAAAGAAAGATGTCTAAATACGGAGAAAATTCTGATTAGTTCTCAATGATTTCGCCAAAACGTTGAGGAAATTTTGGGGTTTTATCAAAGAATATGGGCTGGTTTCCCAGTTTTCGGAAATATTAGAGGAAAATCAAAATTTACACAAAATAACTTAAAATTCTCGGGGTTTTGATAGCTTTTCCCCAAAATAGGGAGATCGAGGTGTTGCAATCCGATTTTGCAAAGTCCTCGAAGCCATGCATTATGTAAGTACTTTTCATTAGAATGATGATTGTGAATTGAGTTAAATTTTCTCACCACGATCTTGCTCTTTTTGTAACTAGTTCTAGTCACTGATTCCCAGATTGTATACTTCGTTCTACAATGTTTACTTAGTGATAACGTTAATGTACCACAGGGTTATTCTTGTGTACATATGTTTAAACAAATATGCCACTTAACTCGGGATTATTTCTATCCATGTTGCACCGTATAGTTACATAATGAGTAAAAGTGAACTGTCAATATTATGAAGTAATAGAAAACTAACCGTTTGTAAAAGACTCATTGGCTTTTCAATTTCACTTCACGTTAATAAATTTCGGCGACTAAAAATGTCTTCCGACGTCAAGTGCATGTCAGCTTACATGTATGTTAGCGAAAATACATTTCACCGACAGATGTACAGTCACGATTGTCAACATAGGGGATGAGAATTCGAAAAATAGGTGTGATAAAGTCTGTTGTATCATGAGTGACACGCAGTATAGAATATACCTTCAGTAGTAATACCAACGATAATAAAATGTTGAACAAGCTTAAAATACCAACAAACGGAAATAGCTAGGAGGAAAAGTAATTACGTAATGTGCGAAACTCTCTGATACCTAGTTTGAGCTAACTGCAAGACAGACTGTCTCAGATCTATGATGGATTGGTGTTTGTCCGTTTCGAGTGCCAAGTTATCGTCATAAACAACTAGTCGTCTCTTTAGTAAAAACAAGTATTATCACCTCGCTAATCCAGTAAGTTACATATCTGCACCGATTTGGATCATATCATTTATGAGTTTGGCGGTAACATTTATTTTATGAAAATGCGTATCACGATTCCTAAAAAACTACCGGAAAAGAGCCATAACTTTAAGTATTATTATTTGGTTTAGATTCTTTAACACCCTGTAACCCCCGATGCACAATGACTGTTTTGCATGGTTAGTGATTTTCACTGCATCATGAAGTGATAAACTGAATCGATTAGGTGATACAATAAAAACGGGGAGCTTGTTTGAAATCAGTACACATCGGTTAAAGACGAAACAAAAAAACGTATGTATGGACGTAGGGTATACTGAATTTTTATTATTCAGGGAACAGAAAACCCCATAGATAAAACAATCCGAAAGGAATCAATTATATAACCACTTGCATAATTGTTTTAAACGCTCACGTAAACAACCTCAACTATAAAAACGAACATACACCATTTATTTAGCGTTAAAAAATTGAAACTGATCAAAGTAGTAAATTAGTCTAGGTATGGAATAAAAAAAGGAATTTATAGAACAAGTAAGCAGGAATTTTATTACTTATAAAGGGATATGCATCACGAAGTTACGGTCATCAAAATCTCTGTTAAAGGAAAAGAAGTAACTCCACTTCCAATTTTTTTTGTAGCCAATGACCGGAAGCGGTATCTTGAACTGCAGCATCAGCTTATTAGGGAGATGTTTTAACACTTTCGTTTTGACTGAACACGTTACCCAAATACCAAAAAAACTGCAGAAAGAAAAAGTGGAAAAGGTAAATAAAAAAAAACAGAAATGAGTAACAGTTTTAGGTATTGTCTTGTGTATCGAAGGTGGAAGTGGTGTATGATATGGATTTTATTTCATAAACGATAATTATATTTGGAGGTAACAATTAAAGCTATTCTCAGTATATGGTTGCGTGAATTGTTAAGCTTTGATTGAGATCATGAACCGATCAATGTCAGACCACCACTAAAAAACCTCGGTGAGAGACATTTACCTACCGAAGACAATGGAAGATGGTTGCGCAATATCATGGGTTAGTTGAAGTTAGACATTAAAGCCGCTGGATGCCCGCCCAGTGGTCTAGAGTTTAAACGTTGGGGCGCGGGGCCGAAGGTCCTGGGTCCGAACCCCATGTGCAGGATTGCGGATGTGCACTGCTGAGGAGTCCCACACCAAGACGAAACAGCCGTCCAGCACCTCCAGGTTTTCGATGGTAGCCTAACATTGATCGGTTAATGATCTCAAATAAAGCTATTCTATCGCTAATTGCATGCTCATTATATACATTTCGTTGTATTAATTCATTTTGTATTGTTTGTTTCAATCTTCCTATTGATTTTAGGACTGCAAATGATCAGTCTCTTATTAGCATATGCGCATCCTGTGCGAATCGCCTCGATATTGCCTTAATTTACAAGCATTATAAGCAAAGATGGATGATGGCTAGCAGTGGAATCCAGGACGCGCGTTTCGTTCTATTTGGGACTCGTCAGCCGGACGTACCAGCACAAGCTAGTGGCTGTCTGGGCTCAGTAGCTAAGTGGATAACGCGATGGTGTTTGAAAAGAACAGTACTGGGTTCGAGTCCTGGAGTGAACACCAAGTATGGGATGCAGGTACACCCAGTTGGCGAGTCCCGAATAGGACGAAACGCGCGTCTTAGATTCCACTGCTAGCCACCACCCATTTTTTCTTATTTCGTTGTATGAAAATGTGATCACTTTAAGAAAATATAGCATCATAATATGTTTAGATGTAGCGTTTGTCAACGACAGTTGTTCGATGGACCACAAAATGATTTGATACTCTGAACTAAACCAGCCCCCAAATGCCCTGGTACGGCCGAGAGTGGGGAGAGTCCGCTCTCCCTATCAAAATGCTCTCACATGGCCACGCGTATATAGCCTCTGTCAGGGAAGTCCTACTCCCTGCCTTCTCGTGGCGAGGGTGTTGTTTACGAAAATAGGAGGACGAAAAGCGAATGTCCGGCGCTTTAACTGGATTCCAAACCAATGGTGCACGTGGGCCCCAGTATCCTGCGGGAACAAATGGCGTATGAACTAATTGTTGGTCACCGACTGCCATGGGACTGCATCTCCTCACGATGCTCCACTGCCTTGTGGATCAGACCTTCAGGTCGAAGGCTCGAGGAGTGGCCCCCTAAGAAAACCACCTGCTTCGGTTTGGGCACCCGGGCAGTATCACAGCCCTCACACATATCGAATGAGGTTTGTGTGGCGCATATGTATTTGGTGCCTCCTTGTACCAATATCTATGTGTTAAAATAAATGAGTACATTGAGCTAGTTTTACAAACAAATGATTACGGTGGATTGTCGTTAAAATTTCATCTCGAGATTTAATGTGATTATAAGATGAATATCATACAGGAATAATGTCTCAATTGTGCTAATGTTGAACAGCCTTCAATCAACTATGTAAAATAAGACTTTATTAGCAAAAAACTACATTTTTTGTTTTTAAAACGTGCAGTGTCATATCTACACACGTAGAATTATTCGTTTACTTAACAAATACTCTGGATTACAAATCAATACATGATAGATTGAAAATAACATCAACACTTATTGGAACACACGTATACACTTAGCTAAAAAGCTCTAGATTCCATTCCTGGTCATCACTAAATGCTATCACACTATGTTTACAAATAGTTACAATACAGTTTTAAAAAATGGCAATATCACCTACAAAATACTGGTACATTTATTTCCACACGACACCCCCCAAGAAAAACAGATTATTGAACTCTTCATAACATCATATTTAATAATTACATGTTGTCATCAAATTAATCTAAATGATTGTACTAAAATCTGTGTGTACGGTATACATTACTTTTGTTTGACAACACACCATTCAAATAAGTTTTTCTTGTTCTGTGAAATATAAACTACAGAACAAAATTTCATTGTTCTATCAATTCATACAAATTGTAAGGAACGGAAACAAGAGTTAAATTAAGGAGATGAATAAACGAATACAAAATAATCAATAATTGCTAGTTCAATGGAACTAGTGGATGACTATTTAATTTCTGTTCTACTGCTTACTGATTATAGTATTGGACAAGTTTATGACATTCATGCATTGTATGTACAACACAAATACGGCTAAATGTCTAAGGTATTGAATAGTTAGTGATCTACCTAGTTTTATTCCTTAAGCAGAAGTTACTTTTTTCATTCACACTATGAATTCATATAATATAGTTTAAAAAACCCGAATGGAGAATGTCAAGAATAAGTTAGTAGAAAAGTAGAGACAACTATTGTGAAAGATCGGACCTGGTACAACACGTGGTTTCTAATCAATATTGTTTAAATTAAACTATAAAAAGATGATTAACCTCTAAAAAAAAGTGTTTTCATCATTTTTATGAGATATCTAAACCTTTAATTGTATAAACTAGGCTGATAAGCAAGATAGATATGATGAAATGAATTTATTGATATATTTAATTGGGTAGTCGTAGCTCACTTGTATAGTACACGTTTATATACTATGTAATTATTGAAAACGATCTTAGTGGTTGAAGTTTGAAGGTCCTGATCCAGTAATTAATGATAATAATGACTTTATTCAATATTATGTGTTCAGATTAGACGGGTAAACAAAATAGATGGTTAAGAACTTGTTTGTTTAATTTAATGCTTTGCTGATATTACTTCAATTTGGTCATAGATTATCATCATGGATTAACTTTAACATGGAACCCGTAAGTTCAAATACAACATACTGATTGATCAGTCAGCTATAATAAATGTAGAGCCTGGTACATGATCTGAGGAAAGATAATGAGTGGAAGTGTTCCTTGCGTAACTGGATTTAACCCACATAACCCCTGTCTCCAACAACTGGCAGCGACAACCTCGAGGATCCCAATCAGGTACTCTGAATTTATTAACATGGCTTAGACCAACAAAAAGTTAGTGACTCCATGAATTGATGCCTCTACCTAGTTTGACCACACCGATTTTTCAACTATCTCTTACTCTAGCCAAATTTATATGTTGAGATAGACAGTGGTTGAAGACCTAAGTTGATGAAGATTCATACTGTAATCAACCAATTTTTCATCTCCTCTTTGTACCATATACTTAACCTCAACATTGCTCAATCGGTCGTTTCATGATACGTGGCAAATACTTCAAAGAAACTTACGATCAAAAATATGTAGTCTATGCATGACATTTAATTTTATAGGCCATGTTTTACAGTCATAAAGGGATACAGAGCGAACTGTTACTCAGTATGACTGATAGTATTAAACTATTTTGAAAATGATATACCAGAAGCACATTGAATATTTGTTGCCCTATATCATGAAATAACTGAAGTCAAAAATACGAAGCGTCTAGCTCTAGCTGTTATCAATTCATGATGAGGAACACACCATACCATACTACTAAGCAGTAAACAAAACAAAAACAAATTGAATATAACTTTCATCAGGAACTGATATCAAATATAGAGTGAATGAAAACCAAAGATAAATGGACAGACATTTAGTTCAAGGTTGAGATTCACCAGAAGTGTGCGCCTACTTCTCTACATGGAATCAAACTTAGAAACATTAAAGCCTCTCAAAGTGAGCTCCACATACCACTTAGACACTGAGTCTAGATTAAACTGTTTATGTTTATTAGTTTCAGTCGATTCGCAATACATCACTATTATCATACAATATTCTTAGGACCTGAGAATATCAATGTATTGAGTTATTCTACTGTTCATTATTCCTTGGACACCATTTCAATAAAATCTTCCCAAATCAGAACAATAATTCAACAATATACACTCTAATAAACCTAAAAATCAAAGACCCAGTAGGAAAAACATTAGAATTCACATAGAAATTTTTTGAATTTTCGAGTTGCAAACGAGAACTGGTTGACTGAAAGTTGACTAATTAGCATATTGCGACTTTTCGTTCAAGTTCAACGAGAGTTAATTGTAGATTCATTACAATTATTTAAATCACTTGGAAATACATCTTAAAACATCTTTTACATGATTTAAGCTTATACATTAAAAATTGGATAGAACCAGTACACAAAATTTCCATTTCTAAACGGTAATTTAGAGAAGGAGAAGGTACTTACGGCGAAGACAGAAGTCAAAAGACCTAATATAGCTCCAGCTAGTACATCTGTTGGATGATGATAATGATCAGTTACACGTGTGGCGCATATGTAAAACAAAACAGAAAGCAGAACGTATTGTAGAAATGGTCGTAGGAAAGGTATTACAGGTAGATGCAGTCGAGCCTGTAAATAAATCTGTAAAAGAAGTAATAAATTTGGTGTTGGATTAACGTATATTTTAGCATCTAAAATATACGTGTTTATCTTTTTTTTTTTAAAAAAAACAGTAGGGGAAAGTTACATGTACTGTAAATAACTCTTTATTCTGTCATTTAACATCAATAGATTGACCGAAAAGTACTTTAGAAAACCCTGGAAAGTAACAATAACTGGCTACATTGAACTCGAAAAAGAAGACAATACTGACAAGTTGATTAATTTACGAATGAATTACTTCAACATAAAAAAATTATTATAGTTTTTATTAGCAAAAAATAAAATATTTAGCACAGCAATTTAGTCACATTTGTTAATAAAAGTAGTTAATCTATTGATTAATTATTGTCAATTAGTGCTAGATCAATATATATGTAAATTTATCGATTAATCGGAGATTTAAAATGATAGATATTTCATTGTATTCTTTTTAAAATGTCATTTGAATCAATAGACGGTACATAAGTAAATCTTCAACTATAATCTTGCATTTTTCTTTCAATTAGTCTTTTTTCACTGAACAACTAGCAACAGTTACTCAGTCACAACAAACAGCCATGCCACCAGGATTCTGATAAGATATTACAGTTTACAACTCAATTCACAAATAAACATACCTATCTTTTTGTCAAACGTAAGTAGGTGTGATTAATATGTTGAAGTTAATTAAAATGAAGTTGGCGAAAATTGTAGGCATAACAACACAGTGTCAGTACTAAGTCCACCTTATATAGATTAGAAAGCCAAAAATCTTATGTCTCTAGTTAAACACAGTTTGAATATTGAGTCTTAATATCATAATCGTTATTAATTGATTTTATCCTAGCTATATCTTAAATGTGTTTAGCTTTCCACTGTAATCGATCACGTTGATGACTAACTTATTGACTTTCTCTGTGTTGACGTGAAGTCCGATGGAAAATTGGCTGATGTATATTTATATCAGGTTCTAAGTTCTTTATTATTGCCTTAAGATTAAATAGAGACATCTTTATATATACGTATAAAATGTAATAAGTTTAGCATTCATTCAAACTGCCCTTTTTACAAAAAGTTTGTCATTTTCCTGGAAAAATATGCCATTAATCAGGGATCGTATTTTTCCACTTTCTAACTAATTGATTTCCAGAGTTCACGATGCCGTTTTCCATGTGGCGAAATACAACAATTATTTTATTATTTTACATCATGAACTGGCTTTAGTAAGACAACCATTGAAAACTAAGAATCATTAGACATGTGTTTCGTTTTAGTATGGGACCCTTTAAAAGTGGGTATCCACGACCTCACCAGCAATCTTATACAATGGTTGGATTATGGATTTACTAATCTCTACAACCCAAAACAATTATTATTCTTGAATGGTATCAACTCTGACCTTGCCAACCAACTATGACGATATTTCGAATAAGAATTAAGCTTGATACAAGGGTCCTTATTTGATTAGTGAGTGACCTAAGAAACTATTATCGCCTGTTCACTTATCTGTTAAATGACATTTAATCAAGCTTTCGGCTGGTTGTCTTGTCTTTTAAAAGCAGTTCCATTGGAAATTTTTCGTCGATAATTCAATTTAGTGGGTAGTTATCAGTCTATGATATTGCATCATCGCACAGGATTTATGGATCAGAATTCCACTAATTTATCTGAACCATCCAAAATGCTTTGCGTCATAAATAATAAAATCCTCCTTTAGGACACATATTCTAATGTTTTTTCATACACATAGTTCCCTTTATTATCTTAAATAGAGCAAGAACAAAGATTGGTGCAGAATAATATGAATTCATTTTATTTCGTTAGGTTCTCATCAGCTGCTTACAACCTAAATTATTTGAAATTCAAATTATTACAGATATTGACATCTTTATACATAAGAGTGTGATTAAGGATCAATACATGTGTATGATGATGTAGCAAGCAAAGATTCAGATAGAGTTAATGAGCTCATAAAATGTTTGATTCGAATAAATAAATAAAGTTAGAGAGGGGAAGTTCTGGAACATTGAAATAGTGATTAGAACAATAAATAAGAACTTTCGTCTAAATTTGAACGAATAGTTTCACAATATTTGGGCGCCGAGTTAATTTGAGACATTAAAAAGAAGAATATATTTGTAAAATCTCAGCGAATGATTAGAACTCATGAAAATAGATTAATGGTAATAAAGAAAATATGAATTGAAATCAATCAGTTATATATGATGTAATTTATATTTCAGAAAGAGTTGCAATAATGACGTAATAAATAAATAAATAGGAGCAAATTAATAGAAAGAGTGGGGGTTATTGTTACCAGGGTAAGGAAAGATTTATTACTGTCTCTTTTTGTATACATAGATCTGGTTTTAAACGTTTGATTGCTAACGCTTCAGCGAATTTCAAAAGGTTCGAGTTTGATTGTTTGTTAATCACCTTGAAGGACTTCAGTATATCAGCTTTATGTCCTGTATTAAGGAGATGTCTTGCGATAGCACTGTTGAATGAGTTCAATCCATTTAATCTTAAACTTTTAGGAATATGTTCTTTGAATCGGACGTAGGCTCTCCTTTCTGTTCTACCAATGTAACTGCTTTGGCAGGTACATGTAAATTTGTATACACAGTTGGTGGTAACATGAAAGGGATACCTGTCGACCTTTGATTGTGTCAAAGAACATGTTGTTTTGGACAGGACAATCAATTTCGCTGCAGGATAGGTTCTTGTCAGTGCAGTTTTTAGTCTCATATTGATTGATCCTGTGACATCGTCACCTTTGAATTGAAGTTTAATAAAAATAGGCTTTTTATTTGCTGTAATTTCTTTCGGTTTTTTATCTTCACATTTGCCGTATTTCTCAATAAATTTCAGTGGGTATCCGTTATTCTTTAAACATTTTTTAACATTCATAACTTCCTCTTCTAGTGTATCGGAAGTACATATTCTTTCTGTTCTGTAAAACAGTGTTTTGACCAGTGCCTTTTTGTAACTGATTGGACAAAAGCTATTGAAATTAAGATAACTACCATTCCATGTGTCTTTCTTATAAACTGAACGTTGAACTGTACCATCTTTTCTTCTTTTCATCGCAATATCGAGAAAATGGAACTTGTTTTCTTTTTCATGTTCCATAGTGAAATGGATATTCGGATGTGCTTCGTTGAAAAACTCTAGCAGATTTATTGCTTGTTGTTTATTATTACATACGATGAAGGTATCATCAACATACCTCGAATAATACGTCATTTCATCAATCGCTCGTTTGAGTTTGGTTCTTTCGAGGTTAGCCATGAAAATATCTGCTAGGACAGGACCTAACGGACTTCCCATCGCTACACCATCGGTTTGTTTCTATATGATATCGTTGAACTGGAACTGAACATCTTTTGTACAAATGAGTAAAAGTCGTTTGAATTCTGGTACTGGTAGAGGTAGGATGTCAGAAAGTTTAAAACCAGATCTATGTATACAAAAAGAGACAGTAATAAATCTTTCCTTACCCTGGTAACAATAACCCCCACTCTTTCTATTAATTTGCTCCTATTTATTTATTTATTACGTCATTATTGCAACTCTTTCTGAAATATAAATTACATCATATATAACTGATTGATTTCAATTCATATTTTCTTTATTACCATTAATCTATTTTCATGAGTTCTAATCATTCGCTGAGATTTTACAAATATATTCTTCTTTTTAATGTCTCAAATTAACTCGGCGCCCAAATATTGTGAAACTATTCGTTCAAATTTAGACGAAAGTTCTTATTTATTGTTCTAATCACTATTTCAATGTTCCAGAACTTCCCCTCTCTAACTTTATTTATTTATTCGAATCAAACATTTTATGAGCTCATTAACTCTATCTGAATCTTTGCTTGCTACATCATCATACACATGTATTGATCCTTAATCACACTCTTATGTATAAAGATGTCAATATCTGTAATAATTTGAATTTCAAATAATTTAGGTTGTAAGCAGCTGATGAGAACCTAACGAAATAAAATGAATTCATATTATTCTGCACCAATCTTTGTTCTTTCTCTAGTCTAATGTTTTGTTAAACTCATTTAATCTTCACGATGCAATAAACCGTATTTGCGTGAAAGTAACCACTACACAGCTCACCTCATCACAATAATAATAATAATAATAATAATAATAATAATAATGATAAAACTTAAACGCGATTCCAAACATGTTTGTGTATTAAGTCACAAGCCACATCTATTGTACAGCTTAATAATCTTAACTAGTATATAAACCTCTTGAAGATGAATGAAACCCGAAGCATTAGGACAATCATTACTCACCTAATTCATAACGAAGTACAGTTTAAAAGGTCATTTTTAAAATAAATCAACCTACCACAGTGAAGAATAAACTAGCAGAAGCTGTTGATGCATGGCCTGACATGAATGACAAACTAAATAGATAAAATAATAATGACAAAGCAAAAGAATATTGTTGATGTTAAATTATTAAATATGATTTATTAGAAAGATGTTCACTGTAATAGTATGTAATGACATGAATGTAATTTTAGCTAAGTTGATTTTTGTGTTAATTTAGTAAAACTATGAAGATGAAGTAACAAATCTAATAAAAAAATTTAAGTAAATGATTGTATTGCTATCGTAATTCATAAGTTTGATCTTGAATAAAACGATTGAACAATATTTGGTGAAATGATCGAATTTGATGAACTCTTACAATGTATATTGATGAATTCATATGAATAAACTTTTCAGTTTTTGAAAGTTGATTCGATAAAATAGAATATGAATATTCTGAGCTTTTAATTAAATAATAATGCAAAATTAATGTTTGTGTCTTGCATTATTTTCATTCAAGACAGTAATCGAGCCAATTTTGGGTGCTAACAAAGATGGTAAATTGTTCTTAGTATAGCCTCTTGTTCTAGAGTAGGTACCTGGCTTTAATTAGGGAAGTTAGCATGACTGTTGTAATTTGTAGAATAGCATTACGGATAGGACCTAAAATCAGAAAACTATGTATTTAATTCCATTGTGTTAGGATAGAAAGGATATCGAGAAAGTTGGAACTTTTAGAACTAACATATCACGAGTTACTATTCTTTATTTTTACTACGTAATTACTGAATACCTGGATTATTGTCATTTATATTCTTAGTGCTGTAAGCTTCTTTTTGATGCATACACAATTGTCATATGGTTTACCTTCACTAAATTGTTGTAGACTAAGTACGTACTTACTACTTTGTTTTTTCTCTTGTGGTGTAGTCATACAGACAATGTAATTCGTGGTGCTATGCGATGAGGTAATTAATTTTGAGTTTTGAGTAAGTGACAACGGATGAATCGATAATAATAGGATTTCTTGGCTTGATGTACTTGACTTAGGACTGGATGTTAGGATAGAGGAAAGGTGTGTTGGAGAAAAATAAGAACATGGATTTTATGGGTCATTGTTTACGATCATTTTTTGTTGGTCAAATCGTGTTATTTGTCAAGTGAAGGTCGGTGGTCTGATAGGGATAAGCGTAGTCATCGTTAGTAGACCCTTTCGTCAAATAAACCGATCACGCGGGCCCTAAAAATAAGTCAGAATTCTTAATTCTAGTTCATAAAACATCGAATTTAAGTATTGTGAAAACAGTGAATACATGATTTTTCATGAGTAGGCAGAATATCTACTCATATTAGCAAGCAGTGCGACATTTAAAGACACAAAGCAATCGAAAGACGTGCTCTTTTAGATGAAAACTCAGAAGAGATCAAGAGAGCTGAATTAATTGGTTAAAAATAACTGTTTGACTCCGTAAGTTGCACAGAGTTTCAAAATAAAACTTTTAAGTGTACTCTGTTTTTACTCTATTTTGAGATAACATTGACTTATAATCAAAACTATTAAGAGTGGGAGAACTAATTGATTTGAATAAAGGAAAAGATTACTTACAATACATCAGCAATCAACTTTGAATTTGTACCCTGACATGTATACGTTGTCTGCAAACCAGTACAATTTACAGGGACATTTGGTTGGCAAATATCCCAAAAATGTGGCCTCAACCGGCCAAGATTGTATTTTGTAATTGTAGTTAGAAAAAACGTTGTTCCAAGAGATATAAGGGCGGCAACACAGAAATCATAGATAAATGGTAAAGACTAAGAAAATAAATAACGATAACATGAGTGATTAGTTACAGTGACAACTTACACCCTTAATTGAATAATTTTTATTTTCAGTACATTTCCTCAGTACAGCAGTGATTATCTCAACTAAGAAAATCTTTTCAAAACAGATTATTTTCTCATGAACACAATTTACTGTAACAAGTGGCGTGAGATAACTAACTACAGTTACTACTACATCAGTTATAGTATTGTCTTTATATGGATATTTGATACTCCAATCATCACAGAAGAAACTCCATTTATGACTTCCACAGTACTTGATCAGAAAATAAACACCATGAACTAAAAACAAGGTGAATCGAGTACGAGAATTAACTTACGTAAAATAATCGTTAATAAGTCCGAAGAAATACGAAGGGCTAATGGAAGATTCATTATCACAGTATGGAGTATGTTAACAGAGTTGATATCACTAATAAATTTCCCAACTCAATCGCAGTAAATGCTTTGACTACCAAAGACAAGAGTAGATACAATACAACATGAAACAAATGAAGCTTGAAAATGATTTCTTCATTTCATAAAACAAATAAGACAGGGTCAGATCAGCATTTAGAGTAATACGTAGTAGTGGATTTTCATACCGGAGCTTTTTGAGTCCATTAAACCTACCAACCATTGGGTGATGAGATAATATTAGTAAACATAGAATCAGGCAACCACGTAGCATCATAAGTATCAAAAATGAATCCAGCAACGGGGGAGGACAAGTGTTTGTCCGCTGTTGGAACTTTAACTACTGCCTGAAACCTTGGATCAACTGTAAAAGTTTTGAATGATGATATACGTTTTTTTGCATCCTTCCTAAACATTCGCTAAATGATATATTACAAGCCAGAAACTAAATTCAAGGCAGATTATGTACTACTACAGACTAATATATGTATTTTTTATCGATTTACAACAACGTAAATATATTTCGCTGTCAAAGTCCAGATAATGCTCAAAAGCTTTGATCCCTGTTAATTTTATGACACTTCAGGAAACATCCCGTCTAATCATTACGCTAAACGTAGGTTCTTTAAATAGATTTTAGCAATGATTCAACACTAAAAGGAAATCTGGGGTTATCATATGATACACAAGAGAAATCAAGGATATTACACCGAATAATTGTGAGTCGTTTTAAAGGTTCGAGTATGATTTTAAGATCAAATAAGTGAATTTAGGTGTGTCGCAACTATTTATCATTAGCATTCGACATTTACCTACGTGTTATCGTTAATTGAATAGCGTGAGACCTTAACAGCTATGGAAAATCAGCAGAAAAGCTCAGAGCCGGTCTCAATAGCGCATATACATTTAATTTTTGTCTTAGCTTACATCTTTAGTTTTAAAATTATCATATAGTTTTTATTTCCCTAATTTATTCTTTTACCTCAAATTACATTATTTATATCTAGTCGTTTTTACTATCAATGATACCGTTAATACCTTAACCAGTCTCCATAACTTCATTTAGATGTGCTGGCACGGTGTCTCAACTTGCCAAGTTCTATGTTGTTTATTACTGACTTACTGAAAAGAACTTTAACAGCAACCAGTTGTTCACTGGATTAAAAGGGAAGAACACACTCAACACTCAATACAGTATGACGTGACTCGTCGGATTAAAATCCAAACGAGATTTCAAGAGACCTACAAGAAAATGTTGTTTGTAATGGGCTGACAGTACCGGACTACTCCAGGCCATAAACATGTCAGTGTTGGTAGACAACTCTAAAAAAAACGAGGTAGGGGCGATTATAGCAGATGGTTCAGATTGTTACATAGCAGTATTTCTGTATAAGTGCTCTTGGAAAATGTTTCACTGGATTGGAAACGGAAATGATCAATCCACATTTTGTCACATCGATTCATTCTAAGATATTACGAGCATATCGAGAGACAAAAATAAAACATATCTAGACATTAAGTACGGAGGACTAAAAAAAGGGAAATACTCCAACGCTATGTGGAGACAGTAAAGCTTTATCATTAGTGGAGGACGACTATGGTAAAGCTCAAGTATTCTCAAACTACTGTAGGAACGTCACGGTAAGTCCTAACTTCAAAACAGGTATGAAACGCAAACCTGAAAACTATCGACCCGTAATTCCAGCCAACGTAGTTATGAAAATTTAGGAAACAATTATTCGGAAGGAGCTGTTTACGTATCTCGATGAAAACCGGCTCTTTTCGGAAAGGCAGTAGGGCTTTAGAATAGGTTATTCCTGTCTCGCTAGCTTATTAGTGACTCGTGAAAGCCGGTGTGCTCTTGAAGACCAAAAGTTACCTATAGACGTAGCCTACACTGAATTCAGCAAAGCTTTTGGCAAAGTTCCTCACAACCAACTTTTATATAAGTTAAGAACTATCAAGGGTTGAAGGCAATCTATTAATGTGGATAAAAGACTTCGTGGTTGGACGCCAACAAATAGTACGGGTGAACTCCAAGTTGTCCAGCTGGGAAACTGTGCTTACAGGAGTGCCTCAGGGTACAGTTTTGGGACCAATGTTATTCCCCTTGTATGTTAACAACCTTCCTAGTCTTCTATCATCATCTGTCTTGCTATATCCTGACGATGTCAAGATATGGAGAGCGGTAAAAAGTAAATGTTATAGCTTAGAGTTTCAAAATGACCTGGAGAGATTATCTGGCTGGTTTGAAATCTGGAAATTGCCGATAAATGCTTCAAAGTGCATTGTGATGCATATCGGTCACCAAGCAAGATACAAATACACACATGGTGAATAACATTGAGCTACCGATCGTCCAGACGCACAATGACTTAGGAGTTATTGTTGGGCAAGACTTAAAAACTACTACATATTGCCGTGCCATAAACGTCAAATGTTTTAGAACCCTATGGTCCATACGTGAGGCTTTTAATCATGTCGACGCTTGGGATTGACTGAAAGACCATCGTTGCCAGGACTAGCACAGGCCAACAGGATTCCTGCCCTTTCCAAATTGAAACCAACTTTCGTGAGGCCGTATTTGGAATTCAGTATTTTAGTAGCGGGTCCATGTTTCAGGTGTGAGGATATACAACGACTTCAAAGATGAAGGACGGAAATGGTAACAAGTTTCTCTGGCCTATCTTTTACAAACAAACTGAGACTCCTCTACCTATTTCCGTTATCTTACCGCAGGTTACAGAGTGATCTAACACTGGGTTACTGTATACTGAACAATGATCTTAGTACTAATAAGTCTTACCTTTTACTTCATTCCAGGATTGATCATTTAAAGGATATTATAGAACAGTTCAAAAACTGAGATCAAACCGTTTACGTCTGGAGTTCTGTATCTCACACTGAGTAGTGAATTAGTGAAGTTCCCTACCAGAACACGTAGTATCGGCACCTTCTGTAGACACATTCAAAACGAGATCGGACCTTCACAGTATTACAAATTTCGAGGACTGAGATATGTCGACGGACCTACTATCATTATTATTGAATTGAGAACTCGATGAAAGCACCCGGAGCTCTGAATTTTGCCGAAAATTTGACCGATTATAGGGAAGTCGCTATATTAAATTTGGAGAAATTTTGAGAAAATGCCTCTAAAACCCCAAAATTTCCTGGACTAGGGAAATTCCTTAAGATTTCCACAAAATTTACCTTTAACCTTGGTGAAGGTCATTTGACTTTGGGGATTTCCCCAAACTCGGGAGCTCGGAACTATATAATCAGCAGTATGAGAACTAACTAATATAAAAGTTGCAGAAAATAGATTTGGAGAAAACCCGAAAACCTAATTAGAATAATTCATGTTACAGTATACTAAGTATGATTTTGATACAATAAATACACAAAAGGAAATGTAATACACAACAAGCACGAAATCACTACTCTTGTTTGAAGCGCGTTGATTCTCCCTATATTCTGAAATACCGAGATTTGGTTTTCGTAAAATTCTCAACTTAGAGGCGGTTCGAAATACAATGAGAAGAAATTACTGAAATATCACCTGACAGTCTATGGGATAGTGTAACGCACACTTCAAAAGATTTACTGCGGAATACTATGTACAACAACCACTGAGTTGACAATTTCGTGATGCAACCTTGTTTGGGAGGATGAGTGAAATATTTGTTACTTGTGGTCTGCGATTGGATAGTCACACAGAGTATTCCTACTTGGCAATTATAAATTTAAAGTAATCGTCCAGCCTTCCTTTGGGATATTGGTCAGACCGTGTCATTACTGTAGCTCTAATAAGAGTCTCACAACTTACTGATTCTAGCAGCGAAAAACAATGCATTGACTTTTGGCTTCTAATATCTGTGTGGTGAGGTGCTGGGAGAGTGCTTTTACCCGCTTTATGGTGCAAAGATACGGCGCTGATCTCTTTTTCCTCTCAGTATGGTACTCCTGTTAATCGGGTGCATTAAGCCTAGTACATTTGATAATTAATTGAGGGTTGGTGTGGCATGGGTATAGATAACTCGTTTATTCTAAGCCATTAGGATTGTTGGAAGTTGCAGCATCTTTGGACAGTAGATCACTGAAGTTGGTAGCAACAATTAATTATGACATAAAAAGCTTAAGATATGTAACGGACACTTTTGCGTGTATGTGCGTGGCTAATTAGTGTTTGAAGGGGGGCCGGCAATCTGTAGGTATGTACATGGTATCTGGTCTCTTCTTGAGACGGTCCACCGAAGGAGCTATAGTCAGATCGATCAATAAGGCGTCGAAAGCAGGGCTTACCAGTAATTGGTAAAAGTGCGACCTTTCACGGATAAAAACCCCTTAATTTGTTAGTCATTAAGGTTTGCCCAGAGAAACACAAAGGAGAGGTTCAGGTAGCAGATGTAGTTCATATTCTATAAAGTCTTTGAGTAAAGATGATTTATAAAGGAACTAGCTGCGCTGTTTATCCTTTGCAGCATAAAATGGAATCGTTTGAAACATCTGGTCGACCTTCGAGCGTTACATCACGTTTTTAAAAATCGGAATCAACGCTACAGATCTGTGGGAAACGAAGTCAGCTTTTTCGGTTCTATTGAAAACTGGGAAGAGGACTGGTGTTTATAGATCTCTATTAACAGCTAATAACCGAAGTACTGCAGAAAAACATCGCTTAGTGGGTAACAGAGGAAAACTCCAAAGCTTTCAGTATTATCTGGCCTAAACCGTCGTTGGGAGGCTTAGATTAGATAACTTTTCAAACACTAACCAAGGTGTTATTATGATAGAGGTACGGGGTAAGCAACCACATGTCGAAGAAACAAAGCTTGCTAAAATGGTGTGAACCAGAAAATATCGTTTAAACCATTTAAACTGTAGCCTAAGAGTTGAAGAATCTTTATTTAGAAAGTTATGACGCCTCATGCTGAAAACTGAGATCCTTTGGGGGCCACGATGCCGATGTATCTTGTTACATTCAGAGCAACGATTGACGTAGGCACATAGAATATTCTTATAATGTGGGAGATTGGTAGGACCAGTCAACTAGCAGCGTAAATCAGATGACACAACTCGGTAGTTCTCGAAAAAGTTTCATGTTTAAGATGTTCTTTGAATTACCTAATGTTTATGTTACTTCTACCCCTCTTACTGAGATTTTAACCCAACTTCCATTATTCCAGAAGATAGATTTGAATCTGGGAAGGAACATCGTGAGCAGCGATTCGCTCCACATAGCATTTATACATGTCACGTTACATAGTATTTGATTCTGGCATAAAGCTTACAGGTAAGTTATCACCAAATACACATGAAGATACTAACTAAACAATGTATCATCTAAATATTAAAGATAATCTTGGGGTTATAGATTAACCTGCCTTCTACCAATTCGTGTGGATTCGTTATAACAAGGTGAGGTCCACGGACATGCATGAGCATTTTCGCAGAGACATTTTCAATCATATACATCGGCGTTACCACTCCGAACACAATTGTACGAATGTTTTTTTAATTTACACACACAGTGTTACTTCAGGCTAACATGGTAGAATATTAAGATACAGAAAACCTAAATTAGTTGAGTTTTTTCGTAATAAAGTGAAATTCGCACATACCGTTTTTGTCCGTATTCCAATTAACAGAGGTTTTGTAGGGCCAGTGAAATGTTGCTGGGACCTGGTCGGATCACCTGGTGGTCAGGTCACTTAATATCGAGTGGATTACCGATCCTCATCATGGTCAAATACAAAGAGTGCGCATCGATTAATCGCAATCAACCATAATGAAGTGCCCAGGAAAGGGCTTCATCACCAAAGTCGAAGTGGAAAACAATGGTCTTGAGACGACATGGACTAGGAAAAAGGAATGACAATCGAGAGAGCTTCGCAAATCTACGTGCATTCAACGAACTGGTTATAGGCGGCGCAATATTCCCACACAAACGCATAAGCAAAACTACATGTGTCTAACCGGACCACACCACGGCGAGCCAGATAGATCATATTTGCATCAATAAAAATTTCAGTAGAACAGTGGGACACGTGAGAACCAGGAGAGGAGCTGACATAGTTTCCGATCACCAACTGGTTGTGACCAAGATGAAACTGAAGCTAAAGAGACATTGTACAACTGGATAAACAGCATTACAAAGGTTCAATACAGCCTTCCTTTGAAATACTCACAAACTCAACGGATTAAAGATAACTCTCAACAACATGTTCCAAGCCTTACATTATCTACTGAAAGAAGAAGGAACTACTATTGAGGATAATCGGATAGGGATCAAAGAAGCATTAACTTGAACTTGCTGGAAGGTGCAGGGTCATGATAAGCACCATCACAAAGAATACATCTCCACTAAGAGCCCAGCCAAGATTCTAGAAAGGAAGAACAAGAAGACAGCAATTGAGAGGATAAATAAACAGGAACACAGAAAGTTTAGGCACAAGCTAAACATACAGAAGCAAAGAAGTCAGTGAAGAGGAACATTAGAGCCGACAAGCAGAAATACTTGGAACAGCTAGCAACGAAAACGGAAGAAAGACCGATCAATGGTAAAGAATGCAAGAAAATCACTGAAATTGAAGGACAGAGGGTCATATGGATGGAACACTCCAAAGAACTCTTGAACATTATGAAAACACCTTCGACACTATGGAGTACCTGAGAAGATAGTCACCATCACCCGGAATTCATATGACGGACTACACTGCAAGGTGGTGCATGTAGGACAGTTGACATATGCATTCCAAATAATGACCGGAGTCCAACAAGGCTGCTTACCCTCCAACATTCTCTTTCTTCTGGTGGTTGACTGGATTATGAAAACCGCGACATCTGAGGAAAAGCACATAATAAAATGGACAGGTTGGATGCAGCTAAATTTTTTGCACTGAACCGGCCTTTCTATCCCATACACACCAACAAATGCAGGTCAAGACAAACAATGTAGCAACAGCTATACATCCATAGGCTTCAACATACAGAACGGAAAAAGCAAGATGCTCAAATTTAACACAAAGAATACCAACCCGATCACACATGGTGGAGGAAGTTTTGAACAAGTGGAAACATTAATGTATCTGGGTAGCATCATTGATGAACGTGAAGGATCGGATGTAGACGTAAACATGAAGAATGGCAAAGCGAGGGCCACATTCCTAGAGTTGAAGAACCTACGGAACTCAAAACAACTGTCAATCAATATCAAAGTCAGAATCTTTAATACGAAGGTGAAGACAGTTCTACTGTACAGAGTTGAAACTTGGAGAACTACCAAAAAGATACAAGTATTTATAAACAATTGTCGACGCAGGATACTGAATGTCCGTCGGCTGGATACCGTCAGCAACAATCTACCGTAGGGGAGAACAAACCAGTTTCTAGCTGAGGAGGAAAATTAGGAAAAGACGATGAAAGTGGATAGGATACACATTGAGGAAATCATCAAACTGCATCACGAGGTAAGTGCTAACTTGTAATCCCGAAGGGAAACGGAAAAGTAAAAGACCAAAGAACACAGTGAGCCGACAATTGGAAGCAGACGTTAAAAGGATGAATGGCGACTGGAAAGAATTGGAAAGGATTGTCCAGGACAAAGTTGGGTGGAGAACGCTGGTGAACGACCTATGCTTTTCCATGAGGTTAACATACGTAAGTAAGTAAGTGAGTAAGTAAAGTAGGTATTCAGTACATTCCACACTAGATACACGGAATGAACACTTTCTTAGATTTCCGGAAATATTCTTAATAGACGACGCAATAAAGCCATAAGTCTCTGATCACGGGAAACTTTATCGTAACCATGAATAATAAGATCACCTTGATAAACTTCGACAAGATTGAGGTCAGTGACAGCATCATTCATCACTTCAGGAAATATGGCTGGAGAACAACCTAATTAACGTAGAAGGATATTGTATTTACATAAACCAAGACGAGTGTTAGTTGTCGAAATAAATCCAGATTGGTATAAGGGGTTCGAAGACAACCATCTTTTAGGTTTGCGTTCGAGAGTACCTTTGAACCATGAAGTAAGAATAGGTTAAGCTTCCACCGAGGTACATGTGTTGCCTGAGCAAACAGCAGTTTGGTCTTCATTGTATGATAACCGCATGTTCTAGAGGTGTTGTCATCAGACTTCAAGAGCATACCAATGAGATTGTCTTATGCTAAAGACTGAACTGGTTCAATTATGCATTTTGTGCGCTAATCATTTAGTGTCCAATGTACTGCTTCTCGAGCACTATAAGAAATTATTTCGAGTCTTTTCAAATTTTTCAAATCCATCACTGAAGGTCCAGTTTCAATGACTAAAAACTCACGAGGTATGATTACAGAACTATCATCTCTGATTAACAGTTCACACTGTCCTTGTGTGGGTGTTTTTTGTCGAGTAATCCCAGCACTGCAACCTAAGTAGGTCGTTCGACGACGATAGAATCGTAGGGATTTAAGGTCATGAGTCAAGTAATATATTCTATATCGCTTGTGTCGACGATAAAGCCATGAAATAAAACAAGAGAGGCATTTAATTCTTTCTGAATACGGAATGTACTTTGCGAAATCGTGGATAAAGATAAGTGACTATTATAAGCACCCAACCTCATTAAATCTGAATAACAGGGTTTTTTTATCACCAATGGTAAAATAAACAGTAGCATTACAAACCGATTTGATGTATCCTTCTATACCACACATAAAGCATTTAAGAAGACGAAAGTGTGGTGTTTGTTATATCCTAGAAAAGATGGAATTACGAGTAAGTTCGGAGACCTATTAATGGACAAATATTATCTTATTATTATTATTGTATAATTATTCAGTCATCAGATTATGTATATTTATATTTCCCTTATTATAAGCTTCGTTTTGATCTATAGATTATTATTGTACGATTTACCGTTCATAAGTTATACTCAGTTTATTATTTACTGTCTCCCACGTTCACAGCTACTTTTTGGCTTTATTGTGTATAAATGTTATTTTCTATTTTATGATGCGTTGCAGTCTGTTTGATTGATATATAAACCCCGTATGTCTGAAATAAATGATTCGAATAGTGGAGGCTGTTGTTGGCATCCTGGACTCAGCTGGGCGGGTTAGGCGAGTGACGGACCAGTAGGACACTAGACTTATCAGACCGGTCGGACGTCACTGGTTTAGTACAGTACAAGGGCGAATAAGTCTTATTTTGATTGGCGAAGAAACTACGCGATAACTAGTGGGCCACAAAGTCAATAACAGTGTTTATATGAACTAACGACTTCTCTGTACTTGTTGACTGCTTGAATTTGAATTACAAATACAATACGTTTGTTCGTGCTCATCTAATACTTGTTGGTTGAGTTGCGTTATTTCTAGGATTTTTAGTTTGTACAATAATTCAAATGCTCCTAATTATCACAGAAAGACACATAAATTACGCAAGCAAGATTTACCATGAGATAAACATTGACCGAATCTGTGCTCAACTATGTAGCCTGCTATGCGATCCTTTGCTGAATCATTTCTCGTATTTCTGCGATAAAGGGAACAACTACTAAACAAACGTGAGTTTTGGAGAAATTGAGAATGTAGTTCACCACGACGACTGAGCGAAGTTTTAGAAATTTTACTGACTGAAAATCAAGTTCATTCAGTGCTTCATTTCTTGGAATTGAACATTTGGGATTTTGAATTATTTCTCTCGTTAAATTTGGAATATTTATACCACCAGTCAATCGATCACGAATTTCAGCTTCCTATTGACCACCAAAATTGCACTTTGCAGCCTGTTTCTGCAGCCTATCATTTTATGAAACTTCCATCTCTCTCTGTATTCAAAGCTAGCACACTGTAAATGACCATGTAGTAATTCCTTGAGAGGTTCATACGACGGCAAGACAAACACTAGTTTTACAATTCGTTTCGATGTGTCCCATTTTGCCACACTTCAAGCATATAGCATGATGAAATGCGAAAAAGTTGCTCGAACGAAGTTTAATTCATGACAAACATATACCGAACTTGTGCTCACCTTTGTTTACTGCTTTGTAATTCTTCAGTAACTTGTTTTCCATGTTTTCCTGAGATCGGACATTGTCGTTAATTAAATGCCTATTCGATTGGTCTTGAGTACAAATGGGATTAGGACAACTAGGTAATGTAGTAGAATTCTTGATACCTGAAAATCAGTTTCATGCAATCTCGTAATTAATACATGTAGCCCTAGCATCTTGGAAGGAACACTTCAGCATTTGTATAAGCCCTCTTTCCAGATTTGATAGGTTAATTCCTGCAATTAAACAGTCATGCAGCTGGACATGAAGATGACCTTCAAAGTTACATTTGGTGGCTTGTTTCTGCAATTTGATGATAAACTCCCTAACCTCCTGGTTATTCTGAAGAATTGTTTCATGAGATTTTGCTCTTTCACGGCATTCGAAATTTGTACACATTATACAACTTAATAGTAGTTCTCTGAGAGTTTCGTAGGAAAGTAAAATAGGTTTATCTGGAAATGTCAAATTTCTCAGTACGTTGTAAACATCCTTTCCTATGAACGTAAGAAAATAATCCACAATTTTGTCATCTTTATCGTATCTTTTGGTTATACTCCTGATTTCAAAGCTTTACATGCAGTGACAAACCTCAGAATATGAATGTATATCCAAATGTGCAATCTCAGGCTCCAATGAGATATCAGTATTATAATTAAAAGTGTTCAAATTGATGTTTTAACTAAGAATTCCTGAAATGACGCGATTTAAGTCAGGTGGATTAAGGTAGTCGAAACTGAACATATTACAGTTGGAATTCTCATAAAGCGCCCAATCGAGTAAAAAGGAATTCCCAATGAATACAAATATCACAGCATGCATGCCTCAGGAAACTTATTACTGTTCAAGAATAGGTTATTATTATTACTGTTATTATTAAAATAATTCAACCAATTTTTCATTTTGTCTATCTGGTGCAGATATTTTTTCGGCGATCATACTTTGTTCAAAAAAGCGGTTCTTGTTCGACCGCATAAGTTAAGCAATGTTGGACTCCGTCAGTATTTGTATGGGCGACCGGCTGGGAACGCCGTGTGTCACCGACTTCGGTAGCAGAATCCAACCTAAGGTCACTTGGTAGTAAGGGAAACCTTGATAGCTAACTTGGGCGGCCGGCAGATATCAGACTAATTCACCAATTATCTGTAAACCGGATTGACTGGTTCACGTTTTTCAGGCTATCCAATGTGTATGCTTATGCATATGGATTGCACGAGTTTCAGCTTATGTGAAATATGTATGTGGGAATATCCAATGAGTGCGCGCGTGGGTTAGCACAAGGAACGCAAGCTGAAATATCCGCCTTTTGTATGATAAAACCAGCGGCCAAATTCTTCGGGTCAAAGACAGAATAAAAATATGGCAGCAAGTACCCGAACGAGGTGATTATCGACTTTCCTGAAAGAGTGCTTGTGCTTATGTGTAGGTCATAAGGTTCAGGAACGAAAACTTCTGTACCAGTGACATGCATGTAATATGTGCGTGAAAGTCGACTGTAACGGACACATTTGAAGGGAGTGGTGACCATCTACTTTCTCAGATGGGTGAACATACCTGTGTGTGTCAAGGGATGTATGAGTGAAAAATTATTTGTTACCTGTACACATGCAGACTGTACTTTACCCTGCTGCGATGCCCGCGCCCCAAGGCCTAGGAGTAACAGTTTCCTCACTAGATCACATCCATGTGGTGAGTTTGCGAGCCCTGAGGAATGGAAACTCATCCAGAAAAGCCGACCGACTTCCCCGGATAAGGCTTAATCAACCTTAACACAGTTGGAACAGCGTACCGTACTAAGCCAAGAATCTTGTAAGTAAGTATAAAAAATGAAGATGTGAATAGTTTATGGACTGAAAAAATGTGTATAAATCATTTAATGAAAGCTTTTGACGACGGATGTATAAGGGCTAAGTACTATACTGGAATTCCTTAGTTATGAAGGTAGATCAAAATACCAAGGTGATAATTATAAAAAACAGTAGCTAATGAAAAAGTCTTATATTTTATCTAACGAATTATGCAACTAGTAATAGATTAGTCTAATCTAAAATATTTTGTTTATTCTATCGAGAAGCTTGAGTTCCGGTTGCAATTAACTATATCGGAAGGAAAACTAACCATTACAAATTGAAAACTGCTTTTTTGGAATTTTGTTCAATTTACTTTAGCTACATGTAAGTAGTCAAACTCGAAAATACCAAAAGTCTGTGATAGAATTAAATTCATATAGTTAACACAGTTAGTCATTGACTTGACTAACACGTTTAAAATGTTTTTTTAGAAATTTACTAAAATTCGCTTTGGTAACAGTTAATATTTTAGAAGTATTAACTACGTTGGAGTTTATTATCGACTTTGATGAACTTGTCAATGGATTTGATTGTAATGGATTAACTCTTCTTTCAGCAGGTAGACGAGGATCTCTGCCACGTTGTTCACTTTCATGCAGATGACCAATTAGTAATACAAAAAGGTCTGCAACCATATGATTCAACGATGCAGAAACTTCAATGAATTTCGCTCCATGTATTGAGGCTAAATGACGACCTTCTGTTATATAGGAAAAAATCCAGTAAAAGGTGAAATAATAAATTTAGAAAATCACTTTATTAAAAATCTCATATTTAATTCTTGCAAACTTTACTCTTTACATTTATCATTAGGTCTCATTTCCAGGTTTTTAAAGATTATTAGCATCTTAGGGTGTCTACGGTGGATAATACGGTAAATAATTAGAATATATTATCACTGTTTGCCAGTTAAGCCCTCTGAAATCAAACTATATAGACTAGATATTCATTACGACCAAATTCCATCTTCTTGTTTTGCATTACTCCTCAAAGCTGGGATCCTAACTAAACTGTGAATTTCTTTATAATAATAAAATAATGAAACTGATGTCTTAAAATAATCCATGTGATAAAATTTTTGATAAGGAGAAGAGAATATAGTCATCATTTAACGTTTGTGTAGAACTGGATTATAGTATAGTGAGAAAAATTCTAGTATCAAATAATTAGTGTATACTTCATAGTACTTCACATTTGATATTATTTTTGAAGTGCAATTTTCTTGTGATGCTACTGTAGTTTACACACTTGCTGAGATCTTTCTTTGGCATTTTGGTGAGATATTATCTTTTACAATCTGACGACATTTGTTCATCTTCCCAAATCTTTATGAATAGAATGTGGAGCACCTTTACAGTTACCTCTATGCCTAAATTTAGTGCCCCTGCTGGTATACTGTCTGGTCCTGCTGCTTTCTCACTCTTGATTTCTCCGGTTGTTGGTGGAGTGACATCTATAGAAAAGTCTGTGTGTGTTGCTTAGATGTCCAGTACGTCCAATGAGGCTTGTCTATCCAAAAGTTCTTTAAGGTGCTTTACCCACCTGTTTCATTGCTCTTGAATCTCAGTGACTTGCCTTCTTTGTTCTTGACTGGTTGTTCTGGTTTACTATATTTCCCTGTTAGTTCGTTGTATCGTATAGTAATTACATATTTCCTTCTCTTGCAGCTTTTTTCGCTGACGTTGCTAGATCTTCCATTTGTCACCTCTGATGCTCCACTTCACACCTTTGTTTGTTTATGTGTTCGATTTGTGCCTTGGCTTGGACATCGGCATCGTGACCCCCGAAGAATAAAGATTTTTCAAATCCCAAGCTACAGTTTAAATGAATTAAATGATATTTTCTGGTTCACACTATTTTAGTAGGTTCGCTTTCTTTGAGATGTGGTTGTTTATCAAGTACTTAATCCTCCTCGTTTTTTGCGGACATGGAACTGGCAATAATCCTAGAAAGAGTACAGGAGGAGTTATAGTGCAACATTTCATGATTAACTTTGTTGCTATCCATTAGAGAATATATTAAAAATTTGTAGGCTTCCAGATATAAATAAAAATGTCTTAATTTCCTGTCATACAAATATAGGATATTTCGCATTCTTTGAAGTACAGTTACAACAATTTATACCAAATCAATCGATCGTTAACTCATCATCAGCACGTTCTTCTTTAATATCTGATCTTATTTTTTCTTTCATCACGGTGTTGTTTTAGAAAAAACGTTTGGAAATTTATAACATGCTTATCGTTAATATAATGTAATCCACAGTGTAACTATTTGTTTTCGTGGGATTCAAATAGAAAAACAATCAAGAGATTACTGAAAACTGAAAATTGTATTATCTTACAGAGTAAGGAAGAACTAAATTCATGATAGTAACACGAAGTAACTTACAATGAATATTCATATACATATATAAGTCTATTAAGATATATGTATATATTCATACATACATAACATTTTTTATCTATTTTGTCCTAATCGCTACTTATTTTACTTTAGCTTTCATAACATCCATCTTAAGTTATCATGCTTGTGAATTAAGGCAATATCGAGACAAACCGCACAGGACACACATATGCCAATAACAGACTGATCAATTGCAGTGCTAAACATCAATAGGAAGTTACCAGTAAAGCAATACCAAGTAAGTTGAAGCAAATTATTATCATAAATGTAAACTATCTTTTTTGGTTTTGTTTTAATTTATTATTTAATTTCTTATTTAACTTAAATGATTTTATTTCTTCTTTATTCTTAATAGGAAATGGAGATAAACAATTTAATCAATCTTAGTTTTATATGATTCACTATTAAAAATACAATGTACTTATTTTCTATTCCTTTTTAATGTTTATCACTAAGCGGTTAAATAATAAATAAGCACGCTATTTAGTAACAACTAATTTTAAAAAAAATATAACAATCAATGTAACAAGAAAAAAGAAACAATAAAAGAAACACACCAACAAGAAAAAATGATCGAAATTGAATTGAATAATTTCGATAGATTTTCTTGTCAGTTTATATGTTTTCTCTCTCTTCTTTTTTCTTTCTTTATTTTTTTGGTTTAGAAATTTTTCTATGATTAAAAAAAACATTAAAATTACTGATATAATATGGAAATTAATTTAAACATATTGGTTACTACTTAGTTGTTGTTGATTGTGATAGATGATTTTTATTTTTCTGTGATAATTTAAGATAACTGACATAAGTAACATGTAGTCGACAATAGAATATCTGGCAATAGAAGGTTAAGAAGATCAAATTATGTAGAATAGAAGGAAAAAAAATAGAAAGGAATTATGAACTGAAAGAATTATATGGAATATGAAGGATAAATGATGGAAGTTTACAAATGCAGTATTCAATGTATGGTTAACATATTTTATGAAGATGTGATGTAATTTTATATTTAAACACAGTTGATTGTCTCCACTTGTATTCTCGTTCACAACAATATTATTGTCAAGTCTTAAAAAGTTGTCTAGTTCATATTACCATGATTCAGTAAACAATAAATAATTATACCAAAAGAACTTCAAATAACTTATAAGATAACAGAGATTTGTGAACTAACAAGCTAAACTAAATAATCTAGATTTTTCATAAAGTACAGATCATCCTAGAATACACCACATAATGAACATAAAATTTAATAGACACTTGAAAACCAGTCTCATATAACCTGGAAGCACTGGACGGCCGTTTCGTCCAATTGTGGGACTCCTCAGCGGTGCGCATCCACGACATTGCCTCGCGGGATTGGACCCTAGGACCCATCAGTTTCGCGCGCGAGCTCTTAATCATTAGACCACTGAGCCGGCATCTAACGGTGTTAATGTCTAACTTCAACCAATCCACGAAATCGGGCGACACATCCACTAATGTCTTCAGTGAGTAACTATCTCACAATAGACCCATGGTGGTCTACCTTCAAGTGACTCATAATCTCAACCATTGAAATGACTATAATACCCACAAAAACCTTCTGATATCAGTCTCATATAGTTGGTACTTGTAAGACGTTTAAAAATGCCCATATCGAAACAAAAGTACGATATTGACGTGTTCATATTCTAGTACCAGGTGAAGTCGGTAGAATATCAAATTTGTGATAAGGTACATTGTGATTTACGGGTTATATAATGTAATATTACTTGACGGTAAACGGTCACAGATTAATGAACTCATGTTTTAAGTAGATAATTTACATAAGCGCTAGTGATTTCTAGTTACAGTTAAATAGTTGGAAATTGATAACTGTCATCATTAATTTAGTATTTCACGTTGACGGTCATTAAAAATCATAATGCCTTACTGGTTAACAAATAAAAATTTGATTGTTTATAAGTTATAATACTGATGAACATTACTTAGACAACTATTGAAAACCAGGAATCACTGGACAGTTATTTCTTCATGAAGATGTGATATGAACTATACAAATTCCACAATCTTCACAATCTATTTACATCTGCATTTGTCATATGCTCATTAGCGACTAATTTCAATAGTTAATTCTTTGGTTTCTAATGAGAAACCATGACTGATGTAAATTCACTCGGTGTTGTTTGGTTGTATCTTCCCACTGATGTTTAGCACTGCAGTTGATCAGTCTCTTGTTGGCATATTACATCCTGTTTGGATTGCCTCGATATTGTCTTAGGTCACAAGCTTTATAAGCAAAGATGAATAGCTAAGTGAATAACGCAACGGCATTTGAAGCGAGCGGTACTGAGTTCGAGTCCCGGAGTGAACATCAACCCTGGGATACAAATACATCCAGCTAACGAGTCCCGAATAGCACGCAAAACGCGTTCTGGATTCCACTGTTAGCCGTTATCCACCTTTGTTTATAAAGCTCATGACCATTTCTCGTAGTAGTTACCCACCAATAGTTTTTAACGATGGTTGTTCAGTATCGCTAATTGATTAAAGTTACTCATGTAGACCATCAGATATCAACTCATTAGTTCAAAGGTTAAGTACTTGCTGTGAGATTTGAAAGTAGATTAGAAACATTAAGCAATTTCCATAAAGCACTTGAATTATTGATTTGGTTATTTATTATATTTTAATCATTATTATTCCTTCCTTTATATATATATGAAAGATATTCTTTGTGAATTCTGATCAACATTCAAGATGGTATATTAGTTTGCTAATCCTAAAACACAACTAAACGTAAACAAAAAAAAATAAAAAAAATTTTTATATAAGAAATGAGACCTAATTTAGGTTTTTTTTCAACAGCTTATACCTAATTAACTTTTTGGTTAATATAAAACATTTACTGAGTTGTAATTGATCTAATTCAGTCTACTTCTTCTAAAGTGATTAACTCTTGTTTCGAATTAACTTTATACAAACAAGACTTATTTATTCATTGGTGATTGTATTATTAATAATAGAAAAATGTGGTTGATACAGTAGAGTGCCAAGAAACCTTCAATATTAAATAGTGACAATATTATATGGAAAATAATATGCATTGGGGAATATAGTTTCACTGTGTATACAATTGTGGTGGATTCTACTTAATAGAAGATTCGTTTTGATGTTTACGGGGAATGTAATGGAAAGGAATTTTTACTGAGTATGGTTTTGAGTCATTTTTGGTAATCCTTGAGCCCACTGAGCTATTATCTTTGAGACTATTCCTAAGGAGTTGCCAGGAACAAACGAAAACTCATTTACTCCAACTATTTGCCATTTCATGACACTATACCATAATATGACTAGTTCGCCGCTACTTTTTCACCCAGCTCTAGTGTCGCGAAATTTGGTTTAATTTGAAGCGTAAGTTCAAGTTACTAAAGCTGGTGTTTAAAGATGGAAGGATTAATTCGAACAACACCAGCAATGCACCTAATACATTTTTCCAGCAAGCAGCTTTACTTACAATGTTGCTATGGATAGCTAATTTTCCCTTCGGAACACCGATGATTAAACACACATACGGTAAGATAGTGAACTCGTAGAACCCAGTAGAGATACTTCTACTGCAATGTTGTACCACTGATAACTTGAGAAGCCGACTAACGGTAATTCAGCGCCGAAGATACACATGATAGTTACAAGTCACTTTCGTTTACACAACACTTAAATTGAACTCGTTTCTCAACTAGTAATTAGTGTTTATACAACCATTAAATAAACAAACTTCTCATCTATTCCCATCCTTATATCAATGATGGAACAGGCTGCAGCCAATTTTATAGTATTTCAGTTCAGTTTTTATTAATATTACAGTACTAGAATTTTAAAAGACTCAACACGTAATAGCTTTTTCTTTTGAATCAGTAAATAATATCTTATCGATTTATAAAAGAAATAATTGCATATTTGAACCATAAAACTTTGCAACTGAAAAGTCATCACTACTTAATCATAAATGCTAATAAACTATTTTCTATCGATGTAACATAAGTACAGGTACCTAATCAAAGTTGCAAATATTGCCTGATTGTACTTGCAAATAAAAAAACTTTCTTCAAGTACTTTTGACTGAATGTTTGCAGTTGAACATATTGCGTCGATGATTGAAAAAAGACATCAAAAGAATGAATAACAATTGGAAACAACTGGAAAGGATTGCTGAGGACAGAGTTTGATAGAGAATCCTGGTGTGTAGCCTATGCTTCTCCATGAGGAGTAACAGGCGTAAATTAGCAAGTAAGCTGCATTTGAAGATGCCTACTACTCTGTACATCAAATTTATCTTAATTTGGTGACCATCAAAACATAGCTTACTGGTTAGAGTGAAAGTTAAATGAATAGATTTTTCCTTGTAGTGAAAATGTATACTATGAATTCCTGAATATAAATAATTCATGGCCTATTCTTTGATAATTCCTATTTGACATGTTACCCCAAGTAAAGTATCATGTATTGGAACAATAGATTTCCTCATACTCTTACTCAAATATGATTAAGATATGCATATTGTGTACTATACTTAACGATGTCAATTCGGTAAATCATCCAGGACATTGTTAATATCCGCATATTTCGATACATAAACGAAAAGAGAAAGGATCGTTCCATTATTACAGTATAACCTAAAAAACCCACTGCTTTATACTGAACTACTCACAAAACTCACTGGTAAATAATACGAGTTTATTTGATAGCTCTATGAAAAGAAGACTATAACTGCATTATATCCTACATGATTGTTAAAAAGTTGTTCAGCAATTATAGGGATTTAACAAAGCAATCGATATTTATGTACTATGAATCTGAAATGTTTCTAAAGAAATATTCAGTAAGAATTCCAATTATTTCAACATTATGAAAGTGTTTTTGTAAAATGAACAAAGTAGATATAATGGATTTTTATTTTGTTACAGTTGAATAGATAATTAAGAAATTCAATATTTTGACAACACTCATAATCTAGAATTTAAAAAAACTATGGTGTTATTATAAGCAGAAATGGATGGTGGCTAGGAGTGGAATTCAGTATGCATGTTTCGTCCTAGTTGGGATTCGTCAGTCGGATGTGCAACCATACCAGAGTTGATGTTAGCCCCGGGACTCTAGCATGACTCGGGTTGCTTCAAACGTTATCGCGTCACCCGTCTAGTTACTAGGTTCAGATAGCCACTAGTTTGTGCAATAGGGTGACGTTTTAATTCATTTTTTTGTAGCCAAACAAAGAACGATACTGGGTTCGAGTCCCAGGGTGAACATCAATTGTGAGATTTCACTGCTATCCGCTAACCATCTTTGCTTATAGTGCTTGTGAATTAAGGCAACATCAAGGCAATACGCACAGTACGTACGTATGATAATAACAGATTGATCAGTCCTAGACATCAATGAGAAGATCCAAACAAACAATATAAAAATGAATATAATGCCATTATTAGAATGATATACCAGAGCTTACAGTAAATGACATCAATAATCACTTACCTTCTATAGATACTTGTCTACCTCTGACTAAATCTGATTTATTACCAACAAGATAGATTAGTCCGGGTACAGCTGTCATCGGACTATTCATCGCTTTTGATGATGACAACGTTGGGCATTGTCTTGTATCATTCAATGGTGTCAGTGCATTAACGATTAATCTAGCTGCTTCAAAACTATTTTGATCATCAATAGCATAAACAACAAGGAATGCATCAATACAATCACGTATTTGAACTTCCTTTAGGAAATAAGTGAGAAAAATAATGAAAAAGATGGTCAAACAAAATGAAATGACCAAGCTTTGTAGATGAATTAAACCATTTTTAAAAATTCTACATCTTTTTCCAAGAAATTATTTAAACTTACCAATGTCTATTAGTCACAAAGGTTCGATTTGTGATATTTGTTGAGTTCAAATAGTAGTTTGCGACACAGACTTAACAAAAATCACTAAAACCATAATAGGACATTATTTAGTTATTTGACCGTTAAAATCATGACTTTTAAACATCCGTTTGAAGACTTCAGTAGTTTCCTAAAGTGGTCTGAAGTATGTGAAGCTAAGTGCAGAAACTATTAATCATTTATGACTATTAAATAGTTAAACTAGTAATATTTAAATCGAACTAAAAATTATCTATAATCACTTTTTGTTAACTTTGTTATTGAGTTATCAATCAAGATTGTGTTAGCATTCCTGTAGAGCTTATCTTAAGAGAGATAAATCATTCTTTATAACATTTGTTGCCTCAACATTTCGGTGAATGAATTTGATTAATCTTATTAAGTAATGGTCTGTGTCAGAATTACCGTGGGATTAAAGTGAGATATACAAAATGTCGGTTTATCTGATTATCTGGGTTACCTGTTCCTGCCATCTAAATATTGCAACAAGTTATCTGTTTTTTGTTTGTTTCAACACATCATTATGTCTCTTAATTGCATAAACTATTCAGGCGCGTCTACGAAACGTTTACAACCATCCGCTGTACAAATTACAAAAAAGTATAGTCAGAGACATCATCAAAGTGGCTGGTGATATACATTGAAGGGAATGAAAATTAATCATGTATCGATTCCCAAACTGCTAACTTTTAACTCCCGATCACTAATTGGCAAAGTGGACTATCTTCACTTCCCACTAAGTTCAGATATATGTCGTAATTATGGTGTAACCACAAATCAATAATTCTGGCTAAGTGATTTACACAACAATTGTTTAGTATCACTGCTACGTGGTTTCGATATTTATCGACAGGATCGACCAGGTAATAATAAAGTGTAGGCGATGTGACTATATTTGTAACTGTGTACTGGTGCCGATATAATTTTCAAATAAATTTATTGACTGTTTAAATTTAAGATGCCTTCCAAAAGACTTGAAGAAAAACAATTATGTTTATGTTACCAACATCTATGTATCTCGAGACAGCACAACATCTGCACTAACTGTTTTCGTTGGTGAATTCAGCGATTTTGCTGTTACTGGCCTTCACGGTTCACTTTCAATTGATGTGGCGATTTTAATTCATATGATTGTGGCTTTCTTTCGTCACTAGGTCACCAAAATATAGTGTATTATCCACTTGTTCGAATGCCCATTTACACTTGATTTTCATCAATGATATAGGAATACATATGGCCCGTAAATGTGCTCATTTCTCTAGTTCTGACCATTCGTGTTCTACCTAAAGTATATGACAATCTTGGAAAGAGCACACTCTCACGTCAGACAAAGAAAGATAAATACAAGAATTACTCAGAAGAAAACAAATTCAGAATCTGAAGAACATTTTTCGTACGACAAACTGGGGATTATTTGGAAATGACTAGTTGCGAAGCGCTGTTGATGTCGTCACTTGTTATCTTAAATTCTGTTTTGACATTTTTTGTCTCATTGAAATCACTTTTGTAAGTTTGATCGACTTACATCTTCACAACTAAAACGGTTAAGTAGAGTAAGCGAAAAAATATACAGAGAGAAAAAATCCATTGAAGTTCGGAAACTAAATGGTTTCATAAAACAGGAGATTGGACGTCTGAACTTGGTGTTTGCTCAGAAACCTCTATCTTGTTGAAACACTTCACGAATACATAAACTATTTAAAGTGTTTACAGGTGGTAGACGTATTAGTGCACAATAACTAGCTGAATGCTTGTGACTCAAATAAGGTTTTGTAAATCAGTCATCTGGTGTCATGCTTCTTATATCTACAAGTTTGAACGACAGCTATGTCTCGATTTTCACTGAAACTGATGCCGAAAAATGTTTCCAGTCACTTAATTCGTCCCACTGTTTAGGACCTGATAAAATCCCAAACCTCCTTTTTAAAAAATGTTCTGCCTTTCTGTGTTGTCCGTTCACGAGCATCTTCAATTAATCATTCTCAATTAATCTCATGCTGAAAATGTGGAAAAAGATAAAAATAATCTCAACGCCAGAAAAATAGCAGGCTATAGGGATGCAAAACCTAGACCCATAGTAATAACTTCAACTCTTCCTGAAACAATGGGAAAACTATTGCTACTCCCACGTCGATCTGCCTTGGAAGACCATATTGATACATATCAGTTTGCTCACAAATGCAAAAAGAAATATCTTAGATGCTGCTGTTATTCTACATCATAATATAGTGTTCAGCTTGGAAAAAGGGTTATAAGTATGTTCGATGAAGATTTCACTGATAGCTACTATCCATCTTTGCTTAAATATGTAACTGATCGGCACTTTTTGAAATGTATCACCTCGTATGTTGTTCAGAATTCGACTGACCAGTTACCAAAATTAAATTTTGCATTTACAACAGTGACAAATTCTATTATTTAACATAATACATTACACTGGCTTAAATGTAACCATTGTTTTGAGTGATTTGATATATTAGAGAATCCAGCTTAATACTGAAGAATAATGCAGTCATTTGCATTTTCTTCAACTGATACTCTTCAATCCAGATATATGTATATTATTAATAGGTATATGTACTTTTTAATATCCCATCTATATTTAATTGTATTACGGTATGAATAACTAATGTATATGATTTACATTAAAGTTATTTAATATTCATCTTTACTTAGAATAGAGTCAATTTTATATCCCATAAATTGTAATCATCCCTTATACTAACAATGTTTTTATAATTTAGGCAAGATGTATTAGATGTTAAATGATAATATATGAACGATAGGATGAATTCTAGTCAATTTTTGTTGTCTAATAATAATAATATTTGTAATTTTATATATAAATACTGATATATATAATTTACTCAATTACTGTTTAATGGTAATGTAAGGGTAGTAAGATTCAGTTGCAGATAATGTTATATGTATATACATGTTTTTATTTTCAGTGGTATTTTATTCATTGTTCATTAGGAAATTCTAAAGATATCAGAAAAATGTTTATAAAAGTATCATTAAGGCTAACCTTTAATCAATAGGTACTTTAACACTGATACGTAAAAGGTCAGTCAGTCAGTCAGTCAGTCAGTCACAACTCCAAACGTCAACTGAATAAAACAATGAACAAAATTGAATAGGCATATAAAGATAACACATTCTGGGATGATAACCGACTATAAATAAGATCATTAGAATTGATTGATGCAATACTTGTGTAGTAAATAAAAACTCATTTCTATGTGAACTAAGGGCTATCAATAGTGTAGCTCATTTATTGAAAGTAGTCACCATTAGATATATTATGGTTAACTGACATAGTAGTTTTATACCAACTAAACCTATGGTGAAATTACTGCGAGAATTACAATAAAATGAATTCTGTAGAATGCCCCATTATTACACATCAAATGTTCAAACCCTTCGTGGTTGTTACATAACAGAAGACTGGGTAACAATCGACAACATATTTGGTGAAAGATTCACCATGAATAAGTTTGATTAATTTAAAAATGCAGAGTGAGATGTTAGTTAATGAAAAGCTATATCATCTAAGTATGGAACCTTTCAATGATGAGTAACTATAATCCCGTATCATATTCAATAAAAAAAACTTAAAAGTTTCATAATGAGTTCACTTTTATTAAATCAAGGTCAAATGGTTCACATGTTCAACCTCAGTTAATAACTTGCACTTATATAATCTTTTCTTTGATAAACATGATGATCCAACTCCTTCTTTATATTAATTATAGTTTACAAATTAATAAAAAGAGGAAAATTCGATTGAGAAAGCTGTTTAAAGACGATCATTTAGTTGGAATCAGTTCGTCTTAAATATTATTTTCAATTACAGCATTTTAGTTACTATAGTCTTAATATATATATTTACTTTATTTCTAAAATTTTACACATAAGTGAAAAATATTTTCATCGACTTTTGTTTTCTCCATTGATTGAACAAGGACCCCCTAAAAATTAGGAGTACTAGACAACTGCTTTTTTTTTCCAGTACGAAAATGTTTAAAGGCTTATACCCAATATTCGACAAGGCTTCGAAATCGAGATAAACAGGAATCGTTACCGCTAGATTATTCAATCAAATTCCATTAGCCCACATCTTAAACAGTTCTTCATATAGTTCAACAATTGATTTTTAAGTTAGTTATTCGTGTGTATACAATTAATATTTATTTTTGATTGAGATCATGAACCGATTGATGTTAGACCACCACAATTGAAGGCCTGGAAGCACTGGACGGCCGTTTCGTCCTATTATGGGACTCCTCAGCAGTGCGCATCCACGATCCTGCTCACGGGATTCGAACCCAGGGCCTTCGGTCTCGCGCGCGAACGCTTAACTAACTGGACCACTGAGCCGGCATCCAATGGTGATAGTTTCTAACATCAACCAATCCACGAAATTGCGCGACCAACTTCCGTTGTACTGAGGTAGATACCTGTCTCTACCCGACATGGATTAGCTCCACTGGTCACGGCTTCTCACTAGAACTCCGAGAATTCCCTCACGAAGCTAGTCACTAGTGAGCACATGTTGATTACTAGTATAGGTTGATGTTAGAAACTATCACTATTGGATGCCGGCTCAGTGGTCCAGTTAGTTAAGCGTTCGCGCGCGAGACCGAAGGCCCTGGGTTCGAATCCCGTGAGCAGGATCGTGGATGCGCACTGCTGAGGAGTCCCATAATAGGACGAAACGGCCGTCCAGTGCTTCCAGGCCTTCAATTGTGGTGGTCTAACATCAATCGGTTCATGATCTCAATCAAAAACTTAATAATCTCCACAAACCCTATGCTAGTAATTAATATTTATTTTAAATATTTGTAAAGGATTAGTTTCATCTGAAAGTTTCAATGATTTTTCATGTTGATAGTAATATCCAATTAAAAATAAGCCCGTAAACTAAACTAATTTCTACTGTGTAAAATCAACCGAACATCTGCATAATTAAAATAAATGAAAATAAAACTTCGTATATATATATATATATATATATATATATATATATTTAAAATGAGTAAATGTTTACTAGTTCCTATGAGGTTATTTAAGGTCATTTTATGTCAAGTTTTTCTTTTTTTTTCTTCCCAAAATTTTCTGTTGACTTATTTGAAGACACTTTTTTTTGTTTGTTTTGTTTTGAATAATCAACATTCGTGTCAACTATCATTCATGTATAAAATAAGCTAATAACTTTTTTTTTGCTTTTTCATTTTAATTATTCTATTTGACTGATAATCTGTTTAACTATCTATATATATTGTATCTTATTCAATATAACCAGAATTTTAACTCAATGACCTAATTAAGTGAAAACATGATTTTCACACCTACTCTAATTCTCTCTTTACTATTACAATGAAACATTTAGATATTTATGCAAATAAGATTAAAATAATAATAATAAATAACATAAAATGAACTAAATAGTAAGCCAACTTTTTCCCTCTTTCTACAAGAAGATAAGTTATCAGGAATGATAATCATTTTCATCAGCGATAAACAAATCAATTCTATTTTATTGATTAATTTATTTTCCTACCTTGATTTATTTCCTATTCTAACAAAAAACGAAATGAGATAGAAAGTTTTTGTAAAGTAAATTTCATTTAGTTTTCTTACTAAAAGCATATAATTCAATTGATTTAGGGTATCATTTGAGTTTAGGGGATACTGGATAATTGTTATGTCTTAGTGTGGGACTAGTCGGTAATGGTTAGGAATAAACTTCCCATGGATAAGACACAGTAAATCCAGATAACTCGATTGGTACCGGCTTGACATCTGATATTTCATACTTCAAACTTTAGACGATTTAAGATAGAGAACATAAATAATCTAATTTCATTGATGATGATTGGTTTATCCACGGAATGACTCCATTTAACCGGTCACACAATAACTGAAGTTGGAAATGTAGATAGTCAAATGCAAAGCCAGTGTTTTGATAAGTAGACCATAGCCGCAAGATATAAGATTTATTTACACCGACTGCTACTAGGTCCAAATTAGGACAAAAGATTTACTAACTCAACTCTGAACTTCACTGTCACTCCTTCTGGTTTGGATAGGATCTTAAGAAATATCCTCATTTAAAAAGATATTTTTATTTATTTAGATAAAAAAGAAACAGTTTACGAACAAAGTCACTCTACAATATCAGTATTACTAATGTTACTACTCACACTTCAGCAGAAATGAACAAAGAATACGTTACTGATCATGCTAAATAATTACGAATTATCAAATAGCAGTAATTAACCAGCAAGTATAGAATTTCCCTGATGCTTATTCCATATATTTAATTAAACAACTCAATTTAATTCAGTGAGTTGTTCAATAAAATGTTACATCTAGTGACCAAACTTATAAAATGAGCAAATATGAATACTTTGATTTTATTGATGAGTTACTAATGGATGTAATTAATGTTCAATAGTTTAATGCTTCGTTGTATGGTAATATACATTAAATATATTGTCGGTTTTCAAATAATTATAATGTTTGATCTTATCTGAAAGCGATTGAAGTAGAATCATAATGTCCCATTTCGTTCACTTTCAGAAAATTTCTCTGAAATAAAAAGTCCTCCGAACTTTAGCTTTATTAAATGACAATTATTTTTAAAAGTAAATCCTGTAAAATAAACATAAATGCATATCTTGGACTCTACCACTAGCCACCATCATCTCAGCTTATCATGCTTGTGAATTAAGGTGATATCGATGCAATACGCACAGAATGCACATATGCCAATGATAGACTGATCAATTGCAATGCTAAACATCAATGGGAAGATTCAAGCAACCAATACACAAGTGAATATTAACTTCACCCCATTGCACAAACAAGTGGCTATCAGGACTCAGTAGCTGAGTGGATAACGCCATGGGGTTTGAAGAGAACGGTACTGAGTTCGAATCCCAGAGTGAGCAGCCATTATGAGATGTAGGTACATCCAACTTCTGAGTCTCAAATAGGACGAAACGTGTGTTCTCCATTTCACTGCTAACCGCTATCTATGTTTGGTTAGAATGCTTGTAAATTAAGACATTATCGAGGCAATCCTCACAGTATGCACATATGCCAATAATAGACTGATCAATTGCAGTGATAAACCTCATGGGAATATTCAAGCAACCAATACGTAAGTGAATCTAAACATATCTACTTTGATTTTACGGTAATGCCTTATTGATTAAAGGAAAATCGATCATATATTTCCTATCTAATCAGCTTTAACTTCTTAATGAACTTATTTCTCATGAAATATTTTTAACAATACCGTACTGAAAGACTTTAATTCTTATATGCAATAAATGATCAAAATAAATAACCGTAATTGGGTTGTTGACGAGTGAATAACAATTTGATTAAACATGATAAATAACTCAGGTTTTATTCTTATTCTATTAAGGGATACCTATTTTAGTTATTGCATACAGTTTGTTAAATGAGTTAAAAAGAAACATGGTAAACATTCTAAAGAATAAATGATGATAGAAATATTAAATAAAATAATTTAAAGAATCGATCTATATTTTTTCTCTGGATAATTTCAATTGTGTTTTAACGTTAATTAATTAAAATAATCAATAATAAAAGCTTGATTAAGTTAAGTGATACTGTGGTGTAGGTTACTTATATCCACATAAGTAGTATATCACGGTGGTCAGGCATAGAATGTATTTCAGTAGAAGATCGATAAAGAAAGAACGGGAACGGAACGCAATTCGTATGAAAATGCGTGAACAATGAAATCTGAGATGACGGACTGATATTTACAAAAGGAACAGTCAAGTTTGAGACGATGGATTAATATTTTGCAAATTAACGATTTACTACATGGTTCTCAGATTTTGTTGAAATGCTTTGTAGTTTCGTGACAAATACATTCGATTGTTAGATGGTGGTTGGAGGTAGTCAACAGGAAACCCTGGACCCGGGTTTCGTGCTACTTGGCACTCGTCAGCAAGGTGTACCTGTAATCTTGAGGGAACTGGTGCTCCCTGGCGGATTCGATCTCGTGTCACCCAGCTTCACAGTCAGAGACGTTACCACTGAGCTATCCGAGCCGTGACTAACCTCCTGTAGGACTGAGATGTAATCACAATTGATTGATCACTGGGTGGTGATCAATCTCATGCTTGTCTAGTCCCTATTAGTGCAGATCGAATGCTATCGATCATGTTGCAATGTGGCCACCAGTCTAGGTGACTCGACACTGCGGGCACTATGTATTGAGATTAGATGGTGGTTGGAGGTAGTCAACAGGAAACCCTGGACCCGGCTCGGATAGCTCAGTGGTAACGTCTCTGACTGTGAAGCTGGGTGACACGAGATCGAATCCGCCAGGGAGCACCAGTTCCCTCAAGATTACAGGTACACCTTGCTGACGAGTGCCAAGTAGCACGAAACCCGGGTCCAGGGTTTCCTGTTGACTACCTCCAACCACCATCTAATCTCAATACATAGTGTCCGCAGTGTCGAGTCACCTAGACTGGTGGCCACATTGCAACATGATCGATAGCATTCGATCTGCACTAATAGGGACTAGACAAGCATGAGATTGATCACCGCCCAGTGATCAATCAATTGTGACATTCGATTGTCCCCACTCGTGGCCTTGTTCGCTACATTATTATAAAATACCTAAAGTGAAGTAATGGAAGAAAATGTTAACAACACAAGTGGATGTTTCTTGTGTTTTTGAATAATTCAACGTAGATGGCTTGATTGAAAAGGTTTTATCATCGTTCTAAACAGTAGTATTAGAGTTTACTTTGAGTAGAAGTAAGCTTCCTAGTTGTTCCACAATCGTTAAATAGGTTTGTTTTGGTAGCCTTATTTGTTAATAGTTACTTTTATACGCCCTAGTATCTTAATTTCTCCTAACCTTAAAGTCAAATGTCTTATAGTATCGACCGCTGACCATATTTTCGATTGACGTTTTTCGAATAGGTTGACAGATTAAAATTAAATAGTTGTCTTCAATGGTTCTTGGTTAATCTGAATACTACGACATCTGGAGTTTTTGACAATTTTACAATTATTAGAAATGGGTTTTGTAGAGATTTTAGTAATTTAATGGTGGAGTTTATGAGTCATTTAAAGGTAGACAACCATGAAAAAACCTGGAAGCACTGGACGACCGTTTCGTCCTGGCATAGGCAATATCGAGGCAATCCGTACAGTATGCACATATGTCAATGAGAGACTGATCAATTTCAGTGCTAAACATCAATTGGAAGATCCAAGTAAATTGTTATTCTCTTTTATTTTGCATATCTTTGAGTGTCAACAATTACGTATATATTTTAGTCGACATGAGAATGCACTGTTGGATTTCAGACTTGTGTGATCTTACTTTTAAAAAATAATGATATGAAGTCCATAAATACAGTCAAGAAAATTAAAAGCATATGAACGCCTTTTTTGTTTTATACAAATAAATTCTGCACATAATATGCAAAATACATCGTTTCCGATGACTGAGAAGATTTGTAGCTTAGGAAGGAGATCTCGGTTACGCTCTTCTTTCTGAAATAGTTGCGTTAATTATGAACCTTCTATTTGTTTTTCGAGATGTACTTAAAAACCTAAATGATAAGAACCTCTCTACAAGTGAGAAATAGCTTGAAATTGAAGTGATTTTTATCTTTGATTTGAAGATCAAGTCGTTTTTGAAACATCTCATATTGACAATGTTATCTGAATAGATAGTGAAAGTTTCATAGCTTACGGAAAGCGAAATTCCCTGAATAATTTTACCCTCGTTATATAGGCTTTCATTTCATGCCTAACACCATTTCATATATAACTTGGTTTTTTATCCTTCTTTTTAAAATATTAGAAATAAATGTATCATAAGTAGTTAAATTGTGTTGAAATGTTTCTAGAAAACTAAACCAATGGCTTTAGACCGAGGGAATATGGTTTCCACTATGTTAACAATTCTAAGTTTATAATTTCAGTCTTCATTTACTGATAACAGAACAAATACCAACTGTGTCTACATTGAGTAAATATTTTTTTTGAAAATAGTTGTTAAATGGAAAGAACCTTTAGTCTGTATTTCAGTGATCAGAAAATTAAATATGATGATTTCATGATACCTCCAAACTATTTGTATATAAGAGATGTATTCAACGCATGAATATGAATAATAAAACAGGATTATGTATAGAAACACATTGTGGATGCTCATTTCATCAACCTGGATAACTTAATCATGAGGCTTTTATTTCTATTGTAGTCAACATCATTAAAATAAAATTCAAGAAGAATATTTCATCAGTAAATTGTCAAGCTCATTTAAACTGTGTACCACCAACCTCGTTCACCTCATAAGCTTTGAATTCCGACCATATTGAAAAAAAATTCAAATAGCTTGAACATGGGTTTATAATATATAACTAATCTACATACAGTTAGAAATACTGTCATTCTTCATTTATAATTTTAATAAGGTAAAATTTCAATAGTTGAAATCATGAATCAATTGAAGCTAGACCACCATGGAAAATCTGAAAGTACTGGACGGCCGTCTCGTCCTAGTATGGGACTCCTTAGCAGTGCGCATCCACGATCCCGCACCCCGCGAGATTCGAACACAGGACCTATCAGTCCAGTGCTTCCAGGTTTTCCATAGTGGTCTAGCTTCAATTGACTCATGATTTCAACTAATGAAATTTCTAAAAATCTCCACAAAATCCCTTCTGAAAGTAAAATTTATTATTAAAACAATATAATTAAGTGGAAGAATGTTGAAAAATCAGTTATTAGTTAATTTTATAAATACACGCTTACAAGATTTTTTTCACAGTTCTCTGCTGAAGTATCTACAAAATTCACTGTATATACTGAACCCCATAGAGCAGTAGTTATTGAATAAACATCTAATTTGTTATCCATTTCATCAGAATCACCTATTCCAATGGAATAAAAAGTGGAAATGGATATAATAATTATTATTAGTTTTATTTAAAATTCAATTTATTTTCATAGAAGAGCTAATAGTTAGGTAAAATTGTATGAAGCTAAACAGAGTTTATTACGTATACTGTCTGATGTATAATCTGGTTTAGGTTATCGTCTTATTTATCTGAGTTATTGAATATTAAAGCAAAAATTGATAAGCAATCCTCAACCGCATGATTCTATACTAGTAAGTTAGAATCGTTTATAAAAGCCAAGCAATAATAGTATAATACGTATACTTTGCATAACATTAAATGTATTAGGAGGAATAATGAAGAAACTTTGACGAAAAAATCTGAATATCAGCGTTTTTTAGATTTTAAGGTTTCCTACTTTCCCATTGTAGGTGTTAGGAACTGCAATTTATCAGTCTCTGTTGATTGATCTTGGTGTTGATTAAGCAACATTTGGGATTTGAAGGGAGGTAAACGCCAAAACATGCCAATATTTCTACTCAAGACTTTCAGGAGACTATAATTTCTGACATTATTTTCACTGAATAAGACTATCCCATTTGGGGATTTTAATTTTTAGTAAGGGGGTAGATCTCTGGAAAGTAGGACGAAGAAAGTATGTTCATCTTTGAGGAAATCAAATAAAAAGAGGGCTAGAGTGCAACCCTAACGAACTTCACTCGAGTTTGTTGATTCAGGTGTTACCTTATCACAAACTTTTACTCAGTCAGTAGTAATCATGTGAACTGCCTTCACAAGGTGTAATGAACTTATCTTTAAATTGAAAGGTGTTATCTACACCAACCTTTAAACAATAAACAATTATCATCCTAGAATCTTCTAATGATTTTAAGTTGCCATTCACGTTGATAAGTAACACTCAATGCTTAATTTAAGAATGATAACCCATATACATATCATATCGATTAATATTTTCATCGATTATTAATAATTTCTCCAAAAAATCATAAAGCTAGGATACTTTCATAATCCCTCCCAATGTTTAAATATTTACCATTACGATAGTTTTAGACTACATTTTAAATTTTCCCATTAAAGAACTATCTTTAAACATTAGTCTAATCATAATTACGTTTAAATTGAGTATTAGTTGAGATGGACGATATTAATAGGGTAAAAAGACTTTGAAGATGTAATCTTCTGCGAACCAGATGAAGTCTTCCATAGTCTTTGAACAACTTCATTATCAGTAATCAGTTTAAAAGAAAGTTCATGAAATTTTCCAAATAAAGGGTTAACAGCTTATACTGATGTTTAGATCACCTGGCTCAGAAAAAAAACAACACCTTTGCCATTCCCCTTATGAATTGTAAATATTGTCAATCACCTTAAAAGTAAAAAAGAGTAATTTACATCAGGTAAGCTCGATTATTTGGTTATATGAACAGTCAGAAATAATGCAATTAACTACAGTATTATATCTAAAGCCATTTATAGAGTCATATACAAAGTAGTGAAGAGCAGTATATTTTATATATCTTTGGCGGCCTTCTTGAATATCTGGGCTACACGTTCCTGCCATATGGATATTTCAACAAATTATTTGTTTCTTTTTTTGTGCGTCTATGAAAACTTTACGATCTTTCGCTATACAAGTTACAAAAAGTGCAATCAAAGATATTGTGGTGGCTGACAATATACATTGAAAAGGATGAACATTATTCAGATACCGATTTCAGAACTGATAACATTTAACTTGGGATCACTCAGTATTTATCGTCAGGATCGATCAAAAAACAAGAAAAGGAAACTTGTTGAAATACTTTGTGCTGAGAATTCCATATTGTACCGAAAAATTTAACATTGAATAAAGCAGTTATTAATAATAATAAACTTATATATATATCTGAATAAATTTAGCAAGATACTAATATCAGTAGAACTGTCAAATATTCCTTTTACTTAAGTTCACTGATAACTGTTGTTGAAATTTTTAATTAGAAAATTCTTCTTCGCAAGTGAAGAACTCCTCAAGGGAAAGAGATTGATTGAAAGTTGAATAAATAATTTGATGGGATAACAAAACTTCAACTAGTAACTTTTATTGATGTTTTATTAAAAATGATAGTTAAAGGGAATCGAAGAAACAATATAATTTTAATGTGGACATGATAAAATTAAAAAAAGAGAATGCTATTGATTTTTGATAATAAATGACTGAATGTAATCGAATGTAAGGTTATATACTAGCTGGATATTGTTATAAACGTGTATTCATTACGTTGTAAAAGTTGATACACCTCATGGTCGGTCATATTCTTATTAGTATAAATCAGTGATATATTCTGAGACAATGCCACTAAACTATTGAGTTCGTAACCGATCATCATTTAAAACTAAAATATTTACACTGATTGATCACTGAATATTAAACGATATCATGTTTATCTGATCCTAATGAATGCCACTGGATTAGTGTTAAAGGGTTCGACCAACATGACATTAATCATTAGCTAGTGATTAATCAATGTAAACTTACAATAAATCCAAATTATCATAATCCAGTTTGACAGAAATACAGTGGTCTTATTTGATACCTATATAAATTGTGAAAAATAATCAAATAATACTATGGGAGTAAAGGTATACAATGAACTATGGACAAATTTCTCAAACTTGGTTAATTGTTTATATAATATTTAATGTGGTGATTGTAATGTACCTTCATCTTGAAGCTAATGCTAACACTGTATGGCACATTGATTTGGCATTACTTAATTTCTTACTAACAAATTATTCATAGTCAGTGGTTAATATCTTTTCATATATAACGGGATTTATTAAAAATATCTATTCCAAATTAACAGATGCCTTCCATATGTAACAAACTTGAAGAAACTCTGCATGTGAATGTATGTTCATCAAATAGGTAATAAAAACACATACTGATTATTATTTCTTCAGGTTTTTATTCTCCTTTTGTTGATGTTGAGGATTGCAAATGATCAATCTCTGTTGGGATATATACCTGCTGAGTGGATTGTCTCGACATTCCCACTTGGTCACAAGTTTTTATCATGGTCTCATAATGTTTGGCAGTAGTATTCGAAACTTGTATTTCCTCTTATTTAGTATTTGCTAGCTGAATGTAACTAAGACTATGTGATAGTGTTCATTCTGATAATTTACTGAAATACTGATTTTGTGTGATTTAATTAAAATTATATTAACTGAAAATGGGGCGGTTGATAACACAGACTTATGCTTTATTTAATATAACTGCATGAAAGATGGATTGTATACTCAAACCTAAAATTATACCTCAGTGAATGCATTTGTTTCATTTAATTAATGCTAAAAGTAAATTATTCAAACCATACACCCAACAATATAAAAAATAAGATCTTCAATTTTAATAAGGGATCTTTATCATCATCACAAGTGAACTACTAAAAACAAAAACCATCATTTACTAGCAGTAAATGTGATTCGCATAAATATGGAATAAACTAAATGAATCAACTGCTCACTAGTGACTGACTTCAGGAAAAACTCCCGAAGTTCTAGTGAGAAGCCGTTACCAGTGGAGTTCAACCAGGTCTGTTGTGAGATAGGAACTCACTGAAGACAATGGTGTACGGTGGCGCAACTTCGTGGATTGGTTGAAGTTAGACATTAACACCGTTGGATGCCGGCTCAGTGGTCTAGTGGTTAAGTGCTCGCGCGCGAAGCCAGTAGGTCCTGGGTTCGAGCCTCGCGTGGTGCGGGATCGTGGATGCGCACTGCTGAGGAGTCCCATACTAGGACGAGACGGCCGTCCAGTACTTCCAGATTTTCCATGGTGTTCTAGCTTCAATTGATTCATGATTTCAATCAGTGAAAATTTCTAAAATCTCCACAAAACCCCTTATGATAATTCTTAAATTGTATAGGTTCAAATCTATTCTTAATTTTAACTGTTGTAAACTGATGAATTTAAAGTTAGCACACTAACAGTTAGTCAAAGTATAAATCTAATTGATTACGTTCATGAGTTGACAGTTCAGATGAGTTCTAGGTTAGAATGAAACAGATATTCAGTTCCTACTGTTTTGTTTTCAGCTGTTTTTCAACTTACATGATTTAGTAGTAAGAAGTAGGCAACAACTTATTAGTGAATATCATTAGATTTTTATGTTATGGCTTAAGTCGTACAATCGATTAACTATACAGGTATAATTTATCATTTTGAAGACTATTTAGTCGATTATAATAATGTTAAGGATTTTTATCATTTCTTGACAAATCTTTTTATCCAATACTCATAAGTAGTAATACTGCCCAATAGTGAATCAAAGCATTCACTCGTAGTTTGTTAAAACATGGAATATAACAATAAATAATTCGTTGGTTTATCACTTTAACAAATGCTTTCTACAATTTATATAATGCAAGCATTAGAAACATCTGTTAATCTTTAATAACCTCTTCTTTAAGTTTTATTTAATTTTACAAAACATTCGCTAAATCTGTTATAATGTTCATGTATCAGGATATTCGTTCTTTAAATAGCTTCAATAATTTAGTAGTTAATCTAATTAAATGTTTTAGTGACTAGTAAAATTCATTAAATGGATTGTTTATAACAACAGGAAATGGAAGATTGAACATTTCAGTATCGATCGTTCAATATACATAGTATCACATTCATAGACATAGTGTTTTACTTTGAGAATAGACCGATGGCGAATATTTCCTTACTTTAGTGAATTTTTGATTGTATGGCTATAAAATTATTTATATATAGTCCACCTGTAACGGTTATGAATTTTTTGATAGTTATTTTATTGTCTGACAAATACTTCAAGTTTACTTGCATTAGAAAAAAAAGCTCTAATGATTAAATTTCTTGATCATTAGATTAATGGCGTTTATCCTGCGCCAATTAGCATGGTTTGAGTGGGCAGTTACCGTCCATAACATTCGTTCAAAGAAGTATGACTTAAAGCCAAGCAATTGGACTCGTATTTAGGAAGTAAGTTAAATGTTATATTTGGAATACGATTATTACTTATTATTATTATTATCATCAGCTTTATTTAATTTTATATTTTTGGTATAATATAGAATTCTCAGCGTAAAGTATTCCAACAAGTTTCCGTTTCTTTCTTCTTGGTCGGTTCTGGCGATAAATACCGAATGATCGCCAGTTAGATGTTAGCAGTTCAGTAAATGAACATCTGAATAATGTGCATTCTTTTTGCTGTATATTGTCAGCAACCACATTGGCTCTTATTGAGTTTTTTGTAACTTTGACAACGAAAGGTTGTACACTTTTCAGAAACGCAGGAGAATAGATCATGCGATTAATAAACATAATGATATATTAAAATAAACAAAAACAGATAACGTGTTGAAATATCTAGATGGCAGGAACAGGTAGCCCAGATGCTCAAGCAGGCCGCCCAGTAATGGTAAGTTCCAAATAGTTTTATGCTTTTACTCTATTAAATATATACATAATATAGAGACTATGTTCATAACCACATAACACTCAAGATGAGTTTTTGTTTACCTGCTTATAACAACGTCATAATCTTATTATGAGTAATGGCTCAGTTAGCTAATCTAAATATATCAGATAGCATATTCAGTATTTAACCTTATAAAAGTTTCCGCATTAATTTAGACGGATAGTTTCACAATTAATTAGTGCTCTGTGTATGTAAGACATTGAAAAGAAAATTATAGCCGTAGAAGTTTCAAACATTGAAGCTGAAAATAACTAATGTTTCACTACAGAGTGTGGTCAGATTTTGTTTAGCGAATTAACCAAAAATTATATTTATTGAATTTAAGCAGGACTCCCCAAAATAGCTCTGTATTAAACAATTTTTCAATCATGTTAAGATATCACACATTAGTCTAATTGATTTTGCTCACTAATAATTTGGTGTGATCTATTAGTACAGACAGATATAAGTAGTATATATCAGGAATCGAAGGTAGAATTCATACGGATAGAAGAAGAAAATGAAGAGGAATGGAAGGAAAACAGAAGGTAATCAAAATATCAACGGGGACTGAAGGACGATAAAGTTTGTAAGGGACACTTCAAGGAACATGCGCAAATAGTGTTTTTAATGTACTTTTTTCATATTTTACAGATGTGTGATTTTTCTTAACTCAGTGATTCGGCTTGCTCTTAACGAGATCTTCATTTTATTTTAATGATAATATTTTGCGTCAATGCACTGAAATGGTATATATGAACAATTTACATCAATGGATAAATAATCTATAAGGTCAGAAAGGGTAAATTAAATAAACAATATATATATATATATAACATAGTAAGCTACCATTGTGTCGTTTAAATACCACTCAGCTATTCACTAATCTAATGACTACATCACTTTATCGTCATTTACTCAGTTTAAACAAAAAATCTCCATGGTGACTTTGTTTTTCTGTTGATTTCTACTTTTAAAACATGGATTCCGTAAAATTTACCAACATGGGATTGTAACTATGGTATCATATCAGTAATTATTAATTTTAACATAAATTGTTAATTATTTATCATTTTGCCTATTCAAAAAACGATATATTGTATACCACTGAATAAGAACAGTAAGTAGAATGATGAAACGCTGATAGTTTAGAATTGTTAAGTACATATACTTGAGTCCTACGTTTACATTTAATTTATTCAATTCTAAACAAAAATGTGATGTAATAGTGATTATCATGTACCTATCTGTGAGTAACTTTCAAAAATCATTCCATAAATTTTATGAAGTAATCAGCAATAAAGTCTAACCCGGTCGGAAATGAGACGAATATCATTAATATCAGTTGGTGATGTTAGCGCAATATTGTTCATCAACTAAAGTTAGTGACGTGAACTCTTATATACCAACATAGTCTTCTGGAGCTTAAGCGTTCGCTAAAAGGTCTTAAGGTCCAGAGTTAAAACTTTTATGGTTTCGTTAACATGCACTGCTGAAGACCCCTATAAAAGTCCAGTCCTTCGTCGTCTTTAATAATTGAAAAATGTAATTAACCTTCAAGTTTACTATTTCTACTTAACAACATAAAATAAAATGATTTTATGAGTAAAATATCCAGCAAATATTGTTAAGAATAACAGCCATAAACGTAAACTGTTTATGTTTCTTATATTACTTTCAATCATGAATAATTTTTCAGATATTGTTTTTGCTTGTAGCTCACATTTTATCCAGCCTGTCAATAAATAAATACCATAGTTATTACAGTAATTTACCTCGACGTATATTAGCACTACAGGTAAATCCTAAAGATTGTTAAGTATTATGGTTTACATCACGAGATGGCCTTTGTTAGAGAACGACCGAAAATCAGTAGGGGCTGGTAGTAGTATAGGAATCCTCAATTCTGTTAAATTGTTGTCCAATGTTTCGAGTTAATCAAAATAAAATTGTAAATCATTGGGTTACAGCTGAGTAGTATAAAGGTTATGTGGCTACTGCTTGGTCTGAAGGTTTAAGGCTTGATCCATGACAGCTGTCGAGCTGTGTTTGGCCTTCAATTATTGTCTTACTAAAACCAGTTAATGATATGAATTATGAACTTTGATCATCAATTTCTTCTTCTAAAATATAATAGTTCTATAATATTAAGACAGTCATTATTTAAAGATGAACTAAACAAAACAAACGGTATTTGCTCGAAATAAGCCCTTGTTGATGATTAAAAACTAATGATGGCCACCCGATATCGCGAACTGGTTAAATTTTTACATTTGATGCCGGCTCTGGTATCTAGAGATTAAACATTTCTGAGGGACCTGAGCTTGATCCTAGATGGCGTGGTGTCACGGGCGACCACTGGTGAAGCGTCGCACACTAGGATGAAACAGTTATTAATTCCTTCCTGTACTTCAATGTTGGTTTAACCAAGGTCAGTTCATCATTCAAAACATGAAAAAGTTAATGACTTTTCATAATTTTGTTTACACACATCAAATCATTATTTTTGCTATGGTAAGTTAACTGAAAACTATACTTCCAAAGTTTAATATAAATAAATATTCTGCCATTTATTTCTGGTTAACAATGTGAGAAAAGTAGTTAATGGTATATATAGAATAAGTTTCAAAGATCATTATAATGCTGCATAAATATTTATGTTAGTAAATTTTTATAAAATAAATCTACTTACAACTTGGTGAATTTTCATGTACTAATGCTGCCAACTGTTGACATAATGAAGTTTTACCAACACCGGATACACCTAAAACTTGTACTTGATAAAATGTTAGTCCTGGTTCGTCAGCAAACACTGAATCTAATGATAACGGTACACCTAATGGACTACTTGGATTATTAATATCATCCATTGCATAAGGAACAGATGGTATAGATTTTGGTGGAGTTAAACATAGATTTGAATAACTATTAGTCATTGAAGTATAGCTTAATGTTGCTGTCACAGGACGTTTATATAATGATGACTTATTTAACGGATCTTCTTCGGTACTAGCTCTTCTAAGTTGACCTTTACCAGGAGGTTTTAAATAACTTGTTTTACTCGATTTCATGCCTTTTGTGTCTGATATACTTCCACTATTGTTGGCACCACAATCAATGATACATTTTTGTCTCTCTAAACTGGTTTCACGCATTGAATGACTTCGAATATTGGAAGTGGATAATGTAGGATGTAGTGATGTTTTTATGGTAGATCGTTTTTTCTCTTGATCTCTAGGAACATTAGCTATATGACAAAAATAATCAAACTCATCCATAACATTACCAATGGTTGATGTATTCACATGATTAGATTTATTTTTATTGTAAAGAGCAGCAGTTGATGAATAATCTATGTTGTCATTGTTATTATTTATTGGATCAACAGGATTCTGGAATGAACGTGATTGTCTTACTAATTTACCACGTCTGCTACTACTACTATTGTTGTAACTACAGTTACTGTTATTAGCAAGATTGTATGTATTCGCTTCTAGTGTAATGTCCAAATTATTGTGTGCATGTAATTGTTGGCTGGACAATGCTCGAGCTCGTATGCGATTAGTAGAATTATTATCATCCAAATAACGTTGATGGCACATATCATTATTATCATCAGTGTTGTTTACATCGATATGTAATGAAGTGGATCGATTATTGTGCGTCAGCAAACGATTTGATTTTAGTCGATCTCTTGATGTTTTAGGATATAGTGGAAGTTCTGAAATAGATTTATCTTGTTGTCTCTTAAAAACGTTGCGTTCATCATCGTCATGATTATTATTATTATTACTATCAATATCAACATCATTATTCATATGTTCATCATTAACTAAACTAATCTCTATCGACGGTGTAATAGTCAAATAACTGCGTTTTATAACTGATGTTATTGAATGATTTTTATTGGAATTATCATTATCATTATTATTACAATTTGCCATATGTTTACACAACGATTTTAATTCAGTTTGTTTGTATAAATTTGCTTTTAATGGATAATTAGAATGAATATTATTATTGTCATTTAATTCATTTGTAAAGCGACTATCAAAACTTGATGCTCGCAAAATATTATTCAAATTTGATCGATATCTCTCTGTTGTACATATAGTTGTAGGTAATGGTGTTACCGGTAGAGATGATGATGAATAAGATTCATCTGATGTAAAAATTGGTTCAGATACAGGTAAACTTAAATGTATAAAATCATGAATTCCACTAGATTGATGATGTATATTTGCTGGTGATCTATACTCTTTTCTTCTATTCTCAGTGGTATACTTCAAATCTCTTATAGACTTATGATTATGATCTATGATAATTGGTGAATTATCAAATATTGGCGATTGTTTTCTTTGTAGTAATGGAGTTGATGAAGTCGACGAAGTTAATGCCGCTGTTGATGATTTTGCTTTCGGTGCATAACAATTGTTTTCATACAAATCAGAATTCGTATTTAAATAAAATCTTTTATTCTTATAAGTTGGTGAGTTTTTTCTTATGGCTAATTTAAAATAAGAATAGGGAAATTGGAAGCAAAGTCAATAGTGAGTTCTTCTTTTCAAAATAGAATAAGTAATATAATAATCTCATTTTAAAAGTAACATATAAATTGGTTATTTGAAAGGTTGATTTTGATTGGCCATTAATTGACCATTTAAATAAATATATATATATATATATTCCAATCCTATGTAATTATATGTGAAATTGATGAGAAACTTAGGATTACTTACATTAACTGAATAGATATGTATAATCCACAAGTTTTGGTGTTTTTTTTAAAGTTATTCACAACAAAATTGCTTTGAGAATGAGAAACTGTGAACTGAATAAAGTTAGACATGAAAACCATTGACTGCTGAACCAGTTATTTAAATAAAATTAGCGGTCATTGAGAGACCCAAGGGTTGTGGGTTAGATCTATAGTAGTGTATAGGCTGCTCTGATAAATCTCATCCTAGAATGAAGTAAGTATTCAGTGTTTTGAAGTTTTTAGTGGGTGTTTAAATAAGTTCGGTCTGTGAAATAAAATAAAAATATTAATCTTCCAAAAAGTATGCGAAATTTAGTGAGTTAATTCAAGATCGCTATCAGGAGAATCTTAATGTTTAATTAACTTGTGTCAAACGACAAGCCGATATATATATACGCTCAATGTAATGTTTAGGTGAAAATACCTCGATTTAAGGGTTAATCTCATTTATGGTTGTAAATTTTTAAAAAGTCCCATATTGTGAATTAAAACAACATATAGGATCGAATGGCATTGTTTTCAATTAGATCATCAACAGGCTTTACTCTAATCTGCAGTAATATTTATATGCATTTATGAAATTACTAAACCAATTAAGGTAGTTTATGAGTCAGTGATAACAGGGAAATAAATTAGCATAAATATACATAATAAGAGTACAATGTGATGACAGATGTACTAATTGTGACAAGAACAATAAAGGCTTGAATCATTGTTTAATAATAGGAAAAATATAGACACTGAAATAATGCACATTAGAAATCATAAGATCGCGTAATAAGAAGTATTCAGATAATTGAACAGTGAAGTGTGTATTTGAAAAAAAGGGGGAGTGAATAAAAATAAACGAAAAAGGAGTATGGAAAATAATAATAAATATAATCTTTTTTAAGGCTGATTCGGCCAATTAAGAGATAAAAATGTTACAGATTTCCTACGAATACAAAGACTTGGATTGTTAGCTCGAAACCCCATAGCTTCTGGTATGTATAAGAAGTGAAGGAAGGAAACTAGTAGAAATACGATAAATCACTTTACATGACCTATTTCTATCTACTACATGACAAGCACTGACCAAGTGTTATGGAACAGAACTGAAAAATGTTGTGTCGGTACCCTTTACCAAGCACGCAGAGTGGTGTTCATTAACTCGTTGGCTCAGTAGCCTGGTTATACGCTCAACGTATCGTTCTCCAGAGTAGCTGCTGAATTTGTAGATACGCATGGATGTGGCAAAACCAAGTAATATATCATTTAGTTTAAGAATCACCATAGATGGGCTGGAGAACGATTGACTTATGTTGGCTGCATTGAACATTGATTTAAGCCTTGATTGTTCTTACTACAATTAGTACACTGTCGTCACACTATCAGTTTTTACTTTTTACTTATTATGTTTATTTGTGTTTATCTATTCTACTGTTATCCCTGACTGATAAACTACCGTAACTAGTTTAATAATTTTATAAATGCATATAAATATTAATGTATATCAGAGTAAAGTTTGATGAGGATCTAATTTAAAACAATAGTATTATCAATAAAGACCCTGAAAGGGTAAATCAATCCTCCATGGTTCTAAAAGGTTCTTAAACTAATATCAATTAGCTATGTTAAATGATATATTTGTCTAGACTTTATCATCAGTGATAAAAACCAATTATGATAAAATAAAACAGAAGATTGTTCCTTTTTTTAAAGAAAAACATTGATCGAAGAGAAAATTTGCATCGAAAATTGGCTACCTAGAGTTTATTTATTGACTTTACATATTTTAACCAAAACAAAAAACAACTTCATATTACTGTACTGGATAATCTTTGATGATTAAAGCTGGAGAACAATCATATAAATATCGTATTTTTACTTGTTTGAATATTCTCACCCACGAGTAGCTATAAATTACGGATAAAGTTTTATGTTAATTGTTAGTGGCTAACAAGACATTTCTTCAATCTTGATGAAACTGATATTTTCTGTGCGATTTATCTTATTCATTCTGCGATTACAATGAGATGCATCCTATTCATAAATCGATGACAAATGGCTTGTGTCTTTTGTATCTTCCTGTTCAGTGGTAAGCAGGTGATTTGAATTCAGACCTTAATTTAGTCGCTTGAAATTGTAGATTGAGTGTATTTTGAAGAAAATCATACAGTTACTGATGTTCTGACTAAAGTTTATCTATGAATATGTAATTGTATTTGTTACTGTCTAATAAGTAGTGTGTTCAAACTTAAATTTCTTATAAAGCAGTTAAAATGCAAAACTGTTAACATCAGTCAGTGGTCTTGAGTATTGTTAGAGGTACTAGACATCTCACTGACATTATGGAATATTGCACATATTTTCTGGTGAATAATTATTTAGTTACTCTCATTAAAAAACTGGATTATTTTCGAAAAATTATGACAGATATCTCACCAGAAAATGTATTGTAAAACAGGGTTTGTAATCAATTATTTATCATACTTTGACGAAGCAACAGTCTCGTTACGAGAATCTTCAACTATATATTTGCCACTACATGAAATAGGAAAATATAGATGAATCCCCATCCTTTTGAGGTTTTCATTATTTCTGATTTTTCGCGACTTAGTATAACCTGCATCTTCAGAGAAGAAATAACATAATTCAATCGTGAAACGTCAGAAATTCAATTTCCGATTCTCTAAGATATTACAAATATATTATTGTGTTATTATGGAAAATCTAAGCTACGCATGAGTTATTTCAAATGGAAAGTCGAACTTTGCAACTGATGTTTTCAATCCTAATTCCTAACAAAGTTATATAGTTGTATAACAATAGGATTTAATGTTAACATCAACACATGAATTCCGGTACATCCATCGAATTAAATAAGAGGAAACAAGATCCGGATTTAACTCCTAGACACTATCAGACTTTGATGTAAATTTTTAAGACTAAATGGAACTTTCGAGACAACCCACTCAGGATACATGTATATCCCAATAAAAACTGATTATTTGTAGTCATTAACACCAGTAACAAGGAAATGAATATTCATACAGATGAATCCAAAATATCTGTTAAACAAACTTTATCAAATGCTAATGCATTTAAATATACATTGTGATCTCAAAAAAACTTAAATATTTTAACAAAATATCTATTATCAGAAGGGGTTTCGTGGAGATTTTAGTAATTTCAATTGTTAAAATCATGAGTCAGTTGAACCTAGACCACCATGGAATACCTGGAAGCACTGGATGGTCATTGAAGTTAGACATTAACACTGTTGGATGCCAGCTCAGTAGTCTAATGGTTAAGCGCTCACGCGCGAGACTGATAGGTCCTCGGTTCGAATCCCGCGGGGGGTGGGACCGTAGATGCACACTGCTGAGAAAATATCTACCATCTTCATCTATTTATCATGAGAGAAATATTTTCAAGATTGACTCAACCTACTTATACTCTGTTAGTAGTAATCACAAAAAAAACGTATACTTCACATAAAATATATTAAAGATAAATCAAATCATGGTGATAAAAAAAGATTTTAAAAAAAGATAAAAATAAAAACAGCAAAAAACTCATATATCAACACCCTAGAGACAAATCTACCACATTTGATTTATAGTTGAATAGCCAGTTCAACAAGAGTTTCTCATAATTTAAAAACAAAAAAGAAAAACAAAAAAAACTTTTATTAAATGACAAACTCAGTAACAGATAAGATGGAAGAAAATATTGTTGAAAATAAAAAAAAACACTTCACTTTCATCATAATTAAAATTTATAACTGTTTGGTAAACATAAACTTTATTATACTCTAATATAAGTTATAGTGTCATTGCAACAAAACTATTCCATGTTTTATAAAACTGTTTTTTTTGTTCATTTTTTCAAATGTGTATGTTGTTAATTTCGTGTTTGTGTAAAATTATTTCTTTAGTACATTTTAAATTGTTCAAAATATCTAAGGCTATTTGTTGCTAAGTGGAAAATAGTTACTAAGGTATATGAAAGTTGAATAATAGTTAATGACATCATAAATGTATTAAATGAATTTCACTAGAGTATTCTTTTATGACATGAATTTGGAGTATAGAAAAAGGAAATGCTGCTTTTTCTTAAAATTATATGATTTTATCACTGATTGAACTGCATCATATAGATTTTAAAACAGAAAATTGTGTATATTTAGGTAAATAAACATGAAAACAATCTTTAGGATAGGGATGCTCAACTTTGGTTATACACTTCTTATAAGCAACAATTACTCAGTCAATACCAATAATTTCAATACGTTTCTTATGCAATATGATCAACAATATACTACAAAAGATGATGTATTGAATAAGTATAGAGATATCAACGCTTTAAGATCCGTTTTGTTTTAAGTTTTAACGAGAAGCAGGAAAATTGATTTACAGCTTTATATTTGTTATTTGGCAAACAAGGGAAAAATATTGTTTAATTTTTCCACCAACAATACTGAAACGTTACTACATGTTTAGTCAAAAAAATGTAAATTTGATAAAAGGATGTACATTATGATGAACAATTTACATTATATACTTAGTCAAGATCATCTGTCATAAGTCGATTAGTATTTCTACCTAATAATAGATGTTAACGCCAAGTATATCCATTGTGTATTTAGTTCTAAAGTTTCGTACAATTTCAGTTTTTTTCATCTTCCTGTATATATTAATTGAGCCCTAATAATAGCTGAATAAGTCAAATGATTATGAATGAAATGTGTATCATAAAGATTTCATACGAGTGACAAGCAGAAACTGAAACAATTTTATAACATTAATCTGTTTATCGTTTTGGATGTAATCTTTTTCAACAGACGCTAAAGAATTTTATCCATAGTTTTTTTCACATACAATCTGGTTGCTAATTTCAGTTAACGAACTCTTCTTTTAATTTTTTGATTGAGATCATGAACCGCCTGATATTAAACCACAAATGAAAACCTGGAACCACTGCATGGCCGTTTCGACCTATTGTGGGAGTCCTCAGCAGAGCACATTCATGATCCCACTCGCGGGATTCAAACCCAGGGCCTTCAGTCTCGCTTGCTAACGCTTAACCTCTAAACCCCTGAGCCAGCATCCGATGGTGTTAATGTATAACCTCAACCAATCCACAAAATTGCTCGACCATCTTCCATTGTACTGAGGTAGATACCTGTCCCTACCCAACACGGATTAGCTCTTTTAATGTTAGATTGTTATTTGACATACTGTATCAAATAAAGAGCTTTTATGTAAAAAGTAAAACAAAAAATAGATAGGAAATTAATTATTCATTTTGTGGCAAATAAATATTGTTAAACTTAGATAATTTACATAAAATACAAGAAAGGTGGGCAGTTATGAACATGAATTGAAAGTTAGAATTCTCAATTTGTTATCAATAAATTAATTGAGATTTTATAAGGCATTATTTAATGAAAGTAAACTGAGTACAACACTTTTTTTACTTTATTTTATTTTAACTAACCAGTTAGTCTAGAAAACTGTATACCAAAATTAGACTTCTCATCGAATATTTCTTTAAAGTTGGATGTAAATAAAACTTGGCAACGCAAAAACAGTATCGTATTCAAGCGATGATAGATAATGGCTGGCAGTGAAATACAGGAAGCGCGTTTCGTCCTATTTGGGGCTCACCAGCCGAATGAACCTGCATCTCACAGTTGATGTTCACTCTGAGACTCGAACCCAGTACCATTCACTTCAAATGCCATCGCGTTATCCAGTCGAGTCCCGGAGTGAACATCAACTCTGAGTTGGAGGTACATCCAGCTGACGAGTCCCAAACATGACGAAACGCGTGTCCTGTATTCCACCGCTAGCCAATATCCATCTTTACTTAAAAAGCTTGTGATTTAAAGCTTTATCGAGGCAGTCCACACAGGATGCACTTATGCCAACATAAGACTGATCAATAGCAGTCCTAAATAACAATGGGAAGATACAAGTAAAACAACACCAAGTGAATTTAAGTATCGTATACATCTTTTAAAAACCAGTGAAAATCGATTCTTAAAACAGGGAGCACTATGATGTGTATGATACAAGCTACAAGATAAAAAATGTTATTCAATCTCCAACAAGAAAATGCGGCAACGTTTTAATCAAAGTCGCTGAAATTTAATGCGCGAGACTACAATTTATGGACAAACCAATTAGATATAAGATAAATAGTCTTGAATTTTGACGTGAAATTCATTCAACCATTTGGTTTAATAGCGTCTTGGCATTTTATCTGATATCAGTTCATCATGAAAACTCTAAACTTAGTTCATAACCCGAACCATAAACTGTAAATGTTAATTCAAATTACTCACAGTGGTTTATAACCCTCATTTAGTCCTTGTAAGTAGATGGACATTCTCAAAGTCACTTCAGGATCGCTCAAAGGTCGTCCATAATTTATAATTTTATTATACAGTGGTTAATCAACACAAATCCTTATACGACCAAAAATAGTAAAAATATGAATATGGAATTTATGCCTAATTTTTAAAAACACTCATAGAATATAAAATGCAACTAATGCAAGAGAATGGTTTGTCGAATTAAAATGTTATCTAATATTTCATCTCATCCTAATAAAGTGCAGTAATTTATTGCATATACTGTTTCTTATACTAAGTATATTTGCTCTGTTTTTAAATATGAAATTCGTAATTTATTACACATATCTAGATGAATTTCGGGGAGAAACACAGAAATGTAAACTTCATGTTCAGAATTAATCTCGATAAGTCAGACATTCACATCTAGACACTTGGAAAAAAAAGGAAAAGATGAAATAAATAGTTCTCTCCAGTTAGCCTTTTTATCATGGCTCTCTTTCTATATAGATATATGTATATATTGGTTGAAGTCAGACGTTAAAACCGTTGGATTTAGGCTTATTAGTCTCGAAGTTAAGCGTTTGCATGAGACCTAAGGTCATGGTTTCGAGCGCCCTGAACAGGATCGTGGATGCTCACAGTTAAAGAATTCTATACTGCGACGAAACGGCCGTTCAGTGCTCCACGGATCTCAGTAGTTATCTAACATTGATCGGTTCATGATCTCAATAAAAATTCAGCAATCTCCACAACCCTATATATATATATATTGATATATGTTTGATAATAATAATAATAATAATAATAATAATAATAATAATGAAATATACTAGTCAAGTGGCGGTGTATTATGTAGTAATTTTAGAAACTTAAAAGTTAATGAAAATAATTGTGAATGACTAACAAAGCTATTAGATGTGGTGGATAAGGTAGTAAATAATCCTGGTTATTATTTAATAAAATTAAGAATTGAGGTAAGTGGTTTAGAGGCTGATAAAAATAAAACTCATAAAATATTTGATATCAGAAGGGGTCTTGTGGATACTATAGTAATTTTAATAGTTGAGATCATGAGTCGATTGAACCTAGACCACCATGGAAAACCTTGTAGTGACCTTTTATCAGGAGAAGCGATTGGTTTAATGGAAGCAATTATTATTATAACCAATTGTACCAGTGATTGTTTTACTGTACTTGTTTGTTTAACTGTACTAAAGACATACTTTCTTCCGTTGATTGTGACCTTGCACGCACTTGCGTTTGCTCAGTGGTTCCGCTTGTACTTCTTTGGCACGATCTCAGTATTCTTTCGATACCACGGGATCACCAACAAATAACTCTCGCTACAACCTCCAATCGCCTTCTGATATCTGGTACGCAACCTTCTTGTAGTGGTGATCAGAGTCAACCGTGACGCTACAACCTAATGTAAGTCCTAATGTGGGACTGGCTTCAAGAGGTATTTCCTGGAGTTCTAGTGAGAAGTAGTGACCAATGGAGGTCAACCAGGTGTTTTGTGAGATAGTAACTCACTGAAGACAATGGTGGATGTGTCGCTCAATTCTGTAGATTGGTTGAAGTTAGACATTAACACGGTTGGATGCCAGCTTAGTGGTCTGGAGGTTAAGCACTCTCACGTGAGACCGATAGGTCGTGGGTTCGAATCTCGCGAGGCGATGTCGTGGGTGCGCACTTCTGTGCAGTCCCATGCTGGAACGAAAACCGACGTCCAGTGCTTCCATGTTATCAATTGTGGTCTAGCTTCAAATGACTCATGATCTCAACTTTTAAAATCATAAAATATTTGATAAGTTTAGCTCAGTGTAGAACCATGATAAAAAACCAAACAAAAATGAATGTCCTTTTCTTTGTTCATTTTTTTCTACATGTTTACATGGGAGTTCCCGGCTTACCGAAATCTTTTTAGGCGGGATTTGTAATAAAGATTCTCAATGAAAATCTAAAGTACAACGCATGTAGAAAATAGATTTTCAAATAACACTGTGGTGCATGCTATTTATGTCTTTCGATATAATTAGTATGAAACACCAATCAGAAGGTTAATAAGATTGAACTAAAGAATCATGAAGGATGTAAAGGACAATTGATGAAGAATTTACAATTGAAGTATTTAATGTATGATTTCTCACAGTTTACTAAACAACTCTATAATTCACCACTTAACAAATTGGGCTTCTTCACTTGAGTGTTTATTCACTACAATACAATTCAAATAAATGGTCTGATAAATTTGAAATCAGTGAAGTTGAAATGAATGTTCAAAACAAGACAAACATTATAATAAGCTAAAAAGAACATACGATTTTATTTTTATGAGAGCTCATATTTTACCTCACTTCTTTTGTAATAAAGCAAATAATTCTAATTATAGACAAATCATATTTGTTAGTGTTTTTATTCATATTCCTTTTTGTAAATAATGAATAAATATGTAAATTAATTATGCAGTTACTTACTTGCTTACTCACCTACCTGCCTACTTACTTACTTGCTTACTTACTTTAATATTCGCGTCATAGTTTTCTTACATTAGAATTATAAAGTTGTTATGTTGTAGGATCTACAACTTCACCCTCAGATTTGTTTTTCAACTTGTAACTACGCATTCAATTTATAATTTTCTATCAAATTTAATACAACTATCATAAATTCATTGAATCATCTATGTTGAAGCATTGTCTCTTAATCATAATACCTAATATAACTTTAGATTGTATAATACTGGTTAAACTTAGAATATAACAAATTTGTTTATTTTTTTATTCTTCAATTCTCATTGTTCTGTTTTGTTTAAATGTTTACATTGAATTAGATATATCAATCTGTTTATAGGAAAAACATTTTTCTGAAAATGATTACCATATTGATAAAGTAATTTAGATCTATAATCATCTGTATTGATTTTGATTGATGGTTTGAATAGATCAGAGGTGACGTTTCAAATTGTGAAGTTGTTTGGTGAATATTCGAATCGTAAATAGAGTATCAGTTCTATGAATATTATGAGTACAACTTTATGACAAGTAGCAAATAAGTTGATGGTTTATAGTCAACTATTTTCAAATAGCTAACATCATAATTTAGAACAATTGAGTTGAATCATTCATATTAGTTACCGATTCGCAACTTGATCGTTACAATTTTAAATAACATTAAAAGATGAAACAAACATGATGTTAGTTACTACAGTCAACGATCAATCAATAATAGATATGTGCAAAATTTCTTCACCATTGGTTATTCTGCACGATAATACGAAATGTAAGTGGGGATAATATAATTTCTTCAAAAATGTATTTCAAGTTCATTAGTTTCAAAGATCATATGTACACACATAAGCATCATGATTTGTAGTTAAAAAAACATAAAATTCTATACAAATACAAATCTACATGGAAATAACACGATACTCAACTATTTACAAGATCGTTAGAACAAGCCGATTTGTAAATTATACTTGAAGTAGACTATGATGACTTTGTTTAAAACGATGATAAAAACCTTTCATTGAAATTATGAACCGATTGATATTTGACCACCATTAAAAACTTGTCTTGCTCCAAGCGGCTCAGTGGTCTAGTTGGTTAGGCGCATGGCGTGAGACTGGTAGGTCTTGGGTTCGAGTCCCGCGAGGCGGGGTCGTGGGTGCGCACTGCTGAGGAGTCTCACAATAGGACGAATTGGCCGTCCAGTGCTTCCAGGTTGTCCATGGTGGTCTAGCTCCAATTGACTCATGATCTCAACTACTGAAATTACTACAATCTCCACAGAATTCCTTCTGATACAGATTATTAATAAAAAAATATCAGTGATAATTAGTTTACTTTAATTAACATAGTTTTATTTCACTATTCATAATTTAGCGTAGCTGATTAGGAGTGTATGAAATGAATGAACGATTATGAAAATCATTAGAAATGTATATCCACAACCTAACTGGATATGGAGCCAAGGCATTTAACCTATAGAATACTTATCCAGAATCCAGTAGTTATCCAACCAAAATCAGTCCACGTTGTAAATTACGAAAGTCCAATAGTCTCTGCATAACCATTTATACTTAGAGTAATTATAAATAAATAATTTTCATATATACAAATGAAAAGTGATCATGTGGAGAAAATAACTGGTCATGAAATGGGAGTGAAATAATTCATGAGAAACCTTTTAACATGAACTATTTAACAGTTAAATGATGTTAATGTTTTTATGAAGTGGATGGTATATGGTTAACAGTAAAATAAACGATTTCCATTTCGCTACAATTTCAACTCTATATTTTGATGTACTTACATCTCATTGTTGATGTTCACACTGGGACTCAAACTCAACACCATTATTTTCAAACCACAATAGCATTATCCACTGCGCTACTAAACTCAGTTAGCCACTAATTTGGACAACAGTTATTACGTTGCTAGTAATGTGTCTGAGATAGGATTGAAATCTAGTCAGTGTAATATAATTTTCTGTTCATTTGTATTTAAGTGAATACAACATACTTGTGACTGACAGAAGCTGTAGTAGCACTGAAATCACAGTAAATATAAACCATTAACTTCTAATAGATTTTTAACTAATATGAAAAACCGTTACTTTTGATTCATTAAGTATGGGAAATTATCATTAACATCATTGCTTTACATTCGACTTGAGAAATGTTTGCCACTGTTAGAATTACTTTTTTCTTAAAGCTGTATGCAAGCATTTATGATCAGGGAAAAATTGTGATTGGATTACCTTTCCTATTTCGTCATCATTTCAAACAGGATAGAAAATGCTTGTACGTTGTTCTTAATTTTCAACATTTACCAGCACATAAAGTTCTGTTTGACCTGATAAGTGAGAATTATTAACGACTTTCTATCAAAACAAACTTATTTATTACTGTCATTTGATAAATCGCTTGAGTGAACACTTGAATCGGTTTCCTAAGTTATTCTAATAACTCTGGGGTAAATCTACACAAAATACTTAACACGAGAGAAAAGGCGTGAAGTGTGGAAAGAACACTTTACTCTACGATTAGTTGATGTGCAGAAAATTCAGGGTATTTATAGCATTTCTAGTAACTTTTAGCTTCTGGAAGGTTGTAAAACCCTACTGAACGTAGTACGAAGATAGGCAGTCATTCAATCATAAATGTGATACGTGGCTCCTCACTTTCTAGATATTTCTAAGATAATTCTATTCAATGCTGATTGAACGAAATGTATCCTAGAGCTTTCAGGGCCCCTCTAGGCATTTAATGAGCAATATTCTGGGTCTCCCCAACATCATTAGTAAATTAAATATTTCAACATTTTAAGAGAATAAAAGTGATAATTAATCTGCAATTTTATTACTTTTTGTTTTTAATCTGTTGAATTTTGAACTAATTAGATAATGAGAGCAGTAAGTTATATTGTGTTCGACTCAAAATGTTTTGTGTCACGGTAAATCATCCTTAACATTACGTAATATTGTAGGAAATTATACTTAAAATGAATGTGTTGAAAGTACCGTTTAAATAAATTATACCTTATTTCAAGAATTAAAGAATGTTTTATATTAGACGAATGTAAGCAACCGGTATATTTATTGTAATTAATACTCATTCACAGAGTACATTCAAACTCTTATTTAAATAATATTCATAATGATTGGTTATACATGTTAAACTGAGTTATATACAAGTGTTAATATAACTAATATCAATAACTATATACTTTGGCTTTCAGTGACAAATACCTACAAAGTTATTAAATTCTTTACCTATATATAACTGACATAATCTATCTGTATCATATAGAATATGTATATGTTATAAGAACAAAACGTACTTAAATTACGTTCATTCTTAGAAATTATTTAATCAGTTATTAACTGATGGTGGTCTAGCTTCAATTGACTGATAATCTCAACTATTAAAATGACTATAATAACGAAACCGCTTCTGATATTAACTGATTAATAAACAACATAATTATGTATAAACTAGAGAATGAGATGGAGAAGATTTGTGGCTCAGGTGGATCATGATGTCGTTCAGAAGAACGATGACAACTCCACAAACAAACCATTCAGCTCAGAGAACAAAACTCCATCAAAATTAGAGAATATTTGATATATAATTAGTAGATTATTTTTAATCTAGACTTGATTGTTACGTAATAAAATGTATTATACATAATTTACTAATTTGAAAACGAAAACAAGACACTTTATTGCTGCATACAACAGATTTTTGGAAAAAAGAAAAGAAAGAAAAAGAAAGAAAAGAAACGAATAAATCTCACTGAAACTTCCTGTATATTCATTATGATTATTTTGTTAACAATAATCATTGTCAATAATTCAATTTCGTAATAATAACAAGTTAGAATTTACAATTGACATTATTCTATATAAGAAACCCAATTGCTTTGTTATATCTGATTATGTAAATTAGGCTTCAATGGCTTTTCATAGAAATAATACACTTATCCTTTGTATTCATGAAATTATTGACACAGATTTAAATTGATTGTGTTTATTTACTATGATGGGAAAATAATACATTTATTTGAACAAATATAGCATACAGGATAAATCTTATTTTGACAAAAAGCCGATCAGATATTATTGTGAAATGAAGTTTTGTCACAGTTGGATATTAGGATGTTTGCTACTGATATCGACAAATATAAGTAGTATATATCATTAATCGAAAGTGAAATGCCTTGAAGCAGAAGGTTTGGAAGATCAAAGAGAAAAGAACAAGAACGAAGAATGTTTGGTGGGGAAACGAAGGGACAATCATGTCTGAGACGATTGATTTACATTTTGCAAATGAAGTATTTACTGTATGATTCTCAGATTTTACTAAGATGTTCTATAATTTTGTATTCAAAACACAATCGATTGTCCCCGTATGTGTTCTTGTTCACTACAATAGGCCTTAAAGTAGACAAATGATCCACTACTATGTAGGTTGGCTGTTTTTGAAAATTCAGCATACATCGACTAATTATAGAAAACTCCTTTGTCCAACCTAAATCCACTTTACAAATAACATTATATTTTGCTGAACTTAGTCTTAACTTACTTTCGTTACATTAAAATTTGTACTGAATTTTCCAACGGCTTTTGTTTTCATGAATTGATCAGGTAAACACATGCATATGTTTTACAAGTAAAAACTCAGCTATTACAGATCGGATATTGATCAACTATATAGTCATAATACGAGTTTATATGTATGTATCAACATAATGGTGAATAATTGGAGAGTTGATTCAGTATAGACGGCCAATTAGATAATTATATATTCAAAGGCAATATTTGATAGATATGCTTAAAGAAGTAGTTATAATTACTGAGAGATTACAAATTGGCCACTAGGATAGTTGAGAACCTTTTTGACGGCTTAGAATTCTTTAATAAGTGCACACGGATATACAATTGAATATTGGTGATCATGACATGTGTTAGTCAGTCTTGCCCATTGAATGAAAAGTCGGAGAAAAAGCAAGAACTATAGGAATTAGCAGAATATTTACTATCGTCGCACAGATGTTTTTTGAATATAGTAATTCCGTTTGATGAGACTGATCTTGATGACTTCAGTTGTGTTTGGTCAACTGATACATTATTCAAGCTGTAAACTATAACTCAGCCAAATGTACTTTATCTATAAAGTATGCATATATAGTGATTTTAATAGACTTATGTATAACCACTTATCATTATCAAGTAAGCCAGTATAATATGGCTCACTAACTAACATGAACGAATATGTAGTTTTGAGGATTATAACATAAAAATTAAAATAGTTTTCATTTACATACCATGTACCGCTTTCAATTTGAATAGACATATTCAATAACCCATGAAATATTTCGACATTCTAAATGTAAACTATTCATACTGTAGTCACAAGCACAATGTAAAACCTTTTACTTATCTGTTCAGAAAGTTAGAGAAAACTCTCATCATAAAATTCTATAATAAGGATAACATCATTTAAGTAATCAAATTTCGTTCATGAACAGAATTATCCACTTAACTAGAAGTGTAAATGACAGTTAACTCACTGAATATTCCATTAGCAATATAATTGAGTGGAAATATTTCAATCGATCATTATTTTATTTGAAGATATGGAGGGGGGAATTGACTGGAATTCAGTTAATTTCATTCATTTTACGGAATATAACTGACTAGGTTTATTGCATAAGGAATCATGAAATACAGTGATTGAGATAAAATAATTTTACAGACATTCCTTTCATTTATTTTATTAATGACCAAATCACAACTAAAATTGTTCCAAAATTAGAAGCTGTAATCAGAACTCAAACAATTTTCTTGTAAATATAACAGACTATACCATAACTTAAATAAATATAGGAAAATAGCAATAAAAGTACAAATATACATACTTATCCCAACGTACATGTAAATGAATACCTGATCTATTCAATGAAAGCTCACCAAGAATGCACAATAGAAATTGACTAAATTTCTGAGTGCTTTATTCTAATGTCATATCAATTGTATCAAGATAAATTGTGGATATCTTTATCAACTATCATTGGTCATTATATATATATATATATATATATATATATATATATATATATATAATGAGTTTTCTCACATTGTAAACGCAAATTACATCAAGCCTCATTTTAAGAGTTAAATCAAATCAACATAATTAACCATCGTTTAAAATGCATCTTACCTACCAATGTAATATTTATACTAATATAGAATGAACAGTATTATTCAACCTGTAATGAATGAAGTTACAAGTGTATATAGTGCATAGGCTAACATACTTTTATTTGATTGAATTTATTGAAATAATAAGTTAAAAAAATATTCACATTAATTCCCTTTCATTGTAAAGAGTGACAGTTAATAAAGTTGAAAATTAGACAGGTAAAAATGCTGTTAACTTCAATTAGTAACAGTTCTGTTTATTGATTATTTTATACCTTAGAAAAAAACCCATTAAATCATTTTCTTTTTTTTCCTTTTTGATTGAATAAACGTGAATTGATGACATTTTGAAATCCATAGTTCCTGTTTAATTTGTCCAAATTAACTTATTGAAACTAATTCTTTTGCGAACATTAATTAATTTAATAATTGAAGAAACAGTAATCACATTCATAAGCAATGGGATTTGTGGAGATTGTAGTATCGTGAAAGTTGAATTCGCGAGTCCATCTAAGCTAGACCATCATTGAAAACATAGAAGCACTGGATCAATTGAAGTTGGACATTAACACTATTGGATACCGGCTCATTAATCTACAGGTTAAGGGTTGAGTCTCGTATGCGGAGTTGTGGATGCGCATTGTTGAGAAGTCCCATACTAGAACAAAATGGCCATTCAATACTTCCAGGTTTTCGATGGGGGTCTAGCTTATATTGACTCATGAATTCAGCCGTCAAAAAATTTATAAGCGCTTGACAGATTTTGTCAATATATATGTGGTGTAGACACATATATATAGTATGTAGCAGAAATTGGATGTGGAATGTTTACCAGCAGAAGATTTAAAGTAAGAAAACAGAATGAAAAGTAGAGAGCTATCGAAATAACGACAGGATTGGAAGAATGATGGAGTATGTGAAAGACAACTCAGGGAAGATATGCAAACCATGTATATAATGTATGATTTTCATAAATTACAAGGGCACTGTATAATTTTTTTGCAAAACAATAAATTGCGTTACCGCGCTTGAGTTTTTGTTTACTAAATATACATATCCCCAAATTTACTATTACAAATAGGAATTATTTTTGTTTGTTGACGTTAGCGCATATAGTAGCTTAAGTAATTTGATGATGGTCATTAAAGTAGCCTAGTAATATGTGGAGGTTTTTTATTAAAACAGTAAATATAGGTAGAAATTCCTAATTTTAAAGTGATTCCGCTCAGGCTGTACATTCGCTTTACAGTTATATACGTATACATACATAGAAGATCATTAAATCAAACATGATCACCCGAGAATATGTAATATTACTCATGAAGAACATACAGTATATCACGATGAATCATAAATAAGTGCTATTTGCACAATGTGTTATTGGTATTAATAGCAAGGTTATCAGTGAATACCTTCAAACAATGGCTATCTGAAGTTGATAATAATGATCAAATGGCTGAATTCATGAGTCGATATAAACTAGACCCCCATTGCAAATCTGGAAGCATTATACGGCCATTTCGTCCTAGCATAGGAATCCTAACCAGTGCAAAGTTCACGATCCTGCACGAATGACTCGAACTAAGAACCTTCTGTCTCACGCGCGAACGCCCAGCCTTCAAACCAATGAACCGGCATCAAACGGTGTTAATGTCTGACTTCAATCGATCCATGATGTAAGTAAATATAAATTATGCTCTACCAAGTGATAGATTAAGTGAATGCTTAATCTCAATAGACGAATAGGGATAAACATATATTCATTTAATTAAAAAATGATTCGTTGTTCGTTAGTTATAGAAGTGATGAAAGTAATACGAAAGTGTTTTAAATACAAAGATTATGATTATTGTGTCAAATCTTATGAGGTGAGCACTAACTACGTTAGATAAACACAATGGAGTGTCATAGGTGACATTTACTGCATTAGTTATACTTATTAAATAACTATTACTGAGAAGAATACCTGAAATAGCTATATGTTTTTAGAGCTTCAAACTAAAAGTTACTAATCAATATCTCAGGTATGTCCTTTTTTATTACGGATGTAATCACGTGAAGTGATTAAATACACAAAGTGTAAAACAAGAATAATTAATAAATTTCATTTTTGTTATTGACATATCACATTTCATTTAAAGCAATTATTAATGTATTATGCAGGAAATCATTAGATATTATCATCATTCGATTAGATACGCTTTTAAAGGCTACATCCTTTTTTGACACATAATTAAAGTTACAGTAATAACAGTCAATCATCATAAACATTTTGTGATTTTCATTATTTTTATTAATATCTCTCAAATTATCCTGATTATTTTATTGTTCTAAATATAAATGTAGTTAAATATAACCAGTTATTATAGAACCGGATTATCTAATTTTCATTGACAATATTTTAGATTTAAATTTCTGATGATTATTCTCTCAGTGGTAACTTCTAATAGTTCTAATACTAAAGAAAAAACATCCACTAGATAATGTCGAACAAATATATATATCGCTGCGTTTTGGCTTTACAGTAACGATCTAACCGTTAAACATTATTGAAAGTGATATAATAGTCTGCTAATGAAGGGGTTTTGTGCAGATTTTAGTAATTTCAATGGTAGAAATCATGAGTCAATTGAAACTAGACCACCATGGAAAACATGGAAGCACTGGAAGGCCGTTTCGTCTTAGCATGGGACTTCTCAGTGTTGGGGACGATAGATCCCCAAACTCATATTTTTAAATTTTATCTTATCGATCATCGAATCGATTAAATGTTAGATATTTTTATTGGGGTCAATTCATGAACTATCGATTAAAGGCGCAAATAGGTCAATTGATGAACTATCGATTAAATGTACAAATAGGTCAATTGATGAACTATCGATTAAATGTTCAAATAGCAGTCAATTGTTGATTAATGTTCAAAAATCTTCCATGACAATATCGATTGTAAATATTTGTATAAATACGCTTGACTTGTATGCTTGATCTGATCTGCCTGCCTGACTTGTTATCTGCTGTTGTCTGTAGAATACACTTTCTACACCTTACCCAGACTTCTTGATCGAGTTAGCAGAGTTGGGGACAACGGACCAGAATAGGCTATCGAGTCGCTGAATCATTGATCCTTCGTTCGTTCGAGTAAGACGCATCAGTAATCGCATTCAAGCAATAACGAAGCATAACAAATTGGCGACGGTGGTTTTGAATTATGGACCCTGCCAAACTTGAACTGTTACTTGAACAGCAGCTAAAATTGATGCAAATGTTAATGGAGACCAAGGTTACGCCTCCCTTACAGCCAAGCACGTCTAGTTCAACCACGGCACCATCAGTAGATGGCATAGCAAATAGCATAGCTGAATTTCATTACGATCCTGATTCTAATGTTACTTTTGAGATGTGGTTCAGGCGATATGAAGATCTATTTAAATTTGATTTCGCCAATCAAGATGATGCTTGGAAAGTGCGGCTGCTACTTCGTAAACTGGGTGCAAATGAGCTGGACAAGTATTGCAATCTGATCTTGCCGTTGAACCCACGAGACCGATCATTTGCAGACACAATTCAAACATTAATCCAACATTTCGGCGATAACTCGTCACTGTTTAATACTCGTTATCGTTGCTTGAAGCTAACTATGAACGAAGATGATGATTTTCTTACGCATGTGGGCGTCGTCAACCGCGAATGCGAACGCTTCCGGTTAAAGTCCTTGACTGAAGATCAGTTTAAGGCCCTGATACTTATTTGCAGCCTACAGCACCAAAAGTTCAGTGACTTACGAACAAGGCTATTAAGTCGTTTAGATCAAGAGCCAAAACTCACCCTGAACGATATAGCTAATGAATATCAACGTCTCATCAATCTGCAACGAGACACTTCTATGGTCCAGAGTGGTGGATCTAGCCGATTTGAAGTACGAGCGGTGCAACAGACACCTCACAAAAACAAACACGTCCCCGCTTCATCCAGTCCATCTCACTCCAGCTCTAGACGACAGACTAAAGCAACTCCTCCTGCTCCTTGCTGGCAATATGGTGCATGGCACTACGTTCGAAACTGCCCATTTAATCAACATCGATGCAAGAAGTGTAAGGTTATTGGTCATAAGATGGTTTTTGTCTGACGAAGAAGACTCCAAGTCAATCCAGAAATACCAAAAAGACCCTTCCTAGATCCCGCACCAATTCATTGAGCTTAGTATCTTCGTGTCAAAGCTCATCACCAAGTCAGAGAAAATTTATTACTGTTAACATTAATGGGCATTCATCTAAATTACAAATAGATACAGAATCAGATGTCACTATCCTTTCTCGTAAGACTTGGATCAAAATGGGCAGCCCAAACTTGCAGCATACAACGCAAAAGTCTCGTACTGCGTGTGGTAACTACCTTCACCTGCTAGGACAAATGGAATGTACAGTCACTTTCCGTGATTTGGCATTTGTTGGGGTATGCTACATAACGCCAGCTGACCTAAATTTGCTCGGGTTAGATTGGTTCGACCACTTAAATTTAGCTGATGTCCCGTTGAATACCATATGCAACCTGGTATCACAACCCCAACTACGACAACAACCACACGACTTGGAAGCTTATACGAGGAACCTAATGACGCAGTTTTCGACTATTTTCCGACCTGGATTGGGTCGCTGCTCTGCCATGAAAGCAACACTTCGATTGAAAACTGGGGCTAAGCCTGTTTTTCGCCCAAAGAGACCTGTCCCTTATGCAACATTACAAACAGTAGATGAAGAGTTGAACCGCCTTCAACAACAAGGAGTTATCACTCCCGTTTCCTACTCTGCATGGGCAGCACCTATTGTGGTTATTAAGAAGGCCAACGGCACGATACGTATATGTGCTGACTTTTCAACAGGTCTCAATGCAGCTCTAGAACAACATCATTATCCCCTGCCTGTTCCCGCAGACCTATTTACCATGCTGAATGGGGGAAGATTTTTCGCTAAGCTGGATCTAGCTGATGCTTATTTGCAAGTGGAAGTAGATGAAGCATCAAGAGAGCTGTTAACTATCAATACTCATCGTGGTTTGTTCCAGTATAACCGTCTACCTTTCGGAGTCAAAACTGCACCATCTATTTTCCAGCAACTAATGGATACCATCCTATCAGGTATCTCGGGAGTCGCGGCTTATTTGGATGACATTTTAATTGTAGCAACGACATTAGAACAGCTACGAGAACGCACGACATTGGTACTGCAACGCATCAGTGACAACGGTTTCCGGTTACGCCTAGAGAAATGCCAGTTTTATTTGCAGTCGGTAAAATACTTGGGGTTCATTTTCGATGCCGACGGCCGCAGGCCGGATCCTGAGAATATCCGAGCTATCAAACTGATGCCAACTCCTACTAATGTCTCGTCACTACGTTCCTTCCTGGGACTTGTCAGCTATTACTCAGCGTTCGTTCCATCGATGCATGATATTCGCGCCCCACTGAATAGCTTACTGCAGAAGAACAGCTCTTGGAACTGGACTAAACAGTGTGACGCTGCCTTTTGTAAACTGAAGTCCATTATTAGTTCGGAATTGCTGTTGACACACTACGATCCAGCCATGCCGATCATCGTAGCTGCAGACGCTTCCGCCTATGGCCTAGGCGCTGTTATCTCCCATCAGTTCCCGGATGCATCGGAAAAAGCCGTTATGCATGCTGCCCGCACACTAACCCCAGCAGAAAAAAATACAGCCAGATAGAAAAAGAAGCGCTTGCACTTGTGTTTGCTGTGCGCCGTTTCCACAAGTTCCTGTACGGTCGGAGATTCACGCTTCTCACAGATCACAAGCCTTTACTCGCAATATTCGGGTCGAAATCTGGCATTCCAGCTCATTCAGCAAATCGCCTTCAGAGATGGGCTTTAGCACTCTTGGGGTATGATTTCGAAATCCAGTACCGACGCACTCAACAATTCGGTCAGGCGGATGCCTTATCACGGCTCATTAGTGACCAGTTGGCGGCTGAGGAAAACACGGTAATCGCATCTCTGCTAGCGGAAGACCACGCCGAATGTTATCTGACGACCGCAATACGAACTTTGCCGGTATCTGCAGTGGACATACAAAATGCTTCTAAGAGCGACCCCATCATCAGGATGACTATGAGCTATGTCACCAACGGTTGGCCGACTAAGAAGTTTGATGGTGATATAAAACAGCTGTATCAGCGGCGGGATTCTCTATGCATTGTGAACGACTGCTTGATGTTCGGAGAGAGAGTGGTTGTGCCAGAATCCCTTCGTGCAAAAGTGCTGAAACAGTTCCACCTTGGTCATCCGGGGGTTAGACGAATGAAATCCATAGCCAGGAGTCATGCGTATTGGCCGCTAATGGATCAACATATAACAGAATTGGTTGGGAAATGTATGCGGTGTCAGCAAGCGGCAAAAATGAACGCCAAAGTTCCACCAGTTTCATGGCCACAACCTGATCATCCTTGGTCCAGAATACACGTCGACTTTGCAGGCCCGATTAACGGAACCATGTATCTAGTTGTAGTCGACGCCCTTTCGAAATGGCCTGAAATCAACCCTATCATACCGCCAACGACAACTAAAACAATACAGATCCTCACAGAAATTTTCTCCCGAAATGGTATACCAGATGCCATTGTATCTGATAACGGTTCACAGTTTACCTCAAGCCAATTCCAGTCATTCTGTCAACGACTAGCCATAAAGCACTTACGCTCGCCACCATACCACCCGCAGTCGAATGGGCAAGCAGAAAGGTTTGTGGATACGTTCAAAAGAGCCTTGGCTAAAACAAAAGGGGAGGGGACGCCAGCAGACGCATTGCAAAATTTCTTATACGTGTATCGAACAACACCAAATGAGATGTTGCCGGAGCGAAAGTCCCCAGCAGAGATCCTAATGGGAAGAAGACTGAAAACGATCCACAGTCTGATGCATCCAAGTAATGCACCGACACCAGTACGGACAAAGTTTGAAAAGCGATCCACGTACGAAGTGGGATGTCCGGTGTTTGCCCGTGATTACAGACCGACCCATAGTCCATGGACAGAAGCGCGAGTGGTCAGAAGAATTGGTCGAGTCATGTACGAAGTTGAGGTAGGCAGCGACAGGTGGCAACGCCATCGGAATCAGTTACGCAAACGGTTAGCACCAGACTGCCCATCAACAGAATCAAGTATTCCTCTTGACATCCTGCTAGACACATTCAACTTACCGGCAAACCCACCAAAAGAAAAACCTCAACAACAAGCTGAAACACGTCACAGACGGTGGCCTATCCGAGAACGGCGAGCAACAGTCAGGATGCAGGTTGACCCCAGGAAAGCCCGCTATTAAAGGGGGAGGAGTGTTGGGGACGATAGATCCCCAAACTCATATTTTTAAATTTTATCTTATCGATCATCGAATCGATTAAATGTTAGATATTTTTATTGGGGTCAATTCATGAACTATCGATTAAAGGCGCAAATAGGTCAATTGATGAACTATCGATTAAATGTTCAAATAGCAGTCAATTGTTGATTAATGTTCAAAAATCTTCCATGACAATATCGATTGTAAATATTTGTATAAATACGCTTGACTTGTATGCTTGATCTGATCTGCCTGCCTGACTTGTTATCTGCTGTTGTCTGTAGAATACACTTTCTACACCTTACCCAGACTTCTTGATCGAGTTAGCAGAGTTGGGGACAACGGACCAGAATAGGCTATTGAGTCTCTGAATCCTTGATCCGATCGATAAGTCACTGTCATATAATCGGCAGTCCCTTTGAGGCATAACACTCAGCAGTGCGCATCCACGATCCTGCACCCCGTGAGACTCGAACCTAGGACCTGTCAGTCTTTCGCGCGAGCGATAAACCATTAGACTACTGAGCCGGTCGGCATCCAACGGTGTTAATGTTTAACTTCAACCAATTCACGAAATTGCGCCACCGTCACCATTGTCTTCAGTGAGTTGATATCTCACAACAGACCTGGTTGAACTCCACTGGCCATTGCTTCTCACTAGAACTCCAGGAGTATCTCTTGAAGTCAGTCACTAGTGAGCAGATGATTATTATCAGAGAGGTTATAATGACAATTAGGCACTATTTTTGGCATAGTTAAGTCATAAATAACGAAACAGTTTTAAAGTCTAACAATGAAACGTCTAGTTTAATTATTATTTATACATGGGACGTTTGTTTAATTTGAACATTTTAATCATAAATAGACACCATTACTGTGTAACCAAACTAATAAGAGAATGAATTCTAAGATTTAAATACAAATTTACGTGATACTAAACTGTAAAATAAATTGAAACCTCTTCGTAAATATAGTCAAGATATAGGTCTTATAGATCTTTAAACAATCATTATGTAAGTAAGTTTTAGTAAAAAACTAAATAATTTACTATCTGGCACCATAAAACATGATAACGTCCTGAATGTTTATTTACATATTACTCCAAGCATACATTACCATAGTGACCAAAGCACCAAGCCTTTACTTTATCATCACTGTTTTCTATGTATAAATCTAACAACATATTAGATTAGTTAGGGTTGTGCCAATGAGAATTAACTGACAAATAATGGACAGAACACATTTTATTGAGTGAACATTCTAGATGAAACAGATGATTGAAACAAATCAGATACTCAGCATTGGAATTAATGATCTGTTTACATTCACTTTTGGATGATCATGCTAGATAATATGGTGGGTTAAACATTTGGAAAAATCACGCTTTTTTTTAGGTAATACAATATTCATTCACAGAAGGAAGTAAACATCTGTCCTTGTTAGATTATTTTTATGGATACACATATTTGTAATGCATAAATCAACAGACTAAGCATTCCACGTAGTCTGAAGAAATGTACTTCTGTACTAAATAGTCAAAAATAGTCAGTTAGTTTATTTGAGTTAATTTCTTCATAAGACTTATACAACACAGGTGAATTGGATTCATTTAAAAGGATCTAAAATGATTTATAATCATACATTAACCAAGTATGTTTTGGAAAAGCTATGTGATTATTGCAGTAATTATTCATGTATGGTTCATAACAGTTACCAAGGAAATACTGTTAATAATATTATTACTACATAATTGATTTTTATCCCAACTATATCAGTCAATCAAGGTTAGATTAAGAGGTTGAAGTATTTTCTCAGAAAAACAACATAAACGGTACACTGTACCTAAATACTGTTCTGCTATCAAATAACATTGTTATCAACCACTCTCTCTCTCTTTTCATCTCTTTATATAAAAGATAAACTCATTATCATTTACGTTTATGGAAGTTCTAACTAAATGAAGATTGAATTAAATGTAGCTTAGAGCATTTTAAATATAAAAGTAAGAGGGAAAAATCTAACAAAGATAAAAGTTTTCTGTTTTAATTGATGCAATAAAATTCAATTAGTTTCCATAAATTAAAAATCAAAAAAAACTTGATAACACTTAATGATATAAAAGAATTTGAAACTAAATCGTTAACAAAGAAGCAGTCTAGCGATAACCGTCTTTCTACTGATAAATCTATCTAGATAAAAACGAACAAACAAAACTATTATTATTATTATTATAGTCGATGATGATCATCGAATCAAATTGAAAAACAGTAATAGTTAGTATAGTGGCATTAAAATTAACTGAGAATTTGGTTAGTAAGCATTTATTGATAATATAAAACATTAACTAGACAAGAATGAAACAAACGTTTTATCTGTTTGTGCACAGTCATAGTGTGTTGTATTCCATTTAAGTTGAAAGATATAAGTTGTGGGTAACACAAATCAGATGTGGAATGCCTGACAGGAGAAGGTTGAGAAGATTGAATTATAAAGAACGAGAATGTAAACAGAGAGTAATTGTAATAGAAATGAAGGAACGATAAAGTGAGAGACAATTGATAGAAGATTCGCAAATGAGTTATGTAATGCATGGTTTCTCATATATTGCGAAATAACTCTGTAATTTTGTTTTGAACAATAAATTTTTTATCAACACTAAATTCCAGGGTGGAAGGAAGACCTTTACGCAAGTTCCATCCAACGAATTATAATTATGAGTCGTTACGTAGAAGTGACTAAAGATTTTCCATATGGAGACACCTGTGGATTAGTGGGAGTAGACCAGTTCATTGTCAAAACTGGCACCATTACAATATTCAGACAGGCTCGTACTTTCAAGCAAATAACATTTAGTGTCAGTCTTGTAGTCCGCGTTACAGCCCAATATCAAACCCTTACTTATTCGCCGAAGCTTGTTGAAGACTGAAACCGTCTTGACAAAAGTTATCCTATGGTTTAGATAACTTCGGAGAAGTCGGGTAAACATATCATTGCAGGTGCTGGTGATCTATACATTGAAAATTTGCCTAAAGTGTCTCAAGGATGATTATGTTTGCATTCCTTTTAAGATAGAAGATTTGAAAATAAAGTATTCGATGTATAGTTTTTCACATTCTACGAAAGAACTCCGTAATTTTGTACTGAACATCAAATTGACCATTCCCACCAAGTCTTTGTTCATTACAATAGTGGTATAACGTGCAGTGGCACACAAAACAATTTATACTGTAATGACTTTATGGAATCAAATCAAAATATTGTAAAACGTAAACAGAATTTCTGAATTTATCTCATGTGAAATGTTTATATCAGTTGCTCATTTCGATACCATGGATAAAACAAATAAAGATGCTCTCATGAATATATACTTTGGTCAAATTACTTGGAAAAAAATAAAGAGCAAACTTATTCTTGGAGGTAATAATTAGGGAGAAATATATTAAAAAGCATATTGCATTAATTTAGTTCAGTTATTATGATAAAAATAAACAAGAACAACAACATACATTTAATTGTCTTATTTGTTAGAATATTGTTTCAATAATACAACTCCTGCTATTAATACTAATAATCATTAGACTTACCGATGGAATAGATTTTTAAACGCTTGGTATAACACAACTAATCATGACTGTAATTATTTCTATATGAATGAAATAAACTATATGAATATAATAATAACAATACTGATACTAATACTACTACCAATAATAATAGTAATAATAATAATTACTATTGTTATTATTAATAATAAGGAACAAAGATGAAATGTTACCGGGCGATATGAAATTAAGTAAATAAATGAATTAAACAATGAATTATTATATACTTCGAATAATTTTTTATTACAAACTTTCATAGAAACAAGAAATATTTGATTATTCTCTTTTTTCTTTTTTTTCTCTTTTTTTGTTTTTTTTTGTCGAATAATTATTTTATCGTTGAATAAACATCAACGAATCAACATAAATGGGATTCATAAATCATGAGTAAAATCATCTCGTTCCGATAACTCAATAATAATAATAATAATTCAATTTTTCATTTATTGTGATAAACTAGAATTGCCTGGGCAAACTATATTAATGAATTATGGATATTCGACCGAAATAGATAATAACAAGAAATAATTGCATGTAACAATTATGGATAAATACATTTTCACAAATAACAATGTGCTTTTTATTCACGTAAATGAAACATTTTTTTGTTTGTTTAAAAACAAGTTCAGTGTGAACAGAGAGAAAGAGAGAGAAAGAGATGGAGAGGGAAACTGAAAACTTTTGAAAATTAGAATTAATTGAATAACTGTTTTAGATTAGTTTTCGTGTGTTTCAACAATCAATTTTAACGAATCTATAATGACTGGAGTTTATAAGTTTGCAGTAACTGTGGTAAATTCACTGGAATTAAACGACACCATTTTTTAACAGCTCAATGAATAAATGTCATTGAAAAATTGTATGTAACTGTAATTAAGTAACGATTCGTTTTCAAAAGAAAACAGTACAAAATTCAAAATAGATAGATGGTGACTACCATTGGAATCCAGGACGTGCGATTCATCCTATTCCAGACTTTTCGGCTGGACGTACTTGTATTACGAAGTTGATGATCACTCAGAGACTCTAACGCAGTTGCGTTCGCTTCAAACTTCATCGCGTTATCCACTTAGCTACTGTGTCCTGATAGCCACTTGTTTGTGGAATGGGGTGAAGTTTATATTCACTTGGTATTGTTTTATTTGTAACTTCCCAGTGATGTTTAGCACTGCAATTGATCAGCCTCTTATTGGTATATATGCATACTGTGCGTTTTGGGTCGCATTTACAAGCATTATGAGCAAAGATGGATAGTGATTAGTGGTGGAATCTATGAAGCGCGTTACGTCACACTACTAGTCTCCATGCTTGTGATTTAAGGCTATATTGAGGCTATCCGTACAGAATGCATACATGCCAACAAAAAACTTATCAATTGCAGTCCTCAACATCAATGAGAAGATTCAAATAAACAATAATTTTCATAATTAGCCAAGTAAATAGTAACTCAGCAATTTAAACCTCTTCAATTAGTATACCTTTACATTGATTGTGTCAAATCATATGCTGTTAAAACATATTAACTAGTGAAATGTTCAAATGATCATGTTGCGTAAATTTTATCAATAAACCAAGTTATTTCAATGACTTATCTTAAAAAAGAATTACTGTTTTTTTGTCATACTACTAACTAAACATAACTTTTGCATTGCAAAATACTTGACTACTACTCAGGATATAACTGTCCTATTTCAAGACAATATTTGTTTGATAAATTTGATTGACATAAATTATTATCAATGAAAAATACATAATATACTTTAATGTTCTCGTAGTTAATTAAAAGGGAACTGTGAATTGAAATCAGAACTCATGAACAATACAACTGACCTCGACTCACTTATCTCACTATTACAGTTACACATTTTAATAATGGTTGGAACTTTAGGCATTAAGATCATAAACATTAAGTATGATCAGAATACTAACTAAATTAAAAGAAATGTGTTGACAATCAAATAATCAAAAACAATCACAATCATTTGTTTCTTGAAAAATTCTTTACGAATCGTTTCATAGTAATTGTCAGTTGAAAGGATTCTTTAAATCATATAACCCATGCTATGTGAATTATAGTAGATTGTTTAAATAAAGAATAGAAGGTACATCACTTTGTACATTTCTTTTCAATTAATATGTATATCAATGGAGTGAAGACCGAGTTCTGAATAAATCGAAATACTTTGGTGAACTAGATTAATTGAACTATGCAGAAAGAACTAAGAAACAAGCTGTTACCATAAGCCTTAGTTTGAAGTAGTAAGGTATATTGAAATCATTTCTAAAAAATAAATAGGTTGCTTTAACATATATATGATATACTAACCACTTAATACTTGAAAAATATGTAATATAATTGAAAAACTATTATTATACAACTATTGTGACAAACTGAACAGTTTATTTCAATATTCAACATATATAATTGAATATATCAAGCTATTGTTTGATAAAGCTACAATATCCACCATTTTCGAACATTGTTAAGTTCACCTAGTGGATTAGTACTACGTATAACAGTATATTTTTCACTAAGGATTTCATTTTACTCATCTATAGCTGACCACATATATCATCAATCAGCATGGCACTGTATCGCAACCTCACATGAAAGATAGTATTTGAAATGAAATACTCAGCGATGGTCAGTTTGATGATTCACATATATTGAACATGCAATTTTCATAATTTTGTCTTCAACTATCCTATATCTTATTAAATTTAAATTTAAGTAAGCCAGTTTATCGTTATGTGAGTAAGTGAATACATCACTATTAATCACTAACATATCATGATTATACATTGCTTTCATTGAAGATACAATCTATAATAGAACGGAGTTCAAACCATTATAACACAATTGAATAATATTTCATGATAAGTATGCTCAATAGAATAACTTACAAGTAAATACTTCATTCTTCACAGATTTTTCAGAGTGTTGATGACTCATTTCTTTTTTCTTTCTTAGAAAATGATCTTCTCTAAAACTTTTATTGTTTCATTAACATCACTAAATAATGTTCAACATAGAAAAAATATCCCAGACAATAAATCAAGTTTTATTTTAATATAAAACTATCTCTTTGTATAATTTTGAAACAATCGAATAGAATATAAGAATATAAAGTATTCCCTATAATTTGCATAATCCCTCCTAATTTCTTATTGGTTAGAAATAATTACTATAAACTGACTGATTGGGTGGCAGACTTAAGGTTAGATAAGCAAAGAGATAAGCTAGAGTGACATTATATATATATATATAGCCACACAAAGCCTAGATTTTCCCTGATAAACTTATTTGAATTATCCTTTACATTCTCCTAAGCTCAACAAACAATTGATACATCATTCTCGAGATTGTTTCTTTAATTTCTTTCAGATTCTATGATCATTTGTATGGTAATTTTGTTTATTTATCTCCGTTAGTATAAATGACAAAAGCAAAAAACAAAAAAAAAAGAAAAATCTTGAAAAGTTTTGTAATCTACTGTGTTCTCCAAGTTACATAACAGAATGACCTATTTTTATCGTTATTTATTTTTTTCTTTTATATAGTTTAAATGGTGGATTGAAGAATTTCTTATGATTAACAAGTCATTAAACTTAGTTGAAGATAAAGGGAAAAGTAGACGAAAACCCAACATGTTTCATTTTGCATTTGTGTTAGTGTCTTGAATCTGAAAGCGCATTATCATTATTATTAATAACAGCATTTTGAAAGGATCTAATACTGGATAAGTGAATTTCGATATAGTTCAATAAAAACATTATATTCGTCAATTACGGTATGAATATATCATCAATTGAGTTTTGATACGAAAGGGAATACAGATTACTTAGTATCATTTAGTTGTTGTCCAGTCAATTTTACTGGAAAATACAAATTAACCAAAGTGACCTAATAAAAACGGTTTCTAGTTAATAACTGGAATACATGTAGCGCATTTATTATGTAGGGAAATTTGTTAAAAAACGAATTAGACTTTTAATTAAACATGACTGTTTAATATAATTCAATTTACAAGTTAAAGTTAATAAGTCATAACGTCAATATAAGGTTGTGGAGATTGTTGAATTTCATTGAAATCATGGACAAATCAGAGTTAAATAACCAATGAAAATCTGAAAGTTCTTCATGGCATTCTTTTTGTCATTAGTATAGGACTCCTCAGCAGTGTGCATCCATGGCCATGCAAGATGTGGTGGGACAACTTACTTTTAGTATCGGGTCCTGACGCCTAACATCCAGACCATTAAACCAGTGGATACTGGTTTAAGAGTCTAACTTCAATGTATTGACATTGTTGAATTCCGGCTAAGCTTTGGCTCTCGAGACGGAATTTTCCGGGTTTCATTGTCTTTTGCGGAGCCATCAAGGGACACTTCTGAAGAGTCCTATGTTAGTACGGAATGGAAATTCAGTACTTCTAGATTTTTAGTCCCTTTTCTAACTTGATCGGTTCTCGATTTTAATGAAAGTGGTTATGTGTTGTGATTAAATATTTTCGTAAAACAAATTAAACAAATCGTAGTAAAATACATCGTGTACACTAATTTTATTAGTCAGTTTTAAATGTCATGTACGAGAGCTACATTTTATCTGGTTGATTAAAACTACTGAATGTATGAAAATATTTCGGTCGTTTGGATAGAGTTCATCAGGTCTCTTTAACCCCTTGCATTTACCAATCTAACTGACCTTGTGGACCCTGTTATATATGGGGTACAATCAAACAGTTCTACAATTATATCGACGAACATCATCCCACCTGGTTAAGCAAATGATAATTAAAAGCGAGATTAACAGTTTTATTGCTGGTCTCAATTGAAAATACAATTACCTTAAATAAAACTTTATCCTTCATATTCCATCAAATTCATACATTCGTCATTTGCGTATTGTTGAAGCTATTGGAATCCATATTTAGAAACCAAACTTTTGTTGTCTCAAATAAGTCTGCACTACATCTCTTTAACTCTGTGATCAAGAACGGTCATACCGAAGTTATAAAAAATAATTTAATTCACCTAACTTTTTATAAAACTTGTGAGTCATTACTTAATCTTCAATATTAGCCTTTATAACCACACTTAACTATTATTAATCTAATATCTACCAAAATATTTTCCTTATTCTCTTATGAAGTACTATTCAGTCTGACAAACATCATATTACAATTATAGCAATTTAATATTTGAATTCATTAGTCGATTGTAGTTAGACAACCATGGAAAACGTGAAAGCATTGGATGGCTGTCTCGTCCTAGTATGGGACTCCTCAGCAGTACGCATCCAATGCTATTATGGCATTATTTTAATAATCACATGTAAATTATGTATCGGTCAGTATCATTTAATTATTATTATAAATCATACAACTTATTGAAAAGAAATGTATCTTTCTTTTCCCTTCGTTCTTTCCACTATTAAATAAACTTCTGAATGAGCATTTCTCCTTTAGTAAACATGAACAACTTTAACCACAATTCACCGAGATTATTTTCTCCAAAAATAATTAATTTTAACAGTAGTCGGAAAAGCCAGTATTACACATTCTTAAACCATTTGTTATTAGAAAGCGTTTGACACGAAGCCTCAAATCTATTTTTTGTGCTATTTCCTAACCATCAATAAAGTATGTCAGTAATCGTGAGGTAACTGTTGTCTCCTGACAATTTACCAGGTTTAAAATCGATTTAATGAAGAGCCATATGCATTAGACTTTTATCATTTTATGTGTATGACATTTTCAGCACGTATCGTAAACCATTTAATTAAAATATGACAGGATTGACAACAGTTTAATGTGAATTGAATAATTAAACATTTTGTATTTAAAATACTAATATTAATGATAAAATGTATTTTAATACATCAAGTTTGTCTGGATGTATCAATTTATATATGCCTGTAGGACTTTTATACAACGTCTATCAGTTTATATAATATGATGAAACATTCAAAAGCTCGATTAATTAATAAGAATGCTTTGATAAAACTTATGTGACTTTATCAGCGTGGACAGAAGAGACTTATGAAACCTTCTTGGACACTATAGTATAATTGAAGGAAGTCAAGCACTCAAAACAACTGTCACACATCATCAATGTCAGACTTTTTAATAAAAATGATAAAAAAGTTGTATTGGATGGAAGTGAAACTTGGAAAAATACTACAACCATCATCAAGAAGGTAAAAGCATTTGTAAACAAGTGTCTGAGAAAGATACTTCAGACCTGTTGGGCAAACACTATCAGCAACAAACTTCTGTAACAGAAAACAAACCAGATTCTTCAGCACTGCGCATCCACGATCCCTCCCGCAGGATTAGAATCCAGGTCCTTCAGTCTCGTGCGCGAACGCCTAACCTATAGATCATAATTATTTTAAATTTTCAACGTTAAAATCAACTAAAATGTTTGTTTAATAACTTCTGAAAATCTGTTAGCAATAATATCAATCTCCTATATAAATAAAGTTTTATGCATAATGAATGAAGTATTGATACGCAACTAAGATTATTATACCATGCAAATAAGTTACGATGACAAAAACACTTATATAGCGTTGTGTGACTGGGTGTTTTCATAAAATTTATTAGTATTAAACATTATTACTACAACGTATGCATGATATACTCTTTTCTCAATTGATATCATCATTGGCTTTTGCTAGAAAAATTTAGATAGTGATTATCTATTTGTATGTTTATCTGATTACCGACTCACATCAAACTAACTGCTGTTTTGGAGGATAGACCTTTTAATTTGTGATCTAATAATTACTTGAATAAACATGATCAAATATCGCTATTCTCAAGAAACTGTTACTTATTCTGATATCTGAAAGGATTTCACTCAACGTTACAAATAGGAATATTATTATTGAGCTCTCTAGAGAGAGAAAGGCTTTCTTCGAAAGTAAGGTTCTCTTATTTATTGATTACTAGGTATAAATCAGTATAACACCTGTCTTGTTCGTGTTACTGATTTAGTTCTAACAACCGAGATTCAGTGTGTGCACTGATTTATGTGTCTATGTATTTTTTATGTGTGAGAATGTTTTTCAAAGTATTCAGGTCAGATGAACTTTTGCTTAAATAATAATTGAGTATAAATTCTCACTGACCATCATAGAATAATCTCGCTGCATTAATTACTAAAAGGAAATAAATAAAACATTAGCATTAATTCATTAAATATTCCCACTGAGACATTCAAGAGACAAGTTGAGCCAATAGATATTTCTTTCTAATTAATTCTTCATCAGGACCCTACACCAATATATGTGAATAAAACGTCGATACCAATTAGACAGTGATGGATCAATTTAACAAAACACTAATCAGTTACTTACACTGTAGTGAACAAGAACACCAGTGGGGACAATCGAATGTATTTAACACAAACTACAGGACTTGTTAATAAAATCTAACAATCGAATAGTAAATACGTAATTTGCAAAATGTCCATCAGTTGTCTCATAATGACTCAGACTTTATTGTTCTTGCTTTTTCATACAAATTGCATTCTGTTCCTATTCTTTACTGTTCGATCCTCTTGTCTCTCTACTGCTAGACATTCTGTTCACGAGTTACGTCATATACTACTTATGTCGATATAAGTAGCACACACCACAACACAACGTTTAGATCATTAAAATTAAGGTTAAAACTAAAGTGAATTTACATAAGCAGTTAATTATTACAAATAGTTACATAAGGGTAGAAGTAGGAATTAAAACTGGATGTGAACATAAAATCATTTTGTTATTTGTAAAATTAATGAGAAGTGGTTAGTAAAAATACTCTGCCTGTAGTTCTTCCAAGGTTACTACCGGTCCCAAGCCTCGGGCAAAGGAGGATGGTTGGGCATAAGGTCGGCAACTAAATCCCGTAGAAAATAACCTTGCTAAAAAACGCCAACCAGATTAAACAAATTAAACTCTGCCATCCGAGTTGAAGGATGAATTATGACTCCTACTGAAAAGTTGCGATTCTTCGGAAGTCACGAGACCGATGCTTCTTCTAGAAACCAGAGCAACCATTTTTATAGGTACGTGGGATTTTCGGACAGTGTAGAAGACCGGGAGGACCAGTCAAATAAAAACTAAGCTGATGAGATACAAATTGGCAGTACTCAGAATAAGCGAAACCCATTATACACAAGCTGAACAGCAAATGTTAGGTACGAGAGAGATGCTGCTGTACCAATGGTAGATACAAACAAAACAAAGAAGTAAACAATGTCAGGTTTAAGGTCAACAAGAACCAATCAACATCGAGGTTTACAGAACAAGCTGTGAACCACATGTGGAGAAATTCGAGTGCTTCACTTCTATCTTAAGTTTTTGCTGATGATGTCGTTCAGAAGAACGATGAAAGCTCTACGAACAAACCATCCAGCTCAGAGAACAAAACTCCATCAAAAACGTCTGTACATAAATAAGTTTGAATTTCGACACCATTTGAAACTTTGTTAGTTGAGTTCATGAGTCAACATAAGCTAGATCACCATTGGAAATCTAGAAACAATACAAAGACATTTCGTCTTATTGCGGGGCTCCTCAACAATGCACATCCACAATCTTGCACACGAGAATCCAACTCATGACCTTCTCCCTCACGCGCGAACGCTTAACCTGCAGACCAATGAGTCGACATCCGACAGTATCAATGTCTAACTTTAATCTTGTACAACCCTTCAACCATTGTCTGAGGTGGTTCACTCTCTCCACTGGTCAAAGATTCTCACTATAACTTCAGAATATCCATCTTCAGCTAGTCACTAGTGAACACATGGTCAATATCAGATTGGGGGTTTGTAGAGAATGTAGTAATTCTAGTACTTGAAATCATGAGTCTATATAAGCTAGATCATCATTCGAAATGTATATATTTATACATATACCCTTCAATTGGTCTTGATATTCAAAGAATCGCCTATGAATAATACAAATATTAGTTAATTATTAACGAGTCAGCAAAAAACGTCCACTAAAATTCAATTATGAAAATATATCACAGAATGTGTTTTGAAAATCAAATCATTTTCATATTCTCTTAAGTGTTATTTTACTAATATCTGTATATTGTGTAACGAAACCATACTGTGAATTGATGGGTGTAGCTTGTTTAGTGCATGTTCTGTTAAAGAATAAAATAAATTCGACAAATGTGTTAGAATGCAGTATATTGAACATACTAAGCCATCAGAATGTACAATACTGAATTATTCACTTATTTGAGTGATGTTATTTCGTTAAAACCATGTTTTGACTGAATTTCATAAGGCGGCCTATTCAAACTTCTAAACAATTAAATTTTCAATTATGCAAGCATCATAATGATGTTTAAAATCGTAAATATATTTAAACTAAATAGTTGTCAAGCACGGTAACTTCGTGTACTAATGTGGTATATGCTACTTATGTTTGCAGTTATAAGTAGCATGTAACACCATTCGGAAGTGAAAGTTTATATGCAGAAGTTTGAGAAGATAAAAATGAGGAGAAGAGAGAGAAAAACTGAAGGCAGTCAACATAACAACAGGGATGAAGGAACAATGAAGGCTGTAAGAGACAGTTAAAAGAAGATATGTAAATGATGTATAATTTTCACACTATACTAAACCACAGTGTGATTAAGTATTAAACCATAAAAATTAGTTTCCCCCATTAAGTATTCGTTCACTACGCTAACAGTAATTTCGAAAACTACACAATAATGAATACTGTGAAATTCAAGACAAAGTGTATAAATTTCTGGTCTATTCCCTTTTTTAATCTGTCTTCTAGAAAATGACAAAGAAATTAAATTCATTAACTTGATTGAGAAAAGATATTACGACAAAGAAACTGTCGAAAATCATTTAGGTTCAAAATCAATGATAACTAACCACTGTTGAAAAAATATACAGATGCATACATATTAGATGTTCATAAGTTTCATCAATGTTATAAGAGAAATCACTTCTATCAAGTAAAGAGTTAGAATCACTACTATATATAATGATGCCCTATAAAATAGTTGGTAATCGGTTTCTATGATCTCAGGATTGTTTGCACTTTGTTGGATTAACAAATGTAATAATTTCAGTGTCATATGACAGATATATATATATATATATATATATATATATATATATATATATTACTTTTACGAACTTGAATGACATAATTATTCATATTAATTATGAACACATGGTTTCCTTAGATGACCCAGTAAACTAGGTCTGTGTAAAATATTATTTTAAATAAAATAAGGAAATAGATAACCTACTCTAATTATATTTACTATTTCTGATAGTTATCTTCTATAGAATGAATAAGAGTAATCTGATTTTGTTTCATTGAACAATGATCTATTTTATATGAACTAATAATAAATCCTGCTAAATATCAAACTGTTGACTAAGCTTTATATATGGAAATACCTAAACACTATGAAGGCATCGCATAAAATTTGAAATATTATAGATTTTATAATAAAAACTTGGTGAAAAGTCAATTATCTTGTTGTGTGTTTTACTTCTGGTCTCTATTTTGTCGTCTCATGTTCTATTGTTATTGATGGTTATATAAAGAGGCTAAATGTATCTGGAAGAACGCATTACTTGCTTTTATGATTAATAAATTCTTGTTTAATATTGATCATTCCATAAATTTCCAAATTATTTTTAGTGGAAATCTGTGTTGATTTGAGTGCTGTAGTCAAATAATAGGATAAACGGTGAGCCTTTTAAGGCCATTATGAGTTTGATTGTGAATGGACATTTTAAATCTTGCAAAAATAATGCCAATGATTATTTAACTGGACGTAAATCATCCACTCCACCTACATTCTTGCTTTTGTATATCTTCTGGCAGTACTAGAGGTATTAAAACAGAATTATTGCACTCAAAGGAAAGAACTAAAGCTCTATGGTACCGTATTTAGCACATATACTACAGGATAAACGAGTTGTATATTCAGAAACTTATTTTCTTTAAACTAATTTTGACTTAATTATGTATATATATACATGTACTTATTTACGTATATATACTGTGGTGTTTAAGACCAGTAAGAAGAAGTCACTGAAATGTTATATGCTGAAAAAGCTGTATTGTACTAAACAAAGAATATTAAATAAACAGAATGCTTTTGTTGTTATTAATGTGACATAATATATTTATTAGAATTCAAATTAAATGACTGGAAATAAAAGTCCTGTGCACATATGAACATGATAGAGGAATTTGTGAAACGAATTTTTTCATTGATTCAGCTCATAGAATGAACCATTTTCTTTTGATCATTATTATTATTATTTTAAACTGATTAATATCATTTTAGGATTAAGATAATACCTCTGGAGCGAATAATTTTCGCCCATCTAGAATTAATTGATTGATATTTGAATCGGTGACTAATTCTAAGACGAAGATTTTACATTTGATAATTCAATGAATGGGAAATTTGTTCGTCCATTTTGTGATGAAAAGGCAATACAAATACGTTTCAACATATGTGAAAAAATTATTTTAAATCGAAGACAATTCAGAACGTCGTGTCCACTTCACCTCTACGCTTCAGCATATCGACGAAACATTATAAAATATGTTGATTTATTTATGTTTAAGTTATTGAAGGATTTTCGTCTACATATAACATGACAGTTCTCTGTTTATTGACCAGATGAAGTAATTATATCTTCAGAATACAACAAATACAGGATCCAGTTACATAACTTTGTGTGTATGATAAAAGTTATCACCATAATGTCATCGATACATTTCAGAAAATCAAAATAAGATAAATCAAGCTACACACTAATTACCGTGGTGTGAACATAAAATCCCCGTGTCATAATATAAATGTAAGGATCAAAATTCAAGCAAACGAATAACCAATGTCCCTTATACACATAGATCTATTAATTTCAGATTAACATAAAATAATAAACCAAAGATTTTATTTTATATCATCTGGTTGTTAATGATGCAACACTGACAGATTAAATAATCAGTGGTAAATCACGACTTTCCAAAATACTCAATTCAAGCGAGAATGTGAGTAAATATCATTCCAAAAAAACCTATGATGTAAAAAATTTCACACCAATTGCCGTCACTTGAACTTAAAATCCTCCTGTCATAATATAAATGGAAGGAAATTCAAAATTCACTCATTGCATAAATTGTACTAGAACACGAAGGACTCCACGTGAGAGAAATATGATTTGTGGTAAATAGTGTTTATTACAGTGAACAGCGAAACCATTTGTGATATTTAACTCAACACTATATTTTGCTTAGGTTTTACACGGAATCTAGAAACAATAACCATCTAACTCAGTAATTTCATCCCGAAACGATAAATTTAAAAACGTCTTTCACGGTTCTGTTTATGACTAATTTCTGTAAGGCATATAGGATTCGAACTAGCCAGCCACCTTGCAGTTTCATCTTATGATGATGATATATACATATCTAACACTGGACATATGAACTTGAATGGAAAACCGATGATATCTCTGGATGTTGCTTCCCTGTTCACCAATGTATATTTTACTGAGACTGTTGATTTTCTATGCCAACAATTACTTGAGAAAAGATTTAAATTTAAATTTAAATTCCAACGTTTGTATTTCACATTGAATCAACATTTCTCATTGTTTACTCTAGTCAATCATGTGTAACATGTGATGTTTGTTTAACTTTCCAAATAAAGTTAATTTCGGAAAATCTTAACATCAAACAAATAACATTAATTCATTGTGGTGAAGGCTTTATTGTAATATTTGTTTGCAGTCAATAAATAATGATAAATTTAGGTAGAAAAATACAATATTGAATGTGCTCATTAGTGACTATGTTGAAGATGGATTTCCTGAAGTTGTAGTGAGAAGCCGTGACCAGTGAAGTTCAATACATGTCAGGTGGAGAGAGTGAACCACGTGAGACAATGTGTGAAGAGTTGTACAAGATCATGGGTCGATCGGAGTTATACGTTGTCACCATCGGATGTCGACTCAGTGGTGTAGATGTTATGTGCCGATGTGGAGAGAGAAGGTCGTGAGTTGGATTCTGGTGTGCAAGATTGTGGATGCGCATTGTTGATGAGTCCCGTAATAGGATGAAATATCCTTTTATTACTTCTTATTTTCCAATGGTGATCTAGCTTATATTGACTCATGATTTCAACTATAAAATTACTACCATATCCACAAAATCAGTTATCTTTGGAACCCAAGTTGATCTGATATAGCAACTAGACTCGGGAAATAACCGTATACATTTAAGAATTTATTTATCCCATATTTTAAATATTAAAGTAAATTGTAAAATTAGCACTAATTTTTAGCAAATATATGATAATTTTTTATTGTTACATTTTCATGATAATCATCAGAAATATGTTGTACTCATCGCACATATCACACAAAGTATTATCACATAGAGGGCTAAAAACCTTCTGATAAGGTCAAATACCTCTCGACTCATACATTTAAAGGCTACTGGCATCTCCTTCATTGTTGCATACAATGTCACTCACTGGTAGATTGGTATTTCCTTAATAGGTTTATAGACGCCGTCAATTCCTATGATATCTATAAACAGGAAAGTTATGTTCTTTTAATCCCGTGTACAAGAGACACTGCACTGCGGCTGACCTTCTACATCATGCTACAGCTGTACCCTGCGAAGGTTTCAAAACCACCAATTAAGTTAACACTAAACATGCGGCGACTCGTACTGCAGGTATCCTGTTCAACGATTCGATTTCCGTTATTTTTGTGAACGAAATCGATTACTACAAAAGCTGCAGCTCTCGACAGCAGTAAAGGAGGAATGCTGTCCGTTCGGTCTTCTGTCAGACGACGGAACCATGGGCTTCACTCACGAACAACGAGCAGTCACTCATGTTTATGAGTCATTGACCCTCTGGTTACGGCCAACAATTAGTTCACCGTACGAACATGAACGAACGATCGACATCCACAACCAATAACTTGCTTAATTTATTATATATAGGTGTTATAACTTGTGGTCTGTGTGCCCTGTTAATTTTTAACGTAACGATACCGACAATTAAGAAGCAATGAATCATCAACCGGACCAACGACGACGCCCAAAACACGTACGAGCAGTCTAGAGTTCTTATTGATCCTGCTTCCTGCCTAGCCCAGCCTGTTAAGTCCAGAACTCCAATCTCAGCCTCTGCGATATGAATCATTTATTTCAAATATACTGGGTTTATATACCAACCTGACAGGCCACACCGTACCATTAAATAGGAAACAACATTTGTACAAGCATTAGCCTAATGTGGCTGTGAATGAGGGAGGTAGTAATTAATAGACAGGGCATAATTCAAGAGTGGTAAATCGTGTAATAATAGTTCATAGATCAAAATAAAGCTCATAATTAGAGAGACATGAATATGAATAGTTTGGTTATTTAACAATTATAAGATAAAAATATACACATAGTAATGGTCCATAAATGGATCCCAAAAGTTACCATTCATTATGCTTATCGGAACATTACAATAGGATATTTAGAAAAACATACCTCCATTTTAATGAACATGTCGTTGGATGCTGACGATGACAATTTGTTATCTGTACACAATTAATACAAAAATCTCTCTCTTTGCGATGTCAGGAAGCTCAACTCGTGTTAACTATCGATTGTTTGGTTAACTCTTGTTGGAAATCCAACAGCAACAAATATTTCTCGAAACATTCTTCGCCTCGCTGTTTGATATAGACAAGTTGAATGACATGACTGAGTCAATAAAATTTGTGGAACCCTGCTCCTATGAAGTTAGCAGTTTTTATTCATTTGAAAGCAAGCTCTTGATTGGATTTTGAGGACTAGGTTCTTGATTGGTCTAAGGATGAGGTAGACATGGGTACTCGAAAATACAATTTCACACCCAGAAAAATTAAATTTCCGCAGGCGATACACTGATATACACCAATATATACTAATTTACATGTAAGATTTACAATCATGAAATAATACTTATCGAGTAAGTGCGTTGAATAATCATTGTATGATGTCACAGTGATCATAAAATAATATTGAGTCACTGAAAAAAAGGGTTATAATAATCAAAGTAATTAATTGAAAAGGTAAACAGTTGCCACATTGCATAATATGTAAAAAGAATTAACAAAAGATCTGTATTATAGTAGCTTTGTAGTAATCAAGAGATGGATGTTGAGAATATATAAAATAAAGTAAGTGAAAAAACTCGTAAATCGTTTGAATATTTTTTAAAAGGAAAGGGTTTAATCGAAGTTCAGGTGAAATCCACTTTCATATGGATGGGTAAGGTAGAAAGAGTGGTAGTACAAACTTCTTTAGGATGCAAAGGTTAGGTTCGTGAACATGGATTTTGATAGCTTTAGAAATATGCAAAAGACGAACTTGTAAATCGTATGGTAAATTTGATGGAATATGGTGGATGACCTTAAAAGGTCTATTCAAGTCGACTTGAAATTCTCCGTCCACTAAGTGAATGAGAATAGAACTCTTAATCACTCTTACCTGTTCTTTTCTCAACCAAGACCAATAGTGTTCTTCTGTTCGATAACAGGCTTACCAAATTTTACATCGCATATAACTGGCTTGATAGGAGCAGTTGAATTGACAAATTTACATGGATGTGGCGGGAAAGTCTGTCTTGATTGACGATTTTCAGTATTGAGTGGTTGTCGAAGACCGCATTCAGTTTGGCTGCAGTAAATATCTTCTACATCATATTTTACAACCTTTGAATTACGATTTCCTCAGTGGCGTCATTTAGAAATTTTAATTCTATGAACAGTACATTCTTCGGAAAGGTAGTTACCTTCGGTCCTCGTTTCATGGCATTCGGGTGTTTGTTAATCAATTTTGATGGATATCTATCCCTACTAAGTAGGTTAAGAATGTTACTTAATTTATCTACAATAATGTCAATAAAGCAAATCATTCTATCACAATGAGTCAGAATTCTTAATAAGCTTCATTTATATCTGATTGATACAGCTGTATAGAAATGAGTATAATGTCCAACTGTAAACTTTCTGTGTATCTATGTTTTTAATGTTTTATCTACTCCTCATGTTATTTGAACGTCTAGAAACGATGTTATTACACTGTTTTTCCTCAAGCGCAAATATAATAGATGAATGTTATTAAATATATTGAGTAAACTGTCCTCATGTTCATTTCCTAATACTATGAAGGTATCATCTACATGGCACTAGTAAGATGTTAGATGATTGATTGTCTTGAAGTGGCTCATTTTCCAGTTTTACAAGAAAAAGGTTAGCCAGAAGAAGCTTTAATGGTGACCTTATGGCTACACCATCTAATCTTCTATAATATTAACTCTTGAATGGGAAGTGGGCATTCATCGTGCATCCAAACATTAACTGTTTTATTTCCTATACAATAATTAAGGTTTCTAGATTATTCCACTAGAAATAAACAGTTTTCAGTAGGAGAATGTAAGTGAATAAGAAGCATATTATTGAATTTTTTTGATCAGCCGATTTTTTTACACTATCAATAAAGTTAATGGAGTCCTTGACATAGTGCTTAGCAATTTCTTTGTGCAACAGTTTGAAAATTTGTAGTAACCACTTTGCTATAGTATGATAGACTGAATTATTCATATCTAAAACGGGTCGAATGGGCAAATGTTCGAAACGTTAACATCTAAAGAAATTATAAACCAAGGCTATGTGCTCTGACAAAAATACATAAAAGTCTGGAAATTAGAGAACACTGAATAATTGTTTAAATCAAGCTACGTACATCAAAATAGTATACAATTACAACCAATTCAGCAACTAAACGTAGGATATTCATGCCTCGTATTGAATGTATTACATTCGGATCTATGTGTCAAAATGTTATAATACATGCTTTAAATGTTATTCATCCAGTGATATTTATGTATGTTCTGATAAACTGGCTTGGATTTTGCAACATATTACATTGAACAGCTTTTTTAAAAATCGACTGACTTGTGACATTTTTTGAATATTTCTTGAATACTGTTACAAAACTACTTACTTATTTACTTTCTTTTGCCTATTACCGAACGTGGAAAAGCATAGACCGTCCACTAACATTCTCCATCCAATTCTGTCCTGTGTAATCCTTTCCAGTTCTTTACAATTGCTATTCATCTTTTTCATGTTTCATTCCAATTCTCGGTGCAGTGTATTCTTTGGCCTTCAACTACTACGTTTACCTTCGTAATCCCAAGTAAGCGCTTGCCAAGTGATACAGTTTGATGATTTCCTCAATGTGTGTCCTATCCACTTTCATCGACTTTTCCCAATTTCTTACTCAGATGGAAGCTGATTCGTCTTATCCCATAGTAGGCTGTTACTGATGGTATCCGACCAATACACACTCAGTATCTTACATAGACAATTGTTTACAATTACTTGTATTTCTTTGATGATGGTTGTAGTAGTTGCCAAAGTTTCAACTCCGTATAGTAGAACTATCTTGACTTTCGTATTGAAGATTGTGACTTTGATATTGGTTGACAGTTGTTTTGTGTTCCATATGCTCTTCAAGCGTAGGAATGCTATCCTTACTTTGCCAATCTCACCCTTTACGTCTTTATCAGATACTCCCTATTCATCAACGATGCTGTCCAGGCACTTGCAAGTTTCCATCTCTTCCAGAGCTTCTCCATCAAGTGTGACTAGGTTGGTGTTGTCCGTGTTGAATTTCAGGATTTCGCTTTTTTCCCTTATGTTTATTAAGTCCCATTGTTCCATAGGCTTCGGTTTCTGTTTTAAAAAAAGTAAGTCAACATTAATTTTATTTATAGAACAAATTTTTGTGTATATGAAATCAAATTTATCAAAAAAAGTATTTTCTTTTCCTTAACAGAACAACATTGTAAACAAGGACATATGTGTATACATAAACAACGTTTCATCATCATATTTGTTATTTAAGAAGCTTTTAAAATTTTCGCTTAATCAAACATATATCTACTCTTCATGTAAGCGATTTCTATATGCTTACTCTGTTAAATATCTTATGCTCTTTTTATTTATCAAACATAAATGACACAAAACTCGTTTAAACTTTAAACTTTCAATTGTCAATATTAGTTTACATAAACAAGTCCAATATATTTTAACAAAATTCAAACTTAATTTCATACACATTTATCAAAGAAATTCAGAACCGTAAATTTTCTCGCTTGAACTAATTTGTTTTCTTTTTTCAACACAATCGATAATCAAAATAAATTAGTTGAGCCAAACGGTTCTTACCAATTTACGAATAATCCACTGAGAAAAGAAATTTGTTATAGTTTACATGAGAAAAGTATTGATAAATTTACTGTGACCCTATGGCGTATGCTACTTATGTCGATATATATAACGCCAATCACAAGTGGAATGCCTGGTAGCAGAAGATTGAGAAGATCGAATCATCAGTGAGAGTGGGAACAGAGAGTAATTGTGGTGGCAATGAAAGGAAAATGGAGTTTGAGACAATAGATGGAAGATTTGCATATTGATGAAAAAACTCTATAATTTAAACCCAAATAGCCTAATGCCCATATTGTTGAGTGAAAAACATATGGTTGTATCTAGAATTAAATATAAGTTTGACCAATGCTCACAAACAGTGTTTCCACCAACGAATTCACTGTGTATGCCAACAAGTAATTACGCAAAATCTGTCTGTTCCAAAATCTCTAATCAGAAAATCAGCAAGGACACTAATATGCATCATTCATAATCAGAAATTCAAGTGATTGGAAAATCAGAACGTACTCAAAAAAATCAATTTCAATAACTTCACAACTAGAATATTCGTGGTAGCAAGTTTGTTGTTCAGTGAAATTAATTTTTGAACGTTTTAGATTCCACACTACTTGATAAACTAATTTGAAGCGTACAGTGAAGAAAATGCAAAAGAATGAGCCCTTGAAAAACTGCTCCCAAAGTCTTACGTTCTCATTGCTTCGTTTATATTCTAAATAAAATAATCATTTATTAATGGATTTCTTACCAAATATTTAAGTTATTTCTTGATTAAACCGATAGTCAATTTAAAAAATCATTTGAATTAAATAACAATTCAAATATTAAATCAAATCAACCGTTTATAACGACAGTTTTAGATATGGCTTCGAAACTCACTGTCACCGTGTGTGACTCACATGCAGAATAATTAATCGTTTACTCCATCCCATACATTAAATGACCAATTGTAAATTCAAAATATTTGATACTTGGTAAGATAATAAACAGTCAGTAAGTTTCAACATATACAAACGGAAAAGCAAGATTCTCCGATACAACACAACGTGCACCAATCAAACCACGCTTGATGGAGAAAATTTGAAGGATATATTTTTTGATAAAATGTACAGGATCACTTATTAAGAACACAAGGGGATAAATTTAAACGTGAGCTCAATCATACTACAAGGCAATTAAATGAAAGAATAGACTACTGACGGAAATTGTCAATAGTCAGCGTTGGCGTGTTAATGTTAACTAGAGAACCATAAACCGACAATAAGTTCTCGCTTATCTTCTCAAAAATAACAATATGAATGAAGTCGAGCCGTCTGCAAAGTTCAAATTAATCTTAAGAAAAGGAAGATGTAGTAGATAAAGTTAAATTAATATTAGAAGGATTATAACAGACGTCATAATTAGAAAAAAACAAACAATTTATTCACTAAACATTAAGTAATGCTCATTTGTTAAACTTTAAGGAAAAACAGGTTTCACCTATCATAAATCGAATAGATAAAAACACTTAAAATTTAAACCTGCCTCAATTGTGTTACTCAAATAGTATTATTCAGTATTAATTTTGATTATTTATGATAAGAATATAAGTTGAGAATTACTGTTATTTTCTAAAAGGAATTGAAATGCATCTAACTGGCTAAGTTTGACATTTTCAACTATTTGGATTAAGTTTGATTGACAAAATGAGATTAACTTTTTTTTCTCTTTATAGTGAATTGATTATTGAAGTAAGAAGATGAACTAATGTATAGAAAATTAAAGATAACCGTTATAAATTCAAATAGTTGGAAAATATATAAGTAAATATATAATGACACTTGGATACAGAATCACCATAAGAAGTATAAGTTTACCTAGATTCGAACAAAAGTAAGGATAGTTTTCATAATCATATTGTATTAACCAGTTATTTTTTTTTAAATTGATGATCAAAATAAGTTAATATTTTATAATCTCATACAGTGATTCATTATTATTCATACGTGCATGAGTATAAACTGACACCAGTTACTACTGACTTAAGTTCAACCCTGACTTAAATGAAATCGAGTATTTGCGCTCATTGTGTACGATCTCGTGAATGTTTGTGTATACACACCATTAAATACTTGTCCGGTTTATATCATGCTTGTTTATATGAATATCGTACATATATTGAAATAATTAATGAATTAAAACAAAAGCTGAAAATGAGTTATTTGGTGACATAAATTAGAATTTGATATGATATACTTTCAATTGGTATTATTTCTAAAGTAAATGACTAAATTATTAATGAGAGTTTTATTGCATATTCAGTACATTTCAAATAAAACTTTGTGTTTTTCTGTATCAGTGATAAAAAATAGACTAGACTGATTTGTTCCCTGGTAATTGTTCCTTGACTATACAAAAATATCACGTATCTACTTATCTAATAGCAACAATAATACCTACAAATCATACCATAAGGTTTGTTACAGTAGAATATCCTTAACACAAAATGTACAATCAAGCTGCTGGTTCTAAAAGTTATATGGATATTTTTAGTTTATTAAAAACAATGAAGGAAGAGCTGTTTGTCTTATTTATGACTCTTCAGTTAGATATTCATTTTCACAATGAAATACGAATGTATTACCTATCCCTTTAAAATTCAACGCGTTATCGGCTGAGCTAATGAGTTCAAATAGCCATTAGCCTATGCAACGGATATGGTTTTTATATAATTTATGAGGGTTTATATATGTCCGCTATTCGAACTATGGAATGCTAGTGGTCAGTCACTATAAGTGAATGAGTATCATAAGAGGATTATTTCGGTATAATCATCCAGTCATAAGTATTTAAAACAAATCGCTTATCATATTCCAATTGAGACGGATAGTTTACTTTAAACTTATTAAATTAATTTAAACCAACCAACATATTGATAGGTGGATAGAGAAAAAATTACTTATATTACTCACAAAGGCACCAACCACTATTCATAAGCACCGTAAAGAAAATCCATTATATTTGTTATAAATGAACATAATTAGCCTAACTCCAATGCAAGAAGCGATAGATGGTAGATGGCAATATATTTTATAAAAAGAGCAAATCGAAATTGATTTTTGTGCATTTTTATTTACACCGATTAAGAATCAGATGAATAAATGAAACTGAGATTAATTTGGCATTAGTTAAGTGATCACCTAATGTATGAACACAATCCACAATATCATATGATCAAACTGCTATGGCAAACAACTATACATCTAATTTACCGGCTTATGTAATTACTTCTTTGTAATAAAAAACACTTAAATACATAAATGAGGTTTTGTTGTGGGAAACTTTGTGGCGTCCATTATAAATGTGATGAGAGTTAGAAACATATTTTTTTTCTCCATTTCAGAAAATGTTATTCATTACATGTGTAAAAACTGAATTTTTAATCACCTTATTCTATCCATTACTCATCCATGAACGACGAATTGCAAAATGGTGATCACGCCTAGTTTTGCACCTAGTGTAAATAAATTAGTTATAATTAAGTAATTATTCATCCTTATTGGTACAAGAAATTATGGAGACTGTTGAACTTGTGGTTTATTTTTATTGCAGAATTGTTTTTGTTGAAAAATACTATTGGAAATTAGAAGACTGCGGGCAACTGTTCTGTACGAAACTCGTGAAGGCTACGTGACCCTCTAACTACTGATAGGACATCAAACGATTTATATTTCTAAATTTGATCAACTCACGACCATATTTCATTGTCATTTATAATACATGTCCCATATACGATATGGATGGAGTCGTTGATGATTATCACGATCATCTGTTCACTGTTTTTAGGCAATGCATCTATTTCAAGTATATCTTACCCAACTTTGTTAACACATTACCAACGAACTTACCAGCTGAATTTCTTTCAAACAATTTGAGTGGATAGTTAAAATATGTATTAGTTTAGGTCTAGATATATTAAAGAACTTTGATTCTTATACTAAGCTCATATACACTAAACCATCATTTAAAAATAATTTTCATCAATATAATACAAGTTGAAAAACTATTAATACCCAGAAATAATTAGACAGTTTGGTGGTTGGAGGTTATCAGAACAAAATTTGGAACTGTTTGGTTAGACAGTCTTAGTTGGATGAATATGGAGACCTTCTTTCCTATTGAGGGCAGAGGGGTTTAGCATTATGTGAAACGCTTCGGTTACTCACCATTTCTTTATAATTAGAAAAGCCTTTATAAATTATTTTGATATTTTTAATGTCGATTTGATGATTATTGGACATAGAAAGCGCAGCTATTGCTAATTTAACTTGTAAATTTCACAATTCTACACGATTATCACGTCGAGATCTAACAGGAAGACTCTCCAAAGTACAACGCATCACACTCGACAAAACCTAGTCTGTAGACAAAATTCTGTATAGAAGTAGATGGGATCTTATCTTTTATTCTGACTAAAGCTTTTCTTAGTGTTGGTCGTCTTAAAGAAGGCTTCAGTCCACGTCAAGATCCACTGTATTTCTCCTGTCAAGGTAAATCTATAATATCAATCCAGTATCTTTCATTAAAATTATTATTTATATAAGGATAGTTTTGTTTTACTATGTTTTTAATAATATTCTTAAGAAAATTATTAAATCGTAGGATGTTTATTGTACCATTTGTTCATTAAGCCTATATTCTGAAGTGATGATATTGGTTGCTCTTCTGAATAGATTCAGGGCTGGGAAAACTTTTGCACTGAATGGCTGCGGAGAGTTAGAATCAATATACTGATTTAGTAGTGGTAGTAGTTGTAAAATTAAAAATTGTATTACTGCTAGTAGAAGTACTAGGAAATTAATTATTTATGTTACTAGTATTAGTGTTAGCAGTAATACTAGTAGTAGTACTATTGGCAGTACTATGAATAATACTAGTATTACTTCTAGTTGTAATGTTAGTAGTAGTAAATATAATAATAGCGTTAGTAGGAGTATTAATTTTTTATTTGTAGTAAAGTGTCACTCATATATATTAACTGTGAAAATAAATATATTCTTGGAGTATGAAAAATAACATAATTTTAAAACTCAAAATCTAAGGTATAAGAAAAATTTATTGTGTTGACGTGATCCAGGATCATAAACTGCAATCCATGTTACTTAAGCTCCCCAACCACTGATCACGATTATCACGTGGATCCTAGCAGTTCAATCTGCACCTGTGAATATGACTTGAACTGAAAGCCAGTAAAGTTATTGACTGATCTTTTTCTCGTACATATATTAGGACCGAGACCATGAATCGTTTCTGTTTCCGAGTAAATTGGCAGTCTGTAGTTGTTCTACCTACGCTTAATCATTACTCTGTCACAAGATTCAGTTCATAATCTGTGTACGTGATACGTCTATCTATATAGTTGTTAAGCTATTCGTTGTTATAAAATATTAAAAGATTTTCTTATATGAGACGCTTTTTATTCTTCTGACCAACGTGCTACTGCATGTATTGTTGAATAAGTGAATCAAACAATTAGACATATGTAGTGGAGACCTCTTCTCTGAGTTCGGGTCTCTGAATAGAGTTTTCTTGTTATATGAATTAGTTTATCAGCGATTGTAAGTGATAAATCAATACTGTCTTTTGATCAAGAACAATGCATTCTTCTTGGGGGTAGTGACTAGTTGGGTCCAAAGTTTTGTTACTTAACTCTCTTCAAGTCGTGGCTGGATGCAAATGCGTTTTGTTTATTAGTCAGTTGCCTCGCTTGGATCAACGAAATTTTATATCGATTTGGTATGAAAAAAAGTCACCACGATCATGATAATAAAGTTATTGAACTTGCATTACTTTTCAAATTAAATCGAAACCATTATCCTCTTTAATAGCAATCAATTTTGTCAAGTAACGTGAATTTATTTGACTCAATGACCTTTTTTCAAATAGATGCGAGTAATGAATTGGGAAAGTCCAGCTAAGTATTACTTCGTTTTTTAATAACAACTAATTGCTTCAAGGATAAAATATAAATATATGGGCTGGCCAATTGCAAATTATCTAACATGATTCTTTTTTTACTTGTCCTGAAATCGTATTATTTTAATTAAATTGCTTTTATGAACTAAAAATGCTACCTGTTGCTTGATATTAACAATTCCATGATTTCAATGAAATCGAATAATCTCCACAACTCTATATTGAAAATTATCATGTGTTCACTAATGACTAGCATCGAGAGGTAGTGAAAAGCCGTGATCAGTAGTGGCCAGCCGTGTCGGGTGTGCGGCAGTAACCCAAAGAAGACAATGGAAGATGGTCGCAGATTATCGTGGATTGGTTGATGTTGGACATTGACACCGTTGGATCTCTGCTCAGAGGTCTAACGGTCAAGTGTTCGCGCAAGACTGGGTCCAAGCCGTACGTGCAGGATTATGGCTGCGCATTGTTAGGATTTCCATATTAGGACGAAACGGCTGTTCAGTGTTTCCAGGTTTTTAATGGTAGTCTGACCGTAAACTTTTTGTACAGACTGACAAAATTGGATATATACAGATTCGTCTGTTGATCATGAAGTAAGCTGGAAAACGTATTTCTGGGAAATACCTGAAATTTGATGATTTTACAAACAAAATATATTTTTATTTGTCCGCATATTTTACTATAAGTAATAACAAATGGTCGCGCCTCACCCCTAGTTTATTTTCGTGTATACTTAGATTAAGGAAGCCACCGAAAACCTATGAAGATTGTCGATCCAAACTCTAGAAAGTACGTAAGTATTAAAATGTTGACGTTCAGTTGGTAGTTATCAAGAGTATAACGTTCAGTACAGTTGTTATCCGTTAGAAACTATGGAAGTTTAAACCGAAACTATATGAAATGAAATAATTATTAATTTTTCATACCTAGAACATTTTCATGTCTACACATGTCAGATAAAGCAGATGAATAGTTTCTGATCTAGTCACTATGCATCTTGTAAGAAAACAAAACACGCGATAGTTGATTTCCTGTGACTGAGATCACAATCAATCCAAACATACATAGCTTTTTTAACAAATGAAACGTAGAGATATTGAACATTGTGTAATCAAACAAGTGGTAAACTCCTTGACAATAATATGATTTGTAAATATAATATTGTAGTTATGTATTTGTTCGTCTATGAAAAGCTGTACACTTTTAACAAATTGCTTTATTACTAATGTACAACACAGTAATATAACATTATATATTTACAATAACATGAAATACATTTTAATTCATTGCTGCCCAACTATAAAATCATGTTAGTATTATTCAACGATCATTATTGCAAACATACTTATGCTGAATGTTTGAGAAGTCTGATTCATATTACGTAAGCTGTCATGATGAAAAACACTAACAAAACTCTTTATTAAAGTTTTCTTACATTGAATTGCCACTGTTACTGAGTACTGTACCATTATAATTGAAGTAACCATGTATATTAAGAATAATATTTTAATTCTTCATGTGGAATAACACTTCCTTACTAGTTGTTTATTTACTAGACTTCTAAATTTAAACAAAGAGAGTGAGTTCACTTTCTTTTCAATATCAGTTCATTTCAATGGTTATAAGCATTGCGAAGTTGTACGTATGAAATTTGAAATTTATTAAAACAAAACGTTTCATTTTGTCTGGCTGTTCAATAATTTACTTATCTAGCATTTACGAAGATTATTACTGTACCTTTAAAGGACAATATATCTTCTGTAATCCATCTGTCCATAAAACAATGATTATTTAGTTATTTTTATTTCTCATTTCTTTAATAATCCCTCCTTATTCCTCTCTCTCTATCTCTATATCTCTCTCTCCCTCCCAGTTTATCTATCAATCACTGAACTGTTTTAAAAGTTATAAACTTTTCTGTCTTGTACAAAATGTCGAGTTTATCTCTTAGACAATCTCACTTAAATGTAATCAGTGTTAAATCCATTTAAATGAAGATGAATTGAACAATTTTTTGTAATTTATGAAACGTGATTCCAGTGAAAAGCTTTCTTACCGATAAATGAATGAATGATTGATTGGAAACTATCCAACGATGGAATGTAATGATATGAATAGGTTGGATACTGACTACTTGTAAGTAATTACAAGTAAATAAGTTGACAGAAATTTAAGAACTTACAAGTTTCCACTTAACTTTTATTCACGATTATATGAATTGTTCAAATGTAAAAATAAAAACACTTAACATCATTTTAATTAAGTAACCCTAATTATGTAAAGATTAGTCAAGTTGATAGAAAAAGGAATGTAACATGTAAAAACCAATAAGATTGCATTACTCAGAAAGATGTGAATCGTGAATTGTTTTAGCTGAAGATTAATTACAAAGATTTAAGGTAATGTATATATTTCTGAGCATAACATTGTTATTGGAGCAATATCCTGTAAGCACGAAGTAGTCTTTGATAAGCAGTTTGACAACAACACATGTATACTAAGAAATCGGGAGCTACAGTGTTATGAAAGTTTTCGAACGGTAGATAATCCATATAACGTAGTAATTTGGAACAAGTATTTTTTTAGCAAAAGGACTAGGACGTCATGTTTGCGAATAAAGTGTGTCAAAAATAGACTGTAGTCTCTTTTCGGAATACTAACCATTGGTAACTAGGGGATGAAACAACAAGATACACAGGACGACAGCAAGTACGTAATTATACTATTTAAAATACAGCGGCATTCAACTAAATCGTGACAGTACGAATCATCGTTGAACAATCAATTGAATGGTACTCATCATTATACATCGATTTCGTTGACTAATATGTCATTTGACAGTGTGGATAGGAGAAGATGAGATTATGAAAATTTCTTAAACACTATGGTTTATCTGAGAAGATCGTCAACGTCATTTAGAATTCATACGATGGACTATACCGCAAAATCTTGCATGGAGGACAGCTGACAGATGCATTCCAAGTAAGGACCGGGTTAGACAACGCTGCTTACTCTCACACCTTCTCTTCCCTCTGGTGGTTGAGTGGATTATGAAAACCTCAACAACTAAAGGAAAGCACGGAATACAATGGACAGGTTGGGTGCGACTAGACGATTTAAAATTCGCAGATGACCTGGCTATTCTATTCCATACACACCGACAAATGCAGGTCAAGACAAACAGGGTAGCAACAGTCTCTGCATCAGTAGGCCTCAGCATATACAACGGAACAAGCTAGATGCTAAAATTTAACACACAGAATATCAACTCTATCACACTTGGTGGAGAAAATGTAGAACAAGTGGAAACATTCATGTATCTGGATAGCATCATCGATGAATGTGGGGGATCTAAAAAGACGTAAATGGGAGGATTTTCAAAGCAAGGATAGCATTCCTACACTTGGAGAACATATGGAACACAAAACAACTGTCAACCAATATCAAAGTCACAATCTTCAATACGAAAGTCAAGATAGTTCTACTATACGGAGTTGAAACTTTGGCAACTACTACAACCATCATCAAAGAAATACAAGTAATTGTAAACAATTGTCTATGTAAGATACTGAGTGTGTATTGGTCGGATACCATCAGTAACAGCCTACTATGGGATAAGACGAATCAGCTTCCATCTGAGTAAGAAATTGGGAAAAGTCGATGAAAGTGGATAGGACACACATTGAGGAAATCATCAAACTGTATCACTTGGCAAGCGCTTACTTGGGATTACGAAGGTAAACGTAGTAGTTGAAGGCCAAAGAATACACTGCACCGAGAATTGGAATGAAACATGAAAAAGATGAATAGCAATTGTAAAGAACTGGAAAGGATTACACAGGACAGAATTGGATGGAGAATGTTAGTGAGCGGCCTATACTCCTCCATGAAGCGTAACAGGCGTAGTAAGTTAGTATTTGATTTTGAATACATAATTAAAAGAACATGTCAAAACAATTACGTTTTGGCGCGAATATAAATCCGATACTTAAAGAACTTATTACAAACTACATGTCGATTTGTGTTAGATTGTTTACTGAACAACATTTAGTTGAAACTGTTGAGAAATCTTAGCTCGGATGCAGACGGTTCTACTAGCTTTTACCAACTTGCGTCATTTATGGCGCAGGCGAGATATCCGTCTATCAACCAAAGGACGTGCTTACTGTGCAGCAGTTCGTTCCGTCCTACTTTATGGCAGTGAAACATGGCCGGTAAGAGTAGAGGATATTCGTAGGTTACTAGTATTTGATCATAGGTGTCTTCAAAATATTGCTCGTATATCCTGGGACTATCGAGTAAGTAACGCAGTTGTCGGGAAACGGGTACTAGGTAAGGATGGCAAATCAATTGATGACGTAGTGAAACTTCATCAGTTGAGATGACTGGGAGACGTGTTACGTATGCCCAACAACCGACTGCCTGGATGTGCTATGTTCAGTGGTATAGGAGTAGGTTGGAAGAAAGCTAGGGGCGGCCAGACCAAAACATGGCACAAGTCCATGAAGTCAGTGACAAGTGAACTGAGTCATGTTGGTAGATGTAGACTACCTGGTTGGGGACCGCGAGATGATAGCAACCGATGGTTAGCGACCCTGAATGACATGGCTCAAAATCGTTTGCAATGGCGCAGGTGCATACACTCTTTGTGTTCTTCCAAATTATAATCTCCTGATACAAGCAATGTATATTTTAAAGATGTAGTACTTCATCCTTTTAACTATAGTTTCAAAGTATATTTTAACTGAATGATTTTGTTATGCTTTATCTCTAATAACATTGTCTGAGTTGTTCATTATCTATATTGATACTTTATTGTTGAAAACTGTAGGAAATACAGAAATTTTTTAACACATATCAGATAAGAGTCTATAACAATTTACTAGTATAAGCTAGATTTTCTAATCGTAACAACCTAGATGTAATCAATAGTTGGGAGAAAACAGTAAAAATCTGATAAGTACAACCTATTTCTGATGTTTATCATAGAAATTAATCAATAAAAAATTATTATATATTTGCTAAAACTATTAGTTTCATTTTACTAAGTTACTGTTTTTAATGACTGAACTTATCACGGTACTTCATATAAAATAATTCAATAATCAGATCACGATTTACAACACGTACTTATCATATATGATAATACTTAACTAATGGAAATCCATTGTTCTCAGGTATTCAATGGTGGTTTAACATCGATCAGTTCATGATCTCAGTAATATTTGTGTAAACTACCGGCAACGATGAGCTTCAAGTGAGGACACTTCAGGATTAGCCGTTGTTTACCAATTCCATTTCATTTATGGCATAAATGTGATCAAGTTGACCTATATAATAATTTGTATTCAGGTCACCCTGGTATTCAGATTAACACAAAGTATTCATTCATGATTAGTAATGTTCGTTTACAAGTTGGTCTATTTCAGATTGTTATCAGGAGGACGGTTAGCATCATCTTAACAGACAGTCCACTATGAATTGTTGAAATTTATGTAACATTTGACTTTATCCAATTGTACTGTTTTCTTATCAGTTGGTAAGAATTCTCTTGCAGTACAGACTGTTTGAACCATATTTATTATCCATTTAACACGAACTGCATATGTCCATTTAAAATATTCGTAAGGTAAGTGGCAAGTCCGATAAACTTTACTTATGTTCGAGTGATTATTACCTGTGATAAGCACAAATCCCACTTATCAAACGTGACAATATAAAGGCTTATCTAATAAAAAAATTTTCTTCGATATAAACCATTCATTCCAGGCAGTATTCACATCGTGATTCATTCTAGATGAAAGCTATTCTGTGTGTTCAAAAAGATTCGCGTTAATATTGAACATATTACTTATGTGATAAATGAATTCTTAAATGTGTACAGTTATCTTCCGAATCCAGTTGTTACATTAAATTAACTTGAATTAAACAGATTACTGATTTCCGACATAATAGAAATTGAACTCTTCTATTACACTGTATATTAATTAGATGGACATTTAGAAGTTAATAAACTGATTCAATGATAATTTTATTATCAGAAAGGAGATTTTCTGAACACTGTAGTAATTTAATAGTTGAGTTCATGAGTCAATTGAAGCTAGACCACCATGGAAAATGTATAACACGTCATTAAATATCATGTATGCACTGAATTCTTTATTATTATACGCTTCTAAGTAGAAATTCTTTTAGAAATTCATAATGTACAATCGTTAACACCTAAATATTATGACTTCTATACCATTGCACGCACAGTTTTGATTGAGCTTAGTCAATTTCTTCAGATTTCAACCACCTGGATAAGAGTAACCTCATTAGTAAAACAGTTTATATGTGTAAATAAGCACATAACCAATCAATTAAGAAAAATTGTAAGGAGCAGAAAATTTACAATTTTGACACAACAAGCATTCCCGTATATGTTTGTTCAGTACATTGGTGCCAGTTTGTTTATCAAAAACGATCGCTCCTATTTAAGTATCACTTCTATTTATGTACAATTTACTGACTTTATTTTACTGGCTTTCGGGAACAGTAGACAATATCCAGACTCGGTTAAAACGTGAATATCACAACTTCGATCTGTGAAGTTATCATCCCGGTATAAAGATTCCTGATGAATAAGGTATGATGAATCGTGTTTTAGTACAAATGTATTTTGGAAACAATTGATTTCATATGAGCATGATCAATTACCTATATTTTCTGATCAGATATTTATTTCTTTAATAATTCATTTAATTATACAAATAGGTACATTGAATATTTAAACATTTGAATTCATGAGTCAATATAAGCTAGATCACCATTGGAAAATTAGAAGTAATAAAAGGATATTTCATCCTATTACGGGACTCATCAACAATGCGCATCCATAATCTTGCACACCAGAATCCAACTCACGACCTTCTCTCTCCACATCGACGCATAACATCTACACCACTGAGTCGACATCCGATGGTGACAACGTATAACTCCGATCGACCCATGATCTTGTACAACTCTTCACACATTGTCTCACGTGGTTCACTCTCTCCACCTGACATGTATTGAACTTCACTGGTCACGGCTTCTCACTACAACTTCAGGAAATCCATCTTCAACATAGTCACTAATGAGCACATTCAATATTGTATTTTTCTACCTAAATTTATTATTATTTATTGACTGCAAACAAATATTACAATAAAGCCTTCACCACAATGAATTAATGTTATTTGTTTGATGTTAAGATTTTCCGAAATTAACTTTATTTGGAAAGTTAAACAAACATCACATGTTACACATGATTGACTAGAGTAAACAATGAGAAATGTTGATTCAATGTGAAATACAAACGTTGGAATTTAAATTTAAATTTAAATCTTTTCTCAAGTAATTGTTGGCATAGAAAATCAACAGTCTCAGTAAAATATACATTGGTGAACAGGGAAGCAACATCCAGAGATATCATCGGTTTTCCATTCAAGTTCATATGTCCAGTGTTAGATATGTATATATCATCATCATAAGATGAAACTGCAAGGTGGCTGGCTAGTTCGAATCCTATATGCCTTACAGAAATTAGTCATAAACAGAACCGTGAAAGACGTTTTTAAATTTATCGTTTCGGGATGAAATTACTGAGTTAGATGGTTATTGTTTCTAGATTCCGTGTAAAACCTAAGCAAAATATAGTGTTGAGTTAAATATCACAAATGGTTTCGCTGTTCACTGTAATAAACACTATTTACCACAAATCATATTTCTCTCACGTGGAGTCCTTCGTGTTCTAGTACAATTTATGCAATGAGTGAATTTTGAATTTCCTTCCATTTATATTATGACAGGAGGATTTTAAGTTCAAGTGACGGCAATTGGTGTGAAATTTTTTACATCATAGGTTTTTTTGGAATGATATTTACTCACATTCTCGCTTGAATTGAGTATTTTGGAAAGTCGTGATTTACCACTGATTATTTAATCTGTCAGTGTTGCATCATTAACAACCAGATGATATAAAATAAAATCTTTGGTTTATTATTTTATGTTAATCTGAAATTAATAGATCTATGTGTATAAGGGACATTGATTACTCATTTGCTTGTATTTTGGTCCATGCAAACTTAATATTTGGTTATGTTCGAGATGAACTGGGTCCATTAGAATAAGTTATTCCCTTCAATCATTATCAACTTTACAGACAACTAACGCCGTACTGTTTATGAATGTCAGTAGTCGAGATCATGAGTCAATTGAAGCTAGACCACTATGGAGAACCTGGGAGCACTGTATGGCTGTTTCGTCCTAGCAAGAAACTCATTAGCAGTGCGCATCCAAGATCCCACCACCCGCGAGATTCGAACCCAGGACATATCGGTCTCGTGCGCGAACGTCTAAACATTAGACCACTGAGCCGGCATCCAACGGTGTTAATGTCTAACTTCAACCAATCCACGAAATTACGCCACTACTATATATTTACTAATAAGGAGAGTTTGGGAGAACTTTTTATAGGACATTCAATGTCAAATTTAAAAAAACTAGGTCGCACTATTTACTCTGTTTTCGTGCATATTATTGAGTTTTCACCGTTCTGTCTGATAAAGAGTTCAGAAAAACGTATATCTGCTATGAATCAATGTTCAAAATGAAATTTCAAAATAGTAGGTTTATAATACCTCTTTGTTAATTAGTTCACAACTATTCGCGTAAAAGAGTTATCCTAACAAACGATTCTTTGTTCCGACTTCTTGGATTTACTGATCGGCAAGCGGTGTCCACTATTAATGATTATCTCAAACACATGCAAAGTAGTTAATTGGGCTGGTGAAAATTTCAACAAGAGTTAAAAATCCACATCATTCGATGCATAATTCGTTTTGTTGTAGACTATTTAATTCCGTCCTAGCTAGACTGAGAGGAATTGGAAAGTTTTATGACCGCAAAAATCAAGCCGATAAAATTTTAAGAGTTTGCTGCAGTACATTTTGACATTTAAGAATGCGTGAAAAGATTTCGGAAGTGACTGGAATTAATTCTTTATATAATAAGAACAGGAGAGAGGGAGTTCTAGTTTACTTGCCAATTCACCAACAGTTACTAGATGTTTCACATAATTTTCATTACGGGATGAACAAAAAGTGAATTATTTTGAAATTAACGGCATACAGTGAGGATATTACATTGTTAGGGAATGTAATTACAGTTTATTGTACTCAAGTATACATTTTAATATATGAAGGGGTTTTCGGATATTATAGTAATTTTAATAGTTCATGTCATGAGTCAATTGAAACTAGACCACCATGGAAAACCTGGGAGCACTGCATGGCTGTTTCGTCCTAGTATGGGACTCCTAAGCAGTGCGCATCCACAACCTCGCCTCGCGAGATTTGAACCCAGGACCTACCGGTCTCGAGAGTGAACGCCTAACCATTAGACCACTGAACCGGTCGGCATGCAACGGTGTTAATGTCTAGCTTCAACTAATTCACAAAATTGAGTGAAACATCCACCATTGTCTTCAGTGATTTACTAACTCACAACTGACCCGGTTGAACTCCACTGGTCATTGATTCTCACTAGAACTCCAGGAAATACCTCTTGAAGCCAGTCACTAGTGAGGCGGGATCATGAATGCGCACTGCTGAGGACTCCCACAACAGGACGAAACGGCCGTCCAGTGCTTCCAGGTTTTCTATAGAGTTCTAGCTTCAGTTGACTCATGATTTCAACCATTAAACTAAACATTTAAACATGGGAAAATTACGCTACACACCTTTCTTGATCTTTCTCTATCATCATATTTAAACAAAATCATTTCATTAATTTGTTTTCCTTTTTGAATTACACAGTTCCTCAGAAAAATATGAAAATCATATATTAAATACCTGGTTTGCATATCTTTGTGTTGTCCCTTATATACTCCATCATTTCTCTAATGTTGTTGTTATATCGATTGCTCCTTCCTTCCTGTTCGCATCATTTCAATCTTCTGATAACAGGCATTCTTCATCCGACGGCTATTACATACTAAATATATATGGTAACATAAGTAGCATACACCATAACTTAGCACAAGAGAATAATTGGTAAAATAACATAATACATAACATATATAATATGATTTTGTAAAACATGGAGACGTTTATGACCAGTTGTTTGGTACTGAACATTTAAAATGACAATATTGCACATTTAATATTCATTATGTCTATTATAGCATAGGTAAGTTGTCATGATGTCAACAGTCCACGACCATTCACCGTTAATTTTAAAAAATTATTGGTCGGATTATGTGAAATTATATGAATCAAGAGTTTATTTTAAGGGAAACACTAATTTTCTTTTCATTTTACAATAACAACATATGACTACTTAAACAATACTCCTAATCTTATAAGCTAAATTTATTAAAAAAATGTTTTTCTTTGTTGATAGTTTGTAATTTTCCGAATGGGGATTTGTGAAGATTGTAATAATTTCGATAGTTGAATTCATAAGCTAATCAATGTTAAACCAGCATTGAAAACCTAGAAGCATTAGATGGCCGTTTTGTTCTATCATAAAATCATGGATACGTACTGCTGAGGAGTTTATGATTTGTATATTTTACTCTTTCTCATCAACAAATGCCTACCTTAGAAAAGATTGATAGTATTGTTTCCACTAATCAGTTTATTACTTATTAAGATAGAAAACATTTTGTTTCGCCAATACGTACATATACTACTTAAGAAGAAAGATGAGTTTAATTACACAAACAACCTTGTTTTTATTTTCGAACGGTAATTATTTTGGTATACAAAGTTGTCAATGAAACTAACCAATTTTCTGATTCATTCTACTGAAAAATATATAGATATTTATTGCTAATTTCAATCAGAAAATTGTTTTTGAAAAGATCTAAGAGAAGAGATTTGAATAGAATGGCATGAACTCATCTTATATCACTTGACTATTAGGAGCAACTTTGAAGAAACATCAGTATAGTATAATAAATGTATAAACCAATTATCAAATTTATAGTTTATAAGAACATATTGATTTTGAAGTAACGCCAATAACTTATTTCTCTTTTTAAAGTACATCCTGATGATGATGTTTAAGAAGATAATAAAAGTTTCATGACTAAGCCATCTAGTTTAGAGAAATTCATACCTCTAAAATGTTTTATAAGTATATATATATATCCCAAGCACCTCTAGGTTTTATCTCTTAATTCCTGCAGCAGTTTGGAAGACTCGCCCGTGTCCCACAGTGTACAAGTATTCCATGTACCTAAATAAATGGTTGCTCTGGTTGTCAGAAGGGGCATCGGCCTCGTGACTTCCGAAGTAGCTCGCTTTTCACCGTGAGGCGTCATAACTCTTCTAAATGGAAGACCTAACTCCCAGGGCAGAGTTTAAAAAGTTTGAATAATTTTTTCTGGTAAGCGTTTTTTTAGCGGGTTAGCTTTCTACGGGATGGACTCGCTAACCCCATGCCCAACCCTCCTGCTTTATCCGGGCTTGGGACCGGCAGTAGCTCCCGGAGAGACTCCGGGCGAAGTTATATACATATATATACTCACGGCGCCATACATTTACCTTTGGTTTAGAAATATACATCACACAACAGACTAAACAGTGTTCAAATATTCCGATTAAAGAGTGAATTCTCAAATTAATAAACTAGTTAACACCAATGTGGGTAATAAGACATGCGTGATTTTCATGTAGAAAACCTTAGATTCTGTTTTACCAACACTGGATAGTATCAGAAATGAAACAAGTTTTACCATATACATGTTATTAAAACTGATACCTTAAAAATTATGAGACGTTTAATTCAAACGAAAGGTAAATTCAGTATTCTAACTCCATGTCCTTCTAAATTGTCTAATATATTGCTGGAAATATCCTTGAAATCATATATGTTTTATTTAATAGCAGTAATCCGTACCTTTTGAACATTCAAACCAAGTTCAGATTTAACGATCAAAATGATGTGGTTACTGAGTTAATGATACTGATTCACTCGACAATTTACAATTACTTTATACAGAATAATTTTGATGGAGTTATCATATAATAAGCTCAAAAGTTTATTATCAGAATGGGTTTTGTGGAGATTTTTAGAAATTTCACAAGTTGAAATCATGAGTCAATTGAAGCTAGAACACCATGGAAAACCTGGAAGCACTGGACGGCCGTTTCGTCCTAGTATGGGACTCCTCAGCAGTGCGCATCCACGAACCCGCCCCCGCGGGATCCGAACCCAGGATCTACTGGCTTCGCGCGCGAGCACTTAACCACTAGACCACTGAGCCGGCATCCAACGGTGTTAATGTCTTACTTCAACCAATCCACGAAGTTGCGCCACCGTACACCATTGTCTTCAGTGAGTTCCTATCTCACAACAGACCTGGTTGAACTCCACTGGTAACGACTTCTCACTAGAACTCCAGGAGTGTCTCCTGAAGTCAGTCACTAGTGAGCAGGTGATTATTATTATTATCAGAATGGGTTTTTGTGGAGATTTTTGGAAATTTCACAAGTTGAAATCATGAGCCAATTGGGTTCGAATCCCGCGGGGGCGGGTTCGTGGATGCGCACTGCTGAGGAGTCCCATACTAGGACGAAACGGCCGTCCAGTGCTTCCAGGTTTTCCATGGTAGTCTAGCTTCAATTGACTCATGATTTCAACTTGTGAAATTTCAAAAGTTTATATTTGTTAGTTTACCATTGCTTTAATGAAGCTATTAACGTTAATTAGAAAAATATCAGTAAAAACGTTTTTGTTGTTTTCCAGTTATTGGAAAATGCGAATATTTAATAATAATGATTGAATGTGTTTTTCGGTATTATGCTTTTTTTATATTTGTATCAAAAGGGATTTTGTGGATATTATAGTAATTTTAATGGTTGAGATCATGAGTCAATTGAAGCTGAACCATCATGGAAAACCTGGAACCGCTAGACGGCCGTTTCGTCCTATTGTGGGAGTTCTTAGCATTGCGAACCTACGATCCCGCCTCACTAGATTCGAACCCAGAACCTATCAGTCTCGCGCGCGATCGCTTAACCACTAGATCACTGAGCCGGCATCCAAGTGTGTTAATATGTTAATGTTGTTAATTTGCCTATACTGGTCGCATGAGAAAAACCGCCATACTTAATTCATTGTAGATGTGATGTTCTTCGTGATAAATTAGTTAGTTGGATTAAAATGACTTTTGTGGAACTATTCATTACTTGCCACTTTTTAACGAACCACTATCGTCTAGTGTAAAATATTGAATACCATAATTTACATTATGGACTCACGTTGTATAAATAACCAGTGAAAACCAGACATATATATAAATTCACAACTCTAGCAGGTATTGAGTTCAGAACCCTCAGACCACATGACCATCGCTTTACTTTCAGATTACTGATATAGGATTACTAAAGTCTAACAATCCACAATATTGCTTAACTTTCATCCATTCTTGTTGGTGAGATTTGTCTCACAACTGATATGATTGTTCTCTTGATTTATTGTCAGATTAATTACGGTTTAACCTTGAATTTTTCTCAATATTCTAGAACTGTTACTTAGATTTTTTGCAGTTTATTGATACATTTTTATAAATCAAAACTTTACTAGGATTTAGTATTCTAAACGCCATATTAACCAATGACAAAATGTTCATGTCTTAAATTTTAAACTATCTTTAGAACTTTAGGGAAATAAACCAGTTGACTTCTATGTAGCTATGAAGAGAACAAGCAATAATACAGTGCTTTCATTTCATTCTTCAAATACACACCTTTACATTTCGTCTTTATGCACTATGTTCTCAATATTTAGTCTTTCAAATTCTCGTTGCTCATGTGATTATTTCAACTCCTTCACTATTCATTCTGTTAATTACATCTAGTCGTGCTACTATAGTTTGACAACTTGAGTTAATACATATTTATCTCACTCTTTAAATTGATCATGATGATGTCTAATACTTATGTTGGTAGATATGAGTAGTATGTAGCAGCAATCAGGAGTAGAATGCCTGCCATCATAAGATTGAATTGAAGAGAACAGGGAGGGAATCAAAGAACAATTGGAATAACGACTGATTTTAATGAATTTCGAAGTATGTAACGGACAAATGAAAGAAGATGTGCAGATAATCCATTAAATGTATGTTTTTCGCATTTTATGAAAGCTTATGATTTTCCGTTCACAACAATATGAAATTTCAAGATGCTAATTACCACAATAAACTTTTAATAATAAAACATATTATAAATGGAGGATTATGTTTTAAGAATACAAAGGGAAGATATACATTTTAGGTTGCTACTAAATGTTTTGTCATATAATTTGAATTTCTAACATTATATCAGGTTGAATTTAAGAAATAAGTAATAAATATGAAAAATATATCTGTGACAGTTTGTATCATTTTGTAGCTAGTGTTTCAGAATGCATTTCACCTGTCATTGTTGTCTCAACCACTGAGACTCAAACGCACTCAAATGTAGAGATTTAGCTCTTTGACCTGGTTACTGGCCGTGATCTAAAAATAGGGTTGAAGATATATATTTTACTTGTAAGAGTTTATAATTTCTTATTCTTTACAGAATAATGATTCTCAAAACAAGCTACTTGCTACCTGGAGTCAATAGCTCATTGAATGTACTGAGTTAGAGTATGAGTATGAGCATAAATATTCGGATAAAACTGCATCAAGCTAATGAGCCACAGATAGCACCAAACGTTTGTGTTCAATTTCATTGCCAGTCATTAACCAACTCGAATTAGAAATATATTGTTTGTACCTCTTATATACAGTAAAATTGGTTATCATTTAATTTGACGAGATCAGTCACTTCTTTACATCTTAATTCTCAAATGTTAAAAGAAGGCTAGTGAAGATTTTGTAATATCTATCTTTTTCTCTAAAATCACGTTTTTGTATCTACTTTGAATGTCATGTGGAAATAAGTCATAGGTATTCAGTAAATAAATGGCAATCCATTATTACTATTACTATTATTATTATTATTATTATTCAGCATCAATTCATTTACAGTTTACCAATAAAAATGAAACTGGAAACTATCGCATGATGTTTGATTAGATGTTTTAACGACTATAAAAAATAAAGAAAACTCGGATATATGCTCAGACAAAAAATATAAAAGAAAAATTACCATGGCTAAATACTAAAACTTTTTTTTAAAGATGAACAATCTAAATTACAAATTGCATGTTATATTAGTTCTTATCATTTTAGTAAGTTGTTGTATTGTTTAATGATAATAACGTATTGTTCTAAGGTGGCAATACTGATGTTTATGAAAGAGCAATTTATTGAATAATCATGCTTGTTACAATCTTATATTATTGTCTTTTACAGTTTGTATTTATTTAGTGTTTATATTATTTAATGGTTTAATTCATCAGTGGATCTAAGCTAGACTACCATTGAAAACCTAGAACCACTGAATGAACGTTTCGTCCTAGTATGAGATTCCTCAGCAGTGCGCATCCACAATCACGCACAGGAGACTCAAGCCCAGGACCTTAAGTTTCTCACGCGAACGTTAAAACTCTAGACGGCTAACCGCCTAACGGTGATAATGTCTAACTTTAATCAATCCATGACCTTGTACAAACTCTATCTATTGTCTAAGCTGGATAACTGTCTCCATCCGACTCGGATGAGTCTCCAGGTTCACTGTAGTGGTCTAGCGTACATCGACTCATAAAGTTAACTATTAAAATCACTACAATCTCCACAAATCTCCATTCTCATATCATTTACTCCTTGTATTTCGAGAAAAAAATATTATCTTACATGAAAACTAATTATTTAACAACAATCATAATAATACAAAAATAGACTTTGTTTTTTGATTATCAATTTGCAGGTCATACAAAAAATATATTACTCAAATATATGGATGAGAATATTTCAAATCCAATTATATTAATTCCTGGTCTAGGAGGAGCTCAAGCTTATTGTCAACTAAAACAACCAAAATCTAATGAATTCCCAATATGGCTTAATCTATTTTATATGATGATTCCCGAAAAATTACGACATTATTTCGGGTAATTTAATTATTAAATTAAATTATTCTTTATTTACCAATAGTTTATATCTTAATCCGATTACATTGAATAGTGAAAATACTGACGCATGTAATGTTATATTCCCTGGTTGGGGTGATACACACACAATTGAATATTTACAGACGAATGGTTTTCGTTTTTTTAATTATTTTGGTCGCCTTGTGAATTCTTTGTTACAGAATAAATTTTTCGTTAAAAACTTTACACTTCGTGGTGCTCCATATGATTTTCGTAGATTACCATGTAAGTGCTTATCTAATCGAAGATTTATTCTCATTCATTCTGAGTATTGCACATTGTCCTATGAAATAAAATTACAAACTGGAGATGTTTACTATCACAACTGAATAGTCCACTTATTAAAATGTTGAGACATAATCAAATAGCAGATCCTGAACAAATAAACTTGATAAACAGTTAACTTGTTAATTATAGTGCAGTGAATGTTTATAAACTATCGGAAATAAACATTTTATTTCGCAGTTCATGTCCACTTTTTTACCAGCTTTAAAACTGGAAACGTCATATATTGACATTATTACCTCAGGGGATTAAACTATGGAAATTCATAGTTTATAATGAACACACTGAACTAATAAACTCGGAACTAGAGTGCACATTCCCGATTTTAATAATAACAAAAACACTATATTATAATATTTCCTATACAATCTCTTTGAAAGTTTCTCACTAGTTAACAATGACATTTTCAAAGGAAATCAAAATAGGAAAGCATGGTTTATTGAATTTCTTAAGAAATGAATAATATATATATAATTAAAGTGTTTTTTCAATTTTTATTCCCCATTATTAGTTAAATTCATTTTAAACTGATCCCCAAGTGTATCATATTACTTACTGAAAAACATACAAGTAAATAAAAGGATGTATGTACGTAATAAATGAGAAGTCAGGTGGATACAACCAATTTATTGATCATTACAAAGTTACAGAATATCTTGGTAAAATATAAGAACCATACATTAAATAGTTCATTTGCAAAACTTCCATCGATTGTCATTCATATTGTATACGATTCTTTCATGCCACGCTTCGGTTCTACTTCTCTTTTTGTTTACTTCGATTCGATCTTGTTAGCCTTCTGATACTATGCATTCCATTTCTGACTGGTGTTACATACTACTTATATCTGTTAACATAAGTAGCATACACCACCTGTGTACCAGTTACATAATTTTAATTTGTCATATTTTAAATCAATAACAGAATTTTTGCAATTTTTCACTTATGTAGAATAAAGAATATCGTAACACATAAGTTTACTCAGTTATAAGATTCATTGTAGCACCGTCTATGAACTTTTCTCGTTCTGTCTGATATTAATTTTATCATTTTGATGCGATAATTTAAACTAACTAAGTAGACAATATTGTAATTATTGTAATTAGATAAACAAAAATAATAGTCAGTATTTAAGTATTCAAGAATAACCTTATAAATAGTTCCCACTTTTATCAATTAATTAAGATAATAAACGAAAGAAGGATATATCATCCATAAATATCTCTTTATTAAAAGTGTAAAAAACATTAGATGGTGGTTGGACGTAGTCAACAGGAAACCCTGGACCCGAATTTCGTGCTACTTGACACTCGTAAGCAAGGTGTACCTGTAATCTTGAGGTAACTTGTGCTACCTGGCGGATTCGTTCCCGTGTCACACAGCTACACAGTCAGAGATGTTACCACTGAGCTATCCTGGCCGCGACTGACCTCCTGTAGGACTGAGATGTAATCACAATTGATTGATCACTGCGTGGTGATCAATGTCATGTGTGTCAAGTCCTTTTTTAGTGTAGATCGAATGCTACCGACCATGTTGCAATGTGGCCAACAGTCTAGGTGACTCGACATTGCGGGCACTATATATTGAAACAATATACAACAATGGTATGAGAATAATGACAGTTTAAATGAATGAAGGAATGAATCTACCGATGTTTTATAACTTACAAATTAGGTTTCTTTCTAAGTACATTATGAAATTATTCTCTTTTATAAATGAAATAGTATCGTTTTTAAAAATTACTCAACAAAGTAGTTCACTAAATTTAATAGTTGAATTCATGAGTGAATTGAAGCTAAACCACCATGGAAGCACTGAACGGCCGTTTCGTACTAGTATGGGACTCCTCAGCAGTGTTCATCTACGAACCAGGTTTAACATGGTAGTCTAACTTTAATTGACTCATGAGTTCAACTATTAAATTACTAAAATATCCACAAACCCCTCTCGAATAACTAAAATGTTTTTCTATGAAATTTGATTTTGTTTTGCAAAATAAAATAAAACCATTGCTAGATGAAAATACCGATTTTATGAATAAATTAAAATTATTGGTCGAAGAGACCTACACAAACGCTAATCGACGACCGGTGGTTTTACTTGGTCATAGTATGGGTTCACTGTATACGCTAAATTTTCTTAATAAACAAACAAAATCATGGAAAAAGAAATATATAAAATCATATATATCAGTGTCTGCACCATTTGGTGGAGCTGTCAAAGCGTTGTTAAGCGTGATAACTGGTAAGTTAATTATTAATTAAAGTTGAATGGTCAATTTCATGAATAAATTTGTCTTATTTTTACGAACTATAACCACTCATTTTAAGCGAATATGAATGGCTGATGGCAATGAAATTTAAGATCCTCTTCTCATCCTACTTAGGACTTTTCAGCTGGATATATCCTAAACTTACATTTGATATTCACTCTATGACCCAGATCCGTTACCGTTCACTTCAAATCTGTGATCCAAGTACATACATCTGACGAGTCCCTATTGCACTACTAGCCGCCATCCGTATCTGCTTAAAATGCTTATGATTTACCGGTAATATAGATGCAGTCCTCATAGGATGCACATATACCAAGAGAGATTGATCTGTAGTAGCCCAACACACCAATGGAGAGATCTAAACAATCAATATATACAGATAATAATCACTTTTATTTTGGAACATTTTTCAACTGTAGCCAACAAAGAATTGAGATACTTAGTCCTGGAAGCAAAAATCGAAGAACATCTGTAAATGCATGATACCAGTTAAGAAAATTCTCTGTTGTCTTATTACAATTATTGTCTGTATATTAGCATTCACTATGTAACAATATCTTCTCGATAATTAGTGTAGATTTCAATTACACAAACTTATTGAAATTATTTTGAAAGAAACCAGTTATTCTGAAGCCATTAACTAGTATTTTCATTAAGAACAAATAATTATAATTAAATATCAGTCATGAAAATTTCGAATCCTAAATAAAAATGAAAATATGTTTATTGAAGCCAAGTGGAAATTAACAAATTTTTAAAATAAGGACTGGCAATGTTGATTTTTCATGATAATAACAGAAAAGGTAATATATACATGCGGAATGCCAATCTACAGTGGAACTGCTGATTAGATTGCACAAGTTTTCGAACTGCTGTCAGTTAGTGATGATAGTATCATTTAAATTATTATTATTATAATCTTTAAATATATGAAACTAATTCACTATGTAACACCTATGAGCTCATAATTGACAAAAATCCTATTTCAATAAGATCAAATGGAATGATGAAAAAGATTCATAACTCAAATTGATGCCTTTTTTGGTGTTGTGTTCCCCAAGCAAGGTTAGTCTAATTTAGATGATCTAACAGTCGTTTCGGATAATATCAACAGCGTTAAAAAACAATTAATGTTCATTAATTAAACCATCCACCTAGGAGGACAGAATATAGCCGAAATGTTAAGTACAAGCCATGGAATATAAGTGAACTAATAATTCGTCAGGAATACTGGATTATAGATCACACACTACCTTGAATCAAATGCTGTAGTAAAAGTGTATAACTGGATCCAAACCAGATGACTTCATAGTATGAAGCTCGTAGTAAAACCTAGAGTTTATAGTATTCATGCCATAACTTCAACACGACAAAGTTGATGAGAACGACCAAAAACTAACCCCAGGTTTTTTAAGAACGATCAGTCTATTACATAAAAATAGAGACTGCGTGAAAGTCTTGCACTCTCAATAAGTCAAACAAAAAGATCTCAGTTGAAAAGTAAATAAATGAATTCAACAATAAAAGTGTAGATATACAGAATGAATACATTTGAATTGGCGAGATCGATTTTCTTTGTTGTATAACCTCATTAGATGTTTGTGTCTGCTATCATACTTTGCTTATATCAGCTTGTGATATAAAATGACTGAATATATAAAACATTTAACCAAATATTATTTTGTAAAAATGTGTTACTGATTCTTTAAAATCTAACATGCAAATACATGTTAGTGAATGTTTGTCTGTAGCGCTATGATATACAAAACGGAATTTATATTAAAGGTTAATTATTGATCATATTCAGTTAAGAGATCGAAATCACAACCACCATTGAATGATAATCGACTTGCAATCCATTAAAATTGCATTCAGAATTCTGGGGGACTGAATCCCAACTCTGTTTAAAAGATCAAACTTGGCATTCCAAGATGGGTCTTGAATAAACATTATTAAGGATGAAGTTGCTGCCAATGTTCTTTAATTTTCACTGGTTATCTAACGTAAGGCTATGCCAAGAAGTCTACTCTTAAAATGAATCGAAGCATCAGTCAAGACCACTAAGCTCTTTTTCTGCAACCATACAATTCCAAATAATTAAGAGTTGGCAACAAAACGGTTTGATATATCCAACCAGACCTATCTTTTTTACGTCAGAAAGACATCAGGACTGACTACTAATGTTGCAAGAACAATGAAATATAATAACATAGCCAACACAAAATGTTTCTACTTACATCCTGACCTAATATGATAGGAAGGCCTGACTCGTAAGAATGTGAAACTTTACCAGACAATGCAAACATCGTCCAAGAAAACTTATAATTTAACTGGATCAAGTGTATTGACGTGATATGTACGGTACGTGGTATATACAAAGATAAAATAATCATAATTGTAAAAAATGATGTATATTATCTCTTTTTAAATCTGAATGGATCAAGACATTTCATTTATAATGTTATGAATAGATGGTTTTGTAAGCGACTTAGCCAAGTTATGTTTGACAGAATGCTAATCAAAACAAATAGTTGATATGAATAATGAAAATTAATGTCGTGGTGAGTCTATAATTCATGGATGACCTTTGAGTGACGCCAGACTGACCTTGAGAATGTCTGCCTAATAACCAGGACGAAATGAAGATTATAAACCTGTGTAAAAAATTATGATTCACAGTTGATGGTTAAGGTTAGGATTTTTATGACGAACTGACATCAGTTACAATGCCATGAATCTATTTAGCCAAATGGATGAGTGGATTTCGCTCCAAACTTCGAGACCTGTTATCTTATACCTGATTGATTCGTCCATAAATTATAGTCTCGTCAATATCGTTTATGGTAACAATGCTCAGCGATCAGCATAATCAACTGTGGTAAATCTCAAGAAAAAGCTTTCAATGTAAGTTGATATTTACAATAGAAACCAGATACTGTAAAATCTTCATTTTAATTATAATAAAATTCATATGGATCAAGGATGTCATTCAATGAAATCGATTCTGAAAAATTAAAGTATTTGAAATAGCTCTTTTTGACAATATTATTTTTCTTTGTCTTTTTCTATACAAAATCAGATCATTCCTCTCGCCTCACTTATTACCCCCACCCCATCGTACAAATTTGGTTGATCTATTAATCAGAATATTTCACAAAATTCTTGTACAGTAAATTAATTATCAGAAGGGGTTTTGTGGAGATTTTAGAAATTTCACTGATTGAAATCATGAGTCTATTGAAGCTAGACCACCATGGAAAACCTGGAAGCACTGGACGGCCGTTCCGTCCTAGTACGGGACTCCTCAGCAGTACGCATCCACGATCCCGCCCCTCGCGAGATTCGAACCCAGGAGTTATCAATCTCTCGCCAGGCGCTTAACCAACTAGACCACATCCAACGCTGTTAATGTCTAACTCCAGCCAACCCTTCTGATAATAATCATCTGCTCACTAGTGACTGACTTCAAGAGATACTCCTGGAGTTCTAGTAAGAAGCAGTGACCAGTGGAGTTCAACCAGGTTTGTTGTGAGATATCAACTCACTGAAAGCAATGGTAGATGTGTTGCTCAGTGTTGTAGATTGGTTGAAGTAAGACATTAACACTGTTGGATGTAGGCTTAGTGATCTGGATGTTAGGCATTCGCACGTGGGACCGATGGGTCCTGGGTTAGAATCTCGCGGCGGAGTCGTGAATGCGTATTGCTGAGGAGTCCCATACTAGGACGAAAAGGCCGTCCAGTGCTTTCAGGTTTTCCATGGTGTTCTAGCTTCAATTGACTCATGATTTCAATCAGTGAAATGAATTAATTCTTTATTCATTGCGAAAAGTAATACCGATTGAATTGTTAATAGTTTGATGAACAAACACTCCATCCATAACTTTAAAACAAACTATAGTAAACATGGAAATTCAAGATGAAAAATATTTAAGTTATTATTACTTTGTAATTTATTGTTTACCAAATTACATCATAACTTTCATGTAAATATTACACTGATTATAGTTAAATTTCCACACCAAATGAGTTCATTATATATGCATGTTTTGATCTTAAATTATATATAAGTGATCTGTTTGTAAAGAATATTTATTCTTTAGTATGATATTGTTGATGGATCTCAATTTTCAATAAAATTGTATATAATCATTATTTCAAGAATGAAATACAATTTAATTACGTAATAGGTTGCGTCAACGTTTTCATTTAAAATCATATTTGATTATAAGATTAATTATGGTCATAATTTCGTTCATTAATTTTATTTAGGCGATAATTTCGGTATATTTTATCGTACACCATTGAGTTTTCGACCTATTCTACGGTCATTCTCTTCTGTTATATCCAATATACCTGATCCAAGAATATGGCCTAGTAATAATGTATTAATTACTACTCCGGATAAAAATTATACAGCACATGATTATTCAGCACTTTTTCAAGATATAGGTTTTCCAGTAGGTAAGTTTATCGAATTGAAGATATTTATTTAAACAGTTTTTTAGATTTTACTTATACTACTGACAAATTCAATCGTTCATCAACTTTACTGTCAATATTCTTCATATTTTCCTTAGGGTGCATTTTCTCACAAACTGTTTCGTCCTACCCTGTCCTCATATTGAATTATACATGTGGGCTTGTCAAAGATATTTATGATAAGGGTGTTCAGGTAGTAAAGTCTAACTACTAGCATTTAGAGGAGGCTATGGAAATACCTTTATCTGTTCATATCAGCAAGATCGATTATTTAGTACTTTTTCTCCAAGAACATAGGGCTTGAAGAACACTCTCACTTCTAAAAATAGTTATTTCTCATGCAAAAGATAGGATAAACTTGTGAAATCGCCTTCGACAATATGAAATATCTGAGAATACCGTCACCATCGGACAAAGCTCCCACAAGGGGCTAAACAATATCCAAATGTCAGAAACCAGCAAATAACATCTACCGGATGAGGAAAAAATTAGGACAAGATTCTGGAAATGAATAGAACAGATTTTATGGAAAGTACCGAACTGCATAACAGACTAAGTATTAACTTGGAATCCTCAAGAGACATGTTGTCAGGATCTAGAGGCAGATATCAAAATTATGAGTAGCACTTAGCAACGACTGAAGGAACAGTCCAGGACAGAGTTCGTCAACGATTCTCAGTCAGGGGTTTTTCCCTCAAGAGGGGTAACAGCTTTAAGTGATAAGGTAAGTACGATTTACAATCTGGAAATAAAATATCAAAAGTTTCTTCATATTTTATTTAACTAGCTAAACCACATGTAGATATTTTATTTTCACCCGGTAGCCGATACGTCAATGGTCCTTATGAATCCAAATACTTAAGAAATCAAGTTCACCAACAAACATAAAAATACATTTTTGACATTTGAAAATATTTCAGCTCTAGATATGGAATTTCTGCCATCTTTCTAGTTTAGACTAGAATTCAGGAGCCCAGATGATGATGGATGATGATGATGATGATGATGATGATGATGATGATGATGATGATGATGATGATGATGATGATGATGATGATGATGATGATGATGATGATGATGATGATGATGATGATGATGATGATGATGATGATGATGATGATGATGATGATGATGATGATGATGATGATGATGATGATGATGATGATGATGATGATGATGATGATGATGATGATGATGATGATGATGATGATGATGATGATGATGATGATGATGATGATGATGATGATGATGATGATGATGATGATGATGATGATGATGATGATGATGATGATGATGATGATGATGATGATGATGATGATGATGATGATGATGATGATGATGATGATGATGATGATGATGATGATGATGATGATGATGATGATGATGATGATGATGATGATGATGATGATGATGATGATGATGATGATGATGATGATGATGATGATGATGATGATGATGATGATGATGATGATGATGATGATGATGATGATGATGATGATGATGATGATGATGATGATGATGATGATGATGATGATGATGATGATGATGATGATGATGATGATGATGATGATGATGATGATGATGATGATGATGATGATGATGATGATGATGATGATGATGATGATGATGATGATGATGATGATGATGATGATGATGATGATGATGATGAAAACAATGTGTTTTGGTTACCTTGATGCTTACGTTTTAATTATATTTACGAGAGATGAAATGTTTTCCTGAAAAATTAATAATCAATCAAATCATATTAAACCTGCTCAAATCCATATTATCAGTCTTTTCAGTTCATGCTGAAAATTCGTTTTTTTTCTATTTACATTTATTTATTAGGTTATCAAGTACATAGAAAAAGTGTTCGTGAATTTATGACACTAGATTATCCTAAAGATATTCCCGAAGTATACTGTGTCTATAGTTCCGGTTTATTAACAATAAAAAGACTTGTTTATAAACCACCAAGTCTATTTCGCTTAGAATTTCCTAATCAGTCACCAAAGTTAGAATATGAAGATGGTGATGGTACAGTGAATATGCAAAGTTTACAATATTGTAATAAATGGCCTAATGCATCAGTTATACACTTAGCCATATCTAACCATGTTCCAATTTTAGCTGATAAACGCTTTTTACAGTTTGTACACAACCATGTTACTACTAGTAATTAAAAGAAAATCATACATATTATTACGAAATATAAATACGTTAAAGAAGGGTATTTGTAATTGTGTTTTATTGTAATGTCATTACAGTCTACTAAATAAGGTATTGAACGTCACTGTTTATTTAAAATTAAACAATAATACTCTATTAAAGTAATGCACAAGTACAGACTAATGCAAACACAGAAAACAATATTTGTGTTTGTGGGGGATTCACAATTGGAAAACCTTCACATTACATCACATTAAAAAAGCGAATATACTTTTCTATAGTGTTTAGAACGTTCAAAACAGTGGTAAAAAATTGAAATTCTCCGTCATGAAGTAAAAATACTCATATTAAACCTGTATACTTATCATTTATTTCAATGTCAAGTTATAAGTAACAAGTAAATTAAACCGGTTCTTATTCTGAACTCTGAATCTTAACATAAATTTACTCACTCTAAATCTCTATCCCCAACCCTTGATACTTAATCCTCAATCAGTTACCTTAGGCTCTTAGTATCAACCTTTGGTACTTAATCTTGAACGCCTAGTTATAATCGTAAGCCGCTAAACCAAACAGTCAATAACCTGAGGACACCTAAAAATCAATTTCTATCCCCACAAGGGTAAGCGATCAGTCATTATCAATGTGGAACCTTGAACAAAGTCTGATTGCATCACTTTATCGCAACGCATCAACATATTGAAATAGAATGAACAAAATGAACGGTAAGTGATTCGGGCTAACAAAAATATTTATGATGACAAAAGACCAAACATAAACATTACCGTTCAAACAGATGCGATGAATTTCAGTAAAGAATGTAGGAAACAATATTTTAAAATTAGGAATCTGGAAGAAGAAAAATGACAAATAGACAGTCATTTTCTATCACCGATTATCAAGTATAACATTTAAAGTCTCCTACTAGTTATTACAACTCACTTCATGACCCAAAAATATGGTCAACACCAATCAAAGGAGCTTAGGTGGACAGTAAATTTCTTGAACCAATCCTGAAATTCTGCCTGATTGCACGCAGCTCCCCTATAACATACTTCTACGTAAGTCACCATTACATAATGAAGTGAGTAGTGGTTAGGTATCAGGAAAATATGTTCCACACGACTAAGGTTTATCATGTCATTTACCTAGTATAAAACATTTAACATTTAGATTATTTGCTTGACTGCTTTACCATATGCTAGTAATGTTTTAAAGACATGTATAAACTTGACAAAAAAATCCGATTTGAAATCTTTGTACAGCAAAGAAGCAATCTAATTTCTACAGAGGTAAAGAATTTCGAATAATTCAAGGCCACTTCTATCAATTATTTTCGTTTTAAAAATAATACAAAATCGACCACTAGGCGATACTTTTCAGGAGAAAACAAATTTCACCTAAATGACCCTTTGGAAGACAGATATCAAGTTTTCTTCCGTACAGTCAAGGCGGCTGAAACTGTCTCATTGAATCACAGTTGTCGCATTAGAAAGTTATCCCATCTGCTTTCAGAAGACGGTAGGTCTCTTAAATAAACCATTCAGAAAGAAAATGTCAAGCAAACTAAGCATCATTTCTCCGATATCCTGAGAACTGTAAGGTATAATTCAGGCGTTAACGTTTATCTCTTCGTACACCTAAAACCATCAGGTAAATCTATCTTACCACCTGACAATTTGCTATGAAAAGAAGTTATTTCCCTTTTAATGATGAATTAGAATGACTCCAAGTGTCATCCAAATTATAAATGGTTCTGAAATTGCCCAAAAATAAGGTAAACATATGTAGTCGTTTCATTTCCTGTTACATTGCAGGATACTCTCCTGAATGGTTGTCCAAGGGAGACCGTGAAACAATCAATTTAATTTGCTAACGCTGTCAGTTTTCGATATGGGAGTGTAGAGATTGTTAAATTTCATTGAAAACATAAACCAAAGTTAGACCATCATTGAAAAATTAATAGAACTGAATGTCCGTTTTATCCCAATGTGAGACGCCTCAACAGTGCAAATCCACGACCCCGAACTTGAAACGCAAACTCACGACCTATGCCTAACTTCTAAATCGCAAATCCGCCACCCAGGTGTTAATGTCTTACCTCACTTAATCCACGACACTCCGCGATGATCTTCTACTGTCTTTCGTGGACAACAGTCTCATGCCTGGCAAGAATAAGCCCCGCTATTCACTGTTTAAAACGTGATATTTTTCAATGTGTGATTGTGGGGATTGTTAAATTATAACATTAACACTGATGGGTTTTATGCTCAGTGATCTAGAGTTATGCGTTCCTGCGAGGGACGGGAGATTCTGGGGTCGATTCTCTTTTGTGTAGGGCTATGACTACGTTCTCCAAAGAACTTTCTTTATACCACGAGACGCTCTACAAAGAGCTTACGTGTTTTTCTATCTTTGTCCAACTTTAATCGGTTCATGATTTCAATAAAATTAACAATTTTATCAACTATATAGGGGTTGAAAGTTCTTTAGAATCGACATAATAAATAAACAATCTGCCGGTAACATTACTCCTTCAATGTACTACTAGCCACATACAAAATAGCTATGATAACTGTGATCATATAAAGAATGCTGATGGGTGGCCTATGCTCCTCCACGAGGGGTAACAGGCGTAAGTAAATAATCAGAATGGGTTTTGTGGAGATTTTTTAGAAATTTCACAAGTTGAAATCATGAGTCAATTGAAGCTAGAACACCATGGAAAACCTGGAAGCACTGGACGGCCGTTTCGTCCTAGTATGGGACTCCTCAGCAGTGCGCATCCACGAACCCGCCCCCTGCGGGATCCGAACCCAGGATCTACTGGCTTCGCGCGCGAGCACTTAACCACTAGACCACTGAGCCGGCATCCAACGGTGTTAATGTCTTACTTCAACCAATCCACGAAGTTGCGCCACCGTACACCATTGTCTTCAGTGAGTTCCTATCTCACAACAGACCTGGTTGAACTCCACTGGTAACGACTTCTCACTAGAACTCCAGGAGTGTCTCCTGAAGTCAGTCACTAGTGAGCAGGTGATTATTATTATTATCAGAATGGGTTTTTGTGGAGATTTTTGGAAATTTCACAAGTTGAAATCATGAGCCAATTGGGTTCGAATCCCGCGGGGGGCGGGTTCGTGGATGCGCACTGCTGAGGAGTCCCATACTAGGACGAAACGGCCGTCCAGTGCTTCCAGGTTTTCCATGGTAGTCTAGCTTCAATTGGCTCATGATTTCAACTTGTGTAAGTAAATAAATTTAAAACGGTTAATCCCTTTGATAAACTTCGATAATGATGTTAGAAGACGACGATTATCAGAACTACGTGATATAATAGCGCAATACATTTCGAACAATCTGGTCACACATATATAAGTAAATAAATTAGCGAATAACGAGTTGACAGTTTCCGTTAATATTAATTACAACTCGACTAAAGACAACATCGACTGTTTCACAATTTACTGTTAAGATTGGGCTTAGAAACGCCCACGAGTATAAACACATCACCAACACTCTAATAGTAGGCTAAAAATATACACACACGAGATCGATTAGTGAATAATAGATCTATCTTTATTTAATATATTTTAATATTTATTTGTATACTACTGTTACATTTAAAAGTAGGTAGCAAACATATTCCGATTTCGTCTTGTCAATTTTAGCAAATAGAATGTATTTCGAGGAATTTGTACTAATTTGGATTTTTCATCTCTTTCTAAATAATTATCGACTCCGTTGGAATCGTGTATTATGAAATATTGTTTCAAATATACCATAGAAATATTAAACTTGATGGATTATTATATTAGAACAACACATATAAGCGAACAATTGTTTTCAATTAGATTGTCATCAGGCTTTACCCTAATATACATGAATATTTATACGAAAATTTTAAACCAATCAAGGCAATATGGGTCAATAATCACAATGAAATGGAATAAGTCTCTACACATAATAGGTAAAAGTACAAGTTTATAGTAGGAAGACAGGTGAACTGATAATAGTAAGAATAATAAAATACAATAACAAAACTCTTATCAATAGTTAAACGTTGGGAATAGAAGGTCAAACATGGGTAAACAGACTAGGAATAGTAATCACAAAACATTAAAATCATTACGTAATAAGATGTGTGTAAATAATTAGATAGTGAAGAATACAAAGAGGCGGAAAATTACAAACAAATAATGGATGTGGAAATAAGGTTAACGATAACACAAATAGAATAAAATAAATAATGATAATAATAAAATTTTAATAAGAAAAAATTGTTAGTTAAGTTATAACCAACCATGGAAGGCATAGGGAGGTCACGTATTTCTTCTGTACACATAAATTGGGGTTATATGTACGAATTCCAATGGCTTCAGCTATATGTAGGAGACGGGAACGGACTCCGTCGGGAAATGATGGAGGTATACGATAGATAACTCGAAATGATTTCGATTTATCTACAGCATGACCGCTATCAATGAGATGTGCCAATATAGAACTGCGAATAGATTTTACCTGGCCCTTTATGTACCAAGTTGGTAGATGTTCACTCATTCGTTGGTTAAGCTGCCTGGTAGTACGCCCTATATAGCTATCTCCACAGGAGCAGCTGAATTTGTAAATGCACATGGAAGAGGCAAACTCAGGTAACCTATCCTTCGTTTGAGTAGACATCGCTGGTCGACAAGAGAAGGTCAACGCAAGATTGGCTGCGTAGAATGTCCTGGTGATTACTTTGGTTAACCTATATTTCAGAGTGTCACTAGCCACATCCCCATTGAATTGCACTTTCATGTATAAAGGTTTCTTACGAACAGTCGAAATCTCCGACCTCTTTATTATATCATACATGTACTTCTTAATGAAAGCGCTGGGGTAGCCGATCTCGGTCACATATATATATATATATGAGACAGCTCAATTCATAATATTTAACTGATATAACTCATTTTTAAGGTGTGTTTAGTTAAGCTTTAACTGAATCGTTTACTATTCATTTTGTGACCGAATTCAAAAATAAGATGCTGACTGAATAATGGTACTCACTGGGCGTTGAGCTATGTTATTCATTGGCTAAATCAGAATATACAAGCCATTTAATAAATGAATGTTAGCATGTTCACTAGAAAACATGAAAGTTCTATATTTATACTAATGTGTAATTGAAAAATTATACAAATTGAATGATCCCATAAAGTCCATAAAAATAGTTTTTCAATGTTTCTATATCAACTTTTCTTGAAGCCACTCTAAGGCTACTGCCAATCCCAAGCCGGAATAAAGGAGGAGAGTTTGATATGGGGTTAGTGACCTTATCCCGTAAAAACTAACTCGATAAATAAATGCTAACCAGAAAAAAAACTTAATCCAAACCAATGTTTCTTATTAATTATAATCATCAATTAAATGAAATAATAAATTCACTTCACTCCAACTGAAGAATTCCTTAAATTCTAACAAACACTATAGTATAAACCAGTTTTATATGTGCTTAATAAATGATTCATGTGAAATTCATTCTACTTATCACTTATGCATTCAGCAACATAAACATTATCAGTAGAATCATCAAGTGTTTTATCGACTTATCGTTCCATTCAAGTCACTTTGTTTAAAACAACAACGAAAAAACAAACAAACATTTTATAAACACTTAAACAATGAACTGAATAACCACTTTATAAATACAAGAACATTACTGCATTGTAAACAACATTATTCTCTAGAGTTAATCACTAAAGAGCAAACAATTTTCTAATGTGTAAAGTTTATGCACAAAACTTACTAAACAATAAAACGATTCTCTTCAAACTACTTATATAAAGTAGGTAATTGGATTGAGTTATTTTTAGTAACTATCGATTTGTTTTGTAATCTACATTGGTAACGACAAAAATAGTGGGTTATTTAGGCCACAGAATTATATTTGAGAATTATTGTAAAAATATCTTACCACAAGAATCGAAATTTAATTGAATAAATAAACGCGAAATTTATATAAGGACAGTTATTAGCTGGTAAACAAATACATATACAGTACTGTAGATAGATTTAGTGTTATTTAATTTATCCCTATTAGATTCATGATGGTGTAATACTAATGATTAAATAGCGGGGACAAAATGATGTTGATGATGATGATTTTATTTCTGATTGTTTCACACAAAAAGTATACTGCTTGTGTTAGTCCCTCAGAGCAATTATCAACTTTACCATATGAGCACTTCATGCTTACTCACAACACACATTTCATTATATTTGTGATTATGTAGTTAAATATACTTCACCATGCAAATTATAGATATTACAGATCACCTACTGCTGATATTTCGATATATAGGACTTAGTACTATATTATTTGTCCCTATTGATTTAGATAACTAGTGTGGCACATAAAACAATATCATTTCATTCAGTTGGTTCTGAACACAAAGACAAGAAAGTATAAGGTTCAGCAACTGCTGTCTCATGAAAATCATTTTTCAGTTTACAATAAAAATAAAACCACTGAAAATTTATTTCGATATTGTTATATTCTATAAAACTAGATACAAACATTTGGTCACTCAGTTTATCATGTACACCATAGAAGCCAGAACATATATGTATCGATCCACGTTTCTACACCATCTCAGCACTGCAGATGAAATCGTCTTAACAAAACTCAGAGCAGTGCAAGCAATAACAGTAACATTGGAACTAGGAAGATTAGGCATAGACAGTATGACCATAGAAGAAAAGACCGATTAGCGAAATCAACAAAGATAGGTTTGAAAAGTAGGGGCTGAGGAGAGGTAATAAGTGAATGCATCCATACCATCCAAACAGATTCTGAGTCATACCACACCACACCACCCATTGGTTACTATAACCACAGCCACGTAATCAGGATCTACCAAGATGGCACAATCCAACAGTCATCGACTGATGTCATGCTTTATCTGGCCAGCCCTAGATTTCTCCCAATATACTCCCACACCAGACGACATCGTCCGTTGAAGTTGGCAGGGTTTGGGTATACGTAATACATGTCCCAACCACCTTAGTCGATGAATATTAACATTAAATGAAAGTATAATAGTCAGTTCATTTCTGTATTGGTTGTTTGAATCTTCCCTCTGATGTTTAGGACTGCCATTAATCAGTCTCTTATTGGCATATGTGTATCCTGTGCGAGATGCCTCGATATTGCCTTGAGTAACAACCACCATAAGCACTGATGGATAGTGGCTATCAGTGGAATCAAAGATGAGCGTTTCGTCCTATTTGGGACTCGTCAGATGCATCCAAAGTTTGTTGTTCACTCCAGGAGAGTTATTTATCAATACAATTTACTTGAATGACAGTAAAATAGTATTTCTATTTTCAACTGTTAGTTAATCTAGATAGAATCATGAAAAACAGTGGCGACAACCAACGTTGAACTAACTGTTTATTCATCTAGTTAATTTTAAAACAGCCAACCTTGTTGATAGGCTGAAATTATAAGGTCAAACAAAGCGAAATAATAATATCGCAAGCTGATTGGTAGATAGACTGACTGATATGTGTATATAAGATACACATATTTGTATGATTGCTTTCACAAGGTTCATATCACATTTAGAAATTCCTCATCATGAAACAGGTTTAAATATTGCCATCGATACACCTAACATGTGTTGTAATACTTTTAAAATGCCCCACTCAATACTCCTTGTCCAATATATACTTCTATGTAGCATCACTTTAGTGTATACTATTCCGATGCTTACATTGGTTAATAACAATCACACTGGTATAAAATATCCAATAATTTTAATTCCTGGTTTGGGTGGTAGTCAAGCTTATTGCAAACCTAAGGATGTGGGCAGTTCTTTTGCTCCATTTAATCTCTGGATCAACTTTTTTCACATGTTATTACCTAACAAAGTATTCGATTACTTCAGGTAAACAGCAAATTCATATTTATCAATCTGTTTCAAGATTACAACATGATCCATACACCTATGAGTCACATGATTCAAATGAATGTGATGTAACATTTCCCGGATGGGGTGATACATGGTCTGTGGAATATCTATCACAACATATATCTTTTGAGTACTTCGGTTCACTTGTGTCAGAACTGATGAAAGACAAATTTTACGTGAGAAACTTCACAATGCGTGGAGCTCCATATGACTTTAGAAAATCACCAGGTAAGTGAGTACATGTAAGGGTGTTATTTTTTAATTTTAGCAAAAGATTATGAAATATGATATTGAATAGATCTTTAGTGTTTGTCGAGCAGTAACATGAAAAAACATTAATTTGAAAATATAATTAACCGAAATTCCTCTGACAGCAAAGATTGAAAGTTTTCATCGGTCGTGAGCTTTCAGTAATAATTACACACATAAGAAATGTTATAAAGCATGATCAAATAACTTTCTAGATATGTAACAAATTAGATTACAACGGCAATTTTATTGTTTCATAAAAAATCTGTACTCTGACCGTGACTTTACGATACATATTTTTTATATTGCTTTGTTAAGTAGAATATTCCATACAGATAAACCGAATTAATAATTAGCGTAGATGAATAATGTTGAGTGTGGAAATTAATCAAACAGTGAAATATACATCAACTATTAAAACACTTCACTACTTGATGCTTTAGTGAGAGATCTTTCATAATAAAATAATCTTCGTGGATGAGCACTTCTGAAGAGTCCCACAATAGGACGAAACGGTCGTCTAGTACTTCCAGGTTTTCCATGGTGGTCTAGCTTTAACTGACCCATGATCTCAACAATTGAGAATAATCTTCCATTTGAATTACACATTTTGTATACAATTTTGTGGAAGAAGTTTGTTTTAAATCTACATTTCAAGAGGACTGCTTCCGGATAAAAAAATCTCACATCACCTGCCAAGTCGAGAATCCCATATGTGAGTTATTTTCAAGATTTTATTCGTCTCATTAGTTTAAAATTTAGTCATGGAACATTGATCTACTCAGAACTAATTTTATGCTCCTGTGACACCCTACCAGATTAAACCCTGAAATTTTAGAATATAAACTGAGCGCGATAAAATCGATAGGACGCATTATCTATGGTATCTTCACCTAGAATAATATGTCGATTGATTTATCTCTAACCCTGACAATTAATTGACTTCGTTTCAAGGCAATTCAATATGGTGCTCAAAATTTACATGCGATTTTATGGAAATTTTGTATTAGTAGAAAGTCATTTTTGTTACTAAGATCTAATTTGTGTAAAAAGGATGAACACCTGACCGATGCTCTTTATTTTAGATTGGTTTTCCAAATCATATCAGTAATCAATGTGGTAAGTGTACTAACTAATGATTCCTTTATACCAAATTGAGCGTTTATTACGAATCCTAAATTTAATACGTCTAGTTGTGTTCATCCAGTTTAGCCTGCTTTAAATTGCACTATTTCTAGAATTTCTAGTCAGCAAATAAATATGAGTACTTCTAATTATCACATTAACATTCAAATTTGATGTTTATTAATATTTAAATAATTTGCTTTCTGAGCATCAATCCAATTGTTAGTTTCTTCATATTTGTGTTATCTCTCTCTTCCAGATGATAACAAACAATTTGTAATGAAATTCAAACATTTAGTAGAAGAAACTTATACAAATGGATTGGATCGACCAGTTGTTCTATTAGGCCACAGTTTGGGTAGTCTGTACACATTATATTTTCTCAAAAATCAAACTAAACATTGGAAACAAAAGTATATTAAATCATTCCTATCTGTATCAGCACCACTTGGTGGAACAGTTAATGCACTTATGTCCGTAACTAGTGGTAAATTCAAATCTGTTTAAAGCATTTGGTTCACATGTATTCTAATTTAGTGTTTATATATATATATATATATATATATATATATATATATATATATATATATATATATATATATTGTTTCCAATGAGGGTGCATTTCGTTTATTAAAATCATTCGACCTTTCGAAAGGTTTCCTGACAGACTTAAACTTATGCTGACATTGTGTATATAATGTAACTTTGAAGAACAATTCGTACCGATAACAAATTCTTGTGAACATTTGTTGGTACCTTTATTGTTCACAAATTTAAATAGTTTACGTATCTAGTTCACTCAATTTCTTTGCTTCCATATATTCAAGCACAAATATTTCCTGTTTTAATTGAAGGTGAGAATTTAGGCGTATTTATTCAAAATCCATCACTATATCGAGATGTGATCCGTACAATGACATCAGTAATTGCTGTACTACCAAATCCTAAACTATGGTCTAAAGATGAGATTTTAATTGTTACACCGTTTAAAAATTACACAGTTCACGATTATCCAGAATACTTCAGTGATTCCAATTATCTTACAGGTACTTATATACAAACAAATATGCCTGTTATATTGTGATGTTATAAATTTGTTGTTTATTGCCTTATTGCTTCTGGTTTAAGAATGAATATTAAGAGACAGTCCGAGTAGTTTTAACGCTTCCAGTTTTATGTATATGTTAGCAGATACGAGTTAATGAACCGGTCAAAATTCGGATCTAATACAGAATTCTTTTAATAATCATTTAACAATAGTAACTGACATAATTACTTTACCATAACAGATCTCCATCTTTTAATAAACGATCAGTGTTACTGTGTACCAGTTTTCTCTGTATTCCTTTACGGCTGTGAAACACTGGGTCTACAAATACCCGGAAGAACTTTGTAGGCTGCAGGTATAAGTTTCTTCAAAGTATCGTCTGAGTTAAATGAAACCATTAAGTGAGTATTGTTGAGGTTAGACATAGAGGTAGTGACGCTTCTGAATTCTGTGTGAGAACAAGATGCAACCCATTAACATAATATTCTCGTTCTTAACACTCCGATTGCGTATCATTTTCAAAGTTATGTTAGCTTCATCTGGTTCCATGATTTAAATGTTTTCACCATTGCGTTCTTTTATGTTTGAAATCAAGGAATATGTACGTAGTCGGGAATACATATACAGTTGACAAATAAATCATGGAGTTCGCGATACCATAAAGATGCTTAATACATTGGAAATTCAAATTTACTAGGTTGTGGATCATTACTGACTGAGACGATTTGAGTATTGCCTATTCACACCTAGACAATCCCAACCCCTAACCATATTGCTGAAAAGCATAGAGGTTTAGAAGAATATTATGGATGGACAGTTCAATGGATAAACCTTGCGATTATTTGTCTAAATCATGTTCGAAGTTATGATCCTATGGTGGCAGATGTTGCATGATATTGATCGCAATAACACAGTAGTAATCATTGTGTACTTCTATAAATTATGAGTTCGATGTCATTCCATATTATTCAATCTCCCATCTGGTGTATTTCTTTTTTGAAATATTTTCCTCAGTAAGTTTAGTATGTCATAAAATTTGACAATAGAAATCATGCTCTCCGTTTCATTATATCACTATCTCCCCATTGTGCTTATCTCAGAGGTGTACCATTTATAATGTATGATTAATATTCGGGTTGCACATTGATTTGATCACAGAATATTACTTACAATAATTCGAAAAGAGAAAACATCGTTTAACAGTAATAAGTGCAAATTCATTTTAGTCTAAATTGCAAACATAACTAAGTACTAGGATGATTACACCAAATAACTGAATGCTAAATAATATTTAGCTCCAAAAATATTTCCCTGTCAACAAACTGTTTGTCTATAGAAGTCTAAAACAGAATTGCACTGTTTGCTAAAGTATCTGTTTAATTCTATACAGCTGAGTTGTATTTCATTTCATTATGTTTCAAAAGCTTTCTATCCATAAACCATACGACTAATTTGTAGTAAAGTCGGGATACTACTAAATACGAACAAATAACCATAAATTTGCATGTTAGGTATAATAGCATTATCCCAGTATATTATTATACAAACTAAAGCAAAAATTGGTATAGAGCAGTAATTATTTGGTACCAATTAAGCAAACAAGCGCTACATCACTAAGTCACTGAGTAAGGATCCGACCGTAACTGTTTACAGCTACTGGAAGTATGCTACTTATGTCGGTATAAGTAGTTAGTAAAACCAGTCAAAAGTGGAATGCCTGACAGCGGAAGGTTGAGAAGATCGAATGGAAGAGAACGGGAACAGAAAGTAATTGTTGTGGCATTGAAAGAATGATGAATTTCGAGAGAATTGATGGAAGATGTGCTAATGAGTCAGTTATCCATAGTATCGAATGATGATAAAGTTGCGAAGTGACTAGAGAAGTAATTATAAACTTGAGTTTGAAAAAAAGGTCAATTACAATGTGCCCATTTAGAGCCATACAAACTAAGATCAAGTTTAAAACCATGAAATTTATGTACTTGTTGAGTTGACCTTAAAATCTGCTTTTAGAAAAGTTCCCTACGGTGACTTGGTTTTCATTATATAGTGTGATTTAAACTTCGTGATCATGTAAGAAATATATCTATCCTTACTTGATTTTTACTTTAATATTACTGATGAATAAAACAGCTCTAAACATATATTTCAACTAATGAATTCAAAATCATTATTAAACTGAATTTTATCCGAAATCAGTTAAAATCACTGTTTTAAATTATAGCTAAACACTGAAATTGAACTTCGTTAAAAATAATCTACTTAATCCTGTACATTCTAGGTTATAAACTATTCACACGTTACCTATCTGCATTCGACCCACTCGAAGCTCCCGAACATGTACCTGAAGTCTACTGTATCTATGGTTCTGGACTATTATCAGTGGAACAAGTCATTTACAAATCACCTAGTCTCTTCATTTCAGCATTTCCAAATCAATCACCCAGAATTATATATGGGGATGGCGATGGTACAGTGAATCTACGCAGTTTAAAAGTTTGTACAAAATGGCCCACAGCTAAAGTAGTTGAATTCATTACTTCTGAACATAGACCAATTTTGAGTGAAAGGCGATTTATTGATTTTGTGAAACAACATATGAATATCTAACCTTAATAGTATTATAACTATCATTATTATTTCTACTGTTTATACTAATATGTTTATTATTAACAGTAAATCCTATATGACCAACTATTTTCATTGTTTTATTCAAACATATTGATTTTCATATCTTGAACAAGCACAAACAACAGTTGTGAGTTGGTGGAGAAGATTTGTAGCTCTCTGAGCTCAGCTCAGAGAACAAAACTCCATCAAAAACAGTTGTGAGTACATAGTGAAGTGGAAAATAATCAAAGTGTTTCTTATTTTCGTTTTTTTCTTACAACTAACAACAACAATACTGTTATTACTGAATTGGAGGAAAACTATTTAAAAGTGTATAACATAAATAAACTGTACGTGTGAAACATTAACGACTGTCCACTAATAACTTTAAACATAAATAGACATACGAAATTCACTTAATAACGTAATCATATCAATCAAGTGTAATTAATGTCTGTCAATTAAAAAAGGATAATGTAGCTACAATTATCCAAGTTTTATTGTAATAGGCATTTATTGTAACTAAAAAACGACTGGTCAATTCACAATAATCCAAGACAATCATTGGCTAAACATGTTTAGTGATATGATTTTAGACAGTTGAGATCATGAGTCAATTGAAGCTAAACTATCACGGAAAACCTGGAAGCACTGGACGGCCGTTTCAACCTATTGTGGGACTCCTCAGCAGTGCGCATCCACGACCCCGCCTCGCGGGATTCGAACCCACAACCTATCAGTCTCGCACCAGGCGCCTAACCAACTAAACCACTGAGCCGGCATCCAACGGTGTTAATGTCTAACTTCAACTAATCCATGAAATTGAGCGACTTGATGTATTCACACATACTAACTCTATACAGTTCTTGATGATATTCAGATTTGTTTGCACATATTGTACTGCGTTTATAGTAATAATCCACAATGACAAAAGGATAGAAGTGCTATCGTTACTTGTTTCGTTTTTAATCATCGAAAATACTTGGAATATGAATAACTATCACACTTATCTTAATAATTAGCGATGTTGGTCACGATGATACAAGTCTATTAATTCTATCTTTCCTTAGATCTGGAGTTTTGGAATTTATCCCAAACTTTTCTGTTACGCGAATTTATTCAGTCTTCTTGAAACATATGGTTTATGTCCAATCTTTACTACTACCACTGAAGCTGTTATCGTTTCTACCATAGCATTTGTCTTGATAATCTTACTTGGCTGTGCTGATATGGCGTAGTAGGTTAATCAATGCACATGTGAGCCATGTTCTACGTTTCATGTGACGGACTATCAATTTTCATTCAGTGTTTGTGTATCAATCATAAATATAGCTTTCAACTAAAGTCATATATTTGTAAATTTTAAATTTGATTCTGATTTGAAACATAAAGGTGGGATTCCTATTACTATTCGTACTTTAAATACAACAATAATCATGCTGCTTACGTAACGCTAACTTATATTTTGCTACTAGTTAGAAAGATGATAGTAAGAAAAGACATAATTCAACGGCGAATACACCAAGGAAGAGAAAATTTTCTTTGAAAACTGACATTCAATATTATACATAACTAATCCAAACTCATTTTTTAATAATATAACTTAACTGAATCATAATAATAAGTAGATTTAACTTGATGGTCAAGCTGTTAGCTACGACCAACACCATTATACCAAAACGTTTACTCAAACAGCAGTCAAAGTGATCTGAAATTCTGTTAGGAGTATGTGTGTGATTGTCACTTGCTGTTTGGCTACATCATAGAAGACTACTTCCTAAGGGACCTTAAAAAAAGGATTGGTATTGAACTTAGTGATCTCGCAGTGTGGTCATAGTGATCAAAGAGGTAACTAATCGACTCCAGTAATACACAGACTTTATGGTAGAAGTTGTATGATATACTAACTAGGTATTTTTAACGTCTTACAGCCCGCGATGGAAATTTGTGGATTAAAAAAGAGGTGTTACTTTCAGAGCATCATGATATGAGAACCCGACAACTATGTCAAGGTAGCAGGTACGACCGCGACTCATAAAGCAATCAACATAAAACCACCTGAAAAGAAATGGTACAGTACAGTTTTAAGAGAAAAAACTAGAAGGTAAGGAAATGAATCTTAAGTATGTTTAACTTCACAAGGATTATTCAATTCAATTGTAAAGTTAATAGAAATTACGACTCCATGTAATTTGATTAGAAAAATAAAATATATTCACATATATTGACAAAAATAAATCAACTACTAACAATCCATCATTAGTAATAATAATAATAATAATAATAATAATAATAATAATAATAATAAATATAAATATAACGAATACAAGCGGAATAATATGCATTACAATACTACAACTTCACTCAAAAATGACATAATTAAATGTAAACTCCAGAAAAGAGCACCGTTTTCTCTCGAGTAAAAATGACAAAATTCCATCAATAAAGGGACTGTACAATTATATATATATATATATATATATATATATATATATATAGGAAATCGGCTCATCATGAAAGGAAGATAGAGAAGAGTTAATCAAAAATTAACATACAGCGATATTCTCCGTTATAAGCATAAATATACAGCCACCGGATGATACATCATTAATAAGTACAAATAATAAATGGAGTATTGATTAATGGAAATCCATAATGTGTTGCATAACATCACTTCGTAATTTACTGTGAAATTCACACATTGGACAAATAACACCCTCATCCTCACCATTACCGACATTATCATGTTCAATAGTATTCAGTCCTTTGTTCAGCTCATCTCGTTTATCATCAGTGTTGTTGTCGTCGTCGTTATTATCGTCTATGATGGTGATTTGATCAGTTGTTTGATTATTTAAACTGCTAGTTGCCATGGTAACAGCCGATGTCTCAGTATTATTATTTATAGCTGTGGTACTGAGTAACTTTCCAAATTTAAGCTGTTCACCGGTAATCCATTTAACAAATCTATTTAAACTCAATCTAGATTCATTAGAATGCTTTGACATTGATAATGTTGATGAATTGATAACGTCACAAACACTACCACCACTGGCACTATCATCATGAACATCAATGAATTTCGCTGAAGATGAAGATGGTGAACTTGTAGTAATGCTCAATCGAATAGGTTGATTGCTTAACGTAGAAGTAATAATTGTAGTAGTAGTCGTTACTGATGTCGATGTTGTCGTGAGAAAGTCAGAAGTGTTAGATATAACAAGTTGTTTTGTATTATTAATATTATTATTATTATTATTATTATTATTATTATTATTTGAATTCTCTTTCAGCATTTCATTAGCATGAGCTGTTTTCTTATGTGTATTGAGATCGTCAACAGTTAAACAAAATACTGGACATAAATCGCACCCATGAAACTATATAAAATAAAACATTTCAATAAAGATAAATAAACAATTAGAATATATGGAGGTAGATGTATTACGAGAATGTTTTGCATAGATTCATACAATCAAACTACTTTTATTCTATTTTGTAACTATTAATTGTAATATTAATTGTAAATAACAACGACATTCAGAAAATTGGTGAACAGAAAATATATGATCACCTAGTTATAACTATTCTGTCTGGAATTAAACAAAATACATCATCTAACACAACAATTTCTCATAAATTATTACAGAGATGAAATCACTATAAAAGGTAAACAAATGTATTGAATAAAATCTAGTCTAAAAGATTATGGAAAAAACCACATTATTAAATACAAACAATGTTCAAATGTTTACATATTCACATATCATGGTGAAATACTGTACTCAGATATATTTATCTATTCAAAGACTGAGAACTTCAAATTATAATGGTTCATTTTACATGTAAAATTATGGTATAGGAACGAGCTAATCAAAACCGAAAAACGACTTTTAAGTCCTATAAGCAGAAATGATAATGGCTTGCAGGCAGTGGGTCTCTCTTTGTGGGTCATTTCTGCTTATAATGCTAGTGACTGAAGGCAATATCGAAGTGATCTGTACAGGATGCACATATGCCAATAACAGACTGATCAATTGCAGTTTTAAACATCAATGGGAGAATCCAGACAACCAACACAGAAATGAGTAAACTTTCGAGTCTTCATATAAAGATTTAAGAACAAATAACTTCTATCTTATATCACATAAGGGGAGTGGTAGTTTTACCTTTGTGTAATTGCTCCCAAAACATTCAAAGCTAGAACTAAAAGCTACTTTAGTCATCATTAGGGAAAATTATAGCTTTAAAAGTTAAAAATATTTAAGTCTTTTTATTTAGATGGTAAATCACACGTAAATTAACCCAAACCCTTAATGCTAATCGTAAACACGAACCAGGAACAATGTAGGAACTCCTAAAAACCATTTTGAACCTTAAAAGGGTTTTTAAAAGGAGGATGTTTTAAGGCAATATAGAAAAATCTACCACTCTTCTTCGATTTACAGGCATATAGATTCGTAGTAAACTTTAATAAATTTTTTAATTAGGTAAAATCTTTATATTTATTATTTTTTCCAATAACCATTGATTTACAAGAACTTTTCAGAATATCTATCAACGAGGTGAAATTTATCAGAGTTATTTCAATAATCGCTAAAGCTCTTCCTTATGCTAAAAAGCGCATCATTTTAGACAGAAACTCGATAACAACAAAGTGATTCTACAGGATTTTCTAAATTCTTGTACTGAAACGGCAACAACAAAATAGGATAACATTTATCTAGTCTCTCAAAACCTTCAATTCAAACTAATCTTTAACATTAAAGTGGGTTTTATGAAAAGAATACAGCTTAAAGAAAAAAAGGGATCTAGGATCGATAGAAACTATGATAACTTAGGGTACCACTCAGGTAAAATCATTAAAATGTAGAGATAAAATCAATTATTCGAACCCAAAATTGAACCAGTTTAAAATATTTAATACTTAACTCTTTATCAGATGAATTTACAGCCGAATTTTCGCAGCGATTATAGGTTTATTGATGACGAATGAATACCACATTGAAGTGTATAACTAGTGCTCGATTGTATGGGGTGGATAGATAACTTAAAAGTAGCAGAAATGGTTCGAAATAGTAGCAATCGGCAGGTGACAGCATAATTAATTTTAAGTTATGTAAACAGTAGGAAGTAACTACACGCCTTAAAAAACTAACCTGGGATAAGTGACCAATAGCACAGCGTTGGCTACCCTGTTTTAAAGGACTGGCAATAATTTTTGCTGCAGCAACTGTACTTAAGGATGATGACGGTGATAATGTCGTTGGTGTTGTTGTTATTGAAGTAGAAGTATTAGTTGCGCCAATTGATTGCGGTTTAACAATTCGATAAAATTTATTTTTTGCAGAAATGTGATTTAGTTCCGATTCCTTGTTATGACTACTGCAATAGTGTTTCCATAATGAAATTGCTCGTTCACATGCATATAGACATAGAGGACACCAGTACTGATGACTAGCCTAAAATACCAATTTATAAAATGCATTTCTATATCACAGCATTTATCATATAGTTATACTAAAATACATTGAAATCTCATTTTGAAAAGGTATAATCATGAATATTTAGAACGATAGGATTTCCTATTCGTGACACGAGGTTCCAACTGTTGGCATCCAGAATGACAATATTTCCAAGCGGCAGTTTGAATTCAATTTTCTGGGTACTAATTTCATCTGAGTAGTGTTAACACTACTAAGCATATGCCTTTTTATCCAATTTAGAAAAAGACCCGGAGAATCAGTGACTGACATGGTATAATATTGTAAGGTTTCTATCAATTACGCAGGAAATGTCAATTATCATTAACTAAGATTGAGAACTTTTTTCAGTTGATCACAAATTTAATAATCTTGACCAAACTATTGGATAAACACAGGCATGTATACGAAATATATGAATGGTCGGGAAATATTTCTAACCTATTTGTTTTCAGGTATTAATTTATTCAAACACGTATGATGTGTGACCACACGAATTTAAGTGAGATTAAACCAGTATCCTGTTCTCAGTCACTTGTATGTGTACATATGCATTAAAATTTGAACTGACTTATTCACCGGGTACTTGGGTATGAGCCACACTCTAAATATGAGGGCTAATTATACTATCCAGTTACTCAAACACAAATAGGTCGAAAGGGGTCTGAACCTGGGATTTAGTGAGCTAAAATCAAACATCTCAACCACTGAGTGACCGCTCTATTGGAAAGATAAGGTGAGTCTATTTTAGCGCCAGATAATTTGAATGCACTACAAAGATCTAGCAACTCAGTAGAATGATCAGGCCCAGCCGAGAATACAATCAGAACAAATGTGTAAACAATGGCTATGCACCGATGGACAATAGCAAATCAAATCCCGGGTCAATAGTACAAACTGTAAAGAAATTATAATACCTCACTTCTTTTTCAAGTATGTACTGCTAGTGTTGTTGACTAGATGGCAACGAAGACATAACAACGAAATCATACAACTCACAGAACACATCTCTGTGGAATGAATAGTTTCAGAAGCCTCTCTTCCCAGTTATTTTTAAAACTTCTGAAGATCAAAAGCGAATGAATTAATTTATACTCTCAACCTTTTAATAACCTAGCGTCTTTATTCATTAACAATTAATTTCATTAGATGTTTTCGTATTCATAGCAAATGTTGGACGTATGGATTTTTCTTAATATTTCATTTCTGAAACCATATCCAAATTAGTGATCCATAATAGTTTGTAATAGTCGTCAGTTCATTTGTTGATATTAAGTAATAGTAATAATAATGTTAGTATAACAGCATTAAACTGATGAATATATCAACGCAACCGTCTGTAATCTAAATATATCGTTTCTGCCTAATTTTTTCAACTGTCCTGTCTTCAAACTACCGAAGATCGAGTGGGTTCGTGTGAGGGTGAAAAGACGATCTGCAATGACAATATATGAGTGGATAAAACAGAGAGTCCTCACCTCGCCCACTATCTTTTTTTTGAGTTTCAGGAACTGTCATTGATTAACAAGAAACTAGATAAATTGAGTTCACACTAGCAACAATCACCAAAAAAAAATTAAAACACAAAACATTGAAATTGTGTTACGATCAAAATTGGAATCTAGTTGAGTTGTAATTTAATTACATGAGAGCTATGAGGAACAGAGGATTAAATATGAACTATTTATTTATTTATTTGTGCATATAAACGTTAGTAGAAGGGGGCGCCAAATACAAATAAACGAAAGTTGTGTAGTAAATATGACAGTAAAACGAAAGTTTTTTTAAATAAAATTCAGATTTATCTACTCTGTCACATAAACGTTCACATGTTAAAGTAAAAAAAAGAATAAAATGAGAAATGTAGAACCTTATGATTTGTTATAGAATAGTAAAAGATAAAACGTAAGTGGGACGATATAAATACATAAAAAATAATTATTGAATGACAAAATGATAAGAATTTAACTGAAAGAGTAGATGTATAGTCAATAATATAATTGACTTTGAACTATATTTCATCCATGATGATTTCAAAGACATCGACGAATAAAATTAGACTTTGGTGGAGTTTTGTTCTCTGAGCTGGATGGTTTGGTTGTGAGGCTCTCATCGTTCCACTGAACGACATCATCAGCAAAAACTTTAAATAGGAGTGAAGTTTTTGAATTTCCCCACATATGACTCCCAGCTTGTCCTGTAGACCTCGATCTTGATTGGTTGTTGTTGACCTTTAACCTGTCATTGTTTATTTCTTTATTTTGATGGTATCTCCCATTGATTTGATTCTTGGTCCCATATTTGTCCATAATTTTTTTTATTGTTTGATATTGATGTCGTTCAGAAGAACGATGAGAGCTCCACGACCAAACCATCCAGCTCAGAGAACGAAACTCCACCAAAGTCATCTAATTGAGTTACAAATCTTCACCATCTCAAAATTAGACTTTATCTTACACGAAAACAGACAAAAAAACACTGTGACTTTTATGAATGGTTGAAACCTGCTGATATGATTATCAATCTTTGTATGCCTCTAAGTTTATCAGTATCAGTCCAGAAGTGTACAAATAAAAGTCTAACAATGTATTTCTGTTTGACAGACGTTTGAATATCTTAATCACAGCACAAATCCTCGAAGGTTTAGAAAACTTAGTTATGAGCACTTACTATCCATCAGATTTAATCTACCAGTTAATACAGTCAACACGTAAGAAATAGACGATATTATAGAAGTGAACTAACTTGTGATTAATATATAGTGGAATGTATATCAGTCAGTCGTAGGTAATATAGAACTTAGTACATTGGTTTAAGTTATAACACCATATAAACAGTTAGATGAAACTATCAAAACAAATAGTAGGGTGACTGAAATAGCAATAGTATCAATAGTAGTAAAAAACGATTCGACATAGATATTATGGTCGTAGAAGAGAAGACTGATTTGTGAAATAAATAAGCACAAGATGAGTTTGAGACTCATCAACAAAGGGAAAACAAAGAAAAAATGCATTTGTGCCATAGTGTGTGATTATTAACAGACCCCAGCCAAATTGCTTTCATCTAACATCATGGCTCAGTCCAACAGTCAATGACTTGATGGATTGAAACCAAGTCTTGGTTTGGTATATCTTAGATTTCTTCCAACTTAGTACGCTGAAGCACTAAACATCGAACGTTGAGGTAGGCAGTGAGTGATCATAAAGAACAGACGTTTCAATCACATCAGTTGATATAATTAAGGATCTACAACACAAAAATTTACAAACCCAATAACTACAATAAATAAATAAAGAAAAACTAACTTGAGCCATATGTAAATCTAAATGATTAATGGTAATAAAATGTGCATTACAAACTGAACATTTCCAACATGGTATTTCTTCGGGCTTTATATATACAGCAATATTATCCGGTAATGAATATGATACGGATATTGTTGACATAGATAATGATGAATATAATGTAGAAAGATTAATTAATTTTGAACTCATTGTTAAATAATTAAAATTTATTTTATTATTCCTTGTAGAACCATATTTGCATATATTATTATTTATTTCATCTGGTACAGTGAAAAAGTGTACAGTTTGTAAATGAATTATAAATGAAACCATATCCGAGAACATACGACAACACTGTGGACAATTATACACATCTTTATTCAACCGATAGGCGAAGTGTTGCTAAAGTACCAAAAGAATATAATAATAATAAATATCAGATAAATAATATGAATTATGTATACACATATCCATACAAAACTATAAGATTTTCTGTGAAAACAACCGAAATAAAAAGTGCAAGTTAGTAACTCCAAAAAACAAGTAAACACCTAACAAAACGGTGGTATTCAAATATTTACCAATCAAACAATCGTATTTATAATCCAACTTTGAAAACTATCCTGAACCCAAATGTAAAACAAGTCGTAGCTCAACTTAGCTTTACAATTGACCAGGTCAGTCAGTCAGTAACAACGTAGAACTTCGTACGTACGTACATCAGTTCGAGTTGCCACACCACATTAGCACAGAGATGCAGTTGTCGATTCAAATCCCGTAGTGGTAGAGGTAGCAAGAGTATAAGCAGTAATCGGGAAGATTAGGGTTTGGAGATGTTATTTAAAGAGTATAATCCAGTGAAATAAATTTGGAAAGAGGAAAAAAGGGACATGAAGAATTCAGAAGATTAGAATTTAGGAGAACACAAAGAGTGGATGCACCTGCGCCATTGCAAACGATTTTGAGCCATGTCATTCAGGGTCTCTAACCATCGGTTGCTATCATCTCGCGGTCCCCAACCAGATAGTCTACATCTACCAACATGACTCAGTTCACTTGTCACTGACTTCATGGACTTGTGTTATGTTTTGGTTTGGCCGCCCCTAGCTTTCTTCCAACCTACTCCTATACCACTGAACATAGCACGTCCAGGCAATCGGTTGTTGGGCATACGTAACACATGTCCCAGCCATCTCAACTGATGAAGTTTCACTACGTCATCAATTGATTTGCCATTCTTACCTAGTACCCGTTTCCTGACAACTGCGTTACTTACTCGATAGTCCCAAGATATACGAGCAATATTTTGAAGACACCTATGATCAAATACTAGTAACCTACGAATATCCTCTACTCTTACCGGCCATGTTTCACTGCCATAAAGTAGGACGGAACGAACTGCTGCACAGTAAACCCGTCCTTTGGTTGATAGACGGATATCTCGCCTACGCCATAAATGACGCAAGTTGGTAAAAGCTAGTCGAGCCTTCTGTATCCGTGCTGAGATTTCGTCACACACCAGACCACAGGGGCTGATGAGACTTCCAAGATAAGTGAAGCGATCGACACGCTCAATTACTTCACTCCCTATCCTTAGTTCGGGTGTCAATGCAACCCAATCCTGAAGCGACATTTTATATTTCGAGGGGGAGAATCGCATCCCGAACATGCTTGCATTGTTGCTTAGAGTGGTCAAAAGACTCTGCATTTTGTCAGCGTCTTCACCAAATAAAACTATGTCATCAGCATATTCTAAGTCAACAAGTGAACCTCCCGGTAGAAGTTCAAACCCTGGAAATTTAGACGAGGAAAGTGTTATCTCTAAAAGTACGTCGACGACAAAGTTGAACAAGAATGGAGAGAGTTGACAGCCCTGACGAACACCACTTGAGGTAATCAATTCTGATGACAGTTCGCCATAAGCTCTCACTCTACCAGTTGTGTTCGAGTAGAGAGCCTTTACAAGGTTAATGTACTTCTTTGGTACTCCTTTCAGTGACAAACACTGCCATAGAACCTTATGATCGACAGAGTCGAATGCTGCTTTAAGGTCGAGAAATACTACGATTGTGGGGCGTCTGAACGTGTGTCTGTGTTCTAGAACCTGACGTAGTGTGAATATGTGGTCTATACAACCACGTCCAGGACAAAAACCAGCCTGATTTTCTCTAGTCTGCTCTTCACGAGCTTTAGTTAGGCGTCGAAGTATTATTGAAGCTAATATTTTAGACATTATATTAGTCAAACTGATTCCTCTGTGATTGTCACAAGAGGACTTTTGTCCTTTCTTAAAAACTGGCACAAGCAGTGATTGAGACCAGTCAGATGGGATTGCGTTCAGTTCACAGATACTACCTATGGCCTCAGTCAATCTCACTGCTAATACTGAACCACCATCCTTAAAAACCTCAGGAGTAAACCTGTCAGGGCCTGCTGCTCTCCCTCGCTTCAGATTTCCTATGGCTTTTTCAACTTCGTAAAGGGACGGAGGACATACATTAACTTGCCATTCAGGTTGACTAGAGATCGTGGGAAACCGAAGTGTGGCTGAAGGCCAGTTGAACTGATCCCTAAAGTGTTCTGCCCATCGATCCAATCTCCTGGATTGAGAATGAATAATATGTCCATCTTTCTCTGAGATTGTTTCGCTAACGGTTGGGTTCCTAATTCCGGTTTCCTTAACGAGTCTGAACAATTGTCTGCTATTACCTATTGCCGCTGTCTTTTCCATCTCTCTTGATTTCGCTACCCACCACTGTTCGCGATCATTGCGTAGGTTTCTTTTCAGCTTGTGTTTAAGCTGACTCCGCTCTTCATTATGTTCAGAGCCAGGTAGAATGAGTTTCCGAGCATCTATCAGTGCGATAGATGCTGCTGAGATCCAGTGTTGCTCCCTAACCTTACGGTTTACCTTACTAGCAGATATCTGCTGTTTCCACAGCTTTTCGGATGGGCATCACATGCATGGCTGCCTAACTGTTTTCCTAGTTGTTCCTGAAATATACTCTTAGCTTGACTATCATTAAGTAGGGCCCTAAGAGGTTTCCTTGCAGCGTCTTTCCTACGTACAGTAAGACGCAGACAGATACGCACTCGCACTAGATCATGATCTGAATCTAAGCATGTGCTCCAGAATGAGAGACAGTCTTCTATCGAGCCCCTCCATCGGTGGCTGATAGCGATGTGATCTATTTGGGTCCAACGTTGGGACGAATTAAGAGGTCGCCATGTTAAAAGATGTTTTTCCTTATGCTTAAAATTAGTATGTGCAAGGAACAGGCGGTTATCTGAGCATAGCTGCAACAGACGGTCGCCATTATCTGTTCTTTGAGCCACGACACCATAAGATCCACCTAGGTGTCTTTCTCTATCGCTTAGTTTACCTACTTGATCATTAAAGTCACCGGCCACCATTACTACATCAGAGCGCCTAGCTTTTCGGAAAAGGTCGGAGAGCTTTCTGTAAAACTCGTCTTTTACATCATCTGCGCTGCAGTCAGTGGGAGAATAGGCAGAGACGACGAAGAGGCAACGACGAGTGTCTCTATCTTTCCGAGTCCTTATTGGTCCGTTCAGTCGGACAGCGCACAAACGACTGTCTACTGGGATCCACTCTAAGAGAGCTAGTTCTGCCCTAGGACTCAATGCTATACCTACGCCGGCGAGGCCACGGGAAGCAGAATCAGGGCTTCCATATACACGAAGCGTGAATCGAAATGGTTCTTTGTTTTGATATGGTGAGGTCAAATGAATGACGCTACTCGGATCCTGTATGCGCGTTTCAGAGGCGCAGCACACATGAATGGCACGAGATTCTAAAGTCCTAACTAAGGAAGCCTGTTGTCCTATTTGGCACAGTGTTCGGACGTTAAAAGCTCCTACGTGTCGTTTAGAGCGTGGTTTCAGGAGACCAGGAATAACGTTCCGCGTACTCGAATCGTTTGCTCTAGCGGTGCGAGGTGATAAAGAGACGTGAGGAGGGTTAGTCGTTGAGATAAGAGAGTTTTTAGGTGTGGGGAGGATTTGACTGTGACCAACTTGGTCTCGTGTGCTGTTACGGGTATGAGGGCTGATGTCACTTCCCGGCTGCCCACGCCGTGGAAAGGTAGGTACATAAATTCGTGTACTTGACTTCGAGAAACACTTTAAGTGTGGGGGCTAGTGATACTAGCAGGTTGCCCAAGTCGAAGTAGGTGAGGAGGGGCTTCAATATACGATTAAGTAGCTGAAAGTCGGACGCTTTAACGATTAGACAACCGCTGAGCTTCATAGTTATGAATATACCCTTCAAGTGGGTAATTTCACATTAGTTTCCAATCATTTGTAAAAGCGGTACACCGAGATAGAAAAACATAATCTCGATCCATTTTTCAATTAATTACGTAACAAATGCTGGCGGTGTTTCCTCGATTGGCCAGACGGTAATTTTCAATTACGTAATATCAAGAATTCTTTTTTCTAATAAGAACTTGGTAGTACGGTCATCGACATACAACAACAATTCAGAGTTAATAATCCACGCCCCAATAAGAGATAGAGAACATGGAACATCAGAAGAGGCTTACATGTTGAACAGAAGTCAAAATCGAGAAGGGATACCCCTCTATATATAGTAACAAAGTATGACATAGGACACGAAAATTGCTAAACTAAAAGTTTTAACGGTCGATCAGAAAACAGTGGAGTTTGTGCGAAACTATGAATTCAAAAATATTATTGCGATTGTTGTTACAGAAAATAGATTTACATTTATTAACAAAAACTAGACAGCTTAAAGTCTCATTGGCATAGCCATGACCAGACATTGCTAATTTCATGACACTCTCTATGTTGGGTATTTGGATAAAACTTATGAAACAATCAAGACCAAAACGCAAAAGTAGTTCATTTTCGGTTGTTTTGAGCCATAAATGAGGCTTCAGGCTTTTTGCTAAGATTGACAGCAAGATAATCATTAAACATAGCTATCATAATCTTTATAAACACCATTGATATCTTGAAATATCTATAGAGAATTGTATAACAAAAAGGTGAGTAAATAGAAAAGGAAACAATAAACGATTCAATGGAACTTCAACTTACAGGATGCTTAATAATTTCATGTAGATAATAAGTTGAATTACACAGTGCTTTTTCATCGCAAAATCCACAACTAACATGTTGGTGTCGGATTACGCCAGCCTTTGTCCAAAATAATTGACCACATAAACGACAAGGAATTGTTGGGATATGTCGTAAACCTTTAACCTGAGTATTCGTCGTCACAGAATATACATGAAAATGAATCATATGGCAATTAATTTAACTAATAATTAAACAATGTGAATAAGTATTGACCAATTTAGTGATAGTCAGTAAGAAATAATAAATATATATATATATATATATAAAATGTGGCAAAGTAAATGGATCTCTATGATTTAGAATACCGAATCTGTCATTAATGAATTTAAACAAAAATAACCCACTAGTAATCACAACTTTTTGCTAAATACTAATCACAAACAATCATATTGGGGCAATATACCTGATGGTCATCTTCAAACTAACTAACTATAAGTATCAACTCGAGGGATACACATATCATATTAAAAAATGATCATTCAGCTATATACTAATCAGGTCTTTTTGTAGTGCCAGTCATCCTGAAGGCATTGTTCAACAATTTTGTTCCAATAATAGTGTGGTGTATGCTAATTATGTTGACAGACATAAGTAGTATGTAATTGCTATTTAACAAAAAGTAAGAATGACTAATGATCTGTCCACTGTAATCACTTTGCTGAACACTTACCACAGATACCCCAATAAAGATAATGCTATTTTTGCGAACCAGTTTTTGTCTACTCAAAGAACCTCAAATTAATTTGAAGAATGCAGACGACACAATCTCATTAAGTGATAATAATACTAAGATTTTATAATACCCCAATATGAAAGAATATATAGAGTAAATTTTGTACTTGTAAACATAAAGATTTCTAGAGTCTGGATCTACTCTGATGTCTGTATATCAGCAAGATATATAGAAGCCTACTGGTGAACAATAATGATCCTAAGTATATATCATAAGTGCATATCATCAAATCAATTTTTACATCTGATGAAACTATCGAGTAAATAAAATTGATGCATCTGGCTTATCCATCTGTCGTCCATCCATTACATGTGAATGTCCTGTAACAGTTTAAAAAGCACAATTAAACCAACATTTATTCGTTGATTTTAATGCTAGTTTTGTTCATCAAAACACTGGAGAAAAATGTAGACAAGTTAATTTTAAAGTGATTCATGTACAATTCTGTGGACTGATATAAAGTGATAAATAGCAAGATATTACAAACCACCACTTAATTAATTAAAGACAACACATATTAGCTCTTAACTAACAAATATAAATTGACTCGAAGAATCTTGAGAAAACGACTAAGCTATCATTAGTATATTATATAATGGATTATTACATATCCTAAATATGATGTAACTAGCGAGTGCAGAGCATATAAGTCACATTAGCAGAACAAAAAACTATTTAGTAATACATGTATTTTATCATAACTTAAGTGACATTTGGTACAAAGGAACACCAAGGCATTTTTCACATAACCTAAGATGATAACTTCGAGAGAGAGAAAAATCACCATCCAAATCTAGTTATCCAACTTATTATCATCGAGTTACCAACTAAAACATTTATCTCAGTCGGAGCATCAATATACTGTACAACGCAAAAATTAGTTGCATGTTTCAGTCTAGAATATGAACGATTACGAAATCGGTATAGTGTATTGATTAGAAAAACTGAAATGTGACTATCAGTGTAATGTAGAGTGAATGTTTCATTCTATCTGGAACTCTCCAACTGGATACGCCTTCATCTCAGAGTTGTACTGATTAAACTATGAGGTTGGCAGATTTCTTACCATATTTAATAAATAAGCAAATGTTACAATAATTTTTTACAGAGGTGAAATAACCAAAAACCTATCGTTTAGTCAGTTAGTCATAAGCAACTGTAGAACCTGGCTACCAAGTACATGTATAAATTCAAGTTGCTGCAGCATATCAAAACAAATTAGCACGATGATATAAAACTATCTAGAAAATTACTAAAATAGTAGAAGTAGTAACAGGTACTAGCAGCAGCAGAAAATATTGCATCCATGTTACTCGTTAATGTAAAAATCTTTTTTATTTCTTATGAAAAATTCACCTAATTTTACATAGACTTATTTATTGTATATATATATATATATATATATTTGTATGATACATATGAAGAATAAGAGGAACCTGTTGAAATATTTTATACTGTGCTTTGCAGCTTAATACTTACTCTATGACGAGACATAACGTGAAAACTTTGAACAATTGTTTCCGTTGGAATATTGGAAGGGCACAGTTCACATGGAACTTCTAACATTGGCAAAACACGAGGTAAACTACGCGGTTGACTTCCCAGGCATCGCCTAATTTGACCACTAGGTCCCACCTGAACACGAATAGTATTATCTCCATTGTTAGTAAGTGAAGATTGTTGTTGTAATAAATTATCAGATGCTAAACCAACAGAAACTGGTATGACAGGTTTTGGTTGAATAGGAATTTTCGATTGGTTGGAAGAGAGGAAAGATAAAAGAGTTGGATTTGATGACGATACAATAGACCATGATGATGTTGTAGCCGGGATTTGTGTATTTCCATGCATAAAAAGGTTAGACTGTTTACTGATTGTAACACAAACAGGAGGCATTGGTTCAAAAGGCAAAGTATGTTTCACTGAAACAGATGGAGTTGTAGTAGGTTGACTAACTAAAACAGATGGTAATATGGAGCCTGTCACAGATTTCGATACCAAATCAGAAACGGAAGTAATGGGAGAGGAATTAGGTAAAATACACACTGATGATATATTAGTTAGATTTACACTAGACGATGATGAAGCAAAACATGGCTGAATCGGTAAGGACGATGAAACTAATACAGTTGATAGGGAAATAGGTATAGCACTTTTAGAATTGCATGTCCTTATTTGTGCGGGAGTTGAATTGTAAAAAGAAACAGTTCTATAAAAGAGATATACACAAAACCAACATTTTAATGGTTGAATGAAAGAACCAATATACCTTTTGCTATATTCCATCGGGTAAAGAAATTGTATTTCTGATGTTTTGCGACTTAAGATAAACCACTTCATCAGAGTAAATAATTGACCGAATCAAATTAACACGAGTTTAAATAGTAAAAAGGAAACAACGTAGAATATTTCTAGTACAATCAAAATCATAATGGGTCTGAATATGCCAATGTCAAATTATTCTTGGTCAAGGTGAATTTATATGACCTGTCACTGTATTAATTTGTGTATCAGAAGGTGGATATGAAAAATGTATGCATTTGTGACATGAAACAGCACGGTTGAAATTGAGTATATTGTGTATGTAGATTGTGTGGAAAGTAAATAAAGTCATATATGATTGTTTGGATAAACAATTCAGAAGAGCAACCAATATCATTAATTCAGAATACATGCTTAATGAAAAAATGATACAATAAGCATCCTATGATTTGATAATTTCCCTAAGAATATTATAAAAACATTAAAACAAAATTATCCTTATATAAATAATAATTCTAATGAAAGATCTTGGGTTGGTACTGTGGTTTTACTTTGCCATGTAGGTACGACAGAAGATTTACAACGGATCTTGGAAACTTACAAAACCAAAGCCTTCTATAAGACGACCAACACTAAGAAACGCTTTAGTCAGAATAAAAGATAAAATCCCATCTACTTCTATACACATAGTCTACACACACAACATGCTCAGTTTCAACCGTGCTGTTTCATGTCACAAATGCATACATTTTTCATATCCACCTTCTGATACACAAATTAATACAGTGACAGGTCATATAAATTCACCTTGACCAAGAATAATTTGACATTGGCATATTCAGACCCATTATGATTTTGATTGTACTAGAAATATTCTACGTTGTTTCCTTTTTACTATTTAAACTCGTGTTAATTTGATTCGGTCAATTATTTACTCTGATGAAGTGGTTTATCTTAAGTCGCAAAACATCAGAAATACAATTTTTTTACTCGATGGAATCTAAGAAAAAAATAAATTGGTTGTATGGAATGTTTAAAAAAGATAAAATGAATGAATGCTATGTTAAGCGTCACCCGAAATAAGCCATTCTCTGTTCTTTCGCCTTCTTTTCTCTTATTTTAGATAGTTATAATTACCGTGTAACGATAGTACGATCGCTATTAGTCACATTATTTACTCTAATAAATGATATTCCAGTTCACATACTGAGAAAATACTGGTTCTCAACTGCTGCTTCACATCCTTTCGACAAATGTTCTTTCAACAACAAAAAATAGAAACCACGCCTTTCAGAAAATTCATTCATGTATATCTGTCCTTTACATGTCACATTTCATTTACATCAACCTGACCATGATCGTAAACAAGCACGACTTTTGTAATTATTTCCAAAATATTCCTTATTAAACAATCTTGGGTCACAAATCATTTCTACAAAACAATATAAGCATATGTATTAATTGTAAGCCACTTCTACTACTATAGTAGTAATGACGAATTTATGAGTTTAGAGATGAGAATGAGGCTACCAGCTCTAACATATCTTAACAACTATAAAGATTATATAAGCACTCTGAAGGTAAAACAAGAATGGAAACCTTCTTAATACAGAATTAATACTTTTACTAGAAACGACTGTACAAAGGTTTTCTCATAATATGTTAATAATGAAGTCTACAATACCAATTAAATTTAATGACGTAACATGAATATTAATTATCTTAATTTGTGTTCGTTAACAATCTTATCAAACGACTTACCTCTCTTAACTAGGACTTTATACGCGAGTTAAAAACTATTTAGAGATTTTATCAAACGTGAACAACAACTTAAAAACATTATTCGTAATATGAATATCGAGTGCTCATATTTCTTAGCTTCAACAACTATGACACCCCTCATAGCTGTGTAATATTAAGTAATTATGATGATCTCAAAGTCGTTTTAAACCGTTCACTTCAAAAATACAAACGCAACAGATATTTTCATATCTTCAATTCATAATCTAACATTAATTAGATTACAGGATCTTGTAACAGGAGAAACAAAGAGGAAATTATGGCGATAAATGATAATGACGAGTATGGATTTGAGTTACTAAATGTTGCTGACGAATGAAGCGAGAAACACTGAATAAAATCGAGAACTCCATGTAGATATTTACACGAATTTTCCCAAATTAGGGAATATCAATACCGCAAAAAAACTAGACGATAAGACTTAGCATAGAAGCTTGGAAATAATATTTATGCAATTTCATCTATGTTACTCATGAGTAGCCCTTATTTATCTGTAGATTTTCTACTACTAACCAGTCATTTTCTCAATTTAATGTAACATAGCAACCAAGCGCAAGTCCATGTACTTGACTTCGAGCTAAAAACTTCGTGTTTTATTTTTTAGATTGATTTTTATACTTTCGCCAATGCTGATCAAACCATTTTTCCTATCCGTACAGAGCATCACAGTATTCATTTACCTCTTTGTCTTACCAACACAATAATGTATATTGGTCTATCCTCTGGTTTTATTTTAAATAAGAGAATACGGCAGCTTCTTATGGTTATTAAAAACCCAAAAACACAACTCCATATACGAATATGATTCAACAGTCCCCTTTAGACACCTTTACCAATATTATTGTTACATCGACTCTATTACAAAAATTAAACATATTACACGAATGTCATCCCATTCGTGTCCACCTTCTATTCTATCGTACAACCCCTCTCCTCCAATATTTCCTCACAATCTCATTCCTTTATTTGTGTGGTAGAACTTACCCCTTTTAGTGCCCAGTTGTACCAAAATGTGCTAATCAAAATAAAATAAATTGCTATTTCTTAGTTATTATGACTATTTTTATTTACTTTAATGTAAATATATAATTAACACTGAACTCAAACTTGGATGCCTTTATTTGGATGAAAATATAGTACATGACATTTTTGAATAACAGGAAACTTCCGATTGATTGACGAGAGTAGTAACCAGTCAAATGTAAATATTTCAACTTTCTAGGAAGTCATTTGTGATCGAAATAGCTTAGTGGTAAAAACTAACTTCATAGCTGGGTGACGCGGATTTGAAGCGTACAGAGTTAATTCCTTCAAATTGCAGGTACGGATTATTGAGAAGTGCCAACTAGCACGAGGCCTGAATTCAGGGCTTCCTGGTGACTAGTTTCGGGAAAACTTCTATTTTAATGCGTAGGGGAATGAGTGAAGAAAAACTAAGGAAAATCATTAAATACTCTCGGTACGTACTAAGTTAAACAATTATTTAGCGAACTAAATTCGTATATTTTCCCACAAAAAAAACACGACAAAATTGTATATTTTCACAGTTCTAATCACGAACTGATTTAAGACCATCATTGAAAACTTGGAAGCACTGGACGACCGTCCCATCCTAGTAGCGGCTTCATAGAAGTGAGCATCCACAACTCAGAACCCGTAAATCGAACCCAGGACCTTCAGTCTCACGCGAACCCCTAACCTCACTGATGTAAGGTCGTATGTTTACATTGCCGAGGAGTCCCATACTAAAACGGAACGGTTAGCCAGTGCTTCCAGGTTTTTAATGGCGAACTGTAATCAGTTCGTGATTTAAACTGAGATTATGCAATTTATAAAATATCCTTATATTAACAGACGGTATCGTGTCTAAATTGTCACTAACCTATAATATATGAGAATCATCAAACTCTATTAAATCAAAGCATAAAAATGTAATAAACAGTTTTAAAATGTACTAAACAAAAAACTTACGAAGGAGTCGATGCTTCTGAGAATACAGATTTTAAGCTGTTATTGTGTTCTAAAATTCTCATTTTTGATTGAATCAGTGGTTTACCTTGATCTGGATCAACAAGTTCACCATAAATGGCTGATATTGCTGCACAACATCTTAAAGTATAAGACTGAACACTCCAACCACCAAATTGATTTATTCGAGCCATTAACATACGTTGAATTAATGCATAGAGAAAATGAGCAACATGAAAAGGTAAACCAAATCGAGCATACATAGTAGGATAAAGCATAAGACAGGCTAGTGCGTGAGCGTCACATCCTGACCATGGAGCACTATTATGTATTGACGAATTACTTTTACATGATACATGTATTGAAACATCAGAGTGCAAGTGATGAGAAGAATGTCTAATTAAATTAGTCTGTGTAGGGAAGCCACATATAGAACATAAGATAACTGTTGGTTTTTCTATACGACCAGGGGTTAATTGTGGATGCACGCTGCAATTATAATTATTTTTTTAAATAAATAAAAGAAAACAATGATTTCAATACTTACAATTATTCTCTTTTATATTGTACCAAGTTCATTGCATTCATTCAACTACTATATTCTATGTACACTTTAAGCTATACATCAAATAATTGGATTGTAGATGCTTTCAGGTTTAATTGAGAAAACATTTAAAGTATTAATCTACCAACTTCTAGTTTCGATTTCCAGATAGTTTTAACTTCACTGACGTGAACTTGCTAATTGTTGAAGATTGCTTTCACCATTAAATGCAAGTGTATCATAAGTGTTTAGTGGGTTGTCGGTCCACTTTTCCTCGTGTTCTCCAGATTTCTCTACACACACAGCTCTGTATATTCCTCCAGCTCACAAACTACCTGCAGGTCAGACGTAAATCTACCAAAGGCGTTGAAAGTTACACATCGACAACCTGGTTATAGATAAAATTACACCATTTGAAATCAATATCCATCAAGATTAAACAATTGGGCAAATAACCTTTCCAATTGTATAGACGTTCTATAATCTACCATCGTCAATATCTTGGAGTAAAGCTACTTAACAATCAAATATATATACCGATAAGTAGAAATAGAAAGATTGGAATGAAGGCAGACAGATATACTGAATTAAACAAGCAAGAACTAGATACATTATTCATTTACGAGTGGTCCATAGAAACCTGGCCTGACTGCGTCAGCAAAACTATATAACTTAAGAAGCACGTTAGTTCTAGTGGGTAGGTGTCTGACGAAATCTCGGCACTTGTGGCGTAAGCGGGACTTCCTTACCCCAACTAAAAAGGAGTTGTACTGAGCAGTCCACTCTGCAGTACTCTATGGCTTGGAAACATGGTTTGTGAAAATAAAAGACATGAGTAGACTTTAAGTGTTCAGTAATAGATGTATTTGAAGCATTGCTTGCGTATGATAAAACAACCGAGTAATGTTGTGTTTATGCATAGGGTGCTAGGGAAATACGGAAATCCGGTTGATAAGGTAGAGTCTTTACCAACGGAAAATGTGTTATATAACACTAACCACTGACAACATAGACGGGAGGTGTTATCTGATGTACGAGTTGGAAGCCAGGGACGGCCGAACCAAAACCTGGAATCAGTCCACGAAGTTACTGTTGGTCTGAGCCATGTTCGTATCTACAGAATACCTAGTTGAAGTCCACACGATAATCAGGATTAGTAGCTGGAGAATTTGGGTAACAACTCAGGATCGGTTACAAAAACCCAGATGTTGTTTTGACTTGTTTACCACCTATCTTGTTAACTTCATCTCATTGTACTAATATGGTATGGGGACTTAGATTAACGAGTAACTATGCTGAGATCGATGTTGATTATAACTGACTAGTGCCACAATTTTAGAATACCAGATAAGGTGGCATGGACATATCCTACCGGTAGCTTCTATACCTGGGATTGAGTACAAAATGATGAGAGACCGTCAAGGCCTAGTGGGATGAAAGGTAACCATGTAGGACACTTTGATCCGTCACCACTTCTAGAGTAGGGTAGTGAATATTACACAACTCCGTGAATTGAAGTGCTATCAGACATAGTTTAAAATAAAAGCAATCCTGATCCTGTTGGGGTTACTCATCGGATAATCGAAAGATTTGAAACGCACATCTTAAAATAACGAAATATATTTTGGTTGTTTCGCTTGACTGTACTCTATTGATGGACATGACTCTTACTCTGTATTCTACTTCTTCGGTGTTGTCAATTCACACTACGTGGTGAATTGAGTTGGGGTTCTTTTGTATCGAAACCTTAGGGTTAAGAACAAAATTATAAAACGTACATGTAACTCATATTACAATGAAACTATAGTGAGACCACAAACTCACCACTGAATAATAAGTAAATATTAATTGTATATATTAACAGTTAACTTTGTCCCGAAATTCTAATTTCTTAAAGGCTATTTTAACTACTTATCAATTTGAGACCCCCGAGGCTAGTTACACTGCAATAACGTGAAGTAAAATAACTTCTAAATAGATTAAAATACTGAGTAATAAATAATGGTTGGTAAAAACGGTTAGTGTTTCATACTACTCAAAACCAGCCAGTTGAATACACTTGTATTCGAACAAAAAATTGGTATTCATGACGACATTTAAACTAAATTAAACAGGTAAGCATCTTATACTAAGTATAATCTACTTCATTTTTAACATATGTGATACTACTTGATTTGTGTTAGCAGAATATACATTGAAGTAAAACATGTTCCATTAAAAATTGTTTTGGGGCACAGTGCTTGGCCTATTCTCAGCCAATTAGCGACAGGGTGTAAAATTATAAACATGATAACGTGTTTCTTACTGGAATTCACTCCAATTCAAGTTGATTTATTTGGAATATAATTACGTACTTGTCCAAACCGTGTTCTGATTTTGGAGACCAGTCAAGTGAGGCGAAGTGTCCACAGAATACTAAGCACTAAGAGTAGCTAACTTGTATACAGAGATCTTAACAATTCATCTACGTTATATAATATAAAGGTGTCTCTGTTCAAAAACGCCTATATCCTATGGAGATAAAAGGGGGACATTTTTAGGTGTATCAAAGTAACACAATAATCTAAAAGTGAGTTAATTCATTATGAATAAATATCCAGTTTATTATCATTGATACTACCACTATATGGTAGAAATGATGCAACGAAGCAACTGTAAAATAAAAAAAACACTGTACTAACCGTTGGAAATGATTTTCTAGTAAACGTTGAGACTTATTCACTATTCCACAGACAAAACATGTATATGGTGATATATTTGAAGAATCGAAGATATTTACAGTGAGTGGGATATAAAATCGGCTTATCAGTTTATTGCCCAATAATTCTGCTGCATTAAGCATGCATTCATTACAATCTACTTTTTCAAGCCGTGTTTTTTTAGGTATCACTAGTGAATTAACATTAACTAGTTTCTGGTGACCTCGTTCTAGATGTCGTAATAATTCTAAAGCAGATGTAGGAACATAGGGACAACGACAATGATGACAATAATTCCATATGTCTTCCCAACGTGGATGACGCGCTTTTGGTTTCCATTCTAAATGAGAAATGTTGATAGTTTCTATACTGATTTTATCTGTAGATAATCGAGTTGGTTCCTCATCAACACGTCTGCGTTTACGTCGATTACTCAATAACTGGTGGGGAGTTACTTCTTTATCAACCGCTGGCTCATACTGTGAGCGCACAAGTGCTGAACCTGAAAATGAGCAACAAATAATTAGGCAGGCAAAAAACATTAAAATTGGGAGTAGTTTCGGTCAATATTAAATATTGACTGCTTTAAGAATGAATATCGCAATACACTGATGCTCAGTGAGTAAATTTTATGACCGATTTCAAATGACTTTATACTGATTGACTTTGATCTTTCCTAAAACTACAAATCTATCCTTCTACCAAATATTTATAAGTCAAGAACAATATACGTTATTTCAAAGTTTTACCGTGCAATGAAGAGTACATTCTAATGCTAAGTTTAGAATCCGGATAAGTCACAATTTCAAATATGTCATGGTAACTATGCATAATTACAAACAAGACGGGTCTGGTTTCTAAATTACTTGGGCTAATATAATGACCGAAATTACACTATTATCGAATGATTCAAAAATACACAAAAATCAATCTTAGTATGGTTCCTCAATACAGTAATCCCAAAAACCCGGTGACGGAATTATCCTTAAAGCTTTTTGGTTTAACCAAACATCAGGACTGAAAGAATGCAACTCGATAATTCTTTGCATATTTGTAGACCAGATGTGAGGTATGATGATACTATATGGTAATGACGGGGTGGTTTGATGATTAAATGCTTGAATTCGCCCACTAGTTTCAAAGTATGAACACAGCTCTCATTAATTGGGTTTAGGCAACCACGTAGTAATACCAGTTCTTATGCAAAATTGTGACTAAAAGCTAAATAAATGAATTTGATAAGTTCAGCTAACTAACAACTTAGTTATTGAAAGCATAAATCCTGAAAATTTGAGTTGACTTTAAACTTATGACAAAGTATATAGTTTGAATTCCTACTTTTCTGGAATACATTCATAGATTTCAGACGCATAGTGAACGAACGAAAAGCATTATGAAAACAAAATATGTGTTTGAAAAAATAAAAATGAAATGAGACTATTAATTGTTAGTATAATTACATCAAAATATTTTCTCAGCATCAACTACATTCTAACCACATAGAAACTTTCAGACTAACTTTTAATAGTCATTATAATTGGTAAGATTATGTTTTATCCTAATAATAAAAATCACTAATAACGAAATACACATTAAGAAACACAGTGATGCATACCATTTGGTTTTCGACATAGGTATCGTCTATGTGAAAAAGGGTGGGTAGTTTCAACTCATAATTACTAGATACTTTGGTTTTATCTACTACATGACCAGTATCGACAAAATGGGATGGAACGACAAGTGCTCGTTAACTCGTTGGTTAAGTTATCTGGTTGCAAGCTTGGTATGCCATCCATTGGTTTAGTGTCTCATATATGAAGACAAATATCTCTACATATTAAAGCCTGCTGAAGATTTATTCAGGAATAATATCGATCGTTAATTGTATTTAGGGAGAAGTGTTCAGAGAAAAGTCTGGTGATAATAGGCAACACCACGTTATTATAAAATAGAGGTCAATTATGAGAATATCCGTAATGCATCTACAAAGTGAAAAGATCTAACCTAATCAAAAAAGATACAAGTTCCTACAATTACCCGATAGCCATACACATACATATATAATGTATCATGCCTTATAAGTTTACTTGAATCTGGAGGTGATAATAAGCAGGGAATAAATTCGAATTCAAAGCTGATGATCAAGGGCCAACTACTACTGAGACTACTAATTTATGATTGTACAGCGCTTAATATAAATGAAGAGGGAATGGAACAAAAGCAAAAAACAAGTTAAATAAAAAAGTTAAAATGGTTGTCGTCAGAGTAGGTCTCGACATCTACCAGGTTTGAAGTAATCAAATTTTTAAAATAAGTAAAATCTAGTGGCTTTATTGTTACAGAATATTCAGAAAAATTAATCCATAACTACAAAACTAATGGACCTGAGGTTCAGTGGTCTAAGTACACTAATTCCACTTATTATATTACAATCTCAACCCCAATCCCAATTCGATTGGTGTATTTAGCCCTTTCAATAGACATGGCTGAATTTTTATTATCTGAATATGTATCTAAATATCAAGTTGTATTGATTAAATTCTGATATTAAATACATTCAAAATGTTACATGGTGCTACAAATCAACTCCATGGAACCTTCTCAAGATCCAACTTACCTATACGAAGTAGAAACTTAACCACTGGACGTAGACTCCCTTTCTTATTAACATTAAAGCCAGAACTAGATGGTCCAGATGGAAGCGTATCAGAGTTAATAGGAGTTCGAGGAATTGTATGAGACGGTAAAAGAACCCGTTGGTGCGTAACTCTCAAATAACTACGAGGTACGACGTTATTAGCATATATTGAACGATAGTTTCTAAGAGGGTTGAAATCCTGACTACTTGATTCAATATCACAATAGTGAACAACATCTTCACTAGACTCATTTTGTTTGACCACTTCGGGAGTGATAATCACTGTGTGATCCTGATTTGATTTTGGGGCAATTGCTCTAAATGAAGACAATGATGACGATGAAGACGACGGTGCGCTTGTTAATGGAGTCTTTGAAAAAAAAGATAGTACAAGATGTCACTTAAGACAGAAAACATGTTTTATGCTAGCACAAATTCATGAAAGTGATATTAAAACTCTAAATCCATTCTGATAGTTAGAATTTACTGTTTCGAACCACGTGATATTTACGGAAACATTAAAATATGGAAATCCAATTTAATGGTGGAGAAATGTACAGACAACGTCTGCAATACGTTCATTCTTCCTAGACTTATAAATCTAACTTTGGCATAATCAAATTCAAATTATATCAACAGTACAGGGATTGATTATATTGTTAGGATAACATCAAATTGATAACTATCCAGATGCTAAAACATTCGGAAGAATTATCAAAGATAGCGAACTAGTTAAATAACGCGAAAGTACTACTGATTAAAACGTCTTGTACTAATCTATCGCATTTGGTCAATATATGTCGGGCTTCCCAACCAAAGTCAGTCAGTCAGTCAGTAACAACGTAGAACTTCGTACGTACGTACATCAGTTCGAGTTGCCACACCACATTAGCACAGAGATGCAGTTGTCGATTCAAATCCCGTAGTGGTAGAGGTAGCAAGAGTATAAGCAGTAATCGGGAAGATTAGGGTTTGGAGATGTTATTTAAAGAGTATAATCCAGTGAAATAAATTTGGAAAGAGGAAAAAAGGGACATGAAGAATTCAGAAGATTAGAATTTAGGAGAACACAAAGAGTGGATGCACCTGCGCCATTGCAAACGATTTTGAGCCATGTCATTCAGGGTCTCTAACCATCGGTTGCTATCATCTCGCGGTCCCCAACCAGATAGTCTACATCTACCAACATGACTCAGTTCACTTGTCACTGACTTCATGGACTTGTGCTATGTTTTGGTTTGGCCGCCCCTAGCTTTCTTCCAACCTACTCCTATACCACTGAACATAGCACGTCGAGGCTCCCAATCAAAAAGATCGACTTGCAACTAGCCACCAGAAATCATTAGCTTTTGTGATTTGTAGAAAAGCCTAAAAAAGAACTAATTATTGGGTGCTTGAAATTCTCAACAACAGATGTTCCAAAGAATGTAGTGAACACAATGGACGTATGAATCTTAAATTAACACGGCTTGATTCTACCACAAACCAAATGAGACTAAGTCCAGTTATAAATAAATAACTTGAAAATCACTCACTTAAAAAATTATGACACATCGATGTAGATTGTATTAAACTAATGATAAAATCCATAAACCGATAATGTTTCTGAGTTACTTGATGTTGATAAGCCAAAAATCCACACACGAATAGCCAACCAATTCAATCTGATAAACTTAAAAAGTTAACGATAACTAATATCTAGGACATGAGGAGTTGGTATCACAAGCACTTTACAATAAGAGTACGATATTCAAGTATCTATCGGTATGCAAGCACAAGTATTGGTAGATTTTCATGACACCTTGAAAAGGATGAGACGTGCACCCTAGATTTCAACTGACCACAAGTTTTAAAGAGTTACATTAAATGCAAGTTACTTAAATTTTAGTTAGCTTTAAAAAAACTATGAACATTTAAACCATATATAGTATAAAATTAAATTGTAAATTGAATTACCGAATCAACTCCTGAAGTAGACTTCTTGTGATTAACAACAGATAGAGTCGAATGTGTTTTCGGAAGTATGGGTCGTCTCGAATTGTTTGAGGTCATACTACAGTGAAATAATAAATAAATAAAGATAGAGGACCGTTACATGTGGGTTTCAGATTTAATGACTATCTGGGATCACATATGTCAATTCATTGAGGGTAGATATGAAAGAGAGAATACATACCTAAGTGACCTTAATGCCCTATATAAAAACAAAACAACTTATTCCCTTAGAACAAGATAACAATACATAACAAAAATAAATTGAAGATCCTACTGAGATAGTTCGGACTTCTTTGTCACTAAAAAGGAGGCATTTTAAGATTTCCAACTTTTTTATATTTTTACTCCTAACATACGCTTTACATAAGTTCGAAAGTCAGTTATTACTTGTACGTGAACGAAAGATAGTAGATTTAAAGAAAAATGCAATGAAGTTAACTTCAAATTACTTTACGCTCAGAAGATTCGGTTACTTACATAAGAGTTAAACAATTCGGACGCATATGGCTTATCGTGACATACTCATAATAGTTAAGAGAATATTACTGGAGATTTCTTAGACATAAATATAATAAATGCAATGACCAAAGTATAATTTAAAGCACCGGTGTGTAGTTTACGAAAATATTTTAAGAATGCTACCACTTAAACCGAATGTACGGACAAAAAGAAAACAAGCTGACGGGAACTTTACAGATGATTAAAAATTTTTTATGAATGTGATCAGAAATTAGATTTAGAGAAATGAGGCTTCGATATTGCATGCATGACCGCGTACTACGTTAGAAATCACACCTCCGCAATTTTATGTTATTTTCCTTCCCTACAAACGTTAAAAAGCAATATTTGGACTACAAGAAATCGTATACTTTAACTGCAGTTATTAATCAGCTCGCAGAATCCTTTAAATAAATGAACGCGTAAATAATGTTGTTTTGTGTATAATCATCGACACCATGCAGTCAAAGTTATAATACACACTGTTTGAAACTGCTGTGACGAGATTTTGCTGAGTTCGTTTTGTTCTACACAACTTACTGCATGTATACATTTTTAAAGAGATACATTATGCTTAGGGTAAATACCTTACTACCTTAAAGTGCCAAGTTTGCTTTATGCCAACTAAACCTGAATTATTTATAATATTTGTGCATACATTTAATATTCCATAAAAGGAAAAAGGACCTAGCCGAAACATCTAGACGCAAAAAAAGTAAACTGTGAAGAACTATGTTGAGAATCAAAAATATAATCGTGTATCTATAAACGAAGATTGTTCATTATCATTGCCAACTTTATTGAAAATTTAATATTGTTGTTAACTAAAGGAACAGAAGGTCCAAAAAACTTATTGCAACGGCTAATGCGTAAGTAGTCATTTATATGACCCATAACAAATAAATATAAGCCCTACACATACTCAACGGTCATGAAAACCCGAAGCAAGAAGAGTATGTCAAAACAAAAGCAAGTCAACATTAGAAATTAGTGAGAGCCTCATAGTACGCGCCTGCAAAGAAGAAACTACCTTGACAAGAAAGCGACCACACCGCATGAATTTCTATTTAGCGGGGATTTTATAGAACTACTCAAAACCCCTCAAAAAGCTCCAAAACCTATCAGAATACGAAAATAAGACTGACGAAAACAGACATTTATTAGATTGTTTAAATGAGGTCTTAAATTTTGTCACCAAAATTTCAACATGGATGCTTCCTGTGACCTCAAACTTCCGGTGCGATAATTAAAACGTATTTTAAAACTTTCATAACGAAAGATCAATTATTGAAAGCTGATGTTTCCCCCAGACTTTCACTGATGATTATAATATCCAAACCAGCATCCTGCGTATGCAATGACATACTTTTTTATCCTATCCTTATGACTGGAGGTTTACCTTTTATTATGCTTCTGATATTCAGGATTTGAAGATGTTTTTGTCTGTAACACGCTTATAATCGAAAGATTCCAGGCCCAGTCTTACCAAAAGTCAGAAAATGAGTGCGGAGATATAACTGAGTGGCATGCGATTTGTCGATGAGTGTTTGGGTTGGGTTGAAGGTTCGTTGCATGGCTTACCCAGTTATGGTTTGGCGAGGATAGGTGACCAGGTGCCTTTACCTACGTATCCACATTAAGACTACAGAGTTAACTATCGACGTCACAGGTTTGTAGGATTTATTCGTTGAAAGGCAAGAACTTCTCTTTGTTTTAAATAAAACGCGGTGTTATTTGTTTGGTGGGTACTTGTCAATAATCCTGAAGGAGGTCCTAGCTTCACTGTTTATGCACATGTATCCGTGTGTTATTACATATAATCACGTAGATCACCAATGTAGATGATCTGTGTCAAATGACTGGAGGCATGCTCGAGTTAAACATGATTGGTGTGACGAACCAGACAACTTTGAAGTCATTGTATTTAACGTGGATTACACCTTCGACGTATCAAAGTACTGTGGCTTCTTTGAAGACCGTGTAACACAAGAGACGTTATTATAGAAATATATTAGAAAGGATGAGTACAGAGAAGATGGCGAGACCACCACCTCACGGGTCAGTCCATAGCATACGATTAACTGATATATATTGGTTGTCCTTTACCCTGACAGGGGTCGATGATCTTTTCGATACTTAGTAACTCAACTGCCGGATGATTTGGCCAAAGCTCAGTGACATTTCACTGAACCTAAACGGGTGGATTTAAACGCAACGTTTCCACGTAAACACAATGTATCGCCCAGTGTAATAACGGTTCATGTCTACATTCATGTGGTCATAGGATTTTTCATATTACGTTGTATTTTTTAAAAAAGAACTAGATTGTGCTGTAAATCTCGCTCTGGTTGTAATTTCTATTAGTCACGTTTGACTGCGTTACGCCGGACGTGCATTGCATGCTGGAATGATATCCCAAATCACTAAAAGTTTAATCACATCGTTGATTTTTTTTTTTCAAGTAGACCGTTAGTTAATAACGTTACTGAAGAAGGTTTTGTAGTGCCGTAAACAATGTTGATATGGGCAAGTCACTATTGTCTTCAGCCTCAAAACAATTTTTTGTCTTCTGTTAGGTACGTTTTAAAGGCCTATAGTTCATATTTTGGGTTTATAGGGTTAGTTATCTACATGTAACTACTTTGAGTAACATGTCTGTGCAAATGAAACAATAATTATGACGTCTGCTTACTTTAGTACTCTTGGTTATCGTATAATTAAGTCTAGTCGATATAGTTATATCAGAATTATGTACAGTGCTTGAAGCATGTAATGAGGCAGATCAGTTTAGTAAGTAGAGCTGCCTGCTTCTAATGAGCGTACTGATTCAAATCAGTCTGCTTGGAAATAGTAAAAGAAGTGCCTTTAATGCTATTGCTGTCATGTATTATAAGATAGCGATAAGTATGTTAGGTGTTTATTTGTAGACTATATGTCTAGCTCTGACTACATTTCAAGATCACTGTCATTAAACAATTTTCCCAGCGTTAATATCGGTAGCTGGATAGCTACTGCAAAATGACAGTATACAGTTCTGGAAGAAGAGTGTTTTGAGTCTTAACTGAATGCAGCTGGCTATAGAAAAACATCAAAAATCATTTTGACAACTGGGTCTCATAATACTTTCGAAAACATTACTGGTATCCACAACCACTGGGCCTCCAGAGTTAGCTTGACTCGTTTATGGAGTAGTATTATCCATAATACTGAAGAAGATAACCAACTGGATAATGTTTCCTTTCATTGCGCCCGATAACATCATGGATGACAGTCAGGAAGGAACATGCAGATACTTAGAGTCCCATGCGGCAGCAACACTTATTTAACTCCGGCTTTCGATATCTAAAAAATAATACTCAAAACAAAACAGATTAACTTTTTGTAAGCAATGATGAATAGTGGCTAGTAGTGGAACCAGAACGCGCGTTTCGTCCTATTTGGGACTCGTCAGCTGGATATACCTGCATCACAGAGTTGACGTTCACTCTGGGACTCGAACCCAATACCATTCGCTTCAAACGCCATCGCGTTATCAACTCGGCTGCTGAGTCCTGATAGCCACTTGTTTGTGCGGTGGGGTGAATTTAAATTCATTTGGTATCGTTTGGCTTGTATCTTCCCACTGAGGTTTAATGCTGCGATTGAATGGTCTGTTATTGGCCTGTGTGCATACTGTGCGCATGCCTTGATATTGCCTTAATTCACAAGCTTTTTCTAAGCAATGATGGATAGTGGCTGGCACAATCAGATGGCTATCAGAACTCTGTAGCCGAGTGGATAACGCGATGGCGTTTGAAGCGAATGGTATTGGGTTCGAGTCCCAGAGTGAACGTCAACTCTGTGATGCAGGTACATCCAGCTGACGAGTCCCAAATAGGACGAAACGCGCGTTCTGGATTCCACTACTAGCCACTATTCATCATTGCTTACAAAAAGCGTGGGAATTAAGGCAATATCGAGGCATACGCACAGTATGCATATATGCCAATAACAGACTGATCAATTGCAGTCTTGAACCTCAATGGGAAGATGCAAGCCAAACAATACCAAGTGGAAACAGATTAACATTTTATAACATAAAACTAGCGAGCTTGCATGAAGAAATACATTGACTTGAGTAGCAGCAGTAAAAACCCAGAAAGCAAAGCTGAATCAAAGAAAATTTGCACTAACATTTGGAATATTGCATTATTTGAGGCACAAAAGAAACAGTGGGATAGAAACACAGAACGAAGAAAGCCAACCGCCATCGCTTACAAGGATAGGGGATATAGTAATTTCACCCTCGTTTGGACTGATCACAAACAGACTGCCACGACTTGGAAAACAGGTTGCGTTTAATTGCAACCCCCCCCACTCATTTATATCATTAGGTTCATACCCTACAGAGTATTTTAAAAAGGAACTAAACAGGAAACGGACCAGGTAAGAGTGGAGGTTTCTGAATAAGTCTACAAGCCTAGTGGAAATTGTAGCCAGCATAATTTACTCAAATGGGACTGAAAAGATTCCATGAATAGCTCCAAATGAATAGCACATTAACTAACTTAGGGAGGCATGCTTGGTATTATTAATGCGAACGGCACGTACGATTTCCACCAACCACAAACCACAGGTTTCCTTTCTCTTGCTTATCTAACTAGTGATCTCTAGCCAACTTGATCATCCATTTTCCAACAAATATAAAACATATTTCTGATTAGGATAATTTGGAGATTGACGCCCTGTAAAAATGACATGTAACTGGTTTCCCAGAAGTATATTGTTATTACTACCAAACGAATCATCAAACCATTTCTCAGAGTTGACCTATTTGAATAAACTGAACCTTTGAAAAAGGCTATATTCACCACGATTTATTATATTTTTTAAGATTGACTTTCATTACATATATTACTGCTTATTCTTATTCTGTTTTCACAAACACGCTTATTTCACGCTTCTTTCCGTCAGTTTCTTTTCTTTCTTTCTTTTAAGTGACCTCAATATTCCTCTAAACTCTACAGAACTTGTTCAAATATGGCCAATATTATACAAACATAGTCGCAACATTTGTATAACTGAATTTCTGAGGAAACACCAAAGTCTTTCTTCATTACACCCATGAACCGATAAGCCATTTGTGAATAATAATAATAATGAAACCCAGACATCCATGATTATTGCTATGTTGTTAGGATATAAAGTTGGAGAAGATGAAATAAGTTCACTTCCCGAGAAAGTCCTCACTGTCAAAACAATAATAGCACCGACCTTTAAAAGGTGGTTAGGACAGTTTGTGGGGGGAGCAGCATTTCATAATTGCTTTATAAAAACCATTAACAAAACCGCTGCATCACTCTACAATCTTTTGAGGAAAGAAAGATTCATTCGTGTGCGAAAATGGCAGAGAACATTTCATCGAACCAAATGACTATTAGATGACTGACGCATAAAGTTGAAATTACCCATCCCCAGCAAACCGTTTCTGGTGGCCACAGGCTCCAGTGATTTTGCCGATTGCTTTGACAATCATGAGAGGTCTGTGGTCGTCATACATCATGAGGCCGTCTACGCAAACGTATTGGATGGTGATGGTAGAGCGTGTTACAAGTTGGCTGGAAGAGGTCATTCCTAATCAACGCTGACGGACTGTAGAGGAGGGGGTAGTTCAGCACATTGTGTCGACGAGTTTACGTCCCGCCTAGGTGAACTACTCACCGCGGTCATTTAGGGCAGAATGATCTGAATAATCCAAGTTGACTTAGCTTATCTTAAATTGAGGCCAGAAACTGACGTCCCCTTTTAGTCAGAGCAACGGAAAAGCACACATGTATTTGTAATCATGAGTTCCTAGAACGACTACAAAACGGACAAATTCACATCTTAACACCCAGTTCTCCTTTTATCAGGCAACCATATCAGCACACCTAATGTTCACATGTAAAAGGAGTATACAATTTTAGTTCAGTAACATGATAAGTCGCCAAATCAATAAAGTCATCATGGGTCGCCTCCCACTAGGCCCGATGCTAGCTAAAATACATATGTTGGACTTGGAAAAGACAAAGTCAAAGGAGGCGATGAAAACTGTATTCTGTTATGCGTAGGGTTCTGATGTCTGTTACTTACGTTGACATATATAAGTGGTATGTTACACAGAAGTGGAATGCATGACAGAAGAAAACTGAATTGAAGAGGACAGGAATATAAATAGGGAGCAGTCGCAACAACAACATAATCACGAGGCATGTAAAGGAAAATCTATGGAGGATGTGCAGAATTATGTTCTACTTTGACATTAGTACTGCTCTAATAATAGAGCTAACCCTAAAATTGCAAGTTTGTCATGACTTAACCGCCTAATCTATAGGATCTTATGTGGAAGTCACATCATTGTCTACCCTCACTCATCATATTGTAATAATCAATATACGGTGAAGAACACATTTAGGCTGGAGATAGAACAATATATTTAATAAAGATAAAAATTATTTTGCATAAGTATGACAACACCTGCAAAGCCGAGTCGTGCCATCCGATGAATGTAGTTTCGAATGAATGTTACCGCGCACACCATCATTGATCTTCTCTTAGTGTTACACGTTGAAGGTCTATTTTCCCAGTTATCTCATATTAGGCTTCGAGGATTGTCGTTAGGATTTAATGTATGGTTTTCATATTTTAGGCAGGCACTGAGTAATTTTATGTTAAATAATAAGTTCGTTTTACCCACTAAGCCTCCGTTCACTACGGGGCAACGTTAACTTTCGTGCTTGTAATAATCAGAAATATTCTACACATCTACTAAAACAGGTAGACAAAACACGTTAAGAAATAGGACTAACTAAAAAAAACATGTGGACTGACGAAAATCCGATTTCATAAGTGTTAGAATTTAATGAAATCCAAAGCGAAAGACATGGAAATGTATTTGTTGGAAAAACGTATGGAGTGAGTTTTTACTAACTACAAGAGTTCCTGTCATATATGACATAAAAAGACAGTACAAAACTTTTTGACACTGACTATATACTTCCCACCAAGGTGAGGTCAGACGATAAACATAGTTATTAGAAAACGTCTATGTAAAATTACACCTCTGAAGAAACCCATTCAGAGATATTCTTAAACTGAAGGAACTGAAAAGAAAACCTTCCTTCATCTCCGGTTCAATGAAGGTGAAATTAGTTGGAGACATAGTCACGGAATAAATGTTGAAATAAAGATCGATCATTAAATTAAAGGGCTAGTTAATCTGTATGAAACAAACACTAACTAAAATAAACAAAATACGATCCCTCTTTCCTCATTGCCTTCAGCGTTAAGTGTCCGTTTGTATGTGAGCGCCAAAACACAAAATGGAGGAACAGAGAAGTGAACACATGTTCATACTTATCAGATCTCTCGAATATTTGATACTGAGAGGTTGAATAGCCATTAAACAATCAGATTGTTCCAATTTAATTAGTAGCAGACATGACACAGGTTTGTTATTCCTTTGAAATAATTAGCAGATAAAATAAATCAGTTGCTTTTCGTTTCGCCAAAATGACAGAAATTCATCTTCCTATGCAGTTTGTTGTTATTTCAGTCACTCAGAAATTACATTTTCATTCACTGGCCTACTTGTGAAAAAAAGGTTAGCTATACATAAAGTACCCTCTTTTTCATATTCCGCCACTTAGATGTTTTGTGTTACTTATCGGCATACAATTGCCGCTCACATTGCCAATTTTTTTCATGAGAATTTCCAATGCATTTTACAACAAAATCATATATTTTATAAGAAGTTGTTTGATTTGTATCTTGTTTATCACACGACTATTTGGTATCTAATTTAGCAATTTAGCTTTTGGTATGTGACGTAATGTGACCGAACAAATGACATGACAAAACGGTGAGTGATCTAACTTTATGATGTAATTTATATACCATATTAAAATGCCTGATCTAGTCAATGAGAAAACAAGAAATCCACTACGTGATGCACTATTTGTAGGCGATACTTGTTATACTCCCACTTGTGTAACTGATGTCAGGCTGACTATCTGCAACAAAAGTGGAAGATCTACACTTTTTGATCATTTTACCGATCACTTAGTGTCAGAGGTGCATATCAAAATGTCGAATTATTCATGGAAATCGATCTACATTTGTAACCTGTGACCAACATATTGTGACGGATTAAAAAAAGAAACATTCGAAGTTAGAGTTCAGAAAAAAATCGTCGACGAGGATTATAACGTAACGTTCATCGTTCATCAGCCAAAAAATTAAAATGTTAGGTACTACATTTATATTGGACACTGAGAGGCAGATGAGCTGAAGTTGTAAATGAGATCTCCCTGATCGCATTGTAAACGGAGACTTAAACATTGTAGTGGGACTTCGCGAATAAGTAGCATAAAATAACCTCTAAATAATGTCTTCAGGCAACCTTCAGCAATTCCTTTTTGACATGCTTTTAGACAACAAGTTGCTAACACTTTATTGGTAGATCTCACGAATCGACTAATTCTAGACCACCATTAAAGACCTGGAAGCAGTAGACGGTCGTTTCGCTCTAGTACGGGACTCTTCAGTTGTGAGCATCCACGATCCCGCTCGCGGGATTTGAACCCAGGTTTTAATGATGGTCTAACATCAATCGATTCATGGTCCCAATCAAAAACCTAACAATTTCCACAGCCCCATATTTTATTGATAGTTCGTTGTCCGGGGTTTGTTTTAACTTTTCGTATAAGAAATAGCGTCCTGCCAGAACATCACCACCGCGCTTCTCGGGATAACACCCGAAAAGTTGCAGGTCGAAGAGCTTCCACCTTTTCCCATCAAGAGTTGCCTTCACTTAGAATGCTCCTTCAGCCGAAGTGACCACAGCCTCTTTAGAGAATAGTCCCAAAAGGAGAACTGCAAAACAAATACTCACCTATGGATTACCCTCTCCCTCTCGGACTAATTTTCCCTGATGTATGTCTCGTAGCTCATCCGGCATTATCACTGTCATATATTGTTACCTTATTCTTATATCACCCGCCATTATTTCCTTTTCCCCTTTCACTCTTACATTTCAGTCCTCTCACACTGTCTTCTTTATAAATAACTAAATTATTTACCTACTTTGTTCTCAAAACACTCATTTTCTCTTTGATTTTGCATTTCCCCTGAATTATTTTTCCTATTTCAGCCGACCAAAACTCCGCCTGACAGTATGTTAGCCGCTTGCATTGACAAACCTTGCTGACCTGAGACAAACGCATTGGCTTAGATTACATGATGGCAAGCCGACTGATAACTACCAAACTGGATGGAAATAGTGAATTTGAGTGGCTAGACTAAAAAATACGGGATATTATTAAACGCCTGAAACCCTGATAAAAAATAAGAAGCAATCACAGATAAATTAATCGTTTTTTACAAGCTCGTGATAAAGATACTGGATAGTGGATATTTCGTGCCTTAAGGTAACCCTCGTGCTATTGATAGAAGAAACCAGAGAAGTAGTGAATATGTCTTTATTTCGATCTTCGCGCAGTCACAGTGGAGCGTGGGATTATCTGTTCAGACAAACAAAGTCTCTCAACATTCAAGATAATAGGGAATATAACGCTTATAAAAAATAAGGAAGTGAATGAATACTTGAACAATACTGTTTCGGCATAAGCTTGGTTGTTTGGGGTCAACTCTTAACCAACCAACCTGAGCTGTTACATTAGCTTCCCCTAGAATCGACTTCCGTAGGAACGTCGGTTCGATTAACCTATCTATCGAAAACACCTTAGTTCTATTTCTCATCCCAAGGGAAAATTATCAACTCGCTCACTATTTGACTTACAATCAGTGACGACTAACGCTGTCAACGATAGTCCATGGATGTCTCCTCATTTACTAGCTTGTCATCTTATTTTGTAGCATGTGATCTATTCTACAACTATCGCTGACGGTTTACTGCGTGCTTTCAAGAGAAAGAGTGTGAGAATGTGGAATAAGAATATCTGAGGAAGTGCCGCGAGCGGGCTACCCAACACCATGTTGGTGAGGTACGATTTTTCCATGCTCAGACCGGCTATCAGGTGTTTACTCACCTGCCTCTTTAGTCGCCCTCAAGTAAAAAGTAAAGAAGAATCTACTTCAAAGGTAATGGTGAAAACCAATCACACCTGAAGAACTGCTCCACTGCCTGCATAAAAATAATAAGATACAAAATGGAAATACAAAAATATAATTTATAATTGTTCGGTTCCACGTAAGTGATTGGTCTCCAGAAAGGATTGGTATTCTGGAAGAAAATAGACATAGTGTAGCCATCTTATGTACGAAAAGGTATGAACACAAAAAAATTTTTTATAATGCATATATGTAAAAGTGTAAACTTGCTAGAAGTTGGACTCATTGTCAAACCCGATCAAATGTATGACCTTGGGCCTATGACGACCGCCTTTTATAACCAGGTACGTAACCAAGGGTGCATAGTTGTACTCCACAAAACGGAAAAGAATATACGGTTAAGGAGGAGAAAAAATTGTGTAGATTATGAGGATTAAGTACAATTGTGTCAAATACTCTTTTCTGGTTTGATCTAAGTATGTATGATATATTGAAGCAATATTTCGTCAATTCATCCAAGTAACGACTTTGTCTGCACCTTAGAAATGTGTAAGTCCTATTACTCGTTAGTATTATATATGATTAATCGGTAAAAGGAAAGATTGCAGTCATTCGCCCGTGGTTTGATGTGGTCTAATGGCTAGGCACACGGTCTAGCATCCAGGAGGGCAGAGGTTCGAGTGCGTGTGGGGCTAGTGTTTTCGTTCACCAAAACCCCTTCAATACGATGTTTGTTGGCCATATGTTGCTCAGATATGAGAGAAAGATAACAGGAGGACGGATTGATATGTCAAAGTGCCATATTGGAATAGTACAAGTTCTTTGTTTTTATTAATAATAATGCTATAGAAAAAAACTACATGTGTGGTAGATTTCCATTTTACGTTATAATTAAACCAACGAGAAAAAAAGGTATATATATATATATATAAGTTATTGACATAACATGTTTTTTTATAACGCTAGTGTTAAGTTCCAGGATTTTTTATGGACCACTAATAATAATTGGTTTAACGTTAGCATAGCTGTGATATTCATATTAGTTCAATGTTGTGATTACTTAACAGTTCCCTTATAAGTTGTGTTTAAAATTAGGTATGTGGAATCAATGCGGCTAACATAGTAACCTTACAATAACGCACTGTACTATATCTTCACGGTTATTGATTCTTAAATGTCAGAAATTTAAAAAAAAATTTGAATATTGCCAATAATGATGGGTTATATGATCACACTAAAAAGCATGCTGTAGGAAAACTGGTTAAGTCATTATGTAAGTTTCCTAAACATGAAAAAAAATGATGAGAACTTTAATAAGTATTTGACCATGGTTTAATCCAAAATGTTTTGTCTAGAAAACCACTTAATAATAGTAGTATTAAGCGTATCAAGCTACTGAACACATCTTCGACCGAAAACTTTTAGAATTAGTTCATATGGTATATATGTATAGCCAGTCTACGTGAAAAATGTATATAGATATATAAGAAGTACAGCCAACATAGTTAATTAACCAGAAAAAGAAATTATAAAACTCGCCTGGGTTGCTTTTTGAATTCGTTGTATTTGCCAGTGTTAGTTGTATGAATTTGATTAAAATCCGCAGCCATCGTTTCGGAATACCTAGCTTGTGTCCAGTATTTAAAAAAAATTTAACATAACACTTATATATCAAAGGCAAAAGGTCTGGGGAGTTGTAGGTGAGGCGGAATGAGGAGAAAAGTTATTTTTAAGTAGATGCAGGGTCTGATTAGCTACGTGGTTAGATTTTATCCTGCAGCTGAAACTGTCAACATCCTTGATTGGCTAATCGGATGTGCCCAGCGAACCATTTTAGTCATTTGTAAAGATTTATCGTTTTTGCATTTCGATTCCGTAATGGATTTGTCAGTTAAACGATCTAACGACACGTATGGTGGTTCATGATCTAGATAAGC